>NW_027518692.1:59253333-61891666 GCF_043159265.1 Tasmannia lanceolata | reverse complement strand
GGGCCCACATTGTTTGGATGATCCAAAGCGTTCATTTGATGGGTCCTGACATAGATAGGGTGTGCCCAAAAAATCAGCTCCATCGGATCATCCTAACCCTTCAATCTATGGACGAACCTTCAGCTCAGGGGGCAAACCTTAAACAAATTGAAATTATAGGGGTGGAAGTGGATGTGTCAGAAACTAGAGGGGGTGTAAATGTAATTATCCCTATTTTATAAGGGTCTATTTTTACATTGTTGGGATAGCATCTTATTCTCCTAAAAAATTTATAGGCTTGGTTGAGAAACATAACTCATGAAGCAAGAGACAATGCTAGAGAAGAGAGAAAGATGACACCCCCCTACCTAAGTAGGTGGTAGAGCGACAAAGATAACAAAATAGAAAGGGAAATAATATATTAGCCCTTTTTTACTTGGGACAGCCCTCTCTAGTGTAAAAGAGTAGTCTCATTACTTATACAATAGAGGTGTTACTCACCCAAGTTAAAAAAAGCCGTGAATATATCACACCCAATAGAAATGACTAGCGTAAGGGGTGAAAATATCCCATTAAAAAAAAAAAAAAATTTCATTGAAAGACAAAATAATAACTCAAACATTGATGAGAGAGCTCGGTGAAGGTAAATAAGAGTCGACTTCAATTGATGCGTCCAATTTTTAATTAACTTGGGAGAGTCAAAGATTCATCTATTTACGAGGTGAAGCTCAAACACCTAAGAAAATTCGGCCAAGAAAAAATAGAGTAAACTCGAACGAGTCGAGAATTAACCCGGGTAGTTTTTTAAATGTCACCAACATCATAAATTGGGAGTGTTTGTTAGTGATTTTGGATTTTCAAAATCATGTATTTTCCATGTTTTAGTGTTTTGGAAAATGTTTTATCAAAAGCGTTTGGAAAAAAGAAAATATTTTCTTAGAAAGATTTGCTTTTACAAAAGGATGTAGAAGTGTAGTTGAAAAGATAGTTCCGTACCGGATGAGAGAAAGGAAAGAGAAGGGCTTATAAAGCACTACACTTTTCTATTACTTGTTTGATTGCACATTGGGTTGAACCCATGGTTGGACCCGCGGGACGGTGCAACGCACCGTTCGCACACGCGCGGCGTGGGCAATGGGCAATGGGCTATAGGGCGCATAGTGGCGCATAGTGGCAACGTCGCGAGGAGCGATTGGAGCCTTTAATTTTTCCATATTTGATTTGCACCGTTTGATCAAGATGAAGGTGGACCGATTAGATGCGTGGGTCAAATGGTTCGTAGGCCCATCAAGCCGAATGGTTCGGGCGGGTTGGGCTTCGGTTCGGGCCTAATGGTCGGCCTAACGGGCCCATAACTCCAACAGTCAAAGAGTGTGATCAAATGGGTTGTGTCCCTTCCCCCAACAGTCAAGTGCCAAGGGGGTGCGATCCACACCATAGATGGTTGATCTAACGATGACTGGGTTGGAGAGAGGTTTTACTCAAACCAACAGTCACCTCTAGGATCGATCAGGACCGTTCAATAACAATGAGTGAATTCGGTCATTTCATATAGAAAAACGAAACTCCTACAAAATCCCCAAGTATTTCTACATACTGTTTTTCTTTTGTTTACTGTTTTAGATACTAAAAACAGTATCTAGAAATTTCTCTAAGGCTTGAAATTTCGGAAGGGCATTTCGGGTTTGATTCCGCTACTGCTACGCGTCATCAAACATTAGTAGGGCTTCCCTACTAGGCTTCATTGTATCTTGGAGGCAATTCGCGGATCCCCTTTGCACACTACTAGTGGGGGCGAATCTTGTATTAAGGAAAGTGATATCACGCCTTGAAGCAACAAGTTTCTGTTTTTTATTAACAACAGTATCCTCAACTTCTTTCCAACAGTGTTGTCAGCAGAAACCAGTTGTATGTGTTCTGTATACTGTAGATGGTCCACATTTACAACACATTGTGTTTGTTCATCACATGCCCCATTTGTCGATAAGGATCAAATAATGTGTATGTTTTGTATGCTTTGTATATCAGGACCAAATATATTCAGAAGCTGTTTGATATCCAAGGAAAAATGGATGAATTTGAGATCCTTTTTTGGGGGTGAATCCATGCTTATCCCTGATGCAGAGGATATAGTTCAAACAATGGCTGGACGCCCCAGGTATAAATGAGAACCCACTGCTATACAAGATAAAAGTATAGGAGGAAAAAGGGGAAAAAGGGCTCATCTCCAGACCTTGACACACTGATCATGGCTCGCCGATGCTACCATTCCAGTAGGAGGAGAACTTGCCAGTGCTGCAACTAGCCCATTGTGTGCCGGAAATTTCATTGTTTTACGACTATGTATCGGATTCCAGATCTCGAGAAACTGCCACCCAAATTACACCAGTCAGATCAATCATACGTTTAACTATTGATTAAGAAGATAAAATATGCCAACCCAAAAATTAACATACACTCAAAAGTCCAGGAAAAAGATCTATTGTTTGGAATCTCGGATAAAAGATCTATTGTTTGGGAACCCAAGTAGTACATGAGGCACAATCCCATGGCCACACGATTTTTGTAACAAGAACAGAATAAGAGTAAATTCGGAAGGATGATTCAAAATAGAGATTAAGGCCGCGTTTGGATACCTCATGTTTTGTATTTTTATTTGGATTTTACTTTTGGATACAAAATACATCAATCATCTTCATGCTCATGTTGTACGAGAGAGAGAGAGAGAGAGAGAGAGAGAGAGAGAGAGAGAGAGAGAGAGAGAGAGACGTCTGGCTGCTGCAGCTGCAGCAGGATCGAGGAGCAGTGAGGGTGACGGTAATTGCCACAAATATTGATTTCCAGATAATGTCTTGTAGAACATATTTGAAAATCTGATATATTTTTTTTCACTGTAGTAGGCTTGTAGCTTATTTGGAAATCTAAGGAAATGATCCAGTTCCAAATTTCAACTGCAGATGTTGGAAATCCAAATCTAAATTTTGTGGGTATCCAAACATGGCCTAAATGACTATTGAAATCTCAAGTTGTTCAAAGTTGATCTTCCACCAAGGGACCAAGGTAAGCAAAAAAAGTAATAACAGTGGGAATGGAGCAAAGCTCCTATATCTGTAAGAGTTCTGCTAGGCTCCTTAACAGCGAAATTGCCAACACTTTTCGGCCATTTGGGCTCTCGATATTCCTAATAGTTACTCATTCAGTGTCTTGCAGATGACTGTTTAAGGACCTGTTGTGCGCGGTTGAGCCACAAAATAAGAATTTTATGCAAAGACGAAAAAAATTTGAAGTAAGCTTGCAAAAGTAGGGGCCTTTAAATTGAGTGTACATTTCCATGAAATGAAATATTAGTCTTAAAAGAGAACTGCATAGAGAACTCATTAGCAAGCCAGCAGTGGATAAGATTTAAGAACAACTTACTTGATAGCCCCCAATAACCAAGAGTTGAGGATATTCAGGATGGAAGGTGCAGGAGGAAAACTTGTTTCCATTGGATCTCAGCTCATGGATGCATTTCCCATCAGTCGCAACTGACCAGACACGGACAGAGTCTTCACTCACAGATGCGATATATTCTCCGTTTGGATGCCAGCAGATACAGCGCACTTCCTTGATATGACCCTACAGTGGATTCCCAGTTTCCAACTCCCTCAGTTCCATATGATAAGGATATTGATGCAGAAGGGCACATGCAGCATTACCCAATCACCTCAAAACAATGTAAATGTAAATAAACATATTTTTTTTTCAATGGAAAATGGTAAATGTAAATAAACATATGCATCACTGAAACCTGCAAGGAGAGGTGGAGCTGGTCGGTCCGAACATCAAGTATGCTGATTACATTCTCTGCGGCAGCCGCCAGAAGCTGCCCAACTCGGGGCTGAAATCTAACTTGTGCACTACCACCCTCCTGCATTGCATCAAGGGTTAGGTTGAAGAAAATGCTAGAGAATAAACAACTAAAATAACCACAGCTTTTTTTTTCTCATTTCTACCAAATGGAAAGGAATTTCCACACAAACACACCCAATAAATAAATAAATAAATGTAACAAAAAAGAAAAGAAAAGAAATGAACACTTTCGCTCAGGAGAGGGAGAGAGAAAATTTAGGTTTTTGAGAGAGAGAGAGAGAGAGAGAGAGAGAGAGAGAGAAAGAGGAAGTTTTGACCAGGAATACACTGTCCGTAAGATCCCACATCGGAAAGGGAGAGAACGTTCCTAGTCTATATATGTGGATTCTCTTTCTCTCTCTGTGTAGACGCATTTTCAGCATCTCCAAGGGGCGGGCCCCACGGAGTCAGTCGGGCACGATTAGTGCCACTTGGGAAACAAAATTGGGGAGGGTGGAAAAAACCAGAACCGAACAATATTTACACAGTGGGTTCGGGGTGTGACACTATCAATCTCTACAAATGGTTGTCAGAAAACCTGTGCAGAAGGTGATGGAGACAACAGATGTGAGGGTCAATGTGAAGCTGAATAAGCACAAAAGGAGCAGAGGGAGGTGGGGTGTGGAAATCAAATGTGATGGTATAAATTTTTGGGAAACATGACATGTTGTTCCCTGAAATGACATATTTCGATGATGCTGACAAAAAAAAAAGCTAGCAGACAAAAACTTCATACTGACCTTCGATATGCGCACACAGGCATGGTTATTGATGTTCCATAGCCGGATTTCCCCATTACTGTCACATGAACTGAGGATATCCACTATCTTTGGGTGGAAATCCAGTGACATCACTCGTTCTGTGTGGCCAACAAGCTTGAGTGAAGAATTTCTCGGCTGCACACATACAAATCAAATGCATCAGTATCCATCCATCTGAGAGACAGAAACAAGAAACAACAAGTGGAGCAATAAATTGATTGAGAAAAAAAATACAGAATAACCAAATATTCATCAATAGCTCAGTACACAGTACAACTTAATTTTAAAATTGTTGATTATCATCCTGGGAACACTACATTATCCATTGATTAAAACTCATTTAAACCAAAAAAATAAAATAAAACCACACACACCTTGGTCATCACAACCAATGTTTTGAAAATAAAAATTGAATCGTAAATCATAATAGAGATCGGACCGTATATCCTATCGTATCATAAATCGTAAGATTCATTCAAATACACACACATATACATAATATAAGAAGAGGAAAATGATTGTGAGCTTGAAGCTCATATAGCTTATATGAGCTTGAGGGCCCAAACACATGGGTCCCACATTTTTTGTGCTGATCCAAACCATTCATTTGCAAGGCCCCATCATAGATAGGGTGTGTACAAAAAATCAGCTCCATAGGATCATCCTAACCCATCCAAAAGTGGAGGGCAAAATGGAAAAACACCGTTTGCCACAAATCTGCCCATTTTTGCCCTCCGCTTTTGGAGGGGTTAGGGTGATCCAACGGAGCTGATTTTTGGTACACACCCTATCTATGATGGGGCCTTGCAAATGAATGGTTTGGATCACCACAAAAAATGTGGGACCCATGTGTTTGGGCCCTCAAGCTCATATAAGCTATATGAGCTTCAAGCTCACAATCATTTTCCTCATATAAGAAATCATAAACAGAACAAAGAATAATAAAATAACCAATTATTCATTTTTTAATCAAATCCATTCATTTAACTAGAAACTACCATGATTAGTTATTCAATATCATAATACGAATTGTTTACTAACAAACTTGTCACATACGAATCATCTATTTCTCATCCAAACCAATGCATAATAGATAATAATCTTAAAAATAATAAAAGGCACAAGATGATATTAATGCTCAAAGCCCCAAACATCAAATGACAGATATCAATTATAAAAATTAGTAAGTCATCGATGTTGTCATCATCATAGCCGTCTCCTTTCTCGATGTAAATAATGCCCTCAAGCACATGCATTGTCCTTGATTGGTCCAAACTGGTTCGATTAGTTCAAACTCCTGCTCATCCTCCTTTGTCTTCTTCCATCTCACAAGTCACAAGAGGGTTTTCAAAGGCTTCTTCTAATGCAAAAGGGAATGTGGGTCTTCCAAAAGAAAGTCCTATTTCTTTTATACCAAACTTAATTAGGATATGAATAGTATGATTTATGATCGAATGGTATGATTCAATAAAAAAAATCGCAAGATTCATATAGATTAAGATTCAATCATGGATTCAAATTGAAATCTATAAGATTTGATTTGAATCGTAAACCGTAACATTTTCAAAGCAATGATCACAACCAATGTCAATTGACTGACAGTGGATCAAGAAAGGATGAGAACCTTCCATTTCATCTGTTCCACAACAAGCAGCAATCTGCTCTTATCAGTAAACCGAAACCTTAAGACTTGCCCGTAGTATTTTGATTGATAACTACTTGCTCATCCTAACCTGAAATTGTGTCCACACTAGTTGATCTTATCTTGGAACAAAGATGTGGGTGAAGATCCTAGCAATTATCTTGGGGGTGTCTTCTTTTCTCAGAATGGGATCATTCCAACTTATCTTTGTTGACCGTGCAAGTTCCTGAACATGACTAATTTCTCTCGTAACCCTATATAGCCCCTTAATTGCCTGTAGAGTCCACTACTAGACTTGAATGTTCAATAATAGTCGCTAAACCACCACCCATTATAGTAGCTATTCTATCAGCTTGACCTCTAATATAATTGTAAATTGATTCAAGAGGGGGTAACTCATCTTTCCGAGGACTTGAACCCATTGGAATTTTAAAACTGGATTTAAACCAGCAGGAAACTCAAAGGTACTATGTTGTTTTGTTCGCTTCTATTTGTCTTCAATGGTGGGGGCTATGGGCTAGTAATGAACAAGTTTCTTTTACTTTTGCTTGAGAAGGCCTAAGTACTCTTTTATGGATAACACATCGTGCTCCACATTTGTAATCTCCCAATGCAATTGGTGAATCTCGGATAAATACCCTTGTTGAGACTTGAGAGTTGGTTCAGCATACAGCATCCCATATATCCTTCACAATCTTCAAGAAAATAAGTTTTCTACAAATACTAGGCTCCATTAAATGTAGAAGTGAAGCCATAATTATAAGGTTCTCACTTCCCCAATAATCAACGGATTGACCCGCTTCTATTGGTTCTTTAACATTTCCGGTTATGTTACACAACTTCTTCCGGCTACCAATAAGCATTCTAGTAGATTTTGTCCGTTCCAAATAGTCAATAACAAGGATCTCAACTCAACTCAACAAAGCCTTTGTCCCAAACTAGTTGGGGTCGGCTAAATGAATCCTTTAGAAAAAATTCATGAAGAAGGTAACAAGAATCTACCCGGTTCTAACCCTGGTTCTAGTCGGGTTCTTCTACGTGGATCATTTTCTTCCATTCTATCCTATCCAAGGTCATGTTCTCTGTTATGTTCCTAGCTATCAAGCATTTCCTCAATGTTTCTACCTAAGTTGTTTTCGGTCTGCCCCTATCTCTTTTTACTCCATCAATTTGGCACAAGTCGCCTCTTCTCATTGGAGCATCCAAAGGCCTACGTTGGATATGTCCAAACCATCTTAAGCGTTGCTCTCTGATCTTCTCCTCAATTGGAGCCACCCCCACCTTTTTACGAATGTCTTCATTTTTAATTCTATCTAGCCTTGTGTGGCCGCACATCCATCTAAGCATTCGCATCTCCGCTACACTCATCTTATGCACATGTTGCTTCTTGGTGGCCCAACATTCTGAGCCGTACAGCATGGCTGGCCTAACAGGGGTCTTATAAAACTTTCCCTTAAACTTGATAGGGATTTTACGGTCGCACAGAACTCCTGAGGCAAGCTTCCACTTCAACCAACCTGCTCTTATTCTATAGTTAAGATCCTCTTCAATCTCTCCTTCCTTATGTAGAATTGAACCAAGATAGTGAAAGATGTCCCTCTTATGTACCTCCTGTCCAGAAAGAACAAGGATCTCATTCAAAGAAAATATAGATAGCATGGAATAAAAGGAAAAGTACACCTTCAATTTGCTCCATGTAATGTAAGCTTCTGCCCATCTTCATCCTCGACTCCCAGAAGAAGGAAACCCTCTAGATTTGGATCAGAATCCACTTTGATGCCATGTTATAAATATAGAGCTTAAATAAGTAGTGGGACCAGAAATAGAAAGGAGAACGAGAAGAATGAAAGATGAGATGAAGAGGAGGAATAAGAAGAGAGCAAAACGAAAGGAAAGAAAGTGAACGGTTCATGTAGGTGAAAACCCAACCCCACAAACTTTTTTTTTGAAATAGTAATATATTGAATTGAAGGGAACCGAGATGGTCCACAAGCATTACATACGGGACAAACAAAAGAAAAACAAAATTACAATTTACGGCGGGAGGAAATCAAACCACTCCAATCCCGGCCTTCTAACCCCTGACTTTACTAGAGAATCTGCTTCACCATTAGTCGATCTTCTTACATGTCTAAAGATAATAGAGGACCCAGACACCTGGTCTGAAATCTCCTCAATAAAGCTTAGGAATCTCCAAGGCGGAGGCACCGACCCCGATAGCCATCTAACAACATTAGAAGAGTCTCTTTCCACAATCACCTTGTCCAAGTGATCTTTATCTAAATGTAAAATACCATCATACGCTACTCTGACTTCCGCCTCACTTGAATCGCTTCTTCTACTTGGGCCAGAGAAAGCCCACACTACCTCACCAAATTAATCTCTAAATAGGCTCGAATGGTACGATCCCTCCGTCACCCCAGAATGTAAGGGGTGATCTCGTAGTTCTTGGTCTCTTTCTTTTCTATAATCTACCGTCTTCCTTATACAATCATCTGATGAGGTATCACCCCATCGGTGTTCCATTGGTCACATACCCAAACAGTAGGAGTGAGATGGAAAAAGGAATGAGTTAAATTCTAAGCGAAGTTTTGTGATGATCTAATCTTCTTGGAAGACAGATATGTTAATTGTGTATCGTACAATAAACACCCGATGGACCCGGATTTCCAAAACAAGCTCCATCAAAGTTTAACTTGAAAAAACCAGGAGGAGGAAGAACCCACTTCTGAATCACTCGAGGTCTTCTTTCCACCTCATTGCATACTATTTGCCAACCCTCCCATAGGTCGAAAGCCGAAACAAATCTAAACATAGGAAGACTTCTCGCCCACAGAATAGCTAAAGCAATAATTTTAAGAAACAACTAGTAGGAAGATTTGGCTTTCCCTTCAAAAACCCTCACATTTCTTTCTTTCCATAAGGTCCACCACATAGCCAAGAGACAAATTCTCCATAACACCTTCCCCTTCTTCTTCCAAGCCACAAAATCCCAACATTGAAGGAGTTGCGATATTGATCTTGGAAACACCCATTGAATTCCAAACCTTACTAAAATCAGTCCCCATATTTCTCTCCCTACCCTGCAATGAATAAATAAGTGGTCTATAGATTCTCCATCCTCCAAGCAAAGAGGGCAATGATCCACCAGCCACAACCCCTTTTCCTCAAAAAATCAATAGTTTGGATACGCCCACTACTGACTGCCCACCCAAAGAAGCAAACTCTATGAGCACTATGAAATTTCCATACCTTGGCCGAAAGAGAATCCTCATTAGATGGTACGAGCCGAGAATAGAAAGACTTGACCAAGAAAATACCCGATGTATTCCGAATCCAAAGTCTTCTATCCGCCCCGCACCTCTTAATATAACACCCTTCAATAATCTCCAACAGTTGCGAAATAGAATTCAGCTCTCTATCAAAAAAATTCCTCCTAAATCTCGGTCTCCAAATCACCCTATGGTCAACTCGATCAAAGCATTCACACACTAGAGCTTCCTTTTCTGCCGCTACTAACAATAATTTGGGAAATAACTTTCCCAAAGGCTCCTTTGTACACCACGCATCTAACCAAAATCTGATCCCATGTCCTGAATATACTTTAAAACGGATTCCCTTTCTAAACTCATGCCTCAAGCTTAAAATATCTCGCCAAGTTGTTAATCCCTTCTTCGCATATAAATCATCTGATTCCCATTTTCCTGATGAAAAACCATACTACCAATCACCTTCACCCATAAAGAAGATTCCTCTTCCCCAATGCGCCAAAGCCCTTTACTTAGAAGAGCATGATTAAAACCTTTGATTCTTCTTATGCCCAAGCCTCAATTCTTGATCGGCAAACAAACCTTCTCCCATCTCACCAAAGGAATACCTTTCTTGTCATTCGATCCACCACAAACTTTTATTCACATTAACTCGCTCAACTCACAAGAAATTACTCTATTTGCCATTAGAGAGTGTGCCCTATATATATATATATATATATATATATATATGAGAAAACGGTTTCTACACACATGTGTAGATAAGTTATCTACACACTAGCTTAAAATACAGTGGAGGGCATATTGTTGTCAGACGAAAGTTTGGTAGAAGAAAGAGAATCAGGGAACTTCAGCTTCAAAAAGAAAACTAGACGGCAGTCAGGCTGAAAAAAAATATTCAATTTTCGCATAAAAATGTCTAGATTCCAAGTAATAATAAATGATGGGAAGTAGTTACATCAATTGCATCCCAAACTTGCACAGTTTTATCAAATGAAGATGTGGCCAAAATAGTAGAACTTGGTCTAAATCGAACATCTGTAATTAAAAGAGAATGCTCCCCTGAAGTACTCTGGAAATCGAAGGTACCCATGTTCCAAAGTATAACCTGCAAATGAAAATGATATCAGAATAACAAAAATACAGAACTGTGACCAACAAAATCTTCCCTAGAAGGCTAGAATTGAAAAGCGAGTAGGAATATGCCACCTTCTTATCATGACCAGCACTAGCCAACAATTTTCCATCTGATGAGAAATGGCAGCAGAGAACCTTGCTTGTGCTTGCACTGAGGCAGCCAACTTTAGTAAAGGAGAAGCCTGAAAGAAAAGCCACAAATTCTTACGTCATGAAATGCAAAGAATATTAAAATGCGCCACCACGGAATAACATGCCACACACACACACATATAGGGATTTGCTAGGGACCATTGCAAAAGGCATTTCGTGGGACGGCTGTTGCATGAGGGAGGAGCCACATAAGCTCACTTTTCAACAGATTTTGTCTTACTCATTTAATTCATCTAAGGTGGCTGCCCTCTCATGACACAGCCGGCAAGCAAAATGCCTTCTGCGATGGTCCCTAGCAAATCCTATATATATATATATATATATATATATATATATATATATATATATATATATATATGAGAAAACATTTCCTACACACTTGTGTAGGTAAGTTACCTACACACTAGCTTAAAATACAGTGGGGGCCCACATTGTTTGGGTGATCCAAACCATTCATTTGAATGGTCCTCACAGAGATAAGGTGTCCACAAAAAATCAGATCCATAGGATCATCCCAACCCTATGATTTGTGGAGGTAAAATGGACGTGTATAAACCTTCACAAATTAGTCCATTTTTTGCCTCCATAGTTTGAATGGTTGGGATGATCCTATGGATCTGATTTTTTGTGGACACCCTATCTATGTGAGGACCATTCAAATGAATGGTTTGGATCACCCAAACAATGTGGGCCCCCACTGTATTTTAAGCTAGTGTGTAGGTAACTTACCTACACAAGTGTGTAGGAAATGTTTTCTCACCATTCATTTGTAATATATATATATATATATATATATATATATATATAGAGAGAGAGAGAGAGAGAGAATAGAGTTCCTAAGGTGTCACCTCATATAGCTTATATGAGGTGGCGCTTAAAAACATAAGGGGCCCACTTTGTTTGGATGATCCAAAGCATTCATTTGATAGGCCCTCGCATAGATAGGGTGTGCCCAAAAAATCAACTTCATAGGATCTTCCTAACCCTTCCATTTGTGGAGGTTGAAATGGATGGGTATAAACTTCCATAAATCTGCCCATTTTTAACCTCCATAAATGGAAGGGTTAGGATGATCCTATGGACCTGATTTTTTGTAGGCACCATATCCATCTAAGAGCCTTTCAAATGAGTGGTTTGGATCACCCCAAAAATGTGGGCCCCTTATGTTCTGTGACCGCCACCTCATATAAGCTATATGAGGTGACACCTTAGGAACTCTATTCTCATATATATATATATATAATCTGTTCCAGTGCATGGTATTTGTATTTTCTTACAATTACTTTTTTTGCATTTCCCACCTTCTACAATGGTTTGTTTCATCTGCAAAAGACATCAATTATTTCTGCAATTTATAGTTGGATCTGAATCATCTTTAGGAAAGCCAAAAAATTCTGAATCATTGATTCTAGTGGACATTGATCTTATAGATAAGGCATACATGTGGCATAGGACATAAATCATGTAGGTCATCCCATGGGAATCCCCGGGATAAATGGTCTAGACATTTCTTCTCTTTTTTACTTTTACTTCTCTTTCTTTTTTTCAATGTCCAACTTCTTCTCTTCCTCTCTTTTAAAATCATAATTTCGGGGTATTTTGTTAATTGACAGTGTCTCTCTCTTTTCCATTGAGGAGAATAAAAAAGTAATAAGGGTATGGTACTTAGGGGTAAACCTTACTTGGCTTCAAATGTAACTTTTATATCCACAATCTAGGTATGCTTATTTTTAAGGTGCCAAACAACATTTTTTTTTTTGAAGGGGCAAAATAAGATTCAATAAATAAGGGCAGACCGAGAAAGTCCACCAAAATAATACAAGGAACGAAAGAAACTAGTACAAGATAATCATGGAGGTAAATAATCAAACCACTCCAAGCCCCCAACCCAGATCTAGCAAGGGCATCTGCTTCCCCACGTCTGTGCCACAACATATATTTTAGACGGAGATACTTTCACAGTTTAACCACTCTTTCAAAACTCCCCACGTCAATTGTCGCCTGAGTCGACTCCCTTCAACCTTGTCCGAGCTCTTGTCTCAGTAGGCGTTTTTCCCTACCAAGACAATCAAAACTCCTTTGACTCTCCCAAGTTATGACCAAGGTTTAAAATTTCGGTTTCGGTAACTGTTTTGGACCCCATCAAAAACCGAAGTTTCGGATTTCGCCGAAATTTCGTAATTTGGTTCCAAATTCCGGACCCAAATTTCAAAATTTCGGACCGAAATTCAGAAATTTCGGTCTGAAATTTGGTAAATGGCGAAAAATTGAATTTCTGAAATTTTCGGTTTCGGTCCCCACCGGTATCCAAAATTTCAGTCCGTCGAAATTTTAAACCATGGTAATGACTGCGTCAACCTAGTACTCGGTCGCACCATGCCAAGTTGACCAGGATTTGCTTTGGTTGTATCTTGGTCCGCATCCGTGTTTTGAGAGAAAAAAAAACATTGGGTGTAACTAGAAAGTTTGGTCTAGAGACCCCAAGGTTGTTTCTACATCAAGTCTACCTTTAGGTTGTAAGCTGAATCCCAGGCTCTTCCGTCCCCTCTTTCTATTGTGTGGGGCAAATCAATCCCATACCCCCTTCTAGAGTGAGAGCTTTTGGTTGGATGGAGGAGACTTAGAAGTTGAATCATTGTGACATTTATTTTTTTTATGTTACTGAGTGTTATAATTTGAGGGAAATCAGAAATGTTGAATACTTGTGTTGATAGTGAAGAAGTTTTGACTTTCCAATAAGTATTCCTTGTGTAAAGAGGAGAAGATGATGGATCAACTTTTTATTCCTTGTAGGCTGGCTAAGGTGGTGTGGTCAGCTATCCTAAGGTGTTTTGATGTTTCTTACACTTTCCCAGCTATGGTTCTTGACTTACTCTCGAGATGGTCTAAAGGTCAATTTGAGAGGAAGAAGTGAATAACTAATGGATAAGAATCCTTGTGCTGGCATAGGGTTTGTGTTGTTAAAGAAATAAAAGGATTTTTTAAGAGAGAGAGAGAGAGAGAGAGAGAGAGAGAGAGAGAGAGAGAGAGAGAGAGAGAGAGGACATCGAGACAATTTATTTGTAAAGATAAGGTGGACATCATCCCACATTTGCAATGAATGCAATTTGGAGTTTATCTATGAAAAACACTAACAGAAATTGGAAACTCATCTCATTTAGTCATCATATTCGGAGATCACACGTAGATGAGTTATGCCCCAGCAAGATGCCCTCGAACTTAGCAGGTAGCGCTCGGCAGCAATTCGGAGCCAGCTAGCATTACTAACGTCTTCCTTAACACTATGGAGAAGATATCGAAGGCTATTTCAGGTACCATTAGTGTAAAAGATGGGAACAGAGTCAAAGCTAGAGCTCTTGCTAGTCTTTGCACTTTCAATACAGATTTGGTGGGCTCATTATCCATGGTGAATGACTCTTCCAATGTGGAAGCATGGCCATTGAAAGCAGGTCTGGGACCTTGGTGGCTAGCTCAAGTTATTAGAGAAATTTGGGATTTATGCTGAGAAATGTCCTCATTAGGGAGGGGGGTTAGCGAAAGATTGTAATTTGTTTTAGTTCCACACTCGTCTTTCTTTTGCTTTGTGGGTAACCACAGCCCCCATTGTTTCTCTTTCTTTTACTAATATCTTTTTTTCCACGCACGCGCATATATATATATATATATATATATATATATATATATATATATATGAGGAATAAGATTGTGCGGTCGACCGCACCAAGCTTAGGTGCGGTCGAGGGCCCCAAACTCATGTGGACCCACTTTGTTAGGATGATCCAAAGCATTCATTTGAAAGGCCCTTACATAGATGGGGTTTGTACAAAAAATCAGCTCCATAGGATCATCCTAACCCATCCATTTGTGGATGTCAAAATGGATAGACACCGTTTGCCACAAATCTGCCCATTTTTGCCCTCCACTTTTGGAGGGGTTAGGATGATCCAATGGACCTGATTTTTTGTACACACCCTATCTATGATGGGGCCTCGCAAATGAATGGTTTTGATCAGCACAAAAAATCTAGGACCCATGTGTTTGGGCCCTCGACCGCACCTAAGCTTAGGTGCGCTCGACCGCACACTCCTTTTCCTCTCTCTCTCTCTCTCTCTCTCTCTCTCTCTCTCTATATATATATATATATATATATATATATATATATATATATAGAGAGAGAGAGAGAGAGAGAGGTGTAGCTACACACTCATGTAGCTAACTTAGCTACACACTCATGTAGCTAACTTAGCTACACCGCTGGCTTAAAATACAATGGGGCCCCACATTGTTTGGGTGATGCAAACCATTCATTTGATGGGCCCTCTCATAGATAGGGTGTGCCCAAAAAATCAGCTCCATAGGATCATCCCAGCCCTACGATCTGTGGAGGCAAAAATGGACGTGTAAAAACCTTCACAAATCTGTCCATTTTTGCCTCCACAGTTTGAAGGGTTGGGATGATCCTATGGAGCTAATTTTTTGGGCACACCCTATCAATGTGAGGACCTATCAAATGAATGGTTTGGATCACCCAAACACTGTGGGCCCACTGTATTTTAAGCCGGCGGTGTAGCTAAGTTAGCTACACGAGTGTGTAGCTTCACTTTCCTTATATATATATATATATATATATATATATATATATATATATATATATATATATATATATATATATATATATAGACACACACACACACACACACACACAAACACAAACACAAACATATAAATAAATCAGACACTCATCTTAGCTCAACTGAGTACTGGACATAAGTTGTCTAGGTTATTAAATTACTTGTTCTTTTATGTCTGTGTGTCCAAAAGTGTATCTAAAGTTTGTGTAGTGTTTGGGATTCTAATAATTGTTAGGTTGTGGCACTTATGTGAATCATACCAAAGTTGCATTGCATAAATCACAAGAAATGAGTTAAAATTTAATTCTTCTTCACGGAATTTCAAATAAAATCACCTTTTCGGACATTCGCACAGTGATCTGTAGAACTTTGTTCCAAATTGCTAAAAGAGGCATTCTGTGTATTATCGTCATCATGGGATAAAAAGGATTCCACATTACCATCCAGGTAAACCTCATCCTCATCATCCAAACCACTCTACAATTAGTGTTGAACACAGAGCAGAGATGACAATCAGACAGAAAAAAGATATAAAAAAAGCATTCCTGTAACCACTTCTTTTTTGTCTTCATTTCTTTTCCTTTTTTTTTTTTTTGAAAATGAAACATTCCTGTAACCACTTCAAAAAACAATCACATTAACAATACCATCTGTTTTGATGATGGCTGCTTCCTCTTTCGACCACTCTGAAATTCAAAATGTATGTCCATATATCAACAAGAATAACAATTAAAGAAAGCCAAATAACCAGCAGGCTGATATTAGTGAATCCAAAAATTGAAAAACAGAATGTCATAATTTTTCTCAGTCAGGCAAATGTTTGAATTGGTTATAATCAGACCAAAAGATGAACAATCAACATGTAATTGTAGCTTTTGTAGCTGATCCAGATGGTGCTTGTTTTCTGCAGTGTAATGCATATAGACGGTAGGCCATCATCTAATTCATCTCAGATTAGTTGTCCACAAAAAGGAAATGTTTCAGAAGGTAACAAAAAGAAAATAAATATGAAAAAAGAAAAGAAAGAACACCCAAGAGACAAGGGTTTTTATTGGTAATTTTTTCCATCCATGACAAAGGTAAAAGCATTTACAATGAAAAAGTATGATTTCAAAAACACTGAAAAAGTATGACTCCAATGAACATGTAATGCCGAAAATAGCTGCAGTAATTTCTGTAATTTGCATACAATATAAACATTATCATAAATCTCAAATATCGCAATTGCACTTCTGCTGTAGTTAAAAGCCACCATCTGAGAAATGGACCTTTAGGGGCCATTTGGATACCATCATTTTTTTTTTTAAATCTAGGTCTTTGATGGATAAAACCCTAGCGGAAGAGACAATGGGGTTGACATGGAGGTGACTAAGCCATGCGTCCTCCCTTAACAAGCAGCCTGACAAGTTTTTTCAATCCGGGTTTTAGAAATCTTAGGATGGAATAGAGATTTCTAAAATCTGGATTCTTTACTTAAAATCCAACCTAAAATCCCAGGATTGTAAAATCCAGTTATCCGAACGGCCCCTTATTTTCATAAAAGATCTACCTCCTCTGATGTTCTGACCACCGGCGAAGCCATTTGAACTGAAGAAACAATATGTTGAGATCCAAGAGTACAAGTTGGCTGACCAGCTTTTTCATTCAAACCACCCCTGAAACAAACCAGCCTTCGAGGATCCACATCAGAACATTTTCCTGGGAGGGATGATATGAGGTTTCTAGATGTGTGTGCCTGTGCTCGTGCTAAGACCTCCAGCTGATGTTGAGGAGTCAGTAGCTGAAACTGCTTTAGTTGGTCCGGCGTGTGTAAAAGGGACTTTAGTGTTTGCTGACCCGAACTCGAGAAAATTTGGTCATTTGCCTGTTGAAAGATTAATAGTAACTTCAAACTGTACATAAAAAAAGTTAAAAACTAAAAGAAACAGAAGTTACAACTTACAGGAGAAACAGTTAGGGAGAATGAAATGCGATGGCACTTACAGTCAAAGGCCAGCCATTCAACGGTAGTGGATTAACACCTTTATTCAACCCTGCCAATAGATGAAACACAAGGCATTGCGAACAACAATGAGAAAAAATGACGGGGACCAAAAGGATATGAATTCATGAAACAATAATAAAGTGGCATAGCATATGCAAGCAATTTATTTATCCCTTAAGGGGAAAATATCCATGGAGAATATCACATACACACTTCAACTGTTTTCATTCCGTGCATCTATATTTCAAATAGTGCTTCCGAAGCTATACCAATTCAGATAAACCATTGATATACCATCACCAGATCTATATAAAGCGGGTCCCGTCTTACTACTTTATATTGCATCTAGAGGAAATCAATCTTTGACAGGATGATAGTCATAGTGATCAAATGGTAATAGAACAACATTACAGACACAGAACATCAGAACAAATTCCAAATATGAATCAGATCACTATTAACTGTGATCCATTGTAGAAAGAATGCAAGAGTGTATAAATACCATCACGTATGCTAGATAATCCAGGTATCCATGTCTTGATAATGGTTCTACATTGCGGTTCAGGTCAACTTATGAGAGTGAATACACCTCATTTAATGCACACTCATGAATTTTGTTGCTGTTTGTTACATTGTTATCACAATGATATGAGCATCTGAGATTACTTCCAGCATCTAGCGAGGAAGCACCTTGATAGCTCAGAAAAATCAAATCGCTAACTTCAGTGTTTGGATTTTAATATGGCCTATAAACCAAAGAAAAGAAGTATCAAACTCAATGCAATGAAGCAATAAAAATACCTTGATGAATGTGAAGATAGAGAGAACAATTTAATAAAGACTGATATCATGAAGGAATATAGCTACCAGCTTGATCTACAAGCTTTCTATACCCACCCCCTATCGTTTCTTCTTAGTTCTAACAGCTTCACAAATTTCACAATTCCAAAATTTATTCAAAGAACACCCCACTCTTAAGACAGGAGCAGTTGAGCCTAGCATCTATTAAAAAGTGAAGGTGGAAATCTCGAGCCAGCATTTATACAAACCTGCCTCCGAAAGCCCAGAACTCGGCAGCATGACTCTTGGTCCTGGTACACCATTGAGCATTGGCTCTGGAGGGAGAGATCCGACCAAATTAATACCCCGTTTACTATCCTACAATACGAGTGGAATTACAATCAATAAAAAAACTCTGATACTTGAAACAAGAAGTTATAGGGAATATTAAGAAGAAAGTTTGCAAAGGATGCCCCAGAAACTCTTACTCCACAGTGTTGACTCCTTGTACGAACTTCTTGTTGCATGCGTCTGAGATTGCAAACAATTATCATAAAGATCAAACAACCATGTACTACAAGAAGTGCCTCACATACACATGGAATAGAAAGATTATTAGCCAAAACACAACCATGATAGAAGCAAATTAGCTAGCTAAGGTGTAGAAAGTTCTGAATAATACCTGTTGTTATTAGTTGTTGACTTGCAAACAGACAATCTCTCTCCATCGGCAAGCTTTGGGGGAGGATTTTTTAGCTGCTCCTCGTAAATTTTGGAAGCCAACAAGCATGCCTGCGGATGTCCCAACATGATTTCAGGACTCGTTCTGGTCGATAAACCACTTAGAGTGGAATGACTGAGTGGATGTGCTTGAAGGTGTGGTTTCTGTCCAACCATTTTTGGTAGTTGAGCCTGTGAATGTGAACCAAAAAACCATTAGAACACCAGAACAGATGCATTTCCAAGAACTCACAAGAAATTGTCAAATTTAGAATCCAACCAAAATCACCTGGACGCAAGCTTCATTGGCCTCGAGATTCTTACACTCTCTAGCAGTAAACATGTCATAAAATATAGACCACCATTCCAATAAGAAACTCCCCGGAGCATTGATTGCTGTAAAAGACCACATTCCCACTCTTCAATCAGAAACTCAAACAAAGAATCAATTTGTCACTATGGTCGTGAGCAGAATTAAGGCATGTTTGATTAACTGGTTGTACCATATTACTTGTCGCTTGATTAAGTAGCTGTACCCTATTACTTTAATTATTTCTTCTATGCTAATCTACTTGATGAAGAGAAATAGACATTAACAAAAGAGGTTAAATGCCCTTGTATTCGTAAAAGACAGCTTCCGATTATGAGATTGTCGCCTAAAGAAAGGGTGGGGCACATGCTTAATCTAATTTGTGTTTCAAACATAGAAGTTGACAACCAAAATAGAGGATCCTTCCCTTCCCACAAACACAACATGGAAGAAAATGGTGTGAAAAAAAAAAGAAAAAAAAAAGATGAGACATGCACTATCACAACTGATACATGATCATTCTTTCATGTGACCTCCATTGCAAATTAGCCATGTGGTATCTATTGCACATATTTTCTTTCACGCATCAGATGTGGACTCCATCAGAAATTAGCCAAATGCTACGCAACTAATGCTCCAGATTTTAACCATATTCTAGTTGGCTTCTTACTTAGAGCAAGGAATCAAAGGAATTATGACAGCGGGCCAACAGATATTGGGAATACAGAGGATCTAGATTTATAAGGACCATTTGAACTTGCTCTCTCTCCATACGCCTTTCCAAAACTCCCATTGCCTTCCTCCTCCAGCGAGCAATGCACGTCGTCAATGACACAAAAAGGCTCTTGCCTAGTCATTTCCAGGTCCCTAATAGTCAATTGGCCATTTGCAATAAAGGAGTATTGATCAATGAGGCCATCCTTTTCGTGCTATGTACTGGCTTTGGATGGACCCAAGGATAGAAGCTATGTAGTGACTTCGTTTGCTCCAAATGGAGTTCTAAAGAAGAGGAAAAGAGAGAGAGGTTGTTGAGAAGAGAGGCCAATGATGAAAAAAGAGAACTAAATGCTTAATGCACATGTGTGTGTGTGGGTATTCTTATTATTCTATCTATAACCTAAACTCATTTATAAATTAATACTCATGGAAGACAAAACTATAGAGAGATTACCAGTCTACTCTATATAATAATTAAACTGTCTTAACTATTTACTATTATATGACTATCTCTATCACTACATATAATTATTTTAAGCAATAAATCCTATAATTAAATAAAATAATTAATAATAAAAGAAATCATAAGAAAAAGACCTCAAAAATTTTCCTCCCAGCAACTTAAGCCAGGTACTGAAAAACTTGGATACTTTGCAAACTGAAATCAGGTTTTGGAAAGGAAATTTCTGCCTCAGGGGTTTTCAAGAAAGTAAAATATTTTTGAAGACTGTTAAGAGTTTTGAAACTTGAAAGTAATTCAATTCTAAGGTTAATTCCTATAAAAAGGAATACTTATTCAACACAGACTCGTCACCAGAGCCAATCTCATCAATAACTGACTCGGGTCAAGTCGGTGAGAACAAAATGAGGTGTTTACACATATGAACAAAAGAAGAATTAAATTTAATACCATGAAGCCATGAACACCAAATAATGAGGAAAAATATAAGCATAGAATTCAAGATACATTCCCAATCTCTAATGACGAACCCGACTCAATTCAACCAATGGTTTCTTGGGAGCAAATCAAAACCAACCCATTTCATCTCAGCATATGAACAAACGAAAGAACATTTTAATAGCACAATGAGCAAACAATAAACAAAAAAATGCAATCAAAAAACGAAAAATGATAATCGTTTACATTACCTACGGGATTTGAAATGACATTCGCCTCTCTCCTAAATGTCTCCGCCGCTGTTCGTAAGTTGTTTTTCACCAAATAGTCATGTATGTAAAGATCAAGCCTAAAACCCCATTTCAAAAGGCAATAGACATATCAATGAGAAAGCAAAAATAACAAAAGAAATAAAACATCCAGGTCGTGTTCCCTCTCAACTCACATCTTTTCAGGTTCCCAGTCAGAACCCGCCATGATCGCCCAAAAATAGAAAACGACCTTTCACATAGAAAATGAATAAAAATAAATAAGCTAGAGATTTTGGTCTGATGATTTTACAAGAAACAGAGTAAGAATACAAAAGAGTGAATAAAAAAACAGAGCTCGCAAAAAGCCCTTAGATCTTTTAAACTTCCCAAGCAAGAAATCAAGAAATGAAACCCAGAAAGAGAGAGTAATACCTTTCAAAAATCAATTCCAGAGAGAAAAATGAGAGTCCATCGTGAGGAAAGCGCCATGCAGAAAGTGTTTCCCTCTCTATTCTATTCTCTTTCTCCTATTCTATAACAAGACGAAAAGGCCATTTTTATGCGTCGCGTGGTGATATATTTTTATCCCCAGTTTTTTACCTGGGACAGCTCCCTAGGGTAAAAGTAGTCGAAAGAGGGGGATGTCCGAGTCAGAAAAGGGAGCGAATGTATCATTTCCCTTTTTAAAAGAACGGAGACCCAGGTGATAGGCACGCGCCGTGTTTTGCTTGCGGGGGTAGGGGGATTGAAAACGACGGGGAACGGATTCGATTTTTAATGGACGAAAATAACCCTGCCTCCTCAAAGGTTAGCCAGCTGAGCTGGCTAGGGGTTTGTTTTGGAATTATATCGGGCCATTTTCTTCCTTCCTGGTCAAGACTTACTAAAACTGTTTGGTTTCCAATAATCGATTGGGAGTCTAAACTGATTATTGGAATACTTACAATCAGTTCTCATAATTCAAAACTAACATGGCCTTACTGGGCCCCACTCTGAACAGTCCTTTCCCTAAAAATCTTCTCTTGTTGGGAAGAATAGAGCAACCTAGTAAAGTAAGTGAGGCATGATTAGTAAGGCATTGTGGATCCCACCTTGGATTGATGGTTCAGATCAATCAAAAGCGGGACCTACTATTCCTCTTCTTTTTGGAGGATCATAATCTCCAAACATACTGTCAAGATTTTATGAAAAAGTACCAATTGGATGTAGGGTTAAGATCATCTGAATGAGACAATCTTTAGGCTATGAGCTTTTATTGTGGGACCAGTTGATGAATGGTTCCAATTACTTAAAAAAGTGATCAGTGGCACCATAATCAAAGAAATACAAACAGAGACAGCAATCTTCAACCCTTGGATCTTCGTTTAAAGCAACAATTCAAGAGTCGATGGTCTCGGATTGACGTTCAGACCTGTCTAATTGACCATAGTGCTAGGTCGTCAGAACAATCAAGGGAGATCAAGGGCCCCACTACAGTATAAGCAAAATCAAAGAACAGAAGGACTACTCCTTATCGAGTTTAGGGGATAGGGATCAAGAGAAAATGAAACTTTTCTTATGGGAAAAAATGAAACTTCATCGATAAAGAATCGATAAAGATCAATTTCAATAATTCTACTACAAAATCAATATCAAGATCACTCCAATCTGAAGTGGGAAGGAATCTGAACTCCCCTCAACCCAAAACCAAAAAACACTAGACGCGCATGCACGCCTTTCTTATGAACCATACCCCCCAAAATTCACAAAAATTCCTTCCTTAGGCATCAAGAAAGTGAAGATTGATCTTTACTTGGCTTCCTTATATTGCATATTTGCATTGATGTTTTTCTCTAGTGAGTAAATGCCCCATTCAAATCCGTGAAAGAGATGGGATCCATATTGTTTAGTGGGGTGTTCCCACTATTCAATGAACTTTCCATTGAAATAAGAGAGTGACATTTTGCAGGGCTAGTTAAGGAAGGAATATATGTATAAAACTATAAAATTCAGGAAAGAATTTTCCTGTTTCTTTCCCTACATAAACAAGGTTACCAAATTCGAAAAACAGCGCGCTTTTAATGCAGGCAATGGCTTTTTTTTTAATAGGTAAGCTGGAGTTTGGCTGGAGCCTGGACCGCTACGAGTGTATTTACAATGCAAGCAAGTTTGTAAACTATCATAGTAAGGTACATAGTTTGCAATGGGTAGTGTTAATTTGGGGTATGATGAACTCAAGGGCGCCCTAGGATAAAATGAGCTGAAAGGGTGCCGCCATTGGCGCACTTTGGTGACATGCAGCCAATGGGGGCACCCTTTCAGCTCATTTTGCTACGGTACTCTCAGTTTAGCATTCCTCTAATTTATAAAGACAATAGTAGAAGTGAAATATATATTGACCCCTTTTTTAAACTTGGGACAGCCCCCCTGTGTAAAAGAGTAGTCATAAATACAATAGAGGGGCTGTCCCAAGTAAAAAAAAATGGGATGAATATATCACTTCCCTAGTCTGAATGGTAAAATGGTTAGGTCTTCTAAGTATCAAATAGGTAGGAATGTCGATCCAGTCCGATGGATCCTCAATATTCGATACGATTAAAATAGATCTAGATATTAACTTTAATCGGATTGCAAGAAAACATTTTTACGGACGTTTTTTTGTGGAAAGAATGCTTTTCCATGAATAAAAGGAAAAATTATATGATTACGGTTAAATTAGAGGGGTACCAACATAAATTGAAGATCTTGCTACATAAAAATTAAATAGGGTTGGTTTGAGTTACTTATTTGTGTGTAAAAAATGTAGGATATTTTAGATTTTTTTCCATTTCCAAAGCTTCTCCAATGGGACCTTAGGATATGAAACATTATGGATGTGGACATGTTAAGTTCTCAAAAATGAGATTAGTGTATAATGAATTATAGAAAAAATTCCAAACATGTGTAATCAACATGTTTGGAATTATTGATTGCTAGCTTAAAAACTTGTGCCGTGTCTATGACCAAATTTTGAACGCCCTAATCTGATGATCCATCAAGCTCCATTTAGCCAACCAAATCAAAGTTGTTGATTTTTAAGTTGTTTACATTATGCATGTGATATCTGTTCAACATGACCAAGGCCGCGTGACGCGATTCATGATGTTCTACAAGATCAACAATCTCAATTGCACATACAGGTCTCTGTGTGAGACCCTAGAAATGATCATCACCATTGATCTCTGCATAGGACCTTAATTTGAAGAATCACGGTCCATTCCCATTTGTACATGTGACATGTTTGAGTTTGCTGATCTGGTCAAGCCCCATGAACGTATTCCTAGTAAAAAAAATACTGCATGCGATCAATTGACCAAAGGAGAGAGGACATAATATTTTCTTTTTTTGGATGAGTGAGAGGACATAATATTTGACTTGACTCATCTCCATACCCTAATAAACAAACATTGACCCTTTGCTATGACATCATTCTTGAATCGGCCTGATTATAAGCGTCCGATTTAATGAAGCTGCCTACATACTGCCAACGGACAGAGTTGGACTGAGTTAATAAACGAGTCATTCATTTGAAGCGTTTTGAAGTCAAAGACAGAGAGCTCTTGACCGTAAACCGATTCATATTCAAATTCCCAAAACCTCGCTAACGTTCAAAGCCTCCATTTCATCATCTCCATTGTATAAATAAGAGATTGCACCTATACTCCATTTCACACAAACCCAACAACACATTCCAAATCCTAAAGAGAAAAACACAAAAGCAAGCAATCCAAGGAGAAATGGCAACCCTGCAAGCCTCCTCCACCATCCTTTATTCATCATCAACTTCCACCAGTGGCAGATTTTCTGCTAGTCTTCACCCACCAAAGCTCAGAGGGAGCACTTCTCTATCCCTTCCAAAACTACTAACAAAAACCACAGATAAATTCAACCTGACTACAACCCACATCCCAACAGAGACGATTTTGACAGAGAAAACAACAAAGACTACTACCAGAGATGAGGACTCCATGGCCGCTGTGACCAAGCTTTATGCAATCGCCGAGGCAGTTGCGGATAGAGCTGAGATGCATACCATAATTGGAGAGCAAAGGAACAATTGGAATATCCTCCTTGTGAACTCCATCAATGCCATCACTCTCACTGCAGCCACCATGGCTGGACTCTCTGCAATCCCAATTGGAGTGCCCCTATTGGCATTCAAGCTCTCTTCCACTCTCTTATATTCCGCTGCCACAGGACTTCTGTTGGTGGTGAACAAAATCCAGCCCTCCCAACTCGCCGAAGAACAAAGGAGCGCCGCCCGTTTGTTTCGTCAGCTCCACACGCAGATCCACACAACCCTTGCCCTCAAGGCTCCAACTCATATAGATGTAAATGATGCAATGGAGAGAGTAATGGCACTTGAAAAGGCCTACCCACTTCCTTTGCTTCCAGGAATGCTTGAAAAGTTCCCCCAAAAGGTAGAGCCCACAGTATGGTGGCCTTCACACAAACGGCAACAAAAACAACAACAGAAAATTTTTGGGCAGATGGAAATGAACGGTTGGAGTAACGAACTGGAGGAGGAAATGAGGGGGATTCTCGGAGTACTGAAGAGAAAGGATATTGCGGAGTATGTGAAATTGGGCAAGTTGGTATTGAAAATAAATAGGATTTTAGCTGTTTTGGGTCCTATGCTTACCGGGGTTGCTGCAGTGGGGGCTGCTATGGTGGGATCACCTGATGTGGGGCCATGGGCGTCTCTGGTCGGAGTCGCCGGTGGAGCATTGGCGGGCGTTGTGAATACATTAGAGCATGGTGGGCAGGTTGGGATGGTGTTTGAAATGTATCGGAATTGCGCCGGTTTTTATCACCTATTGGAAGAATCTATTGATTCCACATTGAAGGAAAAAGAGGTGAATAGGAGAGAAAATGGAGAGTTGTTTGAGTTGAAGGTGGCTCTTCAGTTGGGGAGGAACTTGTCGGAGCTCAGGGATCTCGCATCTTCGTCAGTGTCTGAAGATGAGAATGCCACTTCGGAGTTTGCCGGGAAGCTCTTCTGAGTTCCCACGGGGGGAATTTCAAATCTGTATTGTAAAGAATATTATACCGTTTTGTTACACTCATAGAAGCTAA
Organism: Tasmannia lanceolata; assembly: GCF_043159265.1. Lineage (NCBI taxonomy): Eukaryota > Viridiplantae > Streptophyta > Magnoliopsida > Canellales > Winteraceae > Tasmannia > Tasmannia lanceolata. The sequence goes on along the minus strand of NW_027518692.1, from coordinate 61,865,449 downwards.
AATTGACTAATTGTTAATACATTCAATTATATTTTATTCATTCATTAGAAACAAAGTGCATGATGCATATTATATAGATGAAGCAGAGTTGGTGTTATTTAATCATTTATACGAACACTCCCCTCACATTTGACCAAGGAGTGGTTGGGTTTTTAAACGAGTAGCTGCCATGATGCATTGACTCTGATTACGTTGTGAAAACAACCAGTTCCTCCAAAAGCTTAAGCTGTTAGAGTTTGTGATGTTGAATTACTTGTACTCGAAGCTGCTATTGGATCAAATATCCAACGTGGTACCCCCAACACGTGTTTGTCCAAACACTCATCATATAAAATCACTTACACTCAGCATATAAAATCTCTTTAAATAAAAATAAAAGCATGGGGTTTTTGCAAAAGCAATCTTCTAGTTTAACTATTTACAAATAGAGTCATCATTTGTAAAATTTGCAAATCCAGGCTTGCCATCAATTTGTGACAAATTAACCTGAGGCAGATTTTGTTTTTACTCATAAAATGAGCAAAATATCGTTACAGGTGAAAATTAGAAAAATATTACCTCACGTAGAAACCTTATTTAATTCGGGAAATGATAAAAGTATCCCCCATTTTCGCTCTACCTTGCCTATGGCCGATTTTGGGACCCACCCCATTAAAACACGACACCTAATTCATGGGATTGAGTGGAGTTGGTGGGACCCACCACATCAAAACATGGTGTTTAATGGTGGGACCCACCCTATGCCCACTCATGGGTGTAAAATGGTGGTGTTAGCACCATGGTTTAAAATTTCGGCCAAAATCCAAAAATTTTCGGACTGAAATTTCGGATTTTGGTGGAGACCAAAACCGAAATTTGCCGAAATTCAAATTTCAGCCTTTACCAAATTTCAGGAATTTTGGCTTGAAATTTCTAGAAATTGTAATTTAAAAAAAAAAAAAAAATTCGGTCCGAAATTTCGAAATGAATTAAATATTCTTTTTTAATTATTACCAAATTTTGACTGAAATTTCGGTTTTTGAAAGGTCCGAAACCGGAATTTTAAACCATGGTTAGCACCACACCCACAGACTTGCTAATCCTATTTAAAATAGTAAAGAGGAGGTTTACTAATTAGAATAGCGAAAAGGGGCAGTGTGAAGTGAGGTGTGTGATGAATGAGATACGCGGAAAAAGTGTGTGAATTTTTAGGGTATTCTCAAGAAGGGTCTGAAGCCATTTGGAAGCCAAATCTATCTGCATTTAAAGCATCTTGAAGAAGAAGAGCTGATCGCATCGTGACTATTCTTGCAGGGCACACTTATTTTGGCTACTTTTTTTTATCAATAACTCAAGGTTTTCTATCAAAATATAGGAATTGTTTTGGTAGCTTACTGTTCATCTTCAACTCGTTAGAAGGCATATTTTGGAGTTTCTTGGGGAGGGGTAAGTGATTTCTTATGTAACCATGTATCTCTCTATATTTTAATGGACATTTGTGGTAAACCTCGAGTTTTGGGGCAAAGAAACTGAGAAAAAAATTGGTGTAATATTATGTTAGTTTAGTGGATCTCTCTTGGATTTGTCCCGTGCTTTATTCCTTCACATTGAAGAGCATTCAACGTAAATTTGGTTTTGTAGTTTGGTTTGTGGTTGCTCTTAATATTGCTCTGCTCTCTGTTTTTGCATTGTGTTATCTGTGATGTGGTTTATTTTCTCTGCATTCGAAGAGATATTTTTGTGGGTTGTTTTAGTTTTGATTCAGTCCCTGGAGGAAAGGCCTTGCTTCCCAACAAGAGGACTGATTGCAAATTGTTCTACAGTCAAATGAAAACTAATTTTGATCATCAATTCAATTTGGAGATTTCTTCTCTCTTTTTTTAATGGGTAAGCTGGGGTTAGGTGACCCCTACTAGTATATTAAAGAAAGAAAGATGTCACAATAGCATGGACAAGACCATTGTCCAATCGAACAATAGGTGTCATGTATATGCAAAAACATAATTTCATTTTGAATGAAGGAATATATTATCAAATTGAATGTATCGACAAATTGTTAGTTCCATCTTAAGAAAATGATACAATATTGTACAAGAGAGACCCCTCTGGGATATCAGAAGAGCTTTCCCGCGAACTTTGATGTGGTGACCTCAACTTCAGACGAAGACGACGCGAAATCCCTAAGCTCTGAGAGGCTCCTCCCCAAGTGGAGAGCCACCTTCATCTCGAACAATTCTCCATTTTCTCTCCTATCCACTTCACTTTCATTCAAGTTGGACTCAATAGATTCTTCCAATAGGTGATAAAATCCAGCACAATTTCTAAACAACTCAAATACCATACCCACTTGCCAACCATGCTCCAAGGTATTCACAACACTAGCCAGGGCTCCACAGGTAACGCCAGCCAACACTGCCCATGGCCCAACTGAAGGTGATCCCACCATAGCAGCCCCCACTGCAGCAACCCCAGTAAGCATAGGACCCAAGGCAGCTAAAATCCTATTTATTTTCAATACCAACTTGCCCAATTTCACATACTCCGCAATATCCTTTCTCTTCAGTACTCCGAGAATCCCCTTCATTTCCTCCTCCAGTTCTTTACTCCAACCGTTCATTTCCATCTGCCCAAAAATTTTCTGTTGTTGTTTTTGTTGCCGTTTGTGTGAAGGCCACCATACTGTGGGCTCTACCTTTTGGGGGAACTTTTCAAGCATTCCTGGAAGCAAAGGAAGTGGGTAGGCCTTTTCAAGTGCCATTACTCTCTCCATTGCATCATTTACATCTATATGAGTTGGAGCCTTGAGGGCAAGGGTTGTATGGATCTGCGTGTGGAGCTGACGAAACAAGCGGGCGGCGCTCCTTTGTTCTTCGGCGAGTTGGGAAGGCTGGATTTTGTTCACCACCAACAGAAGGCCCGTGGCCGCGGAATATAATAGAGTGGAAGAGAGCTTGAATGCCAATAAGGGCACTCCAATTGGGATTGCTGAGAGTCCAGCCATGGTGGCTGCAGTGAGAGTGATGGCATTGATAGAGTTCACAAGGAGGATGTTCCAATTATTCCTTTGCTTTCCAATTATAGTATGCATCTCAGCTCTGTCTGCAACTGCCTCGGCAATCGCATAAAGCTTGGTCACAGAGGCCATTGAATCCTCATCTCTAGGACTAGTCTTTGTCCTCGTCGTTGTTAAAATAGTCTCTGTTGGGGTATGGGTTGTAGTCAGGTTGAATTGCTCCATGTTTTTGGTTAGTAATTTTGGAAGGGATAGAGGAGTGTTCCCTCTTAGTTTTGGTGGGTGAAGGCTAGCTGAAAATCTGCCACTGATGGAAGGTGATGATGAATATAGAAGAGTGGAAGAGGCTTGTAGAGATGCCATTTCTCCTTGGATTGGTCTCTTGTGTGTTAATTTGTCTCTTAGGATTTGGAAAGTGTTGTTGGGTTTGTGTGAGATGGAGTAGAGGTGCCATCTTATTTATATAAGGGAAGGAATGGACGCTTTCAAAGTTTGAGGGGGTTTGAGAATTTGAATCGGTTTATGGTCAAGAGCTCCGGCTTTGACTTCAAACGGCCAAGGATTAAAATGAATGACTCGTTCTATAAACACAGTCTTGATCGTTCCGTTGGCAACAGGTAGCTTCCCTGAACTCAACGCTTGTGTTTCAGGAATGATGTCATTGTTACGGGAGATTATTATGTCCCCACATAGCTAACCGTATTTTAAAAAAAAGTTAGTAGGGCCCATCTTCTTTTAATTGGGCCCCAACGTAAATCGGTTATGCTCCAAAAAACATTGCTTTTACTAACCCCCAATCTGTTAAAAGGAAGACAATTAAAAATCGGAGGGTTAGGATCATCTTACGTTGGGGCCCAATAGACGAATGGTTTTGACAAGGGGGCAAACTCATGGATGATCCTAACCCGTGTAGGACAGCCCAATATAGAAACATGATATGCAGATCCAAGGTTTAGATCATCCTATATGGAGATGATTTTTGGGGCACAACTTATTTACACTGGAGGCCTAACAAATGAATTACATAGCCATAGGTATTATCCTAACCTTCCAATCTATAGAGATTTAGGATCATCCCATTGGAGATGATTTACAAGGCACTGCCTATTCACGTTGTGGCCCATCAAAATCAACAGTTTGGATCATCCCATGAAGTGGGCCTCATGATACTATCTAAAATATACGGGACTTCAGGCCCACACATCATGTAAAATCTCTATTTTAAGAGGGAGGGAGTTTTTATGCGTGCGATCGGACAATATAAATAATTACAAGCCAGTGAGAAATTACTTTGTCTATTAAACTGTTTAGGTGGGTCGAGTCAAATATTATTATATCATCTCTCCTATGGACAATAGAATTGCATGTGGCTGCAATACAGTATAGTCTATAGTCGTCCATGGTGGTCTCTAGTTGGTAGTACGCGGTATTGATGCATGAGTTCGACTAAGTGGACAGTGGCCTTTTGGATTAGTCCTAACAATTAATTTTTGGGTCCTTCATTGTGACATGTTTAATCTAGACAGTTGATTAATCTTCTTCTTGATGGAGCAATGGATCAGGATCATAGAACCTGTTGTGGTCAGAGGAAATGGGCCAGAGTAGAGATTTCTGTTAAATCAAGGGATCGGATCAGGTCCGTGTGGTACAGAATGGACCTAAGAGGTGATTGTTTGGAGAGAGTCCCAACACACCCACCATCTTTTTATCATTTTTTCCTAGCTAGTAAATTTTTGGATCCAAGCCTTAAGGTCCTCTTTGGATGCCACTAAAATTAGTATCTATCTAGAAAAAAGATTGGTTTAGTTTAATCTTAATTATTTGCAAACGGGGAGTTAAGCCCTCTTTAGAAGCCAATAATTACATTATTTCTAAATCTTTTTTCTTATAAAATCATATGTAACTTTTAGACGTAACCAAAAAGGCACTTGTGCTGAATGGAGTGCAAAATTCAACAGCTAAATTCTCTAAGGAAAAACCCCACGAGCACCTTTGGATCAAGAGGTAAGATCATCCGATCAAGGTGCATGATCAGCGGGCCGGAGTTAATCACATGTGTACACATGGAAATTAAATACTCTGCAAAATAAATAAATATGCAATAATGCTTCCAAAATAATACGCAAGATAAATATCTTTCTTACATTGAAAATATGTTGTAATATTATTTATTAGGGAGTTGGTATTGAGAACCATATATTTTAAGCGTTTTACACCATGTTCCTTTGACTTAGATTAGGGAGTTGATTTTGGCAACCATGAAAATTTATTCCATAGAATATCTGTAGGCCCAGTTTTGAAAGATAGGTGGAGGGAGAGACATGTCACATGAGATGGTAGACGTTGAAAGAGCATGAGAAATCCATAAAAAAACAGTGAAAACAAAAAAAGGATAAAATTCGGTTTTTCTTTTCCGGATTTTAAGTGGCTTTTCGATCACCTTACACCCACATATCGTGGCTTTCCCTCTCTCTCTCTCTCTCTCCAATATCTTACAACATAAATATCCCATGGAATATTTTTCATAATTGCCAAACATAACCCTTAGTTTACCACCCAATGGTTAAGGAGGGATAGGGAAGAGAGGCACTAAGTGAGGAAAGGGTAAGAAAAGCTTGAGAAACAAGGAAACAAAGAACTCCACCCAACATATGATTGAATTTTTTCCTTGTTTTTTAGCTATTTCTCACCCTCTGTCTCTCTCTCTCTCCACTTGGAGAAACTAATTTATAATGGAAAAAAATTCATGGTTGCCAAAGATGGCCTTAGTATTGAATGATTGACATGATTTTTGGATACAACCTACAATGGTAGGTTCACCTCATTCTACCACAATGTATTGATGCAATCCTCTAAGAAAACGCCAAGAAGCAATCAGACTAGTAATTTAAGATTACCAATTTACTATGATTATTTTAGGGTTGAATCCTCAAATTTCATCATTTGTATTTTTTTATCTACAACAAGGGTAAGATAAAAATGAAAATAGGTATGCTTGAAGCCTGCATTCCTCTAAAAACCAGATAATGTATTTTTTTCCCCAATAAACTATGCTCCAAATAAGTAGCTACTTGCAATTTAATTGATCGTAGAGGGAAGCTCCATGACTGCTAACAATACATGACTAACTCCCACCTACCGAGTATTTATAAATATCGATATATAGTATGTTCACATAATGAGAGAAACATGGTCTGTCATCCACATCCCCCTTTGGTAATTGAAAGCAAATAAAATACTGAGAGGAGTGCCGATATCAACTGGAGGGAACGCCGATAACACTATTTATGTTTTCGTAAAGAGAGCCAGTGAGTCTCCTCGTAATGAACAGTCAAAGGTTCCCAATACGCCAATGTCCCATGTGGAACCCAGCACATTCATACATATTTTTAGGAAACCAATGGGAAATGATATTTCCACCCCTTTCCTTCAAAATCTTCCAAATTCGTACTTCATTTCACTGCATCAAAATCTTCCAAATTCTAAAAGAAAAAGAAGCTACATAGCAGAAATGGGTATTCTTCAAGCATCTTCATGCCTTCTATATCCATCACCGTCATCTTCACCACACGATGGGCGATTGGATGCTGCGGTCCGCACGAACGGAGGGAGTAATCTTAATCTCTCTCTTCCTATGCCTCTAAAAGAAAACATGGAGGAAATCACCATGACCAAAACCCACATCCCAACACAGACGAGACAGACTAAAACGACTAGAGATGAAGACTCCATCTCTACTGTGGCCAAGCTTTATGCAATTGCAGAACAAGTTGCAGACAGAGCAGAGATGCATTCCAACATCGGAGAACAAAGGCACAATTGGAACAACCTCTTACTCAACTCCATCAATGCCATCACTCTCACTGCAGCCACTACCGTTGCCCTCTCGTCGGCGGTACCCGCCGGAGCTCCCCTCTTGGCGTTGAAACTCTCTGCCACACTCTTGTATTCGGCGGCCACAGGGCTTTTGTTGGTGGTGAACAAGGTAAAAGAACCAATTACTCCAAAAGCTTAAGCTGTTATAGTTTGTGTTATGTGATCATTTATACTTCAACACTCCCTCTCACTCGTGGCCTCTTTTTCTACTGGGTGGCAGATGTGGCTCCTCTTTTGAGTTGGTTGTACAAGTGAATTTTTAATATCAAGGAGTTATTGGGTTTTGAATTCAGGACATGTTTTAAGGCAATAGCTCTATAGCATGTGAAACAACCAATACTCCAAAGTCCAAAAGCTTAAGATGTTAGTTAGTATTATCCAATTCTAATCATTCATATTTCAACTAATTAATCATTTATACTTGAACAGATCCAGCCCTCTCAACTAGCCGAAGAACAGAGGAATGCTACTCGATTATTCCGTCAGCTCCATACGCAGATCCATACCACCCTCACCCTCTCTAATCCCACTCCAATGGACGTGAACCATGCCATGGAAAGGGTTTTGGCTCTTGACAAAGCATACCCACTTCCATTACTCCCCGGAATGCTTGAAAAGTTCCCACACGTGGTTGAACCTACTGTTTGGTGGCCTTCAAACCACTTACCACAAGAACAAGTTTGTGAAAGGAATGGTTGGAGTGGGGAACTGGAAGAAGAAATGAGGGGCATTCTTGGAATTCTGAAAAGGAAGGATATTGCTGATTATGTGAGACTGACCAAGTTGGTTTTGAAAGTTAATAAGATTTTAGCTTTTGTGGGTCCTTTGCTTACTGGAGTTTCTGCACTTGGGGCTGCTTTGGTAAGAACACTACCTTCCGTGGGGCGGTGGGCGGTGGTGGTGGGTGTTGCCGGCGGAGCATTGGCTGCCGTCGTTAACACGTTGGAGCACGGTGGACAGGTTGGGATGGTTTTCGAGTTGTATAGAAACTGTGGGGGATTCTATCGCTTATTGGAAGAGTCTATTGAGTCTAACTTAAAGGAAAGAGAATTGGGTAAGAGAGAAAATGGAGAGTTGTTTGAGATGAAGCTAGCTCTGCAACTGGGAAGGAGTGTATCTGAGCTAAGGAATCTTGCTTCGTCGGGAAATGACGTCACCGCCACCGAGTTTGCCGGGAAGCTGTTTTGATTCCCCAATTGGGATTAATATTTTTTTTTTTACAGTGTTGAGTTGTTATGATGTGGATATGTGTTCATCTTCTTGGAGGTTTGTAAACTCGAATGAATGTTCTGTTGTGAATGCTGAGTGTGTGTGTTACTTTTTCTGTATTAGCTTTTGTCACGAAACTGAAGACCTTGTCCATACTCGCTTATCTTTTATTTATTTTTATTTCATTTTCCAATAGAAAACTTGCATTGCCACGTGAGGGATCACAGGTCACGTATTTTTTGAGTAGTGTTGCACATAAGCTACTATGGGCCTCGGATTTTGTTTGGCTTTTGGGTGTTACCTTGGCAAAATCTCCTTTGGTTGCGGATGTGACATTGAAATCCTTGAAGACTATTATGGATGTTTCTTGATTAATCATGGTATTTTTGCTGATGTGTCAACCTCTCTTATAATATCCAAGCTGAAACCCACAACAAAGGTGAAATTTTGGTTGGACTTATTGGGAATGATGCTCTCTCTATAATGGTTATGAGTTATGACACCCCTACCACTGACTGCTCTTCGAGGTTCACAACCAAACACTACTTAATACTATTCTATGAGGTATATTCCACCCAAATTCAATTCTTGTCTCCTCCCGGTTGACGATTGATGCAGTACCATCCCCTAGATAATTCACATCAGCCCTAGATTGCTCACTGGCTCACTGGTTTAGGATTAGCAATTTCCTTCATTTCTTGCACGTAAGGGTGGTTTAGTTATTTTACACTTTTCTTGTCCTCTTTAATTATTTTGGCATAAGTAGGAGTGTTTTTTGGGATTTTACCAGGTATGGGCTGTCTATATAAGGCTCTTTCTTCTCATTTGTAAGGGGTTTTTTGCTTGAGTTTGTTATTTGGAGAGAAATTAGAGTAAGAGATTTTCTCTTCTCTTTTATCCCTTGTTCTTCCTTAGAATTTGGGAAATTGTCGATTAGTGTACTAATCTTTTTTCCAAATCTTCCATTTTCATGCAAGAATCCTATACCGACGATTGTTCCTTGATTTTAACCCTTGCGTCCCCTCGCTCGTGGTGAAAAATAAAGAATCGAACATTTCCTTCGGAGATTTGATTACCTTCCGACGAGTCCAAAGATGCTTCCGTGGCCACTGCATCAACTACTTACACCACTAATCTGCCAAGTAAATACATGCAACCAAATAATTTTAAAATTTAAGCACCTCTACCATCAATTTGTCTTATATAATTATATGGATCATCACACCTTACAAATATCCCAGGACCCTTTTTTTTTAAATGGCAGAAAAATATCATTAATGAAAAGAGAAAGTGGGTCGAGGAGGACCACTACAAGAGAACAAGAAACACAAAAATAGGACCTTATATTTATATGTTTGGCCAGCTATACATATTGAAGGACTTCTACCAGTAATTTTCTACTGATCTGGGGTGTTATATGACGTTTGGCTACAAAATAGAACAAAAAACCCTATAAGACTACTTACTCACTGCTCTACTTGTCACTCCCTTGTCTGTTGCTAGCATCCTTTAACTCTACTACTAAAAAAAACTTCAGCAATATCATACCTTTTGTCTGTCTTTCCGAATACTTATTCATTTTTAGCAACTCTGTCTAAACAACCCAATGAACGACGAAAGTGGGAGAATGAGAATCATCTAAAGTGGCTGGCATTAAAGAATATTCATTTTTTAGCCTCCCTTATGTGGGTATTTAGAGAAACGGGCATAGCAGGTCACGTTTGTAAAATGAATTCTTTCCAAATTTTTGGTTTCTTTTCATCCTCTCCCACAAAAAATAAGAGGAGAGATGTGGAGAATGGTTGCCCAACCCAACCAAAGTTGCCAAATTTTATAAAAAGCTCTCAACTCACCAAGTTTTATTTCTAAAAAGACTAAAATACCCTTTTTTAAAACATACCTAAAACCATTTTTTTTCTCTTCTTTCACTAGTTGGTTACTAAAAAGACAAAACGCCCAACCTTTCTTTAATTTAGATAGATCGTCTAATGAGCCCTATCTAGGATTCACATTATCCAAGGGTGGAGTTGATAAATGTTCTCTATATTGGATTTTACATTGTCTAGGAGTAAATTTGATAACCATTGGAGATAGATATTTTAGTTGTCTCGACGATATTGGATCTTATACTGCCCAAGGCTACGTTTCATAACAAACAGATATAGATCATCTAATTGGCCCTACCTTGAATGTCACATTGTTCAAGAGTGGAGTTAATAGAGATGGGAAGTGATATATCCGCCCCTTTTGATTACTTGGGACACCCAGCAACAGTGTATTAATGACTGTAGAGGGGCTGATGTACTTCATGTCAGAAGGATTCAATGGGGTTGATTGCCACGTACACTATGTCCCAAGTAATCAAAAGGGGTGGATATATCAATTCCCATAATCTAACGGTCCCCACCCTACATTAATGTTACGTTATCCAATGACATGATTAATAGCCATTGGAGATTGACCACACAATGGGACCCACCTTGGGTGTCACATTGCCCAAGAATGAAGTTGATGGCTAATGATGGGCCTCACTTTGGATTTCAATGTGTTCCAGGAGTGGAGTTGATAGCAATTGAAGATATGTCATCTGAAGAGCTATGCCTAATTGCTCAAGTGGGCCCATTGGATCATCTCACCAATAGTGCATTATAAGGCACCTTGGTGAGATGGTCCAATGGGGCGCCCTTCTAGTTGTGTTTTTGCAAGGGCACCAAGCCTAACATTATTTCTTATTGCAAAAAAACATGGAAAAGCCTGGATAATTGGGTTTTGCTTGGCATTTCAGTGTTACGTCAGTCAAATCCCTTGTTTGGCCACTTACATCCTTGCCGGTCTCCCTATGAAATCCAATCTATTAGTAATTCTAACACTCAATGCCGGTGCTTACAAGGTTGGTGTTAAAGTATAAAAGATTTAATAACACCTTCTCCAACCACTAAAGCTTTTGAAGTAATTGGTTGTTTGACATGGTATCAAAACAAAGGTCCTAGGTTAAAACTCTTTGATATTAAAAATCCACACTAAATGGCCAACCTAAACAACCGCATGTAAACCAACCCTCAAAAAAGAGAGGCCACATGTGAGGGGGAGTGTTAAAGGATAAAAGATTTAGTAACACCTTCTCCAACAGCTTGAGCTTTTGGAGTGACTGGTTGTTTTCACAGTTGGCAAGCAAACACTACTACCACTATCCAAGGTAAGGTAAATACAACCCAACATAGCTAAAACATGCAAATTTCTAATCCGCCTATTGCCAAGAGGTTTGGTTGGTGGAAACCATGGGTCCTCGTCTGACCTGGAAATAGACCCTTAAGAAGTGGAGGGGCCATCTGATGTCCATTCACGGTTACCCTTTCCAGTTTCAACACTGTCTTCTTCTTCTCCCTCAACACCGAGAAAAAAATGCAGTGCTCTCTCGCCCTCTCCGGCATCTCAATCACTGCGAAAAACCCAACTTATCTCCGCCAACATAGAACGAATAAAACCCCACCACTACTACTCCCACTCTCATCATCTTCTTCCTCTCTAGGGTTCCCCTGCTCTAACCATGGTGTTTATACCATACCCATCTCAAACATAACAACTATTTCTATTACAAGAAGAAGAAATAGACCGACAGAAACAGCACTCACTCCTCTTTTTTCTATCAATTCACCTGACAAAAGCGGAAGCGAAAGCAGCATCAGTAGTAGTATTATTCATCGGCTTCAAACAATAGGAGAGATCCTATCGGCGTTATTCCCGTTGTGGGTGGCCTCGGCCTGCCTTCTCGGCCTATTCAAACCCTCTTCCTTTCATTGGGTCCAGCAGAAGTGGCAGATCCTTGGCATCACTCTCACCATGCTCGGTTCCCCTCTCTCTCTCTCTCTATGTTCTTTTACTTTCCTCCTATTATTGCTATTTTTGGTGTATTCTCTGTTTTTTTTTTTACTTTTTAATTTGCATTATACAGGTATGGGCATGACCCTTACGCTTGACGATTTGCGAGGCGCCATGGCAATGCCGAAGGAATTGCTCTCTGGCTTCATCTTGCAATACACGGTCAGTACTGATCCGATTTCATTCTGTAGTCATTTGTTTCCCTTCTCTTTCAAGAATTTAGGGCCTTCTCTTTTCGATCTTTCAATTTGAAGATTTTGAGGGAAAACCCCTATTCTTGGATTTCAAAGGCATATAGGGGTGTACTTGTTAGGTATTGGATATTAATGGTGACTTTCAAGATCAAAGCCTTTAAGATCACTGGACACAGAAAAGAACTTTGATGAAAACTTGTTAGACAATATATGTTTGGCAAGTGTGGGGGGCTTGTCGACGATGATGCTCCAATCGGGTGTTTCCATGGCCTATTTGGGTTAGTGATTCCATTGAGACTGAGGTGAATTCTCTTTTGGACGGCCCTTTTACGATTTCCTAGAATTCTTTCACCAAATCATCGATTGTGGAAAGTGACTATTATTAGGATTGTCAATAAGCCTCCTCAATAGGATGATATTCAAGTGGATACCACGACGGACATGGTCCGGGCTGATTCATTTCTCAATCAAACGCGATAGTTGTGGTTTTATTATCAACCCCCAAAGCCCTAGAGAAATATGATTCTCCTCCTGTCACGCCCCGGTCACATCGTGAGGGGTCCACATATATAGCCCGGGAACCTTCTCTCCGCTTCCGACATGGGATTCTACTATCCACCCTCTTAGGGCCCAGCGTCCTCACTGGCACACCGTACTAGAGGAGTTACGGCTCTGATAACATTCTGTCACGCCCCGGTCACATCGTGCATATATTGTCCGGCTTTAGGTCGCAACTCTCCCCGCTTTTAAAACGCGTCTACACATGGGAAGAAGGGTCCACATATATAGCCCAGGAACTTTCTCTCCGCTCCGATATGGGATTCTACAATCCAGCCCCCCTTAGGGCCCAATGTCCTCGCTGGCACACCGTACTAGTTGTGGGTTTTTTTCTACCAATTGGGGCCCTCCCTTCACCACCCCCATGGGGATGGTTACCATTCTGTTACGCCCCAGTCACATCGTGCATATATTGTCCGGTTCTAGGTTGCAACCCTCCCCGGTTTTAAAACGCGTCTACACATGGAAGGAGGGGTCCACATATATAGCCCGGGAACGTTCTCCTGCTTCTGATTTGGGATTCTACACCTCTCTTCTCTGAAATAAACTATATAAAGCTACATATGATATGCAAATGATATACTAAAAGTTTATATACATTAGCAATTTAAGATATGGATACAATTTATATCTAATGAAATTGCAACCATTAGAAAAAAAAGATATGGATACAGTTATACTGCATATGCATGTAATAATCTACTAGATATATGCATTTTCAATAGTACTAATTGCTTGTATGGCATTTATTTATGCCTTCTCTACACCATTTTGTGTCTTCCCCATATTGGAGATTATTATCAGAGCGCATATAAATAATGTAAGTCTGAAGTCGATTGTCAAGGACCATGAGATTTACTGCAGAAAATTCAACTAGTTGAAAATGAGCGAAATAGATCAATTTTGCTCGCCAAAAGTAGAGAATTAATCACTTGGATTTAAGCATGCCACACAAATACTCGGTGTTCATCTCAGCGAAGCAGTTGTTGAACTCTTGAAGTTGCTTATCGATGATAATATAGAACAATTCAACGTTGTAGTGATATAGCCATGTAGGTCTGTGCTCTTTTGTAAGCTTTGCATCATGATCGTCCTTCAGCCCGTTCATGTTCGGGACGACAATAGTGTTTAAAACAAAATGAAGAAACTTCAATGAGGAGATTATCCCACCCACCATCTCCTGTTGCTTGCAATCATTGCTTTGATATTTAAACTCTGCTCGTGAAATGAACAATATCTTGATCGTTCTACTGTAATGTCTGTGATAATTCTTTTGTGATTCTCATGTTTTTATCGTATCTAGGATAAGTGCAAAATCAAAAGATTGCACTTAATGCAATAAGACACGACGTACGGCTCTTTCTTCTGATTTTGAACCATCCTCCACAACAATCTCAAGCACAACGATTGCAAAAGAGTGTGAAGCAATCAAATTGATCAGTGGACATATTGTGAGCTCCATCGTGTATCACCAACATGTCTAATAGTAGTCTCCTAATTTAGGCCTTGCAAGCTTGAAAGTTCACCACTTTAGAGTGCATCAATTATTTCGCAGCTCGTTTCTCCTGAAGAATGTCACAATATTTGCATGAGGCTCCAACAAGTAACCGTGGAGCCAAGAATTTGCTGTAAGGGGGCAAACAACGATCAATTAATGATAGTCATTTAGACAAAAATGTCATTTCTCAATTCCACTGTAGAATTTATAACAGTTGCCCTCGACGGGTTTTAATATGTTGGAACCATTGCATAATCACATCACTATCGATGTTGGTAAATATATCTTTTTGTTGTAGGTAACAAAGCAATCATCAATCCATTCTTCTCCCATTAGGTTGCACAATCATCTTCTTACTACATCCATAACAGAAATGCCCTTTCAACAGTAGCTGTTATAACTGGTAAAATCATTGCCAATGCTACGAGTAAAGTACTCCAATGGATACTGTCTCGACAATGGCAGAGCCAGGAAGTTAAGATCATTATCCATATTCTAGATTGGGCTCTAGAAAGTGGAATTATTTTCATACCGTCTCAAACACTGATAAGAATTTTTACACTCCAAATGCTAACATGGTCCTTGAGGCTTTTTAAGCTTGTTTACTTAGTGATGATGGTGATTAGTTGAAAGTTTTTGGTGAAAACATCTATACTTTGTTCATGGCTTAGCATACGAAGGAATTACTTCTCCATTCTCCACTTTCTCACGAATGAAGTGGAAGTTGATCTAAATCTGTTTGGTCATGGCATGGAAGACCATTCTGTAACAGTTCTATTGCACTTTGGTCGTTACAAAACAACACATGGGTATCTGAGATAAAGTTCTTGCATAAGATGTCTCAACCGTGTGATCACTACAGTAGTTGCGGCCATCACTCTATACTCGGCTTCCACACTTTATTAACCACTATCTTTTACTTGCTGCTCCAAGAAATCAAGCAATCATTCATCAATACATAGTGCCTTGTAATGGATCTTCGTGTATCAGTATTGTCATCTCAATATTCATCTTAGTAACCACGCATCGTGATACTCTTATCTTGACTGATTTTGTAAAGCAGTTCATGATCTACTGTCCCTCTAAGATATCTTAAAATGTGCTCGACTGCTTGTAAGCATGGTTTTAAATTCCCACCAAAAGCTACATGAAACGTTTGAAATATGTTCATTTCCATCCCATCAAAACTGAATACTGAAACCAAAACTGTAAGTGAATTAGTAGTATACTATATCACTATTTGTTACATAATTATAGGATTTTCACCAAAATTTCCAACTGAAACCAAAATGTTTTTGGTGGCCACCAAAACTGAAACCGAAATTTTAAACCTTGCTTGTAAGTATTCTCCTTGAGGATCACGCAAGTGTTGACATACTTGACGTACAAATATGTAATGTATAGCATAATGCACATAAGTTACTGCCGAGCCCCTAGCATACTTCTATAAGTATGTGGATCATTAAATTTCTTCCCTTCTCTAGCACAGATTTTTTTTTTCTCATAAATAATAGGAGTTTCCACAGGCTTGCAATTTGTCGAGTAAATCAAGTGCATATTTTCTTTGAGACTAGTCTTTGGCTCTTTGCACTTTCACTCCAAGAAAATAACAAAAAAGTCCCAAATCCTTCATATCAAAGGATTCTTTCAAGCTGTTTTTGAGTTTTTTAATCCCACCCTTCCTATGATGATGATATCATCAACATATATCAAAACCAAAACTATCTCATGCAACAGCCATTCCACGAAATGTCTTCTGCAATGTAGCTAATCCCTTATTATAAATAGGAAATGTAAGTTTACCATGCTTACCAAATTTACTACTTTAGCACACAAAAGAATCAGTATTTTTATTACAAAATGAAATTAAAGTTAAAGAAGGCGTGCATTTTTTTGGGGTTGCAATTCAGGAAGGCATCCTGGTTCTGGGGAACCTAAAGAGGAGAGGTTTCCAATTGGCATCAAGGTGCCCTCTTTGTTTGTTGCAGGTGGAGTAAGTTCAGCATAGAATAGAATGTTGGAAAGCTGCTATGCTAAGGAGGCTTGGTCATGTATGTTGAGAGAGGGCCTGGGGTGGTGTAGGTTTCCTCTAAGGAACTTGGTGATGAGTCTCTCAGCTGGCACTTCATTCCTTTCAAATCTAAATGACAAAGTACACTTGAGTTCGTGTCAGCAAGCCTGGGATGCCACACAGACAACAACAGTGATGATGCAAATCTAGTGTAGACCTCAACTCTGGAACTATGACTCTGAAGGCGGCAACATAGAGGAGTCTGTCAGAAAGTACAGTTTGCCATGCACGGTACCTCCAGTGAGAAGCTTCCTTGTTCGCAGATTCTTCATAAGAATAGACGTAGGTGTAAAAATAAAATAACATTGAGATCGAGAAACCGATAATAATTTATGTTAAATACTAGGCATATTAAATACTAGCCTCTCTGCAAAGCAGGGGTAAGGCTGCGTACATCTAGCCCTCCCCAAACCCCGCAATGGCCGGAGCCTCGTGCACTAGACCGCCCTTTTTTTTTACTAGGCATGGCATAATGTCATAAACATCATTTCATAGAAAAGTGGCAAAGTTTACGGCCAGCTGCCAACCTGACGCCTACCCTCCTAATTTATCCTGCTCTTAACCACATAATATGAGCAGGTTGGTTGAAGTGGAAGCATGCTTCAGGGGTTCTGTGCGATCGTAAAGTACCTACCAAGTTGAAGGGAAAGTTTTATAAGACAGCTATGAGGCCAGCCATGCTGTATGGCTCAGAATGTTGGGCCACCAAGAAGCGTCATGTGCATAAGATGAGTGTAGCAGAGATGCGAATGCTTAGATGAATGTGTGACCACACTAGATTGAATTAAAAATGGAAACATCTGTAAAAAGGTGGGGGTGGCACCAATTGAGGAGAAGATGAGAGAGCACCGCTTAAGATGGTTTGGGCATATCCAACGTAGGCCTTTGGATGCTCCAGTGAGAAGAAGTGACTCGTTCCAAGTTGATGGAGTAAAAAGAGGTAGGGGCAGACCGAAAACAACTTGGGTAGAAACAGTGAGGAAAGACTTGAGGGCTAGGAACATAACAAAGAACATGACCTTGGATAGGATAGAATGAAAGAAAATGATCCATGTAGACGAACCCAACTAGTGTCAGGATTAGACTTAGTCAATTTGAGCCGGATAGATCCTTTCACCTTCTTCATGAAAATTTTCTAAAGGATTCATTAGCCGACCCAACTAGTTTGGGACAAAGGCTTAGTTGAGTTGAGTTGAGTTGTATGGCATAAACATCGAGAATATGAAACGAGCCAAGAGACAAACAAGACAGACACCCTACCAACATGGATGAGGGCGATGGAATTTCTATCACCCATGCTAATATGCGAGAAAACCTGAAAATGGATAGGAAGAACTCATGTTACCCGTGTCATCTGTAATATGGTGAGTGTCACTTGTATCTATGACCCCCCGGGCTTTGGAAGGTGACTTGAGTGCTAAGTCGCCCATGTGATGTTGCACAGTTGTTGATGTAGGGTACCGGACTTCCTTGTTTTGTTTTATTGTGGTCATGTTTTGTCTTGGCCAAGCACAGTTGGATTCGTAAAATTTAGGACGTTGATGGTAAATTGCAATTGTTAGAAAAATAGTACCATAAATTAAAATTACATCATTAGAGTTGATATAAGCTCTTGTTTTTTTATCCAGGTAGGTGTAGCACTTTAGGTAGTGTTTGGCTTGAGCTTGCTTGGCCTATAAGCTTCTAAATGTATGTGGTGGATGATTTGGTTGCAGGTGATGCCATTATCAGGATTCATAGTGAGCAAGCTTTTAAGGTTGCCTTCCCATTATGCAGCTGGTTTGATATTGGTTGGATGCTGCCCAGGAGGTGCGTCTCCTATTTTGCTAATTTGCAACCATCTACTTCCATTCACAAATTTATTCCCACCTCATATTCCGCCCCAAATTTATTCCCATCTCTCCTTCCAATTAAAAACTTATTCTTTCTTCTGGTTCTCTTCCGCAGGAACGGCCAGTAATATAGTCACTTATTTAGCTAGGTATGTCTATTCTGCATCCATTTCTTTCTAGAATGACACACCTATAATTCACAGACACTGTATTCTTGTGTTCCAGAGGCAATGTGGCCCTTTCAGTGTTGATGACTGCAGCAAGCACCATATCCGCCGCGGTATTAAAACTGCCACCACCTTAACATTCCTTGTGCATTTCTTAAATGCTCCACTTTTCTTCTATGTCGAAGAACACCACCTTCTCTACCATTAAAAAAAATATACCTTCTCTTCTTGATATCTCGGATTGCAGGTGATGACACCTTTCCTCACGGCCAAACTCGCCGGACAATTTGTTGCCGTAGATGCAGCTGGACTCTTTTTCTCAACAGTGCAGGTGAGAGCAGTGTTTTTTTTTTTTTTTCTTTCAGACCTGCTTTTTATCATTTTACTATTTCATTTTTTTTTATTTTTTTATTTTTAATTTTGCAATGTTGATGTGCATGTAGGTTGTGCTTGGCCCCGTACTGTTTGGAGCTGTTCTAAACCAGTATTGCCATGATGTGGTGAAGGTGGTTTCTCCCTTCATGCCCGTCATTGCGGTGGCAACTGTAGCCATTCTATGTGGTAGCGCTATTGCACAAAATGCTGCGGCCATCCTCATGTCTGGTCGGCAAGTGGTTCTTGGCGCTTGTCTCCTTCATGCCAGTGGCTTTTCCTTCGGTTATATACTTTCAAGGATGCTTGGACTCGATGTGTCATCATCACGCACTGTCTCCATCGAGGTTGGAATGCAGGTAACTCGATCTCAGAGAGAATTTTAGGGCTCCCCTTTCCACTTGTAGCATAGTATGTTTATTACTCTTGTGGATGTACAGAATTCGGTGCTTGGAGTAGTGCTCGCTGGTCAGCATTTCAGTGATCCTCTCACGGCCGTACCTTGTGCAGTTTCCAGCGTGTGCCACTCGATCTATGGCAGTGTTTTAGCAGGAATCTGGCGATTTTCTTCTTCAAATCAAAAGGAAGATTGATGCTTATTTAGCCATCTGCCCTTGGGATCTTTGTTTGGAATGAGTCTAGAGCTAAGAAGCAAAGGATTGGTGGAGTGGACCATGCAGCTTGAATAGTCATGGTAACACATTTTGGCATTTCCTTGAGCAAAACCAACAAAAAAGTTGCTCTTTAGAATTAGCTCTGTTGTGATTCAGGTAAGATTAATGCCTCACTAGCTGCTGGAGTTTCAACAAAGAGGTGAAAGTGGCAGCTTTGGAACGACAGACTTGGGTGCTCTATGATGTCTTCAATGTCCCATTCAAAATAAGAGATGTCTTCCATTTCTCAATAACTTGCTTATCCAAATGCCTTCCCTTGTGTGCCAAGAAACACTTTGTGACCAAAAGAGAGCATGATATCCTGTGTGACTCAATATCTTGCTTATCCAAATGCATTTCTTTTAGGGCAATGATAAATTTGCACCCCCTATAGGATAAATTGCTCCCCTTTAATGTCAATTGATGTCAAAAAGTGTTTAAAGTGTACCACATACCCCCCTTTTGACGCTTTTTGACGTCAATTCACCGTAAAGGGGTGCGAATTACCCTACAGGGGTTGCGAATTTATCATCTCCTTTCTTTTATCTTTTTAGCAAATGGCTGTCAACTTGTTCTTATATGCCTCAAACTGGTTTTGATGATTAGAGTGCCTGTTAGTGTTCTGATTGCCTATTAGAGCCTGTTATTGAATCAAGGTTCTTAATGAAAGAAAAATCAGTGTTTATATAGGATCATCCAATTGTGGTACAATCAACTGTAATGAGCTAGACTATGTTTGCCCAGACCTCATGAAAAATTAATGAAAATACCCCCCCGTCTCAAGAAAAATGCGCTTATTTCTTAAGTGACCAAAATCCCTCTATCTCATAGAAAATAACTAAAATAAACTTATCTCATGGAAAATGATTAAAACAGGCACTTAAAAGTGTGACTCAGCTATTTGCATGATCTAATCTATTCATTCATTGGTCCCGCCATAGATAGGCCCACAACATTTGTTTTTGAACATCCAACTAACTTCTTGGGATGATAGTTAAAATTGGAATGTAAACCTTTTTTGGGACCTTAAAATCTCCTAATTTGTATGAGTCGCACATAACTTCAACGACCAAGTCACGCTGAAGTCCCTGCTGAAGAGTCCCAAACATTCCCAGTCACTCACAGTCCGCTAGACTTTCCTAGACTGACTCATATTTTTCAAAGCTTTCTGAAGATTTAAAACACCTCTCGACTGTGCCCCCTTTTGGCCTTGTTTGTATTACTAAAAAAAATTCTGATGGAATTTTTTTTCTCCTTTTAACAAATTAAGGGGAAATCATATGATTATGGTTAATTTAGAAGGATATCATCATAAATTGAAGGCCCATTTAAATAAACATTAAATAGAGTTGGTTCAAGTTGGGATTTGCTAGCGTCCATTGCATAAGGCATTTTCCGGATGGCCTGTTCCATGTCAAATCAGCCAACTCATGAATGAAGAAAAAACCGGCTGAAAAGTGAGCGCTTTTGGCTGCTTTGACATGCAACAGGTCATCTACGAAATGCCTTCTGCGATGGACACTAGCAAATCCTGTTAAAGTTATTATCTTTAGTGCTAAAAAAAATAGGAAAATTTAGAAATAGAGATTTGCTAGCGTCCATCGCAGAAGGCATTTCACGGATGGGCTGCTACAAGTGAGAGCAGCCATTTATTTGCCTTCATTCACGATGTGGCTGCTCTCACATGCAACAGGCCATCTGTGAAATGCCTTCTGCGATGGACCCTAGTAAATCCCTTAGAAATATTTTACCTTTCCTAACTTCTCTAGAAAAATCATGCAAAGGGGCAAAAAAGGCAAACGTGTTGAGTGATTGGGCCTATTCATTTGGTGGGCCATGGGCCACTTATATAATCCTAATTCACCTTTAGATAGGCCCAGATCAAAAGATTTGATTATTAAATGATGTGCAAGATGTTGTTGAACCTACGAGAATTTTTTATCAAGATGTGACTAAAGTCCGGCTATATGGCATAGTGGTGGCCCACAAAATCAAACGATCATCAGAGTGCCACATGCAAGTGAGGGAGCGATCCAAGAGTCCGGGCCACGTGCCATACTACAGATAAAAATTGATAGCGTTCGGACCTTCAAATATAGCCGTTAGTATGAGGGGACCCTTTTCCAGAGAGTCGCTCCCTTCCGTTAGTCCGGCCTTCTTCTTTTTCAAAATTTTCGACCGTTGGAATTATAACGTTATTCTCCTAGGGATATAAAACCGGCAGTAAAAGCCTCTGTCTCCTCATTTCCTCATTTTTCCCACTACTCTCTCTCCTTTTTCATTCTCGCTCTCTGTAACTACTAACTCTCCACCGATTTTTTGCTAATTGAACTACAATCAATCTCTCTCTCTCTCCAATGGCGGCAGATTCAAAGGCAGAAACGGAAAGCCTTCCTCATGCTTTCCAGATTGATGAGACATACGAGTTTTCGGCCCCTCGATTCTTCGATTTCATCAACGACGAAACCGAAGAGGAGAAGCGAATGGCTGAGCTCTGGTTCGAAACCGCTCTCAGCTATGCTCCCTCTCGTATGTTTTCCCCCTCTTTCTTTCGTTCCTTTTTGACAATTTATATTATCACAAAGAATCCACCAACTCCCTTTTTTTCTATTTGTAATTGGTGACTAGATTTATCTTGGTTTACGGTAAAAAAAACCCTAGTTTTTTTTCTTCTTCTAAATGATCTGATCCTCTATGAATTTCTTGATTCGGGTTTTCATGGTTTCTTTTATTATTTTAGATCATAAAACCCTAGTTTTTTTTTAAATGATCTTGATCTTCTGTATGAATTTTAGATCATAAAACCCTAGGGTTTGTATGGCTTCTTTTATTTTAGCGATAAAGATCATTTCTTTTTGTACAAAAAAAAGATCATAAAACCCCCTTCTGGGGGGGTTTTTGGTACAAGATTTTATGGTTACTCTTTCTTTAATGGTTAAATGCAGCTTTCATGCAAAAAATAAAGGCAGGCAGATCTGTTAAGCTAGACAGCCTCTGCGATTTTGGAGATTCAGAACAAATTCTCAAGGTAATTTATCATCTCATTCTCTCACAGAAAACAAATTGGTTTGATGGTGTGTTTCCTTCTTGAATTAAATGGATGCTCTTCATGGAGAATTTGAATTTCATGACAGGCAGCAGAATTATTCCCTTCAACTACATGTAATCCGAGAAAGGATGCTACTTTGGCACCAGAGGATACCAGGTGGGTTGTTGCTTTTTTGAAGAGATTTACCATACAACTATACAAGTAAATACCTTGAGATTTTTGGGTTTGTTGCGTTTGCGGAAACACGAATATTTTCACAATACACATTCTTTGCTTCTGTTTCAAATTACCAAAATTGCCCAGGTATTTTTCCGAGTCTGTTGTTCGCACTGAGACCCGAATGGGAGAAATCCATCAGCAACAAGAAAAAGATACAACTAGCCCTGTTAAATCAGTAATTCCAAACCCGCCTCAGATTTCTTCAGCCCCTAAGCCTTGTGAAGATAGCAGTGGCACTCAAGTGAATGGAAGGTTTGCTCTTTACCCAAGTAGTATATTACTTGAAACTCTTCCTCAAATTCCATTATGATTCTGATCTCAAAATTTGTGCTGATGACAGTATTTTGCCTGAGAACTCTTCGATTGTGAAGTCTGTGGAATCAAACAAGGAAACTACGACCTCTTCCTTAGTTGTCACTGCTAATTCCGCGTCAAGGGTGATTGGCATCCAAGGTTTGAGAGTTCTGATACAATGTTTTCTTTGCATTTTTCTTTAAAAGATTTAGATTAAAGAATGTGTGTCAGTTCATAGACTTACAGTGTTTTAGAAACATGTACAGAGTGCACACCCAAAGCACAGATGATTTCCAAGAAAGGAGTGCCAATGCCCAACAGTTCGAAAAATGAGACAGCTAAGAAATTAGCTTCCCTGATTAAAAAGAAGTCCGCTCTAAAGCCTAAAAACCATTCACTACCATCAGAAGATAAGACCTTAAAACCCGCAAGCGTGAGGAGGTGGGTTTCTATATCATACTGTCCCCACCAAATCTTCATTTAATTCTCAATTCTGGTGTTAGTATAAAAATTTGGATCGCAATTTAGTAATTGACTCAGATGCTTGCTTGATTAGGTGTCCTGGTAGTATTTCTGCAAAGACCAAAGGAACCACGGATATTGCTATAGAAAACCAAGCAATTAAGCGGCAAAAGCTGGACGAGGGAAGATCAAGACAGGTGCTTGTTGGCAATTGTTTCTCCCTTTGCTCCCTAGATTTTTCATTGTTTGATCTTCTAGGGTTGTGTGTAAAACCTTTATTCTTTGTACAGATACTCAATGTCAAAAACAGGATTTTACCCCACAAGACAAAGCAGGGTTTAATCGCAGGCAGTAGTGACTTAGCCTTATCAGCCATTAAAGGTCGTAGAGAGGGGAGAAATGATTTGTCACAAAGAAAGGTTTGCAATAGAACTTCTCCCTAACCACTTATTCAGATAAACTCATATAAACATCAATTAGAATGGCATTACTTATTGGATTTTTGGATTTCAAGGTTTATGTTAGAGAACCAGCGGCAGCCCCATTCATTTCCATGGCAGAAATGGTAAGGAAATTCCAGTCAAATACAAGAGAGTTGGAGCTGCCTCATAACAAATCCCTTTCACATGTAAATTACATAATCTTCTTTTGTTCCTTTCTATTTCTTACAAAATTGATTATTCTCCTACCATGTAGAAATTGTTTTGGGTTCATTCTCAACATCATTTGGTGATGTTGATTCTATTTCAGGATGTTGGCAGTATTGCTTCAATGGTCCAAAGAAGACCTAAACTTACTTTGACACGGCCAAAAGAACCTGAATTGGAAACATCCCACCGGAGTCGTCCTGCCAAGGTGAAGAGCACTGCTGAATTAGAGGAAGAAATGTTGGCAAATATTCCAAAATTCAAAGCCCGACCAGTAAACAAGAAGGTCTGCTGTTTTGATAACTCCTATAAGAATTAGATATATCCAATCAGTCTAGATGTTGTATTCATTTGTTTTACTTGCCCACCATTGCCCCACGTGTGTAGATCCTTGAAGCTACCTCGTTGCCTGCACTTCCAAGGAGTACGCCTCAGCCACCAGAATTTCAGGTAAAATGCATTCTGAAATATGATCACAAAGAGATATAGAAGAAAAAGTTAGTCACTAAATATATATGATGCTAAAATGGATTTTTGTCCTCTCAGGAGTTCCATTTGAAGACGATGGAGAGAGCCTATCACCATGCTGGAACATCATCGGCATCAGTTTCATCCTTTGTAGACTCTTCATGCCAAGTAAAAGCTTTTGACTGTTATGATTCTTTAATCCCCTTTCCTCTATAGTCAAAGAACATCCAGTGAACTAACTTGGAAAAATGTTTCAGAATCAAGGAAAGTTCCATAGGCTTACAGAGCCAAAAACCCCTCTTCTTGAAACATCACTAAGGGCGCGCCCGCCAAAGTAATTCTCAAATTCTGAAGCTCTTTGGTCTTTCAACCCGTTTGTCTTTATTAATAAGAAAAGTACTTGTTTTTTTTCCAGGATAAAAAGTTCTCAAGAATTAGAGCAAGAGGAACTGGAAAAGATGCCTAAATTCAAGGCTAGGCCACTCAATAAGAAGGTCAGACCATGGCTCCTTTCTGGCATCTTAGTTAACAGACATAACAACTTTATAATCTTACTTTCTTTTCTAAATAAAATTTCTGCAGATATTTGATAGCAGAGGAGACCTTGGAGTATTTTGTCATCCAAAACGCCAACTCACAATACCCCAAGAATTTCATTTTGCTACAAATTATAGAATACCGCCACCACCAGTAGTTGTTGATCTTTTTGACAAGGTATTGAAATCAAAACTTTTTTTTTTGAATGGTTTTGAATGGCTTTGGTACTGTGCATTGTTGATTTACTTATGGTACCGCTCCTTTCTTATTTTTCTGCAGCTTTCATTGAACTCAGAGCCACATCAGGAGCACCAAAAACTTCCAAGAATTACACAACCAAGTCCCTTCCATCTCCACACAGAGGTTTGAATATCACGCTTGTATATATTTTTAGCACACATACATGAGCTTACTCTTCTCTCTTGCTCCTACCACATACAGGAGCGAGGAATGGAGAAAGAGAGACGGCTAGCACAGGAACTTCTACAGAAACAGATAGAGGAGGAGAGAGCTAGGATTCCGAAGGCTAACCCATATCCTTATACTACCGATTATCCTGTGGTAACTAATCTTTAATAAATGAAGTTCCCCTAAATTCACTTTTTATCAGATAAGGGATATGTTTCTTACATTATGTTGTGACAATCTATGCAGATACCACCAAAACCAGAGCCAAAGGAATGCACTAGACCAGAGGCTTTCCAGCTGGAGAGCTTAGCTAGGCATGAAGAGGAAATGCAGAGGAAAATGGAAGAAAGGGAAAGAATGGAGAGAGATGAGGCACAGATGAGAATCTTCAGAGCACAACCCATTTTGAAAGAGTAAGCTTCCATAAAACTAACATTTGATCACACACTAAACTGGATTAGGCTTGGGCTTTTTCTATCTCTAACTTTGCTTGGAGACAACAATAGGAGATTAAGCTTATCATTTAATCTTTTGCCTTGCAGAGACCCACTTCCAGTTCCTGAGAAGTCAAGGAAACCGCTCACAGAAGTTCAAGAGTTTGCTCTTCATGTAGACCATCGTGCCATTGATAGGGCAGAGTTTGATATAAAGGTATGTAGTCTGTCATCTTCTCTTTGATAAAAGGACTACTGTATTCCATTTGTTGTACAATTTCCATAAAGGACCGTTGTATACAATTTGTTGTACATTTATGTTTAGACATTATGTATTGAGATTTGAAACATCTTGTGTGCTTTTGGTGTGCGTGTTTGTGTGTGAAGATATCAATGGGGGTGTTGTTATTGTGTCTGTCTTGTGTGTCGTTCGGTGTGTGTGCTTTTGGTGTCCTTTGGTGTGTGTTTGTGTTTGAAGATATCATAAATGGGGGGTGTTGATTTCATATGCAGCGGCGACCCAATTATGCAATGGCTGGTTGATTATTACCTACATTTTCTGTACAGGTTAAGGAGAAAGAAATGATGTATAAGAGGTACAGGGAGGAGCATGAATCTGCGAAACTGGTAATGATGAATCTTGTTATAACATGTTTTTATTCTCTGTGCTAAAAAAACTATATTGATGCATCATAGTTTATACTCTGTGGCAGCTAAGGCCCGTAATCTAAGTTGGGGGGGACAGTGCTTTGTGTTGCAACCAAAAAATATTATGTGCTTTTGATTTCTATTTGAAACTAAAAATTACTGATCTCTTTTGCAGATGGAGGAAGAGAAGGCAGTGAAACAGATGAGAAGGACGATGGTGCCCCATGCAAGACCCATCCCCAATTTCGCCAATCCATTCCTTCCACAGAAGTAAGCAATCTAACTCTAATCCCCTCCCGGTGTATGTATATTGGTATATACTTGTTCCACGTATTTTTTTATTACGATAATGATAATGATGATGATGAATGATGGTGACCAGGTCATTGAAAGAAACAACGAAGCCCAAGTCTCCAAACTTGCATCTGGTCCAAAGGTACTACTCGAGAAGAGGAAGAACTACTGCTACTGGGACTTGCATGAGATGAGTGCTTGCTGTTGTGTTGCTTGTAGTGCAGATGATGTGTGTGTGGGGGGGTCAAGAATATTTGAACCCAACACAGAGAAATTATTTTATTCTTTGTGCATTCCTTGGTGTACCAACACATAATTTCATAATGAATTTTTCAGGCATTAGGAGGAGATATTTTTACTCTTCAATTCTCCCAATTTTTGGGAGAGTGATTAAAACAAATTTATTCTTCTTCAATGGATTGGTTTACTGTGCTATAACTTGTTTGTTTTTGGGAAATCAAGATGCAAATTATGTGAAGCGGAGAATTTGGGGAATCCGAGTGCAAATTGGTCAGGTAACGTGTAAAAAACCCTGATGTAATGGCAAATTTGGATCCGGATCAAATTCTTGGATTTCTAATTCAGCAACTGACAGTTAAAAAAATCAGATTTCGAAATATGCTGTGGAAATAAGTAATTAGAAATCTACAGATCTGGCCGTTTTCCTTCACTCTTTGGCTCCTCAACCTCTCCCCTCCACTAGGCCCTTCCCTCTCTGTCTCTCCCTCAACATGAGCTGCCCTAAACCGTCCATTGTATTCAAAACTCAATTCCAAATCCAAAGACAAAATATATGAGGTATCCAACTTGGGGAATTTGTTGTTGAACTGGTAACAACAATTAGTAAAAGTACGGTATGACCGGCACCATAGGATGATCCAAACCGTCCATTAGATGAGCCACACCCTAAATAGGTTGTGCCCCCAAAATCATTTCCATGGGTTTGATAGTAACCCACCGATCTATCCATTGTATTCAAAACTCAATTCCAAATCCAAAGACAAAATATATGAGGTATCCAACTTGGGGAATTTGTTGTTGAACTGGTAACAACAATTAGTAAAAGTACGGTATGACCGGCACCATAGGATGATCCAAACCGTCCATTAGATGAGCCACACCCTAAATAGGTTGTGCCCCCAAAATCATTTCCATGGGTTTGATAGTAACCCACCGATCTATAGAGGGGGGACAGGATAGTAGAGGGTTGATCCTAACCCTCATGGAAATGATTTTTGGGGCACAACCATCTGTGTCCCATCTAATGCACGGTTTGGATCATCCTATGGTGCGGGCTATGCCATACTTTTTTTAATAAAGCGAGGAGTGTGATAATCAAAATACAGTAGTGGGGATATCATTTCCCTTTTGAAAATGTATTGGATTTTTAAAGTTGAAAAATGGTGCATAAAAAATCAGGAAATTTTCAAGAATTTTCCTGATCTTCGAAGGGTCAATGAATGTCACCCAACAGTAGATGGATTGCTTTATTTGATTCCTTCGTCACCCTCTACGTCATGAGTCCTCATCCTCATCTTCACGTCTTTCTTATAACACGTCCCAATCTTTCATTTGATTCTAATAAAAATGGAAATGTCCGACAAAAGTACTTAAATTATTAAAAAGACTGTACTTAGTCTTTACTTTAGAAGGAGGTGGTGGCCCATGGAAGAAAATGGGGCAAATTAAGGGTGTCCATTTTGGCTCGGGCTCGGAAGGTCGCTCGATTCGAGCCGAGCCCGAGTTAGGCCAGGCTCGGCTCGGCTCGTTAAGAATTTAATATATTTAAATATATATATTATATGTTAATATATACACTAAAAGGGTTGTCCAGGGAGTGACAGGGGGAGGCAAAATATGTCACTTTTTTTTGGAACCCCATTTGTTACTTGGACCACCCCCCGTAGTGTAAAAAGAGTGTCAAATTGCACTAGATAGGGGTGTGAATTTAATATAACCCAATCTCGATAAGGCTAGCGAGCCGAGCCCGAGCCTGGCTCGGCTCGTTTACACCCCTAGGGCAAATATATGATTGCCCTTGATAAAATGATGACCACATTAGTTGCAAACCAAGTGAATGGAACAAGTATAGGACCAGGAGTAGGCATATAAAGTAGAGAAGAAGAAGAAGAAGAAGAAAAGAGGAAGAATGAAGGCAAGATTAGTGTTGTTACCAGCGCCGGGCAGTGGCCACATGACGCCAATGGTGGAGTTAGCGAAACACCTTGTCCAACACAACTTCTCCATTACCCTTCTCACTATGGGCCCCGCTTTTCCCTCCTCTTCCTCCTCCTCCTCCATCGCTTCTTATATTGAATCCGTCGTCGGTCTAGACATCACCTTCATCGAGCTCCCTCACGTAGACCTCCCGTTCGACAGAACCAAGAGCGCGATGGCCCACTTGTCACTCTTCATAGAGAAGCACAACCCACATATCAAAAACGCCATCACCCAACTCAAATTCTCTTCTCCTTCCACCCCTATCCACGCTTTAGTCCTCGACTTCTTCATGACGTCCATGTTTGATGTTGAGGAGGAGCTCGGCATCCCGGGCTACATCTATTTTGCCTCTGGTGCACCCCTGCTCGCGCTCATGCTCTATCTCCCCACCCTCGATGCAAAAATTACCGGCCACTACAAAGACTTGGAAGGAGAAGTAGAAATTCCAGGCTTGCCTCCATTGCCATCGCTCGTCTTGCCTGAGCCAATGTTGGTTAGAGATGAGGGGTATCAGAGTTTCCTCTCCCATGCTCTGAGATTCCCAAAGGCAAAAGGTATTTATAACTTTAGATCTTATCATCTCTTACGTAGACACATAGGCCAACTGTCTTAGGGTGCAATCATAGCAGCACAAATGTGTATAAATGATTAAGGGAAATGATATTTACGCCCCTTTTATCACCAGAGACACCCATTTGCCAGTGTACTTTGCAATCAAAGCCTCTGGATTTTTCTAACATAAAGTACATGAGCCCCCTTTTTGCCATTGATACACTGAAGCGGGACGGGACGGGACGGGGCGGGGATGGAGATGGAGATGGACCGGACCCGCCCCGTTTTACTATGCAAGCCATTATCAATATCCTCTTATTTTAGTATTGTTTTAGTGTTTTTAACAGTGAATATTTTTTTTAGGGAAGTGATATTTACGCCCCTTTTCATCACCAGGGACACCCAACGCCAGTGTACGTGGCAATCAAGGCCACTAGATTCTTCTGACATCAAGTACATTAGGCCCCCTTTAGTCATTGGCATACTGGCAGCAGGTGTCCCTGGTGATGAAAAGGGGTGTAAATATCACTTCACTTTTTGTATGCTAGTGATATTGGCAATACCATATTTTGACAAGTGCACAAATACTGCTTGTTTTGGTGTTAAAAATCTTTTTTGAGGTGAGGATTTTTGTGTGGGGCGGAGATGGGGATTAGGTAATCCCCGCGGGGCAGGGACGGTGGATTCCCCGCCATCCCCGAAGCGGGGACGGGGAATGGTCCTTCCAGCCCTGGCCTGTTGCCCGCCCTACTTTTGGAGTAACTGGTTATTTTATATGGTATTAGAGCTATTGGGTTCAAAACTCAAAATTTCCCTATGGCCAACCAAACAAAAGCTATTAGAGTTTTGGGATAATTGGTTGTTTCACATACTAATCCTGAACCCCAAAGTGAAGCGCACTTGTGGGAGAGAGTACTAGGATGGGTGACTTCTAAGTGAAATTGTTGTAGCAGTCTCTTAGTAGGCACTCTTTTTTCTTTTCTTTTTTTCTCTAGTTTGATCTGTGTTTTCCTTCACAGGTATAATCGTGAACACATTCGCGGAGCTAGAATCCGCAGTGCTTGAGACAATCAACGAGGGGCGATGCTTGCCGGACCACCCCACCCCACCCATCTATCCAGTAGGACCTTTGATCGGCGTCAAAGAGAACCCAGAAATGTCATCAAATGCCTGCATCAAATGGCTGAACAAGCAGCCTCTAGCATCAGTGGTGTTCTTATGCTTCGGGAGCATGGGCACCTTCCCTGCTGCCCAAGTTAAGGAGATAGCTCTTGGGCTAGAGCAGAGCGGATGCCGATTTCTGTGGGCCCTGCGATTCCGATCGGGAGAGGGGTTCAGCATGCCGTCGGATGCGAATTTGGACGAGATTTTACCAGAAGGATTCTTAGATCGGACGATGGAGAGGGGATTGGTATGGCCATCTTGGGCCCCACAAACAGAAATACTAGCACACCCGGCTGTGGGTGGTTTTGTTTCTCATTGTGGGTGGAATTCTTTTTTGGAGAGCTTGTGGGGTGGAGTGCCAGTTTTAGCCTGGCCATTGTATGCAGAGCAGAGGCTTAATGGTTTTCTGCTGGTGAAGGAGTTGGGTTTGGCTGTGGAGCTGAGATTGGATTATAAGGGAGAGGGTTTGGTGAAGGGAGAGGAGGTGGAGAGGGGAGTGAGGTGTTTGATGGGGGAGTATGAGGAAGGAAAGAAAGTAAGGAAGAGGGCTAAAGAGTTTTCAGAGATTGGTAAGGGGGCAATTGAAGAAGGGGGTTCTTCCTTTGCTACCTTCAAACGCCTGGCCCACCAGTTTGCACAAGGTACTTAATGGTGGAAAGAGGATGAATCGTTTGAAAGATTGTACCCAGTATTAAATTTTGTTTAGAATTTGATAGGTTTGTGTTTCTTTATAATATGAAGAAAGTGAATGGTATGAACAATATTTGGCTCCGCAACGTTGCGCAGGAACCTCCTGAGCAACGCACTAAAATTAAGAGGAAACCAGGGGTGTGGAAATAACCATGGAATTGATTTTGCGTACACTTCTTATTTAGGTGAGTATTTTTCTTATAAGAATGTTTTCTCATTTGATAATGTTGAAGAAGCGTATTTAAAAAAGGAAAAGACTTCGAAAATGGCGATCAGTTCTTAAAATAAAGACTCAAGTTGAATTGACCAACAATTCGGTCATTCTTCATGTCACGATAAAGATTCTAGTCCTTTTTTTACAAAATGGATTCCCATTTTGCTAGCAACCCTAGAAAAAGAATGTAATTAGGACTTAATAAATCCTAGTAACTCAATAAGTTGAGAAGTCTTCATTACTACTTGTAAGCCTTGACTACAACGTATTATAATTGAACTCTTTTTTTACATTTTTTTTTATCCGGTAGGAATTATTACATGCTTAATGACTTTCAATGACGCCCTCTGTTTTTTCTTCTTGAAATTAGACTTTCGACGGCTCTTTCTGCATGGATTTTCTTTACTTTAGAGCTTTTCATGTCTTATATTTTCACTTTTCTGAGTCCCTCGCTTTTCACTTCTACTTCCAACATCACTTCTCGCACTTGCTTTTCACTTCTACTTCCAACATCACCTCTCGCACTTGCTTCCTACTCAGTGTTGGGGTCCCACTCAAAAGCAAACAGTCCCACATCGGATAAGTGAAATGGATGGGGATGGGGAATGGGGACACTCCTCTAATGGCTATCTTTTAGGAGTGAGTTCTACCCATAGTTAGCAAAACGTGAATCGGCAAAAAAAAAACGGTACGGCAAAAATTTGAGTTTAATACAGTATTGGCTCAAAAAACATAGTAAAAAAAACGGAAACCCAACTAAATGAGTTTAGAATTTTGTCATTTACAAAATATGGTGGGGTAAAATTGGAAAGTTTGCCAACAAAGCGTGCTTAAAACATTTAAAACACAACTTTTGCCTCAAAAAACGGAGTTTTATTCGTTGTAAAAGTTTTAAACGGAATTTTAAATGGCACACCAATAAAACGCGCGCTTTAAAAAAGACTCAATTTAAAACGGAGTTTTGCTAACTATAGTTCTACCCAGTCAAAATCTCCCACATTTAGTATAAATTTCTTAATTGGACAATTTGTTCTGCTTTAAAATTTGGCTTCAGTTATTATTTTTTCAAAATGATGCTGCAAATGCACTCGGAAAGCATCGTAGTATAGCTTTAGCTTACACGGTTTGCACAATGTGCACTGGGTGGACCTCTTTGTTGCTTTAGACAACTGAGGCCGGATTTTGAAGAATTTTTCGATGCATGCTTAATTGTATTTTTTTTCTTGTTTTTTCTAAATAATGTACGAATTCTTGCAGTTGTTTGATGAAATTTCGATTTCGGTGGCAATTTCCTTTTCGGTGGATATTTCGGTGAAATCTTATAATTTCGGCTGAAATTTTTAAACTTCGGTTTCAGTTTTAAATTTTGGTCCGGGTTGAAATCCAAAATAACCTTTTTATGGCTCTTTAAATACCTAAAGACAAGCTAAACCATGTATAAAAACATGGTTGTGCTGATATCATTTCCCTAAAATTAATAGTTTTTTTACTCGAAGGAATGAGGCTTGATGGATCAAGGGCCTTGTGGATCAAATCAACGGCTCTAACCAAGTAAAGGAGGCAGCAGTCATGCCAATAAGTGTCTTTTAAGAAAACAATAAATTTGACTTTATTCTAACGTTTTCTAGTAACTCACTCATTCTCTAATACTACCATGGTTTTAAATTTCGACCGACACCGAAATGTTTTGAAATTTCATTTTTCGCCGTTTACCAAATTTGGGTAATTTTGGTCCAAAATTTCGATTAAATGACATTATTTAATTTTAAAAAAAGTGTTACGGTCTGAAATTTAGAACCAAATTTTGGACCGAAATTTCAGTTTTCGGTGGGTCCGAAACGGTTACCGAAACCGAAATTTTAAACCATGAGTACTACTAATAAGGAATTTGCTAGCCACCTTCCCAGAAGGTACTTCGCGCCTCGTCCTTTGCAAGTGATGATAGCTGTATTAGGGCTGCCAAATCAGTTACAACCGAACCGATTTGCCATGTTTTTAATAACCAAAATAATTTCGGTTAGTAAAAAACAGTAACGGAAACCGAATTTTTTTTGGACCGAAACTAACCAAACCGAAATAGTTCTTTGGTTATTCGGTTAGTTTGGTTATAACCGAATTAGGCGCACATAATTTCAAGAGCTTTTATATGATGAAGATGAAGCCGTGAAGGGCCATAGGAACTAGGAAGTAACATACTTGATATTTTGCTTCTACAGCAGGTCTATAATTTCAAAATCTGGGAAAATAAAAAAAGAAAATCAGAAATATAATACCTAGAAGAAGGCGAGCTTCGGTGGCTTCGGTGAGCAGAGAATAAACCCCAAAATTGAGTAGAGAATAATCCCCAAATATAAGAGAAAGAGACGGAAGCGGAGAGCGGGCCACGGAATTACCATTAACCCCTTTACTGATATCTAACATTTATCTCTATGAGAAATTATTTCAGGGTAAAATCGTGATCTACATACGAAAAGTACCGACACAGGGTACGGGCCATACCGTACATTTTAATAGAGTGAGGAGTGCGATCATCAAAATATGGTGTGTAGTGCCATTATAAAATATGGTAGTGAGGACATTAGCACTATATATAATTTCAAACCGTCATTGTTACTTGGATGTTCCCACGCAGGTCGGGTTTAACCCGAACCCGACGGGTTCAAACCAAATTTGGGTTGGGTCGGGTTAAGCTTTTTCGCAAATCGGGTTAGGTTGGGTTGGAAAAAATCAACCTCAATTGGAAATTAGGTTGGGTCGGGTTGGGCTGTCGAGCAACCCGACCCGAAACCCGAAACCCGAATTTGGGTTTCATCTGAAGAAGTTCTGTATATGTGTTTTTTTCTTTTTGAACATTGAAATAGTCTCCACAGTACACCATGGACGGTTTGGATAATCCTATGGTGCGGGCCATACTATACTTGAATAAAGTGTAATCATCAAAATATAGTAGTGCGGATAATATCTCCCTTTGTTAATTGTTAGTCCCTGTTTGGTTTGGATTTTGAGAACCGATTGTGAATTAAAAACTGATTATTGGTGACTCACTATTGGTTCTCAAAATCCAAAACAACCCGGCTTGAGTTGAGAAGGTCAACAATTGGTACCATATGAAATCGGGTCAGCCCGACACAACCGAACCCGAATTGGGTCGGGTTGACACCCAAGTTGCAACCCTAACGATGACGAAAAAACTTCTTTTCCTTATTCACTGTGTGCGTGGACCCCGATCCGAGTCAAAATGGGGTGTCTATAGGGTCAAATTATAGAAATGTTGATATTACGAATGCAGGACACCTATAAAAATATTGACGAATTCTGGGCACCTTAAGAGGAACAACAATCATGGAAACCTCTATAGATTGGAGGGCTAGGATATGCCTATGGAAATGATTTTAAGGGCACAACTTATTGATCTTGTGTTCCATCACATGGACGGTTTAGATCAACCTATGATGTGGTATGTACAATTTTAAATGGATAATTTAAATGAATAGTATGCACATGCATTTTTACTAGTTATCCAAATTAGCAGACTGAACAAGCGACAATTTGGCAAAAAAACATAAGGAAAGAATATTGGAGCCCGTTTGGATGCCGAAAAGATTTTGATTTGGATTTCTCACATTTCCAACCCTTTTTGCATTGTAATTTGGATTCGGATCAAATTCTTGGATTTCTAATTTAGCACTTGACAGTTAAAAAAATCAGATTTTCAAATATGCTGTGGAAATATGTAATTAGAAATCTATAGATCTAGCCGTTTCCTTCACTCTTTGGCTCCTCAACCTCTCCCCTCCGCTAGGAAGTACCTCCTTCCCTCTCTGTCACCCTCAACATGAGCTGCCGGATCTATTCATTTTGTATTCAAAACTCAATTCCAAATCAAGACAAAATATGAGGTATCCAACTTGCTGCCAGTAACAACAATTAGCAAGGAGACATGCTTTTGGGGATATTAAATTGCTAACCATCTTAAAATAACCCCAAAAACTATTTGGAAAACCAAGCAGTATTTTTTTTTTCTGGGTGTTTGCGTGGGAAAACCAAAGCCTAAATAGACAAGATTGATTACGTGTATTACTTTCTAAAGTTGATTGCCCTTGTAAAGGATGACAGTCCTCTCGCTAATATCCCCTCATTTCATTAATACACTGATAGAGGTCCCCCAAACCCCCAGTTTTTGCCCACAGGAAAAGAAAATTTGATTAATTATTTCAAGAGAAAAAACTATGTAGAAAGTTGCATTTAGATCAATCCTGAAAGGCAATTATTGGGCATCATGTATGTGAAATTAAAACAGTTGATCCGGTAGAAACATCATGAAGCTTATGAATTAAGGGTGTAAGATAATCAGATCAAGGTATTCCCAACGGGATTTGACCACCAGATCGGATCGATGAATCTGGTGGCATAAATGAGAAGTAGGGCACAATAAATTTCTTTTGGGAAGAGTATTTAAGTAGGCCTCAAAAAACGGAGTTTTATTCGTTGTAAAAGTTTTAAACGGAATTTTAAATGGCACACCAATAAAACGCGCGCTTTAAAAAAGACTCAATTTAAAACGGAGTTTTGCTAACTATAGTTCTACCCAGTCAAAATTTCCCACATTTAGTATAAATTTCTTAATTGGACAATTTGTTCTGCTTTAAAATTTGGCGTCAGTTATTATTTTTTCAAAATGATGCTACAAATGCACTCGGAAAGCATCGTAGTATATAGCTTTAGCTTACACGGTTTGCACAATGTGCACTGGGTGGACCTCTTTGTTGCTTTAGACAACTGAGGCCGGATTTTGAAGAATTTTTCAATGCCTGCTGAATTTTATTTTTTTTTTCTTGTTTTTTCTAAATAATGTACGAATTCTTGCAGTTGTTTGATGAAGTTTCGATTTCGGCCCCAGCCAAAAACGAGATTTCGGTGGCAATTTCGGTTTCGGTGGATATTTCGGTGAAAACTTATAATTTCGGCTGAAATTTTTAAACTTCGGTTTCAGTTTCAAATTTTGGTCCGGGCTGAAATCCAAAATAACCTTTTTATGGCTCTTTAAATACTAAAAGACAAGCTAACGCCTGTATAAAAGCATGGTTGTGCTGATATCATTTCCCTAAAATTAATAGTTTTTTTACTCGAAGGAATGAGGCTTGATGGATCAAGGGCCTTGTGGATCAAATCAACGGCTCTAACCAAGGAAAGGAGGCAGCAGTTATGCCATTAAGTGTCTTTTAAAAAAACCATATAAATTTGACTTTATTCTAACGTTTTCTAGTAACTCACTCATTCTCTAGTACTACCGTGGTTTTAAATTTCGACCGAAAAATTTCATTTTTCACCGTTTACCAAATTTCGGTAATTTCAGTAATTTTGGTTTGAAATTTCGATTAAATACCATTATTTATTTTAAAAAAGTGTTTCGGTCAGGAATTTCGAACCAAATTACCAAATTTCGGGTTTCAGTGGGTCCGAAACGGTTACCGAAACCGAAATTTTAAACCATAAGTACTACTAATAAGGAATTTGCTAGCCACCTTCCGAGAAGGTACTTCACGCCTCGTCATTTGCAAGTGATGACAACTGTAATGGGCTGCTCAATCAGTTACAACCGAATCGATTTGCCATATTTTTAATAACCAGAATAATTTCGGTTAGTAAAAATCCGTAACCGAAATCTTTTTGGACCGAAACTAACCGAACCGAAATAGTTCTTCGGTTATTCGGTTAGTTTGGTTATAACCGAATTAGGCGCACATAATTTCACGAGCTTTTATATGATGAAGATGAAGCCATGAAGGGCCATAGGAACTAGGAAGTAACATACTTGATATTTTGATTCTACATCAGGTCCATAATTTCAAAATATGGGAAAATAAAAATAAAAAATCAGAAATATAATACCTGGAAGAAGGCGAGCTTCGGTGAGCAGAGAATAAATCCCAAAATGGAGTAGAGAATAATCCCCAAATATAAAAGAAAGAGACGGAAGTGGAGAGCGGGCAGCGGAATTGCCAAGGAGAGAGACCGGAGTGGTGGAGAGGCGGAGGCGGCGGTGCCGTCACTCAAAGTCTCCACTTTCCAAGCAGACTCTTTATTAGTTGACCCTCAGGATGATGAACAAGACAAATGTTTGGGAAGAGTTCAAAAGAAAATTCGAAAATATTTTTTCTCTATTTACTCCACATATTTCGATTACGGGATTTGCTAAGGACCACGCCGGCTGGCTGTTGCACGAGAGAGCAGCCACCACGAATACTCCCGGGTCACCCCTATGTAATTTTAGAAATGAAAGATATTTGGAGAGGGAAATGATATCAACACTCCTACATTTTGATGATTGCACTCCTCCCTTTATTAAAAGTACGGTATGACCTGCACATAAGATGATCCAAACCGTCCATTAGATGGGCCACAGCCTAAATAAAAATTTAGGAAATTTTCAAGAAATTTCCTGATCTTCAAAGAGCCAATGAATGGCACCCAACTGCACTAAGTCAATTGCGTAGATGGATTGCTTTATCGATTCCTTCGTCACCCTCTACGTCATTCATGCGTCCACATCTTCACGTCTTTCTTATAACACGTCCCAATCTTTCATTTGATTCTAATAGAAAAATGAAATGTCCGACAAAAGTAGTTAAATTATAAAAAAAGACTGTACACCCCCTTATGACCCTTTAGTCTTTCCTCTAAAAGGAGGTGGCCCATGGAAGAAAATGGGGCAGATATATGATTTACCTTGATAAAATGATGACCACATTAGTTGCAAACTGTTAGGCCTAAAATCGGTAACAGGTTATGGTAGGGCTGGGTGGTCCGGGCTAACGAGCCACGGCTGAATGGCTGGTTGAGTCCTGCGCTGCACACAGTACAGACAAGAAAGAAAAGGGTCAGAGGACCAACCCGGAGTGATACTCCGGACGGGCGCTTCGACACTCAAGTCAGTATGAGCAGGAGTGTAGAGCAATGTCAGAGCAAAAAGCTTAGAGTTTTGGTTCTCAGATTTTCAGGACCCTCACCTTAGAACAAGTGAAGGCTATTTATAGTGATTCTGAGCCACCTGTCTAGGACAGGTGGTAGTTGTGAGCCAGGTGGTGGCCTCTGTATGGACCAGGTTTCATACCTAAGGAGGGCAGGTGGAGGTCCCTGATTGGTCCAGGTGTCACACCTAGGGGAGACAGGTGTTGGCCTTCCAACGGTCCTTGTGAGGGCCACGTGCCAGAAGCTAATTGGATGCTGAGTTCGGACCCCTCAGTGCTGAGTCCGGATTGCTGAGTCCGGATTCCCTCAGTGCTGAGTCCGGACCCTATCAGTTGCCCCCTAGTTCTTCAAGCCATGAAAGTGGCTAGAAGAAGCAAAGAGAAGGTAAAGACAGCGTCGGGCCGGCCTTAAGACCTCCAGGCAGCTGAGGCCGGGCTCAGACTCAGCTAGGAGAAATAGTGGCTGGACAGGAGACTCCTGGCGCCCTGGCCTGGCCTTGGCGTTTAGCCTGAAGGAGTACGGCCGGGCAGAAGGCATTCGACTATCCAGCATGGCTGAATTTTTGACCAGGGGCCTGGGCGGCCAGGGGTCCTGGACGTCCTTGGTTCAGGAAGTCATGGGGTCCTGCTCGGCTAAGGCTGTGAACGGCCAGCCGGGCAGGTCTTTGCTGGTGAAACTTTTTGTCGCCTAGCGCTTTT
This sequence comes from Tasmannia lanceolata, assembly GCF_043159265.1. Classification (NCBI taxonomy): domain Eukaryota; kingdom Viridiplantae; phylum Streptophyta; class Magnoliopsida; order Canellales; family Winteraceae; genus Tasmannia; species Tasmannia lanceolata. The sequence goes on along the minus strand of NW_027518692.1, from coordinate 61,826,178 downwards.
GTCGTCTAGCGAACGCGCCATATCCTGTCCGGACAGCCGGACATGTCTTTTGTCGTCTAGCGCTTTTGTCGTCTAGCGAACGCGCCATATCCAGTCCGGACAGCCGGACAGGTCTCTTGTCTTTTGAATTATCCTGTCCGGACAGCCGGACAGGTCTTTGTCCTCTTGAATCATCCTGTCCGGACAGCCGGACAGGTCTTTTGTCGCCTAGCGCTTTTGTCGTCTAGCGAACGCGCCATATCCTGTCCGGACAGCCGGACAGGTCTTTTGTCGTCTAGCGCTTTTGTCGTCTAGCGAACGCGCCATATCCAGTCCGGACAGCCGGACAGGTCTCTTGTCTTTTGAATTATCCTGTCCGGACAGCCGGACAGGTCTTTTGTCGCCTAGCGCTTTTGTCGCCTAGCGAACGCGTCATATCCTGTCCGGACAGCCGGACAGGTCTTTTGTCGTTGTGGACCCCGATCCGAGAGAGAGGCGGCGGTGGAGGACGTGTGCCCCCACACGAGTCAGTCTCAGGATCATCCACGTGAATGGAGAGCTCTACCAAGGAACTCTCGAAAGAAGTGCCCCTCACAGCATGAGTGGCAATACAAAGGTGAGATACCTCTCGATTCGGGGACTAGCCCAGATTCGAGGCGTACCTTAAACAAAGAAGAGTCGCCATCCAAGGAAAAAGGCAAATAGGCCCTGGATCCCATACTATGCTCTGTTGCAACGGATAACCAGAGATATAAAATAAGGTTCGTGCCTGGTTACGAATTCGGAAGGTCTAAAGAGCACCTCATCCGCCCAAGTGCGAACACCTGGTCTCTTATGCCATTTACTTAATAATTTTGAAGAGCTTTGGGCGAAAATCATATGGAATGGGAATGAATATCTCCGAGAAGACGTCTATCTAATCATGCATGTCTCGGAGACGAAATCAAAGGCACACAAGATAAAATAAAAGAAACATGTGTCACCTAAACATAGCTAGGTTATAAGTGACATGCTGTAGACACCCCATTTTGCTCTGCTTTGATTAAAAAAGAAATTAGGGTTTCGCTATCAATTTTTCAATGTTTTCTATTCCGGTGTTCGTCCCTTACGCTTTCTCAAATCTTTCTGGTCATTTCTGCATTGTTCTGATTTTTTTCGCTAAAGTGCGGAGAAGGGTTATTCGTGAGAATCCGAGCAAGGGAGAATTTGTACCCGTTTGGTGGGCCCGCATTGAACATTTGTTTAAAATTGAATCAACCGGGGGCCCACAGTGTGGGGCCCACGTTGTGGGGCCCACGTTGTGGGGCCCGCGTTGTGGGGCCCACGTTGTGGGGCCCGCGTTGTGGGGCCTCAATGGGGCCTCTTGTGAGGCCTCTTATGAAGAGCAATGATGGTAGCTCTCCACTAAGACAACATGATGGGCCCTCCACTAAGAACAATAATGATGGATTCTCCACTAAGAAACATGATGGGCCCTCCACTAAGAACAATAATGATGGATTCTCCACTAAGAAACATGATGGGCCCTCCACTAAGAACAATAATGATGGATTCTCCACTAAGAAACATGATGGGCCCTCCACTAAGAACAATAATGATGGATTCTCCACTAAGAGGGACAACATGATGAGCTCTCCACCAACATATCTCTCTCTCTCTCTTTCTCTCCCTATATATATCTTCCTTCCCATCCATAAAAAAAAAAGAGAAATTTATCTTCCATTATCTCTTTCTCTTCCATTATCTCTTCTAATCACTCCCTCCAATCCCTTTCCTCAATATATTCTTCCATCCCTCTCCCTAATATTCTTCTTCCATTATCTCTTCACTCCCTCAATCACTCCCTCTAAACACTCCAGAGAAAGCGAAAGACGGCGGAGCGGATCGGCGGCGGCAGGATTTTTTATATTTTTTTGGATTGGGCGGAGATCTTCACCACAGGTAGGTGCATTGTTCTCAAAATATTTCTGTATTTTTCCGAATTTTTCTGATTTTTTCCGCAAATTGTGTTTTAAAAATGGAAAACTCTTCAAAAAACATCTTTTGACGAAGAAAAATTAAATTATATACCAAACAGATTCTAAAATTAATGAAATTTCGTGGGAAAATAATATGTTACTGATTCATTTTACCATGAATTTATAAAGATTTTTGGAGTTTATTTGGTATATTATTTAATATTTTCTTTGAAACTTATCAGATTTTAGGAGAATTTTTACTAACATCAGATCATCATTAAAATTCATAAAATTTTTACAGTAGTCTTATCTTCCATATTACTTGTTACTGTAAAATTTTCGTGTTATTTGGATCTGTTTTAATATGGGATGTAGTGTTAATTTATAATCTGGTCTGGAAATTGTAAAATCCGAAATTGGTAGTAAATAATTTCTAAAATTCATGAAAATCTCACTGCATGCTATTTTGATTCATATAGTATTTCTGTAGAAATTTCATAGAATTTAGAGTTGTATTTCTACTAGTTTATGTGTTAATTGTGCAATCTGGACATTTAATGGATTAATCAAGATTAAATGTGAATTTAATGTAAAAATATGCAAAACTCATCCTGTAAGCTACATACATTTTCATCTTGCTGCTGTAGAAATTTCAAATCATTTCGAATTTATTTGCAACAATTTCACTTGTAAAACCGCTCGTATGCTTAAAATTGATAAAATCCATGGAAAATTCGAAATTAATTGAAAATCATATAAAAATTCCTAAAGAACTTTAAAATTCTGTCACATGTTCACTCCTTAATCCATTAAAACAGAAATTTTAGGATCTTTAGATTTTCCTGGAAAAATGGCCAGTGCATCCATAATCGTATCCCAATTGCAACTTGATCTTTGACAATTTGAATATTTAAGTTATAGCATGTTGTTGGCTCCGAGGTTATTGTCCACGGAAATCCTGAGATTCTGCCAGGCAATAAGATGCTATAACCTAAGTATTAAATTGCACAAGGAAAGAGCGCACGATTCCCTCCTTTGGATGCCATTCAAGGCCGAAATTGGTGAACCCTAGAACCATTGGTAATCCTTAAATGTCTAGAAACTGAAAATCTTCGAAATCTGAAACTCATTAACCTCGAGAACTTAAATCGATTTATCTTGTGTCTTTCGGAACCATTGGATTATGGTTTCCAATCTAAAGAACCATTAGAGCCCAATTTAGGAACACTGGTGTCGTGCCGTGTCCTAGGTTTTAGGGAGTCCTAGAGTTAGGAGTCCAGCCTCATCACGGACGCTTGCTATGAATAGCAACCGTACCATAGGTCTAGTTACACTAGTCACCCAATCTTTCCTTAAGACAAGCCTAGTAAACTAGGATGTAGGCAAACCTGCATTAGTCTAAGGAACAACTTGCATTTAGATAAGAATCATACAGCATCTTAGATGAAATCCTAAGATAATAAAATCCTCAACTTGAATTAAATAACTACTTTTAAAACTGTTGAAACAGTCAAATCCGTTTAAGTCGGTGTCCTAGTTGAGTTAGGCATAAGTAGCTTAGCTTAGGTGCACCGAACTACGTCGACTCTGATCCCAGTGAGGCTTGGGTACGTAGGCAGCTTGGATGTCAGATGGCATACCAACCGCGAGTCGGCACCACAACAAATTGTGGTGTTTTGTATTTTAATTTTATTGTAAATTCTTAATTAAATCACTTAGGATCTTCTATGAGATTAGAATCTTAGGAGAACTTGCACTTAGATTGAATCCAGACAAATCAAGAAATCAAAATACACATTTAGGATTCACATTGAAATTAAATCATAGGATGCATGTCCCGTAGATAACATATTAACATAGAGTTGAATGAGCCATTTAAAATAAATTTAAAAGAGTTAGCTTTTGGAATCGAAGACCGATTATCGGGCAGGAATGGTGCATGTGGTGGATAAATCCCCATACCTTCCATTCTTGTAACCAGGTAGCGAGTCTAGATTTCTGGTTAATTACGGGTCCTAGATCCCATATCTAGGTGGCGACTCTGTCAGTCTCTTTTATGTGGAATTCGGATTGCCTTAGTGATCCCAAGTTCACATAAAAGACGAATCTAAATCAACACTAAGAAGCACACGCCAATCGCGTGGGTATTAGAGACCAAGAGAGTGCATGGCGGCTCGCGCCCCACCCCTCTCGCGGGATCGTGTCCCACAGTCTGGCGACTCTGCTGGGGACCACCTAACTTCATTACAATTCCAAAGGATAACTCATTTGAATCTATTTTAACTGGCTCATGAAAACTCTATCTCTTTTATGCTTGTTAGATTAGTTTGTATGCTTTATTTTCTCATCACATATACTCAAACTTAATCTAACAAAACCTGAAGGCATCATAGATTGCGCGAACTTATTGCACACACTTACATCACTTTCATCTAAACCCCTGCATCTCACATGCACACACGTCCTATTTTAGGAACCCGGAGTGTTATCTAGCATGGTTGACTGGGATTTCATCACCTGGTGCCTCTGTGCTAGAGAAGCATTCCACCCTTAGCCTAGTACCTTTATGGTACGTAAACGGATCTCTTGTTCACGTACTGATACGCCGGACACTGGTACAGTATATCGAACAGGGATTCGCGCTAAGGGAACTCTTGGCCTTACCCCTAGATTAACCCACACATGCATGTAGTATACGAACACATGTGCATCACGTGTGTGAGCCTAGTTTAGGATATCCTACCTATTTGTGTCTAGATTAGGCCGTAGACCATCTTCTAATGGCTACGATCGGTCCTAGATACACAAACAAAGTCATGAGTCGAGATCCTCTCTCCACTCCGCTAGATTAGGATTAGGGTTGATGCCTTCAGGTAACACTGATAAAATGTGCAAAGATTAAAAAACTTTCCCTTTGGGGTTAGGATTTAAATCCCATTCATTTCCAAAGATCTCATAGGATTAGTCATTCATGATCCATCCGTTGAAAGCAATCTTATGCTATCTCATCTCATCTCGATCGTACGATTTTTAATCTTATATTATCTGATTCGATCGAGTATCCATACTTCCTTTATATTGGTAGGAACTCATCCTAATCTCATGTTCATGTAATCCTGATTATCCCTGTATCCTTTCTCCTGGCTTACAGACACCATGTCTACTCGTACAATTCTTGATTGGATCCGTGGTACATTAAGAGAATCCCATATCTATGCCATAAGTGAGCAAGAGAAAAATCTCTTCGGTTACGTGGCCACCATCAAGCTCGATTGGGGATTACTCTATGCTGCATCAGAGTGTTGGGATCCCGATCATCATGTCTTCCGTTTTGGCAACCAAGAAATGTGTCCCACCTTTGAAGAATGGTGTGCCTTATTGGAATATCCTGTAGATGGCCCTCTGGTGAAGCCATCTTACGTGTCGGATTATCGTCCTTTGTTCCTTCGCTTGATGAATAATCCAGATGAATCCATGAACTCTTTCATCAAAGACCAGGAAGTGTCCATGCAACAACTGATTGACATTTACCCTCCTGTTGGGCATATTGGTGCTGTTGATATTCAAAAAGCCCGAGGTCGCGCTCTGAGATTCTGCTCCTTTGCTAGGTTCCTCACTGTCCAGCCTTCTCGCTGTGCGTCAGCTGTTCTCTTGGACCTCGTTGATCAGATGGATCGTGGCGCCAATCCAATTCCTACTATGCTTGCAGAAACCTTCAATGGATTGGATGAGATGGCTCGTCTTCGTGCCAGCTCAGGTCCAGGCTCTTATGTTCGATCTTTTGTTGGGTCCTTCTCAGGATGTCCTGCATTACTTCACGTGTGGTTATGCCACAAGCTAAAAATTGCAGCTCCTGTGCATTTTGATCATACGTTATACACCTTCAGTGAATGGCGTCATGATGTTTCTTTCAATCATAAAGGCGATTGGGCTGAGTGGTTGAGTTCTCGCCATGAAGATCAGATTTATTGGCAAATCCCTGGAATCCAAGAAGCTGTCTTCAATACTGGAGAAGCTAACTACGTTCGCCTTCTTGGCCTCAAAAAGACTTCCTTTTATATTCCTGCCAGGATTCAGCGTCAGTATGGAAGGGAGCAATCCATTGTGCCTCCCCTTCGTCATTTCTATCCGCCTGAGGATCTCAAGCCCAAGATTGTCAAAGCCGTTTCATCTGCTTGGGATGTTCGAGTCATCAAATCTTTCAAGGAGTCAGTTGAGGAAGATAGTCGTCCAAAGAAGAAGTCTAGAAAGAGTGCTTAATGTCATGTTTTCTCTTATCAGTCTATCTTTGAAAGATCGAACCATGTACTCAAGCTTTAATGATCTATCAATAAAAGTTCACCTTTTTCTTTCAGTATCTTCGTCTATGCATACATCAGTGTCTACTTCTTTCTGATTTTAAATATGTCTTTCAAATATTACAGGGCCGTAGACACCATAGCTAACCCTAATACTCCTTGGGTTCGGGTCTCTTCTCGATTACAGAGGAAATCTGTATCCCCGCCACCTTCTCTGAGAACCCCAGCATCTCATTCTTTCCCGTCCTCATCCTCACCAATGGCAGAAAACCAGGACAGTCCTCCACTCGCTGCTATCACCGATACTCTTACCTTGATTCTCCGGCAGCTTCAAGAACTCAAGGAAGAGAACCAAGTTATCAAGGCTCAACTTTCTGAGAAGTTCGGACAATCGTTGTCCAAGGATAAAGGGCCTGTGCACCAAGCAGCTACTTCAGCAGCACCTGTCCAGCCAGTGTTCATCAATATCCATGATAAAACCGAAGAAGATTTGGAAAAAGAGCAGTATAGCGAGAATCGCAGTAGACCTTCTCAGTCCATGGTTGATAAGTCTGTTATGGAGAAATTAGAGACTCTTACCAGAAAAGTTCAAGACATTCAGTTTCAAGACCAGGGTAGTTTCAATCCCAGTGATCTTACTCTATTTCCCGAAATCCGCCTTCCTGCTAATTTTCAAATGCCCGATTTCGACAAATATGATGGTGTGGGTTGTCCAATCACACATTTACAAATGTTCACCATCATGTGTCAGCCTCAAGGCTTATCTCCTGAGCAAATGGCTCAATTGTTCCCAGTTTCCCTAACCAAGGTTGCTAGGAGATGGTTCATGGTCTTGGACAAGACTCGTTACAGGACATGGAAGGATATCGGCGAGCAATTCATCAGGCAGTTCAAATATGATGATGGGACAGAAATCACCAGAAAGGATTTAGAGAGAACAAAACAAGACTCGAGAGAATCCTTTCTGATTTTTGTGAAAAGATGGAGGAGAATAGCAGCTCAGATGATGGAGCGCCCGTCTGAGGAGGAGCAAGTCCAGATAATCATGAAAAATATTTCCCCCCAGCTCCAGTATCACATGTCATTGCAATACTATCCAGACTTCAAACACTTCATTGTGGCTGGCACCCAGATAGAGGAGGCTATGGCTCAAGGTGTATTCAACCGTAGCAACCCAAATCCTAGAGATTTCAAAAAATCCCCACCAGCCCAAGTCAGTAGTATCTCCCATTCCAATGCTCAATCCTCTAAATCCCAGGAACCTCTAGTAATGGACTATGCTCAACCTGCGACCGCACCTCGGCAACAAGCCCGGGTAGAATTTACTCCTCTTCCCATTCCATCTTCGGAGGTGCTTAAGCAGTGTCTGGCTTCAGGTCGCATAACCCTACCTGCCACCCGGCCTCCCCCCAATCCTTTACCTGCCAATTGGCGAGCCGACCTACACTGTGAGTATCACAGGGGTCCTGGTCATCTTACAGACAATTGCATCGCCTTGAAATTCAGAATCCAGAAACTTATTGATGAGAAAGTCATTGCATTCCAACCAAGACCCAATGTTACCCAAAACCCGCTACCTGGTCATGCTAATCCTCCCGCTGCCGTTAATGCCATAACCATAGGAGATCCTGAGTTTGACCCTCTCACCCTCATATGTGCTTTAGAACCCATTTCTGAACCCGAAATCATCTTCTGTGATGAATCATACCTGAGGGAGTCTGTACCTCCCTTGGTAATCACCTATGAGCCACAAGTCCCTCAAATTATCACCTATGGTGAGCCAGAATTGGATGAAGTCAGACATGTGACAAGGGGTGGAAGAATTTTCAAACCTGCTGAATTAAGAGTCGAAAATCCAGGGGCATTGGCTCGAGGAGAGGAGCCGCAATACGTGAAGGACCCAGATGATGAAGTTGTTCAGCAGTTGAAGAAAACTCAGGCTGTCATATCTGTTTGGGGGTTGTTGATAGCATCGAAGAAACACAGAGAGGCTGTGTTGAAAGAACTGAATACCACACAGGTGTCCTCAGAAATATCTCCAGAGCAACTAGCTGAAGTTGTCGCTCTGACACACGCCACCAGGGCCATTAGTTTCTCAGACCAGGAGCTGCCTCCTCAAGGTCGGAATCATGCTAGAGCTCTTCATGTCACTGTTGTTTGCGAAGGCAAGAAAGTACCGTCTGTGCTGGTAGATAATGGATCCGCGTTGAATGTATGTCCATTAAGAACTGCCATTACCTTGGGTTTCGGTCCCACTGATTTTGCCGAATCAACCCTTGGTATCCTCGCATATGACAATACCCGTAGAAATGTGGTCGGAGTCCTTACCACCAGGATCGTTATAGGCGGTCAAGAATTTGAGGTGGAATTTCAAGTTATTGATATCAAGGCCTCGTTCAATATACTTCTGGGACGACCCTGGTTGCATAAGGAAGGTGTTGTTGCCTCAACCCTTCATCAAAAACTGAAGTTCATTAAAGAAGGAAAATTGATCACTGTCAGAGGCGACGAAGAGCCAGAAATAGGGCAGATAACAGGAGAAACTCGGATTCTTCCAGTTACAAAAGCAGATGATTACAACTTGAATGGTTTCGCATTCGATGTTACTGCTATTTCCTATGAAGATGCCTCTCGGGAGGAGTTGTATTTGCCTTTTGCCATCAGTCCTGTGGTTGCCAAGATGATGAGAAAAATGAACTACTTTCCGGGTATGAATTTAGGCCGTGATCCAAGCAAAGCGTCTCACTGGCGCCCAATCAAAGCAAACTCTGGAGCTTTCGGTCTTGGGTATATACCTACTGAGGAGGAGGAGGAATCCATGAAAGAATTGTTGAAATTGAAGGAAGAAATCCGCCGCACTGGAAGGATACTCCCGATGACTCCATATTCCTTATCAATGAATGGTCACTTTATCAAAGAAGGTGAGACTTCTCCATACTATGGGTTTTCTGAACCATGGTATGACTCAGTAACAGGGATCATGATACCAGGTTTTGAAATATTCAGTGGCCTTGCTCTCCCAGAAACAGAACCGCCGGTATATTGTGTTGAAAAAACTGTTGAGGATTGGATAGTCTGCCTTGAGCCAGATATGTTGGGGTCTTTGTTCGAAGAAGATGTGCCTGATGTTGTTTGTCAGGAGTTGCCCGTTTTAGATCATTCTAAAAAGCAAGAAGAGACTGACTGTGAAGATGTGCTGGTGGCAGTTATTCAGAGTAATGATACCTTTACTGAACCTCAGAGTCAGATTGCACCTGCAACAGAAAATCTTTCAAACTGGAGTTCTGATGTTTTTCCACCTTATTATATTGCTAAGTCAAGTCTAGTCAAGTCGAGTGAATCGGTGTCAGTGCCTAGTCCAGGCGAGTCATTTTCTGAGTTTATTTACTATGTGAATCCTGAGCCTGTTCAGGATGAGTCCAATGATAATGATGTAACTTCTTTCAATTCAATGAAATCTGATTCTCAGTATGTCTCTGTGTTTGCTTCTGACTTTAATAATAATGATAACACTCCCTCCTCAGACGAGGAAGAGGGGATCGACGAAACTCCCTTTGAATTACAGCATATGCTCAAACAAGAGGAGGAGCGCCGAGCCCAGCCTCTTAAAGATGAAATCGAAATTATAAACATCGGAACAGAAGATTTAATACAGGAAATACGAATTGGAAATACTCTATCATCTGAAGAGCGCGATGAATTAATAAACCTACTTAAGGAATATAAAGAAGTTTTTGCCTGGTCCTACAAAGATATGCCCGGGTTGAGCGAAGACATTGTTCAACACAAGCTACCTTTGTTGCCTGGGATTAAACCTAAAAAGCAGAAGCTAAGGAGAATGAAGCCTGAGTGGGTCCTGAAAGTAGAAGAAGAGGTTACTAAGCAGTTGAATGCTGGATTTCTGCAAGTGGTGGAATATCCAGAATGGCTCGCAAATATAGTACCTGTACCAAAGAAAGATGGAAAGGTGAGAATGTGTGTAGATTTTAGGGATTTGAACAAGGCAAGTCCAAAAGATGATTTCCCTCTACCACATATCGATATCTTGGTGGACAATACGGCCGGGCATGAATTACTATCTTTCATGGATGGTTTCTCGGGCTACAATCAAATTAAGATGGCACCCGAGGACATGGCTAAGACCTCGTTCATTACACAATGGGGGACATATTGCTATCGGGTAATGCCATTTGGTCTTAAGAATGCTGGTGCGACGTATCAAAGAGCAGCTACAGCCTTACTCCATGACATGATACATAGAGAAGTCGAAGTTTATGTCGATGATATGATTGTAAAAGCTAGGGAAAGGAGGGATCACATCCCGAACCTCAAGAAGTTCTTTGAAAGAATACTCAAATACCAGCTTCGCCTGAATCCTAGCAAGTGTGTATTCGGGGTTACCTCTGGTAAGTTGTTAGGATTCATGGTGAGTCAAAGGGGTATAGAGGTAGATCCTCAGAAGATTAAGGCTATCCAGGAGATGCCGCCGCCTAGAACCGAGAAGGAAATTCGGGGATTCCTAGGAAGGATACAGTTCCTAAGGCGATTCATCGCTCATCTGACATCAACTTGTGAACCTATCTTTAAGCTCTTAAAGAAGAACTCTTCCAAAGAATGGACAGAGGAATGTCAGCAGGCCTTTGAAAAGATAAAGCAAAGTTTGTCTGAACCACCGATAGTAGCACCAGTGATACCGGGACATCCATTGCTGCTTTATTTGTCAGTAACAGAAACCACAATGGGTTGTATGTTAGCGCAGCAAGATCCAGAAACCAAGCATGAAAAGGCTGTGTATTATCTTAGCAAGAAGATGTTGGAGTATGAACAGAAGTATACTGTCCTAGAAAAAACCTGCTTAGCCTTGGTTTGGGCTACTCAGCGACTCAGGCATTACATTTTATCACATAAGGTCTTGCTCCTGTCAAGGATGGATCCTCTGAAATATCTCTTTGAAAAACCAGCCTTGACAGGCAGGACTGCCAGATGGTTATTGTTGTTGTCTGAGTTTGACATCACCCATGTAACCCAAAAATCAGTAAAGGGCCGAGTCATTGCTGAACAATTGGCAGAAGCACCCCGAGAAGAAAATCAGCCTTTCAAGACGATGTTCCCAGATGAAGAGATCATGATGGTAGAAGATGAATATCCAGAAACTGGTTGGACCCTCTATTTTGATGGAGCAGCAAACCAAACAGGGCAAGGAGTAGGGGCATTGCTTGTGTCACCCCGAAATGAGCATGTTCCCCTTGCAGTTAAGTTACAATTCAATTGCACCAACAATATGGCAGAGTATGAAGCATGCATTGTTGGGCTTGAGGCAGCATTGGCCTTAGGCATAGAGAATCTTGACGTATATGGAGATTCAATGTTAATCATTTGCCAAACCCAAGGAGAATGGAGAACCAAAGAAGAAAAGTTGCTGCCATATCATGAATACTTGGATATTCTCGCTAAGCAATTCCAGCACATCACTTTCAGTTATTTGCCAAGGTTGAAGAATAGATTCGCCGATGCCTTAGCGACGTTAGCTTCTATGATTGACATACCTCACAATATGAAAATGAGGCCCATCACGGTTCAAGAGCAATGGGCTCCTGCATATGTTGATGCTATAGAGATAGCTGCAAGATGTCCCGATGGTAAACCATGGTATACGGACATAAAGAACTACATCTCGGGCCAGGGGCATCCCAATGAGGCGTCGAATAAGGAGATAAGGACTTTGCAGAGATTGGCGGCTAACTTTGTCATTTGTGGAGGAGAGCTGTATCGACGGTCCTTCGACGGAATTCAACTCTTATGTGTCACTGAAGATCAGGCAGAAGAAATTCTCGCAGATGTTCATGAAGGGGTGTGTGGACCTCATATGAATGGGAAGATGTTGTCAAAGAAGATCCTACGTCTGGGGTACTATTGGCCAACATTGGAAGCAGATTGTCACACATTTGTGAAGAAATGCTATAAATGTCAGATACATGCGAATCTCATCCATGTACCACCTACCGAATTGCATTCTCTTACTTCTCCTTGGCCATTTTCGGTTTGGAGAATTGACATTATTGGCAAAATTTCCCCTAAGTCATCTAGTGGTCACGAGTACATACTCGTTGCAATTGACTACTTCACTAAGTGGGTTGAGGCCGCTTCTTATGCAAAGCTTACATCCGCATCAGTTGCTAAATTCATACGAACCAACATCATATGCAGATATGGAATTCCCCATGAACTTATCTCAGATAACGGATCTCATTTCAAGAAAGAAGTTATCACTCTTTGCGAAGAGTTCAAGATTAAGCATCATAAATCTTCACCTTATCGGCCGCAGACAAATGGAGCGGTGGAAGCTGCAAACAAAAATGTCAAGACTATCATTAGCAAGATGTCAGAAACTTATAAGGATTGGTCGAATAAGTTGCCGTACGCATTGTGGGCTTACAGAACATCAATTAGAGCTTCAACTGGGGCAACCCCTTACTCTCTTGTTTATGGTATGGAAGCAGTGCTACCTGTGGAGATCCGTGTACCTTCGCTCCGAGTATTGACTGAAGTCAAGTTGCCAGAAAATGAATGGGCAGACGCCAGATATAAAGAGCTGAACATGCTAGATGAAAAGAGGTTAAAAGCACTTTACCATGTGCAGGGTTATCAGCGCAGAATAGCCCGGGCTTTTAATAAAAAGGTTAAAATCAGAGATCTCGAAGAAGGCAATCTTGTTCTAAAAGAAAATCGAGCATCAGTGCTTGACCCAAGAGGCAAATTCAAGCCTAATTGGTCAGGGCCATACATCGTGGACCAAATCTTACCCGGAAAAGCCGTCAAGCTCCGTAATTTAAATGGAGAAATATTGCCGGAACCAACAAATCTTGATCAACTCAAGAGGTTCTATGCTTGAACACCAGAAGGCCGTCTTTTGGCCGAATAAAACCCAAATTCATAACCCAAAATCAAAAAATATATAACCTTTTGCAAACCCTTTCGAGCCTACATAAAATTTTCCTTCAAAACCCAATGTACTAGGGGCATTCCCCTGAACTACGCATGACCTGATTCCTACACTGGGATACGTAGGCAACCTGTTCACAGGTTCGGTCGAAACTCTTGCAAAACCTTAAGCCATTCTTTGAAAAGCTCTACCTCACCTGTAAAGTCCTTTTGGTGTTCAAAAAAAAAAAAAAAAAAAAAAAAAAATGGAGCTTGAAAATCCGCTAGATTGAAAACCTGAAAAGGCGATCTAGGCAAAATTCAGGATCATTCCTCTGCTAAGTTGAAAACCTGAAAAGGCAGCTTAGGCAAAAGTTAAGGGGGTAGCCTGCTGAGTTGAAAACCTAAAAGGCGATTCAGGCAAAAGTTAAGGTTGAACGGTCCGCCAAGTTGAAAATCTAAAAAGGAATACTTGGTCGTGGTAAGATGGGGTTCACGCCAGAAGAATTACATCGACCTCTGAACTCTCAGTAGGTCAGGCAAAAATAACAATGATTCCCGAAACTAAGGGCATTAATTTCAAAACAATCCGAAAGTTGATAGAAGGATATATGAAGTATCACTGTCTTAAAAAATAAGTGAAGATGTTTATCAGTGGAGAAACATTCTTTAAAAGAGGCTAACCTAACCCAAAAGAAAATACTGATAAGTCAGAAGCATCACGAGATCACTTGAGTAATCTTTCTTATTTTGTCTTTTTATTACCAATGTCTGTGGTTCTATTTTTAGAAAAATTTACAAATGCTATTTTAAAGAATTGTTGTAGGGTGCAATCACTCTGAAGGCAGGTTCATTAACGGATTCCGAGAAACTTGGAAAAGGTGCGACTGTCACGAATGGTGAAAAATCGTTGCAAGAATGATCTCTGGTCAATGAATAGAAGAAGGTTAGAAGGCCTTAAACTGGGGCAGGTTGCTAATAAAGTGGCATCTCATATTCAAGCCTTGAAAGACCTTTGCTGCATGGTGGTATTGAATCATTTGCTTCCAAAATTGTTAATTGGAGATTCCAGTTCCCCCTTTCCTGATAATCTCTGTTATCATATACTCTCTGAGTCCATTTGAAAGTGGTCTTCTTTCTTTGAACATCATACAAATATGATATCTCATTTCCTTGGAACTCCGTAAAAATACGGTATTCCATTTTCTTCTAAGTCCATTCAAAAATGTTCTCTTATTCTCTTTGAGCATCATACAAATATGATACCTCATTTCCTTGGAATTCCGTAATTCATCAAATCCAATTCTACGTTAAAATCAAATTCCCAAAATTCATCAAGTCCAATTCTACGTCAAAATTCAAAATCCCAAAATTCATCAACTCCAATCCTACGTCAAATTCAAATTCCCCAAATTCATCAAATCCAATTCTACGTCAAATTCAAATTCATAAAAAAACCTCCAAATTCATTAATCTCAACCGAAGATTGAAGCCGTAAAAATACGGTATTTCATTCTGAGTCCATTAAAAAATGTTCTCTTATTCCCTTTGAGCATCATACAAATATGATACCTCATTTCCTTGGAACTCCGTAAAAATACGGTATTCCATTCTCTTCTAAGTCCATTCAAAAATGTTCTCTTATTCTCTTTGAGCATCATACAAATATGATACCTCATTTCCTTGGAACTCCGTAAAAAATACGGTATTCCATTCTCTTCTGAGTCCATTCAAAAATGTTCTCTTATTCTCTTTGAGCATCATACAAATATGATACCTCATTTCCTTGGAACTCCGTAAAAAATACGGTATTCCATTCTCTTCTGAGTCCATTCAAAAATGTTCTCTTATTCTCTTTGAGCATCATACAAATATGATACCTCATTTCTTTGGAACTCCGTAAAAATACGGTATTCCATTCTCTTCTGAGTCCATTCAAAAATGTTCTCTTATTCTCTTTGAGCATCATACAAATATGATACCTCATTTCCTTGGAACTCCGTAAAAAATACGGTGTTCCATTCTCTTCAGGTCCATACAACTATGGTCTCTTACTCTCTTTGAGCATCATACAAATGTGATGTCTCATTTCCTTGGAAGCCGTAAAAATATGGTATTTCATTCTGAGTCCATTCAAAAATGGTCTTTTCTCTTTGAACATCATATAAATGTGATGTCGAGCGGCACCGCAGCGGGATTTTTTTACTACATTCCAATTCTAGGACTTCGTTTTGGGTTTTACATTAGGTAGTAAATGCTTGCGTCTAGGTTCCGTAAAGTCTTTTGTCGATTAAAGCTACGCAAAATGGTTCTGTCATTTTGACTTTGGTATTCGATGACTACGTCATCTCTACCAAAGAGGGGCATCTGTAGACACCCCATTTTGCTCTGCTTTGATTAAAAAAGAAATTAGGGTTTCGCTATCAATTTTTCAATGTTTTCTATTCCGGTGTTCGTCCCTTACGCTTTCTCAAATCTTTCTGGTCATTTCTGCATTGTTCTGATTTTTTCCGCTAAAGTGCGGAGAAGGGTTATTCGTGAGAATCCGAGCAAGGGAGAATTTGTACCCGTTTGGTGGGGCCCACAGTGTGGGGCCCACGTGTGGGGCCCACGTTGTGGGGCCCGCGTGATGGGCCCTCCACTAAGAACAATAATGATGGATTCTCCACTAAGAAACATGATGGGCCCTCCACTAAGAACAATAATGATGGATTCTCCACTAAGAAACATGATGGGCCCTCCACTAAGAACAATAATGATGGATTCTCCACTAAGAGGGACAACATGATGAGCTCTCCACCAACATATCTCTCTCTCTCTCTTTCTCTCCCTATATATATCTTCCTTCCCATCCATAAAAAAAAAAGAGAAATTTATCTTCCATTATCTCTTTCTCTTCCATTATCTCTTCTAATCACTCCCTCCAATCCCTTTCCTCAATATATTCTTCCATCCCTCTCCCTAATATTCTTCTTCCATTATCTCTTCACTCCCTCAATCACTCCCTCTAAACACTCCAGAGAAAGCGAAAGACGGCGGAGCGGATCGGCGGCGGCAGGATTTTTTATATTTTTTTGGATTGGGCGGAGATCTTCACCACAGGTAGGTGCATTGTTCTCAAAATATTTCTGTATTTTTCCGAATTTTTCTGATTTTTTCCGCAAATTGTGTTTTAAAAATGGAAAACTCTTCAAAAAACATCTTTTGACGAAGAAAAATTAAATTATATACCAAACAGATTCTAAAATTAATGAAATTTCGTGGGAAAATAATATGTTACTGATTCATTTTACCATGAATTTATAAAGATTTTTGGAGTTTATTTGGTATATTATTTAATATTTTCTTTGAAACTTATCAGATTTTAGGAGAATTTTTACTAACATCAGATCATCATTAAAATTCATAAAATTTTTACAGTAGTCTTATCTTCCATATTACTTGTTACTGTAAAATTTTCGTGTTATTTGGATCTGTTTTAATATGGGATGTAGTGTTAATTTATAATCTGGTCTGGAAATTGTAAAATCCGAAATTGGTAGTAAATAATTTCTAAAATTCATGAAAATCTCACTGCATGCTATTTTGATTCATATAGTATTTCTGTAGAAATTTCATAGAATTTAGAGTTGTATTTCTACTAGTTTATGTGTTAATTGTGCAATCTGGACATTTAATGGATTAATCAAGATTAAATGTGAATTTAATGTAAAAATATGCAAAACTCATCCTGTAAGCTACATACATTTTCATCTTGCTGCTGTAGAAATTTCAAATCATTTCGAATTTATTTGCAACAATTTCACTTGTAAAACCGCTCGTATGCTTAAAATTGATAAAATCCATGGAAAATTCGAAATTAATTGAAAATCATATAAAAATTCCTAAAGAACTTTAAAATTCTGTCACATGTTCACTCCTTAATCCATTAAAACAGAAATTTTAGGATCTTTAGATTTTCCTGGAAAAATGGCCAGTGCATCCATAATCGTATCCCAATTGCAACTTGATCTTTGACAATTTGAATATTTAAGTTATAGCATGTTGTTGGCTCCGAGGTTATTGTCCACGGAAATCCTGAGATTCTGCCAGGCAATAAGATGCTATAACCTAAGTATTAAATTGCACAAGGAAAGAGCGCACGATTCCCTCCTTTGGATGCCATTCAAGGCCGAAATTGGTGAACCCTAGAACCATTGGTAATCCTTAAATGTCTAGAAACTGAAAATCTTCGAAATCTGAAACTCATTAACCTCGAGAACTTAAATCGATTTATCTTGTGTCTTTCGGAACCATTGGATTATGGTTTCCAATCTAAAGAACCATTAGAGCCCAATTTAGGAACACTGGTGTCGTGCCGTGTCCTAGGTTTTAGGGAGTCCTAGAGTTAGGAGTCCAGCCTCATCACGGACGCTTGCTATGAATAGCAACCGTACCATAGGTCTAGTTACACTAGTCACCCAATCTTTCCTTAAGACAAGCCTAGTAAACTAGGATGTAGGCAAACCTGCATTAGTCTAAGGAACAACTTGCATTTAGATAAGAATCATACAGCATCTTAGATGAAATCCTAAGATAATAAAATCCTCAACTTGAATTAAATAACTACTTTTAAAACTGTTGAAACAGTCAAATCCGTTTAAGTCGGTGTCCTAGTTGAGTTAGGCATAAGTAGCTTAGCTTAGGTGCACCGAACTACGTCGACTCTGATCCCAGTGAGGCTTGGGTACGTAGGCAGCTTGGATGTCAGATGGCATACCAACCGCGAGTCGGCACCACAACAAATTGTGGTGTTTTGTATTTTAATTTTATTGTAAATTCTTAATTAAATCACTTAGGATCTTCTATGAGATTAGAATCTTAGGAGAACTTGCACTTAGATTGAATCCAGACAAATCAAGAAATCAAAATACACATTTAGGATTCACATTGAAATTAAATCATAGGATGCATGTCCCGTAGATAACATATTAACATAGAGTTGAATGAGCCATTTAAAATAAATTTAAAAGAGTTAGCTTTTGGAATCGAAGACCGATTATCGGGCAGGAATGGTGCATGTGGTGGATAAATCCCCATACCTTCCATTCTTGTAACCAGGTAGCGAGTCTAGATTTCTGGTTAATTACGGGTCCTAGATCCCATATCTAGGTGGCGACTCTGTCAGTCTCTTTTATGTGGAATTCGGATTGCCTTAGTGATCCCAAGTTCACATAAAAGACGAATCTAAATCAACACTAAGAAGCACACGCCAATCGCGTGGGTATTAGAGACCAAGAGAGTGCATGGCGGCTCGCGCCCCACCCCTCTCGCGGGATCGTGTCCCACACATGCCTAATGGGTGTCTAAGTTCTAATGAACAAACACATGCACGACACACCAAAAAAGTATAAGGTCTGCGCAATAAAGTAAGAAAACACTGCAAAACATAGAAAAATGACTCGATACCATACAACCCTAAGACTCTAATCTATACCTAGGCCCGAGTCTTTAGATGATCTGATGTTCATCCAAAGAAGCCTACGTATCCCCGCCTCCACGAGAATCAAGGCAACGTAGTTCTTCGCACCTATTCTAAGCTATGATGCCTAAGATATCTAGACTTCTATCCTAGACTCGATCTAAAAGACCGGACTAATTCTTAAAGCTTCTTGTGTGATTATTTAAATTCCAATGGATTGTAGATTTTAGGACACCCTATATGCCTTAACTAAATGCAGGTTAGCCTTGAGCTAATGCAGGTGGTTCCTATAATCTATATGTAGCTAAGCTGTACGCCCTAAGGGAAACAGTAGGATCTATCGCATCTTAGACCTAGTCATCAATTGGCAATGTGGATTGCCAACTGACCGGACGGAGGCGTAAAACTCCTAGCTAGGACTCACTCCTAACTCTAACACAAACAAACAAAACACACAACAAACAAACAACGAACGAGGGAGCAACTCCCGACTCAAAAACTCTCTAACTAGGACAAGCTCCTAACTCTAGAGGAAGATCTTTTCGAAGAAAACAATATTTTGAAAGATTTTTGTAATTTTTGAAAGATTTAAAATGCTTATTTTTAAAGGTTTGGCTGGACTTGGGATGTGGATCCCAAGCTGCACTACGTACCTCGTGGAAGAGGATCAAGCCAACGTAGTTCAGAACAGATTTCCTAACTACTTCTAATGACTCAAGATTTTTGAGATTTTTGGTTTTTCAGATGTTTTTGTTGTTTTTAAGTGTTTTTGACTCAAGGGGGACAAATCCTATCATCATAAGGGGAGGACAGACTCCTAATATCCCGCAAAGGTTGGACAGCATCCTATGCTTTGCGGGGGGAATGAACAGAATAACAACTCTGCAAGGGTTGGACAGCATCCTATTGTAGACACCCCATTTTGTTTTGTTTTAATCAACAAATAAATTAGTGTGTTAAATCCATGTGAGAACCCCCTCTATCATTGATTTATATGTTTTAGGTCATTAATATCTTGATCTGACTTTACGGATCATCAATCGGGACAAAATAAGCTAGGGTCACTTCATAGCCCGGACCCTGATTCCATTCCGAGACCCGATTTCCGTAAATCGTTAGATCAATGGCAGATCTTGACCTGGGTCTAACCATCCAAAACCACCTAACCTCTCCTCTCATCCTAACCATCCAAACCTCACCTAACCTCACCTAACCTCTCCTCTCATCCTAACCATCCAAACCTCACCTAACCTCACCTAACCTCACCTAACCTTACCTAACCCCACCTAACCTTACCTAACCTCATCCTCTCATCCTAACCATCCAAAACCACCTAACCTCACCTAACCTCCTATCCCATTCTCCTATAAATACCCTCTCATCCCACCATCCAAGAGGAGAAAAAAAAGAACCCCTCTCTTAGAAAATTCATCCCTCTCCCTCATCTCTTCAAGGGTTCGGCCATCCTTGCCGGATCGGGTGATTTTATACGTTGGGTGATATATATCAAAAGCGGTCATTATCAAGCAAGGAATCATCTTCAAGGAATTAACATCAAAGAAAAATCAAACACAAAGTGGGTTTTCAAAGAGGTAGGCATTTATTTCAATTTTATGTTGGGTCTGTTTTCATGCATATCTTTTACTTTAAAAGAAAAACCATGTTAGGAAGCATCTAGGATCAATCTTTACTCATATTCTTCTTGATGGTAGACTTTGAAGTTATACATGTTTCCCTCTTCTCTTAACCCATCTGATCTTCATTTTTATTTTTCCCTAATGGTTCACACCCTGGTTCCCCCTGGTTAGCCTCTGGTTAGCTCCTGGTTGCACCCAGGTTCGCTGCTGGTTGCACCCAGGTTCGATACTGGTTGCACCCTGGTTCCCTGCTGGTTCGCACTTTGGTTAGACCCTGGTTGCACCCAGGTTCGCTGCTGGTTGCACCCAGGTTCCCTCCTGGTTGCACCCTGGTTCCCCTGCTGGTTCGCACCCTGGTTCCCTGCTGGTTCGCACCCAGGTTCGCTGCTGGTTGCACCCAGGTTCCCTGCTGGTTGCACCCTGGTTCCCCTGCTGGTTCGCACCCTGGTTCCCTGCTGGTTCGCACCCTGGTGCACCCTGGTCCGCACCCTGGTTTGTACCCTGCTTCCTCCTGGTTAGACCATGGCTAGTCTCGGGTTTGCTCCTAACTTAGACCCGACTCACTAAACCCCATACCCATAAGCCTTAAACCCTATAACCATAGCCACACATCAACCCAAGCCATACCTTTGTCCACTCACTGAGGCACACCATTTATCCATAAATTTGGTTACATTAAATCTAACCCAGCCAGGCCACCTGCAGCTTAAGTCAAATCGCCCCAATACAATCCAACCAAGTGGGATCCCAACCCAGCTCAACTGAGTCAACTCTAGCCAACCTCCCTAGTCGAGTTGACCCAACTCTCTAGTCGAGTATGCTCAACCTCTTTAACTAATTGGACTCTCCCCTTAGTTGACTCAATCCAATTCCTTAATCAACCCATCCCAATGCAACCGAGTCGCATTCGACCAAGTTGCGGCCTTCCATGTCACAACCGAGTCATTCCCCTATTCTACTAATGCCCTTTTACACCTAATAGAACTTCCTCCCTTTTGCCTAACCAAGTCATATCCCAACACAATCTGAGTCGCATGTTTGAATCCATTTGGCCGAATCTCATAAGCCCGCCCATTTTGAATTCCCAAAATTCAAACCCTTGATGATTCCTGTATGCTCAATTCTTTGATGCAAATTCCCAATTCCAAAATCCCATTGCTAAATCAATGTTTCTGAATCTCAAGTCCAATGCTCAAATACAAACCCGATTCCTGATCCAAATACCAATCCTGTTTTCCAAAATCCAAGCAACCTCCCCAGCGGAACTACGTGTGGCTTGATCCCCATCGCGGGGTACGTAGGCAATTTGGCACTCCCAAGTTCAGTCGCACCTTTCTCTATCTTTCTCATTCCCTCACACTATTTCATCATCTCTTCCATCCCTTTTTTCACTAACCTCAAGAACTGAAATCGATTCACCTCGTGTCTCTCGGAACCGTTGGATTACGGTTTCCGTCGTAAGGACCCTTAGAGCCCAATTTAGGAACACCGGTGTCGTGTCGTGTCCTAAGTTTTAGGGAGTCTTAGGTTTTAGGGAGTCCTAGAGTTAGGAGTCCAGCCTCATCACGGACGTTTGCTATGTATAGCAACCGTGCCATAGGTCTAGTTACACTAGTCACCCAATCTTTCCCTAGGACAAGCCTAGTAAACTAGGATGTAGGCAAACCTGCATTAGTCTAAGGGACCATTTGCATTTAGATGAGAATCATATAGCATCTTAGATGAAATCCTAAGATAATAAAATCCTCAACTTGAATTAAATAACTTCTCCTAAAACTGTTGAAACAGTCAATCCCGTCTAGGTCGGTGTCCTAGTTGAGTTAGGCATAAGTAGCTTAGCTTAGGTACACCGAACTACGTCGACTCTGATCCCAGTAAGGCTTGGGTACGTAGGCAGCTTGGATGTCTGACGGCATACCACCCGCGAGTCGGCACCACAACAAATTGTGGTGTTTTATATATTAATTTTCTTGTAAATGCTTAATTAAATCACTTAGGATTTTCCATTGAAATTAGATTCTAGGATGCATGTCACTTAGTTCGCACATTAACATAGAGTTGAATGAGCCATTTAAAATAAATTTAAAAGAGTTAGCTTTTGGAATCGAAGACCGATTATCGGGCAGGAATGGTGCATGTGGCGGATAACTCCCCATACCTTCCATTCTCGTAACCAGGTAGCGAGTCTAGATTTCTGGTTAATTACGGGTCCTAGATCCCACATCTAGGTGGCGACTCTGTCAGTCTCTTTCGTGTGGAATTCGGATTGCCTTAGTGATCCCAAGTTCACAGGAAAGATTAATTCAAATCAACATTAAAATGCACGCGCCAATCGCGTGGATACGAGAGACCAAAAGAGAGAGCGCGTGGCGGCTCGCGCCCCACACCCCTCTCGCGGGATCAGGGTACCACAGTCTGGCGACTCTGCTGGGGATCACCTAACTTCATTAAAATTCCAAAAGATAATTCATTTGAATTTAATTTAACCGGCTCATAAGAACTCTATCTCTTGTATACTTGTCAGATTAGTTTGTCTTGTTTTATTTTCTCATCACATTTTACTCAAACTTAATCTAACAAAACCTGAAGGCATCATAGATCGCGCGAACTTATTGCACACAATTACATCACTTGCATCTAAACCCTTGCATCTCACGTGCACACACGTCCTATTTTAGGAACCCGGAGTGTTATCTAGCATGGTTGACTGGGATTTCATCACCTGGTGCCTCTGTGCTAGAGAAGCATTCCACCCTTAGCCTGGTACCTTTATGGTACGTAAACGGATCTCTTGTTCACGTACTGATACGCCGGACACTGGTACAGTATATCGAGCAGGGATTCGCGCTAAGGGAACTCTTGGCCTTACCCCTAGATTAACCCACACATGCATGTAGTATACGAACACATGTGCATCACGTGTGTGAGCCTAGTTTAGGATATCCTACCCATTGGTGTTTAGATTAGGCCGTGGTCTATCTTCCAATGGTCACGATCGGTCCTTATATACACGAACAAAGTCATGAGTCGAGATTCTCTCTCCACTCCGATAGATTAGGATTAAGGTTGATGCCTTCAGGTAACACTGATAAAATGTGAAAAAAAAAATTCCCTTTGAGTTAGGATATAAATCCCATCATTTCCAAAGATCTCATAGGATTAGTCATTCATGATCTATCCGTTGAAAGCAATCTTATGCTATCTCATCTAATCTTTTGATCGTGCGTCTTTCGTTCTTCTGTCATACGATTCGATCGTATCTTCATGCCATCCCCTAACTGGCAGATGCAGAATCTCACAATCTTTCGATTATGCGTTCTCATGATCTGATCATGCCTGGTCCAGATAATCCAATCTTGCTTGTACCCCTGGTCTGTTCCTCCTCTAGGGGCTACCTTTTTCAAGATTATTTTGCTAAGTCCTTCAGAGTTCACTCTCAGAATCCTTGAGCTAGGGGCATTTCCCTATGCGAATCAGTCATCATTGTCCAAAATTGAAAGTATCAGCCATGATGATGTTCAGAACGAACCAGCCTTCGCCGAGCCTTCAACGCCAAACAGTTGCAGCAGTTAAAGTTTTAGTCACTTACTATTTTATGTTGAGTCAGTCATCATGGTCAGTATAATTGTTGAGTCCGGTCTTACAGTTAAAGGTCAATGCCTAGTCCAGGCAAGTTATCTTCTGTTTCCCTTTCTTATTTAGAGTTGTGAATCCTGAGCATGTTCAGGATAGGTCGTCTGATGTAATAGCTTTTCTTTAAATAAAATTTCAGTCAGTTCCAAAAAGTTCACTTGTGTCTGTTCTTAAGTGTGCTTCTGATCTTAAAATAAGACTCCCTCTTCAAATGAGGACAAAATTGACGAAACTCCACTTGAGTCACAGCAATTACTTGAACGAGAGGAGGAGCGCCAATCCCAACCTTTCAAAGATGAAATTGAAATGATAAACACTGGCACTGAAACTTTGATTCAGTGAATGCCGATTGAAAATACATTACCCTCTAAAGAGTGTGAAGAATTGATAAAATTATTTCAAGAATAAGAAGATTGTCTAGAAAAGCTACAACCGATACCAGGGGCAAGACATAGATGGAAAGCTCAAAGAAAATGAAGAAAGTGAGAAGATATATGCTATACAAGGGGCATAGAGTGGAAACAACTTTCATATTTCCAATCAATGACCTTGGTTCTCAAATTCATAGCAAAAAGCCAACAAATTCAAGATGAAAAGTTCAAGAGCAAACAATGAAAAATGATCATCAGATATCGAGAGTACGAATCCATAGATGGAGGATGTCAAAGAACAAGTTTCGCTCTATGAAAGTCGAAAGCACACTTTAGAATCTTTGAAGAAGAAGATCCATTATCTCTTACCTGGAAATGCCGTCAAACTCCGTAAAAAAAAAAAAACAAAACAAAACAAAAAAGAAAAAAATAATCAGTACCAGACGGACTCTAGCCAATCTGAACATCGGAAGGCCCCCTTTGGCCGAATAAATCCCAAAATCAGAACCAATGTCAAAAGAATAGCGGTTTGCAAACCCTTCGAGCCTGAATAAAATTTTCTTGAAAACCCATCAAACCAGGGGCATTCCCCCGAACTACGCGAGACCTGATCCCTATACTGGGGTACGTAGGCAACTCGGTTGAACCGAGTTCGGTCGATTCAAAAAGGAAAAGAAATTCAATCCTTTCAAAAAAAAAAAGAGAGGGACAAGTTCCAAAAGAAGAGAAGTTAATTGTTCCAGAAAGAAAAGAAAAAAGGAAAAAAAAATCAAACAATTTATCTTCAAACTAGGGGCATTCGCCCTGAACTACACACGACCTGATTCCTACCTTGGGATATGTAGGCGACCTGTTCACAGGTTCGGTCGAAATCTTTGTTGAGCCTTAAGCCATTCTTTGAAAAGCCCTATCCTACCTATAAAAGTCCTTCTGGTGTTCAGAACTAATGAGCTAGGTCCTGAGATACAATAAAAAAATGAAATGATGATGAATAAGAAAAATAACGGAGTTTGAAGATCTGCTAGACTGAAAACCTGAAAGGGCGGTCTAGGCAAAATTTAAGATCATTCCCCTGCTAAGTTGAAAACCCGAAAGGGCGGCTTAGGCAAAAGCTAAGGGGATAGCCTGCTGGATCGAAAACCTAGAAAGGTGGTTCAGGCAAAAGTTAAGGCTAGCGCGGTCCGCCAAGTTAAAAACCCTGAAGAGGTGACTTGGTCACGGTAAGAGAATCAGTATAAGAAGGCAACAGCCGGTATCAAGACTGAAGATCAACTGAAGTTCAAGCAAATTCAAGTGATATCCTCAAAACTGGGGGCATTGAAGCTAAGCAATCTTAGGGGTCGTAATTAAATTCTTGAGGCATTACTGTTTCGAGGAAGAAGTCCGGTGTTTACCAATTGAAAAACTATTCCTTGAAAGGATAGACTTACCAAACAAAACATTAACTAAGTCAGAAGCATCACTATGTTTGTCAGTATAGTCAGTCAATCTTTATTATTCTAAGTTCACTCCTTCAGGGCTGCTCAATCCTTTGAGTAGTGCCTTTCATCTAAGTTTTCTCTTTAGAAAGAGTCAATTGTCGTTCCTATGTCCAAATGATGTAACTGTCTTGGTGAAGGAGGCCAGGCCTAGGCAGCTCCCTGCAATTATACCTGAAAGAGCTCGAGAATTTAGTCAAACAACTTCATTTCAAAGAAGATCAGCTCAGAAAAATTCAGAAGTAGAAACATCAGAAAGCCCAGCTTCCGTAAAAAGATCATACCCCAGGAAGGCACCTTAAGCTTGGAAGAACCTCAGATGCAATGGTGGTTGAGCCAATTTCTCAGAAAGATGAACCATTCAAATTCATAATTCCCTTCCGGTTAGTTATCCTGGTCAAGAAATGTTTATCTAAACACCTGTCAAGAAGCAGATCCCGCTTTTCCATGTTAATATCCAAGAGAGTCGTTGTTCTAAATTACCAATCTCAAATGTCTTGTTCAAGGTTTCAGTTATCAAAATCCCCAGAAGACAAGACCAGCAGTCTCTTTGAGAAAAATCTTGTTGAAGTTTCATAAAAATGTTCCTAATCCATTCTTGCTAGTAATGGTTCTTCGTTCCAAAGGTTTGCCGTTTCATCATTCGTCAAAGTCCTAGTTTCCAACATCTTTGTCGGGCACGATCCATAATATCCCCGATTTCATTGAGTTCAAAAAAATAAAAAATTCATCAAATCCAATCTTACGTCAAATTCAAGTTCATGGAAAATCTCTAAATTCTTCGAGCCCGTTTGTGAACGGTACCTCTTTTCTCGAGCCCATTTGCAAATGGCCTCGTCTTCTCCTTGAGCCCGTTTGTGAACGGTGCCTCATCTCTCGAGTCCATTTGTGAATGGTTTCGTCTCCTCCTTGAGCCCATTTGTGAACGGTGCCTCATTTTCTGAGTTCATTTATGAATGGTCTCATGTCCTCCTTGAGCCCGTTTGTGGACGGTGCCTCATTTCTCAAAAAATCAAAAATTCATCAAATCCAATCCCCAATTCAAAAAATCCAATCCTACGTCAAATTCAAATTCATAAAAATCTCTAAATTTTTCATTGTTGAATTCATCAATCAAAGCTATCTTGTGTCGTCGAGCCCGTTTGTGAACGGTGCCTCATTTCTCGAGCCCATTTGTGAATGGTCTCGTCTTCTCCTTGAGCCCGTTTGCGGACGGTACCTCATTTCCCAAAAATAAAAATTCATCAAATCCAATCCCCGATTCAAACAAATCCAATCTTACGTCAAATTCAAGTTCATGAAAAATCTCATGTCCTCTTTGAGCCCTTCTGTGAAAGGTGCCTCATTTCTCGAGGCCGTTTGTGAATGGTCTCGTCTTCTCCTTGAGCCCGTTTGCGGACGGTACCTCATTTCCCAAAAATAAAAAATTCATCAAAACCAATCCCCGATTCAAACAAATCCAATCTTACGTCAAATTCAAGTTCATGAAAAATCTCATGCCCTCTTTGAGCCCGTTTGTGAACGGTGCCTCTTTTCTCGAGGCCATTTGGGGATGGTCTCGTCTTCTCCTTGAACCCGTTTGTGAACAGGTTTCTCATTCTCTGAGTCCATTTGTGAATGGTCTCATGTCCTCTTTGAGCCCGTTTGTGAACGGTGCCTCTTTTCTCGAGGCCATTTGTGAATGGTCTCATCTTCTCCTTGAGCCCGTTTGCGGACGGTACCTCATTTTCCAAAAATAAAAAAATTTATCAAATCCAAATCCTTAATTAAAAAATAAAAATAAAAATCCATTCCTACGTCAAATTCAAGTTCATAAAAAAATCCCTAAATTCTTCGAGCCCGTTTGTGAACGGTGCCTCATTTCTCGAGTCCATTTGTGAATGGTCTCGTCTTCTCTTCGAACCCGTTTGTGAACAGGTGTCTCATTCTCTGAGTCCATTTGTGAATGGTCTCATCTTCTCCTTGAGCCCGTTTGTGAACGGTGCCTCATTTTCTGAGTCCATTTGTGAATGGTCTCGTGTCCTCTTTGAGCCCGTTTGTGAACGGTGCCTCATTTCTCGAGTCCATTTGTGAATGGTCTTGTCTTCTCCTTGAGCCCGTTTGTGAACGGTGCCTCATTTCTCGAATCCATTTGTGAATGGTCTCGTCTTCTCCTTGAGCCCGTTTGTGAACGGTGCCTCATTTCTCGAGTCCATTTGTGAATGGTCTCGTCTTCTCCTTGAGCCTGTTTGTGAATGGTGCCTCATTTCTCGAGTCCATTTGTGAATGGTCTTGTCTTATCCTTGAGCCCGTTTGTGAATGGTGCCTCTTTTCTCGAATCCATTTGTGAATGGTATCGTCCTCCTTGAGCCCGTTTGTGAACGGTGCCTCATTTCTCGAGTCCATTTGTGAATGGTCTTGTCTTCTCCTTGAGCCCGTTTGTGAACGGTGCCTCTTTTCTCGAATCCATTTGTGAATGGTATCTTCCTCCTTGAGCCCGTTTGTGAACGGTGCCTCATTTCTCGAGTCCATTTGTGAATGGTCTTGTCTTCTCCTTGAGCCCGTTTGTGAACGGTGCCTCTTTTCTCGAGTCCATTTGTGAATGGTTTTCTATCCTCCTTGAGGCCGTTTGTGAACGGTGCCTCATTATCCAAGTCCATTTGGGAATGCTTCTTATCCTCGTTGAACCCGCTTGTGAGCGGCGTCTCATCTCCTTCTAAAAACTGTTTGAGAGCGATCTTTGTCCTTTCCCTTCAGAATCCATTCGAAAATGATATCTCATTCTCTAATTGCCCGTTTGTGAACGGCGCCGCATCGAGTTTTTTTTATTATTCAAGTTCTAGGGTTTCATCTAAGGTTTTGCATTATGTTAAGGTGCGTTGTGTCTAGAGAGTCCTTTGTCGATTAAAGCTACGCAAAATGGTTCTGTCATTTTTAACTTTGGTATTCAATGACTACGTCATCTCTACCAAAGAGGGGCATCTGTAGACACCCCATTTTGTTTTGTTTTAATCAACAAATAAATTAGTGTGTTAAATCCATGTGAGAACCCCCTCTATCATTGATTTATATGTTTTAGGTCATTAATATCTTGATCTGACTTTACGGATCATCAATCGGGACAAAATAAGCTAGGGTCACTTCATAGCCCGGACCCTGATTCCATTCCGAGACCCGATTTCCGTAAATCGTTAGATCAATGGCAGATCTTGACCTGGGTCTAACCATCCAAAACCACCTAACCTCTCCTCTCATCCTAACCATCCAAACCTCACCTAACCTCACCTAACCTCTCCTCTCATCCTAACCATCCAAACCTCACCTAACCTCACCTAACCTCACCTAACCTTACCTAACCCCACCTAACCTTACCTAACCTCATCCTCTCATCCTAACCATCCAAAACCACCTAACCTCACCTAACCTCCTATCCCATTCTCCTATAAATACCCTCTCATCCCACCATCCAAGAGGAGAAAAAAAAGAACCCCTCTCTTAGAAAATTCATCCCTCTCCCTCATCTCTTCAAGGGTTCGGCCATCCTTGCCGGATCGGGTGATTTTATACGTTGGGTGATATATATCAAAAGCGGTCATTATCAAGCAAGGAATCATCTTCAAGGAATTAACATCAAAGAAAAATCAAACACAAAGTGGGTTTTCAAAGAGGTAGGCATTTATTTCAATTTTATGTAGGGTCTGTTTTCATGCATATCTTTTACTTTAAAAGAAAAACCATGTTAGGAAGCATCTAGGATCAATCTTTACTCATATTCTTCTTGATGGTAGACTTTGAAGTTATACATGTTTCCCTCTTCTCTTAACCCATCTGATCTTCATTTTTATTTTTCCCTAATGGTTCACACCCTGGTTCCCCCTGGTTAGCCTCTGGTTAGCTCCTGGTTGCACCCAGGTTCGCTGCTGGTTGCACCCAGGTTCGATACTGGTTGCACCCTGGTTCCCTGCTGGTTCGCACTTTGGTTAGACCCTGGTTGCACCCAGGTTCGCTGCTGGTTGCACCCAGGTTCCCTCCTGGTTGCACCCTGGTTCCCCTGCTGGTTCGCACCCTGGTTCCCTGCTGGTTCGCACCCAGGTTCGCTGCTGGTTGCACCCAGGTTCCCTGCTGGTTGCACCCTGGTTCCCCTGCTGGTTCGCACCCTGGTTCCCTGCTGGTTCGCACCCTGGTGCACCCTGGTCCGCACCCTGGTTTGTACCCTGCTTCCTCCTGGTTAGACCATGGCTAGTCTCGGGTTTGCTCCTAACTTAGACCCGACTCACTAAACCCCATACCCATAAGCCTTAAACCCTATAACCATAGCCACACATCAACCCAAGCCATACCTTTGTCCACTCACTGAGGCACACCATTTATCCATAAATTTGGTTACATTAAATCTAACCCAGCCAGGCCACCTGCAGCTTAAGTCAAATCGCCCCAATACAATCCAACCAAGTGGGATCCCAACCCAGCTCAACTGAGTCAACTCTAGCCAACCTCCCTAGTCGAGTTGACCCAACTCTCTAGTCGAGTATGCTCAACCTCTTTAACTAATTGGACTCTCCCCTTAGTTGACTCAATCCAATTCCTTAATCAACCCATCCCAATGCAACCGAGTCGCATTCGACCAAGTTGCGGCCTTCCATGTCACAACCGAGTCATTCCCCTATTCTACTAATGCCCTTTTACACCTAATAGAACTTCCTCCCTTTTGCCTAACCAAGTCATATCCCAACACAATCTGAGTCGCATGTTTGAATCCATTTGGCCGAATCTCATAAGCCCGCCCATTTTGAATTCCCAAAATTCAAACCCTTGATGATTCCTGTATGCTCAATTCTTTGATGCAAATTCCCAATTCCAAAATCCCATTGCTAAATCAATGTTTCTGAATCTCAAGTCCAATGCTCAAATACAAACCCGATTCCTGATCCAAATACCAATCCTGTTTTCCAAAATCCAAGCAACCTCCCCAGCGGAACTACGTGTGGCTTGATCCCCATCGCGGGGTACGTAGGCAATTTGGCACTCCCAAGTTCAGTCGCACCTTTCTCTATCTTTCTCATTCCCTCACACTATTTCATCATCTCTTCCATCCCTTTTTTCACTAACCTCAAGAACTGAAATCGATTCACCTCGTGTCTCTCGGAACCGTTGGATTACGGTTTCCGTCGTAAGGACCCTTAGAGCCCAATTTAGGAACACCGGTGTCGTGTCGTGTCCTAAGTTTTAGGGAGTCTTAGGTTTTAGGGAGTCCTAGAGTTAGGAGTCCAGCCTCATCACGGACGTTTGCTATGTATAGCAACCGTGCCATAGGTCTAGTTACACTAGTCACCCAATCTTTCCCTAGGACAAGCCTAGTAAACTAGGATGTAGGCAAACCTGCATTAGTCTAAGGGACCATTTGCATTTAGATGAGAATCATATAGCATCTTAGATGAAATCCTAAGATAATAAAATCCTCAACTTGAATTAAATAACTTCTCCTAAAACTGTTGAAACAGTCAATCCCGTCTAGGTCGGTGTCCTAGTTGAGTTAGGCATAAGTAGCTTAGCTTAGGTACACCGAACTACGTCGACTCTGATCCCAGTAAGGCTTGGGTACGTAGGCAGCTTGGATGTCTGACGGCATACCACCCGCGAGTCGGCACCACAACAAATTGTGGTGTTTTATATATTAATTTTCTTGTAAATGCTTAATTAAATCACTTAGGATTTTCCATTGAAATTAGATTCTAGGATGCATGTCACTTAGTTCGCACATTAACATAGAGTTGAATGAGCCATTTAAAATAAATTTAAAAGAGTTAGCTTTTGGAATCGAAGACCGATTATCGGGCAGGAATGGTGCATGTGGCGGATAACTCCCCATACCTTCCATTCTCGTAACCAGGTAGCGAGTCTAGATTTCTGGTTAATTACGGGTCCTAGATCCCACATCTAGGTGGCGACTCTGTCAGTCTCTTTCGTGTGGAATTCGGATTGCCTTAGTGATCCCAAGTTCACAGGAAAGATTAATTCAAATCAACATTAAAATGCACGCGCCAATCGCGTGGATACGAGAGACCAAAAGAGAGAGCGCGTGGCGGCTCGCGCCCCACACCCCTCTCGCGGGATCAGGGTACCACACCTATACCTTGCAGGAGCGTATAGAAAAACACAAGATTTGATGAGAGGTTGGATAAAATCCTAACCCCTATGATGATAGGACTGACTCCTGAAAGAAAGACAGACTCTCTAGCTAAGGACAGACTCCTAGGCTAAGGACTGACTCTGAAAATAGGATTCTAAGAAGGAGGTGCTAATGAGATAAAGCCTGTCTCCTAAAAGAAAAAGAGATAAAGAAGGGTGCTAGTGAGACTATCAAGCTAAGATAAAACTCACAAGTAATAAGGGAAGACCTTGTACATATTTAGCAAAGGTAAAACATCCAGCCGGGCCGGACAGCTACCTAGCCCTAGGGTGCAACAAATGTGCAACCCAATACCCATAAGGTAAGGGGTATGATGCCAAGCCGAGCAAAGTGTTCTTCCAAAACCAAACAACGCACAAAAATGAGGGTTTAAGACCTATGAGACTAGAGGTGGTCTTCTAGAGGTTAGGTTGATTCATTAATGAGACAATGCCTGTCTCCAAAGATTTGGATCTAAAAGACTAGGCAAGTCTTTTGAGAAAATAGAATGCTATTTGGACTGTGTAAGTCTCCCTAGAGATGGGCTTGGGCTAGCGCCTTCATTGCCCTACAAGAAAAAAAGGGATTCTAATATCTAAAGAGAATTAACAGCAATCTATAAGACTGTGTTAGTCTATCAAAAAGAGAAGAAAATGCTACCAGATAATCGCAAATTTTATTCTAAAAAACAAATCAAGTGCTAAGCAAAAGAAGAATATACAATTTAATTGCAATCATAAAATGATAACTAACATTAATTAGTCCAGACCAGCCGCTGGATAGCCTAATAAAGTAAAAAAAAACAATATCAAACACTTCTAAACCAACCACAAACCCCAATACGGGGACTCCAATGAAATCAGATGATGCCAAAGTAATCATCTGATATCATATACACATGATAATATTTCTAATCCCGCCTTGAGATCAGACAGTACCCATGTCGATAATATCGAATAGAGTAGTCATCTGATCTCCTTCTTCTTATTAACAATTTATTTAAATAAAAAAGGAATGAGTATAATGAACTTTGATATAATCTCACCTGAACAATCCATTTATCTTCAGACTCTAACTCAAAATTAAATAAGAGGAAAGAAGAGGGGAGAGGGTATTATCATAATCCAATAAATCTCTCTAAAGGTGGGCTTAGGCTATCGCCTTCATCGCCCTATACACAGCTGAAAAATCATGGATCATGCTCAAAATAGACACAAAAGCAATCACGAGAACCCAAAAACCTAAAGGTCATCTTAAACGGAAATCACAGCCCAAAGAGACTTAACCTTCTCCTCTCCCATCATGGTTTATGTAAGATGAATGTCTAAGGCTCATTTCTACAGTAAAAATTTTCTACTTGCTTTGCCATGAACAAATCCAACAATTCAAGAAGGTCATGCAAGTGCAAAACAAAGAGACTTGAGATGATGAATATAAGTAATTAATAAAGAAGACAAATATAAACAAGTTAAATTCCAAGATGTCGTTACTTTATATATGGATTCCAATGGTATTGAGCTTAATGACATTAGATCTGATCATTTTGGGCTAGACATAGATTACAGTCACAAACAAATGACAATTTAGATAACATGATAACAAAGGGAAACAAACTCATTTAGAAATGGATATTGTCCAAGTTATTTCCATGGTTGATTTTAGAGATAAAGACATCAAACATTTTTTTCATCTCAAGGGCAATTGACGGCAAGGAGCGACGTATATAGCTTCGGGGTGATATTAATGGAAATTTTATCGGGGTGCCAAGCGCTGAACAGTATGGAAACAACAGAGAAGGTGCTGGTCGAATGGGCCCCACCAGTCTTGTCTGATAAGAACAAAAGGTTCACCATTATGGACAAGAGACTTGGTGGCCAATACTCACATGACTCAGCATCTATTGTTGCAGAAATTGCACTCAGTTGTACCAAAGAAGATTGGGACCTTAGGCCTCACATGGATTACATTGTCGAGAAGCTTGAGGCGCTTCCTGAGGTGCTAGATATTCAAACAGACAATCCTCATAATACCACTGACATGCCCAATCTAGGCCACCAGCCTAACATTGAAGAAATAGATCCAAGTGGCTCAACAGAGAAGTCTGGGTGGTGAAATTTTCTCAGCTATGATTCTTTCTCAATTGCACTCAAGATCATGTC
This sequence comes from Tasmannia lanceolata, assembly GCF_043159265.1. Classification (NCBI taxonomy): domain Eukaryota; kingdom Viridiplantae; phylum Streptophyta; class Magnoliopsida; order Canellales; family Winteraceae; genus Tasmannia; species Tasmannia lanceolata. The sequence goes on along the minus strand of NW_027518692.1, from coordinate 61,792,135 downwards.
GTGGATGCAAATCAAAGACATTTTTTACTACACATATTTAGCAATTATAAAATTAAACTAAATCACATAACAGGATTATGCTACCTTTACTATTAAAACCTGTCATTCTTTTCACACTGATGATCAAAAGAAAGAGAATCAAAACACAAAAAATTAGATCACATTCCTGGAATTATCTTCAATATTTTAAACAATTCAGCTTAAGATATTCTTAATATCTTCAAGTACTTGCAGAAATTGAAGAAGAACACATACTACAATTAGATCCCTACTATCTGAACTAAATTGAAGCTCCGAAAGGAAATTTTTAAAACCGAACTAGATGATCTTCACTTAGAAAAATAGAAACATGTATTTAACATGTGATGATGTATATCTAAAGTTCTTCCTCTCAAAATCACTGGATCGAAGGTTTTCCATAGAGGAAAATAAGAAAGATCTGAAATTTGTGACCTAGTTCTAAGATTTAAAAGCACGGATCTGGATTAGCACAAATGAGAAAACACCTATGAAAGAAAGAAGCTCTGTATAAAATGTAGTATTTCCAGAAAAAGAAAAAAAAGAAAAAAACCTGGTCAGAGCTCGCCGGAGAAGATGATCGGAGATGGATGGGAGCTGACGGATCGGAGATGAAAATTGCCGGATCTCCTTTTATAACTGCGCAGATCGAAGAAGGATCGAGTTGCAGATCTCAGATCTGCAGAGATAGCCGGAAGGGATTGGTTGGAGAAGATGCCAGAGAAGATGGAAGCCGCCGGAATCCGATCGGATTCTTGCCGGAGAAAAGGAAAATACGGATTTTTCTTTCTCTGCAACTCACTCTCTCTCTCTCTCTGCTTGAAGATAGATTTGAGGTTTTGTATGAACAGATTTGAAGAAGATCTTGCCCGAGTTCCTGTAGATCTGGCTGACCGAAGCTTGGAGAGATTGAGAGAGATAGTCAGCCGAAACGTGGAGATCTACCGGATTTCATAAGGATCGGCCGGATTTTACGCTCGCCGGAGGAGGTGGATTGGCAGGAGAAAAGGAGATCGGAGAAGGAGAAGGGAGTTGGGTTTGGACGAGATTCGTCTTCTCTCTCCTCAGAGCTTATCTCTCTAAAAAAATTAAGAAAAGTTAAGATTTTTTTAAAAATGAGCTTAAGTGAGTATTTATAGGAAAAAAATGAAGTTGATATTGGCACCAACATTGATGGGCGCACAAATGCGCGACTCCTCTGGGATAATGCACCCCCTATACTTGATAACGGCACTAACTCAACTTGTCTTTTTCGAATTTTCTTGGCGGATTTTTCTGAAATTTTGCCGAGACAATTCTGAGATCCTAAGGCTTCTAAAAATGTATTCATGGGCATTTAGGGTCTTTGGATGACTAGAATTTTTCCTAAAATACAAGGTTTTTAGGGTAAAATGAAAAGCTAGTGGGCCAACCCCTCATTTGCACTACATACTATTTCGGTCCATTTACTAGGCAAAAGAGCTCCGATCTCGATGAAATTTTGTAGGGGGGTATAAGAGACCTTCATCCAGCCTAGGGTGAAGTTTGGGACCCCAATGCTGAGATTCGGATGGATTTGGCACGAGCCGGGAAGGTTTAGGGCTTAGTCAAAATGGGGTGTCTACAGTCGTCTAGCGCTTTTGTCGTCTAGCGAACGCGCCATATCCAGTCCGGACAGCCGGACAGGTCTTTTGTCGTCTAGCGCTCTTGTCGTCTAGCGAACGCGCCATATCCAGTCCGGACAGCCGGACAGGTCTCTTGTCTTTGAATTATCCTGTCCGGACAGCCGGACAGGTCTTTGTCCTCTTGAATCATCCTGTCCGGACAGCCGGACAGGTCTTTTGTCGCCTAGCGCTTTTGTCGCCCAGCGAACGCGTCGTATCCTGTCCGGACGGCCGGACAGGTCTTTTGTCGTCTAGCGCTTTTGTCGTCTAGCGAACGCGCCATATCCAGTCCGGACAGCCGGACAGGTCTCTTGTCTTTCGAATGCCCCATATCCTGTCCGGACAGCCGGACAGGTCTTTTGTCTTCTGAATGCCCCATATCCTGTCCGGACAGCCGGACAGGTCTTTTGTCTTCTGGCGCTTTGGGACCTGTGCCTTGTATTTAATGCAGGCGGCGCATTTAATGCGAGCGGCGCATTTAATGCGAGCGGCGCATTTAATGCGGAAGGCGACGTGGCGCACTCCGGCTGGCGGAAATGGGCGGGATTTTTCCCGCTCTTCCCAGCTTCTCTATAAATACAGGAGTTTACTCTTCATTTCTTACTTTTCATCTTTTACTCTCCTCCTCTTCTGTTCGGCTGCTCAAGTTTTCTGCCCGCTTCGGATCAGTGAGCCCGGAGGTCCTCGTCCAACACTCCAGTTCGGTAATCTTTTTTAGCTTTTAGCCTTTCTTTCTTTTTTTTCCTTTTTATGTCTAGCACTAGTTCGGAGACGGACTCCAGTTCAAGGGAGTCCGGTTCGACCAGTACCGCATCGGGGTCCGAGGCATCAGAGAGGGCGGTTCCGGCCTCACCTATAGTGGAGGCCGGTGTTGAGGGCGAAGAGCTAGTGATCATAATAGACGAGGAGAGCGGTGAGGAAATGAGTGTGGACTTAGACACAATCCCGGCCTGTGGGGACGGACCGGATCGGGTAGAAACCAGCGACGATGATGAGGACGTCGAAGCGGCAGTCCCTCAATCGTCGCGCATGCCAGTCGAGGTGATAGCGGAGGCACAGATGGAAGCCAACCCGCAGTATAACATCGGGGCCCTATACGAGGTGAACCATCTGTGGCCGAACAGGCTTCAGATCGTCAGGGACAAATACTGTATTCCTAGCCGGTACATTCTGAGGGCGGCTGTCGAAGGGGATCGGGCCAGCAACGATAGCGCAGACCTCTGCGTGTATGAGGAGGCCTTCCGGGCCGGGCTTAGGCTCCCCTTCCACCCCTTCTTTGCGGATGCACTGAATTACTACGGACTGGCAGTTACACAGGTCGTCCCGAACTCTTGGAGGACACTGATCGGCTTCTTGTACCTTCTTGAAGTCCGGCTCCGTAGGAACCCCACCGTGCCCGTCTTCAGGATGTGTGCGCACCTGAAGAGGCATAAGGACGGCGGCTGGATCTACATTAGCCAGAGGCCTGAAATGAAAATGATCACTGGGATACCTTCTTCCATTCACACATGGAAGAACAGGTTCTTCTATGTAAAGGACACCGCGCCGGGCTCGCAGTGGCCGTTCTCATTACAATGGAGAACGCCGGACACTCGCCGCCTTAGTAAAAAACCAGCTCTCGAAGACTATGACCATATGACCTTCGCTCTGATCAAAGAAGAGCTCAAGCGAGGTCCAGTTCACTGCTCAGAGTTCGAAGAAGAGGCCGAGCTGGTCGCACTCGGGGTCAGCCGTGCGACGCCGGCACGTACGTAGACACTATAGGATAGCATTTATTTTTCTGAAGTATTTTTCAACTTTCATATTGCTGACTGCGCTCCGTTCTCTTTTGCAGAAATGGTGAAGCAGATGTCCCTCTTGGACAGAATCAAGCAGTCTTCGGGCGCGTCCCCAGCGCAGGAGCAGCCCCAACCAAAGGGCAAGAAGAGGAAGGTGCCGGAGTCGACCCCGCCGATGGTCACGCTGGCTAAGCCTCTTAAAAGCAGCCGGGCGACGCATAAGCTTGCCCTATCTAGCCGGGCAGACACCACGGGTCAGAGCTCCAAGTCCGGAGCGGCGACGGGGTCAAAGCACGGCGGGGCAGTACTGGGTATGCCGGCTACGGCATCGGTTGGAGGCGACAACGTCTTCCGCCCGAACTGGGCCGTGCAGAAAACGGACACCGGCCTGGGGGATACCCGGGTGGCCGCAGAGTTGATGTACAAGGGTGTCCTCACCCGCGACCGGCTAGCAGTCGAAAAAGAGGTGCCGGAGATCTGCGAGGCGGCAATCAGCTCCGCCCTCTATCAACTCCAGGTGTACTCAAGGGATATGGCCAAGAAGCGATATCTCTTCTCTGAGACGATCACAAGGATCGAGTCCGAAAAGGCCCAGCTCCAGAAGGAGAACGGCGAGCTCAATGAAGCCGTCCAGATCAAAGAGGCCGAGCTCAACAGCTTATAGGACGAACTGCAGAGGGTCAAAAACCAGGCCGTGCAGGATCTCCTGAGTGCGGCTGAGAGGGCCGGAAGGAAGGAAAAGGCGGCCGTGGAGAAGGCCGTGAAGGAAACTGAGGAGAGGAAGGAGGCCCAGCACTTCGACTTAGGCCTCCAGGCCTACAGGGCGGGTTTTCTTCTCTGCTCCGAGCAGGTGAAGAGGATTCACCCCGACATCTCCTTGGACGGGCTAACCGTCCCGTATGCACCTCCAGAGGATGAGGAAGATGAGGAGGAAGACGAACCGGACTCCTCCCGGCCTATTGAGGTGGATGCGGAGGTGACTGTGGCCGCCGTCTCCTCGGCGGAGGGTGGCGAGCTCGCAGCCCTCACTCCCGCAGGGGTCGTCACCGAGGTTGTGGCCGACGAGGAGGCCTGAGCAGCAGCCTTCTTTCTTTTTTGTTTGCACAGTCGGTGACGCCTATTCTTTGTAAGCCAGCTCGGCGAAGAGAGCAATTTTGTAATACGAATATGAATACTGAATACAAATACATTTTTTGTTTAACTGTCTGTACAGCCTTCTTATTTTTTTGTACGTATTATTTCTGTGCTGCATCGAGAACCGAGCTGGGAATATTTGAAGTTGGTTTCCACTGCGGGCATCCTGGCTGGAACTGATCTCCAAGCCACTAGGATGAGCCGGAGTGCACCACTGCTGCTCGTCCTAAGTCTGCGAGAACCGAGCTGGAAGCTTGGTACTCAAACACTTAGGAAATATTTGAAGGTGGTTTCCACTGCGGGCGTCCTGGCTGGAACTGATCTCCAAGCCATTAGGATGAGCCGGAGTGCACCACTGCTGCTCGTCCTAAGTCTGCGAGAGCCGAGCTGGAAGCTTGGTACTCAAACACTTAGGAAATATTTGAAGGTGGTTTCCACTGCGGGCGTCCTGGCTGGAACTGATCTCCAAGCCATTAGGATGAGCCGGAGTGCACCACTGCTGCTCGTCCTAAGTCTGCGAGAGCCGAGCTGGAAGCTTGGTACTCAAACACTTAGGAAGTATTTGAAGGTGGTTTCCACTGCGGGCGTCCTGGCTGGAACTGATCTCCAAGCCACTAGGATGAGCCGGAGTGCACCACTGCTGCTCGTCCTAAGTCTGCGAGAACCGAGCTGGAAGCTTGGTACTCAAACACTTAGGAAATATTTGAAGGTGGTTTCCACTGCGGGCGTCCTGGCTGGAACTGATCTCCAAGCCACTAGGATGAGCCGGAGTGCACCACTGCTGCTCGTCCTAAGTCTGCGAGAACCGAGGTGGAAGCTTGGTACTCAAACACTTAGGAAATATTTGAAGGTGGTTTCCACTGCGAGCGTCCTGGCTGGAACTGATCTCCAAGCCATTAGGATGAGCCGGAGTGCACCACTGCTGCTCGTCCTAAGTCTGCGAGAGCCGAGCTGGAAGCTTGGTACTCAAACACTTAGGAAATATTTGAAGGTGGTTTCCACTGCGGGCGTCCTGGCTGGAACTGATCTCCAAGCCACTAGGATGAGCCGGAGTGCACCACTGCTGCTATATACTGATGTCTAAATGAGTTGCTCAAAGAAGGACAATCATTTGGGAAACTTATTTTATTCATTACAGAATTTGGATGATTACAGCAGTTCTTTACAAGCCTATGAAGGCAAACAAAATTACTGGTAGTAGATCCGAAGATTTCTAGAATTCCAAGCATGTGGCAGCATCTGTTCGTCGAGGGACTCTAACCGATAGCTTCCTGGGCGGATGACTTCCTTGACTCGGTACGGTCCTTCCCAGGTCGGAGAGAGCTTGCCCACGCTTCTTGGCTGGGAAACGGAGGCTTTCCTCAGGACTAGGTGGCCTGCGCGGAATTCTCTTGGTCGGATCTTGACGTCATGATATCTGGATATTTTCTGTTTATAGGCCGCCGCCTGTAGACACCCCATTTTGTTTTGTTTTAATCAACAAATAAATTAGTGTGTTAAATCCATGTGAGAACCCCCTCTATCATTGATTTATATGTTTTAGGTCATTAATATCTTGATCTGACTTTACGGATCATCAATCGGGACAAAATAAGCTAGGGTCACTTCATAGCCCGGACCCTGATTCCATTCCGAGACCCGATTTCCGTAAATCGTTAGATCAATGGCAGATCATGACCTGGGTCTAACCATCCAAAACCACCTAACCTCTCCTCTCATCCTAACCATTCAAACCTCACCTAACCTCACCTAACCTCTCCTCCCATCATAACCATCCAAACCTCACCTAACCTCACCTAACCTCACCTAACATCACCTAACCTCACCTAACCTTACCTAACCTCACCTAACCTCACCTAACCTCCTATCCCATTCTCCTATAAATACCCTCTCATCTCACCAAAGAAAAGAAGGAAAAAAAAGAAAAGAGGAGAGAACCCCTCTCTTAGAAAATTCAAGCCCTCTCTCTAGACCAAATCCCTCTTCTCCATAAGTTTGCATGGAATATCGTCTACAAAAAGGTATGTCTTTTGGAATTTTATTTTCTTTTCTATATTTGTAGGATTGAGTGTTGTTTTGCGTATATTTTGGTTGATGTCATGTTTAATTTTGTACTAGTTTGGCCTTGGTCATGTTCTCACTTATGCTAAATATAATTAATGTGTCAGGGTCATTAGAACCTATTTGCAATGGGATGTTGAAATCATTGGCTTGTTAGGGAATTTAGATTTCTTTTGGGAAAACAATTCATTAAAAATTTTGAACATTTACAAGAAAGAAAACTTGAATTTTACATGAATTATCAAAACCCATTTAATTTGGCTTACAAAACCTCCATCTTTCAATTGATAACAACAGCCCCCACTCCAATTTGATAACAACAGCCCCCACTCAATCTCAAGAACCCAATATCCATACCCCACCTTGCCAAGTAGATAAAAACAACCCCTTTTTCAAACATCCCATTTGAATCTAATCTCAGGCCCATTCAAGCCATTTTTCATATTCACCGTCTTTTAATCACTAAAAAAATAAGAACTATCAAAAGAAAACATGGGGGTGCCAATATCATTCCCGTCATAGTGCTAGCTGTTAGACTTTAAACAGATTTTTCGACCTCTAAACAACAGAATCGTGGGAAATGGTTAACTACAAAGTCGTAGATATTTTCGTGCCGTTTCCAACGAGTATTCGTGCTAGATCAGACAGCGAGCGGTTAAAAAGTTAAGTCCAAAATGGTTACGGCACACCTTTAGGCATTTCCAGTTTAATGTTGCTGTCCTTTTGTTTGCAACACAAATTCGAACCTCTAAATCACAGATTTACAAACAATGGAGAACTACAAAGTTGTAGCCCTATAAAAGATCTTTCCAACGCATGTTTGTACGTTGAATTTGGCCAAGCGGTTAAAGAGTTACGACAGTTTTAGTGGGCTGCATTTGTCAGATCTTTTAATGGTCAATGGTTTGTCGAATTTGTGCAATTGTCAAAACTTGGTTGTGTTAACGTCATTTTCCAAACCAAAATCGAAAGACATTAATCTAAAGTACATCCAACCTAAAATTAACAAAACTAAAATTCACCCATTTAAAATCCACTGATAAAAATCCGTTAAAAGCCATTAACCAAAAGACCACTAAAAATTTCAAATGAAACTAAAACCTTCTAAATAAACAACTTTAAAAGCTACCAAACACACTAAATACCTTCAGATAATAAAAGCTTCAAGAAAACTCTAAAAGTTTCCACAAACCCAAAAGAATTCGAGATTCCCAAGAGCCGGTGGATTCAAAATTCCTTTAGGAACCCTTAGAGCCCAATTTAGGAACACTGGTGTCGTGTCGTGTCGTGTCCTAAGTTTTAGGGAGTCTTAGGTTTTAGGGAGTCCTAGAGTCAGGAGTCCGGCCTCATCACGGACGCTTGCTATGTATAGCAACCGTGCCATAGGTCTAGTTACACTAGTCACCCAATCTTTCCCTAGGACAAGCCTAGTAAACTAGGATGTAAGGCAAACCTGCATTAGTCTAAGGGACCATTTGCATTTAGATGAGAATCATATAGCATCTTAGATGAAATCCTAAGATAATAAAATCTTCAACTTGAATTAAATAACTTCTCCTAAAACTGTTGAAACAGTCAATCCCGTCTAGGTCGGTGTCTTAGTTGAGTTAGGCATATGTAACTTAGCTTAGGTGCACCGAACTACGTCGACTCTGATCCCAGTGAGGCTTGGGTACGTAGGCAGCTTGGATGTCTGATGGCATACCACCCGCGAGTCGGCACCACAAACAAATTGTGGTGTTTTGTATATTAATTTTCTTGTAAATGCTTAATCAAATCACTTAGGATTTTCCATGAAATTAGAATTCTAGGAGAACTTTCACTTAGATTGAATCCAGACAAATTAATAAATCAAGATACACATCTAGGATTCACATTGAAATTAGATCATAGGATGCATGCCACTTAGTTCGCACATTAACATAGAGTTGAATGAGCCATTTAAAATAAATTTAAAAGAGTTAGCTTTTGGAATCGAAGACCGATTATCGGGCAGGAATGGTGCATGTGGCGGATAACTCCCCATACCTTCCATTCTCGTAACCAGGTAGCGAGTCTAGATTTCTGGTTAATTACGGGTCCTAGATCCCACATCTAGGTGGCGACTCTGTCAGTCTCTTTCGTGTGGAATTCGGATTGCCTTAGTGATCCCAAGTTCACAGGAAAGATTAATTCAAATCAACATTAAAAGGCACACGCCAATCGCGTGGGTACGAGAGACCAAGAGAGAGAGCGGCGGCTCGCGCCCCACACCCCTCTCGCGGGATCAGGGTACCACAGTCTGGCGACTCTGCTGGGGACCACCTAACTTCATTAAAATTTCAAAAGATAATTCATTTGAATTTAATTTAACTGGCTCATAAAAACTCTATACTTGTTAGATTAGTTTGTCTTGTTTTATTTTCTCATCACATTTTACTCGAACTTAACCTAACAAAACCTGAGGGCATCATAGATTGCGCAAACATATTGCACACACTTACATCACTTGCATCTAAACTCTTGCATCTCACGTGCACACACGTCCTATTTTAGGAACCCGGAGTGTTATCTAGCATGGTTGACTGGGATTTCATCACCTGGTGCCTCTGTGCTAGAGAAGCATTCCACCCTTAGCCTAGTACCTTTATGGTACGTAAACGGATCTCTTGTTCACGTACTGATACGCCGGACACTGGTACAGTATATCGAACAGGGATTCGCGCTAAGGGAACTCTTGGCCTTACCCCTAGATTAACCCACACATGCATGTAGTATACGAACACATGTGCATCATGTGTGTGAGCCTAGTTTAGGATATCCTACCCATTGGTGTCTAGATTAGGCCGTGGTCCATCTTCCAATGGTCACGATCGGTCCTTAGATACACGAACAAAGTCATGAGTCGAGATTCTCTCTCCACTCCGATAGATTAGGATTAGGGTTGATGCCTTCAGGTAACACTGATAAAATGTGAAAAAAAAAAAAAAAAAAATTTCCCTTTGGGTTAGGATATAAATCCCATAATTTTCAAAGATCTCATAGGATTAGTCATTCATGATCTATCCGTTGAAAGCAATCTTATGCTATCTCATCTAATCTTTTGATCGTGCGTCTTTCGTTCTTCTGTCATACGATTCGATCGTATCTTCATGCCATCCCCTAACTGGCAGATGCAGAATCTCACAATCTTTCGATTATGCGTTCTCATGATCTGATCATGCCTGGTCCAGATAATCCAATCTTGCTTGTACCCCTGGTCTGTTCCTCCTCTAGGGGCTACCTTTTTCAAGATTATTTTGCTAAGTCCTTCAGAGTTCACTCTCAGAATCATTGAGCTAGGGGCATTTCCCTATGCGAATCAGTCATCATTGTCCAAAATTGAAAGTATCAGCCATGATGATGTTCAGAACGAACCAGCCTTCGCCGAGCCTTCAACGCCAAACAGTTGCAGCAGTTAAAGTTTTAGTCACTTACTATTTTATGTTGAGTCAGTCATCATGGTCAGTATAATTGTTGAGTCCGGTCTTACAGTTAAAGGTCAATGCCTAGTCCAGGCAAGTTATCTTCTGTTTCTCTTTCTTATTTAGAGTTGTGAATCGTGAGCATGTTCAGGATAGGTCGTCTGATGTAATAGCTTTTCTTTAAATAAAATTTCAGTCAGTTCCAAAAAGTTCACTTGTGTCTGTTCTTAAGTGTGCTTCTGATCTTAAAATAAGACTCCCTCCTCAAATGAGGACAAAATTGACGAAACTCCACTTGAGTCACAGCAATTACTTGAACGAGAGGAGGAGCGCCAATCCCAACCTTTCAAAGATGAAATTGAAATGATAAACACTGGCACTGAAACTTTGATTCAGTGAATGCCGATTGAAAATACATTACCCTCTAAAGAGTGTGAAGAATTGATAAAATTATTTCAAGAATAAGAAGATTGTCTAGAAAAGCTACAACCGATACCAGGGGCAAGACATAGATGGAAAGCTCAAAGAAAATGAAGAAAGTGAGAAGATATATGCTATACAAGGGGCATAGAGTGGAAACAACTTTCATATTTCCAATCAATGACCTTGGTTCTCAAATTCATAAAGCCAACAAATTCAAGATGAAAAGTTCAAAAGCAAACAATGAAAAGTGATCATCAGATATCGAGAGTACGAATCCATAGATGGAGGATGTCAAAGAACAAGTTTCGCTCTATGAAAGTCAAAAGCACGTATTAGAATCTTGAAAGAAGAAGATCCATTATCTCTTACCTGGAAATGCCGTCAAACTCCGTGAAAAAAAAAAAACAAAAGAGAAAAAAAAATAATCAGTACCAGAGGGACTCTAGTAACCTAGATCGATTCCCAATCTGAACATCGAAAGGCCTCCTTTGGCCGATTAAATCCCAAAATCAAAACCCAATGTCAAAAGAATACCGATTTGCAAACCCTTCGAGCCTAAATCAAATTTTCTTGAAAACCCATCAAACTTGGGGCATTCCCCCGAACTACGCGAGACCTGATCCCTATACTGGGGTACGTAGGCAACTCGGTTGAACCGAGTTCGGTCGATTCAAAAAGGAAAAGAAATTCAATCCTTTCAAAAAAAAAAAAGAGAGGGACAAGTTCCAAAAGAAGAGAAGTTAATTGTTCCAGAAAGAAAAGAAAAAAGAAAAAAAAATCAAACAATTTATCTTCAAACTAGGGGCATTCGCCCTGAACTACACACGACCTGATTCCTACCTTGGGATATGTAGGCGACCTGTTCACAGGTTCGGTCGAAATCTTTGTTGAGCCTTAAGCCATTCTTTGAAAAGCCCTATCCTACCTATAAAAGTCCTTCTGGTGTTCAGAACTAATGAGCTAGGTCCTGAGATACAATAAAAAAATGAAATGATGATGAATAAGAAAAATAACGGAGTTTGAAGATCTGCTAGACTGAAAACCTGAAAGGGCGGTCTAGGCAAAATTTAAGATCATTCCCCTGCTAAGTTGAAAACCCGAAAGGGCGGCTTAGGCAAAAGCTAAGGGGATAGCCTGCTGGATCGAAAACCTAGAAAGGTGGTTCAGGCAAAAGTTAAGGCTAGCGCGGTCCGCCAAGTTAAAAACCCTGAAGAGGTGACTTGGTCACGGTAAGAGAATCAGTATAAGAAGGCAACAGCCGGTATCAAGACTGAAGATCAACTGAAGTTCAAGCAAATTCAAGTGATATCCTCAAAACTGGGGGCATTGAAGCTAAGCAATCTTAGGGGTCGTAATTAAATTCTTGAGGCATTACTGTTTCGAGGAAGAAGTCCGGTGTTTACCAATTGAAAAACTATTCCTTGAAAGGATAGACTTACCAAACAAAACATTAACTAAGTCAGAAGCATCACTATGTTTGTCAGTATAGTCAGTCAATCTTTATTATTCTAAGTTCACTCCTTCAGGGCTGCTCAATCCTTTGAGTAGTGCCTTTCATCTAAGTTTTCTCTTTAGAAAGAGTCAATTGTCGTTCCTATGTCCAAATGATGTAACTGTCTTGGTGAAGGAGGCCAGGCCTAGGCAGCTCCCTGCAATTATACCTGAAAGAGCTCGAAAATTTAGTCAAACAACTTCATTTCAAAGAAGATCAGCTCAGAAAAATTCAGAAGTAGAAACATCAGAAAGCCCAGCTTCCGTAAAAAGATCATACCCCAGGAAGGCACCTTAAGCTTGGAAGAACCTCAGATGCAATGGTGGTTGAGCCAATTTCTCAGAAAGATGAACCATTCAAATTCATAATTCCCTTCCGGTTAGTTATCCTGGTCAAGAAATGTTTATCTAAACACCTGTCAAGAAGCAGATCCCGCTTTTCCATGTTAATATCCAAGAGAGTCGTTGTTCTAAATTACCAATCTCAAATGTCTTGTTCAAGGTTTCAGTTATCAAAATCCCCAGAAGACAAGACCAGCAGTCTCTTTGAGAAAAATCTTGTTGAAGTTTCATAAAAATGTTCCTAATCCATTCTTGCTAGTAATGGTTCTTCGTTCCAAAGGTTTGCCGTTTCATCATTCGTCAAAGTCCTAGTTTCCAACATCTTTGTCGGGCACGATCCATAATATCCCCGATTTCATTGAGTTCAAAAAAATAAAAAATTCATCAAATCCAATCTTACGTCAAATTCAAGTTCATGGAAAATCTCTAAATTCTTCGAGCCCGTTTGTGAACGGTACCTCTTTTCTCGAGCCCATTTGCAAATGGCCTCGTCTTCTCCTTGAGCCCGTTTGTGAACGGTGCCTCATCTCTCGAGTCCATTTGTGAATGGTTTCGTCTTCTCCTTGAGCCCATTTGTGAACGGTGCCTCATTTTCTGAGTTCATTTATGAATGGTCTCATGTCCTCCTTGAGCCCGTTTGTGGACGGTGCCTCATTTCTCAAAAAATCAAAAATTCATCAAATCCAATCCCCAATTCAAAAAATCCAATCCTACGTCAAATTCAAATTCATAAAAATCTCTAAATTTTTCATTGTTGAATTCATCAATCAAAGCTATCTTGTGTCGTCGAGCCCGTTTGTGAACGGTGCCTCATTTCTCGAGCCCATTTGTGAATGGTCTCGTCTTCTCCTTGAGCCCGTTTGCGGACGGTACCTCATTTCCCAAAAATAAAAATTCATCAAATCCAATCCCCGATTCAAACAAATCCAATCTTACGTCAAATTCAAGTTCATGAAAAATCTCATGTCCTCTTTGAGCCCTTCTGTGAAAGGTGCCTCATTTCTCGAGGCCGTTTGTGAATGGTCTCGTCTTCTCCTTGAGCCCGTTTGCGGACGGTACCTCATTTCCCAAAAATAAAAAATTCATCAAAACCAATCCCCGATTCAAACAAATCCAATCTTACGTCAAATTCAAGTTCATGAAAAATCTCATGCCCTCTTTGAGCCCGTTTGTGAACGGTGCCTCTTTTCTCGAGGCCATTTGGGGATGGTCTCGTCTTCTCCTTGAACCCGTTTGTGAACAGGTTTCTCATTCTCTGAGTCCATTTGTGAATGGTCTCATGTCCTCTTTGAGCCCGTTTGTGAACGGTGCCTCTTTTCTCGAGGCCATTTGTGAATGGTCTCATCTTCTCCTTGAGCCCGTTTGCGGACGGTACCTCATTTTCCAAAAATAAAAAAATTTATCAAATCCAAATCCTTAATTAAAAAATAAAAATAAAAATCCATTCCTACGTCAAATTCAAGTTCATAAAAAAATCCCTAAATTCTTCGAGCCCGTTTGTGAACGGTGCCTCATTTCTCGAGTCCATTTGTGAATGGTCTCGTCTTCTCTTCGAACCCGTTTGTGAACAGGTGTCTCATTCTCTGAGTCCATTTGTGAATGGTCTCATCTTCTCCTTGAGCCCGTTTGTGAACGGTGCCTCATTTTCTGAGTCCATTTGTGAATGGTCTCGTGTCCTCTTTGAGCCCGTTTGTGAACGGTGCCTCATTTCTCGAGTCCATTTGTGAATGGTCTTGTCTTCTCCTTGAGCCCGTTTGTGAACGGTGCCTCATTTCTCGAATCCATTTGTGAATGGTCTTGTCTTCTCCTTGAGCCCGTTTGTGAACGGTGCCTCATTTCTCGAATCCATTTGTGAATGGTCTCGTCTTCTCATTGAGCCTGTTTGTGAATGGTGCCTCATTTCTCGAGTCCATTTGTGAATGGTCTTGTCTTCTCCTTGAGCCCGTTTGTGAACGGTGCCTCTTTTCTCGAATCCATTTGTGAATGGTATCTTCCTCCTTGAGCCCGTTTGTGAACGGTGCCTCATTTCTCGAGTCCATTTGTGAATGGTCTTGTCTTCTCCTTGAGCCCGTTTGTGAACGGTGCCTCTTTTCTCGAGTCCATTTGTGAATGGTTTTCTATCCTCCTTGAGGCCGTTTGTGAACGGTGCCTCATTATCCAAGTCCATTTGGGAATGCTTCTTATCCTCGTTGAACCCGCTTGTGAGCGGCGTCTCATCTCCTTCTAAAAACTGTTTGAGAGCGATCTTTGTCCTTTCCCTTCAGAATCCATTCGAAAATGATATCTCATTCTCTAATTGCCCGTTTGTGAACGGCGCCGCATCGAGTTTTTATTATTATTCAAGTTCTAGGGTTTCATCTAAGGTTTTGCATTATGTTAAGGTGCGTTGTGTCTAGAGAGTCCTTTGTCGATTAAAACTACGCAAAATGGTTCTGTCATTTTTAACTTTGGTATTCAATGACTACGTCATCTCTACCAAAGAGGGGCATCTGTAGACACCCCATTTTGTTTTGTTTTAATCAACAAATAAATTAGTGTGTTAAATCCATGTGAGAACCCCCTCTATCATTGATTTATATGTTTTAGGTCATTAATATCTTGATCTGACTTTACGGATCATCAATCGGGACAAAATAAGCTAGGGTCACTTCATAGCCCGGACCCTGATTCCATTCCGAGACCCGATTTCCGTAAATCGTTAGATCAATGGCAGATCATGACCTGGGTCTAACCATCCAAAACCACCTAACCTCTCCTCTCATCCTAACCATTCAAACCTCACCTAACCTCACCTAACCTCTCCTCCCATCATAACCATCCAAACCTCACCTAACCTCACCTAACCTCACCTAACATCACCTAACCTCACCTAACCTTACCTAACCTCACCTAACCTCACCTAACCTCCTATCCCATTCTCCTATAAATACCCTCTCATCTCACCAAAGAAAAGAAGGAAAAAAAAGAAAAGAGGAGAGAACCCCTCTCTTAGAAAATTCAAGCCCTCTCTCTAGACCAAATCCCTCTTCTCCATAAGTTTGCATGGAATATCGTCTACAAAAAGGTATGTCTTTTGGAATTTTATTTTCTTTTCTATATTTGTAGGATTGAGTGTTGTTTTGCGTATATTTTGGTTGATGTCATGTTTAATTTTGTACTAGTTTGGCCTTGGTCATGTTCTCACTTATGCTAAATATAATTAATGTGTCAGGGTCATTAGAACCTATTTGCAATGGGATGTTGAAATCATTGGCTTGTTAGGGAATTTAGATTTCTTTTGGGAAAACAATTCATTAAAAATTTTGAACATTTACAAGAAAGAAAACTTGAATTTTACATGAATTATCAAAACCCATTTAATTTGGCTTACAAAACCTCCATCTTTCAATTGATAACAACAGCCCCCACTCCAATTTGATAACAACAGCCCCCACTCAATCTCAAGAACCCAATATCCATACCCCACCTTGCCAAGTAGATAAAAACAACCCCTTTTTCAAACATCCCATTTGAATCTAATCTCAGGCCCATTCAAGCCATTTTTCATATTCACCGTCTTTTAATCACTAAAAAAATAAGAACTATCAAAAGAAAACATGGGGGTGCCAATATCATTCCCGTCATAGTGCTAGCTGTTAGACTTTAAACAGATTTTTCGACCTCTAAACAACAGAATCGTGGGAAATGGTTAACTACAAAGTCGTAGATATTTTCGTGCCGTTTCCAACGAGTATTCGTGCTAGATCAGACAGCGAGCGGTTAAAAAGTTAAGTCCAAAATGGTTACGGCACACCTTTAGGCATTTCCAGTTTAATGTTGCTGTCCTTTTGTTTGCAACACAAATTCGAACCTCTAAATCACAGATTTACAAACAATGGAGAACTACAAAGTTGTAGCCCTATAAAAGATCTTTCCAACGCATGTTTGTACGTTGAATTTGGCCAAGCGGTTAAAGAGTTACGACAGTTTTAGTGGGCTGCATTTGTCAGATCTTTTAATGGTCAATGGTTTGTCGAATTTGTGCAATTGTCAAAACTTGGTTGTGTTAACGTCATTTTCCAAACCAAAATCGAAAGACATTAATCTAAAGTACATCCAACCTAAAATTAACAAAACTAAAATTCACCCATTTAAAATCCACTGATAAAAATCCGTTAAAAGCCATTAACCAAAAGACCACTAAAAATTTCAAATGAAACTAAAACCTTCTAAATAAACAACTTTAAAAGCTACCAAACACACTAAATACCTTCAGATAATAAAAGCTTCAAGAAAACTCTAAAAGTTTCCACAAACCCAAAAGAATTCGAGATTCCCAAGAGCCGGTGGATTCAAAATTCCTTTAGGAACCCTTAGAGCCCAATTTAGGAACACTGGTGTCGTGTCGTGTCGTGTCCTAAGTTTTAGGGAGTCTTAGGTTTTAGGGAGTCCTAGAGTCAGGAGTCCGGCCTCATCACGGACGCTTGCTATGTATAGCAACCGTGCCATAGGTCTAGTTACACTAGTCACCCAATCTTTCCCTAGGACAAGCCTAGTAAACTAGGATGTAAGGCAAACCTGCATTAGTCTAAGGGACCATTTGCATTTAGATGAGAATCATATAGCATCTTAGATGAAATCCTAAGATAATAAAATCTTCAACTTGAATTAAATAACTTCTCCTAAAACTGTTGAAACAGTCAATCCCGTCTAGGTCGGTGTCTTAGTTGAGTTAGGCATATGTAACTTAGCTTAGGTGCACCGAACTACGTCGACTCTGATCCCAGTGAGGCTTGGGTACGTAGGCAGCTTGGATGTCTGATGGCATACCACCCGCGAGTCGGCACCACAAACAAATTGTGGTGTTTTGTATATTAATTTTCTTGTAAATGCTTAATCAAATCACTTAGGATTTTCCATGAAATTAGAATTCTAGGAGAACTTTCACTTAGATTGAATCCAGACAAATTAATAAATCAAGATACACATCTAGGATTCACATTGAAATTAGATCATAGGATGCATGCCACTTAGTTCGCACATTAACATAGAGTTGAATGAGCCATTTAAAATAAATTTAAAAGAGTTAGCTTTTGGAATCGAAGACCGATTATCGGGCAGGAATGGTGCATGTGGCGGATAACTCCCCATACCTTCCATTCTCGTAACCAGGTAGCGAGTCTAGATTTCTGGTTAATTACGGGTCCTAGATCCCACATCTAGGTGGCGACTCTGTCAGTCTCTTTCGTGTGGAATTCGGATTGCCTTAGTGATCCCAAGTTCACAGGAAAGATTAATTCAAATCAACATTAAAAGGCACACGCCAATCGCGTGGGTACGAGAGACCAAGAGAGAGAGCGTGGCGGCTCGCGCCCCACCCCTCTCGCGGGATCGGGTCCCACACCGCCCTGATTTGAGATTCCTCTCGGACTTCCTCAAGCAAGTCAAGGTTGGCACGGAGTCCGTCCCCGTTGAGCTGCTCACTGAAATGGACGATCCTTGGGGAGGGGACGCCGATGTCAACCGGGATCACTGCTTCTGTTCCGAAGGAGAGATTGAATGGTGACTCGCCTGTGGCCGTACGCGGAGTGGTCCGATACGCCCAGAGCACATGATACAATTCGTCTGCCCAACGCCCTGCCTTGCCATCCAGTCTCTTCTTTATCCCCTGCAAGAGGGTCCTGTTCGTCACCTCTGTCTGCCCATTCGGAACGGGTGGCTGGTGGACGGCTGGAGAGAACTTCTGGCACTTTTCACACTTTTTCACAAGGCTCAGCGCGTCCTTCCTCAGCGTAGGCCAGTACAGACCTCTCAGGAGGATTTTGATGGCCAGGGCCTTGCCCCCGAGGTGCTCTCCGCAGATTCCTTCATGGGTTTCCTGCAGGGCTAACAAGGCATCACTGGGGCGAAGACACTTCAGATACGGGAGGGTATACGACCTCTTGTATAGAGTCTCGCCATCCAGTGAAAACCTCGCTGCCCTCTGCATGACCTTACGGGCCTCCTTTCTCTCTCCCGGGAGCTCTCCGCTGCGCAGATACCTGATTATCTCATCCATCCAGCACGGTTCATCGTCAATCTGCATCACCACGACGGACTGGGCGTCGATACTGGACCTCTTCAGAAACTCCATGCGAATTTCCCTGAGGGCGGTGTAACCTGAGGCTGCGAGCTTTGATAGCACATCTGCCTTTACATTCTCTGCTCGGGGGATTCTGACGACCTCAAAGCTCTTGAAATAAACGGCCAGACTGCGAACCCTCCCCAGGTACTTGATCATTCGCTCTTCACGGGCTTCATATACTCCCTGGATCTGACAGACGACGAGCTGTGAATCGCAGTACGCCTTTAACCTCTGAGCACGGGTCTGCACAGCAAGATTCATCCCGGCGATGAGCGCTTCATATTCTGCTTCATTATTGGACGCACGGAAACCGAACCTCAAGGCATAGTTCAGGACGAAGTCCTCTGGTCCAGTGAGAACTAGCCCTGCACCACACCCTGTCTTGTTCGATGACCCGTCCACATAAACTTCCCAGAGCGGCTCTTCATCAAAAACTGGGTGCGGGATGACGGTCTCAGGCCCGGGGGGCGGTGATGCTCTGGAAACGACCCGAGGATCTGGCACGGTCAGCTCTGCTTCTGGAGAGGGAACTGCTACTAGTCCGGGGTCTGGGTCCGGAACTGTGCACTCGGCTATGAAGTCAGCGAGGATCTGAGCTTTGATCGCCGGCCTGGGTAGGAACTTGATATCAAACTCACTGAGCTCCACGGCCCACTTGACAAGCCGGCCCGAAGTGTCTGGCCGGTGGAGGATCTGTCTGAGAGGCTGTCCTGTCAGGACCTTGATTGTGTGCGCCTGGAAGTACGGCCTTAGCTTCCGGGCCGCCGTAATGAGGGCGCACACGAGCTTCTCTACTCTCTGATATCTGGTCTCTGCATCATGGAGGACCTTACTAACATAGTAGATCGGCTTTTGCTGATTAGATTCTTCTTTGATCAGTACTGCTGCAACCGCCAAGGGTCCCGCTGAGAGGTACAGAATCAGCTCTTCTCCTGGCTCCGGCGTGGACAACAAGGGAGGGGAGGACAAATACTGCTTCAGCTCCTCGAACGCTGCTTGACATTCCGGAGTCCAGGGCGCGGTTTTTATACCTTTGATCGCATTGAAGAAAGGGAGGCATCTCTCGGCGGATTTTGAGATAAACCGCCCCAGAGCTGCCACCAGCCCGGTCAGCCGCTGTACTTCTCTGATAGTGCTGGGAGGAGTCAGCTCCATTACCGCCTTGATCTTCTCCGGGTTCGCCTCTATTCCTCTCTGGCTTACCATGAAGCCCAGGAACTTGCCTGCTCCGACGCCAAACGTACATTTGGTCGGATTAAGCCTCATGTTGTGTTCCCTCAAGACTTGGAAGGCCTCTTCGAGGTCGGAGACGTGGTTAGAAGCACTTCTACTCTTCACTAGCATATCATCAACATAGACCTCCATGTTCCGGCCAATCTGATTTCTGAACAGCTTGTTGACGAGACGCTGGTAAGTGGCTCCCGCATTCTTCAGTCCGAAAGGCATCACCCGATAGCAATACGTCCCCTGGTCGGTAACGAATGATGTCTTTGGGATGTCAGACTCGTACATTCTGATTTGATTGTATCCCGAGAAAGCATCCATGAAACTGAGCAGCTCGTGACCTGCTGTAGCGTCAATGAGCTGGTCTATTTTTGGAAGTGGGTAGCTGTCTTTTGGGCAGGCCTTGTTCAGGTCTGTGAAGTCTATACAGGTCCTCCACTTCCCGTTGGACTTTTTTACCATTACCACATTCGCGAGCCAGTCCGGATACTGGATCTCACGAATGAAATCGGCCTTCAAAAGCCTCTCCACCTCTTCTCTGATGGCTCTCCGTCTCTCCGGTGCAAAGTGTCTACGCTTCTGCTTCACGGGCTTGCAGGTCTGATCGACACCGAGCTCGTGGGTGCTGATCGACGGGTCAATGCCGGGCATGTCTGAAGGAGTCCAGGCAAAGACATCTGCATTGGCCCTGAGGAACTGAGCGAGATCCTGCCGCGCGGCCTCTGGCAGGGCAGAGCCGATCTGGACAACCCTCTGTTCATCATCGATGTTCAGTTGAATAGAGATGAGGTCCTCTGCGGGCTGGTTGACTGTGACCTGCGCTTCGTCTCTCAGATCGTACAGCTCGATTGGAAGAGACTCAGACGCATTCTTCCCTCTCAGTGCTGCCGCATAGCTGTGGTACCCTGATCCCGCGAGAGGGGCGTGGGGCGAGCCGCCGCGCTCTCTCTCTTGGTCTCTCGTATCCACGCGATTGGCGTGTGCATTTTATTATTGATTTGAATTAATCTTTCCTGTGAACTTGGGATCACTAAGGCAATCCGAATTCCACACGAAAGAGACTGACAGAGTCGCCACCTAGATGTGGGATCTAGGACCCGTAATTAACCAGAAATCTAGACTCGCTACCTGGTTACGAGAATGGAAGGTATGGGGAGTTATCCACCACATGCACCATTCTTGCCCGATAATCGGTCTTCGATTCCAAAAGCTAACTCTTTTAAATTTATTTTAAATGGCTCATTCAACTCTATGTTAATGTGCGAACTAAGTGACATGCATCCTATGATCTAATTTCAATGTGAATCCTAAATGTGTATCTTGATTTATTAATTTGTCTGGATTCAATCTAAGTGAAAGTTCTCCTAAAATTCTAATTTCATGGAAAGTCCTAAGTGATTTGATTAAGCATTTACAAGAAAATTAATATACAAAACACCACAATTTGTTTGTGGTGCCGACTCGCGGGTGGTATGCCATCAGACATCCAAGCTGCCTACGTACCCAAGCCTCACTGGGATCAGAGTCGACGTAGTTCGGTGCACCTAAGCTAAGTTACATATGCCTAACTCAACTAAGACACCGACCTAGACGGGATTGACTGTTTCAACAGTTTTAGGAGAAGTTATTTAATTCAAGTTGAAGATTTTATTATCTTAGGATTTCATCTAAGATGCTATATGATTCTCATCTAAATGCAAATGGTCCCTTAGACTAATGCAGGTTTGCCTTACATCCTAGTTTACTAGGCTTGTCCTAGGGAAAGATTGGGTGACTAGTGTAACTAGACCTATGGCACGGTTGCTATACATAGCAAGCGTCCGTGATGAGGCCGGACTCCTGACTCTAGGACTCCCTAAAACCTAAGACTCCCTAAAACTTAGGACACGACACGACACGACACCAGTGTTCCTAAATTGGGCTCTAAGGGTTCCTAAAGGAATTTTGAATCCACCGGCTCTTGGGAATCTCGAATTCTTTTGGGTTTGTGGAAACTTTTAGAGTTTTCTTGAAGCTTTTATTATCTGAAGGTATTTAGTGTGTTTGGTAGCTTTTAAAGTTGTTTATTTAGAAGGTTTTAGTTTCATTTGAAATTTTTAGTGGTCTTTTGGTTAATGGCTTTTAACGGATTTTTATCAGTGGATTTTAAATGGGTGAATTTTAATTTTGTTAATTTTAGGTTGGATGTACTTTAGATTAATGTCTTTCGATTTTGGTTTGGAAAATGACGTTAACACAACCAAGTTTTGACAATTGCACAAATTCGACAAACCATTGACCATTAAAAGATCTGACAAATGCAGCCCACTAAAACTGTCGTAACTCTTTAACCGCTTGGCCAAATTCAACGTACAAACATGCGTTGGAAAGATCTTTTATAGGGCTACAACTTTGTAGTTCTCCATTGTTTGTAAATCTGTGATTTAGAGGTTCGAATTTGTGTTGCAAACAAAAGGACAGCAACATTAAACTGGAAATGCCTAAAGGTGTGCCGCAACCATTTTGGACTTAACTTTTTAACCGCTCGCTGTCTGATCTAGCACGAATACTCGTTGGAAACGGCACGAAAATATCTACGACTTTGTAGTTAACCATTTCCCACGATTATGTTGTTTAGAGGTCGAAAAATCTGTTTAAAGTCTAACAGCTAGCACTATGACGGGAATGATATTGGCACCCCCATGTTTTCTTTTGATAGTTCTTATTTTTTTAGTGATTAAAAGACGGTGAATATGAAAAATGGCTTGAATGGGCCTGAGATTAGATTCAAATGGGATGTTTGAAAAAGGGGTTGTTTTTATCTACTTGGCAAGGTGGGGTATGGATATTGGGTTCTTGAGATTGAGTGGGGGCTGTTGTTATCAAATTGGAGTGGGGGCTGTTGTTATCAATTGAAAGATGGAGGTTTTGTAAGCCAAATTAAATGGGTTTTGATAATTCATGTAAAATTCAAGTTTTCTTTCTTGTAAATGTTCAAAATTTTTAATGAATTGTTTTCCCAAAAGAAATCTAAATTCCCTAACAAGCCAATGATTTCAACATCCCATTGCAAATAGGTTCTAATGACCCTAACACATTAATTATATTTAGCATAAGTGAGAACATGACCAAGGCCAAACTAGTACAAAATTAAACATGACATCAACCAAAATATACGCAAAACAACACTCAATCCTACAAATATAGAAAAGAAAATAAAATTCCCAAAAGACATACCTTTTTGTAGACGATATTCCATGCAAACTTATGGAGAAGAGGGATTTGGTCTAGAGAGAGGGCTTGAATTTTCTAAGAGAGGGGTTCTCTCCTCTTTTCTTTTTTTTCCTCCTTTTCTTTGGTGAGATGAGAGGGTATTTATAGGAGAATGGGATAGGAGGTTAGGTGAGGTTAGGTGAGGTTAGGTAAGGTTAGGTGAGGTTAGGTGATGTTAGGTGAGGTTAGGTGAGGTTAGGTGAGGTTTGGATGGTTATGATGGGAGGAGAGGTTAGGTGAGGTTAGGTGAGGTTTGAATGGTTAGGATGAGAGGAGAGGTTAGGTGGTTTTGGATGGTTAGACCTAGGTCATGATCTGCCATTGATCTAACGATTTACGGAAATCGGGTCTCGGAATGGAATCAGGGTCCGGGCTATGAAGTGACCCTAGCTTATTTTGTCCCGATTGATGATCCGTAAAGTCAGATCAAGATATTAATGACCTAAAACATATAAATCAATGATAGAGGGGGTTCTCACATGGATTTAACACACTAATTTATTTGTTGATTAAAACAAAACAAAATGGGGTGTCTACAGATGCCCCTCTTTGGTAGAGATGACGTAGTCATTGAATACCAAAGTTAAAAATGACAGAACCATTTTGCGTAGTTTTAATCGACAAAGGACTCTCTAGATACAACGCACCTTAACATAATGCAAAACCTTAGATGAAACCCTAGAACTTGAATAATAATAAAAACTCGATGCGGCGCCGTTCACAAACGGGCAATTAGAGAATGAGATATCATTTTCGAATGGATTCTGAAGGGAAAGGACAAAGATCGCTCTCAAACAGTTTTTAGAAGGAGATGAGACGCCGCTCACAAGCGGGTTCAACGAGGATAAGAAGCATTCCCAAATGGACTTGGATAATGAGGCACCGTTCACAAACGGCCTCAAGGAGGATAGAAAACCATTCACAAATGGACTCGAGAAAAGAGGCACCGTTCACAAACGGGCTCAAGGAGAAGACAAGACCATTCACAAATGGACTCGAGAAATGAGGCACCGTTCACAAACGGGCTCAAGGAGGAAGATACCATTCACAAATGGATTCGAGAAAAGAGGCACCATTCACAAACGGGCTCAAGGATAAGACAAGACCATTCACAAATGGACTCGAGAAATGAGGCACCATTCACAAACAGGCTCAAGGAGAAGACGAGACCATTCACAAATGGACTCGAGAAATGAGGCACCGTTCACAAACGGGCTCAAGGAGAAGACGAGACCATTCACAAATGGATTCGAGAAATGAGGCACCGTTCACAAACGGGCTCAAGGAGAAGACAAGACCATTCACAAATGGATTCGAGAAATGAGGCACCGTTCACAAACGGGCTCAAGGAGAAGACAAGACCATTCACAAATGGACTCGAGAAATGAGGCACCGTTCACAAACGGGCTCAAAGAGGACACGAGACCATTCACAAATGGACTCAGAAAATGAGGCACCGTTCACAAACGGGCTCAAGGAGAAGATGAGACCATTCACAAATGGACTCAGAGAATGAGACACCTGTTCACAAACGGGTTCGAAGAGAAGACGAGACCATTCACAAATGGACTCGAGAAATGAGGCACCGTTCACAAACGGGCTCGAAGAATTTAGGGATTTTTTTATGAACTTGAATTTGACGTAGGAATGGATTTTTATTTTTATTTTTTAATTAAGGATTTGGATTTGATAAATTTTTTTATTTTTGGAAAATGAGGTACCGTCCGCAAACGGGCTCAAGGAGAAGATGAGACCATTCACAAATGGCCTCGAGAAAAGAGGCACCGTTCACAAACGGGCTCAAAGAGGACATGAGACCATTCACAAATGGACTCAGAGAATGAGAAACCTGTTCACAAACGGGTTCAAGGAGAAGACGAGACCATCCCCAAATGGCCTCGAGAAAAGAGGCACCGTTCACAAACGGGCTCAAAGAGGGCATGAGATTTTTCATGAACTTGAATTTGACGTAAGATTGGATTTGTTTGAATCGGGGATTGGTTTTGATGAATTTTTTATTTTTGGCAAATGAGGTACCGTCCGCAAACGGGCTCAAGGAGAAGACGAGACCATTCACAAATGGGCTCGAGAAATGAGGCACCGTTCACAAACGGGCTCGACGACACAAGATAGCTTTGATTGATGAATTCAACAATGAAAAATTTAGAGATTTTTATGAATTTGAATTTGACGTAGGATTGGATTTTTTGAATTGGGGATTGGATTTGATGAATTTTTGATTTTTTGAGAAATGAGGCACCGTCCACAAACGGGCTCAAGGAGGACATGAGACCATTCATAAATGAACTCAGAAAATGAGGCACCGTTCACAAATGGGCTCAAGGAGAAGACGAAACCATTCACAAATGGACTCGAGAGATGAGGCACCGTTCACAAACGGGCTCAAGGAGAAGACGAGGCCATTTGCAAATGGGCTCGAGAAAAGAGGTACCGTTCACAAACGGGCTCGAAGAATTTAGAGATTTTCCATGAACTTGAATTTGACGTAAGATTGGATTTGATGAATTTTTTATTTTTTTGAACTCAATGAAATCGGGGATATTATGGATCGTGCCCGACAAAGATGTTGGAAACTAGGACTTTGACGAATGATGAAACGGCAAACCTTTGGAACGAAGAACCATTACTAGCAAGAATGGATTAGGAACATTTTTATGAAACTTCAACAAGATTTTTCTCAAAGAGACTGCTGGTCTTGTCTTCTGGGGATTTTGATAACTGAAACCTTGAACAAGACATTTGAGATTGGTAATTTAGAACAACGACTCTCTTGGATATTAACATGGAAAAGCGGGATCTGCTTCTTGACAGGTGTTTAGATAAACATTTCTTGACCAGGATAACTAACCGGAAGGGAATTATGAATTTGAATGGTTCATCTTTCTGAGAAATTGGCTCAACCACCATTGCATCTGAGGTTCTTCCAAGCTTAAGGTGCCTTCCTGGGGTATGATCTTTTTACGGAAGCTGGGCTTTCTGATGTTTCTACTTCTGAATTTTTCTGAGCTGATCTTCTTTGAAATGAAGTTGTTTGACTAAATTCTCGAGCTCTTTCAGGTATAATTGCAGGGAGCTGCCTAGGCCGGGCCTCCTTCACCAAGACAGTTACATCATTTGGACATAGGAACGACAATTGACTCTTTCTAAAGAGAAAACTTAGATGAAAGGCACTACTCAAAGGATTGAGCAGCCCTGAAGGAGTGAACTTAGAATAATAAAGATTGACTGACTATACTGACAAACATAGTGATGCTTCTGACTTAGTTAATGTTTTGTTTGGTAAGTCTATCCTTTCAAGGAATAGTTTTTCAATTGGTAAACACCGGACTTCTTCCTCGAAACAGTAATGCCTCAAGAATTTAATTACGACCCCTAAGATTGCTTAGCTTCAATGCCCCCAGTTTTGAGGATATCACTTGAATTTGCTTGAACTTCAGTTGATCTTCAGTCTTGATACCGGCTGTTGCCTTCTTATACTGATTCTCTTACCGTGACCAAGTCACCTCTTCAGGGTTTTTAACTTGGCGGACCGCGCTAGCCTTAACTTTTGCCTGAACCACCTTTCTAGGTTTTCGATCCAGCAGGCTATCCCCTTAGCTTTTGCCTAAGCCGCCCTTTCGGGTTTTCAACTTAGCAGGGGAATGATCTTAAATTTTGCCTAGACCGCCCTTTCAGGTTTTCAGTCTAGCAGATCTTCAAACTCCGTTATTTTTCTTATTCATCATCATTTCATTTTTTTATTGTATCTCAGGACCTAGCTCATTAGTTCTGAACACCAGAAGGACTTTTATAGGTAGGATAGGGCTTTTCAAAGAATGGCTTAAGGCTCAACAAAGATTTCGACCGAACCTGTGAACAGGTCGCCTACATATCCCAAGGTAGGAATCAGGTCGTGTGTAGTTCAGGGCGAATGCCCCTAGTTTGAAGATAAATTGTTTGATTTTTTTTTTCCTTTTTTCTTTTCTTTCTGGAACAATTAACTTCTCTTCTTTTGGAACTTGTCCCTCTCTTTTTTTTTTGAAAGGATTGAATTTCTTTTCCTTTTTGAATCGACCGAACTCGGTTCAACCGAGTTGCCTACGTACCCCAGTATAGGGATCAGGTCTCGCGTAGTTCGGGGGCGAATGCCCCGAGTTTGATGGGTTTTCAAGAAAATTTTACTCAGGCTCGAAGGGTTTGCAATCGGTATTCTTTTGACGTTGGGTTCTGATTTTGGGATTTATTCGGCCAAAGGAGGCCTTCTGATGTTCAAATTGGGAATCGATCCAGGTTACTAGAGTCCCTCTGGTACTGATTATTTATTTATTATTATTTTTCTCTTTTGTTTTTTTTTTCGCGGAGTTTGACGGCATTTCCAGGTAAGAGATAATGGATCTTCTTCTTTCAAGATTCTAATACGTGCTTTTGACTTTCATAGAGCGAAACTTGTTCTTTGACATCCTCCATCTATGGATTCGTACTCTCGATATCTGATGATCACTTTTCATTGTTTGCTCTTGAACTTTTCATCTTGAATTTGTTGGCTTTATGTTATGAATTTGAGAACCAAGGTCATTGATTAGAAATATGAAAGTTGTTTCCACTCTATGCCCCTTGTATAGCATATATCTTCTCACTTTCTTCATTTTCTTTGAGCTTTCCATCTATGTCTTGCCCCTGGTATCGGTTGTAGCTTTTCTAGACAATCTTCTTATTCTTGAAATAATTTTATCAATTCTTCACACTCTTTAGAGGGTAATGTATTTTCAATCGGCATTCACTGAATCAAAGTTTCAGTGCCAGTGTTTATCATTTCAATTTCATCTTTGAAAGGTTGGGATTGGCGCTCCTCCTCTCGTTCAAGTAATTGCTGTGACTCAAGTGGAGTTTCGTCAATTTTGTCCTCATTTGAGGAGGGAGTCTTATTTTAAGATCAGAAGCACACTTAAGAAACAGACACAAGTGAACTTTTTGGAACTGACTGAAATTTTATTTAAAGAAAAGCTATTACATCAGACGACCTATCCTGAACATGCTCAGGATTCACAACTCTAAATAAGAAAGGGAAACAGAAGATAACTTGCCTGGACTAGGCATTGACCTTTAACTGTAAGACCGGACTCAACAATTATACTGACCATGATGACTGACTCAACATAAAATAGTAAGTGACTAAAACTTTAACTGCTGCAACTGTTTGGCGTTGAAGGCTCGGCGAAGGCTGGTTCGTTCTGAACATCATCATGGC
Organism: Tasmannia lanceolata; assembly: GCF_043159265.1. Lineage (NCBI taxonomy): Eukaryota > Viridiplantae > Streptophyta > Magnoliopsida > Canellales > Winteraceae > Tasmannia > Tasmannia lanceolata. Next base: position 61,763,975 of record NW_027518692.1, on the reverse strand, counting down.
TGATACTTTCAATTTTGGACAATGATGACTGATTCGCATAGGGGAATGCCCCTAGCTCAAGGATTCTGAGAGTGAACTCTGAAGGACTTAGCAAAATAATCTTGAAAAGGTAGCCCCTAGAGGAGGAAGAGACCAGGGGTACAAGCAAGATTGGATTATCTGGACCAGGCATGATCAGATCATGAGAATGCATAATAGAAAGATTGTGAGATTCTGCATCTGCCAGTTAGGGGATGGCATGAAGATACGATCGAATCGTATGACAGAAGAACGAAAGACGCACGATCAAAAGATTAGATGAGATAGCATAAGATTGCTTTCAACGGATAGATCATGAATGACTAATCCTATGAGATTTTTGGAAATGATGGGATTTATATCCTAACCTAAAGGGAAATTTTTTTTTTTTTTTTTCACATTTTATCAGTGTTACCTGAAGGCATCAACCCTAATCCTAATCTATCGGAGTGGAGAGAGAATCTCGACTCATGCCTTTGTTCGTGTATCTAAGGACCGATCGTAGCCATTGGAAGATGGACTACGGCCTAATCTAGACACAAATAGGTAGAATATCCTAAACTAGGCTCACACACGTGATGCACATGTGTTCGTATATTACATGCATGTGTGGGTTAATCTAGGGGTAAGGCCAAGAGTTCCCTTAGCGCGAATCCATGTTCGATATACTGTACCAGTGTCCGGCGTATCAGTACGTGAACAAGGGATCCGTTTACGTACCATAAAGGTACTAGGCTAAGGGTGGAATGCTTCTCTAGCACAGAGGCACCAGGTGATGAAATCCCAGTCAACCATGCTAGATAACACTCCGGGTTCCTAAAATAGGATGTGTGTGCACGTGAGATGCATGGTTTAGATGCAAGTGATGTAAGTGTGTGCAATATGTTTGCGCAATCCATGATGCCTTCAGGTTTTGTTAAATTAAGTTTGAGTAAAATGTGATGAGAAAATAAAACAAGACAAACTAATCTAACAAGTATAGAGTTTTTATGAGCCATTTAAAATTAAATTCAAATGAATTATCTTTTGAAGTTTTAATGAAGTTAGGTGATCCCCAGCAGAGTCGCCAGACTGTGGTACCCTGATCCCGCGAGAGGGGCGTGGGGCGAGCCGCCGCGCGCTCTCTCTTGGTCTCTCGTATCCACGCGATTGGCGTGTGCATTTTATTATTGATTTGAATTAATCTTTCCTGTGAACTTGGGATCACTAAGGCAATCCGAATTCCACACGAAAGAGACTGACAGAGTCGCCACCTAGATGTGGGATCTAGGACCCGTAATTAACCAGAAATCTAGACTCGCTACCTGGTTACGAGAATGGAAGGTATGGGGAGTTATCCACCACATGCACCATTCTTGCCCGATAATCGGTCTTCGATTCCAAAAGCTAACTCTTTTAAATTTATTTTAAATGGCTCATTCAACTCTATGTTAATGTGCGAACTAAGTGACATGCATCCTATGATCTAATTTCAATGTGAATCCTAAATGTGTATCTTGATTTATTAATTTGTCTGGATTCAATCTAAGTGAAAGTTCTCCTAAAATTCTAATTTCATGGAAAGTCCTAAGTGATTTGATTAAGCATTTACAAGAAAATTAATATACAAAACACCACAATTTGTTTGTGGTGCCGACTCGCGGGTGGTATGCCATCAGACATCCAAGCTGCCTACGTACCCAAGCCTCACTGGGATCAGAGTCGACGTAGTTCGGTGCACCTAAGCTAAGTTACATATGCCTAACTCAACTAAGACACCGACCTAGACGGGATTGACTGTTTCAACAGTTTTAGGAGAAGTTATTTAATTCAAGTTGAAGATTTTATTATCTTAGGATTTCATCTAAGATGCTATATGATTCTCATCTAAATGCAAATGGTCCCTTAGACTAATGCAGGTTTGCCTTACATCCTAGTTTACTAGGCTTGTCCTAGGGAAAGATTGGGTGACTAGTGTAACTAGACCTATGGCACGGTTGCTATACATAGCAAGCGTCCGTGATGAGGCCGGACTCCTGACTCTAGGACTCCCTAAAACCTAAGACTCCCTAAAACTTAGGACACGACACGACACGACACCAGTGTTCCTAAATTGGGCTCTAAGGGTTCCTAAAGGAATTTTGAATCCACCGGCTCTTGGGAATCTCGAATTCTTTTGGGTTTGTGGAAACTTTTAGAGTTTTCTTGAAGCTTTTATTATCTGAAGGTATTTAGTGTGTTTGGTAGCTTTTAAAGTTGTTTATTTAGAAGGTTTTAGTTTCATTTGAAATTTTTAGTGGTCTTTTGGTTAATGGCTTTTAACGGATTTTTATCAGTGGATTTTAAATGGGTGAATTTTAATTTTGTTAATTTTAGGTTGGATGTACTTTAGATTAATGTCTTTCGATTTTGGTTTGGAAAATGACGTTAACACAACCAAGTTTTGACAATTGCACAAATTCGACAAACCATTGACCATTAAAAGATCTGACAAATGCAGCCCACTAAAACTGTCGTAACTCTTTAACCGCTTGGCCAAATTCAACGTACAAACATGCGTTGGAAAGATCTTTTATAGGGCTACAACTTTGTAGTTCTCCATTGTTTGTAAATCTGTGATTTAGAGGTTCGAATTTGTGTTGCAAACAAAAGGACAGCAACATTAAACTGGAAATGCCTAAAGGTGTGCCGCAACCATTTTGGACTTAACTTTTTAACCGCTCGCTGTCTGATCTAGCACGAATACTCGTTGGAAACGGCACGAAAATATCTACGACTTTGTAGTTAACCATTTCCCACGATTATGTTGTTTAGAGGTCGAAAAATCTGTTTAAAGTCTAACAGCTAGCACTATGACGGGAATGATATTGGCACCCCCATGTTTTCTTTTGATAGTTCTTATTTTTTTAGTGATTAAAAGACGGTGAATATGAAAAATGGCTTGAATGGGCCTGAGATTAGATTCAAATGGGATGTTTGAAAAAGGGGTTGTTTTTATCTACTTGGCAAGGTGGGGTATGGATATTGGGTTCTTGAGATTGAGTGGGGGCTGTTGTTATCAAATTGGAGTGGGGGCTGTTGTTATCAATTGAAAGATGGAGGTTTTGTAAGCCAAATTAAATGGGTTTTGATAATTCATGTAAAATTCAAGTTTTCTTTCTTGTAAATGTTCAAAATTTTTAATGAATTGTTTTCCCAAAAGAAATCTAAATTCCCTAACAAGCCAATGATTTCAACATCCCATTGCAAATAGGTTCTAATGACCCTAACACATTAATTATATTTAGCATAAGTGAGAACATGACCAAGGCCAAACTAGTACAAAATTAAACATGACATCAACCAAAATATACGCAAAACAACACTCAATCCTACAAATATAGAAAAGAAAATAAAATTCCCAAAAGACATACCTTTTTGTAGACGATATTCCATGCAAACTTATGGAGAAGAGGGATTTGGTCTAGAGAGAGGGCTTGAATTTTCTAAGAGAGGGGTTCTCTCCTCTTTTCTTTTTTTTCCTCCTTTTCTTTGGTGAGATGAGAGGGTATTTATAGGAGAATGGGATAGGAGGTTAGGTGAGGTTAGGTGAGGTTAGGTAAGGTTAGGTGAGGTTAGGTGATGTTAGGTGAGGTTAGGTGAGGTTAGGTGAGGTTTGGATGGTTATGATGGGAGGAGAGGTTAGGTGAGGTTAGGTGAGGTTTGAATGGTTAGGATGAGAGGAGAGGTTAGGTGGTTTTGGATGGTTAGACCTAGGTCATGATCTGCCATTGATCTAACGATTTACGGAAATCGGGTCTCGGAATGGAATCAGGGTCCGGGCTATGAAGTGACCCTAGCTTATTTTGTCCCGATTGATGATCCGTAAAGTCAGATCAAGATATTAATGACCTAAAACATATAAATCAATGATAGAGGGGGTTCTCACATGGATTTAACACACTAATTTATTTGTTGATTAAAACAAAACAAAATGGGGTGTCTACAATAGCACTGTCTTGATTGGGGCTGATCCCCTCTGACTTCACCTACGCCTCCTGGCGTAATGAACTTCATCTTCTGGTGATAAGCGGAGGGAATCGCTCGTAGGAGGTTCTGGCCGGGGCGTCCTAGAATGGCGTTATAGGCCGACTTGGCCTTAACCACCAGGAAGGTCACCATTGCGAAGGACTGGCAGGGCGGCTCCCCGATCAGAACTGGAAGCTCAATCTGCCCTTCGACCTTGACAACTTCTCCCGAGAATCCGAACAGATCTGAGTTGGCCGGCTTCAGACGGTCAGCTCCGATCATCATCTGTTCGAATGCGTGGTAGTAGAGGATGTCGGCGGAGCTCCCGTTGTCGACCAGGATCTTCTTCATTTCCCAGTTCGCCACTAGCATTGTGACGACCAGGGCATCATCGTGCGGGAGGATCAGACCGTCAAGATCTGCCTCCGAAAAGGATATCTCATTTTCTGGCTCGGCCCTCTTGCTGCAGGCATGGACGGCGTTGACCTGCCGGGCATAGGTTCTGCGGGCCGATGAAGAGGTCCCTCCCGCGGTCGGCCCTCCTGAAATGGTACCAATAACACCATGAGGTTGAGGTACCTGAGGAGGGAGAACGGCCGGGGCTGGAGCCTGGATGCGGTCGCCCAGGGGTTGGGCGTCTCGAGGACTTCTGTCTCTGGATCTCGGGTTGTCCTGGCGCTCCCTTCTGTTGTCGTTATTTTTTAAGTACCTCCCGAGGTACCCTCTGCTTATCAGCTGCTCGATTTCCTCCTTGAGATGGATGCAGGCGTTGGTGTCGTGGCCGTGGCTCTTGTGGAACCGGCAATACCTGGACATGTCTTGGGTGCCTGCCTCCGACGTCTGCTTCTTCGGCCACCGGATGAAGTCTTCTTTCCGGATGACTGCCAAAATTTGAGCCCTAGACGCGGTGAGGGGCGTGTAGCGCTCCCTCACCGGGGGGGCTACTCTCCTTTCGAGGCCGGGGGGAGCTCCTTTCCTTCCGGGACGGACTGCTCTCCTTCCTCTGGGGTCTGTCATCCCTACGCTGCTTGGCGGGGTTCTTCTCCTCTGGTCTTCTCTTGCTGACGGAATCCAGGGCAGCGAGAGTCTCCTCGACGGAGATGTACTCTTCCGCCCCGGTCATCAGATCTGCCAAGGACTGCGGATTTCGCCGGGCGACTGCTCTTCGGAAGTCGGTGGACCGGGCTCCGGCCAGAAGAGCATTCGTTGCCGCGGAGGGATCCAGGTTAGGTACCTGAAGGGCCTCCCTGTTGAACCGGCCAACGAACGCTTTTAAGGCCTCACCGTCTTCCTGCCTCAGGGCCATCAGGGAAGCCGTCGTCTTTCGAGGCCTTCTGCTGCTCATGAAATGCCGGGCCAAGTCGTCCCCGAAGTCGTCGAAATTGTCAACGGACTTGGGCTTCAGCCGTGAGTACCAATCTCTCGCGGCTCCGGTTAATGTGGTGGGGAGTGCCCTGCAAAGGAACCCGTCCGACGCCCTGTGGAGAAGCATCGTGGTCCTGAAGGTCTGCAGATGATCCACGGGGTCGGTGGTCCCATCATACTGCGGGATCTGCGGCATCTTGAAGCCCAAGGGGACTGCCGCACCGAGTACCCGATCTGTGAAAGGGGGATTGCTACTAAAGATCCTTGAAGCAGGGCGGCCATGATCTCTAGCCAGCTCCTCGATTCTGTTATCGATCTTCTGGATTCTTAGCAACATCGGATCATCCCTCTGTTCGGCCAGACGGGCAGGTCTACTTCTTACGGCTGATGGGCTCCTTGCGGATCCGGACTGGCTAAGGGGACTCCTTCGCCGGTGCCGCGATCCTTCTCCGTGCATAGGGTCTCTCTTGCTGCCCCGCTTCTGCACGGAGGGAGATCGTGACCGGTGATGCTGTCGACGAGGCTCAGGGCGCACGCTCCTGTCCCGCGACTGGTGGTCTCTTCGAGTGGAGTGACGAGTTTGGTCGCGGGGTGGAGACGCGCGTTCTCTGCGGGAGCTTTCTTCCCTCTGAACAGGTCGAGAAACCTCGACGGGGTGTTGCTGGAGTGCGGGAGCCGCATTCCTGAACTGCGCGACTACCGCGGTCATTTCCTGAAAAAGAGCCCTCATCTCCCTCGGGGTCGGGGTGGGGTCTGAACGGTCCGAGTGGGGCGAAGTCCGCTCCACGGCCGCCCCGACCTCCACCTGCGAGGCCAGACGCTCACTTCGTCCTTCACGGGGGGCCGTAGCCCGAGTAGCCCGAGAAGTCGGAGGTGCTCGCTTGCCGGTCTGTCCTACCATTTTTATCTGGGTGAGATTTTCGAACAGCTTTTTGTTGCGTGGTCCCACGGATGGCGCCAAATCTGTTAGGCCTAAAATCGGTAACAGGTTATGGTAGGGCTGGGTGGTCCGGGCTAACGAGCCACGGCTGAATGGCTGGTTGAGTCCTGCGCTGCACACAGTACAGACAAGAAAGAAAAGGGTCAGAGGACCAACCCGGAGTGATACTCCGGACGGGCGCTTCGACACTCAAGTCAGTATGAGCAGGAGTGTAGAGCAATGTCAGAGCAAAAAGCTTAGAGTTTTGGTTCTCAGATTTTCAGGACCCTCACCTTAGAACAAGTGAAGGCTATTTATAGTGATTCTGAGCCACCTGTCTAGGACAGGTGGTAGTTGTGAGCCAGGTGGTGGCCTCTGTATGGACCAGGTTTCATACCTAAGGAGGGCAGGTGGAGGTCCCTGATTGGTCCAGGTGTCACACCTAGGAGAGACAGGTGTTGGCCTTCCAACGGTCCTTGTGAGGGCCACGTGCCAGAAGCTAATTGGATGCTGAGTTCGGACCCCTCAGTGCTGAGTCCGGATTGCTGAGTCCGGATTCCCTCAGTGCTGAGTCCGGACCCTATCACAAACCAAGTGAATGGAACAAGTATAGGAAACCAGGAGTAGCATATCAAGAAGAAGAAGAGGAAGAAGAAGAAGAATGATGAAGACAAGATTAGTGTTGTTACCGGCGCCGGGAACCGGCCACATGACGCCCGATGGTGGAGTTAGCGAAATACCTTGTCCAACACAACTTCTCCATTACCCTTCTCACTATGGGCCCCGCTTATCCCTCCTCTTCCTCCTCCTCCATCGCCTCTTATATTGAATCCGTCGTCGGTCTAGACATCACCTTCATCGAGCTCCCTCACGTAGACCTCCCGTTCGACAGAACCAAGAGCGCGATGGCCCACTTGTCACTCTTCATAGAGAAGCACAAACCACATATCAAAAACGCCATCACCCAACTCCAATCCTCTTCTCCTTCCACCCCTATCCACGCTTTAGTCCTCGACTTCTTCATGACGTCCATGTTTGATGTTGCTGAGGAGCTCGGCATCCCGGGCTACATCTATTTTGCCTCCGGTGCAGCCCTGCTCGCACTCATGCTCTATCTCCCCACCCTCGATGCGAAAATTACCGGCCACTACAAAGACTTGGAAGGAGAAGTAGAAATTCCAGGCTTGCCTCCATTGCCACCGCTCGTCTTGCCTGAACCAATGTTGGTTAGACTGTGTTTAAAAACGCGGATTTGACGCGGAACGCGGCCAGGAAAAATCCTTGTCGACTCAACGCGGACGCGGCCAAGAATGCGGTTGACGAGGTTGACGCGGTCATAACTTGGGAGAGTCGAAGGAGTTTAATGACTACGTAGGGCAAAACGCCGAATGCGGATGTGGTGCAATGCGGAACGCGGCCAAGGCAAAAAAGAGTCGACTCGGGGGAGTTCCTTGTCGAGTCAAGGAGTTTTTGAACATTGGGTTAGAGACGAGGGGTATCAGAGTTTGCTCTCCCATGCCCTGAGATTTCCAGAGGCAAAAGGTATTTATAACTTTAGATCTTATCATATCTTATTTAGACACATAGCCCAACTGTCTTAGGGTGCGATCATAGCAGCACAAATGTACTGTGTTGAAGTATAAATGATTAAATAACATCAACTTTAACAGGTTAAGCTTTTGGAGTAACTATGTAGAAAGTTGCATTTAGATCAATCCTGAAAGGCAATTATTGGGCATAATGTATGTGAAATTAAAACAGTTGATCCGGTAGAAACATCATGAAGCTTATGAATTAAGGGTCTAAGATAATCAGATCAAGGTATTCCCAACGGGATTTGACCACCAGATCGGATCAATGAATCTGGTGGCATAAATGAGAAGTAGGGCACAATAAATTTCTTTTGGGAAGAGTATTTAAGTGACTTTCTTTTATCATTTTCTTTATTTTAAGGGGTGCCATTTATTGGCCCTTCGAAAAACATGCATATTTTTCCAAGCAGACTCTTTATTAGTTGACCCGATGTGTCCAAAAAACAAACAAGACAAATGTTTGATAATTGCACTCCTCCCTTTATTAAAAGTACGGTATGACCCGCACCATAGGATGATCCAAACCGTCCATTAGATGGGCCACACCCTAAATAGGTTGTGCCCCAAAAATCATTTCCATGTGTTGATAGTAACCCACCGATCTATAGAGGGACAGGATATTAGAGGGTTGATCCTAACCCTCATGGAAATGATTTTTGGGGCACAACCTATTTAGGATGTGTCCCATCTAATGCACGGTTTGGATCATCCTATGGTGCCGGTTATACCGTACTTTTTTTTTTAATAAAGCAAGGAGTGTGATAATCAAAATACCCTTTTGAAAATGTATTGGATTTTTAAAGTTGAAAAATGGTGCATAAAAAAACAGGAAATTTTCAAGAAATTTCCTGATCTTCAAAGGGCCAATGAATGGCAATTGCGTAGATGGATTGCTTTATTGATTCCTTCGTCACCCGCTACGTCTTGAGTCTTCATCTTCACGTCTTTCTCATAACACGTCCCAATCTTTCATTTGATTCTAATAAAAAAAATGAAATGTCCGACAAAAGTAGTTAAATTATAAAAAAGACTGTACACTCTTTAGTCTTTACTCTTGAAGGAGGTGGCCCAATGAAGAAAATGGGGCAAATATATGATTTCCCTTGATAAAATGATGACCACATTAGTTGCAAACCAAGTGAATGGAACAAGTACAGGAAACCAGGAGTAGCATATCAAGAAGAAGAAGAAGGATGAAGGCAAGATTAGTGTTGTTACCGGCGCCGGGAACTGGCCACATGACGCCGATGGTGGAGTTAGCGAAATACCTTGTCCAACACAACTTCTCCATTACCATTCTCACTATGGGCCCAGCTTTTCCCTCCTCTTCCTACTCCTCCTCCATCGCCTCTTATATTGAATCCGTCGTCGGTCTAGACATCACCTTCATTGACCTCCCTCACGTAGACCTCCCGTTCGACAGAACCAAGAGCGCGATGGCCCACTTGTCACTCTTTGTAGAGAAGCACAACCCACATATCAAAAACGCCATCACCCAACTCCGATCCTCTTCTCCTTCCGCCCCTATCCACGCTTTAGTCCTCGACTTCTTCATGACGTCCATGTTTGATGTTGCTGTGGAGCTCGGCATCCCGGGCTACATCTATTTTGCCTCCGGTGCAGCCCTGCTCGCACTCATGCTCTATCTCCCCACCCTTGATGCGAAAATCACCGGCCACTACAAAGACTTGGAAGGAGAAGTAGAAATTCCAGGCTTGCCTCCATTGCCACCGCTCGTCTTGCCTGGTCCAATGTTGGTTAGAGACGATGGGTATCAGAGTTTCCTCTCCCATGCCCTGAGATTTCCAGAGGCAAAAGGTATTTATAACTTTAGATCTTATCATATCTTATTTAGACACATAGCCCAACTGTCTTAGGGTGCGATCATAGCAGCACAAATGTACTGTGTTGAAGTATAAATGATTATAACATCAACTTTAGGAGGTTAAGCTTTTGGAGTAATTGGTTATTTCATATGGTATTAGAGCTATTGGGTTCAAAACTCAAAATTTCCCTATGGCCAACCAAACAAAAGAGGGGCCACAACTCTTAACAGCTTAAGCTTTTGGGATGATTGGTTGTTTCACATACTAATCCTGAACCCCAAAGTGAAGCACACTTGTGGGAGAGTAGTACTAGGATGGGTGACCTCTAAGTCAAATTGTTGTAGTAGTCTCTTAGTAGGCACTCTTTTCTTTTTCTTTTTTTTTCTCTCTAGTTTGATCTGCGTTTTCCTTCACAGGTATAATCGTAAACACATTCGGGGAGCTAGAATCCGCAGTGCTTGAGACAATCGACGAGGGGCGATGCTTGCCGGACCACCCCACCCCACCCATCTATCCGGTAGGACCTTTGATCGGCGTCAAAGAGAAACCAGAAATGTCATCAAATGCCTGCATCAAATGGCTAAACAAGCAGCCTCTAGCATCAGTGGTGTTCTTATGCTTCGGGAGCATGGGCGCCTTCCCTGCCGCCCAAGTTAAGGAGATAGCTCTTGGGCTAGAGCAGAGCGGATGCCGATTTCTGTGGGCCCTGCGATTCCGACCGGGAGAGGGGTTCAGCATGCCGTCGGATGCGAATTTGGACGAGATTTTACCAGAAGGATTCTTAGATAGGACGGTGGAGAGGGGATTGGTATGGCCATCTTGGGCCCCACAAACAGAAATACTAGCACACCCGGCTGTGGGTGGTTTTGTTTCTCATTGTGGGTGGAATTCTTTTTTGGAGAGCTTGTGGTGTGGAGTGCCAGTTTTAGCCTGGCCACTCTATGCAGAGCAGAGGCTTAATGCTTTTCTGCTGGTGAAGGAGTTGGGTCTGGCTGTGGAGCTGAGATTGGATTATAAGGGAGAGGGTTTGGTGAAGGGAGAGGAGGTGGAGAGGGGAGTGAGGTGTTTGATGGGGGAGTGTGAGGAAGGGAAGAAAGTGAGGAAGAGGGCTAAAGAGTTTTCAGAGATTGGTAAGGGGGCAGTTGAAGAAGGGGGTTCTTCCTTTGCTACCTTCAAACGCCTGGCCCACCAGTTTGCACCAGGTACTTAATGGTGGAAAGAGGATGAATCGTTTTAAAGATTGTATCCAGTATTAAATTTTGTTTAGAATTTGACAGGTTTGTGTTTCTTTATAATATGAAGAAAATGAATGGTATAAATAATAATTATGGAAATCTTTTTTGTTGGATGAGAAGCTGGGGAGGCCCACTTCTTAAGCTAATATCTTCTCCTTTCCTAGATTTAGGGAAAATATGTCTTTCACACACCTTCCATACATTTATTAGGTTTTCCTCTTAATTGAGAGCAGGGGTGGAGGCACATACACCACGAGGGGGTCATGGCCGCCCCAATGACTTGCAAAATCCCTTTTATGCTTCATGGCATGTACATGCATGTGATTGAGAGTACACTTCTTATTTAGGTGAGTATTTTTCTTGTAAGAATGTTTTCTCATTTGATAATGTTGAAGGAGTGTATTTAAAAGAAGAAAAGATTCTAGTCTTTTAGTTGAATTGACCAACAATTTGGCCATTCTTTATGTCACGATAAAGATTCTAGTCGATTCTAGTCTTTTTTACAAAATGGATTCCCATATTGCCAGCAACCCTCGAAAAAGAGTGTAGTTAAGACTTAATAAATCCTAGTAACTTTCAATAACTTGAGAAGTCTTCATTACTAGTAATCCTTGACTAAAACTTATTAGTCTAAACTAAAGGGAGCCCTTGCAAAAAAAAGGTGAAAGGGCTCCCTCATTGGCTGCAAATCACCATCATGTTTCGGCAGTTATTAATGCATGATGGACCAAGGGGCTTGTGGATCAAATCAACGACTCTAACCAAGTAAAGAAGGGAGCAGTTCAGGCCAATAACTGTCTTTTAAGAAGAGCATGAAACTGACTTTATTCTAAGGTGTTCTAGTAACTTAATTGCCATTCTCTACTAATACTAATAATGAAAGGACAAAAGATGAATAAATTGTATTTTGAGTCTGGATATACGGGTGGATGGTAGTTTCAACTTTTTGCACCCAGTTGTGGTGCAGTTCAGCCCAAAAGACAATTTTGCTGCCTTCTTCTTTCTAATGTTTTCTAGTTTTTCATCTCCATGCCGTACAAATCAAAAGACCATTTTTCCCTCTTATTCTTTCTATTTTTCCTCTCCACTTGTATTGCCGATCGTCACTTCACCACGGAAAGAGGAAGATAAAGAAAACGACAAGTGAAAAGAAGAATAGCGCTGGAAGAGGTGGTGCCTAGTATTGCAGTGTTCCAATTTCTTACCCTTGTTTTCTCCAAAAACCCGAATAAATTGAAAATCTCTAATTGGGATTTGCTAGGAACCATGGCAGAACGCATTTGACGGACTCATGAATTGAATGAATAAAGACAAAATCTGTTGAAGAGTGAGCCTATGTGGCTGATCTCTCAAGCAACAGCCCATCCGCGAAATGCCTTGTGGGATGGTCCCTAGCGAATCCATCCCTCTCTAATTTCATGTGTTGGAGGAAACGAGGATAAGAAGTTGGAACACCCCCATGATTAAAAAAGCTTCAACTAAATAGGTTGTACCCCAAAAATCATTTCCAGGGGTTGATAGTAGGGGTTGATAGTAACCCACCGATCTATAGAGGTATAGGATATTAGAGGGTTGATCCTAACCCTCATGAAATGATTTTGGGGCACAACCTATTTAGGGTGTGTCCCATCTGATGGACGGTTTTGATCATCCTATGGTGCGGGCTATACCTTACTTTTTTTGAATAAAACGAGGAGTGTGATAATCGAAGTACCCGTTTGAAAATGTATTGGATTTTTAAAGTTGAAAAATGGTGCACAAATAATCAGGAAATTTTCACGAATTTTCCTGATCTTCAAAGGGCCAATGAATGGCACCCAACTGCACTAAGTCAATTGCGTAGATGGATTGCTTTATTGATTCCTTCGTCACCCTCTACGTCATGAGTCCTCATCTTCACATCTTTCTTATAACACGTCCCAATCTTTCATTTGATTCTAATAAAAAAAATAGTGAAGAAAATGAGGCAGATATATGATTTGGATAAAATGACGACCACATTAATTGCAAAGCAAGTGAGTGGAACAAGTATAGAAGCCAGGAGTAGGCATATAAAGTAGAGCAGAGGAAGAAGAAGAAGAAAGAGGAAGGATGAAGGTAAGATTAGTGTTGTTACCGGCGCCGGGCACTGGCCACCTGACACCAATGGTGGAGTTAGCGAAACACCTTGTCCAACACAACTTCTCCATTACCCTTCTCACTATGGGCCCCGCTTTTCCCTCCTCTTCCTCCTCCTCCTCCTCCATCGCCTCTTATATTGAATCCGTCGCCGGTTTAGATATCACCTTCATCGAGCTCCCTCACGTAGACCTCCCATTCGACAGAACCAAGAACGGGATGTCCCACTTGTCTCTCTTCATAGAGAAGCACAACCCACATATCAAAAACGCCATCACCCAACTCCAATCTTCTTCTCCTTCCACCCCTATCCACGCTTTAGTCCTCGACTTATTCATGACGTCCATGTTTGATGTCGCGGAGGAGCTCGGCATCCCGGGTTTCATTTATTTTACCTCCGGTGCAGCCCTGCTCGCGCTCATGCTCTATCTCCCTACCCTTGATGCGAAAATTACCGGCCACTACAAAGACTTGGAAGGAGAAGTAGAAATTCCAGGCTTGCCTCCATTGCCACCGCTCGTCTTGCCTGGTCCAATGTTGGTTAGAGACGAGGGGTATCAGAGTCTCCTCTCCCATGCCCTGAGATTTCCAGAGGCAAAAGGTATTTATAACTTTAGATCTTATCATATCTTATTTAGACACATAGCCCAACTGTCTTAGGGTGCGATCATAGCAGCACAAATGTACTGTGTTGAAGTATAAATGATTAAATAACATCAACTTTAACAGGTTAAGCTTTTGGAATAACTGGTTATTTCATATGGTATTAGAGCTATTGGGTTCAAAACTCAAAATTTCCCTATGGCCAACCAAACAAAAGAGGGGCCACAACTCTTAACAGCTTAAGCTTTTGGGATAATTGGTTGTTTCACATACTAATCCTGAACCCCAAAGTGAAGCACACTTGTTGGAGAGTAGTACTAGGATGGGTGACCTCTAAGTCAAATTGTTGTAGCAGTTTCTTAGTAGGCACTCTTTTGTTTGTTTTTGTTTTTTCTCTCTAGTTTGATCTGTGTTTTCCTTCACAGCTATAATCGTGAACACATTCGCGGAGCTAGAATCCGCAGTGCTTGAGACAATCGACGAGGGGCGATGCTTGCCGGACCACCCCACCCCACCCATCTATCCAGTAGGACCTTTGATCGGCATCAAAGAGAACCCAGAAATGTCATCAAATGCCTGCATCAAATGGCTAAACAAGCAGCCTCTAGCATCAGTGGTGTTCTTATGCTTCGGGAGCATGGGCGCCTTCCCTGCCGCCCAAGTTAAGGAGATAGTTCTTGGGCTAGAGCAGAGCGGATGCCGATTTCTGTGGGCCCTGCGATTCCGATCGGGAGAGGGGTTCAGCATGCCGTCGGATGCGATTTTGGACGAGATTTTACCAGAAGGATTCTTAGATCGGACGATGGAGAGGGGATTGGTATGGCCATCTTGGGCCCCACAAACAGAAATACTAGCACACCCGGCTGTGGGTGGTTTTGTTTCTCATTGTGGGTGGAATTCTTTTTTGGAGAGCTTGTGGTGTGGAGTGCCAGTTTTAGCCTGGCCACTCTATGCAGAGCAGAGGCTTAATGCTTTTCTGCTGGTGAAGGAGTTGGGCCTGGCTGTGGAGCTGAGATTGGATTATAAGGGAGAGGGTTTGGTGAAGGGAGAGGAGGTGGAGAGGGGAGTGAGGTGTTTGATGGGGGAGTGTGAGGAAGGGAAGAAAGTGAGGAAGAGGGCTAAAGAGTTTTCAGAGATTGGTAAGGGGGCAGTTGAAGAAGGGGGTTCTTCCTTTGCTACCTTCAAACGCCTGGCCCACCAGTTTGCACAAGGTACTTAATGGTGGAAAGATGATGAATCGTTTTAAAGATTGTATCCAGTATTAAATTTTGTTTAGAATTTGACAGGTTTGTGTTTCTTTATAATATGAAGAAAATGAATGGTATAAATAATAATTATGGAAATCTTTTTTTGTTGGATGAGAAGCTGGGGAGGCCCACTTCTTAAGCTAATATCTTCTCCTTTCCTAGATTTAGGGAAAACATGTCTTTCACACACCTTCCTTACATTTATTAGGTTTTCCTCTTAATTGAGAGCAGGGCGAAGGCACATACACCACAAGGGGGGTCATGGCCGCCCCAATGACTTGCAAAATCCCTTTTATGCTTCATGGCATGTACATGCATGTGATTGAGAGTACACTTCTTATTTAGGTGAGTATTTTTCTTGTAAGAATGTTTTCTCATTTGATAATGTTGAAGGAGTGTATTTAAAAGAGGAAAAGATTCTAGTCTTTTAGTTGAATTGACCAACAATTTGGCCATTCTTTATGTCACGATAAAGATTCTAGTCGATTCTAGTCTTTTTTACAAAATGGATTACCATATTGCCAGCAACCCTCGAAAAAGAGTGTAGTTAAGACTTAATAAATCCTAGTAACTTTCAATAACTTGAGAAGTCTTCATTACTAGTAATCCTTGACTAAAACTTATTAGTCTAAACTAAAGGGAGCCCTTGCAAACTAAAGGGTTCTTCCTTTGCTCCCTCATTGGCTGCAAATCACCATCATATTTGACTTGTCGGGAGTTATTAATGCATGATGGACCAAGGGGCTTGTGGATCAAATCAACGACTCTAACCAAGTAAAGGAGGGAGGAGTTCAGGCCAATAAGTGTCTTATAAGAAGAGCATATAACTGACTTTATTCTAAGGTGTTCTAGTAACTTAATTGCCATTCTCTACTAATACTAATAATGAAAGGACAAAAGATGAATAAATTGTATTTTGAGTCTGGATATACGGGTGGATGGTAGTTTCAACTTTTTGCACCCAGTTGTGGTGCAGTTCAGCCCAAAAGACAATTTTGCTGCCTTCTTCTTTCTAATGTTTTCTAGTTTTTCATCTCCATGCCGTACAAATCAAAAGACCATTTTTCCCTCTTATTCTTTCTATTCTTCATCTCCACTTGTATTGCCGATCGTCACTTCACCACGGAAAGATGAAAAAGAGGAAGATAAAGAAAACGACGAGTAAAAAGAAGAATAGCGCTGGAAGAGGTGGTGCCTAGTATTGCAGTGTTCCAATTTCTTACCCTTGTTTTTTCCAAAACCCGAATAAATTGAAAATCTCTAATTGGGATTTGCTAGGAACCATGGCAGAACGCATTTGACGGACTGCCTATGTGGCTGATCTCTCAAGCAACAGCCCATCCGCGAAATGCCTTGTGGGATGGTCCCTAGCAAATCCATCCCTCTCTAATTTCATGTGTTGGAGGAAACGAGGATAAGAAGTTGGAACACCCCCCATGATTAAAAAAGCTTCAACTAAATAAATCAATCAATCAATCTGGAGGTCAAACCACATCCAACATCCCATCTCGAACATATCAGCTCTCGCTAAATTCCAATAACTCTCCCCCTCGTATCTTACATAAACAAGAGCTATTTAAAGTACTAAAAAAACCCTTCTGCTCCAAACCAACCTTCTTCAATTCAATGGAGAAACTCCGGCACAAAATTCCCGCCGGCAACGGGAACGTCGATTGTGATGAAGAAACCTTCTCGTTTGCAGCCATGGCCATGGGTCTCAAGGATCAAGATAAAATCTCCCCTCAGAGCAATAGCAGTAACAGTACTAGAAGAAGGAATTCGCGCCAAGATAGTGAGTAGAAACTACTGGATTCAGAGGGAGTTCCAGAAGCTGGAACAGTCAAGAAGCGGGAGCTTAAGAAGGTTCGATTTGAACAATGTTCTGATGCTCCAAAGGGTCAGTTGTTGCATCTACCGAAAACTCCGATGAGAACAGAGACTCTAGAAGTTAAATGGAAGGATCAGGGGAATAAAAAGGTGGGTGAAAACTCCGATGAGAACAGAAACTCTATAGAGAATGTCACACACTTGAACCTTCTATGCAGGTAGAGAGGACACCGGGGAAGATGACACTACACTAATCAAAGATCTGTTGTTGTTGTTGTCGTTTGTTTTTATTGTCATCTTTGTTGTTAGAAAGCTAATGTGTAGTCTACTTAATTCGACAGAAGGAATTTCTTTTATCCTTCTGTTATGTTTCTCCAACTAAGAGAGATTGTAGTGTCAGAAGCGGCTTAGCCAAGTTATGAAAAACATGGTTTGCTGCACCACTGAACAAGTGGACCCAAACCCACACAAAATGGTGTGCTTTCCATTATTTTTTAAAGTCGGGTGTGATTAGCAAAATTTCATTGAATTTTTTTACTTACGAAAGTTTTGTTAAAATTTTCCCTCTCGGCATGTTTGCCAACCAGGAAAAATTATTCAATAGAATATCCGTGGGCCCAATTGTGAAAGAGGAGCTGACAAAGAGGGAGAGGGTGTGACTGCATGAGAAGTAGGGCACAATAAGTTTGTTTTAAGATGAGCATGAAAGTGACTATCTTTTATCATTTTCTTTATTTTAAGGGGGTGTAAACCACATCACGAGGCTTATGAATTGAGGGTCTATGATAATCTAATCAAGGTATTCCCACAAGGGTAATCTAATCAAGGATTTGACCACCGGATCGGATCAATGAATCTGGTGGCATAAATGAGAAGCAGGGCACAATAAGTTTCTTTTAAAATGAATTGGAATCAATCCCAACCTGACGCAAACTCTCAGGTCACCCCTACTTAATTTTATAAATGAAAGATACTTTGAAATTGTACTGGATTTAAACTTTAAAATGATGAATAAAAAATCAAGAAATTTGCAACCATGTGCACCAAGTCAATTGCGTAGATGAATTGCTTTCTTCACCCCCTCTATCCTCATGCGCAGCATGTGCACCTCATCTTCCAGTCTTTATTATAACACGTCGCAATCTTTCATTTGATTTGAATAACAAAATGTAATGTCCGACAAAATAATTAAATTAGAAAAAGGAAGCGCACACCGTTTATGACTCTCTTTTTTACAGCAGAAGGAGGTGGCCCAGGGAAGAAAATGGGGCAAATATATCATTTCCCTTATAAAATGATGACCCCATAGTAACAAATTAACCAGGTGATGGAACAAGTGTAGGAAACCAGGAGTAGGCATATCAAGTAGTACAGAGAAGAAAAGGAAGAAGAAGAAGGATGAAGGTAAGATTAGTGTTGCTCCCATCGCCGGGAACCGGTCACATGACGCCGATGGTAGAGTTAGCCAAGCGCCTAGTCCAACACAACTCCTTCTCAGTCACCCTCCTCACTATGGTCCACCCTTTGCACTCCTCTTCCTCCTCCTCCTCCTCCACTGCCTCTTATATTGAATCCGTCGCCGGTCTAGACATCACCTTCATCGAGCTCCCTCACGTAGACCTCCCGTTCGACAGAACCAAGATCGGGATGTCCCACATGTATCTCTTCATAGAGAAGCACAAGCCGCATATCAAAAACGCCATCACCCAACTCCAATCCTCTTCTCCTTCCACCCCTATCCACGCTTTAGTCCTCGACTTCTTCATGACGTCCATGTTTGATGTCGCTGAGGATCTCGGCATCCCGGGCTACATCTATTTTGCCTCCGGTGCACCCCTGCTTGCGCTCATGCTCTATCTCCCCACCCTCGATGCAAAAATTACCGGCCACTACAAAGACTTGCAAGAAGAAGTAGAAATCCCAGGCTTTCCGCCATTGCCACCGCTTGTCTTGCCTAGGCCAATGTTGATCAGAGACGACGGGTATCAGGGTTTCATCTCCTATGCCCAAAGATTTCCAGAGGCAAAAGGTATTTATAACTTTAGATCTTATCATCTCTTATATGCAGACACATAGGCCAACTGTCTTTGGGTGCAATCATTCCAGCACAAATGTATAGTGTTGAAGTATAAATGATTAAATAAAGGGCGCTGATATTTCCCCCACCCCCCTTGTTGGTTATTCCCCCTCCTCTCTCTCTCTCTCTCTCTCCCTCCCCTGGCTAACGTTAAACGTTAGGCTTTAACTTATATGTCACGTTTCCCAACATTTGACGTCTCTCTCCACACACACAACCAGGAACAGTTAGTGGGCCCAACAGAAACCGTTGGTGGAATGGTGGGCCCATCTTTGAACAACGTAGGCTCCGCCCATACCACACCATAGGATGATCCAAACCGTCCATTTAATGGGGCATAAACGTAAATAGGTTGCGTCCCAAAATATCATTTCAATATACTGATCCTAGCCATCCGATCTAAATAGAAACTACATCTTATGCAACCTCTATAGATTGTAGGGTTGTGATCATCCTATGAAAATGATTTTTGAGGCACAACCTATTTACATTGTGGCCCATCAAATGAATGGTTTGGATCATCCTATGGAGTTGGTTATACAGTAACATTAAGGCCCGTCCAATACATAGGATGAGACAAGCCATCCATGGTTTGGATAATGCTACGGAGTTGGTTGTATAGTAACATTAAGGCCCAATCGTAGGCCCTACCGATATTTTTCAAATTGAAGTGTACGGTCCACAAATAGGATGATCCAAGCCGTCCATGGTTTGGATCATCCTATGGTGTGGTTCGTACAATAACATGAAGGCTCAATTTAGGCCCCACCCATATTTTGAAAATGAAGTGTACCGTCCAGATCATAGGATGATCCGAGCCTTCCATATGATGGGCCATAATGTAAATGGGTTGTGCCCCCAAAATCATTTGCAGGATGATCACAACCCTCCAATCTATAGAGGTTTCCATAATAAGCAATTTCTCTTTATATCCGAGAGCTAGGATCATCATATGGAAATAGACCAGATGGTTTTTTGGGACACAACCTATTTACGATGTGGCCTATCAAATGGACCGCTTGGATCTTCCTATGGTCTGGACGGTACATTGTCATAGTGGGTTGGATTTGGGGAGAGAATTTTGGGGGCCCATCAACTGCTCCTGCTGTGGAGAGAGAGAGAGAGAGAGAGAGAGAGAGATGTGGGAAACGTACACTAACAGGATTCAAGGGGGGTGAGGACCTGAAGGAGAGGAATATCAGCGCCCTAAATAAAATCAACTCTAATAGCTTAAGCTTATAGAGTAAATGGTTATTTCACATGGTACCAGAGCTATTGCCTCACGGCAGTTCTGGGTTCAAAACTCAACAACACCCAATTGCCAAACAAACAAAAGAAGGGCCAACACGTGAGGGGACTAGTGCTGAAGTATAAATGATTAAATAAATTTCTAAATTTCTAATCCTGAACCCGAAAGTAAAACACACTTGTGGGAGAGTAGTACTAGGATGGGTTATCTCTAAGTCAAATTGCTGTAGCAGTTTTTGTGTTTTTTTTTTCTGTGTAGTTTGATCGGTGTTTTCCTTCACAGGTATAATCGTGAACACATTCACAGAGCTAGATTCCATTTTCTGTGTAGTTTGATCGGTGTTTTCCTTCACAGGTATAATCGTGAACACATTCACAGAGCTAGATTCCACGGTGCTTGAGGCAATCAACGAGGGGCGATGTTTACCGGACCACCCCACCCCACCCATCTACCCTGTAGGACCTTTGATCGGTGTCAAAGAGAACCCAGAAACGTCATCAAATGCCTGCATCGAATGGCTAAACAAGCAGCCTCTAGCATCAGTGGTGTTCTTATGCTTCGGGAGCATGGGCGCCCTCCCTGCAGCCCAAGTTAAGGAGATAGCTCTTGGGCTAGAACAGAGCGGATGCCGATTTCTGTGGGCCCTGCGATTCCGATCAGGAGAAGGATTCAGCATGCCGTCCGATGCGAATTTGGATGAGATTTTACCAGAAGGATTCTTAGATCGGACGGTAGAGAGGGGATTGGTATGGCCATCTTGGGCCCCACAAACAGAAATACTAGTACACCCGGCTGTGGGTGGTTTTGTTTCTCATTGCGGGTGGAATTCTTTTTTGGAGAGCTTGTGGTGTGGAGTGCCAGTTTTAGCCTGGCCACTCTATGCAGAGCAGAGGCTTAATGCTTTTCTGCTGGTGAAGGAATTGGGTCTGGCTGTGGAGCTGAGATTGGATTATAAGGGAGAGGGTTTGGTGAAGGGAGAGGAGGTGGAGAGGGGAGTGAGGTGTTTGATGGGAGAGTGTGAGGAAGGGATGAAAGTGAGGAAGAGGGTTAAAGAGTTTTCAGAGATTGGTAAGGGGGCAGTTGAAGAAGGGGGTTCTTCCTTTGCTACCTTCAAACGCCTGGCCCACCAGTTTGCACAGGGTACTTAATGGTGGAAAGAGGATGAATGGTTTGAAAGATTGTATCCAGTATTAAATGTTCTTTAGTATTTGACGGGTTTGTGTTTCTTTATAATATGAAGAAAATGAATGGTATAAATAGTGTGTAGATAAGTTATCTACACACTAGCTTAAAATACGGTGGAGAGCCACATTGTTTGGGTGATCCATACCGTTTTCTCTCTCTCAAATAGTAATTATGGAAATCTTTTTAGTTGAATGAGATTATGAGAAGCTGGGGAGGCTCACTTCTAAAGTTAAGTTCTTCTCCTTTCCTAGATTTAGGGTAAACATGTTTTTCACACACCTCCATACATTTATATTAATTGAAAGTACACTTCTTATTTAGGTGAGTATTTTTCTTATAAGAATGTTTTCTCATTTGGTATGATTTCAAATGTTGAGCGATGAGATTGTGTTAGCAACTTGGGTTTTTCACTCTAAAAGAAAATGTTATACATCAGCCGAGGGAGAATTAAAATACTACGTATTGGGGCGGAAAACAGATTCCAGCATTTTCCCCTTTAATTCTGACCTGTGTCACTTTTGCCCTCTTGGTTCCGTCCATTTTTTATTTTATTTTTTTGTCAGATTCGGGCAGAATCAGAATAGGATGCCAATTCCAGCCCCTAATTCCAGTAAATAACTCGAATGTCCCAAAGATCATTTTGCCCTCTTCTTTCTAATTTTTTTCTATTTTTTCATCTCCAAGCTGTACAGTCCGAAAGACCATTTTGCCATCTTCTTCTTTGTAAAAATTTTCTATTTTTCATCTCCATTTGCATGGCCGGTCGTCACTTCAACACGAAAGAGGGAAAAGGAGGAAGAGGAAGATGAAGAAGATGAAGAATAAGAAGATGAGAAAAAGGAAAAAGAAAAATCAACGCCTGGAGGTAGAAGAAGAAAAAGAAGAATTTGCAAACTACAGGGTCAAATCGGTAAAAATGAGATAAAAAGCCAAAAAAAGTCAAGTAGATTGAGAAAAAGATTGGACGTCAAGTGTCTTTAAAGAGCATAATTCTAAAGTTTTTCATAACTTAATTATCAGGGATTTGCCAGGTCCGCGAAGGCATTTCGCGGATGGTCTGTTGCATGTGAGAGCAGCCACACAGGCTCACTTTTCAGCAGATTTTGTCTTCATTCATGAGGTGGCTGCTCTCACATGCAACAGACCATCTGCGAAATGCCTTTTGCGATGGATGCTAGCAGATCCCTAATTATCATTCTCCCTGCTAGGGAATAAAAACATGAAAGGGAATAAAAACATGAAAGGGGTGATGCCTAGTACTGCAGTGTTCCAATTTCTTACCCTTGTTTTCTCCAAAACCTGAATAAATTGAAAATCTCTAATTGGGATTTGCTAGGAACCATTGCAGAAGCCATTGCACGGAGCTGCTGTTGCATGAAAGCAGCCACCTCATATGAATTAAATGAATAAAGACAAAATCTGCAAAAGAGTGAGCCTATGTGGCTGCTCTCTCACGCAACAGCCCGTCAGCGAAATGCCTTTTGGGATGGTCCCTAGCAAATCCCTCCCTCTATAATTTCATTTGTTGGAGGAAACGAGGATAAGAACTTGGAACGATAAAAAAAAGGGCTTCAACTAAAATAAATCAATCAATCTCCATCAAAATAACTAAATACGGACGGCCGAGGTCAAACCACATCCAACATCCCACCTCGTACATTTCAGCTCTAGCAAAATTCCAATTACTCTCCTCGTATCTTGCATAAACAAGAGCAATATAAAGTAAACAAAAAACCCCTTCTGCTCCAAACCAACCTTCTTCAATTCAATGGAGAAACTCCGGCACAAAATTCCCGCCGGCAACGGCAACGTCGACTGTGATGAAGAAACCTTCTCGTTTGCAGCAATGGGTCTCAAGGATCAAGATAAAATCTCACCTCAAAGCAATAACAGTAACAGTACTAGAAGAAGGAATTCGCGCCAAAACAGTGAGAAGAAACTACTGGATTCAGAAGGAGTTCAGGAAGCTGGAACAGTCAAGAAGCGGGAATTTAAGAAGGTTCGATTTGAACAGTGTTCTGATGCTCCAAAGGGTCAGTTGTTGCATTCGCGGAAAACTCTGAGGGGACGTCAGATGAGAACAGAGACTTTAGAAGTTAAATGGAAGGATCAGGGGAATAAGAAGGTGGGTGTGAAGAATTCAGGTTGCGGAGGAAAGTTTTTCCGGTCGTTTGTGTCGGCCTGTAGAGAATGTCACACGCTTGAACCCTCTATGCAGGTAGAGAGGAGGACAACGGGGAAGATGACAGTACACTAATCAAAGCCCTGTTGTTGTTTATTTTTATTGTCATCGTTGTTGTTAGAAAGCTAATGTTTATTCTACTTAATTCTACAGAAAGAATTTCTTGGATCCTTCTGTTATGTTTCTCCAACTAAGAGAGATTGTAGTGTCAGAGCGGCTTAGCCAAGTTATGAAAAACATGGTTTGCACCATTGAACAAGTGGACCCAAACCCACACAAAATGGTGTGCTTTCCATTATTTTTTAAAGTCAGGTGTGAGTAGCAAAATTTCATTGAATTTTTTTCCTTACGAAAGTTTTGTTAAAATTTTCCCTCTTGGGTCTTGGCATGTTTGCCAACCAGGAAAAATTATTCAATAGAAAATCCGTGGGCCCAATTGTGAAAGAGGAGCTGACAAAGTGGGAGGAGAGTTGTGAGGACATGACTGGAGAGTGCGTGAGATATCCATAGAAGACAGTGAAAAAAAATACACCAAGTCCAATTCATTTTTTTCATGTTATTCAGGGGCCTCACGTGCTCCCCTCACTCCCATCCTCTCGAAGTCTCTCCCTCTTGGGCAATCTCTCACAAGTCACAATTGGCCCCACTAATATTCCATGGAATAATTTTTCATGGTGACCAAACATGCCCTTCCCTGAAATGTTTTGTCAGGGAAATGAAAACACAGCTATAGCACTGGTAATGTCATTCTTTCTTCCGCCTATCAGAAATCAAAACAAGAAAACTCGCAATCATGGAGTCAGTTGGGTGCTGTGGGAATTAAAAGAAAAATTCATTCTGGAAACAGCTAACACTGACCAAAGATAAAGACTAATGCAGTTCCAAGATTCGCCTCATCAAAACTTATTGCAATGTACCCAAACAAAAATATTTCAGGTTTCAGTATAACACTTAGCAGGGTGGTATATTACATGCATTCTTGTTAAAGAGAAATAGAAGACTACAAAAGCTTGGAAAGCATATTTATTATTAATATACAAAATAAACACTGCGCTAATAAAACAGATGAGGAGTTAATGAAAACTTACAACAATGCATGAAATGTCGTCCTTGCTTTTCCGAGAGAGAGCCTCTTCAGTCAGATGCATGGCTGCCGACTGAGCATCCTTTATGTCTCTAATAGAATCCACCGCCTCTTGGTTCGACATCACCTGAAAATATTAAAAATTCCCCAAGAAATGTGATTTCCATCTAATCAACTCTCTTGGGCAATCATTAACTTAGCCAAGAAAATCTAGTCTTGGCGTTATTGGGTTCAGTAAAACTTGAAAAAACTCAGCCAAGTCAATGAAAAACTTGGCCAACTTGACCAAGGAATAAACTCACACAGACCACTGGGAGAGCACTGAGTTGTCTGGCCAGTCCAAGTTCTTAAAAATTGGTACGAGAATAACCTTATCACAAGGATTCAAACAAGCACCTCACCTTCCATAACCCATCACTTGCCAAGATGAGGCACTCTGTATCGGGTTCTATCATTTCAACCACGACGTCTGGATCTGAACTTAGGTGCATCTTCAAGCTCCTATCACCGAATGCCCTTGCTACTGCTAGCCGCCCATCAACGCGTGATACATCCCCTGAATATAGCACATCATTTAACTAAACTGTTAATCATGTGATGAGGATAAGAAAGTTGAAAATCTTAATTTTCATACCCACCAAATAAAATAAAATAAAATTGTAAATAAATGTTTTCTTTTCTTAGACCTCATTTATCCAAATTTATATTCACTTTGTCCTATATGACTTTAAATTTATCTACTATAAACTAATTTGGCCTCTCGTGAATCTGTTGTCATGAGTTTACTCACATATGAATCTAATCAAACAATACCTAAATTCTGATGTTGACTTAAGCCAAAATGAATGCACGGTGTTTTGCCTAGCAAAACTTGAAAAAGTCAGTCGGGTTCAATGAAAACTCGTGTTAATTGGGCACTGACTAGGCCATGCCACTCACCCAGGCCAATGGATGAGTTCATGGCTGAATCCTGGTCACTAAACCAAGAGTTCAAGTAAAGACCCAATATGCATTATACAATGTACTATTAAAGGGAAAGTTCAGAGAATTATGAATATTTGTAACCATAAGCAAATATATGAGCTCACACAGTTTTGAAAATATCCTGTTATGGATGCATACACCACATCTATATGTAGTGGAAAATGAATGTGTATAAAAAATAAGTCAGATGTTAAAGAGTGCCTAAGTACTGGCAATGGCAAAATTACAAACTAATTTGAGATGCTGGTAAGGACATCCGGCTGTTAAAATTTGTAAGAGAAGATTGGTGCTCTAGAACAGAATTTGTTGGCCAACAATTTATCGGAAGTACCATTTAAAAAAGAAAAAAGAAAAGGAAAAAAAATAATTTAATATTTTAAAAAAAAAAAAAAAACAATTTATCGGAAAGGATATAGAAATATCTGGATACCTGGAAATTTTGACACAAAACCACCTTTTTTCTCAATGCTCTGCCGCTCTTTGCTCGGCTCATGATCAATTGATAGCTGTTTGGCCACACCTTTCTTACATATGACTGCTCGAGAGTCTCCAACATTTGCCACTACCAGCTTTTCACCATTGATCAATATCGCTGTAACTGCAGTTGAGCCTCCTCTTCCCAAGTCAACTGCTTTCTCCAAAATCTTGCTATCAGTCTCCTGATATGCTTTCCTGATTGCATTCTCAGTTTCAGTCCAGAAAGCAGGCTGCTCAGGGCGACAAAATACAATGTAACTTTCTCAAAATCCCAGGTCAATATTTTGTAAAAAAAAAAAGAGGGACATGTGAAGAAAAACGGCACTCACTCCACATAGAGACATGTACCGAGCAATAAGCACTGATGAACCTAAAGTACCTTACCTCATGTAGAATATTTTCAAACAGATGGGATTGCAAGTAATCTGCAACATCATGACCCAAATGTCCGTCGAATATTGCAAATAAACCCAACTCAGAGTCATGTACTTTCTTAAATTTGGCAACGACATAATCTTCCATGGCATGATTTGATTTTCCCTTCACCAAGTGGAAGCCATGTGTAATATGCGTGCCTGATAATTTGCTCTTGCCTTTTCCTGTGTCTGATGAAGATGAACCAAACCCAGCTTTAACCTATGAGCATACAATATCTGGGTTATTTAGTAATACATTGGTGATATAATGCAAGCCTTTGTCTATGGAAAAAAAGGAAAAGAAAAATGTCCAGTCAGTAACATGCAAATGCTAGAGAAGTTTTATGGTGTGAAAGGGTATGATGTTCACAAGAACTCATAAAATCATACGGGTTCCATAGGGAATAGTTCCGACCTAAAAATTGGTGTGGGGAAACCGTATGTAATAATAATAATAAAAAAAAAACTCATAAAAGCAACGGCCATACAGCTCCTAGTACTTACTATTATTATGAATATAAATTAACGACAAAGGCTTCTAGTAGTCCTCGCATGAATAAAACTGATGTTCGCGTGTGACATTACTTCTGTTTTTTTTCGGAAATATAAAAAATTAGAATCAAAGGGAAAAAGCATTACAAAAGGAGCAAAGATCACCCCTCAACTAAAATTCCGCCTTGCCCACTCCTTGGCAAGAGAACCGCCACATAATTGCTTCCTGTATGATTTTTTTTTTTTTTTGAAAAGATAAAAAAGTTTATTACTAGAAGGGTAAAATTACAACACATACTCTAGAGTGTGTCAGTGTGTGTGGGTGGGTGGGTGCGTGTGCGGGTGGTTGGGGGGGGAGGGGTTTGGGGTTTGCAAGAAGGAACGACTGGCTCTCCACAAAATTTCCACAATTTCAGAAATTATATAGCCCAGCCTCCATGGCTCAACCCAGTTAAGGAGTTCTTTTCTTTAAAGTCAATTTTTAAAAAAAAAGTTCTTTTCTTAGCTTCGTTAAGAGTCCTTAATGCCAATAGGGTCTCAACAGGCTACAATTGCCTCACCTTTGTCATCTCTAAACAATCCTCCTAGTGGATTGCTTACAAATATTGATCAAAATTCAGCTTAATAGGCAAAGGATGTGGCCGAACCCAGTTGGAACAATTTCTCTCGTTGAAGAACCTCACACCTCAATGATTTCCTCCTACTTTCTGAAAAATCCTACAGTTGTGAACCCCAAAAGATGAAGCCTTTGTTGCCATGGCATAACAAACATTAACAACATCAAGTACCATTTGTATGAAGGAAGCACATTTGTCCTCAAAAAACTTGTTGGTTCCTTTCCCTCAAAATAGTCCAAACCACAAAATGTGTCAAGGACAAAAGCACAAGCCCACAATATCCAAGATGTCTACTTACTCCACCATCACCCATCCAAGAGAGACCCATCACTCTAGAAACACCAATAAATCCCAAACCATTTGAGAACCGCACCACAAATCATCCTGACTAATCTACAGTGGATAAAGATATGATTTATTCACCATCCCAAAAAAAACGATATGGTTTATCAACTTATTCGCCAATTGGAATTTCTTCCTCTTCAGCATATCAATAGAATTATCCAGTGCAACACCTACATCCAAACAAAACCTTGCAGTATTTGAGAACTCCCCCTAAATCCTCTTGTCTAATCTTCAAAAGGGAGGCCTATGTATAGCCATTCTAAAGCTCTTGAAGGGGACAAAATAGAATTTCGGAAAAAAATAAAGAAAGGTTTTCTTTGAAGCCTGTTTTTCTACGTATTCTTTTCTTCAGTGTAGAAATTTTATAACTTGGTGAATGAAGAATTTAGGTTCAAGAGAGAGCGAGAGCTTCAAGTGTTTGATTTCTTAAAGAATCTGCATCTGAATTAGCTGATCGCCAGTCATATTGAATCTCTATATCGTGACTCTTTAGCATCTCCAAAATCTCCTCTATAGCATCCATGAATCTCCATAGAAAGCTAATCTAGTCTCACTCACCTGACCATGAACGAGTCTCCCCCTCAATGATAATATGATTTAGCTGAGATTGATCGGCAAATCAAATTCCAGTAAGAAGAGCCTAAACCTCTGACTCATTAGAGTTCGACGTATCTGAACTTCCATGGAAGAAAGAGAAGAGAGATGGAAGAAAGAGACTGAGACAAAAAAGTGAGAGTCAGCTAATCGACCTCTCATATTATATGATATATATGTGTGTCTGTTAGGGCTACATACAAA
Organism: Tasmannia lanceolata; assembly: GCF_043159265.1. NCBI lineage: Eukaryota > Viridiplantae > Streptophyta > Magnoliopsida > Canellales > Winteraceae > Tasmannia > Tasmannia lanceolata. The sequence continues at coordinate 61,735,332 of NW_027518692.1, read as the reverse complement.
GACCAAAATACCATTCTAACACTCCCCCTCAAGCTAGAGTGTATATGTCATACAACCCTTGCTTGTTACAAATGTCTCTCAACTTGGATTTTCCCAATTTAGTGAATACATCCGCCAGGAGATCTCTAGATCGAGCGAAGGTCGTGCAAATCTCTCCTCTTTGAAGCTTCTCACGAACTAAGTGACAATCTACTTCAATATTCTTTGTCCTCTCATAGAACACTGGACTGGAAGCGATATGAAGTGTTGCCTTGCTGTCACAATACAATGATGCTTGATGTGAAGATGGAATACCAATCTCAGACAAAAGAGACTTCAACGAGGTCAACTCTCCACATGTATGAGACACAGCTCGATACCCTGCTTCTCCACTCGACCTAGCCACCACATCTTGCTTTTTACTTCGCCATGACACTAGATTCCCTCCGACAAAGGTGCAGTATTCTGTAGTCGACCTCCTAGCTACTAGAGATCCTGCCCAATCCGCATCTGTGAATTGTTCCAATTGCATATGATTGTGCTTCCTAAAGAATAAGCCTTTTCCAGGAGCACTTTTCAAGTATTTGACCATTTGCATGGCAAAGTATTTGACTAGAATCAAGCCAACAAGGCATCACAAGGCCCCGGAACTTCAGAGATCCGAAACCCAATCGAAACAAACCACAGTAACGACAACAACGCAAACAACCGATGAGACGAGAAACACCTGGGATGAGGCAGATGCAAACCACGTAGACATAGGGATCAGAGAGCACATCAATCCGAGTCCCATCAACACACACTACATGCAATCAAGAACCATCAAAGAAGAGAAATCAGCCAAGCATCACAGACGGCAGAGTAGCACAAAAACCCTAGAAGAAGAAGGAACTGAGTTTCTGGCTATGGGTGATAGAAACCCGAAAGACACTGGGTTGGTGCGGGTTATGGTCCGGGTGGGATGGTATTTTTGTTTTCGAGGAGGGGTGGACGGCGGCTTTGGGCGGGGCAGCTAGGGCAACGGGGGTGGGCGGCGGCGGTTTGGTGGTGGAGGATGGATGGGGGTGGCGACTAGGGTAAGGAGGGTTGGGTCGGTTAGGGCAAGGAAAACCCAAAAGAGAATTTTATTTTTTTTCATTTTTTTTTTTTTTTTGCTTCACTATTCTGGCAGTACCTAGGACCCTAGAAATCAGAACCTAGGGCTCTGATAGCGAATTCGATGTATAAAAACTTCCATGGAAGAAAGGAAACAAAGAGAGATGGAATAGAAAGAAAATGAGAGAGAAAAGTGAGAGTCAGATAATCGACCTCTCACATTATATGATATCTATATATGTGTGTGTCTACTAGGGTTACATACAAAGACCAAAATACTCTTCTAACATATGCCCACTAAACAACCCTAGAGAAAATTTGCCTCTGAATATTGCACACATATTTGGATACGCCTTTAAAAACTCTCATGTTCCTTTCCTTCCATATGATCCAAATAGTGGCTGCTAAGAACAAGCTCCACATAGTCCTACCTCTAGAAGGTCACGAGACAAAACTTCACAACCCAGAATGATCGATAATCTGACCAAGGAGAACCAAACTGGCTCCGAAGAGACCAAAGAGGAAGTACCAAAGTTTATGGCAATGAAGCAAGAGATGGTCTACAGAAGAAAATGGAACTAAACAACATCCAGATTTTGGGGGTCAAGGGCGCTCTTCTTACTAAATCATAGTAAAGGGGTCGAGGGAGCTTTTCTTACTAAATCATAGTTAGAATGCTATGTGATCTAATAGAATGGATACCACATTATTAACAATATCCTATGACACCTAGATAGAGATACGGATATGCAGATATGAGGCCAAATATATGACAACTCCTACTCAAATCTAGCAGAGGTTATGTATACAGAAATCTCATACCATGAGATATGACAGAGAACATATATAAATAAATAAAAAGTAGACAACTCAATTAGATTTAACTTGAAAGAAAGAATTGGTATTATATTGAATATTGCAACTATAGCTCTATACTCAAAATTGTAACTGCAAATATGCAACACCAACAAATAAGAAGAATGATACTTAGTTTGATAGCAGTCGATACATTTGAAACGTGATAGTTAAACTGAGACAAGTGTTCACCAAATATATGGTCCAAGCATCGGTACGTATCGCATCCGAGAAAACATAATCTACTCTGTCGCGTGCTAAATTAATCGACGAGTTTTGAACTTTTCTTACTGCTCTTACATGTGGGATTATAGTATTATACCCAATAAAATGCATCAAAACAAACATGACATAGCATATGTGCCCGATCGATTCCGGACATTTCAAAAGGGCACTTGGACGAAAAAATACAGTGAGTTCTGAAGTGGATGGACCCTTTTATGACTTCTAATTAACCTCTGATTGCTTCTAACATGGGTCTAAAAAACCCTAACTCCTGAAGTGAGTGCACCCTTCTAACATGGAACTTGTAGATTTTAATATCGTAATACCATTCACCAATCAATTTTTTTCCCATTTTATTCTCCCTAATTCCTTTTCTCTAGCCCTCACAAATCCAATTAACAGAATGCATTACAAAAGAAAAAAAAAAAACATGAAACAGAGATCGGAAAGCAGGGCTAGAGAAACAATATGTCGTGATTCAAAGAAAAATATGGGAGAATATGAAGAGAATGCAAAACCTTCATCTTGTGCAGGATTTCTCTTCCGGTCATGGCGTCCTTCTGGAGGCTACTGTTAAAATACCTAAATGCAGGAAAAAAAACAGAGAGAACAAAATCCGAGACCCCTCTGAAAGCAGAGAGAAAGATAAAGAGAGAGAGGTGTGGGAAGGTGTGAGAAAAAGAAAGCGGTGGTTCTGGACAACTAATAGGAGGTCTACGCGTGGGGTGGAATTATCAAAAGTCAGAAATGGAACTGGTCGCCGATAAGAAACGGAGTGACATTTCCGCCACAGTTTCCAGCATTTTCCACGCCTGTCGCTTGTCTCTTTCTCTACACAGTTGCATTTTCTTCATGGCCATGATTTGTTCGCCCCACTGTAGGATTATACGCCCCACTTTTAGCATGATTTAACGTCAAAAAGCGTTAAAGTCTGCCCACAATTCACGTAAGTGGGGGCGCATAATCCTACAGGGGGGCGAAAAATCATCTCCCTTTCTACACTACTTTTGTTTTGATTTTTCGTACAGAGACAGACAAATCGGGTGGAAATACTAGTAAGGGGTCACCCAAAAATCAACCTTCCACTTTCCTGCGAAAGACCAAAAAAAAAATTAAAAAAAAAAGACCAAGACTAATCTCGCCCAAACCCATGTTATTAAATTGAGTGTGCTCCTACGTGCTTAACCAAGTGTGGAATTGAAAATCCATAATAAGAAACAGACAAGCATTGCATTTGCCTGGAACTCACCTCGGAGAAGAGTGGTAACTGGTAAGTAGTGTTCGGTTGTCAACCTCGTGTGGTAGGAAGTTTCATTACCAATATAGAGAGGGTCCAGAGAAAAGGCATAAGTTCCAAGAAATCCATCCAAAATTTCATCTTTTTTTGTGGGCTTGGGTTGGATATTATAGGGAGGGGACAATGGTGACACATCACTTGACATGCAAGGGGTTTTAATGCTATATTGACAGCCAAACAATGAGTTTTGCTAAAATGGCACCGGGATGCCAAGCAAAATCCGGTGCTCCGTTTGGTTGTTGGGTTTTTTTTTTCCTAGGATTTATGTGGGAGAATATTTAGTGGTCACATTAGCTTTTTCTTGGTGACATCAGCAAAATCTTGTCTTGAAAATGGTGGTCTCTCTTTCTCTCTCTACTCTCTCTCTCCACTCGTCATAATATCTTTCTCTAATTAATACTTGTCCCCTCCTTTGTCTCCTACCTTTACCTATATAAATCCCAGGAAAAGAAAAAAACCTCACAACCAGACGGAGCAGGCTAATCTCGGCTTTTGTGCCATTTTATGAAAAAAAGCAAAAAAAAAGGAGAAAATTTGTCGTGTGAAGAGGCTATTAGTTGGTTCCATACTTGGTTCCCAACTCAGTTACCGTATCACTATTATTTTTTAATTTCAGCCCTTTCACAAGAAAATGAAGGGCGCATTTTATGGGTGATGTAAAACACCCTCAATAATATTAGTCGTGTGTTCTTCAATCAATTTTAGCAGCATTTTTTATGCTTTTTTGTGCAAAGAAAGGATAGCATTGTTTGGTTTGATAACATTGTTAAAACTGCCCCATCCGTTATTTTTTGAGAAATCTGACTTGAAAGATGTAAAAGAATCTTGGAAAACCAAATGACCCAAACCAATCAGATTTAAAATAAAACAGAGTAGATGGTTCTCTTTTACAGTAGGAGGTTTCGTGTTCTAGGGGTTAGTGATTGGACAGTGCACCGGCACCGGCACTGTACTATTGACTATGAGTGGCAGGTCTTGACATGAACCAATGACGTTGTGCGATGGGGATGATGGGGATCAGTGTAGTTCCAGGAGGTGGCATGTCTCAGTAAGTTGACAGGTGATGGGGAACAAGTATGGTCCCAGGCGGTGATGCGTTAGTGAACCGGCAAGGGTGACCGGTTTCTTCCTCTATTGAGTGCTCCTAATCGGCCGAGGACCTTTGGGGATGTCAGCTGTCATTGGCCTTGTGCTCCACCACGTGGTAGCATCGGGTCGCAAGCTGTCTGGTGCCGGCTGGCTGACTGACGGCTCTCCTCTCATATCAAAGCAGTGGGACCAATGCAACAGTTAATGAGTCAAAACTACTCTTACTGATTTGATGTAGCTTATAGCGAAGAGAGTGAGCCCATTCGGTCGTCTGTCTAAAATATGTCCGTGTCTGGTAGGTTCGTAAAATGAGAGGCACATGACACGTGTACGGTTGAGACCACTCCCTGTCCCGCGTTCTTCCTGCACGGTTGAGACCACTCTCTCGCTTTTCCATCCTTTACCCGATTCGCGTATTCATCACGCCGGGGGCCTTTTCGTCAATTTCCTCTTTCACGTAGAAAGGTAAAAGAGGTAGTTTTGGCCCAATTTCCTCATTTCGTTTCTCCGTGTTTAGCGATATAGAGCGAGAGCTCATCAGAACAGAACAGGGGGATGCTGCTGCCCATTTTACGGTATCGTTTTACGTTTCTCAGAGAACTCTTTTTCCTCTAACTTCTCGTCTTCTCTTCTTTTGTTTTTTTGTAGGCTCCTTCGCTCTGCGTTCGGATCATGAAAACCTCCTCCCACAAGCATCGCAAGAATACCACCGAGGTCAGTCTTTTTCTTCTCTCTAGGGTTAGGGTTAGGGTTAGGGTTTTTTTCTCTTACAATTTTCTTATTTCTTCTCTTATAAGGAATTAGCGTCCTTCTCTCTATCTTTATCACTTTCTTGTTTAGGTTCGTGCTCGTCTCCATCGGAAGAATAGAGCAAAGAAACGTGGCAATGATGTTTCCGTCTCCGATTCCGATGACGATCGGAGGAGTAATTCGTCTGTCTCGTATTCATCTTCGGAATCCGAGGATGGATTTAGGAATAAGCGATCAAACATTCGAGGAGATTCGAAGAAGATTCGGAAGAAGTCCCGGCGATCACCCAGCCACGAAGCTAGGGTTAGGGTTAGGGTTTCGCCGACACACCGATCAAGGAAAAAATTGTCGTCAAAGAAGCGTAGTGCTACTGGTTCTGAGTCAAGGAAGAAATCTGTGAAGAGGAAGCAAGGAATTAAGCGATCTCGTAGAGATGTGAGCGGCTCTTCTCCGAGTAGTTATTCTTGCTCAACCTGTTCTGATTCGAGTAGTGGTGGTGGAGATATCAAATTTGAGAGGTCGAAGAAATCGGAGGGGAAAACACAGAGAGGTAGGTCTGATAGAGGTGAACGAACAAAGAGAAGAATCAGAGACAGGTCTAGGTCGCGGAGCTGTTCATCATGTAGTGAATGTAGTAAAAGAAGTCATCGGAGGTCAAGGTCGGTTACTGTTAGTAAGAAATCTAAGGAAATTGAAAGGAGAGAGCGTGTTAAGGATGAGAATAAGGCTGAAATCATTCAGGCTTACGATGATTGTCCTTCTTCGCGAAGTAACGACAGTTATGAGGGAGGGAGGAAGAGGGAGAGTGGGCTAGATCATACCCAGCACATATCAGAGAAGAAGAGAAGGATAGACGTTAATGGAGCTGCATATAATCGCGACAAGGTTGACACCAAACAGGAAGAGAAAGCCCATGCCAAGCAGGAAGAATTGTTTTCTAAAATTACGATGGGGGTATCGGGGGATGATGAAGCTCGTTGTGATCGGAATGATTCTTGCTCAACCAAAACTTTGATGGCAATGAAGAATGAGGTTTCTGGTAAAGTTGGTGGTTCGGAAATTGATGATCTGGAGTCACTCTTAAGACAGAAAGCTTTGGAAAATTTTGCAAAGTTTCGTAATGGGCTTCATGTAAACTCAAAATCTGATGAGAAAGATGGAAGTGGAGTTTCCAAGCAAGCCATGGGAAAAGCTGAATCTACGCAAATTGGATCTCGCGGGGGAGCTGGTGGTAAAGCAGGGGCAATGCAAGTAGCCCAAAATGTAAGAACTGTTGGTATTTCAGCAGATGGGAAGTCCACTAATTCCCTAGAAGGTGATGAGAAAGATAGAAGTAGAGTTCCCAAGCAAGCCATGGGAAGAGTAGAATCTACCCAAGTTGGATCACGCGAGAGAGCTGGTGGTAAAGCAGTGGCAATGCAAGTAGCCCCAAACTTAAAAACTGGTGGTATTTCGGCAAATGGGAAGTACACTAGTTCTCTAGAACGTGATGGAGCTATTCTCGAAGGAAGGTACCGAAACGAGTCTATGACTAAATTGGTGATTAATCCATCAACAAATCCTGGTGGTTTGCCACCCAATCGGATATCCATTGCCAGTAATCCCACAAGGGCAAATATTAAGAATGTTGATATTCATAAATCTATGGCAGGTGCTTCAACATTTAGGCAAGATTCTTCTGCTGATAACCCCAACCTTCATGAAGGAAGGTACCGAAACAAGTCTACGACTATATTGGTGACTAATCCATCCACAAATCCTGGTGTTTTGCCACCCAGCCGGATATCCGTTGCCAGTAATCCCACAAGAACAAGTATTAAGAATGTTGATATTAATAAATCCATTGCAGGTGCTTCAACATTTAGTCAAGATTCTTCTGCTAATAACTCCAATGTTATTGTTAGTGGTATTCGCCGTCATGTGGACCATGTGAAACCCAAGATAGTTGAGGATCATACAAATTGTGACAGTGCTCCTTGTAGCAGTGAAAAACAGAATATTCTAATGCAAGCACCTACCTCACAAGATTCTTCTAACAAAAGGTTGTCAGAGCACACCTCTGTGACCAAAACAAGCCCAGACAATAAGGTGTCTGAAATCCCAAATACCACACCTGGTAGTAGCAATATGCATGGTGCTGAAGTTAATAAAGGTGATGAATCTGCTCCCATGGATTCATCTTCCCTCAACCCTGGGACTGGGCACCATGTATCAAATGAACCGAAGGCTGAAGCTCAAAGTGGCTCACAATTCGAGCAAAAGACAATGTCTGTCATGCGTGGAGGTGAAATGGTGCAGGTGGGTTTTTTTTTGGCTTTTTATGGATCAAATTGTCGGACCAAAAAAAAATAACAGTAAAAATCTGATTGCTAGAGTTTACACGCGGAATGAAATTTTATCTGACGTTTAAAGTTGGAGTATTTTTTTTTCTTTTCATTCTCATCAGCAGTTAACAACCATTGCAATGTGTTTGGCAGGTGAGCTACAAGGTTTACATACCAAAGAAGGGCCCAGCCTTGGCAAGGAGGCAACTCCAGCGGTGAGGTGTATTCTATGATTCTGGTTCTTGTGCACATGAAGGAATAGGGCTTGTGAGAATTGTGCAACCATTGCTAGCAATTTGAATAGCCTCACCTTCTCCCCTCAGAAAGTTGAGAGATAAAAAATCTGAATTAGATTGATATAACATGACCAAGTCGGTGAGTCTCAGCAAAATGAAATTTGTCTCTTCTTTTAATGGCTTCATCTTTGTTGGAAATATTGAGTGGACTATAACGAACTTGTTGTAGTATTGAATCGTTTGTCATTATTATCTGATAATTACCTATAACTTCTCGTATTTCGAAATCATAACTTCATAGCGATAGCTTGTTTTGATAGTCATCTATGTTTGATCCTCGTTACTTTGAATGTTAATCGCTGCCTTCTTTCTTGTTAAATTTGAAGAGAGTTTCTGATTGAATTCTCTTCCCCTACATTGGTAAAAGGTCTTTTCCTTTTCATTTTATCAAGTGAAAGAAATTTTATTAAAAAAGAGTACATTATGTTGCCACGTTATTTTTGCTTAAATGCTATATTTCCTTTGAAAAGAAATTTGTGAATTTTCTTGTTCGGTCTCTCCGTAATCTTATTATAGTTTATTCTGGTGCAATCTATCCTCAATATAGGCTCTAGTTACATAGCTTCTGTTGCTATGTCTCAAGAAAGAAAACTTCTAGTTATATTACTTTGTGGGTCATGCTATATTTTATTTTCCTGTATCAATTTTTTTGCTTTGCATATCTTGCTTAGATGAGTGGAGAAGGCATTTTGATTCTTCCTAGATGCTTTGGCAATCTATCTGGCATTATGGCAATCTATCTGACATTACATGAACAGAATTAATTACTGTCTCCCATTTGTTTCACGTGGTATCGTATGAAAGGAATTGATGCTTTTGAGGAATTTTCCATTCTTATTGTGGGTTAGCTTGAATGAAGACTTGCATAACATCTGTGGTATTTTGAATCATATGTGTAAGACAAATTTCATCAGCTGTTGGGAAAGAAATCCTTGACAGTTGTAGTTTATGTTTCATATTTTAGTTCATTATATTTACACCTACGTATTAAGCTTCTTTTAGTTTTGGCTTTACCAAAAAGGGTCCATCTATGTTTCTTATTCTCCATGTTTTCCTATGCTGACTTAGACCTCATGCTTCAATTCCTTGCGACATTGTTCCCCTCCTCGAGTAGAATAACTTGTGTCCATGTTTAGGACTTTGTGGCTAGTGAGCTTGACTATGTGGGAGCACATTATGGAAAGGTAGGGAAGAGGTTCAAAAGATTAAACTTCTCATAGATTGGAAGGAGGTGTGTAAAGTTAAGAAATGTGGGGGATTAGGCGTTGGAAATATATGTTTATTGAATAAGGCTCTTTCGGTAAACTTGATGTGGAGATTTGGTGAGGGAAGAGATGCATGACGGCGTAATAACATCCTCGCTAAGAAATGTGGGGGATTAGGTGTTGGAAATATATGGTTATTGAATAAGGCTCTTTCGGTAAACTGGATGTGGAGATTTGGTGACGGAAGAGATGCATAACGGGATAATAACATCCTCGCTAAATGTGTGCGGAATGGTTTTCGATCTTAGTTATGAATATAGTTTCATTCATGCTTTCATTTTGCTCATCGAGACGAGATGTACCAGTGGTTCATCTGTTTCGGAGTTCCATTTCAGAAAAGGTGCTACGGACAATTCTTTTAATTATTAATAAATAGAAGATAAAAAATATTTAGACCATTATATCATCCAACTTTAACAAAAGGATACATCTTACTACTTAAAACATTTACCATATGAATGCAATTGTCTTTTCATGGTCCTAATTAATATGAAATTTAGTGCAAAACATCAATTAAATGCCTATTTACCGATATATTATTTTTCTCTTTTCAAGTGCCCCGTCAATGTAAGCAAGCAGTTATAGCAGTTGGAAAAGAAGTTCCTGTGTAATGAGATAGAAAGAGATTTCATTTGGTTAACTGGAAGGATGTCTGTAGATTGAGAAGCGTACAAAGCCCTTCTAGGCAAATGATTGTGGAGGTTCGAAGAGGGCAAGTTCCATCTATGGCCGGATTGTGATATATGGGGAAATGACGGTGGCATTTTGGCAAGGAGAGGAAGGCTTTGTGCATAAAATCATCAAATGCAAATATGGGGAATCTAGGGATGGGTGGACCAAGTCGATGTCGAGGCTCAAGGGTGTGGAGGCCCATTTTTCTGTCTGATAGCTTTAAGGGATTAGGTCTGGGGTGGCAGATGGAAAGAAAGTGGGCTTCGGGAGTGACATCTGGTTAGGGTTTTGTCCTTTATACCATACCTTCTCGAGCCTCTAGAAATAAACCCCAGTGTCTTCAAGTCGCATAAGAAGGTGGAGAGGAGAGTGGTTTGGATGTCATCTTTAGAGAACCCAAAATTGAGTGTAATTAACCTTCCATGTGTTTGAAAGATTGTTTTATTTCTCAGGTAAAGGCTGGTCGTCGTATCTGGACGCCTAATCCTAGAGGTTCCTTTTTGGTGAGATCGCTTTTTTGGTTCTTTGAAACCCTTCGGCTTCTACTCTTTCTTTTTTTTTGAAAAGTGACATTTTATTCCGGATAAGAAAAATTACATCCAAGGGGACAAGTTGTCCCCAATACAACAGTTACAAGACCTGAAGAAGTTACATCCAAATGGGCAAAATTACTGGGCCGGAAAGGTTAGATATTAATATTCTCCATCCCATCACCCACAGTGGGAGTTATGGTAGATATGACCATCAATTCCAGTAGCATGCCATCTTTAGTCAGTCGATCCGCCATCTCATTGGTCAATCTTCTCTTATGTTCAATTCTAGGACATATAGCACATACCAAATGTATAGCCTCCAAGGTCCTTTGGATTTATTGGTAGCCCAGGCGATAGTCTTCGATGAGTCCCTTGGCAAAAGGTCTGGAACTCCTTTGTGCCTTACAAAATTTAGGCTTTTTGCTGGACGGTGGTGCTAGACAAGATCAATAAACAGGATAGACAGAAAAGGCACACTTTCAATCTGGCGAATAGATGCATTCATTGCTCTATAGAGTAAGAGTCCATTGACCATCTCTTTCTCCATTGTAGAGCAACATTCAACATTTGTACTTCTACGACACTGTTTAATGGCAGAGACTACAATCCTTCTTTCATTGGCGGCCTCTCTTCTTCGTTTTCCTCACTAGTGGCAATGGTGGTAGTTGTTTGAAAGAGACAAAAACTAGCCACTCTAAATTGCATTGCTACAGTAGAATTGGTTGAAGAAAAATGACTGATCTTGGGCACAGGAGGTGATCTCACATGGGTTCACTGCAAACCTTGCAGATCCGGTTATGACCAACAAGACCCACTCTTTAATCCATCTTTCTCCTTGATATCTTACCTTTGTATTGTTTGATTCTATGCAAATCATAAGCTTGTGGGTCTCAGCAATTTGTCACACTCATATATGGGAGTTTGTGGCATCGACAAGCCCACCTGCAACTATCTTGATCCTTCACTTGTGGTGAGCTATGTCGTGAGCAACTCAATCTTGGCGGCACAACTGCTGAAGACTAACGTTTGGTGGTTCCGGATCAACTGTGGGCTCTTTGGGTCGGAGCTGCAAGCTTGATGGGTCTAGGCAGGAACACTCACTACTTCCTCGAAACTGCAGACAAAAGATGATACAGAAGATGATGCTTAATAGTTCCATTACTATTTCTTACACAAATGATTTCAAATCTTGAGCTTTAAACACTATTTGCTCAACTTTACTGGTAATAGCATTGGTGGGGTAGCTGTGGCAAGCTTCTGGGTTGTTAATGGTAGACCGTCCATTTATTCTGTAACTGTTAAGCAGGTCCGTGGGGCTTTGGTGTTTCTCTTCACCGCCACCATCTTACTCTCGTACACAGCCTACTATGAAGTTCCTACGCTACCTTTCCTCCAACCCTCTGCCAAAGTTGGCAACAGATTCTAAATCATAACTGTAAATCCCCCTTTCCAAAGAAAAAAACCAAACTTATTCCTCTGAGAACATGGCTTTACCTCTGATTTCATCCTTGGACGAGGGGCATTGCTATCTTCCGGCGAACCTTAAACCCTAACCCCTAAACCTTCTGAGGCTTTGTGGGTGGTGGTGCTAGTGCTCTGCCAGTGTGAGCATTAGTAAAAGAAAAGCTATTATCAGGTTAGTGAGTGGTCTAGCATCTACTTTCAGGAAAAATGGATGTTACAACAGGAAGCTGAAGCCAGTTTCATGGACCAACTGCCTGGAAAATGTCATTCCCTGGGAAAACTCGGGGAAATTTTTTCATAGAGAAATACTTAAAAAGGATGACAGAACAATTATACGTGCAAAAACATGAATAGAACAATAACATTGAACGAAGTTAATCTAACTACCACGTGTATTGGGAGATCAATACAATGATTCTTCCATAATAGACTCTGATAAATGAGATTTATAGTTTTTTTTTTTTTTTCTGAAATAGTGCAATTTTTATTAGAAAGGACAAGTCTTTGATTTTGTGTTCGGAATGTTTGTTTGGAATGGGACCAATTAAAGGCATGTTTGGCGAGCATGGAAAATTATTCCATGGGAATATAAGTGGGGCCGCTGTGAGAGATGGGTGGACAGGGAGATTTGAGAGGATGGGAGCGAGGAGAGCATGAAAAGTAGGGCTGCAACTCGGGTCAGGTGGGTCGGGTTTTGAAGAACCCAACCCTACCCGAGAAATATCTCGGGCCGGGTCGGGGTTTTTTTCTGGAAAACCCATGATTCCCACCCAGCCCTACCCATGATAAATATCGGGCCGGGTCAGGTTTTTTTACGTTGACGCAATTTTTTAAGGAAAACTCTTGTTTGGCAAGGCAACTCAACTCATAGAAGTAGAAAAACTCAAGCATGGCAAACTCTTTAGTGCATTAACTAATAACTAGTCCAAAGAAAATAAATTGATGCATTACTAAATGAAAATGATTATACTCATATGAGATAAAAAATAAACTATTTAGTGCATTAACTATTTAGTTGAAACTTGAAACCCTAGAGCTAAAGGGGGGAAACGAACAGAAGATGGAAAGAGTCCCGCACTAATTAACACTTGCCTGCATTGGTCATTGGGGGCGCCATGACCACTAAACTAACTAAGCATGCATGCACAGCCATCCACTTTCAAAGAGATTTTGCAATTAATTGCGGGGGCCATGGCCCTCCTCATGCTATATGTGCCTCCGCCCCTGCCTGTGATTGCGTTCGTGCATGAGTTTTACTTTTAAGTTTTCACTTTTAAAGTAACAAAGTTTTAGAAAAAAAAAATACATATTATAACTTAAGTAACTCGGGTTGGGTCGGGCCGGGCCCCTTCAAGCCCGGCTCGACCTGAGATTCATGCGGGCTTTTTTATCGTAGACCCAGCTTGACCCGAAACCCGAGAACACATGAACCCAACCCAAGCTATTTTCGGGTCACGTCGATGCGGGTCGGGTAAAACCCGACCCAAGTTGCAGCCCTAATGAAAAGCTCCAGAAAAACACGAAAGAAAAAGATCTCAATTTGAAGTAGTGTACTTGTTTTCACTGTTTTTAAGGGATTTCCGGCACTCTTCCTGCTTTCTCCACCCGTGCCCACACCTTCTTCAACTCTCCTTTGTTGGCTAATAAAAATTCCATGAATAATTTTTCATGGTTGCCAAGTAGCCTCTTGCTATGCCCATACAGGTGTTGGCTCTTCGGCATAAGTCACGGGTTTGCTCCCCGGAGACTTGTGATCGAATCCCACCCGGGATTACCCGATGCGCATGGTTTCTGGGCGATTGCGTGCATCCGTAGGGAATAGTCCTACTTCCAAAGGGGGTGGGTACACCCTATGTTACAAAAAAAAAGAAAAAAAGAAAAGAAGGAAGCCTCTTGCTTTTGCACCCTCCTATCTTCCCTTGAAAAAGAAATATGTACATCCATCATGTGAGAGACATTTTATATGTTGTCTAGATGCACATCCAAACACACCAAAAAAAATATAACAACATAATTAGATACCCACTATAAAACACTTAAAGCATAAATCTTTTGATAAAATCATTCATAATGTAAGAACAAATATGTAATTTATAAAAAATCCTATATATAAGACAATTGAATCGCTTTTTGGAAACTATGCCCATTTGATAACCAACATAACCATTCAAGTAACTACATTAAAAAAATAATTTAATCATTGAAATATCAATCATATACATTTTCACTAATAACAAGTTAAAACATTTCTATAAGTTCATACGCAATACACGTTTGATAAGCACTTGGAATCTACCGTCATTGGAACTACGGCCACACTTTATCCCTGTGACATGGCCACTTCACTAGATCACCACTTTGTGGCGAGCACAATTCACTCTCACATTAGAACCATATGGTAACTAAAACATGATCAAGTGTGATATTAACCCCAATTAATAGGATCATTCATAGTCCGACTGAGGACCCATAAAAACAAAACATTAGAATTCAATATATTCAATATGCAATATGATTTTAGTTCAGAATAAGTGGCTAAGACATAAGAAAATATCATTACTTTCAATAAATGGATCTTAGTGACACTAGTATGCTTGTCTCATAACGGTTAAACATGAATATATGATAATCTCAATAAACTCAAGAAATCCATTGGCAATAATGAGAACACTTTTTAAAAACACCATGAAAATCAATCTCATGTAATAAAGAAGTTTGGAAGAAAAATTATCTCGAGAATCCAACTACAATTGACACGAAGAAAACACTAAATAAGGAGTATAATCTCTTACCTTCATTGAATGTTTCTATCACAATCCCAATAATCCCACAAGGATAAATCTTCTCGCAATCTCCCAAACATCGAAGTCCAATTCCGATCAAACAAGGTTTTACATGACTATACTGTACATAAGTGGGTTAAAGATTTAAGTTAGAGGCAAACGAGTGCACTCGCAGTACTAAAATACAACAGAAAACACCCTAGTTTGGTCGACTGACCCACAATTGGGTTGACCGAACTGAGATTTTCAAAAGGTTTTTAAAAAACAACTTGAGAGTTCCCTTCGGACATTCAAACCGGTGCTCGGTCTACCGAACCCTACTCGGTCGACCGAACACTGATTCGGCCGACCGACGGGTGACTTTTGGGGTTTTGAACTGTTCGTGAGATTTTTCCCTTTTTTCACACTATGATTGTCATAACCTCATTTATTGTCAAAATCATGTGATACAGGTCATTTTGGAAAGCTCGTGGCGAGAGGATCCCAACTAGATCAATAGGTTCGCTAGAATCACACCGGAGAGTGGGATCAAAATATAAATCTCTAACTTTTCCTCCAGCAAATATATTTTTCTTGCTAATTTTTTCAATAGAAAAAACAATAGGAATGTAAAAGACAAGTGTTGATAACAGAAAATGTATTAAAACTAAATGATGAACAAGAGTTGATAACAAAAAATATATTAAAACTAAATGATGAACAAGATATCTGGGTGAAATTGCAAGGTGGGGCGAATCCCCAATTTTACACGTGAAATTGCCAGCCCTATTTCCCTGGTGATGGCTTCATGCCTGCTACAGCCTGCTTACGTGGTACTACCCAATTCGGAAGCTTCACCTACTCCGTCCTTGTGGTTTACTTGTCCACGTCTCATTCATGCTGCACTTCCTTCATTATCGGATCGCCCTGGCATGATTCCAGACTTCAAATGTCCCCGAGAGAGAGAGAGAGAGAGAGAGAGAGAGAGAGAGAGAGATGTTTTTTTTAATAATATGCAAACCCCAAATCTTATTGACACTGTAATAGCCTTAATAGCACAAAACATAAGCTAAAAAGAAAATTTTGTGAATATACAAGCAGCAACAGCCTAGATCATCTGCCGCAGCAGTTACACTACAAACAACACCTAGAAGCAGATTACACTCTACCAATAAAACCACAACTACTTTCTAGTTATTGCCATCACCACCGTTATCAGGGTTACTGCCCCACTTTTGTCTAGGGATATTGTGGTGGTTGTCGAGAGTATTTTCAGAGTACACATTTGTTCTTTTCACCATATCATTTCCCCCTCCAGTTGCTTCCTTTTCCATTTGTTTTTGTTCGTTTTTCCCATATATATCATCCATCAAGACCTTTCTATGGCTTGCCCAACATGAGCTCACCATCATAAGAACTAGAATAAGAGATACCAACTTCATTCTCATTTTGGACTGCTGTTGCACCTAAGTAAATCAAGACGGTTCCTTTGAGATAGCAGATTACGAAAGAAAATATCAGCTATTTATAGAGAGACGGAAGGGTTTTAACATCGCTGAATAAAAAAATTGATTATGGCTTCTCCACCAAAATCAGACAATGTGGAGTGGGATGCACATTTTTTCATACGATTAAATGATGAGTTTAGGAAAAAATTTCATCCAGGTTTGCATTCTAGTAGGGATTCCAAATAATATTTCCCACCTTGTCATGGCAATATAAAAAAAGTCAATTAAACATAATGGTTATACTGTATATTTGCGTGATGATGTATAACACAGTAAAATTAGATTTCATCTTAAAACTTCTTGTCAGCTTCCCATTTAGGCATAGTTTGGATTGCTGCAATTGTTCGGAAAAGAAAATCTTTTCCAAATTTTTTTGTTTTGCAGTTGTTTAATTACAATTGAAAATCAGTAACATGGATCGCCAAAGTTCAAGTTATGCATAGAGTAGCGACCTTCAATTTGTAATGAAATTGATCCACCATAGTTCAAGTTATACTTTAGTGTGAGTTTCAATTTGTAAGGAATGTTCTAAACATACTAAAATTATATTATTTTCCTCTAATTAATGGAAAGAAAATTATTCGTACGAAACAATTTTAGTTGAGAATTTTTTTCCCTACAATCTAAGCAATAGCTTAAAGATAGATTATGTTTTTACTTTTGTGTTATAAATTCTCAATCGATCGCACAATAGATTTAGGGCGCTGATATTCCCCCGCCCCCGTGACGGCTGGCTAACGTTTTCCCACCATTTGACCGGTCTCTCTCTCTCTCTCTCTCTCTCTCTCCACACACACAACAGGAACAGTTGGTGGGCCCAACAGAAACCGTTGGTGGAATGGTGGGCCCATCTTTGAACAATGTAGGCCCCGCCCATACCACACCATAGGATAATCCAAACCGTCCATTTGATGGGCCAGAAATGTAAATAGGTTGCGTCCCAAAATCTTATTTCCATAGCCGGATCCTAGCCCTCCAATCTAAATAGAAACGAAATGGTTTTTGGGGCACAACCTATTTACATTGTGGCCCATCAAATGGACGGTACACTTCATTTTCAAAATTATGGGTGAGGCCTAAATTGGTACGAACCACACCATAGGATGATCCAAACCATGGATGGCTTGGATCATCCTATGTTGTGGACGGTACGCTTCAATTTGAAAAATATCGGTGGGGCCTACGATTGGGCCTTAATGTTACTGTACGACCAACTCCATGGGATTATCCAAACCATGGACGGCTTGGATCATCCTATGTTGTGGACGGGCTTTAATGTTACTGTACAACCACATGATGATCCAAACCATTCATTTGATGGGCCAACCCTTTTGGGGGCACAACCCATTTACGTTATGGTCCATCAAATGGACGGCTCGGATCATCCTATGGTCTAGACGGTACACTTCATTTTCAAAAACATGGGCGGGGCCTAAATTGGGCCTTAATGTTACTGTACGAACCACACCATAGGAGGATCCAAA
Source organism: Tasmannia lanceolata (assembly GCF_043159265.1). Lineage (NCBI taxonomy): Eukaryota > Viridiplantae > Streptophyta > Magnoliopsida > Canellales > Winteraceae > Tasmannia > Tasmannia lanceolata. The sequence continues at coordinate 61,717,734 of NW_027518692.1, read as the reverse complement.
CCATGGATGGCTTGGATCATCCTATGTTGTGGATGGTACGCTTCAATTTGAAAAAATATCGGTGGGGCCTACAATTGGGTCTTAATGTTATTGTACTACCAACTCCATTGGATTATCCAAACCATGAACGGCTTAGATCGTCCTATGTTGTGGACGGGCCTTAATGTTACTTTGCGACCAACTCCATAGAATGATCCAAACCATTCATTTGATGGGCCACAATGTAAATAGGTTGTGCCCCAAAAATCATTTCCATAGGATGATCACAACCCTACAATCTATAGAGGTTGCATAAGATGTAGTTTCTATTTAGATCGGAGGGCTAGGATCAGCCTATGGAAATGATATTTCGGGACGCAACATATTTACATTTATGGCCCATCAAATGGACGGTTTGGATTATCCTATGGTGTAGTATGGGTGGGGCCTACATTGTTCAAAGATGGGCCCACCATTCCACCAACGGTTTTTGTTGGGCCCACCAACTGTCCCTGTTGTGTGTGTGGAGAGAGAGAGAGAGAGAGAGAGAGAGAGAGAGAGAGAGAGAGACCGATCAAATGGTGGGAAAGTGACATATACATTAAATCCTAACGTTTAACGTTAGCCAGCCGTCGAGAGGGGGGGGGGGGAGAATATCAGCGCCCTAGATTTATAAGTTCACATTATAATTGTTTTTCTAAACTATCTGTAGTGCCAACTGGCCCATTGAATCACACATAAATTTAAACTCTACCTACGAAAATATGTTTGCTCGAACAAATTATTATTGCTCAGAAAATTTGGAGGGAAAATCCAATCCGATCTTTCACAAATAAACGGAAAAGCAAAAAAAGTAAACACAAACCACTAGATGAATACCGAGATTTAGGTGGTTCAGCAAGATGCCTACATCTAGGGCGAGAACACGATCTTCCACTATGAGAAAAACAATATACAAGGATTACAATGTATTAAACCCAAACCCACGAACCCGCAACTCTTTCCTTGCCCTCTCACCCAAGATAGTACAAGAGAGTAACCTGAGAAAATCTGAAAGAAACCCAAGAGAAAAAACCCGAAAAAGAAAAACACCTTCTCTCTCTCTCTCTCTTCTTTCCTAAAAACACCAACATACCCACGCTCAGTTTCTCTCTACAGCTACCACTAGCTTCCTACATCTTTCTCTTTCAAGAGAAGTGTGTTTTATATCTAGGTTTTTCTAAAATCTAAATGATCTTTGTTTCTACTATTGCATTCCATACAAGGAAACAATGCACTTTCCCAACAATCTCCACCTTGGCTTGTTTTCCAGCCACTTGAAGACTTTTCGTTGATGTCCCCATCGGTCCGCCATTATTGCAAATCACCATTGGCCTTCCAAAGTGTCAGCTACACACCATCAAATCATCTTAGTTATAACTCATGCAATTTGATTAACATGGCCAATGCACATGTGTAGCTTCCAACCTGTTAACTCACTCAGTCAACCCTAGAGAAGGATCTCATTCCATCCATCTCAATGCAAGTACCACTATCACCTTCTTACCATCACATGCAACCTGGAAACTCGCCGTTGCACCAATTGCGAAAGAGACTCTACGCATACACGTGCTACCACTCCGTTTTCAACTAACCATCGAGATCGTAAGAACACTAGTCATCGTGTCCCCAACTAGGTGATATAATCCATCACACTTTTCTCTTTTCATCAGAACCATATATCCACGTGTGATTTTCATGGCTCCACATGCAACTGAATACCTGCAACCCCTGGAGTCCAACAGGCCAACTAATATTAGATTCTTCCGTATCTTTGGGACATAAGCCACAATACCTAAAGTACGAATCACTCTATCGAACATCTTGATCTTTACAATTCCAACTCCCGTAATGTCACAAGTAGACCCATCACTCCAGAACACTACACATGCCCTTGTCTCCTAAAACGTATCAAAACATTCCCTCTTGGACCATACATGAATAGAGCAACCTGAATCTAAAATCTACTCGCCAGGAGAAGTGTGATTACTTAGTGAGACTGTGAGAACATTTTCAACCTATTCAGTCTGCTCATCTATTATGGCCACCACCCTATTCGTATCACCGTTATCCAACATATAAGCTTGCTTCGGAGAATCCCACTTGATGTGCCATATTCCTTGTAACGATAACATTGCACCTCCTTTCCGCTCACCCTGGATCTTGACTAGCCTTTTTTTGATCCCCTGTTTGACGACCTTCCTCTTTGATTCTCACCGTGAACAAACATCACATGCTCTTGACTCCCATCAAGAACGTGTATCTTCTGCATCTCATGGGATAAGAACGATGATGTGACTTCCTCTAACTACACAATATATTTCCCATACAATAAAGTTGTCACAAGATTGATCCAAAAGAAAAATAAGAAAATTGCCTTGTCTTCTACCTTCAACTTTTCATCAACCTTTTGGAGCTGATTTGTTGGGCCCCGCGCCATGCCCAAAAAATCATCTCCAAAAGGTGCTCCTATTTTGCCAATGCGTAGAGGTTTACAGTAGACGTGCAGAGTTAAGATCATCCTGTGGGGATGATTTTTGGTGCATATCCTAATTAAGTTGGGGCCCAACAAATCAATGGTCTGGATCATCCACTAATTAATTGATCACTGAGCAGTTTGAGGATTCTATAATGTCCAACTACAAAACCTTTTTTTTCCCGACTAAGGTAATATAGATCAATGAAAAAATGGATTACAGATGCACATCAGGTGGCAAAACAATGCCCATAAACAAGGAATCTCTAGAAGCGCCCGATTGAACAAGAGGAACAGCCAAATCATTAGCATGTCCGACTACAAACTCGGTTGCTTTTATCTTTTAAAATTTTCACAAAATCGTCAGGACACATTTATCACCTGAATTTGAGAGCAAAACAATAAAGACCCAAAAAATAAAAAGAAAAGCCCTTAAATGATCAGCAATGCTGCTGCCAAAGAGAAAAGATAATACAAGTTTTATAATGATATATGTACAGCATATCAAAATAAATATGCTCAAAGAAACACGTGTTTCAGACGCACCCGTCGTAAACCACACACCTAAACCAAGCTGAGATCTCGAGAAACTTGGCCCTGCCATCTGCACAAATCACCCAAATAGATGCAGCTCATTTCATTACTGTTCTACGATTTGCTAATAGTCGATTAGAGACAAGTGAAACATGCTCACCAGACCTTGCGAGAAGGAATCTTGCAAGCGGGCTTAAACTCGGATTCTCAGTTTGATCCAAATTCAATTGTTTCTTCTTTTCCGCTGCTTCCAAATTTGCACTTTCTGCATCATAATGAGGAACCGCGCTCTTCACAATGGTCCGTGCCGCCAGCTCCTGTAGCCCCTTCAAGGGGGGTTCCGTTGAGCTGCAAAAGTTGGTAGAACTAGTTTTGTGATGCTCTCTACTTTTGGTAAAAAAGCAAGAGATTCAATTAGGGAAATGTTATCACCACAGCCATATTTTGATATTTGCACAAACCCAGCTGTCTTTTCTTCTTTGATTGGCTTGTGAGAGCTTTTTGGAAAATGAAATAACCTTTTGACAGCTCTTTAAATACTAAAAGGCAAGATGGTTTGTGAAAATATCAAAATATGGTTGTGCTGATATCATTTCCCATCAATTATAATGATCAATCAAGAATGGACAGAAATGACAAGATGGTAGGACTAGTGGGTGGACCTTCCAAGTCGTTGAAGCAACCGGCTGACAAGGACTTCACACGAACCAGGTGTAATGCGCTCCAGATCCATCAGTGAATCTGACACAACGTGCGCAGCTGATCCTTCTGATTCGTCACCAATAGCCTTATGCAATTTGTGATGAGGAGGGTTATTGGTTAACATTTTTCAGATTGAAAGCTTGCACAATTCATTGAAGCAAATACATGGGTTAAAACACATTTAAAGTAGTTAGTCAACTTTATCTTCCATTCTCCCATCAAGCTACAGACAGAAGCTGCTATAGTTCTTAATGGTAAAACTAATTTGGAAAAGCAGATCTCAGGATCCTCCTCAAAATGAGAAATTTACCGTGTTTCACAAAAAAACAAGTGCCAGAGATAATGATATCAACACAATACACTACAAGAACGGGTTTTCAGCATCATGGACTTTAGGATATACTCATGGGGTTAAATGAAACAAGGAAAAGCATGGCTTCCTCAAAAACCAAACAGAACCAAAAAGTAGTAACAAAATGATCACATAAAAATTGGAACGCGAAGATGCATATGAATAATCATAGCTCTTTGTATTCACCTCTTTCAGTGAAGGAATGAGCAACAATGATAGTGCGGGAGATGATGTTGCCGCAGAAGTTTGTGCGAAACCTTCATCATCATTTAATTGGCGAAATTTTGGAAGCACTTTTTGCACATCAAAGTATTCACTGGAATCTCTGGGACAGTATTTGCATCACAAAGTAAAGAATCAAACCCAGAACAAAAAGGTATCTCTGCTTTAGTTCTTGCATCATAGATCATCAGAAACAAATGATGAAACTGTAAGGTATGAAGAAGTTAAAATGTACCTGGATGAGCCAGAGCTGTTTTTTTGCTCTGTTACTTTATTTTCTTCCCCATCTTTGCTAAGCTTGCCCAATGGAAACCTTTCTCGGGCATTTCGCTTCCTCAAACCTCCTTGCAATGCAGCCTTTGCCTGCAAAAATGCAAACCAAGAATGCCATTTACAAAAAACAATGAACCGGTATTTACCAATACTGTGCCCATGATCACAAAGAGTAGCAACCATTGTTTTAAATTTCGGCCGGAAATTTCAGACCAAAATCTGCACATTTTGGATTTCGGCCGAATTTTGGAAAAAAAAAAAAAAACCGAAACCAAAATTTAAATCCATCTTAGCAACAACCTCAGCAAGGTTGGCTGCACTGTCTTCATGTGAAGCACTTGACGTTTTTTCTTGGATTCCCAGTCTGGACTTTGGAGTTCGAGGAATATCAGACTCATCGTTTTGGCCACGGAGAACAACAGTCCCACTGGTAGGCATGTCATCAAAAGAAGCATATTTGCCGCTAGACTGCAGAACAAACACAGAAATCTTGTCAAGCAGACATCTACCACAACATAAGAAATGTGCCCAAGCATCCTATTTCACTTAAAAAAATCCCCAATTTAAGAATTGATAATCATACTGTGGAAATTTGTTCACTAATCACTGTAGATGTCTGCACTACTCTTGGAGATCGCACAATGAAAGTTCCCGAGCCACTAATAGGCCCCTGAAATTGAGCATTTCAAGCGCCATTAGAAAAAAAAGAATGGCTACAAAAAGCCGATCAATTCCAACAAGGAAAGCCTTACGTCTTCTAGAGAATTCTCTCGGCTTTCATAACCTCTCACATCTTTCTCAAGGGAAAAATCTACTGATGACTCATGAACTGCACTTCCAGAGGCAGGCAACCATTTGCTTCCACTATCTAAAGCTTTTCTTGGATGAATGCCACTATATGGGACATCAGATTTCTTTTCTCTTGTGCCAGCAACCTGAGGTGGTCTTACTGCACTGCGCACGGTTCCTGTACCTTGGGACCCACCCAAGCTGAAGTCCCAGCTTGCATTTCTCGGGACCTTTCCATGACTAATATAAATTGATATAAGTCAGTGAAAAATAGAGCCATGGCACAGAAAAGGCTAAAGTAATCCATGTAAATGGAGCACCTGGCTTGAACAGTTTCTTCATCTCTTGAATCTTTTATAACCCTGACAGTGCCAGATCCATCCTCAAGGGCATTATTACCATTTCTCAGGGATTCCATGCCTTCATTTACAGGGAATTTCGGACGCTCTCTGTCACAAAAATAAATAGAAAAGGTGTTCAAATGAGAACTTGGGGAAATTCCAAAATGCATAAATCTATCTGTATCACCATTCTCACGTTAAAAATAAAATTCATTATCTACAGTTTGTCTAAAACATTTTGAACAAAGATAACTGGATAATAGTCATTGCATGCACCTTATTCTTTCCAAAAGCCTGGGACTTTTTCTGGCATTCCTGATAAAACGATGCTTTAGAAGTTCCTTGGCACTTGGCCTCTGTAATTAAAATGATAAAGGAGATAAAGTATAAAAACTATCTTAAAATCATAATCAAAGGGAAGATTTAAAATGCAAAGGTAATAGATAACTACCTCCGATGGGATTTTCTTTAAGCATAAGGAAACAAACTCTTTCATAGGGCGGGAGAAATGCTCATCCAGCTGCACCACACACAAAAAAGCTGTTCTTGAAACAGTACACTTTTCAATAGATAGTTCACTCATTCTCTAATGATAAATAGCAAACAATAATCTGTTTCGAGCACCACAAGGAAATTACCTGTGGTGGGTTTTCTCGGGGAATGATGAAAAGGACCCTCATTGGGTGGAGATCTGCCAATGGAGGCTCCCCTTTTGCCATCTCAATGGCGGTGATGCCTAAAGACCAAATATCTGCCTGCATGAAGCAAAAGCTGTACATATAACTAAGTAGAGCAAAACTCAATGAAGCATAGAATAATTTAAAGCAATTGAATGGATAAGTACCTTTTCGTTGTATCCATCTGAATTTTGAATTACCTCTGGAGCCATCCAGAATGGGGTTCCCACAAATGTCTGCCACGGTTTCGACATATTAGTAAACAATGTACTGAAAGTTTTGACATGGAAATCAAATTAGTTGCCGCTCATCACAAAATCATCCATCAATAATAAACTGGCCTTCGTGCTATATAACTTTGAAAAAATCAGAAAGTTTTTAATCCATATTATTACAGCCAAACAAGACAACTTTCCTAGAAGTACACATATTTAAACAAATCTCAGGAAGTACTGGGGATGAAAAGGGCTTCATGATAACTTAACACCTGGTATTCTTTACTGATAGCAAATATTTTGAAATTTTTAAGGGATTCTATTCATTATTACATTAATGCTTTGCAACTTACACACGAATGTATCAGAAGACGCATGCGATTTTAAAGAAGGGTCATTTCCATGGTAATAAAATGGGTAGCATATTACCTTTCAAAAAAAAAAAAATGGGTAGCATATCAGAATCTTGAACTGCAAGATGTGGTATGCGAGTAGGAGCACAATGGTACAAGCCATGTGACAAACAGGTGGAAGGGGATTGACGTGATTGGTTGTCACACTACAAATTTTGATTTCCAAGATTTATTAGGCGACATTATGTGCAATATAGCTTGCTTTCGATGCATGGAATAGGTCTTCCACCAGAAACATGCAACAAGAACTTCAGGTCTAGAACATAGGGCACTATAAGCAATGAGATTAATTAACTACTTTCCACATTGGAATCCACAGAATGCAACTCGATGCAAAACTGGACTGCCTAAGGAAGCATTTTTTCAGTCCTTAATTATAAACCATTTTAGGGCCTTTTCTATGATGTGAAATAATTAAGCTAACTACTAACTAGGCATCAGTCAGAATGGAAGTCCAAGGTAAGAAACTATCTGTTTTTCCAATTTAAAAAAAAAAGGTAAAAAACTAATTGTTGAAATTTATAGTGTATGGCATAATGTCTGAATTATTAAATTTAATTATTTTAAGGAAAAAAAATTATACCTGTAAAATTCAACATTTAATTTTTTTTCTAGAACTTGATTTGTGATCTTGGGATTTGAATTAGTATGTTGGATGGATGATGAATGATGGATGATGGAACTTTGTACATAGGGAAATTCTGATAAGAATGTGGAAGGACAACTTTGTCTTCAAGATGCAGATTAAGTAAATATAGAAAATTGCTCTGAATAAAGAGGAATGCAAAAAATCAATATCCTTAACTAACATATAAAGGCTACTCTTAAAAATTTCAATTATCTAATATAAAGGCTCATTCAGGTGCAGATTAGATCAACGAAAACCAATGAGATCCCATCTCAAAGCCAGAGAAAGAGAAGTGGGGTTTGAGTTGAACTACTGGAAGCCCAGTCTGGAATGCCGAGTGGTTTGAGCTGGGAAACCTGATCAGCCTTCTTCAGATATGGAGCACTGTTGTCAAGAATCAAAACAGCAAGGGTTTTTTTTTTTTGCATGGTGAAGAAATTCATTAAAAAGACCAAGATGGTCAATATGTACAAAAAGAAGAATAGAGAATATACAACCCTAATACAAAGAAGACTATCAAAACAGCAAGTTTTAGTAGTCTGAAATTTTAAAGACCACCTCAGTAAATGGTATTTCAAGTCTCTACAGCATGTGAAAATTTTACTGATAATATGGGTACAACAATTTTAGGATAACGTGTTCATTTATTTTACTCTTTTTTTTAGATAATCAAGTGCTTTATTAAGAACCAAGAGAAGGAAAAACCTCAACCGAGCTGAAAGTAAAAGAAAAGACAACAAAGCAAATGTTCAAGCATAATCCTCAAAACAGAAGTTGATCAAGAATAGTCAGTCTCTCTGGCCACTCCACCATGAGAGGGTACAGAGAAAAAAAACGACTAGAGAATAGAAAACTAAGTATATACTGCACTACTACAGCATTTTCATTTGCCAATTTTTGTGACAGAAAAGAGAAAAAAAATCCAAAGAATAGAAAAAACATCACATCCTATCTGATCAACAATGAACTTCCAAAATTTTAATACAAACACTAATATTTTATGTTTAGGACCTCCCAATGTACCAATGAACTTCGAAATTTTTAACACAAACACTATTTTTTTATGTTTAGGATCTCCCAATGTACCAATATCTTCCTAGAGTTGCTTCATACAACACGCAAGTTCAACCACACCAAAGCATGTATAGTTGCAATATTTCCATCATCAACTGTCAAGGACCAAAGCTATAAGTGCGGCACAATAGTAGATTTACACATACGGATCACAGCTAGATGGCTTTTAACAGCTTTTACAAGCAACTAGCAGTCCAGGTTTTGAGTGACAAGATAGAGAGAGATTTAGTTAAGCATGAACATACTCAACATTGTTTAAAAAGGTTCATGCAGTGGAACTAAAGAAGATAGCATCCACCACCAAAGTTGTGAATTGCATGTATCAAATTAAAGACCAAAACAATAAGTCATTAGGTGAATGAAACTAACTAAATGGTTATTTAACAGACCAAAAAAAGAAAAAATATCACCTTTTTAATTACCAATTAATCAATGGCTACTTTGAAGAAGGTAAGAGCATGACCTTTCTCCTGGAAATTGTTCGTGTCAATTGTGCAGAAACCCCAAAGTCAGCAACCTATTACATAATTGGTAAAAAAACATAAGCACATGGAAATGAGTGCATGACAATGTCACTCATTCTGTATATCAACTTGTTCCGTTAGTGCTGACTAATGATACTATTTTTCATTACCAAAATAGATTAACAAACCTTAACATCTCCACTTTCTGTCAGCAAGATGTTCGCCGCTGTTAAAAAGTTACAGAAAAGTTTTTTATTAGTATGTAAAACAATTTGGAAGAAGAAAAGTCACTGCATTCAAAGGGTCCATCATAGATAAATTGGATAAGAAACAACAAAGCTTTCATTACTCTTTCATGAAAATATCCAAGAGTTCATAATTATGAACTCCTGAGGAAGATAGTATATATTGAAAGCTAGAAATTCGAATGCAATAGAACCAGACCTTTAATGTCTCTGTGAATTTTTCCTTCGTTGTGTAGGTATTCAATTGCATGTAGTAAGTCACGTAAAATGCATGCTATTGACATTTCATCCAAAGGAGGACCTGTTTGAAGCTACAGGAAAGCAGTATAAGTTAGCAACCAAGAATTGCTCATTAAAGGAAACTAAATCTATCCACCTCTTAGACTTAGAAGTTTGCCAGGACAACTTTCAAAGAGGATGTATTTATGCATGCAGATGAAATTTACTCGGACTCAGTCAAGGTAAAACTGAGTCAACTTGGACGAGATGGAAAATGTTTCAGGGAGCTTTTAAATAGTGTTAAAACTTAAAAGATTCACAAATAGAAAGAAGTGCATAAATCCACAGGGTGGATAGATAGAAGTAAGTCAATGTTGTAGTAACCTACTAGGTCAGCGACAGAGCCACCAGCCATGTATTCCATTTCTATCCATAGTTTGGTTTGGTGGAGATAGGAGCCATAGTATTCAGTGATATATGGAGATCGGCATTGGGACAGAACTGAGATTTCCTGCCAGAAAAAAAAAATTCTTTTATCAGTAAAATAAGTTAAATAACCATATAATCACATATAACACTGTAATTGTGCTCTCATTTTTAGTCAAGCATTTGAGTACCTTTTGAATATCTTCAATTTCATCCTCTCTACAAAAGACCAAAAGTAAAGCAAGTATTACATGTTTCCCATAGAATACAAGGGGATATGCAAGAATAAACATGTGAGAAATTTTATATGCATATGATATAGTTTTAACCAAGGTTGCCAGAACGGGAATCGAAAGCAGGAATCCAAGGCTCCTAGGGAAGAATCCTGCTTCCTTGGTTTTAACCAACAATTCATGTTGTGTGGCAAAACCAACAATTTGTCCATCTATCCATCTTTTCATTCTTCGTTAATCCGACAAATGTCGGACTAAGGGCAAAGAATGCATATATCTATTTAATTACGCAAGGAATGCACATATTAATTTAATGATAGAACTATTGCTAGGAAAAAATCCTTAAGAATATCATTAAAAAAAAATCTTAAGAATTTCCCCAAGATATACTCACGCTTCTTCTAAATCAATAACTTTAATAGCAACATCTTTGTTCAGCTCCTTGTCAAGCCTGCAATGCAAGAATGCCACCAGAAAACCATAAATTGGAGTTCTATTGACAACATTATCACAGTGCAAAAATTAAGATGTTATAAAATATCACACAGTTGGAAATCTTATAATTTAAATGAGAGAAATCATATGACGTCCACAAATGACACTCAAACTATTTATTACGTATACAGTGCAACAACTAAAATGTTATAAATATCATATAATTGAAAGCCTTATAATTTGAATGACAGAGATCAGAAGACCTCCATAGCCACGACTATTAACTTCCAGTTTTTTTCTTATGCAAACACTTGTAAGTTTGCAGATTTACTATCAAAAGTGACATCAGAAAACTTCCTTTTATGAATATGCATAAATGATAAATGTGATAGAAAAACTATTAGAAAGGTAGCAGAAGCCATACTTCAATATTTAGAACTTATTAAAAGACATAAAGGGGAGATAAACATTTTCACAGAACAGCCGGGCCGTTTGGATACGCGGATTTTAGAATCTTGGATTTCCTCAAATCCGTAGATGGGAGACGAGAGAAGAAGGAAACCAGCCGTTGTTTTCTAATTTCTCGCCCTTCTTTCCAACAGCAAGAGAGTAGGAGATCATCCCATTTTTCTAGGTTTTAGAAATCTTAGGATGGGGGAGAGATTTCTAAAACCTGGATTTCTTACTTAAAATCCAAGATTCTTCTAGGTTTTAGAAATCTCTGGATGGGGGAGAGATTTCTAAAACCTGGATTTTTTACTTAAAATCTAAGATTCTAAAGAGAAGCGAAATGGCTGGTCTCCTTCTCACGTCTCCCATCTACAATTTTGAGGAAATCCAAGATTCTAAAATCCGCGTATCCAAACAGCTCCTAAAAGTAATTAGTTTGCCAATTGACAGTTTAAATTTTTTATTAAATAAAAATCCTTTTCTATGTCTAGTCATTCACTGGGCTGCCACATTGATCTGGCAACAAAGCGATAGCGCTACGAAGGTGTAAAGGCAATCACCTAGGCAGCTAGGCGAGCATCCAAGGATCATGACTGGGTGATTATCTTTTCGGTTTATAGACTATAGAGATGGAGTTTCTTTTGAATGCGTACTACTACTACAACTCTAGTAGCCTATAATGAATATACTAGTTCAGTGCATGCATATTCATGCATATTAAACAAGTTTAGAGAAAAACACTATTCATCGTTCGGTGCATAAATAACATAAGAGAAGAACCTCCCATGACTACTCCAAAAAGTAACATAAAACAAAGAAATTAGAATTCCTTATTTGAGATCAGCTATGCATTTTCAGAGCACATCAACAAAATGATTGAGTCATGGCCCTACACTTAAGGTTTTAAATTTCAATTTCGGTCGCAACGGAGATGGAAACGGAAACGTTTCGGTTTCAGTTGGAAATGTTAGTAGAAATCCTATAAAATCACAACAACATATGGAAACATATGCAAATGATAGAATTTTAATATGAAACTTCAGTAAATACTAGAATAAACACAAATACACACTTATAAACCATCACATAAGCAAGACAGAAAGACATAAGGGTTTAATAACATCGAACATCTAGTGACATGGGCTGCCGCACATGTCTGATAATTCAGTATATATGACATCTCACGTGCAATTCATATGATTATAATTATGTAGCACGTACTAATATAATATATAACTAATGAACTAACAATTTTGGTTTTGCGTTTCATTTTTGGAATCATTTCGGTGGGAATGGAAATTGAAGCATTTTGGTCATTTCGTGTTGGATTGGTGGAAATCTAAAACCATGCCTAAGCTCTTGGGACTCCAAAGGCAAGGTTCTATAAGCTATGTCGGCAATTCTCTAGCAGATCTAAAATGGGACGAACCATCGTATCATCAAAGGGGTGACTCATTCAATGCATGTGATCAAGTAGCTGATTTTGCAGCCGTTAAGGAGATGAGTGGGCACTCAGAGTCCTCAAGTTCTCATGGGACGTGATTCATAGAAACTCGGTTGCAAATGACTATCCATCTCCCTGTTAGCCCCCTCGGGAAACAAAAACTCCCCCCGGGTTCATTAAGTTGAACTTTGACAAGTCTAGCATTGGGAATCCAAGACCAGTTGGGTTAGGTTGCCTGCTTAGGGATCATGATGGTATAGTGAGAAAGGCTTTCTCTGGCCTGATTGGGCTCACTGACTCGAACGAAGCTAAGGTTCTTGCTCTTAGATTTTGCATCCTATATGTTGATGATGTTGAACCTTGGCTCCTTGATCGTCAAAGGCGGCTCTTTAAATGTGATTTGTTGGGCCAAAAGTTGAAAGGGATTCCCTTGGAGATTCTTCATCACATTGAGGGCATGAGGTCACCTTCTCGCATACCTACCATTCAACTATCAAGGATGCCGACTCACTTGCCCATAGGGTGTCCAAGGGGAGTATCATTGTATATGATCATATGCCTCTCGAGGTGTGACGAGCCTTCATACTTTATACTCCTTTGTATTATGGGCCTTGACCCTCCCAATTGAAGGTCATTTCTCTCTTGTTTTTCTTATCATTAAAAAAAAGCAAACAGAACCCTCGGCAATGAGGGTTTTCCTAATTTCCTTCGGAATAACGATACCACATTCAGGAAAGTTCATTTAATTTAGGGAAATGATTTCAGCACAACTATGTTTTGATACATGCGCTCATGTATCTTTTTTTTAGCATTTAATTGTCACGTAAGTGCTTTTTGGGGACCGTAAAAACCCTTTTACAGCTCTTTAAATATAAAAGACAAGAAACATGAGCGTCATGTATCAAAACAATTTTGTGTTGAAATCATTTCACTTAATTTATTGGGAGCAACCTAAGTCGTCTAATGGTCTTGACATTAATCCAACCGTCCAAGTGATATGCCACCATCACTATCTTGATTGTTAATGACTAGTAGGAGTTCTACTTCAACTTCTCAGACTAAGAGGAGAAAGAGTAGCGCTCCTCAAAGTGAGTATAGTTCTGACTTTCTAGATTATCATCTTAAGTTATTTTCTTAAACAAAAAGTTTACCTTCTAAATCTACACTGGTCAATGTTTTAAGCTTTAACAATTGTGCACATTACGCAGACAAAAGTAAGGATACAAGTCTAAGGCGTGTATTATTTTCATAGATGGAGAAGAGGAGTATGATGAGGAAGGCAAAGATGGTGAGGGCATCCCATGCAAGGATGAAGACAATGTGGACGATGGGATCACTGTTGTTAAAATCGTCCGATTTACGATTTGAATCGTACGATTCAAATCGAATCGTGGGTTGAACAATTCAAATTGGAAGAAGAATCGTTTTCGTAAAAATCGTACGATTCAAGTCCAATTCGACTTTGAATCATTCGATTTTTACAATTCTTTTTTCGATTCTGTCTGTTTAGGATTTTGAGAACTAATTGTGATTTCAAAATGAAAAACATTTCAATATGCTTTGTCTATCGCTGACATTTCTTTGTATGATGATTATTATAGATTCGAGTATGTGATTTGTTTACTGTTGTGATAAATTATATAATGATTTATTGTATGATGAATGTAGTTTGTGCTCTGTTTAGTGATTTATTGTATGATGAATATGGTATGTGCTTCGGATTACTAGTCAAGGAATTTTATATTTAATTTAATAGTTTCAAATGGAAAATAGATAATTACTCATTTTATTCTTATTTTTTATATTTTTATATGTTTTAATATTTTTCTCATTTTTATATATAAATCTGAAAAAAATCTTACAATTAACAATTCGATTCCGATTTTCAGAACCTTGGATGGGATTGAGAATGAAGACATATATTCCTGAAAATTTTAACGCTTTATTATGCATTCACACCTTTTCACTTATAATTAGGAAATGATTGAATCCATACAGTTGTATGGATCCTGTCAAGGAATATTAGGCAATATTTTATTCCCTGTATATTGTCTTTCTTTTTTTCACCTTCAATTAGGTTCCATAATTGTATATTTTTCCTTCTTTTACTATCCCAAATATGGGATACGCTTGCTACTTTTGTATATAAATACATTACCACAGTCAATGGAAAAGGTATCCAAATCATTTAAACCAAAGTTTGTTCTGAACTTTGTCATGGTATCAGAGCATAGGTAAGGCTCTGCCATTTTCTTAATTTCCCACCATTTCCTGTTTTTTAATTGTCTGCAAAGAGATCTTCTTGTATCCCTCATTATCTCTCTGGGATATCGTGTTTCAGAAACGGATTCGTACTCATTTGCTACCGTATCAAACATCTCTTTTGTTTGCACTCAGATCTTTAAACTTTTTTTCTCCTCATTTGTGGAGACAAATTCCGGCTCAAGTTCCGCCACGCATTCTTTCTCTTTGATGTATGAAGAGAATCCTTGTGATGTCTTCACATACTTACATGATATTTTTTTGCAGCTCCTAAGATGGAATCTGCCTCGTCCTTCACAATTTCTTGTCTTTCTTTGATTTCATAAACGAAATCTGAAATCAAAAGATCATCTTCAGTTTTATTCCCAAAAGATTTGCAAAACTCCTTGAATCCTGTTGTTTAAATTTTCAACAGCAAGGTTATCTCATGTTCGATTTTTTTTCCCCAATTGTTTCTGCATCATCCCTTTATGTTTTAAGGTTTCCATGCTTGCAACCATCCATCTTGAAACACTTCAACAGCTACCCACCATATCTGCTGGTCACATTCCTGGCCATTGAAATCGTTCTGTTGGTAACAGCCAGCTAACTTCCGCTCGGATTTCAACAATGTTATCATCCGAGTTCCACATTCTGGTTACTATTCGTGCTCACGCAAACTTCGCTTGTCAGAAACTATTGTTGCAGCAAAGCCATTTTTTCACATTTCCTGATCTTGGAGAAGCAAGCTAGTGCTATGACACATCAGGAAGGTAGCAATCATTTGGCCGTAAACTTAGCAGGTATGTCTTTGAGCTTGTCCTCGTCCCTTAATCGGGTTTCTTGGATTATCGATACTGGAGCCACAGACCATATGGTCAGCTCTGTTTCACTCCTTACATCAGTTTCTACATTGGGCTCATCCACTGTTAAATTACCCGATGGACGTCATGCCCCTGTTACACATGTGGGTACAGTTGTGTTATCACCTTCATTAGTCCTCATGAATGTCTTATGCGTACCTTCTTTTACCTTTAACCTTATCTCTGCTAGTAAACTTGCTAAAACGTCCAATTGCTCACTAATCTTTTATTCAGATTCTTGCGTCATACAGGACCGGTCTTCGAGGACGACGATTGGAGTGGGTAGAGAGCGGGATGGCCTCTACTATCTCTTGAGTCCCACTAACATGGTCTGCAGTTCTGTTTGTTCGGTTTCTTCCTTTGAACCTTTGGCACAGACGCTTAGGACATTTGTCAAATAAGTGTCTTCATTTCTTATCTCAAACATTACGTGTTTCTAATGAACACCATTGCTCTATTTGTCCACTTGCCAAACAGACACGTGCACCATTTCCAGTGAGCTCTATTACCTCTGTTGCACCATTCAATTTAATCCATTGTGATATTTGGGGAGGATACCAAACTGCCTCGCTCAGTGGAGCACGTTATTTTTTTACTATTGTTGATGACTACACTCGTAGCACATGGGTTTATCTTATGAGACACAAATCAGAAACTAGATCTATCCTTCAGTCTTTTGTTAAATTAATTGAAACCCAATTTGACCGGAGGATAAAGCAAATCCGCTCCGACAATGGCGTAGAATTTGACATGGCCAATTTTTTTCTTGAAAGAGGAATGCTACATCAACAAAGTTGTGTTGCCACTCCACAACAAAATGGAGTCGTGAGAGTAAACATCGTCACATTCTTACTGTTGCTTGGGCATTACGTTTTCAAGCTAATCTTCCCATTAAATTTTGGGGGGAATATATACTCACCACTGCGTACTTAATCAATCAAATCCCTACACCGGTTCTTTCCGGTCAGACACCTTATGAAAGATTATTTCATAAGAAACCGTCTAACTTTCATTTAAGGATCTTTGGATGTCTTTGCTATGCTTCAACCCATGCATTGAAAAGAACCAAATTTGATCCCCGAGCCAAGCGTTGTGTTTTTCTTGGATGTCCCTATGGTCACAAAGGTTATAAGGTTTATGATCTCGAGACGCAAACTATGTTTGTCTCCCGTGATGTTATATTTCATGAAGACATATTCCCCTCTCAGGAGATTCCTACAGAATCTTCAGACATCGTCTTTCCACTGCCAGTGTCGGATTGTGTTGAATCCCCTATGTCCACGACACCCATCATCAACAATGAACCACCTAATGTGACGCCGTCAGCTTCACCTCCACCCCCTCCCCCACCTCCACGCCAATCGAAAAGACAAACTAAAGCACCGAGTTATCTCCAGGACTATCATTGTACTTTGGCTGTGCAACCTCTCCCTAATCCGTCGCCTTCCTCAACAGCCAGTTCTCAAGTAAGTACTTCTCATCCTTTGTCTCAATACTTATCGTATAATCGTCTTTCCCCTTCTCACCAGGCATTCTCTATAGCAATCTCTGTCACAGAACCTAAGTCTTTCAAACAAGCTCTTCGTGATCCCAAATGGTGTGAAGCTATGGCGGCTGAAATAAGGGCCCTTGAGGGCAATCAGACTTGGACCCTCATGCCTCTGCCTTCTCACAAAAAACCCATCGGTTGCAAATGGGTGTAAATATTAAGTACAACTCTGATGGATCGATTGAACGTTACAAGGCACGCCTTGTTGCTAAGGGTTATAGTCAAATGGAGGGATTGGACTACCAAGAAACATTTGCTCTTGTTGCCAAATTAGTCACTCTTCGTACCTTATTAGCTATAGCTGCTATCAAACAACGGCATCTCCATCAGTTAGATGTCAACAATGCCTTCTTGAATGGCGATCTAGAGGAAGAAGTTTATATGCAATTACCTCCTGGTTTTTCTCGAAAGAAGGAGACACGGGTTTGCAAACTTAATAAATCGTTATATGGCCTTAAACAAGCATCTCGTCAATGGTTTGCCAAACTTTCCACCGCATTAATAGATGCCGGTTTTGTTCAATCTAAGTCGGATTATTCCCTCTTCACACAGCTTTCTGGCTCCTCTTTTACAGCTGTGCTCATTTATGTTGATGATATCATACTTGCCGAAAATGATTTTTCTACAATTACTACTCTCAAAGAGTTTCTCAATAATCGATTTAACTTAAAGGACCTTGGAAATCTTAAATATTTCTCAGGCATTGAAGTTGCTCGTTCACAGCAAGGCATACATCTTTCTTAACGCAAATATGCACTCGAAATCTTGGAAGATAGTGGCTTTCTTGGCTCTAGATCAGCAACATTTCCTATGGAACAGAATCTTAACTTAACAAAATTGGACGGTGATCTCTTGGCCGATCCTACCAGCTATCGTCGTCTTGTTGGCCGTCTAATTTACCTCACAATCACACGAACAGATATTGTATTTCCCGTGCAAAAGCTCAGCCAATTTATGGACAAGCGTAGACAGCCACATCTGGATGCCGCTCATCGTCTCCTTCGGTATATAAAGCAATCTCCTGCTCAAGGCATTCTCTTATCATCTTCTAGCCCTCTTCAACTACGGGCATTTGCGATTCTGATTGGGCCAGTTGTAGAGAAACACAGAGATCTACCACCGGATATTGCATCATGTTAGGTTCCTCTCCAATCTCATGGAAATCAAAAAGCAAAGCACAGTCTCTACATCATCTGTTGAGGCCGAATATCGAGCAATGGCCGCCACCTGTTTTGAAGTCACTTGGCTTCTTTATCTGCTTCGCGATCTGTGAGTGTTTCATTCCCAACCCGCCTCAATGTTTTGTGACAATAAGGCTGCCTTGCACATTGCCGCCAACTCAATCTTTCATGAACGCACCAAGCATATCAAGATCGATTGCCATGTCATTCGAGAAAAGTTTCAGGCGGGCCTCCTTCGCACAGCCTACATTCCTACTCACCAACAACCTGCTGATTTATTTACTAAACCTCTTGGTGCTGCGAAATTCCATGAACTCATTCGCAAGTTGGGTGTGCTTAACATTCACACTCCAACTTGAGGGGGAGTATTAGGAAATGATTGAATCCATACAGTTGTATGGATCCTGTCAAGGAATATTAGGCAATATTTTATTCCCTGTATATTGTCTTTCTTTTTTTCACCTTCAATTAGGTTCCATAATTGTATATTTGTTCTTCTTTTACTATCCCAAATATGGGATACGTTTGCTACTTTTGTCTATAAATACATTACCACAGTCAATGGAAAAGGAATCCAAATCATTTAAACCAAAGTTTGTTCTGAACTTTGTCACTTATGTCATGAATTTTTTATGTGGGCTTATCTATTGATATCACATGGTTCCAATAAGGTAGTATCTCAAGTACCAACAGACTATGCACACCTGAGGCCATAACAAAGAGATCTTGGATAAGCCATGTAGTATCCAACATGCCCTTAAAAAGGTCCTCTTCCAAATTGATAGCCAAGAGAGGGAAATAAGAGCTCTTAATCTTGGCCCAAAATGGCCAAGAGCAAGTAAGAATGACCAATTAGTATAGCATAGATTGCCACTCGTGCATATAAGTGACAAAGAAGCCACCCCCAACTTCCCAATACAAAAGTAGTGTCAGATGCTTTAGTGAGGTAGGGTCTCTAGAAAACTCACCTTAAAGAAAAAACACAAAAAAATAGGGAAGGTCTACCAAGAAAGCCAAGTTTCCCATTTGGATTTTGATGAACACATTTATGTGTGAATTGTAGGTAGGAAAAGCATGCATATTTTATGTTTAGAATGGTACTATTAAGGTATTTTGTGTGTTTTTGGCGTTTCAGGGTTATTCTTGAATTTTCATGAAAAATGGAGCTAAAGAGATGAAATTCCAAAGAATTTTCCATCATTTGAAGGGTTTAGATCACTTATGGTTCATCAATTGGTTGGTTCGGAATAGCCTTGGAAAATGATTTGGAGGGGTACAAGCAATTTTATTCTAAGGCCCACTAAATGTGTGGTTAAGATCATCTTATGGAGGTGATTTGTGAGGTGCAAATAATTTTACATTGTTGACCATCGATTGAACGGTTAAGATCAGCTCACAAAAATGATGCAAGAAGTGCAACCATTGATAAGATTGAAATTCACATTGGGATCCATGAATTCAACGGTTTGGATTATCTCATTGGAATGGTTTATGGGTGTAATTAATTTACATAGTGGACCGTCAATTGGATGGCTTGGATCGTTTCTTGGAGATCAAGAGGGGAAAAGGGAATTATTAGTTGTTTTATGTGTATTACAAAGGAGGGGTAGATTTGTCATTTGCAAATAATTGTGGCATTTGTGCAATTCATTCGAATGATAGGGACAATTTGGTCGTTTTATGCACATATCCCTCAACTTGGAAACTTTCCATTATTTTCTTTCTAACATTTAGAAAGTTGCTTGAGGATATAATTGGAAGGTTTTGTACACAACTTTGGAAAAAAGAAAAATAGGAAAGTAACCCATGTCTTTTTTAGAAGAGATATAGAAAGCTCATTCAAGCCTTAATCTTGTCCTTCCATTTGTTTCCTAAGATTAGCTTTTTAATCTCCACATAATATCTTTTTCAATCCCTTAATTTAGCAATCATTCTCACCCAAAATCCTATATATCTATCTCTCTTGAACTCTCTCCCATGATTATTGAATTTTAAGGTCGTCTAGTCTCGTCGCGTCTTCACAGTTTTTTTTTTTTTTTTTTTTTCTAAAACCTCAACGGACCATAACTTCTTCGTTTTAGCTCCAATTCGCTCGTGGTTGGATCCGTTGGACTCGTATCAACGAGAGGAATCCATTTCTCTCTTTCATCTCATATCATCATCTTCTATCAAGAGGCTTGATCCAACCATCCAAGATTCAATCCAAGGCGAGATCAAGGCTTGAAGGAGGACAAGGATTCAACTATTGAAGGAGAAAAAGAATAAGTTTTTCTTATTTTGCTCTTTATTTTCAAATTCAATTCAATGTACTCTTGTTATAATTCCAATTAAATAAGAGTTGTTTTTTTTTCTTTTTCTTTTTCAAGTTCTTAATGGAAATTCTACTTTTTATTTTCTTTGTTTCTTTCCCTTTCTCCATGAATAACTAAACACAATTTACTTAGGATTTAGATGAAGCCATGGGGAAGGAGAAAGATTGTTGATTAAAAACTAATGGTATGAAATAACATCGTATATAGGGTTTTATGATATTGAATCCCAATTATTCATGCCATTGGATTTTATCCTTTCGTATGTGTAAATGTTGATGAAATATTATAAATTCTCATATATTCTTTAATATTGGAGTGTGTCTTTGATAAATTACTCATGGGCAATGACATCCATTGATCTTATTTCCCATTGACCGGATTTATTAAATATACAATTCAATACAAAAATTAGTTTAATTAATTATCCAATCCAAACCCATGGTGGATTCTAATCCTAAGTAATCTTTTAATCGAATTAAGGCTTTTATACAATTTCCAATTAGTTTTTCAAATTAAATTTTCAAATTAATTTAGGCTTTTAGATTTTGGTTATCTAATTAAATTAGATAGGTAATTAATAGAAATCATTCGAATATTGGTTCACTTTGCCTAAATATAGGAGTTGAATTTGTAAACTCTCTTCCCTGAGTTTGACCCGTATCTACACGTGATCCGTGCAATTGCGGTTATTTAATATCACAATCAGATTTCAACCAAAACAATGGAGATTTTGGCTCCTCTTATCTCCCATCGATGTTTATGTTGTCACAATGATGCATATTAGTAGGAGAAAACAAGTGAGATGATAACTGCAAACACGATTGATCTTTATGTTGTGAATATCACTTGAGTTGTTCCGATAGTGAAAAGCCTATCATATTGTTACTTAAACATAATGTTCATCAACTAATAACATAACCGAAAGCATGATTTTTCCCTTCAAGCAATCTCATCACTATTGTGAGTGAATAACTTAAGATGGTTTCGATCAGATACATTCTGGGCATATGCTTCCTCAGGTCCATGGCAATAGAACAAAAGAAATGCAGGGTTTTGCATTGATATTTGCTGGTTCACATACCCATCTTTTCAAAGAAAACACCAATTAGTGTTCTCCGAAAATGTAACAGAACAGATTTTAATTAATCACCAGAAAAGTAAACTTCATTAAGATCTTGGAAGGATCATAAGTCCAAACATGGTATGATCGTGAGAAGCACGAATAAATTTTATTAAGTGCATTCATTAAGAAGACAATCAGCGAGAATAGAGTGGCAAAATCAAGTACTTACCCTTTAAAGACTTCACCAAAAGATCCTCGGCCAATCAACTCTAGCGAATTAAATCGGGCTTCGATGACACCTAACATCGCCACTGAATCCGACATGTTGAGAAACTGAACTCCCCTTCCAAATGCCACCGTCAAGATTCAGAACAACCCCACATTAAACCTTCCCAAATTGCCTCAATTCCACAATTCCTTCTCCTCGGACGATACACAACCATCATATTCACACCAGATACTTTCCCAACAGCGAAACTTATCAGTCTAAAAGACCCAACTTTACCGTGGTGTTTGTAGAACAACACTTCATTCGTCTATTTGAGATCCACTGTAGAGGGAATGAAAATGGATCAAGAGATGAAATTGTGTAATGTGGGTCTTTTTCTTGGACTCAAAGGAAAGAATGGATTTGGAAAACGACCCATTTTTAAAAGTAAACCAATTCGAAGTTAGGTGGAACAACAGATGCTAAAAAATGAGCCACATCCTGATCAACAGAGAAAGAAAGAAATTAAGAAACAAAATTCATAAAATCACTCCTTTCATTAACAAGGTAATAGGGCAATAACCAAAAAAATAGGTAGCTAGGGCAGAAAAGTCAGAATTTTAGGAAGCCGAAATGGATGTGGAAGCATGAAATTTTTCTGGGAAATAAAAAAGACAAGTGGGTTTCGGTTACCAGAGAGTTTGGGAGTCCTTCTCTGGTTGTAGCAGGTGCCATGAATCCCTCTCCTCTTGGCTAAAAAGTCTAATTTTTTTCTCTGTTATTCTTCATCTTTGATGGGGGTGAGAAGGGGGGATGGAAATGTGTTTCGAGAGTATTGTGGCTTATGTTACTGTCGCGCACTTTTGGGTTTTGGATTCCACGGTCTGGCTGTTATTCGAACTTCTCCTTGGGATGATACGGTAAGACCAGTCTTACTGAGAACAAATACATAGATGCTTCTTATTAATAATAATAATAATAATAATAATAATAATAATAAGAGTAATGCTAGGGAAACCGAGAATATGACCTAACAAATTGATTCACGCCACCGCATCACAAGTGACGTGCGCCACCCCTTAAATTTTGGAAAATATCTAAAAGTAAAATTTTTGTTTGTACTCGTGGCATATTCTCATTGCAGGTCCCCTGCTGGGTGGTACTCTCAGTCTCCCTATCATTTTCCTAATATAGATAATAATAGGGTCGGGCGGGTCGGGTTTTTCCAAAACCATACCCTACCCTACCCTACCGGAGAATTATCCTAGGTTGGGCAGGCTGGGTCTAATTTTTTACAGGAAAACTCAAGATTTGTAAACCCAACCCTACCCAAGATAGTTTCTCGGGTCAGGTTTTCATTTTTTAGTAGTAGGATAGTGACTAATTTTAAAGATTGTAGGAAAAAAAAACAAATGAAAAATCTCTACACTATATTTTCACATAATAGACATGATCACCTCAATGAAAACAATTGTATCAATATATTAGAAAATAATTTTCTATGTTATTCAAGAGATATTTAAGAAAGTCACAGTACACCCATATGAGTCGGGTCAGGTTTTGGGTTTTTGTTTCTTTAAACCCAACCCTACCCAAGATTGAGTCGGTTTTTCCAATTTAAAACCCGACCCTACCTAAGACCCATGATTTCTTAACCCGACCCATGTTGTTTTCGGTTGGTTGATGCATTGCAGCCCTACTTCTTATTTTGAAGGTGTCGTGGTCTATCAATTTCTCCTATAAAAAATGGGGATTGGAAAACACATTTTGCGGTTCACTTTTGTTGGAGAGATCAGCCACCTTAGATACCTTCAATGAATAAGATAAAATCTGCTAAGAAGTGAGCCCGTGTAGCTTTTCTCTCCTGTAAAGGTGACCCGTGAAATGCCTTTCCGCGAAATTGCATAGCAAATCCCAAACGGGTGAGTTAGACTAATCCTCTTGTGCCATTTTGATTAAAATGTTCCATAGAAAATGACTATGTAACTACTGTAAATTATGATTTGATCAAATCCATGAGGATTCCGTAAATATTTCATTCCAATAATCCTAAGTTCGAGAAATTTGGGAGTATTTTAGAGATTGACTATAGATACTAATTCATGATCTCAAATGTATAGGATTAAAACTTCATTATCGATTCTACTAGAATTGTCAGTCTTTTTTTGGCAGTAGGTAAGCTGGGACGGTCGGTCTCTTTGATAAGAATCGATACGATCTCTATAAGGTTCCTCTACGAGTGAAATTCAATGGTCAATACAGGTCATGTCTTCATTCATAAGATCCCAGGTGCCCGAATCAATTGAAAATTCTCTAAAAAGGAAAAAGATCTCTCACAGTTATTTTATGGATTCGAAAAAGAGTACTTGGGTTCTTCTAATAACTTAAAAAGCCCTTATGATATATCCATTTGATAGGCCTTACTTTGGATCTCTTAATATGACGTCAATCACACTATCCTAATTTCTACTTAGCATATATATGTTTGTTGTTGAATGTGAACTATTACCTCAATATAGTTTTTGACGGCCCATATCCAATGAGAAAAAGTAAGCATTAGCATTTGGCAAGATTTTCACTCATAAGAGATCCAAAGCAAGTTGTTAGTGCTTATGCGGGACACACTTGGGGTGGGATAAAATTGTTTAGATTTTAGAAATATGTAGGATTTGCTCTGTGGTTGTTGTGTTTTGCGCACAAAAGAGGATTGATCCTTCCCTCGAAGCGGATCGAGGGGTGATCTTCCCTCTAATAAGATCGAATCCGTTACAAACCGAATCGGGTTCATAACACAAGATATGCCAAATGGATGGTTCGGATCATTCGAAGGTGAGACCCATTATGCCATAGTGGGGCACCTCATTGTAATACACTGAGATGCTACCTTACATTCCGGTGTTTTGCCTTCGGTGGACCCACTCCATATATGGTGATCTGGTCCGTCATTCTTGTCAACCATCGCAAGTATCAGGCCAGTCGAATCCTTCCCATGTGAAGTAAATCAGCCACTCTGCAGTCATAGATAAGAGTCATAGCTACACCGGAGTGTGCCAAGTTTTTAAAAAAAGGGTGGATATATCACCTCCCTAAAACCTAATTACTTTTTTTTTTTAGACCTAATCACCGCTTACTCAATGATTTGCCTGATCTATAATTGTTCTGGAGGAAAAGAAAAAGGAAATCCCTTTCAATTTTCTTAAAATGCTGACATGGGAAACAAAATCACAAGAGATATGGTTTTTTCTGCTTTTGGGTCCATTGTGCATGTATAATTACATGGTGATGGAAACTCCTCATGAGATCGTACATTGGCCGCCACTGGCCCCGACACGAACAAATGATCCGAACACCTCAATAGCAATAGCCAAAAGCGACAGTAATTGGTGAACGAAAAAGACTAAAAACCCTAAAAATCCCCTTATTATATTTGAGAGGCTAGAATTATTTGTTCAAGATGTGACCCAATGAGCATCAAAGATTTCATTATGGCCCACTAGATTAAGAATTTCAATCACCAGAGACACAAGCCACTTGTATGGTTACCTTAAATAAGGACATGAAAAAAAGGTAGACTGAGCAACGATCAAGCAAGGAAACTGTTTCATTTTCTTCCATAATTGATTATCCAAACCCTTCCAACTGTGGCCTATGAAAGTGAAAGGGACAGTATGGAACTACATAAAGGGTGTGTTGTTGTTACAGTCCTAAGTAGGGCCCGCCTAGGTATGGGACTGGGTGAGACCCAGCCTAATATGGGACCAGTTTAAAGGGCCTTGCCTATCGCGTTCGGCGTTCCATCAGCTCTGGAGCTTTTGGCGTATCGGTAAGGTACCTAACATTTGGTATCAAAGCAGTCACCACGTCCTGTGTTCGAGTCACAGAAGGGGCGACCTATGAAAAGGGCTACATCAAACACAGGTCAGAGTGAAACCCGTCACAAAGTGGGCTGCCAAGGACGCCGGGTGCGGAAGCGTGGTGGCAAGTTACAGTCCTAAGTGGGGGCCTACTTAGGTATGGGTCTGGATGGGACCCAGCCTGGTATGTGACAGGTTTAAAGGGTCTTGCCTAACGCGTTCCACCAGCTGGAGGTTTTGGCGTATGGTACCTTACCCCCTTGTTTACCTTACCCCCTTGTTTTTAGACCACATCGAACCGCCAAAAGAAAATCAGATAGCATCGACTCAGAGTTTGGAACTTAAGAAACAGGCGATACAGGTCGGTATTGAAAAAACAAGAAAGATCAAAGAATGTAACCAAAAGTCTATACAAATTGTAAGCTTAGTATTGTATGATGTAAGATATGTCTGGCATGTGGCACAATGATTGTAAAATGAATCAAATGAAAGGTTTTGATCACTAAATTGGTGCCCCATACTTTTGCTGCCCCATATTTTTTCAGGGAACCATAGAGGGCCCATTGTTTATCATTAAACATGGAAATAGCCCTTCCACCCTCTCTTCTCTGAATGAAACCATAAAGGGCCTCTTTGGACGCCAAAAGTTGAACTCAATTGCAAACAAGATTTTTTTAAATTTAAACAAACGATTTACCATTATCCAAGCCAAAAGACAACCATGATACATCTTCAAACATAGCTACACAACATAACCAGATGTTCAGAATTCCCTTGACAAGGGAGCAGGCAGGAAATAATATTGTCCTAAGTAACAAATTACCTTTTGAGTATTATTCTCTCCCAAAAAAAGCACCTGAAACCTACTCGGAATGACAAACGATCAAGCCTAACATTTCATATTTCAACTAGATACTACTGCCCCCCTCAAGATTATAAGGGAAAAACCAAAACAAAAAGGACTTCCAGTTTGCAGAAAATCCTGCTGTTCAGAATTATTCAATTACACTAGGAAAAGGACACAAAATTACCATCTTCCTTGTTCATCATCATCCCTGTTGATTAGCCACCGCCTCCGGATCCGTACTTCTTTCCAAGAAGAACCAGCTGCATCTTGTCATAACCTGCAAGCACACCAGCACCCGCAACCGCACGTAGAATGTTTGCACCAGCACCCTTGAATAGAGACTTAGCCCCCTCGTTCCTGAGGATTTGAGCAAATGCATCTGCAGAGCTCTTGTACTTCACGGCTTCACCGGAGGTCATCATCATCCTTCTACGCACGGTATCAATAGGGTAGGATGCTAGCCCAGCTCCAATAGTGATACCCCAACCCAACAGAAAACTTGCCAGGAAACTATCCTGTATCACCATAACAAAATACCAAATATCGTTAATAGTTAATACCAATCTAATTCCACAGATCATGCCAGGGTTAACTTCTCCATGTTCTTACATACCTGTAAATCACCGGTTAGCATCACGGGCTTTAGAGAATCGTACATTCCAAAGTAGAGCCCACGATAGACAATAATCCCAACACAGGAGATGTTAAATCCACGGTAAAGTCCAGCAACGCCATCAGATTTTAAAGTTTTCCTGTAGACGTCAATTAGACCATTGAACTGCCTTTCACCTCCTTTCTTGGCAGCCTTAGCATCATTGGCCAGACGAGTTCGGGCAAAATCGAGAGAGTAAACAAAGAGAAGGGAAGAGGCACCAGCTGCACCTCCCGATGCCAAGTTCCCGGCAAACCATTTCCAGTAGCCATCTCTGTCTTTCTTGAAGTTGAACAGCCTCTTGAAGTAATCCTTAAAAGCGAAATTCAAGGCCTGATGTACAAAAACACTATCAAGGATGCAAGCAACACCAACAAATAGGAAAGCACAAAAGATATGACATGGCAGAAAGCTCAGCCTAAATTTCTTGAGCATGAGAGGAGCTGACCTGGGTGGGGAAGTAACGAATGACATTGGCGGTATTTCCTCTCCACAATGCAACGAATCCTTCATCCTTGATGGTTCTGGCAAAGCAGTCTCCAATTCCCTTGTAGGGTTCGGAGAGCCGACCAGCCTTGATCATCTCATCCTGGTTCTGGATCAAGAGCTTCACCCGCTCAATTGGGGCAGCAGCTGTTTTGGAGACAGCAGCAGAAACTCCTCCCATAAGGAAATCAACAAGGAAGCCAGAGACGCCTTTCTCTGCGGGTGCTTGGACGAACACAGGTGAAAGAGGCGAGACAGGTGATAAGCCATGACTCCCACTTCCTTGGTACACCTGCAGCAGAGGACGCTGCAGGCCTCCATTTACATATGCACCAGAAATATTGTGGATTCCAGTATTCCTGGCATGCAAGTTGGGAGAGAGTCTACAGAAGAGTTGAGACTGCCCATGTATCTTCGTAATTATAGTAGGATGATGTGATCCATCAGCCATCGTTACAATCTACATGAATGCGGTCAGTACCAATGGTTAGTGCAGAAAACCATCAGCAATAAGTACAATACAAGCACAATTGAATCCAAATCATTTTATTGCAGCCAGCAAAGAAAATCATCATAAGCAAAGGTCCATAATAATCTGAGTTCACAAACTCAAACACCTGAAAAGACTCTTCTCAAAAGTAGTTAAAGAAAAATAAGAAAGACCGTAAATGCATGGTTCTTATGTGGCTTTATAGGATACTCAGGCATTGACTTTGATATATTAAAATTCTTAAAAATTATAAAGCATATAGTTAAAGCAAGTAGCTACACTTCATATAAGTTTATTTTTTTGCACTAGGAGTTTTACATGATTTTCTCCATAAAAAACACTACTATCTGTCCACAAGACCAATGAAGTCAGAAGCTGGAAAGGTAGTATACTTAGGTTGTGTTTGGGTGGCCTAAATATTACAACAAATGAAATACATCACACGAACTCAATAAAGAACAAGTAGAAGGGAAAATAAGAAATTCATATGGATGAACAGAAAAATGTAATTTAAACTAAAACATCTCGAGCTAACAGGAATATAGTACAAGCAAAAGCCATAATAACTGCCAGAGGGTTTTTTTTTTTTTTTTGAATGGTTCGTAATAGCCATCGAGTTCAGCTAGGAAGAACAAACAACCTGGAAGACATAGTGTAGTAAATGGCATTGCTAATAAGTAATAACTATTAAAGTCATAACACACATGACTCAATTCAGAAAATGCAAAGAAATACATACTTGCATTTCTCAGTAAGATTTAACAGGCATTGTTAGTGCATGATATGATTAATCCTCCAAACGAATAAAACTCTCTATCTTGTCCATAAATCCCATTAAACAAGGGAAGTGATAAATGCGCCCCTATTCATTACTTGGGACACCCAGCTGCAGTGTATCTATGACTGCAGAGGGGCTGATGTACTTCACATGGGAACGATTCAACCGACCTGATTGCCACGTACAATGCAGCTGGGTGTCCAAAGTAATGAAAAGGGGCGCATTTATCATTTACCTTGAACAAATGTAAGCAATTTAAACAGATCCTAGTGTAACTGACATCACTAAGGCCTTGTTTGGATTGCAGGGAATTTTTTTTTTTGGAAAATTTTGGAGAAGAAAAACATTTCAAAATTTTTCTGATATGTAACACATGAAAATATATAATTTGAACCAATGCTACACAATTCTTACTTGGAGGGACCAACAATTTATGATAATATCCCTCTAAATCAACCATAATCATATCATGCCCATCAGAAATGTTTTCTTGCAATCCAACCAGGGCCTATGTGAAACTTAACAACAACATCAACAACTAGTAACAGAAAAGTTCAAAGATGAGATAAAAATTCAGCTATAGGTATAGAAACATGCTAGAAAAAATTTTAGGTGTTTCTTGCAGCTAGCAAGACACTCACCGATAATAACAATAGCGTGGTTAACAAACTCAAAGTCCCACTAATAAACCACAAAACTAAATTAAAGGCGCAAAACAGTAGAAAGTATCTACTGCACACTTTTGATTCAATGGCATCATATATTCTTTAGAACTCCCACATCCACGACCACACAAACATGACTCAGCTCAGTCAACTGCCAGGCTTATTGGCTTCTTCAGACAGTTGGGATGTCAAGCACAGCTGAAAATAATGGCAGAGAACTTCAGCATCCTGTAGTAAAGTTGTAAGTTCCAATACAACTCCACTCAACTAAGCCTTTGTCTGGCAAAGTTGTAAGTTCTAATCATAGTCATAAATATTTGCCTCAGGAATTTCTCAGGGAGTGTATATCTCGACAGATTTTAAATTTTTTTGTTACTTGAGTGTTTATATGAGGAAAAAAACTGGAGTTTGGCCTGCTATATCAGTATATCCGTCTTACCTTTCTACAATTTTTCTTATTTCTCTCCTCTTCATTTGTCTCCAAATTTATAAATTTCAGCGCAGTGTATGCAAATGGAACAATCACAAGAAAGATGAAAATTTTGTTGACACTCATAATACCCAGATCCACATCTTATACATTACAATAGAACCTTCTAATATCACTCTACCGAAGCAGTGCCTATAGTGAGATAAGTAGATCTAGCCTCAAAGTTTAGTCGACCAAATGAATTACCATAACAGGAGATCAAAATAGAAAACAATTCTAACAAAAAAAAAACGTTGGATTACATTTAGTACCATCAAATGAAGTTCAGACCATCACGCATCATCGATCTACCATTCTAATAAACTACTCTACTCAACTCAGTCAAACTAGACCTAAGATCCAATGATATTACATCGATCTACTCAAAGAACAATCACATCTACAAAAAAAAAAGCAGAAAATCATCGATCAAGAAGACGAGTATATCCATCACACAAATAGAACAACTAGATAAATTAATAAATACATAAAGTGAATCCCTGATCTACGAAAGCGAACGTGTGCTCTATCATACAAACTCATAAACCACGATCTTGAAGGAAAGTTATGAATCTACATGTCATGAGATTTCCTATAATATATCCAACAAAAACATATAAAAAAACAACACCAGATCTACAGTTATCGTTACCAAATAGAAAACAACAAAGAAGAAAGCTTTCAGGGCTAGATCTGCAGAGTAACTGAGAGAAAAAAAACTGGAAACAACAATCAAAACCTAGATTTCGAAGCCGCGAAAAAGAAAAAAGAGAAAAAAATAGCAAAAAACTAGAAGATTTAAGCTAGAAAATGCAAGTAATAGAAGAGAAGATCAAGAGATGAGACTCCTCACCCGAGAGAAGGTCGCCCTCCTCTCCTTTGACATGCGAGGAGGCCAATGAGGTTGAAGCGAGGTTTATATAGGTGGAGGGACTGGAGCTTTTTATTGGAAGATTCTAGGGCACGGCTACTAGAAAAATACCCTTCTCTTCTCAACAAATGACCATTATGACGCGGCTGCTAGAAATAGGGGCCTTAGTGGATCCCTTCTTTGATTGATCTTAACCGTTCATTTGGTACGCCCGATTTTGGATCTTTTATGACTCAAAAAATAATCATGCCAATTATCCAATTCTATGGGAGGAAAAACACTTTGAAAACGGGACTTAGTTTGGAAAAAAAAGAAAAGGGGGGGACTGAAATGACCGTTGATGTGACCCTTTTAGATAGACCTGGCAAACGGGTGGCCAGGTCAAAGGCCGGGCCTAGTTTGACCCGGCCCGTACGGGTCCGGGTCGACTCACGGGTCATCCGGATTTTTGACGTGTTTTTTTTTAAGATTTTTTTTTGTATAGGGATTCACCAGCCACCTTCGCCGAGGCTACTTTTCGACTTCTCGATCGGCAGAAGTATGACAAAGGTGGCTAGCAATAAATAATAGCAATATATAATAATCATGTAGGCACTAAGTTTTAAATGAAAAATTACGGAAAAATGGAAGCAAAGTACAAAAATTACCAAAAAAATAACTAAAAAATGTATTAAAATATGACAATTACCAAAAAAACTATAAAAAAATTAAAAAATTATGACAATTACGGTAAAAAAGGCCAAAATAAAACTTTTGTACTTCTCGACGAGCACCCGAGGGTCCACCCGGCCCGGCCCAGTTTTGACGGGCCGGGTGGAACCGCAGGTCATTTTCAAACGGGTCACAGATTGGTGACCCGGACTCGGAATTTATGGGCAGGCCGGGTGGACTCGCGGGTCCGTGTCACTTTTTGCCAGGTCTACTTTTAAATGTGTATTTATTGCTTTTATAAGGATTTGAGCTTGTCCATTTGTCTTTTAGTTGACGTGGCTCAAATGGTTGAAGCCCCTTTTTTCCAAAACGGAATCCCGTTTTCCTAGCAGTGCTCTTTTTGGGGTTGAACATGGCCTACCCAAAACTGCATATTCAACTTGGGCCGGGTCTGGGTCGGATTGAAAGCAACCCTGATCCCCTACGCAAGGTAGCATTACCTTAACCCTGACCCAGCCTACCCCTAACAAAACCCATCTAACCTTGTTTTTCAAACTGGGTTGGGTTGGGTTGGGTTTGGGTTGGCACGGTACAAAAAAAGAAGAATTGCACAAAAATAGATATGGGGTTCGAGTTCAGATTGGGTTGTCTCTCAATAAAATCTCGATGAAATTAGGAGGATGTGATCAGGTTTGAGTCGAGTCGGGTTGCTCAAAGCCCTATCCCAATCCAAAATTAAACCATCCCAAGGGAAGGCCAACCCAACTTGAACCAATATCAAGTAAAAACCATCAGGCTTAGGTTGGGCTTAACCCACATTCCACGGCAACATATAAACATCAATGGACATTAGATTGTTAGTATTTTAAATACTAAAAATGAAAGAAACATTTGCTTTTGAAAAAGATTCTTTTTTGCTTTTGAATTTCCCACCCAAAATTTGAAATTTTCAAATTGATTCTATTCTCTTGTACTTTCCCACCAATATCATTTAAACTTTTGAAGGTAGCTCTCTTACCTCTTAAAAGTTTAGTCCAAGATGGGAAGTTGAGAAAAATTCTCCCATCCATATAAGAGGGAGTGTTGAGCAAAGGCTTGGGCCTTTCAAGGGCATTCAATTTGTTTGCCTTTGGTGTTTTACAAAGAACAAGATCAAATAAATAAAAAACACACACACACGCGCGCACGCCGAGCCGAGCCGTGCCGTGCCATTTTTTAAATGACGTTTTAAAAAAAGGTGTCTCTACTGTTTTAAAGAGGTGTCTTCAACAGACACGTTTTCTCTATAAAAAGAGATTGTTTCCAACGTCTTGAAATATAGTTCTTACATCTGTTTTAGAATCTCTCTTTAAACAGATAGACGAGCATTTCATCTCGGCTGATTCGTTTTTCCATCTCTATTGAGTCGTTTGCAAAAACAGAACAGTTTCCTTTCTGTTATTTTTGTTTTCTTTTCTCTGTTCTGTTTTATTTGTTGGGCATTCGGAGTGTTCGCTGTTTGGTTCGGATCTATCTGATTGTGCACTTCAGATAGATAGCGACGGTGCGTCGGGCTGTTGTATCCTGGGGGTGATTGCGTTCGGATCTGTTGCACAGGAGGGTTTTCCGCAGAGGCGCAAAATCACCTTAAAGAGAGCGACCTAGTCCGTGCCTCAACTCGCCGCATCGAAAAGGTTATACTAATCATCTATTATTTCTGTTTTTTCACATAAATCAGTAAACAGGTACGCCATATTATTTATATTAAGAGGAAAATCTCATAATATAGATTGCATGATTAGCATGATTTTTGACCCATAAGAGATCCAAAATGATACTTATCTAATGGATAATTCGGATTAATCAAAGGTGCAACCCACTATGCACATGCCCTATTAAGGCCCTATTCATTTTGGATTTTGAGAACTGAATTTTGAGTGCTAATCCGAATATTGAACTCAAAATTAAATGCAATTTTGAGTCCAATAATCAGTTCTGACTCAAAATCTATTCTCAACCTCCATAACCACCATGGCCAAAAGATTTCATCCCGACTCGTACGAGTGTTCATCTCAGGCATTTTGCCAAACTAATCCTCATCATGTGAAGTATCTTTCAACAAGTAAATGGCAGGTGCTATGCGCAAAACTATTCATAAGAAAAATAAGTCTCAGGCATTTTGCCAAACTAATCCTCATCATGTCAAACGTACCACCCACACGTCAAGACTTGACACTCAGGCAGGGGCGATGTCACATGAGAGGAAAGGGGGACAATTGCCCCCCTTAAGTTTTTAGAAAAAAAATATATACCTTTAGTTTTTAATATTTTTTTATACTTACCCCCTTTTTAAAAAAATATGCCCTCCTTTCCGATCATCCCTAAGATAGAAAATAAGTTTAAAATTTTAATTTTACCATTTTTATCTCCCTTTTTTGTGCAAAATTTACTATAATTTTTGCCCCCTTTTCGAAATTTCAGATAGAAATTTTTTCTATCTTAATTTTAAGATAGATAAAAAATTACTATAATTTTTGCCCCCCTTGTGCAAAATTTCTGGCATCGCCCCTGCACTCAGGCACCATATAATTTCTCCTACTAATATATCCTCCTTCCCTCCCTCCCTCCCTCCCAATGGATTAAGGACTTTTTGGAGAAAATAAAATATTTCAAAAGAAGCCAATTTATTTAGCATTTTCTAAGGACAACTGGTATCAGAAGGACTAGGCAATGGTGAGATCAACAGTAACATACAACTTTTGGGTCCTATAGAGGAACATGTGTGTGAAATCAAGACCATTGATCTTGTAGAACATCATGAGGCGATCCAGTGTCTCATCTCAAGCAGACATCCCATCTGTAAGATAAAGATCTGCAGGAAAAACAACAGTTCAGCTTTTCTTGGCAGAAACTTAGTTGAGGCTAGAAACTTAGTTGAAGCTTGATGGATCACGGTGCAAAGATCATTCAATCTTGGTGTTCTCAACGTCATTTGCGCGGACTTCCCAAACATAATATTGGTGTTCTCAAAGTCATTTCCCCCTTAATGAGGAGTCCAAAACATTCACAGTGTACCCTCTAGGTTTCCATAGAGTGACCCATAGTATGCGAAGTCCACGGGATTCAAAATCCCGCATGACTAAGCTCTCCTCATGGAGCGACCTACTACATGTATGAGCCATGGTAAGAAACACACCATTATAGAAAGGGAAGCAATCAAAGAATTGGTGCAAACTTCAAACTTTGATGGATCCAGTTGAGGGAACCCTGGCCCACCAGGAGTTGGAGGTCTCCTTAGTTACCTTAGTAAAGACTCAGGAGAGATTATTTGGGCATTCCCAGGGCCAATTGGGGTTACGGTTGCTTCATAAGCAGAAATCCGAGCAGTTTATCAAGGTCTTAAGCTAGTGTATATCAACCCCGTTCCAAATTTAATAGTGGCAGGCAATTCACTTAATGTCCTCTGATGGCTTAACAGACCGCATCATCACATGTGGAGGTTCGACAAATATTTCAATGAGATTAATGATGTCAAAGTTGAGATACAAAGCCTCAAACAATGGAGCTACAAGCCTAACCCATAAATGAACCCAAGTTTTCCTTGAGATGTAGTGATTGGGCCCACTCACTTGATGCTAGCATGCTTCGCACCATTCATTTGTAAAGCTATATGGTGGAGATGTCATAGCCCAAAAGTATTACGATCTAGCACTGTTATCATTCCATACATCGCTAAATGTGGATAGCTAAAATAAAATATGGAAATTGCTAGCGTCCATCGCAAAAGGCTTTTTGCGATAGACCAGCTGCGAAAAGCCTTTTGTGATGGAGTTTAGCAAATCCCATAAAATATAATATGGTGTAAGTTCAATGCGTGAAAGTCTTTCGATCGTACGGTCAGTCTTGCTAGACACAGATTTTATCGGCTATGAAATCTCCATGGCAGGGTCAACTATATAGAGTGCTCACACGATCAACTCACTTACATTTGTTTACACACTGTCTACTACTATAAGCTGGGAGAAAAAGAAGAGAATTTTTTGATATTATTCCGTGCACATTTAAGAACAATATTGTTTCAAGAGGAATTTACTTTCGAAATCAATGATACGATCATACGATCATTTTTTGTGTGACCCCACGAGAACTTGTACGTGTAATTGAGACCAGTGATCTTGTAAAGCATAGTGCCGTGACCCACATGGTCTTGGTCTCGTACAGTCATACTGAATAGAATTTCACGCATAAAGTGAAGGACTTCAAAAAAAAAAGTCGACTGTTCAGATTTTCTGGACAGAACCCTAGACGAGGGTTGATGGATCATGAGGCTAGGAAAATTCGATCAAGGTGTTCTCAATGGCATTTTGCCGAACTTGTGGCCAAATGACAAGAGCAGTGGATCTCATCACGTTCGCTCGGCACAAATGGAGCCCAAAAAGTGCATTGTTGGATTTCAATGCCAACAGAGCAATTGTTAGTCCAAACATGGCCTTAAGGAAATGATGTTTCCAGTCATTTCCCACAATTTCCATTCCTAATCGTCTTCAAGAAGGGAAATGATATCCGCACTCCCATTTTTCACAATGGCACTCCTCATTTTGTTAAACACTAATTATGTGTTGAAGACTATGACAGTTCCCAAAGAGCTCCCAACATTTTATCATAAATTGAAGAGATGAGTGTCATTATGAATATATGGGATTAGGGGTGTCAATGGGATCCACTTTCGATCGGATCCACCTATATCTTAAGTCACAATCCATTCAATTCTCTTATCGGTCGGATCGGAATTGGAGCGTTCTTCGGATCCTACTTCTTGTGTCATTATGAAAATATGGGATTAGCGGTGTCAACGGATCCACTTTGGACCAGATAAATTATCTGGTTGATCGACCAGAAAATGTGAGCCCATATATTAAAGGCATGTGATTATAATTTAAAGATCCCCAAAAATAAAACATGAATTGTCGTGGTTCAGTTAATTGTTTTCAGGTGTAATCAAACAATGGAAAACATGAAATTTTAAAATAAAAATTTCAAACTTTTCCAAAAATTCCTACAATCCAAACAATGCCTTATTATTTTTTAAAATGATAGAATTCTATTAAAAGAGGATGAGGCCACAACTGAGATAGCAGAGAACCAAAAAAAGAGCATATACAAATACTAGATCAACAATAGTCAAGGCGGTGAGTAATCAAAGGTCTTTGGAACTGGTATAATCACTCCTGCACGAGCTAGATGGTCCGCCTCTTCATTCGCTAACGTCCGCACGCGGTGAAAGCATATACGAATCAATGAACTATATGAGAATCTCCAAGTGAGAGGACCTCTCACCCAACCATCTAATAACATTGAAGGAATCTCTTTCCACAATGAGATTATTCATATATCTGACTGCCATCGGTCAAATGCCCTAAAGAATCTCCCTCACTTCCGCCTCATTAGAAATGTTGATTCCAATAGGCCCAAAAATTCCCATTTGGTCAAGCAAGACTCATCTCTGAGAAGGCCTCCAATAAGAATTACCCAATCTAGAGCCGTCAAAGTTAAGCTTGGGCCATCGAGGATTAGGGGATCCGTCTAACAGAGCCTTGCTATTATTATTTTATCAACAAAGAACTCCACTCAATCCCATCTCACCTACCAAACATAAGAAAAACATACACTCGAAATTCTATACCTTCATTCACATGTACTACTCACGAATTTCTCTACGCTTCATCATCATTTTACCACCCGTTCACATCCCCACACAACATTCTATTCCTTCGAACTAAAGACATGACTTCTTTCAACAACGAAAACAACGTGAAGGAAATCGTATACAAGCCACCGGCTCGTAGCTTTACAAGGAGATGATCTCGTTACTCTCGTATTAAACATATATGTAGAGAGAGGGAAATGATGTATTCTGCTATTCGCCCCTGTTTCTTCACTTGCCCACCACCTTCTAGTGTAAACTAGTAGTCATAAGTATAACTCATAAATGCACTAAAAGGGGGTGGACCGGGGTAGAAAAGGGGAATATATAACATCCCTTGAGAGAAATACCCTGTAACCTTACGTTCCATTGAGAGAAAGTGTGCACCATTTAATCCTACCCATCTCCTCTTAAACTATAAAAAAGATGGGACCCCTTTTCTATCGATATTGATCCAACGGTAATGAATTCATCCACGGCAATAACTTTTATTATGCCTAACTCTTTGATGCGATGGCAATGTTAGAAAACCCTAGTATGTGTGAGTTTCTACGTTTCACATGTTAGATTACTTATCTAAACCCTAAAATGAGTATAATTTAGGATGGTGGGCGATGTCTTTTTTAGGAGAGACATCCTTATCGTGCGCATCACCCTCCTTCACAGGCCAAGATTCCTAAGAGGTGTCGGTGGGACCCATTTTAAAAATGTAAAAATCAAAGAAAATGAGACAAGTAAGAAGATCTCAATGTGAGAAGCTATCCAGATCGTTCATCCGAGGGCCCCAACTTGTAGATGACATGATGTAAAAGTCGCTACATTGGAATATTCTTAGTTTCTAACCGTTCGATCATAGAACTTGAAAGTGGATTACTGCTAATTTTTTCTTAAGCCCACAAGTCATTGATCGAATAGTTGGTATCATTCCACAAGTGCGATTGTTTGAGGGGTGCCCACATCAAAATAGTGGGGTCCGGACCATTCTAATGTCGTGTGGCTTGGCTAGATTAAGCTTATCATGTACTTCTCACAGTTTCAATCTCCCAAACAAATAGCACCTGACCCTTGTATTTTAGGGTGAATTTGACGATTTTGCGTCACAAAATATCAATCTCGGGGGAGATTATTTAGCGGACATCATGATTAAACGACACGACCCTGAATTTCAAAAAAAGTTGAAAACGAAAACCCCTCTACAAAACACAGACCTTGTCCACAGACAGCACACAGACCTTGTCCACAGACCGCACAATTCAAATGGCTTCTACTTCTTTAATTACCTACTTCATCCTCTTCTTACTACACTCTTCCTTCTTCCTCCAAGCATTCCTAGCCAAATCCAAACATACTAGCCATTCCCATTTCCATTCCCATTCTCATCCCAATTCCAATTCCAATTCCAATTCCACCACTCATCACCACTCCACCCCCCCAAACCCAAGACTCCTACAAGCTTTCCATGCCCTCCAAGCATGGAAACTAGTCATCTACTCGGACCCAAAAAACTTCACATCCAATTGGGTTGGCCCCAATGTTTGTTACTACACCAGCGTGTTCTGTGCTCCCGCCCTTGACGACCCAACCATCCAAGTCGTCGCCGGAATCGACTTCAACCATGCCGATATCGCCGGATTCCTCCCCGATGAGCTCGGCCTACTCTCCGACCTCGCCCTGCTTCACATCAATAGTAACCGATTCTGTGGAATCCTCCCTCTAACATTAGCAAATCTCACTCTCCTCTACGAACTAGACATTAGTAACAATCGGTTCGTCGGTCCTTTCCCATCAGTAGTACTCTCCCTGCCCTCTCTCAAGTACCTCGACCTTCGCTTCAATGAGTTCGAAGGCGTATTGCCTTCGGAACTCTTCAAAAGAAGCCTCGATGCCATATTTGTTAACAACAATCGCCTAACTTCAGTGATCCCATCCAATTTAGCATCCACCACGGCATCGGTGGTTGTTTTCGCTAACAATAATATTATGGGTTGTCTTCCAGAAGACATTGCC
The DNA here is from genome assembly GCF_043159265.1 of Tasmannia lanceolata. Taxonomy (NCBI): domain Eukaryota; kingdom Viridiplantae; phylum Streptophyta; class Magnoliopsida; order Canellales; family Winteraceae; genus Tasmannia; species Tasmannia lanceolata. The sequence goes on along the minus strand of NW_027518692.1, from coordinate 61,678,234 downwards.
AAGTTAGCAAATAGCTTAGAGGAGCTAGTTTTGATTAACACAAACTTGTCTGGTTGCTTGCCATGGGAGGTTGGCCTTTTGTACAAGCTCAAGGTGTTGGATGTGAGCTTCAATAGCTTGGTGGGTCCAATTCCTTATAGTGTGGCTGGGTTGGTCCATGTGGAACAGCTCAATGTAGCCCATAACATGATGAGCGGGATCATACCGGCCGGGGTCTGTGCTCTGCCCAACCTCGAGAATTTCACTGCATCTTACAATTTCTTCTTTGAGGAAGAGTGGCTTTGCCAGAATCTTACATCTAAAGGTATCCTATTTGATGATCGCCGGAATTGTTTGCCGGACAGGCCAACTCAGAGGAGCAAGAAGGAATGCGACGCCGCCCTTGAACACCATGTTGATTGTTTTGAATATCACTGTGGAAGTGGTGGTGGTGGTGGTGCAACCATGTTAAATGCTTACACTCCTTCACAATCACCTTCAAGTCATCCCTAGTGTGTATGTGTTCTTGTTTCTTATATAAATGGGAAATGATATTTCCTCTCCTTTTACCAGCAGCTCTATCCCTTTTGTTTGTCTTTTCCTTAAAATGACTTCATTCTTAAGAAAAAGAAAACAAAAGGGGGTGGAAATACAGTCATCTTTAGGAAAAGGCAAACAAAAGGGGGTGAACATGCTGAAAATGAGGGGGAGAAAATATTATTTCCCTATAAGTGAAGTTAAACAGCTTACTATGGAAGAAGGAGAATATCTCCAACTGTACTCTGAGGGAGTTCTTGTTATGTCCCTGTGAGATTTCCCTTGTTGGGTCTGTAAAATTTGCTTCTCTTTGTCAAGTTTGAATGGTCCTTGTAAATAGGGTCTCTCCTCCAAAGTGACCTTCAACTACTCTGTTTCGCATCAATTATATGTATATTCTATACTCTGTATAACAAATAAAGTGCATGCCTGATGGAATAAAAAGAAGATAGCTTATGGTGGAAGGGAAAATTTTGTAGAAGAAAATTGTATAATATGGAAACATTTCCTTCCAAAAATTAAAAACAAATTAAGATAACATAAATGTGAATTTTCTATCAGATAATTTAAGGAGGAAGAGATGAAAAGAAAGCGATATGAGTGTGGTTGAAACTTGCTCGTGGGAAATGAAAATGACTTTGCTTCAAGGCCCGTTACTTGACGTCACACTCTTTAAGACAATAATTGGTCCCATCGGTTGAATATTTGATGTGAAAGGACATCTACGAACTTGCCTCCAAGATACAAGAAGGCCAAGTAGAGATTTTCTACTAATGTTTGTTGACAGTTTGACACTATGCACAAGCGGAAACAAAACCCAAAACGCCTCTGGTATAACAAGACTTTAAGAAATTAGCAACTACTTCTGTAGAAATAACATTAACTGGAGAGAAATTTAACAAAATAAAAGAGGAAATTCTGGGAGACTTTAGAATATGATCTTGCAAATGATCATATGGTCTTGCAAAGAGATGGCGTATAGTTCTTTCCTAGACCACCTGATGTCTTTTCTATTCGAAAAGCATACTTTTATGGCACCGGGTCGCTACGGGAAGCTTATCTGACTGTTAGATCGCTCCAAATCACGTTTCTACGGTCCGATTGTCTCTGGAGTGACTGTTGGCCTAAGTGAAAGACCTCCCCCTCCCCCGTAAGCATTAGATCACAACCGATCACCAATATGCAGTCCTGATCACACCCAATCGACACTTGATTGTTGGTACACGTCTAGTCGTGATCCAATGATCCAGATTACACCCGACCAAAGACTATTTGTCGTCACACGATCGTACGCTCCAAATCACACCCCATCGAGCATTAGCTGTTGGAGCACATCCGAGTGTGATCCCACGATCCAAATTGTAGCCACTCGGGATTAGCATTCAGATCACACCAATCTTGATCAAAGACTCGGATTAAATTTTGAAAATTCTAAGAGGTTCAATCACTCATCGCGACTAACAAAGAGAGACACAAAATGGGAATTGATATTTGCACTCCCATATTTGATAACTTTTTTCGTGGTGCCCATTCAAGCTCTCTGTTATTCCTGTACAATTCTAATTATCTCTTGTTCAATTCCCAAAAGGCTAAAACCTACCAAAATGCCATCGTAAAAGTGTTTAAAGTTTAACAAAAGTGAAGAGTGCCATTATCAAATATAGGAGCGTGGATACCATTTCCCCCATTATACCGTGATATCGGTCAATCTCTTATTTTCAACGACAAACCAAGAAGGATAGACGAGCTAGATTCGCAAAGATATGACGAGCTGGATCGACAAATAGAGATTTTTGTTGGCGTAAACGACTCAACAAAACACAAACATGAAGTCGACCTTTCTATTGGATTGAATTGAATTGAAGCCAGAGAGAAAAGTTTTTCCTTGAATTGAAGCCAGAGAGAAAAGTTTTTTCTTTCTGAGATGGATGCCCTTAGAAAACAAGCAAGCAAGCTGCGGGAGCAGGTCGCCAAACAGCAGCAGGTTTTTTTTTTTCCCTTTCATTTTCTTCTATTCCCACTCCACCAACTAAAATCATCGTTTCTTCAAAATCATAAATCCAATCAGAAATGCCCCATCTTATGAGAAAACCCTATTTTGTTATCCGATTTCTCTTTTATTTGATAATGGCCGAGCTTCTTTTTTTGCAATGAGATTGAAATTCTAGTATTCTTGCTGTTGTTTCTAGTGTATGTGCTATTGCCTTTGCTTGAATTGTGTTGTGAGATCTCAACACTGTATGCCAAACTTTTAGATACTAATCAACAAATCCAGCAATACCCATGCCGATCTTGTTACTAGTTTTTAAAGATTTAAGAGTGGTATTCTCATGGATGTAGAAAAGAATCGACTGTGTATTGATAAATGATCGAATAACAAAAGACCCACTTGGTCCATTTCCAAAAAAACAAAAACAAAAAACAAAAGACCCACTTAATAATGATGCTGAATATGGTAAAAACCAAATTGATATCGATTCTGAACCAAGGCTCTGTATCTGTAGAACAATACACTTGGAAATACCTTGATCTGATAGTAGAATGCAAAGTATGATTCTGGACTATGTAGTAGGCATGTTGCCCCTGCCCTCCCATGGACTTGGTACATTGAACCACTTCTTTGGTGGGCTTTTGGTAGAATAAGCAGAATGGGAGGCTACAGTGGGCAGCAAACAGCCCCTGACGCCTCACACCATTGCGACAGGAGGGGCTTCGTCCTAACTCCTAACTGGGAATAGGTCAGAGAAAAGTAGTACACCATGACTTTATAACATAGCACCCGATGTTGGCCAGAATCAGCTCGAATATGATCCAGCCCTGCCCAAAACCGCTATCCGCACCATTGACTAGCGATTCATCAATAGTGAATTCGTGTGTAAATTCATGAAGAAATCATGATTCCATGTAATATCTGGACACCCCAAAATCTGGAATCGGTACCTTGCGCTCTATAGTAGCACACTGAACTGTGATTCTTGGAGATTCGAACAATACGTAAAATTAGTATCGTCTGAGGGACTTGACGCCTAGCCTTGTATCACATGTCAGTACAAATAAGTGACATGAGAAAACTCATTCAGAAGTGACTTATTGAGGTAACATTTGTTGATTTAATATTATACATGGTCGAGAATTTACTTCTTTTATGAAATTTTATTCAATTTAGACTTGTCTCTTCCTTTAGATATATTTTCATTATAATTATTTTCTAATCATACTAATTAGCTTGTTGACTTTTGATATAGTAAAACAAGGACAGGTACTCATTTATTTTCTTTGTTACTATATTTCAGGCTGTAATAAAGCATATCAGTGGGACTGGTTATGAAAGCTCTGATGTAATGGTTATAGATGAGATTGAGATGCAGAGACACCAACAACTAGAGAAGCTGTACAGGTCTACTCGTTCAGGCAAGGTATAAATGGAATATTGTTGGACAGTAGTTCTTTATTATTAGAACATTGTGAGCATTTTATCTAGTACTTTTTTGTTATCCCAACGTGACATGAATGGTACTTTTTTGTTATCCCAATGTGACATGAATCCGGTTCAAGATGCAAAAAAAAAAAAAAAAAAAAACCGGGGTTGGTGATATGCTCAAACAACTCCTAACTTTTTGCAGTGTTCATCATTTGAATCTGTTCCTTTTTTTTGATTGATGAACTATTTTATTAGAGATAAGAGGAGGTTAAACCCCCAGTGATCAAGATGGTCAATACAAACTAAAAGCATCAAATAGAATACGTAAACAAAGGAAACCTCAAGGAAGGAGAAAGTCAAAACTCCCCGCCCCCTTTTCCTCCACTCCAGACCTCGCTATTCTGTCCGCCTCAGAATTTGTAGATCTTCTTAGATGATTGAAAGAAATAGCCGCGCGATCCAGCCGCTCGTGGATCTCATCAAACCAATGAGCAAATCTCCAAGGATGAAGGCGGCGGCTCCCTTACAAACATCCAATGACATTTAGGGAGTCCCCTCTATAATCAAACGGTCAAGGATAGAACTGTCCACGATCCTCATTCCTTGAAGGACCGCACTTACCTACGACTAGTTAGAATTGGTGAATTCAATCGGGCCTAAGAAAGCCCACTTTGTTCTTCCCTCGTCATCTATCAACACTCCCCCTACTCCAAGCTGGTCCTCTTGATTTTTTTATTAATTAATTTATAATTTTTAGATGCAAAGTACGGATGATAAAATACGAATCTCAACATCAAATGGCTCAACAGTAATGGGTATCTCAAGCGGAACAAAAATTTACTCTTCTGTGAATAAATTATTAAGTAAATTTTTATCTTTATGAAATTTTAATGATTACAAATAGTAATTGATAATAATTCAGAAGCAATCTCAAAAGTAGCCAAACTTCTCCAATTATCTTTTCGCGATGCGTCCATACTCCTTAACTACATCTAGAAGACATCCACACTTTTCTTAACTTTTGTGTGTGTATGCTCCAAATTAGTAGTCGGCATGGCTACATGCAGGAGATTATTCTTCAACTGCCTATATTTTGTGTATATTTTTTAGATCAAGATTCACGTATGCAAATGCAATGGATATGCAGAAACTCAAGCAATCTGCAATGGAAAACAAGAACAAAATCAATCAAACACTTACTAGAGTTGTTTGTATGGAACTAGAACAATACTATGAAATAGTAAAAGTGTGTTTACAATAAGATCAACTTATATATCTGATCTATAATAAATGACTTTTACCCTTTATTGCTTACTAAATCTAAGCTTGTTTCCCAGCCCAATAACACACTCTAAAACATAAATCCTAGCACAAGAAGCCTAATTACAATAACCTACTAATTAAGAAACCCATCAGATGGATGGATGGATGGAACATCCCCTTCGTGGAGGTTTGTGGCATACTTTGACGAGATACATGATCGGCTAGCAGGTGTTGTAGTTAGAGTCAAGCACGTCAGGAGGTCAGCTATTACCGAGGTGGATTGCCTAACTCGGGCTGGGGTCAACGGGGATAGATTGGAGCTATTCGATCACCTACCCCCTTGAGCTCTATATTTACCATGCTTACTGTACATCTTCCTTGTTTCTATAGTTCATCTGTAGCCCAGACCCCCTCGGTCGGGCTCTTATTCCTTCTTAATTAATAAAATATCAACCATTTCAAAGAAGAAAGAAAGAAGCTGCAGTCTCATCAGCAATTATAGTCTTGATCTGGTCAGGATCGGTGGAACAGCAGGCTCTGGGGTTGGAACGGAAGAGCTAGTAGTCCGACCTTGCAGAAACATTTGTCGACAAAGTAGGAGCCTCAAAGGTACCTCAATAAGGAATTTGGTCTTCCACATTGAAGACGGGACTAATATTCATATCAGCATGTAAGTCAATTAAATAAGCATTAGGGTTGTACTTACGAATGATACGAAAAGGTCCAATGGCTCGGGCACATTACTTTTTGAACAAATGACGGACTGTCTGCGGCTAGATATGGATGAAGCTGTGGCCGTCAATTGTGGCTGGGCCATGCGATGATGGGCAGTGGCACCTTTGTGGTGGCGAGCGAACGGTGTGGTGGTTACAGGGTGGTGGATTGACCGAGCTGAGTGGGGTTGAAGAAACTGTATGGGAGAGAGGGGCTTCAACCCTAAGCGGCGTCAACCGAGTCAGGGGGCCGGCTGGGCTGGTGGTGATGACTAGCGAACTGGTTTAATTTTGGCAATCCGCCCGAGGTGGCTACATTTGGTGTGGGCCCTGATTGCCGGCATGGGATGATCCACTGACCGTACTTCGATGACGATGAATCACACCAACGATGATGGTTGGCTGATGGATTGCAAACTTTTTTCTTCACTGACAGGAACCTAGTTGACTGAGTTATGTATAATCAGTGAACTCAACAATAATGGACTTCGGTTGATTTCAACCCAAAATCCAAAAATACAAATCGAACTTTGGTGGACGCGAACAAGGGATGATTTTCTCTGTTGAAACTTAATGATCCAAAAATACCCAATCCGACGCAGAGCAGGTGAGAGAAATGGAAAAGAAAGGGGAAGAAGAAAGATTAGGAGGGAAGAGAGAGATTGTAAGAGGGAGCAGACATGCACTTACTTAATTGTCCCAAAACCATTCATCCAATACATCCGGCCTCCATATATATGGGCAATTGAAAAGAAATAAATAAATTCAACTAAAATAAAATAAAATCTTCAATGGTCAATTATGCCACTTATTGGGCCGGCCCCCACTCATTAGGCTTCGGCTAGTGACCAAGTCTAGAATTAGTCTGAAACGGGTGCCTAAGATCCCCGTCAAGCATATCATTGTATATTATAGATCGTGATAAATTAGTCATTGTATATTCATTTTTTGTAATAACATATTTAACTAAAAATGTTTTTTTTTTCAAAAACATGTCATGTTATTACAATTTAGCTTGGTGCGATCTCATGATATTGTACCAGCCCACCTTCCATTTCTCATAAAACTTAGTTGTGTTCCTAATTCTTGGTTCAAACTATTACTTGGGTCTGGTTTTTAAACATCGAATTAATTTATTTTTAATTTTACATTGTGCTTAATTAATGTTCATGTTTCAGGATTTTCAGAAGGACATTGTTCGATCAGCTGAAGCATTTACAACCGTAGGAATCAAGAAAATTGAAATAGGTGAGGTGTATGCTATCACATTCAACTAAGCATGAGAAATCCACCACTTTAAACCAGTGGTTAATAAATTTCTCTGCTTTTGTATTTGAGATACTTATTTATCCGATCTGGTTTATCTTTATGCAATTCAGGAACAAAATTATCTGAGGATTGTACCAAATATGCTAGTGAGAACATCAGCGCTGGGATTTTAGCAAAGGCAGCATCTCTATATGGTGATGCTCGAGGTCATATGGGGAAGGAGGAAGAAGACTTCAACAGAGTATTATCTTCACAGGTCTGCATTATGTTTCTATAATTTTCTCTCATAAAGAGGGAATATAATTGGATCACCTTGGTTTTCTATCACAAAGTGTGTTTTACCCGTCTCCGTAGATAAGGGAGGCAATCTGATGTGTTTTACAGCACCTTGGGGCACAGGGCACTACCTAATCATGTATTCTTGATATCTAAACCATGCATTTTTCCTGTTTCACATCTCGTATTTTTTTTTTTTTAATTTTGAACAATTGCAAGAAATTTTTAGAACAGTCCAAGTACAGCACATTCCCGACCAAGTTGATCAGACAATAAAGACATACAAAGATTGAAAAATAGAAGACCACTAAGCTTACAGACCCTTTCAAAACAGAACCAAACAGTCCTACACAAGCATAAAATCTCATTTTCTTCTGACCCTAGAGACCTGCATGGCTCCATCGAAACATTTCGTCATTACAGCCCACTCCACCAATCTCCCAGTGACTTTTTTTTTAATGTCTTCAACTCCGGGCTTTTCCTTCTAAAAATCCCCCCATAACTTTTCAACCAAATTGTCCAGAAAGTAGCTGGAAGCGACTGTTTCCATAGCATTCTCCCTCTCGATGACCAGGATAGGGCAATCCATGCAGCTATGAATGATTCAATAGAATTATGAAACACCCAACTGCAGCGAAACAGGGTGAAAATATGATTCCATAATTCATCAGAAGCTGGACAATGAATAAGGAGATGGTTCACTGGTTTTTCTGCATTAAAGCACATACAACACAAGTTCCGAATGGCTCGATTTCTATTGATCAAATGATCAATAGTTAAGATTTTATTGCAACCTGCTATGCAGAAAAAAATGCAGCCATTCATGGGGGATTTGGTATAGACCACAAAGGTGCATTCTTAGCCCTCTCCTCACCTCTACCAGTTGAAGTGGTACATAGATTTGACTGAAAATTCCCCAGAAGCAGTTTATGATCAATTCATCACCATGGGTTTAAATTTCGGTTTCCACTTCACCTGAAACCAAAATTTCAGCCGAAATCCATTAAAAAGGTATTAATTGAGGAATTCCTTTGAGTGAAAGGGTTCTGAAGTCCTTTATTCCTTTTCAAGACTAGAGTAATTGCTTGAAAGCTCCTTTGTGATGCTGATTCCTATTTCGGGAAATTTCGGTTTCAGTCCCAACCGAGGCCGAAATTTAAAACCATGATCATCACATTGCTTTTCTTACAGAAGTATTATTTAGCACCTTCATTAGGCTAGTGAATGCTTATGTAAGAAAAGAACTGTGTTGATTTAGTGATTCAATAGTTGGTTTTCCATCTCTCAAAGTTGAACGTGGGACTTGTGACGATAGAAGATGTTGGTGTATTCTCTAACCATCCTATTTTCTTGGTAATATTGATAATAGAGGATTCCTTCATGGTTGGTTGGCAAAAGTTGGAACCGGATTAATTTCACCATCTTCTACCATGAGTTTATTTTGTCCTTACCAATTTGAACTCAAGCCTATTGGACTTGTTGCCACCATGTAGATGCGTAGCCCTTGATTTTGATAGTGTCAAGCTCCACCTTTTTGGCTTTGCACATCTCCAGAAATTAAAAAATTCTTTCCACTTCAGCCAATAAATCAATTACTTTCTTTGGATTTTCCTCTTCATAAGGTATGTCCACTTGACCGCGAGATTCCTTATCACATCCATCACACCCATGTTGCTAGAGCTATGCTCCTCCATTTACAAAATCTTGATAATTCCAATCATCAAGTGGCTAATCTTGCAGAGCACGCAAATCGATTCCCGCTTGCTCCAATCGTTAGCAAAGTCTCCCAGCCAATTGTTTGAAACTGCCCTTGACTCATAATATTGCTGGTTTGATGGATTTTTCTCCTCCCGCTGTGGCCCATGAAATTCACCGACTAAATGGGCTATGATACCAACTAATACAAACTTGTACCAAAGAAGAAGAATGAAATACAACAAACAATAGATCCAAGAAGATAAGTAGAAAGAGAAAGAGAAAGAGAATTAGGGCAAACCCTAATTGCAACGGAATCGTCTTTACCGATATTTTATTTCTTGAAAAAGGAGAGGGTAAACCCTTACCCCTAATAGTCTCAACAGAAAAAAAAAAAAAAAAAAAGGCCAAGAAAAGTCCCCCCCCTCTCTCTCTCTCGCTCTCTCATGCCCCTCTGCACAAAATTTTGTGCTAATAAAGTAATTCAAATTATGAAAAGTGACCTTTGCAAGTTATTTAAAGGAAAATGATAAATCAGCTTGCAGTTTTTAACAAATCAGTCCTCTCCTGGCCACCAAAACCTTAGCAAACATGACCCGTTTCACACCAAATATGTGCCATAAGTAGTTGACTTGATAATGGCCTTCCGTGTCAAGTTTCAACTCATTTGCTCCAACGCGGGGCTCTCAATAGTAATATGAGATTAGGCCAAAATTTTAACCGCACACGTAAATAGGCCACTTGTTTCTTCTTAGCTTGATCTTTATTCTTCTCCTTTGATTTCTTTGATGCATAGGAGATTACATTTGCTTCAGTCCCCCAAATCCTTCCTTTGGCTTACCATATAATGTCATGGACTCATACACACTTGATGTTCAACATGTTTATTAGAGGTTTCTTTTTTATATTCTTATATCAGAAATCACGGAGAATATGTAAGTGCAGTATTTTGCTTATGAATCTACCAAAGTGTCCTCATATTTTTTCTTTCTAAAATCAGGTATCATAGTTATTGTTAGAAGTTAGTGTAGGGAGATGCATATTAATGTTTTGGTGTGACTGTTTAGTTATTATATTATGCCTATTTTCATTAGTATGATGAGGCTCATTGTTGGATGGCCCTAGTGGCACTTTATGTAACTATGAACTTTCACTTATATAAAAGCATATGAGACATGAGCTTGGTGCCACCAACCTACACAATTTCTCTTCATCTTTTGCTCCTTTCTTCTCTTTTACTTTCTCCTCTTTTCTCCATACGAAGTGTATGGCTGATCCATCATGTAGTTCAACATGGTATTTGAGCCATGATCTTGTTCATGATCTATATGAGGCCAATAATCAGAAAAGGTATTTGCTCATCTTCCGTGAAGCTATTCTTGTCTATGGACTGTCATGTTTTTGTAGAGAGTGAAATTTTGCTCATTCGTGAGGCTGTTGTTCCCTCTTTCGTGGCTATTGTGTGGTTGTGTGAGGTTGGAAGTATTATGTGTCTTCAATCATACACGTATAGAAGGGATGTTCATGTGACGTGTTAGGGCTATGATCAAGATGTTGCTCTTGGTGACGTTTTATGATCGCAAGGCATTTTGTGATCGAAGGTGTTTTACGATAACATTTGTGCACTTGTAAAATTTCCGTTTTGCGATTGTAAATCTGGTTTCAAGAGGTGTTGTCGTTATTCAGTTTCTGTTACTGAGCCTATATTGTTGTGCGCAGGTAGTTCTATGTGGTGTTGTGTGCCGATTCGTATGATGTGCTCTTCATATGCGTGGTTGTTGTCGTGATTGGTTGTATTTGTTGCAATTGTTGTTAGAGCTTCATCTTGGTGTTTGTTTGTGTATATGAGTTACGTGTAGATGGTTGAGCTTCGGACTACTATGTAGCCCATATGTGGGCTATTATAAACTTCAGACAAAAGTATTGGTTTGTGTAGATTCCTTCGCGCGGTTATTGAATTTTTTACAGAAGTTGTGTCAGGAGGAGACCCTGATAATTGATATCTGCTCAGAATTGTGTCAAGAGGAGACCCTAAGAATTGGTATCTACTCAGAATATGTGGCCTTGAGTCGGGGAGAGATCATGGTTGTGGTAGAAGACATATTGAATTTCATGTGATGACTCATACATGTGCAAGAGTGAACATGTTTACAAAGACTCATGGTGGAGGTTAGTTTAGGAGTATGTGTCCCAAGCTGGGCACATATGATACCTATAGTCTTCCTTGGGGAGTGTTAGAAGTTAAGTTAGTGTAGGGAGATGCATATTAATGTTTTGGTGTAACTCTTAAGTTTTGTTTTTTGTTTTTTTTTTAAATTATTTTTTCTTTTTTTTGAATGGTTACTCTTAAGTTATTATCTTAGTCTATTTGCATTTGTATGATGGGCCCATTGTTAGATGATCCTAGTGAGTAACTCTTTAGTTATTATCTTAAGTAGATTTGCATTTGTATGATGAGCCCATTGTTAGATGACCCTAGTGACACATTATATGACTTTCACTTATGTCAAAGCATATGGTACATAAGGTTGGAGTGAACAACCTACACAAGTTATCTTCCCTTCATCTTTCTCTCCTTTCTACTTTCTCCTTTCTCCATACAAAATGGGTGTGTGGTTGATCCATCATGTAGTTCAACAATTATCGTTCTGCATATCAGACTATATTTTAGTACATTACCACTAATTTAAATTATTGTGTTTATTTTGGATATGAATGGATATCTATGCCTTCTCCTTTTGAGCCTTTTTTCTTTCCGAAAGTGAGATTTTATTCTTAAAAGTTAATTACAATGAAAGCTTTCACTTCACACATGTTGGCAACTGCAGATTTTAGAACCCTTGAGAGCAATGGCCAATGGTGCTCCACTTGAGGATGCACGCCATCTCGCTCAACGTTATAGTCGAATGAGACAAGAGGCTGAAGTGCAGGTAAATCAAACAGCTGGATTTAACATCCTATTGGAAATATTTTTTTTTTAATGATAAATACATTTATGTCACCAACACCAACATATGGATTAACTTTTATCCAAAATTTAGCTTTATCATGCCCTTATAATTCCAATTGACCTCATAAAGTAAACAGGCAGCGGAAGTTTCTAGAAGGCGAGCACGAGCAAGGGAATCTAGCATTTCTGAGAATACAGTAAAACTTCAGTCAGCTGAATCTAAAATGCGTGAAATTAAAGCAAACATGGCAGTTCTAGGAAAAGAAGCAGCAGCTGCCCTAGCTGCCATTGAAGCACAACAGCAAAGGCTGGCCTTCCAGCGCCTTTTAGCCTTGGTATGGATTTGTGAAGCCTTTCTTATGGATCAGAGTTGATCTAATTGGAGCATATCCAGATTTGGAATTTACTATTTTGTTAATTATGGCCTTTTGAAGGTTGAGGCCGAAAAGACGTACCATCAGAGACTTGCTGCAATTCTCGATGAGACTGAAGCCGAGGTGACTTCTTGCCTATTTTTTTACAAGAAGAAAAATATCTAGGAAGGTTTCAATATTTGGCATTTACAAAAAAAGGGTTTAATATTTGGGTTTTTATAATTCCTTTTTTTTGGTGGGCCGTTTTAATATTTGGGTTTTTATGATTCCATGAACGTGCTTGTAGATGATTTCAGAGAAACAACGGAAAGATTCTGCACCTCCTGTAGCTCCTCAAATTAGCTGCTCGGAAAATGCCTTGTATTTCTTGGCTGAAGTAAGTACTGGAGTCCAGATGCCGGAATGTACATTTTGAGGTTTTACATGCCATAAAAGTAAAGTTCTCTTGTTAATTAATGCAGGCAACACATGCTTTTAGCGCCACATCTGAGAAGGAACTGAGCTTGGATGTAGGCGACTATGTTGTTGTTCGACAGGTCTTTTCATTTCCTTTTCTTAGCATTATACTCACACACGCACGCACAATTTAAGCTTTCTTGTGTGTTATTTTGATAATGGTGCTACTCACGTTGTTTCACTTTTTTTATTGGACGTTGATAGCACTTCAAGTATGCAGTAAGAAGCTAATGGAAAGAAATGTAAAACTAAATGATTAGGCCATTATCAAAATGTGGTTGTGCGGATATCATTCTCTATTTGAAAATGTTATACCATACCATTCTAATTGCTTCTGAGAAATATCTTAATATCCAGTGCTAAGAAACTCACTGGAAACTTTTCAGTTGCATGGCTTTCATGTTTCGGTGCATCTACAGGAGTCTACATGAAAGCATCTATAATGCTTGTTATTGTACATTGTATTTCTGATTTTGAAGGCAAATAGAACAAATAATAAAGTTACCTATTGCTGGAAGCAGGGGGGAATGTGTACTTTTACAGTAGTTTGAGCATCTTTTGATGGAGCATCGTGTACTGCTAGTTCTATTGCTAATCCTTTTCATTTTCCTAGAAGGCAATTTTTTTACTGTTCCATGACAAACACATAAAGCAGATAGGCTTATCGTGTAGACATTCGAAAGCATTTCAATGTCTATATCATCAGCTTGTCTGGTTTTTTTAATTGTAGTTCCTGGACATCTATCAACCTTTATCTGTGGTCCTGTGCAATTGGGTGTATTAAAGAGTAAGGAAACCAGATGTGGGATGAAATTGTCACTTGTAGCATAAAAGAGTTGCATTCCATGTATCTTTCCCTGAATTTGGTGAGATGTCACTTAAGAAGTCCCAAACGTCTGATGTTAGGCCGAGAAGATTTGAACTGAGATGCTTGCCACGACTAATATGATGGTATTTCACTATTTCCTCCACCGATGCATCATCTCATGATCATGATTTGTCCTTCAGGCTCAAGTTTAAAAAAAAAAAAAATCATGCATCTTTATCAAGAATTCACCCGTAAATGCCACACCAGGAAATTCTATTATGAAAAATTCATAGGTACCCAAAAGAGAATACTGGTCTTCGTTTGTTGCTTTGAAACTAGTGACATTGCTTGATATGAACTGGGTTTTTCTAGATTCACTCGATTAGCTACCTATGACCTTTCAGAGAGCATCTTGAATCTGTTTTTTTTTTTTTTTTGAAATGGATCTTTTACTGCAAGTCATTTGCTCATTTCATTATTGATTCCTGTATCATATTCAAGTCAGGTACTGCCACTTTAAGTTCATGGTTAACTGTTTTCTTTCTTTTTGTTGAGCTGCAAGATAAATCATGGAATAAGGATATTGAAGTTTGTAGCGGGTGTGTTTTGGTTTTAAACCCTTCTCCTGTATGAACTTACACTAGCAAGTCTATCCCTTCTGTCGGCACACTTTTTCTGGTTATTTTGAATTGCCTATATGTGATATAGGACCGGGAACAGAAATAGAAGAAAGAAGGAAGAAGAAGAGAAGAGAAAATTAGGAGAATGAGAAGAATAGGGGAAGAAGAGAAGAGGAAGAATTAGAGGAGAAAGAGGAGAAGAAGAAACCTGTAGAGAGGAGAAGCCAATCAATCTTTTTTCATCCAAAACATAAAATCCGTAATACATGAGGCCTGTATAGGCAACTGAAAATAAATTTCATGGAAAGTAAATAAAAGCCCTAAAATCTAAAAAATATGAAAATAAAATCCTAGAAACTAAATAACATGAAAAATAAATCCTAATGAGCAAATATGCCTCTTATTGGGCCTATAATCTACATCAACATGACTCTAAATCAAAGTTAAATTTTCTTGTCTACCCGTCTAATGTTTTTAAGTGATGCTTTTGTTGACTCAGGTCACTCCATCAGGATGGTCGGAAGGAGAATGCAGAGGTAAGGGAGGGTGGTTTCCGTCAGCATTTGTAGAGAAACGCCAAAGGATGCCAACCAATAAAGTGGCCGCTGAAGTGTTCTAGTTTGTTTATCTTTCCATAATATCAGGGTGTGCGTCTGAGGTTAACGACAACTTTGACGTGATGTCAATAAATTCATATGCTGTTAGACCTTCTACATGAATTTTCCTGAAATATTTATTATTACGAACTTTAAAAAATGGAACATGGGTTTGGAAAACAAGCTTTTCTCTGCACTGATTCGCCCCTTGAAATTTGGTTTTCATTTGTGGGGTTTCGATTAATGTTTTGAAAGTATCCGTGTCGGCTAGATTTTCAACTAGAATTCGATTTTTGGGTCCCAGAAAAGTTGTCATTCTGCCATCAAAACATTAGACTTTCGGCTCGAAGAAAACAAGCCTTTCTCTGCACTGATTCACCCCTTGAAATTTGGTTTTGATCTGTGGGATTTCAAACTTCCGATTAACGGCTAGTTTTCCACCTAGAATTTAATTTTTGGTCCCAGAAAAGCTCTCATTCCTGCCCTCAAGACTCTTGACTTTCGGCTTGAAACTGTGGAGAGGGCCATGCCACCTTGGTATCTCTCCATTAAAGGGTGAATGAAAGAGAGAAGACCGGTCATGTGATCCTCAGTACCATGGAAGTCACATCCAAGATTATAATAACCTGGGCCGGATTGTAATTATAAGGAATCATAGTAGTGGTTCTTGAGGTCACCCTCTGTAATGATGGATCAGTGAAATTCTCATAAAGGGGCTGCGTATAAACACCCATAGAATTATGTTCAGCACCCATGTTTGTTTGTCATATATCTAAAAGAGAAAAAGCAAATCGAGTATGGCAAACTGAAATGGTGGCAAATGCCTAAATTTATGGGTGTGTCGATATCATTTGGAAAATGCCTAAAGTCATGTGGAAATGGTGATGAAGTGATTTGAGTCGTTGATATGCTGATGAGTCATCGCCAAGTCTTACTGACAATACTATCCACTTGATTTAGATGTTGGAGTTTTTATACAGTGAATTTGCCCTCAAACGAGTGCAGCAAAAAGAAAAACAGTGGGACCCATATATTCAGGTGATCTAAACCATCCATTTGATAGTCTATGCCCAAAAAACTTCTCATAACGATTCGATCGAAAGACGTCTGTATGTTGTATTGAGATAACCAATATGTACAGGCAACTGATATTGGCACGATCATATTTTGATGAACGGCACAAACTCGCCTTGTCATATATGTTTAAACTGCTGCTGAGAGCTTTTGGGAATTGTATAAACTTGGACCATTAGTTAAAACATAGAAGAGTGTTAGAAAATGGAAGTCCGTTTTGTATAAATAGGAAAGATATTCTATCCTAAAACATGTTAAATGAGAAATTATATGGTGCCCGAGCGTGAAGTCCATTGTGAGCTGTACGACAAAAGGACTGCCCTTGATATTTGATCCAACAGCAGCCTCTTAAAAAATGGGCTGTTGTTGGATAGAATAACAAGGGCGTGAAGTCATGCACTGGACTTCAGTGCTCGGGCACCATATAAAATCTCTATTAACACGGTAAAGAAATGGGAATCTCTTTTCCTTTCCTAATGCTTCTCTAATACGTAAATTCAAACGGACCATAAGGAACAAGTGGCAAGAGTCATGGTTGTCTGACCCTTTCCAAGTAGCTTCAACGAAACCATACCTTACTTGATTCATTTAATTTCAAAAAACATTGTACAAAGGGTAAAGTTGGAGCCAAGAAATGACTCAATGGCAATATTTGTAAGAAAGGGCCATCACTCCTTGGATACTTCTTTCAAATGAGACACTTCTCTTGCACCGTTCACCTTAGGGTCAAGTTACCAACCTTATACCCCTTTACCTCCTGTTCATAGATACACTTCTTTAAGATCTAATTTATCATTTTTAACATGAATATAAGCAATGAAGCAGCAAACTAAGCTTAGAATAATCAGTAGGGTTGTCACACTATACCCTTTCTAGAGTTTTGCATGTGATTGTTGTAGAAAATAATTCTTGGTCACAACTTCTACCTAGAAATCCTTTGACAAGGGTAGTTTGACAATGCCTTCATCTCTTCAAAATTCTCTAACCATTTTCATAAAATTCTATATCAGTTCTCAATCGCTCCAACTTCTTCCTACTTTGCCTTTTCACTATAGCTTTCCATCACTTCAATGTGACAAAGATCTCTTCCTTGGTCTTTAGGATATATATCTAAATCACCCTTGAGCAGTGTCTACAAATGACATAAAATATTGGGAGCCCCTTTGGAGGACGCACTAAAGGGATCCCATATGTTTGAATGAATGTAGTTAAGTGTCTTTGTGTGATGCTGATCCACACTAAACTTCACCTTTCATTCCTTTCTAAATACGCAATGCACATAGGAGTCTAACTTTCCAGTCTTGTCTCCATAGTGAAACTCTCATTTACTGAACTTAGTCAAACCTCGCTTATTCTTATAGCTCATCTGCATATGTCATAATTGATTCGAATTAGAATCAAGATTCTCATATGATTGTTAGGTTTTTTGTGATTTACTGATTTAAGATTTTTAAAGATGTTTTGCTTTTCCTAAAGTTTAGGAAAATCAAGAGAATTAATTTGTTGTTACCTAATTTGTAGGAACAACAAATTAATTCTCTTGATTTTCCTAAACTTTAGGAAAAAGTTTTCATACACTTCTAAACAGACTTCTTCCTCTCTTTTACATCTCTTGCCCACAAATCTTTACCTTATTCAACAGGAAAAAAGTATTTTTATTTTCCTTTGATATTCATATATTTTTCCATATTAATTTTGGGTGATACAGGCAGTAATGAGCTCGAGGGATCGATTACTTCTATGGAAGAGACAGTGAAGGATTGAGGCGTATCGCCATTAAGGAGAACACGATTTCTGGCCTGCCTCAATCTCTAAACAGGCTATTTCTAAACTTTTTTCTCCGGAATAATTTTATTATTATTGATTACATAATAATTTATAATAAAAAATGGGGAGTGATAAATCGACTCCCAAATATCTTAAATTGACTCCCCATGTGTCTTCCTCTCTCGAGTAAAAAATTCCTATTAGATTAATAGACATAATCTCCGACAATCATAACACATCTGCTCCACGTATAACTATGCTCCTTGAAAATACATAGACATCCCTTGCCTTCTTTTCCTTCATAAGAATCAGGGAACCCTTTACAACTTCATGACCTACCTTCAGTCGGGTACTGACACCCATTAGAGTCTAATCTACCCTAAGAGATTAGATTTTTTTTAGATCCGGGACATGTTGAACATTTACTAACATTCTCGTGCCCCATCATGCATCCTGATTTTGATCGTCCCATGAAAATAAGTAGAGATTATTGACCTTCTTTCCCTTCCTAAGAATCAGTGCATCTTTCCCAGCCTTCATGCCTCCACCTTTACTTGTGTACTTATACCCATTAGAGCCTAATGTACCCTAAGAATCATGACACCTTCCCGGCAAAAAAAAATCTTTTCTCTTTTTCAATAGGTTTTCCTGATACAAAGAATTTCTACAGATATGGATGATTTAAATGAAGGAATAATTTGTCAGTTCTTCCAAGTGAAGTTTCACTTTTAGTAACCTTCGTCTACTGATGCACCTTGAAGTTGTGCTAACAACATCTTGTGCTTTGAGTTATTAAGTGAGATATTAGTGTTTTACCTTGAGTTTGGTTTTTGTGCTGAGTTTCTCAGGGATATTCTTCTCCCAGTTTCCTCTTCTTCTTGTGATTCTTGAGAAAAATGTAAATCATGAGACGAAATTAATTTTCCTTCGAATTATTGATAAACTGATCAACATATAAGTATATCTAAAACTTACAAATGACATTTTCTGAACATTTGATCCTGCATAAAATGCTAATGGCAGCTCATATTGATCCAACAATGATTCCATTTAGTCATAATGAAAGAATCTCTAAAGTCTTTCAAAATATAGATTCTTTGGTCTGCAATACCTGTAAAGTACTTCGAGCAAAAATACCGCAGCAACTTAAAATTTGATAGAAAGGAAAGCTCTATCTCCAGTGATGATATCCTGTAGTCTTCAGCTGCAACTTCTTAATTACCAAAGAACTTGACAAATTCTAACCTAGATCAGTGCAAGCTTTTACCAGATTTGTAATACATTTCAGCCATGTTTGGCCACCCTGGATTTTTTTTCAAGGAAATTTAGTTTGCCAAGGTGAGAGAGAGGTAGAAAGAGTGGGAGATGGAGAGAATGAGAGGCCAGGAGGGGAGGAGATGGTTTTAAGTGGCAGAAAAATAGGAAAAAACTCAATTTTGCGTATAGTTTTTCTTTTCTCTATTTTCAGCCACTTCTCACCCTCTCCTCACTCATGCCCTCTCAATTCTCTCCCTTTCCCGCCATCTTTGCCCCTCTCCTACCTCTGGATAAACTAATATTCCATGAACAAAGATTCATGGCCTTCATCTCTATATTCACCATACAGTGTACCACTTTTTTGTATGACTAAGAGAAATAATCAAATATAATGAAAAAGGGCTACTGTTCCTTATGAATACAATCTGGAAAGCAAGGTCAACAACATGTAACATTGACCAAAAACCATTTCAGGTTACCCACATTACAAAAAAAACAGTCTCACTGTAGATATTATTATACCAAAACCATTTCCCCAAAACTCAAAACAAGAAGGATATAAGAAAAGCTTATTAGTTCCCTAATTGCTCTTACATCAGCAAGATTATCTCTTCTGATGAAAGAAAGCCACATTCTATCTATCAATCTTTCCCCAATAATTAAACCCAATCACCTAAATAACAAATACATCAGAAATAGAATGTATGGCATGCATCTATACATACAACAACACCAGCATACTAGGGTGCAAACATACCAGCACAAATTCACCAGATCCCATCAGAACTATGAAGTTAAGCGTGCTTGGGCGAGAGTAGTACTGTGATGAGTGATATCCTGGGAAGTACTCGTGTTGCACCCTTGCTTCTTTTAAGAGATTAAAAAAAAAGACCAAAATACGAAACCCAATATCTTCAAGGCTCCATCTCTTAATATGAAGAACACTTTAGTTAAAGAGGGAGGCGATGATCGAAAGGATCCGAGGTTCCTCTCAGAGCAAACGGTTCTTGTAACGCCACAAACAAAAACAGGCTTTAGATCGTTTGCAACCGACATGATCTCTCCGATCCAAACTCACGCCAAAATCTGATATCACTGGAAGAACGACAACCTCGTTTCCAGATCAATGTACTGCCATGAGAATAAAAGCCTGAATTCTTGAACTAGTACTTTCTTTCCAGTCACCTGATTTCTGAGACCCAATAAAAGAAAAAACACTATTTAGGTTAACTAAATTTAGCCACTAAAGTTTGGCTAGCTATGTCACGCCCCCAAGGCAGTAGCACAAGCCAGGGACGTGGTATCGACCGCATGCCTATGGCCTTTAACCTCATAAGCACGCAAGGTCTCAACGTGTTACTAGATCAAAGGGGTGATTGAAGATCCATAGTTGGAAGCATCAGGCCAAGCTCCAACTACACTAGGGTTCCAATAAAAAGATGAATCTGCACCCATAGTTTCAAACGAATTCTCGCCCGAAACATGCCATTGATCCACCTTGTTTCCCTCTTCTGTTTTCACACCTTTCAAAACCCTAGAATTCCCATTCACCGCCGCGGTCTGCAGGTCTTCAAAGGGTAAGAACTGGTAATCATTCGCGGATTGGGCCTCTTTCAAACCCATAAGCAGTTTTTGGTGCTGAAAGCTGGAAGAGATGAGAGAATTGGTAGTGGATGAAACCAAAGAGCCACCAAGAAGTGAGAAATCAGGAAAGAGAGAAGTCGAAGTAACGTGATCTTGGTTTTGGGCTGGGTTAAAAATCCCAGCTTGATATTCCACATCAGTACCCTTACTAGTCGCCATGGCGGCAGATTGATAATTCAACCAGGGAGAATTCAGTTGAGGCTGATAATCATAAGCTGCGCAATTTGGAGAGACTAATCTCGAACTAAGACTCGAAAAGGCGGTATTAAGGTCCGAGGGATGATTATAAAGAACATGGCGGATATCGGTGGGAGCGGTGGAGATATCAATTTGAGAAGGAGATGAAGAAGATGGAGGAGGAGGAAGAGACGACGAATGATTAGCGGTGGGAGCGGGTCTCTTAATTCTCTTGTTTTTCCTGCACCCGCCGCCTACGGGGACATTTCGCAGAGTTCCACCTCTAGTCCAATAACGTTTACAGGCCTTACAAAAGTGCCTTGGTTGAGATAAGCTGTAGTTGTTGTAATAGCAGAATTTTGTGTTGGAAGAATCACAACGTGGGCATTTGAGTGCTTGATGATCTTGTGTTGTTTTCTCCATAACCTTGTGAGTAGATGGCATTAGGGCTCCTCTCTCTTCAATCTGATACTAAGAAAATTTCCAAAAAGATGGAGATGGGGTGTAAGTGGGGAGAAATAACAACTTAATTCTAATATTCCAAATACAAGGACTAGAAAACAAAAGGAACATGTAGAATTATTGAAGTAGAAATAGGGAAAAAATCAACTACGCACCTGTGGCCATTCGTTAGAAGAAGTGACTACCATCTTCTCACAGTTGCAGAGAGCCCTTCTCTTCTGATGAAAAAGAATCGTTGAAACACAGATAAACCGACAAAGCTATGGTTGTGACGTAGAGTCGTTCGAGATGGGACTTTGAGAGAGTGGGGATATATTAGCCCCTTAATAAGAAAAAAAATATATGTGAAGTGATATATTAGCCCCTTTTGGTTATTTGGGACAGCCCCACTCTAGTGTATTTATGACTACTCTTTTACACAGGAGGAGATGTCCCAGGTACAAAACGGGGTGGATATATCATTTCCCCCAAAATATTTGCTATCACGTGCTGGGTCCCACACGTTGAGCAGCAATAAGCCCAAGTTGGATACTCTACCCAAAAATGCATTAAAACCATATAAAAACTCACATTACAGATCTAGATAACATAACATTCCTTTGATGAGATTAAAAAACAAGAAGGGAATCCCAATGGAATGAAACCCAAGAACAGAACCATGCCCATTTCTCCTTTTATGCTTTTATTATGAAAACCCTCTCTCTTTCTTTCTCTGTATTACTTGGAGTTGGAAAAGAAGTTCTAAAGGAAAGTGACAAAACCCGCCATGTGGGCTCTCTCTCCATCTCTCTCTCACAAAACCGTTAATAGGTAGAGAAATGCAGGCGTGTCAGAGCTTTGGGAGAACATTTAATGACAAGGCCCATGTGGACAGCTCAGTCCTCTCTCAGCGTCCCTAAAAAAGCAGCATGTTTGGGGGAACAAATGGATTTTGTAGACTCCCGAGGGATCTTCTCATCCATCTATAATATTATTCTCTTCTTCAAATCCATTTCATTATGCTCCCAATTCCATATACTATAACTCTAATTAGTACCTTTGATTTGAATTCAGAGGCAACTCTCTCTTATTCAATTCATTTCTATGTATACACTTGAAGAAAAAAGTGAGTCATGGAAGAAACAAAGATGGGTTTGTGTCGGTCAATGAGTGCTGCAGAGTGGGTCCCACCCACCACCCACCACCCACCAAGATTCCCATTCCAAAACTACATAGAAAGAAAGAAAGAAACCCAAGGGTCACGGCAGGAGGAGGGAGAAATTCGAAAATGATAGAGAAAGAAACAAAGAATCAAACCATGCCACATGGAATAACAAAGACAGAGATCTCACTCCCCTCTTTTATTTTTTCTTAATTTGACTGTTACAGATTAGAACTAGAATAAAAATAGGGGAGTGATAAATCAACTCCCCATGTGTCTTTCTCTCTCCTCTAGGTTAGAGAGAGAAAGAGGAGAGACATAGACACATGGGGAGTCAATTTATCCATTTGGGGAGTCGATTTATCAAAACCCTAAAAATATGTTATGTATATGTGTGACATTATGCTCAGATTATTCTAATCCCAAATTTTTAGTGTAATTGTTTTATGTATCTATTGAGATCCAACCACAGCCTACTTCTTCTTAATTCTTACAAAGGCTGGTTCATATCTAAGTCCTCATGACTACTCACTCCATCCACTTGTCTCTCATTTGATGCCCATCAAGATTCTGCCACATGTCGTCCATCTATTGCATCGCCGCGACATGGAATTTTCGTGTGCCTTCCTGTCATGTGGGACCCTTGGAATGTTTGGAATAACTATGTGATAATAAAAAAAATTATTTTTAGATGGGGGGGATCAAGGAAAATTCCATCTCTGTGACAGATAGCTCTAGACCCTCCTTGCTACCACCACTATGGAATTATTTTTTCTCAAAACATAAAGTGGGAACATCTCCTAACCTAATTTTCTATCCTTTAATTAAACTTATTTTTGGACCGGTGTAGAACACGTCTCTCCCTTGTGGATCACATGTGAATGATTCTAGTTTATAATGTTTAAAAAGGGAAGAATTTCCTTGATGGTGCATTTCCATTCTCTACAACTAACGATCTGATCCACACGATTGAATTTGAGATGAAAATATCCTAGTCGTCGGATGGGTCAGTACAATTATTTTGATTTGTTCGTGTTACATGCCAGGTCCACGCAGCTTCGATGTAGCAGAAAGATGTGGGTCTGCACCAGAAGAGTGTGTGACCATATTAGGGTTTGGACTGGATCAAAATCTTTGAAAGATTATTTTTCTTTGATTATTCTGAAGTAAGAAAAACAAAGGGCAATCCCCCCCATGAAACATGGAAGCGTATATGAGGGCCCATTAGTCGAAAATCAAACCCATCAACCACTGTGTTATGAAAGTTTGGATGTGATGTTTTTTGGGCTCCACAGTGAAAGAGATATGATACCAAGCCACGTTGTGGAGAGAGAGAGAGAGAGAGAGAGAGGGATCATCAAACCACCATCTTACATTCTTTAATCCCTTCATTCCTCTGTAAGAGTTTTAACAAAATATCTAATGCTTGTTTGGTCCGTCTCTGTGTCCATGATTTTCTATAAAATGGATGAATTCACTAATTCCACTAATGATTCTCTCAATGCACATTTTTGTGCAGTGGTGAGATTTTCTTAGAATCTCTTTCGTTGCACAATTTATGGGGTTTATAGGTGTTTTGGGGAGCCACATCATCTACTTAGTGGGTTTTGGTTGCATATGGAATGATTTTTGTCTACTAAACAACTTGACAAAGTGTTCTTTTTTTTTTCTTTTGGACATTACCAATGGGGGGACAAACATTAGGCGAAATTATCAACATGACCCACGCTTTTCAAAAATTATCAACGATGGACAAAAGAGGTCTTGTCAGTAAAAGCTGGACGAAAATGCGCTTTGGCATTTACAACACATTTTGACCTTGTTTTTTCTTTCTTCCCTCTTCTTTTACTTTTCCATTATCACATTTTTGATTTTTTACCCTACCAGTCATCCTCCTCTTGTTCAACCACCATTGTTGCTGGTAAATCTTGAAAACTTGAATGTTGAGTTCTTACCATCTATCTCTCTGTATCTAGGTTTTGTTTTTCTTTCTTTTCTTAGGGTTTTGCACTATTTTTCATTCCTCTGTTTCTGATTTATCTTGTTTAGGGATTAAGCGGTTTGTATTTTAGGATGTGTTCTGGAGATAATGCATGGATGGCTTCATTCACTTTTTTGGAAGACAAGTGGTTGTATAAGAAAAAGTTGATGTAATACACGAATGGATGGCTACACATTTTTTGATTAACTTAATTTATTTTTTTTGTAATACACAAATTGGGATGTAATACATGAAGACATTTAATGAAAACAGCATCCATGTCTTTTGTTATTAGAAGAGTTGCTATAGGCATGGGGTTTTGTAGCAGAATGGGTTTACCAACTCTCTGGAAGGGAGTTAGTAACTCTCAAAAGTACGGTTACCAATTTTCGAATGGGCTTATCAAGTGTTTTTGAAAATTGGCCGAGGGTACTGGAGTTTTGGAATGGGGTTTTCAAGTCTCTGGGACTGGAGTTATCTAGTATAAAAAAATGGGGTTACCAATTTCAGAATGGGGTGATCAAGTCCCTGAAAATTGGCCAAGGTACTGGAGTTTTGGAAGGGGTTTTCAAGTCTCTGGGATTAGGGTTATCTAGTATCAAAAATGGGGTTACCAATTTCCAAATGGGCTTATCAAGTCCTTGAAAATTGGCCGAGGGTATTGGAGTTTGGAAGGGGGTTTTCAAGTCTCTAGGATTGGGGTTATCAAGTATCAAAATGGGGTTACCAATTTCCGAATGGGCTTATCAAGTCCCTGAAAATTGGCCGAGGGTACTAGAGTTTTGGAAGGGGGTTTTCAAGTGTTTGGGATTGGGGTTATCTAGTATCAAAATGGGTTACCAATTTACGAATGGGCTTATCAAGTCCCTTAAAATTGGCCGAGCGTACTGGAGTTTTGGAAGGGGGTTTTCAAGTCTCTTGGGGTTGGGGTTATCCGGTATCAAAATGAGGTTACCAAATTCCAAATGGGCTTATCAAGTCCCTTATAAACACGTTTTTACTTCCTCTTTTTTTTTCACTCATTCATTTTCACCGTTTTTTTCTTTCTACCCTACGATTCATCTTCCTCATCCTCCATTGAAAGGGAGAATGAGAAATGCAAAACCCTAAAACAAATGAAAACAAAACCTACATATAGAGAGATAGATGGGAATGAACTCACGTTTCAATTTTTCGAGCTTTCCTGCCTCCAATGGTGGCTAAATGATGAAGAAGATGACTGGTAAGGTAAAAAAAACGAAGTTGAAATGAAAAACTAAAAAAAAGAGGGAAAGAAGAGAGAAGAGGGAAAAGTGGAAAAGCAAAACGTGTTGCTTAAGAAAAGGGCATTTTCGTCCAGCTTTTAATGACAAGACCTCTTTTGTCCCTCGTTGATATTTTCTAAAAAGCATGGGTCCTGTTGATAATTCTGCCTAATTTTTGTCCCCCATTGGTAATTGTTCCTTTTCTTTTTATTTTTTTGCTAGTAGAGTTGAGATTTAGCTCTCTCTCTCTCTCTCTCTCCCTACTGCCCTCTTATTTTGGTAATGGTACTCTAGGCACCAACAAACTACTTCAATTGACAACCAAACACTACTTACCACTACTATACAAGGAGACTACTTTGAGAAATTATATGGTGGCCGCCCTTTACATATATAGGGTGGAGAGAGAAAATATCAACTTCCTTGATTTTTGAGATTTTTTATCAAGGGGAAATTTAAAAAAAGGGGTTTGACCTGGATCAAAAATCAAGGGGGGAGTTTTTCTCTCTCTGCCCTTGTTGGTGGACGGTCGGCCACCATATAAAAACTCGACTACTTTAATTCTATCACAATTGCTGACTGCCTACCACTTCCGTACACGGCCGTTGATTTCCTTATTTCTAATTCACCACTACTCTACAAGGAATATATGTGCAACCAAATAGAGCCTTATTTTTTTAGGTTTCGCATATCCTTAATCGACAACTTCCTAAATCCCTTCATAATTAAACAAGACTTGGATGTGGATCCTCCAATAATTAATCAAATTATTTTCAATCAAAGCTTGGGAGCTGTAGTTGATGTGCCTCTATTTTCTGATGCCATTCATTCAACTTTGGTATTAAGTATGGAATAATTGGAATTATAAATAGGTTAATGAAATCTCCAAATCAATCCCACGTATAAGCAGCAAAGCAAATTTTGAGGTACCCCAATGAAGGGCATGATAATGACATTTTTACTCTCTTACCAACAAGTATCACTTTCCACAACTGAGGTAAACTACATTACAGATACTTATTCTACTCAAGGGTGTGGTTGTGAAGATGATCAGGAACTTGAATGGATGATTTATTATTCTACGGAAGAAATTTTCTTTAGCTCGACAAATGTATCACCTCAACAACCTTGTGAAGATGATCAGGAACTTGATCTTCAAAACGATACAACTCGATCCACCAATTTTAGGACATGGTGAAACTTGGTGTTGATATATTTGATTCTTTCATTGAATATTGGATTCTTCATCAACATGATCACTAACAAAAAAAACATTCTAAGAATATTTCGAAAAGGTTCAAGATTTACTCACATATGCTAATTTGGACACTAGATGATGACGCCCAAAATCTGCTGCACGAACTAGCTTCGCAGAACCTGTAATCCTGCGCTCACAGAAAAAGTGTCAGCGGGCCTGGAGTTGTGACTCCGGACGGCCACTTCGACACTCAAGTCAGAGATAGGCAATCACAGACAATGGATGGGGAATATGAGAGGGCTAAGTCAAGTTACCAGACCATTCCCCGTCCATTGTCTGTGATTGCCCGTCTCTGACTTGAGTGTTGAAGTGGCCGCCCGAAGCCACAACTCCGGACTCGCTGACGCTTTTTCTGTGAGCGCAGGATTACAGGTTCTGCGAAGCTAGTTCGTGCAGTCAGATTTTAGGCGTCATCACTAGACAAAAAAGAGTGAACTTGGTGAAAGATGGTATTGGTATGCTTGCATATCTCATGTACTTCAAAATATAATTAGGCAGTCTCGGACACTTAACTTCTACGACATCTGATATTATGTATGGAGTAGGGATTATAAAAATGTTAATGGAATCTACAGATCAATCTTATCTGTAGATCGCAAAGTGAATTTTTTATTTTTTTATTTTTTTATTTTTTTTTGGGTAGGTAAACTGGAATTGAACCTCTGACCTCCTGATTGAGGAACGAAGCCTTGACCATTGACCATTGAGCTAGAGGCTCAATCCCTTCGCAAAGCAAATTCTGAGGTCCATTAAAAGTACACTTAATAATGACATATTTTACTCGCCTACTAACAAGTATGAGCTTACTAGGTATACGAGCAATGATTGGGAAGGTGATCATAGGAAGGAGGCAAAAGAGTACTTTTGTCTATGCATTTCATCTTGAATTTAAAACATTATCGTGGTCATCTGAGAAGCTATATGAAGTTGATCTCTCAAGAGCTAAGTCTGTTTTTATTTTTAGGTAGGTAAGGTGGGATTGAATTTCCCACCTACAGGTTGAAGAACAAAGCCTTGACGATTGAGCTAGAGGCTCGATCCCCTACTATGTCTACTAATTAGTGAAGAGAACGAGATCGTGATTAGAGATTTTATTCTTGATTTCTTTGGTTCAAAGAATAAGGTCAGTGCTCTTACTGGAATTGCCTACACGTGATAGAGGGACCATTGGAGTGGCCAGATCATCATACACACGTACCATATTCATGGCTCAGATGATGCAGTCCACATGTAGCATTCATCATTTTTCATTTGCTAATAATACATGGTTGGTGGATTTAATCCAAAAAAGCTTCAGGAAGTACTTTTCCTGTCCCTTTATTCACTCACCTCAGCATTATTTGATCATGTGTACCTCTCTTCCTTCTCTCCACTCATCGACTTAGTGAAAAGAGCTTCAATATGATGTAATTTGGTCCCTCCGTCTAAATATGGGACCACTGGCATTTCTTATATTCGCTCCCTTTCTTCCCTAGGCTAGCCCCCTCTAGTGTAATTATGACTATCCTTTTACACTACAAGCAGGTGGCCCAAGTAATAAGAAGGGGCGAATGTACCATTTCCCTTATATTTCTATCTTTTCGTTGTTGTCACTGTGCTCGCTTGTATGCATTCAGAACTCAGAAGGCAAAAGCTTCAAGAGAACCCAAGGCACGCCCGGCCTTTCGGCGCGGCCAGGGTTGGGTCCACCACAAACGACGTAAGACAACGAAAGGAGAAGCTTCTGCTTGTCTTCATCGTTACAAATGATACCAATCTCTCGCAACCCGACCCGACCCGAGGAACCTTTTTTTCCATCCCGAATCTGACTCGACCTGAGTTCAACCCGACCCAACCTGAGTTTTTAAGCTTACAAAAAAAATTTTGTTAAAAAAATGTCGGGTTTCACTCGGGTCTGGTTGCCCAAGCCCTCAACCCTAACCTGACCCAAACTCAACCCAACCTGACCGGACTTTTTTTTTGGGGTTGAACCTGACCCGAGTTGCACCCCTAGTCCCCATGCATCCAAAGAGAACTCTTTTATTGCATGGCAATCATTGATCTAAGAATGATGGTCTAGATTAAAGAATGAGATTAAGACAGAAATTACTAGAATTACCCATTCCACAAAGGGATCAATAATTAGTATAAGGGTAATGAGGGATCAGGCAAACCAGATTAAGGCATGGATATTTAGTGTAGCCCAAGTCAATTACGTAAGTTAAGTCTAGACAGTGTAGATAAACAGATTAAGCCAAATCTATCGTGACTGGAACTCTATGAGGTATTTTTATATAAATAAGGGCTTGGTCTCTGCTATTATCTAACTTGACCTAAGGACCAAGATGAGGCAAACCAGAAAACCAGCAGCTTAGTTGATCACTACCACGGCAGTTCGAGATAAGTTGTTTTCTTTTGTATTCTAGTTTATTGCTATGTTGAGATCAGTTCATAGCTGTTTCTATTAGATCTAGAGTTGTGATCATGGTTTACTTTAGATTTATGATGAATACCATGATCCTAGGTTTACATGCCTTTCCAACGGTGGACAGGAAATGTACGGTCGGGCCCATATCTTCTGATGATGTAAGCCATTCATTTGATGTCCTCACCATAGATGGGCCTTGTCCCAAATCTCAACAGTTCAATTTGTGGAGGTTTCGATACAGCCGAACATTAGAGGCTTAGGATCTTCCTACAGAGTAGACTTGTTGGTCACGGACTTAATAATCTACAACGAGGACCAACAAAAGAATGGTTTAGATTATCAAAATAGGTGGGCCCCACTACTTTTTTCTGCGTTCTAATCTTACAGACAAATGGTTTCAAAGTTAAGTGTGATTATTGATGATTAAAATAGTTTTAAGAGGATGTAGTTAATGGTCTAGTATCATAGTCCCATTTGTAGGTATAAAATTATAATAATCATAAAGGAGTCACTTTGGTAGTAGCATCCAAAGAAAACGTATTGTATTTGTAGTGGGCTCAATTGCTTTAATTGCAGAAGTTCTTGATCCAATCTTTCAAACATCGCAGATCAAAGGGTTAAGATTATCCAATATAGATGATCTTTTGGGGCCCAACAAATGAATGGTTTGGATCATCCAATCCAATAATGTGGACCCTTTTGTAGTTTTTTTGTGAATGAGGACACCATATAAAAACCCTACTCCACCTTAGTAGAGCTTATGTTAGATCTCGAATTGCCCAAAAATAAAGCAATAATGACTTCATTTTCAGGAAAAGGAAAACAAAAGAGACTGGAAATGCGGTCGTTATTTGAAAAAGTAAAGCAAGAGATAAAAAGGAGTTGGAAATGCGGTCATTTGCAATTGGACAATCCTAACATCCAAGTAAACGTGGAAAAACATAGTTGAATGTAGACGGTCAAAAACTAGACTTAGGCAACGATTCACACTACATGTTCAAGGGCAACCCTGAAAATAAACCTTAAAGAGGCAGGTCTCTCCTATAACTTTACTTGAGAGAGAATCTGAAGAATAAAAGAAAACCACGAATGGGGGGGTTCACACTACATGTTCAAAGGCGATTCCTCAACAGCTATCAACATCCCATCAGTAAAATCAAGAGCGGAGTGCCATTATGAAAACATGGAGGCATGGATATCAATTCCAAAAACAAACAAACAAATATTTGAGATGGATGAGCAGACAATGAGACAAATGAATGAGAAAAACATTGCTGTGGAGATAAATGAGATGGGCCATACCTTTTTTTTTTTTATTGAACTGGACATCTATCCATGTTGGGTCCACCTTGAAGTTTACATGGCCTGGAACTCAAATAGACAACAGAGAACCTGTGTCTACCAAAATTAATCAATTTTAATGTTTTGAATCAACTACCAAAGCAAAAGCTTCTCTATATTATGAAAGCAAAGTTCAAGAAAATGGCATGCAGTTCATAAGTGATTGAGCTTCAAATCCCAAGAATGGTCCTTATCTGCTCTGGTGGATGCCTTGCCAGAGACTTTGGGTCTGGGTAGCGATTTTTGGGGTCAATAATCACTCTGTAAATAAGTTCGTAAGCATCCGCCAGTGCCCTAGCTACACGGACGCAGGCTTCAGAACGCAACTGAGGGACCTGTACCTGGTCAAATTCTGGAAGGGAACCTTCACTACCAGACACAATTCCAAAAAAGACTCTTAAGCTCTCTGAAAGTAAGGGTGGTGACATTTCCTCTACCTCTGCTAAGGGCCCGGCCTCTTCCACGTGCTCCTTATTGATCGAATTTTGAACATATGAGATCTTGTTCAACAACCCACATCTTTTTAGAATGAATTCCACTTCTTTTTCCATGAGAACGCCGAGATGCGTCTCAATCATAGATCCAAGACGACTCACATACTTTGCAGCAACTTCATGTCCCACTAACGGTTGCTGAATAGCCGATAAGCAATTGATGAGAAAAATCTTGGATGGAGTTTCAGTATTCTGCATCAATGTAAACAACATCAAGAAATTAATGGGTGACTGCTAACACAGCACAAACATGCCCAGAAATAAGCTATTCTTCACTTTCTACCGTTCTACAACTACAAAGTTATAATGCATCAGTGATTTAAAAACCCGACGTTATAGAACCAATAAGGTTTATGGTGACCAGTCCAGTTGAAATGGTTTGTCAGGCCACACGAACACAGACGAGACAAAAACCAGAGGTCATAGAACCAGTAAGGATTAGGAGTGGTAATTTACAATGGAGCACAAGTCTGCTGAAGATATATTAGGGCTATTTGTGACAGGGTAAATCTGTATGTGCATGCACAGCATTTGTGACAGTGATTGTGGCAGGAAAAGCCAGGCCCTTCTGGATTCTAAGCACCAATTGCTGCTTGTTAAGAAAATAGTTGACACTGTAATATACACTAGACACCCAGAACAGGACAATAACAAATGTAGCACCTAAGACCTCCTGGGCTCGAATGCAACAGAACCGGAAGTTTAAAAAACTTGTTTTATTATTTATTCTCTTTTCTTTTTCACTTAAACCAAGTATGTCATACATCAAAAGCTCTCATATGTGATTTAGAGAAGACCTGAGGATTTTAGGAATAGTTTTTTGAGAAATATTATTTCCTTCATTACTCCCCAACTGTTCAATGGAATTGAAATCCGTCACTTTGAGGATTTTTCTCACCAATAGAAACCTTTTGGAGGTAATGTGATGCAGATAGTAGGCCAAATAAGTGGGCATACTTGCCCATTAATATTTATTTACATATTTTTAGTTTTCCAACTTATTTAGTTTCTAGGATTTTATTTTCCATGTTATTTTTAGGGGTTTTATTTTCCATGGGATTTTAGTTCCATTGCCTATATATAGGCCTTATGCAGTAGAGATCTTAACTTTTATGAATAAAGATTGATTGATATTTCTCCCCTCTAATATCCTCTTCTTCCTAGTTCTCTTCTCCCCTAATTCCTCTTCTCTTCTCCCCTAATTCATCTTCTCTTCTTCCCCTATTCTTCGTCTATTCTTCTTCTTCTCTTCTCTTCTTCTCCTATTCTTCTTCTACTTCTCCCTAAATTCTTATCTTCTACTTCTAATCGTCTCTTCTTCTTCTTTCTCCTCTTTCTTCTATTTCCCTTCTTGGTCCTACATCATAATGTCTATGGTGAATGAGCGTATATTGGAAAGGTGAATAGAAAACCCTATTTACACCTCTTCAAGTGTCTCATACATGTAGGTGAATGAGCATATCTATTGGAAAGGTGAATAGAAAACCCTATTTTCACCTCTTCAAGTGTCTCATACATGTACGATGAGATTGATGAAGAATGTGATGAGGGTGACGACAACGAGGGCATCCTAAACATTGATGAAGAGGATCCAAACAGTTATATTCAGAATGAAGACCAAG
Source organism: Tasmannia lanceolata (assembly GCF_043159265.1). Taxonomy (NCBI): domain Eukaryota; kingdom Viridiplantae; phylum Streptophyta; class Magnoliopsida; order Canellales; family Winteraceae; genus Tasmannia; species Tasmannia lanceolata. The sequence continues at coordinate 61,645,408 of NW_027518692.1, read as the reverse complement.
ATTCTGGAGGGGTCTAATGCTAATGTACACACAAAAACCTAGTCATTTGTGTTCTCATAGTTGCAAAGCAGACTTGTTAAGCTGTATTTTGTCAGCTATTGTCTACTCCTGGTCACTAAGACACTAAATGACTCTCAGATTGTAATATCTTATTAGATGAGGCTTATATTTTCTTTATTTAGTTCAGTGATGATTTATGCATTTTTTTGTCTAGAACATTTTTTTTTTGTCTATAACACTGTTTGAAAACTTCCCAACCCAGTCATTGACTCACTTGAGTCGATTCGGTTTTACCTTGACCGAGTTTTGATCCAAATTCGAGTTTCTCCCTATCATATCAATTAAAAACTCCTTTGACTATTCGCTTAATGAAAATTCTCATATCAAATCAAATCTTACCACTATTCTCAAATATCTTTTCATTAAATGCATCAAATGAACAGTTATCTGATACATTGGCACCATAATTGAAGAAACAAAAACATAAAACATAAAATAATCACTTACAAGCAAAAAATGTGAAGGCTGAAGCTACTCTATGTACTATGGTCAAAATTTTGACATGTCAACAAATGTTCTATAATTTACACACAAAAGTGGTAATATTTCGGTCAGCATGACCAAAATCTACGTACGTCAACCGAAGGATTTCGTTTTGGTATGGATTGAAATGGAAACATGTAGGTCGCTTTACGTTAATTTCTGCTTACATTTAGAACCATGCATTTAAGCAAAAAACCATAATAGCCATGTTCTGTGTTTTCAAGCAAAGATTCTGAATAAAGTAACTAAGTTTCCAACAAGATACTATGATAACAATAAAACAAATTCAAGATGAATTTCAAGAGAAGCAATACTCATTTTGTTAAATCACATTTGTTTATTATATTCGTTTTAGTCAGGTATGATTTAAGATCACATACATTTACCGATATTTAATGGAATTTTGGGACAATAGTACCAAGTTTTAATCTTTTCAATATTGCCCAAATAGAACTCCTGGACAAATATGGTTTGCATGAAGTGGGGCTCAATCAGGAAAAAAATTGATGCACGCACTGCAATGATTTCATTCAAATGTCCGCTAAACCTTTGCCAAAAAAAACAAGAATTAAGAAAAAAACCACGTATATGCTAGTTGAGAGCGGTAACAAATTATTGAGCAAACAGTCAGGCTTAGCTTGGAGAAAATATTGAAGAATCAGTCACAGTAAGAGTGGAAAAGAAAAACAAATATGTGTAACCACTAACCAGAGTGGATGCGCTGGAATTGTTTCTAGTCAAAATTGCATCAAACGAAGAAGAATCTTTATTAATTTGCCCTGGATCAGAACTCATTCTTCTTCTTCTCGATGAGTTGATTACTCCTTTAGATTTGTGTGCCTCTGCTGCTTGCTCACACATCTGCAGTATTGTGTTAACAGAAATTTATTTCTCAAGGAATTCAACAGAAGACCATGTAGCAATCCTGAATTTAAATACAACATCCCAATGACACATCAGAGCCACGTGGTTTCATAAACATTAAATGCTTTAATGCAATGACAAAACATTAAATGTTTTAATGCTATGACAAAAAAAAATGAGCTAATGTCTTGAGAAAAGGCATAAAGCCTCTGTTCCATATTTTTTTAGGAAGAGGAGCTTCCATTCATTGGAAAATAAGAAGAATACAGGTTCGGCTTTACAAAGGAATCATTAATTCATTATAAAGTTTGAAGGTAAGACCATCTTTGCTTTCTCTCACTAATATAAAGTTGGGACCAATATCTAGGCGGAACTAAGAAGCATTCTGGATGGGCTTAGATATTGTAAAGCCTTTTCCTTCTCAAATGTTTGCGTGGAATATGATAGTAAGGTCCTTATTGATAAGATTTCTACTAACAAGGAACCCCTTGGTCTAGGAACTTAATTCTCTTCTCCGTCACTTGAAGCTTAATTTGTCACATCAGTTTAGAGAAGGAAACCAGGTGGCGGATTATCTTGCTAAATTTGCACGTGAGAGGAAGAATAATAGGGTACTCTGGCAGTGGAGAGATCTTCCAAAGAATGCTTGGAGACTGCAAGATGCGACTCCTTGTGCATTCCAAGCATTCATAGCAGGTAAGTTTGGTATTAGTTATGTGGATTTGGAGATAAGGTGGTATGTCCTCCTCTTTGTACTCGTTTATCGTATTAGTAACAAAATTTAAGGCGCCAGCTCGAATTCCTAGATACATTCTGGGTTTAAAGAAGATATATGCACTCTCATGCTTTGATAATGGCACTACTCACTTTTTTAAACACTTTTTGTATTGGCGGTTGACAGCTATTTAGGCATTGATAGCTATATCCAACACCCTTTCACACAGTTCGAAAACTTATTTCTGTCAGTCATGCAAGTGCTAAAGCCAAGTTTGACTTAGAAGACTTGGTAAGGAGCCTAGCAACTCTTTAAGCTGCAAGGCCTTCACACATTTTCTTATCTCAAGTCCGGAATCTCCAAGTTTTTACTTGTGCAGCTCGATTGACTAACCGCAAGACGTAGTCAACCGTATTCAAACATTGAACTAAGTCACTGAGAGCATGTTCGGCAAGGCTTATCATTCTCTCCCAACTAAACAGGCGAAAATGGGATAATGAGAATCTTCCGAAGTGACTCGGAGTCGCTTCGGAAAAACCTTGTCTACGTGACATGGAAACAGAAGAAATGTGTTGGTCGGATCCACATTGCCGAACTGCATCTTCCAGAATTTCATGTTTTTTCCATTCTACACACCTAAAAAAGTGAGTGGAGAGAACACTACCTAAGTTTTCAGCGTCTCTAAATGTTTTTAATATTGCAACTTAGTCACACATATCTTCATGGTTTTTACTATAGTAGAATTTTTATGAAATATCAAGTAAAACATCACTATTCAAAAAAAAAATTCCAATAATTTCGCTTCCACTTCAGGTAACTATGACCAGAGCTTCAAAACATACTTCAACTAAGTGCTCTAAAATATAAACATTACATACCTGAACTATGGGATCTATTAAAGCGGTTATCACCGGATCAAATTCAGGCTTCTTTCCTGAAGCAGGGACCATCATGCTGTTGTAGGTGTCAATTATTTCGAGCAACACAGAGACTCCTTCTCTTACAGCTGGTGGTGGCGACAGATCAACTGCAACAAGGGAAGGGTACCTTAAAAGCTTGTTTCCTCGAGTCTTTAGGATGTCAAAGAAAGTTTGCTGAGAAGCATCCTTGAGTAGCCAAAGTGTATTACAGAGAGCTGTTTCTCTACCCAGCAAGTCTGAAATCTATGAAGAATATAACACTCAAATGTCAGAAAAGATAAAATAGAAAGCAATGAAAATTGAAACAGTGCACTGGTTGTAACTCACAGTGTAGCAGTAGAACTCCAGTGTAAAACTAAGTTTGTATGAAGTTATAAGACTAGGTTGAGACTGCAAAACTTGCTCAACTCTCACTTTAAAAGGACGGCATACCCCTTCAAATATTCTATCCAGAACAAATGTCAAGTCCGATTCAGTTTTTATCAAATCACGGTCTGTATTGTTGGAAAATCGCCGAGCAGTCGGTCCAGTATCTATCATTGCGTCTGGATCGAGTAATACAAGTACAAGCTCTCTTTCAGATGCCAAGGCCTTGTTAAGCATAAGATTGACTTGTCAGTGCCACATAAAACCAAGGTTGTAGATTTCGGTTTCGGTTTCGGCCTCAGCCAAAACAGAAATTTCGGCCGAAATTCGGGACAAAAAAATGAAATACATATTTATTTCAAAATTTCGGAAAATTAGTAAAATTTAGAAGAAGAAAAATCATTTTTCCGAAATTGAAGCCGAAATCTGAAATTTCGGCTGAAATCTGTGATAGTTCCGAAGTTTCAGTTTCGGTGGATTTCGGTTTCGGTCCCAACCGAAATCCGAAATTTCGGTGTTTTGGCCGAAATTTCAAACCATGCATAAAAATAATACTGGGTTTCAAGCAAGAAGGCAAGTATTCAAACCTGATGTAGCCACCCCAACATATCGCCTACGTAACGTAAAGGATCGTGAGCATGCACTTCAATAGGTCTAGGCAGCCCTCCAGGGCCCCCACGAGTAAGAGCACTTATAAAACGTCTGAACAATGCATTGTGCCTCATATTTGCCACCTGAATGATAACCACGTTGGTGTCAAATACAGAACATTGGTGAAATCAACAAGATCAACAACCCATTGTTTGCAAGCATGAATCTATTTGTTTAACAAATATACTTAATTATCAAATTTACCTCTTCTGCACAGTACTTAAAAAGTACAGGTCTTTCTTTCAAGCAGCGAACAGATGTTTTTAAAAGTTCACTGACTTCAGTATTATCACTATCTCCCAATCTCCTACACTCTGCTTGTACCCACCTGGAACAAGAAATAGACTTGGCTCTCATCACTCATGCCTAATTCTCAAGAAGACAAATCAGTATGGTAAAGTTTTAATCGCACAAATATTGAATATGCACACTTGAGGTGAGACTGACAATACGCGGCATTTAAAGAATTAAGTCCATATAGAAGGCAAAAATATGTAGGTTAATTACAAGTCTCACATATTAGAATACCCAAGAACAAACATCAAGGAATGGAACTATAAATGTGAAATGGGTCGGGATGAAGAACACTTATAGGAGAAAAGCAAAAACATGCATCCCTAAATATTTGGACATAATAGAAACTACGAATCCATGATACCTAGATACGGATGTGGGAACGAAAATACAGCTCGCCACTTTCCAAAATCTATGACATGAAATTGGATAAGGGTATCCCATACCATGAGAATTTAAAAATTAAAGAATTAATAATATATTGATTATAGCATTCATAAGATTGATATACTTGAAATTTAAATTTCAAATATGCAACACCCACATAACCCCATAACATTCCCAGTGGGGACTTCTCAGTTAGATCATTCTATCATTATCTCCTACCTTGCCCCGTCTCCTCCAAGATAGCCAAAGTGTGGGTCATTAAAGCACCACCAATGGGCTGGCTTATTTGGGTGGACTGCATTGCTTGAAAGGATCCAAATCATAGACTTTCTTAGAGCCAGAAACATTTTGATCATCGACCATTGTGCCCTATGTATTGAGGCGAGCAAAACAGCGGATCACCTCCTCATTCATTGGAAGGTTGCCAAAAAGACTAATACAACCCTCTCTAATGCAAAATGCACTACAAACTCCCCCCGATCAGTGCAATAGGATGTGTCCATTTATCTATCTCTTGACTCAAAATGGGGGAAAGTATATTTGGCTACCAGGAAAGGGAAATGTGATCTTTTTGTCATCTAATGCCACAAGTACTAGAAAAATAACCAAAATACCCCTCCTAAGGTGCAAAGATACAAACAGACATGTAAAATGCCACCTAACACAAGTAACACAAAGGACAACAACAACTACACTAGTAGAGCAATGTCAAGGCTGATCGGCGAAGGGATGCTCCTGCATCACAAGGGAAGTATGGGGCAAACTTTTCCGTAGATTTGGAATCTCATGGGCCTTTCCAGCTAAAGTTTTGAAAGCCTTGGAGAGTTGGGCGATGGGACCATAGAAAGGAAAAGGAAAAATATTATGGCAAGCTTCCTTTCTAGCTGCGATATGGGTGCTTTGGAAAGAAAGAAATGCTACGACTTTCAAGGGATTATCCAAGAGAGTTCAATTCATCTTCAATCAAGTGATTGCCTTAACTATCTCATGGGTGAAGACTCTGCCAGATTTCAGATTCAGATTTGTGTCTGCATATGATTTATGGCACGGGTGGAGAGTAACATGTGAAGGTGTTAGCGTCGATCCTTTAGTAGTGCAAGCATGGTCTTCACCTCCTCATGGGATCCTAAAATTGAATTTTGATGGCTCAAATATAGGGAACCCAGGACCATCGGGTATTGGTGGCCCTTTGAGGAATGAAGAAGGGGTGGTCATTTGGGCATTTAGTGGACCCATTGGCGTGGCAGATGCAAATGAGGCAGAAGTGAAAGCGGTGAACCATGGAATTGAGCTTCTCCAAAACATGGACCCAAACAAGGTGGTAGTGGAAGGGGATTTTTTATTTTTTTATTTTGGAATAATAGTGGAAGGGGATTCTCTCAATGTCATTAGATGGTTGAGAGGTTCAAGTGCGGCACCTTGGAGGTTTGCCTCCTTATTTGATGAAATCTAGGACAGAATTGGTGGGGCATCCATATCTTTCTTCCTTGTCAAGCGATCAGCAAGTGGGGAAGCAGATAGGTTAGCTAGATATGGGGCGTCAAAAGAGAGTGTAGAGCTCTTCTATTTCCTTCCTCCCTAGTTAGTTGTTTGTTTTATTCATGCCTACATTACTCTCTTTCTTCTGATGTATTGCCAGGGACCTTCTCGGTCTCTGTTTTGTTTCAATATATATATATATATATATATGCAACAGCCACAGACAAAAAACGATGACAGTTGTTTTGACGAGAATTCCATGTTTTTGAAAAATACCAGTTAATCTAACAAAGAAAAGTACCCTTGAAGGTATCACATAACAGAAACAACGAAAAGTTGATGGGTGCTCGCTCAACAATTTGAGGTCAGTGCATGTGAAGGCCATAGAGTATGCTTAACGGCCACATTAGATAGGGTAAATCGGAAATATTTGTCCCCTGGCATTAAGGACTGCAATGAAGCTAAAGCTCTGGTACTCTTATAGGGAGTTCCAGACTTTTTTTTGAATGGTGGAGTTACAGCCTTCCCATCCCATTTTATGGGACCTATTGAGATTGAGGGTTAATTTTTCAAATGTCACAGGGTGAGTGAGAAGTTTCATGGAGGCCAGCTCCAAGAATATAGGTCTAAGGTTTAGGGACCAGAAATAATTAACAAACCCCACTTACATACCAAAATGCAACGGAATTCCTTGATACTACCACAAAATCCCGCCTCTTTTAGGCTGACACACCTCCTTCCATATAAATATTAAAATATAGTGTGCCAATGCCCATTGTCTGCAGCCCAATTCCAATAGAAGTTCTCATGTATCCATTCAGCTTATAAACCAGAGCCGTTGGAATCTTAATACAGGGGCAGCACATGGTACACTAGAAAGGTCGACAATGTACGTGAAACTAAAGTTACCTGATCTGAAATTCTGAGATCCACTATTGTAAAATAATTAATAAACCCCACTTATCAAATAGTTCCATTCCCAGTTCCCTATACATCAGCGCACCTCAGTACAATTTAAATTTATATTAAGAAACAAAGCATGCTAACAAATTATTTAGCAGTTGCATTTTTTAACGCTATTATCAATATATGAGCAAAAGATCAAGGGGCCTAGAATTGATTCAGGAGAAGAAATTATCCATGTGCAAACTAAAAGAAAGGAGGAAGTGAATGAGACGATACAAATGCCAACAACTTATAAAAGATGGGCCCTAACAATCACATGTGTTTTGATTAGGGAGGGACTTATTTTAAGTCAGTTAGCTCACTTCGGAAGTTTAAATGTATTTTGGAGGCCTTTTTATATGAAATGAGAATTCTTTTGGTTTGGGGTGTGCTGTGCTGCATAGATTCTTTGACCCCTATGCCGAATCCGTGTCGACACGTCTCCGCACCCGAATCAAACTTGAATTCACGTGGGAGGGACACACCCGGATTCTTGTCGTAGCCGTGTCCCACACAAATCCTCTTTTTTTCAGGAGTATCCGACTAATTGTTATCTATTTTAAAATGAGAATCCTATATATTTTTCCTTTTAAGGATGTGTTTTCTTCTTAGCTTTATTATAAGAAAGCACAAGCTATACTCTTTTAATAAAAACCCTAGCGCCTCGACCCCCTTCCTCCTCCTTCGACTCTCTTAATAAAAACCGCCTCGACCCTCCAACCTCAAAATTTTCATGAATATATATATATATATATATATAGAGAGAGAGAGAGAGAGAGAAAACGGTTCCTACACATATGTGTAGATAAGTTATCTACACACTAGCTTAAAATACAGTAGGGGCCACATTATTTGGGTGATCCAAACCATTCATTTTTAAGGCCCTCACATAGATAGGGTGTCCATAAAAAATCAGATCCATAGGATCATCCTAACCATTCGAACTGTGGAGGCAAAAAATGGACTAATTTGTGAAGGTTTAAAGACATCCATTTTACCTCCACAAATCGTAGGGTTGGGATGATCCTATGGATCTGATTTTTTGTAGACACCCTATCTATGTGAGGGCCTTTAAAATGGATGGCTTGGATCACCCAAACAATGTGGGCCCCCACTGTATTTTAAGCTAGTGTGTAGAGAACTCTCTACACATATGTGTAGGAACCGTTTTCTCATATATATATATATATATATATATGAGGAAATGATTTCTGCGCTCGAGCACAGAAACAGGGCGGGGCCACATTTTTTATGGGATCCAAAGCATTCATTTGATGGGCCCTTTCATGGATAGGGTACCACCAAAAATCAGCTCCATTGGAACACCTTAGGGTGTCTATTTGTGGGGGCAAAAATGGACAGATTTGTGGACAAACAGTACCCTGTCCATTTTTTGCCCCACAAATGGGCACCCTATGGTGATCCAATGGAGCTGATTTTTGGTTGACCCCCCCCATCCATGATGGGGCCTTCCAAATGAATGGTTTGGATCACCCCCCCCCCCCCCACCTCTGTTTATGTGCTCGAGCGCATAAACCTCTCTCTCTCTCTCTCTCTCTCTCACACACACACACACACTAGTGTAGATAAGTTTTCTACTCACTAGCTTAAAATACAATGGGGGGGCACATTGTTTGGGTGATCCAAAGCATTCATTTGACGGGCCCTCTCATAGATAGGGTGTGCCCAAAAAATCAGCTCCATTGGATCATCCTAACCCTTCGAACCGTGGAGGCAAAAAATTGGCAGGTTTGTGAAGGTTTTATACACGTCCATTTTACTTCCACAAATCATAGGATTGGGATGATCCTATGGAGCTGATTTTTTGTGGACACCCTATCTATGTGAGGGCCAATCAAATGAATGGTGTGGATCGCCCAAACAATATGCCCTCCACACTGTATTTTAAGCTAATATGTAGATAACTTATCTACACTTGTGTGTAGAAACCGTTTTCTCATATATATATCGGAAAAGTGTTGCTACTCGGTCTTGTAGCTAAGCTTATCTACTCGGTCGGGTAAATACAGTGGGGGGCCCACATTGTTTGGGTGATCCAAACCATTCATTTGAAAGCCCCTTACCTAAGTAGGGTGTCCACAAATAATCAGACCCATAGGATGATCCTAACCCATCCAACAGTGGAGGGGAAAATGGGCAAATTTGTGGACAAACTGTGTCTGTCCATTTTTTTCTGATTTTTCCCTCCACTGTTGGATGGGTTAGGATGATCCTCTGGATCTGATTTTTTGTGGACACCCTATCTAGGTAAGGGGCTTTCAAATGAATGGTTTGGATCACCCAAACAATGTGGGCCCCCACTGTATTTAACCCGACCGAGTAGATAAGCTTAGCTACAAGACCGAGTAGCAACACTTTTCCCGTATATATATATATATATATAAAATTTTATAATTTTATTTATTTAGAAATTACCGAATCCGAATCCTGCTTTTAAGGGTTTACCGAATCCGACTCCTCGAATCCGTATCGGATCCCGACACACAAATCCAAATCCATGCAACACAGGGGGTGTGTAGTCAAGATATGGTTGTTATGTGATGCGACAATACTTGTGGAGTGATCTGCAGGATTAGAGTGGTCTAAGGTGTTCTTACCTCTTGTTAGCAAGTATCAGTGACAGTGACTATGACCTCTTTAGAAGTTTAGATGTATTTTGGAGACTTTTTCATATGAAATGAGGTGTGACAGTCAAGATATGGTTGTGTGATGCTACAATACCTGCGGAGTGATCTACAGGACTAGAGTGGTCTAATGTTGTTCTTCCCTCTTACTAGCAAGCATCACTGACTATTAGCTCAATTACCTTCAGATTTGAATGGAGGGGCTTTTAAATTTCTTATTTTCATGCGTATTTACTGCAGAAATTTTACATCAACCTTTTCAGCTGAAAATATTGCTGTAATTTGTTTTGAATCAGATATCTCTTAACTGATAAAGCAAATTTCTATTGATTCAGATAAAGTCCCACCTGCATAGACGCTCATAGGCTCCCTCTTGGTATACTGCCATCATATCCATCAGCTCCAAACCTGCACGCTGTGAAGAAGTCATTAAGTAAGCTAAAGGCAAAGGTGCATTAACACAAAATCAAAGGTTTAACTGAGAGATAACAGATGCAGCATAGTATCTTCCAGCAGACGAAACATATTTTGGAACTGAGTATCAGCTACAAAATCAAAGATTTAACTGGAAGCTTCAATGTAACAACTAACAAGCAAAACCTAGATGAGGAAACAAGTTTTGATATGCCCTCCAAAGATAAAATGATAGCTGTGCACAAATAGGAAGAGGATTATATCAAGAAAAAATAAATAACAGCTTAAATCCATGAAAACTGCCTTGATTTTTTCAAACGATGACAGGTGTAGTTCTGCCAATAGCACTGAAGAACAGATTATTTCACTAAAAAAGTCTAATGAGAAAAATGAACACTACCTGATGATGTGTCCTAAGCAGTATCTTGCAATTGGAATGAATTTCTTGAACATGGGAAAGTGCCATAAAAAAATTCTCGTTTAGGTCTTCTTCCCTCAATGCATTTATCTGCAATGAGACATCCACTACTCCTTAAGTTAAGGAAGGAAATACCAAAAAAGCTTTTGGCAGATAAAGAAAGATGCTATAGGATGTGGTATATAGACCCTGTATAAAAATTTAAAGGTGTATTTGTGTACCTCCTCATTAGAAAGTTGATAGTCACGAAGAAAGCATGATACAATCTCTTGTCGTTGTGTGGTGATCTCAAGATCCTGCTTGAGCCTCTCCGTGGTACTGATAATATCTCCGGTAGTTGCATTACAGCTGCTCAACGCCTTCGCAATTCTGCAAGGAGCATGAATTTACATGTAAGTTTGTATATGCAAATCGACGGGATTTTCTCTAAGAACGAGAGTTATATACGGAACAGATATTATCGCACATCATAAAAGAAAATCCCATGTTGATTAAAATAATGCATTTCACACAGGATGGTAACAATAGCACTTGCTTTGGTAAAAGAGATGGGGCGGGGGGCGAGGGGGGGGGGGGGGGAAGCTAATAGAAAGCAATGCTTAAAACAACATTTCTGTGTGTCTAGCTACATAGGATCAGTTACCCTCATAAACCATACTTTATCACTGCGGTGGCGGAGACTACCATGGTGCACAACATTCTGAAAGTCTGACAAGTACATCAATATCCAAGTATGATAACAGATATGTTAATGATTCACCCAAATGTAGTGCAAGCAGCTCACTGTCCCAGATTGAGAGATTGGGGTCAGTTTGTATCCTCCTTGTGATAGTATCGTTTGCGTTTGTAAGTCCTCAAAGCTATTGTGCATTGGAGGATGGAAATGAGAAGAACTTTCTTTAAATAGGATGTCACTACGTGCGAGAGTCTTCTAAAACTCTCTGCCATCTGATCGGCGCAATCTCCAATAGTCGGGTGAATAGTTGATGCAATGTGAGCTTAATAAAGCTTCCAATTCTTGCTATGCCTGGCACACGCACGGATAAGGATACAGCTTCAATAATATGAACTATAAGCAGGCCCGCACCCTATCACACATGCATATGACGAGTTCGCCAGCGCTTCCGTCTTGCGCTACTCATATGCAGAACCAACCATCAAAGTTGAGCAGGATAGTCAACTATAGAGATTGGATGACCATAACTCACCCAGATGAGCAAAACCACGTTACTCTCATTGGGAGGCACTTAAAGGTGACCCAAGAACTAGGCACCACACCTGAACGTGTGTGATGACAAGTTGCGGTTAAATCTTCACTCGCAGCTAGAGATGGGAAAAAGGGCTCTTTTGGTAATTTGAATTCCTAGTCCCACACTTAAAATGAGGAGCGGGATGGCACTCGGGCTATTTACTTATGATCTTTCTTCATTAAGAGACAGAAGAGAGGGGAAGGCTTTCGGAAGATCTTTTCTTGTAAAGGTTAATCTTCCTTCTTTCGGTTCCCTTCAAAATAGCCCTCTTCTTCTGGTTATAGAAAAAGTCCCTTCTTTCTTTGATTCAATTTCATATGAACACTGTTCCGTCTACCCGGGGCAACCTTAACTTTAGCTGCTCTCACAACGGACTCAACGTTGTACTTTCTATATCAATTAGATTACAGAGATTGCAATTGATCTTGTGGATTACCATAAGGAAACAAGAATCACGCGAAAGCGGAAACTGCCTAATCGTAGCTAGGTCCATAAATAAGGAAACGAATTCTTAACTGGATAAGATTAGAGGAAATTAGTTAATCATGGTTGTATCAGTGAGGGATTGTGAGGAGTTGAAAAGAGTTTCCTTAACACACTCAAAAGTCCAATGGTGTCGAAAAGACCGTGAGCTTGGAACGCGATGATTGAAATTGATTTGAGGTGAGCAGCTTGGTGAGTGCGTTTGCAAAATGATCCAAACTCGCGAGAGTCAAAGGAGTTTTAATTGTCTTTCTAGGGCAAAACACGGACTTGGACAAGAACACGGCCAAGGTAAAAGGGAGCTGACTTGGAGGAGTTTTGAAGTTATGGCCATAACACTGCATTGTGGCACTGTGTATCAGATGAGATGGTCCGATACACTGCATGCACATCGCAAATGTGTTGAAAAACATGATGAAAATTGCCCCCAAAAAAATGGTTATTTGAAGTCCTATTCTCACCCCTTTTTTTTTTCTTTTCTTTTTTGCATTTCAAAGCTAGGGGAAGAGAATTAGCCTATTTTGACTACTCTTATCCAAAATATTCATCTGGCTCTCCGAATAATTGACCAGAGAGATGGAGCTGCAATCAGTTACAGGCTATTTTCATTTTTTTCAACTTATTATTATCTTTTAGGTTTAGATCTATCTTTACGGTGTGTAATTGGGTTAGATCTGTACATAATGGTCCAAGACAAGCAGATAAATTGCACGAATTCAAGCGATTCAAATAAGAAGAATAGAAATCACAAAAGTAACATTCTCAAGCATGAATTCACAAATTACAACGATTATACATGAGAAGAATGAAAGAGAAATTGAGATCTTACTTGTCACAACAGTCAGCCAAAGCATTCACTTCGTCCTCTACTCGATCCAAAGCCTAATCAGAAAATCCACAACAAAAACCTCGAAAATTCATGCCAAATCAAGAGATAGAATACAAATAGAGAAATTGAAAAATAAGAGGATACATAGAGAGAGAGGGAGAGAGAGAGAGATCCTTGTAAAGCAAGTTAAGGACCAAGAGATTTTTGTAAACCTAGATAAGAACCACATGTGTTCTAATTAAAAGATACCAAATCATACACAGATATAAAGAGAGAGACCTGTTGAGCGGTCTCAGAGGCGAGGAGAAATTCATGATTGATGGAGAGAGCTCTCTTCTCGATCGTAGATCTGAGATTTCTCCGAGCCTGTGGGGTATTTTCGGTGTAGAAAGTGGAGAGGGTATTGAGAGAAGCCAAAAGATCGGGAGAGTCCGTTCGAGACTCCAATACTTTCTTTAGCTTCCGAGATAAACCAGGTGCAAGAGTCATCCCTGCCATGTCTTTGGATCTCGCTCTGTGTTTTACGTCTTCATCTCCTAGTGTACTCTGTAATATTATTTTTTTCCCCGATGCGTTTCAGAGCACCTCGCTTTCTATTTTCAGTTTAACATAAACTCGTTCTATCCCACAGTATTTTATTTTACGCTCGGGATGTAATACGCACTCGCCCGCTTGAGTCTGGTTGCGAGGTATTTTTTATTTTATTTTTTTTGGTTCCCGGGAGTTTTGTGGGAGAGTTAGTTAAATTTTGGTCCCATCCCATGTTTGGTTGCCTTTTAGCACTAGGTTTATTTTAATCCCACTCTTGTAATGATTACTTGTGGGGTGAATTTTTTAATCCCACTTTTGTAATGATTGCCTTTTCATCCCATCCCAAGATAACTCCAGGAACAAAAATAAACTCAGGAACCAAAAATAAGCTTGAGAGGATTATTTTTTTCTACCCAACAGTTCAAGCAACCAAACAAAGGTTTTTTTTTTTTCCCACCATATCTCCCAGGGTATTTTTTTTCTCCCTTTCTCCCACATAACCAAACATGGGATTTTTATTTTACCAGGATACTTCTAGGACTTTTTTTTCCCCACCTATCTCCCAGGGTATTTTTTTCTCCCACATAACTCCCAGGGACAAAAAAAACCCGGCAACCATACAGAGCTCACGGGCCCACTCAATTCATTTACCCTTACGAAAAAAAGTAAAGGTTGTGGTTCCCATGGTTTTAAATTTCGACCGAAATGCACCTAAATTTCAGATTTCAGTCAACAAAACAGAAATTACCTAAAATGGTACCGGATTTCGGCCAAAATTTTGAAATTTCATTTCTTTAATATTTCATCCGAAATTTTGAGAAATTCGACCGAAGAATCACAATTTTTTTAACTATATAGCATTTTCCTCATTTCAACTGAGATTTGGTATTAAATAAAATATTATTTTTTAATGGTGTACCCCATTTCAGCTGGAATTTCAGTTTCGGTGAGGAGCGGAACGCATTCGAAAACCGAAATTTAAAACCAAGGTTGTTCCGGTAAATATGTAATACTAGTAACTTAGTAAGTCGCCACCCCAAAGTAGGTATGTGTGTCAATGGATCCACCAATGTCTTAGTTGCGATTCATTCAATTCAATCGGATTTGAAGTGTTGCGGATCCTATTTTACTGCCTTGGTTTCTAAGTGTCTACTTCATGTGTCTTGGTTACGGGTGTCGTAGTATGTCCTACTTGCGTTGTAGACAATTAAAATTATCAGAAGAGGGTAAGGTAAAGGCAAGGGCGAGCACTGGTGCAATCGGGATCTGGATTCCGAGGGCAAGCGGCAACGACGATGTAGTGCGTTAAGGACTTAGGGTCAATGGTTAGAGAGAAGAGAAAGGGTGACTCGAGGCTACAAAGAGAGATGAATCACAAAACACTAAAAATAGGAATCATTTGAACAAAATGCATATGGCTTATCTTTACAAAAATACTCCTGAAATAATAGTAAAAGTTAAATTGGAAGGTATTTTCATAAAATAGTATAATCAAATCGGATTTAAGCAGGTCATTCGGGTTTTTATTAATTGTCTAGATCTGATCAGAAAATTTTTGGATCCTATGATAAGGATCCGAAATGTATTCATGGATCCTAGTAATATCCACAGATCCAATCCGTTTCAGCACGCTTTAGTGGGCTCATGCGGCACAAAAAAAGGGGTGACCAAATTTACATATTTTTGCTTGATCCTAGACCTCGATAGACCGTGGCAAAAAAGACATGTCAAACAATAGCCCCCTTAACTCATAGCATTTATCTTGTCTTGAAATGAAAACCATGTTTTTCCAAACATGGTCTTCATTTTACATACATGGGCGATAATTTAATCTTGAAATTATATTGTTTGTTGTTCACTATTTTTTTTCCACTAATATCTTATCCAGGATGTCCACTTGAACTGAGGTTAGCAAACTTATGCAACGAAAAACAAATGGAGTGTCAATATCACTTCTCCTTGCAACTTGAACTTTTATACAAGATACCAGAGCTTTAAAGCTGCCACAGAAAAAAAAAGAATCTCCCAGTGGGGAAAATAGGGAAAGCTCAGTCAAACCCTTTTTACATAGATTCAATGTTACGAACCCGAACAGGATCGCAACATGATTGATCTTCTCTGAGGGACGATCAGTCCTCCACTGTGCTCAAAACACAACTTCCCGAAATAAATTTTTATTAATAAGATTCAAGACAGACCCTTACATTGCATGGCCCAAAACTTGAAAAGAGACTCGTACCTAACTCCTACATCCCAGCAACTTAACCCCTACAAATCAGCAACTATTCCTATCTATATCTCCTACCCACAACCAACTAAGCACATTTTATTGGACTCTTATTATTAGATAAACACCACTTATTGGATATTTGTGAAGAAGCACACAGAACAGATACTTGTGGATTGTGGATGTACAGGTAACAGATACATGGAGAGATGCACACATAACATTCAAACTCTCAAATTGCACTCGTCTTCCTATAAACCAATAAGTTACAAGCGAGAGAGCTGGGAATTGATTGGGAAATAAGATATCGGAATTGGTGCTCCGCTTCTGGATTTCACTTTGGCTTTCTTTGGTGGAGGGCTCCCGACTTTGCCGGAGGATACGCGAGAGGGTGTCCAGAAGCAGCTGAAAATGGCTGAAAAGAAGCCCATTTCTCTTGGGTGTTTATTAATTGCACACACATTTGAATGGGTGAATATATACGCATTCGTTTGCGTGGGTGCCTTACCGAGCAAGGAAGAGAAGACTATTGGGTTTGTATACGTGTCAAGGAAAATTCATTGCGGCCCGACCAAGTAACCTATGACGGAAGCCCAGAAGATTTTAATAAAACAAGGCAGCTGTAGACACCCTAGTAAGTTTGTCTGATATGTAAAAGAGTAGAAAACATACTACAAAATGCAAAGATAGCCACTGGCAGGAATTTTTCCCAAGGACATTGTAGGGCCCGAGAGTGCTAGAATATGTGAGATCCAACAGTTGGATTGGGTTTAGATCTCATTGTTGGATCATCTTGGATGTAGATCGGGCAAGTTGGTTAGATGGGGTAACCTAGATATATTGGGCAACTAGATTGGATTAGAATAGTCTCTTTCCATAGTTATCAAGATGTGATTATGTCTTTTGTAAAAAATTTAACCCCTCATCTTAGTCTTACATCCCTTCCTATCTACTCTGCAATAAACCCACCTCTCAATTTGATATTCGCACTCCTTGCTTCTAATTTTTTCAAGAATTTATTCCCTTGCAATTGTTTTTAACCCCATTGTTCTCTTGGCAGGCCATCTTATCTTACACCCCTAAATTTGATATTTGCACCCTCATCCTCTTTACACCCTTTAAAAACTTGAGTTGTTGTACTGATATCTTGAGCCGCTAGTTGTTGGTTTCTTTCTTCCTCATTTTTATTTTATTTTTTTTCAATTCTTTCACGCTAATATTTTAGTTGAGGTACCTTCCTTAAGGTATGTGCTTGAGAAAGTAGTTACTAATTTCGAGAGGATCGGTACCACAAGCCTACCCATCAACGAGGCTCATTCCTCATTGCAATTGAGCCGCTAGTTGTTGGTCCTCTTTTCTTTCTTCCTCATTTTCTTTTTTTTATTTTTCTCTATTCTATCACCCTTATATTTCAGTTGAGGTACCTTTCTTAAGGTATGTGCCTGAGAAAGTAGTTACTAATTTCGCGAGGATCGATACCAGAAGCCTACCCATCAACGAGGCTCATTCTTACTCATTCTAGCATTAGACCATGGTGACCCATTCCTACAAGGATCAGTATTCAAAATGGAAGTTGTCGGAAAAATGAAGAAGAAGAAGAAGGAGAATATTAAGAAATGGAAGATGTGAGAAAAAAAAAAGAGGAAGAAGAAGAATAAGAAAAGTTAGTGAGAGTTGTGATTGAAATGGTGAGATTTGGGGGCCATCTTGGTAAAATAGGATCAACGAGGTAAAATGGGGGGTCAACTAGTTAAAGTGAGGGGTCAGCCCTCTTAAATGAAAGTTAAATGGGGGTGGTTGCATTTAACCGAGATGACCCCCCCTTTTAACAGGTCGACCCCCCATTTTGCCGAGTTGGCCCCCTTTTAGTCAAGTTGACCCCAAAATATCACCGTTTCGGCTTCAAATCTCACAAACTTGTCTTATTCTTATTCCTCCTCTCTCTTTTTTTTCTTTTTCTTTTTTTTTGTCGCCGATTGCTCCTTTTTCCGGCATCTTTCATTTTTTATGGCGTCAATTCTTCTTTTTCCTTCTTCTTCATCTCCCACTCTGTCTTCCTCCTTCTTATTTTTTTTTTCTTCTTCCTCTTCCTCTTCCTCTTTTGAGTTGCAGCGATGGTCGTCAGCATAGGAAACAGAGGACGGAAGAAAACCCTAATTTGTTCGGAGAAGATAAAGGGGAAGAAAAATGAGATTAATTGTTCCTTAGAAGGATCTTATTATCTGTAAGGCAGAGGTACGTTCCACATGTCATTCCAGAATTAAAACGCATTTTCTATATCATTTCCCTTGTCCAAAATTTGTAACATTCGTGTGACATTTCTATCAGTGCTCTATCTAAATTGCTAGGGTTGGGTATTAATTTTTTTAAAGGAAGATTCTACTGTAGTTTTTAAGTTGAATTTAATACAAATGATAATAATAATTGCTAATTTCGATAGAGAACCAACCGAAAGCAATCATAAAGAATGTGGAAGACTTTGTGAGTCAATGCTTTTGCTTCGAACGTTTTTAATTTGCAAAAATTAATCCAACTAGACAGCGTTTGCTTTTAACGGGAGCCTGTTGAAAGGGGCAAAAGAAGGAAACCACGAAGTGTATTTTTTGTCAGCACAAAAGGTTCAAGACAATGATAAATTCGCAGCCCCTGTAGGATAATTCGCACCCCTTGAAATGAGGGTATTCGGCAGATTTTAACGCTTTTTAACCTCAATTCACGTTAAGGGGGGTGCAAGTTATCCTACTGAGGGTGCGAATTTATCGTTGCCCAAAATTTAAGGATCCATCTTGAGAACACTTCCGTGATCCTCATGACTTTTGAAATTCCATCTAAAGATTGTGGCCCACACTTCTGTTCTGATTCACTCAATGGGCCCCACTGCTCACTAGAGTAAGAGATGTGAATCACACCAAAAAAAGGTCCCGCTTCGCTTCTCATTAAACTAAAAAATTAAGAACCCATGTGGCAGAAAGATTGATTTTGCCTTTTTACATTGGCCGACATGTAGGGCCACCCCTGAAAAGAAGTCCACTGGACCACATGTAAGACCCACCCTATACTTTTTTTGGTGAGCCCTCATTTTCACGAAGGGTGTACCGAACCGAAGTGGACCTCAGTCAAAATTCAAGCTAAGAATCCCAAAAACTTTGCAGGTGTTTCCCAGTTTCTAAAAACGATTACATTAAACTTCACATACGAACCGAAATGAATCAATAAGAATAATTATACAAGACTGCAACCCAAGTTTCAAATAAAAACCCGGGTGCAAGTTACAAAAAGAAACGATTTTTGGTAACGCTTTTGTAAGTTACAAAGGAAACGACCACCGATGTCACAGTATAGCTGAGACTCAAATCTCTCTCTTAGGCCCTGTTGGTTTTCGGTTTTGAGAACCGATTTTTAGAGTTCAATAACCCGTTTTGGGCTCAAAATCGGTTCTCCAAAACCAAAAAGAACAGGGCCTTACTCCATATACAATCCAGAAGCTACAAGCGAGAGAAGTGGGAGTTGATTGGGAAATAAGAAACTGGAATTGGTGCTCCACCTTTGGATTTGACTTGGGTTTTCTGTGTAATTGGTGCACCACCTTTTGATTTTACTTGAGTTTTCTGCTCTGGAGGGTTCGCACCATCCTCACACGAGACCCTCGGGGATGACCCAAAGCAGCCCAAAATGTCCGACAAGAATGCCATGACTGACCTCTTTCTCTCTTTTTGCTGGTTATCAATTTAACAATCATTTGAGCATAGTGTATATATAGAGATTCGTTTGAATGGGTTGCTTATCGAGCAAGGAAGCCATGTATCTCTCTTGAAACTTCCCGGTAGTGACCCGGGTCCCAACTTGCCACAGAGATAGGCGGATTCTTTGACCAAGTATCTTATCGCAGAAGCCTCTGGACTTAACATTTTTGGAGTATTTTTAATACCTCAAAATTAGGTCGGATACCCTAGTAATTTTGTCCTATGTGTTAAAAAGTAGGAAAATAAAACACCCTAATTTTGGGCCTAAGTGCCCATGCCTTGGTCTCTGTGGGCTTTTATTAGATGTCTTCTTTTTAACACCCAAAACAAGGAGGTTGTGGCCCAGCAAATAGACGGTTTGAACACCTCAAACTTATCTGAATTTTGAACCCAAAATAGAATAGCAATGGATATGAACCATGAGCCACTAACAATTCATAAAATGATTTTTTATATGATGTAAGCCCGCACAGTCCACTAATTTTCAAAAAGTACTGTACGGCTCTCACCATAGGATGATCCAAGCCGTCTATTTGATGGGATACACCGTAAATACGTTGTGACCCAAAAATCATTGTCATTGGATGATCCCAACCCTCCGATCTATATATTATGTTCCACTATAGATCATTGTTCTAGGGTATCCTATTGAAATGATTTTTGGAACAACCTATTTACATTGTGGCCCATCAAATAGACGGTTTGGATGATCCTATGGAGTGAGTTGTCCAGTACTTTTTGAAAAATACTGTATACCCGAACTATACATGCTTATACCATATAAAATCTCTCATAAAATAATTAGTAAAAAATTCTAACTAGCGAAACTAAAGTGGAAGCCGGACGGACAGGTGGCAATGTTGCTCACTATAGATTGTCGAAGTAAACTCAGTGCAGGGACTGATTATTCCATTTTGAAACCATTGAGAATTCCACGAACAAGAAGGCCCTGTTTGGATTGCAAGAAAAACATTTCTCCGGAAATTTTTTTAATTTCCACAGGGTTTTTCTCAACAAGAGGAAACTAAAACTAGAAGGACTTTTTCATGTGTAATCAAACAGTGGAAAATTAGGAAAAAATTATCTTTTTCAAACTTTTGCTAGAAAATTCTTGCAATTTAAACAAGGTCAAAAGGAATGGGAAAATTCTCTCAACCGTGCTTTTTTTATTTTTTTGAAATGGTGAAATTTTATTGATAAGAGAGAGCCAAGACCTAGACAGTCATGGGTACAAAGAGACAAAAATAGAGGAGATACAAGGACAGTGACCCTCTCACGGAGGTAGAAAGTAAAGAATCTCTAGCATCACTCTAGCTACTCCTTCACGAGCTAGACGATCCACCTCATTGTTCGTTGACCTCCTTACATGATGGAAGCGAACCAGGTGGCCTTCTACCCGATCTCATCAATGAACTCTGAAAATCTCCAGGGATGTGGCTACCATCCAACCATCTTATGATTAGATTGAGAGAATCACCTTCAAGTAGGAGGTTATCTATCTCTCTTTCTGCCCATAGTCTAATACCTTGAAGTACTGCCTTCACTTCAACCTCATTTGAATCCTTAAAACCAATCGATACCGAGAAGGCCCATTTAGTATGACCATTTTTTTCAACTGCACTTTAGTTTAAGAGTTGTATGGTATATAGAAAATCTTAGAAGAATAAAAGAAAATAAAACCCTAATTAGTTTTATTATTGTTATTACTATCCAATGATGGATAGGAACCCATTTTAAATAACACACATAAAGTTAGAAATAAATTAGTCTACTATTTATTTAATTAGTCTCTCTCTCTCTCTCTCTCTCTCTATATATATATATATATATATATATATATATATATATATATTTGCTTAGATCTTTTACACAGATTAATTCATATATATCGGTTACCACTTAAAACATCAACCTTTCAAATATACCTAGTTAAAGCTTATATATATTACGTTAGCATCAATCTCTATCCTAGATTCTATAGTTTTAAAATATTTAGGATTTTTCACATCAATAGTATTTTTTTCCGTGTTAAAGAAGAAAAGGAAGAAGAGACAAATGTACTTCTTTTGAGAAATAAAATAATGTCTTCTTCCTCCTGAGATTTTTTTTTTCTTGAGTTTGGAGATTTAATACAACTACAGTTGGAGCTCTAATAATCAATACTCCATATACCTCATAATTTATACTCTGTTATTTCTAACCGTTAATACAAACTGCAATGATATAAGATATAAGAGAGCACCTTCTTAGGAAATATTATTCACATCACAAAACAAGTGGACATTAATATTGTTCATAATAAGTACATATAAAACGTTTCAATTTCATGAGTAAAATCCATTGGGGTGGTCGTAGTAGCCATTGACTCTAGCACAGCAGTGGCAAGATACTAGTGTGGATAGACGTAGGTAGGGAAGGATTACCATTAGAGTAAGATGTTGTTGGATTTTCTTCTTACTAGCTAGACATGTATAAAACTTGATACACCATAAACATTACTAGGCCAATGACAAAGAATTGGATGAGATAAATACAACCTGGCTAAGGATAAGAGGGAGGTGATGGACAACACCTATATGATAATTAATAGTTTAATGCTCTCTAATATCATATAAAAAATGCCGACACTAGCAATATTAGTTATTAGAACTCCAATTGTAGTTTTGTTATCTTGTCACACTTTTGGTTTCTTTCATCTTGAGGATTAGTTTAAATCTTCCATAGATCTACCTATATATATATATATATATATATATATATATATATATATATATATATATATATATATAGAGAGAGAGAGAGAGAGAGAGAGAGAGAGAGAGAGAGAGAGAGAGAGAGAGAGAGAGAGAGAGAGGTTTCAATGTTTAAGGATATAGAGGGCAAAAGAAGCACTAGTTTAAATTTTTGAATGAAACCGAGTAATTTACAATGGTGATATTTGGTAGGAAATTTCGCAAAAAGCCATTTTGGGGCTCACTTTTGCAAGAGAGAATAGCCACCTGATAATTTTGTCTCATTCATTTAATTCATCTTAGGTGGCTGTTTTCTCCCGACAAGGTGTTAAAATGTGTTTTGCGAAATTGTCTAGGCAATTTTGGAGACCCTATTTTCCAATAGAGAATTGCCGCCTCATATGATTTGAAGGAATAGGACAAATGCAGCTATGAGGTGAGAGGCAGCAAAACTGGCTATCCATTCCTGGTCGATTGATATTGGGCACGTAATGTCTGCACCAGCTAAGTTATACTAAAAATGGACAAAGCCGCGTCTCTCTGTCTCTCTCTCACGCGCGCTTATGACACAACCACCAACCTAGTACTGGTATGATGAGGATTAAAGAGCTTATTTTTCGTATATGGTCGAGGTGGGGTGTCCAACAATGTTTTGAAACCCTTCATCTGGTGGATCCCTACATTGTTAAATGATTTGGTGAGCTCGAATTCTGTGTGTATCATGATCATTGCCATTAAATAAACAGGAAAAAAACAAAACCACTCGATGCCCTACATTTAATACACAAAAATCATATTGATCTTACGTCTGATTTCCACTTGATGAACGGTCCAAATCATCGGACCCACCTACCAGACATAATAATCTCAAGAATTTAATGCCGACTTAAGAGAAACATCACTAATTCTACACTCTCTTCTTAAATAGAAAGGAATGAAGTCAAGAAACAAAAGTCCAAGTCCTATGTATTTATTTATTCACAAGTCGCATATAGCATGAGAATTACATGCGTTTGGTTTCTAAAAAAAGAGATTGGGTTGCATTTTCATCTTCTTCTGTTTTTTTTTTTAATGGAACCCCCAAAACGCTAGCTTTTGTCTTTTGGAGTCCAGACTGTGAGCAGTTGCGAACCTTAACGGACATGGACGTCACAGAGCCTTCCTCTTCCGTTACGTGCCGAGGCAAGGCACGTGCCCCATCCTCACTTGAAGAAACCGTCTATTGAAATAGGGGTGTCTTTATCAAAACAAGAGCCCTTTAATTTAATATTTATAAAGAAAGAATGAGGTTATAGTGGAGAGGTTCTGACAGTACATAGGCTTTCACGACCCCCACGCCACGCTCTCGCGGGCCTAACGATCAGCGTTTTCGCCCCCTTTCTCTTTTGATATCCGCACTCCTTGGTCCCATAACTCTCTCTGCAACTCCTTTACTTTTATTATATCTATTCTCTTCCTTTCATCATCTTCTTCTTCTTTAGATTCTGATTTCTGCCTACGGCAAACAGTTCCTTCGTTTTTTTCATTGATCAGGGGTTAGGACTGAGTTGGGTTTTTTTTTACATCTTCCAATTTTTGTCTCTTATCGTCTGATCTTAGTTTTGGCTTCTTTTTTTCCTTTGAAACTGTACTTGAACTGGGCAGGGTCTTTCTCTCGAGTGAGATTTTATTTTTTTCCATTTTCTTTTATTAAGGTTTGGTTGGTGATATTTGCAATCTGTCAATATTTCTGCAATCTGCATAGATTCTCCATAACTAAACCCAGACACGTTGAATTCAAATCCCTGAAGCGTTAGCCTCTCGTCCCAAAAAATCCGTATACGAAATCCTGCATGCAAGAAAGTCGGTGAATCTATCCATTCACTAAAAGCCAAAACCCATCTTCTTTCAACCCAGATTTTGCTCTATCAGAGAAGATTTTAGGAGAGAGAGGAAAAAAAAGATGCAGAGGGAAAGAGGAAAAGTAGCAGAGGAAATGAAAGGTTTGCAGAATGATCGAAGGGGAAGGATACAAGGAGAACAAATACCTCCTCAACAACCACAGAAATGTCCTCGTTGTGAATCTCCCAACACTAAGTTTTGTTATTACAACAACTATAGTCTTTCTCAGCCTCGGTATTTTTGTAAGACTTGTAGAAGGTATTGGACTCAAGGAGGAACCTTGAGGAACGTTCCTGTTGGTGGAGGGTGTCGAAAAGGAAAACGCTCAAAAAGACCCTCTTCTTCTTCATCTTCTTCAGAAACCCATCTACAAAACCCACAATCCCAACAAACTTATTCCATTTCCACATCTTCATCATCTTTCCAAGACTCTCTTGCCATTACCACCATAAAAACCAATGAAACTGAAACTACGGGCTCACTTGCTTGTCCTTCAATCTATGGAGGAGGGTTTTTGGCTTCTATGGTAGGTTTTAACTCCTTTAATCAGGCTATGAATGTGGACAATTTTGGAGGGCTTCAACCTACAGTAACCTCGAATTTTAGTCTCCCTTTGATGCAAGGATTCAGTCTCCCTGCAACCCAACAACAAAATTTTCAGGGTTTGAGCATGGGTTTTGATAGGCCACTTCATCAGCTTTTGAAATTGGAGGAGAACCCTATTCAACCCGTTTCTGTTTGGAATCAGCAAAACTTGGAGAATTCGAATTCTGGTAATCTTAGTACTCCTTTGATTTCTGATTCAAGCTTCTGGAATGGTAATAATTCTGTCAGGCCTTCAGGGTCTACTCATTGGCCTGATCTACCAGGTTTTGGCCCTTCTTCATCTGGATCCTTCTTATAAGAATTTTAATCAACTGACTTTGATTACCTAAAAATCTTCTCATTTTCTTTTACCCGCATACCCTTGAAGCTTCTTTGTTTTCTTTTTTTATTTTGGGCTAGATGGAGGAGGATGAAACCCTCATCTGGGGTTAGAGTTTCCTTTTTTTAATTTTGGCTTGTTGGGTGGCGTTGATCTTTTTGGCTTGTATAAAGAAAACAATTTTTACCTAACTTACTAGATGGTTGTTTAATTTACCTTTAAATTTCTGATCTGATCGGTCTGTAAACATGCAATCTGCGGTAAGAAAAAATAGATGACAACAACCGAATAGAAAGTTTTTTTCATGTAGGAGTGTTTGATCTTTAAAGTGACAAGATGGTTCGTTTCTTATGCATTTGCGTTCTAAATCTGACGAGGCTTTATCATTTTCACAGTCTGAGTAGTTTCAGTGGTCTCAGTTAAGAATCGAGCTCATCTCTTTACTTTCTTTCTTCAAGTACACTTTGGGAAGTTCACAAGATCAGATGCCTAAATGCATGCATGCTTCTTTAATATTTCCACTCCTTAATATGACAGTTTATACGTCTGTTTCTGTAGTCTATACTTGGTTTTATAGACATTAATTGCATCTGGGTGTTGTGGGTTTTGGTAAGATCTTCAATCTCATATGTTTTGTTTTCTTGGGGAGAGCTGCGAGTGTTCTTTGGTTGTATGGATTCATGGGCAGTGTGATAATAATAACAATATAATACAAAAGAGAAGCTTCGGGTTTGCTGAAGAATGTGAGATGGAGCTTAGGATTGCAGTTCTCGAGACGAATAAATCTTTTCTGCGAAAGTGTGATCTATTACCCAGAGAATAAATGCGAGCGGCTTAGAAATCTGGGATGGTGGCTGCTAACGTACGGTTCTACCATTCCAAAGATTAAAAAAAAAGGCATGTGATCGAGAGGATTAGAATGCTAGGATTGTGTACTATTTCCTCCTTTTTTGGTCTGGAGAGCATCTCTGATCTCAGAATTCCGGTAAGAATCTTTCGTAGTGGATGGATAGGTGGCAGTGCCCACGACAGACTATCATGGTAGATGGGTTTTTTTCTCACCATGGTTATCTTGGCGTATTACTAGAGTCTTACTTTTAATGGTAATTTTTTTTTGGGTACAAGAATGAATGTACTGTGATGGGGTTCATGGACACCGCTGGCAATCACAAAGTCCGGGCTATTGGCCTTAGTGCCCACCCTCATTTGATGAGACTAATCATTAGATCAAGCATGATGAAAAGTTGCTATTTATTTAGCCGTTGATGTTATCACAGCTTAAATCTTGGGATGACTCATTAGATCAACCGTCTAGATTGTTGGGATAGTTGTTTTTTTTTTTTTTTTTTTTTTATAGTTAAGCTGGGGCTTGTCGGAGATTCATACCAGATTATTAGATAAAGAGAAATATGTTACATTCATGGGCACAAGACACAATTAATTCCTAACTCAAAACACACGAGAGAGAGAGAGAGTTCCAAAAACTCGAGGTAGACATAAACATCTACAACTAAGTGTTCAAACTGCTCAATATATACTCGAGTTACATAATCGTCTAGCTAGATATAAGCATATTGGGATATTTGGGAGCGCCTTAGTTTCGTCTTAGTTTCCCCCTCAAGACCTGCTTGAGAGGGATCATGATCCCTCATGGCACAGGTGTCTTTTTCTGCCTCGATCTCATCGGAAGAGCTTGAAGTATTGCTAGTTTCCTTAGGGGCAGTCTCCCTTTTTCCTTGGGAAGTTGAATCGTTTGAGTCGTCTCATTGGGAACTTGATTACGATGAGGAGGGTTTCCTTCAACTTCTGCAGGTGAATGGTGTGTTCTTGGTTTAGGTGGAAGTTGAAGGCGAGCTCATCGTCTGCCATATCTTGGTACATGAGACCCCTGGTCTTCTGTTTGTTTTTTCCCTTTTTATCTTTTTGCTTGAGGGCTTCCTAGTATTTGGTGTGAGCAGGGAGAGTTCTTCAATCTCTGTCGGGAGTTGAACTACTTCGTGCTCTATCAGCTTCTCAAGTGTCAATCTGGTCAAGAGGTGCCGCGGGGGATTGTGCGTGGGGGGGGGGGGGTATCTGGATCCATTCTTTCAGCCAGCACCAAACTCATGAATGCAAGGGGGAAATGCAACTAAAAGCAATGAATGCAAGGGGAGGATCGAAGGGGGAAAAGTGCTGAAGTTCTCATAGAATGCCATGTTGGGAAAGTTGTCTGGTTTCCCATCATACCGAGTTGAGGTGGGGACCAAAATAGGAAATGGCTTTTGTATTTCCTAATAACACTAGGAGTGGGGGGGCTTGAGGAGGCTAAGGAGAGAAAAAAAAGTCGACATTCACAGGCCAGGTGATGGGAATGAAACAGTGTTTCCTTCTTCCTTCTTGGGTTTTCTTTCGTGGGTTTTATTCCTGTAGACGCAGGGGGGAGGCACATATAGCATGAGCCCCCCCCCCCCCCCCTCTCTCACAAAATGACTTGCAAAATCCCTTCCATATTACATAGATATACATGCATGCTTAGCTAGTTTAGTGGCCACGGCCTCCCAATGACCAATACAACCAGGTGCAAATTAGTCTTGCCCCCAAGTGTAAATTCCTGGCTCTGCCCCTGTGTGTACGGTCTTGTTGAGAGGAGGTCTTGCTTGAGAGGAAAAGAAAGGATATTGGTTTGCGGGTTTGGAAAGTAGTCCTTGTAATTAGAAGATCATGCTCTCACCTGTCAAATCCTTGCTTTTATTTCTACAAATCCCTTTCTTTTGCACAAGGTCATATAGGATTTAGTCTGATCACTAGGGATGCATTTTGAGTCCGGCCCTGGTTGAACTTTTGCTAAAAAAATTGAATTGGTTCGTTTATCAAGTTTGAGATTGTCTTTCTGATCGATCTCAGCTATTTATAACAAGCAGGAAATATGATTAGGTAAACCCTCCAATCTGTACCGGGACTATACATTGTAGAAATCTCAACGGAATGAAAATGATTTTCATTGTAGCCCAACAAATGAAGCCTTTTTTTAGCCTTCTAGTCCTACAAATTAACGGTTTGGATCATCCAATGAAGTGGTCTCCACAGTACTTTTTGAAAAATATCAGACTTCACTTTCACACAACGTATAAAATCTCTCTTTTTAGTAGCGATGTTCTGAAGGAGAGGCCCATCATTTTACACGTGCATGGCCCAAGTTGAATTTGAAATGGTAGTGCCTACAATCCCTGTCCAATCTCAAGCATTTGTTGGAGCCCGCCATGTTACAACCACTAGTGTTTCCAGCAACTCCATCCAAATACATACATTGGGTGGGGACCACCACATTACAACATGTTTTCGATAAGGTTGGATCCATTTATACCTGTTCTATTCATCGTGTGGAATCTACCATTTTAGGTACCTTGATTTTATTAGCTAAACAGAACACGACAGATGTTTTTGTGGAATATGGCCAAAGGGCATCTATTAGTGTGATAATCATGCACGAAATATTACCGTTTCCCTTTCTTTCATCAACCCACTAGGACCTATCCAATCTTAACCCTTGAATCCATAGTATGCTACTTTTCTAACCATTGCAATTTGCAAGTCCAAATCCAACCAATTAAACACAGAGAACAGTTACTAGACCCTTTCTTATCGGCCTCCTCCTTGGGGCCTGTATGTACCAAATGGGGTTCATTGGGGCCGTTAACCTGGCTCGTCGAGAACAATCTGACCTCTATTGGCATTGACTCTATCTTGGTTAGATAATCCTAACCACTTGATATGGCAAGCTGTTGAGTACGTCACTATATTTTAGGAAGTGGTTTCCTATTGGAAACCCAACTCTCAACCGACTCTCCTTTGTCCCTTTCTATTAGGGCCCGTTTGGATACCGCTTGGATTTGGATTTGGAGGTGAGTTTGGATTTCCAAAATTCATGGATTTGAAATCAATAATTTTAAAATTCACAAATTTATAAATAATATCATTTGGATGGCCACGTATAGATTTGGATTTCAAATCTAATTTTTTGTTTTGTTTTGTTTGGATGCTCTTTGGATTTGAATTTGAAATCTAACAAAACCAAAAAGCCCTAAAATACTTGATATAGGGGTATTTCAGCAATTTTCCATGATCCCGGGGTATTCTAGTCATTTTACCCCATATGAGGGTATTTTGATCATTTTTTATGTCGTAAGGGTGTTTTAGTCATTTTCCATGACTCAGGGTATTTGGTCATTTTCACCTCGTATAGGTGTATTCCGGTCATTTTGCATGACCCGGGGTATTCTCGTCATTTTACACAATATGGCGTATTTTTATCTCATGAGGGTATTTTTAGTCATTTTTCATGAGCTATAGGTCATTTTTACTTGATATAGGGGTATTTTGATAATTTTTCATGATCTTGGGGTATTTTAGTCATTTTGCACGACTCAGGGGTATTTTGTCATTTTTACCTGGTATAAGGGTATTTCTAGTCATTTTACCTAATATGATGTATTTTTATCATTTTTATCTCATGGTGGTATTTTTAGTCATTTTAGTCATTTTTTATGAGTCATGGGTCATTTTTACTTGATCTAGGGGTATTTTAGTAATTTTTTATGATATTGGGGTATTCTCGTCATTTTACCCTGTATGAGATTATTTTGATCATTTTTATGTTATAAGGGTATTTTAGTCATTTTGCACGACTCGAGGGTATTTTGTCATTTTTACTTGGTATAGGGGTATTTCGGTCATTTTGCCTGACTCGGGGGTTTTCTAGTTATTTTACCTAACACAATGTATTTTGATCAGTTTTTAATGTCATGTGGGTATTAAAGTCATTTAAAAAAAAATTGGTATATTTTGGTCATTTTAACCCCTGCTCCGTTTGGTTGCTGGGTTTTTTTTTTCCTACGATTTATGTGGGAGAATATTTAGTGGTCACATCAGCTTTTTCTTGGTGACATCAGCAAAATCTTGTCTTGAAAATGGTGGTCTCTCTTTCTCTCTCTACCCTCTCTCTACCCTCTCTCTCCACTCATCACAATATCTTTCTCTAATTAATGCATGTCCCCTCTTTTGCCTCCTACCTTTACCCACATAAATCCCAGGAAAAAAAAAAACCCGGCAACCAAACGTTACAGGTCAGATTTAGATTATAAATAACCTCTCGCAGGAAGGATTTATAAATCCAAAAAATTACACTAACATGAGGAATTTGTAAATCTTGTGGATTTCACTCAAATCCAAATTCACCTCCAAATCCAAATCCAAGGGGTATCCAAACGGGCCCTTACAGTTTTGCAAACCGCGTGAACTATGATTCCTAGTTTCTTTTGGCTGTGAAAACTCACAAACACATAATACTCTAGAATAGCTTCTTTGTCTTGTACTTTTAGAGATAGAGAAAGTGAGAGATCTTTGTGTGTGAGACAGGGAACAGTGAAAATTTCTTTGCTGAGTTTTTCGTCATTGCATGGTTATAGGAAAACCCCTCTGGTTAGTTTTGGGTTTTCGAAGCCTAAATCAAAATTTTTAAAGCCTAAAATCCTTATTTAGGTTTTTTTTTAAAAACTAGTAAGTTTAGCTTCTGACATGAGTTAAACACTTATCTAGCAATGGGTTTGTCAACCAATATATCATGTCCGGTGTACAAATTCTATTGATAGAAGGATAAAAATTTGACTTGAGTAATAATTTCGTTGAATTTCCTTTGATCACTTTGCAACTTTTTTTTTGAATGCTATCACTCTGCAATTATATGTCTTCTTTTCTACAAAATAGATTTGCAAGGACTCTCTTGGAAAAAACTTTTTTAGCTAATTGGAGCCTCCAAGTAATCATTTAAAAAAAAAAAAAAAAAAAAACTCTGGTGAGTAAATCAACTTATCTTTCAAGCTTCTCGAATAAATGCTAGTTTTGTTTTAGGCCTCTAACAAACCATAAAAAACACATAAAATGTGATGAGTCTTCTCGCATAGAAGACACTTCTGTTACAGGACCCATACATAAAATGTGGTGAGAAAATAAAGTCATTCTTTCAATACGACAGTGGGCCCACATTGTTTGGGTGATCCAAACCATTCATTTGATAGGCCCTCACATTGATAGGGTGTGCCCAAAAAAACAGCTCCATTGGATGATCCCAACCCTTCAAACTGTGGAGGAAAAAATGGACAGATTTGTGAAGGTTTTTACACGTCCTTTTTTGCCTCCACAAATCGTAGGGTTAGGATGATCTTATGGAGCTAACTTTTTGGGCACACCCTATTTATGTGAGGGCTCATCAAATGAATAGTTTGCATCACGCAAACAATGTGGGGCCCATCGTATTTTAAGCCATCGGTGTAGGTATGTGTAGCTACACCTCTCTCTCTCTCTCTCTCTCTATATATATATATATATATATATATATATATATATATATATATATATAGAGAGAGAGAGAGAGAGAGAGAGGAAAAGGATTGTACGCTCGACCGTACCTAAAGTTAGGTATGGTAGAGTGCCAAATCACATGGGTCCCACATTTTTGGTGAGCATCTAAACTATTCATTTGCAAGGCCCCATCATAGATAGGGTGCATACCAAAAATCAGCTCCATAGGATGATCCTAACCCATCCATTTGTGGAGGCCAAAATGGACAGACAGTGTTTGTCCACAAATCTGCCCATTTTGGCCTCCAGTTTTGGAGGGGTTAGGATGATTCAATGGTGCTGATTTTTGGTATGCACCCTATCTATGATGGGGCCTTGCAAATGAATAGTTTAGATGGTCACCAAAAATGTGGGACCCATGTGATTTGGCACTCTACCATACCTAACTTTAGGTACGGTCAAGCGTACAATCCTTTTCCTCTATATATATATATATATATATATATATATATATATATATAGAGAGAGAGAGAGAGAGGTGTAGCTACACATACCTACACCGATGGCTTAAAATACGATGGGCCCCACATTGTTTGCGTGATGCAAACTATTCATTTGATGAGCCCTCACATAAATAGGGTGTGCCCAAAAAGTTAGCTCCATAAGATCATCCTAACCCTACGATTTGTGGAGGCAAAAAAGGACGTGTAAAAACCTTCACAAATCTGTCCATTTTTTCCTCCACAGTTTGAAGTGTTGGGATCATCCAATGGAGCTGTTTTTTTGGGCACACCCTATCAATGTGAGGGCCTATCAAATGAATGGTTTGGATCACCCAAACAATGTGGGCCCACTGTCGTATTGAAAGAATGACTTTATTTCCTCACCACATTTTATGTATGGGGCCTGTAACAGAAGTGTCTTCTATGCGAGAAGACTCATCACATTTTATGTGTTTTTTATGGTTTGTTAGAGGCCTAAAACAAAACTAGCATTTATTCGAGAAGCTTGAAAGATAAGTTGATTTACTCACCAGAGTTTTTTTTTTTTTTTTTTTTTAAATGATTACTTGGAGGCTCCAATTAGCTAAAAAAGTTTTTCGTGAGTTTTTTCTATTTTAAATGATTACTTGGAGGCTACAATAAGCTGGGATGAAAAGAAGAGAGTTTTTTCTATTTTTTTGAAAATTACATGACATTTACACGTCACATTTTTTGACTTTTTTGAACAAATGCACCCATTCAACTCATATAATTTCAATCTTACCCCCCTCCTTTATGGTATACACGCAGCTTCTGTGTATACATCACTCTCTCTGTATTAGGTGTCTTCCGTGAGAGATTTTTTCTTTTGAGATATTTTATATCCTGCTCGACAGCATGGATGGATTCGACTCCGCAGTCTGTACGTTGGTTTTTTTTGTTCTCTTTTCGTTTCTATTTTTTACTGAGACCTTGCAATAATGGTTGTAAACTAAAGAAATGGAAGGAAAATGGATGGGTCTTTGTCCCCCTATTAGTTCATTTTTTTTGGGTTTCCTTATTTGCGTTCTTCTTTTTTGATATTCAGATTGCTATTTAAATTAAGATTTTTAATATTTTTCTCATGGATTTTTAGGTTTCTCTTTGTCCGGGTCAGAACCTGTTCAATTCCATTATAAAAATGGGCAGTGCGCAGTATGTGTTCCTTCAATGCCCTTTTATGTTATTTTTTCTAAGGATGATGCCCTGTTTGTTCATTATCGCCTCATGTTACTCTACCGTTTCATCTCTCAATAAGAAAAAATAATTCCTGTCAGTTGCAGACAGCCCAGCTCCTCTCTAAATCTCTACCAGAGCCGCACTTTTACTGAAACCCACCATCAACTGTGAAAAGAGGATCGATGCCGGCCCTAGAGAGATGTCTGCACGCAAGATGTTTGGCTCAATGCCACAGATAAAACTCATATCTCCTAATGCCCACCTTCGAACAGGCTTCTCTTTCGTCAGATTAGGGCTAGGGTTTTCTAGAGTTCGAACTCTTTGTTTCAGGTGATTTTTAAATTCGTCTGGTGCAGATTTCACTGTTTTATTTTTTATTATATGCATGCTTCTTCAAGGCATTTAGGAATTTTCAGGGTCCCTGAAACAGCCAAATTCATGGTTCCTGAATAGAAGAGATACATGAGTTCTTATTCCCTTACATATTTTTAATTTTTATTTCCATCTTTTTATTGCTGCTGCTTTAAATTTGGTACAAATTTTTCTGACATTTAGATGTACTTCACTACCTTGGCACGTTAAACATAGCAGGTTGCGAGGATATCAATCATTCTGCTCTTCATTTTTTTCAATGGTTTCTAAACTATTAAATTGTGTTGCAAATCAAAAAAATTATCAGATTGTTTATCTCCACTACTCACTTATAATGTTACTGGATGCAATGCTTTAACTGTATCAGGCTCATGATTTATGGTTGATTTGGTGATTCCATATGGGATTACTTATGATTGGATGTTCTATTTTCTTGGTTTTAGGAATGAATGGTTTGAAAGAGATGGACCTTTCAAGATGCTCAAAGATTGCCAATGTTGGGATGGCATTTCGTATCAATTCCAAAATTGACAATGTTAGGTCTATCACAAATTGGTCTGACCATTGACGCAACGGAGGATTATTACAATTTTATATGACGAGGATATATAATTTCAGTCACAATAACTACCCTCTTGGTAGTATTTTTCTTCACTATGATCATTTGGTAATATGGGCATTGGTCTTTATGTATTAGATTCCTTCAATAGTACTATATTGTGGCTGGGGAGATTACTCTTGATCCCTCTCATATGAGAGAAGTCTGCTACCACTTTTCCATAGTTTCTTGCTACAGGCATCCAAAACACATGGGAACCTGTTTGTGCCACCTCCTTATGGGATGACTTTATACGGGGATGAAATTGCATGCACAAAATTTTCAGAGTCTTCATGGATCTGAACTTGGACCTCAGAATATCATGTTTCATCATGTTCGATTGCGTACCGCACACCACCGTCCTCAGTATATCCATTTTTTTTTCAATCAATTTCACTTTTCTATTCCTCTTGGCAAACAAGAGTTTGGGTTGCAAACTTATGGAGAATGGCAGCAGCATCATGGATACTGGCCCCTTGGGTTATGCCCTGTTTATTTTTGGTCTTGCTGGTCTTTCTATTTTCCTCAAATCTGTCGTATCAATAGGCTTTTGGGAGAATTCATATAAAATTTCAGAAAAGTAAATACCATTATTTCTATGTATTGGAGAAAAAATCTCCACTATGTCTCATAATTTTAGTAAAATTGCTTCTATCTCTCAATATCCTACGTATATTAGCAACATTTCGGCGAATTATTTTTTTTTGGCCCGTGCATCGCACGGGTTATCCACTAGTATATATCTAATACAATAAGCTGGGATGAAAAGATGAGAGTTTTTTCGATTTTTTTGAAAATTACGTGAGAATTACACCTCACATTTGTTGACTTTTTTGAACAAATGCACCCATTCAACTCATATAATTTCAATCCTACCCCCCCTCCTTTATGCTTTTAACAAAGGCACCTATTGAATCATATAATTTCAATCCTACCCTTCCTTTATGCTTTTAACAAAGGCACCCATTAAAGCCGTATAATTTTGATCTTACCCCCCTCCTTTATGGTTTTTTAATTAAAAAACTATAGGGTGATCTTAACCATCCGATTTAAGACAAGATGAATTATGGAAACATCTATAGATTGGAGGGCTAGGATCAGCCTATGGAAATGATTTTTGGGGCACAACCTGTTTATGTTGTGTTCCATCACATGGACAGTTTGGATCAACCTATGACGTGGTCCGTACCGTTCTTTGTCGGCCCGTGCATCGCATGGGTTTTGTTACTAGTATATATATATATAGCAGAAGAGAAAATGAGAGAATTATTTGGATTTTTTCCAAAATTCTATGATAATTACACATCACTTTTTTTGACTTTTTTTTAACAAAGGCACCCATTCAACCCACATATTTTCAATCCTACCCCTCCTTTATGCTTTTTAACAAATGCATCCATTAAAGTCACATAATTTCAATCTTACCCATTTTCAGAATTATTTGAAAAAACAAATCATTATTTGCTAGCCACCTTCTCCAGAGGCTACGTCTCGCCATCCTTTGCGATTGTATGTGTTCAGAGATTTGTCTTATTAGACGTGGTGAAAAACTGCACGGAAATACTCTTTCTTGAAATGTGGTTAGCAATAATAAGTACCGAAAGAAGCTAGCAATAATAATCATTACGTAGTAAAGTTTTGTAGGGAAATTACGGACAACAACGGGTACCTGTATATGACAATTACAGAAAAAACTACAAACAAGAGGTCTCGAAATATGACAATTACGAAAAAACTACTTTTCCTTAGTAATTTTTTGAGGATATTACGAATTCCGCACACCTTTAAAAATATTTACAAATTCCGGGCACCTTAAGAGGAACAACATATTATGAAAACCTCTATAGATTGGAGGGCTAGAATTAGCCTATGGAAATGATTTTACGGGCACCACGTATTGAAGTAGTATTCCATCACATGGACGGTTTGGTGTGTGTGTATATATATATATATATATATATATATATATATATATATATATATATATATATATATATATATGAGGAAATGGTTTGTGTGCAGCTGCACAGATAGCTTATCTGTGCATGGCTAGCCACATTTTTGGAGTGATCAAAAGCATTCATTTTGAAGACCCTTCCATGGATAGGGTGTGTAGAAAAAATCAACCCTATAGCCCTATAGGATCATCCTAACCCTGCCATTTGTTGAGGGAAAAAATGGGCAAAAACAATGCCCGTCCATTTTCTCCTCCAACTTTGATTGGGTTAGGATGATCCTATAGGGCTGATCTTTGGTACACACCCTATCCATGGAAGGGCCTTCCAAATGAATGCTTTAGATCCCTCAAAAAATGTGCCCCCCCATGGTTTGTGGCAGCCATGCGCTGCACGAAAATCATTTCCTCTCTCTCTCTCTCTATATATATATATATATATATATATATATTTGAGCAATCCATTTGCATGCCATTGCTTAATTACGATTGTTCTTGGTTTGTTAGAGGAGTGGTGATCTGTCTCGAAAATTATCCATTATGGAAGATATGAATGTAGATACAATATCCGCGGTTTATAAAGGCGGTCTCCTCACGGTTGTCATCCACAAGCTGAAACATAAATATCCAAAGACGATCCAAGTCAAGCGTGATTCTTTTCTCTAGGTCTAATTCCCTCCAAGTACATGAAATTTCAGTTACTTATTTAATAAAATTTTCACATTAATTATATCCCATATGTCACAACATGCCGATGCTTCTGTTTGGCTACACGATTCTATTGCGGTGTCTATTGACTTGATGGAAAGTGATGAATCCCACTAATTGATATCTCTTGTTTTCATCCTCTATGGGATCTTTCTCTTGTGTCTTTTTGGTATTTTGTCTTCCTGATTCGCTTCACTTGTACTGTCCATTTTGCTCTTTGCTTGCCTTTTTAATGCTTCCCTTGTACTGTCCATCTTGGTCTTTGCTTGCTTTTTAATGAAACTTTTTACCATTCAAAAAAATAAAATTATCCCGGTAATTGATAAAAGGTTGGTGAAAGGAGCCCCTTTATATCAGTTTTTGTTATAAAAGATTAAATAACACCTTCTCTAACAGCTTAAGCTTTTGGAGTAACAGGTTGTTTCACAAGTCTGCAAGGATTTTAGTTTTTGTGAGAATAGATTTTCAACCATCCACATAAATGTTGAGAAGAATTTGGCTGTCTCACTTTGCGATTGCAAAAAACCTAAGTAAACTGCAAAAAATCATCAATCAACAGGAGATAATAGTGATTCCTTTGTTGCTTACAAAGCTACGGCGTTAACTATCTTTTGGGCGAAGTCATTACATCTTTTCCAATTTGTGTCAGCATTTGATCTTTGGTATGGTTGGCAATGGGTGTGTTCGAGTGGTGGCAGGATCAACATCATTGTTCAAGAATGGGTTTCTCCGGGAGCTGGTTTGCATAAGTTGAATTTTTATGGATCAAGCTTTGGCAATCCCGGTCCGGCGGGTATTGGCGGGGTTTTGCGGGATGATAATGGTGAGGTGTTATGGTCTTTTGCTGGGCCTATTGGGATAGTTGATTCGAATGAGGCGGAAGTGAGGGCTGCGTATCAAGGTATTAAGTATTTGGCAGGGGAGATTCTGAATAATGTTATAGTGGAGGGTGATTCCATTAATGTTATCCGTTGGTTGTCTGCTTCCCATAAGGTTCCGTGGAGGTTTGCGGATTTTTTTAATGAATTATTAGATATCATCGGAGAGTCTCATATTGAGTTCAATCATGTAAGGAGATCGGCTAATGGGGTAGCAGATTCTCAAGCTAGGAGAGGGGTTGGTTTGGAGTCATTGGAGAAATTTGATTTTCTTCCTCCTTGAAGGCGTATTGCCCCTTTTGTTTGTTCTGTTTTTCTTTTCTTTGTATATTCTGTCCGTCTCGGTCTATTTTAATGAATTCTACCATTCAAAAAAAAAAAAACAAGAGATAATATTTGCAGCCAGTAATGGATAAGCTAGGGACGGGTCCACATGAGAGTCAAGAAAAAACTTGGCACTTGGGTGTCCAATGGCACTTGGGTGTCCAAGTCACATGTGCCAACGTCTACATTGGTTTGTGCTCCATAGCGTGGTTCCCTTTGCTACCTTTTAGTTCTATAGTACGACCATGAGGTGAGTATAGCCTCCCATACTCTGGCCTCTGAACAAGTATTCCCTGTTTGCAATCCCTAATAACAAAACCATAAGTCCCAAATATAAACAAGCAGTCATGATGCTGTATGAAATGGGCAACATATGAGAGATCATTTGTGGAACACAAAGCACATCTTTGTGTGGGATAAGGCCCAGTTCGTGTTCGTTTTAAAAATTGCTATTAATTTGGGTTACAAATATTTTTTCTTTCCAAAATTTTCAGAAATTTTCTGCAAACAGGAAATAACCAAATGAGGCCCAGTTCGTGTTCGTTTTAGGTAACAACCACTTGCAACGCCACCAGTGTAAGCGAAGCGAGTGGCAGTAGCGCACTACCAAAAGAACAAAATGAAAGAAATCTCATTGGGGGTCGCTCGACAACAAGAAGCGCACACAGCATATAAAGGGAGGTCATTTTTTCGCCCTCCGTAGGATAATGCGCCCCTCTCTTTAAGTTAATTGTGCGCAGACTTTAGTGCGATGATTTTTTCGCCCACACTGTAGGATAATGCGCCCCACTGTTAACTTGATTTGGCGTCAAAAAAGCGTTAAAATCTGCCACAATTCACGTTGGGGGAGGCGCGGGATCATCTCCCCAGACTTTAACGCTTTTTGACGTTTACAAGAGGGGCGCATTATCCTCCAGGAGAGGCGAAAAAAATCATCGCCCCATATAAATCTCTTCATTTTCCACACCTCACCCATATTTTCCTCGTATCGCCTCGGAATCGAAGAGGTAGAAGAGAGAGGTTTTTGTTCTTCGTAGCCTCCGAGAGCAGAATATCACAGAAGTGGAATCCGTAGTTTAAAATCACCTTTCAGGTACCTTTTCTCTCTTTCCATTTCCCAAACTGAATCCGAAAAATATTTTTCTTTTCCTTTTCCTTTTCCATTTTCATTTGATACCCTAATCTCAGGTTCGTCGATTTTCCCCATCATAAACGTTTCTAGGGTTTTCTCTTATCATCACCTTATAAATCCTAATCTCTGGTTTTCCGATCTTCCCTAATCCGAGCAAAAACGCAAACGTTTCTAGGGTTTTTCTTATCATCTTATAAACCCTAACATCTGGTTTTCGATCTCAACAGTAGCTAAAAATGTCTGGAAGAAATCGCACCCAGCATCATTCTATCAAGGGCAATCCACACGGTGGTCTTCCATCTCATGACCCTCCTTTTGGCCGAGGGCTGGGCCCCATGCCTCACCCAATCCTACTAGAAGACATGAGAGATCTCCCCTTCGGCCGGGACCCACGAGCCCTCCCGCCCCACCCCGCCCTAATCGAGGAGCGCCTTGGCGCACAACACCAAGAAATTCAAGGCCTTCTTATTGACAATCAGAGGCTCGCGGCCACTCATGTTGCCTTAAAACAGGAGCTCGCCGTTACCCAGCACGAGCTCCAACGAATGATGCATATTGCTGGTACGATGCATCCTGAGAAGGACGTCCAGGTGAGGGAATTGTATGAGAAATCGATGAAGATGGAGATGGATCTCCATGGGGTGGAGGCTATGCGGGATGAGTTAAATCAGGTCAGGGCGGATATTCAGAAGCTTAATGGTGCGAGGCAGGAGCTTACTGGTCAGGTCCAGGGGCTTACACAGGATTTGACTAGGGCTGCTTCCGATTTGCAGCAGGGACCCGCATTGAAGGCCGAAGTTGAGACCATGAAACAGGAATTGCAGCGGGCGAGGTACAGTTATTAGCTGCTAGTGTTGTGTGTACCCTTTTATTGTTGCGTGAATCTGTGATGGTTATGTGTATGAGGCTGATATTGTAGGGCTGCAATTGAGTATGAGAAGAAAGCGTATGCTGAGAATTATGAACAGGGTCAGGTGATGGAGCAGCATTTGATTACGATGGCACGCGAGGTGGAGAAGCTACGTGCCGAGGTTGCTAATGCGGAGAAGAGAGCACGTGCTGCCGCCGCTGCCACTGCTAACCCAGGTACCTGGTCACTTGGATTGGATATGTAAAAAGCTTGAAACTTGACTCAGCTTGGATGTGTTTGGGTTAGAGTCTACTTAATTGAACCTCTTCAACTATTTGCTATAAAATGGCTGCAACGTCTGGATGAAATAATGAATATGAAATGCATAATGGTAATACTTGTAATGTTGAGTGATTATGTTGGATATTCCTTTCCATCGTTGTTGATGGGGGCGATGTCATTTGCCCTCTCCTCGTGTTCAATTTTAACCCCCTTTTATTCTTCTATTGCAGCACTAGATGCCCTTTCTCTTCTTTGCCATTTATGACATCACCTTTCGTTTGAATCTGCTTCCTTCACCATGTCGGATAATTAAAGTGATTACCAAAATGAGTAGCCTCCTCAATCAACAAGTCTTTGTTTATATCTTGCAGAATGCAAATGAATGTTACTTTGTAATTCAGTGTCCATTCCGCGTCGATCTTTCTCTTGAATGCTTCGTTAGGTTATATATCTGAACTGTTGTTTGGATCATGATATGTCAGTCTGGACACTTGATGCAGCGTAATCTGTTTACATTTTGGTGAATTGAAAATTTAACTTGTTTAAAAACACGGGCGTGTGGTTTATGAGAAGAAACTATACTAACAATAAACTTAACATACTTGCCCCTGTAGAATAGAAACATCTGACTTCAGTGTGAAATTCAAGATTACTCAGCTAATTGTAAAAGGTGAAGAGCTATTCCCTGTTTAGGAAAAAGGTGTAACTGTGTAAAGTCTTAGATAAGGAGAAGTTAAAACAACTTTTTTAACGGTGCTTTTTAAGCCAATCGATTTTAAAGACAATTTTTTTCCTTCATTTTGATGTTTGCAATGACATGCACACATTCTCCAGATATTGCAATCATGGCTATAAGAATGCCATATCATTTGCTTAGGAAATGTTAGAAAAATATCAAATTGATTGTGAATGTAAAACTGTTGCTAATATTGGTTACTGCATGAATACGCCCATGCAACTTGTTATCCCATCTGTTATCTGTTGCATGTTGTATAGGAAACATGCTATTTAAATTTTTAGCTTAACGCACTCCGGTTCTTTTGATGGGGAACTCATGTTTTTCTTTTTCTTCCTGAATTTTAATACTGAGTCTTATCATGTTGACTAAAAGATATTGCCTGAACATTCTGGTTTGACACTTGGACATATCATAAAAGCCTTTATCCATCAGTATCTTTTAAACTACCTTTTCGTTTTCTGATTTGACAAATATGAGCAAGTAGTTTAACGATATTTCGTCTCTTTGCATGTATGGTAACCTAGTATTTTGGCTTTATATGCTAGCGTGTAGTTTTGGATCCCATTACCAATTTGGTTTCCTTTTTTTCTGTTGTTCTGTCTCTGTTAATAAAGTCCAATTTTAACTGTTCAAAGAAGGAAGGGAATGGTGTTGGGATGGATGGCACACTGTATTATTTAGACTCATACATTGTGATTATTGGTTGAATAAGTCTTCACAAAGTTAAATGGCTCTGCATGGTTATAAATGAGTTAGTCTCATTAGGTTAATTGTCCAAAAAAAGAAGAGAGAGAGAGAGGGGGGTGGGGGGTGGATGACAGTCTGTTGGCCAATTTGGGATGACAGTCTGTTGGCTAATTTGTTGCTTTTCTTTGATTCGTAAGCTGGCTCGAACTCATAACCTCATGGTTGTCACACTTAGGAATTTCCAACTGAGATATGGGATAAAGCCTTGAATGTATTGGTTTTTTTGTCATAACTTGAACTAGGTTTGCTTTCAATTTTATTAGTGTCTTCTTTTTGTCTCATATTGGCGCAACGGTAAGGTTGCTCCATTGTGACCTGGTGGTCACGGGTTCGAGTCACGGAAACAGCCTCTTTGCAAAACAGGGGTAAGGCTGCGTACATCTAGCCCTCCTCAGCCCTGCAATGGCGGGAGCCTCGTGTACTGTGCTGCCGTTTTCTTTTCTTTTTTTCTTGTATCATATATATGTTTACATATTCATTCCTTTCTGCGTAATGAATCAATTGACTTTAAAAACATCCCCTCTAAGACACTAAAGAAGTACCTTTAAAAACTCCCTTTTCCAGTTTTGCGTTTTGCCCTACAGAGTCAATGAAAACTCCTTTGACTCTGCCGAGTTATGACTGCGTCAACCGAATACTAAGCAGCATCAACCATGTAACCATGTACTTGACCGAGCCGAGTCGACTAGGATTTTCTTCGACCGCGTTTTGACCCGCATCTGTGTTTTGAAACACTGTTCTTATCTTTTCTCATACTTGTGAAATTAAGGCAACTTTGTTGGGAGTAGGATTCTAATGGTTGGTAGTGGTAGAGGACGTTTCGGGTGCTATAAGGCTTCTACTCCTACCAAATACCAACTGATCCCTAGAAAGATTTTGGAACAAAAAATGAAACAAAAATGGTTTTGATGCGTTTCATTATCAATAAAAACACTCTTTTTTTTTTAAAGATAACTGTAATTTATTAATCACTGTAATCGGAATACATCAACGGGTACATGGCGTCCCACTAATGCAAGCATTGTACAGTTAGCATCCCATAAACCCCTCAAAAAACCTGGAATATAATTCCCAGTACAAAAACTCAGCCTACAGATCCCTCAAACCCAACATGCCGAATCACCCCCTACACCATTCAATCTTTGCACATCAACGCGATTAATTTTTTAAATATTCAGTCTTTTTAAAAAATAATGTTTCAGTCGAATTTTTATCCCTTTTTAACTTTTAACATACAAGTTTTAGAAATAACTTGACTCATTGAGTTGACTTGCCAAGTTTTCTAAATGACTCAATAACTTGTTGGACATGATTTCTTGTGAACCCATTTTTGAATTCCCTCGGTATTGGATCTGCAGGTGCAAGTTACGGTGCTAATTATAGCAATGCTGATGCTGCGTATGGAGGAAATCCTTATCCTGCTGGCTATGGAATGAATCCTGTATGTGTTCTGTTACTATCATACATCTATACAGGGAGCTGCTATGTATTCTTTGATATATGCTTATTTGAAGGATTGTTTCTGATGTATGTATTTTTTGTGCATTTCAGGTTCAAGGTGATGCGGAAGGTGGTCCTCAGTATGGGCCTGGACAAGGTTCTTGGGGTGCATATGACATGCAACGAGCTCATGGACGACGATGAACAAGGATACCATGCCATGCTATGTTGTGGTTCCCTTGTTGCTTACCTGCATACTGGTATCTTGGGCTGCAACTTTGTAGCTACTTAGGGTCTGAAGTGTTTTCCATGAGTGACTATTTGGCAGAGAAATGTTCAGTATGGTTATATTTGAATATTGAATGTTATGGCTTGGAAATATTGAGTCTTTGATTATCATTTCGGTACATAAGTGTTATTTTGATGCACTCTATTGAAGGGTTGACATCTGGATTTTCTTTCATGGAACATAATTATATTATAATTTCTAGAATTTCTTTGCCACCATCAGCGGCTTGTGCTTACTTTGGAATTTGTTATCTAAACTGTTTCTCTTGTTTCCTTTGTCAATTGGTAATTGGAAGCAAGATATTAGTACGTCAGGATTGGATACTCTGTTGTAGCACTTCTATCTCTTTATTTTACATAGTGGTATGGAGGTTCTCTGTCTTTGCAGTTTATTCTTCTAGTAGAATATTCAACAGATTAGCTTCACTGAGAGTTGTGGTGTGTTGTTCTTGTAGTATGAGTTCTTTGTAATTATGGTTCCAGTCAATGAATGGAAACCCATATTATTTCGAACCCTTGATGTTTGGTTGTAGTACAACTACATAATAAACCGGGATTATGTTAGGATTTTTTTTTGAACGGTAGCGATTATGTTAGGATGATGACTTTGTACAGACTGTTCCTAGAAATGCTTCCCAGAATTCCTTATATGTTGACTGTTCCATTGTTCCTCAGAATATTTACCTTGGATTTCTGGATTTTTGTTGGTTTGGCTCCTTTTTCAATTGGCTTAGTTTTAAGGTTTACATTTATTTGTTTCTACTCTATTGGTGTTTACCTGTGTTTTAGGCTTGATAAATTTGCACCACAGATGGATGCTTTCACTCAAGCATTTGTAATTGCGAAAATATCACTCAATTATATTTTGGTTAATGGTGTTCATTTACTGTGCAAGTGAGAAGTTCCTTGGTGTCATTAGGTTCAAAGAGGTGTACAAGATCAGCTAAACTGATAATTCTATCTGGGAAGCAGCACGGCATCATATGTTCAACATTGTCATGGGCTT
Organism: Tasmannia lanceolata; assembly: GCF_043159265.1. NCBI lineage: Eukaryota > Viridiplantae > Streptophyta > Magnoliopsida > Canellales > Winteraceae > Tasmannia > Tasmannia lanceolata. The sequence goes on along the minus strand of NW_027518692.1, from coordinate 61,600,812 downwards.
CCAAGTTATGGGTTGGAACTTTGGTATATTCTTGTAGTGAATTCTTACTTGGGCGACTGTGGCCCGTTTCTACCGGTTAGACGACATTTGTGTCCCTTTTTAGATGTCAATTTTTGGTTCTTTGCTTAGTGATATGGAATAGTAGATTGATTATTTGGTAGGCTTATGGCCGGTGCGATTTTAAACAGTTCGTCGAAAGCCTGAATTCAACTATTGTAGTAGTAGTTTTAGCTTTCTATCTTCTGCTCAATATGTTGTGAAAGTTAGCATTAACTACTCCTAGGGCCTTAGAGCTATGAAGAAAACAGTTTAGTGCTTCTCAAATGTATTTTCTAAAGGATTCATTAGCCGACCCCAACTAGTTTGGGACAAAGGGTTGGTTGAGTTGAGTTGAGTACATAAAGTCTAATACTTACCATTCAAAAATAAAAAATTAGGAACTTGGTGTTAGTTATTAAGTTCTAATATTACTAGCCTGCTCATTAAGAAGCTGGTGTTAGTTTTGTACTTGGCGACTTCCTATTAGGGTTTCAATACTTGTGTTAATATTTCATGCTGAAAGTGGATCGGCATGAATAAATAATATAGCTGCTGAGTTAAGTTTTAGGGATGGGAACCATCCGAAAAAAAAGTTTTAGGGATGGGAACTGGGGACGGGTGTATTAGTGGGGAGAAGATTGTTGTCAGAAGACTCAGAACTCAGAATCTCATCCCTTGTTGAAAAAACAAAGCACAGCAGCAAGTAGGGAGTTCATTATATTGTTTACATTGGGAAGGAGCTGCTGGCCGTTGGCAAGTCAGGTTCTTTGGTGAAGATCGCTGGATGAGTTTCATGGTCAAGTAAGTGATACTGTCTTCCAGAAGAGTTTTTATTATATACTTGAATGCTTTCATGTTATGGTTGATCTGTGTCTTCCTATAGTGTTTGACAAATCTCTTTTGATTTTTCATTATTACACCTCCATTCCGTAGAGAGGGTATGGATGCTGGTGTCATCTTGTCAATATTAATCACAAGCTTCAAGTTTGGAACCTAAGTCTCTGTGCCTTATGATAGTATGGCTATAGCAGTGTCATCTTTAGGCTTATAACTTGTTGGTTGATCCGTACTGCATATATATGGTTTTAATGTTACTTGCTTCATTTTTCAACATAATTTTGTAGATGCTCAGTTTTACATGCTGAGTAGTTTTTGCTAGCATATCCAACATGAATTTGTTTATTAAGAGAGTGTAGAATAGATGTCGTATAGAAGCGAATATCCCTGTAATATGAATTGCATCATTCCAAGTCTTACATCCTTTACACTTCCATTTAAGAGCCATAAGTAACCCAATCCAGATTGGATGCTTTTCCTTTTCTTAGTACTTGCAATAGGGCCATTGGAAGTTGATTCTCTCAAGATTTTTTCCTTCTAGTTAGAGAGGTTTGACCTTTGTGAGTTTGTGTTATTTACAATAGTTATGCTAGCCTATATTACCTCTCTTCCTTTTGTACCTCAATTCCCTTCTTCAAGTTACTTTACCAATGAAATTTGTTTTGCCACAGTTGTAACGAAAAAATTAAATATTGAAGTTTCAAACAAACTCGATTGGCCAGTGTATTGATATGTATGTACTATATAGCTATATTTGCTTGGGCAGTTAATGGGATATTTGTCTGCCTGCAATATATGCATATGTTCATTATTATGTGATGGATTATATGGACATTGAGCACAAATTTGGTTTTTAGTGCCTGAGAGTTAGTTGTAGTGTACTTATAGGATTTTTTTTCTCTGTATGACATACTTATAGGATTATTTTCCGGAGCAATGTGTGTACTTATATGATTATTTATCACAGAAATGTGTTTCACTCATATTAGACTGGATTCTTTCGATCATGGAATTGGATTTATTTAAGACAGGGGAGTTAGTTTACCATTGGTTATGGTTTTGGCGAGATTATAGGTATGTGTGTTCATACATAAATGTGAAACATCAACCATTTAAAATAAAATAAAATGCGAAACAACATAACCTGTTCTGTTGTAACACTATATTCACTTCCACTCTTTATCGTACTGCTTTCCAACTGTGGGTAATTGTTAATGCTATGGCAACTTACAACATGCCATCCTATCCTCAGTGTGAAATATCCACTGAGAAAGAGTTAGGGCTAGACAGAAGTATATCGTAAAAGTTAGCATTAATTGAAAGTATATTTTGCCAGAAAGAGTTAGAGCTAGACAGAAGTATATCATCTTCTTTCTATGTACTCGTACACCTGTACAACCATGCATACATATATGATTTTGAAGTATTATCATATGTTACCTTCTACCCATATAGTTGAAGATGAATGCTAATGCGATTGACACTGCTTATAATGTTGTCATCTTTTGCCCTATCTTTTATGAACTTCTCGTTTATTGAGAAATGGAATATCTAGCATTGGATTTTGGTACCATTTTCCTATATTAGTAAAATTCCATATTTTGTACAATATTTTATCTTATTCTAGTAACTGATGTCAGTTCTTGTTTTTTTGAAGTTGAAAAAGGTTTTCTTTGTAATGCCACATACATTGCAAGAATTGCCTTTTTTGTTCTTGAATCAATTATGTTTCTCTGATGACCCGTTTTAGTTTATCTTCATTACGTTATCATGTATGCATGCTTGACTTTGATGTTTGTTTTTACATTCCAGGGAAAATTGCTTATGCTTCATCAAACTTGTATTTTGCAGTCCACCATAATCTGCCCAAATTTTCCTGAGGTATGTATCCTTCGCATCAATTTTAAGTTTTTTTTTTGAATGGTATCATGAAATTTTTCTAAAGGATTCATTTTAGCCGACCCCAACTAGTTTGGGACAAAGGCTTTGTTGAGTTGAGTTGACATGGTATCAATTTTAAGTTTATCTTCAATGCTAATTGATTTTGTTTCTTTCTTTTAAATTAGAAGCTATTCTTGTTTGGTTATATCATAAACTATTGTGGATATTGAATCTTGATCACATTGTTTAGTTATTTAATCCAACTCCTCATTAACTCATTGGGAAGCATAATTTCTATCCATTAATATGGTTGACATTATTGCATGTATTATAAATTGTCTAATCAAATCGTTTTTTAGATTATTATATTCATAACTTGTGTTTAAAAATCAGACTCGTACGCAAACTTAGCCAGAGTAAAAGGGAGTCAATTCGCGTGATTCATGTATTGACATTGTCATTTTTTCATTTACACATGCAAACAAAAGGTGTTTTTGATTGACTTGGTAGTCCAAAAATCAGACTTTGATGATATTTCGGCTCAGGTAGAAATTAGTCGAGTCGGGCGATTCAATGATTACCCGGGCAGCTTTTAAATAGTTTCTTAACTAGTATTATTTTAAAAGGCATTTCTATAGTACATGCTTAAATGCTGAGCTTGACTTAGGTGATATTTATTTTCACGAGGCTATACTCAATTTTTGGTAATTTAAATGCTGAGCCTCGTGCACTGGGCTTCCCTTTTTTTTTATTATACTCAATTTTTAGTAATTTATCGATATGCATGCTTATTTCCTGCTGTTTTTATTGTTGACTAAACATGGTTTGCTGATATTGTTCTTCATTATATGATATTGTTAACATAAGGTACGCGTAGTTATTGTTTCTTTTGAAAAATATGTATTATTCATATTTTTCGATGATGATCAACAACCCTTAGGATTCTTTAAATCTTTTGCCGAATCTAACAACTTGTTCAGTAGGATTCAAATTGCTTCTGACTCCCCTTCTATTTCCCATTTCCAATATGCAAGATGACATAATCATACTTTCCAAGAATAGAGATCAAGATTTCCTCAAAATAGGAGAAATATTAAGATGGTTTCAAGTTGTTTATCATCTAAAAGTAAGCTTGACAAAGGGCATGCTAAGTGGTGTCAACATCGACCAGGGAAGATGCACTGGAGCTTGCGAATTTGTTTGGATGAAAAGCTTACCCTTCCCATTCAATGTCTGGGCCTTACATCATTTAGCGGGTGCTCCCACAGAGGCTTTGGTGTAAAGGTGGTGGAAAGAATGAAAACCAAGCTTGCTTCATGGAAGAAGTGCATTTCTTTTGGTGGAAGGATAATGCTCATCAAAATGGCTTTGGGCAATCTTACCGTGTATTATATGTCCATATTCAAAATTCTGGCTTCAATTGCAGAAAGGATCAAGACAATCCAAAGTGACTTATTTGGGATAGTAGCTAGGAGATTAAGAAGGTCAGCACCATATAAACTTGGAAGGAGTTTGTAGAAATAAAAATGAAAGGGGTTTGGGGATAGGAAATTATTTAAAAGAGAGGAATCTTGCCTTGCATTGGGGATATGGTGAGGAAAAGGTCCATTCTGTGGAGAACTGTCACATGCAAAATATGGGTCTTCAAAAAGTGAATGAGTCTCTTGCTGCCCCAAAGTGGCAAAGGATCGAGAGCTTGGTGATCCATTTGCTCGGTAGATGACTTCGCTGAAGGAACGATAAGCAAGGACCATGCTATCATAAACAATGTTAATCAATTTAATAATATCAACTTCATTTAACCTATCATTCCCAACATAAGAACTGTCCTTATATAGAAATGTGACTTGTTTGATTCAAAACAAGTTTGTATCCATTCTTGTTCAGAATGCTACGAGATACATAATCTTTTCTAACATCTGGTATATGATAAACATCAGCAAGAGTAGGGAATTTTCTCCATCCCCTATTACTTGACTTCAATAGATGATGAATTGCCCATAAAGAGCATGCTTCCATTCTCAACTTACTTATTAGTCAAAATAGGCTCTTGTCATTGAAGATGTACGTCGTCTCACCTTAAGTCAATATTGGCTTCAACAAATTTCTTTGTTTCCTTGTGCCTTTGACTTCTTCCCATGGTTTTAAATTTCGACCGAAATCCGAAATTTCGGATTTCGGTGGAGACCGACACCGAAATGGACCAAAACCGAAACGGTCATTTATTTCAGCCGAAATTTCGGTTTTTCTGAAATTTGACCCAAAAAAACTGTTTTTTTTATATTAATTTAATATTTTACCGAAATTTAATATTAAATAAAATATTTGTTTCGGGTTATGTACTAGATTTCGACCGAAATTCCATGGTCCGAAACCGGTACCGAAACCGAAATTTTAAACCTTGCTTCTTCCTATGAAGTATGCACTAACTTTGGCCGATTTGTTATGATTAAAACAAGCCATTAATGTTCTTATTAGAATAACTTTAGTTGTTGGGTTTTCTTCTGATCATATATCCAGAGAATAAATGGTTGATAAATATTCAAATGAGAAAAAAAAAGAAAAAAATGGTTGATAATTCTATCTATATCATGCATAGAAATAAGCTCTAAATTAATAAATCTATTCACCTTTCAAACTAAAGTTAACATATCCTAAACTATATGTCAAAATAAAAGTGAATCTACAGAGGAAATACATTATTATGCTCTGACATACCTTTACACAAATTTCCCTATAACCAAGAACACCTTACCTAGGGATGAAAGTGTTATTTATACCCTACCTCGTTTCCCCCTAAATGGCTATGTAATGGGGGTAAGAGTTCTATGCTTTACTTTTCTCTAATTTTTCAATAGAATAGCCATCTAGGAGGCACGATTTCTGCCTTACTTTTCTCCAAATTTTGATATCGTGTCAATTTTTCAAGAGATTTTTTTTTTTGAAAAGTAAAGATTTTATTTATAAGGCAAAGATAGATGCATAGACAGAGGGGACAAGCTGACCCTGAGCACAACTAACAGAAATCAGGAAAGGCAAAACAAAGCGACAAAGAAACATAGAAACAAACATCACAAGAGTCAAAGCAATGGCAACAAAATGAGACAAGCCGGATCAACTAGTGCCACCACCCTCTCCTAGGGGATTGAGGATCAACTCTACATCCGCCTTCTCCACTCCTACCCTAGCCAACTGATCCGCCTTTTCATTTGTCGATATACTCATGTGCTGGATTTCAGAAGATAGTGCTCGCACCAAATCTCTAATTTCTGCATTGACATCTTTAAGCTTCCACGGTTCCCTGACTTTACCGGATGCCAAAGCCAGGCATTTTTAGAGTCCCCTTCTATGATTAACTGCCCCGTCCTATGCTTCACAAACCATTTTAGGCCTCAAAGGAAGGCTCGCTCTTCCACCTCGTTTGCGTCACAAAAGCCCGCTGGACCCGAATACGATACCAAAATCTTACCACTACAGTTGTGAATTAGCTCAACAATGCCGGCTTAACCCGGGTTTCCTTTAGAACTACCATCAACATTCAATTTGAACCAACCCAAGTGCGGTTGAGTCCATCTCGGGGATACTTTCTCTTTTCTTCTCCTTTCCATTATTAATGTATGCCAATTTCTCAAAATATCCCCAACACCATAGCTAGAGTCCACCTTTCCTTGACTTCAAGCTATTAAGTCTAGTTTAACTTTTCCCACCCTTTTCCAGACTCATTGAAGATTCTACTATTTCTTTCGTTCCACAATTGCCGTATAACCCCATATGGTCGTAATCTCCACATGGCTAAACGTGCACTTCCAGAAGGACCACCCGCCCAATAGAGGATAACCTTCTTGATTGATCTCTGGAATATCAATAGATACCAAAGGGTTTAATAGCCGCCTGCCAAAGACTGAAAAATGGCAATGTAGCAAAAGGTGGTCTAAAGACTCCTCCCTCCTGTAGAAGATACACCAGCTCGCTAGGTGGATTTTTCTTCTCTTGAGGTGATCACAAGTGTTGATGCATTTGTGAGTTGCAGTCCGAGCAAAGGCCACTATCCTTGGCGAAGCAATGGATTTTCATATCTTGGTAAGTCTTGATTCTTCTCTGTTTCCATGTTCAACCTGTAGAAAAAGGATTTTAGAGAGAATCCACCTTGAGGATCTGGGGTCCATGCTCTACGGTCCGACTAATGGGGGGAACAATAACAAGAATGGAGGAGACCAAGTAGGGAAGAAAATCTGACAATTTCATTATCTTTAAGGTTCCTTCTAGGCCTAATGTCCCATGACGCATACCCCACTCCCCTTCCCCAATCTAGATAGTCACATGCTGGACTCACTATTGGATGCTAAATGGAATAGGTTCAGAAAAGCATGGCACAAACAAGACTCGCCTAGCCATAGATCTACCCAAAATCTTATCCCATCCCTCCTTCCCACTCCAAACCATAGGAGAGACTCAAATTGAACACAAGATGCACAAATGGAATTAAGGTTCCTTCTAGGCCTAATGTCCCATGACGCACACCCCACTCCCCTTCCCCAATCTAGATAGTCACATGCCGGACTCACTATTGGACGCTAAATGGAATAGGTTCAGAAAAGCATGGCACAAACGAGACTCGCATAGCCATAGATGTACCCAAAATCTTATCCCATCCCCCCTTCCCACTCCAAACCATAGGAGAGACTCAAATTTGACACGAGAGATGCACAAATGGAATTCCATGGACCCGAACCTTTACCTATGTCAGGGTTCCTACTTTCCCAATCCCCCCACCCCGATCATCTTTGTCACCAATGATATTATGCCATAGAGCTTCTTTTTCTTCTCCAAATCTCTACAACCACTTCCCTAAAAAGGCTTTATTACGGAGCCTTATTTTCTCAATTCCTAGTCCTCCATGCTTCTTCAATCTACACACCTTTTCCCTTTTCATTAGATGCTTCACTCTTTTGTTCCCTTCAGCTCCTTCCCAAAGAAAGTCTCTTTGCAATTTCTTAATACGTTCTGCCACCTTAACCGGCACTTTATAAAGGGACATAAAGTAAACCGACCTATTAGCCAAATCTGCCTTGATAAGTGTGATTCTACCATCGAATGAGAGAAATTCTTTTTCCATGAGGCTAGCTTTAACTCGATTCTCTCCACTACTGGATCCCACAAGGCTGCTTTTGGAACACCATAGCCCAAACGTAAGCCTAAATAGGTTATAGGGAGATTTGCCTCCCTACATCCTAGAGCCTTAGCATGTTTTTCGTCGTCTCTGAATCCACATTAATGCCTGCCATCAGACTTTTTGAGAAGTTTATCTTCTGCCCGAAGCAATTTCAAACCACCTAAATATTCTTCTTAGGTTCGTCACATACTTCGCATCATTCTCCATGAAGACCAAGGTACTGTTAGCGAACTGTAAGTGAGAGATACTTTGAGTGTTCTTACTAGGATGTAGTCCCTTTAGTAGTCCTTCTGCTCCTCCTTTAATATTAGGAGGCTTAAAGCTTCTGCCACCATAATAAATAAACAAGGTGATAATGGGCCTCATTGCCTCAAGCCCCTTGAACTACCAAAGAAACCCACGGGAGATTCGTTTTGAAGAATAGAGAAACTTGCTGAAGAGATACATGAGCTCACCCACCTTCTCCATTTAAGGACCAAAGCCCATTTTTTCTTGCATAAAATCTAAGAATTTTCGGTCCATGTGATCATATGCTTTTCCCAAGTTCACTTTCCCCAGGATACCTTCTCCACGCTCTATTTTCATTTTGTCAATAATCTCATTTGCTATAAGAATACCATCTAGGATTTGCCGACCATCCACAAAGGCCCCTTGGAATTTTTAAATTATGCCTTCCATTACTCGTTTCAATCTTCTAGCTAACACTTTCTCCAGAATCTTATAGATGCTATGCACAAGACTTGTTGGCCTAAAATCTTTAAGCTAAATAGCTCCTTCCTCGTTGGGAATGAGAGTGATGAAAGATGTATCGGCTTCCTTGGGAATCCATTTGGTCCCGGGGCTGTCCTTTTTCATGGAAAAAGGGCACCCCTACTTCCTCCACCGTGAATCTTCTTTCCAACCAATCACTATGCTCAGCTGACATCTTTTTCAACTGTAGCCCATCTAGTTTTGGTCTATGCTCACTTGCATATAACTTGAGAAAAACTGGATCATAAGATTTTTGATTTGATCGTTATCTTCAATCAAAGTCTCACCTTCCATGACACAGTTTATCATAAGGAAGGAGAGATTGAAGAAGATGTTAACCACAAAATAAGAGCAGGTTGGTTGAAGTGGAAGCATGCTTCAGGGGTTCTGTGTGACAATAAAATACCTACCAAGTTGAAGGGAAAGTTTTATAAGATAGCTGTGAGGCCAGCCGTGCTGTATGGCTCAGAATGTTAGGCCACCAAGAAGCACCATGTGCATAAGATGAGTGTAGCAGAGATGCGAATGCTTAAATGGATGTGCGGCCACACAAGGTTAGATCGAATTAAAAATGAAGACATCCGTAAAAAGGCAGGGGTGGCACCAAATGAGGTAAAGATGAGAGAGCACCGCTTAAAAATGAGAGAGCACGTAGGCCTTTGGATGCTCCAGTGAAAAGAAGTGACTCTTGCCAAGTTGATGGAGTAAAAAGAGATAGGTGCATGCCGAAAACAATGTGGGTAGAAACAGTGAGGAAAGACTTGAGGGCTAGGAACATAACAGAGAACATGACCTTGGATAGGATAGAATGGAAGAAAATGATCCATGCAGACGAACCCAACTAGTGTTAGGATTAGACTAGTCAATTTGAGCCGAATAGGATTCATTAGCCGACCCCAACTAGTTTGGGACAAAGGCTTAGTTGAGTTGAGTTGAGTATTCTTCTTCTTGCGTTCGCTATCCTGTGAAAGAATTTCGATTTCTTTTCTCCTTCCTTCAGCCATATTGATATCACTTGAGATATTTGCCTCGAATTTATCTCCCCTCGTCTTAAAAGTTCCTCGTATTCTGCTTGTTGCTCCAGTCTAGGTATTCTATCCTCTGATTCTAAAAGACCATTCCCTTCATCTCTGTCCAACTGATTAAGAGCGAACAATAATTCTTCTTTTCTAACTTTCTTCCCTTCCTCCACACTCTTTTGCCAGTCTTTAATTTTCTGCTTCAAAGCTTTTAATTTCCTGCACAATACAAACCCTTTCCAACCAGATTTGTGGCACCCATTCCACCGTTCTTATATTTTCGCATCGAAACCTGGTATTTTGCACAGTGGAAGATCAAATTTGAAAGGTTTAGCCCCCTTGCGAAGTCCTTCATCTCTAGAAGTGGACAATGATCAGAAGTGGGTCTTGGCAAAGCTTGCTGTGGGATGGGAGGAAAAACCTCCTCCCATTCTTTGGAGATCAGAACCCGATCGATTCTGCTCAGTATCAAACATTCACGATTGTTAGTCCAGGTATACTTTGCTCCTTCCAGAGGCAAATCGATCAATTCACAATCCTTGATAAAAGAAGAAAGGTTCCTCATGCTAGTAGTTATCCTCCCAGGCCTGTTCTTCTCATGAGGGAATCTGATGGTGTTGAAATTACCTCGTACAATCCAAGGATCATTCCCGGCCGCCCTTACCTCCATTAATTCCTCCCAAAGGGCACTGCGATCCCTCGCCTTAGCTGGCCTGTACACTGATGTGAGGGTCCATTTTGATCTTCCTACTATCACCGAATTGAATGCAAAGTGAGTATTCTTTAACCACTACTGCTTCCATATTGAAAATGCTTCCATATTGAAAATGTCGTCCTTCCATATAACTATAATACCCACTGAGGATCCTCTTGCTTCTTTGGCTGCCCACTGCCTGTTTCTTCTACCCCAAATTTTATTTATGAGGGAGTCTGTGACACCATTACCTTCGACTCCAGAATTACCATGATATCAAGCCTTCTGCTTCGAATTGTTTCTTTAACAGCCCTCTTCTTCCCATTTGACCCTAATCCACTGATATTCCAGGATACCATCTTCATTTTGACAAATCTAATTTGTAGAGGTCCCCCAACAGACTTGGCTGAAGCTAAAGCCTTATAGCTCCCTCAATCCTTTAGATTTGGATTTCTTGACTGTTGCACATGACACCTCCCTGATCTCGATTTCTTCTAGCATTTTCCATGGCCGGGATTCGTCTTCTTAATGTATCCCAAATCCTTACCCATTTCGGACATTGCCTCATGTTTAGAGAGATGCGTGGTCAGAAACTTCTCTCCTCCTGCTTCGAGACTGCGTTCACCTTTGTCCTCAGGTCAGCTTCTAAAGAGTCTTCTTCCACATAAGTTCTTCCCTCCTCAGAACTCGTCATTTTTTATCCCATCGCTTCCAGATCTGCTCCGATAGGAGCTTCTATCTCGGCTTCCATCTCCGGGCTTACTCGAATCTCTGATCCGTTGCTGGAAGTAGATTTAAAATTGTCCCATTGGGGAGCTTTGACTCCTGCGATTTGCTTACCTCCCTCTACCAACTCCGGATTTCGGAAATATTGAAAACCCTTTTCCATTTTTTTTTTGTTGAAATAGTGATATATTGAATAAAAAGGGAACTGAGATGGAAAACCCTTTTCCATTTATATTCCAGAAATGCTTGCTAAACTTCCTTCTTTGAAAAATACGAGAAACAGTTGGTGCTACAACCCCAATTTTTGGCTTTGCCGGACTCCACTTTGGACTGAAAGCGCTTAGCCTCTCTAATTGCGGATTCCCAAAGATGAACCAATATTTTCTCGTAATCTTGATTATCTTCGAAAGGGAGCTGCGTAGGTAGACTAGAAGTAGTAGTTCCCGGCAAAAGAGAATTTCTTTTTGATTGAGTTCCAGGCTCCAGGCTTAAGAGCTGAATTAGCCATTGGGATTGGTGTACAGACAAGACTGATTGAGATTCGTAATTAGCTGCAATAAAAGAATACGCTCTTTTGACAGAGAAGTGAACGACTCCGATCTGCAGATGTTTGAGGGAAGAAGATGGTGCTAGCAAAGTTAATTAACTAAAAGGCATTGGTCTATTTCTAAGAGCAGAGCAGGGGAAGAAGGAGAGACTTCCCCTTTCTAGAAGACAGGGGAAGACAGATGCCTATCGGGATCATTATGAAAACTGGTTACCGGGCCTGAAGCGGAAGCGGTTATCAGGATAAATCTCATCGTATAATGTTGGGAAAGTTGCCTTATTTCCCACCCACGGTCAGTTGCTTGGGTGGGAAGGCAAGAGGCAAGTTAGAAACTTAGGTTTTTTAGGTATTGAAAAACTCAAGTATAAATTCTTCTTTTAACGAGAAGAGGAGTGGGGCAAAAAACACAAGATGGCTGTGGCTAGGACTTGGCCGTGGAGAGAGAGAGAGAGAGAGAGAGAGAGAGAGAGAGAGAGAGAGAGAGAGAGAGAGAGAGAGAGAAGAAGAAGAAGAAGAAGAAGAAGAAGAAGAGAAGTGGGTTTCTTCCTCGGGCAAGTACCAAACGGGAGAGCAAAAAGGATGACTATTCCTTGTAGGGAGGCTTTATTCGGTTGATGTGGCACACGTACATGAGTCACAGCATGTCCATATACCACATCTAAAATGGATTTGATACAAATCAATTTGTTGTTGTCAAATTTATCGCGGGGTGGGGGTGGGGGGGTGGCGTCCAAGTCAAGATTATTGCTGGCGTTAGAGTCGGAAAGAGTTCGAAGGATGCATTTTTTAGGCATGTCACAGTAGTCACTTTCTGTGGTTATTGGGATCATAGATTTCCGGAATTAGTGATTTCTCACTTCTTTTTTTCCATACGAACATAATAAGGAGAATAATTAGGTTATCATGGACTCTTTTAACTCAAAATTACATTCTAAACATGTGACGCACAAATGATTGGATGTTGGAATTGTGAGGGGTGACATTCTACATCTATACTAAATCTATATTTTGTATAGATGAAACTAACAATTGCCCGGGTTGTGGGAACATAAATCGTTAGATACGTTAGTTTGAATTAGCAATAAGTGGGGATAGGGTTGTGGGGTCTTCAGTATGCTTACTTTAAATTTAGCCATTTTTCGGAAGGTTTCCTTATTTGTTGAATTGGAAATAAGAAGTTGGTTTATTTGTAATTGGCTGTTAAAGAGACACTTCGATGGTGATATACTGATAATGGGTTTGTTGCCTAGGTGTATTAGAGTTTCATTGCACTCTATCAAGATATCATGGATTGTCAGAACCGGTGCTTCCCTAAATTGTCAAAACTAAGGAGAATGTCTGTTTTAGCATTTGGATTTTTTCCCACTGAAAATCCCATGTTTTGCACTATGGCACAAATCATGAGTGTTGAGAGCATCAAGGCTCGATTCAGTGACCTACCTAAAAGAAAAAGGACCAATTGAGTTTACATGAGTCTTTATTTGGACATGGGTAATCGTTGAGACACAACACCGTTATCTTTACATTGGTCAGATGGCTTTGTGATGGAGGTGGCATGAAATCAATGGAGATGCCAAATTGAGTTTGCAACAAAGGGGAAATTTGTTATTATTGTCAACTTAAGCTATAACTACTTTGGGAAGGTTTCTTTCCGGTAGGAGTAAGAATTATAAGTTGGGTTGTTGGTCTGTTTTTAGTTAGAGATGTACTCTTAACGGGGATGGATGATGGTTCTCTGGTTAAATTGGAATTTCTGTGAAAATTATGCGTTTGCAAATATCTCCTTTTGCGATATTATTTATTTTTCTCTTTATGTAAAATATGTGCTAGTATTAGTTCTGGGAGATGATTTTTTCACCCCCATATGATGCCGCACCCCACTTTTAACGTGAATTGTGGGCAGACTTAAAACGCTTTTTGACGTCAAATCTCTTTAAAAGGGGGATGCATCATCCTACACGGGTGGGGTGAAAAAATCATCGCTCTATTAATTTTGGTATGTGAAAAAGTTTTATATTTTTTTAGGGGATTTGCTAGGGATCATTGCGGAAGGCAATTAGTAGACGGTCCATCGCATATCAGACCAGCCACCTCGTGAATGATGACAAAATCTGCTGAAAAGTGAGCCTCTGTGGCTGGTCTGACATGTGACAGACCATCTGCTAAATGCCTTGTGCGATGGTCCCTAGCAAATCCCTTTTTTGAGATGTTTGCTTGTGAGGTACACTAATGAAGTAATAAACTATCTTTGTCCAAGATGCTTATCTGTATGTTTCTTCCTTTAATAATATTTATTTTTTTTCTAATTCCTTATCTTTGAATTGCCTATATGTTCATATAATTTTGGTCTAGAGCCATTATTGGTAGAAGATTATTGAGACACTGTATTCTTCTGTTAAACTTTCATTGAAAAGTGAATATTACCTGTTAGCCAAAGGAAATGTACTGTACAACCCACGTGATTCATCGTCATTTATTTGCAGGCATCTCTGTGCTAATTATCATCTTATCCTTCTGATAAAAAAACCACATTCAAAGACACTTTACATCTTTTCCATGGAAAAAGCAGTGCCTGGATTCCTTGTAAATACGTCCTCTGCATGTTTTTTATTTTTAACCCAGCATTTATCTAGCGAGAAGGGTTGATGCATCACCGCAGTGGTCGAAAATTCATGTGCCCAGTTCAACTGGAAATGACATGTTTTCTGATTTGATTTGATTTGATTTGATTCTATATAAATTATTTAGGAATAAACCCTTATCTTACAAATCGAGTTTCTTGTGAGCATGAAGGGGGGCTAGGGAGAGCGGGAGGAGAGACTAGGGAGGGCATGAATGGGGAGAGGGTGAGAAAAGGCTGGGAAAAAGGAAAAGAAAAATTCTAATCGAAACATGGTTTATTTTTTTGTTGGTCTTGGCCAATTCTTACACAATCGCAGGCCTCCATCTCCCATACTCCTTTTGCCATATCTCACCGCTTGATATACTAATATTCCATGGAATAAAAAACCTAGGTCCACTTTTTGTCTACCATGAATTTTTTTTCCTGGAATATTAGCTTACGCAATGGCGATGGAGGGTGGGAGAGGGTCAGACGCGGGACAGATTATAGTTAGCAAATTGTGATTCCACGAAAAGACTTGTTAATATGGTGTCGGTTAAAAAGAAAATGTAGTAAAAATACGGAAACACAAAAAATGTGTTTCTATTGTCATTTACAAAATATAGTGGGTTTAAAAGGTATAATTGGCCAAAAAAAAAAAAAATGCATTTAATACATTTAAAACTTGTTTTAAATGTGTTTAAAATGTTTTCCTAAAAAAATGCAGATTTTTTGGCTGGAAGTTATATAGACGGCAAACCAAAAATGTAGTGAGTGAGCAGACAAGAAAAGAAACACCCTAAATATGATTGATTTTTTCCATGTTTTTTAGCCGCCTCTCGTCAAGTACACATTAGAGACTAATTTATCATGAAAAAAAGAAACCCGGTTGCCAAATATGGCCCACATGATTTTTTTTCCTGGAAAATGCAAATAGAACAGACACTGTCATTATAATATTGGTGTTTTCTACCTAGTTAGATTTGTGTATTAGACCAGATAGAGAGATGATAAATGCAGCCATTATTTGATAGGAACAGACTTCCTTTGAGTGGTTTTCTGAATGAAGACAGAAAAACAATTGGCTGTTTGGATACGCGGATTTTAGAATCCAGGTCTTTAGCTTAAACACAGTGTAAAAGATCGTTCATGATCAATGCTGCTGCTGCTGGCAGCGTTTCTTGGATTCTAAAATCTGAGATTTCTAAAACGTGGTTTTCTTACTTAAAATCCAAGAAATACTAGCGGTAGCAGCCTGATCATGAACCTTCTTTTACACTGTTTTCAAAGTAACAGCGTGGATTCTAAAATCTGCGTATCTAAACAGCCTTACTATAAAACACCACGTGGGTGTTCATGGAGAACACATCTATCACCACCCATATCACACCTTACATAAATCGCACCAAATGCTTCGAACTTTAGATGAGTAAGAGATATCTAGTACTAGTAATTCAAGGTGTCTATATAAATGTTTTTCTATGTAGTCTAGTCAGGGTTTTATATAGGGGTGTAAATGAGCCGAGCCGAGCCGAGCTTGGTCCAGCTAGGCTCGGCTCGTTAAGGGCAAAACTTGGGCTCGGCTCAGGCTCGAACCGGGCTCGGCCAGGCTCATGAGCCTTAACGAGCTTGTTAGTGGACCTGGAATCAGTCTGATCTGTTTAATTTTTTCCCATAAATTGGAGCTCAATAATCAGTTTTGGACTCACAAATGGTTTTCAAAATTCAACAAACAATGATTCAATGAGATATTTCATATTTAGGATGTCTTTTGATTAGAATCATACAATTATACAAAAAGACAAAATCCTGAATAAAGACAAAATACCAAATTGATTTTGATATTTTTAGTGGAAAATCAGAAACTTTTTTTAATGTTCGGTCCCACTTCGAAAGCCAATGGAAAGTTGGAAACCTCTTAATTAAATTAGAAATTTCTCAAATTACTAAACTAATAGTCTAATATAGTAATATATAATTATCTATGGTTTTAGACTTTTAGCCCCAAACGAGCTTTTACGAGTCGAGCCAGGCCTAACTCGAGCTCGGCTCGTTAAGGATTCGAGCCGAGCTTGAGCCGAGCCCTTAACGAGCCGCCAAGCCCGAGCCAAAATTGACACCCTTAGTTTTATACTTATTGTTTTTACGATGTCTGGCTACTAAGTTCGGATTGAAGAATACTTTGACAAGGGAAATGTTCAAAAGAAGGGATTTGCTAGGGACCATCCTTGAAGGCATTTTGCGGACCGGCTGTTGCATGAGAGCGCCCCCACCTCATGAATAAGACAAAATCTGTTGAAAAGTGAGCCTATGTGGCTGCTCTCTCATGCAACAGCAAGTCCATCAAGATTTTGGAAAGACTTCGGGAGGTGATAGGAAAAATTACAGGGTTATAATTTCCAAACTTCATTCGTGAATAAAAAATCAAAATTTTCAAGTAGGTTTTGATGATACAGCTAGTAAGAGCAAAATGAGAGGTGTATAATTAAGAGAGGGCTACCAATATCAAAAGAATGGAGTTTAGGTGATGTTTCCTGCTTCGAATACACTCCCTTAGCCATAGCAAAACACGGCCTCAACTCAACTCAACTAAGCCTCTCAACTAAGCCTCTGTCCCAAACTAGTTGGGGTCGGCTAATGAATCCTTTAGAAAATTGTCATGAAGAAGGTGAAAAGATCTACCCCGCTCAAATTTACCAAGTCTAATCCTTAACACTAGTTGGATTTGTCTACATGGATCATTTTCTTCCATTCTCTATTATGTTCCTAGCCATCAAGTCTTTCCTCATTGTTTCTACCTAAGTTGTTTTCGGTCTGCTCCTATCTTTTTTTACTCCATCAACTTGGCACGAGTTACTTCTTCTCATTGGAGCATCAAAAGGCTTACGTTGGATATGCCCAAACGATCTTAAGCGGTGCTCTCATCTTCTCCTCAATTGGTGCCACCCCACCTTTTACAGATGTTTTCTTTCCGCTTGTGTTTTTCACAATTTGTCCCAAGCTAGGATAAAGGAGGAGGGTTGGCGTTAGGTTGGCAGCCGGCCGTAAACTTCGCCACTATTCTATGAAATGAATCCTATAGAAAATTCACAAAACATGGCTTATGGGTGTCTAATGAAAAAAATCCGGAAGATGCACTTTGGCGAGTGAATCCGATAGTTTTTTTCTCACATTTCTACTTCAACTTAAGGCCCAAAAAGGCAGAAAATGAGATTTGTAGCCATCCTTCGGACAACCATTGTTTGTTCGTTGAGATTCTACATTTGTTGAATGCACATCTAATCCAACATGTCATGTGTCCTGTATATCACCTGAAGAAATGGAATTTCAATTAGATCTTCATTCAAGGCCCCTTCCACTGTGTCATCCAGCCATTAAATTAATATCCTGTGAAAATTGAACCCACTCCATTTCACCAAAAGTCCATGCAAGAACAAGAACCATCTCTAAAATGGTGGAACCGAGTTCGATCCCTCACGACAATTTTACGCTTGTATATCTTGGACATCAGCTTTGTAACCGTGTGGCAGTCTTCACAGACTCGAAGGTTCTTCGTGACTCGAATGGTGGAACCTGGATCACTGTTAATGAATCCGAAAGCAATAGCCAATTTCTCACTGTGATGACAAAGTGCAGTCTCCTTTTCTTCCTCATCCATATCAATCAATACTTGACCCTTGTTAGGTTTGTAGCCTGCAAGCTTGAGCTCATTACCCATCTCTTTCAACATAGAGTAAATCTCTCTACTCTGTGGATGCGAATTATCCCCCGCGATGAACTCGTGAACGCTCCCTTTCAAGTCTATGAAGCTACACCCTGGCATCTTATTGACCCCGCGTTCTCTCATCACTCTCCTCAACTCTGCAACTTCGTCCCACCTTCCCTGAGCAGCATAAATATTGGACAAGAGAACGTAGCGCCCACTGTGGTTTGGCTCCAATTCAAGAAGCCTTTTCCCTACTTGTTCGCCCAATTGGGCATTCCCATGGATTCTACAAGCATGAAGGAGAGCTCCCCAAACAGCGGAATTGGGCTTCATTGGCATTCTCCTGATTATTTCCTCTGCTTGATCTAACAACCCGGCACGACCATATAGATCAACCATACAACAATAATGATGAATGTTCGGTTTCAAACCGTAAACCTTCGTCATCGAATCAAAATAGCTTGAACCTTCATCCACCAACCCGGAATGGCTACACGCGTTCAAAAGGCCAATGAAAGACACATGGTTTGGTCTCACTCCATTCATTTCCATCTGTGTGAATAGATGTATTGCATCCTTACCGTGCCCATTAATGGCGAGCCCACTGATCATTGCACTCCAAGCCATAACGTTCTTCTCCTTCATTTTATCAAACACCTCGAGTGGTTTCTCAACACACCCACACTTCAAATACATGTCTAGAAGGGCTGTACCCAGCCGAACGGTGACTTTAATGTTCTTCTTTTTAACATATCCTTCAACCCACTGCCCTTGCTCCATGGCCCCCAGATGAGCGCAGGCAGATAGCACATTCACCAACACGCTCTCGTTAGGCTCTACATTCTCAATCAACATCATTTCAAACAGCTCCAAACCCTCCTTAAAATGGTTACTCTGGACATACCCATTAATCATCACGCTCCATGACACCGCATTTTTCTCAGGCATTTCATCAAACACCCGTCGTGCAATTTCCAAACAACCGCATTTCAAGTAACCACCCAACATTATATTCATCGAGGCATCATCAAATTCCTGAATCTGATCAAAAACCAATTTAGCAGACTCAATTGAACCGCAGGACGCATACATATGGACTAGAAAGTTAACTACAGAGACCAAATTCGACCAGCCGAATTTGAAAACATGGGCATGGATTGATTTACCTAACGAAAGAGAAGGGATTTCAGAACAGGCCTTGAGAAGGAGAGGAATGGTGTGAATATCAGGAATAACGAGGGAAGATTCTAGAATATGAATGTAGAATAGGATTGCATCAATAGGGTTAGGGCTAGAAGCGTAAGCTCTGAGGAGGGTATTGGCGATGAAGGGGTCGGGTTTTTGGATTCCGGCGAAGAATCGGCGGGCGTAAGGGAGGGAAGGGTCGGGGGAGAGAAGGGAGAAAGAGAGAATGCGAGAGGCGACGAAATTGTCATGGATGATTCCTGTGGTGATGGTTTGGGCGTGGATTTGTTTGAGGTGTTTGATGGTCTTGCAAGAATTAAGATGGCGAAGGAGAGGGTATTGAGTGAGGAGTTTGGGGGTTGGAATCCAAGGTGGGTTTTGTTTCTGAGGTTGGGAGTGGAAGGAGAGATGGGGTAAAGGTTGGAGGAGTGCTGGAGACGAAGGCATAGCTGTTGATAAGTGATGGGCCAGACCAACCGTGCTTGTTAAAAAATGCTGCTCCGTTTGGATGCCAGAATTTTTTTGGTTCTTGCGACTTTTGTGGAATTTCCGCAGGAAACCACGTTTGGTTGCTATTTATTTAGTGGACAAAAAAGAATCCCACAAACCAAAATAACCCAGCCCGAAACCCAAAGCTGGAAAAAAAAAATCCCAGGAACCAAAATAATCCCGCACGAAAATCTGAGGAACCAAAATAACCAAAAGAAGAACTTTTTTCTTCCCAACAGTTCAAGCAACCAAACAAAGCCGGGATTTTTTTTTCCCACCATAGTCCGGTCAACCAAACATGGGATTTTTATTTTACCAGGATACTTCCAGGGAGTTTTTTTTCCCACCAATCTCCCAGGAAGTCTTTTGTTCCACAAAAGTCCCAAGAACCAAAATAATTCTAGTAAAGGTTGATAAATTTGAGGTAGGGCTATTAACGGGCCAGACCGGATCCGGACTCAAATCTTTTCTATATAGTAGAAATTTTCCTATTTTGTAGGACTTTTTGCTCTTTGATTTTAAAGGAGAGTGCAATAGACGTTTTGGGGAGTTTTAGAGAATGAATAAAATTTCTACTTTCACGTTTTGCATATGTGAACTTCTTCTTCTTCTTATTTGTTGTTGGTTTTGTTTGACCTGGGTGTTTGGGCTGCGCCGGGGGCCAATGTGTACAAGTCAACTCAACTCAACTCAAATAAGCCTTAATCCCAAACTAGTTGTGGTCGGTTAATGAATCCTTTAGAAAATTTTCATGAAGATAGTGAAAGGATCTACACGGCTCAAATTGACTTAGTCTAATCTTAAGTTCCTGATCATTTTCTTCCGTTCTCTCCTATCCAAGGTCATGTTCTCTGTTATTTCAAAAAACAAACATGCCCCTACTTTGCTACATGTGGCATGGATAGTTATTTGGGAAATCTACAAGTGCATTAGAGAACCGATACATGTCTTTCACTAGAATTAGAGAGGAACAATGGAGCCTCTTTTTGCATGCTTGAACAAAACAATGAAAACCTCTGACGTTGTCATCATCTTCTTCTGTACTGACTAACCTTCTCGTCGAGTTCATTGTGTCACCTTAGCGGCCAAAGGGCTCCAATCTCAACTAGTGTCAAGTTTAGTTTTTGAGATCAAATAAAAAAGATTTAGTGAGTTCAAATATAGAATCAGAAGGAGGAACACGATTTTTAATCTAAAACATTATATTGTTAAGACTCTTGAATACACCACTGTCTATCCAAGCAAACTTTGAGGAATACAAATCTGTTTGCTAGGGCTTTGTTGCTTTCAAAGGGTGTAAAACAAATTTTACGCCCATTATTACTAAGTGGAAAATGGGCGTAAAATTAATTTGTTTTCTGCCCATTTTACGTTGAAGGATATTCCTTGGTGTACTTTTGGGCTATGAAAAATCTACAATGGGTCAACAGATAAATGTTTGGAACTCATACATAGATGTCAGATGTACTAAAATTTTTGCCCTTGTAGCAACTTGAAGATACAAAGTATTTTTCCTCATTTGCAAAAAAGTATAGATTAAGAAAAAACAATACTAGTATTTCTTATTTTACCTTGGCATTTTTGTAGAAACTGCTTTAAAACACCACCTGATTTACTATCCAATCAACTTCTTTCTGATTCTACGTATCTTTACTGTTGCTGTCACAATTAGCCTATCATTCATATCATCAAAGAATCGGAAGTAGGCATTTCTCCAAGACTTGTTCAACAATAAAATGCCACATACTACACAAAACCCCACGATGAGTCCTGATGCCACGCCAATGTAAAACCATGTAAATCCAAACACATCTTCGTTGCGAGATATAGGTAATGGACATTGAGGTATTTCATCTTCTGAGCACTTTTTACTGAGTGGAGGCCCACAAAGTCTAGGATTGCCAGAATAGATAGATGGGTTATTGAGAGTTTGGAGCTGAGGCCCGGATGGAATTTTCCCTGACAAGCTGTTCTTTGACAAGTCCAAGAAACTTAAAAAAGTTAGAGCAGACATGGTTGGAGGAATTATACCTGAGAGCCGGTTTTTTGACAAGTCAAGGGATTCCAACCATCGCAAACGATTAATCTTTGGTGGGATCACTCCTATCAAATTATTTCCAGATAAGTTCAAGCTATTCAATCCAAAAAGACCTGTTAGTTCTTCAGGGATATCTCCACTTATATTATTGCATGAAAAGTCTATGCTTGTCATAAATGGAAGTGTCTTTGTATATAAAAATTCTCTCCCTTTCGTGACTATGAAAAGGTATTCTTGGTGACTTTCTAAACCATACACTTGGTGACTTTCCAAACTATATGTGAAATAATAATTGTTGCTGGACTTCTGTCTCGCACCCATGGCACTGAAATTGCCGAAACACCGTGGTATGGTTCCAGAGAGACGATTATGTGCAAGGTCTAAGAAATGGAGAGAAGTAAGAGACGATAGTTTTGAAGGAATTCCCCCATCTAACATGTTTGATCGTAGGCGGAGGACCTCCAGATGTGATAGACTTTCTCCTATCCATGTCGGTATATTTCCTGTTAATCTGTTCCCACCAAGATCAACAATTATCAACTTCACACACTTTTTTAAGAACAATGGCAGTTCTCCAGAGAAATTATTGTTAGCCAAATGCAAATATTTGAGGCCAAGTAGAGAACCCATTGAGCTAGGAATATCTCCAGACAGATTATTGTTTTCAAAGTTCATAATCGCCAATTCACGCAAATCTTGCCAACAATTAGGCAGTTCTCCCGATAAACGATTACAAGAGAAATCAAGACATCTCAAAATCTGTATTTTACATGTTGATGAGGGTATACTCCCTTGTAGAAGGTTAGATGATAGATGAAGCACCTGAAGAGTCTGAATCTGACCCAGCTCTTCTGGAATGAACCCTGTTAGCTGATTTTCAGAGAGATTAATCATGCCAGCACTGCTACAATTTCCCAATTCTCTTGGAATCATTCCGCTCAATCCATTCGACTTAGCATACAACCAAATCAATTTGGATAAGTTTCCAAGCTCCTTTGGAATGTCTCCAGTGAAACTGTTGTTACCCAAGTCAAGATACTCTAAGCTACTGCAATTTCCGAGCCCACGGGGTATCTTTCCATACAGATGATTTCCACGGAGACCGAGCTCCTGCAAAGTATGAATCTGACCCAACTCTACCGGAATCAATCCCGTTAGCTGATTTTGAGAGAGATGAAGCAACCGAAGAGTCTGAATCTGAACCAATTTCACGGGAATGTCTCCAGTGAAACTATTATCAGACAAGTCAAGAGATTCTAAGCTACTGCAATTCCCGAGCTCTCGGGGTATCTTTCCAGATAGGTGGTTTCCACTGAGACTGAGCAACTGAAGGGTCTGAATCTGACCTAACTGTACCGGAATGAATCCCGTTAGCTGATTTCCAGAGATGTCAAGGAATCGAAGAGTCTGAATCTGAATCAACTCTACTGGAATGTCCCCAGTCAAACTATTGCCGTGCAATAGAAGGTACTCTAAGCTACTGCAATTCCCGAGCTCGGAAGGAATCTCACCGGATAGATGGTTCATAGAAAGACTTAAAATGGTTAGATTCTTAAGCCTTTGAAGCTCCTTAGGAAGAGAACCATCAAGGCTATTCATTGTCAATTGTAATTTCTCAAGATTATCACATTCACTTATTTCAACAGGAATTGTACCCGAGAGAGAGTTCCAACCCACATCCAAAATCCGAAGCTTTGTCAACATTCTAACTGATGATGGAATTAGACCAGTGAGATTATTATAATCAATGAAAAGCTCTTCTAGAGACGACAAGTTTCCGATCTCCGATGGGATTTTACCATCAAGATCATTATGAGCCAAGGAAAGTTTTCTCAGGGAAAGCATATCACAAAGCTCGGGTGGTATCTCCCCATGAAGCTTATTTCTGCCAAGGTCTAGAACTTGCAAATTACTGCAGCTTGCAAGCTCCTTAGGGACAATACCAGAAATCATATTGTTTGATATGTTAAATGTTGTAAGGTGAGGGAGGTCACAGATGGTGGAAGACAAATAGCCTGCCAAATTAAAGTTTTGGAGATTGATGGAAGTTACCTTAGAGTTGTTGATACAGCTTATCCCACTCCAACCGCAAGGAGTTAGATGGGATGAATTCCATCCTTGAAGCTCGTCATTGGTGTCAATGAGATCCTTCTTGAACTCCAATAGCCATTTTCCTTCACCATTTAGCGATCTTACAAAGATGCCCAAGTAGGAGAACATAAAAAACAACTGAAAAGCAAGAGCTGGGGTTCTGATTTGAGAAATCGAAGCCATTCTTTAAAGAGAACGATGGAGGCGAAGAAGATGAGATAAAGATAGCACACTCCCGAGTCTCCAATACCTTTTAAATAGGCGAGACAACCCAAAACATGAAAAAAAGGTTAGAGAAACACGAGAGGAGGTCTTGGAGTCAGCAAAGCACTCTCGCAATGGTACCATTCGATCCATCAAAACATTAAATATGACTTCGGGCGAAAGTCATATTTTAGCGAAGGAAAATGTGGACAAGATCAAAACATTAAATATGACTTCGGGCTGAAAGTCATATTTTAGCGAAGGAAAATGTGGACAAGATCAAAACATTAAATATGACTTCGGGCCTAAAGTCATTTTAATGACTTCGGGCTGAAAGTCATATTTTAGCGAAGGAAAATGTGGACAAGATCAAAACATTAAATATGACTTCGGGCCTAAAGTCATTTTAATGACTTCGGGCTGAAAGTCATATTTTAGCGAAGGAAAATGTGGACAAGATCAAAACATTAAATATGACTTCGGGCCGAAGTCATATTTAATGTTTTGATGGATCGAAAGCATGACTTTCTATCCAAAACCGTGACTTAGTGGAGCCTGAAACCCAAAAAAGTTGGATTTAACTCTACATTGCCTTTTTTATTTATAAAAGGCAGCTGACATCTGCACTCCCTTGTTTTGACATCAGCAGTCCTCTATTTTAAACTACTCGCAGTTACCTGCCAAAATTCATAATAAGCTATCAAAAGCCAATCTGAAAAATTCTAATTGAGGATATTGAGGGCCTACTATAATGTTTTATATCTAAAATTTACTTAGGCTCTGTTTCTCTCGACGTAAAATGGGTGTAACAAAGCCTGAAAAGGATATTATATCCTTTCCTCAAACCATGGAGAAGACTAAGAGAGTGATAAGGAAAACTTATCCTATTAGAAAGCAAAAAGATGGAAAGCCAAATAGTTTAAGTTAAACAAGATGAATTATCAATGTATGCTCACTCTTTAAGGATTTAGTTGAAATGGTTTTATGTTTAAAATACAATTCTAACAAAGCTTTATCAAATCATTATAATTTCTAGAGCTATTCTGGGAATCACTATTACAAGCTTCATAGCCCTTCTTCTATAGCTTTCACTCGCTCACCATTATGTCTATGTTTTCTTTATAGGAATCACATTGGAAAGCTGAAGTAATACGATATTAATCTTAGTATAGAACTTTAAAAAGTAGATAAAATAAAAGGAGAAGTTGATGAATGAGAGGCCCAACTGACAGAATGCAATCAAGACCTGGTGCTTAGAGATGTTCCATACACAATTAGGTAAGGGACAGTTTGGACAATGGACAACAGTCAATAGGTATTATGAAATTGATGCCAGATGATACTCCTGTTCCAGATTATGATGAATTGTCATACCATTGTGTGTTCATGTTTTAGTGTCACATGCAGAAACATGAGAAAGATACCATGCGGGGGTAATTTATTTTTACCTTTCCGAGTGAAAGTAGCCGTCTGAACTCCCATTACATGACCGTAAGAATCGATTAATGGTCCCCCTGAGTTTCCTGATCAAGATATTGACATATCAAATCAGGTTTGACATGATTTCCTCAACTGAGAATGGTACTGCAATCTTAGCTACCTAGAACATAGGAATGGGACTAGATTCAACAATGAAAATAAACCATTGATGATACTCAACAAAACTCCAAAGTGCACTTAAGAGTATATAAGAGGCATTGAGTAGAGAGTGGGTCACATTGGAGGATGCTAGAAGAGAGAGGCAAAGAGGGCAAACCCAGGACAGGACCAAAGACCAGAAGGTCTGGTACCTTAGTGTAACCTAAATATCAAAACTGACACATGCTCTACTCTTATAACATTTCTCTATTCGAAGTTCGAAAGCCCTTGAAACCAAACGGTCCCAAGTGGGCATTAACGGACCAAAGAGACATGACATTTGTAAAGAAAAAGCTCATTGTAAATGATTGAACCCAAAAGGGAGATCCCTCCCACCTTGTTCCTTGCAGAGTTGTATCAAACTATACAAAGATCATGGAAATTCAGAAACACCCCTTTTTCAATGACATATTTTCACTTGAGGATAAGTATACTGTGTGATCCAATGGTACTCTCTCTAATCTGAAACAAAACGCATTTGCTAGATCTGAATCGTTCTGGTGGACCCCATCATGACCGATCATACTACAAAAATCACAATTAATAGATAATTCAGAGTTTCACCTATTCAATGGGCCAAAATTCGAGCTGATGAAACCATTAATTTCCAGTCAAGAACAGTTTTTTGCTTCCACCATGATAGAATTCACAAGTTGAACAATCCAGATCTCACATTCAAGTGTCACTTACACTAGATCAGAGTCAAAGATAGAATGAAGAAAAAATGGTTTATACAGTACTTGCCCTCAAAATGCCATTAAGTGCAAGGTTAGGCAGATTCAAATTGTCTACTCTAGTTCTCAAGTACTAGGAAAAACAAAGGAACTATGGAAAATGTTAAAACACAAGCGAAAAGGAGCAAAAAAGTCCTACCAATCCTTTCTCATGTTTTCAGTTTCCACACATGGATTTTTTCATGGGGCTCGATATCAGCTGCCATGATAGCTCAGGCTCAGGTTCCTTCTCCAAGGTTTGAATTTTTCAAAGAGGACCACACTCATTTTTCTCTCTACTTTAATGATGATATTGAGTACTACTTCAAGCACACCTTGATTTGAACCTGCACTTAAATACTTTTGGAATTCTATGAACTCTTATCCTTCTCTTTTCTGGCAAGGTGTTTCTGCTTTCCTCCTTGGATCAGGGCACTGGGACCCAATAAAAGATATAAAATGCCTTTCTAAAACTAGTCCAGGTATTGTACTTTGGGAGTTCTATCCAGAACAAACCTTATGCATTTCTGTTGATCTTCCTTTAAGAAAAAGAACGGCATTTCTTAACTTGATCAGAGCATGCTAGTAAATCACTTTTTCATTCTTTTTATTTATCAAAAATAATATGTTATACAGACATTTTCTTGAATGGCATGTTATACAGACTAGGTTACAATTGATCTGCTAAGCAATAATAATCCATATAGATTTATTATTGTCATTCTATAACTAGAATCAAAGAAGATATACAATGTCCATGCAAAAGCTATGTATAAAAGACAGTATCTAAACTTTTCGATAAAAAATCAAGAAATAGTCTGTTCATTTTACACTATAAATTAGAACAATATTATTAAGACAAAATCTCATCTAAAGACCAAATTACCAATTGTTTGTTGCCACAGAAACGTTCTACACCAGACTTCGTGATCATGGGTTCAAATCTTCAGGAACAAATTTACCATTAAAAAAAAAAAATCTTCGGAAGCAAATTACTATTGCAATTGTAGAAACAACAGCATATGAATTATCTGCAGATTTGATTTTTTTTTTATGACATAGGGTATCCCCACCCCATTTTAGGGCGGGACTAATCCCTATGGATGCATGCAATCAACGGTAAACCACGTGCATCGGCATATTTGAAATTTAATATCCCTGAAGAATCCTCCCTCCCATTTGAACCAACCAAAAAATGTCCTGTCGTTTCAAATGAAGGTCTTGCACCTAGAAACAAAACGTCCGCAAGTCACGACAGTACAAATAAGGATCTCGACAACAGGGTCGGCTAATCTGCAGGGAACCTGCCACCTCTAGTAATCCATCTAACTGCATTCAACTGAGTCTCAAGTTTCATTTGGATTAACCAGCTATCATGCAATATGATCAATCAGTTGTAAGCGTGGTTTGTAGTATAAGATATAGATAAATTGATTTTTTTCTTGGATGGTATAGATAAATTGAAATTAAGCCTACAAAAGCAGAGCAGCCACATGGTAACTAATGTGTACCAGATGGCCTGAATAAACACTGGGTATAAGTTTTTGAGCAATTCATGAGAATGACTTTGCAATTCATATTTACATGATAGAAACTCAATCATCCCATATTGAAATAGTTAATTTCAAGAAAATTAAGATTGCCAAGCTTTCGGTATAGTTAGGAAGCATAATTTTTTGTTTAAGTAGATAGGCTGGTGAAAGCAAATGGACAAGGAAACATATGTTCTGCATTTAGCCATTTACGTACAAGAAATCCAAGATTCTCATGGAAGCAAAGAACAACCGCGGAAAAGAATTACGTGTGCTCCTCAAAACACATGGGATACAATAAATTTCATCTTAAGATAATAGTGTCAAAATATATTGTATTTGTACAATGGTTGAAGACAAGCTTTGACTGCAAGAACAATATAAGACAACCCAAATCAAATTAGATAGATCATCAAGATATGGAGGTCAAAAGCTTATGGGAAAATTTTCACAAATTTGCAAGCATCGATGAAAAAGAGAAGAATATGATGGCACAACTACAGACCTTTAGATAAATTCAATATGTCTACAAAATGACAACAATGATGAACTAAAAATTGACATAAAGCAACTGAAATAAGTGTACCAGATAATGCCTTCTTTGCCTTGTTCTAGCATAATCGAGACATTCTTCACTTTTTCATAGTTCTACAAAAAAGTGTACATCACAGTGGCAAATGCACCAACTTGCCAATTCACTCAAAATCAAATCAGTACTCCGAAGCATCCTCCTCGTCTTCTTCATCCTCATCAGAATCATCAACGACAGCGGATCGTCCATTAAGATCAGCATCGGCACCGTTCATTTGCCTAACAAATTGGCCTCGAACTCTAGGCCTCCTTTCTGCGAGTCGCTTCCGATTGACATACCGTATTTTCTTGTCAAAACATCGGTCTTTTCTCTTCTGCCTAAACTTGATCAATGCCGCCTCTCTTCTTTCAACTCGGCCAGATTTAACTTCAGTTGAAGATGACCTTGCCATTGAAGGCCACATGTGAGGTGCAGGCATTTGACCTGGTTGCAAACTTACATTGAATGGATAGTAAGAAAAGGGTGCCATCATAGGTACATGAGGAAAATGTGTCAGAGCATTATCCTGTGGCGGCAGCATGGCTGATGTGGCATGTTTAGGTACATCATGTAGGCTTCCTTGATAGAGTTGAGCTGGTGGAAGCATCACCATTTGATTCATCATTCCTGACATATAAAATGGAGCAAATGACGGAACACCTGAAAAGTCAACTTGGCCCTCATTGCTTGAATGCAGCCGTGTTATGGAGGACTGTACACCGGATAGGTGGCATTCTTGTGGATATTCCAATTGCACGGGTATAGTAGATTTCTTAATAGTTCTGACCACTGGAGCATTCTCATTACTTACAAAACCATCTCCATGAGAGAAGTTTTCCCATGCTTCTGTGCCATTGTACCTCTCCGCATCACCTACTTGTTCACACACTGAAGGAAGTTTATCTTCACTGCTCAACTGCAGTGACGGAGGTATACTTTCATCTACATATCCATGCCTGGGAGAGTTGTTTATAGGCTGTGTGCTTGACTTGATGTACGTAAAGAAAGCTGATGACTCACCAACCTTAAGCTCACTTTTCTTTGGAAATGAAAACATTACACCTGAGAATACTCATAATTACTTTTTCCAGAGGAGAAAGATGGGGAAGAAGAAACCTAGAAAGTGTACAGCTGCATAGAGACCTGGGAGCTGCTCACCTGGCTGTTCAGGAGTCTCCAGCGCATCAAGACGATATTCTGATGAACTCTTTGGAGAAGGATCGACGGCAGCGGAGGCATAAGACTGAAAAATGCCAGGAAGATAAGTTAAACGTATCTGACCAGCCATGAAGTTGCAACAGTAAATGCGGAAGATATGGTGCTGGACAAGAACAGACAGAGTCCATATATTTTTTGAGAATCAACACCAGTAAATAAGAATTTAAAATGGGTCTATAGCTACTACCAGAGTACGTCAACTCTTCAAATAGATCCTGCTTCTTGTGCTATTCTACTACCTTCAGAAACAAACCAAACTAAGCGGATAATATCCTGAAAAGGAAACTATACCAGGACCAATGACGGTATAACCAACAAGCTCAACTTGGTCATATTCATGATCAGATTGGCCGCCAAAGATAGGTATGCTTTGAATAGAGACAACATCGACACATTGCAAACTATGTAAATTAGATACGGGATGTGTGGGTTAAGTATCAAATACGGCAACATTGGGGAACCTGACATTATGTCATGTCAGGATAGTTTTATGATAACGTTGGAAGATATATCTTTACAAATAGATCAGTTTGTGAAAGCATAAGATTATATACATAAAAATGCATCACAAACATGAAATGCATATAAATAATAACAGAAAGCAAGCACACAAAAGTGATGAAATTACACTAATAGCCATCCTGACATGTGTTTGGCACATATCCTATAATGTCAATTTGTAAAATAGAGAATGCCCTTATTACATATACGGCAGTAGACATGAACTGACTGGGGTGTGCAAGAAGGTTGAGCAGGAAAAGGGTCAAGAAGGTTGTAAGTTAGACTTACTCAGAAAGTGTATTATGGAACTTCTAGAGTGATTTTACCAATTGACAAACCGCAGTACTGGTTCATATTTTTTGAGACGATAATGAAATGTAGTGATTCATACTTACCTCATATCCCTTATGATTTGACATGCTTGTCTCTGGAAGTGTGGTCTTCCGTGACTTTTCATCTGTGTCATCTGAGAATAGAGTCGTGCTATTAGTATTAGCATCACTGGGGTCCGATGCTACCAAATCAAAGTCATAATTCAAGATGTTCTTCTCCGCCAGTCCAAGCTGTCAAGAAAAATAACAACTACTGTGAATTATCGTGCATCTTGTCTAATATTTAGGCCCTATTCGTTTGAGATTATGACAGCCAATGGTGAGCCTCCAAACCGATTATTGGACTCAAAATTAATGTAATTTGAGTCCAATGATCGGTTTGAGGGCTAACTATCGGTTATCATAATCTCAAACGAATAGGGCCTTAGCTAGACTAGAAGACCTTTAAGCTAATACAATGACACATTCTTGGGGGTTAGGTGTCCAAACCATGCGCCTTCTTCTCCACATATGAGTCCACAAGTTCAATAGCTCATTAGTGCGCAAAGGCTTCACAAGATAGTCTGCCGCCCCCAATCTTAAGCACTTGACAACAACTGAAACCTCATCCTGGGAAGACATCACTGAGAAATATGTGCATGTCAGATGCCTGCATTAGTATCGGCTGCATAATGCTTTGTATTATACAAATCATACATCAGAAATGCAAAAATCCATGTCTGTCCATTGTTGAATTTTATCAATGAGTGAATCAGTAGATTCTCATACTACTTTATTAAGTATAACCTTTCCAATGTATCCCAGGAAATTAATGAGCTGAACCAAACAAGCTTACTGATAATGGGAATACGCCGCAATTCTTTATCCCGCATAATATACTTCAACATCTTCAAGCCTTTGGCTATAGGAAGGTCTACTTCAGCAAGTATGATGTCAATTTCGGGCCCCTCTGCATTTAGAGCAGCAATGACCTGTCTAGCAGTCCTCACCGAAATTACTGAGAGGTAACAGATATCCTTTGTCAGTGTAGATACTCTAAATTACCATCCAATGCAAACATAAGTTTTCAGTTGTAGAGTTCTCTTGCGACTAAGATTCGAAACAGAAAAAAACTGAATGAACAACAAAGTATAGCCAAAATCCCTATGGCCTCATGATTCTTAACAGGTAACAAGAACTACAATAGAGATCTGAATTTCGATAAGCCGAATTGAGAGATTTTGCAATGATAGAATTGATTGAAGAAGTGATGAATAAAGGAGGCGAGAATGAATACCTTGATAGGAGCAGTTGCAGAGGAGTCCTAAAACTTCTTGAGAGCTCTTAACATCGTTATCACACAACAGAATCCTGACCTTGCTTCTATCAAGGGGACTGTTCCCTCTATTTCCTCCTAAAGGACTACTGCCCTTACAAGCCATCACAATTCGATCAAACTAAGCCCCTATTTTCATTACATCATCGAAAACACGTAACAATTCGGTCAAATCCAACCAGTCTTCTGATTGAATCACCATCATTGTTCACCAACACCATCAAAGGAGCAGGAAGACAATGAAACATTAGGGGAGAATTTCAGATCGAGTAGTCAGGGAAGGAGAATTCTTGAAATAAAATTAGAGGAGAGAAAATCCCCCTCGAAACCACAGCAAAAGCTCTCTGCCAAACAGCTCGAAAATGAAGTCGTCTTCTTTCTTCGTTGGATTTAAGGGCTTTTGCTAACGTGTGCCGGCCACCAATGGGTGAACGGGTAGGTGGACGATCGGACGGCTAAGATTTCGGTAAAAAGTGCAAAAGGTTCGCGTGTCGCTGTCGGCTAAATATACCTTTGTGATGGATAATATGCCACGTTTCGCTGAGCTGAGAGCCTGAGAGAAGGATCTCTTCTTCATTTGGATATACTTGCCTGGTCACGTGGAGCCGGACTCTGTGGAGGGGAGGGCCGGGCCGGGAAAGGATCCAATTCCGATCGGATCCACCAGCAGTCAATTGAAAAAAGTGTTTAATAAAGTGAGGAGTGTCATTATCGAAATAAGACTGCAGATATCATTTCCAATAAAAAAAAAAAAGTCTTCTCATATCATAATGTGAGTTGGGTAGGTACATGATATTACTTCCTAGATATTTTAAGTTGGATTAATTTGTCAAATGTGATTTCCACGTCATCTTTTTCTTGCAAAAAGGTAATGACTAAGGCAATGTTTTGGATTGCATGAATTTTCTAGAAAGGTCTGGAAAGGAAAAATATTTCAAGAATTTCTCACTAATTTTACACATAACTTGAACAGCTCTATTCAATTTTTACTTAGAGTCACCTTCAATTTATGGTAATATCCCTCTAAATTAACCATGCTTATGAATTTCAGTATAAATATGAACATTCATTGCAGAATCCTCTCCTCCTTGGAAACGATTCCCTGGAAAATAAGTTTCCCACCATTTCGTAACTTATTTTCCATGGAAGACTTTTTCCAAAATTGAAAATTTCCACCATCTATGGATGAAACTCAGCATATACAATTTCTATCATTGTTTGTACAAGTCATACAAATGGAATTAGAATTTGGATCTATAGATTGTTCCCTACTGGACCAACAAAAAAAAAAATCCGACCCCACCCATCAAATGTTTTCCACATCTCAAACTAATCTGCATCTGCTGTGAAATCAGGCTCTGGAGGTTTCTGCAATTTAACCAAATCTCTAGCAGTCTTATTCCTGAGCCTATGAACGCCACGAAGAGCATTGACCGCGAACCGGGAAGCATAGATGGTTGCAGCAAAACTAGTCGAGCCACCCATTAAACTATCATCAGTTTCATCAACCCCATATCCTTCTTCTTCTCTGCGACGAAGCTCAGCAACTTTTCTCTTGGAGTATCGCCTCCACGCTGCTTGGATAAAGCACGCAGCCCATGTCCTCCATTGCTGCGAGTAGAAACGGAATGTATGCTGAACTTGTCTGCTATGTAAACGCCTGAACTGACTAGCAACAAACTTTAATTCTTCGGCTTCAAGGGCAAATGCTTCGACCTCTGTCAAAGCTTTTGCTGTCCTCGTAGATGATGGAAGGTTAGCTCCGGATTTTGGGTCCAATGCCCAGGTTAGCAGTTCCTCGCCGCAAAAATCCCCTTCTTTCAATAAGCTGCGATTGAAGAACCCGGACCTTCCGCCATCGGTGGTCACACTCTCTAAACGACCACGTATTATGAAGAGCATCTCAGCCACAGGGTCGCCTTCCCTGACGAGGTAAGTTCTTTCGGTGTATAAACTGGGTTTCAGCCGTTCACATATGGCGTCTAGTAAACGCTCATCCATGTTATCAAATAAAGGGACCTTTCAACCACAAAAACAAGCATAAGATACTAAAAAACCTTTTGAGTATTTGAATAGCTGGAAAGGAAAAGAAAGAAAGAGAAAAGTGCTTACCCTTCTCACTAAGGCCAAACAGAGATGACGTTTGATATCCCTCCTAAGATCCTTGGGTAAGTTTTGGACCAAGCTTTCTTCATCTACACCTCGTGTTTCCAACCACTTGTATTGATCATATCTTCTAACACGTTCCCTAAGTTCTTGTGGAAGCAAGCGGTGATGCATCCACTGCTCCGAATCACGTCTTTTGACTCTCATCTCTTCAAGCCGAATTGTTAATGACTGAAGATATGTCTGTAGCAACAGAGGAACACTGAAAAAACATTAGCATCCATAATCCAACCAAGAGATTTCCTGAAGAAAAAGAATTCAAGTTGATCATAACTCAGGCTTCCAGTCTCTTGCCAAATAGATTTTCATGTACACATTTATAATAATAAGAATATAAAATGCTTCACAGATAACTTTGATATAAACTTTACCTGCATGTTGCCTATGAGGAGAGCAAAGAGAATGAGCCCAAAAATGGCAAGTGCTATCGAGAAGAGAACCTCTCCAGGGTAGGTACTGGTTTGAAGCCCTTGGCCAAGTGTGCTGTATAAGGTAGAAAAGAAATGTTATAGGGGTTAACATGTAAACACCTTCCACCTTAAATTAGCAAATTAGACAGTTTCAAACAAGTTTTGGATGCACAAACTGGAATGAGAATAAGAGCCCTTAATCAATTGGAAAACCATCTCATTTTCTACCTTCATGAATTAGATGTGCAAGTATGGAGGTAGATAATTTATTCATGGTGGTCACCCTATGAGCAGTAAAGACAAACATGAATATAGACTTGCAAACAAGTGATGGCTAAACAAGAAAAGGAAATGGCATCCTGCACCAATCGATTGATTTGGTACCTTAGAGATTAAAAGTAACAAAATGACTAGATAATTATGGAGCCATTAAAAATATGACTAGATAATTACGGAGCCATTAAAAAAATGAGTAGATAATTATGGATGATACACGTCTGTACAGGCATAGATAGCAATATGAGGGACGGTAAGATTGGCAAGCAAAAAATACAGGGTTAATACCGCTCCAGTCCCAAAAAAAAAAAAAAAACTTTACAAAAGCATGCCCAAAAGAATGAGTAAAAAAGAGAGAGCAAGTGCAAAGTACGTGTTTGACACTGTTCGATTCAAAAGAATATTAAAGAAAAAATGTGTAAATAAGCACGACACACACACACACCCACCTATCTATCTAGGCTTAGTGCACAGGGTACAATTGCTAGGTGATTGGGACACTTAATCTGATAGGCCATCACTGGGCGACCCAACAGGTCCAGGTCCGATATCAAATGGATCTCTTTTTGCAAGATTGAAGGGTAGAAATATTAACGGCTTAAAGCCATCCTAAAGAACACTTTTCCGCATATTTGATTAAAGGTCTAGAGTCATCCAATGAGTGTGGTCAAGGGCAATAGCCCAGATTTGTGATGGGTCTATGAGGTACGTGCTTGTTTTCCTTAATGAAAACGGTGCTCGTCTTAAAAGACATTTACCATATATATTTAAGATAATATTTACACTTTAAATGCCCCCGCCATCTTTTTGTTATATAAACATACATAAGTAAAGGCATTTTGATCTTTTTTTTAATTTGGTTTTCATTTTTTTACTCTCTCTACTCTCTCTCTCTCTCTCTCTCTCTCTCTCTCTCTCTCTCTCGAAGCCCGATGTTGGTTAGTTTGTTTTTTTTTCAAATGGTAAAGAGAAATTTCATTAAAAAGGGACCATGGTCCTGGAGACCGAGATAGTCAAAAGTATAAGAGACACAAGCGAGAAGAAAACAAATAAAACAAAAACCAAAAAGGGCTAGAAGATCAATATGAGTCCTGTCAACTCCAGAAAGGGCTAGAAGACCGACTTATGAAT
The DNA here is from genome assembly GCF_043159265.1 of Tasmannia lanceolata. Lineage (NCBI taxonomy): Eukaryota > Viridiplantae > Streptophyta > Magnoliopsida > Canellales > Winteraceae > Tasmannia > Tasmannia lanceolata. The sequence continues at coordinate 61,565,028 of NW_027518692.1, read as the reverse complement.
TAGCGGATCACCATAAATGCTGCGAAAAGGCTCAATATGAGTCCTATCAACTCCAGAAAGGGCTAGAAGATCAACTTCTGAATTAGCGGATTGCCATAAATGCTGAAAAAGCACCGGATGGCACTCAATGCGCTCTTAGGTTTCTTAGATCACTTTGGCAAATCTCCAAGGGATCAGACTAATCCATTTCAGCCATCGAATCATATTTAAGGAATCCTTTGACTATGAGATGATCGGTCTCACTATCATCAACTAATTGAAACCCATGCAGAATATCTATAACTTTCGCCTCGTTAGAATCCTTGATTCCAATAGGATAAGAGAATAACTATTATCTCGACCTTGCATATACCCTGCTCCTCAAACCCCCCAAGTTAATGATTTCCACTATCATCAACTAATCCAGAATATCTATAACTTTCGCCTCGTTAGATGATGGTCTCTGCTACAAACTTGTAAATGATGGAAGAGGATGATGCTTCAAAGACCATGGAGACTGAAAGTTTGGTGGTGATCGGGGTCAAGGGCATCTAGTGGCACCTAAGTTATAAATTCCGTTTCGTTCGTTCGAAACTTTTCGTTCCGCTACGACGAGAGAAATATTTTTTTAATAGTTAAAAATATGGAAAAAAAAAATCAGAAATGGTTAGAAAAATATAAGAAACACTTAAATGAACAAAATATGTAAAAGATCTAACATTTACTTCAAGGAAAATCTTAAGTGTGTTGACTAGTGCCTGACAAGATGAAATTTTTTTAGAGACGAAATCATGAGATTGTTTTCACCGGACTTTTGGGATTTAATAATGTTTGGACATTATTGAATTCATAAATTTTTAAAATTAGAAAAATACCCCATTGTTTGGAAGTTAATATTTTGACCCGACCCATTTTTTTTTCGAATTTTGGGTCTTGAAACTATTTTTTACTAGATCCGAATGGGGGTATTCCCTTATTTACATGTAAATCTTAAGTAAATGGACAATAAAAATAGTAAAGACATTTATTTGAAGGACTTTACATGTAAATACTAAGAAGCAAGAGGAAGAAAAAAGGAGAACTAAGAAGAGGAAACAAGAGATAAAGAAACACAAAAATGGGGAATTCCGGAAGAAACATTGCATTCTGCATGTTTCATCCGGAATTCCGGATTCCGGCAGAATTTCGTCCGGAATGGACCGGAATCCTGACCGGAACGGAATATATGGTTGTTCCTAGACCTGGCAAAAAGTGACCTAGCCCCGCGGGTCCACCAGGCCCGTCGGTAATTTACGGGGTCCGGGTCACTAGTTAGTGACCCGTTTGAAATTTTACCCGGCCTGTACAAGTCACGTCAAAACTGGGCGGGGCCGGGTGGACCCGCAGGTGCCTGTAAAAACCCAAATGATTTAGATTGTATATGGTGTAAGCCCTTATAATCCCGTATTTTTTAGATTGTACAGTACGGACCACATCTTAGGATGATCTAAAACGTCCATGTGATGAAAAACAACTTAAATTGGTTGTGCCCCAAAAATCATTTCCATAGGATGATCCTAGCCCTCCGATCTATAGAGGTTTCCATAAATAATAATATGCGATTCCTACATATATCAGAGGGCTAGGATCATCCTATGGAAATTATTTTTTAGGCTCAACCAATTTTCGTTATTGCCCATCACATGGACGGTTTGGATCATCCTATTATAGTGTGGGAATAAAAACAAAAAAAAGGGAAAAATCGGGTGACCCGCGGGTCCACCCGGCCCATACGGGTGGGGTCCGGGTTCACCAAATTGTGACCCGGCCCAGCCCACCCGTTTGCCAGGTCTAGTTGTTCCGTTCCGGATTCCAGACCGGAACCGGAATTCCGGTCGGAACGGAACGGAATTTATAACTAAGAGTGGCACTCAAAGTTGCCTGCACCATTGTCATAGGTGTGAAGGAATTCATGAAGGTGATGCCCTTCTTGTTATCGATTAACTTCCTAGCACCAGGGAAAGAGATGATGCTTGCACTAATGTTTTCTAGAGTATTTTTTCTAAAATACATATTAAACAGCTTATATATAGGTTTATTAAGATAAAATGCAACTTTTTGCAATACTATTGAAATTTAATGTATATCCTGGCTTTGATACCAAATTGACGTAGGATTGGGTGAGAAAAGAGACGAATAAGAGAAGAGAAAGAGAAGAATAGAAGAAGAATAGGGAAAGAGAAGAAATTAGGAGAGAAGAGAACTAGAAGCAGAAGAAGAAAAGAATTAGAAGGGAGAAATCTCAATCAATCAATTAATCATTCAAAACTTATTGAAGTTCCATACATGAGGCCTATATATAGGTAATGGAAATAAAATTCCATGAAAAATAACAGCCCTAAAACTAAAAACATTGAAATAAAATCCTAGACACTAAATAACATGGCAAACTAGAAACATGTAAATAGATACTATGGGCAAATATGCCACTTATTTGGCCTACTATCTGCATCACGATGTTTTAAAAGGCATTTTGCTAATTACTGTCACAAGAAAGGAAACAAAACCATTCAAAAAAAAAAAACGAAAGAAAGGAAACAAAATGTTTTTTTTTTGTTTTTGAAATGAAAGTAATCAAAATGTTTCATATGCAATCACATGTAACAATATACTCTGGGTAATGGTTTTTCTTGGAAGTTTGGAACTGCAAACACCTTACAAGATATATATTCCCTCCCACAACAATTTCCTTTAGACAGAATATCAATAATCTACAGGTTTGGGCTGTGAATTCCTTAAGTTCACCCGGAAATGTTCACAATAGCATCCAAAACACATGAATAAGAAACTTCTGGACATAGTCACAAATATGTCCCAGCAATTTCTTGGGATATTGTAGTTTTTTTGTTATTTTCGGGTTTATATCATGAAAAAACTGCAAATATAAAATATTTTAAATATAAATTTTAAGAAAAAACATAGGACAACAAATAATATCGTTAATTTATCACAATGGTTTGTAATATTTTCATAGCTCATAATAAAGTACGAAGATATCTTAATTTTTTTATAAATCTCGGGATAATTTTGGGATTTTGTCTTTTCATCAAAATGTTGTAATATTTTTGAAAGGGAAATGTTATCAGTACTACTGTATTTTGATGATGGCACTCCACACCATGGTTTTAAATTTCGACCGAAATCCGAAATTTCGGATTTCGTTGGAGACCGGCACCGAAATCACAGAAACCCGAAATAGTAATTTATTTCGTCCGAAATTTCGGTCGGAATTTCGGAATTTCAGTAGAAATTTTGTTTTTTCCGAAATTTCACCCAAAAAAAACTTTTTTTTTAATAGACCAAATTGGTTGAACCCCACACAATATTGATCAAAGAGATTTTCTTGGAAGCCATCAAAAGCTGGCCATCTTCCTTTGGCCGAGCATCGATCGCCCCGTACAGAGCCGGTTCTCTCATCGACGGTCGTTTTTTTCCATCGCCGGTTGCTTCCTCCATTTTTCTGGCGAATCAAATCTTGAGGATGATTGCGTAGCAGATCGTGCATTCCGTTGTTTTCTATGAGAGAATCGTGCGCTACGTTATCTAGTGCCGTTACCCACGAAGCTTGAGAAAGAGGAGTGTTATACACGTAAGTCTTGAGGTGTCACAATCAAATTTTAGAAGAGAGAGTTGGTTGTAAACTGGTAATAAAGATGAGTGTTGTACACGTAAGTCTTGAGGTGTCACAATCAACTTATAAAAGAGAAAGTGGGTTGTAAACTTGTAATATTTTACAGAAATTTCGACCGAAATTTTGTATAGAATAAAATAGTGTTTTCTTTGTTTCGCCGGATTTCGGCCGAAATTTCGATTTCGGTGGGGTCCGAAACCGAAATTTAAAACCATGCTCCTCACTTTATTAAAAGTACGGTATGGCCCACACCATAGGATGATCCAAACCGTCCATGTAATGGAACACAACATAAATAGTTTGTGCCTCAAAAATCATTTCCATAGGATGATCCTAGGCTCCTAGTCCTCCGATCTATAAGGTTTCCATAATATCCAGTTCTTCTACAGATCGGAGGGCTAAGATCAACCTATTGAAATGATTTTTGGGGCACAACCTATTTAGGCTGTGGCCCATCTAATGGACGGTTTGGATCATCCTATGGTGCGGGCCATACCATACTTTAAATGAAGTGAGGAGTGCCATCATCAAAATACAGTAGTGCTGACAACATTTACCTTTTTGAAAATAACTGAGATATTTGTAACTATGCATCTGGAGCAGTGCTACAAGGACATTTCTAGCAAGAATACAGTACAATATGGCATAGTGCGCACTGGTGCAAAAAAATAATAATAATACTAATACAATTTATTAAAAAACTACAGCCAATACTACCAGTATTTCAGGCGTAGAGGCCTCACTCTTTGTGACGAAGGAGGGTCCACGGGCTTAAGTCCCACTGTTTTCATGTTTCAGTCTGCTTGATCCAACTTATGTACCAACATAAACAGTAAAAGCTGCCCATTTAGTTAACTTACTAGGCTACTATCAAATAATAGCATTATTACGGGAGAATGAATCTCATTAAGACCAGATCCGAGGCAAATAGCTTGAAATAGTAGAAGTTGAAAAAGGGAAAGTTGCAAGTTTTTCATCAAATGGAGAAGGTCAATGATAGGATGACATAGAGATTGTGACTCATTCAGAGAAATCTCATTAAGACCAGAACCAAGGCCTACTTGAAATCTTAAAATTGAACTCAAAATTCGCCAAACAAAAGATAAATGAAAACTTCTTAGCCATCAATTAGAAAAGAATGGCATCTTACCTCAAATTTTGTAATCCCCACCACAAGCAATAACAATATTTGGACAAGAATTTCCCCGGCGCAACAATTCCAGCTGATAGAGCCTGTGTGTAGATTCCAAAATTAAACGGTGGATTATCATCATCTACAGTGCAGTTGCTGCTAATAACTTCCCTGCTGACATTGTTCCAGCCATCATAACCTTCCAGATACTGGTTGCCACAGTATAAGTAATTTTTATTACAATTTCCATAACTTTCACAAGCTTTATGCCAGCACGTGTCTTCACGTTCTACAGCTAACAAGTACCACAAGGCGCCAACTATCTGCATAGACATCAATTGCTGGATTTCAGATGTGCCTTGTGATTCTTAAGAATATTCAAGTTACAGTTTAACTACTAGTTTTGGAACATTAGTGATTTTTTTCCCTTTTTCTATACTAAGAAATGGAACAATATCAATTGAAACATTTAAAATAATGTTAAAAAACTGAGTCTACCCTGTTTAGGCCCTACCAAGTACCAAGTCAACCAAAAACTTGTTCAACAACTTGATTTAAACAGAAACTTATCAGGTCAATCATTGAGTCGTTCAAGTTTATGTGGTTTTGCCTCGGGTGAGTTCTAAACTCAGTATGGGTTTTTTACACATTCATTCGAAATTTCTAAACTGAGTATGAGTTTTCAAACATCTATTTGAAATTTTGAATTTCTTATGCAACACCAGATTTCCCTGATCATATCATATATTAGATGCTTCCCTTGGTCCATAATTTTAATAACTATAGCCATTGTAACTAGAAATAATCAAAATTGCCACTTCAAATAAAATAGCACAATGACAAATTGTATATCAGAGCTCCAAGATTCTTAGATCCACATCCCTTCCAGACTAAGAAAAATCATAACTTTGGGTGGATGCAATTTCAGAATAAAAACAATAAACACAATGTCCAGTAAAACGAATTGATAATTTCATAACTCATATTCTTTTCAATTGACACCTACTGGAGTTAAATTGAAATTTCTTCAAACTCCTTTTGATTTTTTACTATTTTCACTTAGAATTATTCTACTCGATTAATTTATTTCTTTTCAATCGACATTTATCGCAGTTTGATTGATATCTCTACAAACTCCTTTTGAGTTTTTAACATTTTCACTAAAAATTATCACACACACACATAATTTCTTTTCAATCGACACTTACTGCAATTAAATTGATATTTCTTCAAACTCCTTTTGAGTTTTTACGATTTTCACTTAAAATGATTTCACTTGATTATCCAGCATGTTGAACCTGATACCAGGAAAAGGTTGCGGATTTGGAGATGCTTGGTGGAGATGCCACATCGTGAAGGAGCGAGAAAGGCTAATTTTGATAATCTATAGCGTGGGATACATACATTGTAAAGGGACAAGGGATTCAAATTCCCTAACATGGCATGAGTACTATAAATGCCGCTCACAAAATGGAATTGGCATAGCTGTCGTTGCATGAGGGAGATTTTTACCATACGGAGGTCGTCAAATTCTCTTTCTAAAGAATGCTTCGTCCCCTAGTTGTAATCCGGTTATTGACTAATAAATAAATTTGTTACTTTAAAAATATTTTTTCCACTCAATTAATTTATTTCTTTTCTGAGTTGGTAAGCCCATAGTTTTAAAACTCCCCAGTGTCATCGTGGACTTCCCCGAGTCGACACCCTTTTCCCTTAGCCGTGTTTCACGTTTTGCCACCATGTTCCGCATTTTGTCCAGCAGAGTCAATAAAAACTTCTTTGACTCTCCCGAGTTATGACCACATCAACCAAGTACTCAGCCGAGTCAACCGCATTCTTGGCCGCAATTTGACCCGCATCCGCATTTTTAAACATTGGGTGAGCCCACGTCCATATCTTTTAGACATAGCTGTGTTGGAATAAACTGCAGCACTTGGACCCATGCCAAGTGTCCAGATAACACTAATTTATCACCAATTCGTCCAGATAACACTAATTTACCACCGGTTCCTTTTACCTTTGTTTTCATGCAAAATAAGATTTTAGTAAAAATAGTCTTACAAGCAAGATGAAAGGTCATGCAACATACAGCCACACGAGTCTCATATAGTGTCAAGTTGCGAAATAAAAGCTCAACCTGATGAACCCAAAAACCTGAAAATGTGCACCCCTAATTCATAGTAAATTCTGAAATCAGCTAATTTATCAGATCCAAAATTTGTTTCGTGATAGAGATGTGAAACATACTATAAAGGAACAGAAGTGCAGATGTGTAAACTTGTGAATTTAGGTCAATTAGTCCAGTATTAAAAAAGGACAAGCAAATCAAGCATCCACACGTGGAAATCAACATATGTGATTCACAATTTTGATGGAGGGAAAACAAATCAAGCACCCAAAGATGGGAATCGGAATATTTGATTCACATCCTGGTCACACATGTTTTGGAAACAACCTGACAACAAAGCCAAACCAATGGTAAGCAAGTTAAGAGGCAACACTAGGGCAATGAGATACCCCTCTGAATAACGACCATTCAAAAAAAAAGAAAAAGATGAGACAACCCTCTACCTCTAGAAACATGATTATGAAGTCAAGGCATAGACAGGGATCGGCAGGATAGGGGCACCTTCACATATTCTATATCTCTCATGAGATTTTATATGGTGTAAGGGCTTACAACAATACGGTACGGTACCGCCCTTGATATTTGATCCAACAGCAGCTCACTTTTTGAACTTTTTGATGAGCTGCTGTTGGATCAAATGTCAAGGGTGGTACTTCCACCGTACAAAGGCCTTATTGTTGTAAGCCCTTACACCATATAATTTCTCATCTCTCATATCCAAGGTTTTAAATTTTGGTTTCAGGGTTAATTTCGGTCCCCACCGAAACCAAAATTTCAGCTGAAATCTCGAAATTTCGGCCGAAATTCGGTAATGAGACTCGAAACGTCGGTTTTTTGGGCTGAAATTTGGTAAAGGATTAAAATATTAATATTTTAGCCGAAATTTCGGCGAAATTACTGAAATTTTGACCAAAATTTGGTACATTTCGTTAATTTCGGACATTTCGGTTTTGGTCTTGACCGAAATCCGAAATTTCGGTCTGAAATTTTGGATTTCGGCCAAAATTTAAAACCTCTCTCATATCTCACACAGCTTATTTCATTCATATGATGCAATCAACACATAAAAAAGCCATGCGTAGAGGAAATGTTGATCCTCAACAACCATTTAGAAAGAGCCCGTCAACATCTATATTCTGACTATTTTGAGGGATGAAAATGTAACAAAACACCAGAAATGCCAAAAGAAGCTGGAAAGAAAAATGACAGAAAAGTAGGATCTGAATTGTGACGGAAATGAATGAAACAAATCAAAACAAACTAATGTCAACCAATGTGCATTCACAAAATGAGCTTGCACTTTTTAATGCAAAAAAGGGTAAGATATGAACTTAGCAAGGTTATAAATCAGGCGTCACATATTGCCCTTTAATATTAACATAAATAAGCATCCAGGATCTCAGTAAAATGATCAAAATGCTTCTTAAAGTGATAGTTTAACATCTGAAAGAACTTGCATGGTTTGAGAAACTCTCAGGGTACTCGTATCATTTCAAGAAGCCTTTCCTGTGCCTACCTCAAGGAAGGCCACCTTTCTGATAAATAGTTAAGCTTGAGGAAAGGTGATAGTCACTATTTTGTCATTGTTTCCTATGTTCACTCTAGTATCGAAGCCTACTAGATATATCTCTAGACAATGAAGCCCCTTTGGTTCTCTTCGTCGCACCAAGGCTGACGTTGCAGCGGACTATTGTGAAACGTTGGTGTGAAATGTTTATCAGGATCGTGTAGACTGAGGTCCCTAGTTTGTGCCGATTCCTTTGTAGTGATGTCCTGTTTGTTGATCAAGGGTTTAAGGTTGTGTAGATCAATTACTGCCCTATTTTGTGAATCTCTATAATTAGTGAAAATAAAACTAGTTTTTCAAACATAGAAGTCAAGGATGTAGCTTACTTCCGTTAAACTGAATGGGCCTAATTATCTTCTATGGGCTCAATCCGAGTATCTTCATAATCAGTGAAAAAACTTAAATTTTCAAATGTCATGCAGATGTCAAGGATGCAGCTTACTGTTGTTAAACTGAATGGGCCCAATTACTTTCTATGGGTCAATCTGTGAAGGTAGCTCTCGGTCTCGGCGAAAAGGGGAAGTTGATGTTTCTGACTGTAGACCTAATGAGTCTGAAGTAAGTATGAAGGCTGCGTTCGAGAAAACTATCTAATAATGAATTGGTTGTGGATTGCAAGAAACCACAAGTTAGTACAAATTACTAGTTCTTGACATGATTAGGAGGTCTGAGAAACAATACGTGAGACAGACATATTCTTCAGACGAGAATCTCTCTCATATGGATGAACTTTTTGAGAATATATTCTTATATCAACACGGAAACCAGAGTATATTATTGACTTGGGACAAATCACAACTAAGCAGGTTTGCTTAGAAACCAGAATTGGAAATCGTGAACTCAAAGAAAATATGGGTTGAATGATGGAAAGAAAGTAACAAATTTGGATAGTAATAAAATACTAGGGTTGTGGCATGAAAATATGACCAGATTTCGAAAACTTAAGATTTTCCATGAGCAAAATTAATTATAATAGCAGTCCACATAAAAGCATGCGATACTTCAACAATAGAAAAACTCACAAATATTACAATTCTGAAATTTCGGCAAGTCTGAAAAAAAGTGATTCAATCCCCATGTGCAAAAATCTCACAAGGTCTCAAATCTCACAACTCCCATAACAATTTGCAATGTGCCTAGTGAAAAAAAATCAGGTTCTCAATTTAGGCGTTTGCGTTTCAAAGAGATTGGGAAATCTAGGTGATTTAGGGTTGTGGGGAAATATGTCTTGGAATTCGGGTAAAAAATTAGAATCTTGGATTCTAAAATATGTGATTAGATTGTAAAATATTTCTACTAGATTTAGAGTTGGCTTGGAAGGGTGCAGACATATATCGGGAAGGTGTAAACATATGCAGTAAAGTTGCAGGAAAGAGTTTTGGCAAGAGTAGGTAAGAGTTTTGGCAAGAGTAATAGGTGCATGATAGATTTGAGTTAGGATTAAGGTTTATTCGGTAAGGATGGGATTTTTAGGAGAAATGGTTTTGGGTTTTAGGTATGAGGATCGTGAGTGTCAGGTTCTGGTTAGAATTTAATGTTTGGGAAAGGGGCTTTTGATGATTTTGAGTGAAACAAGGTGGGCGCATGGTTTAGGGTGAGATGAGATGGGTAAAACAAGAAGAAAAGTTAAGGTTTTGAGGTTTTAGGCAGGGGAAGGAATATTTCTAGTAAATGTGGAGAAAAAGCCAAGAAAGGAAGAGAGAAAATAAGAGAAATAAAGATTACAAGTAACAAAGAAACAAAACACGTATCCCAAGGCATCCCACTAAGAGTTTTCCTTGCATTTCACCAAAGATCAAGAAGAAGCTTTTCTCCAAAAGTACTCAATATCAATGTCAAAGTGCATAGTGTCCCCCAACCCAACATAAAATATTTATATCAAACAAATAAAAATCCAAAGGACTAAACTACGCTCAACTCTAAACGTTCAAAAGAAAATTAAAAAAATTGTAAAAAAATAACGTCCAAAAGGGGGGCGTCTAATAAAGAGTGAGGCCTCTAACACTGAAATATTGATGGTATTGGCTGCAGTTTTTTACTTAATAAATTGTATCCATTTCAAAAAGGGTGGCCTTCCACTAATAATAATCAAAGAAAAAATAACGTCCAAGTGGTATGCCAATAAGGGCCTCCCGTGAAATCTGAATCATATTTTAAAAAATATAAGTGGGCCCATCGGGCATCTGAAATATGTATGCAACATCCGTGAATCATATGTGCATTTGGACCATCAATCTGGGACATCTGAATCAAAAAATCTAGTCGTTCATCCAGATCGAAGTCTTATGCATGTACATTTGTTTCCTTTGTCACTAGTATACTCAGAATCCTGAGTCTGGATCCCCATCAATTATAGCACACTAACTGATATGTGGGGAAAGTTGAACGTGGATCAATCCTTTACATCCAATGCGAAGCTATTGAAAACACAACGAGAAGAGCTTAATGCTACTAAATTTCATATGGTATGTGAGAACATGGTTTTAAATTTCAGTTTCGGTCCTGAAATTTAGACCGAAATTTCCGAAATTTTGGCCAAAATTGGTAAACCAGAAATTTCGGATTTTGTAAAATTTTGGTTTCTGTGAAATTTTGGTTTCGCTTTCAACCGAAATTTAAAACCATGTGTGGGAAAAGTTGAACGTGTATCAATCATTTACATCCGGCACGAAGCTATTTAAAACGCAATGAGAAGAGTGTAAGGTTACTCAGTTTCTTTCTAGACTAGGCCAAGAATCTCATTACGTTTGTGGCCAGATACTGGCTACCAAACTCAACTCAACTCAACTCAATAAAGCCTTTGTCCCAAGCTAGTTGGGGTCGGCTACCAGAATCCTTTAGAAACTGGCTACCAAAAGCTTCCCTTTTTTAATAATCTTGATTTGCAACTTTAGCGCTTTGGGTTTTTTATTTCCTTCTCAGTTCTCACATATGAGGGTGGGGAGGACATGGTAGAATGACATGCGATAGCTCATAAGGTATGTGAATTGATGTGGCTGAAGACTCTTACGGAAGAGATAGGTGTTTAACAAGAAAATAACAATGTTTTATTATAATCAGGCTATTACTTTCATAGTGTGTAATCTAGTGCATCATGACAAAACCAAGCAAATTGAAGTGGATTGCCACTTTGCTTTTGAAAAAGTCACAAGCAAGCTAATATCTACTCTGTGTTAGGCCAAAAGATCAACTAGTGAACATATCTAAACATGCTCTTCATCAAAGTCAGTTTAGTTTCATTTGTTCGAAGCTGGGCATGGACAAACTTGAATGGGGGTGTTGAGATTAGAACGTGTTTTTAGTAGTTTATTTTACATTTTAGTGATTAGTTTATATGTTATGATGTGGGTTATGCCCATTTTCATTAATGTCATTATTGTAAATCTTGTTTTCAACCCTCTCCATTTTCATTAATATATTGATTTCTTCTTCTTTACTTCTATTCTCTTCCCTGCATTCTACTACATCTTGGTGATCTTCTCAAAGGCTCTCTTCTTTCTATTACTTTAACAATTGTCAACACAAAGATGTTGGATCAATCTCCACAATAAAACCCCAATAATCCCTCAATGCTAATAAAGTTTCAACTCCCAAGCATATGAGGGAACACCAAAAGAATGACACTAGAACACTTGTTCTAGTGCCTAATGGAGAGCCTTCCAGACCAATCGTCCATAAATACCTTGGTCTTCCCTGAAAATTATGGTCTTGGAGACCAAGAGTGGGACCCTATTATCTAAAGCTTCGGTTCACGATTGAAATTCAGGAGGGGCCCTTCTCGCTTGCTCTATAATTCCTTAGCAGTACTACTATGATCAAGGGCTATATCCTCTATCCAATTTGCATATCTCATATCAAACTACTACTTTCCAATTTACGTAGTGGGGAAATTACTGCAATGGTAAGTTTTACTCCCCAAAGTGCCAAAAGTGATAAGAGAGGCTAAATGAGATGTCAACAAATTAGAGAAAACAATAGCATAGAAAATGGCTTGAAACATGGTGATGGTCCATAAGCTCGGATTCTGAAAAAGAAAACAAGCTGGAAGCGGTTCTTGCTTAGGGTGAGGATTGCCAGATTCACCACTCCTAGTATAAACCAGCTCCTTCAAGGGCTCGGACAAAAAGATGAAGTTCGATTACTTGCCATTCTACCGCATACACCTACATGGCTATTTGGACAACACCAAAACTGCCCAGCAATAAGTAGTCCGTGCTATGAAACATAACGATCAGATAAATGACAAACCATACATTAATATCATATTAATACCAAATTACTCTGATACTTACATGGCTAGCAAGCATGTACCATAGTAAATAGTATGCAGCACCAGCCCAAGCAGTTTCAGCAAAGACACCAGCAGTCCTTTTCAGCTCTGAAGTTAAAGGAAATATCCGGAGAAACCGGGGAATATATTGAAGCAAGACAATGAATAACAATGCATTTTTTGTAGCCAATACATCGCTGCCTTTTGATCCTCCAAGGAATCTCCAAATCACAATCTGCACATAATAGGAAGGAGTCAGCAAAATATGTGAAGTGTCTCCCTAAACACATACAACCAGAAAACAGAAAAATCCAAACATAAACCTGACTTATGAAACTCTTCTATAATAAGCAAATGCTTCATACAATATTAGAATATAACCATTCAATATATATATATATATATATATATATATATATATAGAGAGAGAGAGAGAGAGAGAGAGAGAGTAGAGTTCCTGAGGTTAACCTCATATAAGCTTATATGAGGTGGCGCTCACAAAACATAAGGCGCCCACTTTGTTTGGATGATCCAAAGTCCAAACCATTCATTTGCAAGGCCCCATCATAGATAGGGTGTGTACCAAAAATCAGCTCCATTGGATCATCTTAACCCCTCCAAAAGTGGAGGCAAAAAGTGTCTATCCATTTTGCCCTCCACTTTTGGATGGGCAAAAATCAGCTCCATTGCCCTCCAATGGAGCTGATTTTTTGTACACACCCTATCTATGATGGGGCCTTTCAAATGAATGCTTCGGATAATCCTAACAATGTGGGCCCCTTATGTTTTGTAAGCGCCACCTCATATAAGCTATATGAGGTTAACCTCAGGAACCCTTTTCTCATATATATATATATGAGGAAAAAGATTGTGCACTTGAGCGCACCAAGCTTATGGTGCGCTCGAGGGCCCAATCACATGGGGGCCCGACTTTGTTACGATGATCCAAAGCATTCATTTGAAAGGCCCTTACATAGATGGGGTGTGTACAAAAAATCAGCTCCATAGGATCATCCTAACCCATCCAAAAGTGGAGGGCAAAATGGACAGACACCGTTTGCCACAAATATGCCCATTTTTGCCCTCCACTTTTGGAGGGGTTAGGATGATCCAATAGAGCTGATTTTTGTTACACACCCTATCTATGATGGGGCCTTGCAAATGAATGTTTTGGATCACCACAAAAAATGTGGGATCCATGTGATTGGGCCCTCGAGCGCACCATAAGCTTGGTGCGCGAGCGCACAATCTTTTTCCTCTATATATATATTTGACCACTAGAGATACCATATTAAATTCAAAAAATTCATCATTAATATGTTATTTAAAAAAACACAACCTACAAACAATGCAGGAATTACTTCTTTGTCAAATGGAAAAAGGGAAAAAGAAAAGGAATCCATGTATGTGCGTTGGCTCCTTTTGCATTTTCATGCCGTTAACAAAGTATCATTTGCCTGTTAAGAGAAAAAAAAACGAAATACAATGTATGCAAATCCATCTTACCAAAAACAACCAGCACACCTTGATCAAAATGACAATATCATTTCTAAGAACATATCCAGGTAACATCAATCATCCGTATGATTCCTCATCTCTTAGATTGGGACGAAGGTTCAATCGGTTGCTGAATGGCAACCTCGAAATATTTATGGATATTTTTCATAAATTTTTTGACTAATTTTGTACAGCATAAGTGGAGTTTGTCAATTTATAGGTTATTGAAAAGTGCAAGAGCCAAGCTTTATGATTACAAGAGATGAAGGTACTGGAACAAATCATTCGAATAAGAAACGGAGATGAAGGTAATGGAACAAAGAGGATAATTGTCATCAATTTTTAGACCTTCTCGATCAGATCCAAACATAGAAAATATTTTTCGAAGTGGTTTGGTTCCCTTCGAGCAGTATTGAAGGCACTGGAACAAATCATTCGAATAAATTTTGGTTATTTTCAGTTTTTTTTTTTAATTGAATGGAAAATTATATAAAAAACTTTACATTTACAGCAAATACTCCACTAATTACACCATTCCCCTCATGTTTTTTATTTGCCTAATAGAATCTCTCAGCTCTTTTGCATCCCGTCTCCTGCTAACACTTGATGACTTCCATCCATTGAAATTGAGTTTAATGCATCAACAGCTGGTGCAAAATACTGAACCGATAACCCTACAGAATCTTTCCCAATATGAAGTTGAGACCCAAAACCAGAGTGCAAGAGATTCATTTCATTAGACCATAGCATTACGATTATAAGAGATGAAATGTAGTGATCCATTACACATTTCAGCAAAACATGAAAAAAGAAGTAAGAACAGCACTATTATACTACATGACTGAACTGTCGAGTAGCAACTATAACAACCAAAAAGGCTGGTTAAGCATATCACATAGTATCCACACTCGTACATAAAAGAATTCTAAAACAATAAATGCAATATTTCAATTTTCAAATCATCATTTAAGACAAAATCATGTAGCAACGTAAGCAAATAAATATGGATTTCGCAGACAAACAAAAACAAGGTTTCCAATTTGTGGGCCCCAAAACCGAAAAAACAACAAACTTGAGAACAGTTATTCAAACCTGTGGAAGGGGTAGCACAGCCAGAAAGTCTATGATAAAATACCGTCTCAAGTAGCGCTTAGCTATTTGTGCAGGGTCTATCACAAGTTCACCTCTGCCAAAAACCCGAGATGATGGAGCAATGTAAGCTGTGCGGAATTGCAGAGCCATGTGAATAACATAGAATAAATCAATGACGGTCCGAATCGTAGTGGATGCTATCGCCACCTTCCGGTCTATGCTGAGGCAATTCGATTCAATATCAACTACTGGAAGATAAAAAAATAAAGGATCCACAGATACCGCCAGAATACAAGATATGAGGAAAAGCCTATTCCAAAGCTGAAGGAATTTGTCTTGAGGGTCAAATATCTTCTTCTCCGAGACCTTAAGATCTTCTGCAAAAACTGCCTTAGAAACCCCAAATCGAAGCGATCGACCAAGTGACTTGATTCTTTCAGACCCTTTTCTCATCCCTCTCTTGAAAGATTTTGATGCAGTGTTGGGCTTCTTGCCACGACTCAACCCCTCGATATTAAACCCACACCGGTTCATCCCGCTTGTATCAGACGACAAGGATACTCTGGAGTCCAAGTCATCCAGCCTAAAATATAAAAACCAATGCCAGTATAAACAAAGGTTAGATGCTATAGTATTTTGCTATAGTACTAAAAAAGAAAGCATAACTAACAGGATGAAGAACTATATAACCTCTAATTTCCATTCAAAGAAAGGAGCATGACAAATACTATAATGAACCTACCAAATAAAACCATTTTAACTCTAATTATAAAGCCTTCCAACATACACTAACAAAGTCTGTAAATCCAGACTGACATAAATAAAGGTTTATAAGAAGCATTAGAAGCTTTGTGAAAATGAAAGATATGACCAGTGCTAGGATAAAAGTTCAGAGGAAGTTCTAATCCCACATTGAAACCAAGATTCAGTGGAAGCTGAAAGAGTCGAAAAAGAAAATCAAGGGTTGGAAAGAAGTGTCCTATAGATTCCTAAAAGGAGAAAGGCTAAAATGAGGATAGAAGAACAAAGGTAGCGAATACTAAAGAGTACGAGTATGAGGATATTTTCTCCGGAATGGAAAAATCATTTGGTGTCAGAAATCTAATCTAAGGCTTTGTGGCTTAAAGAGAGAGATAGGCACACTGTTTTTCTCTCAAGATAGCCAATGAAAGATATAAATTGTATCATGTATGACATGTAAAAAAAAAAAATTGTATCATGAATGACATGTCCAAAAAAAAAAAAAAATTGTATCTTGATGAATGGACTCAATGGAGTCTTCGTAGAGAATGATTGGATTGTGGAAGATATCGTGAGATTCTACAAGAGGTCTACTATAGGGATGAGAGTTTTTTCACTGGCTTGGAAAGCTCGTATATCCGCTCCTTACCAAGTGATAAAACTCGTGAGCTTGAATTGGGGTTTAGTGAGGCCTAATCACGCATCTTCTATATCCTTAAGCAGTTAAAACAATCAAGTTGTTGAGGAATCAAGAAACTATCATGATACTCTTTTAGAAAGTAATAATGTTTCATGCTGGTCAAATAAATTAGAACATCGCATGGACATGTACTGCTCACACAGGATTTTTAATTCCCATAAAAAGTTCTGGCCACCATAAATCACATATGTAGCCACCATGGATAAGAAAAAAGACAAGCCCACCAGTGAAGATAATTAAATAAGGGAGCTGATATTTCCCCACCCCCTTTTTGCACACATGACCCTTTTTGTGCGAAAAATGAATTGTTTTTGTTAAAATGGCAAATTACTTGTCCAACCCGCTTAATCGTAGAACTGAGATGGATAAACAATGAGGAAACAGGGAAGAAAAGAGGGAGGGAAAGAGAAAGAGTGACTGAGCGAGAGAGAGAGAGAGAGAGGATGTCCAATTACAATGGGAGATATGTGACATATACAATGGCTATGGTTCTCCTCCGTGTAGAAGCAGCAGCCATGGCTGATTCAATGACAATGATGATTCCAACTATAAGTAAATCTCGATTGACTCCTCTGACCTCTCTATTCATTTTCCTTTCTCATTCCTCACATTCAAGATTTTGGTTCAGCAAAATGAAGGTGAAGTCGATTTAATTCGGTTTTTTTTCTTTTTATGGCTCTTTGTGTGTTTCTATCAATAACCATCGGATTCAGAGTTAACCTTTGGTTGGGAGATGGATTTTTTTAGCCGTTAAGGTCAGGACTTGAGCACAACACAGCCCTTCATTAAGGAGTGAGCATCATTTGCTAGTCTGGTCACTTGGTTAGCCAACCAGAGGGGCTTCACCACAATCTGCTTCACGATTGAGCTCAACACAGTCTCTCTCTCTCTCTCACACACTCTCTGCCAGAAATATTAATCCAATCCACAATGATGTACTGGAAAATACAGCATTTTTGTTACTTGACGTACCGTCAGAACAAGCAAATGCAATGGGTACTACCCATAACGATGTACCAAAAAAATACAACATTTTTGTTACTTGACCAACCATCAGAAGAAACAAATATAACAGATACTAATCAATAAGATCGATGAAGTAGCCATTATTGCAAAAAGCAGGCAATTGAAAGCAATGCTCATGCTTGTAGTCCTCCAAGCTACCCAAATCCATTATTGAAAAATGCAGGCAATTGAAAGCAATTGTCATGCTTGTAATTCTCCAACCTACCAACATTTCTGTAATTCTCCAACCTACCAACATCTCTCTCTCTCTCTCTCTCTCTCTCTCTCTCTCTCTCTCTCTCTCTCTCTCTCTCTCTCTCTCTCTCTCTCTCTCTCTCTCTCTCTCTCTCTCTCTCCCATAAAGGCATTCAGTCCATAATGCTGTACCAGGAAATACAACATTTGTGTTACCTGACCAATCTTCAGAAGAAGCAAATACAATAGTAAGATTGATGAAGTAGCAATTAGAGCAAAACACAGTGCATGCGTAGTGTTTTGATCTGAGATGTCAATTCTTCCATGTTTCAGCAGTAGCATATTGTTCCATGGAGCTAAGGTCCAAAGGAATAAATGTGCGTGCGTGCGTGGTAACGTGTCAATATAGTTAATTTTTTGAAAGAAAAGGTGGGAATGAAAACCGTAAAGAAAAGGGCAGCAATATCAGCTCCCTAAAATAAAGGTCTTCAAAGAGTTTACATTTGCTGCCAACTAAACAAAGGGCTTCATAACCTTTCAAAGATTGAACTAGCAGCTACAACACAATGCACTCTCCAGTCCCATTGGCCTAATGAATTCCAAGATAAAGCTTCATAACTTTTGATAAGCTTCATACCAAAAAGTGAAAATGAATGGAACATTTGAAAGAAAGGATGCCCACGGTCACTGTGGGGAAAACGATCAAACAGGTTGCAGCCTTCACTGGAAAGCAAAACAGTAAAAAGGCTCATAGTGGGGGAAAACACTAAAAAGACAAGCTTCATTGCAAGGACAAAATAACAAAGGCTAGCCTTTACCATGGTAAAAAGGCCAATATCTATGGATAAAATCTAATAACAGCCGTTGGTTTTATTATAGCCAGCTAGCAAGAAGAACTAAAAACACGCTTCCAGGTATGACTTGTAGTTGGCTGAAACTAATTCGTTTTGGAACATTTAGGCCAAATCTAGAAACAGTGGCTACTTTAAGTGGTTAATATCTAATTAGGTTTCGCCTCAAGTGATTGTCACCTATGGGCAAAATACTTGGACAAGTGGTCAATCAAGGATAAAGCTCTCCCCACCACTTCGATGCACAGCAAATGCCACCAGCCAATGTAGCGAGCTTTGCCAAAAAAGAGCCCTTTACCAAGGATTCAAGACGATGCAATAGAAAAAAGGCATTGAGTCCAAGTTTAATACTCATCAAAAAATCCAAAATTCTAAGTCCAGAGTATTCCTGCAACCATCTTCTCCAATCAGTGAAGACAAGAAGATGTATCATCTAAAAAACCGACCAGGGAGATCTGGGGTAAGCAAGAACGTAAGACATCCTAGAAGGAATGAAAGAGAACCAAAGAATAGATGTATTCCAATTGTGAGAAAGCTGCCCTAAAAAGGAAAACATAGCAGCATCTTTGCTTGTGGGTTTTCTGTGACAAACTTTCAAATGTGAGCGTGAACTTTTGTTAAATTTCTTCAAGGTTAAAAATCGCTATTTTCCACAGGAATTAAAAAGTCAAAGAAGATGAATTAGTTTCAATAGGCAAAGAGGCGAAGAGACTTCAGTAATTGTGGAATATCTAAAAACTGTTTCAAATTGGCATTGCTAGACCGAAATCATGCTTAAAACTTTCATTTGTTTTGTGGCTGGCACTACTAAATTTTTGTGCAATTATGAACTTTAATCTCATATCTCTAGCTAAAATTTTAAGACGAATATGGAAGTGGACAAGCAATTAAGTACTCAGCAAGGAGAACTCTGGTAGAGTGAAACTTGAATCAAGAAGGAAAGATATCCCAATATAATAAATACAAGAACTCTGTTAGAGTGAAACTTGAAACAAGAAGGAAAGATGTCCCAATGTAAAAAATACATAAGAGAAGAGAGAAATAGACCATGGAAGGAAAGTGCAGGATTACATAAACATTATACTACAGTGTCACTTCCACCCTCATTGTAGATGTGGGTCAAACAATTCATACTTGATGAAGAAATGTTACAAATGTAATAACCTACAACGGCAAGACAGGCTTATCGAATACATGTTAATGATACTTTGGCATAATAATACTAATCAAAATTAGGTTAAATCTTAAAAATGTACTTAATACATGGAAAACAGCAATAGCAAATTTCATAACAAATTAAAAAGAGAGTGGATGTCATTAGATATGAAAACATTGTTGGCTTATCAATTTATCATGTACCTTACAAACTTCTCTCTCTGACCGGCCACATACTGCGATTTGTAACCACCACCACCACCACCACCACAATCAAACATTTTGTACAGATTAATATCACAAAGTTACCAAGTTGCAGATCATCACATGGCGGCCATCCACAGAAGAGTTACAGCTCAACACAAAATCAAAATAGTGGCCTTTGCATCCAATGTCATCGATAAAAAAAAAAAAACTCCTACACCACAAAGCCACAAAAACATGTCAAAGCAGCACTATATTCCCAAACCTACTAATAAATAATGATGCTTGTAAAAATGCAATTTTCTATTAAATTGAAGGGTTTTTGTAATGGGACATGCCATAACCACCCAATAAAAATTATCCCTCAGAAATGTTTTTCTTGCAATCCGGAATAGCAGATTCCTGGGAGAATTTCCCCTGCTATGATCTGATGCTCTCAATTAGATGTATGTTGCAGTCACTGAACCCTATAATCCAAAACTTTCAAACCCTAGAATACTAGAATTAAAGAAACCCTAAAAATCCCAATTCCAACTTAAAAATCACACAATTTTCTTGCAGCAATTTCTCTTTTAACCTTATGTAATCCATGATCATCAATACCAATCAGAAACAACATGAGCAACCAGAAATACGTGGAGAAACAAATCCGAACTTTTTCAAAAAAAAAAAAAAAACCTGATTGAATACCTAAAATCAAAAACTTCGATTCGTTTTCTTCGTTTCCTTAATTTTTTTCGTGAAAATCCTCAATAACCTAAGGCGATGTTATAAAGCTGATAAATTTCAGAAATTTTCAACAACGGAAAAAGAATGGAATGGATTGAAAAAAGAAAGAAAAATAAATAAATGAGATTATAAGGTTCTTTTGGGATCCTTACTCTTATTCGGAGGGTTGTAAGGAGAGAGAGAGAAACAGAGAGACAATTGTGAATACGAAAATTGCAGAAGAGAATAGAGAGACGAGAAGGTGATGATGAAAGATTAGGATCAATAGTCAGGATCGCCGTATGGAAGAAACGGAAACCCCCTGTTTTATGAGAGAGAGAAAAGGAGAGATGGTTTTATAACAGTGCTAACTCACCTTGTCTTTTATGGAAGAAACGGAAACCCCCTGTTTTATTCGCCTCTCTCTTCTTCTGTTTTTTAATGGTATTTTTGCCTCTTTTTCTTACTTGGGACAGCCCCCTCCCAGTGTATTTAATACTATTTATGAGTTGGGAATTCTGGTAATGATATTTTCACCCCCTCTGCATTACGATGCGCTCCCCTAATAACGTGATTTGACGTGAATAGTGTGCAATTTTAACGCTTTTTGACGTCAAATCAGGTTACAAGTGGAGCGCATGCGTAATGCTGGGGTGAAAATATCATCGCCCTTATGACTACTTTTAAAACCTAGGGAGCTGTCCCAATTAAGAAAAAGGTTGTGAACGTATCATTTTCCTTTCCAAAAAGCTCTCTTTTTAAGGTAGGTTCTAAATAGTAAAAGACAAGGTTAATTAGTGCCATTATCAAAACATAATAGTGCCAATATAAAATCACAAAACTCGTTGGACGACAAAATGGATGACGATCTGCTGGTTGTAAAACTGGCATTATTCTTATAATCTTATGTCTCTTTTGAGACATATTTTTTTGGGAGGAGCGCTAAAGTGATGGGCCCCATGGAAAAACCAGTCGCAATGGCGCTCAATTGGATCCATGTCACCCAATTGAGAATTGAAAAATACAAAATTAAAGAAATGATAAATGGGATTTGGTGATGAGGATACAACAAAGATGCCCTTGTGGCTAGGTTTTTGCAAGAGCGCCCTTTGATGTAGCACTCTCATATTTAGGAGATACACAAAAAAAAAAAATCATTTGCGGGGATCAAAAACACCATATTCGACATGGACCCATTGCCATGTGTAAGATGATGATCGGATCCGTGCATGTCGTTGGCCAGTACAAGTCCATCCCATTGACCTGAACCCATTTGGTTGCCCTGGTCAGGGCCCATAAGATGACATTCTCAGGCCTGTTTGTTTGAGACTATGCTAACTGATTGTGAGTCCAATAATTGGTTTTGGACTCAAAATTAAACGTAAATTTGAGTCCAATAATTGGTTTTGGACTCACAATCAGTTGGCATAATCTCAAATGAACAGGGCCTATAGTGTTGACCGGACATGGTCATTTTCGTTCATCAAGATCAGATGGTCTTGATAAGCGATCTCAGTTTCTTTTATAGGAAATGATATTTTTGCAACCCCTTTCCAGCATTTCCACCCCCTTTGTTTGTCTTTAGATGATCTTGACTTGATGAACGCGCGGAACATGTGCTTAGTGATCTGATACCTTGATTATCGAATAACAATATCAATGGATCTTATATATTCTAACATGAGAAACGTTGGAGAGGCGAGCATTGACGCCATTGTAGCAAGTAGACAGAGAATAAAGAATGAGAACAGTAGGGAAAAAAAAGAAAGAATAGGTGAACAGAAAGATCAATTTTACGTCCATTATAATGTAAGATTTGAAACTTGCCATGTAAATCTCTTCAGGTCAATGATGTGAGAGTTGTAATCAATGTACATATAAATTATAGCAAACTATTGGAAAGATTACATATCTAGCCTTTCACTTTCTTGTGAATGGCTGAGATTAAAAAACATGTGCTTTAGGCCCTGTTCGTTTAAGATTATGACACATGAAGAATTTGCTAATTTTGTTTCTTATAATTGATTTTGGACTCACAATCCGTTGTCATAATCTTAAATGATCAGGATCTTAGTGAGACTAATCTCAGCTCTTCCCAAAAACAGCGGAAACATTCTCCCAAGGCCCTGATTGTTTTGGATTTTGAGAACCAAAATCAGTCTACTCAAAATCCTAAATGAGCTGGGCTTAAAAATAAAGCTTAACTACTCAATAATGCATATTTGCTAATAGGAGGTGCACGCACGTTGCTGCCCACAATCAGAGTAGTACTAGTGCAAGCTCAGAGGGATTTGATGTGAACCGCTGACCCAACTTCTTTAGATTCTTCATTTGCAGTCCTCAATAATTCCTGGATGCAAATGTTCTGGAAATCCGGAAAATGAATGCCTTTCACTTTTTATGTCTACAGCTACAAGTTTTTGTATTGTTTGTGGCCTTATAGTCCGGTCATTTTCAAAAAGTACTGTATGGCCCACTCCATGGGATCATCCAAGCTATTCATTTGTTGGGCTACAACCCCAGAAATCATTTCCATAGGATGATCTAACCCTCCTATCTATAGAGATTTCAATGAATGGTTTGGATCATCCTATAGAGTCAGTTCCCAAAATGATCTCAGAAGCCAATTGGTAAAAGAAAAAACAACCTGAGTTTGTGCAATTATTAAAACATGGTAGTGCCAATATCAGTAGCATTTATTATATACTAGTAAAATATGCATTTGCACCGCACGTGCCACTGAGGTATTTTACAATTTGTTTATTTCAATATTTATTAATGAATTAGTATAACTTTTTAAAAATATTGTTCAATATTACTACGTAATTATTGTTAATTTCAGAAGAAATTTTATATTAGAATAATCAAAGAAATGACAACATGATCAATTAGTAGAAGAAACAGGGAAAAAAATTCTTTGCAAGAACAAATAAACTTCTCTGATTTATTGGAGGAAGAAATAAATGTTGTGGGATGGCATGGATCGAATGTTTGCCTGAAACTGAGTTTTTCTAGAGGCTCCCTTCAATTCAGCATTCTTCTTGAAAGAAAGGAGATATTTTTTTGCAAGGAGGAGAGAGTGTTTGAGAGGCAGAGAGATAAGACTGTACACGTATCATATACATATCACAAACCTAAGCAAATCTGCATCAAGTTTCGAATCTATAAAAAATCAAATCATAATGATAGTTCTTGCAGAACCTAATTCTATCATTTCAGCTACCTATGAACATGCAATTCTCCAATTGCCAGCTTCCACCACCGAACAAGATCTCGCCATCTAGCGGTTTCTAAGAACCAAAGAACAAAAAGGCATGATAAAAATCTCCAAACCCTATTTCAAAACATCAGCAGAACAAGCACAACTCTTCCCGAAGCTTTTGATCCATCGGAGAGACTGGGCTCTTAGTAACAATTTTACCTACTAAGATTGATAAAAATAAAATGTAAATCAAGTTCAAATAGATATTATACAGTCTATACGGATTTTCTTTTGAAAACCATAGGCACCTGATCAGGATTTCCGACTGAGAAATAAAAAAATATACAGAAATAAGAATTCCCACAAATAACATGGCAAATGGCAGGGACATTGCAGCAGTGAAATGGCGAAAGTACCCTAGACAAATCCGACTTAGTGAAATGGCAGGGACATTGTAGCATTGCAGGCAAGGGCCCCGTGCAATGCACGGGCCGACAAAGAATTGTACAGACCACATCATAGGTTGATCCAAACCGTCCATGTGATGGAACAGAACATAAATAGGTTGTGCCCGTAAAATCATTTCCATAAGCTGATCCTAGCCCTCCAATCTATAGAGGTTTCCATAATTTTTGTTCTTCTTAAGGTGCCCGGAATTCATCAATTTTTTTACAGGTGTCCTGCATTCGTAATATCAAACTTTTCGTAATTTGACCCTCACATAGTGAATAAGGAAAAATAGTTTTTTCATCATCGTTAGGGGTGTAACTCGGGTCGGGTTGAGGCCAACCCGAGGAACCCATTTTTCCAACCCAACCCGATTTCCAATTCGGGCTGGGTTGGGTCGGGTTGACCCAATTTGATATGGTACCAATTGTTGACCACCTCAACTCAAGCCGGGTTGTTTTGGATTTTGGGAACCAATAGTGACTCACCAATAATCAGTTTTTAACTCACAATCGGTTCTCAAAATCCAAAACAAACAGGGACTAACAATTAACAAAGGAAAATGTTATCTGCAGTACTATATTTTGATGATCACAATCCTCCTCACTTGATTAAAGTACGGTATGGCCCGCACCATAGGATTATTCAAACCGTCCATTGTGGACTGTGGAGACTATTTCAATGTTGAAAAAGAAAAACACATATACAGAATTTCTTCAGATGGAACCCAAATTCGGGTTTTGGGTCGGGTTGTCAACCCGACCCAACCCGATTTGCGAAAAATCTTAACCCGACCCTCGTGGGAATATCTAAGAACATCGATGGTTTCAAATTATATATAGTGCTAATGTCCTCACTGCCATATTTTATAATGGCACTACTCACCGTATTTTGATGATCGCACTCCTCACTTTGTTAAAATGTATGGTATGACCCGTACCATAGGATGATCCAAACCGTCCATTAGATGGGTCATTGCCTAAATAGGTTGTGCTCTAAAAATAATTTTCATAGGTTGATCCTAACCCTCCGATCTATAATTTTTATAGGTTGATCCAACCGTCCATGTGATGGAACACAACATCAATCGGTTGTGCCCGTAAAATTATTTCCATAGGCTGATCGTAGCCCTCCAATCGATAGAGGTTTCCATAATTGTTGTTCATCTTCAGGCGCTCGACATCCATCAATATTTTGTAACTTGTCCCGAATGCGTCATATAACGTAGTTTTTTCGTCATTGTCATATGTCTATACCTCCTTTTGGTAGTTTTTTTCGTAATTGTCATAGACAGGTACCATATGTCGGTACTTTTCGTATGCAATTGACGATTGTATCCTCAAATCATTTCTCATTCCGAGAAACTTCTAGCATCAAAATGACTTAAATGCCCCTAGCTAATTAGTAGAAGAAACAGGGAAAAAATTTCTTTGAAAGAACAAATAAACTTCTCTGATTTATTGGAGGAAGAAATAAATGTTGTGGGGTGGCATGGATCGAATGTTTGCCTGAAACCGAGTTTTGCCAGAGGCTCCCTTCAATTCAGCATTCTTCTTGAAAGAAAGGGGATATTTTTTTGCAAGGAGGAGAGAGTGTTTGAGAGGCAGAGAGATAAGACTGTAAACGTATCATATACATATCACAAACCTAAGCAAATCTGCATCAAGTTTCGAATCTATAAAAAATCAAATCATAATGATAGTTCCAGCAGAACCTAATTCTATCATTTCGGCTACCTATGAACATGCAATTCTCCAATTACCAGCTTCCACCACCGAACAAGATCTCGCTATCTAGCGGTTTCTAAGAACCAAAGAACAAAAAGCATGATAAAAATCTCCAAACCCTATTTCAAAACATCAGCAGAATAAGCACAACTCTTCCCGAAGCTTTTGATCCATCGGAGAGACTGGGCTCTTAGTAACAATTTTACCTACTAAGATTGATAAAAATAAAATGTAAATCAAGTTAGAATAGATATTATACAGTCTATACGGATTTTCTTTTGAAAACCATAGGCACCTGATCAGGATTTCCGACTGAGAAATATAAAAAATACAGAAATAAGAATTCCCACAAATAACAAGGCAAATGACATGGACATTGCAGCAATGAAATGGCGAAAGTACCCTAGACAAATCCGACTTAATGAAATGGCAGGGACATTGCAACATTGAATGCAAGGGCCCCGTGCAACGGGCCGACAAAGAATTGTACATACCACATCATAGGTTGATCCAAACTGTCCATGTGATGGAACAGAACATAAATAAGTTGTGCCCGTAAAATCATTTCCATAGGCTGATCTTAGCCCTCCAATCTATAGAGGTTTTCATAATTTTTGTTCCTCTTAAGGTGCCCGGAATTCGTCAATTTTTTTACAGGTGTCCTGCATTCGTAATATCAAACTTTCCGTAATTTGACCCTCACATAGTGAATAAGGAAAAGTAGTTTTTTTGTCATCGTTAGGAGTGTAACTCGGGTCGGGTTGAGGCCAACCCGAGGAACCC
This sequence comes from Tasmannia lanceolata, assembly GCF_043159265.1. Classification (NCBI taxonomy): domain Eukaryota; kingdom Viridiplantae; phylum Streptophyta; class Magnoliopsida; order Canellales; family Winteraceae; genus Tasmannia; species Tasmannia lanceolata. Next base: position 61,537,975 of record NW_027518692.1, on the reverse strand, counting down.
ATTTTTCCAACCCAACTCGATGTCCAACCCGGCTGGGTTCAACCCGACCCAACCCGATTTGCAATTTCCTCAACCCGATTTCCAATTCGGGCTGGGTTGGGTCGGGTTGACCCAATTTGATATGGTACCAATTGTTGACCACCTCAACTCAAGCCGGGTTGTTTTGGATTTTGGGAACCAATAGTGAGTCACCAATAATCAGTTTTTAACTCACAATCGGTTCTCAAAATCCAAAACAAATAGGGACTAACAATTAACAAAGGGAAATGTTATCCGCGGTACTATATTTTGATGATCACAGTCCTCACTTGATTAAAGTACGGTATGGCCTGCACCATAGGATTATCCAAACCATTGTGGACTGTGGAGACTATTTCAATGTTGAAAAAGAAAAACACATATACAGAGCTTCTTCAGATGGAACCCAAAATTCGGGTTTCGGGTCGGGTCGGGTTGTCAGACAACCCGACCCGACCCGATTTGCGAAAAATCTTAACAACCCAAATTCGGGTTGAACCCGACCCTCGTGGGAATATCCAAGAACATCGATGGTTTCAAATTATATATAGTGTTAATGTCCTAACTGCCATATTTTATAATTGCACTACTCACCGCATTTTGATGATCGCACTCCTCACTTTGTTAAAATGTATGGTATGGCCCGTACCATAGGATGATCCAAACCGTCCATTAGATGGGCCACTGCCTAAATAGGTTGTGTCCTAAAAATAATTTTCATAGGTTGATCCTAACCCTCCGATCTATAGAGAGTTATAGGTTGATCCAATCGTCCATGTGATGGAACACAACATCAATCGGTTGTGCCCGTAAAATCATTTCCATAGGCTGATCGTAGCCCTCCAATCGATAGAGGTTTCCATAATTGTTGTTCCTCTTCAGGTGCTCGGCATCCGTCAATATTTTGTAACTTGTCCCGAATGCATTATATAACGTAGTTTTTTCGTCATTGTCATATGTCTATACCTCTTTTTGGTAGTTTTTTTTCATAATTGTCATAGACAGGTACCATATGTCGGTACTTTTCGTATGCAATTGATGATTGTATCCTCAAATCATTTCTCATTCCGAGAAACTTCTAGCATCAAAATGACTTAAATGACCCCAGCTAATAGGATACAGTAAGAAGTTTTTCTAAAAGGACATGGAATTATCATATGTAATTATTTTTTGGGAACAATCAATTTATATTGTGGCCCATTAAATGGACGGTTTGGATCATCCTATGATACAAGGCGTACGATTCTGCTTGTTCGCACATCCTTTGCTGCAAAGTACGGTTTGTGCAAAGGTGGCTAGCAATACATAATAGCAATGAATAATAATCAAGATTTTTTTTATAGGAATTTGCTAGCCACCTTCGCCAAGCGTACTTTTCTGCTTGTTCGCCCATCCTGCGAAGTACGGTTTGTGCAAAGGTGGCTAGCAATACATAATAGCAATAAATAATAATCATGCGCGGGTACTAGGTTTTAAATGAAAATTTACGGGAAAATGGAAGCCAAGCAGAAAAATTATGAAAAAAATACCAAACAGGTACTGAAATATGACAATTACAGCCAAAACTACAAATAAAATTGAAAAATTATGACAATTACGGACAAAAAAGGCAAAAAATGAGACAGCTAGCCTTTTTTTTAAACTCTTGTGGAAGGGCATATGAGAAGCGGCAATGACGAAAAAGAAGTAGTGAAAAAGGACATACTTGGGAGTTTTATGAAAATTAAGGCGGGACGCATAAGGAAATAGCAGGAAAGAAGCGGACGATTTTTCAGAGATTTTCCCTTTTAGTAGTAAAGGATTATCGGTGAGTCTCACAATAATTCAAAGGAGATGATATTTTCACCCCCTTTGTAACGAGAACAGTGGGCAACTTTAATGCTTGTTGACATCAAATCACGTTAACAGGGGGTGAATTCGTACTGCAGGGGTGAGAATATCATCGCCCTAATTCAAAATGAAAACTGAATATAGACACTAATTTAGCAAATAATTCTCAAAATAATAGTAGAAAGATTTGTACCATTTAAAAAAGGGACTTGCTAGGCAATATTGCAGAAAGCCATTTTGTGGCCGCCTTTTGCATGTCATGACAGCCATGTCAGATGAATTAATTGAATAACACAATCTAACAAGAAGTCAACATGTGTGGCAGCCATCACATGCAAAAGACGGCCGTGAAATCTTTGTGCGAAATTGCCTGCAAATCCCTATAAAAATAGAAATATGTGAATCAAATCCCCAATTTGTTGAACTTGCCTTGCCGATTTATTCATAAATTCGAACTTAAAACCTAAGCTGTCATACATGAACTCTTTATCACTTTCTAAAGAGAAGAAAATATTGATCTTATCATAGGTCTTTAGATAGACACAGCTTTATTAGAATAAAATTATTATAGAAACACATATAAATGAATTGAATTGCTAGCGTCCATCGCAAAAGCCATTTCACGGCTGGTCAGTCGCATGTCAGACCAGCCACCTTATGAATGAAGACAACAGTTTTTGTCTCCATTCACGAGGCGGCTGGTCTGACATGCAACAGACCAGCCGCGAAAAGCCTTTTGCAATGGACCTTAGCAAATCCCATAAATGAAAACCCTCATATGCCAAGGAATCTATCACATCGTTAGCCTCTCTAAAGACATGGTCAAGAATCTCATCCACTACACTAGCTAACTGCCAAAGGCCCTGTACTATGACAAAACACCCAAGCTATAACATTAAATATCTCACAGCTTAACCCATCACTGAAAGAACCCCCCAACAAAAGTGAACAGAGGAATTTCATGGTTTCTCACCCTTCATCCTCATTAACAGGTTTATTAACTTACTGATTTGATCTATCCGAGGAAATTCATAATCACCAAATGGAGCACTAGATTGCAGAGCACAAAATCAGCAAAAGCTCTTTCCGGTGGTAGATCCTGCATTGAATGGGAAGCCTATCAAACTACAAGGATGCCGGTTTTATACGCCAGGGAGCTTACTATGATTGATTAGTGAAGTTTACCTTGAATTCCTTGTTCTCTTTGTTGACTTGTATGCGGAGACAAACTGTCATCAAAAGAGGGAATATTCGTAATACTCAGTTGTAAAACTGAACAAGCATCATTATCATACAAGCATAGGAGATTCAGGGGTGCTGTATCTACCTGCAAGCACTGCTGTACCAATGCAAGAAAGTACTCCTGAAAGGAACGAGTTGAATGGAAATGATCCAACTATTGCCATGTAAGCCACCTGTGTGCACAGTAAAAGATACAAGAACAGTTACCAACTGGATAATAAATAGGTTGATCATGGGAAGATTAATGGTGGGAGAATGTACATTAAGCCTAAGAAATGATAACAGGAATAAAAGCCAAATTAACCCACTTCTGTTTGTTTGTTAATGAAGTCGACTATTTATTGGGAGAATTTCATTGAGTGGGATCTATTCATCCTAAAACATATTGCTAAAAACCATTGTTTTCGGCTAGAGAAGATCTCCACTGGTTGTGAAGAAATAACTATCCAGTCAAATTATCAATCTGGTTGGTTTCTTTGAAACTTACAAAGGGGTCTCCACCAAGGTGACCCATTACCGCATTTTCTTTTTACAATGATCCGAAAAGGGGTGACTATAATAATTGCTAAGGTGGATGATTGTGGTCTCATAGAAGGTATTACTATTAATGAAGTGGGAGTCATAGCACATCTTCAATTTGCCGTTGATACCCTTAATTTTTTGCAGGACGGAAATGATGCTTAATGACAGCTTGAAAATGGTGGTAAGATGGGTGGAAACGATTAAAGGCTTGACGGAGAAAATTGGAAAGAATGATGAGGAAATGTAGACAACATTTTTACGCATTGTTTGATGGTGGGTTCAGTTTGGGCAGAAGTGCTGAAATAGTTTGATGCTATGTGCCTATGTGGGCTATGCCGAGGACTGTTTCTTTGAGGCATGGAGGAGTTGCCATCTCAGTTCAATGGGCAGAACTTTGTGGGAGATGACTTTCTATGCCGTTTACATGGTTCCTTTGGGGGAAAAGGAGAAATAGTCTTTGAAAACGGGAAGTGTTCACTGAAGAAAGTGTTATGGAGAATCAAAGTGATGGTTATCAGATGGGCTATGAAAAGAAGTGAGCTCAAAGGGTACTCATTTCAAGATTTTTCTAGAAAGTGGATGGAAATTTTGGAATGTCACAAACCAAAGGGGAATATTTTGGAAAGATGACACCCTCCCTAAGATAACACCATCAAACTCAATTTTGATGGCTATTCCATGGGTAACCTGGGACCAGCTGGGGTTGGTGGTGTATTTAGAGATCTGGGAGGGAACATTTTACACTCCTTCGGTCCTATTGGAAGATCGGACTCCATCGAGGTGGAGATTACAGCAGTGCTTACTGGCTTGAGGATCTATTATAAAGTTCTCAATAGTCCGGTCATCATTGAGGGGGACTCGTCAATGCTATTTCTTGGGATGCTGGTTTTTTTTTTTTTTTGAAAATAAAAAGTGACAGGGGTGCAACCACATAATGCTTACAAGTTACAACTAGGGATGCTGGTCTTGAGGTGGGACTGTGGAGATTCGGGAATTATATAGATGAGATCATTACTATTTGGAAGGCAAATTTTCCGTTTTCTTTCATTTGCATCCCAAGAAATGGCAATGATTTATCTGATAAGCTTGCTAAATCTCACATGCATAGGGATGCCCTTTGTGAAGGCATGAAGGGAAACCTCTGCCCTTACTGAAACTATCTTCATTTTAACTGATGCTTCTTCAAAAAGAAAAAAAATGGCAGAGATAGTTCATCTATAATTGGAGACATTGAGGTTAAAACACTTATAAAGCATCAAAAATTTTCAAGAGGAAATTTAAGTTGGTTCCTATCAGCTGAATAGTCAGCTTTTCCGGGGAGGTAAAACCAGACGAAAGAAAGCTTCCAGTGATGAAAACTCCCATGACATGGCACATTGTTGATGGCTTATTCGGGTCCGGGGTTTTGTGCGATGCAGCTGAGGCAGAAGCAAAGGTGTTGCTTTGGGGTCTAAGATGGATTGTCAATTATAGGTTGGGCCCCTTTATCATCAAAGGTGACTCTACAAATGTTGTGGCTTGGGCCCCGAATAAAATTAGAGGACCGTGGAAGCTTGAAGACTTAACAGCAGAAATTAGGGATCTTTTTTTTTTTTTTTCTGAATGGCATAAATTAGGGATCTTGTGCATATACTTGGTCCTCAATTTCAGCATATGAGAAGATCAGCCAATGAATGTCAAGATTGATTGGCAAGACAAGGTGTGGAGAAGGCGAGCATAGAGTTGGTCCAAGGGTTCTGTCAAGAGGGCAAAGGGTAGAAGTCTTGCAAATTAACCAGTGAGCAGTGCAAATCCGAGTGCTGATCGCTGGTTCTCGAGTCTTTTAATTTCTGATTTGGCCGTTGTGGCTTTTGCTGTTAGTTTAGTGATATTTTCTGTTAGCCAGACTATGGGTAGAAGCTTTTGGGTACAGCTTGTCCCCTTCGTGTATCTCTGTTCGAAATGGAATAAAATTTGTCACATTTCAAAGAAAAAGATCCTTTAGACTGAGGATAAGAAGATACTATAATTTGAACGAATTTTTAGTTTGATGGGGAAAAAGGGAAAACTAGTGAGGATAAAGATTAACCATGTGAGAAGCCAGAATTGTTGCTATAACAGAATGTATGGACACAAGTCAGCATTCTGTTACAAGCAATTGAAATAGGCTGCATGTTCAAACACACCTTTTGGAATGCAAGTTGATAGCTTTGCAGAAAAATACTAAAAAGCAGTTCTTTTTTCTCACTTTCATGCAATAATAGACAGTTCATAGTCATCCATCAACTAATAATTTTTCAGTTCCCATTTAAGCCATATGGTTATAATCATGGATGAAGCCACAAAATCAACAGACTGAAAGGGATGAAAAAGGCAAAGAAAAACGAACCAACCTTGTTCATAGAAAACTACAGAGATGGTTCAAACAATCTGGTTTAAGATATAGTTGGAAAGTTAAGAGACAAAATCAAGTAAAAGACAGAGCCGCTTACCTGAATCAAAGCTGTGAGAATAGCAAATATCACGTACAGATCGATAATCTGCAATAACACAAACTGGGTTCTTTAGATATCCCAATTTCTTTAGAGAGAGAGAGAGAGAGAGAGAGAGAGAGAGAGAGACCTTAAGATTGGTGGGCGTGGCAGCATAAGCCGAGCGCAGAGATTGAATGAGAGCCTCGGCATCTTTCGAAGTCGATCTTGCCATTCTCCCCTTCGTTTCTTCCTCACACCAAACAAGGAAGAAAAAACCCTCGATATTTACTTATTTAGAGTGGAGGGTACTATACTCACTCGCGCGAGCAAAAGCTTTGATCTTGCTACGTGTTAGGTCTGGCCCATCAATATTTTCATGCCATTGATGAGCGGATAAGATCTCTTATGGACTATATTAGTCTTTGGTAGAACCGTTAGATCAGTGACCCACGTCACAATAAAAGAAAATGTACAAATCTAGAAATTCACGAGCGTTTGAAATACTGTCAGCGACGAGGATTGTATATTGTGGAGACACGTGTAGTGGCCCCCCCCATAGATAAGAATTGGGCCCAAAAAATCTCACCCATGGGAGGATCCTAGCCCTCCAATCCGTTGAGATTTCTATACCGTCCAACAGTGTTGCTCTTGGAGTTACTCAAAGGTTGTTTTTGTCAACCAAATTATGATTCTTGATGTCTAATCAGTAATCAGTAATATAATTTACAGGGAAAAATTATGGGTAAAAATCATTATACAGTGGCTGAAGGAAAATTGATAAAAAGACAAGTTTCTGGGGAAAATTTCAGGGTCGAGTAGAGGTTTGCAATTTTCCTTGAAAACAGGTAAAATTCATAATTTTGTTAAAAAAAATCTATAAAAACTAAGCTTACCAAACACTGGAAAAGTAAACAGTTCCATATGTTGAACAAATAGCCCTCTCTGGTACTTTTGTCGGCCGATATATTTCCATGAAAAAGAAACTCATTTCTGTGTACCCTTTTTCTTTACCACTATAAAGTTTTACGTTTTTCACATTTGATCTTTACCTTCAACATTTATTTCTCCACTATTTTGCAAGGAAGTCAAAACAAGCATTTTGTTCTTTCTTTTGCGTCTTATGACAGTCCGAATGCAAAAATATTGGGATTACATGAAAGAGAGACACTACTTTACAATGTTGATCGAAACTAAAACTGTGTTACTGTACATTCCTCTATAAAGAGATTGATCTGTTAATGGCCTCCTGCGCAAAAGCTCATAGGGGAAGACAGTTTCCATTTACAGGAAGAGCGAGGTCTAGTGAACTCACTCTAAGCAAGGTAATTGTATATCTGTGGATTGCTCTTGTCCCGCTCCAGGTACTCCCTGTCGATGAGGCTCTCAATCCTTTTCTTCAGATCAACTGGTTTTACCGGAAACTTGAGCTGTAACAAACAATAAAATCAGAATCATTCAGACAATATTTGGATGGATTGTATATGAGAAAAAAAAAAGAAGGGAAGAGAAAACCATTACTCCTAGGGTACCCATCTTTTACGCTATTATGACAGATTAATCTCACTGAAAAAGTATCAAAGTCAATGCACCAGATGACCAATCTGAATCTACATTACCTGCTGGAAGAGTTCAGTTATCAAGAGAGTGTGGCTTAGTACTTTCCTAGTCTTCATTATGCGGACGATTGCAGCATCAACCTGCAACAAAATCATGATAGCATACAATTGAATAAGAGGATTGAAAGAGTTGTGTAAGCATGGAGCTACTCAGTATCTCTGGCAAGTCGAGTTGGGCCCACATAATGAATTAGTGATGCAATAAAAAATAGAAATGAATGGAACACCTGATATTGTCGATCCTGGAACACTCTTTCTGTGGTGCTTGCATTTTCTTCAACGGTCTCCTTCATCTGGATTGCATTTACCTGCTCACTAAAGATGTTAGGTCCTGTTTCAAGCCATTAACCACTGTAAAAAAAAAAAAAAAACATGCACCTTTATGCGGTAGAGAGGAGCACTAAATTCTTCGTTGAATACAAATGAGTCCTCATCCCCCACTTCTCTTCCTTTGGGGAACTGTAAAACCCCCCAGCATTTCTAAAATTTCACACACAGAAATGGCACACAACACAAATCTCAAAGAAAAAACTAATCCGCCCACCTTTTGAAGTACACGAATTTTGCCACATGCAAGCGACTGCAAAGTCCTCCTCAGCTCTTTATCCTCGATGCCTGTAGAGTCCTTGATATCTTGAAAGCTAAGCTTTTGGGCATCATTGAACAGCATCAAAACAACAGTCTGGTGCAGGTATAACCCAGTAAAAGAGTAAGACTAATGCCAGGTGTCAATAAGACGAGGGAGCATACATAATAAGCAAACAATTCAAACACCCACCTGGAACAGAGACACTGCCAACTCTTTTTTTCCGTTTGGGAACTCTGCTTTCAATACACAATGACCCAAAGAATTTTGCCACATTAAGCGCCTCCCATTATACTTGCTCAAATAGAACTCTTTGAAAATGTCCTGTGCGTACCAAGAATTCAAAGGGAAGAAATCATTCAAAAAACAACACAAACTAAAGAATCATGTACAAGCTTGCTCAACACATTGTGCCTATAACCTGATAAACGTTCAGTTCGTGAGGAAGCCGAACATCCATGGGAGGATATGTGGGCCAGTAGCTGCAGAAAATGAGATAATAAAATTACAGTCTTTCACAAAAAGAAAGGGTGATCAGAAGATGCTGTGCATACAAGACGGCATATGGATGGCAGACAAAAAACTAAGTCCCAATTCATCCGTACGATGATAAGATTGATTGAATAAGACCCACCCGGTTGTTAAGACATGGACGCTCATCTCAATTCCTGAGGGGAGTTTCATCCTGGCTTGAGATGACTGTTTGAAAGACTCATTTATCTCTTTTGATAATTCAATATCCTGAGAAAATTTCAGCATTAGATTATAAACAAAAGCATGCAAAGTTGTGCTTTAGCAATATATCTGTTAAAGTATAAAAGATTAATAACGCCTTTCTCCAACGGCTTAAGCTTTTGGAGAAGTTAGTAAGTTAACATGGTATCAGAGCCAAAGGTCTCGAGTTCAAACCTCCCGGATAGCAAAAATCCACATGTGCTGGTCGGCCAAATGTGCCACATGTTTACCAAGTGGGCCACACGTGCGGGGGAGTGTTAAATTATAAGAGATAAATAACGCCTTTCTCCAACAGCTTACGCTTTTGGGGAAGTTGGTAAGTTAACAATATCAATCACGATCCAATGCAGATTGCACATTCATTGTAAGGGGGATTTGCTAACCGTCCATCGCATAAGGAACTAATATGAAAAGCGTCGCTTTAGATCTAGTCAATTATTAAGCACCTAGTGCCTTAGGGTGAAAGAGGGGTGAGTGATTCGGCATTATTTCACAGGCGACGCAGATAGCTTTGGTGGCTCCGGCTTGTGCCTCTATCAGGCGGCGACAACCCCTTATCCCCCCCTACCACGCTTCTCCAAGAACCCATTTTCAGGATTCGTCGGGCCCCGCATTCAAAACACGTTAAAGGCTGCAAAAAAGCCCTTGTAGAATGAGATATGAAGACTGATAGAGGGTCCTCGTGTAGTTAAAGGGAAGAAACTCTGCACGCATCTGTTTCTTCATCTTCTCCCAATCAGTCATTTTGTCTCTTTTGCCTCTACGCGTGCGGCTGATCTTCACTTGTCAAAAGAGAATCAGAGAATCAAATTGAAGATAAATTATACCTATACCTCACTGGCCTGGAAGTCGACCATCCTTGGTCTCAGGGTGTGGCGAGCAGGATGGAACTTCAATCAATCAAATGGCATAGAATAGAGGGTCTTTCCTTTGGTTTGCAACAAAAAATACAGTCCAATTGAGCTATGGGCTCAACCCCATTGGATTAAGATGGATGAAATACACAGAAATACATGGTGATGATGGTATAGTCATATTACAACTGGTCATTGTATAGAGATCTAACAACAGCATAGTTACAAACATCTCTGTTGTTTTCAAAATACTCGCAATTTATCGTGAGATTTAGATAAATCGACAATTTCACAGGATTTTTTACTTTTCTATTTTTAAATATTTTATTTTCCAGTTTTTTCCCAATATAAACGCAAAGATGACAAAAAAATTAATTTTCCGAGACATACCCTTCCTGAGAAATTCTTGAGAGAAATATTTGTAGAAATGAACAGATTATTTTCTTTTCTTTTCTTTTCTTTTTTTAAAGATGATAATTTTATTAAGTAATGGTTGGGACAAGTTGTCCCCGCCAATATACAAAAGCGGATAAATCCGAGTACACCATAGATGATAATTTGAAAAAAAACCCCAATACAAATTTCAACGAGATGTATCAACTAGACTTGTGGTAACTATGATCTCGTCCTTTTGCACTCCTAATTTGGCAAGAACATCCGCCTCCTCATTAGTTGTTCTTCTCCGGTGCTCAATACGAGGTTGTAAGACCTTAATGAGATCAAGCACTTCGGCTATTATGTTCTGAAAGTGCCACGGTCCCGGCGAACTACTCGACGCCCATCCAACGGCATTCGTTGAGTCCCCCTCCACTATCAGAGACCTCAAATTTTTCTCATAAGCCCACCGCAGTCTGAATAGTAAAGCCTTGATTTCTACCTCATTTGCATCGCACTGACCTGCGGGTCCAGAATAAGACATAATGATCGTTTTGTTGTTATCTCTAATTAGGCCTCCGATCCCTCCCCTACTAGGGTTACCCACAGAGCTTCCGTCAAAGTTCAGTTTAAGCCATCCCATCGGCGGAGCCATCCATTTTGGTTTGGGTTTAGTTCGAATTATTCTTTCCCAAATTATTGCCCACCAATTCCTTATTAAATCCCCCACACCATATGGAAGTTTCCTTTTATTTTCTTTTCCATTTTTTCATGTCTTACAAGTGCAAAGATGGATTAACATCGTGCCATATTTCGGAGATAGCGAATTATCTGGCGGCGATAGATTGTGACGTTTGGGCCGGCATAGGCTCCGCCTCTTTGGATTTTCGATTGCTCGATAGTTCAGCTGCTTTAGGGTTAGGATTCTCTTTTCTTTTCTTCAACATGATGGAGGTTTAGGAAAGGGAGAGACAGAGAAAGGAAAGGGGGTATGTTTTAGGCATTTCTTTGGAGCTGATGAACCCCCATATTGCACTTGAGAAGCCCTATTTATTAACTAATAACCCCCATATGCCTACCTGATAACCCCTGATTAGGTAGTTGTGACCATGGTTTAAAATTTCGGATTTCGGTGGAGACCGACACCGAAACCCATAAAAACCGAAACGGTCATTTATTTCGACCGAAATTTTGGGAAACTAAAAAAATCTCTTTTTTTAATATTATTTTAATATTTCACCGAAATTTCGGCCAAAATTTAATATTGAATAAAATATTATTTCCGGGGTTTTGTACCAGAGTTCGACCGAAATTTCAAAGTCTGAAACCGGTACCGAAACTGAAATTTTAAACCTTGGTTGTGACCATGTTTCGGTTGACAATCCTTTCACGATATTTGATATACCCGATTTAAAGGGTTGATAATCCATGACTCCTGAGTAGTTACTTGATGAACATGTTTCGGAGCTGATGAACCCCATATTGTACTTGAGAAGATTTCTTTATTAGGTACTCGGTACGAACTAGTTGGGCCTCGTAAGCCCAATTTAGAGACTTCAAAAATTGTCATTATTTTAACATGCTTCTTCTGATATGTTATTGTCTCTTTGCAGGTCTTTGAAAAATGCCTCAAATAATGGTTTCTCTTTTGTTACAATACCCCATTTCCTTTCTCTTTCTCTCCCTTTCCTAAGCCCCCATCATGCCGAAGAAAAGAAAAGAGAATCCTAACCCTAAAGCAGTTGAACCATCGAGCAAACGAAAATCAAAAGAGGCGGAGCTCATGACAACCCAAACATCACAATCTATCGCTGAACCATCGAGCAAACGAAAATCAAAAGAGGCGGAGCTCATGACGGCCCAAACATCACAATCTATCGCCGTCCTGTCGTTGTATGTAGATAAAGCCGCCAAAAAAAGAAGGGCAGCACATTTTGGTAAAGGCATCATCACTGGCAGGTACGTCGAAACCAATTTCTCTCATTTTAAAATTACCTCTTTCAAATTTCTCTCATTTTAAAATTACCTTTTTAAGAGATTGCGATGGGGTCCGATATTGTGGGTGAATGTAGAGAGTCAGCCCAATCTTGTCTATTAATTCTACTCTAATCTTTGAGTGAAGAGCGATGAAGAGGCTACTACATACATCCAAGGTAAAGTAGTGACTCTTCACCTCAACGAATTGTGCGAAATCCTCGGAATATCCAATCTGGGGGGCGGGGTTAAAATATTCTTCTGGCCACACCATGAAATCAAGAAGAAGACAGGCATTACCACACGTAAGGTGTATAAAACGATCCGCGAGAGGGTTCCAGGACGTGATCAGGAGCTTAAAACCACCCATCCGAGGTCTGTAGCTCGAGTCATTCACTGAATTGTCGTGAACAATATCACTCCACGGGCGGGCACTTTGTAAAGTGTTCAACCATTAGAGGCCTATATAATTTACTGTGTTATGCAGAGTCGGGCCCTTAACCTTGGGTACATAATCCTACAATACATGATGGGCGTCCGTAAGAAGGCTTTGGTGTCTCTTCATATGGTATGATACTTTCTAAATTTTTTGAACATCATCATTTCGAGGCCGAAGAGCACGACTCCATCCCAACAGCAATATGTATTAACCAAGGGACCTTGAATCGCATGAAGATAGATGGTGACGCACTCCGTCCTCCATGACACAGAGACGACGACGGCAGTGATGAAGTAGACGACGGTCATGCCTACGCTCCAATCATAGAACAACTGAAAACTCTCGAGCGTTCCATTGCCGATCTACAGGAAACTTTTACTGATTTTCGCAAACATGTAGACAATCACTTCATTGAACTACATGCGGAAGTCGTTGGGATCAAGGGGAGGCTGTCCCACTCAAGTTCCTCCCACCAGGACCCTTCTTCTGCCTAGACTCCTATCTCCATGGTTTTCATGCCTGTTTCTTTGTGTTTTTTGTTTGTTTTGCGTAGTGCAATATTTCTTTTTGTTCAATTACTCTGTTTGTTTTGGGCAGTGTACGAGCAATGACTCTGTTTTTTGATGCAACTATGTTTCTGTGTTTTTGTTTCTTTTGGGTAGTGTACGGGCAATGACTCTCTGTTTGCTGAAGCATAACTATTGTTTTGGGTGATGAAATAATAAGAGTATTTGGTGTTCATAAATGTGGTACACTACCAACTCTCTCTAAGAATCACAATTGTCTACTCCAATTTTCTCTAAGAAATCCATAAATGCGGTTCTTACATGTAGAGCACTACCACTTTGTCTGTACAATGACACAAGAATTAACCAAAAGCACTAGAGAACACGAGTGTATAGAAGCAGGGTCAGGCAGGCTTTGGTTACTACAGGCCACTCTATGGTCGATGTGGTTCCTCTTCTTTGTTACCCTTGTACGTCTCCATGACCAGCTCAGTCATATTTTGGTGTTTCCTATTCTATTTTTTTGAACGAACACGCATAAATAAATTACCAATGATAAACTAAATTTAAAATAGAAGATGGAACTAAAAGTTAATTTTACAATAACATCCATAAGGCTCATATACTCAAAATTTTAATTGCAACTATGTGACACATAAGTAAAAAGCAGGATAATTATTTCAAAGAGAATTACCAATGTTTCAAACATTATAGTTATCTTGACCAGCATAAGTATCACTTAAATATCAGAGTACAAGTATCAATATCGTATCGTTTTGGAAATGATATGTTGGGCCGACACAAGTATATCTTGTAATCCTAGTTTTTACCACTGTTCAAAAGGGAAAGAAAAAAGGCACTACAAAAGCAGAAATAGGTCATCCACGGCATTGCAGTTATCATAGTATTTTGAAAAGTTGAATAGCGCAAAATAAATTTCAAGACAGCATCTTTTCTAAACTACTCTTCTTCTTTTTTGCCATAATAATGGGATTGAACTTGCACAAAATTGATGATACGGAACTCTGTGACAACAGATCGTGTGGCAAATGAAAAAGCAAATTTCAATTAATAAATCAAAGAATAACATGGAAAGTCGCACACCTTGAACATTCCTTCCAGCTTATTAGTAAACTGGCTGCCACATTCAGTCTTGAGCTGAAACAACGACAGGGACTTACTGATAAAAACGATCAATTAAACGATAAATATTCCATAGAACATCTTACAATAAACAATCGGCAATGAATTAAAACAATCATGTGTTTACCTTAGAGATCATTGACTTCTCGGCATCAATAGAAGCACTCTTTCCCAGCAGTAACCTTTTGGCAAGATCCTTCTTATAGAATGCTTCAAACACATCTTTGCCCTGAATTATAAGGAGAGAAAATATAACAAACACATATCAGTGTGTAACACCAAGAGCATCAAACATGGAAAAATTGAGGATGCAAGGATTCCAAAGTGAGTATAACTTATATTAAAAATAGAAGTCCATGTGGCTTGCCTGAATAAATCTGAATAAAACCAAAACTTTATCAAGTGTACCCTCCAATTCCTCTTCGGATGTACCCTTGTTACCAGCACGAAGCTTCTCATCCAGAAATTTTGCAATCAACTCAGCAGGCCGGTTCTGTTAAAATGAAAATATATATCGTATACTTTTTAAATTAAATAAAAGTTAGGATTATCGTGATAAAGCATCCCAAAATAAATGCAATTTCAGGTTAAAGTGGGAAATAGAGCAATACGTCCTCCAAACAATTCCAAGCCATTAATTATTAAAACCTTTCAAGAAGGTGATAAATAATATGTCTACCAAGCTGAACAGGTTGCTGATAGCTGTGGAGCTGGGGGATTAGTCCCCTACAAAGTTTTCGAGTTAGTTAATACAGATTTCTGCTGCTCAGAATCAGAATTTGGGGCTGGTAGTTTGACTGCTTTCTTGGAGATTGGAAACCTTCACAGGTTGTTTGAGGATATGAGGTTGATGAGAATTCAGCATAAGCTGTGGATCACTTGTAGAAATTGGAGAACAGAGATTCAGGTTCTAGCATCTCAACAAAGGCTAAAAAAAACATACGAGGGGCAAGAAGGAACTACATCTGATCAATAAGTGATAGATGTACACGAATTACTGGCAAGTGGCAGCAGTTCAGCAAAAGAGATGCTGAGTTTAGGAATGTTTCAGATTAGGTACCTCATGGCTCAGGCAAGCTTAAACGAAAGATGGATTAAATGATAAATGGTACAATGAACTACTTGAAACTATGCTAAAAGTAATTAACTGCAATTAAAAGGCATCTGACTTTCATATGATCATCCAAACCTGGCGCAAGTTAATGAGGTGTTCAAATGCATCCTTTATGGTGTTGGAAAACGCCTCATTTCTGGAGAAGCTTTCTTCCCATATTGTATCAAGAGAAGCCTTAAATTCCAAAACAGAGGATACCAAATCTTTGTCTTTCTCTTCATCCATGATAAGGCCCTGCCCAGTACTCCTGATATATGAGCTAAGGGCCTGTCGTAGGGATTCAAGAGCATTAACCCTTAAAAACAACGAATACATCCTCTGAAGGTCCCCTATGCGATTTGCATCCATAAGCATTGTGAACCCCTGATCAAATGAAAAAAAAAACTTATTGCTAAGAAAGGTAATTGCATAATTTGAAGACAAAACACTGCATCATCAAAAAGAACCACCAAGAGGTATCCATATCCAAATCTGTAGAATCAATTGGAGAATCCCCATCCGCACCCGAATTGGCTAAATCTAGTATAATGGGTGTTGTTCCGATGCCAAATCTAAGGAATAAAGATTTGGAAAAGGCATTTCGGCGAAACAGGACTGAGAAGTAAATTAGTGATCCCTCACCTTATCAAGAATTGCAGATGTATGACCATCAAGAAGTTGCCTTTCAACAGCAGCCACCAGTGGCTTCCTTGTATTTGCATCCAGGTAGAGTAAGCACCTTTCATTTTCTTCGTTCAATCTTGACTGCATGTATACATACATCAATACTTTGAAAAGTAAATCCAATCATGAAAATTGAAGTCACGCAAAAGGTAGAGTTATACTCTCAAACAATAGAAGGTAGTAGTGTAAGCATATTCCAAAGATTTAAATTTTAAATTATTACAAAAGAAGAGAAAGAATAGGGGATTTTATTTATGTCGGCGTATCTTTCTTTTTATGTTTTTATTTTCCCTTAATCTGTTGTATAGGGAGCATCTCGGTCTTCCTCTTTTTCTTCATATATAAAATTCTCGTCCATTAAAAAAAAGAAGAAGTGTGTGCGTGTGTGTGTGTGTGTGTGGGGGGGGGGGGGGGGGGGGGGGGGGGATGGCATTACTAGAAGAAGGCAATCACAACAGAGCACCTCGACATGTTTCAAGTAATCTGGAATATCTGATTGCTGCATGTATTTGACACCCTCAGCAGCATAAAACGAAGATGTGCACTCAAGAAATCGCGTCTCAAAGCTTTCTGTGTAGATTCCCAGAGCAGTAAACATCTTTAGAAGATGGTTAAGGAGCGTCTTATCAATAGCTTCACCTAATCTGAAAAACATAATACAGAATGTTGAGCATTAGATCAAGATGATAATTTTTCCAACAGAGAAACAAAAAATGAATCAATTAACCATTCCTCACCGCTAAAATAGAAACTAGCCAACAGCTTAGGTTCAAAAGTTAACATCTAATCGGCAAGACAATATAAACAAATATTGATAAAATTATGACATTCTACCAACAGAAGGCAAGATGCAATAGTACAAACCAGTTAATAAAGGATACAAGTAGTTTAATGCATGCCCACATGATATGAGAGACTTTCTGAAGGTAACAAACAGAATGAACTCTTTGAAAGTTTGCGCTTCAACGTGAATGCTAATCCTCTGCAAGAAGGGTGCTCAAACCTAGGACATCATCACCGTTGGAAAACAAAGTAATCCAACAGAACTGTCAAGTTGGTTATTTAGGATCAGGTTTTAAGTAGAATTTTGTTCCTTTTTCATCGAGATTAGTATTTCCAGTTGGGCTGGATACGAGAAACATAATCATATGATTCAATATTTCATAGGGCAATCCAGATATCTACTTGAGGGAAAACTGTAGCCCTGGCATAGAAAGGTTCAAAGTTTCTTCTCCCCCATAATTGCATAAATACTCTGTCCTCCAAGAATTCCAACTTTGATTCTTGGATCAACACAACACAACACAATATAATATATATTGTTAACTTACCAACTTCTCCAAAAGCTTAAGCTGTTGGAGAAAAGCGTTATTTATCTTTTATACTTTAACACTCCCCCGCACGTGTGGCCCACTTGGCAAACACGTGGCACATGTGGTCCCACTTTGGGCCGACCATCGCATGTGGATTTTTTGTTACCCGGGAGGTTTGAACTCGAGAACTTTGGTTTTGATACCATGTTAACTTACCAACTTCTCCAAAAGCTTAAGCTGTTGGAGAAAGGCGTTATTTATCTTTTATACTTTAACATATATCATTTTTTTGGAAAAAAAGAAAGAAAAGCTAATCTCCAGCATGAATGAAGCTAATCTCCAGTATTTTACATAAAACAGACACCTCAAGGATGAAGTAAGCTAATCTCCATGGGCAAACTGACCGACGATTGACACATGATACTGTATTCTTTGAATCGCCTTCAACTATGAGGTTATCAGATAATGATTCCTCGAAAATCCAGAGTCTGGTTAAGAGCGATTGAACTTCTACTTCATTGGAGTCACACTTAGCTTCATTGGAGTCAGTCTTCCCTCCTGCTCACCAAACTAGGTCCATTTTCACTTCCATTATAATCTAGCCAACCTAGTTATCCCTTTCTTTAAATATTCGAGCATTTCTTACTCTCCATAGATGCCAAATGACCACAAATGGAATGAGCTGCCATAGTGATCTTCCCACGCTCCATTGAAAACGTTATAAATTATAATTGAGTGGGGATTGCAAGACAAAACTTCTTTTCCTTACGCCTCTTACAAGTATTGATTTTCCTTGTCCCCAGCATTCAAATGAAAGCTAGCATTCTAGAGGGTGCCAATGAGCTCTGCATTAATCTTGACCGAGGAGAGGACATCTTATCATCCTCCACTAAGCACCTAAATAAAGAGCTAACCAACAAGCATAATTGTTGATCCAGCATCCAAATCCTTCTATAGGATTCATGAAATGAAACATAAAATTGTCAATGGTAGTTTACCCACTTTGCATCCCAATACTTTGGCATAGAAAGATACCAAGGCTTCCTTTTTGCATACACCCACCACTAAACTCTTCCCAAAGCTGATCTCCAATCTCGATAGTACTTTGAGCAATCGAAAAAGCAAACATAGGTTTTTCACTTCCTCCTTGTTATTAAGGAAAACAAGTAGATCATCCGCAAATGGCAAATGCAATATTCTCAATGCATTTCTACTAGATGTGAAACATCCTACATACCCCCTTCCTCTTTTTTCTTGATCATCAAACTTAGAGCTTCTTCCAATAAGATGAACGGATATGGTAGTAATAGATCCCCTTGACGTATGTCTCTAGTGCTAATAAAGAAACCAGTCAGCGAGTCATTTATAAGAATGGAAAAAGAAAATGTTGTTCAGCAAGTTCTTATCCAAAGCCTCCATTTCGATCCCAACCTCAATTTGTCGAAAAATCTAAACTCTACTTGATTGTAAGCATTCTTCATACTAGTCTTGCATATTATACCCAAATTGACATCCCTCTTTCTCAACTCAACTCAATTAAGCCTTCGACATCCCTCTTTCTAGAATCCAAAAATTCTTTTGAAAATCTCATCAAGGATTTGTTTTATCTTTTACAAATGCTCCTTGATGTGTTGAAAATATGACTTCCCCAATCACTTCAATCTTCTTTCAAGAACTTCAGCTAGGATTTTGTAGATGCTAGTAGACAATGAAAAAATCCAACAAAAGATGGTAAAAATGGTTTGTTTATGCTCAAGATAGTCTTAGATAATAGAAAATCCCTATATTTTCCAGAAATAGGGGGTTTAATGCATTTAACCCTCTACTTTGATTGGGAAGGATGAAAGACCTCAAATACCCATTAGGGCATGTAACTTTTCTAGTGAAAAAATGCTACAACCTAAGTTTCTCTAAAATCCCATCGTGACCAATCTATTTAAAAGAATCGATCAAGTTCAATTTGAAACAAGCTTTCCGGACAGAATTTTCGCAACAGGCTGAACCAACCTAAATTATTGGAAAAAAATTTAGTACCTTCTGGCATCTTCCAAAATAATTTCTGTGCTTTTCTGAAACAGAAAATTTGGAAAATTCCAAATGAATGGAGTGAAATTAATAGATAAGCACCCGATCCTCTTCAATCTATATATCAAGACACTGAGGTTTTGAAAGGTAAACATAATAGATAAGGTGGGATAAAGTACCTTAGTGTGATCAAGCATCATACAGATATGCCGATATGGTATCCTTTACAAAGTATTGTAAATTTTTAAATTAAATCTATGGTCACTTAAGCATTTTATTTGAATGTTCAAGTTTTTTGGTCAACTTTCCATTTCTTTCCCTTTGCTTATATTTGTTTACTCTAAAGTTGTGTTTCTTCATTTTTTTAGGACAGTGCACAAGTCTTGATTCTCCAAATACTTTTAAATTTCCATCGAAATGGACACGAAGAGAACGAAATGTTTCCATTCCCATCCCCACCAAAACGATACCAAAATGGAAATGCATGTCGAAACCAAAATTGTAGGTGAATTAGTGGTACAATATTCTTACATAATTATACTTATAAGAATTGCATGTGAAATGTGGTGTATGTACTATTTATACATATTTTTATGAACTACATGTGAAATACGGTATGTAGTACTGTAGTAGTGCTAAATTATCAGACATGCGCGACAGCATATGTCACTAGGTGTTCGATGTAATTAAACCATTATGGATGGTTCTCTTGGTTATATGATGTTTTCTAAGTGTGTATTTATGTTTATTCTAGCATTTCTTGAAGTTTCATCTTAAATTTTTATCATTTGCATATGTTTCCATACGTTTCGTGATTTTACACGATTTCCACTGAAATTTCCAACCGAAACCGAAACGTTTCCGTTCCATGGCTACTGAAACCAAAACCGAAACCGATATTTAAAACCTTGATTCTCCATGGCTTCAATTTCAAACAACCATGCATGGAAAATTTTGGCAGTTGGAACCTTCATCACATAAATAGGACTCTTCATGGTTTCAATGTCAAACAAGCATGGTTAGAAATTTTGTTAGTTGAAGCTTTTGCCACATGTCTATGTAAAATGGGAACTGCCAACAACTGAAAAAAAAAATGCAGACAACAAGAACTAGATTTTTCTTTTCAATTGTCATAGAGCAAGAAGTTCGAACACGAAAAGAAAATATTATACCGGTCCAAATGTATGTAGTCTTTCTTTCTGGTTTCTAAGCCGATAGTAATAATATGTACACAATAAAAGGGATCCAAAGCATATGCATATTCCTGGCTTTACTAAAATGTCACTACCAGATGCTACACATGTTTGAAGGAACCCTATAAGTTAACTGAATTTCAAGTTCAACACAATTATTCTGGTCTATTTTTTTCAGGGAGGGAGAGGGGGTGTTGGGGGGTAGGGATGAATTGAAGTACCTGCAGATAAAAATATTTGCCAGATCTTATGGATATTAGAGCAAGAAAATATAATGATCATGAGGATCACAAACAAATAATGCCAATCAAGCATCTGAAAATGCATAAATAAATATTTATAATCAAGAGAAAACCTTCTAAATCTGCATTGAAATAAAAAATCTTAAAAGCTTTCATAAATACCTCTCCCTCTCTATCAATCTTAAAAGGCCAGTGACCGTTTTGTGTTTAACTTCAGTTGATGAACACAGAAGCTTGCAGAACAGCTGCAATCCCATGTCCCACAATGAGCGTACATTTGGGGTCTGTTTGACATAAGTTCTGTCAAGGTATAAAGCTATACCACGAATCATCAGCATCTGGTCACAAAGATCCTGCCAGCATTTCTCTACCAATGACAAAAATACCACCAAATCTGGGCTCTGCCCAACCAAAGATTGAATTGATGTGTATATGCGCGCTTCACATTCCTTCTGGATTCGTTGATAAAGATTTCCTCCCATCTTGTGTAGGCAAAGATCATTAACAGCCTGTGGCCATGACAGGGTGGTTTACCATGGGCATGAAACTTCAAAAGAAATTAAAAGTTGGAAAATAGAACAAATATAATGTGATAAACTTACCTGATAAAGTTTTTCAGAGTCGCAAGGATCCGGTTGCTTCAGGAATATAGCACTGATAGCTGACTTCAACGTTGCCCAAGTATCCGCTTCAAAATTTGGAGGCAGCTTGGGTTTATCTTCGTAGCACAAAAACACATACACATGATTATTAGCACAAAAACACATTCAATAATTGCTCTTATTGTCTAAGAAAAATTATAACTATCAGCATGACACTGCACAGGGGTGGAAAAGGCCTATGTGGGGAATTATGGGAAAGTACATGAAACTTGGAGGAAGTATTACTGATACAACAACTTGAGGCTTTCATTTTTTATCACTTTACAGAATTGTATTCTGTAAACAAATCTGGTCCTTTGTAGGTTGGAAAGATTTCTCACATGAATTGAGTGGGAGTAATGTTTCTCTGGGTTTTCCAAAAATCTGAACAAAGACTACATTCAAAAAGTTGATAGGGGAGTGGTGGAATGAACTCCATGTTGAGTAGGGAAACGCTACCAATTTTAGACTGCGTTGGAAAGTTTGGGGAGTTTTTTTTTTTTTTTTGAATGATAAGGGGAGTTCTAAAGTGCGCACGAGAGAGAGAGAGAGAGAGAGAGAGAGAGAGAGAGAGAGAGAGAGAGAGAGAGGTGAGCAAGGAATACAAGATTCACTAGTGTGGGAGGAGATAACTTGGAGACAATAATCCAAGGTATCTTGGATAAAAGACAGAGATAGGAATCTTGCTTTCTTCCATAGGGTGGCCAATACTAGAACTAGAAGAAATAATATCCAATGTAACAAGATGAGTGATCAGCTCAATGAGGCAAAAAGAGAGATTGAAGAAATAATGGTTAGTTACTGTTTTGAGTTATACTCCAAAGAGGGAGTGCAAACCCCTAGACAAATCTAAAGCTAGATGGTTGACGGAGTAAAAGAAAGATCAAGTAAAAAAAAGGGCAATTTTCCTTTTATAGATGGAAGTTACAGACTATCAAATCTCCATAGATGAATAGAAGACCCCAAACCAAATGCAGGGACCTAAAATAGAACGATACTTACCCTCAATTGTCCCAATTCCATTCAAAACCATTTGCACCGTACAAGGTAGAGATTTCTCTTGATTCTTGAATTATGGAACATACAAGGTTTTGCTAAAAGTAATCCAACCACAACCTAAACAACATGTCATTAAACCCTAACCAGACCCACAGATTCTCATGATTTTTTTACATTCCTAATCAGTTCAATTTGTAGATTGCAGTAACCTTCCCCTTTCCAACTCTATCCTAATTACTCTTCCACAAGGAAAGAAAATGTTTCCAATCCAAGAAACACAAAAAGCCGAAATCTTTACATAAACCCCTCCTAACCTAACCCTAGATTATTCCAATACGAGTTTTCATAAAAAAAGGAAACATAAATTCAAAGGAAAAAAGGAATTGAAATTCATAAAATACCTTTCGTGAGCTTGATGACGAGTTTCTTGGCAGGCTGAGGAGGGATTGCCTTCTTCCTGGACAAATTGGAACCCACGCCACTGCATCCAACAACGCCGAGGCCGATTTGAGAGATATCTTTGGATCCGATCTTGAGATCTTCATCAACGAGCGTCGAGTCATCATCATCATCGTCGTTATTATTAAAGCAGTTTTGCTGGTTTTGGAGCCCGTTCTTGTCGAGGGAAAATGTTAAGGAGTTGGATTTGGCTTTCTTCATGGTGGAGAAAGGGGAATCACTGTTAGAGCGCTTTGGGAGAGACATGAATCAAAGAGAGAGCATCGTAAGAGAGAAAAATGGAGCAAGGGATATTTTTGTTTTGGGGTTTGGGAAGGGGCATAGGGCGATCTTTCGAGCCCGAGTGGACTGGGTTATGGTATGACGCCAAAGATGGAATTTTATGATCGGGGGTGGGTTTATCAATATTGACATGATAAATGTAAGAGAAAAGGAATGGCAGGCATCGCGCTACTAAACTTCGCTAGTCCTCCGTGCGAATATCCATTTGGGAGGAAGTATAATTGGTAAAACATGATGAGGAAAAAACGGTTGAGTTTAATATATTTGCTATAAAAAAGGGAGTAAAAAAAGGTCAAATAAATGAAAATGCGAAAGACCGTGTTTAACACGTTTGGAATTTTGGTCATTGACAAAATGGGATTTGCTAGCGTCCATCTCGTAAGGCATTTCGCGGATGGTCTGTTGCATGTGAGAGCAGCTGCACAGGCCCCTTTTTTAGCAAATTTTGTATTCATTCATGAGGTGCCTTCTGCGGTGGACGCTAGCAAATATATCTTACAAAATATGGTTGGAAAGTTGGTAAAAAAACGTATTTATTACATTTAAAATATTTTCCTTTTAAAAAACAGGTTTTTTTTGTTGTAAAAAGTTTTAAAGCGAATCCACAAAACAAGGGTTTTTTTTTTTTTTTTTTTTGAAAAAAACTCCCATTTAAAACAAAGTTTTGCCAACTATGGTAGGAATTTGTGGGGTGGTGGAGCCCACATTTCATGGGTTCAAAACGACTGCAAGGAAAGTGTGGTTGCCGGAATTTTTTTTGGCTCTCGGGACTTTTGTGGAATTTCCACAGGAAACCCACGTTTGGCTGCTAGGCCCAGAACAACCCTGCTCGAAACCCTACATTGGAAAAAAAAATACTCCCAGGAAACAAAAATAAACTTGTAGAAGAATTTTTATTTTTATTTTTCTTCCCAACAATTCAAGCAACCAAACAAAGTTTTTTTTCCCACCATAGTCCAGTCAACCAAACATGGGATTTTTATTTTATCGGGATACATCCAGGGAGTTTTTTTTTTTTCCACCAATCTCCCAGGGAGTTTTTTGTTCCACAGAAATCCGAAGAACCAAAAAAATTCCGGCAACCAAACGGAGGCACTTTCTTGATCCTATAAGGGGATGTAGGTGAGATTAAGGCCGAGGGTCTTGTAGAGCATCATAAGGTGACCCACATGGTCATGGTCCCATCCCAAGCAAACATCTCTAAACAATGTTCAGATTTTATTGCCAAAACCCCTAAACAATGTTGGATCAATGCTTGATGGATCAAGGGCCTAAGATCATCCTAGTGTTCTCAACAGCATTTTGACCGGACATATGACTGCTGATCAATGGATCAGATCATATAACGTAAAAAGTGACTTTCTTGCAAATATTTCGGTATTTCCCCTAAAGACATAACATTCCTAATTGCCTAATTGGAAAACTACTGCGTAGAAAGTCACTTTTACGATGGATTGTAAAAGGCAGATTTTGGGTGGTCTTGGTTCCCTTTTTTTCACCCTAATAGTGCTGGACCAAAAGACATATTCTATTTGGGTGTTATGTCCACCACGTGGATGCATGTCTACAAGATCAACGTTTCCAATTACACCTTCATGTCCATGTTATGTCATCTAGACCATTCATTTAGTGAGGCACATCATGGATGGATCAAAGTCCCAAAAATTACGACATTTTGGTGATCCTAAACCATTCAATTAGATGACTTCTAAGTACTACTACAAATGAAGAATTTAAAAATTAGAAACCAATGATCCGCAATCAATAGATAAGAAAGAATAGTGTTCTGTGGATGGTCCACCATTCACAGATTTAAAAAAAAAAAAAAAAAAGAAGTAATGCTGTACTTCTTTTGATATTTTCACCCCTATATTTTGGTATCTTCACCCCCTCACTCATTTCGGCCCTCCTTTGAGGTCGTTTAGCCCATTGGGAGCATAAAAGCTAACATCCTGTAAGAAAAGGTAAATGATATCCTTATTCCCTTGCATTCAGCATAGGGATCCTCACTCTATTCAGCACTTTTCTGGTTGGTTGTTGTTAGTTTTTTGGGGAACTGTAAAATAAAGGGGAGTTTCACCATAAAAAAATAGTATGTGGTAGAATTTTCAAAAGTTTAAAATGTAGAGGGTGCGTAGAATAATACCAAAATAAGGAGACAAGGAACGCGTGGGGTAAAATAATACCAAAATGAGGAGGCAAGGAACGGGTGGGGATGAGCTCTCTTGCTATAAGAACAAAGATAACACGAGTATTTTTAACGTGGTTCAGCAACAATGTCTATTTTAGGGGTGCAACTTGGGCAACTTGGGTCGGGTTTAGAAATCATGGGTCTTGGGTAGGGTCGGGTTTTAGTTTAAAAACCAGACTCAATCTTGGGTAGGGTCGGGTTTTAGTTTAAAAACTAGACTCAATCTTGGGTAGGTGCACTGTGACATTTTTAATTATCTCTTGAATAACATAGCAAATTATTTTTCAATACAATTATATAATTGTTTTCATTGAGGTGATCATGTTTGTGATGTGGAAATATACTTTTCTTCTTAAATTTATACACTTGATTACATAAATTAAGAGATTTTTGGTGTAAAGATTTGTTTTTTTTTTCTACAACGCGTCAACGTGAAAAAACCCGACCCGACCCGAGAATTATCATGGGTAGGGCCGGGTTTGGGAATCGTGGGTTTTCCGAAAAAAAACCCAACCTGACCCGAGATATTTCTAGGGTAGGGTAAGGTTCTTCAAAACCTGACCCGCCCGACCCGAGTTGCACCCCTAGTCTATGTCCAAGGGAGATGATCCAATCTTTCTTTATGAGAGACACAAAAATGAAGCTTAGAAAAACTCGTACTCATATCTCTCCCTTGAAAGGTCTCTCTTACTACACCCATAAGGTTTTAACATAAATTTTATATGCTTAGGTGTTCTCCTAAACCTAATACTACTCTCACCAAATTAAACTAGAAAACAACAAAAACGAAAAAAAAATACATGTTAGGAAACCACCAAACATCAAAATAAAATGATACTACCACGTGCAGGAAACAAGACACAAAAAAATTCAACAATTTTCACCTTGGCTTTTTTGTCAGCAACTTTGAAGATTTTTTTATATTGGTCTTCACCTAACTTTCATTAGCTTTCTAAACCAACAACTACACAAATCATCAAATCATCTCGATCATGAGTCCGTCTGACTTTATCAATATGATCAATACATGTGTACCTGTCCGATTCAACTCATCTAGTTAACTCCAAAACAAACCTTGATATCTCATCTCTGATCTCCCAATCATCAGTCTTTACCTCCTCTGATTTGCCATTTTCTCCTTCAATGCCTTTATTTACGTTAATTAGCATCTCAGGAGTGATCAGTGCTCCACCCACTGATTATAACACTTGCTGCAAAGCCCAACACAAGTTTATACGCTAATCGCAAACTTCAAGCACCCACAGCCGATCTATTTAAACAAAAAATAAATAAATAAAACAAAACTAAGAGTCTCATCACAAGTCAAACCTTATTAATTGTCTAACTAACGTCGATCAAGATCAAAATCATTGATCGCAAACAACACATCGATTGATTCTCTCTAGCTGCCAATTTTTATTTATTTATTTATTTACTGAAAACTTTTTAAACTCGTTTTGGTATGATCAAAACCAAATTCAAACTGCCTCTAACCAATTAGAACCTCCTCCAAATCACCTCCTCACTTCTAAACACCAAAAAAAGAGGAACAACTCTCCACCTATAATCAAATTCCACCGACAAATAGAAAAAAAAAATCTGAATCTTCTTACTCCCAAATCGCTAACTTGGATCTCATGCCAATTTGTAGAAATCCAATAGACCTGATTCGATATGATCAGGCACAAAAGAAACAAGAAAACAATAAGTGCAAAGAGAACAAAAAGTGTTTTATGTGGTTTAGTAATGGAGCCTACGTTGACTGACAATGACCCAATCCTTTCTCTACGAGAAACAGATAATAGAACTTTACAAGAGACAAATCCCAAATCCCACAATAGATGATCCTCTCCTCTCTTCCTTGAAAGATCTCTCACCACACACACCTGTAAGGTTTTTACATAAACCTTACATATTTTGGTTTTCTCTAAACTATAACTCTCTCGCTCTTTCCTAGTTAAATTAGGAAACAATAGCAGAAAAAAAAAAAAATATATATATATATATATATATATATTAGTAAACCACCTAACGTCAAAACAAGATAGACCCCGCCACATACATGGGAAACAACAGG
Source organism: Tasmannia lanceolata (assembly GCF_043159265.1). NCBI lineage: Eukaryota > Viridiplantae > Streptophyta > Magnoliopsida > Canellales > Winteraceae > Tasmannia > Tasmannia lanceolata. The sequence continues at coordinate 61,510,483 of NW_027518692.1, read as the reverse complement.
ACACGAAAAACCAAACAAACTAGAATGAAACTCACTCATGCTTTCTTTACCCCACACCAAACAGACCCATTAGGATGATTTAATCTTTGTGGCCATAGATACTAGCTAGTTATGTTGAAGATACTCAAATTATGAAACTAGGGGCACTCTAGCCATTTTCTAAATGTATAAATGCCAATGTAAATAGTATCTTCGGAATTTATGAAGCTATATTGTGAGTTTTAGACTCCATAATCTTCTCTACTGTACTTTTATTGGTGATCATTTTTTCTACATTTTTTTTTATAAAGTATCATATCATAGTATTGAGATCACAGAGATCCAGATCCAGGGGTGATGCAGATTGTAGGCCCAATAAGAGGCATATTTTCCCAATATGACTTTTAGATATTTATTTCCATGTTATTTTAGTTTCCAGGATTTTATTTTCCATGTTATTTAGAACTATGAAGTTTAGTCTTTTAGGAATTCTTATTTTAGTAGGATTCTATCTTTTAGATTGTTAATTGCCTATTTATAGGCCTCTTTACAGGTTTATTGTTAACTTTGATTGATATTGAATAAAGATTCTTCTCCCTCTAATTCTGGTTTTCTTCTTCCCTCTTCTGATTTCTTCTCTTCTCTCCCTAAATTCGTCTATTCTTCTCTTCTTCTTCTACCTCTCTTTAAATTCGTCTCTTCTTCAGGTTATTTTTGTCTCTTCTTCCCCTATTCTCTTCTAATTCTATCCCCTTTCCTCAATTTGTCTTCCCCTATTCAAATGGACGATCCAGAGTTAGAGACTCAGTTGATTGTTGATATCAACATCATTGCACATAATGCTTTTGAGATTTCTGTCGCACCGATTGCCGAGCATCTAGAGAGAGATTTTGCAACTTCTACAGTCAAGACAGATATTTTGGCAGAGCTGCATGAGGTTGATCCAATGACAGAGTCGACCGAGCACCACCATAAGTCAGAGGCGAGTGCCTTGCTTGATGAGCCATTACTTGAGACAGATGATCGAGAGCCTATTGCTGAGGATTGCCCTATCTTTGAGCAGATTGATCAGATTTGTCGATCTTTGTGCTGACACCGAGGAACTTGTTATGCAGATTGATCAGGAGGATTGCCCGTCTGATATCACTATGCCAGATATGATTCTAGCAGATGATTTTGTTGCTGATTCCTTTGCGCTAGATGTGATACCAGTGGATGATGACCCTATTGAGGCTAGTCATTGATTGGTACTGCCTATATATGTTATGCAGGTCCCACAGATCCAGGAGGAGTACGTTGCAATATTCCCAGCTTCATTACTTGTCAGGAGAGGTTCATGCATTTATGATTCTCCATGGGTGATTTCTTCTCTCTCACTCCGTCAGCATTTCAGACGCTTCTCACGGTTGTTACGAGCATCACACACAAAGAGTGTCGCAGACAGATCACGACTCATACTGCTTGTATGGGTGGTCTACATATTTGATCCTGGCGGATTAGAACTCGAGGGCGAGTTCTTTTCAAGCGGGGGAGAATGATGCAGATTGTAGGCCCAATAAGAGGCATATTTGCCCAATAGGACTTTTAGATATTTATTTCCATGTTATATTAGTTTCCAGGATTTTATTTTCCATGTTATATAGAACTATGAAGTTTAGTCTTTTAGGAATTCTTATTTTAGTAGGTTTCTATCTTTTAGGTTGTTAATTGCCTATTTATAGGCCTCTTTACAGGTTTATTGTTAACTTTGATTGATATTGAATACAGATTATTCTCCCTCTAATTCTGGTTTTCTTCTTCCCTCTTCTGATTTCTTCTCTTCTCTCCCTAAGTTCGTCTATTCTTCTTCTACCTCTCCCTAAATTTGTCTCTTCTTCAGATTATTTTCGTCTCTTCTTCCCCTATTCTTCTAATTCTCTCCCCTTTCCTCATTTGTATTCACGGTGCTGCATCAAAGGGTCTTCATCATGATTAATGTTAAAGTATAAAAGATAAATAACGCCTTTCTCCAACAGCTTAAGCTTTTGGAGAAGTTCGTAAGTTAACATGGTATCAGAGCCCTAGGGTCAGACCCTAGGGACCACCTTGCAAGCCCCCTTCTCCTTCCATCTCGTCTCCTCCACTCCCTACTACAGTTCCACCACTACCACCACCGCACTCCACCTCGTGTGGGTGTGTATTGTAGCCATAAGGGCATAGTAGTCTTTTGTATGTTCTCTATCCTATAAATACATAAGTGAGGGGGAGGAGCCCTAACTCACTGTTTCTCTTCTTCCTCTTTCTTTCTCCCTCTTTGGTGGCTTCTAACAATTAAGATACTTCTTGTCTCTTACATTCTTCTTATTTTTCCCATTCCTAGCATTCATATACTTATCCATTTCTTTTCTACCCTCTATCTGCATCAAAACCCTAGGTTTCATTTTTATTTCATCAAACTTCTCTGTTTTTTGTCTCCATCTCTGGGATGAAGGGTTCAACATCCTAGGGGTTTTCTTCAAATCCATGAACATTGGGATTTTCTCCATTTCCCTCCCCTGGAATACCACAAATATATTACTTGGTTCAAATGCTCTTTGTTGCCCCTGACTTGTAACCAGCCATCAGAATCTTGTCCAAGCACACCCATCAAACAAAAAGCAAAGGATCCTCAACGGAGCTGTGACAGACCATAGCCTGATGGGGAGCACCATAACCAGTTGAGGCATCAGGTTGTAGTCTGAGGCCAAGATCCACCTCCCTCAACTATAGAGGGTGACTCAAGTAAATACATCAGAAGGATGCAATCCAAGGAGGAGTTTTCCTCAAGGTTTGCTGGTGCAATCGAGAAATTCCTAACCCACGGTAGAAGATTTCTTGTTTGGTCAGCCAATGGCATTGCAGACGAGTTTGCTCAGGAGACTGTTGATACATATTCTATTGTGATTTTGATTCCTAATTGTTGGGAACTGAGTTGTGGTGTTTTCAGTTTTTCCTATCTTGAGATCCACTCAGTCATTCTGTTTTGCTTCTCCTATTGCTACTAATGCTTATCATTAAAAACAATATTGAGAGAAAGTATTTGTCAAAGGTCGAGGCCAGAGGTTGTCTTAATGTTCGTTGCCAACGCATGACATGTACTGATGTACGCTAATCATGGGCAAAAATTTTCGTCAACAGAGGGTGTCATAGACATCCAAAAGAGCTAAATCACAACAACATGAACTCATAGACAAGTTCAACATATTAGTGACTATTTGAACTATGAAACCAGATCACTTAGACATGAACTCAACTAATCTAACATTATTTATCTAAGGAACAAAGGCAGTGATACATTCGATAACGATGAGAAGCATCAGCATAAGGTGATGTTAGAATTGAAAGATGGTGTCATAAACATCCAAAAAGAGCCAAAGCACATCAATGGAACAAAAGCCAGATTATCAACGAGTACATGTCAAGCAACAGTTCGAAGAAAGTACCTGTCATATTAGTTGCCAGTTTCTTTATTTCCAAACAACTGGAAGCTATCATCTGTTGTTCCTGTGATGGCAGAACAATATAAACATTAATTCTTGTATGGTTCAGATTGCTACCTAGTATCAGGTCCTCCTATCCAGAGATCTTCTCTCTCTAGATATCAGATAATTTAGTCTTCCTGGTGATCCCACACCAACATTAGGCCCTTAAAGCATTTCTGTTATTATGGAAAAGGACGTGTGAACATTGCCTGTCGAATCAAGGTGTCATCCACTAGAGTTTGCTCGAACCAAAGATCTTGCAGAGTGCTTCATCTCAATAGGTTATTGCCTGATTTGCATTGTTCAACTACTAAGTAGAATTCTCTCATGAATTAATCACGATCATCCTCATCTTCAGGCCTACAGTTATTATTGGGATCAATGATAACAATCGAACTTTTGAATTCGCTATGTATGTGCACTGTTTAGCTTTTCCTTGAGGATGTCTTGCACATGGGTTTTTTTCTGTTTTTTGAATGGCATGTCTTGCACATAGGCATTATCTGCTTATTATGTTTTGTGGAGCTAAACTGCTAATGTCTAAAAGTTTATTTAGTCAAGGTTTCAGTTTTTGGCTTCGGCATGATTGTCAATCATGAATTCATGATAGAAATGGAAACATATTGGTTTTGGATGGAAATTTCTGCAAAATTATGGAAACTTATGGAAACATATACAAATGATGGGCATTTAAAATGAAACTTTAGGAAGTGATAGAATAAGCACAAATACACACTAAAAAACTATCACATCAGCAAAAAAAAACCATAATAATTCAACAACATCAAACACATAGTGACAGGCACTGTAGCATGTGTCTGATAATTCAATACATACCACATTTCACATATAATTCAAATAAATATTTATAAATAATGCATACACCATATCTCACATGCAATGCATATAAATATAATTATGTAACAAGTAGCGGTATAGCATGAGGGTGAGCGGGTTCGAGTCACGGAAACAGCCTCTCTGCAAAGCAGGGGTAAGGCTGCGTACATCTAGCCCTCCCCAGACCCCACAATGGCGGGAGCCTCGTGCACTGGGCCGCCCTTTTTTTTATAGTGGTATAGCATGCCACTAAGTGCAGTTTTGGTTTCTGTATGTGTTTCAGTGGGGGTGAAGACGGTAATATTTCGATCATTTGGTGTTGTTTCATGTAGAAATTTATTATATATGGTCCCTGGAAGTGTCAAATGGCATTTGTGAACATATCTGCTTTGTGCAGCATGCTCATTCTCATTTTTGCTAACATCGGAAGTTCTAGTGACACTAGAATCACTAGCGAACTAAACCCAGATGTTCCTTTAGAAAAATCTGGAAGGAAATGGGAAGAATGAAAGAGTAGGATTTGTCCAGAGTTTGTTCCCCCACCTGCAAAACAGGCTTGGAACTTCTGCTCGCAAGCTGTTGGGCATGACTGGGATTCTGAAGATCTTCAGAATGGGTGGAAGAACAAAGTGAGAGATCATTTAGAAAATAGTATCTAGCGTTTGTTCTTTCAAATTGCCTCCAATTTGAAATGGAAACATATTCTTGGCATGTCACGCCCCGACTCCATTGTGTAGATATTGAATATAGTAGTATCTAGCGTTTGTTCTTTCAAATTGCCTTTTTTTTTTTCGTGTGTATGTTGTTTTTGTTGGATCAAATTTGCCCTGATACCATGTTATTGTGAGAAGAGAAGAAGGAAGAAGAAGAGTGAGGGAGAAAGTGGAGTCTCGTTAAGCGAGCTCCAATATATATATATATATATATAAAACTAGGGTTACAAGTAAAAGACCAAAAATACCCTCTGACATCTTTAACAAAGGCTATCTGACATTATGCTCTGTAATGTTTACCATCTGGTACCGGGTACTGGTAAGTGGTTCTTAATGTCTTCGGCTGCACCTTCAGTCAGTTTCTCCTTACAGGGGATATTTACAGGCTTCTTGGATGTGCAACACAAAGAGAACCTTGCTGTTTTACACAAGCCGGTGGGTTCTGAAATCTGCGCACCACATTCCTCAAAAGAATCATAGAAGATCAATGACCTCTTGGATCTCATTTCTGGAGTTGGTATAATGTGTATTCCTGTCTACTGTTTAGATTGAGGAAGTTGCTCTATTTGAGAAGTGCCGCGTTGATATTAGTATGTTTATTTCTTTCTTCTAATTGATTGGCATGACCCTCGAAACTCATGTAGTTCCCTCTTTGTAGTGACACCGTGATTCATAATACTAACATCAACAACAACAATGTTACAAGTCAGGTAGAGAAAGGAAATGTTATCATCTCTCCCTTATATAGTGAAAGATGATGGAATGTTATCATCTCTCCCCTTATATAGTGAAAGACGATCAAATGTCAAGTTTAAGGCATTGGATGGCATAATGGTTTCATTTGTAGATGAAATGAAAGTACAAAAAGCAGTCTAACCCACAAAGGAGAAGATTTAACTACAGACACTTCACTACGCGATTGCCCGGTTATCCGTGCTAGTAACTACATGGTAGGCTTCTTTATAAGCGTGACAATTTCAACTTTCCCTAAGCTACTAACATATCTAGGACCTCTACAAAACAATCAGGCAGTCATCCAAGAAAGGCCTTCTCCCTTCTTGGCGAACTGTATGACATTGTTGGGGTCAAACTTGAATACCTAACCAGCAACCCTGCCACCACTTTTTTTGCAAATCTAAGCTCCACGCTCAGTGCTTCAATTTAGGCCAGAGATAAATCTATGAAGCCAAGTGGGCCCACAAGAGAAAGTGCCAACTACAATACTTCAAGACTTCCTATGAGTACTTGCTTAAGTTGCTTGTAGTCTTGTACTATAGGTCCAGTTCATACGACATTGTTCAACTGAGTGACCGAGGTTGTACATTTTCCATGAGGCATGTGTTGATTAAGATAACACAGTCTTTTTAGTCAATAATCTATTTTGGTCAATGTAAGCTATGATCGAGAAATTGGCACCCTGAGGATAGGATTCAAATGCAAGATTTGAATATAATCACATGACCTCAGTAAACCCTCCTCTCTCCGACTTTTTAAAAAAAAATATCAAGACGAACAAAAGTGGTAGCCGTTAGAATGAGGAAAAAATATTATTTCCTTCTCACATGGACAGCAAAGTAAATAATGCAGTGCAAGGCATGATTGAGAAATTGGCACCCTGAGGATAGGATTCAAATGCAACATCTGAATATAATCACATGACCTCAGTAAACCCTCTTTGGATTCTATAAAAAAAAAAAACCTTCCTCACCGACTTTTTTTTTTTTTTAAAAAAAAAATATCAAGACGAACAAAAGTGGTAGCTGTTAGAATGAGGAAAAAATATCATTTCCTTCTGACATGAACAGCAAAGTAAATAGTGCAGTGCAAGGTAGAAGGCAGTTCCTATTAATAGTTTCAACAGTCTTTGAAGTGTTAAGGTTATAAATCCATACCATATATAGGACTCAATAATAAAGATTTGAAAAACAACAGCTAAAACTTTGGCTTGAAATATTAAAGGTGGAGATATCACAGTGAAATAACTACTAGGCTAGAGGAATTTCAGACATCAGACTTCAAGATTCACATTTCAAACGCCTTATGGGAAAGACACTTTCAATAATGAGGGAAGAAGAAGACACAAGAGCGCTATGTCTCCGATGAATAAAAAGTCTAAGTGTGTGAAAAGAAAGAAACCAAAAGTAAAAGAAAGGTAACATCTTGAAGGAGGAGGAAGGGACAAGTGTGCAAAGAGTCTAAATCCACTCTTATATCTTAGCAGCTACATCATTTTCTTTCACTCTTATATATTAGCAGCCACATCATTTTATTCATTCTTAAATCTTAGAAGCTATACATCATTTTCTTAGTACCAGGACTTTTCTACCCAAGTTGCTGCTCGAATAACTGTTTAAGAACTCCCCAAATCAAGACTCACCAGAGTCAACTCTGTTTTACCTTGGCCAAGCTCTCATCTGAGTCTGAGTTTTGTGCTACCAAGTCAATACTTGCCCAAGTTTATGATGAACTGACATCTTCAATCATTAACTCGCCCAAGTCAACTCCTTTTTACTTTGGCTGAGTTCTGGTCCGACTCGTGGTTTGAAACATTGGCTCCAACTACAGAATTTTGAGGCCGTCACCGACTACCACCACACCATACCAGCAAGACCACTTCTAACCCAATCAATTAGGAAGTCATTCCAGCTGTTGCCATTCATACATCAAGATATCTAAAGTTTACAGAGCATAATTGTTGAATAAGGTAATCTATATTTTGTAATAATTATAAATACAAAATTTAAATCATATAATGCTTTTCTAGGAGATCCAGTTCATATAATGCTTGCTAGAAGCTCCTACTTCCTAATTGTTTTGAGAACAGGAGCTTGCTTGCGCCAGCTTCCAATCTCCCTTCATGCAACAAATCTCCATGCACCTGAGAATCACTCTAATAAATCGGACAAGTATAGCATTCTTTGAATTGGCTTCAGTTCAGAGATGAAATTGGTTTAGGTTGTAACATGTTCAGGTTCAAGTACAAGGACATTGACTGAATATTTGACTATGATAAGTAATAATAGAACAGAAAATGCATGGGTAGAATCAAAGTGTAAAGCTTAGAATCAATCCTCATAGTCCATATTATCCATAAGATAACAAAATCAACCTATTCAACCTTCCAATTAAAATTGTACAATATTTAAGTTTTCCACTGGTTTTGTCATAACAGATCACTCAATAATAAGCAAAGGATGAGAAGAGCAGCACACAAAGAGATAATCAAGCAAACAGAACCTGAGAGCTTGAGGGCGTCAAGTCACAAAATGACTTTGGTGCATCTATAGATTGCCATAGAACAGAAAAGCTCCACTTTTTCCCTGTTGAGCTGCCACAGCTCAGCCTTTGAACATGCCCAACAACAACATGAAGGTTCCGACCAACAATATATATTCTACAGTCACTAGAATTCACTGAGAAAGGTTTGCATATTTGCTCTGGCACAGGAGAACCTATAACTGTGTCCCAAGAATCACTTTCCATGTCATAAACCTTAAGCCTCATCCTCTCATGCTCAGGAACCACAAACAAATGCCCATAAACAACCACACTCGAACCCGTCCACCCTTCTCGCAATCCAACAGCCATACTCTCCCAACTATTAGCTTTAGGGTCATAAACCTGTCCCCTAGGTGAAAACAAGAAAGGCCAAGCCCAACCTTCTGTCACGAAAAGCTTTCCATCAAGAACTGCAGCATCATAAGAAGCCATATTTGCTCCCATATTTGCTATGGGGAGCCAATTTCCCTTCACAGGGTCCAAAACCTCGGCCGATTCGAGCTCGAAAAGGTCATTACTATTCCCTCCAGCCGCATAAACCAGCCCATCAATCACTCCACCCGCAAAGAACGATCGAGCAGTGAGCATCCTACTCATTACGGTCCAACGATTTTTATGCATCTCATACTTCAAAACCAAGTCAAGGGGGCAATCCATATCTGAAACCATCCCTCCGCAGACGAAAAGGGTACCCTCACGGGACATGGCTACGCATCCAAACCCGTGAGGGCAGACCCTATCCTTGCAGGGCATGGCGGGAATTGTGTGCCAAGAGAAACGCGTGAGGTCAAGGACTTGCCACTGGATCTTTCCAGTGCATTTATGGAAGGCAAATACGAAAAGCCATGGATCCTTAAAGCCCAATTCTTTCCTCCTACTGAAGAACCGCTCCTTAGTCGCAAGCAACAAATGCCACCGCCTACAGACAGCTCTGCAGGCTGGGTGGCTTTGGACGGGAATCCTAAGAAGGCAATTAAGGGCGATGTCATCAGGAAGGCCAGGAATAAGGGGTCCTCCGTCAAGTGATAATTCGAAATCCGATGCTGGATGAAATGGCGATGATTGGTTTGCAGCTAATCTGAATTTGGGTGACAATGTCATTTGAGAATCTCCTAGTTTGCGCACTGGAGCTTGGTGGGATGAAACCCTAACACGCTGCATCTCTCACTCTCAAAGAAGACTCCAAAGGCACAAAGCAAACCCAAAAAAGCTGGGAAATATCTTTGCCCTACTCTATCCTCTTGCTTTTCTCTTTTCTTTTTCTTTTTCTCCCACTACCCAAAAGACCAAATGGAAAAGTTAGTCCAGACACAGACAGAGAACGTTAGGAAAATGCTTCCCAAACAAAAGAGACCAAAAACAAATCCGTAATCTACAGACCAAAACAAAACCCAAAACCAACTTCTTTCTATTCTACATCCTAATTTTCCATTCCAACCATGACTTAAGAGAACCTAACATGAAAATTTCAGAAAACCAAAATCATAAAACTCAAAACCCAAGTACCAGAGTCAGGAAACTATTTCCTAATTCTCAATATATGTTCTCTGTTTCTTCTATTGAAGAAACCCTAGCAACCATGAAGCTCCCAACTTCTTAAGATAAGAAATTCATATGCTCATGAAACAAAATAAGGAAAAACATAAGAGCAGAGAAACTGAGGAGGCGTGAATAGAACTGAGATTCCTCACTTTATCTGGTTTCTGACTTTTCCCTGTAGATTAGAGAGCAAAGGAGACTTTTTTTTTCTGTGGACAGCCAAATTAGAACGATGTCTTGACAGGAGAAAAATCACATCTTACTCTTGTTTGAGAAAAGTACGGAATGGGGGCCGTTTAGTGAAAATACGGATTGCAGGCCCCTTTTGAAACAAGAACAAAAAAAAGGGGAAATGTTATCCACACTACTGTATTTTGATGAGGGCACTCCTCACTTAATTAAAAGTACGGTATCGCCCCCACCATAGGATGATCCAAACCGTCCATTAGATGGGCCACAGCCTAAATAGATTGTGTCCCAAAAATCATTTCCATAGGTTGATCCTAACCCTCCGATCTATAGAGGGTTAGGATCAACCCTCTAACATTCTGATCGGAGGGTTAGGATCAACCTATGGAAATGATTTTTGGGGCACAACCTATTTAGGTTGTGGCCCATCTAATGGACCGTTTGTATCATCCTATGGTGCGGACCATACCGTACTTTTAATAAAGTGAGGATCAAAATACGGTAGTGCAGATAACATTTCCCAAAAAATGGGCTAAACTTCAAAATCGAGTGGTCAAAAGACCCTGATACCCTTTTGACAGCGACAGAGTCCTCCTTTTCATTACAGCCTCTTAAATTGGCCCGATTCACAAGGCTTCTTTTGGTTCATTTAAATGTGTATTTGAACCGAGAAAACCTTAGGTTCGTTTCTATCTTGGCCGTCGGAAATAACTAGAGATGGATGGATCTTGACACGTGTTGGAAAACTTTTTGGAACCCCGACGTTATTGTACTTTTTGGAACACTGACGTTCTCTTTTTCTCACATATCTTTTGGCTTAGAACGGTAGACGTTATCTTTTCTCACTTATATTTTCAACACGTCAGGCATCCATCCGTCTCTAGGTATTTTCGATAGCCAAGATAGAAATAATGGGTACGCCGGCGGAAATAATGGTTATAGAGAGGGAAATAATGGTTACGCCGGTGGAAATAATGGTAACAGAGAGGGGATAGGAATAGTACGCCGATGGAAATAATGGTTACAAAGAAGGGAATAATGATTACAGAGAGGGGTATTATTAGAAGACGCCACCGTTTCATATTGATGTCCATGTGTCGTGGATCCGACCGTCTATTCATATTGGCGACTACCAAGATTTAAAGGAACCCAAGGACTCTGAGTTCACAGAAAGATTTCAATCCAAACCAAACCGACTATGTATAGAGCCACTAGCATTTCAAAAAGTTTTTCAACAAGTGTCAGGCATCCATCTGTCTTTAGGTATTTTCGACGGCCAAGATAGAAACGAACCCAAGGTTCTATGACTTCTGTTGGTTCAAATACCAGACGAACCAAAAGAACCTCGTGAAACACACCAATAATGAAAAAGGAGGTTGAATGACGTTTCTGTTGATGTCAGAAGGGTATCAAGGTCTTTTTCCAACCCGATTTTGAAGATTAGCCCGTTTTTAGTTCTTATTTTAAAAGGTGCCCTCAATCCGTATTTTCACTAAACATCGGCCCTCATTCCGTACTTTTCTCATTTTTTTATAAGGGCACTACTCGCCTTAATTTCTGAGTATTGCAGCATGCTTCCACAGCCAAAGTAGAAAGGAAAAATTGCCAGATTGGGATATCAAAATACGAGAATTGCCACTTTTGAAAAATTGTTAGAGAGAGACTAAATGGGGTTATCAAGTCTCTAAAAGGGGGTATCAACCCTCTAAATGGGGTTATCAAACTCTCAAAGGGGGGTTATCAACCCTCTTTAACAATTTTTCAAAAGTCTGTCTCCCATTGGCAAATCTTGTATTTTGATGTCTCCCATTGGCAATTTTTCCAATTAGAAAAGTGCAGATGGAGAAAGCGTGTTATTGTTGGATAAGGGAGTGGAGATATCAATTCCTTGCTAATAAATATTAAGGGATATTGTAAAAGAAGTCTTATGCTTTGCTTTATTTGCCAAAAGAGTCTTCTAGTTTGAGAATTTGCAAAAAGAGTAACCAGGTTTGAGTAAATCTTGCAAATCAGGCCATGCCATCAATTTGTGACCATAATGCCCATGGTAGAGTTTTTTTTAACAGACTTACAAAGAACAAAATGCTCACACAAGTAAAAAGCAAAAATTTCTATTGTAGAAAGACCGAAATACCCATGACAAGCATTAGAAAGTTGTGAATCAAGGGTGTGGGAATATTATTTCTATATATACTAGCGTTTTTTATGCGTGGGCGTAACAAAAATGGGTTCCACTTCCACCCCATCAAAACGTGACCTGTAAAATTTTAGGCCCCACCATACACATGGGCTAGGGTGGAAATCGTGCGACCTACCCATCGAGGCAAAATGTTGGGCCCCACCTGATGCATGGGTTTGAACTTTGAATTGAGTTGGTGGCCCACTCTATCAAAACATATCACCGAGTATCACCACTATTTTCATATTCTACAAGGTAATTCTCATATTTTCACATATAAGGACATTTTGATCGTTTGTGAGTAGAAAAAAATTTACCATGGGTAATTTGGTCAGAAATTGACCTTATTTGCAAAGGAAACATATTTCTAAGAGTTACAAATTTTTTACTTCAATTTTTAAAGGGCAATATCCCTTTAAATTAATCATAATCATATAATTTTTCTCTAAATTGTGGAAAGAAAAAATTTCCATCAGAAATGATTTTCTTGCGATCCAAACAAGGCTGAAGATTAGGAAAAAATAGAAACAAATGGAGTTAGGTAATGGATGGTTTTGCGCTCTGGAGATGGAGATGGAAGGTAAAAATGCAACACCATTGAATCAAGAAAACTAAAACAAAGAGGCTCACTGATAGTAAGAAGTTGAAGAAATGGCCTCATCGATTATTGTAGATTAAAATTTAATTCTACTCTTCTTCCCAATGTCATAACAAACTTCCATCTCTACATGTTAATGAAAATACAAAATCATTTTAGTCTAAGAAAATTAGACATGGTATTTGTTAGGCAATTTTGTGGAAAGCCATTTCGCGGCTCACTTTTGCCGAAGACAACAGCCATGCAGGCCCACTTTTTAGCAGATTTTGTCTTATTCATTTAATTTTAATTCATGCTGTTGTCTCCTACAAAAATGAGCCAGCAAATTCCATCTATAATATATACTAAACATCAGCTGCCATTAGTTTTCTTTTTTCATGGAACATTTTTATATAAATTTTTTTCCATTGAAAATAATTTTTCCAGCATTTTGAAAACACTTTTTCCATAGAAATTATTTTCCATAAATAAAACTTTTTCCCTATTTTCAAGGAAAATTCAAAATTGAAACCTACTAGACCTTGGTTTTTTTCCATGGAATATTAATTTCCATGGAAGTTTTCTTACATCCCATGCATACAGTGGCGGAGCCAGGATTTATACATAAGGGGGGCAAAATAAGATAATATATTTAATCCATGAGAGTGGGAGAGGCGAGTAATTTCCATAGAAAGGAGAAAAGAACTCTATTTTTTTAGTGTGAATTTCAAGTTAGGGTTTATTTTAGGGCAGTGATATTTTCCCAATTCCCCCCCCCCCCCCCCCAATGGATAAAATCACCCCCCTTGAGTCCTTGATATTTTCCTTTAAGTTTCAAAGGTAAAGGAAAACGTCAGAAGTGGAGAATTTATCCTCGTGCAGTGAACCAATCTCATGATCCACGAAAAGTATCATTGTCCTACTTTATTTTTATATTTTGCTACTTTTCAACTTTTGTTTTCCAGAAAAGCTACTTTTTTCAACTGTTGTTTTCTAGAAAAGCATAGAAAAACTTTTCCAAAACTTTTAAAACATGTACTTTATTTAGTTTTTTTTTTTTTCAACTCATGGGGGGCAGCTGCCCCCTTATTACATACGTGGCTCCGCCCCTGCCAGCCCCTGCATGCATAACGAGAGAGAGAGAGAGAGAGAGAGAGAGAGAGAGAGGCATTGGCAAAATTACAAAGCACATGCCACCAAATTGGCCCCTATCGCCGAATAAGATTGTTCTAATTCAGTCTTGTTTGTAAGGGGGGCATTAAGACATCTTCGGAAGCCATTAACTATATCATTTCTAAAACAATTATAACCATTATTTGCAAATAATCAAATCCAATTTCAAAACCATTTGGGTATAAGATTGTTTGCATTCAACCAAATTTAAATTCGAAACCATCAACACAAAAGATTATATGCAAATAATATTTAGAGATATCCAAAAGAGCCTTGGTGATCCACACCATTCACATATATCAAAAGTTCCTGCATCTTGGATATCTGCATTATTGCCTTTCTATTTTCAAAAACGAACATCTTAAAGGTCCCAACTTGAAAGGATTATGATCATTCAAATCAATGGTTTGTATCATTGAACAGCTCCCCACCTGTATTCCTTCCTGGCCTTATTATTTTTTTTTGGAGTAAAATTGGTCCAAACAACATATGATTTCTCTAGATAAGTAGATAGAGAGATAGATACATGGCTACATTCTATATAGAGAGACTTACTTCAAAGTATTCCAGGATTTTATTCTTTTTCCAACAATGACAATAACTTTCAAACCAAAACGAATGTATAGGACCCAACTGCTAGCAGGAAAGGAAGGATTTTTTTTTTAATGGTTAGCAGGAAAGGAAGGATACAGTTACTGACATGGAAACAGAGACACAAACCAAATATAAACATAAATGAGGCATGAAGAGACATGGGGAAAGAGTCCCAGTTAAAGGAGGAAAGTGAGATCAAGCTCTGCTGAATCTTTGCCATGTGATTCTTCTATATATATATATATATATATATATATATATATATATATATATATATATATATATATATAGAGAGAGAGAGAGAGAGAGAGAGAGAGAGAGAGAGAGAGAGAGAGAGAGAGAGAGAGAGAGAGAGATAGATACATAGATACATTCATACATACATGCATAGAGACATAGAGTCAAAAAACTAATTTCAGATTATTCAAGAATTTTATTCCATACTTCTCACAACCATGACAATAACTTCCAAACCAAATCAAGACACAGAACATGACTTAAACATCCCGCAGTTATTGTACTATCATCACCACACAGAAAAACATTAAAATGTCAGATATGACCTGGTCCTTCAACCCTCTAGCAAGAAAGGAAGAATACACCTACAGAGATAGAAACAAAGAAACCAAACCAAACAAAATCAAAGGAAGAAACCAAACCAAAAATAGACATACAAAAGGCAGGAAGCGGTATGAGAAAATGCTTTTAAGCTCAAACCCAACAAACCCATTTCCCATGCATTTGTTTGAGCCTGAAGAGTCCAGAGTCCGAGTTAAAGGCATAAAGTGAGATCAAGCTCAATTGAATCTTCTCCATAAGAAGCAACAACCGTATCTTGATCTGACTCAAAGCATGATCCCTCCCTCAATCTTTTCGGATGGTTCTCCTCTATTAGGTTATTTTTCTTGGGCACTAGGGGGTCAAGAATGCTCATGAAATCTATCATCTTGACGTCTTCTGAGATGTTATTAGAAGAAGGTGCACATCTAGCTTCAGTGGCTGAGAAGGGATCACGATCAATCTTAGCTGTTTCACTTGAATCAAACAATTCTAAATTACTAGCAGGACCATTTTTGAGTGAAGGCGTAGCCATGCAGAGAGATGGATTGTCCAAAGAAAGACAGGGATAAGTAGTAACCATAGCAGCCGGCTTCTTAGCTTTCCTTGCCGCCCTTGCCGCCCTTCTCTCCTTCTTATGAGCATTTTGGTGCCCTCCAAGAGCTTGAGTGCTTAAGAACTTTCTGTCACAGAACTTGCATGGGAAGAGCTCTTCTCCCATTCTATCACGAGTGTCCTCGATCTTTTCCTGATTGATAAATGAATGAATCTTCACTAGAACAGAGGAGTTATGTGGTGAAGAGGCCATAAAGTCTAAGTTCCCACTTCCAAGGTGACCAGATGAAGGAAGGCCTACAACAACCTTTGGTGTGGACACTCGGGGAGAATATTCCATCTTTTCGCGCTTTTCTATAAGGTAAAATTCAAGATCCTAGTAGCTAGATTTACCAAGATTCGTACTCACTGACATGTATTGAGAAATGAACAAGAAAAACCAACCCCTAGTCACTTCTAGTGTCTAGAGATGGCTTGGAGGATCTGATATGGTACCGTCCCCGGAGAAACAACAGCAAAGTAATAGCTATGAGGCCAAATGTAATATTTTGCAATGATTAAAGTAAATCTTTCCTTGCCAAGCAGAGAAAAAGGGGTTGAGGGTGACAAACAACAATAAAAACACAGGTTGGGAACACTTACGATAGGTTGGCAAATTATGAAGTCAACATAACTTTGCCCCAGCCATGGACATCTCTTCCTTCCCCTTCTATCATATTCTTCTCCTCGTGAGTCCTTAAACTGTGAGAGCCTACTTATAGCATTTCTTTCCCCGTTGGCGGAGATTGGTTCACCCCAAAAAGGTTGGATACATTTACTATCAAAGAAAGAAAATTCGAAATTTATAACAGCCGAATCAAAGCAAGAGAAGAGACAGCTGGCCATTAATATGTTACAACTTTCCTCAGTCCACATATGGAAAATCCCACAGAGAAAATAAATGGAACCGAGATTCGCCAGATGGAAAATATTCAGAACTTTCTCTATTTAGGCGTAGACAGCAAATTCATTGTATGAATAACAATGTATCTATGGAAAAAGCATCTGGTTTTCTTCAGTGGCCTAGGCGGCAATTTTTGTATATGAAGAGATACTGTAGCAAACTATGGAGGTAAGGTGAAGCATTCTTCATCTGTACCTCGTAATAAAAATGACTCAACTTTCAGTTACCAAATGTGGGAGCCGGTGTTATTTAATGTCTTCATTTGAGGCTATGTCAAGAAAGCTTTATTTAGTGAGGTGACAAGTACGCTTCTCTTAGATTGATCATCTCTGTCAGATCTTTAGCATGTAATCCAAGTGTCACATTTAATGGGGCGCTAGAAGGAAGAAGGCTTAGATGAAAACATGTGTGATCAGGATGCTAGATTAGAATTAGCTGGTTTCTAAAACTTGTGATGCGAATTCAAAATAGAATCAAGATCAAACATCAAATAAATCCAAGGGTTATGCAAGAGATATACATCATATATGACATACCTCAGATAGACTTCAATGGGATTATGTCAGAAAACAACATAGAGCGTGGCAATGATGGCCAAAACATGACATACAACAGAAATTGTGGGAAAAGTGCAGTTTGGTCAGTCCATTTCATTGGTTCATGACAATATCCGCAAGGGAGACAATAACCTCATCATTGTCCTAGTAGATATCCCACAAGGTTTGGCAGTTGGTACCAAAACACTAAAAACCATTGATGGATATGGAGTGTTGAGATGGATGATAAATAACTTAAATGGAAGAATGGCAAATTGTTATGGAGCCACGGAGATCCCAAGCTTGATAAAAGGCACCATCTAACTGAGGTACAAGCTCAATCCCAATTGTAACATTTATCTTAGTACTGATGCATATGAATCTCCAACATAGTTATTGCACAAAAATAATGCATACTCAATCTCACTTTATTCGTTTACATATGCATTTCTAAGTTAAGACTCTGAAGTCCACTCCAATGGACAAAAGTACTCGATCAATCAAGCCCAAGATGGGCTTACTTGCCCATTCAATTGGCTGGTATAGTCATTTTCTTATAATTCAGACCCCATCTGCACAATAAGCCAATATTAGAAACATCATAACAACATCTATGTTCAACTCTTCCATAAATTAAAAAAAAAAAAAAAAACTGTTATTGCACGCTATAAAAATAGCATAATCTCATTCTGGCCATCGTTCCTAAAATGATACGACTATTAATTTCAATTAAACTACCTTTACTTCTTTAAGAGTTCATAAATGGATGTAAGTTCATCAACCATATGACAGGTTTTTCACTCCCAGTGCCAGTCTCCTAAGCATCAGTACATAGAAGGTGTGAAAAAAGCCAAACCACACAATGCAACAGCTCAAGTGTTAGATGAAGCAATATCACATGCATGAATTTGGTAGGTTTCATTTAGTTATATTGAAAAATTTATCCAACCAAATGTGATTTTTTTCATGCATAATGAAGAAACATATTAAATGTAAAAGCAAACAAATACAAATAACTAAATAAGGAAGAAACGGTGGCAGCAAACATCTGGGTCAGGGCAAAACTCGCGTGGATGCATTATTAGAATAAAGATCTTTGATAATGACGTTGAAAGGGGCATTTTTGTTTGATGTTTACATACCAGATAAGGCAAAAATTCCCTAACATAAGTATTTTGATACCATTAAACATAACATAGGTATTTTGACCAGCCAGGCAAGCTGTAGTACTTACAACAGTCTCCATGATGAGAACAACCAAAAGAAACTGAATTCTTACCAAGGCTTTGGGATCCCGCCCTGAGCAGTCTCAGCCCAGTGTCCACTCTTCTCACATTTGTAGCATGCATCTGATGAAGAAGACCTATTACCCACATCACATAAGGGTTCAGTTGAAGGCATGAGGTAGTCCCATGCCAAATGACATTCTTTTTTGCCTTTAAAACAGGAAGACCTAATCCTTCCACCAGAGGATTGGTGACTTCATTATTCCATGTATTAGAGACCATTGAGCTGCTATCTGTTACACTGGCTTCACTGCACCATTTAAAGAAACCAAAAGACCCTCCCCCCTGCATGGGAAACTAAAAGATGTAAATTGACCAAGCAGGTGCAAATTTCTAATCATTACAAAAAAAAAAAAACAGCAGATTCAAATTTCTGTTCCATTTGAATCATAATATGGAAGCCTTCATGCTAGCCTGCAAATTTGAGTATAAAAAAAGGAACCATCTACCCCATACCATTCATACTCCTGAAGTTAGAATGAGCGCACAAAGCACTTGTATTAGATACAGATGAGGGGCTTTCTAATAAATATGTGACAGCCAGAAAATAAAAGAAAAAGGGCCCACATTTTCTGCGTACGATTCCCCACAAATAAAGAGAAAGATACAAGGATAACGTTATGGAAAAGTATGCACATATATAATCTAGCACAAAGAACAACATTTTCCTGTCTAGAGTCTGCACAATCTGAAAAGGTATGGAGCAGATAAGAGCACCCCCATTTTTTGCCAGAAATGCCCCTCCGCTTCTTTTATTATTGCGAGTGAACTTCTTTGAAAATGACCAAGACACCCTCATAATGAGAATCGAGAAAAGCAAGGTCGGGGTGAGAACGAGGAAGAGAGGAAGAGGAGAAGAGAAGAATAGGCGTAGGCAATTAAGAGGGAAGAAAAGAATAGGAAAGATTAAAGAGAGTAAAGGAAACTGAGATGAAGAAGAAGACCATGTGGATGAAGGAAAAAAAATAGAATGTACGGGTTCTGATGCAGGGGAAGATGTCGAAGAATAAGTGTGTGTTACCAAATTAATGTCGATGGGGGCATTATATGTAAGGCTGCTTAGTGCTAGTGAATCGTCGTAAATCACAGGCACCAAATCATGTCTTTGGCTTTTAATAGAGGCTGCACTGTTCTGCTTCGTGACTTGCTACTTCTTTTAAGTTCAGTAACTAGAAACATTCAACGGATGACAACACAGAAAGTGCTTCAAATAAGTCCAACCCAAAACGCACGCTTGGTATGCAAAACAATACCTATGGTGAAACGTCATCAATGGGAATAAACCATGGAGGTCCAAGGCAGCCAACCATATACTACTGGCTTTGCATACAAATGAAACTTTCAAACCACTTTTAAAATCAAATAAACCAAGTTAACCCCAACCGTATATCGTAGCATCTAGGCACATTTCTTTTAGTGTATAAAACAAATTTGATGAGGTCACTGAGGCTAAGTTCTTTCACAAATTTAATCAAACTGCCACATGCAATGGCATTTCAAATGAGCAGCAACACTTTGGAACGCAGGTTCCAACCCTGATTCCTACCGTGTGCAAACTTGTATCTGTATTCCAAATGTCTGAGCAACATTAGTCGAATACACAGTAATATTCAATCCGTTTTTTCCACAAGCCACACATACGAACAGAAAATGGTGAAGGCTGTTAAAACTCCAAAAAAAAATGGTGAAGGCTGTTTCTATTCAATGTGATGTTGAACTGAACTAAATCATGTGCAATGGAAGTAGGTTCAGGGGCTACTGGTGAAGGTTGTTTCTATTCAATGTGATGTTGAACTGAACTAAATCATGTGCAATGGAGGTAGGTTCAGTGGCTACTTTGAGACAATTAACAGATGAGAACAAGAATTCTTTCACAAGCAACACCTCAAATGAAAACCTAAAATTCAGACATGCATGCAGATCTAAACAGATTACCGAAACTGTTCGTGGAACAGAGTCCTGGCAGACAGGTCACAATTCAGAGCTTGAATCACCTCTTTTAGAAACTTGTGAAATGTCAAGGGAGGAGGTGACAAACCAGATCAAACTTCAATTTTATGCACTTAGATGAGCAGCTTCAACATCAGAGAGCATTAGCCTTGTTTGATTTCACAAAACTAGCAAGGGGAGGCTTATATTAGAGCAATCCGGGTTCAATTGAAATGAGGCAGATGGATATGATGCAGATAGACTGGTAGACATGAGGAATTCATGGCATTATACAGCGGCAAAGAACAGATCTGGAACATTTCATGGCAGAGGAAGGATCGGTCAATGGTTGCTTCAATTTTCCACAAGTTGGATGATGATGCAACGATCAAGCATTGACTCGGGGAGTAGAGCAACTGTGCTGTCCACTTTTGAGGTAAAGTCTTCGCCAGCAATGCAACTAGCATAGCTTGTTTTAGAGAATGTTTGCCATTAATCAAGGGATTTTGTCTTTTGTATACCACAATATATGCCATGTAACCATATATTTATGACAACGGAAGGAAACCTCACAAATTCCCCATTCACTTTTTTCTCTCTCCTTCATATCATATTTTGTATAAATTCTTTATGATAACAGAGCTTCGAGATCAAGAATACATAACAAGGGATTGAATTGGACCCCTTGACATACCTATTCTCTCTTCTAGCATCTCTTTTGTCTCCTCTTGCATTCTTTGAAACCCTACAACTCCTTTGTCTAAACTTATTTCCTTCTCACTCTCTCTCTCTCTCTCTCTCTCTCTCTCGTTTATGAATGGCAAATGATTTTAATAATAAAGAGAATGGGAAGAACCCTCGACCGATGTGTTCAGTATAGGATCAAGTATAATAGAAAAACAACATAAAATACAATGACGCTCCCACTGGTCTCCCGCTCTTAAATTTCTTCATAATCTCTCTTACAACCATTTCTTCTAGCATCCTCATCTTTTTTTTCTCTTCTTCTAAGCCGTTTCTCTTACACAAAGTCATTAGCCTCATCTTATCTTATTTTCTTTAGTTTTCATAGCCCATGAACCCTTTTATATTTTCTCTCCACAAAAAAACCACTTTTCTCTTGCCTGAATCCTTTGTTCCTTTGCTAAGATGCACACATCACTTAAGGTACATGTTATCATCTCACTCAAGTATCCTTATTTTAGCTATAAAAGAGGGCCTAGCATCACTTAAAATAGCTGCACACTAGCATCCCACTTAATGAAAATAGGTGCACATTGGCAAAAAAGTCACTTTCACTTTCAGAATTGTCAAAACTCTCTAGTCCAATGCGACACAATCCAACACCACGCCTCCCCCTCCACACACACATCCCCCCCCCCCCCCCCCCCCCCCCACAAACTCTTCATCCTCTGTTTTTCCCTCATTCTCCCTATATTTTTTTCCTTTGTTTTTTCATTTTGTTTCCTCTCTATTTTCCCTTAGTACAATCTAATAGCTAGAGCCGACCCCAACTAGTTTGGGACAAGGGCTTAGTTGAGTTGAGTTGACAATCTAATGGCTACAAATCCCTCCTTCCCCCATTCAAGTAAATTCGTCATCCCTCGTTATTCCCTCCTTTTTGTCTTATTCCCCCCCCCCCCCCCCCTAGTTCCCCCTTTTTCTTATTCCTCTTTATTTTCCATTTTATTTCCCTCTCTATTTTCCCTTACTACAATATAATGGCTACACCATTTATACTTCCTAATCTTCTACAACTCCTTTTCCAGTAGGTTACTATCAAACTTAAAAATGATAATAACGTCCATTAGAAGTATCAAGCTGGTGCGGGTGATTAAGAGTGAAGAAGAAGAAAGTAGAACACAATATCAAAAGCAAGAGAAGGAGAAGAAAAAGGGAGCTATACTCAGTCAAATTGATATATTATCATTACATAATTAGTCAAAAATCTCCCAAATTCATCTCATACAACACATTTTATCGGATTCTTCCATAGGACTTGACCAACAACATTAACTGCTACAATTCTCAACAACGCAACTGACTGGACTTTCTTAATGAAATACAACTTACTAGACACTAGTCAATGAAACACAACTTTTTTTTTGAATTACACTGAAAAACACCTTATTAGATTTACATTTAAAAAAAAAATGAACTTACTAGACTTAATGAAATACACACTAGACAGTAGTTAATGAATCACAACTTACGAGGACTAATAAATAAGGTAGTTGTAGAAGAAATCTTCCAAGCATTTATTTCAAACAACCTCGGGTAATCCACCCAGAACACCTAGGCATGACATGGCTGTCAAGTTGGCACTACATCATAAGCCCTTCTCATTGCTCGTGCTCATGGTATCCTGACCTCATCGAAGGTCTTACTACCTCACCTGTCGATATGTGATGGAGACAACAATAAGGACCACAAAGAAAAATTCCAACTACAAGATTTGGAAAACTCTATCAATTGATAATCACCTAAATCAACTCGTCTCATTCTCCAAAGTTCTCACATAGGTTCTCTGCCTGTAATTTGTGGAAAGCCCTTGCTAGCATGAGCTCTCTTACAATCTTTTCCACATATATCTTTGTTAATAAGAGAAAAAGGAGAGAATGCTGACCCTAGCATTGGAGACACCAGCTCCTGTATATGAATGAGAGGAAAGGCTCCTTACACAAATGAAACAAATGTGGGAGGTTTTTGCATTAAGAACAGTCCCTTAAATACTAATGTGACTCGAGGTCTTCTAATCATTAATAGAAGTTGGTCTCATTCCAAAGCAATTACTTCTATCTCCTAAACAAAAAGCAGAAATGCCTGAGCAAAATAAGCACCGAAGTGCCTCCAAGTGTTCCAAAGAGATTCCAGAACAATAAAGTGCACCAAGATACTTCAAAATAAATGTGAATTGAACAATGAGATCCCTGAAACTATAAGTGTACAAAATATAACCAAAAGTGGGGCAGAAAGTGGAATTCCGAAGAAGTAACAAATATGCAGCTTAAGAGAAAGCTGAGAAGGCCAAATACTCAAAACCAATCTTAGATCACCCTTTTGATTCTTTAACATCTAAAAAACATATCAAAAGCTAACCCAAGAAAAAAAAAATATCAATTTTCTAAATATATGTAGAAAATACCTTTTGGTATTTCTGAGATTTACATGGAACAGCAGAAATCAAAGAACTTTGAAGCCAACATTTCAGTGTTCATGAAATGAATGGTAACGTAAACATATCCAATCAAACTAAAGCAGTAAGCATGCACGAGATGTCTAACTTGTGGGAGTCATAAAACACCAAAAGAATAAGGTCGATGTATAATTCAAATAAAGAATCGTGTGATTTAACAAAAACAATGTTAAAATATTTTCGTATGAGATAGGTATAAGATGCACGCAGGATGCCCTGTATAAGGTAGCTCTACTAAAACATCCATTGTCATGGATTAGCAAATGACTGATTGAACTATTTTTCAACATGTGTTAGTACAGTCCAAGGCAGAATAGCAATGATGTTTGCATTAAAAGAAGAAGGATATGTCCCAGAGACTTCTAAATTGATCGAATAAGTCAAGCATATGTTAGTATTTTAAATACTAAAAATGAAAGAAACATTTGCTTTTGAAAAAGATTCTTTTTTGCTTTTGAATTTCCCACCCAAAATTTGAAATTTTCAAATTGATTCTATTCTCTTGTACTTTCCCACCAATATCATTAAACTTTTGAAGGTAGCTCTCTTACCTCTTAAAAGTTTAGTCCAAGATGGGAAGTTGAGAAAAATTCTCCCATCCATATAAGAGGGAGTGTTGAGCAAAGGCTTGGGCCTTTCAAGGGCATTCAATTTGTTTGCCTTTGGTGTTTTACAAAGAACAAGATCAAATAAATAAAAAACACACACACGCGCGCGCGCCGAGCAGAGCCGAGCCGAGCCGTGTCGGGGCGGGGCGCGGGTGTGTGTGTGTGTCTGTGTTGGGTTGGGTTGGGTTGGGTTGGGTTTTCTAAACGGATTTTTTATTTATAAATCCAACGGTCATGTCTCTTTAGTTTTAACTTAATCCAACCGTTACAACCCTCTTAAGTAACGGCAATTTTTTAAATGACGTTTTTAAAAAAGGTGTCTCTACTGTTTTAAAGATGTGTCTTCAACATACACGTTTTCTCTATAAAAAGAGATTGTTTCCAACGTCTTGAAATACAGTTCTTACATCTGTTTTAGAATCTCTCTTTAAACAGATAGACGAGCCTTTCATCTCTGCTGATTCGTTTTTCCATCTCTATTGAGTCGTTTGCAAAAACAGAACAGTTTCTTTTCTGTTATTTTTGTTTTCTTTTCTTTGTTCTGTTTTATTTGTTGGGCATTCAGAGTGTTCGCTGTTTGGTTCGGATCTATCTGATTGTGCACTTCAGATAGATAGCGACGGTGCGTCGGGCTGTTGTATCCTGGGGGTGATTGCGTTCGGATCTGTTGCACAGGAGGGTTTTCCGCAGAGGCGCAAAATCACCTTAAAGAGAGCGACCTAGTCCGTGCCTCAACTCGCCGCATCGAAAAGGTTATACTAATCATCTATTCTTTCTGTTTTTCACAGAAATCAGTAAACAGGTACGCCATATTATTTATATTAAGAGGAAAATCTCATAACAATTTTAAGGTGATTTTCGTTTCTGTTTTCCTCTTTCTAAAATATGGCATCCCATGACGAGATTATATCGGATTCCTCAAATCCGAATAAGCCTTTTCGATTTAGTGGTGCTAATTTTAAGAGATGGAAGAAGAAAATATTTTTCTATTTATCCACCAAGAAAGTAGCCCATGTTTTGGAAGACCCAAAGCCTTGGCGATCAGAACTTGAACCAGTTAAATCTACTTTGAAAAAGAACTGGACAGATTCTGATTTCCTATGCCAAAACTTTATTCTCAATTGCCTATCCGACGAATTATACGATTTTTATAGTGACTGTAAGGATTCCATGACACTTTGGGAAGCCTTACAGAAGAAGTATGATACGGAAGAGGCTGGGTCTAAAAAATATGCGGTTAGCAAGTATTTTAGATATTACATGGTGGATGAGAAGACGGTGATTTCTCAAACCCACGAGTTGCAAAAACTTGTTCACGACATTCTTGCGGAAGGAATGACTATTAGTGAACAATCTCAAGTTGCAGCCGTGATTGACAAATTACCTCCTTCTTGGAAAGAATTCAGAAATTCCCTTCTTCATAAAACTAAGGAATTATCTATGGAAGGTCTTCTTGTTCGTCTTCGGATCGAAGAAGAAAACCGTAACCAAGATAAGAAAGAAGGGAATACTGAAATTGTAACTAATGTGAATGCCATTTCTGAAGTTAAGAACCAAAATCAGAAACCGCAAGTGAATCTGAAGCCCAAAAAGAAGTTGAAGAAAAAGCAACAGAACCAAAACCGAGGTACCTTCAAGCGTCCGAACCAAAACACAACTTCTGGAAAGAATGACTATTCCAAAATTGTGTGCTATATTTGTGGGCTCAAGGGTCATATTGCACGGATGTGTCGACGTAAGAAGACTGCACCAATCCCTCAAGCCAACGTGATAGAAGAGCCACTTGTGGCTATGATCACTGAAGTGAATATCGTTGGAGGATCTGAAGGGTGGTGGGTCGACACTGGTGCGTCCCGTCATGTGTGTTTTGACAGGAAGTGGTTCAAGACGTATGCTCATGCAGATAATGAGAAGAAGGTGCTTCTAGGGGACTCGCATACAATAAAGGTACTCGGTGTTGGGGACGTTGAACTTTGCTTCACTTCAGGGCGGAAAGTGATACTGAAGGATGTTCTTCATACTTCAGACATGAGGAAGAACTTAGTTTCTGGTTTTCTTCTTAACAAGGCTGGTTTTAAACAAACTATAGAGTCTGACCAGTATGTTGTAACCAAGTTTGGATCCTTTGTTGGTAAAGGATATGCATGTGATGGAATGTTCAAACTGAATGTTGAAATAATGAATGAAAGTGATTCTTCTGTTTACATGCTTTCTTCTGTTAATTCATGGCATGCTAGGTTGTGTCATATAAATAGGAAATATGTACATAACATGAGTGTATTAGGTATGATTCCTAAAGTAGTCTTAGAAGAATTTAACAAATGTGAAATATGTAGTAAGGCTAAAATTTCTAGAAAGCCTTTCAAAAGTGTTGAAAGGAATTCAGAACTTCTAGACTTAATTCATAGTGACATTTGTGAGTTAGACGGTATCTTGACCCGTAGTGGTAAAAGATACTTTATAACCTTTATAGATGATTTTTCTAAGTATACAATCATTTATTTAATTAGACATAAGAGTGAAGCCTTAAAAATGTTTAAGGAATACCTATTAGAAGTAGAGAACCAATTCAATAGGAAGATTAAGAGACTAAGAAGTGATAGAGGAGGTGAATATGAATCATTAGAATTCACTGACTTTGTTAAGTCATTAGGAATTATACATGAAACAACCGCTCCTTACTCTCCCGCTTCAAATGGGGTTGCAGAAAGGAAAAATAGAACACTAGTGGAACTTACGAATGCTTTACTCCTAAGTTCAGGAGCCCCTTCTAACTTATGGGGAGAAGCAATTCTAACTTCCTGCTATGTTCTTAATAGAATTCCTAATTACAAAACTAAAGTCTCACCTTTTGAATTTTGGAAAAATAGGAAACCCAATGTGAGTTACTTTAGAGTTTGGGGATGTTTAGCTTATGTAAGACTTTCTAATATTAAGAGACCCAAAATAGGAAGTAGAGCCATAGAGTGTGCCTTTATGGGTTACTCTCTTACAAGCAAAACATATAGGTTTTTAGACCTAAATAACAGTGTAATAATAGAGTCAGTGGATGCTGAATTCTTTGAAGATAAATTTCCTTTTAAATCTAGACATAGTGGGGGTACCGTGACTATTGGAGATAGTGGGGGCACCGAGCCTAGGATTGAGGTAAACCCTGAAGTAGAAATTGAACCTAGGAGAAGTAAAAGATCCAAAATAGCCAAGGATTTTGGCTCTGATTTCTATGTCTTTAGTTTGGAGGGAGATCCTTCTTCTTTAGAGGAAGCTTTGTCCTCGTCAGATGCTGACTTTTGGAGAGAAGCTGTCAATGATGAGATGGAGTCTCTGATGTCAAACCAGACTTGGAAATTAGTAGATTTACCACCAGGATTTAAGACCATAGGGTGTAAATGGATTCTTAGAAGAAAATTGAAACTAGATGGAACCATAGACAAATATAAAGCTAGGCTTGTTGCTAAAGGCTTTAGGCAAAAAGAAAATATAGATTTCTTTGATACATACTCTTCGGTTACTAGGATTACATCCATTAGAGTTTTGATTGCAGTGGCTGCAATCCATAATCTGGTAATTCATCAAATGGATGTAAATACTACTTTCTTAAATGGTAATCTAGAAGAGGAGATATATATGGACCAACCTAGTGGTTTCATATCTCCAGGTCAAGAAAATAAAGTATGTAAGTTGGTGAAGTCACTGTATGGACTTAAACAAGCACCAAAACAGTGGCATGAAAAATTTGATAATATCATTATATCAAATGGTTTTAAAATCAATGAAAGTGATAAGTGTATATATTATAAGTATATTAATACTTATTGTATTATTATTTGCTTGTATGTTGATGATCTTTTAATTTTTGGTTCTAACTTGGAAATAGTTAAACAAACCAAAACTCTATTAAAACAAAACTTTGATATGAAAGATCTAGGAGAAGCAAATGTAATTTTAGGGATTAAAATTACAAGATCTGATAGTGGTATATCTTTAGACCAGTCCCATTATATAGAAAAGATACTTAAAAAGTATAAGTACTTTGATTGTAATCCAGTATGTACTCCTTTTGATCCTAGTATTAGATTGTATTCTAATGAAGGTGATAGTGTTAATCAAAAAGAGTATGCTAGTATTATTGGTAGTTTAAGGTATGCTACAGACTGTACCAGACCTGATATAGCATATGCGGTAGGCATATTATGTAGATATACTAGTAATCCAAGTATAGAACATTGGAATGCTATATCACGAGTCATGAGATACCTCAAACGAACCATTAATAATGGGATTCACTACCATAGGTTTCCTGCTGTTCTAGAGGGTTTCAGTGATGCCGATTGGAATACTTTGTCAGAAGATTCCAAGGCTACCACTGGGTATGTATTTACTATTGGTAGTGGTGCAGTTTCTTGGAGATCCAAGAAACAGACTATTATTGCTCAGTCCACTATGGAATCTGAGTTGATTACACTAACCTCTGCATGTGAAGAGGCTAGTTGGTTGAGAAATATTTTATCTGATATACCTATTTGGGAAAGACCTGTTCCCGCTATTTTGATTCACTGTGACAGCACAGCTGCTATTGGAAGAGTACATAATAAGTACTATAATGGAAAGTCGCGACAGATACGCCGGAAACATAGTACTGTGAGAGAATTGGTTTCTAATGGATCAATCACCATTGACTTTGTGAGATCTGGTGATAATTTGGCAGATCCCTTAACTAAGGCCTTGTCAAGGGAGAAAATCTGCAATACATCGAGGGAGATGGGACTAAAGCCTATTTGTAAATAGTTACCTATGATGGACACCCAACCTAGGGACTGGAGATCCTAAGAACTAGGTTTTCAATGGGAAAAACGAGTCGTAGTGTAACTTGTGGACGATCATGCTATTTTCAAGTTTATCTCAAAGTCCATCCCTATGGTGTAACTCAAGCATGATATCCTGAAGCGTTTGGAAGGTTGAGTTATTACTCTTAATGAGATCTATAGCTCGTATGAGTGGGATGTATAGGCTACAGGAGCATCCTTGATAGACTCACCTACATGTTAGCGCGGAAGTGGGCCGCTTCCAAAAGAGACGAGAGCTTATTCTCTTATGCTTACATGGAAACTGGGATGTAGCACATGGCCGTAATGTGCGAGCTTTTTGTAACCAATTGAACACTTTAGTATCATGTGTGTGGTGCACGTCTCTCTGTACCCAAGGATTGTAGTTCAAGACATAGTCACTATCAATTCCTTACAGTTAGAATGCACTTACACTAAGTAAAGGTTCAAGACATAGTCACCTTTATTATACGTGATACTCTGCTGATTGCCCAACATTAAGTTTTACTAATATTTTTTCTATTAAAATAAGTGGGGGATTGTTAGTATTTTAAATACTAAAAATGAAAGAAACATTTGCTTTTGAAAAAGATTCTTTTTTGCTTTTGAATTTCCCACCCAAAATTTGAAATTTTCAAATTGATTCTATTCTCTTGTACTTTCCCACCAATATCATTTAAACTTTTGAAGGTAGCTCTCTTACCTCTTAAAAGTTTAGTCCAAGATGGGAAGTTGAGAAAAATTCTCCCATCCATATAAGAGGGAGTGTTGAGCAAAGGCTTGGGCCTTTCAAGGGCATTCAATTTGTTTGTCTTTGGTGTTTTACAAAGAACAAGATCAAATAAATAAAAAACACACACACGCGCGCGCCGAGCCGAGCCGAGCCGTGCCGTGCCGTGTCGGGTCGGTGCGGGTGCGGGTGTGTGTGTGTGTGTGTGTGTGTGTGTTGGGTTGGGTTGGGTTTTCTAAACGGATTTTTTATTTATAAATCCAACGGTCATGTCTCTTTAGTTTTAACTTAATCCAACCGTTACAACCCTCTTAAGTAACGGCAATTTTTTAAATGACGTTTTTAAAAAAGGTGTCTCTACTGTTTTAAAGAGGTGTCTTCAACAGACACGTTTTCTCTATAAAAAGAGATTGTTTCCAACGTCTTGAAATACAGTTCTTACATCTGTTTTAGAATCTCTCTTTAAACAGATAGACGAGCCTTTCATCTCTGCTGATTCGTTTTTCCATCTCTATTGAGTCGTTTGCAAAAACAGAACAGTTTCTTTTCTGTTATTTTTGTTTTCTTTTCTCTGTTCTGTTTTATTTGTTGGGCATTCGGAGTGTTCGCTGTTTGGTTCGGATCTATCTGATTGTGCACTTCAGATAGATAGCGACGGTGCGTCGGGCTGTTGTATCCTGGGGGTGATTGCGTTCGGATCTATTGCACAGGAGGGTTTTCCGCAGAGGCGCAAAATCACCTTAAAGAGAGCGACCCAGTCCGTGCCTCAACTCGCCGCATCGAAAAGGTTATACTAATCATCTATTCTTTCTGTTTTTCACAGAAATCAGTAAACAGGTATGCCATATTATTTATATTAAGAGGAAAATCTCATAACAGCATATAGCACTTACCATCGAATATCACAAGGATGAGTGGTGCAAGCAAAGTTCATAGACAGCTCTATAATTTGGTAAAGAAAATTTAGGAGAATAAAATGGTCAGTCAAGACCCAGAAATATGCTCAAAAGAGACTAAAGAGAAACATCATGTTAGTGTCAATTGTGACCACTACAAGGCTTCTTCATCAAGAAATTAGCATACCGTGTCATTATGATTTATGGCGAGTTTTAGTGTTTTGATTAAGTTTCTGGATAACGTTTTAAGTTTTGGTCAGTCACGTGAAAGCAATACATCAAGAACTATTAAATAGCTTAACCATTCAAAAAGAAAAAAAAAAAAACCAAATGAATGGTTTGTAGCAAGTTTTCTACTTGTCTTTAAGTCCTAGTGAATTGGCTGCATTGATGAACCTAATTGGGATTCAACTCGAGTATCATGCATCAAAAACCAATAGTCATCATGGGAGAACATGTGTTACTTTGAAACCATGTTTGAAGAAGCATGGTGCATAAATATTTGGACCCTTTAATAAATCTATTTTTGTGACAGTTCAGTCATGCTTTTCCCTGACCAAAAGAAGCCAAAACCCATCAACCAAACCCACAGAAAAGAAAGGAAAAAAAAAAAGGAGAAGCTCAATCCATCAGAGAAAATAACTTTAAACGAAAATTACTAGAAAGGAGAAGCGAAAATTCATCTAACCAAACAGGCAGTATGAACCGTACAAGTCCCTAAGGGCACGCACTGGATTCCCCTGCCCACATTCTCCCCAGCGCAATGCCTTGCCTTCCTTTTTACCCTCCTCTTTGTTTTTGTCTTTTTAGCATTCCCCAATTCTTTGTTCGTATGCTTTAGTTGGGCCTCATTGTAAAATAGCACTGGGCCTGCTACGGTATATGGGCCCCACCTTTGGCTTATCTAACCATTCATTTGAAACGCCACTTTGGATCCCAAAAATCAGGCCAATCACGCAATCCTAACATTTAGGAGCAGTTTGGATATATGAATTTTATAAGTGGCCACTGTAAAATTCTGGGTTTTATAAGCTAAAACCCGGATTTGACAATCCTGAATATGTACCATCCAAGTTTTGCTTATAAAATCGAGGTTTTAGCTTATAAAGTCTAGGAAAAATCTAGGTTTTAGCTTGTAAAATCCTGGATAACAACATCCTTGTATCCAAAAGGGTTTTAGTAAATCTTCAAGGAAAAACTACTCATAACCACCTTCAAACTAGAAAAATTACCTTGACAATAATAAACGATTGACGGCCTTTTTAGTGGTTGATGACTATTAAACTTGGTTTTATCAAGATATTGTGTTGGAGATGTCGCAGAACTGGCCCGATAAAAAAAGAACTGGCCCGATAAGATGACTGGGCTGCTAATTACCTTGTCATTGTACTAGTGAGGCTTGGGTCTATTTAGATATTTTGAGATATTTTGACAAAAAATTGGCCCAAGCCCGACCATTGCCACTCTACATGTCATCAGCAAAACATTCGTGTGTATAATAAGCATTGCAAAGGTTGCATGTTAGCCTAACTCAAACTAATTTGGCAATAAAAATGGTAAATGATATATTCGTCCCTTGTTCTTCCTTGGGCCACCTACTTTAGTGTAAAAGGACAGTCACAAATGCACTATAGGGGGCTGACCCAGAATATATCACTTCCTACAAAATAGGGAAATATATCATTTCCCTTATTAGTAGTGGCTATATTATGAGGTGGGCCCCAACAAAATGTCCGATCCATCTGGGACAAGTGGCTCTGGTGGCCTGGTGCGCCCGTCCCATAAGTGGTCTTATATCCCAAAAAGTTCCAACTATGGAAGAACACAACCCCAAAACCCCTGCTTTTCTTGAAAATCACTCAATTTCTCTTATGTTTAGTTGTTGTTTTTAAGAATGAGGACCACCACCCATAAAGTCACTTTCACAATTAAAGAAAGCAAATTTTTTGGCTCTCACATGGGGGCATGTGTATGAAATCAAGACTGTTGATCTCGTAGAGGTGACCCACATGGTTTAGCTTCTCTCAACAGGAACCCTAATGAATATCCCATGTGTAAGATCATATTACAAAAATCAATGGTTCTCTTGACAGGAACCCTAACCATGGCTTGTTGGATCAAGGGTTATCATCCGATCAAGGTGTTCAGCTAAACGGATCCGATCAAGTACACGAGGCATAAGTGGATGCCCAAAAAACTACACTGCATTAAGGTGGAAATATCATGTCTCATGTTAGAATGACAACAATCTACAACTGCAATTCTCGGGCAAAGACAGAAAGAATAAATTGCGATATTTCATGAAAATTTCATATAGGATAATCTTTCATGAGCCAGTATGTTTAGAGATCTAGCCTACAAATTGGTTGCATAAAAAAATACTTTCCCATTGCAAGTTCAACCCAAAAATTTCTTCCCAACCGTTTAGAATAGAGTTTTAGGTTATGTTTAAAACTCATAGTTACAATCTTAAATGACCCACAAGATACTTGTCCTTTCCACAGCTCATATCCAACACACATAGTGGAAGAGTACTTCCTGTCTTAGAGTTAGGGAGGCAGCTCCATTTCATCGTCAAGTGGTTCTTTGGCTTTACCAAAGTGGGTCTTTGCTGCCACTGATGAGGCTTCAAAGAAGAAAAGCATATGTGATGTGCCCTAGCCTTGACCTGATTGTCCATGGTGAGGGGAAGTGGCTCCATTGCATTGTCAAGTAGTGATTCTTTGGCTTTACTAGTGTGGGTCTTTGCTTCCACTAACCCAAGATTCAAAATAGAGACATTTTTTTTTTCAAACCACGAAAGGAAAGATTCAAAGGAGACACCTACTTGATGCTTTCTTCACCTGAATTGTAGTATTTAGATCAATGCTCCAGGTGGTTCCATGGCTACTAATGTGGGGTCTTTGTTTTCAGTGCCCAAAGCTTCAAAGGTGACATATTTGATGTGTCCTTCAACTGAATTGTAGTAGTTAATGCTAATGGATCGTAGCTGAGTCATAGACTCATAGTCGATGGAGAATAAAGAAAGGCACTGTAAGATTGTAAGGTAAAAAAGTGATATATATGCAAGGAATATGGTAACCCATGTGGTTAGGGGAGAGAACATATGGGATGATGCTTGTTCCCTTGATGGGCAAGGCATCTCCTCATTCTCCCACATGTCTGCTATGAACACTAATATGAAACATGATAGGTTTTGATTTCTATTAATTGAAAAGATTCACTTATCTAACTTTGTTCCATCAATCTAATAGAAATGCTACTTGAATTTGGGTTTCATGTGCATGGCTCTTTGATAACCAGACAATCATTCTTCTTTCCTTATAAAACAACTCTCCATGTGGACTTGTTCTTCTTAGGACAATATGTTCATAACCTCCACTTGAATTCTTGTTTTCTTTGCAATTTTTAACAGCAATAATCACAGAGAAGTGAAAGTACTAGATATGTGGAAGATTCCAACTAGCATTATAACTATGTTACTAACTCAATTTTTTGAATTTTTTGCATGAAATCTTCAAAAATAAAACCACTCTTGGCCCACTTATCCTTGAGAAGCTAATGTTTTCGAACTAATATGAAACAAGATAGGTTTTGATTTCTATTAATTGAAAAGATTCACTTATCTAACTTTGTTCCATCAATCTAATAGAAATGCTACTTGAATTTGGGTTTCATGTGCATGGCTCTTTGATAACCAGACAATCATTCTTCTTTCCTTATAAAACAACTCTCCATGTGGACTTGTTCTTCTTAGGACAATATGTTCATAACCTCTACTTGAATTCTTGTTTTCTTTGCAATTTTTAACAGCAATAATCACAGAGAAGTGAAAGTACTAGATATGTGGAAGATTCCAACTAGCATTATAACTATGTTACTAACTCAATTTTTTGAATTTTTTTGCATGAAATCTTCAAAAATAAAACCACTCTTGGCCCACTTATCCTTGAGAAGCTAATGTTTTTGAACTTCTTACAATATATAATCTTAAAATCATAGACGTAGAAACGGTGTGAAACAACCAATTACTCCAAATGTAAGAGTTGCCATTATTTAATCATTTATACTTCAACACTCCTTCATGTGTGGCTCCTTATATTTTTGGGATGGTCATACACGTGAATTTTTAATATCAAGGAGTTGTTGGGTTTTGAACCTAAGACCTGCCGTGAGGTGATAAGTCAACCAATTACTCAAAAAGCTTAAGTTGGTTAGAGTTGGTGTTATTTAATCATTTATACTTCTTTTTTTTACTTTTTATTTTGATAGCTAAGCTGGGGTTTGTCGTGGACTCGTACCGGTTTATTAGAATGTGAAAGATATTACAATCAACATACAACACACTAACCCTATCACAAGAATAGGGATACCGAACAAGAAAACAAGGACAAGATCTGTCCTTAGAAGCAAATCGAAGGAAACTCTTAATGTTCAAGGCTGTCTATCATCTTTTGACTCAACTACCTGGCTCTTTGGCACTTCCTCAAATTCTCGTGGTTTTTTCTCAGTGTTTTATTCCCGCTGTTTGAGGAAGAATCTTGTGTGACTCTTCTTTGATCAGCCGTGAGGTGATAGATCACATACCATGTGAAACAACCATTACTCAAAAAGCTTAAGCTGGTTAGAGTTGGCTCCCTCTATCCCGTGTGTTATGAAAATGAGCATGAGGAAGTGATGCGTGACCAAAGGAGACTTGTAGCTAGAAGTAGAAGTTGTCGTGTGGGAGGTGGGCCAAAAATTTTTGACCGTCAACTCTATAACTAAAAAGGCCTCAAATGGGGCGGTTGTATTTTGACACAGAGAGAGAGAGTCTCCAAAACAGAACATTGACATTCCATTGTTATTGCTTCATACGTGGCCGACAGCACACGCTTTAAGTGGGTCCCGATTTAAAGCCAGTCCAATCACTCAAACTCAGCGTGAACTCGTGGCGGTATCTGTATGGTTAGTGCTTCTCTCACGCTTCAAGGTTCACTCTCTTCCGTACACGTGTCCAAAACATGATCTCGCGTGATATTTCCGATAGAAAAAGGGCGATGATATTTTCACCGTCCCCTTTCAACGTGATTTTGATGTCAAAAAGCGTTAAAGTTGCCCCCCTGTTCACGTTATAAGGGGCGAATGCGTACTGCAGAGGGGGGTGAAAATATCACTTTGGGAAATCATATGATTATGGTTAATTTAATGGGATGTCATCATAAATTTGTATGGACATGTTAATGAGGGTCTTAATGTAGGTTAGTAACTCTCTCTCTCTCTCTCTCTCTCTCTCTCTCTCTCTCTCTCTCTCTCTCTCCACCTTCAAACACAAATCAAATATATATGTGTAAGAACTAGATGTATAACTAGCATATTGGAAATCAATTCCTTTTCTGCCTTGGCTATTTGGATGTAGGGTTTTCATGGGAAATAAAATTTCCAGTGTTAGATAAACTCATTTTCCATGAAATTTCTTTCCAAAATTGAAAATTTCATCGTGGGAATTTTCTTTGTTGCCATCATCTGGCAACAAGATGAATTTGAAAAAGAAGAAGAAGGAAGAAGATAACATGATCGATATTTCCCTTTCATGTCATGTCTAAGATGATGATCTTAGACATTTCTGTTTGTTCAACTATTTTTTTTCCAATTACACATTCTAGTTCTAGGTTATGGCTGGTTTTCCTCCTATCAATAACTTAATGGCCAATATCTAATCTCAAGAAGAGTAAAGAAAAAGAAAAAGCAATTTAATGAACTAAATCATATTTCAAAAACATAAAAACTCAACCTGACTCGAAAGTGAGTCGTGCGGAGTAACCATACACAAATCGTTCTAAACTCGTGAAAAACTAAATGGATTCTTTTATTCAAATGCGTTAATTTCATAAACCAGTATAT
The DNA here is from genome assembly GCF_043159265.1 of Tasmannia lanceolata. NCBI lineage: Eukaryota > Viridiplantae > Streptophyta > Magnoliopsida > Canellales > Winteraceae > Tasmannia > Tasmannia lanceolata. The sequence goes on along the minus strand of NW_027518692.1, from coordinate 61,473,978 downwards.
ATTTAATAAGTTTTTTCATAAGTCTCAATTTCTTTTCAACAGTTTCCACTTAAAAATAGGTGTAAAATTTGTTACACGCGCATTTTTGTTGAAACACAGGGCCTAATAAAATTTATCCACTCTTAGTACTACTGAGCCGATTCGATTCCACTGAAGTTTGAGTCGACTCACTGAGTTCGTTATTGCACTCCATGACCAATCGGAAAGCGATCAAACCTCCGAATCACTCACATTCTAAGTTAGGCTTCCTTCAAATGATACAGACGACATGCTTAATTCAAGTGGGTCTTCTCTTCTAGAAGAACCATAATTTCTTCTCATGTGAAAGGAGCTCTTCAACTGCACCACGGTCAAGTGGTCAACCCTTAAATTCCAAAAGTTTAAGTTATTCTGATCATTGGTATAATAAGAAAAAATAATGAGGACCATTGCCACCGTTTCTTGTTACATGTCGACCAAGACGCGTATATGCACTAGTAAGGGCCTCTTTAGGTTACACCTCTCTTCGTTTCAACAAACTTTAAGAATAAATATAGTGAAAGAGATCCACATAGAATCTAATCTTGACTGTTAGTATTTATCCTATATAAACAATTATTAAAGAAAAGTTAATGTTGGTAAAAGAACTCAATAATGTAGAATATCTTTACCACAGTGGGTCTTACTCAAAATCTTACAAAGTCAAGAGTAGTGATTAGAAAACTTTTTAATTATTTGGAAACAACTCCGACATTAGTTGATTCAACTCAACTCAGTTAGGACATCGTTTGACTCAAAAAGTCGGATTACATAGATGCATTTTAGAAACTTAATGCCATGAACTCACCCGAGTTCCATGTAGAATAAGAGCTGTCATTGAGTATGAGTCGAGCTCCATGAAGAATTCAAGTTTTGAGGTGAATTGGACACCCTAATTGCGCTGAGCACGCTGATATTAATTTGTATCCTTTAGAATATAACTGTTCACACCCATTTTAGGCCACGATCGGTCAAGAGAGACCAAGTCACCAAATGATGACCTCGTCAAGGGAGTAACACCCCAGCTGGCACTTGAAGGAAGGTCGGAGTTTACACCCATTTTTGAGAACCAACATCAAACATGTCTTTACATTTTATCTTTCATCATTTACTTTTCTTAGCCGTAGATGTCCGTTACAGATTAAGGAAACAATGAATTCATCTTCTCATGCGGGTCTCTCTCTTTAATTCTCTATCCCTTGTACTGGCGTTTGTTTGTGTCATTTTATTAGTTAGTTAATCGAATGGACTTTAAATCCTGATAGTCATTTGCATTCTGTGTGCATCGACGACGTCGTTTGCGTTCAGTGCGCATCGACATTCCCTGCGAGTCATTGACATTCTGCATGTGCTGACGTGTCTTTCATATTCTGCGTATGTTGACATCCCCACATTTGGCATCCACGTCGTATTGGAAGAAAGTATTTTTCATATCTGTAAGAGTAGTAGAGCCCAAGGAAGAAGTGGGGTTCCTCTTCTTCTCAATTGCTTGAAATCCAATCCCAGGGAATGAAAACGTGTTTTGGTCGTCAACCCCTCTAATTGAGTTTCGATTCGCCTCTCTGGAGGTTGGCACGTCCACGCACCCACCAAACACTCACACTCCACACTAAGTGCATTGACCGACCGCATGGGACCATTTTAGATGGAACAATATCAGATCTTCTAAGTAGGGGTTACTTTTGAATGGGTTTCAATTTCACATGAACCAATGTAGGTACCATAAAAAGAGGGTAAACCTCAATCAATAATTGTTGATAGTTTTGACACCATTTGTGTGTAACATATCTCTTCTTTACTGTTAACCCTTTTCACTATTTTGAAGTAATTTGGAATTTTAGGACTCAAGAAGAAAAGTTTTAAATGAAGAGAAAGGAAAGGCGTGAATTTTAACTTGAGATAAAAATCTTCCATAAATCCGTGTGATGCCATTACCCTCGTGAAGAAGCAACAGTGTTAATTATTTTCAGAAGGAAAAGAATTTGTCGTGGGTGAGTAGGAAAAAGACAACAGAGGGCATTGTAAATAGAACCGAAAAGAGAGAAAAATAAATGGAAAATGATAGAGTGCCGTGGCATGTCGGGCAAGGGGCGTCTAAAATACGCGGGGGCATTATCGGGCGCGACCACACGGTCACCGCCCCCTCGTGGGCTTGTTGGGGGCAAGGGCCCAGGGGACAAATATCCGACACGAGGACTAGAGCACAAAGAGACGGAAAATAACGGTTGAAAGAAGATGGGATTGGTGTGACGTCTGTTTGAGATAGATATTCTAATATATATGCCTTTCGTTTGGTAGGTAAGTTGGGAATCCCTTGTAATTTGGAATTTGCTAGCGCCCATTGCAGAAGGCATTTCAAGGATGGACTGTTGCATATGAGAGCAGCCACATAATCTCACTTTTTTCAGCAGATTTTGTCTTATTCATTTAGCATGTGAGAGCAGCCATATAGTTTCACTTTTCAGCTGATTTTGTCTAATTCAATTAATTCATCAGAGGTGGCTGGTCTCACGTGCAACAGTCCATCCGCAAAATGCCTTGGTTTTAGAGCAATTATAGACACAAGGGAGCCCTTGCAATAAGAGCCGCACAAGGGCTCTTCATTGGATCCACGTCATTTTCAGTTACATTTTAAAATCGGTTGAAAAAGTAAAATCAATTACATTTGATGACGTGGATCCAATCAAAAACCCTTTTTGGGTCTCTATGCAAGGGCTCCCTTGTATCTATCATTCCTTAGGTTTTTAATACTGTTAGTTGCTGCATTTTATACAAGGTATTATAAAGTATTAATTATTAGGTGTTATCCAATATCCATCACCCCCTTACCCCTAGTCACGTGGTACATTCTTTGGTGTTTTTGCCGTCTAAGTGTTTGTCCTTGCTCAACCCGCATTTCTAAATCACTAAGTTCTATACCTATTCAGTTGGCAACCTCACACTCTCACTGCATGACATGAGTCTCTATGCATGCATCTTCCATTGGTGCCACTATCATTACCATGTCATAGTCCATGGCTCTTGTGGTCAGACTCTCACTGCATGACATGAGTGCATCTTCCATTGGTGCCACTATCATTACCATGTCATAGTCCATGGCTCTTGTGGTCACACTCTCACTGCATGACATGAGTCTCTATGCATGCATCTTCCATTGGTGCCATTATCATTACCATGTCATAGTCCATGGCTCTTGTGACCACAACAACAGATTCCACTGAAAAGATTCGCTACATATAGCAAGTAGTCTTATATCTTTTAAAACCATTTTTTTGTATTAAAGATTAGAAATAAGAGAGTATAAATTATTACCGTAGGAACGATGCTGCTTCTTGGTATGAGCAATGAGATGTAAGAGATTATATTATTTGAAGGGGGGCTGTCTCAAGTAAAAAAATTGGGCGAATATATCACTTCCCCAAAATCAACCATTTGCAAATAATATTAATTGAAGTACTCTTATTTGAAAATCGGATATTAGAGCCTCCTTGGAAGTGTATCATCAATAAAACCACCTTAACCATTATTTGTAGATAACTATATTTAACTTTAAAACAATGTGCTTATGAGATTAGAGAAATGTTAAAGTTAAGAATGCTCTTGCAAAAACCCAACTCCAAGGGCGCTCCATTGGATCCACGTCACCCAGCTGCATTTATCATTCCTTTACTTTTTTATATTTCAATGCCCATGATTAATGCAGCTGGGTGACTTGGATCCAGTGGGGCGCCCTTCAGTTTAGCATTCCTCATGCGATTATATGTTGATCATCTTTGCAGTTCCCAAAGAGGCCCTTCGACTTCTCTCATTGGCTTGCTAATGTGAGAAGTCTAAAAGAGATGGGTGGAAATATTACAAGTTAGAAAGGTGTGGGTGTAAATATCAATTTCCTGTTTGTTGAACAGGTAGAAAATAGGGGTTGATGCATTGAAAATGAAAGAGGTAACCCATAGTCTAATGAGGGGAGGCAGGATATTTCATTGAGAAAGTCTCCCTTTTATAATTTGCTAGGGTCAAAAGTGAAGATATCCCACTAAAGGGGGTTGGAAGATAGCATCTTTGCCTGAGAGAATAACGTGTGAAACTCTTGTCTAAATGTGTATTCTTTAGAAGGCCGCCAATACAGGAAGATTAGTGAATTCATTGGCCCTAAATTCTACCAATACCACAATTGCAAGTGTTTCTTCTCCCATTTGTCATTGTTTTTTTATCCAACTTCAACGAAACCCAAGATCTAAAAGACCCATGTGCTTTGGCATGACCTCTGAGATGGGGGCCACAAGACCCTTTCACACAACACATTGTATAGAGAGCCCCATTGGTATTAGAAGCCTACCCAAACTACTTTTCCTTCATTTTCTACTATCAGTAGCATCTTTTGACTAAGGTCTAAACTGGTATGGGCCCTAGTGACTTTTACACGTAGATTTTGAGAATTTAAGGTCTTTTTTGAGTCTTCTTCATACCTAATAGAGAAAGAAATAGTAAAAAAAAGCCTTCAAACCTGGGATTCATTCATGAACCTTGTGGGGAAACTCCTTTGTTTCTCTAGAAGGTATTGACCCTTTTTTTGGTAGTGCATGTACATTTGGGGAAGAAAACAACCATCCCCCAACAAGATCCATTTCTTGGAGCGTTCAAATCTCTAAAGTTAATTCTCAAGGAGTAATAAAAAGAATTTAGTTATTTAAATATCTAATCTTGCCAATGATTAATTAAATGGATTTAGTTTATAAAGGGTTTTGTGGGTCTTGGCAGTTGGTGGGTTTTTTCTGGTTTAGATAGGTCTCATGGGGAATCCCTCTCTTATTACTGAGGAACATAATTATTTCATGGGCACCTCTCCCAATGAATTAATCTATGGAACACTAGAAAAAAAATAAAAGGCTCAAAGAGGGAGATCACATGATTCTCTAATGTTGCCAATGATTAAATAAATGAATTTACTTTATATATATAAGGTTTTGTGGGTCTTGGCAGTTGGTGGTTTGTTTCTGGTTTAGATAGGTCTCATGGGGGATCCCTCTCTTATTATTGATGAACATAATTCTGGCACGGGCTCCTCTCCCAATGAATTAATCTATGGAACACTTGAAAAAAAAATAAAGGCCTAAAGAGGGAGATCACATGATTTGCACCCATATTCTCATACATTATTCTTCAATGTGCGTTAGGAAGCAGGGAATCATCAAGTTTATTTCAACTAGACTGTATTCTGAGCTCTATCTTCAATGAAGAAGAGATTAAAAGTAGAAATTTTCGTTTGAATTATGATTTATGAAGTTGAGTCACCCTTTATAAAGTAGGGTATGACCCATCATTGACTCTTATTCAATCGATAATTGCTAGGCAAGATATTTAATATAACAAAAAGGAAAATGATAAATTCGCCCCCTTCTTCCACAGGCGACCACCTTGTAGTGTAAAAGGAATAGTAATTGTAAATACTGTAGAGGAGGGTGGCCCGAGGAAGAAAAGGGGCAAATATATCATTTCCTTAACAAAAATTAAACAATTTGGAACTCTAAAAGATTAAGACCCCTTCCCTCTGACTAATTGATCCTACCTAAAGATCAACCTTGGGATTATAAGATGTGGAGGTTGCACATGCGCCGCCATGTGCACATGTGGACAAACATGAGCCACAACGTGAGACCGCATTTAGAAAGTGCCCCCCCTTACATGTATAACACAAGGGGGGTGGGAGGTTAATCACATTGCCTTGTTTCCATTTTTATTTCTAAAATAATCCCTTAATTGATTTTCACTTAACAAAAGAGGGCTTTAAGAAAATATGGTCTACCATGAGCAGGGGCAATCCAGAAATTTTGCACAAGGGGTCAAAAATTATAGTAATTTTTTATCTATCTTGAAATTAAGATAGAAAAAATTTCTATCTAAAATTTTGCACGGGGGGGCAAAAATTATAGTAAATTTTGCACAAAAAAGGGAGATAAAAATGGTAAAATTAAAATTTTAAACTTATTTTCTATCTTAGGGATGATTGGAAAGGGGGGCATATTTTTTTAAAAAGGGGGTAAGTATTAAAAAATAAAGGCATATTTTTTTTTCCAAAAAAATAAGGGGGGCAATTGCCCCCCTTTCCTCTCATGTGGCATCGCCCCTGACCATGAGTGGCACATGCATTCCTTGAATCAAGGCACTAATAACACCTTAAATCTAATAATTGAAGGTTAATGGTTGTTTGTTTACATTCAATTCTTGATTATTAGAAAGTGCTTAAGACCATTGCTGATATTTAGAGTTCTAGATTTTTGTATTATTGTACTAACTTAAGCGTCTTCGAAATGGGGGACACTCTTCCAAATGGGAGATACTGTATCCTTGATCTAATATATAAATGCTTTGGTTCTAACACATTACCTCAAGCCCCTCCCTTTTTCTAACTATTTGAATAATTAAATAATCAAATTAACCAAATAACGGTTCCTTTCACATTAGTTTAATCAATTGTTTAGTTAAATAGTTACCCATGTTCGTTAGTTTTTTTTGAGTGGTGTGTATCTCATGTGCCAACAGCGAGTAACGACGAATAAACCGACTCATAGATCCTTGAACCCCGGATTACTAGAAGCACGAGTTAAATGTAAAACTTAACATATAATTAGCAATCCATGTTAGTGAGAGACTAAACAAGCCATTTTCTAGTGTTAAACTTTTGATCCTTCCGATCTCGCAAACGCCCACGGATTAAGAAATCCTAACTTCCATAGATTTTTCTAACTAAACCACTTGCGTTTGGTAATTTAAATTCAAATAGACTGTAGTGAGATATATGATGAATGTATTGCTAGAGAGAGAGAGATTTAACTGAATGGCAATTTCTCATAAAGCCATTTCACGGCTTACTTTTTCAAGAGAGTATCAGCCACCTCATGGCAGAATGGCTTTCTTCTACATTGCCTAACAAGTTCCCCAATGATGTTCCATAATGTCTGATAGATGCAAGCTTGGAAACCATCTGGACCGGGGGCTTTGACACCTATGTTTCTACACTCTCTTTTAATTTCCAATGCATAAATGGTTACATAAATGGCTAGACACCCCAATGAACTCATGCCGAGTTCATTGGTTCATATTTCATAATGCACAAAAATAGTTTGAGCTCTATATGTGTCACTATAGGAAGTGGTACATTTGTCCTTATGGTACATTGCCACATGGTCGCTGCTTAGTTGGCATAAATATAGAATCAAAAAGGCCAAACCATTGGTGTTTAATGCAACTCCCTACTGGGCCTTGCTAATGGGCACATCTATTGATTTCACCCTTGTGGGCTTGTTGGGTAAAACTATTTATTTTTTACCGAGGCACTCTTTCTTTCCATGTAAAATGTGTTTAAAACAAATTTCACAACCATTTTTAAGTGGAAAAATGTTTCTAAAATTTGTTTTACTCTCATTTTTGCGTCCAAAGAAACTGAGCCTGATATTCAGGCTCAATAGCAACAGATAAGAAAGAAAAATTGGCCAAGAGTCTGAAATGAGTTCAAAACAAATACAAACTTAGACTAATTTAAACCCATAAAAAAATAATGGGGTGGATTGACAAGTGTATCTTAGTGACAAGCTGAAAGTTGGGTGGCTTCTTGAATTCCAGCTAAGCTTATCCAGATGTGATCCGACGGCACATAGGAAAAGGATATTGTCATGATCACTTATTTTTCTACCGAAATATAAAGACATAGAAAGGAGAAGAAAAAAAATTCCCCTGCGTCGTTGTTGAGTCATTCACGACTAAGGGTGTCAATTTTGGCTCGGGCTCGGAAGCTCACTCGAGCTCTGCTCGAATCCTTAACGAGTCGAGCCGAGCCCAAGATAAGCCAGGCTCGGCTCGGCTCGTTAAGCATTTAATATATTTAAATATATATGTTATATATTAATATATACACTAAAAGGGTTGTCCAGAAAGTGAAAGGGAGAGGCAAAATATGTCACTTCTTTTTTGGAACCCCATTTGTTACTTGGACCACCCCTGTAGTGTAAAAAGAGTAGTCGAATTACACTAGATAGGGCTGTCCAGGGAAGATGAGGGGTGTGAACTTAATATAACAAAAGCTCGTTAAGGCTCGTGAGCCGAGCCCGAGAGCTTAACGAGCCAAGCCGAGCCTGGCCAAGCTCGGCTCGGCTCGGCTCGTTTACACCCCTCATGACATTATGAGACTCTAAACATATGCTTATTTATAATATAAAATGGAAAAGGAGGATACGTTTGTTAGTTGATGATTGGGTGTTGAAACCCTCTTATTTAATTAATAATATCATCTCCCCCAGTTGCTTACTCAACTATTTAACAAAAGAATCTTTACCAACAAATCTTGAGAGAGAGATTTCCATACAGAGGTCCCATCCCTTTAAGACCCTTGCAAGAAAAATATTTTTTCTTTGATAGATTAAGAAAAATTAATACAGTCTTAGCTTAATTAGAGTGAAATCATTATAAATTGAAGGTCCTTCCAAACAAAAGTTGAACTGTTGTTGTTCGAGTTTAATCAAACAATGAAAAAGCATGAAATTTTGGAAAAGTTTTTTCTTTACTAAATTTTTTCAGAAAATTCTTACAATCCAAACAGCTATCGAGGGGGAGACTGGGGAAGGAAATAAAGGGAGAAAAGACCATCCCCCACAAAGAACATATCTTAAGACTGATGTCATCTAATTAGCTTAAATTACTCCTTCCACCCCCTTTCATAAGGTGGCTGTGTCACTCTCCTAAGCACCTCCTCCTTTCCTCTCACCACCCCCACCTCTTTTTTAATTTCTTTGTCAATCTCCACTGCCCTTTCCTAAAATCCACCACGTGGTCTTCTCTCAGTGTTTAGGTGGACCACCACCGAGACAAAACCCCCTAAACTCCCCTATAAATAGCTCCCATTTACACAATTCTTCTTCAACTCCTCCAATAACAGCCTTCCCCGATAAGAAAAATACAGTCCGACAAAGCTATTCTCTTCTCTACTCAACTCTCTACTATCTCTCTCCTTGCTTCCAATCACCTAAAATACCCCCAAATCCCAATCTCATATTCACTTATTCTGAGAACCCAATTCAAAATCCAAACCCAATTCCATGTCTACTACTACTACTAATAGCTCATTGGACTCCATCCTCATACCAAAAAGACCCAAATTACCCAATCTCCCATTCAGAAAAAGCATCCAACTAAAACCCAGAACCACAACAATCCACTCCTCTTTACATTCCTCCATTATCCTCCTCCCACCAAAACCATCTCCAAACAAACAACACTTCCCCTCAAGCAAACCAACCAAGCTCCCAAACCAAACCACCCACGGTTCGAACCAAACCGAGCCGGGGGCTCGACCCAAGTGGAACATTTTCCAACGAGCTGCAGCCATGGCCTTAGACACAATCGAAACCACTCTAATTTCCCAACTCCTAGAACACCCCCACCCACTACCCAAAACAACCGACCCGGCCATACAAATAACCGGAAACTTCGCCCCGGTCCAAGAAAAACCGGTCCAACACAACCTCCCAATCACTGGCAAAATCCCAACCTGTCTTAATGGCGTCTACGTCCGTAACGGAGCCAACCCACTGTTCGAACCAGTAGCCGGTCACCACTTCTTTGACGGAGACGGAATGATACACGCCGTCCGGTTCAAGTCCGGTTCAGCCAGCTACTCCTGCCGGTTCACCCAAACCCACCGGCTCATCCAAGAACGAGCCCTCGGTCGACCGGTTTTTCCTAAAGCTATAGGCGAACTCCATGGCCACTCTGGCATAGCTAGGCTCCTCCTCTTCTATGCTCGAGCCATAGTCGGACTCATCGATAAATCGAACGGCACCGGAGTCGCCAACGCCGGATTAGTCTATTTTAACGGTCGATTACTCGCCATGTCGGAGGACGACCTTCCTTACCATGTCAAGATAACAAACTCCGGCGATCTTGAGACCTCCGGCCGGTATGATTTCGATGGGCAGCTTAAATCTTCCATGATCGCGCACCCAAAGCTAGACCCGGACTCTGGCGAGCTTTTCGCGCTGAGTTATGATGTGATCCAAAAGCCATACCTCAAGTATTTCTATTTCTCTCCCAATGGTACTAAATCAGCTGACGTGGCAATTCCTCTAGAACAGCCTACTATGATGCATGATTTCGCAATTACTGAGAAGTTTATAGTAATTCCAGACCAACAGGTTGTTTTCAAGCTAGAAGAGATGATGAAAGGGGGGTCACCTGTAATATATGACAAAGAAAAAACTGCTAGGTTTGGAATTCTACCTAAATATGCATCAGATGCTAATGATATTAAGTGGGTGGAAGTTCCTGATTGCTTTTGTTTCCATTTATGGAATGCTTGGGAGGAGCCGGAATCCGGCGAGGTTGTCGTGATCGGGTCGTGCATGACGCCGGCGGATTCTATATTCAACGAATGCGATGAGAGCTTAAAGAGCGTCTTGTCGGAGATCCGGCTTAATCTCGAGACCGGAAAATCGACCCGCAGGGCGATTTTAGAAGAACCAGAGCAAGTGAATTTGGAAGCAGGGATGGTGAACCGGAACAGGTTAGGGAGAAAGACCCGGTTCGCGTATTTGGCTATTGCTGAGCCATGGCCTAAGGTTTCTGGGTTTGCTAAGGTTGATATTTTGACTGGAGAAATTAGGAAATTTATGTATGGTGATTGTAGATATGGTGGGGAGCCATATTTTGTAGCTAGAGACCAAGCTTCTGAGAGAGAAGATGATGGGTATGTTGTTAGTTTCATGCATGATGAGAAGACGTCAAGGTCTGAGCTTCTTATAGTAAACGCTATCACTCTAGAGTTAGAAGCTTCAATCATGCTGCCTTCCAGAATCCCATATGGATTTCATGGCACTTTTATTACTGCCAATGACCTGGAAAAACAAGCATGATAAACAGGTATGAAAAAGGGAGACTTACCAGAGGGATTGTTTAGAGATACGTCCCCGGGGTCTCCCTTTTACTTTGAGGACCTTTTGGGGTTTTACTACTTGTGAGGAGGGATCCAGCTTGTAGCTTTGGTGGTAGGTAGATTTCGAGCTCAGCTGGTTTTCTGTAATTCTTTCCTTGCACAATAGTCTTTTATGTAAGTAGGGAAAGAGGGATCTTTGAGATCCCCTTCCTTACATGCTTTTGTATATAATAAAATTTGCATGCTTTCACATCTCTCTCTCTCTCTCTCTCTCTCTCTCTCTAAGTATGATGACGATTTAAAACTCAAAGAGAGCCAATAAGAGATGTGAATCCGCTTGTCCAACAGATTTCTTGAGTGTCCGGATTTATTTATGGCATAAGACAACTCGCAGCATGAGTCTAGCTTATTGATACGTTCCGGAAAACTCTACTTTTTGTTATTTTCTCTTTTCATCATTTAGGGATCATTTCTATTTACATGCACTCATGATGAATCATTCATGATTGACTAGGTCATTGATACTGATAATATCCAAATACCAAATCTATTTGCTATGTGACCTATGAATTCGACATAGTCTTTTAGAAGTGTTCTACAGTTGTTGTTTTTTTGCCCAGAGAAAGAGAACTCATCCAAGTCTTGAATTCGACTCGGACGAGTTGATCTGGGTAGCTTTCATCCTTCTCGATCTCACTGACCTAAAACTGGACCCAAAATTCAGAGAGAGGAAACCCAATAAAATACTCCGATTAGAGTAATGTAGAGCACATTATTGCTTGTTTTTCAGAGAAAATAACCTCACTGAGTCATGCGCTCGACTCGGACGGGTTACCCAATACCTTTGTGACTCGGAGGCTCTTTGTCCAACTGACAGAGACCCTCGACGGTTTGGTCTGCTTGTAGGTAACGATATAACTCTGGAAGTTTTACACCGCTTTGAAATTCGAATCAACTAGAAAAACGGTCAAAGCCGCGAAATACGCTACGACAGAATAAAGGAACGTTGTGTCACATGCTTTAGCACGTGTGCCTAACTGTTTATTCCATTTCGTTTTGCGTATGATATTGGCACTCCCGTTTTGATAGCGGCACTCCTCTCTTTATATTCAACATCCCTTATTAGTGAAATTATATGATGTCCTGCGTCCTGCCCCAACAATCTTGTCCTTCGGAAGATCCTAATCATTAGTATTATAAGATGTAAAATCCACGGCTCAGATTATCCTATTCATGAGATTTTCTTCTCCATGGCCCAGTTATTGTAGCACTAAACATATGAACTGTTTGGATCACCACGCCATAGGGTCAGACCTTTTCTTTTGTCCCAGGTACTTCTTAAGAAAAAAAATATACGGCTGATACCATGTATCTCTTCTTCTAATTAATTGTTTAAGAGTTAAAGGCTTTACAATTTGCAGAGAGATAGAAGTTACGAATATGAATATTACAAAGTTAGGGGTACCATCAACAAAAGGAGGGTGTGTGGATGCCTGCCTCACTGTCTTTTTCCTCCTTTTTTTTTCTAAAGGAGCCCAACGGGTGATATTAGCCCTCATTGTTTTGTTTCTATACGCTTCTGTCCATCCTTTAAGAAGATGTTTTTGCCTTTTGTTTTGTCATGCGTTATTACAGATTCTGAAAGATCTATACAGGACAATGAATAAGCCCAAGATAGAGAAAGGCCACATGGTCCAAGCTAAAAGATGTCGAGAAAATATCAGCTCCCTTTCCTAAATATGGGACCGATATCTGCACTATTATAGTTCGATAATGGAGCTACTTTGTTTACTTTATGTTATAATTTAATTAACAAGATGATCGATATTAACATCCAATAAGGTAAGTGTAAAACAAAATGACTAGTGCCACCATATGTGTTTTTAGTGAAATCGGCGGTTCTTCAAAGTAAAAATACGATAATTAGGTCGACCGACATAGATTTTTTTACATTCTCAAATTAGGCTACTGATGTCGGCACTACCATTATCAATGGGCTTGACAGAGCTTTTGGGCAATTGTAATAACTTTTGACAGATGTTCAAATAATAAAAGACAAGACAAGTTAGTGCGATTATCAAAACAGGTAGTGCCAACATCAGTAACCTTCAAATTATTGGGAGAAAAAGGCTTAAAAGCGGTAGGGAAGTATCTGTTTACGGTCCTAGAAGACATTGATTGAAACGTTAGGAGTTGTGCAAAAAAAAAAAATGCTTTTTCATAAACTTGGGAGTGAAAGGAAATGGAAAACCATCATCTAAGAAAGCAATAAATTTCCAGGAAATAGTAACGTTTTTGTCGGGGGTTTGGAAACGACACGTACAAGATCTCCATTACTTTTCTTAAATTTCTTTTGCCGGAGAGTCGATACCATCCATAACTTTGAAAAGGCTAACACATACAAACCCACTCAACTTTGTGCTAGTTTCTAAATTCCTAAACCCACCTCTTTTACTTCTTCTCATTTTTATTATGTTTACTCTACTTTATTTTTGTCAAACTCCACCGCCCAAAGTACTACATCTCCACATCAAACAAACCATTAACCCATGTATAATCCATTACCACATACACAAAAAAAAACACTCATACATAAACAATCACCAAAACATGTTTATTTCATCTGTAGAATCCCACGTCAGAAGCGGAGAGAAAATTCCTCTTTCTATCTGTAGATGCTTTTTAAAACCGGGAGGGTTGCAACCTAGAACCGGACAATATCTGCAAAATGTGATAAGGACACGACAGAATGGTATCAAAGCTCTACCTCTTCTAGTATGGTGTGCCAGCGAGGACGCTAGACCCTAAGAGGGGTGGATTGTAGAATCCCACATTGGAAGCGGAGAGAAAGTTCATGGGCTATATATGTGGAGCCCTCTTTCCATCTGTAGACGTGTTTTTAAACTAGTGAGGGTCGTGACCTAGAACCGGACAAAAACTTTACAACATGATAGGGGCATGACAACATCTCTTTCTCTAGCTCATAAATTTTTTTTTTGGTGCCGAGGAATCTGCCCAACGTTTTTCACTGAGCCAATGACAAGCCCACACCTCGAAATAACGGAATGGACATGTTGTCATTGGCATGAGTAAGAAATAGACTATTGATTCTTTTTTCAATTGTCTGCATGAGTAGAAAAAGCCTTACTGACATTAGCACATGCACATAAATAGGTACACATAAGAAATAAATAGAAAGCCTCTATTCACATGAAATTTGTTTTAGTCATTCCGGAAGGAAGGACCTATGCTTCAAGCTGAAAATTCCAACAAATTAATTAATTTGCATAACTTTGTTTAATGAAAGAGAAGGATTGGGCTAATTTGAATTGCAATCTCATTGGAATGTGGGTAAAAATACAATTCATGTGTTAAGTTGCATTCTGAGATTAAGCCGAAGTTAATTTGTAGTTCTTACACAAAAAACACAGGACTTTACAGTCCGGCTTGACTGCATTTTTTCCCATAAAAGAAACTAGAAAGTGAGGCAACCAAACATGCCATCAGGTGCTGTTTGAATTACTGGAAAATACTTCTAGTGGAAAATCTTCCTAGGAAAATATTTTTAATCTTAAGCATATCATACATGCTTATAAATTTAAATATTCTTCTATCTGTAATCACAGAGAAAAAGCATGAAACATTGGAAAACTTTTTCGTTTACGAACTTTTCCAGAAATTTTCTGCAATCCAAACAGTGCCTTGGAGTTTGCATTGAAACAGTTATCCAACTGTCAAAATTTTCCATTAGTTCGATGATCAAAATGATAGTCATCTTGGAAAAGGGGTAAAAATGTTAGGGAAGTGATAGAGGTAGACCAGTGCCTCTAGCTGGGTGGCCTGCAGGGCACACGGCCAGAGGCCAACACGGTGTCAGGTCCACATGCAACGTCCCCAATTCATTTTCCAAAAGGTTTGTGTTTGAGCAATTAACCTCAAATAAGTTCCATAATTAATGGCTATGCTTATGGTGAAGAGAGTTTTTAAGCAAGAGAAAGATATCTACAGAATGAAATAAGTCCAAGAAACGCAGCTGAAGTTCACATGATGGAGATAAATTCAATGAAGTGTTTATCAAACATTTCAGCCAATTCCGAGCTAAAGACCGATCCTCCGATTAAATGGCTAAATGCCTTAATCCTCTATCTGCAGTTGGGGCTAGCCCCCAATTTTAAAAAAAATGGAAGAAAGTGATTTGATCTCAGAAATCCAAGGACCATGACGAACCAGATGATGTGTCAACACCCATTTCTCGGACTATCAGCTTATAATAATAACAACCCAAATGCCAAAATTGCAAACCAAAAGGGAAAAAAATAAAAAAAATAAATCACCAATGCCCAACTCTCTTCATTGGGTTGTTTGTTTATTTGTGTAGTATATTATTGCTATAACGAGTTAAGAAAGAGGCCACCATCACTCAATCCACTTTCAAAAACCAGAAAAACTCATTCCCAGTGCTTTCTGTGCTAGGCATTGACGAAAGACCAAGCAATTAAAAAACCCAAAAGAAATACCATCACGAGCTATGGATCAGGGTAGGTCAAATACTAATATATTAGGCCTCCACCTCCTAACATTCTATGTTGATCCTAAGTAACTCCTAAAGTGTCTAAAGAAAGAAGGATTAAAACAACACCCACCTTGATTTTTTTAAAATAATTTGGTAAGCACATGACATAAGCTTCAAATGATCAAAATCCTGAGGGCCCAGGATAAGTATTCAGGTAAAATTTTATGTTGCCATTAATATAGCAGTCTCATTACAATTTGTTCGGCTAGTAAAGATACCTATTGAACTCTTGATATTGGAGTCTCTCCCTGGTTTTACTTTTACCTCGTCAGTAAAACCAGAGAGTGGCTTCAGTTTCCCAGAAATATATTAAGATTGGGAGTGAAATTTAGTGGTAACTAGTGGTCGTGCATGGATGTAACATGCAACATATATTTTACATACAAATAAGCCCAAAACTCAAGGGGCTGCCACCCTGCAATAAGGCACCCTTTTTGGCCAGCCAGGAAGCCAGGCCTGATTTCTTTGTGGCATCTCTCTCAGAGATTGGAACTTGTGGTCATAAAAACATGAACATATTCTACCGTTGGGAGAATTTCCAGCAGCACCCAACCAACCAAAATCATGCCCCTTCTTTCAGATTTTTATTAACACCACTAGGAGTTCTGAATCTCATCAGATTAAAAAATCAAACGTCAGATATTGGGGTCAAAACATCATCATGATAAAAGAAGGGTTACTTCTCAACAGGTCCTCTTTCCCCACTAATCATAAGCCTTTCTTCAACATCTTTTGTAAGTGCCTCGTTTCTCAACAGTTTGAAAATTTCAATCCTCTGTGGAAGTCAGATAGGAACAACAAAAACAGCATAGTCAGGTGAACGGTCGAAAAGGCAAGGGAACCACCTTTCAAGGAATGACATCAAATGACAGTTTTTTATCCTATCCCCATTACAGATTCTCAAGGGTCAGCAAGATCTCAAGGCAAAAAGGGTAAATCTACCCAAGAAACTGAAAGAAAGGGACCCCATAAATTGGACTGACTGGATAAAACAAATCCGGTAGCTTTCAGCCGGAATCTCTCAGATGCCGCCGGCTTCTGGATCGCCACGTGCCCTGTGAATGGAAGAATAATGCAATGGGCACTGGCCATACGTGGCGGCATATGATTAATCGGTCCCCATCAACGTGGGTGCCATTAAAAGAAGGGAAGTTTTTTGGTCCCTTTTGAAGGAAAGGCTATATGTCCCCCCTCTCATTGGTCCATGTGAGCCCATGTTAGCCTCATGTGATCCACCACATGATTTGAGGCTGACCTCATTGCATGCCTCACCCACCCACAAACACACACACACACACACACACACACACACACACACACACACATATAGAGAATATATCTGCCTCATCGTCATAGGATGCTGAGACCAAAAACAGTGTTTTAGAATACCATAATCAACTAACCAGATACTGATACGTAAAATAAAGTTATCAGTTACCTGCCAAATTCTATGACAAACATATAGGTCAATATCTTAAGACTCAAGACTGAAATGCTAAAGAAGATCTAGAACCATGGACCAATGGCATTTAATAACTCAAACTATCCAATTGGATTTGATAACAATGTCTGGTGTATAGGTGCAACCACATGCAGAACAGAAAACCAATAATCAGAACTTGTTGGGAAGGATTTGTTAGTTTGCCCTCAAAAGCCTGTTTTGAGAAGAGACTACTTTTTTACATGAGATGTGAGAATATTATTTTGGCTATAATCTTTTCAATTTCATGATTCTTATCGTAAGATAATTAGATGTTGCATGTGATCTTGACAGAAAAGTTCCTAGGTTCATAATAAGAACAGCATGCCTGTGATCAACGAATCAAAGATAGGACATACAGTGTTCCAGTTCTTTGTATACCTAAAATTGTTCACAACTGGTAATGATTGCACACTGTTAGAGTAATCTCTCATGAGATCTAAGTGCAGTCCATATTGCAACTAAGGTCATTAAGTTAATGTGTGAATCAAAGACACTTGAAGTGTTGCAGGTAACTCTAAAACCCTTTATGATTTTAATTTCTAAAAATCCATGAAAACCATGATCTTAAGATTTAAGCTTAGATTTAAAGAAGTATTAAATCAATTTTTAAATCCTAAAAAATTAAAAACATCTATGTTACAGTGGTATTAGAGCTTGCTCCATGCTTTTCAAGGATTTTCTATCAAAAAATTATGAGTTATCTACACCCAGTGGGCCCATATGGAATTACTCTGGTTGATGGATAATTTCCATAGATATAAGTATATAACTATATAAGTCACCAAACATTGTTTAATAAATTAAATAATATAAGGAGCGCAAATTCATGAGAATGAAATTCCCTGTATGATTGAAGTGAAATTCAATGGAATACTACAACTAGAGTATTGGGAACCCTGGAGATCACACAACCTATTGCCTAACAACCCTAAGTATATATTGTCATAGATATAAGTCAAAAAATATTATTTAAGAAATTAAATAATATAAAGGGCAGAAATTCGTGAGAATGAAATTCTCAGTCTAATTGAAGTATTCAATTGGAATCCTATAACCAAGGTTTTAAATTTCCATCGAAACTAAGATGAAACGACAAAAATGTTTCCATTACCATCCCCACCGAAATGCATAATGAAACCGAAACCAAAACCAAAACCGTAGGTGCATTAGGAGTATACTATATCATTATGTGTTAAATAAATATATTTATATGATTACATGTGAAATGTGGTGTATGTATTATGTATAAATATTTATATAAATTACATGTGAAATGTGGTATGTATTATGTATAAATATTTATATAAATTACATGTGAAATGTGGTATGTATTGAATTATGAAACAAGAGTGATATAGCGCATGTCACTGCGTGTTCGACGTTGTTAAACCATTATGGATGGTTGTCTTATGTGATGATGGTTTTTAAGTGTGTATTTATGCTTATTCTAGTATTTCTTGAACTTTCATCTTTGAATTCTATCGGTTGCTTATGTTTCCATACATTTCCGTCAATTTACAGGATTTATATGGAGGTCTATTAGGTCCCCAAAACAGTGGATGGGATATGTGGATGCTCAACAAGTAGTCCGCTACTCCAATATGAGAGTAATTGATATGATTTTTTCATGTGTTGGACTCAATACATCAGGTAATTGTGGGATTTGACAAAAAAATTATTATTTTGTCAAAATAATATTTATATAATGTACATTTTATTTTAAAAATAAGATTTTCAAAAGGATTTTGGGAGCCCAACTAACCAATGGAACCGTGTATAGAATTTGTGGGTCAAGAGAGCTGACAGTATTCACACTCAACGGCCCATATAGAATTATTGCCTGGTGGAGAGATAAACTTATATGACATCAGTGGAATTCTTAGGCCCAGAGATATGACAATGATCATATGGGTTCCAATCATAGTGGGCCCACGTGAGATTATTGTCTAGTGGAACGATAAACTGATGATTCCACAAGAATTAGCTAGCTTGTAAAATTTTAAGATTTTAGGAGTCTATGGCATTGTGTTGTGGACATAATTGCCATAGGTAGACATCCATAAATACTATTAAATAAATTAAATAAAATAAGGAGCACAAATTCGTGGGAATGAGATTTTCAATCTGATTGAAGTATTCAATTGAAATCCTACAAGTAGAGTCCTTGAAACCCTAGTGATCTGACACCTTATTGCATCTAAACAACCCTAAGTATCTAAGATACTTTAGGGGTCACAAAATTCACAACAAGAGGGCCATCATCTCTACAAATTTAGTGGAGCTCACTTGGAGAAGAACAGTTGGCAAGGTGTGAATCAAGAGGAGGCAGAACACTTGGACTGCTTGCATGCAACCCTAAAATTATTTTTAATGATTTTAATTTCTTAAAATGGATGAAAATTTAGATCAGAGATTTGATTTAAAGAAGTGCTAAATCAATCCTAAATACAAGCAAATGTAGTGCTCCAGGGCTACTGTGGTTCGGAGCAATGAAATGATTAGTTTCAACAGCAGTGAAGCTACTAGTAAACATGCCTAGCCATGTTTAAAAGTTGGACAACTTCAATTCCCTACAAGAAATGGAGAGCAGATCTGAATGAACAAGGTAAATGGACTATGTCGGGTACCAAAATGTGAGTTCTCAAGAGAGTATCAAATGTGTAATGCAGAGTGAGTCTAGATGAAATAAACTAACTGTACTGCAGATTACTATTAAAAACTCAGATTATTGATGAACTGTCCCACTGAGTAGGAATTGTCAAGATTGACAGCTAACTCTCTAAAAGGCATGTCCTAACTTCTCCATGATTGGGCAGAAATGTAGCCAAGTGGCAAGCAAAGTTAGCAAGCTCACCCATAGGGTTCAGTAGGATCCACATAATAAAGACACTTCTTTTTGTCTCTTTTCTGAATAATTGCCATGTTAAGTAAATATGTCACAAAAGCACACCAGACAGGCAAGATGAACATGGCCCCGGAGAAGACCTGACCTGACACATGTTTTACATATATTTATGCATATATAAAGAGATGTGCTTTTGTGTATATCATATATTTACATACTTTTTCTTACTTATATACGTATTATACATTGAAGTCCACACATACTGATTTGCATCCATATACATAATACATAGGGATTTGCCAGCGTCCATTGCCGAAGGCATTTCGCACATGGTCTGTCTCATGTCAGACCAGCCACAGAGGATCACTTTTCAGCAGATCTTTTCATCAAATCCCTAACCCACACGCCCACACACACACACACACACACACACACACACACACATATATCGGAAAAGTGTTGCTACTCGGTCTTGTAGCTAAGCTTATCTACTCGGTCGGGTTAAATACAGTGGGGGCCCACATTGTTTGGGTGATCCAAACCATTCATTTGAAAGTCCAGGGTGTCCACAAAAAATCAGACCCAAAGGATGATCCTAACCCATCCAACAGTGGAGGGAAAAATGGTTACAAGACCGAGTAGCAACACTTTTCCGTATATATATGGTTTGTGAGCTAGAGCTCACAAACCATATATCCCATAGTTGTTTGAGTCATCCAACTAATTAGTTTTATACGTTATAGTTAGGATTATGGTTATGGGTATGATTTGTGGAGGTTTAAAATGGATGGCTACAAATTATGCTCTTATAGATCGAATGGTTAAGATTATGGTATGGAGATGATTTCTTAGGAACATCCTATCTATGTGAGGTCCTATAGAATAGATGGGTTGGATGAGTCAAACAACTATGGGAGATGGGGTATTCTAAACTATAGAGCAGGCTATATATATATATATATATATATGAAAGTGTTGGTGCGCTCGAGCGTATATAAGCTTATATGCCCTCGAGTGCCCAATCACATGGGTCCCACATTTTTTGTGGATCCAAACCATTCATTTGCAAGGCCCCATTATAGATAGGGTGTGTACCAAAAATCAGGTCCATCGAATCATCCTAACCCCTCCAAAAGTGGAGGGCAAAAATGGGCAGATTTGTGGACAAAAAGTGTCTGTCCATTTTGACCTCCACAAATGGATGGGTTAGGATGATCTCATGGAGCTGATTTTTTGTACATACCCCATCAATGTAAGGGCCTCACAAATGAATGCTTTGGATCATCCTAACAAAGTGGGCCCATTGAGTTCTGGCCACTCGAGCGCATATAAGCTTGGTGCACTCGAGCGCACCAACACTTTCCTCATATATATATATATAAGCTTGGCCACTCGAGCGCATATAAGTTTCTGTGTTACCATGTCAGACACCATGCGGTTGTCTTCTACATCTTATTTTAGGGCAAAATTTGATCTGTGCTGTATCGCTTATTTTGTGAGCAGTACCTCTACACAAAAAAAGGTAAAAGCCATGAACTTCCACATCTTCAAGTGTTCCTGGTCCATGACATGTATGGTGGCTTTGTGGTTGAATTTGAAATATTCCACTGTGTAAGGTTCAACAATGATTCCCTTTACTCTCTCAGGAGAAGGAAAGATTTCTGAGAAATTTAGTTGCATCGGAGATGGATCCAAAAAAAATTCAGATATGAACAGGCAGATTTCTGAAAATGAAAGGAACTGCATGAATGGGGAGCTTTGCATGACCAAATGCTTTCAATGCAAAAGCCTATGCAACATTTGGCATAGTCGGAAGCACGAAGGAGTCGGAAGTTGATCACCGTCGACCTCTGATCTAGTAAACCTTCGAGCCCGCAAAGGAGGCTCTTCAAAAGAATGAAAATCATAATAAAGACTATAATCTCTAATTTCCAAAGGAAGAAAAGGAAGCAAGGAGGTTGATTTATTTTTGTAAAACAAAATAAGAGTTTATTGTGAAACACCCTTGCAAGAACGGCATATAAATATATTCTTAAACTTCTCTTACTCAACTCCCGTTACTACCTAAACTCAAATAGCAAAATAAACGTGGACTTAAGTACCCAACCAGGCTACCACACCTAAACTCACAAAAATCCTAAATAATAAAAGATATTTCGACTTAAGCCTACTAAAAAAAAAACCGGTAACATTTTTTTTTTTGAAAGGTAACATTTAAAAAAAAAAACAAACCGGTAACATTAATAGAGATTTGTTGCAGGCTGCACTCTAGGATTTCTTAAAAAACTTGGACACATCAACATTGTAAAGAGTGGTGCTAAAGAGTAGAAAATGAGAACACAAAAAACACTGTCTACTGTCATTATGACCTTATGGGCAAGTTTTGGATGTAAATGATCTCAACTCAACTCAACTCAACAAAGCCTTTGTCCCAAACTAGTTGGGGTCGGCTAAATGAATCCTTTAGAAAAATTTCCCGAAGAAGGAGTCTACCCGGCTCTAATCCTGGCTCTAGTTGGGTTCTTTTACGTGGATCATTTTCTTCCATTCCATCCTATCCAAGGTCATGTTCTTTGTTATGTTCCTATCTATCATGTGTTTCCTCACTGTTTCTACGCAAGTTGTTTTCGGTCTGCCCCTACCTCTTTTTACTCCATCAATTTGGCATGTCGCATCTTCTCACCGGAGCATCCAAAGGCCTACGTTGTATATGTCCAAACCATCTTAAGCGGTGCTCTCTCATCTTCTCCTCAATTGGTGCCAACCCCCACCTTTTTACGTATGTCTTTATTTTTAATTCTATCTAACCTTGTGTGACCGCACATCCATCTAAGCATTTGCATCTCCGCTTATGGGCAAGTTTTGGATGTAAATGATATAAAGGATAAACTAACGATTCTGTTTGACGCATAAAGAACGGGGCTAGTTATAGGCCCTGTAAGTTTTGGCTTTTGAAATGCGATTTTGAGTCCAAAATCAAACCAACTATTGGACTCAAAATCCCAAACAAACAGGGCCATAGAGAACAAGACTTTAGATTTTTGAGTCCTATAATCGGTTTTGGACTCAAAATCAGTTCTTAAAATCCAAAACAAACAGGGCCTTTGAGAACAAGACTATAAATATAAGACCAGGTGGCTTGCTCATGGGCTGCATTGCAAGTACTACATATCTGATTGTTTTTGTGCTTCTTTTGTACACAAAACAATACGCACCAAAAGGTTTATTGTGGACTGAGATCAATCAACATCCTCATCCACAGAGCTTGACACGCACTATAAGCTATTGGGACTAGCGAATTTCTGGTAATAGAGCTACAACCTTTTGCTTCTCCAAGGACATTGCAAATATACAGTACTTTGTCAGTGTATCATCAACAACACTGGACCACTCACACACTATGCAAAGTTAACAACCTTCATCCTTTGATAAAATTTGACATTGTTATTATTGCTGAGTTAACAAGCACACAACTTTATATCTAGGCCATACTAGTAAAATGCCTAGAAGACTGAAACCTGCACAGAAACAATATCCCCCGGCCCATCTGTTAGGTTGTGAATCTACACACTTGCCCCAGAGCAAACACGCTATGACTTCTAGAGTTCATAGACTCAAGAGTGCTCCTCAAACACAATGAGATTTTGTTCATAGGGCCCCCTGCTCCAGGATATAACCAACACAGTACATCCTAGCGTAGCACCATTTCTCATACACTATACTCGCAAGAACACACATGCACAAATTCTGGAATTCAAATAAAAATCAAGGACTGATGGCAATGAGAATGGATTTGATTAACTTAGAAATCAAATGATTGTTGGAATGAAACCAACAAGATGGAGGGAGAAGATGAGATTTAAGAGAAGAAAATTGTTCTCTTGATGCCAAACACACAAACAATGAAGCCCAAGTTGTTGCAATAATCAAGAGACTTCAAATTTTACTAAAATGACCCACAAAAGAAGAAGATACAATGCCCAAAATATACGCTACATGTCAAATCCGAGATTAGCATTCATAACTATACTTCGCTTCCCTGAGCTACCACTAAGACACTAACAAATGTAAAGTAAATGCCTTATACAATTCCAAAACAAGAGACTAAGTCCCTAGAACAATAACTCCTAAAAGAGTAGATTTCCAATGTAGTCAAGTCAATATAGCAAGCTCCCAAATGTAATAATCAATGTAGCAAAATTCCAATATAGGAACATTCAATGGGTACATGGCAATCTCCATGCATGTCGTGAGTTTCAAGAAAGTCAAGTTGGCAAGATTCTATTTCCAACAGCCCCCATTAAGCTAGACCACTACTATGCTGAGTTTCATCTTCATCTTCATCTTCTCCCTTCAGAGCCTTTGTGAAAATATCCGCACCTGGTTCTTGAGTTTTACAAAAACAAATGTTGACAACTCCATCCTTGAGCAAGTCTCGAATGAAATGATACTTGATCTTTATGTGCTTTCTTTTGCCATAAAAAACCGGATTCTTAGTGAGTGCAATCGCCGAACTATTATCACAAAATGAATTTGTACCAATTTCTTGCGGATGTTTTAGTTCTTGTAGCACCTATCATAGCCAAAGAGCTTGACAGCCCGCCGAAGATAATGAAATGTACTCCGCGTCCGCCGCATAAAGAGCAACAACAGATTATTTCTTTGATGTCCATGAAATCGCAGCCGAACTAATATTAGAAACATTGTCGGAAGTATTCTTGCTATCATCAACACTTCTGCCCCAATCACTATCACAATAACCAACTAAGCAGAATCTTCAACCCTTCCATAACATATCCCATGGTTAACGGTTTCTTTTACATATCTTAAGATCATTTTATCGGCTTTCTAGTGACTTCTTTTTTGTGATTCCATGAATCTACTAATCATGCTCACCGCAAACATAAGATCTGATCTTGTGGTTACTAAGTACATAAGACTACCAACAAGACTTCTATAAAGAGAACAACGAGATTCCTTTAAGATATTTCTAAAAATATGAAAAAATAAAAATAAAAACCAATGGCGAAGAATCTTACCTGGATTTCGGCCGTGATTTCGTACCAAATGTTTTCTGTGATTTTACAAGATTTCGACTGAAATTTCGTACCGAAATCGAAATGTTCCCCTTTCGCCGATGACTGAAACCGAAACCGAAATTTAAAACCTTGTTGTTGATAGGATTCCAATTTCACTTGTAGAAAGCCTCTCATATCGCTCGCTAGAAAGTTGTATAGGAATAAGAATATAGGGGGCCCTTTATGGTGATTTGGTTCATCAAATCCAATGGGTACACAAAGACAACTTGTTTTCTTTAGAGGAGAACAATAGAGACATAAGAAGAGTGGGAGCTATGAAACCAGAATCATTTAAAATTGGTAAGTACCCAACTAAATAGGATGGGATACAGGTGTGGGATACATTTCGGGTACATCTGACCTGATATTATCCTTATTTTTGGGTTTTGGTTTTGTTGATATTGCTTAGGTGTGGGTCTTTCATTCATATACAGACAAAAGAAAGATGATATTTTGAGCGTAAAACATTAAAACTTCTTTATTCCTTTTATACTCCTCATCACAAACGAAATAACAATCCTACGAATCATAAGTTATAAATGTTCCTTTATTCTTTGTAGATTTCGCATCATAAATGTTGGAAATATAAGCTTAACCACTTGACTTTCTTAACATTAAAAAAAAAAAAAAAACACTTGACTTTCTTGGAACTTCTTACTTGCATGGAGCTTGTCATGCACTCATTGAATGTTACTACATTGGAACTTTGCTACATTGATTACGACATTAGTAGCTTGCAACATTGACTTGGGAGTTCATGTTCTACGGACTTAGTTTCTTGTTTTGGAATTATGTAAAACATTTACTTTACATTTGTTAGTGTGTTAATGGTAGCATAGGGAAGCTAAGTATAGTTATAAAATGTTAATCTCTGATTTGATATGTATCCAATCTTTTGGGCCTTGTATCTTCTTCTTCTGTATGCCATTTTAGTAAAATTTGAAGTCTCTTGACTAATGTAACAACTTGAACTTCATTCTGTGTGTTTGGCATCAAGAGAACAATTTTCTTCTATTGAATCTCATCTTCTCCCTCCATCTAGTTGGTTTCATTCCAACAATAAAAAAAATGAGAATCCTAAGCTAGAAAAAGGGGTCTATAGGAAAATAGGTGTTGATTTGTTGAATGACAGAGATGTGTGTGCTTTCCAATATTAAAACCACAATTGGTCTAAACTAATTGAATGTTTTCTTAAGAAGACTCTAACTCATATCCCAGACTAGAATACCAGTTCCTTGCCTTATCAATATCCTAAGATATTTGAGAACTTGAAGAATCCTCGTACCAGATCCTCACAATATCTAATGCCTGCACACGTATCCAGGAAACATAGAGTGGGAGGTGAGAGGTAATTATGAACCATAGTTGCCGGAAACGCCTTGGGAGAGTGGGAAATACGTTTTCTTGGAAACAAGTGTCAGAAACATTTCCAAAAATGTGACAAAAATTTTGGGAAAATGTTTCCGAAATGCATAGGAAGAGCCCTGGAAATATATGGGAAACTTATGTGAAACATGCATGAATGGCATGTGGAACGTATGGGAAACAAGTGGAAAAATATGTGAAACATGTAGGAAACATATGTGAAATGTACTTGTCAATACATTTTCCACCCTAAGAAACAACATTCCATCATGCATGATATACATTCTATACTTTGCATACTGTTATGACAATAAGTCCATTTTAATTTTCTGTTATTTAACGTCAACAGATTTTAAAGCCATCTCCCCTTATCTACCCAATCATTTTCAGCTAGAGCCTAGAAGCCAAAAGGATTAATTTGCACGGAAGCAACCCTCTTACGTCAATGATATGAATCTAAACATAGCTAAAAAGTGCTTTAATATTGTTAAAGTATAAAAGATAAATAACACCTTTCTCCAACAGCTTAAGCTTTTGGAGAAGTTGGTATGTGCCACGTGTTTGCCAAGTGGGCCACACATGCAGGGGAGTGTTAAAGTATAAAAGATAAATAACGCTTTTCTCCAACAGCTTAAGCATTTGGAGAAGTTGGTAAGTTAACAAATATGCATAAATAGGAGTCCCACCATAATCCAATGAAAATCCAGTATATAGAATTAACCCAAACCATAAAAGTTCCAAAGAGATGAAACTAGAGATATGGACAATACATCTCATCCGCTAATCATCGGTGACTTTGGACAGATCATAAATCACTAGACGACAAACAAAGGAATTCTTGAACATATTATTCCATGGGTAGTGGAATTGAAGAAAAAAAAAAGACAAATAAAAGCAGATGAACAATGTAGGAGAAAATCAGACAAACAACTGATTGCAGTTGAATTAATTACTAAATATAAAACTGAGACGAACCATAAACCCTAATTTTTAAAGATGATGGGTACCAACAAAGCCAATGAAATTAAACCTAGAAATGGCGGTAAAGAAACCAAAGCAGTGGAGGAAAATCAATAAAAAAAAAAGGAAACGAAAACAGATATTCGGTTGCAGAAGTATCCAAAACCAAATCGTCCAAAACCCTAAACTGCAGATAAAGAAACAATGCAGAGATGATACTCAAAAGCAAACGAATGACTCATTCTCGAAATTAACAAACGAGAAAAAAGAAAAGAAACCGATAATCAATTGAATCAAATACCAAACCGAGACAGACAAAAACCCTAACCCCCATTGTTGAAGAACAAATGTTATCAGGCTCATATATCACACTAGGGCAAAAGAGAAAAGTTCAAAAATCACATAAATAAAAACCAATAGTTGATCGATCTTACCTTTTTATGATCAGAGCTTGGAATTTGGGAGGGATGGGATTTTCTGGCGGCAATGCTGCTCGCTTTGAATTTATATAAATTCAGTCCCGCCCGGCGCCCGCAGAGCCTTTTTTTTTTTGTTTTTCTGGTTTTCGCCTTCTTTAATTACCGACCTGCCCCTACTTACGTTTAAATACCGTAATGCCACTGCACTCGTTTGAAATTATCAGACCATGGTTGCTTTGCTCAAATCATGGTTTCAAATTTCGGTTTCGGAATGCATTTCGGTCGTCACCGAAACCGAAATTTCGGGAAAATATTAAATAATGAACAAAATCGAGATTTTTGGGTGAAACTCCTCAGATTTCAGAAAAACAAAATTTCTAAAATTTTGTTACATTTCGGGACCGTTTGGATACGCGGATTTTAGAATCTTGGATTCCCTCAAAATTGTAGATGGGAGATGAGAGAAGAAATAGACCCTCGCTTTTCTTTTTGACAACAAGAAAGCGGGAGATCATCCCATGTTTCCAGGTTTTAGAAATCTTAGGATGTGGGAGAGATTTCTAAAACTTGGATTACTTACTTAAAATCCAAGAAATGATGTCAGAACAGCATGCAACAGCTTCATCATGAGCCCTCTTTTACACTGTTTTCAAACTAAAACCTGGATTCAGAAATCCGCTTATCCAAACAACCCCACCAGGTATTCCTGATTTCGGTTTCAATCCCGGTCTCGACCGAAACCCAAAGGACTGAAATTTTGGGTTTCGGTCAAAATTTAAAACCAACTTGCTCTTTTGTTAGGTGAAACTTAATTCCAAGTGAAGGTGTGATATCTGAAATCCCTTATTTTGTTAGTGACGCTCCTCAATTTTAGCTTCCCAGTAAGTAAGAGTGGTAAATTAGAGAAGTGTAAAATAAAGGGAAGCAAGGGAGTGCATTACCCGACTTGTTTTGGGACAGAACTTTGCTCCATAACGCGTTGGAGGAACTTCCTCCATAATGATCACATTTCTTAGTAAAAGACCGCCACATGACGATTCACTCAACCATAAAGCTGATTTCCGAATGGGGCCTCCAATTAAACATTACATAATTCTATTTGATTGAAAAATCAGTGGCCAAGTAATTTTCTAGAAACTAATAAAAAGATAATTATACGATGGGTGGCCGTGAAAACACGTGAAGTCTAAAAAAGTAGGTACGGCCCACTCCATATGATGATCCTAACCCTCCGATCTGAACTGATCTGAATATGAAGTGCCCCAAAAATCATTTATGGAATCTTCTACGGATCGGAGGGTTAGGATAATCCTATGGAAATGATTTTTGGGACACAATCTATTTACGTTGTGCCCAAACATATGAACGGTTTGGATCATCATATGGAGTGGGCCGTACCTACTTTTTTAGACTTCACTTGTTTTCACGGCCACCCATCATATAAATTCTCCTAATAAAAAAAATCTTTTCTTGTCAACAGGTAAGATCATCCATCACTACTGGACCGTGAATAATCCAATTAGGTATGTCCCTCATTGTAGTATATTGAGGTGAATGCATCGATCGATCGTAACCATCCATGTCCTGGAAAATTAGTCCATTTTAGATCTCATGAAAATCGAAGATCAATTGATCGGGACAATCCTAACCATCTTCAACCCTTGGATTGGAAAATTAGATCGCCCAATTGAAATATTTTTGGGGCCACTGGAAATCCAAATTTATTGATCATAGGGACCCACCTGTGCAACAAAGGTGGGCACATTTTGTATCTTTGCTGGATTTAAATCAGCTTTAATGAATTAGTGATATAGTTGAGTGAATCGGGGGTCTTTTACTTGGCCACATCGTCATTACGGAGGAAGTTCCTTGTTTTGGTCATTGCTACTCATCTCTCTTTTATGTAGAATTTTTCATTGATTCCTACAATTTACAGTGAGATGGGTATACCATTATACCAACGAACAAAATTCCAACAAAAAGAGATGGGCTGGTGGGTGGCAGTAGCATTTCGTCTGATCAGTTTTCGGAGTTGAAATTTCTGAAAACTTCGGTTCTATATGATTGGAAACTTATTCGAACACAGCTTATAAAGGTATTAGACTAATATCTTACGATGATAGAAATTTTAGCCTTTTGTTCTGCTCTTTAACGTTCTTAAAAATGCATCTTAAGCTTTTTCTGCTCCAACTGAGCACGAGAATGGCGGCATTGCATTCCGCAATCCCCACCATCCGATTTCCAGCTTAACTATCAAGCGGCAAAAAAGGTCGGATTTGCAATAAATTCTTGAAGCGAAGTGGAATCGCTCTAAAGCCATTCTGTTTCGCCCGTTTCACCCGCTACAAAAGTTAGGAGAATGAGAAGCATTGAAGAATGCAGCCTAAGTTTAGAGTAGCTGAGTGATGAGACATTATTGGTGCACCTAACCATCAATCCGGACCCTTCAATCATTGATAGATAGAAATACAGTTGAAGACTCATTAACAAAATAACAAGGTTGCTTGGAGCAAACCCCCTGCTTCTTCCAAAATTAGAGGTTCTACTAATGAGAAACAACAATAAACTGAATTCTTAAGAAAAACTACTGAGTTCGCTAACCCATAGCCACTAGAGGAGGAAAATTTCTTAGTGTGAGGGTACAAAACTCTCTGCAAAAACTTACAGTTAGCTACTGCAGAGCTGCTCCACAGCAGTCACAATCTGGGCCGGCTGCACCACAGTCCACTCCTCCAAAGTCCCGGCGTACGGTGTGGGGACATCCTGGGACGAGAGGCACATGATGGGTGCATCCAAGTAGTCCCAGAAGTTCTCTATGATGGCCGCCCTGAGGCTGGCGCCGATCCCTCCCGTCCTCATGCACTCCTCCACAATTAGCACCCGGTGAGTCTTCTTCACTGAGTTCCCTATCGTGTATAGATCAAATGGCTTCAGTGACCTGATATCTATAATCTCGGGGTCGTACCCTTTGTTCACCAGGGTCTTAGCCACCTGCATGTACCTGTTAAAGTATAAAAGATTAAATAACGCCATCTCCAAAATCTTAAGCTTTTTGAGTAATCGGTTGCTTCACATGGTATTTCAGCAATTGTTGAGAGCAATTGTTGACTCGGTTCAAACCTACTTGATATTAAAAAAATCCACCTGTAATGGCCAACCCAAAAAAAGAGGTGTCACATGTGCCACGTGCAGGGCGATGCCAGAATTTTTGCACAAGGGGGGCAAAAATTATAGTAATTTTTTTTCTATCTTAGGGATGATTGGAAATGGGGCATATTTTTTTAAATAGGGGGTAAGTATTAAAAAAATATTAAAAAATAAAGGTATATTTTTTTTCCAAAAAAATTAAGGGGGGCAATTGTCCCCCTTCCCTTTCAAGTGCCATCGCCCCTGGCCACGTGTAGGCCAACCCTAAAAAGAGGGGCCACAAGTATAGAAGATTAATTAACGCCATCTCCAAAGGTTTAAGCTTTTGGAGTAATTGGCTGTTTCACAGTACCTCATCCATGAGTACGTGAGGATAGTGACATGCTCCCCTGGCCGCACCACCTCTGCCTCTTCCAACGAAAGAACATACTCCTCGTCGGGGATTCGCTCCTTTAGATTATAAAGTAACACGTGCTCGTAGAGTATGACTGGGTTCTCGCTCCTGATAGCTGCCTTCATCAGACCCTTTGCTTTGTAAGGAGTTGAGCAGGCAACCTGAGAAAGTATGAAAAAAATGTGTTGGGTTACGAAGTCACTTAGCCGAGCCGAGGCTAAGGTTGTGGAAGAACTTAATGTTGTAAATTTTGAGGGTACCGTTGTTGATAAAAACAGAAACTTGTTGCTTCAAGGCGTGATATCACTTTCCTTAAGACAAGATTCGCCCCCACTAGTAGTGTGCAAAGGGGATCCGCGAATTGCCTCCAAGATACAATGAAGCCTAGTAGGGAAGCCCTACTAATGTTTGATGACGCGTAGCATTAGCGGAATCAAACCCGAAATGCCCTTCTGAAATTTCAAGCCTTAGAGAAATTTCTAGATAATGTTTCTGCAGAAAAACAGTATCTAGAACAGTAAACAAAAGAAAAACAGTATATAGAAATACTTGGGGATTTTGTAGGAGTGTAGAAGAGAGTGTAAAGTTTGTCAGAATTGCCAATTCGTTTTCTATATGAAATGACTGAAGTTTGCACATTTTTATAGACCATCTGGTGTCTTTTCAGTGTGAAAAACACGTCTACAGGGCACCTTTCCAGAATGTTTGAAATCTGACCGTTAGATCGCACCCATTGATATTGAATGGTCCTGATCGATTCTAGAAGTACAAAGTGCGCCTAAAAAAGCGCCACTATGCGCCCTATAGCCCATTGCCCACGCCGCGCGTGCGCGTGTGCGAACGGTGCGTTGCACCGTCCCGCGGGTCCAACCATGGGTTCAACCCAATGTGCAATCAACAAGAGTTAGAAAATGTAGTGCTTTATAAGCCCTTCTCTTTCTTTTCTCTCATCCGGTACGGGACTATCTTTTCAACTACACTTCTACATCCTTTTGTAAAAGCAAATATTTCCAAGAAAACATTTTCTTTTTCCCAAACGCTTTTGATAAAACATTTTCCAAAACACTAAAACATGTAATATACATGATTTTGAAAATGCAAAATCACTAACACTTAATAGGAAAAAGTTAGATGTTGGTTATGAAATAGCATCGTACCATCTGGAGGCCGGGGACTGACTGGAAGTAAGATTCTAGGCGTTGAGAGTGCTTGGCACCGAGCTGGCGTTCGACGCCTCCTAGCCCTCGGATCACAACCGGGATGGTGAATTGGCCGCTGGAAGTGTAATGGAGCATGCAACAATTGTTGGAGATCTGATTGAAGGCCAACAGAAGGAAACCCATGTTCATGCCTTCGATGATCGTCCTCAGGCCAATCATGGCTGATCCAATGGCCATTCCCGTGAAGGAGTTCTCGGCAATGGGGGTGTCGAGAACCCGGAGATCCCCATACTTTGGGGCCAATCCCTTGGTCACCTTGTATGAGCCTCCGTAGCGACCAACATCTTCCCCCATGACACAGACTCGAGGATCTCTGTCCATCTCTTCTTCCAAGCCCTCTCGAAGTGCCTCGAATCGCAGGAGCTCATGTCTGAGGATACAACATAGACATTACACATTTAACAGCCAGAAGTGATCTTGTGGAACAATGATAATGGGGAATATGTAATGCATTCAATCATATACAAGTTGAAAACAGTATAATCAGATGATAATGCCATACATGCAAGAGAATACCAGAATCTGCTGCATGAAATACAGAAAAAGATTATAGAAGAGAATCAGCACATGGATTATATCTCATCATTCCAGTCATGCATCCTGAGAAGAGAATGTAAGCTATCAATAAATTCTAAAAGAGAGACTACTCAGAAATATCCATTTCTTCATGAATAATCAGTAAGACAATGTATAGTGTTTTTGTAGTGCTTGCAACTCCTCGACATGAAGACACAAGCTTAAACCTCCTCAGTTCAAAATATGAGCTGCTGAAAAGACCCATCTGTGTTAGAGATGTCCCTCAGAGCCCTCTCTATACTTACTGTCTTCTTTTCAATAATGCATTTTAAGGACAAAAGCACCCTCATCTTTTGATAAAATGAGAAATATATCCTTATTTTGGTACAGTTGGCAATATTAGGAGGGCTGTTTGGGACAACCTTGACACAGATGTGTCTTCAGATCATTTCACATCAAAATCGAAAGTTTAGAAGCTTCAATTAGTCCCACCTATTCCAAAATAAGGATTTCTTAAAACCTACAAAAGCATTCAAAAAAATGGTTTGAATAAAGGGTTTCTGCGCTCGAGTGCAAAAACAGGGATGGGCCCACATTGTTTGGGAGATCCAAAGCATTCATTTGGAAGGCCCTTTCATGGATAGGGTTTTCACCAAAAATCAGCTCCATTAGATCATATTAGGGTGTCCATTTGTGGGGTGAAAAAATAGGCAGATTAGTGGACAAATAGTATCTGTCCATTTTCACCTCCACAAATGGACACCCTATGATGATCCAATGAAGCTGATTTTTGGTACACACTCCATCCATGATGGGGCCTTTCAAATGAATGCTTAGGATCACGCAAACAATGTGGCCCCACCCTTGCTGCCTGCACTTGAGCGCCGCAGGAACCCTTTCCTCTCTCTCTCTCTCTCTCTCTCTCTGTGTGTGTGTGTGGCGGAAAGCTTACTATGAGCTGGTATACTTTGCTTCGTAGGTATATGGAGCATGTGAGGGGATGTCAAACAGGTTATCCTGTGTTTTTTTATTATATTTATATGACAATGCTTTAAAATATTTCAGTACAGAAATATAGTTCATAAAAGTGTGACGTGTAAACTAATCCATCTACATAAATAGAAATATTTCAAAACCATGTAAATGAAAGAAAATATAAATTGGCTATTTCATCAATATTATTTAAAATAGGGCATGAAATTCAATTTTGCACTCATCCATGAAAAGAGGAGCAAATTTTAGTTAAAAGGGAATTCAGACTTTTTTGAAAAAAGGATGGTATAATTGGCCCGTTAGTATAATTTCTGAATATGATGGTACCCTTTTCACCTTTCGGACTACATGGATAAAAGGATGGTGTCATATGGAAAAAATTTGGATCTAAGAAGACTAAAAAGAACCTTTACCATATCTTAGAGTACCCTGATTCTTTCGCTGATATTATAGGTGTTAAAAGTGGATCCTTGTAAGATACATGTTTCAATTAATAAACGTTCATCGATTTGAATCAGACACTGCCCTTTTTACCTATCAGATCTCGTGTGGAAAAGGACATGTCATATCCATTGAATTAAGAAGTTACAAAACTAATCTAAGCCTTTACCATAATCTTCAACTAATTATCCCTTTCCTTTCTAAAATTCCCTAATTCATTTCTTGATTTTACAGGGTGCTGAGAAATCACAAAACAAACCCAAACCTCTAGCTGATTTGTCTAAATAGACTAAATATTCTGATTTTGTAGGGTGTTAAAAAAGTCAGACCATTGTAATAGTTGGGGATTACACTGGGTGTTGTGCCAGGTTATCCCTGCTCTGTATGGTTGCCGGGTTTTTTTTGTTCCTGGGAGTTATGTGGGAGAAAAAAATACCCTGGGAGATAGGTGGGAAAAAAAAGTCCTAGAAGTATCCTGGTAAAATAAAAATCCCATGTTTGGTTATGTGGGAGAAAAAAAATACCCTGGGAGATATGGTGGGAAAAAAAAAACCTTTCTTTGGTTGCTTGAACTGTTGGGTAGAAAAAAATTCTTCTCAAGCTTATTTTTGGTTCCTGAGTTTATTTTTGTTCCTGGAGTTATCTTGGGATGGGATGAAAAGGCAATCATTACAAAAGTGGGATTAAAAAATTCACCCCACAAGTAATCATTACAAGAGTGGGATTAAAATAAACCTAGTGCTAAAAGGCAACCAAACATGGGATGGGACCAAAATTTAACTTAGTCTCCCACATAACTCCTAGGAACAAAAAAAACCCGGCAACCAAACAGGGACCGTGAAAATGTAAAGGGCGGAAAGAGACAAAACCTGCCTTGAAGAGGAAATGGACCTATTGGTTCTTCATGGTGGACCCAGTTTACTGGCAATCAATTTTGCCAGAAAGGATAGACAAACAATAGAAAATGTCAGGCGTTTATTAAGTGCCTAGTCAGGAGTATCTAGCCAAGTCATCAATAAAGAAGAGTGATAATTATTTTGAGACTCACCTCCACTCCTAGGGCTGGCAATTTCACCCGAAAAAGCGGGGATCCGCCCCGCCCCGCCCCGTTTGGGGAGGGGATTCCCCGATTTGAGAGGGGAGGGTAAGGGGAAGGGGATTTTAAAAATTTCCCGGTGCGGGGAGGGGAAGGGGAAGGGGATGGAGTTGTCCCCTCCCCGCCCCGCCCCATTAATCAATGCCATTTTTTTAATATATTTTTAAGTGGTTTTTTTTTAGGAAAACTACTAGAAACTCTGTGGATTGGCTACAAGATTCCCCCAAACATAGACTTAGCTTGTCTTTTCCTTTTAATTAGCTTCTGAGCATTTTGGGAACTATAATAACCTTTTGACAGATGTTGAAATAATAAAGACAAGCTGAGTGAGTGAGTGTATGCAATTATCAAAAAATCGTAGTGCCAACATCGGTAGCCAAAATAAATTGCATTTTATTATTAAAAGTATGGTATGACCCGCACCATACGATGATCCAAACCATCCATTAGGTGGGGCACACCCTAAATAGGTTGTGCCCCAAAAATCATTTCCATAGGTTGATCGTAACCCTCCGATCTATAGAGGAATAGGATCATTCAGTACCTCTACAGATCGGAGGGTTAGGATCAACCTAAGGAAATGATTTTTTGGGCGCAACCTATTTAGGGTGTGCACCATCTAATGGACGGTTTGGATCATCCTATGGTGCGGGCCATACCTTACTTTTAATAAAGTCAGGAGTGTGATCATCAGAATACAGTAGTGCTCATAACATTTCCCAAAATTAATGATCCAAAATGGGGTTTGGATGTTGGGTACTCTAAGTGGCAGGCTATGATACCACTTGATCTAAAATTGAAGTTGGATCGAATCCAATTAGCAATGTGCGGAAATCCCATCATCCAACAACAGCTACTGTCGGTCCAATGGGTCCATCCATCCATCGTCCACACACAAATACCGAATATGGATCTGCCATCTCTTATTAAATCTTCAAGTAAAAAAACACTGCAAACAAGTGAAATCTGGACGTTCGTTGCTGCCCAGCATTTCAATCAATATATAAAGAAGAGAAGACAAACTCCTTATACCAATCTCTTGCTAATTTAATTAACAGCTAGCCTATCGATTGTTAGTTTATAACATTTTTATATATTGAAATTGCATCAAGTTGATTAGGGACACCCAGCATTAGTGTATCAATGACTAAAGAGGGGGTGATGTTGGGGCGGGGCGGGGCGGGGATTTTGTCCCCGAAGGATGCGAGGAGGGGAAGGGGAGGGGAAGGGGATTAGATATTCCCTGCGGGGAGGGGAGGGGGATTCCCCACCATCCCCGCAGAGGGGAAGGGGTAGGGGACCCCAACATCCGGCCCCGCCCCGCCCCGTTGCCAGCCCTAGTACTACTCCCAACCTGTACACAGTGCAGCATTTCCTGGGTCTGAGTCTCATTTGCCATTTGCCTCCTGCCAGAGCTTCACTTCATATGGATGGTGCTGTCCAGTTGGTCTCTGGATTATGGGGTTTATAGATCAGACCATGAAGAGCGAAAATTCTGCTTTTGTGTAGGATAAGTCAGAGGGTTGGTGCGTGAGGTGAAGCGTCATCTCTTGGGCAGATGGAAGGAAGGAATTTAGAGACTTCTCGGTTAGCGAATTTAGAGACTTCGTGTTCGGTCTACTATTATAAAGGATGGGGTGCCTACGAAGAAATGCAACCCCAAATGGAGCTTCTTGCTTTTTCTGGCCCGACTAGTACAGGTGAATCTAATGAGGCTGAGCTTCATACCATCCTCACTGACTAAGGCTATATCCGCAAAAGTTTTATGGTCAGTAGCATTAGTGGAGGGCGATTCTTTCGATGTGATCAAGTGGGTTAGGGGGTTCTTCCTTGGGTCATTAGCGGTTCACTAACCCCATGAAGGAAATCATAAATCTAGGTAGCTGTCATCACAACTCTTCGGAATTTCATCACTCACAGCAACAAAGCATTACAACTAAGAGCTTAATTGTAACAAATATTTGAATTTTCGGATGGACATTGTGAAGAACAACATCTAAGTACTACCAGTATTTGGGATTACAATTTAACTTTTGAATATATAACAAGCACATATGTGATCTATCTTCACTGATTCAACACTCATGCAGTTCTCATTTGTCACATAACAAAGTGCCAAAAACTCAAGTCAGATATCTCCTTGGATTAGAGACTCAAAGTTCTTGTCCCAATAGTAGATAGGCAGAAAATCGGAATTCTCTTGCAACTAAAAGTAGATACAGAAATGACAGCACTAGTAAAGCAATAAGAAAGTAATAAGAACTAATTTCAGACAAATGAGTCAATAACACTAACACCAACAATTACAATCCAGAGATACAAAAACAACGGTAAAATGGAAAAACGAATCCAAACCGAAGAATAAGAGCAAATTTAGATCCAAACAGAAGGCAAACAACACGAAGATGAATTTCACGAATTTCATCAGATTTCCTAAATGTATTAGAATTGAGACAATCAATTGCGAAAGAGAATAACAAAACCTGGTCGTGATTTGAGCGATCCGAGCTGCAACCTCTTTTTTTTCCAGATAGGTGAGCTGTGATCGAACCTGAGGCCTCAAGGTCAGGCCCAAACGGCCAAACCCAATCAAAGATAGATTGTTAGTGTTAAGAGCTATTTGTTTGGTTCCACTCAGTGTCCCAACCCAACTCGGTTGCCGTATCATTATTCCGTTTTTCCCAACCCGACCCGACCTGAAGAACTCTTTTTTCCAATCTGAACCTGACCTGGCCCGAGTTCAACCCGAATATTTAACCTTAGAAAAAAAAATCATAAAAAATGTCGGGTTGAACTCGTTTCGACTTTCGGGTTGCCCAAACCCTCAACCAGACTAGACACGACCCTTTTTTTTGGGTTGAACCCGACCCGACTTACACCCTTATCTTTTTTTTGGGATTTGCAAAGCAACTTGGCAAATCTGCTAAAAAATTGAGACGATGTGGTTGTACTCTCCTGCAAAAGTGAGCCACAAAATAGCTTTCAAAATTTTTGTTTTTTTAGCGTGTAAAGAAATAGAAAAATAGAGTGCTGCTAAAGGCACGGAGAGTGGAATCAAACAAATCAGGCACTTCTACCACTTCAAGTAAAAAAACAAAAACCAACGGACTAGATCGCAGTGTTTGTTTAAGATTATGCCAACTGATTGTGGGTGTGTGGATGGTATCATTCTGAGACTATGACAAGAGATAACCTTATCTTATTGGGCTTTTTTATTACCACGTTGAGTCGTGAATTCTCAATGAAGGATCTGGGCCCATTATATTTTTTTTAGTGGGTAGTGAAGTTCATTGAATAGAAACTGGGCTATTACTTTTCCAATGGAATTATGCTTGTGATCTACTGTCTCAACCATGAACTTAAACATTATCAAAGCATTGTTAGATCTTTGCAATACATGACCATGACTCGGCTAAATCTCTCCTATGTTATTGATACATATTGTATACCAAATGCATGCATGAGTCAATAGTTGATCATTATCAACTAGTTGAGCATATCCTACTCTATGTTAGTGGCATGGCTTTAAATTTCGTGGCATGGTTTAAATTTCGTCCGAATCTCCAACCGAAATCGAAATTTTGCAAAATCCGAAATTTTGAGAAATTCAAATTGTTTTATTAAAAAGTAATATTTCGTAAATATTAAAATACGCATTTTTTTGGTGTACCTGATTTCGAATCTCAAAATTTTGGTTTCATACAAGGCCGAAATGTATGCCGAAAACCGAAATTTAAAACCATGGTTAGTGGAACACTGGATCTACGTCAAAATTCTTGCTCATAACACGATGGATCATGGATCTCTATGCTTTTTCAGATGCAGAGTGAACGGGGTGTCCTACTACTTGTCGAACAACTATCCGGTTTTGCATGTTTCTTAGCTGCAACTGCCTATTCTAGAATGCCAAGATATATAACATAGAATGTCCGGATCAAGTGCCATCAAACACAGCTGAAGTTACTTGGTATTCCTTTCATGCATGAACGGTCCATATTGAAATGGATTTCTCATCACATGCTTTGTTCCACTTATAGATATCTCCACTGCCCAGTTTGAGTGTCCGATGCATAGGTCGGATGGTAACAGAATATGTGACACCATTTATTTTAACACAGAAAATAAGGGAAGTGACTCACTTCAAATTGAATTCAAATCTCCTTGAATCAAGCAACCGTTGTACTTTTCTTTCTCTTGTCTCTTGTATTTTTAAATTTGGGATTCTTGGCTTTTGGAGGAGAAAAAAGCCACCTAGATGTATTGAATAAATGAATTAAGAAAAAATCTGACCTGAGATTAATTAAATGAATTAGACAAAAATCTGTTAAAAAGTAAGCTGCTCACTTTTGCAGGAGATAACTAAGACAAAATCTGACCTCACATGAATTAAATGAATAAGACAAAATCTGTTAAACAGCCCAAACCTCTCTATAACCATAGAAATTACAGGGCAGTGATATTTACCGCCCCTCTGATGGCTATTTCCCCCCTTTAACAGAAATCGTTAACTTTTATGCTTTTAGAGTTAACGGTTGCTTCTCTGCCCCTTCATGAAAGTTAACAGAAACTGTTAAAGAGGGGGGGAGGGAATAGCCATCAGAAGGGGAAAATATCACTGCCCAAATTATATGGTGTAAGGTCTTACAACAATAAGGCCTTCTTACGGTGGAGGTACCACCCTTGATATTTGAAAGGCCTCTTGGTTGTAGGGTGGAGGTACCACCCTATAATCAAGAGAGGAAATACTTCCGTTTTCATTCGGGTTTTTTCATTTGTACGGCCCCACGAGAGGTAAGCATCAATAGCAAATCCCCATGTTTTCCATGTGTATATACCATGCAAGGGAATTTGGGTGTATGAGAAATATATAGAGAAAGACTAAAAAAGCAAGTGAATGGTGCTTAGGTTATTATAACAGATTGGACTAAGATATTTTTTCCTCCTTAGCTGTTCTGTTTCTATTACATAAAGAGACTAGGAGATACACCCTTGAAAGTGCAAATAGAACAAACCCTTGACTTTCAAGCAAACTGACAATGAAATCTTCCTAATTAAATTTTCAGTCAAGTGATCAGAAGAGATCGCTTACCTCTCGACTCTCATGCAAAAGTTCACATGAAATCTTCCTAAATATTGACTACAATGATTACAAGTGAGAGATCTCTTTACTTGGATTATGTGGTAAGATTAAGAAAAATTCTTTCAATTAGTAATTAAGAAATTGGTGGTTAGGACCGGGCTCAGCTAAACTCAAGCTCCCAGGTTAGATACCAGCTTAATTAAGTAGTTAGGGGTGCAACTGGGGTCGATTTTAGGGAATTCGGTTTGGGCTTTTACCATAAAATCAGGTCGGGTCCGGGCTTATTTCCAATTCATTTTTTAAGAAAAAGCCCAACAAACCGACCCAAGTTGCACCCCTATAAGCAGTCATGGGTTAGGGGAGTTTGGTTCTTGGCTCAACCACATATTTGACACATGCCCTTAAGATTAGGGTTCGCTTAATTTCGACACACTCCTAGACATCCAACCTTATGAGGCCACTCTTAGGAAGGCTGTTCTCCAAGGGATATCAATTACGTCAGGGTTTATTTTAACCTTGGATAGGCTTGCTATCCTCTGTTCACGCCGAGAAGAGCCCCAATATGTAGGGTTTATTATACGAGCAGGGTAGCCAATCCCAGGGGGTTTATTCAGGATAAAATTATCCAAGCAGGTTAGACAATTATAGAAACAGCTTATCCAAGTATTTCTATCCCCATTTCTAGTTTATGCTTGAAAATAAGTAACTTGAACCCCCACTTTAAGTCTTTAATTAATCATTTCCTTTTCTAGTATAAAAAAAATTCCTAAAATCCAAATAGGGAGTTGGGAAAAATTCAACTATACATTCCGCATGAAAAATGAAGCAATGTTTTCATAAAAAGGATAAGACTGCTCTCCAACTAACCAATGTTTGGGATATATAGTTTCTTCTTTTCATTACGTTCACGAGTTGAATTCCTTATCCGCCCAAAACATGGATGTAGTTGCCATTTCGTGAAAATGAAAGAAGACATCTAATTTCAGGTAAGCTTGTAAAACACGAGCAGAAAAAAGTATTCTTTGCGTTCATGATTTGATTTCCTTATCCACCAAACAATGATGTAGTTGCCATTTTATGAAAATGAAAGATGATATCTAATTTTATGTAAGCTTATAAAACACGAGGGGAAAAATAAAAAAAATCCCTATCCTCTCTGTAGTTCTCATGTGGAATGTTTGAACCCGAAATCTATCTTTCGGAAACACAGTTCGCTACTCTTATGCTATGCTGATCCACCTCATGTGTCATGTTACAAACAAAGCATGTGACATGCCACATGTCGCATCACATGGTGATCAACGTGTAAAACTGTCATGTAGACTGTAATATCATTTTGGATCCCTTTCTTTCCATTAGCTCTGGAGCTTTTATCGTATCGGCGAGTTACCTAAGATTTGGTAATAGAGCAGCCACCATGTCATGTGTTCGAGTCACGGAAGAGGCGACTTGTGAAGAGGACTACCTGGAAATTAAAAGCTACCTGGTAAAAAGCTAGAGTGAAGTTGCCACAGAATAGGCCGTCGCGAAAGGGGCGACGAAATGGCTTCCTAGAAAAAAGGATAGAGTGAAAGCCGTCACAGAGTGGGCCGCCGAAGACGGCGGATGTGGAAGCATGTTGGTATGTTACGGTCCTGAGGGAACCTAACCTAGTATGGGACATGTTTAAAGGGCCTTGTGTAACACGTTTAGTTAGCTCTGGACCTTTTGGCATATCAAAAAATGTACCTAACATAGTCGGATCGTTTTCTACTGAATAAGACCTTTTTTTATTCGACCACCGGTCCGAGTTTTAAAACATCGTTGGCAAACTTCATGATTGTCTCATGATCCGGATGGGTGATCCGTGACTTGTAAGGCTTCGATATGTACCATAGGCTACGTCGAGCTGCATTTGGTGATGATGTTGCGTGATCTTCTATTCCACTTGCACAGTTGCACCATGTGTCGAGGATAGAAATAGGGGTGTTGAATCGGTTATAACCGAACCGAAATAACCAAAATTTGATAACCGAAATAATTTCGGTTATCAAATTTCGGAAACCGAAACCAAACCGAATTTTACGAAAACCAAACCGAAACCGAACCGATTAAAAATTCGGTTATAACCGAATAACCGAATAGTGATAGAAAAAGACAAAAAAAATCTATTTGGACGGTTTGATCGGAGGGCTGTGATCAATCTATCGAAATAGTTTTTTAGGCACAACCTATTGAAGTTGTGATCAATCAAATGGACGGTTTGGATCATCCTACGGAGTGCCCATACACCATTTA
This sequence comes from Tasmannia lanceolata, assembly GCF_043159265.1. NCBI lineage: Eukaryota > Viridiplantae > Streptophyta > Magnoliopsida > Canellales > Winteraceae > Tasmannia > Tasmannia lanceolata. The sequence goes on along the minus strand of NW_027518692.1, from coordinate 61,431,152 downwards.
AAAAAAAAATGTTTATTTTTTGTTAATTTCGGTTATTCGGTTAACCGAAATTTTTTCCCGAGATAACCGAAACCGAATAACCGAATTAACCAAAAATAAAAACCGAAACCGAATTAGCAAAAAACTGAACCGAACCGACCGAATCAATTTGGTTCGGTTAAAACCGAATAATGAACACCCCTAGATAGAAATATCTTAATTTTAAGGCAAGCATCATTTTCTCTAGGCCATAAAATAAATTTTTTGCTTATTTTTAAGCGAAAAAATTGAACCCGCAGCATAACAAAATTCATGCCTACTTTTCCATATGAAATGACCACAAAATTTGTTTTACTCTAATTATTTGTCGAAAGAAACAGAGCCAAGGAAAATGACAGTACAAAATGGATGCACTGCCATGACAATCGACTCTATGAATATTGTTAGCCATTTATAGGTGCGGCTTATTGCTCATCTTACCCTCATCGGCTGATTCAAGACCTTTAATCAGTCATTATAAAAAAAAATAACAGCCCTAAAAATGTCTTTTTATTGCCCTGTTTGTGTGGAAGGAATTTTTTGGAAAAGTTCAGAAAGGAACTACAATCATATTTTCTCCCTATTGATTGTGGAAAGAAAAAAATTTATAGGAAAAATTTTCCACCAGAAATGTTTTTCATGCAATCCAAACAGGGCTTAATTAAGGGGTGAATTTTCATCACCTTAATCTTGCAAATGAAATCTCTATTCAGTACCGGACGTTGACTCACTGGGTTGCCTTATAGTTACCCAAACAGATCAACGATCCCGATCACCGAGCACATGTGCCATGTACGATCATCTTTCTAGCCATGTGAACCCAATAATCCACACATGCCAATTGCCAAGCGTGCAATGGCCTCTACCATGGAACATGCCGCACATGCGAGGCCACATGCCCATGCCATGTCATGTCACTTGTAATCCGGAGCAACATGTGACAACCTAAGCCAATCAACCTCGCCACCACCCATGACTCACAAAGCGCCACGTTGCACACATGCCAACCTGGCAATCCCTAATCCCCCCTTAACTATCGCTTTCCAAATCAACCCAAAACGAAGGATCCTCATTTCCCACGTTCCACCAAAATACATACATCACGTGCCTAAAAATAATATCGAAAGTAAAAAACTTCCAAGAAATCAAAGGTAGGCCACAGGTTTAATTGAAATATGTCCTGCCGAAAACGCCCCCCACGCCCAACAAAACTCACGTGCCAAATCCGAACTTATATGCAAATGGAATTGAAATTAAATATGGATATAAAAAGCAAGTGCGAAAAGAGCGCGGATAAGCGATTCCCCAAACACGATTAGTTCGGAAAAGGAAAGGCTGAGAAATTTCGTCACGTGAGAAACACTTTTTTCGTGTGGTGAAAGTGCCTTTTCACATTTCTCTTTCCTCCGCCGATTTTAGCCCGTCGAATACGTTTCGTGTTCGCGTGGTCGACTTCAGACAACAACATATATAAATCTCAACCCACCCCCCCCCGGCTTTTCTCATTCCCTCCTCACTACCTGTCTTTCTTCCTAACAGGAAAAAAGGATCTCTGGTGTTGGATTGATATCTGTTCGTGTTTTTTTAGAGGGAAGGCTTTAAAAGGAGGAGAAGAAGATTTTGATTGATTGAGATTCTGCCCTTATTGATGATGGGGAGGAATTTCAATTTAGAGCTTTGCCTTCTCCCGGCTGGTGCCAATACCAATCCCAATCCCAATTCCAATTCCAATCCCGATAATCTTTCGTCAAGGTACGTTAATTTGTTTTCTTTACTATTCTTTGAATCTTATTTTCAAAATAAGATTGTTTGAAGTTTAATCTTATTTGTAAATGGAACGTTATAGCCTCTGCTTGGAAGCACCTACTTGTTATCATTTTTAAAACTATTATTTGCAAATAACCATATTTAATTTCAATTCCATTTGCATATAAGTTTATATGTATGTAATACTTAGATGTACCGAAAGAGGCCATAGACCGATACAAATTGTCGGATTATAAGAACCAATATGAGTTCGAAATGCATGATATGCAAATGGTTTTGTGTTAAATATGATTAGACCATCCATTAAGTGGGCGTCATTGTCCGGATCATATATATGATCCTGATTATATGATGGCCGGCCTACAAACGGGTAGGATGGTAGATGGATCATCTTATCATCGACATGTGTGGCGATGATTGATTCCTTCAAGGCTCGTTTGGATTGCCCAAATTAGGAATCCCTATTCTCATTTAAATGGAATATGAAAAAAATAAAGAAATAATTTTCTAATTTAAAAAAATATAATAACAATTCCATTCAGACCTGAGCGTGGAATCAGAATACCATCTGTGTTGGTGTGGGAATCAAATTTAATTCTGCCCCGGTGTCAATTCCGCCCTCTTGATTTTGTTTTTTTTCGAACCCAAAGCCAGAATCGGAAGGAATTGTAATCTGATACCGCAGCGCCTATTGCCGGCAATCCAAACGCACCCATAGTATATACGTTCGATCGTGTTCGAACTGCTGTTAAGTTTACTAGATCTTGAGCTTTCTTACAATTTATGGATGACCAATTCTTGACAAGCACATCTACAAACTTATTCATTGTATTTTTCGTATTTTCTCTCTCTCTTTCTTCTCCATCATTCTAAATTTCTTTTCTACTTTAAATTGTTGCAGGGAAGAAGGATCAGGTGAAAACTCACAGCAACTTACGATTTTTTACAATGGACGGGTTTGCGCCTGCGACGTGACGGAATTACAGGTTTGCCCAACAACCTTTTGCATTGCTCGTAGTTATATCCAACAACCTTTTGCATTGCTCGTAGTTATATCTTGCAAGAAAAGTTGCATTCTCTATATAATTTCTATATTGCTGACACATGGTTTGTTGTTCTACAGGCAAGAGCTATATTACACCTTGCCAAGCGAGAAATGGATCAACAGCTGAAAACTCGCGAGTCAGAGCCTTTTTCGCCACTTGGGCACCATGCCCCTGGTCTTTCCATGAAGAGATCTCTCCAACGGTTCCTCCAAAAGAGAAAGACAAGGATTCAGGAAACTTCTCCTTACAAGCAATAGTCAGTAAATCCCAGTCCTCGAAAGTGTAATAGAAGGAAAATAAAATCCTTTAGATATGGCTAAGATCGTTTACCGTTTATAAAATGCCTGAAATTTTCTTGATATATATCACTTTGTAATATGATTTTTTTTTAAATTTATTTCATGGTAGAAAGTAAGAATCCTGTCACGATAGAAGAAAGTCATAGATCTCCAAGGATGCCCAATTCACTCAATTCCTAGCTAAACGGTCTGCCTCCCTATTATTATCTGAACAAGGGACATGCTGAAACCTAACTAAGTTACCTTTCACCCACCTGGTCACGGATTTCATTGATAAAATCCGCAAATCTCCACGGATACAAACTGCCACATTCCATCCATCTGTAGTGTCAAGGGAGTCACACTCAACTACTAATGTGTCCAGCATGCTTTCATCGATAATCCTTATGCCCTGAAGTGCAGCTCTAACCTCAGCCTCACTAGAATCCTTGACCCCAATGGGCCTAAGAATGCCCATCTGGTTTCACCATCCTTATCCACCCAAACCTGTATTTCCGAAACTAGACCCATCAAAATTTAGGCAGCATCCAACTTGGAGAAATTGCCCCTTCCCTCTCAACATCATAGCATATCTCCTTCCAACTTCTATTCATATCTGAGCTAGAATAGAATTTGAAGGAAGATAGAACCTTCACACAAGATATGGCAATGGAGATGATCTTGGTGATCAATGTAAAAAGAAGTCTTTTGGATCGGTTATTGAAAAGCCTTGGATTTATTTCCTTCCATAGGAACCATATTGAGGCAATCATAGTCAATCTCCATAATATTCTTCCGTTTGAGGTTTGAGGGCGGGAATTGAGTATCAACTTTCCAAAAGTGTACCAATGGGCTAGGAAAAACCCAGGACATCCCAAAAACTTGTCTAAGATCCGTCACCACACCTCCCTAGACTGGGGGCAATGAATCAAAACGATGGTCTTCTGATTTGCAATTTCTGACACATAAGGCACAATGATCAATAATCCACATCTCACAGTTACAGAGATGATCTACCGTAAGGATCTTATCCTAAAAAGTTGTCCACCCAAAAGCTCGAATTGATATTTCCACCCACTTATGGAAAATCAGTTCCTTGTAAAATCATTTCCCTTTCCTATTTTCTTGTCATCTTAAAGAGATTTATTCTTTTTTTAATATATGATACAATTGACTTATTTTAAAGAAAAAGCGGAAATATCATTTCACACTTGATCTGTTGGTACCACTAACAAAGGAAAATTATGTAGGCTGTCCAAGTGGGAAACATCTTTGCTAAGGGTGTCAATTTTGGCTCGGGCTCGGAAGCTCGCTTGAGCTCGGCTCGGAAAAAGCTCGGCTCGAGCTCGGCTCGAATCCTTAACGAGCCGAGCAGAGCCGGCTGTCCAGGCTCGTTAAGCTTAACGAGCCGAGCCCAAGATAGGCCAGGCTCGGCTCGGCTCGTTAAGCATTTAATATATTTAAATATATATGTTATATATTAATATATACACTAAAAGGATTGTCCAGGGAGTGAAAGGGAGAGGCAAAATATGTCACTTCTTTTTTGGAACCCCATTTGTTACTTGGACCACCCCCCGTAGTGTAAAAAGAGTAGTCGAATTATACTAGATAGGGCTGTCCAGGGAAGATGAGGGGTGTGAACTTAATATAACAAAAGCTCGTTAAGGCTCGCGAGCCTGGCCGAGCCGAGCCCGAGCCTGGTTCGAGCCCGAGCCCGATGAGCTTTGGAGCTTAACGAGCCGAGCCTGGCCAAGCTCTGCTCGTTTACACCCCTAATCTTTGCAAATCCATATGTGATAAGAGCAAGCATGCTCTGCAAATGGAATACTGGCTGATGTGCATATTGTGTGCCACGTTTATCTCGTGCCACATTTGGCGGCATGATGAAGCCAAATTTAATTTTAATTTTTGCACAACTGATTTTTCACGTCGTACATCTATGACAGTAAACATTTATATGCTAAATTTCCTTTTTTTCCCCCCCTGTTTTTAGGGAAATGATTTCAGCACAACTATGTTTTGATACATGTGCTCATGTATCTTGTCTTTTAGCATTTAATTGTCACTAATTGATTTTTGGGGACCGTAAAATTCGTTTTACAGCTCTTTAAATATAAAAGACAAGAAACATAAGCGTCATGTATCAAAACATATATTTGTGTTGAAATCATTTCCCTTTTTATTTTTTGGGAAATGTTATCAGCACTACTGTATTTTGATGAGGGCACTCTCACTTTATTAAAAGTGTGGCATGGCCCGCACCACATGATAATCCAAACCGTCCATTAGATGGGCCACAGCCGTAAAAGGTTGTGTCCCAAAAATCATTTCCATAGGTTGATCCTAACCCTCTGATCTATAGAGGGTTAGATCAACTCATCAACCCTCAAACATTCAGATCGGAGGGCTAGGATCAACCTATGGAAATGATTTTTGGGGCCCAACCTATTTAGGCTGTGGCCCATCTAATGGACGGTTTAGATCATCCTGTAGTGCGGGTCGTACCATACTTTTAATAAAGTGAGGAGTGCCCGCATCAAAATACAGTAGTGCTGATAACATTTCCCTTTTCTTTGTATCTTGTTAATATTTGTGTATTGTGAGGTGTTGTGTATTGGTTGTTGCCCAATATGAAACGAGGTAGGTCTCAAGTCACCATAAGCCGGAGTGGATGCCTTAACTACAGCGATGGGTGCGCACATGCGAACATAGTTAACAAAACGTGATTTGGCAAAAGAAGGGGACTGGAAAAATTCGAGTTTAAGACAGTATTGGTTCAATAAAAAAGTAGTTAAAAAATGGAAACACATGTTTAAAATTTTGTTATTTACAAAATATACGGTAGTAAAGTTGGAAAGTTGGCCAGCGTTTGATACATTTTAAACACATTTCAAACATTTTGCTCAAATAAGGAGTATTATAAAAGCTCTAGTATTAAACGGCAAGCTAATAAAACATGTTTTTTTTTTTAAATGCCATTTAAAATAGAGTTTTGCTAACTATGGGTGCGAAAGGGCTCCACATTGGGGCGTTCCATGTTTCACATGCTGGGGTATTTGACATAAACATAGTAATTTTTAACCGAATTGATTTGTAGAAACTCAACTCAACTCATCTCAACAAAGCCTTTGTCCCAAACTAGTATGAATCCTTTGGAAAAAATTCATGAAAAAGGTAAAAGGAATCTACACGGCTCTAATCCTAGATCTAGTTGGGTTCTTCTACATGGGTCATTTTCTTCCGTTCTATCCTATCCAAGGTCATGTTCTCTGTTATGTTTCTAGCTATCAAGTCTTTTCTCACTGTTTCTACCCAAGTTGTTTTCTGTCTGCCCCTACCTCTTTTTACTCCATCAATTTGTCACGAGTCGTCTTTTCTCACTGGAGCATCCAAAAGCCTACGTTGCATATGTCCAAACCATCTTAAGAGGTGCTGTCTCATCTTCTTCTCAATTGGAGCCACCCCCACCTTTTTACGAATGTCTTCATTTTTAATTCTATCTAGCCTTGTGTGGCCGTACATCCATCTAAGCATTCACATCTCCGCTACACTCATCTTATGCACATGGTGCTTCTTGGTCACCCAACATTCTGAGCCGTACAGCATGGCTGGCCTCACAGTTGTCTTACAAAACTTTCCCTTCAACTTGGTAGGGATTTTACGGTCGCACAGAACTCCTGAGGCAAGCTTCCACTTCAACCAACCTGCTCTTATTCTATGGTTAACATCATCTTCAATCTCTCATTCCTTATGTAAAATTGAACCAAGATAGCGAAAGATATCCCTCTTAGGTATCTCTTGTCCAATCAAATTTACTACATCCTGATCCCGCCTCCTTACATTATTTAAGTTGCATTCCATATATTCTGTCTTAGTCCTACTCAGTCTAAAACCTTTAGATTCCAAAGTAGTTCTCCATAACTCTAATTTAATAGTTACTCATGCTTTGGTTTCGTCGATTAATGCTATGTCATCTGCAAATAACATACACCACGGCACTTCATCCTGGATACCCTCCGTAAGCTCATCCATAACTAGCGTAAAAAGATAAGTGCTTAGAGCTGATCCTTGATGCAATCCTATTATAATTGGAAACTCAATAGACGTTCCATCTGTGGTTCTATATTGATTTGTAGAAAACTAATGAAAAATTAGGGCATCATTTACTTCATCGAAAAAGAATTTCGAAAGCTTTTTCTCATGGAAATTGAATTTTCCAAGGTTTGGAAACCCATTTTCTTAGGTAAAAGTTTTTCTGCTAAAAATATTTCATCGATAAACCTTGAAAAAAACAACCCAAGTGTGGTACCCTGATCCCGCGAGAGGGGTGGGGCGCGAGCCGCCGCGCTCTCTCTCTTGGTCTCTCGTACCCACGCGATTGGCGTGTGCATTTTAATGTTGATTTGAATTAATCTTTCCTGTGAACTTGGGATCACTAAGGCAATCCGAATTCCACACGAAAGAGACTGACAGAGTCGCCACCTAGATGTGGGATCTAGGACCCGTAATTAACCAGAAATCTAGACTCGCTACCTGGTTACGAGAATGGAAGGTATGGGGAGTTATCCGCCACATGCACCATTCCTGCCCGATAATCGGTCTTCGATTCCAAAAGCTAATTCTTTTAAATTTATTTTAAATGGCTCATTCAACTCTATGTTAATGTGCGAACTAAGTGACATGCATCCTATGATCTAATTTCAATGTGAATCCTAAATGTGTATCTTGATTTATTAATTTGTCTGGATTCAATCTAAGTGAAAGTTCTCCTAAAATTCTAATTTCATGGAAAGTCCTAAGTGATTTGATTAAGCATTTACAAGAAAATTAATATACAAAACACCACAATTTGTTTGTGGTGCCGACTCGCGGGTGGTATGCCATCAGACATCCAAGCTGCCTACGTACCCAAGCCTCACTGGGATCAGAGTCGACGTAGTTCGGTGTACCTAAGCTAAGTTACATATGCCTAACTCAACTAAGACACCGACCTAGACGGGATTGACTGTTTCAACAGTTTTAGGAGAAGTTATTTAATTCAAGTTGAAGATTTTATTATCTTAGGATTTCATCTAAGATGCTATATGATTCTCATCTAAATGCAAATGGTCCCTTAGACTAATGCAGGTTTGCCTTACATCCTAGTTTACTAGGCTTGTCCTAGGGAAAGATTGGGTGACTAGTGTAACTAGACCTATGGCACGGTTGCTATACATAGCAAGCGTCCGTGATGAGGCCGGACTCCTAACTCTAGGACTCCCTAAAACTTAGGACACGACACGACACCGGTGTTCCTAAATTGGGCTCTAAGGGTCCTTACGACGGAAACCGTGATCCAACGGTTCTGAAAGACACAAGACAAATCGATTTAAATTCTCGAGGTTAGTGAAAAAAGGGATGGAAGAGATGATGAAATAGTGTGAGGGAATGAGAAAGATAGAGAAAGGTGCGACTGAACTTGGGAGTGCCAAATTGCCTACGTACCCCGCGATGGGGATCAAGCCACACGTAGTTCCGCTGGGGAGGTTGCTTGGATTTTGGAAAACAGGATTGGTATTTGGATCAGGAATCGGGTTTGTATTTGAGCATTGGACTTGAGATTCAGAAACATTGATTTAGCAATGGGATTTTGGAATTGGGAATTTGCATCAAAGAATTGAGCATACAGGAATCATCAAGGGTTTGAATTTTGGGAATTCAAAATGGGCGGGCTTATGAGATTCGGCCAAATGGATTCAAACATGCGACTCAGATTGTGTTGGGATATGACTTGGTTAGGCAAAAGGGAGGAAGTTCTATTAGGTGTAAAAGGGCATTAGTAGAATAGGGGAATGACTCGGTTGTGACATGGAAGGCCGCAACTTGGTCGAATGCGACTCGGTTGCATTGGGATGGGTTGATTAAGGAATTGGATTGAGTCAACTAAGGGGAGAGTCCAATTAGTTAAAGAGGTTGAGCATACTCGACTAGAGAGTTGGGTCAACTCGACTAGGGAGGTTGGCTAGAGTTGACTCAGTTGAGCTGGGTTGGGATCCCACTTGGTTGGATTGTATTGGGGCGATTTGACTTAAGCTGCAGGTGGCCTGGCTGGGTTAGATTTAATGTAACCAAATTTATGGATAAATGGTGTGCCTCAGTGAGTGGACAAAGGTATGGCTTGGGTTGATGTGTGGCTATGGTTATAGGGTTTAAGGCTTATGGGTATGGGGTTTAGTGAGTCGGGTCTAAGTTAGGAGCAAACCCGAGACTAGCCATGGTCTAACCAGGAGGAAGCAGGGTACAAACCAGGGTGCGGACCAGGGTGCACCAGGGTGCGAACCAGCAGGGAACCAGGGTGCGAACCAGCAAGGGAACCAGGGTGCAACCAGCATCGAACCTGGGTGCAACCAGCAGCGAACCTGGGTGCAACCAGGGTCTAACCAGAGGCTAACCAGGGGGAACCAGGGTGTGAACCAGGGTGCGAACCAGCAGGGAACCAGGGTGCGAACCAGCAGGGGAACCTGGGTGCAACCAGCAGCGAACCTGGGTGCAACCAGGGTCTAACCAGAGGCTAACCAGGGGGAACCAGGGTGTGAACCAGGGTGCGAACCAGAGTACAACCAGGGGCTGGCCAGGGTGCGAACCAGGGTGCGAATTAGTAGGGAACCAGGGTGCGAACCAGCAGGGGAACCAGGGTGCGAACCAGCAGGGAACCAGGGTGCAACCAGCATCGAACCTGGGTGCAACCAGCAACGAACCTGGGTGCAACCAGGGTCTAACCAGAGGCTAACCAGGGGGAACCAGGGTGTGAACCATTAGGGAAAAATAAAAATGAAGATAAGATGGGTTAAGAGAAGAGGGAAACATGTATAACTTCAAAGTCTACCATCAAGAAGAATATGATTAAGGATTGATCCTAGATGCTTCCTAACATGGTTTTTCTTTTAAAGTAAAAGATATGCATGAAAGCAGACCCTACATAGAATTGAAATAAATGCCTACCTCTTTGAAAATCCACTTTGTGTTTGATTTTTCTTTGATGTTAATTCCTTGAAGATGATTCCTTGCTTGATAATGACTGCTTTTGATATATATCACCCAACGTATAAAATCACCCGATCCGGCAAGGATGGCCGAACCCTTGAAGAGATGAGGGAGAGGGATGAATTTTCTAAGAGAGGGGTTCCTTTTCTTCTTCTCTTGGATGGTGGGATGAGAGGGTATTTATAGGAGAATGGGATAGGAGGTTAGGTGAGGTTAGGTGAGGTTAGGTAAGGTTAGGTGAGGTTAGGTGAGGTTAGGTGAGGTTTGAATGGTTAGGATGAGAGGAGAGGTTAGGTGAGGTTAGGTGAGGTTTGGATGGTTAGGATGAGAGGAGAGGTTAGGTGGTTTTGGATGGTTAGACCCAGGTCAAGATCTGCCATTGATCTAACGATTTACGGAAATCGGGTCTCGGAATGGAATCAGGGTCCGGGCTATGAAGTGACCCTAGCTTATTTTGTCCCGATTGATGATCCGTAATGTCAGATCAAGATATTAATGACCTAAAACATATAAATCAATGATAGAGGGGGTTCTCACATGGATTTAACACACTAAATTCACCAATCAGGGTATTTTTCAATTTTTCGGATCTAATCATCTCACCAGGTACATCTCTTTATCATTTTGTTTTTTTCAAAAAATTTGAGGATGCATACTTTACCAATGAAATTCTACGGATCAATATATTAGGTTATTGTTGGTTAAAGTAAAGCAAAATGTGGGTGTCTACAGATGCCCCTCTTTGGTAGAGACGACGTAGTCATCGAATACCAAAGTCAAAATGACAGAACCATTTTGCGTAGCTTTAATCGACAAATGACTCCCTAGACATAATGCAACCTACTATAATGCAAGACCCTAGATGAAATCCTAGAATAAAAAAACTCGATGCGGCGCCGTTCACAAACGGGCAATTTAGAGAATGAGATATCATTTTCGAATGGATTCTGAAGGGAAAGGACAAAGATCGTTCTCAAACAGTTTTTAGAAGGAGATGAGACGCCGCTCACAAGCGAGTTCAACGAGGATAAGAAGCATTCCCAAATGGACTTGGACAATGAGGCACCGTTCACAAACGGCCTCAAGGAGGATAGAAAACCATTCACAAATGGACTCGAGAAAAGAGGCACCGTTCACAAACGGGCTCAAGGAGAAGACAAGACCATTCACAAATGGACTCGAGAAATGAGGCACCGATCACAAACGGGCTCAAGGAGGACGATACCATTCACAAATGGATTCGAGAAAAGAGGCACCGTTCACAAACGGGCTCAAGGAGAAGACAAGACCATTCACAAATGGACTCGAGAAATGAGGCACCGTTCACAAACGGGCTCAAGGAGGACGATACGATTCACAAATGGATTCGAGAAAAGAGGCACCATTCACAAACGGGCTCAAGGATAAGACAAGATTATTCACAAATGGACTCGAGAAATGAGGCACCATTCACAAACGGGCTCAAGGAGAAGATGAGACCATTCACAAATGGACTCAGAGAATGAGACACCGTTCACAAACGGGTTCAAGGAGAAGACGAGACCATTCACAAATGGACTCAAAAAAATGAGGCACCGTTCACAAACGGGCTCAAGGAGAAGACGAGACCATTCACAAATGGACTCGAGAAAAGAGGCACCGTTCACAAACGGGCTCAAGGAGAAGACAAGACCATTCACAAATGGACTCGAGAAATGAGGCACCGTTCACAAACGGGCTCAAGGAGAAGATGAGACCATTCACAAATGGACTCAGAGAATGAGACACCGTTCACAAACGGGTTCAAGGAGAAGACGAGACCATTCACAAATGGACTCAAAAAAATGAGGCACCGTTCACAAACGGGCTCAAGGAGAAGACGAGACCATTCACAAATGGACTCGAGAAAAGAGGCACCGTTCACAAACGGGCTCAAGGAGAAGACAAGACCATTCACAAATGGACTCGAGAAATGAGGCACCGTTCACAAACGGGTTCAAGGAGGACAATACCATTCACAAATGGATTCGAGAAAAGAGGCACCATTCACAAACGGGCTCAAGGATAAGACAAAACCATTCACAAATGGACTCGAGAAATGAGGCACCGTTCACAAACGGGCTCAAAGAGGACACGAGACCATTCACAAATGGACTCAGAAAATGAGGCACCGTTCACAAACGGGCTCAAGGAGAAGATGAGACCATTCACAAATGGACTCAGAGAATGAGACATCGTTCACAAACGGGTTCAAGGAGAAGACGAGACCATTCACAAATGGACTCGAGAAATGAGACCCTGTTCACAAACGGGCTCGAAGAATTTAGAGATTTTTTATGAACTTGAATTTGACGTAGGATTGGATTTTTTATTTTTTTTTTAATTAAGGATTTGGATTTGATAAATTTTTTTATTTTTGGAAAATGAGGTACCGTCCGCAAACGGGCTCAAGGAGAAGATGAGACCATTCACAAATGGCCTTGAGAACAGAGTCACCGTTCACAAACGGGCTCAAAGAGGACATGAGAGCATTCACAAATGGACTCAGAGAATGAGACACCGTTCACAAACGGGTTCAAGGAGAAGACGAGATCATTCACAAATGGACTCAAGAAATGAGGCACCTTTCACAAAAGGGCTCAAAGAGGACATGAGATTTTTCATGAACTTGAATTTGACGTAAGATTGGATTTGTTTGAATCGGGGATTGGATTTGATGAATTTTTTATTTTTGGGAAATGATGTACCGTCCGCAAACGGGCTCAAGGGGAAGACGAGACCATTCACAAATGGCCTCGAGAAAAGAGGCACCGTTCACAAACGGGCTCGAAGAATTTAGAGGTTTTCATGAATTTGAATTTGACGTAGAAATGGATTTGATGAATTTTGGATTTTTTTTTTTTTTTTTGTTTTTTTTTTTTTTTTTGAACTCAATGAAATCGGGGACATTATAGATCGTGCCCAGTAAAGATATTGGAAACCAAGACTTTGACGAATGATGAGACGACCAACCTTATGAACGAAGAACCATTAGTAACAAGAATGGATTAGGAACACTTTTATGAAACTTCAACAAGATTTTTCTCAATGAGACTGTTGGTCTTGTCTTCTGGGGATTTTGATAACTGAAACCTTGAACAAGACATTTGAGATTGGTAATTTAGAACAATGGCTCTCTTGGATATAATCATGGAAAAGTGGGATTTGCCTCTTGACAGGTGTTTAGATAAACATTTCTTGACCAGGATAGTGTTTAACAAACTGGAAGGAGATTCCGAATTTTAATGGTTCATCTTTCTGAGAAATTGGCTCAACCACCATTGCATCTGGGGCTCTTCCAAGCTTAAGGTGCCTTCCTGAGGTATGATCTTTTTACGGAAGCTGGGCTTTCTGATGTTTCTACTTCTGAACTCTTCTGAGTTGATCTTCTTTGAAATGTAGCTGTTTGACTAGATTCTTGAACCCTTTCAGGTATAATTGCAGGGAGCTGCCTAGGCCGGGCCTCCTTCACCAAGACAGTTACATCATTTGGACATAGGAACGACGATTGACTCTTTCTAAAGAGAAAACTTAGATGAAAGGCACTACTCAAAGGATTGAGCAGCCCTGAAGGAGTGAACTTAGAATAACAAAGATTGACTGACTATACTGACAAACACAGTGATGCTTCTGACTTAGTTAACGTTTTATTTGGTAAATCTATCATTTCAAGGAATTTATTTTTTTTTTTTTTTGAAATCGTAAACACTGGACTTCTTCCTCGAAACAGTAATGCCTCAAGAATTTAATTACGACCCCTAAGATTGCTTAGCTTCAATGCCCCCAGTTTTGAGGATATCACTTGAATTTGCTTGAACTTCAGTTGATCTTCAGTCTTGATACCGGCTGTTGCCTTCTTATACTGATTCTCTTACCGTGACCAAGTCACCTCTTCAGGGTTTTTAACTTGGCGGACCGCGCTAGCCCTAACTTTTGCCTGAACCACCTTTCTAGGTTTTCGATCCAGCAGGCTATCCCCTTAGCTTTTGCCTAAGCCGCCCTTTCGGGTTTTCAACTTAGCAGGGGAATGATCTTAAATTTTGCCTAGACCGCCCTTTCAGGTTTTCAGTCTAGCAGATCTTCAAACTCCGTTATTTTTCTTATTCATCATCATTTCATTTTTTTATTGTATCTCAGGACCTAGCTCATTAGTTCTGAACACCAGAAGGACTTTTATAGGTAGGATAGGGCTTTTCAAAGAATGGCTTAAGGCTCAACAAAGATTTCGACCGAACCTGTGAACATGTCGCCTACATATCCCAAGGTAGGAATCAGGTCGTGTGTAGTTCAGGGCGAATGCCCCTAGTTTGAAGATAAATTGTTTGATTTTTTTTTCCTTTTTTCTTTTCTTTCTGGAACAATTAACTTCTCTTCTTTTGGAACTTGTCCCTCTCTTTTTTTTTTTTGAAAGGATTGAATTTCTTTTCCTTTTTGAATCGACCGAACTCGGTTCAACCGAGTTGCCTACGTACCCCAGTATAGGGATCAGGTCTCGCGTAGTTCGGGGAAATGCCCCTGGTTTGATGGGTTTTCAAGAAAATTTTATTCAGGCTCGAAGGGTTTGCAAACCGGTATTCTTTTGACATTGGGTTCTGATTTTGGGATTTAATCGGCCAAAGGAGGCCTTTCGATGTTCAGATTGGGAATCGATCTGGGTTACTAGAGTCCGTCTGGTAGTGATTATTTTTTTCTTTTTTTCTTTTTCTTTTTTTGTTGTTTTTTTTTTTTTCACGGAGTTTGACGGCATTTCCAGGTAAGAGATAATGGATCTTCTTTTTCCAAGATTCTAAAGCGTGCTTTAGACTTTCATAGAGCGAAACTTGTTCTTTGACATCCTCCATCTATGGATTCGTACTCTTGATATCTGATGATCACTTTTCAATGCTTGCTCTTGAACTTCTTATCTTGAATTTGTTGGCTTTATGTTATGAATTTGAGAACCAAGGTCATTGATTGAAAATATGAAAGTTGTTTCCACTCTATGCCCCTTGTATAGCATATATCTTCTCACTTTCTTCATTTTCTTTGAGCTTTCCATCCATGTCTTGCCCCTGGTATCGGTTGTAGCTTTTCTAGACAATCTTCTTATTCTTGAAATAATTTTATCAATTCTTCACACTCTTCAGAGGGTAATGTATTTTCAATCGGCATTCACTGAATCAAAGTTTCAGTGCCAATGTTTATCATTTCAATTTCATCTTTGAAAGGTTGGGATTGGCGCTCCTCCTCTTGTTCAAGTAATTGCTGACTCAAGTGGAGTTTCGTCAATTTTGTTCGCATTTGAGGAGGGAGTCTTACTTTAAGATCAGAAGCATACTTAAGAAACAGACACAAGTGAATTACATTAAGGATTTGGAACTGAAATTTTTATTTAAAGAAAAGCTATTACATTTGACGACCTATCCTGAACATGCTCAGGATTCACAACTCTAAAGAGAAACAGAAGATAACTTGCCTGGACTAGGCATTGACCTTGAACTGTAAGACCGGACTCAATAATTATACTGACCATGATGACTGACTCAACATAAAATAGTAAGTGACTAAAACTTTAACTGCTGCAACTGTTTGGCGTTGAAGGCTCGGCGAAGGCTGGCTCGTATCGGGATAGCAGCTACTAGAACATCTCCACTGTCTGCATCTTCCTCTTCTTCAAAAGGTTCCGACCCAGACGTTTCAAAGGTAGGTTCTAAGGCACAGATAAGAGTGAGAGGATCAAATTTTGGGTCCCCTATGGTTATAGCATTAACAGCAGCAGCAGGGTTTGCATGACCAGGTAATGAGTTATCAGGTTTTGGCTCGAACACAAGATCTTTGTTGTCGAGCAACCTCTGGATCCTGAATTTTAGGGCAATGCAATTATCAGTGAGATGGCCGGAATTTCTATGGTATTCGCAGTGTTGATCTGTTCGCCAATTTGCTGGTAAAGGATTGGGAAGAGCCCTAATGTCGGGCAGGATTATGCGACCTGAGGCTAGACACTCCTTGAGTATCTCAGATGGTGGAAGAGGGAGAGGGGTAAATTTTGTCTGGGCCTGTGGTCGAGGTGCGACAGCAGGTTGGGTATAGTCCATCACCATGGGGTTCTGAGATTTGGAAGGCTGAGGATTGGAGCGGGAAAGGTTATTAATTTCAGCTGATGGAGACTTCCTGAATTCTCTGGTATTCGGGTTACTTCGGTTGAATACACCTTGAGCCATAGCCTCCTCTATTTGGGTGCCTGCCACGATAAAGTGTTTGAAGTCCGGATAATACTGCAACGACATGTGATATTGGAGTTTGGGGGAAATATTTTTCATGATTATCTGGACCTGTTCTTCCTCAGACGGGCGCTCCATCATCTGAGCTGCTACTCTCCTCCATCTTTTCACAAAAATCAGAAAGGATTCCCTCGAGTCTTGCTTTGTTCTCTCTAAATCCTTTCTGGTGATTTCTGTCCCATCATCATATTTGAACTGCCTGATGAATTGCTCGCCGATATCCTTCCATGTCCTGTAACGAGTCTTGTCCAAGACCATGAACCATCTCCTAGCAACCTTGGTTAAGGAAACTGGGAACAATTGAGCCATTTGCTCAGGAGATAAGCCCTGAGGCTGACACATAATGGTGAACATTTGCAAATGTGTGATTGGACAACCCACACCATCATATTTGTCGAAATCGGGCATTTGAAAATTGGCAGGAAGGCGGATTTCGGGAAATAGAGTAAGATCACTGGGATTGAAACCACCCTGGTCTTGAAACTGAATGTCTTGAACTTTCCTGGTAAGAGTCTCTAATTTCTCCATAACAGACTTATCAACCATGAACTGAGAAGGCCTACTGCGATTCTCGCTATATTGCTCTTTTTCCAAATCTTCTTCGGTTTTATCATGGATATTGATGAACACTGGATGGGCAGGTGCTATTGAAGTAGCTGCTTGGTGCATAGGCCCTTTATCCTTGGACAACGATGGTCCCAACTTTTCAGAAAGCTGAGCCTTGATAACTTGGTTTTCTTCTTTGAGTTCTTGAAGCTGCTGGAGAATTAAGGTAAGAGTATCGGTAATTGCAGCAGGTGGAAGGCCATCTTGGTTATCTGCCATTGGTGAGGATGAGAAAGAAGGAGACGCTGGGGTTCTCAGAGAGGATGGTAGAGAGACAGAATTCCTCTCCAATCGTGAAGATACCCGAACCCAAGGAGCAGTGGGGTTAGCTATTGTGCCAACTTCCTGTGATGGAAATAATGAACACGAGGTATATGAGCTTGACATTCATGGAGTGTTCATTCTCAATGACTAAAACAAAGATTACTCATTTAAGCAAGTAATTGGGACAATAGAGTGAATCCCAAAAGACCAAGATATGACAATGATAATAAAATCGTATAAGGAAATGCCCCTAGTTCATGGATCATGAGAGTGAACTCTGAAGGACTTAGCAAAATATTCTCGAAGAAGGTTGTCCTTAGAGTAAGAAAGACTAAGAGTACAAGCAAGATTGGATCATCTGGACCAGGCATGATCAGATCATGAGATTGCATAATCGAAAGATTGTGAGATTGTGCTCCTGCCAGTTAGGGGATGGCATGAAGATACGATCGAATCGTATGGCAGAAGAATGAAAGACGCACGATCAAGAGATTAGATGAGATAGCATAGGATTGCTTTCAACGGATAGATCATGAATGACTAATCCTATGAGATCTTTGGAAATGATGGGATTTATATCCTAACCCAAAGGGAAATTTTTTTTTTTTTTTTTTTTTTCACATTTTATCAGTGTTACCTGAAGGCATCAACCCTAATCCTAATCTATCGGAGTGGAGAGAGAATCTCGACTTATGACTTTGTTCGTGTATCTAAGGACCGATCGTGACCATTGGAAGATGGACCACGGCCTAATCTAGACACCAATGGGTAGGATATCCTAAACTAGGCTCACACACGTGATGCACATGTGTTCGTATACTACATGCATGTGTGGGTTAATCTAGGGGTAAGGCCAAGAGTTCCCTTAGCGCGAATCCCTGTTCGATATACTGTACCAGTGTCCGGCGTATCAGTACGTGAACAAGAGATCCGTTTACGTACCATAAAGGTACTAGGCTAAGGGTGGAATGCTTCTCTAGCACAGAGGCACCAGGTGATGAAATCCCAGTCAACCATGCTAGATAACACTCCGGGTTCCTAAAATAGGACGTGTGTGCACGTGAGATGCAAGAGTTTAGATGCAAGTGATGTAAGTGTGTGCAATATGTTTGCGCAATCTATGATGCCTTCAGGTTTTGTTAAATTAAGTTTGAGTAAAATGTGATGAGAAAATAAAACAAGACAAACTAATCTAACAAGTATAGAGTTTTTATGAGCCATTTAAAATTAAATTCAAATGAATTATCTTTTGAAGTTTTAATGAAGTTAGGTGATCCCCAGCAGAGTCGCCAGACTGTGGTACCCTGATCCCGCGAGAGGGGTGGGGCGCGAGCCGCCGCGCTCTCTCTCTTGGTCTCTCGTACCCACGCGATTGGCGTGTGCATTTTAATGTTGATTTGAATTAATCTTTCCTGTGAACTTGGGATCACTAAGGCAATCCGAATTCCACACGAAAGAGACTGACAGAGTCGCCACCTAGATGTGGGATCTAGGACCCGTAATTAACCAGAAATCTAGACTCGCTACCTGGTTACGAGAATGGAAGGTATGGGGAGTTATCCGCCACATGCACCATTCCTGCCCGATAATCGGTCTTCGATTCCAAAAGCTAATTCTTTTAAATTTATTTTAAATGGCTCATTCAACTCTATGTTAATGTGCGAACTAAGTGACATGCATCCTATGATCTAATTTCAATGTGAATCCTAAATGTGTATCTTGATTTATTAATTTGTCTGGATTCAATCTAAGTGAAAGTTCTCCTAAAATTCTAATTTCATGGAAAGTCCTAAGTGATTTGATTAAGCATTTACAAGAAAATTAATATACAAAACACCACAATTTGTTTGTGGTGCCGACTCGCGGGTGGTATGCCATCAGACATCCAAGCTGCCTACGTACCCAAGCCTCACTGGGATCAGAGTCGACGTAGTTCGGTGCACCTAAGCTAAGTTACATATGCCTAACTCAACTAAGACACCGACCTAGACGGGATTGACTGTTTCAACAGTTTTAGGAGAAGTTATTTAATTCAAGTTGAAGATTTTATTATCTTAGGATTTCATCTAAGATGCTATATGATTCTCATCTAAATGCAAATGGTCCCTTAGACTAATGCAGGTTTGCCTTACATCCTAGTTTACTAGGCTTGTCCTAGGGAAAGATTGGGTGACTAGTGTAACTAGACCTATGGCACGGTTGCTATACATAGCAAGCGTCCGTGATGAGGCCGGACTCCTAACTCTAGGACTCCCTAAAACTTAGGACACGACACGACACCGGTGTTCCTAAATTGGGCTCTAAGGGTCCTTACGACGGAAACCGTGATCCAACGGTTCTGAAAGACACAAGACAAATCGATTTAAATTCTCGAGGTTAGTGAAAAAAGGGATGGAAGAGATGATGAAATAGTGTGAGGGAATGAGAAAGATAGAGAAAGGTGCGACTGAACTTGGGAGTGCCAAATTGCCTACGTACCCCGCGATGGGGATCAAGCCACACGTAGTTCCGCTGGGGAGGTTGCTTGGATTTTGGAAAACAGGATTGGTATTTGGATCAGGAATCGGGTTTGTATTTGAGCATTGGACTTGAGATTCAGAAACATTGATTTAGCAATGGGATTTTGGAATTGGGAATTTGCATCAAAGAATTGAGCATACAGGAATCATCAAGGGTTTGAATTTTGGGAATTCAAAATGGGCGGGCTTATGAGATTCGGCCAAATGGATTCAAACATGCGACTCAGATTGTGTTGGGATATGACTTGGTTAGGCAAAAGGGAGGAAGTTCTATTAGGTGTAAAAGGGCATTAGTAGAATAGGGGAATGACTCGGTTGTGACATGGAAGGCCGCAACTTGGTCGAATGCGACTCGGTTGCATTGGGATGGGTTGATTAAGGAATTGGATTGAGTCAACTAAGGGGAGAGTCCAATTAGTTAAAGAGGTTGAGCATACTCGACTAGAGAGTTGGGTCAACTCGACTAGGGAGGTTGGCTAGAGTTGACTCAGTTGAGCTGGGTTGGGATCCCACTTGGTTGGATTGTATTGGGGCGATTTGACTTAAGCTGCAGGTGGCCTGGCTGGGTTAGATTTAATGTAACCAAATTTATGGATAAATGGTGTGCCTCAGTGAGTGGACAAAGGTATGGCTTGGGTTGATGTGTGGCTATGGTTATAGGGTTTAAGGCTTATGGGTATGGGGTTTAGTGAGTCGGGTCTAAGTTAGGAGCAAACCCGAGACTAGCCATGGTCTAACCAGGAGGAAGCAGGGTACAAACCAGGGTGCGGACCAGGGTGCACCAGGGTGCGAACCAGCAGGGAACCAGGGTGCGAACCAGCAAGGGAACCAGGGTGCAACCAGCATCGAACCTGGGTGCAACCAGCAGCGAACCTGGGTGCAACCAGGGTCTAACCAGAGGCTAACCAGGGGGAACCAGGGTGTGAACCAGGGTGCGAACCAGCAGGGAACCAGGGTGCGAACCAGCAGGGGAACCTGGGTGCAACCAGCAGCGAACCTGGGTGCAACCAGGGTCTAACCAGAGGCTAACCAGGGGGAACCAGGGTGTGAACCAGGGTGCGAACCAGAGTACAACCAGGGGCTGGCCAGGGTGCGAACCAGGGTGCGAATTAGTAGGGAACCAGGGTGCGAACCAGCAGGGGAACCAGGGTGCGAACCAGCAGGGAACCAGGGTGCAACCAGCATCGAACCTGGGTGCAACCAGCAACGAACCTGGGTGCAACCAGGGTCTAACCAGAGGCTAACCAGGGGGAACCAGGGTGTGAACCATTAGGGAAAAATAAAAATGAAGATAAGATGGGTTAAGAGAAGAGGGAAACATGTATAACTTCAAAGTCTACCATCAAGAAGAATATGATTAAGGATTGATCCTAGATGCTTCCTAACATGGTTTTTCTTTTAAAGTAAAAGATATGCATGAAAGCAGACCCTACATAGAATTGAAATAAATGCCTACCTCTTTGAAAATCCACTTTGTGTTTGATTTTTCTTTGATGTTAATTCCTTGAAGATGATTCCTTGCTTGATAATGACTGCTTTTGATATATATCACCCAACGTATAAAATCACCCGATCCGGCAAGGATGGCCGAACCCTTGAAGAGATGAGGGAGAGGGATGAATTTTCTAAGAGAGGGGTTCCTTTTCTTCTTCTCTTGGATGGTGGGATGAGAGGGTATTTATAGGAGAATGGGATAGGAGGTTAGGTGAGGTTAGGTGAGGTTAGGTAAGGTTAGGTGAGGTTAGGTGAGGTTTGAATGGTTAGGATGAGAGGAGAGGTTAGGTGAGGTTAGGTGAGGTTTGGATGGTTAGGATGAGAGGAGAGGTTAGGTGGTTTTGGATGGTTAGACCCAGGTCAAGATCTGCCATTGATCTAACGATTTACGGAAATCGGGTCTCGGAATGGAATCAGGGTCCGGGCTATGAAGTGACCCTAGCTTATTTTGTCCCGATTGATGATCCGTAATGTCAGATCAAGATATTAATGACCTAAAACATATAAATCAATGATAGAGGGGGTTCTCACATGGATTTAACACACTAAATTCACCAATCAGGGTATTTTTCAATTTTTCGGATCTAATCATCTCACCAGGTACATCTCTTTATCATTTTGTTTTTTTCAAAAAATTTGAGGATGCATACTTTACCAATGAAATTCTACGGATCAATATATTAGGTTATTGTTGGTTAAAGTAAAGCAAAATGTGGGTGTCTACACCAAGCTATAGCTTTTTTCTTCGGGGAAATTTTTCTAGTGAAATTTTCTTTCATGGGAAAATGTTTTTTTTCATAATATTTTTTTTTGCGTATCTAAACTTTTTTTTTTTTTTGATGATGTAGGATGTCCCCACCCCCATCGGGAGTAGGACTAGTCCCTACGGATACACGCAATGACCCACTCACCACGTGTATCAGGTAAGTCGGGGGTGGGATTCGAACACTCGTCAACAGGGAGCAAACCCGTGACTTTATGCCAAAGAGCCGACGCCTCGGTGGGTTAAACATGCCCTTGAAGTCTTATAGAAATGTAAAGGGATAACTTGCACAAACATGGCCTAATAAAAATTAAGAGTAAAAAGGAAGATTTTACCGTGCTTTATGAGATAAAGTTAGTTGCTGTAAATCTAATGAAGCCTTGATAACATGGAAGGCTTGGTTCTAGCTTATTGGAAGAGAAAACTAGAAAGTGTCTTCCTAGATTGGGAAAAGGTTATTTTTATCCCCTTTTGTTTGTCATTTTCAAGAAAGACAAACTAACGGGTGTGGAAATGCAGTCATTTTTAGAAATCCAATACAAACAAGGCCTTATGATTTTGAGTCCAAAAGTGATTATCACCTTTGGACTCATATTCATTTCTAAAAATCTAGAAGGAACAGGGCCTTAAGAAACCGATACTCACATTATGCACGCAACAGATGCCTGCGAGCATGCATGAACTTACACATGCCCAGGCACGTGTTTGAACATATTGTCATGCTTTTGTCTAGGTAAACTTTTTTTAATTACTTGTAACATCTTTCCTAGTGTTTTTAATGTGATTGGAGCCACTTTTGTTGATTTTGTGGGTACTTGGGAAAGATAAAATCATTAGCATTCGTCTTAACCTGGAAACAGATACAAAAGGAGGAGATTAGAGCTTGATTTTGTGCCCATTAAGAACCACTTTTGTTGATTTTATGCCTACTTGGGAAAGATGAAATAATTAGCATTCGTCTTAAACTTGAAAACAGAAACAAAAGGAGGAGACGAAAGTTTGGGAGTGTACAAAGAATCCGAAGAAAAGAGCTTCTTTTTGACAAGGGAGGTATGAGAAAAACGGAGGCAAGTACTATAGCCACCTTTTCACAAGGTAGAAGGAAAAAAACGTGGAATTATGCTTAAAACAACCATGCGTGCAATGTTAGAATATGTGAGATCTCATGGTCGGATTGGGTTGAAATTACACCGTTGGATCATCATGGTGGTAGATTAGGCAGTTTGGTTAAAGGGGGTAACCCAGCTAGATTAGGCAACTAGATTTGATTAGTAATTAGGGTAGATTTCATGTTACCTAATTACTAATCAAATCTAGTTGCCTAATCTACCTGGTATACCCCCTTTAACCGAACTGCCTAATCTACGACCATGATGATCCAACGGTGAAATTTCAACCCAATCCGACCATGAGATCTCACATATTCTAACATTGAGCTTCACATTAATTAAAGGTAATCCATCAATAGAACCATTACGAGTGGATTTTTATACTAGAGGAATGCTAGCAACACGCGGTTATATTGAATATGCCCCAGCCTCTAATGCTAAATCCTACAAAACTATTGATACAAAAAATGATAACTGCAAATGAAGAAAACGACTGAGAGAAAGCGAAGTTTAAGATTCTAGAGGACAAAGAAAGAGAAGAAAGACAAACTTTCAGGTAAAGACATGAATATGATAGTTTGATTTTTTATACAAAATCATACACCGTTGGTCCTGTTGTCCATCAACAGATAACCCACATGGTCTCAATCCTTTGCCGAAAGGGCATCCCGTCCGTAAGGTAAGGCTACAAAAATTCAATGGTTCTTTTCTTGGATCAAAGATAATTAAGGATTGATGGATCTATCGGCCAAGATCAGCCAATTTTGTGGGTGCAATGGAAATGGGCCATACTTCCTATTTAGGCTATGGCCCATCTAATATACGGTTTGGATCATCCTATGGTGCGGGCCATACCGTACTTTTAATAAAGTGATGAGTGCCCTCATCAAAATACAGTAGTGCTGATAACATTTCCCTAAAAAAATGTTCCCCTTTTTTATTGCCAAGGCTGACTTTTGTTTGGCCCTTAGTAGAGAATAAAACTGTTCTGAAGCCAAGTTTTGTTCGCTTTGAATAAAACTTGGCTTCTGATCCGTTTGGAGGATGTTCCTCAGACCTACCTAGGGGTGTAAACGAGCCGAGCTTGGCCAGGCTCGGCTCGGCTCGGGCTTGAACTAGGCTCGCGAGCCTTACCGAGCACGGGTTATATTAAGTTCACACCCCTCATCTTCCCTGGACAGCCCTATCTAGTGTAATTTGACTACTTTTTTTACATTATGGGGGGTGGTCCAAGTAACAAATGGGATTCCAAAAATGAAGTGACATATTTTGCCTCCCCCTTTCACTCCCTGGACAACCCTTTTAGTGTATATATTAATAATATATATATATATATATATATATATATATATATATATATATATATTAAATTCTTAACGAGCCTTAATGAGCCGAGCCGAGCCTGGCCTAATCGGGCCAGGCTCGTTAAGCTTAACGAGCCTGGCGAGCCGGCTCGGCTCGGCTCATTAAGGATTCGAGCCGAGCTCGAGCGAGCTTCCGAGCCCGAGCTAAAATTGACACCCTTATCCAGACCTCTTGCTAATAGTGTAATAGCCATGAATTTGATATTTCCACATCCCCTTGCTATTAGAGGGTACTGGAGGAACTTCCTCCAAACTGTTCTAAGCCAAGTTTTGTTCGCTTTCTCATGTAACCGAAGTAAATTTCTGGTCTCTGATCCTTGTCTCGGAAGCTTGTATGTAGTCGGACAAGCCCGAAAGTTACCTCATTGGCAAATTTTAGGCCTATCCTGTAGTCTAGATCACCCCAATGGGTCTATCGTTGCCACGCGATCTTACAGTCTAGATGGCACCTTGACCATTAGAACACACCTACACATGATCATGTGGTCTAGCCCACTTGTGACCGATCGCATCCGATCATCTGAGTTTTTATACGTTGTGTAACGTGAAGACCAGTACTTTTGAAAAAGTACAGTGGCCCCACTTCATAGGATGATCCAAACCGTAAATAACCTGTACCCCATAAATCAACTCCAGTTCTTCAAATAAAAACAAAAAAATCAACTCCATTTCTAGAATGTTATGTTCTTCTACAGATCAGAGGGATAGGACCATCCTATGGAAATGAACTATGGGGTACAGCCTATTTACGTTGTGGCTCAACAAATGAATGATTCGGATCATCTTCTGAAGTGGGCCCCACTGTTTTTTTTTTTTTTTTTTTTTGAAAAATAACGGAATTCAATAGCACTCACCATATAAAATGCCCATTTTACGTCAAAAGAAACAGAGCTCAATGCTTTCTTGATCATCCTTAATCATAGGGGTGGATTTTGTGTTTTTCTCAACAAGAGTGATCATCAATTTTAGGAAATGATACCAGCACAGCTATTTTTCACAATTTCACCCATTTGGATACTTCCCATTTTGTATTTGGATTTGGAATTGAGTTTTGAATACAAATTGACTATATCCGGCAGCTCATGTAGAGGGAGACAGAGAGGGAAGGGGGTGCTTCCTACTGGAGGGGAGAGGTTGAGGAGCAAAGAGGGTGAAGGAAACTGCCAGATTTGTGGATTTCCAATTTCTTATTTCCACAGCAAATTTAGAAATCTGATTTTTTTTCACTGTCAGCTGCTGAATTAGGAATCTAGGAATTTGATCCGATCCAAATTACAATGCAAAAATGGCAGCAAATGTGAGAAATCCAAATCAAAATCTTCTCGGCAACGGGCCCTAAAGCATCTTGTTTCTTGTTATTTAAAGAGTTGTCAAAGGTCATTACAGTTCCTAAAAAGCTGTCGCAAGCCGATTAAAAAAGAAAAGTCAAGCTGAGCTTGGGCAATCTGTAAAACATGGTTGTGCTAATATCATCTCCCTTAATATTTTGATGAACAAGATTGATCTACTGATCAAAGTAATGACGAACCAAAGTCCCGGTAGATGTGCCAACATCATTTTTTGCAAACTTGAAAAGTTGTTGGACAAGAAGTATGAATGAAGATAAGGGAGGGGGCTTTTATTTTACCGAGATTTTTATATGGTGCCCGCTCGGGCACGTACATTGGCGGGGCATCCAACTTGATATTTGATCCAAAAGAAGCCCACTTTTTCAACTTTTTAAGGGGCTGCTTTTGGATCAAATATCAAAGGCAGATGCCCCGCTAGTATAAGAGCGGGCACCATAAAATTTCCCTATTTTACTGCAATATGTAAGGAAATGCAAAGCTTGCATTCATTCTAAACAGAAAGGAAGCTCTTTTCTGCCCCCATGTTTGGTAGAAACAAAATTCTTCCTTGTTAAGAATATTGAGTCTTCTCCAATCACTCTATAAAGAATACGACATTCCCTTCTTTGTTTCTCTGTTCTCCTTTGATTCCTCATTTCCTCACATGTAGTTCATCTAAGAACAATGCGGAAGTCTTCTACTATAAAAAAAAGAAAAAAGAGAGAGAAACAAAAACAAAAAGCTTGTGCATGGGGTGGCGAAAAAGGGTTTTCGCCGGCTTTATGGGTGGGAATCAGAATGCTATAACAAAAGGGTGGGAATCATGTGTAGTTAATATAACAATCTAGATCCGAAAACAACAGGGTGGGAATCAGAATGCAATGCTGTTTAAAAATGTAATCTACTGGCTATCATCTTGACCGTTCTGGGTGGTGCAGAATTTGAAATTTTCATGAAAGTGCTAGAAGGTAGGAATAGTGTACAAAATATCCTGTTTCAAGACCCAAAGATTCTCCTAGTTGTGGAATTTCAAAGCTGGGAGCAGTAGCCTTGGTACAAGGTTCATGCAACCAGATTTTTTTGCTTGTTTAAGGCAAACAAGTTTTGGTTAAAAGAAACTTTACAGTGGAGGAAATGTCCATTTATGAAAATAGCATCCATCATCACTACAAATGCTTAAAATTTTCAAGGTATTTGTAGACTGATGGAATCTGATGTGAGTTTTCCCAATGACAGACCTTCAAGTTGAGTACTTATAACCTGCTGGCTGTGGTGCGCAGAAAGTCCGATTCAGTAACTATATGGTTGCGAGTTATCTCCTTCAGTGAGGTGCACCCACTTAAGGCCATCGTCAGCTCAAACTCGTCACGCAGCATCTGGAGCGCCTTTCTCACACCTGCCTCGCCTTCAGCCGCCAGAGAGAATAACACAGGCCTTCCAATCTGAGACCAAGAATAGAACCAAACTCAGTTACCAGAAGAGAAACTATTTTAAGACCAGTAGTGTGTAAGAAGCATGAGATTTTGAAATGGGACTAGCACCCCAATTTGAAGGTTTACGCAACTACACAGTGAAATGGGTGAAAAAAAGAAGTGGTGTAGTAAGTTGAAAACAGTAATGTGAGTGTTACTTACAAATATACCAGAAGCTCCCAGTGCCAATGCTTTGAAGACATCAGTTCCACGACGAACCCCACCATCCAGAAATACTGGAACTCGGCCTTGTGCAGCTTTAACAACCTAAAGTTGCCATTTCTTGAGAATCAATAATGTGTCTTTCTTAGACAAGTTATATTAACTCCATGGCCACTGCCTCAATAAAGTGACTAAGATATGGGCATGAAGTGTTCAACATGGTAACAATTAAAGAGTCCGACATGCTGACATGTCAATGAAGTTTTATGGTATAAGTGGAAGATATAATATATTAGAACTGAATAAATCATAGTTACCAGGATGGGAAACGAATTCGGGACGTGAAATGGGACACATGAAAAAAAAATATAAGGGAAACAGAAAACGAGAAAACGATATAAAATATGAGAAACGTCTTAGGAAACGCATTAGAAGTGCTTTGGAAACGACTGAAAAAACACACATGAAACACAAAGGAAAACATGGAATATGTGGTTTTGTAGATTTAAATTTTGTTAATTTCAAATTTCTATTTGAATTTTTCTTATTTTTATTTTTATTACAATATATGCTCTTGTTTTCTTTTTTAATATCCATTCCACAATTTTCGGTGTTTTTTTCCAAAATGATTTTTGTAAGTTCCACACATGTTTCCTACATGTTTCAAATGCATTTTCTACTGTTAATGTATAAAAGATTAAATAATGCCATCTCCAACGGCTTAAGATTTTGGAGTAACCGGCTGTTTCACATGGTATCAAAGCCAAAGGTCCCGAGTTCAAACCTCCTGGATAGCAAAAATCCACATGCACTGGCCAAACACAAAAGAAGGGGCCACATGTGCCACGTGTAGGCCAAAACTAAAAGAGGGGCCACACGTGAGGGGGAGAGTAAAAGTATAAAAGATTAAATAACGCCATCTCCAACAGTTTAAGCTTTTGGAGTAACTGGTTGTTTCACATCTACGAGTGTTGCATACGTTTATCACGCGTTACACACATGATTTACATAAGTTTCCCATGCGTTTCGGAAACATTTCTCCAATTTTTTTTATCATGTTTCAAAAATGTTTCCGAAATGGGGAAACGAGTTTCCCACCCTCCCAAGGAGTTTCCGGCAACTATGGCATAAATATTATACATGGGATTTGCTAGCGTCCATCGCATAAGGCATTTCTCAGATGGTCTGTTGCATACTTGCATGTCAGAGCATCCACCTCATGAATGAAGACAAAATCTGCTGAAAAGTGAACCTGTGTGGCTGCTCTGACATGCAACAGACCATCCGTGAAATGCCTTCTGCGATGGATGGTAGCAAATCCCATTATACAATCATGCGAATAAGGAACAACGAATAAAAAACGTGAAGGCTTCATCCGAAGAGTCCTAACAAAACATGTGCAAAGTAAATGTCTGACAAGTGTTTCTGACATAGTAATTGTTTAAGAAATAATCTGTCACGTTAGAAAGAGCCACAGTAAAAATCATTGTTTAAACTTTAAAAGGTCCCCAAATCAATCATATACTCCCTCGAGTTGACTAGGTTTTACATTGGCCGAGTTCTCCCAGTCCGAGTTTAGACTTATTGACTCATAAAAAAAAATCCTTTGAAAACATTGACGATATCAATCACTGACTCGTCCAAGTCGACTTGTTTGTTTTTAACTTGGCAGGGTTCTCATCCGAGTCTGAGTTTATAAATACCGGTAAAAATCATGTGCTTTCATTGAAATCTGGGAGAAGTGTTTATGGGAACCCAGTACGCTTTACAAGGAGTAGCTTATTATTCCTTAAGAAATTCTAATTCCGATGAAAACTAAGTTTTCACCCATAGAAAAAAAGGAAAACCTCTTCATAATGTAAGGAGCAAGCAATGTACCTCTTCTAAAGCACTGATAGTTGCTGGAACATAGTCAAGTTGACGTCCTCCATGATTTGAGACGATGATACCAGCTGCACCGGTTTGGATGGCAATTCTAGCTGCATGATCACCATAGAATGTTATGTGGAAACTCATCAATCAGAAGAAAATATATGAAAGGAAGAGTTAAAACTTATAACTAAATGCTTACTATCTTCAGCAGTCAGAACACCCTTCACCAGAATTGGCAAATTCGTGATTGTCTGTAGCCACTTCATGTCCTGTCCAAAGTCCAAACCCAGAAGGTGTTCTTAGAAAGATATTTAATCATCTTGCTTGAAATTTCTCAATGTTGTTATAATCCTTTGATTTCAAACATTCAGAGGATAACTGCCTTTTTAATTTTTGGTTTTATTAACTTACAGTAATTAGTCGTAAATTTATTAGTTTAATTTAACTATGTAAAAATCTCTCAAATTAAGGAATCTTTATTGAGTGTCTAACTAGCTGGTGAGGATGAAGTAAACGTATGACATTTTGTGATCGATAACAACGATGATCCCTAAGTGGACTATTCTTGAAGAAAAAGAACAAAAATGGCAGAATAATTAATGGCCATGATCCTAAAGGAATTTTTGAAAGTAAATATTCTCAAAATTCCAAATATTTTTTTTCTTATTCTATTGTTTTCAGTTTTATATGCTTATTTGTCTCAAATCAAATGAAAAGAATTTGACTTGCCCAAGCAACTGATTAACCGGCCCAAATTATGAGTTTTTGGCCCTACTGGGTAAGTCCAAGTCACGATTCTTAATCCTCCCTACATACCTTCCAGCTTAGAGACCGATCAATTTGGCCAGCAACATATGAAACCAGACCCGAGTCATCTGACTGCATCACCAACCAAAAAATCGCAATGAGAAAGATTGGATGTGGAAAACTGTCAAATCTAATTAATTGCCTTTGAACTCTCGTTTGCCACTGACCTTATTCATATGGCCAAGCTTCAACCCCTCAAAGTTCTTCAATGTTAAAAATGGAGGTAAAGTAAATCTGGTTCAAACAATTTAGGAGTCAATACGCTCACTGTGATGTAACGTACATCCAAGGTTTAAAAACTCAAGCCTAGACTTGAATCAACAAAGTTTTTCAAGCTTTCAATTCTTTTCAAGAAAGTTCAAAGCAAGTAGTCCTGGATTCTTTCAATTTTTTGAGTTTTGGACCAATTTTTTGTCAAGTTATTGGTAGATAAAATCAAAAGCAAATTTTTCGTCAAGTTATTACCTGATAAAATCAAAACCAAGTTGAAGGGAAATGTGTCTAGACTCTAGAATCTTAACCAACTCGACTCTGCTAACTTTTGGCTTCACTCATTGAGATGTTAAACTATGCATATATCAAATTGTGGTGCCAATAGGCATTGTAGCATGTAAAGTTCAGGTCCACCATTTTTTTTTCTTTTTTTTTCATTTTTATTACTGTTAATCCAGTTGAACTTAAACCCGCACAGGTGTGGCTCTTTGTCTTAAAGTTATGGGTATGCTTCCCATTGACGCAAGTTCAATCCCCCTGGGCTTTACCCAATGTGAGTGGTTTACGGGTGATTGCGCACATCTGTAGGGAATAGTTCGGCCCTAAAAATTGGCGTGGGATACCCTATGTCATCCAAAAAAAAAAAGAGTAACCATCAATGCACTCACCTGTTCTTTATGTCTGCTTCCCTACGGCCAAGTCTCGGAGCATCGACTGTGAGAGCAATTGCCTTGAATCCAGCCCTTTCAGCTCGTCTAACAAGCTGTGCAACTACATTCCTATCCTTCAAGACCTAACAACAGGCAGGATGGTCTTTGAGGAAAGAGAAAATGTTATGAAAGAGAAAATTTTATGCATGAGGACAAGTGAACAGGAAAAGATATGCTAATCTTGGCACATAGGTCTGCCAATAGTAACAACATATGTAAAATATTACAGGGTCAAGCACTTACATAGAGCTGGAAAAAGCGAATACCAGGCCCTGTCGAGGCAACCTCTTCAACACTGGACGTAGCCCATGATGACAATGTCTGTGACAACCATCCAAATAGAGTAATGCAAATATAACATTGCATATAGCAATCACCAAAGAAATTGAATCATAGGCGTTGATACAAAATGGAGAATTACAGATCAGTGATTGAACACACTGAGATCCTATGTAAGGGTACTTACAGAACATCGAATCATAGATTAGAAGTCACTTGTCATAAGAATACTATGAATCTTATAGGGGTTTAGCATTGGATCATATAAACTTTCACAGATAGTATTTACCATAGTTGGTAAGTAGCTTATCAATATTCATCTAGAGAGTCATGTGCATGCATGCCAGCAACCTATGGCAAGAGCCAATAAATTAGAAGTAAGCAAAACATAAATTGATTTATGTGAAAATCAAAAATTTTGAAGTTTGGCAACCCATTTTTTAGGTACACTGTTTCGGTAAAATTATTTTTCGCATAAATTTTGTCATGAGAAAGCCTTGAAAAACACAATCCATGCTATAACTGATTTTTTCATTTCCTGGGAATTTTTTTTAAAGGAAACAGAATTTTCCATAAAAAAAAAGCTCAGGTCAGCCAAACACGCCTTTAATAAATACTATAAATCAGAGAAGATAATCGAATAGAATTGTAGAAGAAACCTGTTTATGTAGAGGCTTCTTTATAATCATGTACATTTTAACTAATAGAATTTTGGTGCTGCATAATACATGCGGGTATAAATTGTTGATTCTGATATTCTTACTGAAAAAGGTTTACTTTTGAATGAACAAAGGGGAAAGTATGCACTCTCGAATTTAATCTTGACAGAATACTTGTTTGACCAGATTGAGATGGACAACTTGACCACATGAAGTTCAATAACTTGATGATTTCTTATCCACAATTAATTTAGACAACACCACATGAATCATAAAAGGATGAGATACCAAACCATCATGTTCCGGTATGAACCTGCTCATAAATACACTACACTTAAGTCAATTATAACTATCATAGTAACAGACTACGTAATTTCACAAGTATTAGTCACATTTTGCAGGTAAAATATGGAGGCTCCTTGACAAAAGGAGAATGAAGGTGTTTCTGACAAGATTTATATGGAAGCAATCACTGCCAGTGTTTCAAATCATGGATGCAAGTCGAAACGAGGCCAAATGAAATCCTAGTCGACTAGGCACGGAAGAGTACTCAGTTGACACAGTCATGACTTGGGAGTCATATGTGTTTTGATTGATTTGGTAGAGGCTGTAGAACAATGCAAGGACTTGAACAAAAACTCGGCCAAGGTAAAAGGGAGTCGACTTGGGTGAGTCAACTATTGACTTAGGGAGTCTTGAAACAGTAACGGCTTTTCCGATTCTGCGAGCTTCAGATGCTTAACTATCCAATCCTACTACCATTCAAAAAAAGGAAAAAGAAAAGAAAAGAAGAACCTATCCAATCCTACTTATAGAAACCACATCACCAAAACATAAAGGTGAGATAATACACCATAATTGTCCCAGCTGCTGATGCTGCTCTTGCCGTTGCGTACTCCCCTGGAGCAGAAAATTAGATGTTTGTTTAGGCACAGCTTATTTTTTCGGCATACTTGGTCCAAAACAGTGTTTAGAAACTCAATGTGACATTTTAAAAAATCTTGAAGAATCAACTCAGGTCGAGCTAAGGGAGTAAATCCACGGCTCAGAACCCAGAAAACTCAATTGAATACTCAGCACCTGAAAAATCAGATTATAGCATAACCTTTTTGGACTCGATTGAGCACTCAACTCAGTTTTCAGTCGACTTGGATGCAGAGCCTTATCAAGTCTGACACACAAGCTTTAAAACTTGGCACAAAGTACAAATATGAAAGAGCTTAATGAAATGGCATACCTTCGGGGTGGGCCATTTTCTGCATTGCAGTGGGAGCAATCATGATGGGCATAGATATCTTGAAACCCAAGACAGTAGTGGTCATATCTATCTTGCTCACATCAATAAGTATTCGAGGCCGAAACCTATCGCATAAGCAAAAAAGCATGTTTAATAGAGTTTAAGCACAGGATTAAGTGAAACACAGACAGGTGTTTTGGGTCAAAGAAAAAATGCTTCATAAAGGCATGAGCAGCAATGGCAGTGTTCATATCAGTTGAAAGACCTAACGCAAGCTAAAAGATGACAACTATGACTCCCCACTTATAAAATGTCTCCATGAACATACTATTTCACTTTATTCTTGGTGGGTAGTAAGGTCTACTGTTGTATCACTAGACTGGGCATCATGCCTCTTGGTACAAAAAAAAGAGAGCATGATGGTGCAAAAAGTTACCTTATAAGGTAAATAAAAAACAATACGTTAAACAGAGAGTATGACTGATGCATCAGGGGTACCAAGACAGTAGATTATTTTTGAGAGGAAGGTCAGCCTCAATATGGAATAGGTAATGGATAAACTTTTGTGCAGGCAATAGTGTAAATAAAAGACTGATATGGATGAACCGTCAACTCTTAAGTGTATATGAGCAATCTTAAACCAAGGCAATTACTGGGCAGGCTTAGGAAACAAAGAAATTAGGTTTCAGGGTGATTGGTAAGGGTTTAGAAAGGTTGTACAGATCTGTAATGATAGGACAGATGCAGAGATATAACATCTAGGCTTTAGGAAAAAGAGGGATTTATGTTGCAGGTGGGGAAAGGTTACAGGTTGAGGGTTTTCTTGACAGTCATGGGCATGAGGAATATGGAATTTATGGGTAAGCAAAAGTTGATGTGAGGCTGGACGAAGATTGCGACGGTTAAAGTGATGATTAGGGAGGTTGATGGTGGAGATGGGAAGTTAATAGTGGGTGGATGGACTGGTGCAAGAGATTATAGAAGTTTTGGTGAGAGCTAACATTGAGGCAAGCTGTGCAAAGTAGAAGGAGAAGGTTGATCGTCATCACTGAGAGCTTGTTTTTGAAGTTGGTGACGAAGTATGGGTGTATCTGTAAAAAGAAAGGCATCCTAGTGGTGAGTATTATAAAATCAAGCCTAAGAATGGTCTTTGGGAAGTTTTGAAGATTAATGGCAATGCCAATAAGGTGAAGCTGCATCCGGATTTGAGTGTTAGTAACAGCTTCAACATCAAGCATCTTTGTCCTTGCTATTGGGAGCAAGAAAGGGAGAACTTGACGGAAAATTCTTTTCAAGAACACTTGACTAAGGTAATACAACTTTATGTTGAGGCTAAAGATGAAGTAGATCAACATGTGCGCAGAATGGAGCATCTAGAGGTTGCTACAAATGTACAAAGAGAGGCAAGATGGGGATTGTTCATGACTCATAATTGGACTAGCGACATTATCCAAAGAAGGAAAAGGCTATTATTCTTAAGACAAGTTTTAGCATGGATGTGGCCTATCGTTAGTATCAAAGTGACTTTTTGTTTTAGTTATAGGGTTCTAAATGAGTCTTTTTTTATAAGGTTGTAATCAACCTAGGTCTGATTTATTTTGGCTGTAATTTTTATATTTCTAGTTTATTATTGAAGAAAAAGGTGAGTTCATATGATCTTTTTGTGGTAATTTACTTTTAAATAGATCCTAGATTTGAATTATCTTATCGATATCTATTACCAAGGGCTACCCATCGACTCTTAGATTTTATTTCTATGATAAATTGCATCATGCTCCCAGAAACCATGACTTACAAATCTGAAAATTGGGTAAATCAAGATTGAGCGATGATTTACTTGCCGAGATAGAAAATATTACAGTAGTGGAGCATGAAGGTTGGAAAAAAAAGCTTACAAGATCCTTGAAAATGCATTTCTGTTCTCCTCGAGAGTCCATTGATCCTCTGCACCTGATGCATAGTAGTCGTACACCATCTTTGGCAGTTTTTGCTTGGCAATAGCCTCGTACTCCATAACATTGGTTATCTCCATATTGGCAATCGACTATTTGCCCTTCCCAAACAGTCTGAAATAAATTTTGCATTTGTATAGATCAAAATCTGCTCAAACCCCTGAAGAGTAAAAGCAAAAATACAGTCTCTCTAATCAAATCTTCAAAACTAACAAAATGAAAAATGCTGTCCAGGATCAAATTTTGCACACCCCACAAGAACAGATAGTCAAACCAACAAGAAAATCAAAACAGAAACCCATGTCTGAATTTTTTATTCTGATCATATGTACTAAATGAGAATGTAACAAAGTCTGAAAGCAGAAATTCGCAATGCTAGGAGAAGAGAAAACGAAAATAGCCTCACATCAAAATCTAGACAAATCCACCAAAAAAAGGGGAAAGGGGTAGAGAAGAGAAGTAGAAAACAAAAACAAATAGAAAGAACCAAAACCTAGTCAAGCCCCATGACTGAACGAAAGCCAGTTTTCACTTCGCCTCAGATTCTACTGAATCTTCATAAGTTTTGATACAATTCAACATAAAAAAGAAGAAGACAGATATAAATTGTATCATGCTAAAGCCCTACAAAAAAAAGCTGAAAATGCACAGCCTAAAATCGAAAATCAGCTGAGCCCACAAGAAAAATAAAATATAGACACTTCATCTCGAAGAATAAAAAAAATAGAATGTGATATTAAATTGTGCTGAACCCACACCAAAAGAATGAAGATACATAGCCTAAAATTGAATATTTACACAAAACTGCATGACAGAAACAGCAATGTTCACGTATATCAGGATTTGATAAAACCCTCTTGAAAATGAAAAAGAAAAGAAAAGAATTAGACATGGGTGATCTACTTTGTTAAAACTTAAAAGCCACAAAAACAAAAACAAAAAAAAAAACTAGAAACACAGAGTGCGATTGAAAATCTGCACAATCCAACAAGAAAAGAAAACAGCAGATCAATTTCTGATAAAACAGACATGCAAAAAGATACAAATAGACTGCCTGAGATACAACTTTGCAGATCCACAAGTAAAAAACATAGAAACACACAGCCTGAGATTAATTTCTACAAGAACCCATAATAGGAAAAACACAAATATGCAAATCCAATGCTAAGGATCAGCTCAAACCCAGATAAAAAGAAACAGAATGCTCTGTCCCAGACAGCTCTAATAAAACTCAGTTAGAGATTACACAAAACTATCCACCATTAGATTGAAAATCTGCTTAACAAGTAAACATTACACACTCTCATATCAATATATCATGTCCTCTAAAACCCACATGAATCACATAAAAGACCCATCCCCTGATTGAAAATATACTCATACCCAAACACTAAACTCTTAAGTAACATTCTAACACAACCCAACATAGAAACATAAAAGTATCCACTAAACCCAGATGAATAAACAGAAATAGACACAAACCCTCAAATTAAAAATAGAAAACAGACCTCAGCTTCTCTGAGCAGGAGAGGGAATGACGAGAAACCGAGACCACGTGAAGACAAATGGGTAGGGATTCCTGAGAGAAATTTACATATAAATGGATGAGTTTCTCGAGGCGTGTGAGAAGGTCGTAGCTTGGGAAGGTTAGTCAAAAGGCTAAAAGAAGCCATCAGAAAACTCAGAAAAATACAAATTCAGAAGGCTATATATGCACGTATATGGCTGCACAAAAAACCGGCAAAACCGATAAACCGAACTCAACCGGGCCTTTCGGTTTGGTTCGGTTTTTCTCGGCATTGGGTCGGTCACGGTTTAGAATTTTATCGGTTCACAATTTTAGAGTTTTAATCCGAAAATTAATCGAACCGAACCGAGAAATGGAGGAAAAGACGAAATGGTTTTGTGTCATTATCAAATCTAAGGGAAGTTAATATCATTTGCAAAGAGAAGAGGGGTGATTTAAACAAGGGAGGTGTGTCTATATCAATTCCCTGTATTCACAAGTAAAGAATATGGGTGTCTATATCAATTCCCTGTATTCAAAAATAAAGAATACATTCACCTTTTCTCCTTAGAGCCCCCCAACACCGCGATCGGTTTGGATTTTATCCAAACCGATGTGATTGGCTCGGTTAAAAAAAAAAACTCCTTAAACCGCACCGGACCGAACCATGTGCACCATGTACATATTTATTAATGTGATATTTGGAGTGGTGAGAGAGGCCTCATCTTCCCTAGTAGATATTCCTTGGATATGACAAACGAGGAAAGAGAGAGGCAGTGGGTTAAAAGGTGGTTGGAAAAAAAAAAATTGCACTTGGGCCCAGTTTGGATTGAGAGAAAAAACATTTCTGATGGAAAAAAATTTCATGGATTTTTTTTTCCTTTCATGATTTACATAGAAATGATATGATTATAGCTAATTTGGAGGGATATAATCACAAGTGGAGTGATAAATTCACCTGTCGAAGTATTGTGTCACGAGTCACGACCGGGAATGCTCTCTCTCATGAACCCTTGGTGGGGCCAGCAATTGAATTGTTTAGATCATTGAACAGGGTAGGCTCCACCCATACTAATTCTCACAACCAGTACTCTCTCTCTCCTCCTTGGACATGAATGGTTTATCTCTTTCAAAGATCCGAACCGTTCATTTGTTGTGACCTAACGTATATAGGCATGACACCAAAAATCATCTTCCTAAGACGATCCTAACTCTTGTGACCATAGAGATATTTATGAGGTGTCATCATATTCAATTGATAGTTAGGGTTATCTGATGGAGATGATTTTTGGGGCACAACCTATTTAAGTTGAGGCTCAACAAGTGAACCGTTCATTTACTAAATAATATGCTTTGTATGATGTCTGTAGTGCCACATATAATAGGTGGCCCCAGTGTGTATTAGGTCCCTTCCTGGGTGAGCCTATATTTTGTTAAATACAGTGAGGTGTTCACCTTGTTCAAAGATCCAGAGCATTCAGTTCTTAGGTCCCAAAGTAAATACATTGTCCATTTGTCCCCCAAAATCATCCCCATTGGATGATCATAACTCTTAGATATATAGAGATTTCTGTGTAGTTTATCTACAAATTAGAGGGTTACGCTCATCCAGTGAAGATGATTTTTGGGGTACAGAAACATTGGTGCCCCAAAAACCATATCTATCATATGATCCTGACCCTCTAATTTGTAGGTGAACTATACCATATAGAAAGCTCTATGGATTGAAGTGTTAGGATCATCCAATGGAGATTATTTTGTGTAGGGATCATTGATCATCCAAATGAGATTATTTTTGAAGCCCTAGGAACCCTACAATCTACCCGATACCATTAGATTAATTCAACGTCTCTTATGATCTTATCTCAATTGACCAAACAATCATGACTCCGTATTGATTGTTTCCTTTAATTTACTCACATTTTTCTATTTTCCATATTGATTTCTCATGCGTCGGTCTCTGATCCATATATATACCTCATCTTCTAGCGTTTCGAAACCAATATTTTCAGCAATTCGAGTACAAGTGTATCGTTCCGATCTATTTACCTCGTTTCTTTTGGTCTTTCTCTCGATTTGCTGCATTGATTCTGTTGGTGTTGTTTAGGTTTTCGCTTCTCGTGATCTATTTGCTGTGTTTTAGATCCTTCTAGTGAAAGAAGGTTAAAGAAACCGTGAATTAAGAACATGTAAGGAAGTGGAGAGATTGGGAAGGACGAAATGAAAAATTACTCTGTTATGTGGCTCAGTTACTATTTATTTTAAAGGTATGATAGTTTTTAGTGATGCAATCCAACAGTTGAAAACTATGTTATCTGAAATTGGAAGGCTCCTAAAATTAGCATCTGTATTGTTTTTTTTCCTATAATGTGTTAATGTTCTAAGTGCCCCCCTTAGGTATAAGACTAGGTGGGACCCAGCCTAGTATGGGACATGTTTAAAGTGCCTAGCCTAACATGTTCAATCACCTTTAGAGCTTTTGGCATTTTAGTTAGGATCTGCTGCACTAGAGTTTATTTTCGTAAAGATGCAAATTCACCGTAATGCGAGCGACTTAGTCCGTGTCTCATCTGGAGCGACCTAGTCCGTATCACAGTTTTTTTCATAAAAAAGTTAGGGTGATGATATATTCGCACCCTCTGGAGGATGATTCCCACCCCTATACCCTGAATTGACGTCAAAAAGCATAAAAAAGAAGGGTATGTGGCTGACTGTGAGTTTGCCTTTGCGGACTCAGCAGCTTGTATAAAATAAGAAATTGTTACCCAGAAAAGTTATTGCGAGAGAGAGATTGCCCTGATCTAAAATACATTGCATTCTTTGGACACTTTAGAGCCAGACCATTGCAATCCACTACAAAAATGGAAAAAATGGTGTATAATTAATCTACTCAGGTAAAAGAATCATGTTTATTAAGCTATTTAGCACTTTCTATTGAAAATTTTGGTTCAATTACCACTAATCATTTCATTCAAAAAAATTATCACTAATCATTACTGCAAAATAGAAATAACTTCAAGCTTCCATCTCACACGCCCAATAATCCTTTCTCTACCTATACATACATATTACATAAAGCAATGCCATACTCCTAGAGAAGCTTAAGTAGTCAACCTCTCCTTACGGATACTCTTTACCACATAAGGAACTAACGTCATGTTGTCTTTCATGAAAACCAATGTCATGTTGTCTTTCATGAAAAAAGTACTAATTAAGGCGAATAAGACAACACATGACATTTAGAATATCATCTAAATCATGCAAGGATTGCACATGCCGATTTATGAGCAACTTGTTATTTACTTTTCTACTGTGACATATATGGCTTTTCAAACCACATACCCAATATTTACATAAATAAGAAGGAAAAAACCCATTAGTAATTCTTCCAAAAATCAGAACATCCCAAAATCCCCACTAGCAGTTTTGGCCAAGAACAAAAAGAAGTAGCAATGAAAGACAAGATCTCGCGCGTGTACTTGTATGCAAGTTTGTATATGCTTTTAATCTAAGTGCTATCTATCTTGAAGATACTTGCCAGTTATTCTCTTCCAGGACAAGAGATAAAAACAAACAGCGCTATTCGAGGAGTGACATAAATCAGGCAAGATGTACTACAGTTAAAGCAAAAGAAAGAAAAGATCAAGACTCTTCATAAAAGCTTTTAAAACTTCAGAACCATCAAATCTAAATACAAATATAGCAACCATAGAGTCTCCTTTTTCATATTACAAAGAAAGAAAATGGCCTGTCAATGGAAGTGGAGGAAAAACAAGAAAAATCAAACAAATACCATTAAAATTACAAAAAGGTTAGAACCAAAGCACCAAAGAAATATCAGCCTCTGTTTCACAACTGATGCATTTGAATTCCCCTTCCCATCATACAAAGATGGCTTCAATCTTTGATAATCAGTACCAGTTCCTGAGTCTTGATCCCAAGACCTGTTGCTAGGTTTATCAGAATCCAAGCAAGGAGGAGTATCTAGATTCAGAGAAAGGTTCTTATACTGATCTTGTCTTGTGCAAAGCCCACTGTTTCCTCTCACATCCAATCTCTTCCCAAGCCTGTTAACAAACTCCTCTGGGAAAGATAGCTCCCCACTTAGCAGATTTTGGCTCAAATTTAGCTGGCTCAAATTTGGAAGTGCCCCTAAATTTGGAGGAACTGTCCCACTGAGCCTGTTTCTATCCAATGACAGAGTAATGAGATGAGCTAATGAACCAATGGATGTGGGTATTGGACCAGAAAATCCACATCCAGCCAGACTCAACACTGTTAACTTCGTAAGACTCCCGAGAAACATGGGTATCCTTGTGTTTATAGGGTTGTTTTCTACTAAAAAGTATTCTAACTCCTTCAAATCTGAAAGGGCCTCTGGTATAGGCCCACTTAAAAGGTTGTTGCTCAAATCTAACAACACCAACATAGACAATATCCCTATATGTGGAGGTATTGTTCCAACAATCATGTTTGAGCTCAAGTCAATCTTTTGGAGGGACTGAAGCTGCCCTAAAGTGTAGGGCACCTGGCCTTGCAGCCCATTCTGGCTCAAGTCTAAGATGGTCAAACTCCTCAACCCTCCAATCTCATCGGGAATCTCACCAGACAGATCATTGTAGCTTAGATCTAGCTGCATCAAACTATCCAACCTTCCAAACTCCTTTGGAATTCTTCCTTGCAAGCTATTCTGAGATAGGCTGAGGACTTTCAAGGTGGAAACCTCTGCTAAGCTAGGAGGGATCTCTCCAGACAGACTTGGATTGGATTTGATGACAAGTTGCTCTAAGTAAGAGAAAGTTCCAAAGAGAGATGGAGGGAGGGTGACTGTTGATATGATGAAGCAACTAAATATGGAGAGGGTCTTGAGGTAAGGTAACCTTACCAGAGATTCTGACAATTTGGCAGAGGTTTTGCAAACTGGGTTGGCAATATCTGGGCCAATATGGAGCTTGGTGACATGAAAGATTGGCACTTCTTCTTGGCCTACTTCACATTGGATACCAGGCCATGGGGTGTCAGTGCAAGGGTGTGGGTGCATTTGAGGCCAGTTGGGGTTTTCTAGAAGGGCACTCACAACCTCAAACAACCCCAAAAGCTCCTCACTGTCCATTCCACTTGCACCATCTGTGAGATTTTTTATGGCACTCTGCTCAGCTGTTGAGCCCACTAGAAGGATCCTCAAAAAGAAGAGGGCTAGAAGGAGAGGAGGAGACATGGAACAAGTCACAGAGAAGGAAAATCTCTACTAAACTGGTGATCGGGGTCCATTTTCCAGCGTATAAGTAGTGTAGCAGAGTTTCAGTACTGATGGGCACTCTTTTTTTTTTTTGGTCGTTTGCCTGGTTTCCTATTTGGGAAGCATTGAAGTGGTCCTTGACTGAAGGGGTTTATCTCTTCTTCCTGATTTTCATGTCGGATGGAATATTTCATTTTTGTCTATTGCAGCAAGTAAAAGATGTGTCTTCCTTTTTAAATCCAGATTATTGACGTGCAAAAGCCACTAAAACTCAATCCAGAAGCCAAGTAAAAGATGGGTCTCTCTCATACACAGCATATATACATGTGTTGTGTGTATAACCCAGATTAACTCAGCTAAGAATCCCCCCGCCCCCGTCTCTCTCTCAGCCCAATCTAGAAGCCAAGTAAAAGACGGGTCTCTCTCTCGTACTTCCGCATATATACATGTCTTGTCTGTATAACCCAGATTAAGTCAGCTAAGAAGCCCTGTCTCTTTCTATCTGCATGTACGTAGGTAGGAGTGTAGGAGCTTCTTTTTGTATGAAAGATAAGAGAGAAGATCGAGGAGGAAGAAAGTAGTCATTTTGCATAAAAAGGTTGAATGGTCAAATGGAATTCAAAGATTAGCCAGTTGATAAAACTGATGGGACGAGACTCTCACCTAGACCAGACCACACAGAGACAGACAGACATGTTAGTACAGCCCTCCGACATTTTCAAGTGCTTTCATAACTATCACTTTTTGTGGACACAACTGCCACGTGGTCATAATCATGCCGTTGATCCGATCTGCTTAAGTAGTCTGGCCCCACTCTGATCGGATGATGCTACCTCTTTCATGTCCATTCGATATGGCACAGCACCGCACGCATCCCATCTGTGACCCAAATATTGATCCTCAGGAGCTTTGATAGCTATCACAATCTGTGCCCAGCTAGTGTCATGTGGATGCAATCATGTCCGTTGATCGGACCTGCTAATGTAAGTAGTCCACCCACCCCTAACTTGATCAGTTGATGCTAACCATTTGATCTATTAGTTCTTTGAGCAGAAGTTAGTAAGTTTTTATCTTAAGGATGAATGCAAATTGAAGCTTTCCGACCATAAACTAGTGTTCTAGAAAATTGACTTAACTTGATGCTTTTCCAACTCTCCAATAGGATGATCCCAACCCTCCAATATATAGAGGGAACTGCACATATGTAAACATCTATAAATCGGAGGGCTAGGATCATCCGATGGAAATGACTTTTTGGGAAACAACCTATTTATGTTGTGCTCTATCACATGGACGGTTTGAATCATCTCATGATATGATCCGTACAGTACTTTTTGAAAAATACGGGACTGTAAGGGCTTACACCAAATAAAAACTCATAAAACCCATTAATTTATCGTGACTTTTTATCCAGTACATGAGGAGAAAAGGAAAATTAATAGGGCCCACATTATTGGGTAATCGAGATGGAAAATGATTCATCCTTCCCCTGGTCATTCCTTGTTGACTAAAAAGAGCAATCACAAATAAAATCGGTGGGGGATGGCCGGAGGAAAAAGAGGGGGCGAATATATCACTTCCCAATGTAAATCATTCAAAAGCTGGGCCCTCAGGTAGATCCATACGATGATCCTAACCCTCATATGTGTGGAAGTTTAAAATTGACGGTACGTGGTACCAGGATTGAACAAATGGTGGAGACACAAATAATTGGTCGTAGTGCCATAGGAATCATTATTGCAGGGCACAAATGGGGAGGTCATAAGCGTCTCTAAAGTAAAATTGATTTTCAAGTGAGAAACACACAAAAAGGTACTGAAATGGGAGATAAGCAAGGCAAGCCAACTAAGGACTTTCTAGAATACTTAATTTCCGAACTTTTGTAGGTAGCTACAGGGAAATAAGTCCCGAGGATACAATGTCTATGCTGTGATCGAGGGTTGGACCCCAAGTTCATGTAACCAGTGTGCCCTCACTTAGAGAAATGAGAGAAGAGTAAAAGAGTAGTGTGCATTTTGAAATGTAAAGTGAGATAGGAAGTCAAAGTGGAGGAGACAAGCATTGGATTTGTCTAGAATTACATATCAGAATTACATATCAGATAATAATGGAATAGATTTCAGTAGAGTTTGGTTGCACAGCATAGACCGGAAGAGTAGGGAAAAAAGTATGAGTGTCATTACCAATATAGAGTATCGAGAGAGGGAAGAGAGAAAAAGGCCCAATTTTCAAGATTTTTCAACGAAATTGTCTCTTTTTGGTGGAATTGGTTTGTAAGTATGAATGCCACATGAACAGATAACAAACAATTATGCTAGAAACATATTAGAATTTTAATGCAATATTGGCAACCGAATGAAGGATCGACTTTACTTTTCTCTTATAATTCCAAAGGAAGCCAAGCATTTTGTGCAATCAAACAATGTAATAGGTAAAAAGGCAAGCACCCTTTCAAAGGAAAATTACCTTTTCATTTAAAATAAGTCTTTTGAATAATTAGAATACCTTTTCACAACATTTTATGCTGTGACCATCTTCATTTAATTTATCTGAGGTGGCTGTTCTCTTTTGCG
Source organism: Tasmannia lanceolata (assembly GCF_043159265.1). Classification (NCBI taxonomy): domain Eukaryota; kingdom Viridiplantae; phylum Streptophyta; class Magnoliopsida; order Canellales; family Winteraceae; genus Tasmannia; species Tasmannia lanceolata. Next base: position 61,386,610 of record NW_027518692.1, on the reverse strand, counting down.
AAAGTGAGCTGCGAAATGGCTTTTGTGGAATTTGCCTAGCAAAACTCATTTATCACTGCCCTTGAATAAGTGGCTGGTGGGGGGCCTTCTATATGAACTTATGAGAAAAGCCTCTCAAATGCCCGAAATAGCCTCGGGTGTAAATGGCTGAAAAAGAGAAGATAATGTCTCTCTTTACTTAGAAAGTTAGAAGAAAAAAAAATGAAAAAGATAAGGTTGTGGAGATGGTGTTATTTGGTTGTGTCTCTTCACCTTCCATTTCTCTTCCACCATTCCACTCTCCTAAATTCAGTACAGTAATTTCAAAATCAAGGTACTCTTCTGCTTCTCATTCAAATGAAATCTCGTTTACAAGGCGAAAATCGGTTTTCATAGCCTCCTCTCTTCTCGCTTCTTTTCTCCCTTCAAATCTCAACTTCAATCCATGGTTTCGCATTGCAAGGGCGGAAGAAGACGAGTTTCAGGAAGAAGAAGAAGAAGAAGAACGAGTTGTTCACATATTCCAGGTTCTCTCTCTCTCTCTCTCTCTCTCTCTCTCTCTCTCTCTAACTGGACGAGTTAAGTGGGTGACTCGGACGAGGCATGTTTTATGAGTCGGGTGATTTAAACCCACCATGGAGATTGGTGGGCCACAGATCACAGATGTACACTTGAAATAGATAAATTTGAGCACAAGGGTAGTTTTCAAGATGACTAGGTTTTAGGCTTACTTAGTCCAATTATCAGTTTTGGACTCACAATCTGTTTATTTTTATTGGAAGCTGGGTTTAGGCAGGACCCCTGCCAGAGTTTAATAGGAAAAAAATATAAAGAATTACAATCAGGAATAGCATGTGCCATTAGCATCATTACAAATGAGCTCCAATAGAGCAAGAGGCCGACCACTAATATCTTTCAGCCACACTATTTGCTTCCCCGCCATACATGAGTTATTTTCCATTCAACCAGGTTGGCAAGATGATCTCGGATTTGCTCCAAAACTTTTTTAACTCTCCACGGGCACTTCTATTCACCCTCTACAACTTTTACCGCGACCATGGAATCAGATTCGATCCAAACCCTTCTAATCCTTTTATTTTCAACAATCTTGAGGCCCTGTAGGATGGCCTCAATCTCAAGATTATTGATGGACCCACATTGGAGGTTGAGGGAGAACATAGCAACAATCTCACTATCAGCTGTTCTAAGCACACCACCAATGCCACCACCCTCATTAGAAAGAGATGCATCAATGCTAAGTTTAATCCATCTCCCGAGTGGCCAATTTGTTTTGGACCCTTCTGAGCAGGTGGAACATTTGGGATTATGACATGAAAACCGATTGCCATCCCCAATCAAATTATTGGACCCAACATTACATTAATTTTGGGTCCAATAATCGGATTAGGGAGTGACCATCCGTTGCCACAATCTCAAATGAACAGGGCCTTAGAAATGTTAATAAACAACACCGTCCCACTCTAGTGTGGCTGCATTATTATGGAAGTCCCAAAGGTTTCATTAATTCTATTAGAACAAGCATGATTAGCCATCGAATCTTCAGCACAATCACCTTATCTTTACTTTTGTATCTCTTCTTTCGCATTTTTTCGTTACAACTTCCCTACAAGTACCTTCATAGCTTAATTCCAAAGAGAGATTCTACAAGCATAAACCCATTTATTTCTGCATGATCTATAATATCATTATTGTAATTGGGTTGTCCTTTTTATGTTACAGGAAGCTTCGCCTTCGGTGGTTTTCATCAAAGACATTGAAATAGTAAAAGACCCCAGAAAGAGCTCTAACCAAGTTGCAATAAGCGAGGATGAAAATGAAAAGGTTGAAGGCACAGGTTCTGGATTCTTATGGGATAAGATTGGCCATGTCGTAAGCATTCTATTTTGCACTTGTGTTTTACTTCTGGAACTATTTTCGCTCGTTTCCTTAGCTGATGAAATCCAAAAAATGCTATTAGTCCAAAGTACCCATTGGGATACCATATAGGAGATGCGGAATAGTGGCTTATAGTGATACTGATACTGTTGTACTTCTAATGTATGCATTCAAGAGTATTTCTTTCCTCCTTTATTACCAGATAGTTGCTTGCATTAAATGATCCAGAGATTGGACCTTTTTTAGTACAATCATGATATTCAGTGAACATTTTTGGAAATTTATGTGATTTTTAAGATTAACCCCTCTCATTTACGAAAAACAATACGGTTTGCAGGTCACTAATTATCATGTTGTCGCTAAGTTGGCAACAGATACTGGAAATCTCCAGCGTTGTAAGGTACGTTACTCGTATTTTGTGTTCTTATCTTTTCTTTTCTTGGATGTAATGTCGTTGAGCTTGACTGTGATCACTGTTTTTGTGAGGAACTTTTGTTTGACATATCAAGTTTCTCTTTTAAATGGACTATTATGCAGCCTTTTTATCTTCATTTCAGGTTTTTCTTCTAGACACCGATGGTAATACCTTTGCAAAGGAAGGTAAACTTATTGGTTTTGATCCTGCATATGATCTAGCTGTTCTCAAGGTATCAATGTGAGCTCTTCATTTAGTTTCTTAAGACTTTAATTACAGTAGTTTCAATGACTTTAATACATCATATTATGCATATCTATTAGGAGGCTAACTTGATAAGATATAGTTAATGAAGATACTGACCCTTCTGTATTATGTAATTGGGAGTCAATCCTCAAAAATAAATTGGTTTCTTTAGTAAAGTTAGTAATTCAGATCAAGAAAAGAAAATGCGACCGTTTCAGGCTAGTAATGTAAAATCAACTTGCAAATGCTTATTTTGGTATTGGATCCACAGGTTGATGTGGAGGGAAACAAGCTAAAGCCAGCGCTCATCGGTTCATCTCGTGATTTACATGTGGGCCAGAGCTGCTTTGCAATTGGGAATCCATATGGATATGAGCATACTTTAACTACAGGGGTATACCATTTCTTGGATTTTTTTTTTTTTTTTTTAAATTGACATTTTATTGAATAGTGGCTGGGACAAGTTGTCCCTGCCATATTACAAAAGTGGATCCAAGTCCAAATACAATCCTTGAAAGGATTACAAAGATGTAAGAACTATAGTTTCCTCTTTTAGGACTCTTGCTTTAGCTAAAACATCCGCCTCTTCATTTGCCGATCTTCTCCGGCGCTCAATTCTAAGGTGCAGCACCCTTATGAGGTCAAGAACTTCCGCTATCACATCCTGAAGGCGCCAGGGCCCTTTTGAAGTACCCGAAGCCCAACCCACTGCATTAGTCAAGTCCCCTTCCACTATTAAAGATCGCACCATTTCTTGGATTTCAAACATATGTAATTGTGTTAGTTGCTTAATTCCTTTCTCATAGTCCCCTTACAAATTATTCTGCTATCTTCTTCAAAGAACAGCAAACACCTCTGCTGTTGGGCAGCTTATGCATCATGTTGCATTTTATGCCATTTGAAGTATTAGGTGCATACTACTACTGTATGGACATGCTTCTATCTTTTTCGGTGAAACAATCCAAGAATTTAAACATAAACCAAAATGTTACTAGAAAATAACTAAAATAAGTTGGTATGGAAATTTTCCTGATCTGAGGTTCGAGATTTGGAGGACTGTTCCCTGCATCTATTCTTTCTGTTTGTGTCAAATGCCAAGTTTTTTCAAACATTAGTTCTATTTACATTTGTTATCACTAATTAATTAGTCAAATTGCAGGTAGTGAGTGGGTTAGGCAGGGAGATACCCTCCCCCAATGGGAGGGCCATTCGAGGAGCTATACAAACAGATGCCGCTATTAATGCTGGTAAGAGGTTGTATATTCACTTTATTTTCTACAGGATGCAACTCTGTTTTTCCCATTCATCTTTCTATGCATGTAAAAGCATGTTATGTGTTTTGATATCAAACAACTTTATCATGTTCCTTGTCCTGCAATAGTTTTGTTCTGCATATTTAGTTAAGGTAACTTCAATCATTGGAGAGATCGTCTTATTGTATACATGAAATACAATTTTTTTGACAACAAACAACTCCATGTCTAACATATGTCTTGACTCTAACATATGCCTTGACCTGCAATGAGGATTGATTCCTGCACTCCCTTGATTTGATAATGGAACTTCACTTAGTCAAACCCTCTTTTGATTTGCTTTTGACTGCTTTTGGGAATTACAGCGGCCTTTAAAATCTAACTAGAAAAGTCCGCATTATGTGTTTATGAAGACCATTTCACTTTCTTTTGCCTACTTAAAGATTCTTCCTTGCTTTAGATTCATATCCAGCTGTGAATTACGTAGATGCTGGCAAAGAGATTTGCGCCTCTGGTGAGTAGAATGTGCCAGCTTCTCTCCAATGGACAGATCTTGATCTAGGATTCTTCAAACTCAATTTTGACGGCTCTAGCTTGGGCAATCCAAGTCCATCTGAGATTTGACGAGTTCTTAAGGATGACCGAGGGATGACTAGATGGGCATTTTCAGGTCCTGTAGGAGTGGCAGATTCAAATGAGGCGGAATTAAAAGCGGCCTTACAAGGTATCAGATACTCATATGCAAGCGTCCCAAGTAGGATGATTGTTGAAGGGGACTCTCTTAATGTAATCAGATGGATGAATGACAGTCACCCCATCCTTAGAGATTTGCCAATATGATCGAAGATGTTGGGAAAGTTGCCTTATTTCCCCCCACCACTAGGTTGCTTGGGTGGGAAGGAGGCAAAAAATAGAAACTTACTTTTTAGGTTTTAGAAAACCTAGGATATAAGAGAGGTCTTTTCTTTTATGTGGTGTGTGGAAACGTGGCTAGAGAGAAAGAGAGTGAAAAGAGAGAGGAGAGAGAAAAAGAGAAAGAGAGGAGAGAGAAAAAGAAGAGAAAGTGGGCTTTTCTTCTTGGGTTTTTCTCTTGGGGTTTACTCTTGGGGTTTCTCTTGTACGGTCTTGGTTTGACAAGCAAGGAAAGGGTTGCGGGTTTGTGATTAATCCATTGTAATCATTGTATTTTTTTTTCTCATAGTGGAAGATCGTGTTTCTCGCCTATGCAGTAGGCTTGGCCGAACCACGTAAAATCTCGGTGTTCATCTTCTTGCTTGTGTTATTTTACTTTCCGTTTAATTTGTGCACGATTGGATCGGATTGCCCTGCAGATTTTCTCAACAAGTGGTATCAGAGCTCAGGTGGAGCGATCGTCGAGGCTGGGTGGAGTGATCGTGGGTGTTGTGGTTGGATCGCGGTTAGAGCGATTTTTGGGGTAGAAAATTGTCCAAGAAAGATTCTTGTTCGAGGTGGAGTGCTACATTGAGAAGTGCAAAGTAATCTGAGATGACGGTAAAATCAAGTTCTACTCAATTCAACATCGACAGATTTGACGGAAAGGGCAGTTTCACCCTATGGCAGATGAGGGTGAAGGACATCCTAGTTCAACAGGGCTTGGCTAAGGCGTTGAAGGGAAAGGATGGGAAGGCGGAGAAGATGACGGGTGCCTAGTGGGAAGACATAGAGTCGAAGGCGGTCAGCACGATTCGACTATGTCTGGCAGATAGCATTATGTTTAACATTATGGAAGAAGAAGATGCGCCTAAGTTATGGGATAAGTTGGAAAAACTTTATATGTCAAAAAGCTTGGCCAATCGGTTGTATCTGAAGCGGCAATTATACGGGCTGAAGATGCAGGAAGGCGGGGATCTTCTGGAACACATTACAGTGTTCAACGGGCTTGTGGATCAACTCCACAAGGTTGATGAAAAGTTGAAGGAAGAAGACAAGGCCCTTTTGCTTCTTACTTCGCTTCCTGATTCGTATAACAACTTGGTGACGACTTTATTGTACGGTAAGGATACGATAAAGTTAGAGGAATTCACGGCGTCGCTCTTATCGAATGAGATGCGAAAGAAACATGTTCTTAGCGCAAATGAAGAGTAGGGGTTGGCTGTTCATGGTGGGAATCAAAGAGGAAGGTCGTCTAACAAGGGATCAGGAAAAGACAGGTTAAGATCCAGGGTCGGCGGAAAAGGGCGTGCAGGTGTTACCGTTGTAAGGAATATGGCCACATCAAGCGGGATTGTCCGAAGAGAGCTGACTAGGCGGACAATGGTGCTATGAATACTGTGGTGGCGGTAACGGATGAACAGAGAGAAGAGTTTGGAGACGTTCGCACAGTCTTCACAGGTAATGACACTTCTCCTCATGATGAGTGGATTTTAGATTCAGGGTGCTCTGTTCATATATGCTCCAGGAGGAAATATTTTGATACGTTCCAGGAGACAAGGGCGGGTGTAGAGTCCTTGGGTGAGGGGTCTATTTGTGACGTCATGGGAGTTGGAACGATAAATATCAAAATGTTTGATGGAGTGATTCATACTTTGGGTGGTGTGGCGTATGTCCCAAAGATACGGAAAAATCTAGTATCTCTTGGCCGGTTAGACTCCAGAGGTTGCAGGATTTCAGCTACAGGTGGAGCCATAAAAATCATATGCGGCTGTATGATTCTGATGAAACGAGAGAAGTGTGGGGAGTTATATCGTCTGGTCGGGGACACGGTGACTAGTGTTCGTAAGATCTCGATGGTTAGTTAGAAGCGGAGTGATAGCGCGTGCACGCGTAGGGTCTCTTTCGCAGTTGGTGCAGAGACAGGTTTCCAGGGTGCAGACGATGGTGACAGGATGACAGTACATTTGTTGGGGAGGATGGATCGTGATCCCTCTCCAAGGTTGACTGGGTGAGTCAACGGGTTGGCAGCTACACATGTGCATTGGCCGTGTTGATTGAATTGGAAGGAGTCAGAACCAAGGTGATTCGAGGGTGTGTAGCTGGTACTTTGGAAGGCAAATGGTGGTTTGCGGCGAAAGCAGATCGGTGGCGACATCAACAGAAAATCTTCAGGCGGCTGGAAAATAAGCCAAGGTGGAGATTGTTGGGAAAGTTGCCTTATTCCCCCCTCCCCACTAGGTTGCTTGGGTGGGAAGGCAAAAAGCCAAAACTAGAAACTGACTTTTTAGGTTTTAGAAAACCTAGGATATAAGAGAGGTCTTTTCTCTTATGTGGTGAGTGGAAACGTGGCTAGAGAGAAAGAGAGTGAAAAAAAGAGAGAGAAGAGAGAAAAAGAGAAAGAGAGGAGAGAGAAAAAGAAGAGAAAGTGGGCTTTTCTTCTTGGGTTTTTCTCTTGGGGTTTCTCTTGTACGATCTTGGTTTGAGAAGCAAGGAAAGGGTTGCGGGTTTGTGGGTTTGTGATTAATCCATTGTAATCCTTGTATTTTGTTTTTCTCATAGTGGAAGATCGTGTTTCTCGCCCAGGGAGTAGGCTTGGCCGAACCACATAAAATCTCGGTGTTCATCTTGTGGCTTGTTTGTTACTTTTATTTTTCCGTTTAATTTCTGCACGATCAGATCGGATTGCCCGATGGATTTTCTCAACATAAGAGATTTAGGAGCGCCTATCTGATTTCCATGTTTGCTTTCTTCATGTTATAAGATTGGCAAATAGTGTTGTCGATAGTCTTGCTCGTGAGGGAGTAGGCAAGACCATTTTAGGGTTTTTTGATTTCTTGCCTCCCTGATTTTGCCTATTCTCTTTATTTGCTTTCATAAAGTGGGGAGTCCCATTATCTTGTATTCTTGGGGTGGCTCATCTCGGGCTCCCGTTTTTATCTTATACAATCTTGCCATTTCAAAATAAATAAATAAAGAGGGGAGTCCCATTATTTAGACAAGGGAATGCAGATATCATTTCCCTTGCTTTTTTCTCATTAATGATGTCCAGAGGAACTTCAAATCGAGTTAGATGGCATTCCTTATTTCCTCTTTCAGAATGAACAATCATCAATAGAAGGCAAACCAGCTCCCAAATTAGCTAATCATTCAGTTGGCTTTTCTAACAGTTTTGGAAGAAACAATTCTCAAAGGCTAATAGTTAACTTGAATCAGATGCTTGGAGGCATGCTACAAGAAGCTATTAGTTGAAAATAGTTGAGTCCCTCAATTGCACAAGGGACATAATGCAACCCTCTCGGATTCGACCAAGCCTCGACTTTGAATCTCAAACGGATTTCCTTTATGTCACTTAATAAATCCACTCTCCCTGGCAAAAGAAGAAGAAGAGGGGACCAGGATAGGATATGAATTGTGGATAGCCCACTAACACAATCTCTATTAAATTTGTGAAGGGAAATGATTTTAGCACTCCACTTTTTTTGATATGTGGCAAAAGCTTCTTGTCTTTTAGTGTTTAAAGGGCTGTCAAAAGGTTATTTACAGTCCCCAAAAAGCTCGCACAAGGCCATTTAAAAACAAAGAGATATGTTGCTTTAACGACATATCAAAAGAGTGGAGTGTGAAAATCATTTCCCATTTGTAAATATCAATAACCCTATTGAAGATCGATTAAACAAACACAAAAATAGTTTTTAACACATAAAAAGTGGATATATTGCGATGGGTATACACGTACGTCTGTTAATTAGAGAAAGAACCTATTGTTTCAAGTTAAAATAAACTCTTTATAAATAAGAGGAAAAAACTCTTGTTAAATTTAGTCAAATTAACTGAAATAAACAGGTTTAAACTTGATAGCAGTTCATTTGGTTCTCCTCGGCAATTTTGACTTCGTGAAGCTCCTGGTGGTTACACTAAGGTGCAGACCTTCTGGTCTTTGGTCTTCTCCTGGGTTTGTCCCCTTCTCTCTTCTAGCATCCTCCAATGTGGTGCACTCACTACCCATGAGCCCTTGTATACTCCAATTGCACTTTTGGATTTTTTTTCCTGAGCATCATCAATGGTTTATTTTCATTGTTGAATTTTGTCCCATCCATGTTCTAAGTAGCTAAGATTACAGTACCATTCTCAGTTAAGGAAATCATGTCCAACCTGGTTTGAAATGTCTATTATATCTTGAACAGGAAACTCAGGTGGACCATTAGTCGATTCTTATGGTCATGTAATCGGAGTTAACACTGCTACTTTCACTCGAAAAGGTAAAAATAATTATCTCTCTCATTTTTTCTGTATGTGATATTAAAACATGAACACAAATGGCATGCCACTTCATTATAAGCAGGAACAGGCGTATCATCTGGCATCAATTTTGCAATACCCATAGACACTGTCGTCCGAACTGTCCCTTACCTAATTGTGTATGGAACATCTCTTAGCAACAGGTATTGATTGCATCCCATCATTTGGGCCTCTCATGCATCAACTTCTCCTTTTATTTCCTTTACTTTTTAAAGTTCTATACTAAGATTAAGATCATAAGACTTCCGCTTATCTGACTACTGTAAAAAAACAGAGATATAATGTTGAGTGTGTGAAAGCTATAGAAGAAGAGCAATGAAGCTTGTAGTAGTGATTCCCACAAGAGCTCTAGAAATTATAATGATTTGATAAAGTTTTGTTAGAATTGTATTTTAAACATAAAATCATTTCAACTAAATCCTTAAAGAGTGACCAAACCTTGATAAGTCATCTTTTTTAACTTAAACCTTGGCAATCAATCTTTTTTTTTCTGATAGGATAAGTCTCCCTTATCACTCTCTTAGTCTTCTACATGGTTTGAGAGTCCCTTTTTGGATTGTAGGAATTTTATGGAATTGTTTGGAAAGGAATAATATTTCTAAAATTTCTAACTTTTATTACTCATGAGAAAAGATAACTTGAACCTAGGGCTGGCAACGGGGTGGGTCGGGGCCGGATGTTGGGGTCCCCTACCCCTTCCCCTCTGCGGGGAATTCCCCCCCTCCCCTTCCCCTCCCCACTGCGGGGATCATGGGGAATCCCCCTCCCCTCCCCACAGGGAATATCTAATCCCCATCCCCGCCCCGCATCCTTCGGGGACAATCACTTTACTTTGTTAAATGTTATGTTTAAAACTAAAGATTTGTTAGGGACAATCACTTCAGGCATGTTGCGGCTTGGTTGTTGCATGTGAGAGTAGCCGCACAACCCACACAGGCTAAGATTTTGTCTTATTCATTTTATTAACCTGGGGACAAAGGTGGTTGCTCTCAGATTCATTTAATTGATCGATAGTCCCTAGCAGATCCCTAATTCTCAATCCCACCTGCCAAAAAGTACTGTACGTGCAGGATAATCCCAACTCTATGATCTATAGAGGAATTGCATATTATGGTACCTTCTATAGATCGGAGGGTTGCAATCATCCTATGGAAATGATTTTTGGGCCACAATCTATTTACGTTGTGGCCCATCAAATGGACGGTTTGAATATCTATGGTGTGGCATCTAAAGTACTTTTAAATTGTAGCCTATCAAATGGACGGTTTGGATCATCCTATGGCGTAGCCCATACATTACTTTTTGAAAAATAATGGACTATACGAGCGCACACCATATAAAATCTCATCACTCATAAGATAGAAGTTGCCTTTATTTGGGCGAGGGAGATTTTCAAAGGATTTAATGTTGCCTTACAGTGATGGTTCGATGGAGAGATTTTTTGGATTTTTAAGGGTAATATGCTACTATAACGAGGGACAATGCCCAATGGATTATGGGTAAAAGAAAACATAAAAAGTTACTTCAGGGACAAAACTGTACTAATGGAAATTATGAAATTTTGGAGGAATCTTGTAGATATGTTTCGATCCAAGGGGTTTCTAGTAGTTTTCCCAAAAAAGAAAAACACTTATAAAAATACAAGAAAAAAATGGCATTAATGAGGGCAGGGAGGGGCGGGGCCAACTCCATCCCATTCTTCTCCCCTTCCCCGCACCAGGGAATTTTTTAAATCCCCTTCCCCTTCCCCCCTCAAATCGGGGAATTCCCTCCCCAAGCGGGGTGGGGCGGATCCCCGCTTCCCCGGGTGAAATTGCCAACCCTACTTGAACCCACCCTATTCAATTTATTGTTTGAGAGGACCTTCAATCTAATGAGTAATGACGCTCCTTCCTTGTAGGGCTGCAACTCGGGTCGGGCGGGTCGGGTTTTGGAGAACCCAACCCTACCCGAGAAATATCTCGGGTCGGGTCGGGTTTTTTTTCGGAAAACCCACGATTCCCAAACCCGGCCCTACCCATGATAAATCTCGGGTCGGGTCGGGTTTTTTCACGTTGACGCAAATTTTTAAGGAAAATTCTTGTTTGGCAAGGCAACTCAACTCATAGAAGCAAAAATTACACTCACATTACACTTGAATCAAACAATGATGTAATTACACTCACATCACATTTGAATCAAACAATGCTGTAATCAAACAATGTTGTAATTACAATCAAACAATGCTGAATCAAACACTTGAATCAACTCAACTCATAGAAGCAGAAATTACACTCACATACAGTAACAGTGGGTGTGTGGGTTTTCACTTTTAACTTTGGGATAATTACATTTACACCCCCTCTAGTTTCTGACACATCTACTTCCACCCCTATAGTTTAAAACGTGACAAATACACCCCTGTAGTTTCAATTTGTTTAAGGTTTGCCCCCTCAGCTGAAGGTCCGTCCATAGATTGAAGGGTTAGGATGATCCGATGGAGCTGATTTTTTGGGCACACCATATCTATGTCAGGACCCATCAAATGAAAGCTTTGGATCATCCAAATAATGTGGGCCCCTACCCGAATCCAAACACTACCAAAAAATCATCCAAATAATGTGGGCCCACATTGTTTGGATGATCCAAAGCGTTCATTTGATGGGTCCTGACATAGTTAGGGTGTGCCAAAAAAATCAGCTCCATCGGATCATCCTAACCCTTCAATCTATGGACGAACCTTCAGCTGAGGGGGCCTACCTTAAACAAATTGAAACTACAAGGGTGTATTTGTCACGTTTTAAACTATAGGGGTGGAAGTGGATGTCTCAGAAACTAGAGGGGTGTAAATGTAATTATCCCTTTAACTTTTAACTAACAATAGAAAAAAATGTACATACTATAACTTATGTAACTCGGGTCGGGTCGGGTCGGGCCCCTTCAAACCCGGCTCGACCCGAGATTCATGCGGGCTTTTGGATGCTGAACCCGGCTCGACCCGAAACCCATGAAACCTGAACCCGACCCAGGCTATTTTCGGGTCGGGTCGATGCGGGTCGGGTTTTACCCGGCTCGAGTTGCAGCCCTACTTCCTTGCAAAGACATGCCCATTGTAGGCAGTTCACCCGTCATGTTCTCTTTAATGTTTTGACGAGTCAAGTGGTCCCACTGAGTGACTTATAGGCTGATCTTTGAGAGCGGACCCCACAAGGAAATAAGTGTCCTGTCTAATGAGTAATGACGCTCCTTCCATATAAAGACATGTCCATTGTAGGCAGTTCACCCGTCATGTTCTCTTTAATGTTTTGACGAGTCAAGTGGTCCCACTGAGTGGCTTATAGGCTGATCTTTGAGAGCGGACCCCACAAGGAAATAAGTGTCCCGGCTAATTCTCTTTTGCCATGTTCATTTGTTGTGCTACAACATCATAAATAGGTAGTACCCCAAAAATCATTTCGATAGGATGATTCTAACCTATGATATTTTCATAATGTGCAGTCTCTCTATAGATTGGAGGGTTAAGATCATCCCATCGAACTTATTTTTGGGCACAACCTATTTATGTTATAGGCCAATAAATGAACGGTCTGGATCATCCCATAAAGCGGGGCGTATTGTACTTTTAAAAAAATACGTGACTAAAACGTATAAAATCGAGAGAGAGAGAGAGAGAGAGAGAGAGAGAGAGAGAGAGGGGGGGAGGGAAAGTGGGAGAGATAGATTTGGAAGGGCATGAGTGAGGAAACCACAACGAGACTAACAAATTGACTCCAAGTCCTGCTGCCGTGTGTCTCAAACCTTTCTTTACTTCGTTTTAGGTTTTCCTTTTAAAAGGTATTGGAGTCTGCTATCTTCACCTCCATCCTTCTCTTTAAAGAATGGGTTGGATTTCTCAAATCAAAACCCCAGCTTTTCAGTTGGTTTTAATATTATGCTACTTGGCCATCTTTGTAAGATCGGTAAATGATGAAGGAAAATGGCTATTGGAGTTCAAGAAGGATCTCATTGACAACAATCACGAGCTTCGAGGATGGAATTCATCCCATCTAACTCCTTGCCATTGGAGAGGGATAAGCTGTATCCACAACTCTAAGGTAACTTCCATCAATCTCCAATCCTTTAATTTGTCAGGCCATTTGTCTTCCACTTTCTGTGAGCTACGTCACCTCACAACATTTAATATATCAAACAACATGATTTCCGGTCCTGTCCCTAAGGAACTTGCGAGCTGCAGTGATTTGCAAGTTCTAGACCTTAGCAATAATAAGCTCCACGGGGAGATACCACGCGAGCTTTGTGGTATGTCTTCCCTGAGGAAACTTTCCTTGTCTGATAATCATCTTGAAGGTAAAATCCCAACGGAGATCGGAAACTTGTCTTCTCTCGAAGAGCTTTTCATTTCTAACAATAATCTCACTGATGTAATTCCTTCATCAGTTAGAATGTTGAAAAGGCTTCGGGTTTTCGATGTGGGTTGGAACTCTCTCTCGGGTACAATACCTGTTGAAATCAGTGAATGCGATAACCTTGAGGAATTGAGCTTGGGATGGAATAAGCTTGAAGGTTTTATTCCTAGGGAGCTTCAAAGACTTCAGAATCTAACCATTTTAAGTCTCGATCAGAACTATCTATCTGGTGAGATTCCTCCCGAGCTCGGGAATTGCCGAAGCTTAGAAGATCTTGACTTGGGTAACAACGATTTCATTGGTAGGATTCCCGTGGAGTTTGCTCAGAGTAAGACTCTTCAATTACTTAGTATCTTTGGCAATCAGCTAACGGGATTCATTCCGGAAGAGTTGTGTCAGATTCAATCTCTTCGGTTTCTCTATCTCAGTCTAAACCATTTATCTGGAAAGATACCCCGTGGGCTCGAGAATTGTAGTAGCTTAGAGCATCTTCTGTTGGGTTTCAATAATTTCACTGGAAACATTCCCAAGGAGCTTGGAAAGTTATCTAGCTTAATGATGATTGACTTGAGTAACAATCATTTCACTGGAGACATTCCCAAGGAGCTTGGAAAGTTATCTAGCTTAATGATTATTGACTTGAGTAACAATCATTTCACTGGAGACATTCCCAAGGAGCTTGGAAAGTTATCTAGCTTAATGTTACTTGGCTTGAATTACAATAATTTCACTGGAGACATTCCCAAGGAGCTTGGAAAGTTATCTAGCTTAACGGCTCTTTTCTTGGATGACAATAATTTCACTGGAGACATTCCCAAGGAGCTTGGAAAGTTATCTAGCTTAAAGGGTCTTTCCTTGGATAACAATCATTTCACTGGAGACATTCCCAAGGAGCTTGAAAAGTTATCTAGCTTAAAGTTTATTTACTTAAGTAACAATGATTTCACTGGAGACATTCCCAAGGAGCTTGGAAAGTTATCTAGCTTAGAGGATCTTGACTTGAGTAACAATAATTTCACTGGAGACATTCCCAAGGAGCTTGGAAAGTTATCCAACTTGAAATATTTCTATGCTGAGTCCAATGGATTGAACGGAATGATTCCAAGCGAATTGGGAAATTGTAGTAGTGCTGTCAAAATTAGTCTTTCTAAAAATCAGCTGACAGGGTACATTCCTAAAGAGCTGAGTCAAATTCAGACTCTTAATGTGCTCCGTCTTTCCTTTAACCTTCTACAAGGGAGTATTTCTCCAGCTTTTGGAGAAATGGTGCATGGTCTTTCATTTTTAGATTTTTCTTCGAACCTTATAGATGGAACCATACCCTCATCTATATGTAAAATAAAAATTCTGGAAGTTGTTGATTTCTCGAATAATCGTTTATCAGGAGAATTGCCTGATTGTTGGCAAGATTCGCCTAAACTGGCCATTATGAACTTTGAAAATAATACTCTCTCTGGAAATATTCCTAGCTCATTGGGTTCTTTACTTGGTCTCAAATATTTGCAATTGGGAAATAATAATTTCTCCGGAGAAGTGCCATTGTACTTGAAAAAATGTGTGAGCTTGGTACTTGTTGATCTTGGTGGGAATAGATTAACAGGAAATATACCGACATTTATAGGAGAAAGTCTATCAAATCTGGAGGTTCTCCGCCTACGATCAAACATGTTTGATGGGAGAATTCCTTCAGAGCTATCGTATCTTACTTCTCTCCATGTCTTGGATCTCGCACATAATCGTCTTTCGGGAACCATACCACGATGTTTCAGCAATTTCAGCGCCATGGCCGTGACACAGAAATCAAGCAACAATCATAATTTCACATCTTGGTTGGATGGTTACGAAATGCACATTTCGTTAGTCACGAAAGGGACAGAACGTTTATATACAACGATACTTTCACTTATGATAAGCATTGACCTTTCAAGTAATTATATAAGTGGAGATATCCCTGAAGAACTAACGGGTCTTTTTGGATTACATAGCTTGAACTTATCTGGAAATCATTTGACAGGAATGATCCCACCAAAGATTGATTGCTTGCAATCATTGGAATCCCTTGACTTATCAAGAAACCAGCTCTCTGGTACAATTCCTCCGAGCATGCCTGCTCTAACTTTTTTAAGTTTCTTGAACTTGTCAGAGAACAACTTGTTAGGGAGAATTCCATCTGGGCGTCAGTTTGATACTTTCAATTCATCTATTTATTCTAGCAACCCTGGACTCTGTGGGCCTCCCCTCGCAAAAAAGTGCTCAGAAGATGAAATTCCTCAGAGTCCATTGGCTACCGGTGGCGACAAAGATGTGGATGGATTTATATGGTTTTATGCTGGCCTGGCACCGGGACTCGTCGTAGGGCTTTTGGGCGTCTGTGGTATGTTTTTGTTGAAGAAGTCTTGGAGATATGCCTACTTTCGATTCATTGATGATATGAGCGATATGTTGATTGTGAGTGCAACTATAAAGATGCGTAGAATCAGAAAGAAGTTGATTGGATAGTAGGTCAGGTGGTGTTTGTAAGCAGTTTCTACGAAAATGCCATGGTAAAATAATAAATAGTATTGTATTTTTTTTATCTACACTTTTGGAAATAAGGGAAATAATAATAATAATAATAAAGAGTAGTATTGTTTTAAGCAGTTTCTACTATCTTCAAGTTACTACATGTTGGTAAAAATTTTAGTACATTTCCCACCTATGTATGAGGTCTAAACATTCATCTGGTGTGACCCATTGTAGATTATTCGTAGCCCTAAAGTATACCAGGGAAAATCCTTCGTCGTAAAATTTACACCCATTTTTGTTCCTCTCCAGTTCTACTGAAAGACATTTCTGTTCTCTTATACACTTGTAGATTTCAGCATAATTTTCTGCAAAATCAGTTAACTGCCGTTGATTTGGTAGTCTCAGGTGCTTTGCCATTTTGTAACTAGTCTCCATGGAGACATAGATGTGTTAGGATAAATAACCTTCCTTCACATGTAGCAAAATAGGGGTATGTTTGTTATTTTAATTTAGGGAAATGATAAATGTGCCCCCTTTTCTTCTCCAGGCCACACCATGTAGTGTAAAAAGACTCATAAATACGCTAGAGTGGGTGGCCCGGGAAGAAAAGGGAGCAAATATATCACTGCCCTTTTAAAGAATAGTTATTAATACAGGTGGCATAAGAATTGGAGAACTCCGACAAGGGTATGTCTTTCTAGCAGGTCTAATTTTCTGACCCAAACGCCATAATTTACAAACCTCCCTGTGTCTAGCAGTCTGATTCGCATGACCCAAGAGCTATTTGCAACTTGGCACATGTTTGGCTACTATGAAAAATTATTCCATGAAATATTCGGGGTCCCAATTGTAAACGATGTTAGGAGGAGGGAAGGGGAGAGACGTTTTGCCTCACAAGTAGGGAGAGCACAAGAAATAAATACCTAAACAACTGTGTACAGGGAGAGCATACAAAAAAACCCTATTTTTAAAATTACTATACGGCCCACTTTATGGGATGCTCCAGACAGTTCATTTCTAGGGGCCATTTGGATACGCGGATTTTAGAATCCATGTTTTTAGTTTGAAAACAGTGTAAAAGAGAATTGAACATGAATGCACTGTGCAAAGGAAAACGTGAAAGCAACACTCTACAAAATTGATTCACGTTACTGTTTATGTATATTCAAGTGTTGTAGTTCCAAATAACCAAAACTCCTCTATCGACTTTATCTAGATAAACACAACCTCTTTAATCTAAGCTATTAGAACTCCTAAATAAGTAGGACTCCTAGCTAATGGCTATCGGTAGACTAAAGCAAAACCAAAAAACTCTAAAGAGTCGGTGGTGACTCTATTCACACTTAGGTGCAATATTTTTGGGACATGCCTCAATTTGATAGCTGAAATTCATACAATTTTTGCAGGCTATCAGTCTCCAATCGTATTCAACCTTCTGATTGTGGATCCCATTTGGAGTATGAATAGGTATAACCTCAGGATAGGAAGCACCCGCTTCAACTTCAATACATAAACACGCAAAGTGCAATCTTGTTGCCTCCGAGGTTTGAGAATCCATGTACAAGGGATTTCCAATATCGCTGGCAATCTTGCTAAACCTCATAGATAAGTCATCTTTTTTAACTTAAACTATTTGGCGATCAAATTTTTTTTTCCTGACAGGATAAGTTTCCCTAATCACTCTCTTAGTCCCTTTTTGGATTGCCTGAATTTTATGGAATTGTTTTGAAAACAAAAATATTTCTAAGATTTCCAACTTTTATTACGCGTGAGAAAAGATAACTTGAACCCACCCTATTCAATTTTCAGTTAGAGAGGACCTTCAATTTATGATAATAATTGACATAAATTCATCAGAAATGTTTTTCTTTAAATCCAAAAATGGCCCACGGCTTCGTTTCTTTATTTACACCCATTTTACATCAAAAGAAACAGAGCCTGAGTAAACTTTATTTATAAAACATAATAGTATGCCCTCTAATAAATAATATTGGAGATGAAAGGATATGATATCCTCATTATTTAAAAATTTTCAAATTGGCTTTTGATAGCTTGTTAATTGTTATAAATTTTTAACAGAGAAACTGCCAAAAGTTTAAAATAGAGGGCTACTGATGTCAAAACAGGGGAGCTAAATCCAAAATGGCAATGTAGTGTTAAATCCAACTGTTTTGGGTTTTAGGCTCAGACTCTCAGTGACTTTGGATTGACAGGTCATGCTTTAGATTCGATTGGAATGGATTGAGAGGTCATGCTTTAGATTCGATTGGAATGGATTGAGAGGTCATGCTTTAGCAAAGGAAAATGCCAAAAGAAACTCGGACGCTCCTTCCTTACAAAGACAAGTCCATTGTAGGCAGGTCACCCGTCAGGTGCTTTTATACCTGTCACTTTTTGTTGACAACAACTGCCACATCGTCTTAATCAAGGTTTTTAAATTTCGGGTTCCGGTCGAAATAGGGGAAAGTCGAAACGTTACTTTATTTCCACGGAAATTTCGAAATTTCGTTTACCTGAAATTTTCACCTAGATTTTTTGATATTTTTTGTTATTATCCCGCAATTTCAGCCGAAATTACCGAAAATTTCGAAATAATTAAGGAGAAGAGATAGACGTTTAACCCATTTCGTCAAATTTCGACCGAAATTTTGGTTCGGTGAGGACCGAAACGCATACCAAAACCAAAATTTAAAACCTTGGTCTTAATCATGTTGGTTGTCCCATCTGCTTAAGAAGTCTGGCCCCGCTCTGATCGGATGATGCTACCTACATCTTTGATGTCCATTCGATATGGGACCCTGAGTCTGTGGTCTAAGAGATCAATGGTCCCTATCCATGTATGACCCAAATATTGATCCTCAGGTGCTTTGATAACTATGACAATTTGTGCCCAGCTAGTGTCATGTGGATGTAATCATGTCCGTTGATCGGAGCTGCTAATGTAAGTAGTCCCTTTCCACTCAGCCCCAACTTGATCTGTTGATGCTAACCATTTGATCTATTAGTTCTTTGAGGATGAATGCAAATTGAAGCTTTCGGACCATAATCTAGTGTTCTAGAAAATTGACACAACTTGATGCTTTTCCAAACTTTTCCCAGAAAATTCCTGCAATCCGAACCGGGACTAAATAAGAAAAGAATCAGCTCGTTGCCAGGTGGTTACCGGTTTCGTTCTTTATTAGGAAAAAATTGTTCCTAATGTCAGTTTGTAAGTTTGCATTAGGGAAATAAGTGACGTACAAAATCTTTATACCGCCTTTTACCTTACAATTCACAAAATAGCTGGTATAAAACCCGAGTTTTTATATGGTGTAAGGCCTTGTAGTCCCGTATTTTCCGAAAAGTATTGTGGGGATCACAACATAGGATGATCCAAACCGTCCATGTGATGGGCCACAATGTAAATAGGATGTGCCCAAAAAATCATTTCCATAGGATGATCCCAACCCTCCAATATATAGAAGAACTGCAAATATGGAAACATCTATAGATCGGAGGGCGAGGATCATCCTATGGAAATGATTTTTCGGGGAACAACCTATTTATGTTGTGCTCCATCACATGGACGGTTTGGATCATCCTATGATATGATCCGTACAATACTTTTTGAAAAATACGGGACTGTAACTCTGTAAGGGCTTACACCAAATAAAAACTCATAAAACCCATTAATTTATCGTGACTTTTTATACAGTGAACTCAAGCATATGAGAAGAAAAGGAAAATTAATAGGGCCTACATTATTGGGTAATCCAGAAGGAAAATGATCAATCCTTCCCCTGGTCATTCCTTGTTGAGTAAAAACAGCAATAACAATAAACTTCGTGGGGGATGGCCGGAGGAAAAAGAGGGGGTTAATAAATCACTTCCCAATCTAAATCATTCAAAAGCGGGGCCCTGAGGTAGATCCATATGATGATCCTAATGCTCATATATGTGGAGGTTTAAAATTGACAGCACGTGGTACAAGGATTGAATAAATGGTGGAGACACAAGTAATTGGCCGTTATGCCATAGGAATCATTACCGCAGGTCACAAATGGGGGAGGTGCAAGGCAGGCCAACTAAGGACTTTCTAAAAGACTTCGTTTCCCAACTTATGTAGGTAGCTACTGGGAAATAAATCCCGAGGATACAATTTCTATGATGTGATCAAGAGTTGGACCCCAAGTTCGTGCAACCAGTGTGCCCGCACTTAGAAAAAAGAGAGAAGAGTTAGAGAGTAGTGTGCATTTTAAAATGTAGAGTGAGATAAGAAGTCAAAGTGGAGGCGAAAGCATTGGATTTGTCTAGAATTACATATCGAATAATAATGGAATAGGTTACAGTAGAGTTTGGTTGCGCGGCATAGACTCGGAGAGTAGCTAAAAAAGTGTGGGTGTCATTACCAATATAGAGTGAAGAGAGAGGGGAGAGAGAAAAAGATAGAGACAGGCACAATTTTCAAGATGTTTCAACAAAATTGTCTCTGTTTTGGTAGAATTGGTTTGAAAATGAGAAGAAGAGGAGATAAATGCCACATTGGGAGATAAGCAATAATTATGCCAGAAACATATTGAAATTTTAATGCAATATTGGCAGCCAAATGAAGGATCGACTTTACTTTTCTCTTTAGAATTCCAATGGATACCAAGCATTTGTGTAATCAAACAATGCCTTGTAAAAGGTAAAAAGGCAAGCACACTTTCAAACGAAAAGTACCTTTTCATAGGGTTTTGCTAAATGGCACTTGTTATGGTGCATAAGAAATGATATTTTACACATCTTTTGATAATAAATTCACAAAAAATGAGTATTCTTATCAAACAGTCTGTAAAATAGATTGGAAAATATCATTCCCAATGCACCCGGGTAGCTATCTTCCTATAAAATAAGTCTTTTAAATAATTAGAATACCTTTTCACAAAATTTTATGGTGTGACACGGGTAGCTATCTTCATTTAATTCATCTAAAGTGACTGTTCTCTTTTGCAAGGAATGAAGATATTTGCTAATATCTTTCCTCTTTCCTTTTTTTTTTGCGAGGATCCAGTTGGAGACACACCAGATCAACGGTCCTGATCACGTTCATCAAGATGAGTTCATCTTCCTAGTCAATCATATGAGGATTGAATAAAGGACGGTGATAAATCGACCCCTAATATCTTAAATCGACTACATCTCTCTCTCTCTCTCTCTCTCTCTCAGATATTGGGGTCGATTGAAGATATATGTGGGGGTCGATTTATCACTGCCCTTAAATAAATGGCTGGTGGGCCTTCTATATGAACTTATGACTTTATGAGAAATGGCTGAAAAAGAGAAGATAATGTCTCTCTTTATTTGGTTGTGTCTCTTCACCTTCCACTTCTCTTCCACCATTCCACTCTCCTAAATTCAGTACTACAGTAATTTCAAAATCAAAGTACACTTCTGCTTTTCATTCAAAAGAAATCTCGTTAACAAGAAGAAAATCGGTTTTCATAGCCTCCTCTCTTCTCGCTTCTTTTCTCCCTACAAATCTCAACTTCAATCCATGGTTTCGCATTGCAAGGGCAGAAGATGACGAGTTTCAGGAAGACGAAGAACGAGTTGTTCACATATTCCAGGTTCTCTCTCTCTCTCTCTCTCTCTCTCTCTCACTGGGCCAGTTAAGTGGGTGACTCGGACGAGGCATGTTTTATGAGTCGGGTGATTTAAACCCACCATGGAGATTGGTGGGCCACAGATCACAGATGTACACTTGAAATAGATAAATTTGAGCACAAGGGTAGGCTTCACTTTGACTAGACCTGGCAAACGGGTGGGTCGGGCCGGGTCAACCCGCGGGTGGTGCGGGTGCGGGTCACACGGGTCAGAATTTTGGTGACCCGCATTTTTGCGGGTCAGAAATTTGATGACCCGCGTGGCCCGCGGGTGGGCCGGGTTAACCCGCGGGTCACCCGTAAATATAAGCAAATATAATATGGGATTTAAATTCTCCTGATTTGACGTGATTTGACCCACCCAAGTTTTCCCCGTAATTGTAATAACTCTACACATGTTTGTAATTGTAATAACTCTACACATGTTTGTCGTATTTTTCTCGTTATTTTATAATTACATAACCATTTATCCGTAATTTTTCATCTAAAACTTTATAACTCAGTTATTTACTTTTCTTTTGTGTAATGATTACGTTTTTTTGACTTTTTCTTTTTTGCTAGAAACCTTCGCCTCTGTGCGCATCTTTGCACAGCGTTAAAAAAAAAAAACGAAATGTTACCAACACTACTGTACTGAGGGCACTCTCACTTTTTTAAAGGTATGGTATGGCCCACACCATCGGATGATCCAAACCGTCCATTAGATGGGCCATAGGCAAAATAGGTTATACTCCAAAAATCATTTACATCTGATGATTTTCCAAGAGCTGATAACATTCTGCAATAAATTCTTAAAAATTACTTTAAAATGCGGGTGCCCGCGGGTTGACCCGGCCCAACCCTTGTTTTTGCGGGTTGGGTTGCCCGCGGGTCAAATTTTGGCGGGTCACTAAAACCCAGACCCGTGCCCGCAAATTTGCGGGTGGGCCGGGTCAACCCGCGGGCATGGGTCGGTTTTGCCAGGTCTAACTTTGACTAGGGTTTTAGGCTTACTTGAGTCCAATCATCAGTTTTGGACTCACAATCTGTTTTGGATCCTCTTGAGCGGTTGCAACATGTGCCCTGTTCGTTTGGGATTATGACAACCGATTGCCACCCCCAATCCGGTTATTGGACCCAAAATTAATGTTGGGTCCAATAATCGGACTCGGACTGGGGAGTGACAATCCGTTGGCACAATCTCAAATGAACAGGGCCTTAATATTGAGGAGGATTAGTAGGATGAAAGTGTTCTGATTTTGTAATGACACCTCGTCCCGTTCATGCTTTGTATTAGTTCTGATTCAGTTAATAAAAAAATTGACTTGTGGGCTAAGAATATAACAGAGAACATGACCTTGGATAGGATAGGACGGAAGAAATTGATCCATGTTAACGAACCCAACTGAACTAATGTCAGGATTAGACTTAAGTCAATTTGACCTGGGTAGATCCTTTCACCTTTTTCATGAAATTTTTCTAAAGGATTCATTAGCCGACCCAGCTAGTTTGGGACAAAGGCTTAGTTGAGTTGAGTTAATAAAAAATTTGACTGTTTACTTCTGTATCTCTCGTTTTTTTTTTTTTTTTAAGCTGTAATTTATCTAAGAACCGGGGGCAGCAACTGAAATTTGATTGATAGAAACAAAGTAGTAGTAGCGTTCAAAAAAAATAAAAATAAAAATAAATAATGAAGTACTAGAGGTGGACATGAGACCGGACATGAGACCGGACATGAGACCTTACCTAGTTACCTCTGAAACCCATACAAAATACTATAGAAACCACACCTCAATATAAAATACTTAACTAACTATAACTTTAGGAATACCAAGTTGATCACATCTAACAGCCCCTCTGATTCCCCTTGGGAGATCCAACCTTTTCCAAAAAGTGTCATTAAGTCTATTAGTATTTTGTATGGGTTTATCATAATTCAAGGAATATCATAAAAAAATCTGGATTTTATTCATTATTTAATATTTTCCCTAAATTTCAGCCGAAATTTTGTACGAGATAAAATATTACTTTTTTAATTTCGTTAGATTTCGTCCGAAATTTCGGTTTCGGTCCTCACCGACAATCCGAAACTGAAATTCGAAACCATGTTTAGAACAAGCATGATTAGCCAACGAATCTGCAGCACAATCACCTTCTCTATACGTATATCTTCTTTCACATTTTTTGGTTACAACTTCCCTCCAAGTACCTTCATAGCTTAATTCCAAAGAGAGATTCTACAAGCATAAACCCATTTATGTCTGCATGATCTATAATATCATTATTGTAATTGGGTTGTCCTTTATATGTTGCAGGAAGCTTCGCCTTCTGTGGTTTTCATCAAAGACATTGAAATAGTAAAAGACCCCAGAAAAAGCTCCAACCAAGTTGCAATAAGCGAGGATGAAAATGAAAAGGTTGAAGGTACAGGTTCTGGATTCTTATGGGATAAGATTGGCCATGTCGTAAGCATTCTATTCTGCACTTGTGTTTTACGTCTAGAACTATTTTTGCTCGTTTCTTTAGCTGATGAAATCCAAAAAATGCTATTAGTCTAAAGTACTCATTGGGATACCATATAGGTAGATGCTGGATAATACCTTATAGTGATACTATTGTACCATATAATGTATGCATTCAAGAGTATTTCTTTCTTCCTTTATATAATGTAACCCCTCTCATTTATGAAAAACAACATGGTTTGCTGGTCACTAACTATCATGTTGTCGCTAGGTTGGCAACAGATGCCAGAGATCTCCAGCGTTGTGATACGTTTCGGCTATTCTGTGTTCTTATCTTTTGTTGGATGTAATGTCGTTGAGCTTGACTGTGATCACTGTTTTTGTAAGGAACTTATGTTTGATATATCAAGTTTCTCGACGATTATGTAGCCTTTTTCTCTTCATTTCAGGTTTTTCTTCTAGACACCGATGGTAATACCATTGCAAAGGAAGGGAAACTTATAGGTTTTGATCCTGCATATGATCTAGCTGTTCTCAAGGTATCAAATTGAGCTACTCATTTAGTTTCTTAAGACTGTAATTAATAGTAGTTTCAATAACTTTCATACATTATATTATGCATATCTATTAGGAGGCTAACTTGATAAGATATAGTTAATGAAGATACCGACCCTTCTTAATTGTGAGTCAATCCTAAAAAATGAATTGGTTTCTTAGTAAAGTTAGTAATTCAGATCAAGAAAAGAAAATGCTACCCGTTCCAGGCTAGTAATGTAAAATCAACTTGAAAATGCTTATTTTGGTATTGGGTCCACAGGTTGACGTTGAGGGAAACAAGCTAAAGCCAGCACTTATCGGTTCTTCTCGTGATTTACATGTGGGACAGAGCTGCTTTGCAATTGGGAATCCATATCGATATGAGCATACTTTAACTACAGGGGTATGACTTTTCTTGGATTTCAAACATATGTAATTGTGTTAGTTGCTTAATTTCTTTCTCATAGCCCCTTTCCTAGTCATTCTGCTATCTTCTTCAAAGAACATCAAACACCTCTGCTGTTGGTCAGCTAATGCATCATGTTGTTTCTGATGCCATTAGGAGGATTAGGTGCACGCTACTATTGGAGATTTTGATTAAGCCTGTGATGAAATAAAGAGGAATTTTGGAGAATGATTATGTCAACAAAGGAGTTTGAAGATAATAACAGACCAATTGTATGGACGTGATTCTATCTTTTTCGGTGAAACAATCCAAGAATTTAAACATAAACTAAAATGTTACTTGAGAAGAACTAAAATAAGTTACCATTCAAAAAAAAAAAAAAAACTAAAATAAGTTGGTGTGGAAATTTCCCTGATCTGAGGTTGGAGATTTGGAGGACTGTTCCCTACATCTATTCATTCTGTTTGTGTCCTATGCCATGATTTTTCAGACATCAATTAGATTTACATATGTTCTTACTAATTATTAAGTCAAATTGCAGGTTGTGAGTGGGTTAGGCAGGGAGATACCCTCTCCTAATGGAAGGGCCATTCGAGGAGCTATACAAACAGATGCTGCTATTAATGCTGGTAAGAGTTTGTATATTCACTTTATCTTCTACAAGATGCAACTATGTTTTTCCCATTCATCTTTCTATGCATGTAAAAGCATGTTATGTGTTTTGCTATCAAACAACTTTATCATGTTTCTTGCCCTGCAATAGTTTTGTTCTGCCATTTTAGTTAAGGTAACTTCAATAATTGGAGAGATCGTTTTATTGTATACATGAAATACAATTTTTTGGACATCAAACAACTTCACTTTCTATTGCCTGGGTAAAGATTCTTCCTTTCTTTAGATTCATATCTAGCTGTGAATTGTGAAGATGCTGGCAAAGAGATTTGTGCCTCTGGTGAGAAGAATGTGCCAGCTTCTCCGCAATGGACGGCTCCTGATCAAGGATTCTTCAAACTCAATTTTGAGGGTTCTAGCTTTGGCAATCCAGGGCCATCTGGGATTTGGCGAGTTCTCAAGGATGACAAAGGGATGACTAGATGGGCATTTTCAGGTCCTATAGTAGTGGCTGATTCAAATGAAACGGAATTAAAAGCTGCCTTACAAGGTATCATATGCTCATATGCAAGCATCCCAAGTAGGTTGATTGTTGAAGGGGACTCTCTTAATGTAGTCAGATGGATGGATGACAGTCACCCCATTCTTTGAGATTTGCTGATATGATCAAAGAGATTCAGGAGCGCCGATCTGATTTCCATGTCCGCTTTCTTCATGTTAAAAGATCTGCAAATAGTGTTGTTGATAGTCTTGTTTGCGAGGGAGTAGGCAAGGCCATTTTAGAGTTTTTTTATTTCTTGCCTCCCTGATTTTGCCTGTTCTCTTTATTTGCTTTTGTTTTTGCTTTTACAGCTTCTGACCATCTCGGTCGTGGGCCTCCTCTCGTTCTCTTTCTTTTAATAAAATCTTTCATTATCATTCAAGAAAAAACATTTAGTCAGAAAAGTGTACATAAAGAGGGAAGTCCCATTATTTAAACAAGGGAATGCAGATATCATTTCCCTAGCTTTTTTCTCATTAATGATGTCCAGAGGAACTTCAGATCGAGTTAGATGGCAATCCTTATTTCCTCTTTCAGAATGAACAATCATCAATAGAAGGCAAACCAGCTTCCAAATTAGCTAATCATTCAGTTGGCTTTTCTAACAGCTTTGGAAGAAACAGAAACAATTCTTAAGGGCTGATAGTAAACTTGAATCAGATGCTTGGAGGCATGCCACAAGAAGCTATTACTTGAAAATAGTTGAGTCCCTCAATTGCACAAGGGACATAATGCAACCCTCTCTCCAGGATTCGACCAAGCCTCGACTTTAAATCTCAAATGGATTTCCTTTATGTCACTTAATAAATCCACTCTTCCCTGGGTAAAAAAAGAAGAAGAAGGGACCGGGATATGACTTGTGGATAGCCCACTAACACAATCTGTAATAAATTTGTAAACAGAAATGATTTTTGCTCTCCACTCTTTTGATATGTGGCGAACCTCGGCATGGTGCAGGAAGAAAGGACCAAGATTTTTGTTGTTTTTGTTCAGTCTTTCTGGCTCAGGGTATGCCCGGGCTAGCTTTATTCGATACTATGTAATGCCAGTTGGGACTCCTGGTCTACAATGTAATTTTCATAGTATCAATAAAAATATGTCAACTTTCAAAAAAAAAAAAATTGTGGCGAAAAATGCTTGTTGTCTTTTAGTGTTAAAAGGGCTGTCAAAAGGTTATTTACAGTTCCCAAAAAAGTCAGACAAGGCCAGTTAAAAATAAAACGATATGTTGCTTTCCCAGCATATCAAAAGAGTGGATTGTGAAAATCATTTTCCATTTGTAAATATCAACAATCCTATTGAAGATAGATTAAACAAACACAAAAATAGATTTTAACAGATAAAAAGCGATGGGTATACACGTACGTCTGTTAATTAGAGAAATAACCTATTGTTTCAAGTTAAAACAAACTCTTTATAAATAAGAGGAATTAACTCTTGTTAAATTTAGTCAAATTAACTGAAATAAACAAGTTTAAACTTGCTAGCAGTTCATTTGGTTCTCCTCGGCAATCTTGACTTCGTGAAGCTCTAGGTGGTTACACTAAGGTGCAGACCTTCTGATCTTTGGTCTTTTCCCGGGTTTGCCCCTCCCTCTCTTCTAGCATCCTCCAATGTGTGCACTCATTACTCAAGGGCCCTTATATGCTCTAATTGCACTTTTAGTTATTTTTTCTTTTTGAAAAGCATCATCAATGGTTTATTTTCATTGTTGAATTTTGTCCGATTGCTATGTTCTTAGTAGGTAAGATTACAGGACCATTCTTAGTTAAGGAAATCATGTCAAACCTGGTTTGAAATGTCGATCATATTTTTGAACAGGAAACTCAGGTGGACCATTAATCGATTCTTATGGTCATGTAATCGGAGTTAACACGGCTACTTTCACTCGAAAAGGTAAAAATAAATTCTCCCCACACAGTATCTTTCTCATTTTTTCTATATGTGATACTAAAACACGAACACGCAATGGTATGTCACTTCATTATAAGCAGGAACAGGCATATCATCTGGCATAAATTTTGCAATACCCATCGACACTGTCGTCCGAACTGTCCCTTACCTAATTGTGTATGGAACTTCTCTTAGCAACAGGTATTGATTGCATTCCATCATTTGGGCCTCTCATGCATCAACTTCTCCTTTTATTTTATATACTTTTTTAAGGTCCATACTAAGATTAGGATCATAATACTTCAGCTTTCCAATGTGATTACTGTAAAAAAAACCGAGATATAATGCTGAGTGAGTGAAAGTTATCGAAGAAGAGCAATAAAGCTTGTAGTAGTGATTCCTATCTTTAAACTATTTGGCCATCCATCTTTTTGCTTTCTAATAGGATATGTGGTTTGAGGGAAGGATATAATTTCCTTTTCCAGTGAGTAAATTTTAAGTATAAAACATTATAATAGGCCCTCCAAAAGGGTGGCCAGTGCACGAGGCTCCCGCCGCTGTGGGGTCTTGGGAGGGCTACGCAGCCTTATCCCTACTTTGTAGAGAGGCTGTTTCCATGACTCAAACCCGTGACCACCAGGTCACAATGGAGGAACCTTACCGTAGCGCCAAGGCTCACCCTCTATAACAGGCCCTCTAATAAATAATATTCGAGTTGGAAGGATATCTTGTCATTATTACAAATTATTAGTTGTTGCTTGTTATTTCTTTATTTTCATTTATGAAAAAAAAAGTTTTGCTTGAAATATTGGACCCAAAATTTACATTTTTGCTCTATTTTTATTTTAAATTATGTTATTGCTCAGGACATAAAGCTCCTAATTTCCTTTTGAACTAATAATTCTTGTGCTTTTGTTTGCTCGTGTATTTCTTGACAGATTCAATTTTTTAATTAAATTTGGACCATTTCTTGATTTGTGCGTGAGGGACATGCTAATCAGTGGTTTGTATTCTTTGTAATTCCTTCAAATGTCTCGTGCTAATCAATCCCATGCTCTGGGAAAAACCTGTTTCCAAACGGGCTTTGT
This sequence comes from Tasmannia lanceolata, assembly GCF_043159265.1. Lineage (NCBI taxonomy): Eukaryota > Viridiplantae > Streptophyta > Magnoliopsida > Canellales > Winteraceae > Tasmannia > Tasmannia lanceolata. Next base: position 61,357,596 of record NW_027518692.1, on the reverse strand, counting down.
AGGGCTCTTCAGTCCCATCAGATGTTAGTTTTGACTGTCGAAATCAATGACATCCTATGACAGTCTTTTTATTAAAGACAAGTGGGCTGTTCACCCGTCGTTTTAATGTTTGGGCGGGTCAATTGGTCTCAAATGGTCCAACTCCCAAGACTTATAGACTGATCTTTGAGAGCGGGCCCCACAAGGAAATAAGTGTCAGCAATTCGACCCGTCAAATGGTGCACCGAGGGAGAGAGAGAGGGGGGCCTAGGGGCGTTAAAATTGTAAAAAAATTCGCCTTAAATAACGGATGGAATGGTCCCATTGCGAGAGTCTCCAAGACTTGCTGCCGTGTTTCTACTTTCTAGAACCTTTCTTTTCATGTTTTGGGTTTTCCTTTCTTGTTAGCTACGCCTATTTAAAGAGATATCGGAGTCTGCTATCTTTATCTCATCTTCTTCACCTCCATCCTTCTCTTTAAAGAATGGATTGGATTTCTCAAATAAAAACCCTAGCTTTTCAGTTGTTTTTTATATTATGCTACTTGGCCATCTTTGTAAGATCGCTAAATGATGAAGGAAAATGGCTTTTGGAGTTCAAGAAGGATCTCAATGACAACAATGGCGAGCTTAGAGGATGGAATTCATCCCATCTAACACCTTGCGGTTGGAGTGGGATAAGCTGTATCCACTCTAAGGTAAATTCCATCAATCTCCATTCCTTTAACTTGTCAGGCCATTTGTCTTCCACCTTCTGTGACCTCCGTCACCTCACAACATTTGACATATCACTCAACATGATTTCCGGTCTTGTCCCTAAGAAGCTTGCAAGCTGCAGTAATTTGCAAGTTCTAGACCTTAGCCATAATACGCTTTATGGGGAGATACCACCCGAGCTTTATGGTATGCCTTTCCTGAAGAGCCTTTCCTTGTCTTATAATCATCTTGAAGGTAAAATCCCAATTGAGATCGGAAACTTGTCTTCTCTCGAAGTGCTTTCCATTTCTGACAATAATCTCACTGATGTAATTCCTTCATCAGTTAGAATGTTGAAAAGGCTTCGCATTTTCAATGTGGCTGGGAACCATCTATCTGGTGAGATTCCTTCCGAGCTCTGGAATTGTAGTAGTTTGGAGGACCTTTTCTTGTCTAACAATAGGTTCACCGGGGACATTCCCAAGGAGCTTGGAAAGTTATCCAACTTGAATGCGTTCAATGCAGATACCAACCGGTTGAGCGGAACGATTCCAAGAGAATTGGGAAATTGTAGCAGTATTCGCCAGATTTCACTTCATAAAAATCAGCTCACAGGATTCATTCCCGTAGAGTTGGGTCAGATTCAGAATCTTGAGGAACTCTATCTCAATGAAAATCAGCTAACGGGATTCAAACCGGTAGAGTGGGGTCGGATTCAGATTCTCTATCTCCATGAAAACCATCTATCCGGCAAGATACCTCGTGAGATCGGGAATTGCAGTAGCATAGTGTCACTTACCTTGACTAACAATAATTTCACTGGAGAAATTCCCGTAGAGTTGATTGGAATGCGCTCTCTTCTATTGCTTGATATCTCTCAAAATCAACTAACGGGATTCATTCCAGTACAGTTGGGTCAGATGCAGACTCTTCAGATGCTCGGTCTCAGTGGAAATCATCTATCAGGCCAGATACCTCGTGATCTCATGAATTGCAGTAGTTTAAGTTATCTTCAATTGGTTAACAATACTGTCACTGGAGTCATTGTCATAAAGTTGGTTCAGATTCATTTTCTTCGGTTTCTCGATCTCCATGGAAACCATCTATCTGGCAAGATACCCCGTGAGCTCGGCAATTGCACGAGCTTACAGCATCTTGACTTGTCTCATAATAGTTTCACAGGAGACATTCCCCCTGAGTTGGTTCAGATTCGGACTCTTCAGGTACTTATTCTCTCTCAAAATCAGCTAATGGGATCCATTCCGGTAGAGTTGGGTCAAATTCTTACTCTTCAGTGGCTCGATCTCTATGGAAGCCATCTATCTGGAAAGATACCTCGTGGGCTCGGGAATTGCAGTACCTTAGAGTATCTTGACTTGAGTAGCAATAGTTTCACTGGAGACATTCCCAAGGAGCTTGGAAAGCTATCCAACTTGAAATGGTTCTATTCTGAGTACAATGGATTGAGTGGAATAATTCCAAGAGAATTGGGAAATTGTAGTAGTGTTGTCATGATTAATCTTTCTAAAAATCAGCTAACAGGGTTCATTCCCGAAGAGCTGGGTCAAATTCTTACTCTTCAGGTGCTTCATCTTTCCTTTAACCTTCTACAAGGGAGTATCTCCCCAGGTTTTGGAGAGATGGCGCCTAGTCTGTCTTTTTTAGATTTTTCTTCGAACCTTATAGATGGCTTCATACCCTCATCTATATGTAAAATAAAAATTCTGGAAGTTGTTGATTTCTCGAATAATAGTTTATCAGGAGAACTGCCTGATTGTTGGCAAGATTCGCCTAAACTGGCCATTATGAAGTTTGAAGACAATACTCTCTCTGGGAATATCCCTAGCTCATTCGGTTCTTTACTTGGTCTCAAATATTTGCAATTGGGTAACAATAATTTCTCTGGAGAACTGCCATTGTACTTACAAAAGTGTGTGAGCTTGGAAATTGTTGATCTTGGTGGGAATAGATTAAATGGAAATATACCGACATGGATAGGAGAAAGTCTATCATATCTGAAGGTTCTTCGCCTACGATCAAACATGTTTGATGGGAGAATTCCTTCAAAACTATCGTCTCTTACTTCTCTCCATTCCTTAGACCTTGCACACAATCGTCTCTCAGGAACCATACCACCGTGTTTCGGCAATTTCACTGCCATGGCTGTGACACATAAGTCAAGCAACAATTATAGTTTCACATTTGATTTGGAAAGTTTCCAAGCAGTGGAAAGTTTCCAAGCAAGCATTTTGATAGTCACGAAAGGAAGAGAATTTTTATATACAAAGACACTTTCACTTATGACAAGCATTGATCTTTCAAGTAATAATATAAGTGGAGATGTCCCTGAAGAAGTAACAGGCCTTTTTGGATTGCATAGCTTGAACTTATCTTGGAATCATTTGACTGGAATGATCACACCAAAGATTAATCGCTTGCGACAGTTGGAATCACTTGACTTGTCCAGAAACCAGCTATTCGGTATAATTCCTCCAAGCATGTCTGATCTAACTTTTTTAAGTTTCTTGAACTTGTCAGAGAACAACTTGACAGGGAGAATTCCATCCGGGCATCAGTTTGAAACTTTCAATGCATCTATCTATTCTGGCAACCCTGGACTCTGTGGGCCTCCACTCACAAAAAATTGCTCAGAAGATGAAATACCTCAACCTCCACCGCCTACTGCTGGCGACAAAGATGCGCATGGATTTATATGGTTTTATGCTGGTATGGCACCGGGATTCGTCGTGGGGCTTTTGTGTGTCTGTGGTATTTTATTGTTGAAGAAGTCTTGGAGATACGCCTACTTCCGATTCTTTGATGACATGAACGATTGGCTGGTTGTGACTGCAACAATAAAGATACGTAGAATAAGAAAGAAGTTGATCGGATAGTAGATCAGGTGGTGTTTGTAAGCAGGAAGAAGTTGATCGGATAGTAGATCAGGTGGTGTTTGTAAGCAGTTTCTATGAAAATGCTATGGTAAAATAATAAAGACTACTATTGCTTTTTTAATCTACACTTTTTGCATGTGAGGAAAAAAACCCTCTGTATCTTAGAGTTGGTATAAAGTCGGCAAAAAATTAAGTACATTCGGCACATATGTATGAGATCTAAACGTGGGACCAATTGTAGAATTTTCATAGCTCAAAAGTACATAGGCTCATAAAACAAATTATACTTCCAATTTTACTTCGAAAGAAACGGAGCCTAAGGAAATCTTTCTACTTAAAATGAGCATAAAACAATTTTTACTCATACAAAACACTCTACTAGTGAGCCCAACCATGGTTTCCCGAACCGGTCAAACTATAATAAACCTCTCATTAGGACGTGCTCTGAGGACTACATATCCGAGTTCGAAAGAATTGACCAACAATTTTTTGGTAAGTGTATGAAGAGGAGTCTAAACATGACAATGTTTTAGACTAAAAGGAAGTGTTTCTCCTTTCCGTTCTATGTTTGAACTAAGTACACTGGTTGTTCTCTCTAGTATTATTATGGGAAATGTTATCAGCACTACTGTATTTTGATGAGGGCACTACTCACTTTATTAAAAGTACGGTATGGCCCCCACCATAGGATGATCCAAACTATCCATTAGATGGGCCACAGCCTGTATAGGTTGTGCCCCAAAAATCATTTCCATAGGTTGATCCTAACCCCCGGATCTGAATGTTACAGGGTTGATCCTAACCCCCTATAGATCGGAGGGTTAGGATCAACCTATGGAAATGATTTTTTGGGCACAACCTATTTAGGCTGTGGCTCATCTAATGGACGGTTTGGATCATCCTATGCTTTAGATTCGATTGGAATGGCTTTGGGCCGAAAGTCATATTTTAGCAAAGGAAAATGCCAAAAAGAAACTCAGACGCTCCTTCCTTTATAAGGCACGTCCATTGTAGGCAGTTCACCCGTCATGTTCTCTTTAATGTTTTGACGAGTCAAGTGGTCCCACTGCGTGACTTATAGGCTGATCTTTGAGAGCGGACCCCACAACGAAATAAGCGTCCCGTCGGCCACGTTTGGTAACCATGAAAATTTTTTCATAGAATATTAGTGTTGAGAGGGGAATATTTATACGTGTGAGACTCTTTTTGAAAATTACTACACAGCCCACTTTATGGATAGTGCCCCAAAAATCATTTGGATAGGATGATTCTAACCTATGATGCGGAGTCCCTCTATAGATTGGAGGGTTAGGATAATCCCATCCAACTTATTTTTGGGGCACAACCTATTTATTTTATAAGCCAATAAACGAACGGTCTGGATCATCACATAAAGCGGGGCGTATTGTACTTTTAAAAAATACATGACTAAAACGTATAAAATCACGAGAAAGGGGTAGGGAAAGTGGGAGAGATAGACTTGGGAGGGCATGAGTGAGGAAATGTTGCTTAAATAGGTAAAACAGAATTGACTAAGGTTTTTGCTTTCCCTCTTCCACACCACACTCCACGCCTCTCTTCCATCACTTGATAAGGTAGTGGACTGACTCCAAGACCTGGCCTGCTTCTATTCAATGAAAAAAAAAAAATTAATTGTTGTCGATAGTCCCACCACGAGACTTACAAATTGACTCCAAGTCCTGCTGCCGTGTGTCGCAAACCTTTCTTTACTCGTTTTAGGTTTTCCTTTTTGTTGGCTACGCCTATTTAAAATGAATGGTTGGATCAAACTACGGTGGGCTAATCAAATGGACTGTTCGCATCATCCCACAGTTACACGTACAATACTTTTTGAAAAATAATGGACTATATAATACATTTTCTTAGCAAAATGCAATTTTCACCCAAATTGGAAAACCAGCTCATGTTCCCTCCCTTTTCCCTTCCAAATCTTGCCCAAAAATCATTCTTATTTCAATTAAACAGCCATAATCTACCTATTTTTGCAGATTCGCCATCCCTCCGAGCACAAAATCTATTTTAAAGAAAAATTACCTAAGAATCTTGCTTTAAAATGCCCATTTTCCATCCAATGAGACATAAATCTCCTCCAAATCTTCAATTAGGACCTAAAATCCTTGCTTTGATGCCATCTTTACTTTAAAATCAAACCCAAATCCGATCCTTTCAAAATCCTTGACTGATGCCTTAAAAATGGTAGTTTTTCACCCATTTCCCCTGTAAAAACCCTACTGCATGTTTTCCAATTCATTTTCTAATTCAATGTATAACATCTGATCTTACAGGATATAAATTTAATTTTGTCATCCAATTCTGCACAATTACTTTGCAACTGCCATCGAGTCTGTAGTGCAATTTATTTAAAGCTGAACATTGGATCTGTCCACATCACCTCTAAGATCTCGTCACTTGCTCACTGAAAGTCGGTCTCATTCATCTTGTGTTATTCCATCTACTTTAGCCACAGATTTCATATTTCAATCTGTTATAGAACTTGCTTTCGTGACCATACTGCCATATTTGATCTAAATTTTGCCTTTTAGACATTTCAGCCTATTTAGCTACAGACTATTGCCTGAGCCCTGCTACGCGTGATAAGGTTCCTCGAAGCCGCCAGCAATCCTCTTGATTGTTCCACGGTGTTTCAACCCATTGCCCGCCGTTCGAATTTTAAATCGCAATTGCTGTCCGCACAGCCAAAAAAATAAAAAAAAATAAACGCTCTGCCGCGTATATCAGCCTTGCTACTTGCCAATCAAGTAAAGCTCTCCACAAGACGTCGGTACACTAAATCTTAAAGCTTACCCCACGCGACCGTAATCTGAAGCCAGATTTCTAAAACTGGATAGAACCTGACTCAAAGATTAGGCCTCAAGACCCCTACCTAATGAGATCCAACTTTTAAAATATTAAATCCTCTCTTGTTAACAAACCCAAACTTTGATGCCTCCCTTTGAAATTTTAAACTACATAGTTTTCACTATGCTACTTGGCCATCTTTGTAAGATCGGTAAATGATGAAGGAAAATGGCTATTGGAGTTCAAGAAGGATCTGATTGACAACAATGACGAGCTTGGAGGATGGAATTCATCCCATCTAACTCCTGATTGGAAAGTTATCTAGCTTATGGTATCTTAACTTAAGTAACAATAGTTTCAATGGAGGCATTCCCAAGGAGCTTGGTAAGTTATCCAACTTGGGATATTTCTATGCTCAGTCCAGTGGATTGAACGGACTGATTCCAAGCGAATTGGGAAATTGTAGTAGTGCTGTCATGATTAATCTTTCTAAAAATCAGCTGAAAGGGTACATTCCTAAAGAGCTGAGTCAGATTCAGTCTATTAAGTTGCTCTGTCTTTCCTTTAACCTTCTACAAGGGAGTATTTCCCCAACTTTTGGAGAAATGGTGCCTGGTCTTTCACTTTTAGATTTTTCGTCGAACCTTATAGATGGAACCATACCCTCATCTATATGTAAAATCAAAATTTTGGAAATTGTTGATTTCTCGAATAATCGTTTATCAGGAGAACTGCCCGATTGTTGGCAAGATTCGCCTAAACTGGCCATTGTGAACTTTGAAAATAATACTCTCTCTCTGGGAATATTCCTAGCTCATTGGGTTCTTTACTTGGTCTCAAATGTTTGCAATTGGGAAATAATAATTTCTCCGGAGAAGTGCCATTATACTTGAAAAAATGTGTGAGCTTGGTACTTGTTGATCTTGGTGGGAATAGATTAACAGGAAATATACCGACATTTATAGGAGAAAGACTATCAAATCTGGAGGTTCTCCGCCTATGATCAAACATGTTAATTTGATGGGAAAATTCCTTCAGAGCTATCGTATCTTACTTCTCTCCATGTCTTGGATCTCGCACATAATCGTCTTTCGGGAACCATACCACGGTGTTTCAACAATTTCAGCGCCATGGCTGTGACACAGAGATCAAGCAAAAATCATAATTTCATATCTAGCTTGGATGGTTACGAAATGCACATTTCGTTAGTCACGAAAGGGAAAGAACTTTTATATACAACGATACTTTCACTTATGATAAGCATTGACCTATCAAGTAATTTTATGAGTGGAGATATCCCGAAGAACTAATGGGTCTTTTTAGATTGAAAAGCTTGAACTTATCTGAAAATCATTTTACAGGACTGATCCCACCAAAGATTGATCGCTTGCAATCGTTGGAATCCCTTGACTTATCAAGAAACCAGCTCTCCGGTATAATTCCTCCAAGCACGCCTGCTCTAACTTTTCTAAGTTTCTTGAACTTGTCACAGAACAACTTGTCAGGGAGAATTCCATCTGGGCGTCAGTTTGATACTTTTAATTCATCTATCTATTCTAGCAACCCTGGACTCTGTGGGCCTCCACTCGCAAAAAAGTGCTCAGAAGATGAAATTCCTCAAAGTCCACTGCCTACCGGTGGCGACAAAGATGTGGATGGATTTATATGGTTTTATGCTGGCCTGGCACCGGGACTCGTCGTAGGGCTTTTGGGCGTCTATGGTATGTTATTGTTGAAGAATTCTTGGAGATACGCCTACTTTCGATTCATTGATGATATGAGCGATATGTTGATTGTGACTGCATCTACAAAGATGCGTAGAATCAGAGTGAAGTTGTTTGGATAGTAGGTCAGGTGGTGTTTGTAAGCAATTTCTACGAAAATGCCATGGTAAAATAATAAAGAGTAGTATTGTTTTTTTTTATGTACACTTTTGGAAATAAGGGAATAATAATAATAAAGAGTAGTATTGTTTGTGAGCAGTTTCTACCATCTTCAAGTTACTACAATGTTAATTTGTAAAAAAATTAGTACATTTCCCACCTATGTATGAGGTCTAAACATTCATCTGGTATGACCCATTGTAGATTATTCATAGCCCTAAAGTATACCAAGGAAAATCCTTCAACGTAAAATTTACACCCAAAATTTACACCCATTTTCCACTTAATGATGCGCGTAAATTTTTTACACCCATTTTAAGTTGAAAGAAGAAAAGCCCGAGCAAACAATGCTTGTCCAATTGTTGTTGATTTATTGGTCAATTCTTGTACAGTTGCTGATTTGTAGTCCTCATAAATTTGTCTTTACGGGGAATTAATGTTGTTTGGCTGGTTTGGAAAACCACTAGTAGAATGTTTTGGATCTAGGACACTTGGATAGACAATGGTGTATCCAAGAGTCTTTAACACTATAACGTTTTAGACTGAAAGTGGTGTTTCCTCCTTTTGATTTTTTATTTGAATTGACTGAATCTTCTTCCGTGAATCTCAAGAACTTTTTTTTATCTAATTTGCAGCTTCATTGAAACTGGAGCCCTTTGGCCGCTAAGGAAACATGGTGAACTCGATGAGAAGGTTAAGATGATGACGATGATGATGAAGACATCATAAATTTTCATTGTTTTGTTCAAGCACTCAAAATGAGGTTCCGTCAATGGACCCTGTGCAATTTTTGTTCCTCTCCAGTTCTACTGAAAGACATTTATCTGTTCTCTTATACAGTTGTAGATTTCAGCATAATTTTCTTCAAATCAGTTAACTGCCGTTGATTTGGTAGTCTCAAATGCTTTGCCATTTTGTAACTACGCTAGAGTGGGTGGCCCGGGAAGAAAAGGGAGGGTTCATCTTGAAATTTTTCACCACATTATTGAAACCTCTTGATGCACGGAGACTTCGTGAGGATTTGGTTTCTCTGATTTGAAGATCGGAGTGGGTATTTGTGGTGAAAACATGGGATTTGTCGTTCCTGCGGGTTATATTTTTCTAATTTATTTTATTTTCTCAAGTTTTGCGTGAAAACTTGAGAGAGGCGTTGCATTGTACCTATTTTGTTTAGTGAATATTTTGTCAGATTAGTCATGTTGTTTTTCCCTCTTCATTGAATGATTTTTCATGTAAACCTTTTGTGTTCTCATGTGTAATTGCTCTCTTGATGGTTTGATTCTTTAATCCACATATAGTTTTGCTTCAGAATTTTAGTAGCGTTTCTTCGGTCAAAAAACCATACAAGAATTACTTCAATCTCCTTACTTGTGTGTGTGTGTGTGTGTGAGAGAGAGAGAGAGAGAGAGAGAGAGAGAGCATAAACTAATGAAAAATTAGTAACAACTAGTTAGGCCTACACTTTCCATTCTTAATCTTGCACCATTTGAAAAATAAAGAGCTAAAAAGTAACTTGGGTTGGGTTAACTTGAGCTTTTGTTAAAAAAATTATTTAGAATCAACCCTAACCCGACCGATTTTATGGTAAAAGCTCAACCCAAATTACCAAAAATTGACTCGAGTTGCACCGATACTAAAACGGGAGGCCCTTTGTTTAAGAGATCCTTCTTTTTCTTTTCTTTTTTGTCTCCTGTGTTTCATGCCATTTAAGAGCATTTCATAATTAATTTCTAACAATTTGTTGAATAAGGGTTAGGGTCCGGAAACATATTTTTTACACACATTTTAAAATGTTTTTAGATTTTTAGAAAGAGGAATGATGGAATGTAGTGCGCCCTTGCTATAATCAGCTTCAAGGGCACTCCTATTGGTTGATTTCAGCAAATTCAAAGCCGTTTCCACTTTTATCTACGCCATCTGCTTTTTTCTACGCCATCATAAATGAACTTTACTGAAATAAACCATTAGGGCTAGGGGAGCCCTGGAACTGGTTTTTGCAAGGGCATTCTATAATTCCTCTTTTAGAAATGGTTTAAGACTTTATCATTGTAAACGTGTGTAAAAATATGTCTCTAATGTAAATTAAACGAGTGCTTACGTCTAGGGGTATCAATGGATCCAGACGGTCCGATGGATCGTCTGAATCCGAACGTTAATGAAAGGGATATAAACATATGAATATGATCCATGGGCATATTTCGGATCATCAAATCTAGGATCCGGAAATTTTTGGATTGTGTATGGGCACGCCACAAATGCCCAGTCACGATCTGAAATGGTTTACAAAAATACCCTCCAAATTTTGTTAATGCTAACCGTTTTATGAAGGGTATTTTGGTCAAAACCTCTCTTATCACTTAATGAATCGGATGGGAATGCGATTTCACTCATTTCAATCGTTTCATTTCATACTTTCACGAAGGAAAAGAGAGAGGGGATTTGTTCTTTATGCGTCATATTCTTTGATAATAGTTATACATTATATTTGTGTATGTAATTTTGATTAGTTTTATTGTTTACAAGCATTATTATACACATAGATTAAACATAGATAAATTTTAAATTTAGTTGAAGAAAATGCATAGAGACACACTAATAGTGGACTACCATTCTATCTCTTTTTTTAAAAATTAATTGTTTACTTAGCTTAGTGGGACATAATCGGACACTCCGATGGACGGTCCGAATTAAAAGGGATCGTGATCATGACGTGGAAAGTAGGATCCGAAGAACAATCCGACTCCGACCCGGCCGATAAGGAATTTGAATGGATCGTGACTGTGGCATAGGTGGATTCGACCCGAGTGGATCCGTTGACACCCCTACTTACGTCAAGAGATACAAGCAATACCTCTACCTTTTGTTTTATTTTTATGGAAAACACTTTGAAAACGAGATTCAGTTTGGAAAATACAAACGGAGCTGAAATGATCGTTGATTGATCCTTTTCAATGTGTATTTAATTAATACTTTTATGGGGATTTGAGCTCCACCATTTGTCTTTTAATGGACGTGGCTCTAATGATTGAAGCCCGTTCTTTTCCCAAAACAGAATCCCGTTTTCCTCACAGTATTTTTATTAGAGAAAAGGGTTTCTGCGCTCGAGCGCAAATAAGCTTATCTGCGCTCGAGCACAGAAATAGGGGGGCATTGGGGGGTGATCCTAAGCATTCATTTGGAATGCTCCAACATGGATGGGGTACTTACCAAAAATCAGCTCCATTGAATCACCATAGGGTGTCCATTTGTGGGGCAAAAAATAGACAGATACTGTTTGTCCACTATCTGTCCATTTTTTTGGGCCCACAAATGGACACCCTAAGGTAGGGCTGCAAATGAGCAGAGCCGAGCCGAGGTTTGGGGTGTTCGGGCTCGGCTCGTTTGGTTTTTATGAAGGCTCGTGTTCGGCTCGGCTCATTTAGTTTTTGAAAAAGCTCGGCTCGGCTCGGCTCGTATCAAGAATGTTAAATACATACAATTATGAGATTTGAACCCAAGACCCTTCAAATCCAACACCTTAACCACTTGGCCAAACTTTCATTTGTGATAAACAACCCACATTCTTTTATTTTATATATAAAAAACAAACATAATCCAAGCTTTAAAGCTCGGCTCGGCTCGTTTATGAACCAAGCGTAAAAAGCTCACGAGCTTTTCCGAGCCAAACAATACACAAGTTCGGCTCGTTTATTTGGCGAGCCTAATTGTTGGGCTCGGGTTCGGCTCATTTAGTAAACGAACGAGCCCGAGCCGAGCTTTTAACGAGCCGAACCTAAACATGTTCGCGAGCCGGCTCAGTTCATTTGCAGCCCTACCCTAAGGTGATCCAATGGAGCTGATTTTTGGTGGACACCCTATCCATGAAAGGGCCCATCAAATGAATGCTTTGGATACCACCAAAAAATGTGGCCTCCCTGTTTTTGTGCTCGAGCGTAGATAAGCTTATCTGGGTTTGAGCGCAGAAACCCTTTCCTCCTTTTTATTATTATTTTTTTGTAGACAAGAGGAGACTATTAAATACATATAAAAAGTTGTTAGTACATATCCACTAAGTGGGCTCGTTGTATGCAAATTTGTGGTATTTCAGTCTAGAGCTTCCTACATTTGGTAGTTACTGCCACTAAAGCACGGATGTCTTCCACATGGCTGGCTTCACTAAAACTAATAAAAATGCCGATAAAACTTTATTGGCATATTATTGTGGGTCATCAATCCACCAGTAAATGTACTGCCGGTAGCGCTTCCTAATGTTGAAGTGTAAATGATTAAATATGCCTTACTAGGACCTGGGTTTAAAACCCAACAACTCCTTCATATTAAAAATTCACACGTACTCCTTCATATCCGTCCTTTATTTAGGTCCTATTCTCGGTTTCCCTAGCATTACTCTTCTTTGGAAAGACCATGGTTTCAAATTTTGAGATTTCGGTCAGCCCAGAAACCGAAATGACTAATACTCGAAACGTTAAAATTTCGATCTATGGGTAGAAATTTCGTTTTTCCATAATTTCAGCCTAAATTTAAAGAAAATCAGCCCAAAAATATTGAGTTTTTTTTAAATAATATTTTCCTGAAATTTCAGTAATTTCAGTAATCGATGAATAAAATATTACTTTTTAAGGTTTCGTCAGCCTGAAATTTCAAACCCACACCGAAACCGAAATTTAAAACCATGGGAAAGACAGGATGCTAGGCTTTTCAAAAATCGATCCAAGGGTATTCTATTTGCCTTCACAAAGATGATTTCCAAATGTGATGATCTTTCTTCCTTCTTTCAAATTCTACTTTTTCTTCTGACCTCATCAGATGCAAGGATATTTGCTATTAAAAAGAGATCGTGGAGGCGGCTACTCCTGACCATCACAGCCAGTAATTGAGGTTGGGTGAGAATTTTCCACCATTTTTTAGCCAAGTACATAGGCTTTGTTCTGTGGGATGACATTTCGGATGCCCAGCTCACCGTGGCCTTTAGATCATCAACAAACTCCTATTCTAGCTGGCCATATGAAGGCTCGAGCTAGAACGAGGGTACTTTGATAGAAAATTACATGAAGATGTGGTGCAGGAGTTGAGGGTGGAGACTGGGATATAGAAGGCCCCTATTCAGTGATACTGATTTCAGTGGAAAGGAAATAGAGCAACGAATTGTGGTTTCATCATATTCATTAATAATGAAACAAAATTCCATGCATGTAAAAGAAATTCCATGAAATTCATGTGTTGTCAAAGAATTATACAATAATGTGTTCTCAAGTATTTGAAGGAAATATATTAGGGAATTAACTCATCTAACGAATAACATGTTTTAGATATGTATATGATGATTCACAATAAAAAAAGGAAAATGATATATCCGCCACTTTTGATCACCAGGAACACCCCCCGTCAGTGTATCAATGAGTAAAGAGGGGCTGTTGTACTTATGTCAAAAGAATTCAATGCCCCTGATTGCCACAAACACTGACATGGGGTGATCAGAAGGGGCGGATATATCACTTCCCTAAAAAATATGGTAATAAGAAACCACAAGCCTACAATAAGGAAGAAAAATTCATCAATGATCAGTTTAGGCTCGGGTTTAAACCCATTTTCATTAAGGTAAATATTGTCCCTACTATGACGATATCTACGGTGCAGATGAGATGAAGGATGTCTGCTTCCAAGATGCCAAAATTCTTCGCTCTTGGCATGTGCACTTCAGGGGTTTAAACGTACCCATCTTTGATGTGAAACATTTTTCGTTAATGCTCCATTTCTTTGATTTGAAACAAATTTTATTCTCATTTTTTAGTACAACATTTTATGTCGAAAGAAACGGTGCCTAAAGAAAATATTGCCCCCAACACTGCGATGATATCAACGGTGCAGATGAGATGAGTGATAACTTATGCTAACTTTCCCAGGTACCAAAATTCTCGCTCCAAGGGTGTGCACTCACTGAATTTGAACAGGCCTGTAGGCCTTGATTAGAAAGAAGATTGCAGGGGAGAAAAAAAAAGGGTCAAGGTTCTCAGTAATTATGCTTATATAGCTTTTATGGCATTAATTGTTAAAGAAATATTGGGTGATGCATATCAGCTCTGGATAGTTGAAAGTTGGTTTTCAAACATCAATGGTGGGGCCCTTGTGCTATGGGACAATCGTTAAGAAATTCCAATTCCAATGTCCAGGAATAGAAAGTTGAGGTACTTTGGATGGATAAGCTTAAGCCAACATGTATCCATCAGAGAATGAGTCACAACACACGAATATACAATAAAAAGGAGACAACTTGAGCGAGTCAATATGACGGATTGCTCCATTCTAGGAATGAAACTACTTTTTGGCCCTTCTTGGCCGGCCAACTTGGAACCCCAATTGTTATGAGAATATGTGAGATACACGAGAGAAATTGAACATGAATGCACTGTTCAAAGGAAAACGTGGAAGCAACACTCTACAAAATTTATTCACGTTACTGTTTATGTATATACAAGTGTTGAGAGAGGGGGAAATGCCAAAAAGAAACTGAGACTCTCTTTCCCCATAAAGACATGTCCATTGTAGGCAGTTCACCCGTCATGTTCTCTTTAATGTTTTGACGAGTCAAGTGGTCCCACTGAGTGACTTATAGGCTGATCTTTGAGAGCGGACCCCACAAGGAAATAAGTGTCCCGTCTAATTCTCTTTTGCCATGTTCATTTGTTGTGCTACAACATCATAAATAGGTAGTGCCCCAAAAATCATTTCGATTATGATATTTTCATAATGTGCAGTCTCTCTATAGATTGGAGGGTTAAGATCATCCCATCGAACTTATTTTTGGGCACAACCTATTTATGTTATAGGCCAATAAATGAACGGTCTGGATCATCCCATAAAGCGGGGCGGATCCCCGCTTCCCCGGGTGAAATTGCCAACCCTACTTGAACCCACCCAATTCAATTTATTGTTTGAGAGAGGACCTTCAATCTAATGAGTAATGACGCTCCTTCCTTGCAAAGACATGCCCATTGTAGGCAGTTCACCCGTCATGTTCTCTTTAATGTTTTGACGAGTCAAGTGGTCCCACTGAGTGACTTATAGGCTGATCTTTGAGAGCGGACCCCACAAGGAAATAAGTGTCCCGTCTAATTCTCTTTGCCATGTTTGGAGTCTGCTATCTTTATCTCATCTTCTTCACCTCCGTCCTTCTCTTAAAGAATGGGTTGGATTTCTCAAATCAAAACCCCAGCTTTTCAGTTGGTTTTAATATTCTGCTACTTGGCCATCTTTGTAAGATCGCTAAATGATGAAGGGAAATGGCTTTTGGAGTTCAAGAAAGATCTCATTGACAACAATCACGATCTTCGAGGATGGAATTCATCCCATCTAACTCCTTGCGATTGGAGAGGGATAAGCTGTATCCACAACTCTAAGGTAACTTCCATCAATCTCCAATCCTATAATTTGTCAGGCCATTTGTCTTCCACCTTCTGTGAGCTCCGTCACCTCACAACATTTAACATATCAAACAACATGATTTCCGATCTTGTCCCTAAGGAGCTTGCAAGCTGCAGTAATTTGCAAGTTCTAGACCTTAGCAATAATATGCTTCATGGGGAGATACCACCCGAGCTTTGTGGTATGCCTTCCCTGAAGAAACTAAACTTTTATTATAATAACCTTAATGGTAAAATCCCAACGGAGATCGGAAACTTGTCTTCTCTCGAAGAGCTTTTCATCTCTGACAATAATCTCACTGATGTAATTCCTTCATCAGTTAGAATGTTGAAAAGGCTTAGGATTTTGGATGTGAGTATGAACTTTCTCTCGGGTACAATACCTGTTGAAATCAGTGAATGCGATAACCTTGAGGAATTAAGCTTGGGAAGTAATAGGCTTGAAGGTTTTATTCCTAGGGAGCTTCAAAGGCTTCAGAATCTAACCACTTTAAGTCTTTATTACAACAATCTATCTGGTGAGATTCCATCCGAGCTCGGGAATTGCAGAAGCTTAGAAGATCTTGCCTTGAATGGCAATGGCTTCACTGGTAGCATTCCTGTGGAGTTTGCTCAGATTCAGACTCTTCGGTTCCTCTATCTCTATGAAAACCATTTATCTGGAAAGATACCCCGTGGGCTCGGGAATTGCAGTCGCTTAGAGCAACTTGAATTGATTGACAATAATTTCACCGGAGACATTCCCAAGGAGCTTGGAAAGTTATCTAGCTTAATGGGTCTTTTCTTGAGTAACAATCATTTCACTGGAGACATTCCCAAGGAGCTTGGAAAGTTATCTAGCTTAACGTATCTTTTCTTGGGTAACAATCATTTCACTGGAGACATTCCCAAGGACCTTGGAAACTTATCTAGCTTAACGGATCTTGTCTTATATAACAATCATTTCACTGGAGACATTCCCAAGGAGCTTGGAAATTTATCCAGCTTGGCACATTTCTATGCTGAGTCCAATGGATTGAACGGAATGATTCCAAGCGAATTGGGAAATTGTAGTAGTGCTGTCGTGATTAGTCTTTCTAAAAATCAGCTGACAGGGTACATTCCTAAAGAGCTGGGTCAGATTCAGACTCTTAAGGTGCTCCATCTTTCCTTTAACCTTCTACAAGGGAGTATTTCCCCAGCTTTTGGAGAAAGGGTGCCTAGTCTTTCATTTTTAGATTTTTCTTCGAACCATATAGACGGCACCATACCCTCATCAATATGTAAAATAAAAAATCTAGAAGTTCTTGTTTTCTCGAATAATCGTTTATCAGGAGAACTGCCTGATTGTTGGAAAGATTCGCGTGACCTGGCCATTATGAACTTTGAAAATAATACTCTCTCTGGGAATTTTCCTAGCTCAATGGGTTCTTTACTTGGTCTCAAATATTTGCAATTGGGTAGTAATAATTTCTCCGGAGAAGTGCCATTGTACTTGAAAAATTGTGTGAGGTTGGTAATTGTTGATCTTGGTGGGAATAGATTAACCGGAAACATACCGACATGGATAGGAGAAAGTCTATCAAACCTTGAGGTTCTCCGCCTACGATCAAACATGTTTGATGGGAGAATTCCTTCAGAGCTATCGTATCTTACTTCTCTTCATGTCTTGGATCTCGCACATAATCGTCTTTCGGGAACCATCCCACGGTGTTTCAGCAATTTCAGTGCCATGGCTGTGACACAAAACTCAGACAACCGTTATTATTTCACATCTAGCACGGAAAGTTACCAAATGCAGATTCCGTTGGTCACAAAAGGGACAGAACTTTTATATACAACGATACTTCCAGTTATGATAAGCATTGACCTTTCAAGTAATTATATAAGTGGAGATATCCCTGAAGAACTAACGGGTCTTTTTGGATTGAAAAGCTTGAACTTATCTGGAAATCATTTGACAGGAACGATCCCACCAAAGATTGATCGCTTGCAATCATTGGAATCCCTTGACTTATCAAGAAACCAGCTCTCCGGTATAATCCCTCAAAGCATCTCTGCTCTAACTTTTTTAAGTTTCTTGAATTTGTCAGAAAACAACTTGTCAGGGAAAATTCCATCCGGATCTCAGCTCCAGAGTCTCGATAACGTATCCATCTATTCTGGCAACCCTGGACTTTGCGGCCCTCCACTCACAGAAAAATGCTCGGAAGATGAAATACCTCAACATCCACTTCCTACTGCCAGAGATAAAGATGCGGATGGATTTATGTGGTTTTATGCTGGTATGGCACCGGGATTCATCGTGGGGCTTTTGGGACTCTGTGGTATTTTAATTCTGAAGAAGTCTTGGAGAAATGCCTACTTTCGATTCTTTGATGATATGAACGACAGGCTGATTGTGTCAGCAACAATAAAGATACGAAGAATCAGAAAGAAGTTGATCAGATAGTAGATCAGGTGGTGTTTTAAAGCAGTTTCTACATAGATGCCAAGGTAAATTATTGATGGTCTTGCTTTTTTAGTCTATACTTTTGCAAATAAGGGGAGAAAACTCTGTAGAGAAAACTCTGTATCTTCAAGTTTCTACAATGTTGGCCAAAAATTTAGTTCATTTGGCATATATGTATTAGATCTAAACGTTCATTTGGCAGATATGTATTAGAACCATTGTGGATTATTCATAGCCCAAAAGTACACCAAGAAAAATCCTTCGACATAAAAAGGGCATCAAACAAAACTTACGCCCATTTTCCACTTTTATTGGCCGAAAATTTTGTTTTACACGCATTTAAGTTGAAAGAAGAAATGGCCAAGCACATAATGCTTACCCGATTGATTGTTGATAGAGTTTTTATAAGGCGCCCAACTGTCAAGTACCAAAAAAGCGGTACCACCCTTGATATTTGATCAGACAGCAAACCACTTTTTAAGAGGCGGCTGTTGGATCAACTACCAAGGTTGGTACATCTGACGTACCTCCTTCGTGGGACTTTATGGTCGGCCACCATAGGACACTTCATTGAGACTGGAGCCCTTTGGCCGCTAAGGTGACATGGTGAACTGGACGAGAAGATGACAACATTAAAGATTTACATTGTTTTGTTCTAGTGCGAATAAAAAGGTTCCATTGGTGGGCCTTGTTCACGTTCTGTTCTCTAATGCAGTTGTAAATTTCCCCTTTAAGTAAGGTTTGTCATTGTGAAATAGGGAAATGATACATTCGCCCCCTTTTTTCTTCTCCGGGTCACCCCAATGTAGTGTAAAAAACTTAAAACTAAAAAGAGTTGTCATAAATACGCTAGAGGGGTGGCCTAGGAAGCGAAGGGAGAGAATATATCATAATAGTAATTAATACAGGTGTCATAACTTGTAGAACTCTTGAAGTGTCTTTCTTACCGTTATCATTTTCTGCATGACCCAAAGGCGATTATTTAAAGACCTCCTTGACTCAAGTATGTCTTCCCAGCAGTGTCATTTTTTGCCAGACATCTCCATAGGCACTAACCCTCCGATTCATAGTGTCTATCGATGGGAAGGTTACTATCATCCTGTGGAAATGACTTTCGGGGAACTAACTACTTAGGAAAATGATAAATGCGCCCCTTTTCATCACATGAGACACCCAACTGCAGTGTACGTGACAATCAAATCCGTTGAATCCTTCTGACATGAAGTACATCAGCCCCTATCCCTAGTGATGAAAATTAAGGGGTCCATTATCATTTCCCCCTATTTATGCTGTGATTCAACAGATGAACAGTTTGGATCGTCCGATGAATTGGGCTGTAGTGTACTTTTTGAAAACTACAGGACTATACGGCCACACTTCATGTAATTTCTCATACAACTATACAAGTGGTTTGTGTAATGGTGATTGGAACTTGCTAAGTGCTGGGCTGGGCCCACTGTGGATGGGCCATGGTCCAAAGATTGCACCAATTGGACAATCATGGATTTAGCCTGTTGAATGTGAGCCATTTTAGTTTTTAACGTCTGCTTGCTAGCTACTGGTCGATCGGATGCTTAGGATTGTTCCCACCAGGTTTTGGCCCCATGACTCCTACCTAAATGGCCCACCTCTTGATAAGATTTTGCACAAATATTAGATCACTGCCAATGTGAAAAAACCAGGCCTGGCCAGACTGACTCGGATAGGGTCGGATTTATGAATCATGGGTTTTGCTAAAGCCTCCTAGCCCGAGATAGTTTAGAAAAGCCATCCTGCCCAACCAGAGTTGCAACCCTACGTAAGGGTAATTTAATTAAGAGCAAAATCGGTAATATAATTAGGAACAAAATCGGTAAAAACTAATTTAAGAGTAATTTAAAAGATCCTAGTTTTGGTAATTAAGAAAAAAAAAGACTAATATCACCACGGCAATATTTTGATAATGGCACTATTCACTTGTTTTATAGTGTTTTGATTCGATGTTGATAGCACACCGAGTATTGTATAACTGTAAAAAGCAAATTTTAAAAAGTGTAAAGCAAAGTGACCGGTGTCATTATCAAAACTCTATAGTGCAGATATCAGTTACCTCAAGAAAATTTTCTTCTATATGTGTTCAAATGAGTAGTTTCCCTTTTCTTAAAATAAAAATAATAATAATAACTTCACACGTTTTCCACCTAGGGACGTGTGGACCGAGTGGCCATCGGGGATATAAAATTAGGGCCTGTTTGGATACCTCATGCATTTGTATTTTGATTTGGATTTGAGTTTTGGATACAAACTACATCAATCATCTTCATGATCATGTTTTAAGAGAGAGAGAAAGAGAGGGAGGGATGTCTCGTTGATGCCGGAGCAACGTCGAGGAGCAACGACGGTGAAGGAAGTTGCCACAAATATTGATTTCCAAATAATGTCTTGCAGAACAGATTTCAAAATCGGAACTTTTTACACTGTCGTAGCTAATTTGGAAATCTAAAGGATATGATCCAGTTCAAAATATGAACTAAATCCAAATCTTAATCTTGTGGGTATCCAAACGTGGCATTTAGGGAAATGTCATCAGCACTATTGTATTTTGATGATCCCACTCCTCACTTTATTAATAGTAAGGTACGGCGCACCATAGGATAATCCAAACCGTCCATTAGATAGGCCACACCTTAAATGCCACACCCTAAATAGGTTGTGCCCCAAAAATCATTTCCTCCGATCTGTAGTCGGACTGAATGTTAGGGGGTTGATCCTAACCTTATATAGATCGAAAGGTTAGGATCAACATATTGACATAATTTTTGGGGCACAACCTATTTAGGCTGTGCCCATCTAATGGAAGGTTTGGATCATCCTATGGTGCGGCCCAGACTGTACATTTAACAAAGTGAGAGTGCTATTATCAAAATACAGTAGTGCTGATAACATTTCCCTAAAATCAATTCTTTTCCATGCAACCAAAACACGCTTTCAAGAGCAATTTACGGGGGGAAAAAGACTCATGTTCCTCTTACTTAGGCATGTGCCACCATTTTGAGGTTCGGTGTTTATTTTCTAAGCAGAATCCCGTTTTGCAAGCAGCCCTTTTGACGGGCTTAATGGTCCCAGTGTGAGAGTTACGGGCTGGTACACTGCGGGCTGGTCTTTGAGAGCGAGCCCCACAATTCAACCCATGGAAAAAGATTAATGAGAATCTGAGTCTTGACGCGTTGAATAGTCCCACTCCGAATAGCGGACCCCAACCCACAAACCTTATCAAATTCTCTTTGGGCATGTTTGGCACCCATGAATTTTTTTTCATATAAAATTGGGATTTGCTAAGGACCATCGCAGTAGGCATTTCCCAGAGCGGCTGTTGCATGAGAGAGCAGCCACATAGGATGGATTAAATGAATAAGACAAAAAAGTTAGCCTATGTGGCTGCTTTCACCTGCAACAGTCGCTCCGGGAAATGCCTTCTGCGATGGTCCCTGCGATGTTAAGAGAGAGGCATGAGTGAGGAAATGACTTTCGGGGAGCTACCTATTTATGTTGTGACCCGACATATGAACAGTTCGGAGCGTCCGATGCATAGGATTGTTCCCACCGAGTTTTGGCCCAAGTGGCTGACCTCTTCAAAGATTACCCAGAAATGTTTGATCGGTGACAACGTGAAAAAACCTGTCGACAGAAAAGCAACATAAATTTTATGTCGACAGAAAAGCAACATAAATTTAATTCTTTTCCATGCAACCAAAACACGATTTCTAGAGCAATTTACAGGAAAAAAGGACTTTAAAAAGTAGTGGAGCACTAACTTTTAATCTCATCTTCCTCACCCCCATAATTTTGGGTCAAATGGCAATCTCTAATTGGCCCAATTGACCGTCCTTTTCCACTGAAAGACGTGTGTAGGGCCAGATCTTTCTAGGTATTACACTCGTGTTTCACGAAGCTTTAATTCTCATTTCTCGTTTTTGTGTTAACCTGTTTTTTTGGGTTCGCTACGCCTATTTAAAAGGTATCGGAGCACAAACTTAATTTCATCTTCTTCACCTCCATCATCGTTTTGCGTCGAATGGCAATCACTGGTATTTCTCAAATCAAAACCCTAGCTTTTCAGTTGGTTTTACTATTATGCTACTTGGCCATCATTGTAAGATCACTAAATGATGAAGGAAAATGGCTATTGGAGTTGAAGAAGGATCTGATTGACAACAATGACGAGCTTCGAGGATGGAATTCATCCCATCTAACTCCTTGCGATTGGAGAGGGATAAGCTGTATCCACAACTCTAAGGTAACTTTCATCAATCTCCAATCCTTTAATTTGTCAGGCCATTTGTCTTCCACCTTCTGTGACCTCCGTCACCTCACAACATTTAACATATCACACAACATGATTTCCGGTCATGTCCCTAAGAAGCTTGCAAGCTGCAGTAATTTGCAAGTTCTAGACCTTAGCAATAATATGCTTCATGGGGAGATACCACCCGAGCTTTGTGGTATGCCATCCCTGAAGAAACTAAACTTTTCTTATAATGACCTTAATGGTAAAATCCCAGCGGAGATAGGAAACCTGTCTTCTCTCGAAGAGCTTTTCATTTCTGACAATAATCTCCGTGATGTAATTCCTTCATCAGTTAGAATGTTGAAAAAGCTTCGGGTTTTCGATGTGGGTTGGAACTCTCTCTCGGGTACAATACCTGTTGAAATCAGTGAATGCGATAACCTTGAGGAATTGAGCTTGGGATGGAATAAGCTTGAAGGTTTTATTCCTAGGGAGCTTCAAAGGCTTCAGAATCTAACAATTTTAAGTCTTTATGTCAACCATCTATCTGGTGAGATTCCTCCCGAGCTTGGAAAGCTATCTAGCTTAAAGAGTCTTTTGTTGAGTAGCAATAATTTCACTGGAGACATTCCCAAGGACCTTGGAAAGTTATCTAGCTTAAGGTTTCTTGGCTTGTGTTACAATAATTTCACTGGAGACATTCCCATGGAGCTTGGAAAGTTATCTAGCTTATGGCTTCTTGACTTGAGTTACAATAATTTCACTGGAGACATTCCAAAGGAGCTTGGAAAGTTATCTAGCTTACGGTATCTTAACTTAAGTAACAATGATTTCACTGGAGACATTCCCAAGGACCTTGGAAAGTTATCTAGCTTAGAGGATCTTGACTTGAGTAACAATAATTTCACTGGAGACATTCCCAAGGAGCTTGGAAAGTTATCCACCTTGGTATCTTTCTATGCTGAGTCCAATGGATTGAACGGAATGATTCCAAGCGAATTGGGAAATTGTAGTACTGTTGTCTGGATTAATCTTTCTAAAAATCAATTGAAAGGGTACATTCCTAAAGAGCTGAGTCAGATTCAGTCTCTTAAGGTTCTCTGTCTTTCCTTTAACCTTCTACAAGGGAGTATTTCCCCAGCTTTTGGAGAAATGGTGCCTGGTCTTTCACTTTTAGATTTTTCTTCGAACCTTATAGAGGGAACCATACCGTCATCTATATGTAAAATCAAAATTTTGGAAATTGTTGATTTCTCGAATAATCGTTTATCAGGAGAGCTGCCCGATTGTTGGCAAGATTCGCCTAAACTGACCATTATGAACTTTGAAAATAATACTCTCTCTGGGAATATTCCTAGCTCATTGGGTTCTTTACTTGGTCTCAAATATTTGCAATTGGGAAATAATAATTTCTCCGGAGAAGTGCCATTGTACTTAAAAAAGTGTGTGAGCTTGGTACTTGTTGATCTTGGTGGGAATAGATTAACAGGAAATATACCGACATTTATAGGAGAAAGTCTATCAAATCTGGAGGTTCTCCGCCTACGATCAAACATGTTTGATGGGAGAATTCCTTCAAAGCTATCGTATCATACTTCTCTCCATGTCTTGGATCTCGCACATAATCGTCTTGCGGGAACCATACCACGGTGTTTCAGCAATTTCAACGCCATGGCTGTGACACGGAAATCAAGCAACGATCATATCACATCTAGCTTGGATGGTTACAAAATGCACATTTTGTTAGTCACGAAAGGGAGAGAATTTTTATATACAAATATACTTCCACTTATGACATACATTGACCTTTCAAGTAATTATATAAGTGGAGATATCCCTGAAGAACTAATGGCTCTTTTTGGATTGCATAGCTTGAACTTATCTGGAAATCATTTGACAGGAATGATCCCACCAAAGATTGATCGCTTGCAATCGTTGGAATCCCTTGACTTATCAAGAAACCAGCTCTCCGGTATAATCCCTCAAAGCATCTCTACTCTTACTTTTTTAAGTTTCTTGAACTTGTCAGAGAACAACTTGTCAGGGAGAATTCCATCTGGGCGTCAGTTTGATACTTTCAATTCATCTATCTATTCTAGCAACCTTGGACTCTGTGGGCTGCCACTTGCAAAAAAGTGCTCAGAAAATGAAATTCCTCAAAGTCCACTGCCTACCAGTGGCGACAAAGATGTGGATGGATTTATATGGTTTTATGCTGGCCTAGCACCGGGACTCGTCGTAGGGCTTTTGGGCGTCTGTGGTATGTTATTGTTGAAGAAGTCTTGGAGATATGCCTACTTTCGATTCATTGATGATATGAGTGAGATGTTGATTGTGACTGCAACTATAAAGATGCGTAGAATCATAAAGAAGTTGATTGGATAGTAGATCAGGTGGTGTTTGTAAGCAGTTTGTACGAAAATGCCATGGTAAAACAATAAAGAGTAGTATTGTATTTTTTTACCTACACTTTTGGAAATAAGGGAAATAATAATAATAAAGAGTAGTATTGTTTGTAAGCAGTTTTTACTATCTTCAAATTAATACAATGTTTGTAAAAAATTTAGTACATTTCCCACCTACGTGTAAGGTCTAAACAACTTGGGTCGGGTTTTACCCGGCCCGAAAATAGCATGGGTCGGGTTGAAAGTGATCGGGTAAGGTGTTGGGTCGGGTTTAATTTTCAGAAGCCCGAGTGATTCTCGGGTCGGGCCGGTTTTAAAGGTGGAAAACCCAGCCCGACCCGAGAACCAGCATTTTTGCTTTTTCTAATATTTTAAAATTGAGAAAATTGTTGGTTAGGTGCGATGAAGGCTTTACTAAAGCTTCTCATTGGTTCGTTGATGGTGGGCCCGCATTTAACACAAAAACAAGAAAGAAAAGAGGTTTCTTCTCTTTCGAAAATCTAGGGTTTCATCGTTTTCCTCATTCTCGCCTCCAAACCCCACTCGTCTTGTCTGGTTTCGGCGCTTCCCTCCTTCGCCGACGGCTTCCCTCCTTCGCCGACGGCTTCCCTCCGACCAGGTTAGTACCATTTTGTTTTTTTTTCCTTCAAACCCTTTTTTCTTGGTTTTCTTTCCTTCCATACAGCAACAAACAAGGAAAGGAAAAAATCTGATTTTAATATGTTGTGGATGGTGAAATCTGATTTTTTTCCCTCCAGGTTAGTACCAAGAATTTGATTCGAGGAAAAAATCCTAATTCTACATGCATCTCTCATTATTTGGTTTTCTTTCCTTCCTTTGGGCAGATTGAATCAAATCCACGACATACAAAACTCAGATTTTTTCTTTTGGGCAGATTCACTTTTACTCCTGGGCTATCTTAGTTATTCTGGGTCATAAGATATTTCATGTTGTATGGATGTTTTAGTTTAGTCTTCTCTTTCTTTACTCTGAGAATTTTATGCAATATGGTTTGAAGAAAGCCAATGGTTCTGAAAGGCTTCTGGGTTTTATTCTATTGCTCTTTATACTCCCCAGGTGGTGTTTGATTTTATGTCTGTTTGAGATGCATATTGGGATAAACCAATTTCACCTTCTTAATGAGAGATGCATGTAGAACTAGGATACCCTAGGCTGAGTTACTGCTGCTGTGTATTTCACCTGTTCATTAATGACTTCTACAATTGTTAAGGTTGCTTGTGGTCCAGGCTCTTTTGTGGGGTTTGTTGTAGGTTCTCTAGTTGCTACCTTTGTGATATTTTCTTAAGAAAATTATTGAATTGATGTCTTTGTAGGGCTGGGTTTAAGACTTTAAGTGAACTGCCGTCATAAAAAAGGCGATGATATGAAAAAACCCCACCCGGCCGGAGAAACTACCTCAGGTAGGGTCGGGTTTAAGAATCCTGGGTTTTCCAAACAAAAAAAAAAAAAACCCGACCCGTCCTGACCCGGGATAGTTTCTCGGGTAGGGTAGGGTTTTTGAAAACCCGACAAAAACCCAACCCGAGTTGCAACCCTAGGTGTGACCCATTGTAGATTATTCATAGCCCTAAAGTATACCAAGGAAAATCCTTCGACGTAAAATTTACACCCATTTTCCACTTAATGATGTGCGTAAATTTTTTACACCCATTTCAAACAATCCTTGTCCAATTGTTGTTGATTTATTGGTCAATTCTTGTACAGTTGCTGATTTGTAGTCCTCATAAATTTGTCTTTATGGGGAATTAACACTATAACTATGGGCCCACTAGTAGAATGTTTTGAATCTAGGACACTTGGATAGACAATGGTGTATCCAAGAGTCTTCAACACTATAACGTTTTAGACTAAAAGTGGTGAACTCGATGAGAAGGTTGAAGACGACGACGAAGACATCATAAATTTTCACTGTTTTGTTCAAGCACTCAAAATGAGGTTCCATCGATGGACCTTTCCACTTTTTGTTCCTCTCCAGTTCTAGTGAAAGACATTTCAGCATAATTTTCTGCAAAATCACTTAACTGCCGTTGATTTGGTAGTCTCAGATGCTTTGCCATTTTTTCACTAGTCTCCATGGAGACATAGATGTATTAGGATAAATAACCGTCCTTTACATGTAGCAAAATAGGGGTATGTTTGTTATTTTAATTTAGGGAAATGATAAATGTGCCCCCTTTTCTTCTCCGGGCCACCGCATGTAGTGTAAGAAGACTCATAAATACACTAGAGTGGGTGGCCCGGGAGCAAATATATCACTGCCCTTATGTCTCTCTAGCAGGTCTCATTCTCTCCATGACCCAAACGCCATAATTTAGAAACCTCCCTGTGTTTATCAATCTGATTCGCATGACCCAAGAGCTATTTGCAACTTTGCACATGTTTGGCAACTATGAAAAATTATTCCATGAAATATTCGGGGTCCCAATTGTAAAAGATGTTAGGAGGAGGGAAGGGGAGAGACGTTTTGCCTCACAAGTAGGGAGAGCCCAAGAGATATATACCTAAACAAAAGTGTCTAGGTCGACAGAGTAAAAAAAAAACCCCTATTTTTGTTATGCTATATACCGGCCAGAGAACAACTTGTCATGGAAAATTCCATCCGCGTCTCAGCTCCAAACTCTCGATAACGCATCCATCGATCTATTCTAGCAACCCTGGACTTTGCGGGCCTCCACTCACAAAAAAATGGTCGGAAGATGAAATACATCAACATTTACGTATTGCCGACGATAAAGATGAGTATGGATTTATGTGGTTTTATACTGGCATGGCACCGGGATTCGTCGTGAGGCTTTTTGGAGTCTCTGGTATTTTATTGCCGAAGGTAAATTAATGGTGACTGTTCTTGCTTTTTTAATCTATACTATTTATAAATGAGGGAAATGAAACATTGGCCCTTTTTTTCTTCTCCGGGGCACCCCAATGTAGTGTAAAAACTTAAGAGAGTAGTCATAAATACGCTAGAGGGGTGGGCTAGGGAAGAAAAGGGAAAGAATATATCATATATAATAGAAATTAATACAGGTGTCATAACCTGTAGAACTCTTGGAGTGTCTTTCTTATCGTTCTCATTTTCTGCATGACCTAAAAGCTATTATTTAGAGACCTCAATGACTCAAGTATGTCTTCCCAGCAGTGTCACTTTTTGCCTAGACTTCTCCAGAGGATGATACTAACCCTCCGATCCACAATGTCTATCGATCGGAGGGTTACTATCATCCTGTGGAAATGACTTTCCGGGAACTACCTAATAAATGCGCCCCTTTTCATCACATGGGACACCCAATTGGAGTGTACGTGGCAATCAAATCCGTTGAATCTTTCAGACGTGAAGTACATCAGCCCCTCTGCAGTCATTGATACACTGCTGCCATGGTGTCCCGAGTGATGAAAGGGGCGTATTTATCATTTCCCCCTATTTATGCTGTGGCCTGGCAGATGAATAGTTTGGATCATCCGATGAGGTGGGCTGTAGAGTACTTTTTGAAAACAACAGGACCATACGGCCATTCTGATACAAGTGGTTTGTGTAATGGTGATTGGAACTTGTTAAGTGCTGGGCTGGGCCCACTGTAGATGGGCCATGGTCCAAAGATTGCACCAATTGGACAATCATGGATTTAGCCTGTTGAATGTGAGCCGTTTTAGTTTTTAACATCTGCTTGCCAGCTACTGATCGGATGCTTAGGATTGTTCCCACCAGGTTTTGGCCCCACAACTCCTACCCAAATGGCCCACCTCTTCATAAGATTTTGCAGAAATATTAGATCTGTGCCAATGTGAGAAAACCCGGCGGATTTATGAATCATGGGTTTTGCTAAAGCCTCCTGGCTCGAGATAGTTTAGGATAGGGTTTTGGAAAAGCCATCCTGCCCAACCCGAGTTGCAACCCTACTTAATGGTAATATATTTAAGAATATAATTAAGAGCAAAATCGGTAATATAATTAAGAACAAAATCGGTAAAAACTAATTTGAAAGTCCTTTAAAAGATTGTAGTTTTGGTAATTAAGAAAAAATGACTAATATCACTACTGCAATATTTTGATAATGGCACTATTCACTTGTTTTATACTGCTTTGATTCGATGTTGATAGCACACCGAGTATTGTATAACCATAAAAAGCTAATTTTAAAGAGAAAACGGTTTCTACACATAAGTGTACACACTAGGTTAAAATACAGTGGAGGCCCACATTGTTTGGGTGATCCAAACCATTCATTTGATTGGCCCTCGCATAGATAGGGTGTCCACAAAAAATAAGCTCTATAGGATCATCTCAACCCTACGATTTGTGGAGGTAAAATGAACGTATATAAACCTTCACAAATCTGTCCATTTTTTGCCTCCACGGTTCGAAGGGTCAGGATGATTCTATGGAGCTAATTTTTTGTGGACACCCTATCTATGTGAGGACCAATCAAATTAATGGTTTGGATCACCCAAACAATGTGGGCCTCCACTGTATTTTAACCTAGTGTGTACACTTATGTGTAGAAACCGTTTTCTCAATTGTAAAAGTGTAAAAGATTGGATTAGTGTTTAAAAACTCGTTTTCCTAGAGATTGAATAACTGTAGAAAAACAAAAATAAACTTCACACGTTTTCCTCCTAGAGATGTGTTTTGGGCCGGGTGGCGGTCAGGTATTGCGCTCGTGTTTCTCAGACCTTTCATTCCAACAGGAGAAAGGAAAAGATTGGATCAGTGTTTAAAAACTCGCACGAGTCAACCGCGTTCCACGTTGATTCGGGTGTTGCGCTCCTTTTTACCTTTCGCATTCCGCGTTGGGCCACATCCACATTCCAAGTTTTGCCTTAGTGCCGAGTGGACAAGGACATTTCAAAACATCACATCCACATTTCAAAACACTGGATTGGATATTCGATAGGCTGTGAGAAAGTTGGGTTGAAATTTCAGGCCAAATTTGAGAGTGCGCGAAATTTCAGGTGACATGTGGGGATAACTGTAAGGGGAAGTGAGGCTTGAAAATTTTCAGAAGAGAAACCGTTTTCTGGATTTCATGATTCAGGTCTTCACGATTCCGGTGGGCATAGTGACCGCCTAAGCTGTGAGAAACCCGGGAATAACCCTGTAAACCATTGACGAAAAGCAACATAAAATTATTACTTTCCTGTATAAAATTAGTTCTTTTGCAAGCGTCCAAAACACGATTTCAGGTAAACCCTTTACGGGGACAAAAGACTCATGTGCACTTACTTTACGACTTTAAAGGGTAGTGGAGCACTAACTTTTAATCTCTTCTTCTTAATTTAAGGTTTGGTGTTTATTTTCTAAATGGAATCCCGTTTTGCAGGCAGCTCTTTTGACGGGTTTAATGGTCCCAGTGTGAGAGTTACGGGCTGGTCCACTGCGGCCTGGTCTCTGAGAGCGGGCCCCACAATTCAACCCATGGAAACTGGTAATTCTAATATTTCTCTAATCTTTGTTTTTTGTTGGCTACGCCTATTTAAAAGGTATCGGAGTGCAAACTTAATCTCATCTTCTTCACCTCCATCATCGTTTTGGGTCGAATGGCAATCACTGGTATTTCTCAAATCAAAACCCCAGCTTTTCAGTTGGTTTTAATATTCTGCTACTTGGCCATCTTTGTAAGATCGCTAAATAATGAAGGAAAATGGCTATTGGAGTTCAAGAAGGATCTCATTGACAACAATGGCGAGCTTCGAGGATGGAATTCATCCCATCCAACTCCTTGCGGTTGGAATGGGATAAGCTGTATCCACAACTCTAAGGTAACTTCCATCAATCTCCAATCCTTTAATTTGTCAGGCAATTTGTCTTCCACCCTCTATGAGCTCCGTCACCTGAAGATATTTAACATATCAAACAACACGATTTCCGGTGTTGTTCCTAAGGAGCTTGCAAGGTGCAGTAATTTGCAAGTTCTAGACTTTGGCACTAATAAGCTTCATGGGGAGATACCACCCGAGCTTTGTGGTATGCCTTCCCTGAGAAAACTTTCCTTGTCTTATAATAATCTTCATGGTAAAATCCCAGCGGAGATCGGAAACTTGTCTTCTCTCGAAGAGCTTTCCATCTTTCACAATAATCTCACTGATGTTATTCCTTCATCAGTTAGAATGTTGAAAAAGCTTCGGGTTTTGAATGTGGGTTTGAACTCTCTCTCGGGTACAATACCTGTTGAAATCAGTGAGTGCGATAACCTTGAGGAATTAAGCTTGGGAAGTAATAGGCTTGAAGGTTTTATTCCTAGGAAGCTTCAAAGGCTTCAGAATCTAACCATTTTAAATCTTTATCGTAACTATCTATTTGGTGAGATTCCTTCCGAGCTCGGGAATTGCAGAAGCTTAGAGGAACTTGACTTGAGTGGAAATGGCTTCATTGGTAGCATTCCCAAGGAGCTTGGAAAGTTATCCAAGTTGGTATATTTCTATGCTGAGTCCAATGGATTGAACGGAATGATTCCAAGCGAATTGGGAAATTGTAGTAGTGCTCTCAGAATTAATCTTTCTAAAAATCAGCTAACAGGGTACATTCCTAAAGAGCTGGGTCAGATTCAGTCTCTTGAGGTGCTCCGTCTTTCCTTTAACCTTCTACAAGGGAGTATTTCCCCAAGTTTTGGAGAAATGGTGCCTCGTCTTTCATTTTTAGATTTTTCTTCGAACCTTATAGATGGCATCATACCCTCATCACTTTGCAAAATAAAGAATCTGGTCGTTCTTGATTTCTCGAACAATCATTTTTTAGGAGAATTGCCTGATTGTTGGCAAGATTCGCATGAATTGACAATTATGAACTTTGAAAACAATTCTCTATCTGGAAATATTCCTAGCTCAATGGGTTCTCTACTTGGTCTCAAATATTTGCAATTGGGTAACAATAATTTTTCTGGAGAGCTGCCACTAGACTTTAAAAAGTGTGTGAGCTTGGTATTTGTTGATCTTGGTGGGAATAGATTAACAGGAAGTATACCGACATGGATTGGAGAAAGTCTATCAAATCTGGAGGTTCTCCGCCTACGATCAAACATGTTTGATGGGAGAGTTCCTTCAGAGCTATCGTATTTTATTTCTCTCCGTGTCTTGGATCTCGCACATAATCGTCTTTCGGGAACCATACCACGGTGTTTCAGCAATTTCAGCGCTATGGCTGTGAAAGAAAAGTCAGACAATTTCACATCTAACGCAGAAAGTTACCAAATGCACATTTTGTTAGTCACGAAAGGGAGAGAAGTTTTATATACAAATATACTTCCACTTATGACAAGCATTGACCTTTCAAGTAATTATATAAGTGAAGATATCCCTGAAGAACTAATGGCTCTTTTTGGATTGCATAGCTTGAACTTATCTGGAAATCATTTGACAGGAATGATCCCACCAAAGATTGATCGCTTGCAATCGTTGGAATCCCTTGACTTATCAAGAAACCGGCTCTCCGGTATAATCCCTCAAAGCATCTCTACTCTAACTTTTTTAAGTTTCTTGAACTTGTCAGAGAACAACTTGTCAGGGAGAATTCCATCTGGGCGTCAGTTTGATACTTTCAATTCATCTATCTATTCTAGCAACCTTGGACTCTGTGGGCCGCCACCTGCAAAAAAGTGCTCGGAAGATGAAATTCCTCAAAGTCCACTGCCTACCATTGGCAACAAAGATGTGGATGGATTTATATGGTTTTATGCTGGCCTAGCACCGGGACTCGTCGTAGGGCTTTTGGGCGTCTGTGGTATGTTATTGTTGAAGTCGTCTTGGAGATATGCCTACTTTCGATTCATTGATGATATGAGTGAGATGTTGATTGTGACTGCAACTATAAAGATGCGTAGAATCAGAAAGAAGTTGATTTGATAGTAAATCAGGTGGTGTTTGTAAGCTGTTTCAACAAAAATGCCATGGTAATATAATAAAGACTAGTATTGTTTTTTTATCTACACTTTTGCAAATAAGGGGAAAAATATGTTCAAGTTACTACAATGTTGCTAAATTTTTTAGTACATTTCCCACCTATGTATGTGGTCTAAGCATTCATCTGGTGTGACCCATTGTAGATTATTCATAACCCAACATTATACCAGGGAAAATCCTTCAACATAAAATGAGTCATCAAACAAAATTTACACCCATTTTTCCACTTAATGATGTGTGTAAATATTTTACACCCATTTTTATTTGGAAGAAGATAAGCCCGAGCAAACAACGTTTATTTGGAAGAAGATAAACCCAAGGGATTTCATCTTCTGAGCACTTTTTTGCGAGTCATCAAACCCATTTTTCCTCTTAATGGGGAATTTTGGCAGTGATATCCTCCCCCCCCCCCCCCCCTTTAACGTTTTCCGTGAGATTAGTTCACTGCACGAGGATAAATTCACCACTTCTAAAGTTGCTGACTTGCAGTCCTCAAAATTTGTCTTTATGGGGAATTAATTTTGATTGGCTGATTTGGAAAACCACGATGGGCCCACTAGTAGAACGTTTTGGATCTTGTACACTTGGATAGACAATGGTGTATCCAAGAGTCTTTAACACTATAACGTTTTAGACTAAAAGTGGTGTTTCCTCCTTTTGATTCTTTATTTGAATTGACTGAATCTTCTTCCGTGAATCTCAAGAACTTTTTTTTTATCTAATTTGACACTTCATTGAAACTGGAGCCCTTTGGCCACTAAGGTAACATGGTGAACTTGATGAGAAGGTTACGATGATGATGATGATGATGACGAAGAAGACATCATAAATTTTCATTGTTTGGCCCTGTGCACTTTTTCTTCCTCTCCAGTTCTAATGAAAGACATTTCTGTTCTTACACACTCGTAGATTTCAGCATAATTTTCTGCAAAATCAGTTAACTGCCGTTGTGTTACGTGTGAGAGAATATCTCCCAATGCTTATCCACTATTGGGTTTTGATTAAAGTAGTTAGCAGTTTTAGTTAGTAGGATTTGCTTTATTGTAATTGTAGATAAGTTAGGGAGTAGATTTATTCTATTGGACTTTATTTTCATTGGTTGAGTTAGTTAGCAATCCTATCTGATGTATTTTGTATTTAATGTAGAAAAGTGAACGGAAGAAGCATCTTTGGCATAATTAACAGTTTGTGTTATCTGGAGGCTTGGGTTCCCTCAAAGTAACCCATATTCTTCTCTTTTTCTTATCTATCTCCACATACATTTTTTGTAGGTCCTTCTGTTAGCTTTCCACTCTCTACGGCTTCCTTCTTGTGGCGACAAATTAGGGAAATATACCGGGAACGTACCAAAGTGGTATCAGAGCTCAGGCATGGACCAACGTGTGGAGCGATTAGAGCAAGCTGTGGAGTCGTTTTCTAAAGGCCAGCAAGACATGATGAATCGGATGGAGGAGATGTTCGAAAAATTGAACACGCGTGTGGAGCAAATCTCTACTCAATCTATCAGGGAGACAGGGGAGACTTCTCACGTTCCTATTCGAATCAATGAAGGTCGGGTTAATGGCAATGGCGGCTCTCATGATGCTGGTTCCACCAATTCATACACACCCAAGTTTGTGAAGTTGGACTTTCCGCGCTTCAACGGTAGTGAAGATCCAACAAGTTGGTTATGTAGGGCGGAACAGTTCTTCTAATTTCATGAGACCCAGAGGCGAAAATGTATCGTTGGCTTCTTTCCACCTTGAGAGTGACGCCCAACTATGGTACCAATTGCTGAAGCAAGAAATGAAGGTAGTTACTTGGGAAGAGTTCAAGGATGGACTCCATTCTCGATACGGTCCAAGCCAGTTCCTTGATTTCTTCGGAGAACTCGCCAAATTGCAGCAAACTGGATCGGTACGGGAATATCAAACCCAGTTTGAGAAGTTACTTGCGAAGGTCGGACATCTTCCCCAAGCTCGTTAGGTTAGTTGTTTTGTCAATGGGTTGCGAGATTCTATTAAAATTGACGTGCAGGCTAATAAACCCACGACCTTATCTGCCGCTATTGGACTAGCCCGCCTGTATGAGGCCCGTGATTTATCGCAACGCGCTATTCCAACATCAGATACGACAAATCCATACGCTTCCAGTTCAACGGATGACACCCGCTGAGTTGCAGGAGAGACGAGCACAAGGGCTGTGCTACAATTGCAATGACAGATGGCGCAATAGACCTAGACGAAGAAATTTCCGGAGTACACACTTGAGGACAAGGTCAAAATTTAGGGGGAAGGAACGTTACGTGTGAGAGAATATCTTCCAATGCTTATCCACGGTTGGGTTTTGATTAAAGTAGTTAGCAATTTTAGTTAGTAGGATTTGCTTTATTGTAGTTGTAGATAAGTTAGGGAGTAGATTTTTTCTATTGGACTTTATTTTCATTGGTTGAGTTAGTTACGCTATGACAATCCTATCTGATGTATTTTGTATTCAATGTAGAGAAGTGAACGGAAGAAGCATCTTTGGCATAATTAACAGTTAACACTGTGTGTTATCCGGAGGCTTGGGTTCCCTCAAAGTAACCCATATTCTTCTCTTTTTATTATCTATCTCCACATACATTTTTTGTAGGTCCTTCTGTTAGCTTTCCACTCTCTACGGCTTCCTTCTTGTGGCGACAAATTAGGGAAATATACCAGGAACGTACCACGTTGATTTGGGAGTCTCAGATGCTTTGCCATTTTGTAACTAGTAGTAGGGCTTTCCCTCACCTCCATCATTTTGGGTCTAGAGGCAATCTCTAATATTTCTCAAATCAATTCCTTTCTCTGCTTAGGCATGTGCCACAATTAGGGGTGTAAACGAGCCAAGCTGAGGCGAGCTTGGCTCGGCTCAGGCTCGAACCAGGCTCACGAGCCTTACCAAGCTCGGGTTATATTAAGTTCACACCCCTCAGCTTCCTTGGACAGCCCTATCTAGTGTAATTTGACTAGTCTTTTTACACTACGGGGAGTGGTCCAAGTAACAAATGGGGTTCCAAAAAAGAAATGGCATATTTTGCCTCCCCCTTTCATCCCTGGACAAACCTTTTAGTGTGTGTGTGTGTGTGTGTATATATATATATATATATATATATATATATATATATATATATATATATATAGAGAGAGAGAGAGAGAGAGAGAGAGAGAGAAAACATTTCCTACACACTTGTGTAGGTAAGTTACCTACACACTAGCTTAAAATATAGTGGGGGCCCACATTATTTGGGTGATCCAAACCATTCATTTGAATGGTCCTCACAAAGATAGGGTTGTCCACAAAAAATCAGATCCATAGGATCATCCCAACCCTACGATTTGTGGAGGTAAAATGGACGTGTATAAACCTTCACAAATTAGTCCATTTTTTGCCTCTATAGTTTGAATGGTTGGGATGATCCTATGGATCTGATTTTTTGTGGACACCGTATCTATGTGAGGACCATTCAAATGAATGGTTTGGATCACCCAAACAATGTGGGCCCCTACTGTATTTTAAGCTAGTGTGTAGGTAACTTACCTACACAAGTGTGTAGGAAATGTTTTCTATATATATATATATATATATATATATATATATATATATATATATATATATGTGTGTGTGTGTGTGTGTGTGTGTGTGTGTAGGTAACTTACCTACACAAGTGTGTAGGAAATGTTTTCTCTATATATATATATATATATATATAGAAAGAGAGAGAGAGAGAAAACATTTCCTACACACTTGTGTAGGTAAGTTACCTACACACTAGCTTAAAATACAGTAGGGGCCCACATTGTTTGGGTGATCCAAACCATTCATTTGAATGGTCCTCACATAGATAGGGTGTCCACAAAAAATCAGATCCATAGGATCATCCCAACCATTCAAACTATGGAGGCAAAAAATGGACTAATTTGTGAAGGTTTATACACGTCCATTTTACCTCCACAAATCGTAGGGTTGGGATGATCCTATGGATCTGATTTTTTGTGGACACCCTATCTCTGTGAGGACCATTCAAATGAATGGTTTGGATCACCCAAACAATGTGGGCCCCACTGTATTTTAAGCTAGTGTGTAGGTAACTTACCCACACAAGTGTGTAGGAAATGTTTTCTCATATATATATATATGAGAAAACGGTTCCTACACATATGTGTAGAGAGTTCTCTACACACTAGCTTAAAATACAGTGGGGGCCCACATTGTTTGGGTGATCCAAGCCATCCATTTTAAAGGCCCTCACATAGATAGGGTGTCTACAAAAAATCAGATCCATAGGATCATCCCAACCCTACGATTTGTGGAGGTAAAATGGATGTCTTTAAACCTTCACAAATTAGTCCATTTTTTGCCTCCACAGTTCGAATGGTTAGGATGATCCTATGGATCTGATTTTTTGTGGACACCCTATCTATGTGAGGGCCTTAAAAATGAATGGTTTGGATCACCCAAATAATGTGGCTCCCACTGTATTTTAAGCTAGTGTGTAGATAACTTATCTACACATATGTGTAGGAACCGTTTTCTCTCTATATATATATATATATATATATATATATATATATATATATATATATATAATTCTTAACGAGCCGACTGCGGGTTTAATGGTTCGGTGTTTATTTTCTAAACATAATCCCGTTTTGCAAGCAGCCCTTTTGACGGGTTTAATAGTCCCAGTGTGAGAGTAACGGGCGGGCCCACTGCGGACTGGTATATGAGAGTGGGCCCCACAATTCAACCCATGGAAAAGGATTAAAGAGAATCTGAGTCTTGACGGGGTCAAAGTCTTGACGCGTTGAATAGTCCCACTCCGAATAGCGGACTCCAACCCACAAACCTTATCAAATTCTCTTTGGGCATGTTTGGCACCCATGATTTTTTTTTCCATATAAAATTGGGACTTGCTAAGGACCATCACAGTAGGCATTTCCCAGAGCAGCTGTTGCATGAGAGAGCAGCCACATAGGATGAATTAAATGAATAAGACCAAAAAGTTAGCCTATGTGGCTGCTCTCTCATGCAACAGCCGCCGCTCTGGGAAATGCCTTCTGCGATTGTCCCTGCGATGTTAAGAGAGAGGCATGAGTGAGGAAATTGTGCTTAGTATGAGATGTAAACATTCATCTATTCTGACCCATTGTGGATTATTCACAGCCCAAAAGTACCCAAAGGAAAATCCTTTGGATGTAAAATTGGGGAAGTGATATGGCCGCCCCTTTTATTTACATGGCATAGCCATCTGTGGTGTATCTGACGTAGCCACAACCAACATCTCTCCTTATCAGATAAGGATAAGGGTCTAATTTTGATCTAATTTTTTAGACTGGAGCCCTTTGGCCGCTAAGGTGACATCGTGAATACCACGAGAAGGTTAGTGCAGAAGAAGAAGATGATGACAACATCAAAAATCTTAATTATAGTGAAAGACATGTATCTGTTCTCTATTGCAGCTGTAAATTTCAGCATAATTTTATGCAAAATCAGTTAACTGCCATTGATTTGGGTCGTCTCAGATGCTTTGCTTTTTTGTAACTTGTCTCCATGGAGACATAAATGTTTTAGAATTTTCCCAAATAAACATCCTTGCCACATGTAGCAAAGTAGGGGTACGTTTGTTATTGTGAAATAGGAAAATGGTACATTCACCCCCTTTTTCTTCTCCGGCCACCCCCATGTACTGTAAAAAGAGTACTCATAGTAAAGAAAAGGGAGAGAATATATCATAATAGTAATTAATTTAGGTGTCATGATGTAACTCTTGGAGTTTCTTTCTAACCGGTCTCATTTTCTGCAGTTACCATTAACCCCTTTGCTGATATTTAACATCTGTTTCTATGAGAAATTATTTGAGGGTAAAATCGTAATCTACATACAAAAAGTATCGATACGGGGTACCTGTCTATGGCAATTACGGCAAAAAACTACCAAGAAGAGGTAAAGACATAACAATGACGGGAGAACTACTTTATATTGTGCATGCAGGACACTTG
The DNA here is from genome assembly GCF_043159265.1 of Tasmannia lanceolata. Classification (NCBI taxonomy): domain Eukaryota; kingdom Viridiplantae; phylum Streptophyta; class Magnoliopsida; order Canellales; family Winteraceae; genus Tasmannia; species Tasmannia lanceolata. The sequence continues at coordinate 61,318,885 of NW_027518692.1, read as the reverse complement.
CAAAATATTGATGGATTCCGGGCACCTGAAGAGGAACAACAATTATGGAAACCCCTATCGATTGGAGGGCTAGGATCAACCTATGGAAATGATTTTACGGGCACAGCCGATTGATGTTGTGTTCCATCACATGGACGGTTTAGATCAAACCTATAATCATGGTTTAAAATTTCGGTTTCGGTAACCGTTTCGGACCCCACCGAAAACCGAAATTTCGGCGAAATCCGAAATTTGGTAATTTGGTTCGAAATTTCGCCAGAAATTTTGTAACACTCTTTTTAAAAAAAATAAATAATGGCATTTAATCGAAATTTCGGTCTGAAATTTGGTAAACGGCGAAAAATGAAATTTCGGTAAATTTCGGTTTCGGTCCCCACCGAAATTTCAGCTCAAAATTTCGTGAATTTTGAACCGAAATCTGATGGGATGATCAGATGCCACGTGTCAGATGATCTGGCTGCCGACATGGCAATAACTACCAATCAAAATGCAACATCTGTCTATAAGGCATTTTGTCTGTTGGTAGTGAGTCTAGTATATCATAATAGTAATTAATTCAGGTGTCATGATGTAACTCTTGGAGTTTCTTTCTAACCTGTCTCATTTTCTGCATTACCCAAAAGCTATTAGTTAGAGACCTCCCTGACGCAAGTATGTCTTCCCAGCTGTATCATTTTTTTTTTGTGAGACCTCTCAATTGGATGGTCCTAAGATTCCTAACCCTCGGATCCATAGTGTCTATGGATCGGAGAGTTAGTGTCATCCTATGGAAATGACTTTCGGCTAACTACTTATTTATGTTGCGACCTGAAAGATGAACAGTTCGGATCGTCCGATGCATAGGATTGTTCCCACCAGGTTTAATTGGCGCAAGTACCCCACCTCTTCAAAAGATTTCGCACAAATGCTAGATCCAACGTGAAAAAACCTGGCCTGGCCAGACCTGACCAGACCTGAGAAACTATCTCGGATAGGGCCAGGTTTTATAATTGTGGGTTGTTCTAATAAAAAAAGCCTGACCTGACCAGACCCGAGATAGGGTTATGTAATAGTAGACCCGCCCAACCCGAGTTGCAACTTGCAAGTTGCAACCCTACTTGAGCGTAGTATACTAAGTGTAAAATCGGTAAAAAAAAGTATCTGCAGGTAATTTAAGGTGGAAAATCATGGTTTTGGTAATTAAGAAAAAGGGACTGATAACGCAACTGATCACTTGTTTTATCCCGCTTTGATTTGATGTTGATAGGACACTGAGTACGTATTGTATAACAGTCAAAGGCTAATTTTAAAAGTGTAAAACAAAGTGAGCAGTGTCATTATCAAAATTTGATAGTGCAGATAATCAGTAATTTGCTTCTAGATGCCTTTTAGATGGGGGTTTTCAATAGTTTTCATTTTTTTTTATTCAAATCGGTTTGTGTGAACCGACCTAAAATTTCACACGATTTCCAACGAGGGCGCGTGGTGTCGATCGGGTATTGCACTCGTGTTTCTCGGACCTCTCTTTCCGACAGGTAAAGGAACTGAATGGAAAACCATTTCCAAACCATGGACGAAAAGCAAAATCAGTAACCATTGACTCCAAGTCCTGCTGCCATGTGTCTCAAACCTTTCTTTACTCGTTTTACTCCTAGTTAAAAGGTATTGGAGTCTGCTATCTTCACCTCCATCCTTCTCTTACAAAGAATGGGTTGGATTTGGATTTCTCAAATCAAAACCCCAGCTTTTCAGTTGGTTTTAATATTATGCTACTTGGCCATCTTTGTAAGATCGGTAAATGATGAAGGAAAATGGCTATTGGAGTTCAAGAAGGACCTCATTGACAACAATGACGAGCTTCGAGGATGGAATTCATCCCATCTAACTCCTTGCCATTGGAGAGGGATAAGTTGTATCCACAACTCTAAGGTAACTTCCATCAATCTCCAATCCTTTAATTTGTCAGGCCATTTGTCTTCCACCTTCTGTGAGCTACGTCACCTCACAACATTTCATATATCAAACAACATGATTTCTGGTCCTGTCCTTAAGGAACTTGCAAGCTGCAGTAATTTGCAAGTTCTAGACCTTAGCAATAATATGCTTCATGGGGAGATACCACCCAAGCTTTGTGGTATGCCTTCCCTGAGGAAACTTTCCTTGTCTGATAATCATCTTGAAGGTAAAATCCCAACGGAGATCGGAAACTTGTCTTCTCTCGAAGAGCTTTTCATTTCTAACAATAATCTCACTGATGTAATTCCTTCATCAGTTAGAATGTTGAAAAGGCTTCGGATTTTGGATGTGAGTATGAACTTTCTCTCGGGTACAATACCTGTTGAAATCAGTGAATGCGATAACCTTGAGGAATTATGGTTGGGAAGTAATAGGCTTGAAGGTTTTATTCCTAGGGAGCTTCAAAGGCTTCAGAATCTAACCAATTTAAGTCTTTATTACAACAATCTATCTGGTGAGATTCCTTCCGAGCTCGGGAATTGCAGAAGCTTAGAAGATCTTGCCTTGAATGGCAATGGCTTCACTGGTAGCATTCCTGTGGAGTTTGCTCAGATTCAGACTCTTCGGTTCCTCTATCTCTATGGAAACCATTTATCTGGAAAGATACCCCGTGGGCTCGGGAATTGCAGTCGCTTAGAGCAACTTGAATTGATTAACAATAATTTCACTGGAGACATTCCCAAGGAGCTTGGAAAGTTATCTAGCTTAATGGGTCTTTTCTTGAGTAACAATCATTTCACTGGAGACATTCCCAAGGAGCTTGGAAAGTTATCTAGCTTGAAGTATCTTTACTTAAGTAACAATCATTTCACTGGAGACATTCCCAAGGACCTTGGAAAGTTATCTAGCTTAACGGATCTTGTCTTGGATAACAATCATTTCACTGGAGACATTCCCAAGGAGCTTGGAAATTTATCCAGCTTGGCACATTTCTATGCTGAGTCCAATGGATTGAACGGAATGATTCCAAGCGAATTGGGAAATTGTAGTAGTGCTGTCGTGATTAGTCTTTCTAAAAATCAGCTGACAGGGTACATTCCTAAAGAGCTGGGTCAGATTCAGACTCTTAAGGTGCTCCATCTTTCCTTTAACCTTCTACAAGGGAGTATTTCCCCAGCTTTTGGAGAAAGGGTGCCTAGTCTTTCATTTTTAGATTTTTCTTCGAACCATATAGACGGCACCATACCGTCATCAATATGTAAAATAAAAAATCTAGAAGTTCTTGTTTTCTCGAATAATCGTTTATCAGGAGAACTGCCTGATTGTTGGAAAGATTCGCGTGACCTGGCCATTATGAACTTTGAAAATAATACTCTCTCTCGGAATTTTCCTAGCTCAATGGGTTCTTTACTTGGTCTCAAATATTTGCAATTGGGTAGTAATAATTTCTCCGGAGAAGTGCCATTGTACTTGAAAAATTGTGTGAGGTTGGTAATTGTTGATCTTGGTGGGAATAGATTAACCGGAAACATACCGACATGGATAGGAGAAAGTCTATCAAACCTGGAGGTTCTCCGCCTACGATCAAACATGTTTGATGGGAGAATTCCTTCAGAGCTATCGTATCTTACTTCTCTTCATGTCTTGGATCTCGCACATAATGGTCTTTCGGGAACCATACCACGGTGTTTCAGCAATTTCAGTGCCATGGCTGTGACACAAAAGTCAGACAACCGTTATTATTTCACATCTAGCACGGAAAGTTACCAAATGCACATTCCGTTGGTCACGAAAGGGACAGAACTTTTATATACAACGATACTTTCAGTTATGATAAGCATTGACCTTTCAAGTAATTATATAAGTGGAGATATCCCTGAAGAACTAACGGGTCTTTTTGGATTGAAAAGCTTGAACTTATCTGGAAATCGTTTGACAGGAATGATCCCACCAAAGATTGATTGCTTGCAATCATTGGAATCCCTTGACTTATCAAGAAACCAACTCTCTGGTATAATTCCTCCGAGCATGCCTGCTCTAACTTTTTTAAGTTTCTTGAACTTGTCAGAGAACAACTTGTCAGGGAGAATTCCATCCGGGCGTCAGTTTGATACTTTCAATTCATCTATCTATTCTAGTAACCCTAGACTCTGTGGGCCTCCACTCACAAAAAAGTGCTCAGAAGATGAAATTCCTCAGAGTCCATTGGCTACCGGTGGCGACAAAGATGTTGATGGATTTATATGGTTTTATGCTGGCCTGGCACCGGGACTCGTCGTAGGGCTTTTGGGCGTCTGTGGTATGTTTTTGTTGAAGAAGTCTTGGAGATATGCCTACTTTCGATTCATTGATGATATGAGCGATATGTTGATTGTGAGTGCAACTATAAAGATGCGTAGAATCATAAAGAAGTTGATTGGATAGTAGATCATGTGGTGTTTGTAAGCAGTTTCTACGAAAATGATTTGGTAAAATAATAAAGGGTAGTATTGTATTTTTTTTTATCTACGCTTTTGGAAATAAGGGAAATAATAATAATAATAATAAAGAGTAGTATTGTTTGTAAGCAGTTTCTACTATCTTCAAGTAACTACAATGTTGGTAAAAAGTTTAGTACATTTCCCACCTATATATGAGGTCTAAACATTCATCTGGTGTGACCCACTGTAGATTATTCATAGCCCTAAAGTATACCAAGGAAACACCCATTTTAAGTTGAAAGAAGAAAAGCCCGAGCAAACAATGCTTGTCCAATTGTTGTGTTGTTTGGCTGATTTGGAAAACCACGATGGGCCCACTAGTAGAATGTTTTGGATCTAGGACACTTGGATAGAGTATCCAAGAGTCTTTAACACTATAACGTTTTAGACTGAAAGTGGTGTTTCCTCCTTTTGATTTTTTATTTTAATTACTGAATCTTCTTTTGCGAATCTCAAGAGCTCTTTTTTTATATCTAATTTGCAACTTCATTAAAACTGGAGCCCTTTGGCTGCTAAGGTAACCTGGTGAACTCGATGAGAAGGTTACGATGATGATGATGATGACGACGATGACGACAAAGACATCATAAATTTTCGTTGTTTTGTTCAAGCACTCAAAATGAGGTTCCATCGATGGACCCTCTGCACTTTTTGTTCCTCTCCAGTTCTAGTGAAAGAATTTTCTTTTCTCTTATACACTTGTAGATTTCAGCTTAATTTTCTGCAAAATCATTAACCCCCGTTGATATGGTAATCTCAGCTGCTTTGCCATTTTTTTACTAGTCTCCATGGAGACATATATGTATTAGGAGAAATAACCTTCCTTCACATGTAGCAAAATAGGGGTATGTTTGCTATTTTAATTTAGGGAAATGACAATGTTTTAGACTAAAAGGGAGTGTTTCTCCTTTCCGTTCTATGTTTGAACTAAGTACACTGGTTGTTCTCTCTAGTATTATTATGGGAAATGTTATCAGCACAACTGTATTTTGATGAGGGCACTCCTCACTTTATTAAAAGTATGGTATGGCCCCCACCATAGGATGATCCAAACTATCCATTAGATGGGCCACAGCCTGTATAGGTTGTGCCCCAAAAATCATTTCCGTAGGTTGATCCTAACCCCCCGATCTGAATGTTACAGGGTTGATCCTAACCCCCTATAGATCGGAGGGTTAGGATCAACCAATGGAAATGGTTTTTTGGGCACAACCTATTTAGGCTGTGGCTCATCTAATGGACGGTTTGGATCATCCTATGGTGCGGGCCAGAATGTACTTTTAATAAAGTGAGGAGTGCCCTGCTGATAACATTTCCCATTATATATTAGCCTATCACTTGTGGCTACTAATATTGGCACTACCATGTTTTCACAAGTCCCATGAACCTTCAGGGAAGATCAACTAGGGTTTTTATGAGGAAGTCCCATGAACCTTTCATATTGTAACAACATCCTCTAAGAGTTAAAAAATTGTTGTGTGCGGTGGATGATGGTGGATGATCCTATTTGTTAGGAATTAATAACGTTGAGTATTTGAATAAGTCATGTGCCATTAACGTTTTATTAAGAGTCATTGTCTCCTCTAATTGACAAGAGTTATTGCCACCTCTAATCGGCAAATTCCTCTCTCCACATTACAAAAATATAATTGAGTCTCTATTTTTTTTTAAATATTTTTAAAGGCTACTGATATTTACACTACGTTTGTGACCCAAATGTAATTTTTTTACAAATAGAGTCACCACGTTTGAGTGAAATTTGCAAATCAGGTCACGCCATCAATTTGTGACCAAAATGTAATTTTTGTACAAGGTAAATTTTTGTATTTCCACATGTAAGGACATTTTGGTATTTTTGAGTTAAAAAATCTACCATGGGTATTTTGCTCATAAATTGATGACATTGACTTGATTTGGAAAATTCATTCAAATGCGGTGACTCTATTTGCAAATTGTCAAACTAAAAGACTCTTTTTTGCAAATTAATCAAAATAGAAGACATCTTTTGCAAAAAAAACCCTTGAATTTAATTAGGGCCCGTTTGGATGCCGAGAAGATTTGGATTTGGATTTCTCACATTAGCAGCCCTTTTTGCATTGTAATTTGGATCTGATCAAATCCTTGGATTTCTAATTCAGCAGCTGACAGTGAAAAAATCAGATTTCTAAGTTTGTTGTGGAAATAAGAAATTAGAAATCCCCAGATCTGGGAGTTTCCTTCACCCTCTTTGCTCGTCAACCTCTCCCCTCCACTAGGAAGTACCCCCTTCCCTCTCTGTCTCCCTCTACATGAGCTGCCGGATCTTTTCAGTTTGTATTCAAAACTCAATTCCAAATCCAAATACAAAATGGGAGGTATCCAAACGGGCCCTTAAGGTGCTAAAAACTACTCCCAATGATTGGTTCATGAGATTCTTGTGGAGTTGGCATTGGCAATGAGTTTCGCTTGGCATTGACAGTCGGTCTCCTTCTCTCGTCTCCCAACTACGATTTGCTGGAAATCTAAGATTCTAAAATCAGCGAATCCAAACGGCCCCTAGTAAACTTTATTTACAAAATATTATAGTATGCCCTCTAATAAATAATATTGGAGATGGAAGGAGATAATATCCTCTTTATTTAAAGATTTACAAATTGGCTTTTGATAGCTTGTTATGAATTTTAACAGCGAACCGCAAAAAGTTAAAAATAGGAGACTGCTGATGTCAAAACAAGGGAATGCAGATATCAGCTGCCTTTGTAGAGTTAAATCCAACTGTTTTGGATTTCACGCTCGGTGGTTTTTAGATTCCATTGGGTTGGCTTTCGATAGCTTGTTATGAATTTTAACAGCGAAATTACAAAAAGTTTAAAATAGAGGGCTGCTGATGTCAAAACAGGGGAGTTAAAGTCATATTTTAGCAAAGGAAAATGCCAAAAAGAAACTCAGACGCTCCTTCCTTTATAAAGACATGTCCATTGTAGGCAGTTCACCCGTCATGTTCTCTTTAATGTTTTGACGAGTCAAGTCAAGTGGTCCCACTGCGTGACTTATAGGCTGATCTTTGAGAGCGGACCCCACAAGGAAATAAGCGTCCCGTCGGCCACGTTTGGTAACCATGAAAATTTTTTCATAGAATATTAGTGTTGAGAGCGGGAATATTTATACGTGTGAGACTCTTTTTGAAAATTACTACACAGCCCACTTTATTGATAGTGCCCCAAAAATCATTTGGATAGGATGATTCTAACCTATGATGTTTCCATAATGTGCAGTCCCTCTATAGATTGGAGGGTTAGGATTAGGGCTGCAACTCGAGCCGGGTTTTACCCGACCCGCATCGACCCGACCCGAAAATAGCTTGGGTCGGGTTCAGGTTTCATGGGCTTCGGGTCGAGCCGGGTTCAGCATTCAAAAGCCCGCATGAATCTCGGGTCGAGCCGGGTTTGAAGGGGCCCGACCCGAGTTACATAAGTTATAGTATGTACATTTTTTTCTATTGTTAGTTAAAAGTTAAAGGAATAATTACATTTACACCCCCTCTAGTTTCTGACACATCCACTTCCACCCCTATAGTTTAAAACGTGACAAATACACCCTTGTAGTTTCAATTTGTTTAAGGTAGGCCCCCTCAGCTGAAGGTTCGTCCATAGATTGAAGGGTTAGGATGATCCGATGGAGCTGATTTTTTGGGCACACTCTATCTATGTCAGGACCCATCAAATGAACGCTTTGGATCATCCAAACAATGTTGGCCCACATTATTTGGATGATTTTTTGGTAGTGTTTGGATTCAGGTAGGGGCCCACATTATTTGGATGATCCAAAGCGTTCATTTGATGGGTCCTGACATAGATATGGTGTGCCCAAAAAATCAGCTCCATCGGATCATCCTAACCCTTCATTCTATGGACGAACCTTCAGCTGAGGGGGCAAACCTTAAACAAATTGAAACTACAGGGGTGTATTTGTCACGTTTTAAACTATAGGGGTAGAAGTGGATGTGTCAGAAACTAGAGGGGGTGTAAATGTAATTATCCCAAAGTTAAAAGTGAAAACCCATGCACCCACTGTTACTGTATGTGAGTGTAATTTCTGCTTCTATGAGCTGAGTTGATTCAAGTGTTTGATTCAGCATTGTTTGATTGTAATTACAACATTGTTTGATTCAAGTGTGATGTGAGTGTAATTACATCATTGTTTGATTCAAGTGTAATGTGAGTGTAATTTCTGCTTCTATGAGTTGAGTTGCCTTGCCAAACAAGAATTTTCCTTAAAAATTTGCGTCAACGTGAAAAAACCCGACCCGACCCGAACCGACCCAAGATTTATCATGGGTAGGGCTGGGTTTGGGAATCGTGGGTTTTCCGAAAAAAAACCCGACCCGAGATATTCTCGGGTAGGGTTGGGTTCTCCAAAACCCGACCCGCCCGACCCGAGTTGCAGCCCTAGTTAGGATAATCCCATCAAACTTATTTTTGGGGCACAACCTATTTATTTTATAAGCCAATAAACGAACGGTCTGGATCATCACATAAAGCGGAGCGTATTGTACTTTTAAAAAAAATACATGACTAAAACGTATAAAATCTCGAGAAAGGGTTAGGGAAAGTGGGAGAGATAGACTTGGGAGGGCATGAGTGAGGAAATGTTGCTTAAATAGGTAAAATAGAAAACATTATTGACTAAGGTTTTTGCTTTCCCTCTCCCACACCACACTCCACGCCTCTCTTCCATTACTTGATAAGGTACTGGGCTGACTCCAAGACCTGGCCTGCTTCTATTCCATGAAAAAAAAAAATTTTAATTGTTGTCAATAGTCCCACCACGAGACTTACAAATTGACTCCAAGTCCTGCTGCCGTGTATCGCAAACCTTTCTTTACTCGTTTTAGGTTTTCCTTTTTGTTGGCTACGCCTATTTAAAATGAATGGTTGGATCATACTACGGTGGGCCAATCAAATGGACTGTTCGCATCATCCCACAGTTACACGTACTTTTTGAAAAATAATGGACTATACGGGCTTACACCGTATAAAACCCTGCAAGAGATGTTGCCTTCCGAAGCCAGATTTTTAGGCTGCGAAATGAGAGATTTTAGGGATTTCTAAGTATCTAGAACTAGGGGTAAAATGGATAAGAGAAAAAAATTTAAAAGGCATCGAGGTGCTATTGGTAATTAAGAAGATTTTGAGGGGATTCTTGTAGATACATTTTTATCTAGGGGTTTTTTAGTAGTTTTCCCTTTCTAAAATCACTTCTCTTCTAAAGCATTCAAAATACCCATGATTTTTCCATTATTTACATCCCTATACCCCTCTCATTTTAAGTATTTAAAAGACGAAAAACTCGACAAAGTTTACAAAACCTTGCCATCAACCCTAGAAAACGTGATTTTCTTAGCAAAATGCAATTTTCACCCAAATTGGAAAACCAGCCATGTTCCCTCCCATTTCTCTTCCAAATCTTGCCCAAAAATTGGGATTTGCTAAGGACCATCGCAGTAGGCATTTCCCAGAGCGGCTGTTGCATGAGAGAGCAGCCACATAGGATGAATTAAATGAATAAGACAAAAAAGTTAGCCTATGTGGCTGCTCTCTCCTGCAACAGCCGCCGCTCTGGGAAATGCCTTCTGCGATGCTCCCTGCGATGTTAAGAGAGAGGCATGAGTGAGGAAATTGTGCTTAGTATGAGATGCAAACATTAATCTGTTCTGACCCGTTGTGGATTATTCAGAGCCCAAAAGTACCCAAAGGAAAATCCTTAGATGTAAAATTGGGGAAGTGATATGGCCGCCCCTTTTATTTACATGGCATAGCCATCTGTGGTGTATCTGACGTAGCCACAACCAACATCTCTCCTTTTCAGATAACGATAAGGGTCTAAAAGACTAAAAGAGTCCGAATTGCCAAAGATTTACAGCAAGCTTATGTGTTAATAGGAGAGTACCAATATACTCACGTTTCTGTGTTTAGAGAAGAGTCCAGATGTCATTGTTTATTAGAAGTTTAGCGTAGTTGTAGTTTGCGATTTAATACTAGTCATTAGATTAGATCTATGGTCGAGAAGGAGTCTTGCTTAGAGTAAAAAACTTACAATCTATTTAAGGCTACGTGCAAGGCCTGTTTGCACGACTTTTGATTAATTTTATAAACTGAAATAGAACTTCCAGACTTCTTGAAGAGGGTGCTGGTTTTTTATCTCGTTCTACGTGGATTCGTCGAACACCCTTCGTGGATTCGAAGATTTATTCTGATCGGTGTTGAAATTAATCAACCCCGACTCGTTCTTCATGCTTCCAGCTACGCCAGTATCTATGACTACATATGTATTGATTTACTTCACACGGGAAGGATTCAACGGGCTTTGATTGCCACTACGCTGGAGGTGCTGTCCCATGTAAAAAAGGGGTTGCTTTTATCATTTTCCTCAAATTGGCATCAAACAAAAGTCACTCCCGTTTTCCACTAAATAAAGTGCATTGATTTTTTTAACACCCATTTTAAGTTGAAAGAAAAAAAGCCCATGCTAACAATGCTTACCCAATTAATTGTTGATTTATTGGTAAATTCTTTTAAAGTTGCTGAATTGTATTCCACAAAAATTTTATGGGAAATGCTAGTTTGAAAAACCACGATGGGCCCACTAGTAGAATGTTTTGGAACTAGTACACTCGGATGGAAATTGGTGTATCCAAGAGTCTTCACACCATAACGTTTTAGGCTAAAAGTGCTGCTCCTCGTTCATTATATATTTGAACTGACTAATCTTTTTTCTTTAATCTCTAGAACTTCTGTAACTTGTCATTCAATTTTGATCTAATTTTTGAGACTGGAGCCCTTTGGCCGCTAAGGTGACATGGTGAATTCCACGAGAAGGTTAGTGCAGAAGAAGATGATGACAACATCAAAGATCTTAATTATAGTGAAAGACATGTATCTGTTCTCTATTGCAGCTGTAAATTTCAGCATAATTTTATGCAAAATCAGTTAACCGCCATTGATTTGGGTCGTCTCATATGCTTTGCTTTTTTGTAACTCGTCTCCATGGAGACATAGATGTTTTAGGATTGTCCCAAATAAACATCCTTGCCACATATAGCAAAGTAGGGGTACGTTTGTTATTGTGAAATAGGGAAATGGTACATTGACCCCCTTTTTCTTCTCCGGCCACCCCCATGTACGGTAAAAAGAGTTGTCATAGTGAAGAAAAGGGAGAGAATATATCATAATAGTAATTAATTCAGGTGTTATGATGTAACTCTTGGAGTTTCTTTCTAACCGGTCTCATTTTCTGCAGTTACCATTAACCCCTTTGCTGATATCTAACATCTGTTTCTATGAGAAATTATTTGAGGGTAAAATCGTAATCTACATACAAAAAGTATCGACACGGCGTACCTGTCTATGGCAATTACGGCAAAAAACTACCAAAAAGAGGTAAAGACATGACAATGACGGAAGAACTACTTTTTATTACGCATGCAGGACACTTGCAAAGTATTGATGGATTCCGGGCACACGAAGAGGAACAACAATTATGGAAACCCCTATCGATTGGAGGGCTAAGATCAGCTTATATCGATTGGAGGGCTAGGATCAACCTATGGAAATGATTTTACGGGCACAGCCGATTGATGTTGTGTTCCATCACATGGACGGTTTAGATCAAACCTATAATCATTGTTTAAAATTTTGGTTTCGGTAACCGTTTCAGACCCCACCGAAAACCAAAATTTCGGAGAAATCCGAAATTTGGTAATTTGGTTCGAAATTTCGCCCGAAATTTTGTAACACTCTTTTTTTTAAAAATAAATAATGGCATTTAATCGAAATTTCGGTCTGAAATTTGGTAAACGGCGAAAAATAAAATTTCGGTTTCGGTCCCCACCGAAATTTCAGTTCAAAATTTCGTGAATTTTGAACCGAAATCTGATGGGAAGATCAGATGCCACGTGTCCGATGATCTGGCTGCCTACATGGCAATAACTACCAATCAAAATGCAACATCTGTCTATAAGGCATTTTGTCTGTTGGTAGTGAATCTAGTATATCATAATAGTAATTAATTCAGGTGTCATGATGTAACTCTTGGAGTTTCTTTCTAACCTGTCTCATTTTCTGCATTACCCAAAAGCTATTATTTAGAGACCTCCCTGACGCAAGTATGTCTTCCCAGCTGTATCATTTTTTTTTGTGAGACCTCTCAATTGGATGGTCCTAAGATTCCTAACCCTCGGATCCATAGTGTCTTTGGATCGGAGAGTTAGTGTCATCCTATGTAGGGGTGTCAATTTTGGCTCGGGCTCGGAAGCTCGCTCGAGCTCGGCTCGAAAAAAGCTCGGCTCGAATCCTTAACGAGCCGAGCCGAGCCGGCTTGTCAGGCTCGTTAAGCTTAACGAGCCGAGCCCGATTTAGGCCAGGCAGGCTGTATAAAAAAATATAGTAACTTTTTTCCGTAATTGTAATAGTAATAAATATAATTTAAATATAATACAGTAAGGAGGAAACAGACAGCTGTAGCATAATCATGACTTTTTTCCGTAATTGTCATAATTTCTAAACTTTTGTTCGTATTTTTTTAGTAATTGTCATAACTTGCCAACTTTTATTCGTAATTTTTCATTTAAAACTTTACCTTTCAGCTATTTTACTTTTTCCCTAATGATTACTTTTTTTCTTTTTTCCCTTTTTTTTGCTTCGCGACCTTTTTGCGAGACAACTTTTTCTTTTTAAAATAACCCAACCAGTTTTTTTTTTTTGCTAGCGACCTTTGCCAGACATCTTTTTCTTTTTAAAATAGCCAACCAGCCAAGCTCGATAAGGCTCGCGAGCCTAACCGAGCCTCACCGAGCCGAGCCTGGTTCGAGCCCGAGCCTAACCTTTTAGCTTAACGAGCCGAGCCAGGCTCGGCTCGGCTCGTTTACACCCCTAATCCTATGGAAATGACTTTCGGCTAACTACCAATTGATGTTTGCGACCTGAAACATGAACAGTACGGATCGTCCGATGCATAGGATTGTTCCCACCAGGTTTAATTGGCCCAAGTACCCCACCTCTTCAAAAGATTTCGCACAAATGTTAGATCCAACGTGAAAAAACCTGGCCTGGCCAGACCTGAGAAATTATCTAGGATATATAATTGTGGGTTGTTCTAATAAAAAAGCCCGACCCGACCCGACCCGACCCGACCAGACCCGAGATAGGGTTATGTAAAAGTAGACCCGCCCAACCCGAGTTGCAACCCTACTTGAGCGTAATATACTTAAAGTGTAAAATCGGTAAAAAATAATAATCTGAAGGTAATTTAAGGTGGAAGACTATAGTTTTGGTAATTAAGAAAAAGGGACTGATATCATCACTGCAGTACTTTGATAATGCAACTGATCACTTGTCTTATCCCGCTTTGATTTGATGTTGATAGGACACTGAGTACGTATTGTATAACAGTGAAAGGCTAATTTTAAAAGTGTAAAACAAAGTGACCAGTGTCATTATCAAACTTTGATAGTGCAGATGGTAATTTGCTTCTAGATGCGTTTTAGACGAGGGTTTTCATTTTTTTTTAATTCATATCGGTTTGTGTGAACCAACCTAAAATTTCACACGATTTCCAACGAGGGAAAGGAACTGAATGGAAAACCATTTCCAAACCATTGGCGAAAAGCAAAATCAGTAACCCTGTAAAAACCATTGACGAAAAGCAACATAAAATTAATTGATTTTCATGCAACCAAAACACGATTTCTAGAGCAATTTACGGGAAAAAAAAGAGACTCGTGTTCTACTTACTTTACGACTTTAAAAGGTAGTGGAGCACTAATCTCCATTGGCCATCCTTTTCCACTGAAAGACGCGTGTAGGGCCAGCTGTTGTCAATGATCGGCCACCACGCGTATAGGACTCCAAGTCCTGCTGCCGTGTGTCTCAAACTTTTCTTTACTCGTTTTTACGCCTATTTAAAAGGTGTTGGAGTATGCTATCTTCACCTCCATCCTTCTCTTACAAAGAATGGGTTGGATTTGGATTTCTCAAATCAAAACCCCAGCTTTTCAGTTGGTTTTAATATTATGCTACTTGGCCATCTTTGTAAGATCGGTAAATGATGAAGGAAAATGGCTATTGGAGTTCAAGAAGGATCTCATTGACAACAATGACGAGCTTCGAGGATGGAATTCATCCCATCTAACTCCTTGCCATTGGAGAGGGATAAGTTGTATCCACAACTCTAAGGTAACTTCCATCAATCTCCAATCCTTTAATTTGTCAGGCCATTTGTCTTCCACCTTCTGTGAGCTACGTCACCTCACAACATTTAATATATCAAACAACATGATTTCCGGTCCTGTCCCTAAGGAACTTGCGAGCTGCAGTAATTTGCAAGTTCTAGACATTAGCAATAATATGCTTCATGGGGAGATACCACCCGAGCTTTGTGGTATGCCTTCCCTGAGGAAACTTTCCTTGTCTGATAATCATCTTGAAGGTAAAATCCCAACGGAGATCGGAAACTTGTCTTCTCTCGAAGAGCTTTTCATTTCTAACAATAATCTCACTGATGTAATTCCTTCATCAGTTAGAATGTTGAAAAGGCTTCAGATTTTGGATGTGAGTATGAACTTTCTCTCGGGTACAATACCTGTTGAAATCAGTGAATGCGATAACCTTAAGGAATTAAGCTTAGTAAGTAATAGGCTTGGAGGTTTTATTCCTGGGGAGCTTCAAAGGCTTCAGAATCTAACCGATTTAAATCTTTATGACAACCATCTATCTGGTGAGATTCCTTCCGAGCTCGGGAATTGCAGAAGCTTAGAAGATCTTGACTTGAGTGGCAATGGCTTCACTGGTAGCATTCCCATGGAGTTTGCTCAGATTCAGACTCTTTGGTTCCTTGATATCTCTGGCAATCAGCTAACGGGATTCATTCCGGAAGAGTTGGGTCAGATTCAATCTCTTCGGTTTCTCCATCTCAAGGGAAACCATTTATCTGGAAAGGTACCCCGTGGGCTCGCGAATTGTAGTAGCTTAGAGTATCTTGACTTGATTTACAATAATTTCACTGGAGACATTCCCAAGGAGC
Organism: Tasmannia lanceolata; assembly: GCF_043159265.1. Taxonomy (NCBI): domain Eukaryota; kingdom Viridiplantae; phylum Streptophyta; class Magnoliopsida; order Canellales; family Winteraceae; genus Tasmannia; species Tasmannia lanceolata. The sequence goes on along the minus strand of NW_027518692.1, from coordinate 61,303,412 downwards.
TTGGAAAGTTGTCTAGCCTAAACTATCTTGAATTGAGTAACAATAATTTCACTGGAGACATTCCCAAGGAGCTTGGAAAGTTATCTAGCTTAGTGACTCTTGACTTGAGTAACAACGATTTCACTGGAGACATTCCCAAGGAACTTGGAAAGTTATCTAGCTTAGTGACTTTGGACTTGAGTAACAACGATTTCGCTGGAGACATTCCCAAGGAGCTTGGAAAGTTATCTAGCTTAGTGTTTCTGGACTTGAGTAACAACGATTTCACTGGAGACATTCCCAAGGAGCTTGGAAAGTTATCTAGCCTAATGGATCTTTTCTTGAGTAACAATCATTTCATTGGAGGTATTCCCAAGGAGCTTGGAAAGTTATCCAACTTGGTATTTTTCTCTGCTCAGTCCAATGGATTGAACGGAACGATTCCAAGCGAATTGGGAAATTGTAGTAGTGCTCTCAGGATTAATCTTTCTAAAAATCAGCTGACAGGGTACATTCCTAAAGAGCTGAGTCAAATTCAGACTCTTAATGTGCTCCGTCTTTCCTTTAACCTTCTACAAGGGAGTATTTCCCCAGCTTTTGGAGAAATGGTGCCTGGTCTTTCTTTTTTAGATTTTTCTTCGAACCTTATAGATGGAACCATACCCTCATCTATATGTAAAATAAAAATTCTGGAAGTTGTTGATTTCTCAAATAATCGTTTATCAGGAGAACTGCCTGATTGTTGGCAAGATTCGCCTAAACTGGCCATTATGAACTTTGAAAATAATACTCTCTCTGGGAATATTCCTAGCTCATTGGGTTCTTTACTTGGTCTCAAATATTTGCAATTGGGTAATAATAATTTCTCCGGAGAAGTGCCATTATACTTAAAAAAATGTGTGAGCTTGGTACTTGTTGATCTTGGTGGGAATAGATTAACAGGAAATATACCGACATTTATAGGAGAAAGTCTATCAAATCTGGAGGTTCTCCGCCTACGATCAAACATGTTTGATGGGAGAATACCTTCAAAGCTATCGTATCTTACTTCTCTCCATGTCTTGGATCTCGCACATAATCGTCTTTCGGGAACCATACCTCGGTGTTTCAGCAATTTCAGCGCCATGGCTAGGACACAGAAATCAAGCAACAATCATAATTTCACATCTAGCTTGGATGGTTACAAAATGCACATTTCGTTAGTCATGAAGGGGACAGAACTTTTATATACAACGGTACTTTCACTTATGATAAGCATTGACCTTTCAAGTAATTATATAAGTGGAGATATCCCTAAAGAACTAACGGGTCTTTTTGGATTGAAAAGCTTGAACTTATCTGGAAATCGTTTGACAGGAATGATCCCACCAAAGATTGATTGCTTGCAATCATTGGAATCCCTTGACTTATCAAGAAACCAGCTCTCTGGTATAATTCCTCCGAGCATGCCTGCTCTAACTTTTTTAAGTTTCTTGAACTTGTCAGAGAACAACTTGTCAGGGAGAATTCCATCTGGGCGTCAGTTTGATACTTTCAATTCATCTATCTATTCTAGCAACCCTAGACTCTGTGGGCCTCCACTCGCAAAAAAGTGCTCAGAAGATGAAATTCCTCAGAGTCCATTGGCTACCGGTAGCGACAAAGATGTGGATGGATTTATATGGTTTTATGCTGGCCTGGCACCGGGACTCGTCGTAGGGCTTTTGGGCGTCTGTGGTATGTTTTTGTTGAAGAAGTCTTGGAGATATGCCTACTTTCGATTCATTGATGATATGAGCGATATGTTGATTGTGAGTGCAACTATAAAGATGCGTAGAATCAGAAAGAAGTTGATTGGATAGTAGATCATGTGGTGTTTGTAAACAGTTTCTACGAAAATGATATGGTAAAATAATAAAGGGTAGTACTGTATTTTTTTTTATCTACGCTTTTGGAAATAAGGGAAATAATAATAATAAAGAGTAGTATTGTTTGTAAGCAGTTTCTACTATCTTCAAGTTACTACAATATTGGTAAAAAATTTAGTACATTTCCCACCTATATATGAGGTCTAAACATTCATCTGGTGTGACCCACTGTAGATTATTCATAGCCCTAAAGTATATCTAATTTGCAACTTCATTAAAACTGGAGCCCTTTGGCTGCTAAGGTAACATGGTGAACTCGATGAGAAGGTTACGATGATGATGACGACGATGACGAAGAAGACATCATAAATTTTCGTTGTTTTGTTCAAGCACTCAAAATGAGGTTCCATCGATGGACCCTGTGCACTTTTTGTTCCTCTCCAGTTCTAGTGATAGAATTTTCTCTTCTCTTATACACTTGTAGATTTCAGCATAATTTTCTCCAAAATCAGTTAACCCCCGTTGGTATGGTAATCTCAGCTGCTTTGCCATTTTTTTACTAGTCTCCATGGAGACATAGATGTATTAGGAGAAATAACCTTCCTTCACATGTAGCAAAATAGGGGTATGTTTGCTATTTTAATTTAGGGAAATGATAAATGTGCCCCCTTTTCTTCTCCGGGCCACCCCATGTAGTGTAAAAAGACTCATAAATACGCTTGAGTGGGTGGCCCGGGAAGAAAAAGGAGCAAATATATCACTTCCCTTTTAAATAATAGTTATTAATATATATAGTATATTCTCAGAAAGATGCGTGGGTATCGGAATGTTTCGATCGGGTCCACGGGCAAGTGGAGTGGATTCCCAAATTCCGCAGAGCCTTCTTTGTTCGGGAGTTAAGCGATTACAGCGCCCTCATCTCCTTATTGGACTCTTGCTTCATCAAGTCTTCGGGCGTAGATCGTCGTATTTGGCTTTGGAATCCGTCGGAGCTTTTCTCCGTTAAATCTTTTTATCTCCATCTGATCCCCACTCTAGTGGAGCATGAGTCCTCCGCGGTTTGGCGCCTAGCGTGCCCTCCAAGAGTTGCTTTCTTTGGGTGGTCGGTTAGCTGGGGACGAATTCAGACGATGGATTTCTTGCGGAAGAGAGGAATGTGGCTGGTGGATCACTGCCCCCTATGCCTATCCGCCGGGGAATCCATCGACCACCTATTTATTCATTGCCAGGTTGCTTCATATATATGGGGTCATCTTTTTTCTAGATTTGGGATCAGTTGGGTTGCTTCCAATTCTATGGCCGAATTTGTTCGGAGTTGGGAATGGGCTCCGTGGAAGAGGAAAGGTAGAATTTTGTGGAAGATGTGTCTCTTAGCCTCCTGGTGGTTCTTGTGGAAAGAACGGAATGCGCGGGTCTTTGAAGGGAAGGTAAGGTCCCCATATTGGATTTATATACAGGTGGTAGCAGCGGTCATCTCCTGGGCCCGTTCACTTCTTCTTTTTCGGTTTGTTTCTGCGTATGCCCTCTGGGAAGGGTGGTCAACCATATGCATGGAATCGGGCACCAAAGTGAAATGTCGACCCTCCTGGTCCCCCCCGCCGCCGGGGTCTCTGAAGCTTAATTTTGACGGTTCGTCTATAGGTAACCCCGAATCGGCTGGAGTGGGGGGGTTATGTCGGAATCACAAAGGGGAAGTCATTTGGGCCTATTCGGGGCCTATTGGATTTGCCGACTCGTCTGAGGCGGAGGTTATAGCCGTTCACAGTGGGATACTCTCCTTGCCTCGCTTGGAGTGCGACAGTCTGATAGTCGAAGGCGATTCCGTAAATGTTATTCGCTGGCTTTCGGGAGTCGCTTCTCCCCCTTGGCGATTTGTGCCTTTCTTTGAGGAGATAGAGGATAGAGGAAAGGGTTACTCCATGGTCTTTCAGCATGTCCGGAGATCGGCCAATGTGGCAGCCGACTCTCTGGCTAAGAGTGGAGTTTCTCGGGCCGAATTGGAGTGTTTTGACTATCTCCCCCCTTGACTTATTGTCTTGCTATTTTCTTTGCTCATTGTTCCGCAAGGACCATCTCGGTTCTGCTTACTCATACATATAAATATATCTTCTGTGGCCTTCTTCAAAAAAAAAAAAAAGTTATTAATACAGGTGTCATAACAATTGGAGAACTCCGACAAGGGTATGGGTTTCTAGTAGGTCTAATTTTCTCCATGACCCAAACGCCATAATTTACAAACCTCCTTGTGTCTAGCAGTCTGAATCGCATGACCCAAGAGCTATTTGCAACTTAGCACATGTTTCGCAACTATGAAAACTTATTCCATGAAATATTGGGGGGCCCAACTGTAAAAGATGTGAGGAGGAGGGAAGGGGAGAGAAGTTTTGCCGCAGAAGTAGGAAAAGTACCTAAATAACTGTGAAAAGTAATAAGCTACTTCAGATTGGGTTTTCTTTTTTCCAATTTTTTCTGGTGCTTTTCAATTTCATGCTCCCCTCACTCCTACCCAAAGGATTTGACGTGTATAGGCATCTGACATTGGCTTAAGATGTCCATAGGATGGCCATCACAACACATAATATATTGGAAGATATATTATTACATAACTACTAGTTCTTATAGATAATGTGGAAAATTCTTAAATAAAAGAGCTACTTAAATAATATTTTGATAAAAAGAAGGAAATTTACTTTTAAGGTTTTATCATAATAATTGTGACATTGTGTCTTAACATGTTGAACAGTTGAAGAAGCAAATTACGTTAAAATTGGAGTATCCAAGTTCGAGAGCCTAAAAGTGTACGTTTCTCAGGTGAAAAACATGAGGGCACCACAACTAGGGCTGCAACAGGGTCGGGTTGGGTTGGGTCGGGTTTTTCAAAACCCTAGCCCAACTCTGGATCCCATTATCTCGGCCCTGACCCTGAGTCAGGGCCGGAAAACCTCAACCCATTACCCGCCCTATAGGGTATTGTGCTGGCCCTGATTGGGCAGGGCCGGGCCGGGCTGGCCCTAATTGGCCCTAGTGCAGATACCTGTTTTTGCTTTTTTTAAATGACAAAACTATCATACCTTTGCTAAATGACATGCAGGGACTTGTTATGTTTCACGCTAAGCAGTCGGTTTCTGTGGCAGCACTCTTTTGCAAGTGAAAAAACTGAGGGTAATTACTAAATAAAGTGATACGAGGGTGCTTGTGGTGCCTGAGCACTCCTTTGCACTCTTTATGCTGCAGCAGAGAATTAAGATAGATAACCTCCCATTTTACAATAGTATAGATAATTCCTGCTCCGTATAGAGTGTGCTTTTGGCTGAAAAACATTGGAAAGAGAAATGACTTGGAGAGAGAGAGAGAGAGAGAGAGAGAGAGAGAGAGAGAGAGAGAGAGAGAGAGATGGGATGCATTATGTGTTTTGAAGGCTGGGAGACACGTCTAATATAGTGATGAAGGGGCAAAAGAGGAGGCCATCCATGTGTGAAAATACATAAAAAAAAAAAACTTATTTTGTGTTATGCTATATAGATATAAGATATGTGTATATGCCTAGTTTTTGTCGGTCTATATTTGACAACCAAAATTGAACTAAATTGAAATTTAATCGGATGTTATAGATCGTCAAAACAGCTTTCGGATCGTTGAAGATCCCATTATTTTTCCTATCAGATGGACGATCCATATAAACCTACTGCGGTGATCCATTATGCGACACTCGATGTGGCTTTTGCGTTGCCATGAGGCAGCACCCTACCAAAGTGGGTTGCATTTAGGGGTTGTCCAATTGCATAACTTCTCCTAGAATTCTAGGAGAAAGTGGTGCAGATTTCCAGCAATGTGACGGATTGCTACATTTAGTTGCCAAACTCGGAATGAAACTACTATTTAATGAAGAAAAATGTTACAATGGAGTATAGGGAACTCCGCTAGAGTCCTTACACACAATATCTAAGAGAGCAGATGGAATAGATACCAGATTAATATCCATCCCTTACAATCAATCTTAGACAAAAAAAAAAAAAACTCTGTTTGCTTCTCTCCATGCGTGGGATGCTTTCCAATGCCAGAATGAGTCTAGGAGGCCTCTGATCTTTTCCCGTAAGGGTCGAGCACTCAATGGGCTCCCAAATTCTCTGATGATGATCTTTACTCCCAGCATGGAATCGGATTCAATCCAAATGTTGTTAATATTTTTCTTCTTTGCGAGGGCGATGCCTTGGTAAATGGCTTCCATTTCCAGCATATATATGGGAGCAAAATGAGCAGTCATTAAAAACATGCCAACAATGTTGCTTTGATGATCACAGAGGATACCCCGCATTCAATAGCCCTCTCCACTGTAAGCGATGCATCGGCATTCAATTTGTTCATATCATCATTTGGAACTTCCTACCTACAACACATTGGGATTGAATTTGTTGAGAACAGGGGGGGAAGGCCAAATTTACCACAACAAGAACGTTCTGTTCAGAGAGATCATCATGAAGACGGAGGTGAAGGACCCTGGCATGAGTTGTTTCGATAAAAAAATTTACCTCAACCTGCTTGTGGCACATTGACCCTTCCCTTTAAAACAATTTCTGATCCACACCTCTTCTTCACCCACAGAGTGTCTTGGTTTTTTTCTATAATTAAATTGCCAAAGAACTGATCACCATATCCATGAGGTGTAAGAGCAAGAGAAAAATAAGTGGTTTACTGTCTCTCGGTCGTTGCGGCAAAGAAAGCAAGTAGTATCGCTAGATATCCCCAGGGAAACTAGCCGATCTCTTGTTGAAGCTTATTCAGCATTGCCTCCCAAGCCGTGAAAATCCATCTTCCTAGAGAGAGAATTGAAACCGTAATTGGAAAACAAATCCTCACAGGTTTCTCTCTCTGCCTCCATTGTTACCACTCCCTCCATCTTCGAAGTCTTCTCTTTCATGCTTTTTAGTGAGTGCGGTCTTTGCTCCACTCAAAAAATGATAGTTTGAAAAAAGGAAGGATCTTTGCTGCACTCAAAAAAATGATATTTTGAAAAGGGAAGAGACATACCCAACCTTATAATGTAAATGTTGTAGAGAATGTAAAAAATAGAGGAGTTAAATTTTAAAGTGTATTTTTTTGGAAACTAATTTTGTTTGGCTTACTTTTGAGAGACGTAGTGAGGATAACATTGTAATTTTGTGTCCAAGGCATTTTCGTCATTTTGTCGGTCTTGCTTGCACATGTGTGAGTCACACATGTTTGCTCCATCTTTTCTCCCTTCCCTCCTATTTCAAATTCAAACTCTACTTGAAACTCTAAACCCACCAAAACTTCCCTAATCATTTAAGTCTCACTTTCCCATACCCACTACGAGTTACCTAAGCCATTAACTCTCTATTTTTATCTACTCATTTACTTTTTTTTGTAGAGATTCTCCACTAACAAGACCTCCATTGAAGTTCTCTTGTGTGCAAGCTTATGGTTGAAGCTTGCCCCATTTTTGTCTATGTTTTGAAGAAGCTTTCTTCTTTCTATGGTTCATATCTTCTACTGTTGTTCCTTCATCATATATTGGATGCATCTTTTTGGTGTTTGTTCTTCTTCTACTTTGGTTGTGGATATTAGGCTAGTGTAAACTTCGGTTTCGCTATTTGAGAAGCGGCTGGATATTCCGGTATTGTGAAATACGTCTTTCTCTTAAAGAGATTTCTTGAGTTGGATTTTTAGATTTTGTAGAAAATCAAAGAGGCTTATACAGGGAAAATGGATTTTTTGTGTAAGAAAAAAGTGTGGAATAAGTAAGGTGAAAGTGATACTCTTCCGTGTTGATTGGGGTATGGTTCAAATGTTGAAATTGGAAGTCCTTTGAAGTAATTGGGAATGGAATTTTGAAAATGGAGCTCTTTTGAATCATGTTTCTGAGTTCATAACGAAAGACATGAGATTTTCAGCAGAAAATGGGTTGTTTGAGCTCAAAAGTTGACAAGAGTGAAAGCTGTACATCTCTGTAAAGAACGGGAGAGATTCATCAAGAAAGCGATCGATTCGAGGCATCCTCTAAAGGAAGCCTGTTTTTCTTATGTTTAGTTTCTCCCAAGTATAATAATTGATCTTAGGTAATTTGTTGAAGTTAATGGTTTGATACATTTAGCATTGTCCACATCCACAACTAAACCGCACATAACCTCTTCACATCCATCTTATCCATCACCATCTTAATCCAATAATGTTGAAATGGTCAAGAAATTGCACAAAGACCACGTCGTGGATGGGAAATGAGGAACCAGGGACAAATTCTCCAATATTATTATTAGGGGAATGAGATCCCCCCGAATGATAAAACCCTTTTTAACGTTATCCGTGAGAAAGGTTCACGATAAAGTCTCCCCTTTAATGTTTTTCCTTACCTTTAAAGGTTAAAGATAACGTTACAAGGGCGGTGGGGGACACTTTTCATTCAATTCACTAGTGTCTAGAGTATGTTTGGTTGCACCAAAAATAACGTAAACTTTACTTTTTACTTATTAAAGTGATAGTCTCGTTGGTAAACTTAACTAGGAACAATTACCAATGGGGGACAAACATTAGGCAAAATTATCAACAGGACCCATGCTTTTCAAAAATTATCAACGAGGGACAAAAGAGGTCTTGTCAGTAAAAGCTGGACGAAAATGCCCTTTGGCATTTACAACATGCCCTTTGGCATTTACAACACGTTTTGACCTTGTTTTTTCCTTCTTCCCTCTTCTTTTACTTTTCCATTATCACCTTTTTTATTTTTTACCCTACTAGTCATCTTCCTCCTTGTTCACCCACTATTGTTGCTGGCAAATCTTGAAAACTTGAATGTTGAGTTCTTATCATCTATCTCTTTGTATTTTGGTTTTGTTTTTCTTCTTTTTTTAGGGTTTTGCACTATTTTTCATTACTCTGTTTCTGATTTATCTTGTTTAGGGTTTAATCGGTTTGTATTTTAGGGTGAGTTCTGGAGATAATGCATGGATGGCTTCACTCACTTTTTTGGAAGACAAGTGGTTGTATAAGAAAAAGTTGATGTACTACATGAATGGATGGCTACACATTTTTTTGATTTACTTAATTATTAATTTTGTAATACACAAATTGGGATGTAATACATGAAGCACATTTAATGAAAACAACATCCATTTCTTTTGTTATTTCTATCATGAGCATAATTGTAATGCCATTAGACGAGTTGCTATAGACAGGGGGTTTTGTCGTAGAAGGGGTTTATCAACTCTCTGGAAGGGGGTAAGTAACTCTCAAAAGTATGGTTACCAATTTTTGAATGAGCTTATCAAGTGCTTGAAAATTGGCCTAAGGTACTGGAGTTTTGGAAAAGAGTTTTCAAGTCTTTAGGATTGGGGTTATCTAGTATAAAAAATGGGGTGATCAAGTCCCTGATAACTCTCACAGCTTTCTAAGGTTAGAGTTAGGCTAGTGTAAACTTCGGTTTCGCTATTTGAGAAGCGGCTGGATATTCCGGTATTGTGAAATACGTCTTTCTCTCAAAGAGATTTCTTGAGTTGGATTTTTAGATTTTGTAGAAAATCAAAGAGGCTTTTACAGGGAAAATGGATTTTTTGTGTAAGAAAAAAGTGTGGAATAAGTAAGGTGAAAGTGATACTCTTCCGTGTGGATTGGGATATGGTTCAAATGTTGAAATTGGAAGTCCTTTGAAGTAAGTGGGAATGGAATTTTGAAAATGGAGCTCTTTTGAATCATGTTTCTGAGTTCATAACGAAAGACATGAGATTTTCAGCAGAAAATGGGTTGTTTGAGCTCAAAAGTTGACAAGAGTGAAAGCTGTACATCTCTGTAAAGAACGGGAGAGATTCATCAAGAAAGCGATCGATTCGAGGCATCCTCTAGAGGAAGCCTGTTTTTCTTATGTTTAGTTTCTCCCAAGTATAATAATTGATCTTAGGTAATTTGTTGAAATTAATGGTTTGATACATTTAGCATTGTCCACATCCACAACTAAACCGCACAGAACCCACATCCATCTTATCCATCACCATCTTAATCCAATAATGTTGAAATGGTCAAGAAATTGCGCAAAGACCACGTCGTGGATGCGAAATGAGGAACCAGGGAGAAATTCTCCAATATTATTATTAGGGGAATGAGACCCCCCAGAATGATAAAACCCCTTTTAACGTTATCCGTGAGAAAGGTTCATGATAAAGTCTCCCCTTTAATGTTTTCCTTACCTTTAAAGGTTAAAGATAACGTTACAAGGGCGGTGGGGGACACTTTTCATTCAATTCACCAGTGTCTAGAGTATGTTTGGTTGCACCAAAAATAACGTAAACTTTACTTTTTACTTATTAAAGTGATAGTCTCGTTGGTAAACTTAACTAGGAACAATTACCAATGGGGGACAAACATTAGGCAAAATTATCAACAGGACCCATGCTTTTCAAAAATTATCAACGAGGGACAAAAGAGGTCTTGTCAGTAAAAGCTGGACGAAAATGCCCTTTGGCATTTACAACATGCCCTTTGGCATTTACAACACGTTTTGACCTTGTTTTTTCCTTCTTCCCTCTTCTTTTACTTTTCCAATATCACCTTTTTGATTTTTTACCCTACTAGTCATCTTCCTCCTTGTTCACCCACCATTGTTGCTGGCAAATCTTGAAAACTTGAATGTTGAGTTCTTATCATCTATCTCTTTGTATTTTGGTTTTATTTTTCTTCTTTTTTTAGGGTTTTGCACTATTTTTCATTACTCTGTTTCTGATTTATCTTGTTTAGGGTTTAATCGATTTGTATTTTAGGGTGAGTTCTGGAGATAATGCATGGATGGCTTCACTCACTTTTTTGGAAGACAAATGGTTGTATAAGAAAAAGTTGATGTAATACATGAATGGATGGCTACACATTTTTTTGATTTACTTAATTATTTTTTTCTTAATACACAAATTGGGATGTAATACATGAAGCACATTTAATGAAAACAACATCCATTTCTTTTGTTATTTCTATCATGAGCTGAATTGTAATGCCATTAGACGAGTTGCTATAGGCAGGGGGTTTTGTCGTAGAAGGGGTTTATCAAAAGTATAGTTACCAATTTTTGAATGAGCTTATCAAGTGCTTGAAAATTGGCCGAGGGTACTGGAGTTTTGGAAGAGGGTTTTCAAGTCTTTAGGATTGGGGTTATATAGTATAAAAAATGGGGTTACCAATTTCCGAATGGGGTGATCAAGTCCCTGAAAATTGGCCAAGGGTACTAGAGTTTTGGAAGGGGGTTTTCAAGTCTCTGGGATTGGGGTTATCTAGTATAAAAAATGAGGTTACCAATTTTTAAATGGGCTTATCAAGTCCTTGAAAATTGGCTGAGGGTACTGGAGTTTTGGAAGGAGGTTTTCAAGTCTCTGGGATTGGGGTTATCAAGTATCAAAATGGGGTTACCAATTTCCGAATGGGCTTATCAAGTCCTTGAAAATTAGTCTAGGGTACTTGAGTTTTGGAAGGGGGTTTTCAAGTATTTGAGATTGGGGTTATCTAGTATCAAAATGGGGTTACCAATTTACGAATAGGCTTATCAAGTCCCTTAAAATTGCCCAAGGGTACTGGAGTTTTGGAAGGGGGTTTTCAAGTCTCTGGGGTTGGGGTTTTCAAGTCTCTGGGTTTGGGGTTATCCAGTATCAAAATGGGATTACCAAATTCCGAATGGGCTTATCAAGTCCCTTATGAATACGTTTTTACTTCCTGTTTTTTTTACTCGTTTATTTTTACGATTTTTTCTTTCTACCGTACGATTCATCTTCCTCATCCTCCACTGAAAGGGGGAAGGAGAAATGCAAAACCCTAAAACAAATGAAAAACAAAACCTAGATATTGAGAGATAGATGGGAATGAACTCATGTTTCACATTTTCGAGTTTTCCCGCCTCCTATGGTGGCTAAATGATGAAGAAGATGACTGGTAAGGTAAAAAAACAAAGTTGAAAATGAAAAAGTAAAGAAAAAAAAGGAAAGAAGAGACAAGAGGGAAAAGTGGAAAAGCAAAACGTATTGCTTAAAAAAAGGGCATTTTCGTCCGGCTTTTTATGACAAGACCTCTTTTGTCCCTCGTTGATGATTTCTGAAAAGCATGGGTCCTCTTGATAATTCCACCTAATTTTTGTCCCCCGGTGGTAATTGATCTACTTAACTATTGTGGGAGGGCTTATGGTTCCCGATTGCGACTCCACGGATTCGAACGACTACTAACATAAGGCTACAAATAGTCACATATCATCCAGCCGGTGTCGAACCTCAACCCTAGATGACGCGATATGAATCTGAAAAAGGATTTTAAGATGCCGTATTACGATTTAGGAACGAAAGTCTCCTCACTCTTTCTCCCTATCACAGCTTTCTAGGGTTAGGGTTTTGCTCCGCCTCCATTCTCTTCTCAGGTATTTCTTCGTAATATTTACTATCGGCACTCCTCGTCTCTTATATTCTTTCTCTTCTACTTTTCCTAGGGTTAGGGTTAGGGTTTTGGTCGCAGATTTATCTGTCTAGGTATACTTCTTGTTAGGGTTTTCCATCTGGTTTTCTTCTCGTTCTTGCTTTTCTTCATGTTTTGATACCTTTCGAGTTAAAGTTTCAGATTTGAGGCATTTCTATTTGAAATTTGGGGGGCCGTTTGTATACGCGGATTTTAGAATCCAGGTTTTTAGTATGAAAACAGTGTAAAAGAGGGTTCATGATCAAGCAGCTGTATGCTGTCTTGACAGCGTTTCTTGGATTTGAAGTGAGGTTTTAAAAATCTCTCCATCATCCTGAGATTTCTAAAACTCTCTTGCTGACGAAAAGAAGGGCGAGAAGTAAAAAACGAGTCAAAAACTAAGGCTGGTCCGCTTCTTCTCTTGTCTCTTAGCTACAATTTTGAAGAAATCCCGGATTTTAAAATCCGCGTATCCAAACAGCCCCTTCGTGTCTTCACTTAGTCCTCTCATATATTAAACATCGTTTTAAGACAAGTTGCTATATGATTTAGATTTTATTTCCATAAGTTTTTTTTCCTGAATATCTCTACTTGATATATACGATTTGCAATTGTTATTATTTAATGTGTTCGATACTAACCCTTTTCGCGGATAAGACCTGTTCTTGCCTGCCTCATGCTTCAGTCCCATTAGTAATTTTATTTTCAAGGGCTCTTTATCTACCTGAAGTACAACTTGCTACTGTTTCATTTTTCATCATATTTGAAAATCAGTTGTTAGCGTGCTCACTCAAGATCTACAATATTTGTATTTTTGGGGGTTTCTGTTCTTTTTCTTATTTTCAGGCATAAACCATGGAAACTGCTTTCCTTCCGGCACAAATTTGTTTTGATATTTTTAATTTCAATGTCTATATAATCTATATTGCCTGATGGTGCAAAATGTATTAAATGTAATTTTCAATGCACTTGGGATTTTCATTCATTTGTATTTCTCTGCTTTTGTGCAATCAGGAGGCCACTGTTCCACCAACTACATTTCCATTGCAAACATGGGTGAAACTGGCAAGCGTACCCGCCCTGTTAGGGATAATGGCGGTGATGACAAATACCAGAAACGGAGATTTAATGACAGAGACAGCTCAGGCGATGGACAGTTGGTTGTCTATCGCATACTTTGCCCAGATAGTGTTATTGGGAGCGTGATTGGTAAGAGTGGGAAGGTGATAAATAGCATAAGGCAAGAAACACGTTCCAAGATCAAAGTCGTCGATCCATTTCCCGGGGCAAATGAGAGGGTTATAACTGTCTATTGTCATGTCAGAGACAAGGATGATACGGAGGTTGATGAGGATGATATCAAGCCTCTATGCCCTGCGCAGGATGCTCTTCTCAAAGTCCATGAAGCTATATCCAATGCTGTGGCTAATGCTTCAGATTCTGATAATAAACGCAAAGAGGAGGCCCATATTCTCGTCCCAAGTAGCCAAGTGGCAAATGTTATTGGTAAAGCTGGGAGTACCATCAAGAAACTGAGAACCAAGACAAGGGCAAATATCAAGGTCACTCCCAAGGATCCCAATGATCCCATACATTCATGTGCAATGGTCTTTGACAACTTTATTCTGGTAATTATCGTTGATTTTCACCAATGTACTGAAAATTGATCTGGAATGTGGATTCGTAAGAGGATTGGGTCAAATCAAATCACAAAGTCAATCATAGTTCCTTAGTTTTTTTTAAAAAATTAATAAAAATGTTTATAACTTAATGTCATGGCCATATTGACTTTAATTTAACATTTACATCAAGTCTTTTCCAATTTTTAAGATTTCATAGTATCTTTAAATGATCCGTTTTAGCATACTATTCAGTTGTTGGAAGGTTAATAGTTGGTTTCAAATTGTATCCGTGAATTCTATTCATCTCTCAAACCATGTGATGGAACTGATTTAAATCCATTTAATTAAGATGGAGTTCTTTTCCATTTCTTTTTTAAGGAATAGTTCCATTCGTGTACAGATAAGATTCAAGTTGAAGCATGAATTGTTTCTATGGATTCAACTGGACTTGTAGCATTTGAATTCTATTATGAATTTCTATAAAATAGTGCAATGACGTTTCACATCTGTCTTTCTGCAGGTCAGTTGATTAATCAATCATATTGTGTGTTTAGAATAATTGCTGTGTTTTGGAAACTTGCCTGTGTTTTAAACTACTTGGGTCTCTTGATGTGAATTTCTAGAATCACACAACTATATACGTGTATTTTTTTTTCTTGTTGACAACTCTTCTGTTTCTATAGGATGTTGATCCTTCTTCTCTTGTTATTGTTTTTTTATTTTAAAATGGCACATATTTTGGACTATTAAGTTAATGTCATAGTATCAGTTTTATCTTGATGCTTCTTCTGTTGTCCTATTAACATCTATGCTGATTACCATTCAAAAATAAAATAAAATAATCTATGCTGATTATGAAAGTGACAAACATGAAATTTCTAGTTCCATGTTTAATATTTGTCCCTGCGTGTAGCACTTTCTTTCCAGTGTTTAAAATTTAAAATTTTGCACTCTGACTTCTCACCCAAGGTAAAATTGAATCGACTTGGCCGACTCAATGATTGATGTGGCAGGCATTTTACTGACTCAACCAAGTCGAGGGAGTTTTTTTTTTTTTTAAATGAATTGCTAGTTCCCAAACTGAGTTTTTTTATGCAAGTCATTTTTTAATGAATTGCTAGTTCCCAAACTGAGGTTTGCATTCTACATCTGACTTGACTCCTTGCACAATATTTTAAACCCTTGTGACTTCCCTCTTCCGCACTCTGAACTCCCTTAGACCTTTTCTGTGACTTTTAAACTATTAAGCGACCATGGAGTAACAAATCACTGACAAAGTCACTCCTAAAATAGGCCACACTGAAATTCGAGGACTCTTAATAGTTTTGTACACATTTTTTAAACATGCTGAATAGTTTGGGACTGCCAACGTTGTACCCTGATTTTAAACCCTTGTGACTGCCCTCCTCTGCACCCTGACTGTTAACTTTTGAACTATTAAGCAGCCATGGGAGTCATAAGTCACTGTCAAAATTGCTCGTAAAATTGGATACTTTGAAATATGAAGGGTCGTAATAGTTTGGTGAACATAAGACATGAAGAATAATGCATTCCATGATGTTGATCTAGAATCCTAAATTACAATCCCTATGTTTACCCTTGAGAACTGTGATGTTATGAACTTATGATCCATCAGTTCGCCGAGGGTTAGCTTGTTACCAGCAAGGGACAACAAGGTTGATGAATCAACAAGGTTGATGAATCGACAAGGTTGATGAATTAGTTCTCCAATTGTTTTTGGGCAAGTACTCCTTGAATTTGATTTGCAGTTTTGTTATACCTCAGCTACCCAGAACCTTGATTCAAGAAATATATATGTGCCTCTATCGTTTTTCATAAGTGATGTCTAGTGATTTTTCTTTTTTAATTATGTCTGAGCTGTATTGTTATTTTTATTTGTAGATCACTGGTGATGCGGGAGCAGTAAAGAAAGCATTGTTTGCAGTATCTGCAATCATGTACAAATTCTCTCCAAAGGAAGAAATTTCTCTGGATACAACTGTGCCAGATCTTCCCCCAAGCATCATTATTCCATCGGATGTCCCTATTTATCCAACCAGTGGCTATTATCACAGTGCAGAAACTATGGCCCCTCCTAAGTCTCTGCCATCAGTCATGGGTACAACACAACATATCCCGGAACTGCATGGATATGCAGATACTCCGTGGCCTATGTATTCTTCTTCCCTTCCGGTTGTTTCTGGGTATGGTGGTCAGTCTCGATCTGAAGAGTTAATAGTACGGGTATTGTGCCCATCTGACAAGATCGGTCGTGTTATTGGCAAGGGAGGGAGCTCCATTAAAAATGTGAGGCAAGCTACTGGAGCTCGCATCGATGTTGATGATACAAAGGAAGATAGAGATGAATGTGTTATCACTGTCACGTCTACAGAGGTTAGGCATATTACCATTGTTTTCATTAGTCATATTCTTATTCTCTTTCTCCGAATGGTAATTACAAGGTTTTTTTTTTGGCAGTCAGTTGATGATCTTAAGTCCACAGCGGTTGAAGCTGTTCTTTTGCTGCAAGGAAAGATCAATGACGACGACGACGACACTGTGAACATACGTCTCCTCGTTCCGTCTAAGACTATTGGTTGCCTTATTGGGAAGAGTGGTTCAATTGTGAATCAGATGCGTAAGAAAACTAAAGCTGATATCCGCATCTCAAAAGGCGAAAAGCCAAGCTGTGCTGATAAAAACGATGAACTTGTTGAGGTTTATTTCTTCACCTTGTATTCTTATTGTTTTTGTTCAAATGGTAATTGTTTTATTAATTATTATATGCCTTTTAGTTTCCAAAATTTGATTTTTCGCATTCGTCTAGGTGCTTGGAGAGGTTGGTAGTGTGAGAGATGCACTTGTTCAGATTATTTTAAGGCTCAGAGATTATGTTTTGAAGGATAAGGATGGTGGTCACATTGCTCCTGCTGCTGATTCTGTGTACTCGAGTGGCCTCTCTGTCCCATCTGTTTTGCCGAGCGCTCCCCCAGTTACTTCGTTAGGTTATGATCAACGGGTCGAACCTGGAAGCGGGTTGGGCATGCTTTCTTCTAACAGCCTGTATGGATATGGATCTTTGCAGGTACTTCATGCCGTGTTGCATGCACATCATCATTTTTTTTAATGGTAAAAAACATTTTTTTTTCTTCCATTCCCTCTTTTTTGTTGTCATTAATTTTACTACGAATTTTGACATGGAACTTTGTGACTAGACTTTGCCTGGCTAGGATTTGAGTTCTGGTTCTAGACAACAATTTAAGAAAGAAGAAAAAAATTGGCCAAGCCAATTGCGAAACTGGCAAGGCCAATTTTTTCACCTCTGGCATAGGTCAACTTGGAAATTGAAATGTCAATTTCCGAAACTAGTCCTACTATTTGATCATTAAGAACTACTGCAATGCTGTTGAAACTTCGAAAGTACTTCGTTTTGTTTTGGTTAAATCATTTGTGTTTGTAAACACTTCTTCCCTTTAGTAACCATAACATTGTTTATTTTTGCTTTATGTGAAGGATGGGGAGAATGACTACGGATCCATTCATTCATATTCTTCGAAGCTGTATGGCGGGTTTGTATCTCCAACCCAGAGTTCTGTACTCATCTTCCTCCCTGATTTGTCATAAGCTTATTTATTTAATTCTATTTTTGTATTAATTTGCCTATGTAGATTGCCTTCAAGCCTTGAGGTGACAATCCCTGCAAATGCTGTGGGTAAAGTGATGGGGAGAGGCGGAGCAAACATAGCAAACATCAGGAAGGTTGGTTGCTTCTTGATCTTTATTGTATGGCATGAAGAACCGGTTCCATTGTTTATTTCTTTAAGCAATCCCATCCCCAAAATCATTCAAAAAAAAAAAAAACTCATCTCCAAGTGATACTTGTCCGCATGCACTGTGATTTGGACCATATGCATCCTGTGGATCAACCATTTTTGGTTTAATAGCCCAGAACTCACATTGATTGAATGATGGTAACCTATGATTTGTAGACACGGTATGCACACACTTTTTCTTTCAGACATGTACACATCTATGGATACGTGTCATCACAGACTTAGACACGGACTTAGGTGCATCATGTAGAGAAGAGTTGTGCTAGGAAACCGGGTCCGTAGCTGTGTTTTGAACCCTATGAAATCAGCACCTGGGAACCTAGCCTCTTTTTTTCTTTCAAAATCAGCAACTGCAGTCGCTCTTTCATCCTATTGAGCGATTGTAGTAGTTGCAGCAGATTTTTTTGCTTCTACTGGTTAATTTTATTGATTGGCCTTCGCCTTCACCTCCACTTGGTAATTTTACACTTCCACTAAAACCAATTTCAACTCCCCCGATTGTACAAACGGTGCTTATCCGGTTATACCTAACTGGCGCTAATCAGGTCGTTGTAGAAAACCCTTCTGGACAGATTACCGTGATAGCTGATGTGCTACAGAATCATCGATTTGTTTCTCCATCTTTCCATGGATGCTGGTAACCGATGTCCTCTACAAAACCCATTTCTCCCTTCTCTCTCTCTCTCCCCCCCCCGGCCCTCTCTGTCACTTACTGTTTCTCTTACCATGGTGGTAGGCATAATCCCCAAATCTAAGACATATGTACTTGACGGAGAAGTTGCGGACCATTGATTTCTATGAGGAAGCAAGAGATATGTTTGTGGAAATGGTTGGCAATGGCAACTTGCAGCAGCAGATGATTCTTGGCGATAGAAGCAGTGAGGATCATGTGGTGAAGGGGCAAAAGAAGTGTGCTGAGACGGGTTCAGTGGATACCTGAGGTGGAGGAAAACAAAGGAACAATGATAAAGGGAAAGATTTTTTGGTTACTTAATTGAAACTTGATTAGATCTTAATAATTTTGTTAAAACGGGATACCATTTTTTCCTGGTTACGCTCTTAGACATGCTGCACTTGCACACAACATTGTTGGTTACCGAGGGCTTTTACTCTCGAATGGCTAGGATCATCTTATCGAGATGATTTTGAAGAAATGTTGGGGCCCAACAAATGAATGGTTTGGTTTTCGATTAAAGTGGGCCCACTCTATTTTTTCAAGTACATGCATACCCACATGCCTTTGAGCCGGGTAGATCCTTTCACCTTCTTCATGAAATTTTTTTAAACGATTCATTAGCCGACCCCAACTAGTTTGGGACAAAGGCCTAGTTGAGTTGAGTTGAGTTGTATGCGTACCCACATGCCGTCACTCGACATATCATAGGGCTAGGATCATTTTATAGAGAAGGTTTTCAAAGCATAGCCCATTTATGTTGGGGCCCAACAATCGAATGGTTTGGATCTTTGAACAAGGTGGGCCCTACTCTTATTGAGGGTTGGGCGGGAGTGCCTTGGAAAAAGAAAGGTAAGGTCCTTTGGGACATATGTTTACTTGCTACTTTGTGGATCATATGGAAAGAAAGGAATGCTAGAATTTTTGAGAGTGTGGCTAAATCTCCCCACTTCCTATATATCCTGTAATTGCTTGTGCACGGATACATCCTTTATTCCAATTTGTCTCGGCCTATGAGCTTTGGGAAGTATGGAGGGAGGTATGCTTCAGTATGGAAAGAAGGCCTAAAGTAGTCCAAGCTTGGATACCTCCGTCTGATGGAATGCTCAAAATGAATTTCGATGGGTCTAGTGTGGGGAATCCGGATCCCGCTTGCATCGGTGGGGTGTTGAGAAATTCTGGAGGAAAATTTTTATGGGCTTTTTCGGGATCCATAGGGATTGCGGATGCAAATGAGGCGGAGGTTAGAGCTGCGCACCAGATGTAGCCATGCTTGATAGAACCATCGTTGAGGGAGACTCTTTGAATGTAATTCGGTGGTTGAGAGGGTCGCTTGTACCGCCCTCTGGCGCTTTGCTAGCTACTTTGATGAAATCCAGGACCGGATTGGCGGGGATCCTCTTTGACCTTCAATCACTTGACAGCTGTGTGCATGTCAACAAATCATAGATTGTATCCATACCTCCAAATGGACAGTTGAAGGTATAATGGGTAACGGTTCATAATTCAACCTCTAAAGTCCATTCATCAAAAAGGTTTAATTAAGTGTTGTGTGTCTATCCACTGTTGGACCCCCGACCCCATGAATAGTGAAGCTCGCTGTCCACAAGGCCATGTAGGGATAGAAGGTTAACGTGCCAAGAATGGTATATTTTCTATTTAGTTTTAGTATATGTATTTATTTTTGAATTGCTTTTATACTACATATTTTGTGTCACCACAACTATTTATTATGCTATACTTGGACACCTACAATAAGTCTATAATGGGCATCTCCACGGAGTACCGTGCCTTCTTTTTAAACAGAGGAACACCTGTCCCTCGTTAGTGCTTGGATTTTGCACCAAGGTGGAAGCCACCTATGTTGAGGGCAACACTAAGGCTCCTGTTGGCCTACGTGGCACCGAAAAAGGGCGCTCAAATTTTCCACTTGATTTGGGCGGATTTAGGTGGAAACTTTTTGTCTTCCAATTTTTTTTATTTTGAAATGTTAAGTCTATTAATAAGAGCGACCAAGACCAAGGCAGTCATGGGGCTGTGGAAGTTGTTATCTTCCCATTATCTGTGATAAACATCATCTCTCTCTCTCTCTCTCTCTCTCTCTCTCTCTCTCTCGCAAAGCCGCATCTTTGTAGTCTGCAGAAGCCCCTCTACCACCTCTTTCATTGTTTCTGCTGCTGCAGCATCTGCTATTTCAGCCGTTCCTTTACTAGTGAGCAGATGTTGCTTCAGTGATTGCTGAGGTGAGCAGGTTCAGCCCTCGATAAACCCCCTTCCTAAATTAGAGTACTGGGAAATTGGGACATGCTTCACGGCCCAGCTACATGCTGGTTCTGCAACAATCGCAAGCGACTATCTATCCTGTTTTCCGCCATGCCCCATGCTCCAGCTACTGGGTTTTTAACAGCCCCTGGAAAACCGCAAAATTGTCAGCAAAATAGGTCGTCCGAATTGGCAACCATTTTCCTTTACTTTCTATGTGCACCAAACTTCCCCTGGAATTGGAAAAAATTCTAATTCCCAGCCTTTCCTTTCTTTGTCGGCTAACCCACATTCTGGGAATGGAATCTAAAGAGGATGAAATGAGATGGATACAAGGAAATGAAAGGAATGGAGATGTCTCCCTAGATTTTTTTTCCTGATTTGCTAGCCTGTTTGGTTTTCTCTGGATAGGGAAAAACGGAGTTCCTTCAAAGGCTTCAATAGGTTATTGTAAAACCAAATACCCAAAACTGGGAGGCATGACCTTGCCTTCACCATCTCTTGGATAGAAGAGCTCAGTGACGCAACAACGGAAGTAGTGACGCGGAACACGGCCAAGAAAAATCCTTGTCGACTCGGCGCGGATGCGGCCAAGAACGCGGTTGATGAGGTTGACGCGGTCATAACTCGGGAGAGTCGAGGAGTTTATTGACTATGCAGGGCAAACTGCGGAATGCGGATGTGGTGCAATGCAGAACGCGGCCAAGGCAAAAAGGAGTCGACTCGGGGGAGTTCCTTGTCGAGTCAAGGAGTTTTTAAACACAGCAGCAGATTTCTGGGTTAATGAAGGAAATAGTTGGGTTAAAGAAGAAAAGTGCAGAAAAAACTGGTTTTCACTGTGTTAACTAAAAAACTGATTCGGGCTATCCCAACGCAGCCCAAATCTTTTTCACTATTCCGATTCATGATTCTTGCTATTCCAATGCAGTTAGTCTTTTTACGCTTGATTTCTAGATTGTACTTTTGCGGTTAGACTGGCATGGGAAACATATGGGAAACTTACGTGACTCATATGTGATACATGTGAGAAATGTACGGGAAACATGTGACAAACATACGTGAAAAACATAGGAAACATATGTGAAACATGTCGAACGCACGAGAAGCATTTTGCAGAAATCACACCCAAAAAATTGTGAGAAATGTACGGGAAACATGCGACAAACATACGTGAAAAACATAGGAAACATATGTGAAACATGTTGAACGCACGACAAGCATTTTGCAGAAATCACACCAAAAAAATTGTGAAGCATATATAAAAAGAGGACAATTGTATGTATAGTAATAAATGTAACAATAAGTAAAAAGTTCTAGTAGGAAAATAAAATATGTAAACAACATATGTATATCATCTATGTCTGCCTCTAATTTAAATAAAAGTCATGCAAAGAATTTATAAATGCATACATAAGCTCTTATAAATTTGAAATTAACAAATTCCAAGTTTACAAGCACACCAAAACTTATGGAGACACAAATTAATAGAAAAAAATATAATAATTAAATAAAATAGCTAAAATAAAAATAAAAACATATTATGTTCATTTTCACACATTTCTCTCTTGCTCACCTCGTGTGTTTCCCTCGACATTTCCGTCATTTTCTAAACGTTTCTATCACGTTCTTTAGGTGGCTTTTCATCGTGTTCCCTCATACAATTTTCTATTGCTTTCTTGTTTTTCGTTTCCGCTTTACTTTTCCTTCCTGTTTTACTGTTTCACGTCTCTCTTCCCGAATTTGTTTTCCAACGTAATGAGTAATACAGTAGGTAGTTTCTGTGATACAAATGATACCTTAACTCTAAGTACATGTCTTGTTTTGGAAGTTGGCTCTGACTGGTGTTTGACTTGCTATTATTAGCTTTCGAATGACACATTTTGGCAAAATTCTATGTTTTTTTGCAGTTATCCGGGGCAGTTGTAGAGATTATCAACTCCAAAACTTCGCGTTCAGATCGCATTGCCCAGATTTCTGGGACACCCGAGCAGAAGCGTATGGCCGAGAATTTAATTCAGGCATTTATCCTGGCCACTTAACTTTCCGGATGCTTTCCATAAAGTGGAAGGTTATCTCTACTTTTATTTGGAGTGCTCTTTCTCAGAGGTTTCCTTTCCCTAGTTCCTTTAGGTTTCTTCTGGGGATGGAAGACGTAATCCATGAAAGCCTACTGAGTTTTTGTTTATTCCTCCTAAACTCATGATCATGGAAGATTCGCTGCGGACTTATTTTGGGTTATTATTCCCATTCTATGTTGACGACTCTGGTCTTCTCCAGTTTATCTTAGAACTTATATAGGATCTTCTTTCGTGTTTTTCTGTTTTATCTTGCGTGCTCTCTAGCTGGCTTAGGCAATACTGGGTCTCTGATTTGTGCCATGCTCATTAATGTTGTTCTTGCTGTTTCGTAGCTCAAACTATGTATGTTTTATTATCTGGGCGAGCATTCCCTTTACCTCTGTTTTATTATTTTGATTTTTCCATCGATCCACAGGTACTAACCAGTTGGTGGCTTCTTGTTTTCTCTGTTACCTTGATTGAATTATGTAGATGCAAAAGGTGGGGAATCATAGTTTCTGAAAAATCAAAACAGAATTCCTGTTCTCCAATCCTGCTTTCCCTTCTGAAATTGTTTTCCTGATTCTGGGAAACAGAAATGCTTGTAAAATATGAGTCCTCAACACTTGGGGTGGTTCTTCAGTTCTGTTTCAACACAGCCCCTTTACTTCTCTGCAAAACCTTACAGAGATTCTTATCTGTGATTGTTCCTCTAGATTGGCCAGATTTTGATCTGCACGATTTCTTCCTGTTCTTTCCAATGTTGTACAAATGCTCACTTGCACTCTTATGTATCTTGTTCTGCATAATGTTTGCTTTGCCCATAACCCACTTCTCTATCAGGCTACATTGGAAAAGTTTACAAGTTGAACTAACAATGCTGGTTTGAAAATTCTATTACATCTGCTGCCCTTCATACAGAGTTTTCAATAAGTTTAAAAACAAGATTTTCTCTAGGGAAATGATATATTTGCCTCCCTTATCTTCCCCGGGCCACTCCTTTGTAGTGTAAAAAGAGTAGGCATAAAAGGGGAGGCGAATGCATCACTTACCATTTCAGCCGACCCCAATCCATTTCCAAATGTCATATGGGCCTGTTTGATTGTACATTTTGTAGGACTTTACCAGTGGTTTACCATTAACGTTATTCATGCTACTTCTTGTTGCAAAAATGAGCCAAAAATCTGGTAAGACTACTTTCCCACTATTCCACTTGTCAGTTCATTGTATGCCACTAAGAAGCTTTTAAAGTGAGTTTTTTTTGTGGTAGTCTCTCTCTCTCTCTCTCTCTCTCATCACCCTTGACATCCCAACATACCATTGGGTTCTACTATACCAGAAGATCACAACTCCCTATCCTACATGTTGTCTGTTTACCTAGTAAACTACGCATCCAAACATACCCCATTCTAGGTCGACTCTCAGCTTCTAATGGGTAGTGTAAGTCACCAGTAATTCTTTTTGTGGGGGGGGATTTGCCAGATGTAAGCTTCCACCTCCCTCGCTAAGGTTTGTTCATTTAGACAGGAAGTGAGATATCTTGGAATCATGTAATGGGTTTCTGAAATCAATGATTTTTGAGCCATCACAGTTTTATTTTTTAGAGATCTTAGCTTCGGATCAATATATTTGATTCAACTGATGGTTGTATTATTCTCATCGCTGATCGAGAAAAGGGAAATGGTCAATATTTTTTTTCAAAGTAGGCTCATTACTTTTTGGCTGTTTTTCATGTGCATTTGCAAGTGTTTAGGTAAGGTGTTCTTCCTAGCTGTTGTATGGAGCACCCTACAAAAATTTACCACACAAAATGTATTGGATACAGTCGTATTTTTATTAGCTTTTGAAATATTGGAGAAATATACATTTGACGCAGAAAAAATGTTACAGAAGAGCTAATTCTCTCTTTACTATTGATGGTGAAAGTGACTGGTTTCTTAATACATTAGGGGGGGTTGTGCAATTTCTGCAACTCTGGAGTCCCAATAAGCTCGATCAAAGTGTATGTTCATTTTCCCATCAAACAAGGCATGTTTTTCAGTTGTTTCCTCAATGGGTCAAATTCTTCATGAACTTATTAGAGACGGTAGGATTTAGATTAGTGCTCTAGTTGGGGAATTACGCCAAACAAGTGGCTAGCTAGTTGTCAACCCGCCACTGCTCTACCATTTGCAATGAAAATTTGGTGCAGTTCCAAAAGCCATGAGCTGCATTTATCTAGGGGTGCACCTCGGGTCGGGTTTAACCTGAAAAAGTCATGTCGGGTTGAGTTTAGGTCAACCTGACCTGAGTGAAACCCGACATTTTTTATGGATTTTTTTTTAAGCTTAAAACCTTGGGTTGGGTCGGGTCGGGTTGGGTTGAACTTGGGTCGGGCTCGGGTTTAAAAAAATGGTTTCCTCGGTCGGGGTCGGGTTTTAAAAAAGCGTTGCGTCAGGTTGAACCTTGTGTCGGGTTGGGTCGGCCTAAACCCGACCCGAGTTGCACCTATCGATCATCTGCTTTACTTTTCTTGGGCCAGGGGAAGTGTGCCACACGCTTTTTTAGATCATTTGGCAGTACTCGGAAAGTGCCTTTGGCCTTTGCTCTTTGTTGGAGCTGTATTCGTTTTCAGCTGCCTGATTGGGGCCCACATTGTACCCGCCAAATTCAGTTTTGCAAGGCTCGCGGGGACCCACGAGACATAACTCTTAACTAGTGGAATGTGACTCAATTGCTGCCAAAAATTTCTTCAGTGTCCCACGTCAAAATGTATTTTACTACAGTACGATATTATTTTCCGTACTTACTAAATATGAGCAGTTTTTTTCAGTATACAAAATAAAATAGGGAAGTTATATATTCGTCCCTTTTTTTTAATTTGGGGCAGCCCCCACTAGTGTATTTTCGACAACTCTTTTACACTAGAGGAGGCTGCCCCAAATAAAAAATGGGGGAATATTTCATTTCTCAATTAAAAAAAAACTAGCGGGGCTCACATTATTTGGTGATCTAAATTACTCAAACCCTAGCGTGGGTCCATCTTTCTTTTGTAGATTAAAAATGGGCATTTATAATTTTAATTGCTTTAATTCTTCACGGGATCATGACAAAGACACATTAAATAGTGGGGAGTGATAAATCGACTCCCCAAATTGATGAATCGACTCCCCATGTGTCTTTCTCTCTCCTCTAGGTTAGAAACAGAAAGAAGAGAGAGATAGACACATGGGGAGTCGATTTATCACTGCCCTGACCGAATAAGACCCAATTGAGATGGCATTCAAATGGATCGCGACACAGACATAGGTGGATCAAACTCAATATTCAGTCCTAGGAGCGGGGTCCATAGTGGCCCCGGCCCTTACAACACGACACCGGTACGTTCTTGTAAAATGACTAAAGTACCCTTCGCATTTCTAATGATGATGATTAAATTATTAGTGATGAGTATGATCCTTAGTCCTTACCATTGCATTGAGATCTTTTCCAATTGGGTGGAAATCGTTGCTATAGTATTCGTCTACTTATTAACAGTACCGGCTATCTTTTGTACAATGGTGTGTTCAATCGACGTAATTATTTTTGTTGTCATCTCCCAAGGTGGGCCCGTCAAAATTAAGGGTAATTTAGGGAAGTGACAAATTCAGTAGAAATGGCTGTAAATTTTCCGTTCCTTTTCCGACTCAATGGATATACATATATAGGTACTTTATAAACTGTAATCCAAAATCCAAGACCACCAAATCAACCCACATAAATGGAATAGAGAAACTCAACTAAAGCAATCGGATTCTGAATTGGGTTAATGGTTTTAGGATCTGGGTTCTGATTGTTTTCTCGTTTCTTGCCTCTTTGAGCTCTCCAACATCATTTTGGTCGGGAATTTTGGAGAAAACCAATGGCGACCAAGAGATCTCTTCTTTGTTTTGTAAACAGGGTTTCTGGGAGGAGTTTCAGTGCTCTTCCTCAAGGCAGTCCCTCCTCTTCTGAAGAGCTAATGAAGTTTGAATATGAATACAGTGCCCACAAGTAGTTTTCTTTGATTTTTTTTCTTCTTTGTATGATATGCCCTTCATTTGGTTTTATACTATGTTTCAAGGATTGTTTATTTTTCTCTCTTCTTTTCAGAATGTCTTTTTCCTTTATATAGATTTGATTATTTATCTGATTTATTATCTTTTCAGTTATTCCTATTTGTGTTGGTTTAGTTCACTTTATGTTTCGTAAAGTGTCAGCTGTCGCATTTTGCTGTGGTTTGATAAGAGAGATCACGGCTCTTTTTTTTGTTTTTCTGTTAAGATATTGTTGCATTAGGATAATTTCTATTGTTGTTATCTCACCTGATTGCTGATTGATCTTATAGAGAATTTGAGGATAGTGAGTTTCTAGTTTGATCACGTTCAATCGGAGATAGCCATGAACTTTTACTTATTTTGCTAAGCCTCGAATTCAGGTTTATGGTGTTTGAGTGCAGAGTAAATAGTTAATTGCAATCAAGGAAAAAGACTATATAAAGACAGTTTTACTTGATTTATGTTACCACTCTTCCATCAGCTTAGACATTGTACAAATTAACTCAGTAGAAGCTCTAAACACCTAGTACAGTTTGGATCTTGTGATCCTACTATCATCTCTTCCATTTTTCATGTTAGTTATCTCATACAGTCAATTCTTTTGTAGTAGAACTATTATTGATAAAAAAAACTGATGGGAATCACAAGCTTGGCTCAGTCAGTTCAGGTAAAGTAGATTTGGATCTGATTCAAACAAGTTATAGATGTTGTTATGTATGAAACTGAGCAGAGTAGGCATTTTTTGTCTGTTTGCACTGTCTATAGACTTTGTAAAGTTAAAAAAAAAGGAAGTGTAAATATTTGTAAATGTGTTATAATGTATACAAATTTTTTCAACTAAAATATTCATTGTGAGATTGTATAAATCCTTGTAAGCATGTCAAAATCCTACAACTCATTTTACATTTTTTAGATGTATAGTAGGTGCTATAATAATTTATGATCCAATACTTTATAATCTCTAATAGTTAATGATAAGTACCAGGAGCGACCATCATTCCATTACAAATAATTTATGGCAAATAATTTATAATCTATAAATTATTGTAATTTCTACAAAATCCGGAAAATACTATGAGGTTTGTCAGAATTTTCAATAATCACCCTTTTTGGACATGTACTATATAGTTTTCATTATTTATGGAGAACTGTGTATGTATCTATAAGGAGCCTAGAAATAAAATTTAAAGGAGAAATAATTAGGGAAAAACATTATCTATTCGAGATCAAGGTAATAAGTCAAAAGATATATTTTTATTGTTTTGGGCCCAAAGTGCAAATTGCTTCTATTATTTTGAAGAATGTTGTATTTCCTTGCAAGGAGCTTCTTTTGCACATGTGTAAGGTTTCCCATGGAAGATTCTCCATCATTCTCAGACAAGATCAAATAAACTGCCACAGGAGTTAATTTGTTATGGTAGAACTCCTTTGTAGTTCAACCAGAAAGCCGCTTCTGCTTCATTGAAGAGTTTGACTTGTACTTCTCTACTAATGGCATCATGTTGCTCTTTAGTAAATTTGACTTTCCCGCTAGCTTGGCTTTAAATTGAAATTACTCAGATTCACCACCTATAGACCTTTGGTCATTGGTTTGATTTTCTAGAGCCATTTTTTTATCAACCTCAAATAACCTCTAGATATTGTCTTCATATTCTAAAAAAGTTTAGATGCGAATTTCTTAAAATAAATTTTAGTTCAAGGAAGCAGGATTCTTCCCTGGAGCCTTCGATTCCCGCTCTGGCAACCTTGAGCAGGATTCTTCCCTGGGAGCCTTCGATTCCCGCTCTGGCAACCTTGTTTTAGTTTAGCCTCATTTTTATTCATAAAATGTAGCAATTTAAGTTTCCTAGGTTATATGACTTATCTAATGAAGGTAGAAATCAAGTGTTGAACTGTTGATAGCCTTCCTATGAATGTGAATATTAAAGTTTTCTTCTTATTTAGCACAGTTTCAATCGGAATGAACATTAATCTATATATTATTCATTTACAATTAGAAAGAAACTATCAGAGAGATTATCATATTTTATATTCCCTAATATTTAATACCAAACCTGTCCACCATGGATACACATCATTAGCTAATTTAGAATAGATTTACATTAAACAATTTGAAGGCTTTGTACACGAGCCCATTTGTGTCTTTAAGCAGTATGTCTATAGAAGTTCTAATTTCTACTAAATTTTCCAAACTAGGCATGCTTGACTACACATAACAGAGCACTGTTCTTGAAGTTGCTGCCTTACTCTTTCAGGGTGAGGGAATATTTTAGGGTGATTTCCCTGAGTAATTACATAAATAAACGATATATTTGTCAAAAGCATCTGAATGTTGTGGGATTTGGATTCTTCAAGTACGTTGTCTTGGGGCCCACAAGACAGTTTGTCGCTTATTAACTTGATCTTTGATCATCTATCAAGATGCAAATCTCAGACCTATTGTTGATGTATTAGTTTAAATCCAGGACCTTATTGTTTAAGAAGGGTATCTTATTCTCCCATTTATTTGTGATGTCTTCAACATCTGATCTTCATGGAATCTGCCATGCCTTTTTAAAATAAAATAAAATTAGGCCTACCAATTATTAATCTAAAGAAGGTTACCTTATTTCAAGTGAACTTTTTCTTTAAGAGGTCTTTGAGATCTGCCTTCATGACAGAAAGAAAAAGAATCTCTTGGTGTCTGCAAGGTCATTTGTTTTTCGAAGTCACAATAATTTGATGCCCATAACCATGGAAATCCAGCTTAGGACTAGCTGGAGCGAACTCCTTTTGGCATGTTAAGTAGGATTCATTCTACAAGATGCGATGCACAATTTTTGGGTTCTCGATAACTTTGGTAACTTCAAATTTTATTGATAAATAATGATTAGCTCAAATTTTTGCTACTTTTTCTTGTGAGCTCTTCTGGCTTGTATCTGTTTTTCCTTTATTTACTGTTACCTTTTGTGATGCAAGTTTCATTTTTAATTTGTTACTCCATCAGTTCAGACTTTGGAAATTGATAGGTGTGTATATTCCATTAAGTTGGTTTCTGTGCTAAAACTGCAGTTACCATCCAATTCCCGTGGTTGTTTCTCAAGCCAAGGGTACATGTATATGGGATCCAGAAGGTCACAAATACTTAGATTTTCTCTCTGCTTATTCTGCAGTCAACCAGGTTAGCATTACTTTTTCAAGTTACTTCTATCATTTGAATTACCATTTTGGCCTATTTGATTTTTGCTTCAGAAATTAATTAAATTCCCCTCTCTATGCTGCAGGGACATTGCCATCCAGAAGTCACAAAAGCCTTGGTTGAACAAGCAGAAAAACTTACTCTTAGCTCTAGAGCTTTCTATAATGATAAATTTCCTATCTTTGCAGAACGTCTGACTCGCATGTTTGGATATGAAATGATGCTGCCAATGAATACTGGTGCCGAAGGCGTGGAAACAGCTCTGAAATTGGCAAGAAAATGGGGCTATGAAAAGAAAAAAATACCCAAGGATGAGGTACGCTGATACAGAATGTCTATTAACGAAATAGTTGTATCCTTTATGTTGAAATCCTTATATTAACTATGAGAATAACCTTGGCAATGCACATGAGAATGACAACAAAAGAAAGATACAAGGAAAAAAGTAGGAAAATTGACAAAAACATGAAATTGGAACTTGGAGTTCTAATAAAACTTACACCAGCCTTAAACTTACACACATTCGCTCACTTACGCTGTCCCCCCCCAATGAGATGGGGAATTAGTCACCTCTTTTTTGATTACCTTCCTCGCGCCCAACATGGAAGTATTGGAAAAACTCATACACCAACGAGTAAAATCTCCTTGTGCTTCAGGACCCCATAATAGCAACAAAGAATGTGCTAAACTATTAGCAGGAGTAGAAACTGCAGGCTATTTATATCAGTCAATTACGATTACGGTATTACGATTCATAATTTGAATAAGAAAGAATTGTTATGTTATCTGTTTCCGCCCAGCTAACGCGTGAAACACTCCGCAACAATGACACTGTGAAAAAAAAGAAAGGGGCTGGTGAGTTCAAACTTCACGTTGATGGGGCGTTAGGAATTGAAATGTTAAAATATACAAATTTTATTAAGTTAGCTACTGAAATGTTAAAATACATATTTTTAATAATTAGGAGAGGTAGTGAAAGCATGTATTTGAAAAGAACTTGGGATTATTAACTTAAATTGACAGAGGAAAATCATATATTTTCAATAAAAAGGAGAAAATCTTATTAATTGTCAAACAAAGAATCATGTGATTTTTTAATACATGAGAGAGAGGGAGGGAGGAGCTATCTATAGAAAATGGATATTTGAAAAGGGCTTGGGATTTTTAAGGTTATTGAAAGGGGAATTGTATATTTTTTCAATAAATTAGAAAAATTGATGAAGTGGTTATGTTTGGTAAGCAAATCTTAGTAACTGTTGGAACAAAGAAGCTTACGACTTTTTAATACATGGGTGAGGGGGGGAGGCAGGGTTTTTTCCGTTCTCAAGGTAACTAGTTTGAGAGACCTTAATGCATGAGAAAACGGTTGGTGGGGTTGTGACTGACAGAATTGGTTGATTTTTTGGTAGGAAATGGAGAGGAGAGGGTGGTATATTATATGCTGCTTGTTGTATCCTCCACCTCTGTCTCTCTGATCCGACAATCAGGTTGTACATTGTGTGGGTAGAGTAGGGTCTTAGGATCACACATAAAATGGTTTTGCTTTTAGTTAATAACACATTGGTAGGAAGTTTTGTGCTTTCTCTGTTAACATTAAGAGCTGCCATACATATGGTAAGTCCTGAATCTTTTGGGTGGATTCTCTTTGTTCTTTGCATTTTCTCTCTCTTGAGGTCCTTACCAATTCTGGGATCCTGTTACTTCTTCTGGCACACTTGGATTTTCAGTCTCTCAAAGAAGTATCCTCCTTTTGTAAATCGACTTCTGCGTACTCTTGAAAAAAAAAGGAGCAAGGATGGCTTACTATCTCTGGTTCATAGCAACTAATAAGAAGCTAAAGAATACATACTGACATTAGATGAAGAAATGCATGTGCAAATTGAGGCTTTTCATTTTCATTTTGAATGTAAATGGCATGAAAAGAGATAATTATATTTTAGCAACTAAATGGTGATATCGTGAAACACCTTCTAATTGTTATCTTAATTGAGGGATTTAATCCTTTGCAGGCTATCATCGTTTCCTGCTGTGGGTGTTTCCATGGTCGCACCTTGGGTGTGATTTCTATGAGCTGTGACAATGATGCTACTCGTGGTTTTGGACCCTTGTTGCCGGGCCATCTAAAAGTTGATTTTGGTGATGCAGATGCACTTGAGAACATATTTAAAGGTCTGTATTATAACACAAATATCTCCGATATTTTCAAATTATCGCATTTTTATTGCGACATTTTGATAAAACGACAAAATCCCAAACTAATCCCAAGATTTTAAAAATGTAGAGATATTTTCGTTTTTATTATAAAATATCCCGATAATATTGCGATATTATCCCTATATTTTTACAATATTTTTATTTTAAATATTTTCATAAATTTAATATTTTTATATATTTTTGAAATAATTTTATTTTTACCGTTTTTCCCGATATAAACCTAAAAAAAAAGATATATCCCGAGATTTTCCCTTGCCGCAAAATTCCCGAGAACGACATTTGTGACATAGGGTCTGTAAGATCGTCTCCTCTGCCATGGTGGATGTTATACTTTTTTATTTGTTAGAATCAGATGTGGTGCATCTAGAATCTATGGTGTTTCAAGTCTATAATTTGCTGTTTTTGTTTGGAGTTTTTCAGCACATGCAGATCTGATAGCTGGATTTCTATTTGAACCCATCCAAGGAGAGGCAGGGGTAAGTATGCTTAGGAACTTTATGATAATTTACTTGCATCAACATTAAGAAACTCATTGAGTCTGACTAGGTACTCGGCTGAGTTGACCTGTTCTGATCAGGCTCCGATTATGAGTTGAATCTCTGATCTTTATAATATTTGGCAAGTTGTTTATGCACTTGACCAAGCAGTGCTTATTCAGGCTTCCATCAATTCCAAGGTTTTGAACATCGCTTTGAACTATTTAACTAGGTTGTCTTAAATATTATCCAGGCTTTTGTTGGTTCCTGGTCTGTCTTTTGAAATTGTTAAAGGCTATAAGCACCCTAGGATATGGAACTAAGTCCATTTCTCTCACCATGTTGGGATTAGACCCATTATAATTCCTCAGGAGCTTTTGTTTTCTAGACTAGATGTGGCTTTAATACTGACTGAGTATGCTTGACACTGTCCATCTTTTGGTATTCTATGTTTTATTTCAGGTAACATGTTTTTGGGTTTTTGTTTCATATTTGCAGGTTATTGTTCCACCTGATGGTTACCTAATAGCTGTTAGAGACCTCTGCTCGAAATATAATGTTCTGATGATAGCAGATGAAATACAAACCGGCATTGCACGCACAGGAAAAATGCTGGCATGTGACTGGGAAAACATCCGGCCGGACGTTGTTGTAAGCCATAGTTTTATCTTAATGAATTCCCATCTACTGGACAAGGACGTGACACTTAAAAGTTTTTTAAGCTGTTTCCATTCAGTGCAGATACAAGTGTTGACATGATAGGTCATAAGAACATGGCTTTAGTTTTTTTCTATGGTGTTTTAATATTTTTAATATTTTATTTTTCTAATGTATCCTTTTGTTATTCATAACTGAACATTTATATAGCATAATTACATGTGTCTGGATAGGCACTTAGGTGTTTCAAATGGCTTTAAGTCAGTGTCCGATACTAACACATGCCCTTTCTTTGTTATATGAACAGCTGGAATTATTTTCCCAGCTGATTGAAAGCTTCAATTTTCCTCATTTCTCTGATTTCTAACGAGATTTTTTTTAAATGTTTGAACCAGATACTAGGAAAAGCTTTAGGCGCTGGAGTCATACCCGTTAGTGCGGTGCTAGCTGACAAGGACATCATGCTATGTATTCAACCAGGAGAGCATGGAAGGTTTGCATTTTTCCAGTGTCGTCCAATTTTCATGAATTTCATTTTTAATAATCCATTTACAGGCAGTGATCAGATGGTTAGGAATGTCTGATCTCTGCAATATTTTCAATGGGCCCATCCTCACAGTGGTCACTGGGTGTATGGCTCACAACACTGTAATGTGCACATGTGCGATGAGGATTAGGCATCGTAGAGCGGGTGACCTTCCTTATCCCCTTTCAAAATATTGTTGCATTGGACATGTGTGAGGCACATGTGAACACTGCTATAGGGAGAAAATATTTATTTTTCTTTCTTTTTTTAAAATAATTTTTGCTTGATATTTGTATATACAATAATAACCTTTACTACTACTACTATCTCAAAATGCATTTTTTCTATCTACTATGATTTTGAAATAGCATTTCTATACTAAAATCAGAAGATTCAGAAGGAAATTTAAAATATAACCTGAAGGGGAAACTAATGAGATGATACAATACGAGAATCTTTCTTATTCCTGTGTTCCACAGTCTATTCAGAATCTGTTTCTCTTTCACTTCTAGTTATTCTTATCGTGAGTTACATCATGGGAATTGATATTTTCCTTTGATTTAATTATCATCAGTACCTTTGGCGGAAATCCTTTGGCAAGCGCAGTAGCAATTGCTTCGCTGGATGTGATAAAAAATGAAAGACTCGATGAGAGGTATGAATTTATGATATCTTTGGACCCAAGCTACAGTACCAATAGTTCTCCATATTTTTTTATACTCTGGTATTTATTATTGCTATGAGTTGGTTGTCGCTCTTTGGATGATAAATCAAAGGGTATGCATTAGGCCCAAACACGTGTACAGGTGTTAGAAAAGGACAAAGGGACACTAGCCATAGTGACCCAAAGACTCTATGAGCTGAAACTTTAATGTAGCCATGATGACATCAAAGGATATATTATTCTACTATATTAGTTCATGAAGGTAGAGACTATACAAAATCTACTGATAAATAGAAACATTTTAAATATTGTAAGAAGTATTAAACAATTCAAATAATCAAGAAAAAATACAAATAAACAAGAAAAACAGAGAAAATTAGAGAACATAGATTGAAGCTTATTCATCTAGCAATAGGTATTCAGCCAGGTGGCAACGCACGGAAGTGTAGAACTCGTTGTGATGGTTGACCCAGAAGATCATTCTTTGGTTTTTTACTGGTCTAGGAGCATGCTTCTAGCCACCCCCTTAATTGATTGATTCTATGTAATGCAAGTAGGGACCCCTGGTCCCCAATGTAATTTTCATTGTATCAATGAAATTGTCAATTTAAAAAAAAAAAGGCTTATTCATCTAGCTTATGTCACAATTTTTGTTGTTGTTGTGGAAATGGAAAAGATGTGTTCCTGTGTTGAAGCTAAGCTGCTATACTTAACTCAGCACGCTAGAGATAAAAGAAATGTTTCTGTTTATCCTTTTAGGAGTTATTTTGACAAAGGATGGATGCATCTTTTTTAGAAATTTCATGATAATAATGGTTATCCGAATTATTTTCTTATGGTTTATGTAATTAAATTATGACGTTTCTTTCTTTTTCTGTTACCATTATGCAGAGCTGCTAAGATGGGGCAGGAGTTCAGGCATCAACTAATGAAAGTACAAGAACAATTCCCACAGATAATAAAAGAAGTGCGAGGAAGAGGATTGCTCAATGCAGTGGAGTTGTACAACAAAGCTCTATTCCCTATCTCTGCTTATGATATCTGTCTGATGTTGAAGGAGAGAGGAATTCTTGCTAAGCCCACACACGACACCATAATCCGATTAGCACCTCCACTCTCCATAAGGTACTCCTTTTGGGTTTTGATAAGTTCCATGGTGTGAACTGACCTCGTTATCCTACTTAGGGTTGATATAGAGAACAAATTTCTCCAGTTAAGTAGGAAAAAGGAAGAATTTGAAACTTCCCCTTAGATATGCACATTCAAATTACAACACTCTTGCACCATGCATTGGAATTCAAAGCCTACCAGTCCCACTTTTCTTACACTAACATGGACGACTTTTGGTGATTGTGGATTACTTTGTTTCTTTGGATTATGATACCAAGTCATGTGAAGATAGTATGAGATCATCCATGGATGAATATAAAGGAGAAAGTGACGTTAATTGATAGAGACCCTTTTTCCTTATTTGAAGAATTTTTTTTTTTTTTTTTTTGAAATGATAATATATAGAAAAAGGGATCCGAGATGGACCACCAGAGATACAAAGATAAAACTAGAATCTTAATACAAGAAAAACAGGAAAAGAAACATCAAAGTAACAGCCCCTTTTTCTCACGGAGGAAGGAAGTCGAACCACTCCAGCCCTTCTCTTGCAACCACCAGATTTAGCGAGGGAATCCGCCTCTCCATTTGCTTCACGCCTAACATGCTTACAAACCATATCGGATTCTGAGATAAGATCATGAATTTCCTCAAAATAGCTTAAAAAACGCCACGGAGGAACCACTCGGCCCGATAACCAACCGATAAATTAGAAGAGTCTCCTTCCACAATTGTCCTATCATAGGAATCAACACTTAGAAGCTTAATCCCCTGATATGCCGCCCTTACTTCCGCTTCAGACGAATCAGATCTTCCAATGGGACCTGCGAAAGCCCACAAAACGCTCCCTTGGGAGTCCCTAAGAAGGCCTCCAATCCCACCTGGACCCGGATTTCCAAAACATGACCCATCAAAATTTAATTTAGTAAAACCTTCAAGGGGAGCTTCCCATTTCAGATTTCTCTTTGGACGACTCATACCTTCAGAGCACACCGAGCGCCAACCCTTCCAAAGATCGAAAGCTGAGACGAACTTAAACAAAGGAATGCTTTTTACCCAAAAAATGACCAGCGCTATGATTTTATTATATAACCAATCTGCTGAGTTTGCGGATCCTTCGAAAACTCTCGAGTTTCGTTCCTTCCAAATGACCCACCATAATGCAACCAAGCATAACCTCCAAAGCATCTTACCTTTTTTCTTCCAAGGGACAAAATCCCAGCTCGAGAAGAGATCGGCTAAGGACTTGGGGAAGACCCAACAAATCCCAAACCTGCCCAGAATTAAAGCCCAAATCACCCTTGATATCTTACAATGGATAAACAGGTGGTCAATCGATTCCCCATCCTCCAAACAAAACGGGCAATGATCCACCAAACACATACCTCGCTTTCGTAAAAAATCGATGGTCTGAATCCTCCCATTACACACCGCCCAACTAAAGAAAGATACCGAAGGAGGGCTCAGAAACTTCCAGACCGCAGCAAAACTAGGGGATTCAGGAATAGGTAATAACCGATAGTAAAAGGATTTCACGGAAAAAACCCCAGAAGGATGCCAAATCCAGACCCGTTTATCCACCCCACTTTTTTTAATATAGCACCCCTCAATGAGGTGAAGCAACTGAGAGATATCCGCCAATTCTCGCTCAAAAAAATTTCTTCTGAAACAAGGGAACCATATTACCCGATTGTGACTTCTTTCAAAGCAAGCAGCAACCGTCACGTCTTTGATCGAGGCCACTGAGAACAATCCAGGGAACAACACTGCCAAAGGATCGGATGAGCACCAAGGGTCCGACCAAAATCTAATTCGATCACCCGAGTAGACTTTAAACCTGATTCCGGCCTCAAAATTTTGCTTGAGCCTCAAAATATTACGCCAAATGGTCCTTCCTTGCTTACCATACTTATCATCCGAACACCAGCTGCCTTGTAAGAAGCCATACTTGCTCCCGACAACTTTCACCCATAGCGACGACTGTTCCAAACCAAATCGCCAGAGCCATTTGCCCAAAAGGGCACGATTAAATTCTTTTAAGCGCCGGATTCCCAACCCTCCATTCTTTATAGGAATACAAACCTTTTCCCATTTGACTAAAGGAATTCCTCCTTTCGGGGAAGACCCACCCCACAAAAATCTTCTTTGAAGCATTTCAATTTTGAAGATAACACTCACCGGGCAGCTGAAAAGTGACAGATAGTATATAGGAATGTTAGCCAAAA
Organism: Tasmannia lanceolata; assembly: GCF_043159265.1. Taxonomy (NCBI): domain Eukaryota; kingdom Viridiplantae; phylum Streptophyta; class Magnoliopsida; order Canellales; family Winteraceae; genus Tasmannia; species Tasmannia lanceolata. The sequence goes on along the minus strand of NW_027518692.1, from coordinate 61,265,609 downwards.
CTGCTTTGACTAAAACTAATCTGCCACCTTTCGACATAAGGTTTCTTTTCCAGGTTTCCAACCTTCTTTCAATTCTCTCTACAATAGGATTCCATATCTCCTTTCCCGGCCTCCCCACCCCCAAAGGGAGACCAAGATATGATGAAGGAAAAGTCTCCAACTTGCATCCCATCACACCTGCAAACTCGATAGCTTCTGATGAAGGAATATTTATAGCAAACAAGCTGGATTTCTGGAAATTTGATCTTTGCCCAGTAATCATCTCATAGCATCTTAGCAAAGCCTTCAAATTTAAAATCTTCTCTCTGACAGGGGCACAGAACAATAATGTATCATCAGCGAATTGCAGGAGCGACACTTCAACTCTGTCACGACCAATGATGAAGCCCTCCAGCAGACCCCTACTGCTTCCTTTTACCATCAACCTATTGAGAGACTCCGCAACAATTAGAAAAAGAAACGGAGATAATGGATCCCCCTGCCTGAGCCCTCTAGATGACTTAAAAAAGCCTTTTGGCGACCCGTTTACCAGGACATAGAACCATGCCGAGGAAATGCAGCGTCTCATCCAGCTTCTCCAACGGTTTCCAAAACCCATTCTCCCTAGAATATAATCCAGACACTCCTAGTCCACTCTATCATAGGCTTTCTCCATGTCGAGCTTACATAGAACTCCCCCAGAGCCACTTCTTGAATATGAGTCAATAACTTCGTTCGCAATTAAAGAACAATCCAAGATTTGCCTTTTACTAATAAAGGCACTCTGCGTATCTGAGATAACAAATGGAAGCACAATTTTAATCCTGTCTGCTAATACCTTTGCTAACACCTTGTATAGGCAACCAACCAGGCTGATTGGACGAAAATCAGACACCCTGGATGCACCCTTGATTTTAGGAATTAATGTTATAAAGGTAGCCCCGGTGCTCTTATCAAGACCCATACCTTCAAAGAACTCCTTGAAGAATCGAAATATATCCATTTTAACTACCGACCAACCGGATTGAAAGAAGGCTAAGCAGAAGCCATCCGGACCAGGCGCTTTGTCCTTGGGAATTGAGAACAATCCTTTCTCAATTTCCTCCTCCGAAAAAGGTTGTTCCAAACTCGAACTGGCTTCCAGATTTAAGCTATTAAACTCCACACCCTCCGGAATAGGACGTAAAGATCCTTCAGAAGCATATAACTTAGTATAAAAGTCTACGATAGCTGAGGACACCTCTTCTTTAGTATTCCTCTTGATTCCATTCACAGATAAAGACTCAATTCTATTTGATCTTCTTCTAACACTAGCCATCGCGTAAAAGAAAGCCGAGTTCTTATCTCCCTCTTTCAGCCATCTCACCCTTGATCTTTGCCTCCATGAAATTTCTTCCCGCAGCAGCAACTCTTTATGTTCCTGTTTGGCTTTTCCCATCTCTGCCCAATCCACGTCGAAGCTTAAACCACATTCCTCCAAAGCTATCAATTCTTTAAAGCGATTCTCCAACCACACCTTCCTACCTTGATGTAGATGATTTTGTTGCTTAGACCAAACTTTTAAATTGTGCTTCACAAATCTAAGTTTTTTCCCTATCACCACATCTGCAGGCCCCTCCACATTACATGAGGACCACCAACTCCCCAATCGATCCTCCATTTTTGGAAATTGAAACCATGCCATTTCAAATCTAAAAGGAGGAGGACCCCACGACTCTAAGCGCGGGTCAAGAAGGAGAGGGCAATGATCCGATACTGAATGCACTAGAGCTCTGGAAAAACTCTCAGGAGCCATACCCAACCATTCAGAGCTTACAAGGAATCTATCCAACCTACTTCTGCTAGAGCCCCTAGCCCAAGTAAAATAAGCTCCCGACATAGATATATCAATTAGTTCAAATTTTGCAATGAATTCGGCGAATGCTTTGATGTGAGAGTTAGATCTCGCACAGCCCATTCTTTCGCCCACCTCTTTAACCTCATTGAAGTCCCCCCAATACACCAAGGAATGGACCAGAAATCCCTAACCTTCTCTAATTCTTCCCACAACAGATTTTTTTCTTCTCTCAGAACCGGTCCATAAACCCCTGAAAACATCCACATCGAATGATCCTCCTTTTTTAAGACCACCGACAGAGAAAACCTACCCCTCCATACATCCTGAAGCCGCCAGACATTTTCATTCCATGTTACTAAGATCCCACCCGAGGCTCCAGACGATCCCACAAAAGAAAAATCCCAGACCCCTTGAACTCCCAAACCTTGTACAATTCTTCGATTTATAACCTCCATTTTTGTTTCCTGTAAGCAGATAAGATTTGGTTTGAACTGTCGAACCAACTCCTTAACGTGAATTCTCTTCTCCTGATGATTCAGGCCATTAACATTCCATGATAGTATTTTCATCACGCACCCGATATTGTAGACCGCTTTCCCCTCCTAACACTGGTATTTCTTCTCGACAAATCCACGGATTCCCCATCGATTGCCGCTTCAGGCTTGTAGATTAGATCGATCCTTAGTTTTTGTAATTCTCTATCTTTCCTGCTTGAAGACTCGCCAGCCCCCTTACCAGCTCCTTTGCGCAGAGACTCTTTCGACACCGAATCTCTCATCTCTGCTGATCGGATTTCAGAAATGAAATCTTCCTCAGGACCGGCATAAACAACACCCAAAATTTTACTAACTCCCAGGGTATGACCAACAAGGTCCTCAATAAATTTGCCTTCTATCGGATCTTCCCGAGACTCACTTTCTATTTCCAAAGAAGCCCCAGTGGGACTCAAAACCTTATCTACTATATCCGAATGAGCTGCCTTAGACAAAACTTCCGGACAACAAAAAGGATCCCCCTGACATATCTTCTTCAGACTAAGATATTTGGGTGATTTTTTCTTAAATTTTTTCCCAAAACCCTTTAACTTCATATTATCAGAAGGACGGATAAATCTCTCATTCGATTCAAGGGACAATTTAAGAACGGAGGGCATACGGAATTTCCCCATCTCATAAAGACCTAGACAATCCACTCGAATAACCAACACTGGTTGTCTTGATTGCTGATCTTTCCTCAAACCGCCGCACTCCTCGATGACGAAGCCCATCGCTCCAGATCGCATAGAAAATGACTTCCTATTCTGGGGAGCCTGATCCCCAACCAGCGAGGATACTTCCACAGACGAGCCCCCAACCTCTTGAGATCTTGTCCGGTTGCTACTCTTCTCTACCTCCATGATACTAGCTTCCTCAATATCCATATCAAAGATCAGATGCGAAGCGACATCTGCCAAAACAGCTCGTGAAACCCCAGCCGTCGAGCTCCAACCTTCAGAAGGACATTCTAGTCTCACAGATCTTTCTTCCACTGAGGACGGGGAGCAAGAAAAGTAGACCCTATCCTCTGCCCCCACTTCCAGAATATCCCTCCTGAAACTGAATGATTTTGATCGAGAGCTTTCCAAGCTTGCAAAGCAAACAGCTGAGAATGAGGCAGATCGATCTTTATTGATACTTTTTAAACCAGGCCCATTACTATTGGATCCACAGAGGCCATCTTCATTTACATGGGCCTCAGCCCAACACCCAGACGCTGCTGCAGCTGGCAAAGGACCCAACTCCCAAGGCACTCTAGTAGATATTTGAAGCGCTGGTTCCCGAGAAGGGGTCAAATCCGACTTTGTAGAAGGGCATGGAGAAAGAGCGTCGATAATATCGAAGAGGCTATTCACGTGACATGAGGGGCCCACCATCTCAGAGCAAGCAGAAATCCCTCCACAGACGCTTCGCCATCTGTACCCTATAGGAGAAACATTATTTTGAATTTCAAAACTTCCGCCCAGTGAGTCGACTCTATCTTGCACCTCATGCTGCGTAAGATAGCCTAGATCACTACCGTGAGCCGCCTCTTTCACCGGGACCTGCGTAGAACCAGAAATCTCTTCACCGATGACAAGATCCGCCTCCTTCCCGGATACCCTTTGGACAGAAATGCTCACTTTCTCCGAGAGAATCCTCACCGAATCCTCATCACCACCTACACCCTTGCTACTAGAACTAATCTCTTCGTGATCTGATCTCTCTTTTTCCTCCTTCCACGCTCGAACCCATCTGACGGCTCCATCCAAAGAGACCTGAATAGCCAGCTCCAGCCCAATACTTCCGCGAACTGAAAGTAGCATCCGAGCAACAGAATAACCCTTCCCAGCTTGACAGGATTGCCCCAGTTCCACCACCTTCCCAATTTTTTCCCCAATCCGCCGGAAGTTCTCCTCACACCACGCCTCAGGAGGCACTCCGCCAATGTTCCACCAAAGAGTATTGCCCTCTGACCTGAATTTCTGATCCCATAAGGAAATTTCCAAAAACGGTGAATTGATTGCAGTAGTCCAGATATTCATTAGCTGATGTCTGTCCACCCCCATGGGCGAGGAAATTAAAATCTCCAGCTCTGCTATTTTATATACAATAACTTCACAGTTAATACCTTTCCTACTGCTCAACCACCGTTCCATACCCATTAAATCCCTAGCCACCTAGGGGAAACTCGACCCCAAATCCCTAACTCAGCATTACAAATAGACTGTAATGGAACCACTTCCAGATTAAAACACATTCCTTCAGATATCTGAGGCTCAAAAGGAAGTGTTCTCGATAGTAGGGGTTTTTCTGCCCGAATTAGCTCCTCCTTCTTGGCCTCCATTTTCCGACCTCCTTCCTGAGCAGCCCAAACCTGGAAAGGAAGAAAATTATAATCCATGTTGGACCATATTTTCTTACACTCCCAACAACAGTTCCTTCTTTGAAAATTCCTAAAGCCACATCTACAACATCTCCAATCGCCGAATCCGCCCTCCGATCGACGACTGGAAATCCGAGCAACCCGTTTTGACCATTTGTTCTCCACCACCGCCCAAGAGTTTTCTGCAAAAACCCCTCCTAGGGGAATCCTATTAGGGCCTGTTGCTACACCCGAAGATACCCCTCCGAACCTTCCGGGCACAGACTCTGCTCCCCCACCCTTGATCATCCTTGTTTGTTTTCAGAAGATATCCACCTACCTTTAAAAAACCAGAAAATGTGCCGTCCACTGATAACTGTAAACCCACCGGAATCTGACTCTGAGCCCAGTGAAGACTCAGAAACAGAGGACGATTCCACATAAAGTTCAATAACCGAATCAGAATGGGCAGAGGTAATGGCTGAAGTGGAAGAGACACGCCGAGAAAGAGAGTCAAACACCACCCCCACGACCACCGGAGAAACTTCCCGACCACGGGATCCCACGCAGCTAACTTCCAGCTCAGAGAACCTACAAGCCAGAGGCGACCCATCCGAGAGCCACCAACAAGAGACGCGTCCAGCTTCCGGCGAGGATAGAAGCTCGTGAAAACCCCATAGTCACTCTGGTTGTCCTTCTACCCAGTGTTCAAAAACTCCTTGACTCGACAAGGAACTCCCCCGAGTCGACTCCTTTTTGCCTTGGCCGCGTTCCTCATTACACCACATCCGCATTCCGCGTTTTGCCCTACATAGTCATTAAACTCCTTCGAGTCTCCCAAGTTATGACCGCGTCAACCTCGTCAACCGCATTCTTGGCCGCGTCCGCGTTGAGTCGACAAGGATTTTTCCTGGCCGCGTTCCGCGTCAAATCCGCGTTTTTAAACACTGCTTCTACCTCTCTCTCTCTCTCACCAAGCACGTATTTGAAGAAAATTATTATATCGGTTATATTATGAGTAATGACAAAATTGCCCCTAACAACTTCGTACAAGTAATATATCACGACCCTTAAATGTTTATGATTCAAAACGAATGATTCTTTCTTTTACACCACAAATTTCTTTTATTTCTCATAACCTCGTTGGAAATGATATTGAAATTGATGGATTCCAATACCTAGAAAATTAACAGATGGAAGGGTTCATTTGCTAATCTTAGTTGGTTGGGTAAATAATTACATTTTAGTTACTAGAATCTTTTGGCTCAATAAATCAAACCCATGAATTTCTTTTATTTCTCATAATCCTTGTGGCCAAATTTATTGAGATCAATTTGGTACTCAAAACAATAAGAAATGCATAGATTCATATGCTAATCTCTCTTATCCGTGAAGTGACTGCAATTTCTTGCTACTATCATACCAACCCTTGTATTCCTTTCATTGCTTATGACCTTTTTTGGTACTTGTATTCGGATCATCAGATTTGATACATAATAAAACACGGAAATGATTGCTAATTATGTTGTTTGTTGATTAATTGCATCCCAATTAATGAAAAGTTCTTAGGAAAATTATAGCAACACTCATGTCTTTCTTTCGGTTTGTTACAATTTTTTTAGATCGATGTCTTTGATACAACCAAGTGGACTGATTCAGTTGCCAATTTATGTTGTTTTGCTGGGTAATTCTGTCTTGGTTTTATAACGTCAATAACATTTGATTTGGTTTTTGTCTTTGCTTGATGTGGGTTGTTTTCAGTTTGGAGGAGCTTAAAGAAGCATCAAAGGCATTAAGTGATGTGCTAGAACATGATTTACCAAAGAAGCAGAAACAGATGCCTAAACCAGTCTCTTCAACAGCTCCCCAACCATGTGACCGTTGCGGACGGCACACATATGCTTAATATATATCTATATATGTATGAGTTTCATTAGCATTTCTAATGCATATCCAAATATACGATCAGAAACTTGGAAGCTTTTAATAAGATCAAAGCGAAAATTGTCACAATTTACATGAAATTCGTCAACGCTTTATATTTCTCTATCACAAGTACCATGCACGTGGAATGAGAGAGTCCTTAGGTTTAAGGAGACATCGTGCTGTTGTGGAAACCTCAATTATATTGTGAAGACAGCTCAGTAAGAATGGGGAATTCTCTATATAAAATACACAGAAAGTGTCTAATACTAGCACTGCTTTTTCCCCTTTTTTCAGGTATCTTAATCCACTACATGTGGCACTTGTATGTGATCTGATTTGGTTGTCTGGTGGGGCCCATATATTGATGGTCCATAATCCAAAACCACTAATCAGGTGAGTATAATCATCTCACTTGAGAACTGAAGTGTGTAATCAGTTATAGTCAACATTTTGTTCAGTCACCCATTTGCATTTTCCAAAAGTCCATTGATTAGGTGAGATGGATCACTTAATCGGTGTTGGTTTTGTGCTATTGAGAAATTTAAATTAAGAAAGTCCTCACAAGTCTTCCCTTTATGATATTAACATGACGGACAGAAGTTCTGATCTAATGAAATCTAACCAATCATATTTTCTTTTCTTTCTCTCTTGATCTTCAAAAGATTCCTCTCATGTCACTACAAAAAATAATCATTTTGCCTTCTTTATTTGGTAGGAACTATTACTATAATAAGAGTTCCATGAGATTATGCCCATAGGAAATAAACTTATCCAGCCCATCTATCACTGTAACCATTCTATGATTAATGGGTTGCAAATGAATGGTTAAGAGCAACACCAGATTTAATGGAATTAAGTCTTCCCAATGGACGGTTAAGATTATCCGATCGAAGCTATTTTTGAGCTATGGTGTCTCTACCAAATGAATTATATGAATCAGGGGAACGCGCAACTCACAATCTAACCCCAGGCCGGCCAATGACAAGCTGTGATGTGTCCATATTCTTTCAATTGCTTTTAATGCGAAACCGAGTCACTCTGCACTGAAGGTTAAATAATCAGGACATGCAGCCTCTTCTCATTGGCTATCTTGGGTGGGTGCCTTGCTTATGAGTCCCCTGTCATGTTCCTATTAAAATTAGACATCTCATCTAATTTTATTACTGAATATCTATAAAACCCATTTATCGAAAAAAAATTTCAGTCTATAATCTCTAATAATGTAAAAGATGGCATATTCTCTTTGTGATAGTGAACATGTGTGAGAGAGGGACAGAGAGAGAATCAGCTGTCTTATGAGGAAGACAACTTATTCTCTTTATAATGATGTAAAATATGGAGAGATGATAGGATTTATTAAGGAGAAGGAGAGTATTTTAGAGCTTTCCTAAGGTTATGGAGACATTGGTCTCCACAGGCAGTATATTCTAAAAAACTTTAGTTGATTTTATGACTCGGGCGACAGCACCTCTCCTTTATAAGAGTATATAGAATAATACCTTTATAAAAGTTAATAGAATATAAGATAGATGATGCAATTTAGATGTACAAGATGACTATAGTGATTGAAATTGTCTAAATAAAGGCAAGTTAGACAGAATAGTATATAAACCCAGTCATTTCATGATTATATCACGTAGACAGCCCATAGTATTTAATCTCTGTATTTGTATATACATGATGCAAGAGACGTGGCTCAGCTGTAAAATGCAAGAATTCGATGCGAGAAGGGAGGGAAGAGAGGGGAGGACAGAGCATCCATGTCGGAAATGAGAAAAAATCACAAAAGTTGCAGGTTTTCAATCATGCTATTAAGTAATAGATATTGTTAGATTATAAATGTTATCCTGAAAGGGTCAACTATATTCATGGACACACTCTAATGCACTTAATTGTTGGACCATTCACAACACCATAACATATCAAAGATAGGCCCTTTTTCCGGCACCGAGCTTTATACTTGTCTACTTTTACCATTAGTGCCACAGCCACACCAGAGTCCATGACTATTGTGACCGCCACTACAAATTCCATTGAAGAAATTAAAGAACGTTTCCTATGTACCTACATACAAGATTTCTGAACTTTGAAAAAGGTTTCCTACGAAGGAAGTTTTCTTAGATCTTATATCACATAATTTTTATATTAAGTATTAGAAATACGAGAATATAAATTATTAGCACATGAATAATGCTGGTTCCTAATCCAAACATTATAAGATCTATGTGATTAGAAATTTATGGTGCATTAATTATTAGACATAACAATGTATGTAGCTTAATAAACTTAAAATTTTAATAAAGTACCAAAAGCTAACATGTTAACCGAGTTGGGAAGCGGGTGTGGAACTAGAAAATTGCCTCTTTATATATATATTAACAACGATTTGGCTTTATCTTAGTTCCTTTTTTTTTTTTTTGCTTTGTTCTTAAAATGGAAAACTATCCCCTCCCTATGCCATGTGGCGTGTAGCCGTGTAGGGATTTGTTCAGTTCCACTCTCGGTTAGGCAACCGGTTTCGTATCAGCACCCTATAGTAAATATAACTTCAATAAAATCTAAAATATCAAACACATGTCTTGCATGAGAGGATGTTCTATTTTATGAGTTTATAGAAACCATGAAATCAACAAAACCATGGTCCTAATTTCGACACTATTTGGTCAGATTTTAGGAACATATAGTTTACAAAATGTAATTGATATTTTTGGAGATGGCCACGAATTCACTGAAGTATCTTCAACAATCATAGACATCCAATGCCTAACACTACAAGAAACATTGGTATTAGCGACCCACTAAATTGGGTCGCTAATACTAAAAATACTGTCGCTAATAGTAATAGCGACCATTTTTTTTCGTCGCTGTGTGGTCGCTAATTCGATCGTCGCTAATAATCTGCAGCGACACAAATTAACATGAGCGCCACTAAATGTTTCCCATTAGCGACCCATCAAACCGTTGCTAATGACATCATAAACAAGAAAATGTAACAATAGAAGCAGAAGAACTACAGAAAACAAGAACTCACTATTTTACGAGAAAGATTTCTTTGGTTTTTAAACTAAGAAATGCCTTCTAAATTTTAATTTCTTCAACAAAAATTCTATTCTAAACAGAGAGTCTTTGTTTTCTCTGTGTGCCAACCCCACTCTCCGCACTTGCAGCGGACTCAAATCTCTCTCTCACATCCTCTAGCCTTTTCTCACCTTTGGTAAAAAAAAAAAAATTCCATGATTTTTTTTTTCTCGGTTGCAAAACATGCCCGCAAGTTTATGATTGAAGGTACGTAGGTGGTAAAAACCCTCTTAAAATTGAAAACCCTTTGAAAGTTAGAAGCTAATTAAACAATCACATACTAAGCATTAGCAAAAATAGGGAGATGATAAATTCCCAACCACTGTGTAGGATGATTCGCACCCCTGTTAACATGAATTGTGGCAGACTTTAACACGTTTTCACTTGTAAAAGGGGTGTGAATCATCCTGCAGTGGGAGCAAATTTATCATCACCCAAAAATAGTGTATTAGAAATAAGAAGGTACAAAGCCTATCTTTGTAGTCTTAGAAATAGGCCATTTCATATGTTATCTCTCTCTCTCTCTCTCTTGTTAACTTACCAACTTCTCCAAAAGCTTAAGCTCTTGGAGAAAGGCGTTATTTATCTTTTATACTTTAACACTCCCCCGCACGTGTGGCCCAATTGGCAAACACGTGGCACATGTGGTCCCACTTTGGGCTGCCCATCACATGTGGATTTTTGCTATCCGGGAGATTTGAACTCTAGACCTTTGGCTCTGATATCATGTTAACTTACCAACTTCTCCAAAAGCTTTGGAGAAAGGCGTTATTTATCTTTTATACTTTTTAACATCTCTCTCTCACACACACTCTAACCAAGAAGAATCTCATTACTAGAGGGGGGAGAATTTCATCTTTTCCAAAATAATAGCAGAAATATCTTGTTGAATCTCTATTCTCCCTCTCTAACTAGCCAAGAACAATCTCAAATGCTAGAGGGAGAGAAATTCATCTTTTTCAAAATTAAATACAAATATAAATATTAGACTCTTCATACTCCATTAGCGGTGAGGGAGAATCATGCTTTCTTCCCCGGGCCACTCCCTTATAGTGTAAAAAAGTTGTCATAAATACACTAGAGGGGGTGGCCTGGGGAAGAAAAGGGGACGGACATATCACTTCCCTTACTAAAATTCCATTAGGTATTGGTATGAAGAATGCTTCATTATGATGCGACCTTATTGTAATACCATGAGGTAATAGTACAACCATAATATCTAATAATATGTAGTTCTTGTCATTGAGTGTTGAAAAACATAAGAGAATGCAAGTCTTCTTAGCAAACACTCTTAATTAAAAAAAAAAAAAAATTGATACAAAGTACGTAATCCCCAAAATAGCCAATCATTTTTTGCCAATTGTCCTAGTTGGTCTAATGAGCAAGCTGACAATCTATTGATCAATCCCAAGGGTCTCTCTTTCTTATTTGCAACAAGAAAATGTTATGGCACGGGGTTGAGCGTCTAGCTCAATGGTAAAGACTATGTTCTAGGTCGGAGGTTCAATCCTACCTTTCCTACCAAATTTGTTTTATGGCGATGGCCACAATGACGTCATAAGCAGGGGTGCTACTCGGGTTGATTTTTGAGAATTTGGGTTGAGCTTTTACTGTAAACTTAGGTTGAATTCGTGTTAACTCCAATTCACTTTTTGGCAAAAGTTCGTTCCGACCGGCCTGATCAGCAACCTTGAGAAAAAGGGGTTTAATGGTGCCAGAAATTAAGCGCCTCAACCCTTATATATCTGATCTTTAGCATCAGGGAGATATACTCATTCATGAGAATCGAAACTCCTCAATTCGAAGATTTTGGAGCCCCTTCATCATATTCTTCTTTCTCTTTGGATTTCCGTTAGAAAATGGCATGCGCTAGGCACGGACATTATTATTCATGCCTAGAAAACATGCTTTCGTGATTTTTATGAGAAAGATAAAGTTCAAGCTTTAAAATGTTGGATATGTAATAGCTATAAAGAAATTTATATTTACAAAGTATTTGAAGCATTTAATTGTTACATAGAGATCTACACGTATAATATATTCAATAGTTGTAAAGAAATTTACATTTATAAGCTACTTAATAGTTAAACAAAACTTTACATGTATAAGATTTTAAATGAACACGATAGCCAGACTCCTGTAGTGAGCCCGGACGGGTGTGGCTCTTCGGCATAAGTCTCGGGTTTGCTCCCTGGAGACGTGTGATCGAATCCCACTCAGGCTTACCCGATGCGCGTAGCCCTTATCCGTAGGGAATAGTCCTACTTCCAAAGGGGGTGGGGACACCCTATGTCACCCAAAAAAAAAAAAAAAAAAAAAGTGGTCATAAGGGGGGGAGATAAGGAGAAAAAAGGAGCGAATATATCACTTCCGGATGGGTGGAAAAATTCAAGTTTGACACGGTTATGGCTACAAAAAGTGGTAAAGAAAAAGGCCAAATAAATGAACACAAAAAAAAATGGGAAATGATATTTACGCCCCTTTTATCACTAGGGACACGCATTTGCCAGTGTACTTTGCAATCCAAACCACTGGATTTTTCTGACATAAAGTACATTAGGTCCCTTTTCGCCATTGATACACTGACGCTGGGTGTCCCTGGTGATGAAAAGGGGCGTAAATATCACTTCCCAAAAAAATAGGTTGATACATTTAAAATGTTGTCATTTACAAAGTGGGATATGCTAGGCAATTTCGTGGAAAACTTTCGCATAATAGAACAACCACCTAAGATCTGTTAAATGAATAAGACGAAATCTGCCGAAAAGTCAACCTATGCTACTGTTCTCACCTCCAAAAGCCAGCTGCGAAATAGTTTTCCGCAAAATTGGCTAGCAAATCCCTGACAGGTGTTCCACAAAATTGCCTAGCAAATCCCTTTTGTAATGGATTTAAATGAACAAGACAAAATCTGGAAAGTTGGCAAAACAAAACATAGTTTTATACTAATTATGTTGGGAGGTAGCTGGTTAAACCTTGGAAGGAGGAGATGTACGGTCCAACGTGGCCTTATGTTGAAGCAGAAGATTATGCCTTGTTTGAATTTTTAGAAAATTATGACTAAAGGAATTTTTTTTTCCTTTGTACAATTTATTGGTAAACACTATACAGTATGATTATGACTAATTTAGGAGGCAATTAGGGGTATTTTCGTCATTTGGTACCGAGTCACGTGTTCTCTGTTTTGAAGGCTATCTAAGCCGAGCCGAGACTGAGCTTAGCTAAGCAGAGCCGTAAATGTTCTTCTTCCGACTTTCCCTCTCGACCGTGTGTCCACCGACTCATCAACGCACCTGATAAAAAAAGAAAAAATATAAATAATTTAATAATAGTAAATATAAATAAAAAAAAGAAAATAATATATAAAACTAAAAAATGAAAACAAGGCACCTTTTTATGTCTTTGACACCCCCAAAGGAGAATTTATATGTTGGGTGGCCGTGAAAACACGTGAAGTCTGAAAAAAGTAGGTACGGCCCACTTTTTCTGATGATCCAAACCGTTCATCTGTTTGGGCACAACGTAAATAGGTTGTGCCCCAAAAAATCATTTCCAATTGGGTGATCCTAACCCTCCGATCTGAACTGATCTGAAAATGGAGATTTCCAAAAATCATTTATAGGATCTTCTAGATCCTACAGATCTGATCAAACAAAACAAATCGACGCAAGAGAGAGAGAGAAGAAAATCCCACCATCTTTCTCTTCGCCTCTTCTCTATCTAAAATCCATGGCAGCTTCTCGAATCTAGGTTTAGGGTTTGATTTAGGATCAGGTTGGAGTTTCTCTCTCTCCGACCAGATCCATCTTTAAACATCCATGGAAAACTCCCAAACTCAGGGTTAGGTTTTCCCTTTCCCGGTCTCTTTCTCTCCGCGATCTTTTCCTTCCGACTAGATCTCAGGAAAATCAATACGAATCACGCCAATTTGGATGAGAATTTGAGCAACGTTAGGGTTAGGGTTAGGCTTGTTCTTTCCCTCTCTCTTTCCTTTCCCCGTCTCTTCCTGTCTATGATCTTTTCCTTCTGACTAGATCTCTCCTTGAAATCAATCCGAGTCATGCCAATTTGGATTAGAGTTTGATCGAGGTTAGGGTTACGGTTAGGGTTTCGTCTATCTAAATCTTTACCCGATGTCGTCATTCCGGCCAGATCTCGCCGGAAAATCCCGCAACCATCATCAGACGGAGAGATCGGAGGCTTTTCCGGCGATCGATCACTTTGACCGACTGCCGGATTCTCTGCTCCTTCTCGTTTTCAACAAGATCGGAGACGTTAAAGCCCTCGGCCGGTGCTGTGTAGTTTCCCGGCGATTCCACGGGCTCGTCCCTCAGGTCGACAACGTCATCGTCAAAGTCGACTGTGTCATCTCCGATGACGATGGATCGGCCTCCGGTACCTCCGATAAGGGCAAAAGCGTCTTTTCCCATCTCGTCCGCCTCGTCCTAGGCGGTATAGTCAAGCCTCTTCAGGCTCTCGGACAATTCCTTGGCCCTAAAAAACCCCTCTCCCAAAATGGTAACGGTAACGGAGATGGTGAGGGTGAGGTCTCTCATCACTCCCCAACAGAGGTTTTGAAGAACTTTAATGAGATAAGAAGGCTCCGAATTGAGCTTCCTGGTGGAGAATTAGGGATTGATCATGGGGTTTTGCTAAAATGGAAGGCGGATTTTGGATCTACCCTTGACAGTTGTGTTATCCTCGGCGCGTCCTCTGTTCTCTTTTCCGGCGCGAAATCTCCGGCCGGTGAGGGTGTTTGTGGGAATGGTGGAGAGGACAATGGGAGTATTCCCGAATCATTCTATACGAATGGAGGGCTGAAATTGCGAGTTGTTTGGACGATCAGCTCTCTGATTGCGGCTTCTGCTAGGCATTACTTGCTTCAGCAGATAATAGCTGATCATGAAACCTTAGAGAGCTTGGTTTTGACGGATTCTGATGGACAGGGTGTGCTGAGGATGAATAGAGAGCAGCTTGAAGAGCTGAGGGTGAAGCCATTATCGGCTTCTGCGTCGGCTAATAGGACCCTTGTGCCTGCTCTTAACATGAGGCTCTGGTATGCGCCGCACTTAGAATTGCCTGATGGGACTGTTCTGAAGGGGGCGACATTGGTTGCAATTCGCCCCAGTGAACAGACTGCTGCTAAGAAGGAGGTTTCAGATAGTTGTTGGGTTTCATCTGCATTCGAGGAGCCATTTGGGACAGCTGCGAAACTGCTTGTGAAGAGACGGACCTACTGCCTCGAGATGAATTCTTTCTGACCTATGGAAATTTCAGAATCTTGAGGTAAATTTTTGGTGTTCCCTCTTTGCGCTTGTGATTATTAGAAGAAGAAATGGAAGGAACATTAAAGTTAAATAAAATGTGTTTTACTCTTGGGTTGTCTGCTTTTACTTAGGTTCGATTTTACAGTGATCGTATTTATCAGGAGGAAAGACAACGTTGTCCAATGTATGATCAGGCCTAAGTTCCTTTGCTTCTTTCTGATAAAGAAATCTATCATTACTTGGTAGTTCTATTGGCTGGTGATGATGATGATGATATTTCCCTTAGTTTGGAGTTGTTGTATATATGCGTTCCTGTTTTTGGTAGATTAGCTGTTTATGCAAAAGAAAACACAAACCTTACTAGTTTATATTTTGAATTTTCTAGCTTTATTTTCACCTTATGAATTGTAAAGTTCCTCGACTTTATGTACATAAATTTCAGGAGTGTAATTGCTCAAAAGAAAAACAAAATTCAGGACGGTGTAGCTTTAAAGAATGGAAAATGTGTGCATATGGGAAGGTGGATAGGAGAACATATTTCTGTATTCCTTTGTTGGTTGCTCGCGTTCATCATTGGTGTTGCTGGTTGCTGGGTTGAATTTCGCCAGGAGATTTGTACGGGGTATATGTAATGCTCTATTGATTTAGAGGAAGGAGCTTGTCCTGCATTCTTTTGCTTTGTATAGAGGTATCCAGCATTGGTTGTCAGTTCTGTTTACCGCTGTTGATGATTTGATGATCTCCTTGGACTAGGAATGTTGTATGTAAACTTTGGTGTTTTGGTTCTTGTAGCGGCTTATGGAAAGGAGAACCTGAAGTTTTTTTTGTTACTTCCGTCCTGCTGAAGTACTGGAGTTCCCCCTGTTGAATTGTGAGATTAATTTGTTTTTTTGCTTATGATTTACCAATTTCATTATGGAAATTGTAGGATTGGGATTTAGAGAAAGAGAAATAAAATCAGAAATGAAAGTATCGTGGATTTCAGTATCACATTATGAGCTGTCTATGTTTATTGTTAATTTGTTGCATTGGATTTTTGCTTGGGGATTTGTGAATAATTAGTTCTGTAGAATTAGTGCTTTTTAGCCATTGGGAGGAAAGGGGTTGTAGTTGGTTATCTGATTGCTCCTGGGTTCTTTCTCCCCTTAGTTCTTATAAAGTGATTACGTATGTTTGATGATGCTGCTCTTCTATTTGGACTGGCAATGTTGTATTTTTAACTTCCAAATTTGTTACTTCCTATCTGATTATGGAAAGGAAACGTGATTTAGATCACTGTGTATGTGTGTGTCTATATATATATATATATATATATATATATATATATATATATATTTTTTTTTTTTTTTTATTGAATGTTAGCTGCAGGGTCTTTCTTTGCACGTCTAGTTTTTGTTGTGGATACTTTTTTTTTTAAAGTAATGAATCCCCTTACATTTGATACTTCAGAATCATTTTCCCCTTCCGACTAACCGGTTTTGTTCTAAAATTTGCAGGATGTTGGAATATGGGAAGAAATGTGCGGATGAGAAAATGAATTTTGATGTCGATGCTACTAGTTTGGGTTATTTTTCCATCGAATGGTAACCAACTTCCTATCACCGATATGACGATGAACTCCCTGTTGATTATGAGCTACAAATGTTCAATGTTCCCTCCCCTTTTGCTTGCGATGAAAGATGATATGAATCTATTCTTCTCTCGCGAGCGTGTTCTTGTAAGGTTTCTCTCACACATCCTTCTGTACTAATTTCATAAGATCTTTCGTTTGGTGGTCTGTCTGTTTAAATTACAATCTACCTACTCCTGTGAATATTGAATGTATGGATGTGATCTGCAGATCTGAAGAATTATGCTGAAGTTTTGTCAACTTGGTTTCTTACAGCCTTTATTTTAACTGTCTTTGCTAATTAACGAGTCAGTTTAGGCTATTTCTCTCTTAATTTTATGGGTGGATATGGTTGATTACAAACCATATAGGTCAGACGATGACACCAAATGGTGTGACCATAGTCCAATCTTCTGATAGTGATTTTCAAAAGCCAGGCCAAACCAGAATCTAGCTGTATTTCCAGTCCAGTTAGAGCAAGCAACCCCCCCTAATATTGATAATGGATTGAACCGTCCAGTCAGATGGCCAAACTGCTCACTGCTGGAACCAGACATTTTTCTATTCTCTACCTTAAAGAAACACAACACTTGAAGTGATTTAATTTGGGAGCCCCTCCCAGTCCAACCCAACCACTCACTTGGTATCTCTTTATTGTAGGTGGAATATACTAACTTATGAAGAAAAAATGTAATGCCGTAGTGCCATACAAGACTAGTGTAACGGGGATGCAATTGGTATTATGAGTAGGAAGTGACCCTGTCTTGTTGTGTCGTCAAAAGTATGTCGGCGGAATATGTTTAGTGGGCACTCCTCCTGTCTAAGAGGGCCGGCAATCCATTAAGGGGGTTGTCTCCCGTGAAATGACAGCCCCCATGCCGAGCAGGCTGGGTCCAAACTTTGGTGGCTTGATGAAGGGATGTACAAGGAACTTGTGTGTGTGTGTGAGGCAGAACGGGAAATCGACTTGCAGTTCGTAGGCATGCTCTAAGGGAGCTTTGGGTGCGGACTGTGAGTTCTAGAGGGATGCTCCTGTTCTTTGGTCGACAAAGGGGGCCAAAGACAATGGCATGTTGGGTTGGGTTCCCACTTGCACCGTAGTACGTCTTGAGGGTAGGCCTATCTCTAGGCTTTCCATGAGTTCAAGACTGAGCGACTTTGGTTGCCCTCGCAAGTCACAAGCCTTGCGGATAATTTTATGGGGAGGAGTGTGTGCTCCTTGGATGACCAAGCCTTCGTGTGCGGCAGATTGGGATGCGGCACAAATGCCTCTTTCTTTGATGGGCTTCAGCTATTCGAGTAGTCCCTCGATGCGGTGGTGTGAGCGCCCTAGTTCTTGGGCCTGGCAGAGAGAAGTGTGGCTAGGCCTTGCCTTGCCTTGCCTTGCCTCCAGAAGGTTGGTGTTGCCTTTTGCGACTTCGGTCTTGCAGATTGGTTCATGGCATCGGTCCATGCCTTGAGCTGCTGGGTTGTATGACTTGGCGGATTAGTGTGTGGCATCGTCATGCCTCCCACTGAATGGACTTTGCACTTGGCTTGAAGGGCCTTGTGTTCGATGTACACGTGATGCAGGCTGATCACGAGAGTGGGCTCAAAGTTGAGCATGAAAAGGCCAAGCTTAGTAGCTTGATGAAAGGCTTGGGAATCGTGAGAAGGGTTTAAAGATGTGCATGACAAGAACAAGCTTAGCAGCTTGGAGATTGTGAGCACAAGTGTCAAGAGGTGTTGGACGTGTAGGGACCTCAGGGCCTTGCACCAGAGGAGGAGGCTGGCCTTAGCATATGCGTATGTTTGGGTACCGTACGGGTTTGTCTGCGTGAAAAAGAAAAGGCTTATGACACTCGGCAGCTATGGTTGCAAACATCCACACCAGATTGGACCGGGAGCTACTCAAAACTGCTACATGCTTGCTGCAATGCGTGCAAATTTGTAACCCCAGAAAAAATCCCAAACATATGTGTGTGCCATCCAGCACTTTCTGATCCGATCAAACTGTTGCGACGAATGTGGCCTGCAACCCTGCTGGAGCAGCGGCTCACTTAGGGAAGCCCACCACTCACCACGTTCTGGTAGGGATTCGATGAGTTGTTTGTATACCGGACGTTTCCATATATCGTATGTGACCCCGAATTATTGGCATGAAGCCGGAAGGGTTCCAGCTGGATTGATCGGATAGGCAAGCAAAAATGCGAAGGGAGCGAAGAGAAGTAATTCATTGATTCTATTCTGTGTTTGGGTACTTTGGTCCTCTAATATGATTTTGTTTTCACCTCATGCGTCCTTAATTTTTCTAACAGTTTTAGGGCACTTTAGTTCCATGGCTGCAGTCACGACATCAATTCAAGATTCAATATGTTCGAACCATGACGAAGTTCACTTAGGCGATGGATATAAAGATTTCATTTTGCTAGTGTATGTCTTCACAGCGAAATCATATGGTGTATGCGCATAAAAGGATATAATGGGTTACAACCTAGTTGCTGCTCTTCAGTGTTTGATCCAATGACAGCCTCTTATAAAGTTAGAAGAAAAAACTGGTCTTAACAACTCCTACTGTGTCTTCACCATTGACACATACCAAAAAATTTCTGGTTGAAAATGATAGATGGTAAGTCAATTATAACAAAGTGTATGATATGATTCATTCCCAGTTGGGATTCGCCTATCAAAACCTAGGAAGCACAGGTACTTCTTCGGAGGCTCCCGTACCCGTACCCGACACGTATTGGGTGCGGGTACGTCCTGCGTACGTACCCCAATTTTTTGTTTTAAAAAACCCCAATTTTGGTTGCTGGGTGCGTGTCGGGTGCGCACCCGACGCCTCTTGTTTCTCTTGTCTGGTGTAAATCCTTCCTGTGCTTCTTCTCTCTCCTCTCCTGTACTCAGTATTTACATGTAAACCATTTAAGTAAATGCCCATTTACTTAAGATTTACATGTAAACCATTTAAGTAAATGGATTTACATGTAAATAACGGAATACCCCCCATTTGGATTTATTAAAAATACTTTCAAGACCCAAATCTAAAAGGAAAAAAAGTCAACTCTCTTGTTCTAGTACAAAATCTGAAGAAAAAGGGTCGGGTCAAAATTTTAACTTTCTTAACTTCCAAACGGTTGTGTATTTTTCAAATTTTAAAAATTTATAAAATCAATCATGTCCAAACATTATTAAATCCGAAAAGTCCGGTATAAAAAATCTCATAATTTGGTCTCTAAAAATTATTCATCTTGTCAGGCACTGGTCAACACACTGGCGACAGACTTTTTTTTCTAATGAATGATGTATCGATGCCTCATGTTATGAAATATGGAACTTAATCACTTATGAAATTAAGAGTAATATTAGAATTTTCCATTTTGGTGATGTTACTGTTATTTGATTGCTCTCTAATTATTATTTTTTAATTTTTATAAATATATAATAAAATTTTAAAATATATTATTATATTCGACGTACCCGCATCCGTTTTTTTTTTGGAAAATCACGTACCCACGTACCCGTGTCGTGTCGTACCCGCACCCCGTACCCGTACCCGTACCCGTTCTTCATAGATCAAAACTTCCCCATCATGTAGACAATGCGGAAATAAGCTTAAAACATCACGAGTATACGAGTTTGGATGAACTCCTTACTTCGCAAAATGGGGAGAAAGATTAGACTCCATGATATGTGGAGTTGAAAGAGTTCCAATTCAGGGTCTATTATTACGGACCAAAAAAGAAACAATCTATTTATGAAAAACTCCACCGCCAAAGTTATAGGAAGCTGAAGTATCAAAACTAAACTTCAGTTCTGAGAACCCACCTTAATGGAAGTTTTGCTTATTTTAATTGCTCAAATATTTTGGCTAAAAGGAAGAGGGCTGCTAACAGTACTTGCTTATAACATGGGGAAATATTTGAAACTGAGAACTTAGGTTTGAAGCTTTCTTCTTTGAATTTCGCTGCTAGCAGAATTTCATTAGGGTTGAAACTAACTTATAGCAGGATTTTCTTATAACACGGGGTAATGTTACCTTAAAAACTAACTTAAGTTAATGTTTGAAACTTAGGCATGTCAATATCCATGTTAATTAGTTCAGGATTTGCTTATAACATAAGGTTCGAAGCTCTATTGATGACTTGTTATATACAGAGCAGTAGTCCGTGTAAAAGACTATTAAAATGTGCATGTTTAGGCCATAAGGATAAGGCTTAGAGATTTCTACTGTTAGAATGAAGGTATGTTAGTGTCTAAACCTACCTTTTTTTTAAAGAGAAGGTGTGTAAACTAGTCAAATATCTACCTGGCAACGATGTCGTAATAAATTTGAAAAAACAATGTCACTACATAATTTTAAAAATAATGATTTGTCAAATGCATAGATAGAAATTCTTTGAAAAAAATGTGTAAGTTGTTTTTATGTAGAATTAATGGCATGCTTATATTTTTGGCATTGATTTAGATATTTTAATGATCTATGTTTAGAATGAAGGATATTGTAATTAGAGGGATCAAAGTGATTGTAAAACAACTAGTAATTATCTTAACTAAATCACATTTTATAGAGAACATCATCAGTTAAGAATATTTTCTTTTCGGTTGTCTTTCCACTGATCTTGTGAGAACGACCACCACGCAGAAAGTCACTTTCATGATCAATGGTAGGCGGTAATTTCTTGTTCCTAGAGAGGGCATAGGGGGGGGGGGGGGGGGTGTATTTGTGTAAAATCAAGACTGTTGATCTTGTGGAACATCGTGACTCGTGAGGTGACCCGCGGGGTCTTGGTCCCATCCAAAATGGAAATCCCATGTGTAAGATAAATGACTACAACATCAACAATTTAGGCCATGTTCGTTGAGATTATGACAGCCGATCATGAGCCCTAAACTGATTGTTGGACTCAAAATTATGTAAAATTTTGGGCCCAATAATCGGTTTGAGGTTCACAATCGGTCGTCACAATCTCAAACAAACAGGGCCTTAGCTTCTCTTGGTGGAACCCTAAACGAGGCTTGATGGATTAAGGGTCTAGGATCATCTGATCAAGGTGTTCTCGACTGCATTTGGCCGGATACATGGTAAAATAACGTACGAGAGGCAAAAGCGGTCTTCAATAAGGCCCTGTTTGGATTGTAAGAAAATCATTTCTGATGGGAAAATTTTCAATTATATGGTTATGGTTAAATAGATAGATAAAACAAATTGAAGCCCCCATCTACCCACCCCCGCCACCGAGTTAAAGCTGAATTGGATCGGTTCAAGTCTGTAAAAAAAGGGTAGGAAGTTTAAAAAATATTTTCCCTTTACAAACTTTTCCAGAAAATCTTTGGAATCCAAATGGTGCCCAAGTGTCTTTTACGGAGGAGCGTAACAATGACTTTCTTTTTAGCATTTTCCTACTTTTATATGCAAATAATGGATATGATAATTTTATATTTATCCTAGTTAATGCATTCCAAAGTGGCTTGGATGCTCCATTTGCAAACAAGATTTACTTTTGAGGAGGAATTCTAGAGTGAAGGGAGCCCTTTCAAAAAAGAGGTGAAAGGGCTCCCTTCAGTCTAGACTTCCTCTACTTTGAGATGCAAATTGCTGTTGGACTATGTTAGGATTATGGGGAACTTGATGTATGTGATGTTACTATATGGGGCCTGATATAGAAATCCACTAAGAATACATTCCATGATGGCGAAAATCTGAATTTATAGCATTATCTATTGTGGATAGGGAACAAAATCAATCACTAGTTGATTGGAAGTTGTGTCACTAGTGGATAACTCTACACATATTGCTGTACCTTGTGATAGCCAAGTTGCATTGGCTATAGCATATGGTATGAAATACATGGGAAATCCTATTGGAGAGGAGAGGTTGAGGAGCAAAGAGGGTGAAGGAAACTGCCACATCTGCGGATTTCCAATTTCTTATTTGCACGTCTTATTTGGAAATCTGATTTTTTTCACTGTCAGTTGCTGAATTTGAAATCCAAGAATTTGATTCGGATCCAAATTACAATGCAAAAAGGGCTACAAATGTGAAAAATCCAAATCAAAATCTTCTCTGCATCCAAACGGGCCCTAAAAGAATTGATAACAAATTGTGTTCTAGCACCAAACTAAGCTTAGCCAAAAGAAATTTTGATTAATCCTTAACAAAAATCCTTGATAGGGGTTATAATTCTTACAAGATTTGAGATGATGGAGCTTAAAACTATTTACAAATAAATCAACTGTGACGGGAATCCAACTTAAGAAATTAGAAACTCTATTTTAATTGTTAAATGAGAAAAAAAGAGTTATAAGAGTGATTTGTTATGAGATGTGCACAGAATAATGGTACAATTTGATCCTTCTCATTATGTACACAAACAAATTACCTCGCGAAGCTTTTGTGTTAATTGTTAATGAATTTATAGGTTTAAAGAAATCATGGCAAAGTTTTGTGTTAATTGTTCATGAATTTATAGGTTTAAAGAAATCATGGCATATAAGTTATAGTGGCACTTAGATAATGTTATCATTGTATCGCTTCCTATGAGATAAGATTATTTCTAGGGCAGTGAGAATGTGAGACACATTATTATGAGTGTAAAGCTGCTTCATATGGGACCTCAGATTATCTCTAGGGCACAAAGATAGCTAGATAGAAACATATGCCCTTAAAAAGTGTTTGTTTTGTGGAGAACAGCCCCTTTGAAAGTGAGTAGGGGCTCTTGGATTAAATTTCAAAATAGTGCCCCAGAGCTCTCATATGATAGAACATTAAGGCCATGTTTGGCAAAGATGATTTTCTTTTTTTCCTTCCTATCGAATGTCAGCAATAGTGAGGGAAAGTTAGGGAGAGATAGAGTGACGAGAGCACAAGAAAAGGCTGAAAAACAAGGGGGGGAAATCTCCACTTGAAAACTAGAGGGCGCTGTTTGGATTGCAAGAAAAACATTTCTGAGGGAAAAGTTTTTTGGGGGATAATCTTTGTCTTTTCACAATTTAGAGGGAAATATATGATTATGGATACATTATCATAAGTTTTTAAAGTTCCTCTAAATAAAAGTTGAATAGGGTTGGTTCAAGTTATGTTTTCTCTCGTCTGTAAAAAAAAATAAAAAAGGTAGGAAATTAAAAAAAAAACCCTTTCCGAACTTTTCCAAAAAATTGTCGCAATCCAAACAGAACCCAACAATAAAAGAGATGCGGAAACATCTCAAAAAATCACAATACCCAAGCACATCTCCAATATTATCCTCTTTAATCATGTGATGCTCTCTTATTCTATCTTTCCTTCTTTTCACTATTCTTGAGTTCATAAGCATATCGATTTTGAAAGGGAGATGATTTTTTCAACCCCCACCCCCTTTTGAAGTAGGACTATTCCCTACGGATGCGCGCAATAGCCCGTAAACCACGCGCATCGGGTAAGCCCGGGTGGGATTCGATCACACATCTCCATGGTCCAAACCCGAGAATTATGCCCGTCCGGGCTCTTTTTTCAACCCCTTTTAACGTGAATTGTGGGCAAACTTTAATGCTTTTTGACGTCAAATCACGTTACAAGGGGGGTGCATAATCCTGGGGGTTGAAAAAATCATCTCCCACTTTGAAAATGTTTAGATTTATACATCTCTACGTCAATAGCAAAATAGACTAAGTTTGGATGTATTTATCAAAAATTGCTGCACCCATCAAAGATCCGTCCTAGAGAGATAACAAGACCCTTTTTATCTTTTCTTTTTTATAATGAGACGAACTCACCTCACTGTACATTGTTTAACCAGCTGTCAAAGGCTATTACAATTCCCAAACAGCTCTCACAGCCAATCAGAGAAGTGTACAACAAAGTGAGTCGTCCCATTATCAGTAGCCAATTAGAATAAATATAAACGATGAAGAACCATAGTTGGGGGTGCACTTAATCTACGCATCCCTCAAATAAAAGCGACTTTTAAATCATCAAATACATATATAAAATGCAAATGAGTCATCATATAAAGAGAAATAATAACAATTTTCTTGAGTGAGGTGGAAAGGAAGGCTATCAGCGCACTCTCCCCAATGGTTCCCACTTCTTCCACCTTCGCCTCCTGCAGAGATTCATCAATAAAAAGAAGGGTCAATTTCACCCCACTAAAATGGATATTAAGGTTTGGGGTTTCAGGTTTTTTATGAAACAGATGAGGATTAAGTTCAAGATCGAATAGTATAGAAAATGGTAAAAAATATTATTCAGACATGAAAGCAAGATCCCACATCATAAAAGTGAATGGAGATGAAGGGGCTTATAAGGACTTTGGGCATCCTCCCCTTAATGGTTAGCTTTTAAGGGTGAGTTCAACTTGGGTCCCAACAAGTGATCTTACAGGCGGGTCATGGTAACCTCTGAATACCCTAGAGGATGGAGAAAAACACCCTCGGGGAAGATCTTGTAGTTCCCACGTTGCTTTCGCATGGAGTGGGAGATTGTTTGGGGTTCCACACAAAAGCAAAGATCCCACATTGGAAAAGTGACCGTATGTGGAAGGGCTTATAAGGACTTGGACGCCCATCCCTTAGGGCTAGATATTTCAAGGGTGAGTTCTACCTGCCTCCCAACAAATGTATGCGATGCATACACAATGAAAATAGTAAACAAATTACAAGTTACAAAGAGATAAGAGCTAGCAAATCGGGAATCCGTTTTGTTAAAAAGACGGGGATCAACTATTGGCGCCGCGTTCACAAAAAGGTAATTAAGAGAGCTCGAATCCCCATGAAACACAATTAATACAAGTGAAAATACCAAATCCACGGCCATTTCCACTGTTGTCTTTATTTTCTAGATGGGATTCCATTTTCAAAGTGTTTATACCAATGTTTGCATGATTTGATAAGTTAGTCTTGACCTTCTAGAGATATTATTTTTCAAAGTGAGTGACATGCGCAACAGATTTCAAATAGATAATCAAATGCTCATAACCCAAAAGCAGTGGACATCCAAACAAAACTACTTTCACTTAGAATAGCTTTCTCCTCCTCAATTTATAGAATCTGGAGGGAACGAAATCTTAGGGTGTTTGAAAATAAGAGTACCCACAAGACAAAGATTCTTTGGGATGTATTAGAAGATGCAAAAATCAGAGTAAATTCCCTGAATTTAACGGATTCTGAAGACGATAGGAACATACAGATGGCGGGAAACTTTGGTTTCAAACATTGCCCAATCAATACCTCTGTGAAGTACTGTAAGTGGACAGCTCCTAAAGAGGATGAATTCAAACTCAACATGGATGCTTCTCTGACTGATGAAGGAGGTGGAATTGGAGGAATTATCAGAAATGCCTCAGGTCAGGTAATCCATATCTTCTCAATTTCTGTTGATAAAGATGAGATATTTTCCCTGGAAATTCAAGCTATCTGTGAAGGCATCGGAGTGGCTGAAAAGTTGGGAATATCAAATCTGTGGATAGAGACTGATTCCACCTTTGCTGTGGACTCCATTAACAAGAAAACAGACCCGCCTTGGAAGAAATTGGACCAGATTTTCAAAGCTCGGCATAAGCTTGGAGGGATGAATTGGAAAATATCCCATATTTGGCGGGAAGCTAATGCAGCGGCGGATTTTCTCTCAAAAAGAAACTGCCCATTCAAAGGGGTTGACATTCCTTTGGAAGGTATTCCGGAACCTCTTCACCAAATTCTCTGTGATGACATGAGAGGAAAATTCTATCAGCGATTGTAATCTGTTTCTGATGTTTGTATTTCTTTTGTGTAATGCTCTTTTGAGCCCTTTCCTTTTGGTTTCTCTTCTATCTTCGGATCGGATAGATGAGTTCCTGCTCTTTGTATCTTTCTTATCTTCAATATATCTGGTGGGGGTCTTGCCTAACCCCAGCTTAATCATCATCATAAAAAAAAAAAAAAAACTACTCTCACTTCCAACGTTCAAGTTCTTCTCATCTTCTCTTTTTGCATAAATTAATACGGTACCTTATATCCCGTTTCTAAACCCAGGACTCCCCTACCTCTCTCTCCTAGTCCAAGCAAGAAAGCTACAAAAGGCCACTCCTAAAATTATCACATCCTCTCTTCTATAAACCACTAATATCTTACGAGAAACGAGACAAAATCCCAGCAATTACTCAAGCATAAAATGTTTTTACATGCATGTATACTATCAAGCGGGGTTCTTTTGGAAACTAAATAATTTGAGCCAATTGTTTTTCTTTCTTCTTTTTTGTTTTGGACGAGATTTACAGAAAAGCAGGAACAATAGAGGTGCGGGCCTTTGGTGACTGATCCAGTCTGTCTACGAGGACCCTTGCATCGATTGGTCTATGCCCTAAAGATCAATTATAACCATCGAATAGGGACACTTGTAATACGCCATAACTTTATGAAAAGTGACAAAAACACACAAGTTTGAGCTCAAATTCTGCAAAATAATTCTTGTATTCTTCCGGACAGGATTCTTTTCAGTTAAAAGAAAGAAAAAAGACCAAAGATTTCATTGCCATTATGATTTTGTTTTTGCCTCCCCCTTTTCCTTTAATTCTAGGAAACAAGCATTGATAGACACATATGTACATACATGCGTACAAAGATACACGAATAAATAGGTAACTGAAGAATCATAGCCACAAATGGATATCGACACCCACAGCTAGGTTGATATGAACTTCAAAAAATAGCAAACAGATGAATACGACAATAATAGAACCCCCGACCCCAGGGTGAAAGAACATAGACTTTATCAATTGAGCTAGAGGCTCAACCCCTCCACACCCATATCTAGATTCAGATACACAATACATAAAGACACTATATCCATTTCATAGAAGAGTACTCTATCTGTTCAATTTTGGTCGGTTTCCTTTGTTTATAGAAAGGGAAATGGTATTGTCACCCACTTTTTTATGTTACCTTACCAATTTTGGAGAGAGTAATTTATAATAAGAAATAGTTTCCAAATTGGAAAAGGAAAATGAAAGAGAATCCTAGGTGAGTGTGTAACTGTGGGAGAAGAAAAGGAGAGAAAGGAGAGGTGATGAGAATAGAATTATGTTGTTTTTCCTAGGGTGCCTTCTTGAAAGAAGGCTTGTGCAACCATTTCGAAGCCAAATCAGTTCATGTTTGAAGCATCTTGAACAAAAAGAAGAAGAAGAGTAGATTACATCACAACTATCCTTGTTGGAAAGAAGCTTGACCACTTGGACTTCCTTGGAACTTTGTACTTTAAATATTGCATTGAGAGCTTGCTATATGCACTTGACCACATTAGAACACATTTTGTGGGAGTTAATGGCCTAGGGACTTAGTTTCTTTGTTTTGGAATTATCTAAGACATTTACTTTACCTTTGTTAATGGGTCATTGGTAGCTTAGGGAAGCTAAGATTAGTTAAGTCTAATTAATCTCGGATTCAGAATGTAGGGTAGGGTAGGTTTTGGATCATGTACCTTCTTCATATATAAGCCATTTTAGTGAAATTTGAAGGGTATTGAGTAGTATAACAACTTGGCCTACTTTCTTTGTGCCTTTGGCATCAAGAAAACTCTCGAATCACATCTTCCTTCGACCTAGTTGGTTTCATTCCAACATAGTGGTATTAGAGTATGTGCAATCTATCTCTTGAATATGTTTCCCATGAGTTTGAGAATTTCTTGAAAGAGAATGGGATTCGGCATCAACTTACCACTCAATACACACCTCAACAAAATGGTGTAGCCGAAAGGACGAATCGGATGATTATGGAATTAGCTAGATGTATGTTGAAAGCCAAAGAAACGCCTAATATATTTTGTGCGGAAGCCGTTGCATGTGCCATCTATCTCTTGAACAGGGCATCAAAAAAAGTGTTCAAGATATGACTCCTCAAGAAGCTTGGAGTGGTCATAACCCTTGTGTTGGTCACTTAAGAGTTTTTGGTAGTATTGCCTACTCTCACTTGCTGGATGAAACAAGAAGAAAGTTGAACTATAAATCTGAAAAATGCATCATTGTTGGGTATAGTGAAAGTTCAAAAGCGTAAAAGTTGTGTTTAATGAAGAAGAATCTTGGGTTTGAAATCAAAGTGAAAAGAAAAAATCAATTTTGTAGATGTGAATAAAAATAAATATCCTCATGGTGGTGAAATTGAAGAAAATGATGAGGATGAGACTCCCCCTACTCTCCATATTCTTCTTCAGCTCCATCTTCTACGATAGTTATTATTTGTGGAAAATGTAAAAGTCATTTTATATTTTCTAGAGTTCTTAATATCCTGGTTAGATTACCAAAGAGTCAATGCAGAACTCCTATGATGTTGCTTAGGATGCCTAAAGTCTCACGGGACTACAGCATGGTATTTAATGTATTTATCTATTTTAAGAGTGTCTTGTGCCTATAAGTATGTAGTGATTTATGTAGATATTGTAAACTTAAAATTCAAGGAGAAGAAATGTAAAGATTCTAAGGAAAAAGGAAAAGAACAACAAATTTGTTGTAAGGTTTTTTTTTTTTTTTTTTTTTTTTTTAAATGGTACTGTTGTAAATTGTTTTTAATATATAAAAGTCTTTTATTTGTGTTAAAATTGTGTTCTAGTGGAGCTCTACATGAGCCTTTTAACCGTGTATCTTCAAGATTTATAAGTGACCATCAAGTACTCGAGTACTTGGAACATACGGGGTTGCAAGATAATCAATGGCAGCGCCATTAAAGAAAAGAACATCAATGGCAGTATTATTTTTTTTGAATGGCTATTTTTAATTTATCTTTTGACACCAAAATAAACTGTTTGCATTTTTTTATGTCACAGTAGTTTATGAAATCATAAAACCTGATAACTGAAATTGTTGGCCAAGTTTGAAAATTATGTGACATTGGGAGGTTATGGATATATACAATCGAGGAATTTAGGATTAGCTTGGTGTGTAACCTACTTGCAGTTCGGGTGCAATTATTGTGTAAACTGCAGTCTACTAATTGCTTCCAATATGTGAAAGGTTTTTCTTTTATTTTTGAAAACGAATCCAATACCTGACTGGTTTGCAAACCTAAACTTTGAAACTAGCGATTAAATAATCTTTAAAGCTTTAGACATAAGAATTTCGTAGCTATAATGTCTGACATAGCAATTTCAGACCCCTTGGCGTAGCCGGAAGCGCGAAGAACGAGTCGAGGTTGATCAATTTCAACACCGATCGGAATAAACCTTCGAATCCACGAAGGGCGCTCGTCGAATCCACGAAGAGCTATTCTTCGAATCCACGAAGAACAAGATAAATAACTTCTTTACCAAGAAAGAAGAATTTTTTTATTTCATAAAACAAACATGAACTGTGCAACAACCCTTGCACACAGGTTTTTATAAAACACTAACTTCTTCTCCAAGTAAAACTCTACTTTCTAAATCAACTACTACCACCTAAAGTCCTAAAAAGCAATAAAAAACTAAGTTCCTTAATTTATCCAGACTCAAATAGAAATTGCTTTTAATTAAAAATATGATGCTTCCTTTCTTTTCCCAATTTTAGAAAGAGACGTTAGATACTTTTGGGAGATTTGGAAGTTTCCAAAACTCCTTGCCTTGCAGCCCACGTCATTCCCCCCACTTGAGGAGAACTCGACCTCGAGTTCATGTTCATTGGCAATGCCGTCCTAGCCTCTCCAACTTCAAAGACCTTACAACGCCGATGCTTTTCTTTTTTAACATTGTACTTAGTTGTAGGCGGAGTAGGCCTCTTTTGTTTCCTTTTGGTGCCATCACGAATCACTTTCTTCTTGGATTTGGCAACGGATTCTTTTATTGTCAAACATGATTGCCTCTCCACTTGAGAAGCCTTGGTGTCCTTCTCATCCGCCAATGGTTGAAGTGCATAACTCTTGTTGTTTTGACGAACAACAAAGACATTATCTCTCCCCAAGGACCAATTTCAGAAGGAATACGACAACGTTCAGTTACCTTCTTTTCTTTACCCTTTGAAATCCAACAGAGCTTGTAGGGAATAGGGTGGTTTTCTGTCTTTAACTTCAGTTTCTTCACCATGCCCTTTGATGCGTAATTCTCCATGCTACCTCCATCAATGATGACGTTGCAAATCCTTTCGTTGACCATACACTTGCATCTGAAGAGGTTGTTGCGTTGCGTAAATTCCTCTACTTTCGAGGTGCACATAACACGATGCATCACCAAGGATCGTCCTGGAGCACAAGTAGTTGGAATGGAATCTTCTGTATTTTGTTCCTCTTCATGCTCTTCTTCATCTTCTTCATGTCCGTCACCAACGACTAGATTTGTAGTATGCCGACCACGTTTGGGACACTCATTGGATTTGTGACCCACTTGGTTGCACTTGTAGCATATGATCTGCTGTTCGAATTGTGACTCCTACGGATCCCGTCCTGAATTTTGGGTCGTTGTAGAAGTAATAGGAACATCTTCGCGTCCTCTTCCTCGTGTCAGGAATGCTTGGGTAGACTTGTTTATCCCAACAGGAAGATCCAAACCGCCTTCTCTTTCGCCGTCGGAATCGCCATTTGCGATGTCTCTACAACGGTTTGACTCTCATAAAAATCCATACGGGTCGAACGGTTAAGCATAGTCTCAACTTGTTCTGCCATCTTTACCGCCTCAGACAGTGTCCAAATTGGGTGGAGGGCGATTTGATCATAGATCGCATGATGAAGACCTCCTTTGTAGCGTGCCACTCGTTGTGCCTCAGTCTCCGAAATATCATTTTTAGACGATAGCCAGTATTACTCTTCCGTATAATCTCGAACTGATCTATCACCTTGACGACAATTCTGGTATTGTTGAAAGAGCATCTGATCATAATCAATGGGAAGAAATCTCTCACGAAGGATTTGACGCATCCGTGCCCAAGTCCGGATTGGTCGCTTTCCCATCCTCGTACGAGAGAGTTGGAGTTGCTCCCACCATACCGAAGCACCTCTCTTAAGCTTGATCGCCACAAGCTTTGTTTTCTTTTCCTTAGGAACTTCCATATAGTTGAAAAATCTTTCGACCGCAGCGAGTCAGTCAAGAAAATCTTCGATGTGTAGCTGACCGTTAAATTTGGACAAATCCACCTTAATACGATATTCGTGATCACGAGCCATGGCTTGCGAAACATGATCACGAGCATGTCTTGGATGGATGATTTCTTCGAATTCCTCCTAGCTAGAATAATCGTCGTCTTAAAAATACGTATCTCTAGGGCCCGTGCGGGGAACTCTTGGTAGAGCTTGAGCGTGTCGTCGCCTATCACCGTCGTCGATTTGGGGTTGCTCGCACTCAACAGGATTTAACCGTGCCAATTGCTCTGCTATTTGATTAACGGTAGCTTGTAGAGAATTGAACATCTCTACCGTCACAGTTTCTTGATTTTCTCGTTCTTCATGGGAAGCCATGGAAAGTAGCTGGGCTTTAATACCACATGGCGTAGTCGGAAGTGCGAAGAATGAGTCGAGGTTGATCAATGTTAACATCGATCGGAATAAACCTTTGAATCCACAAAGGGTGCTCGTCGAATCCACTAAGAACAAGATAAATAACTTCTCTACTAAGAAAGAAGAATTTCTTTATTTCATAAAACAAACATGAACTGTGCAACAACCCTTGCACATAGGTTTTTATAAAACACTAACTTCTTCTCCAAGTAAAACTCTACTTTCTAAATCAACTACTACCACCTAAAGTCCTAAAAAGCAATAAATAACTAAGTTCATTAATTTAACCAGACTCAAATAGAAATTGCTTTGAATTAAAAAGATGCTGCTTCCTTTCTTTTCCTAATTTTAGAAAGAGACGTTAGATACTTTTGGGAGATTTGGAAGTTTCCAAAACTCCTTGCCTTGCAGCCCACGTCACCCCTCATTCCTACCAACAGAACCAGTATCACCCTGATAACATTAAGAGTGCCATCAACTTACTCTTTTACTAGAAATATAGCATTTTAAATTATTTAGGTTGAAAAATATGAAAATTCGTTTTTTAATGGATAAATACGAAAATTCGTTCTAAATTCTCTTAGGGCCCATTTGGATACCTCATATTTTGTATTTGGATTTGGAATTGAGTATTGAATACAAAATGAATAGATCAGCCAGCTCATGTTGAGGGAGACAAGAGAGGGAAGGGGGAACTTCCTACGGGAGTGGAAAGGTTGAGGAGCAAAGAGGGTGAATGAAACTGCAAGATCTATGGATTTCCAATTACTTATTTCCACAACATATTTGGAAATCTGATTTTTTTTTTCAGTCAGTCGCTGATTTGGAAATCCAAGGATTTGATCTAGATCCAAATCACAACGCAAAATGGGCTGCAAATGTGAGAAATCAAAATCAAAATCTTCTCAGCGTCCAAACGGGCCCTTATAGTATTTTTATTCTAAGATTCATCTACACTCCAGATTCATGACTTCATGGAGAACCATAGATTACACATCTCATTTGTTGCAACTCTTGTACAGTTTTGATGTAGTTCCCTAGTTAAACTCGAGTAGATTAATTTTTCCATATATCACTCTATTGAAGAAAATTTTGTGTGCCACAGATGTGCTCTCAAAATGACTACTACAAATTTTTTTAAAAAAAGAGGAATTAAAATTATCCATTTTCTTGTTTTTATTAATTTTGCAGTTTTTATGTATTTCTATTTATCACAAGAATATGGCGCTTGGAAGAGAGACTCAAATAATCCCAGTTCCAAGGGGGAAAACCTCAAGAACAAGAGAAGAATAGGGAAAGGAAACAATTTTTCATTGATGTCAATAGAAAGTTACAATCTTTTTGTATTCTCCAAGATTCCTCTAACATTATTTTCCTAACGGATACTTTCCTCATAAAATAATTAAAGGATAACAATAGATAACTACTAAGATAAAATAAGAAAGCTACTATAACCACTAAGACAAAATAAGACATCTACTAATATATGTTTGTATCATATTCCCTTCTCCTTCAAGATGACCTTGTCCTCAAGGTCTTAAATCTAAAAAATGTTGCTGCAAGTCCTGCTAGCATTCTCAGGTGGCATCATCTAGACAAAATCTGTAACCCCATCCGCTACCTGTAGTGTGTATAACTATGCTACCAATCCTTACTTAGATTACTATAGAACCCTGCTCGGCTGCTGAGAGTACCATCTGAACATCACTTGACGTGGAACCCCGTAAAATAAAATTTTGAACGCCTCGAGAAAACACCATGCGTAAGTTTCTAAAATCCCACATTATTGGGCCTAGCGTTGCCAACCATTGTACCCCCAAAACTATGTGACAGCCGCCTGGTGGCAATAAACACGCCTTAGCGCAAAAGTTATTTCCGTGCATCGTCCACTGAAATTCATGCCAGATTCTTTTACTAAAAAGTCGGGTACCATTTGCAACAGTCATTGGCTAGGGATTTGTTTTATGCATAACACAACCGGCTCGTTTCACCACTCGTGGGTCCAGGAAGTTATGCGTGCTCCCTCAATCCACAAGGATCATAACCAACATTTTTTTAGAAACCCCCTAATACGCATAGTTGGGGATGACAGCGAATTTGTGAGAGCTTGCACAAATATCTGTAAATCACAGGTAGAACCTCTTTAGATGAAAGATCAGTATCTTTCATTTCTGCTTCAACCTCGTCGTTATCAC
Organism: Tasmannia lanceolata; assembly: GCF_043159265.1. Taxonomy (NCBI): domain Eukaryota; kingdom Viridiplantae; phylum Streptophyta; class Magnoliopsida; order Canellales; family Winteraceae; genus Tasmannia; species Tasmannia lanceolata. Next base: position 61,231,454 of record NW_027518692.1, on the reverse strand, counting down.
ATACTTCTAATAGAAATAGTTGGGGTCGCTTACAACGGTGTCCCGGTACGAACTATTCATAATAGTTATTGCAGAGGCCTTTTTCTCAGTATTCTATCACTAGCTTTTCAGTGAGGTGTTTGATGGGAGGAAGGCCATTGTTACCACCAAATTGAGGTTTCAGACCTAGCGGTGAAGGCAGTAGAGCAGGTTTAGGTGGGGATCGAGGATGACAAGTAATAGCATCAACTGATTCCTCATGTAACCCGGCAAGCTCAATGGCTTGATCCAAAGTTTTAGGATTGAGCAATTGTACACCCGATCGAATCTCATCCTTGAGTCTAGCAAGGAACACACTTACAAAAAATTGTTCAAGAAGACCTTCGGTTTTACCGGATAAATTTTCAAAGCTTTCCTGATATGATACAATTGTCCCAGTTTTTCGAAGCCTCATAATATCTCCAATGGGCTCGTGGTCCAAAACGTAGACAAATTGTTTTTTGGAGACTGGCCAAGAAACTAATCTATGAGTGTGCTTAAATCATTGGAACCATTGAATTAAAGAATTTGTCACAACGATAAACCCAACCCTTCGGATCATCGCTTGCAAATTTGGGAAAGTCAATATTTGCATAGCGGGGTTGAAAAATACCTAAAGGAGGAGCCGAGATTCGTGGAAAACAACCTCACTTTGATCAATAGTGTTGCCTCCAATTTCTCAATCAGCGGGTGCGGTCTGAATGGTAGTCGCTCCCAAGCATCATAGAATCTATGTAAACTGGTTTGTAGTCAAAGATTCCAAACAAGAAACATCATCATTCTGGGTCTCAACAGATTCACACAACTTTGTGAGATCTTCCGAGTGATGGGAGACGGTCTTTTGCAGTTTTAAATTGCAATAGAATGGAGTTTCGATTCCGTCTCAATTTGTTTCTGTCTGGTTCCATCTGCCATAATCGATTATCTATACGCAAGCCGAAAATCATCGGCTCTGATATCAATTAATACGGCGCTTGTAAGAGACTCAAATGATCTCACTTCCATGAGGATAGCATCAAGCACAAGAGAAGAATAGGGGAAGGAAACTATTTTTCACTGATGTCTGTCAATAGAAAGTTACAATCGTTTTTTGTATTCTCCCAAATTCCTCTCACGTTACTTTCTAACTGATACTTTCCAAATAAAATAACTAAAAAGTAAAAATAGATAACTATTAAGATAAATTAAGAAAGCTACTATAACCAATAAGATAAAATAAGTCAACTTCTAAAATACGTTTGTAACACACAAAATTAAATCTTATATCAATCAGTAAATAAATATTCTGTAAAAAATATACTGCTCAATACTACGGTATATAAGGATAGGTTTCTTATAGCAACATGCATGACCATGGAGCTAATAAAGTTAACTCAACGAGAAAAATTTGGCTAGTATGATATGCTCCTAGAATTTGTCCTAGAGAAAGACCATGACCGTTAATCCTATGGACCTTAGAAAATATGGATTTTAGACTCAGATGAAGAAAATGGACTAACTGGTGTGTTTTTTCTGGTTCACTTCTCCATAATCATCAATGATGGGCAATAGGGCCACTTTTTTCCCTTGTGAAATCTTACAAGGAAATCTACTATCTCCATTTCTATTTGTCCTAATAGCCAAAAACATAGGGTATGCGAAAGAATGCAATTATTAAGGGCATTAAGGTTTGCCCCAACAACCCTTCAATCTCCTACCTATAGTATGTCGATGACAGTATTATCTTCACCAAGGCCACTCTAAATCAAACATTTCATATCAATATCTTACTTGCATTTGTTGAGGTAACAAGCCAAAAAAGTAAATAAGGGCAAATCATTTGGCAAGTCTCAATATCTTTACCTCTAAAATAAAGGCCATAATAAAGGCCTGTGTCTAGCATTCCTACTTATTATTTATCGATCTGTACTCAACTCAACTCAACTCAACTAAGCCTTTGTCTCCAACTAGTTGGGGTCGGCTTATTACTTATTGATCTGTACGATTCCAAATCAGAATGTATTTCAGTCCTATGTACAAAATCTCACAAGGCCTCAAAACAATAGCAATTTGCATGTGGAGAAGATTTTGCATCCCCAAGACGGATTTTGGATAGGTTTAGAGGTATGCAGACACATGTTATGAAGTTGTAGATGTATGTAGGGAAGGTGTAAAATTAGATTTGTGACAAATTGGAAAGGACGCTAGGTAGATATAGAATTGAATGATGTTTCTAAGGTAGGTAAATTTTTATAATGGGTGTTTTGTGGATTAGAAGATAGACATGAGTGAGGTATCGGAGGTGGTTAAGGGTTAGGTATAGTTGGACGTATATGAGGTATGGAGAAGTAGGTGTAGGGCTTAGAGTGATGAGAGATGGGTAGAACAAGGTAAGAAATAATGCAAGAGAGATTTTGGGAAAGAGTAATAGTGGTTTGGGGTTCACGTGAAGGTGGTTTATGGGAACAACAAAGAAAAAGAAGGGAGAAAATTAGTAGAAATAATATGTGACAAGTAATAAGCAGTAATCTATACATATCTCAAGGTTTCACGCCATGAGTTTCTTTGGCATCTCAACAAAGAAGAAGAACAAGAGGGATTTTCTCCAAGAAGCTCTAAATATTAACGTGAAAGTGTGTGTAATGTCTTACAGACTGAACATAAAGTATTTATATCAAACACATAATACCCTCAAGACTAAACTATTCTCTTGATGACTTAAAGCCTTACTCCCACTTACAAAAATTTGTAATACATATGTGTACCTATTTAAAACACTCATAACTCAAAGAAGTTAAGCTATTTTGATGGGCAAAAGGCCCTATATCTATGACTATAAGAGGCATGTTAAAGACTCATTTAAAATCCTATAACTAAAAGAAAAACAATAAAGAACATTTGGAATCCCAAAAAAGGGCTCGCATGACATTTGGAATCCAAAAGGGGCTTGCATGACGTCTGAATCACCTCTAAAAAATATATATGTGAGCTTGCCCAACAAGTGGAATATGTTTGTAACATTTGTGGATCATTCATGTCGTCAGATAATCAATCTAGGACATGTAGATCAAAGAATTTGGTAGTCCATCTATATCGAAGTCATTTTCCTAGCTCTTTATCTCCTCCACCACTAGTACACTCAGAATCCTGAGTTTGGATCTCCATGAAAGGGGTTTTCCTTTTTCTTGTATGGATAAAATTTCATTCAAATTAAAAGACCGAGATGGTCGAATACAAATAAGAATGAAGAAAGCAAGGAAGATACATGAAAAGAATAAAATACATGAGACTAAAGAATCAAAGAAAACATACGACAGTAAAAATCGAACTGCTCAAGTGACACCGGATGGACCCCCTCTTTGGCTAGCCTATGCGCCACCCCATTTGCAGATCTTCTTATATGGCAAAAGGATATACTCAAACTAGGGAAGCAGGATTCGTACCTGAGGGTGGGGAATCGCGAATCGGAATCGTGATTCGATTCGATTTCCCGATTCTGAGGAATCCCGAATCGATTCCGACGAACCTCGATTCCCAATTTATGGAAACCCCGATTCCCAGGCGAATCCCTGCGAATCCCCAGTGAATCCCAACTCCCCAACGACTCCCGGCGATTCCTCGGCGAATCTCTTGCGATTCCCCGATGATTCCCCGGTGAATCTCCGTCGACTCTCTGGCAAACCCACGATTCCCGCTTCCAACCATCCCAGGAGCCTTCGATTCCCGCTTTCGAATCCCGAATCAAAGCCCGCTTTCGATTCCCGCCCTGGTAACCTTGACTCGAACTCCCCAAGATGTCTTTAATCTCCTCAAATAGCTCATCAAATCTCCATGGGAACACATGAGTTCCGTTCAAGCAATGCATGACGTTGAGAAGGGACTTTCCTTAGGGTCTCTGAGGAAATCTTCCAGACTATCCAAAAGCTACAACTCAACTAAGCCTTTGTCCTAAACTAGTTGGGGTCGGCTACAAGACCTATATTTATAACCCAGTGCATACAGGGATGAGTTTACTTGGAGGCGTGATCAATGTGGGGTATTCTAGGCTAAATCTTACCATAGGGGCTAATCAAATGGGGATCACTTTTCTAGCTTTCTCAAAATTCAAAATTCTTTGGCTTATTTTACTAGGAGTGCTTTCTTGTGGTGTGTTCTCCATGAGAAAATTCTAACAAGGGACCGATTAATAGAGAAATGTTGCCAACTTTTGTGATTACGTTTTACTTGGTACTCCTATGAAATCCCCCCTTTCATCTATTTATTCAATTTCATTGATCTTCTCAAAGATGGATTTATTTCTTTTGTCTATTTGGAGTTTGTTCAGGCATATGTGATGTTTTAATTGTCGGTGCGCTGAGGGTATGGTAGAGAAAGGGAGATAGTAGCAAATGGTCAGATTATCTTTGAAAACTTATGTTACTTTCAAAATTTTTGGTAATTTGAAATGAAAGATTACTAGGCGAAGAAAGAGTTTGTATAAAGTAAATAATTGGATCATTGTAAGAGTATCTGAGAGGGCCTCAAAATCGCATCTTTTTCAGAATTTGGAATTTCGGATACTATTCAAGATTGAATATCTGTATGTGCCAAGTACTCTCTCCAAACCAAGACTCCTAATGTTGGGCATGCTCCTGATGAAGTGTGGATTACACTCAATTTTGACAGAAGTAGTAGAGTTTGTCTCTCGGTTAACATTATTACCCTATTATCCGATTGGTTAGTTTTGGAGGTCCTTAAGGTCATGTGGATGCTGGTGAGGCAAAAGTATTGGTAGTTTGGAATGGTGCTAAACTCATATCTAGGTATGTTCTACCTAAAATCTAGATTGAAGGTGATTCCCTTAACACTATCAGATAGTTTATGGGGAAAATCCTGCCTCCTGATGTAGCACACTCTTGCAGGGCTATTATTCATGTTTCAGTAGTTCTATGAGTGAAGGAAGAGAAAAGTTGGGACTATATGTGAGACAATTTTTGGCACAATTGGGGTCCATCGTACCAAAGTGACGTTTTATTTTAGTTATAGTATTTTAAATGTTTTTTACAATGTATATCATTGAGGCTTAATGGGTATTTTATTTAAGTTTTACTCAAGTAACTTTAAGTGAATTCGAATAAAAGATGGCCCACTCAACTCCCACGATACTATTCATGTTATGTTCACGACAATATTCACTATTAATGGCACTTTTCATGGTACTATTCACAAGGTTAGAATAATCTATTTGAAGTCGGCAGTAAAAACGTTTTAGTATTAAGACTACAATTATTTTCGAAGAGTAGCCTAGTAAGTAAGTTATGGTTTATACTTTTTTATTGAATATGCTATGTTATTAGAACTTTGATTGGACCAACAAGAAGGAAGAAACATATATGTAATCGGGACTATAGTTTCAAAGGGCTTTTGACATATTGGAATAAGAGAAAGATGCTACAGATCTTTTTTATGGAATTTTCGGCAAATTCTTTTCATGAGGTTTTCTTGGAGAAAGAAACTCCAACTTTCAGAGATCATTTGTTGCTGATTTCTACACGGTTTTTGAAGTGTAATCAACCTAGATTTAATGTATTTTGATCGCAAATCTTATTCTTTTGGCTTATTATCTAATAAAAGGCAAGTTGCTACAATTTATCGGCAGTAATTTACTGCTTAGTTAATTTGATATTTGAATTATAGTGTGGGTTATTTTTTATTTTTTTAATTAAAAGGTAAAATAATTCATTAAAAAAGACCAAGATGGTCCAATACAAGATGAGAGAGGACAACAATATACAAAGAAGACAAATAAAAGCAAGGACCAAACAAAATTAAGGGGGAAGGAAATCAAAGATCTCAAAATCCTCCTTGAGAGCCCCGGACCTAGCTAACCTATCCGCAGCCCCATTCGCTGATCTCCTGATATGATGGAAGGAAATACTAGAAGAGCAAACCATATTTTTATCTCATTGAAGAAGGCAGCAAATCTCCAGGGGGTAGATGAGAACCGGATAACCATCGGATGACATTCAAGGAGTCCTCTTCCACCACTACATTATTAGGATCTTCTCCCGCAAGTAGCTTATCCCTTTATGGACGGTGTGCACCCCTCATTAGATTCAGCTATACAAATAGGGACTTCAAAAGCCCACCTCACCACTCCTTCGACATCCCTAAGAACTCCCCTATACCTGTTGGACCTGGACTACCGAGGCTAGAGCCATCAATATTGAGCTTTAAAAAACCACTAGATGTGGGTTTCCAAACCTGAATAATCAATGGACTCCTCTCGATGATATAACAAACCTCGCCCCACCCTTGCCATAGATCATAGGCAGAGACAAACTGAAAACTCGAATGAGACTTAGTCAAAGTCAATACCTTAGTAAACAAATAAGAAGCACTCTTTGCACTACCCTTAAATATCCTATCATTTGTCTCTTTCCACACCACCCAAATAACCGCGAGGAAGGAAATAGTCCACAAAATCTTACCTTTACTGCTCCAAGGGACCAGTAGCCAACCATTCAAAACATCAATAAGATCCTTAGGGAAGACCCAAGAAATACCAAATCTATTCAAAAGGCCACCCCAAATCTCCCGTGCCAACTTGCAGTGTGGATATTTTAAAAGATGAGAATTTGGTGTTTTGACCAAATCAAAATCAGATGGCAGGTGTTTTGCCACCTAGACCGTCTGATTTTGACGGTCGGGCACCATATAAAAACTCTTAAAAGATATCCAAAACATCACTTATAGTGTGGATATTTGAATTCAAAAGATACCCATCAACTCTTGAGTGTCTCTTCTTACACACATTCATTGTGAAAAAACAATCGGGCGGGTTTTTTGCCAATTTGGAATATCTTGCTTATCTTTCGTTGTGTGGCACCCGATGCCCATTATGTATTTTTTCAGTTTGGTTGGTCTTCGTTCATTGTTGTTGGGTACTTACCTTGGCCTCATTATCTTGAATGTGTCTTTTATTTATAAATTACTAGTTCAAAAAAATTTAGCTCTTTTCATTTTCAAAATCTGAATCTATACTAATTTCTATATATGTATGTTCCTTAGTTTACTAAATAGTAAATACAAATATATTTCAAAGTATGACATTATTCAATATCATTTTATGTATAAATGTCGTTGGTGCTCACATTTCTCTTCTCCTGCTTCACGCAACTAAAGTTCGCAAACCCTTAGAATTGGCTACTTTTGGAATGCTAAACCTAAGTGAATGTCATACTGTGTTCAATGCTATAAGCCTACAAGTGAAAGTTATACTATGTTCAATCGCATAGGTATTGCATAAGAGGTCACTCAATCCAATAGAAATACATTTTTATCATACCAAATACAAATATGAAGATACATTTTAAAGTATTCAATAACAAAATATCATGTAACAAAAGCTTCCTTGTACTCATGCACCTCTCCAGTAACAAACAGACCTAATGCTAATGTTTCTCTTGGGTTTTTTTTGTGGTTTTTGGCCGCCATGTCAGCAAAATACTCTCTTTGGTTGAATGTGAAGTTTCAAAGTGCCAGGAGACCACTTGACTTGTCTCCTTCTTGTCTCCTCTAGTGATGTGGTATACCAGCAAACTACTATCAAAGGCAAAAAAACCACCAAAAGAAGAATCTTAGGGATTAATTTTTTTCTCTTTCTCTCTTGTCTCTATTGGTAATGACACTTCCCCTACTACTTTAGGTAGTTGACAACCAAAACACTACTTACCACTACTCTACGAGATAACTACTTGGCTTATCTCCACCGAGCTGGCTACTTAAAAGTTTTATTCACCACTATTCTACGAGGTAAATATTCCAAGTTCTACAGGTAGTAGTATGTTTGGAAGTTTACATCCTCCCGTGATCTGGTTGAGAACACGGTTTTGTCCGTCGTTCTGTTTATACCGTGTGCGTTAGGGCAACGTTTTTTTATTACATTCTTTCACTTCATGTGTTGTTTGACTTGCTTCACGTCTGATGAAGGAATTGAAGCGATTTTAAGGCAAAGTTGCTGCCTTCCAGCAACTGTTCGACACCTGGCCTAACGCCACAAGCCTTATAACGAGAAAAGGTCGAGCAAATGATCATACAAGACACCCGTCTATGATCTATCAATCTTCACAGCATTCAATGTAGGAAAGCAAGACAAAAACATGACATGATACCGGTAATAAATATTACCGATTAGCCAAAAGGCCGTAGCCAGCAGTAGCAACATTGGGTTCCTCATTAAAAGCAGTAAAACCAATGAGAAGAAGCCAAAAAGAACATTATTAAAGAATGGATTTAGTTAAGATAAGTGGATTAAAAAGTGAGCACCGTACCTGCAACGAAGAAAGCGATAGATGGTTTCACCACGGCCATGGTTTCAGCTCTCCTCTTTCCCCTTTAAATCTGAGTGTCTGCACCCATCACCGTAAAAGAGCTGCAAGCGACTATCAAAACCAATTGGGAACTGATTCGCCCCTACAGTGGCAGTGGTGGGAGGAGCGGTGGCTCCGATGAAGAATGGCATGTTGGCTCCTTCGACTGGAGAAGGAAACCTTTGTAGGTGAGGAAATGTAGATAGTGAATTGGACTGAAGGGTCCCCCTATTGAAGCTAGCAAGGCTGGAAGAGATTGAGAAATTCAGGTTGTAATCGGTGGCTGCGACGGGGATGAGATGATCCGGCATGAATGAGAATTGTTGGAGCTCCGGATGATCCGCCATTGTTGCGGCATTGAGCGGCACCATGCTGAGAGGGTTTCCCAAGTGGGTTTGGCTGGAAAGGCTAGAAGGGTGTTGGGTTCTCGGTGGTGGCGCTGTGAAATGTGCCTGGCCAAAGTAATCCATAGGAGCTGAAGGGAAATGGTGGAACTGCTTGTGAACGAAATCAGGATTAGTGTTCTGTTGGGCTGCAGTGATGGAGCTGTTACTACCGCCGGTGAGAAGTTCCGTAAAAGAGCTTTGGGAATTAGGGTTTGGGTTCTGTTGCTGAGCATATGACTCTTTTTCCTTGGCGGCCCTTCCCCTCGCGCGTTCTCTGGCCTTGACACGGTTCTCCGTTCGGGAGAGAGATAATACCGAACCCCTGCTAGTCTCTGAAGTGCTGCTGCAAGCGGATTTCGTCAAAGAAAGAAGCTGATGCTGATGCTGCTGATAATTTGTGGGTTCTTTCTCAGCCACGGGTTCGAATCCAATTTCTGAATCTTCAGCCCTTTTCTCATCGCTCGTTTGCTTTGGAGTTGACGGGAAGGCACCGTCCAGCGACGGAAGCTCAGCGATGGCATCAGCTGCTTTTTTAATCAGCCATTCTACAGCTTTGCTTGGTTGATCGTAGCCCAAACGGTCTTGGAGGTCATAGAACTGAATAGCTGTGGACACCGAGAGCCGAACCCTACGGTCTCTCAGCCCTTTCGCAGTCACAACCTTGCTGTGTCGATCTTTGCCACCCGAAGCTCGAGAAACCCTAAAAATCCTCGACGAATGCCAAGCCAAAACCCTACCTTTCTCACCACCTGCTACCCCGTCTTCCTCGTTTTCATCTTGGTACTGCTCGCCCTCTCTTTGCCCTATCTTCCCTTCGTTCCTCCCGTTCCCAATCCTCCACCGCTTGTTAGCCTCCAAATGGATATCCTTCACCTCCATGCCTCTTTCATACCGTTCCCATAAAACGAGAACGAGATCTGGATTTTTCTTCTTTTACTTTTCCACCACAGAAGAAAAGAAGAAAAGAGATTTCCTGCTATGCAGCTGAATTAGAGTCTTTGCGTGCAGATGGTGCAGTCCTTTGTATTGATTGGTAGGGTTTCAGTACTTTTACTGGTGATAAAAGGATATGTTAGCATTCGAGGCCGGAAATTGTCAGCTCTCCGTTTAAGCTTTTTGCAGTACTTTCAAAAGCACGCCTGGATAGATGAGCTGTGCTTTCTTTCTTCTTATCTTTGCTTTCTTGCAGAAATCGCTCAGCGCTGAGAAGAGAAGAGGATCGGATGCTTAATTAAAGCGATCGAGATCGAGATCGAACGGTTCAGTAAACGTAAAAAAAGGATCTCAAAACCCTAGCTTTAAAGATGACGAAAGCAAAGGCCAAAAAAAACTTACCTTTGCGTTAATTCCTGCTATTTCCAGCTCTTCTGACCTTTAGCTTTTTGCTGCAAGATATCAGCTACCTGACGGTCATCAAATGTGGAGGAAATGAGGAATTTTTTAGAAACTTATCAAGAACTAAGATGTAAACATAATCCTTTTCTTTTCTTCCTTTCTTTTTTATCCAAGAAGAGGAAAAAAAAAAAAAAGGCTCACCTCGCCTTGAATTTCAGGCCATTAATTTAAGCTCCGATCTGAGTTTCTTGTTTTAGGTTTAAGCTGAAACATAGCTAAAATAATGTTAAATTTCTCGGATATTTAACGGAAAGGGAACTAGTAGAAAAACGCTTATGATCTAACCTTAAATTTATGCGTTTTCAACCACGATTCATATCTTTATACTTAGGAAAGCTTCCCGAAGGTGAAAATCTGAAATCATGAAGGTTTGAGTCGATGAACAGCTCTAAAGTTGGTGTACTCACGTTATTCTCTTCCGATCTGGATAGTTAGCTACCAAAATCGATCTGAGAACAACTAAAAGCTCGCAGATCCGTGCCTGCAGCTTCAATCAGGATCCCTAGTTCAAAGATCGATCCCTGAATCATGAAACAAATAAAAAGAAGTAGAAAAAAGGTAACTTAGTTCCTTACAAGTATCGGAGATCTGATTTTTTTTAGCCGTCTCCTTACAAATTCAACTCAAAACATTGCTTCAAAACAGCTAAAAGACCTGAAAAGAAAAATCGATTATCTCAACTTACCATCACGTTGAATCCGCATTTCTCCACCTCCTACTCAAATATTTCTCTTCAAACAAATAAAAACCGCAGATACGAGCGCGTATTTCTTGTGTTGTTTTTGAGTCAGCTAGTATTCCAGCTTCAAATTTCTACTCTGAACTCCCTTTCAGTAAAATCAGTTAATAAGCTGTGAGAGATCTAACAAAATCCTCAGTTAAAAGACCGTTTTCAACTGCTCCAGACAAGAAACCGCCTTGAACCTGATTTTTCCCAAATTTGAAGGATTTTTTGCTCTAAAATCGGCGAATTTCTTTCCAAATGTTCCTCGAATCTCTCCTCTCTCTTATTAAAAATTTTTTCTCCCTTCTCGAGATTATTGAGGAGCGAGAGATCTGTGGAGAAATCGAAAAGACGAAAAAAGAGTGCGGTATTTATCCGAAATCTAAGCGAAAGCTCGTTGTTCTACGCACCTGAAATCCCATCCCAGCAGGAGGGACAATGCGCCGTTTCCCTCTTTAAATAAACCTTATAATATAAGTTTGCTTCTATTGTTTTGTATAATATCACAAATGCCACTACTTCCTTAATTTCCAGCAATGCCCTTCTGTTTTAATCCTTCCCCACTCATTCACCGGAACACTACCTTCCCGAAAAAAATAACAGAGCAGCGGTTACTATGAGATACATATGATTGTTTGGTGGGCCATGTTTTGACGATGAGATCTACTGAAAATTGTACCCTCGAATGATCCTGACCGTCCAACGTGGGGACTTGAATATGGTTTCGTAAGCGACACTGTGAAGATGACGTAAACTGAAAAGGGAGCTGATAAATTCGCACTCCATAGAGGATAATTCACTCCCCTCTACCTGAATTAGCGTCATAAAGTGTAAAAAAAGAAGGGCATGTGGCAGACTTTAACTCTGTTGTTCAAAGGGTGCGAATTATCCTACAGGGTGCGAATTTATCATGGCCCATTGAAAATTGTAACCTCCAAATATCTGTGAATATGAGATGAGTTAAAAATTGTACTCTGTTTGTTTTTTTGCTTGAAGAGTTGGGAAATTGTACTCTCTGTTGATCTTGACCGTCCAACAGGGAATATGGTTGTTAGTTCAATTTTCCTTAATCATAAATTTACGGTTCTTTGATCACTCATTTTTGGTATATTAGTCACTTCATTGTAGGGTCCACTAGATAGATAATCTAAATGGTAACACTTTAAAAGGGGAGTGGACGGGGCCAATCAAGATTAAGAAAGTGGGTTATGACTATGAGCATTTATTTTTGGTGAGACATCAAAACTTCTTATTTTGTCCTCATAGTTTTTATAGCATAACAATGGTTCTAATTTGGAGAGAGACACAATTTGCACCACTAATGTTCATAGTGATGTCAATCATTTGAATATTTAACCTTAGGGCACTTTTGGCTATCATGAGTTTTTTTTTTTCCCTAGAATATTGGCTTACCCAATGGTGAGGGATGGTGGGAGAGGGATAGATAGGAGAGGGACTGAGTGAGGAGAGGGAAAGAAAAGCCTGAAACCACGACACGGTGAGGGATGGTGGGAGAGGGATAGATAGGAGAGGGACTGAGTGAGGAGAGGGAAAGAAAAGCCTGAAAACCACTCTCTCATCACTTGTAGACACTAAAAATCGTGAAACAGAATTCGACATGGCCTTAAGGTAATTGGGTCATCTTTCACCTGATTTTACTTTCAGAACGGAGCTCCATTTGGGAAGTGTTTTCTAATATTATTTGTTATGCAACTTTTTTATGCACATGTTTTGTACATGAGGCATGCAGTTGGTGTGTGTGTGTGTGAGAGAGAGAGAGAGAGAGAGAAGGACCAAGAGATCTTTGTAAACCTAGGATAAGGACCACATGTGTTTTTAAAGGTACCAAATTATACGGGGAGAGGGGATTACAAGTAATAAAATGAAATTCTGTGTGACTGTGAGCAAAACGTGAAAATGGGACGAGAATTTTTTTTATAAAGTATTAGTTTAAAAAACGTATTAAAAAACAAAAACACATTTAAAATTTTGTCTTTTACAAAATATAGCTGGATAAAGTTGGAAAGTTAGCCGAAAAAATGTGTTTTGCTAACTATGGTTGGGACGTTATTGTATTACAATGTGGTGCGACATTGTTGTAATACAATGAGGCAGGGGGTTCCCATCTTTGACTGATCCGAACCATCCATGGTCAATAACAAAAAATCATAAACTTCTTGATGTTAAAATTGCATAATTAACATGATTTTCAGGCCATAGGAGGAGATCCAAAGCGAGGTTTACAAGATGAACGGTTCAGATCAGCCAGAGGCAGGACCCACTGCGCGATAGCGGACAGCCTCATAGTATTAAAACTGTGGAGAAGTCGTGGCCTAAGATTACAACATCAGATGGTTATTATCGTTCAATTAGTGTCTTGTTAATGAACAGTTAAAAAAAGCAATTGAGAAACCACAACTGCACGATGGGCCCCATGAAATGAACGATCTAGATCATGTTCACCTCATATTGTGGGCCCAAGAACATGACAGAAACAATTAATTACAAGTAGTTTTTTATCCCTCAAAATTGGTCATCTAAAGGAACCGAAAACACATGATTCTTGGTTAGAGAGAGACATTATAACTCAACTTTCGGTGACATCCAATAGAACAATCCGTTTTGCTTGGCAAAGAAACAGGGGCATTCTTAGGAATTTTACTAAAATTCAAGGGTCATTTCCTACATTTCCAACTCACTCCCTTTGTCCCAAACCTTAAACATATTTTTATATTCCGAATCATTGTATTTAATTATAATTATATTTATATGAGGAATGATAGATACAAGGGAGCCCTTGCATAAAGAGCCGCAAAAGGGCTCCTGATTGGATCCACATCATCAAATGTAACTGATTTTTCTTTTTTCAACCAATTTTAAAATGTAACTGAAAATTACGTGGATCCAATGAATAGCCCTTTTGCCGCTCTTTATGCAAGGGCTCCCTTGTATCTATCATTGCTCATATTTTTATATTATATGCAAAGTATCTTATGTAAAGCTCTAAATTCATTCTAATTATAATAATTAAATGCAATTTAATATTATGTTCGTAGGGATATATTATATGCCTCGTTTTTTGGTGGTTGTTGCCTTTTAATTGGTCCCCCTCACAACCTATACTTGAAAAAAATAAAAAATAAAAAGAAACCTTGCTTTTTACTGGCCTTATGCTTGTACTAATTCCAATTATGGATTCCTGTCCAATGGGATTAGATTCGGACTCAGGCTATTCATTTTTTTCGCTAAACTTTTGTGATAGACTTCTTCTCCAATGGGATCAGATCCGGACTCAGACAATTCTTTTTTCGCTAAAATTGTGATTGTCTCAGGACCAATGAAACCCATAATTAAGTCTGAGAGATCGGATTAGCGCTTGACGCTTTGAATTTGAAATTTCTTTGCTTAGATGATTGATGTTGATTACAAAGGGGTAAGAGGGTGTTGGTGCAAAAATCATGCATTCTATTTATATTAGAGAAGAATGTCCTTCGATCGAAGGCTTTCAAATGTCTTTCCGAGACGTCCTCGAATTTGAGTAGTGTGCAAACTCACAATCAAACAACTGTTGGTTTTCGATTACCTTGTGAACAAGGACTTAACAATTCATTTAGGGCACGTTTGGCTACCATAAATTTATTTTCACGATAAATTAGCTTCTTCATGTGGTGAGACAGGCTGGGAGAGGGATTTGTTCTCCTGAATATGAGAGGGAGTTAGCTAGGAGAGGATAAGAAAAGCCCAAAAAATAAGGAACAAAAAACTCCACTTCAAATGTCGTGACTTTTTCCCATGTGGCTGAAGCGAAAGTGGGTAATCCAGGTCCATCGGGAATAGGAGGTGTTCTTAGAGATGAGAATAGCATCATAAAGTGGGCTTTCTCAGGTCCGATAGGAATTACTGATTCGAATGAAGCAGACGTGAGGGTTATCCTCCAAAGTATAAGATTGTTGTCGGAAAATGATTTGGACAATCTCATACTGGAAGGGGGTTCTCAAAACGTCATTAGAGGGCTGGAAGGCAGATCTCCTCACCCTTGGAGACTTTTAGAGTTCCTTGTGAGATTTTGGATCAGAATGAGGGCCATATTGTCAGCTTTCACCACATTAAGAGGTCAGCGAACTAAAATGCGGATCGCCTAGCCCAATTAAGAGCGGGTAGAGAGGTTTTGGAGTTTTTTTATTACTCTCCTCCTTGAGCTGCTATTCATCTTTGATTTTTTGTTATGTTCTCTTTTCCCACGAACGTCTTGATCATGGCACTCTTTTCTTTCTAATAGAATCTCAACCAGTTCCAAAAAAAAAACACCCTCAACTCATTCATGCCCTCTCAAATCTCTCCATCTCCCACTTGTCCTACCCCTCTCACACACTTGAAGACATGGATTTATCATGAACAAAAATTCTTGGCTGCCAGGCATGGTCTGAGTGTAAAGAGAGGAATTCCGCGCTTTCATCATAGCGGCAAGTCTTGATGTTGCATGCATCATTAACTTTCCTTTTGAATTTTGGGGTGTAAACAAAGAGGGTGGAGAAATTGGTACAGGGAAAGAATTGATACCGTGTAAGTGTGATGTGATGTGGTGAGTGGCTGAAAAATAAGAAAAGAAAAACCTCTCTTCCGAGTAAATTTTTTCTTTTCCTTATTTCAAAGCCACTTCCCATCATGTTCTCAATCATGCCCTCCACATTCTCACCATCTCTCGCCCTCCTTGGCCACCCACAACTTGGTAAACTTATATTCCATAATTAAAAATTGTATGGCTATCAAATATGGCATTAAGAGTCTTTCTCGAGGGTTTAGATTACCTGGTTCTTTGGCATACTTAGTTCAAGTTTCGCAACTTTGGAAATGATCTTGGGGAGGTTATTTGAGCCTTTGCAGCCCTGTAAGGTCGACGGATGCTTCGGAAGCAGAAGTGTGTGCAGTTCACCAAGGTCTGAAGTTGGTGGGTAGAGATCATCGAGATAATGTGGTGGTTGAAAGCGACTCATTGAATGTCATCCGGTGGTTAAAGAGACCTCATAAGCTGCCTTGGATATTCAATAGATTCTTTGATGAGATGTTTGATTAGATTAGATCATGTCTATAGAGTTTCATCATGTCCCACCGATCTGCTAATAAGGTGGCGGATAGCTTAGCTAGAGAGGGAGTGTCCAAGGAATCATTGGCGCTATTCGACTCTCTCCCTCCGTGACTTGTTCTTTTTATATTGTTGAGTTTTATCGCTTGGTTTATGCTTTCATGTCCCGCCGATCTGCTAATAAGGTGGCGGATAGCTTAGCTAGAGAGGGAGTGTCCAAGGAATCATTGGCGCTATTCGACTCTCTCCTTTCGTGACTTGTTCTTTCTATATTGTTGAGTTTTATCGCCTGGTTTATGCTTTCTATGTGCTTGACCATCTCGGTCGTTCTTTCATTCAAAAAATCTGGCTACCATTTTCCCGAAAAAAAAAAGAAAGAAGTTTCACAACTTTGGAACTTGTTCCCAAACTCAGATCAATACGGCCATGTTTGGCAGCCATGAAAGTTTTTTTCATGGATTGTTAGCTTATCAAGTGGCAGGAGAGGGACAGGGAGATTGCAAGAGGGTGAGAATTAAAAGAGCACGAGTGAGGAGAGGATAAGAAGTAGTTGGAAGCCTGGAACACACGAAAGTAAAAAACTATACTCAAAATAGAGTTTTAGTTTCCCTTATATTTCATCCACTTGGCACCATTCCCACTCATGCCCTCTCAATTCTCTCCCTCTCCCAGTCTCCCTACCCCTCTCTCAACACATGGTAATTTTTTTATTTTTCACAACTAGAAAAGAAAATGATAAATTTTAGGGATTCTGTAAATAAAACTTGAACTGTTGTCGTTCCATTTACTTTGTTTCAAGTTGAATTAAACAATTGAAAGTAAAAAGTTTTGGAAAAAGAAAATTTATTTCTAAATGCATTCCAAACCGGGCCTAAGAGTAGATATAGTTGCATGGGATTTGTGCAACTTTATGCGCATTCCTCTTTATATGCCTTATTTGGATTGCAGGATTTTTTTTTACTAGAGTTTGAGAAAGACCTTATTACAAAAGTTCGGGAAAGAAAAACCTTTCCAGAATTTCCTACTTTTTTAATCGTGGGTTACACAAAAAAAGTTGCTTGAATCACTGCACTTAAAAAGTATTATTTAGAGGGGAGGGGACCTTTAATTTAGGGTGCTGATATCGGCACTACCAATTTTGATAATGGCGCTGCTGACATTGTTTTAGACTTTATTAATTGATTTTCACTACTGTTAACGATAGTGAAAACGATATGAACATGCGGGGTTTGCTAGGCAATTTCGTCTTACGAATTTAATTCATCTGATGTGGCTGTTCTCACATGCAAAAGCCTACCGTGAAATGGCTTTCTCCGGCATTGCCTAGCAAATCATTCTTTCTAAATAAGCTATAATAATATCATTTCTCTCTTCCGTCTGAAAATAGATTTTTTATATGGTGTAAGCCCTTACTTATTGTCCTGTATTTAAGAAAAGAAAAGAAAAGAAAAACACTGTACGGACCACACTATAGGATGATCTAAAATGTCCATGTTATGGGAGTTTTTGCCCAAAAAATTATTGGGAAAAATACACTTAGACCTCTTGTGGAGGCCCCCTATGGTTTCTGACACATTCAACTTAACCCCAAAAGTTTAAAAAGTTACAAGTAGACCCCCTGTGGTTTCATTAGGTTTTTTTAATTGGACGGAGCTGACGGCATGAGGGAAAAGACCAAAATGCCATTGCCTTCCCTAGCTGAGAATTAGGGTTTTCATACTTGAAAACTAAAAATTGGGGTTCGGTTCAAACCCTTGTTGATTTATCAATATAAACCCTCCATTTAGGAGTTTTATTTGTCTTCATTCACATCATTATAATGATTTGCACAAAAACCCTAAAACACACCCTAATGTTTTAGGGCTTTATTTTTTGTTTTTATCAAAGTTTTGTGGAATTGCATATTGTGGAAACCTCTATAGATCGGAGGGCTAGGATCATCCTATGGAAAATGATTTTTGGGGCACAACCTATGGACAATTTGGATCATCTGTCTGAAAAGTACTCTTTGAAAAAAATAATAATAATTTTGGACTATAAGGGCTCACCATATAAAATCTCGTGAACAAAAAAGGCTATTGAAATTGGCACTACCATGTTTTAATAATTGCACAAACTCAGCTTATCCTTTCGGTTTTAATTGGCTTATTAGAGCTTTTTGGGAATTGTAATAACCTTTGGCAGTTGTTTAAATAATAAAAGACACGGTCAGTTAATGCAATTATTAAAACATGGTAGTGCTAATATCAGCAGCCTAAAAAAATTTCCTAAGAAAAGTTTTTCCCCAAGAAAAGTTTTTCCTGCAATCCAAACATTGGCCTTACTAGAGAGACTTCACCAAAATGAAGGTTTTGTTTTGTGCCGGCCAGGGACTTAAGTCACAGCGTATATACATGAGAACAGAGGCCTAAAGTTCACCTAAAACAGTTGGAACTTGAAATTCTTCCCAGTGTCGATCCCATTTACACAAAGTGAGTATTTCTACCTTTCTCTCACCGAAACCCTAACATCTCTGGTCTCTTTATCTCCCTCTCCCACTTTTCTTTGGTTTTGCATTTTTTCCTTCGGAGCTTGTGTGAGAAGAAACCCTAATGCTCATTACATGTGTGTGATTGAATCTTTGTTTGGTAACACCCTTTACTTGAATCTTTTTAGGTATTACCTTTTCATTGCCTATGATGATTATAATGCTATATGAGTGGTATCTTATTACCAAGTTATGGAATTAGGGCACGAGCAGTGGTTGATTTTCTGTGTTTGACAAGTACTTGTAGGTAATCTTTTGTGATAAACATGTTGTACAACAAGAGTTAAAGTATAATGGCTACATACTTTGGATAGTAATCTTGATCTTAAGCGGATTTCGCTCAATTTCTTATGCTATTCTGTTGTCTTGCTCTTTTATTATTTCTTACTGCTTCTTTGATGTTTCTTCGCAATTTCAGCTTTTGGAATGAGTTCAATTCTTCTATTCTAAACTGGGTGTTTGACATTAGTATATTTGTGTATTGCATTCAGTTAAATGAAGTCTCACAACACAAGAGACATGTTATTCTGGTGGTGGACATACATTACTCATCAGGATGACTATGTTTAAAATTTTGATTTCATTCTTCGCCGATTCTTATCTAACTAGTTAAATGCATTCTCCTCGGTTTGAGATGTTCCTTGATAAACTCATACTGTGCTGTCAACGCTGGGTTTGTAAACCACAGCAATATAATTAAGCATCAGTTTGTTGGTGTGCAACCTACTAGAAGTGTCATATTAATTCCATGTTACATGTTCTCTCAAAGGAATCTATTTTCATGAGTATCATCACCATATTTCTTTCTTTTTCATGTATTCATTGGTGGTCACCCATTAAGGATAAAGACAGAATGAAGTCAAGGAATTTTATTTATTTTCAGTTCTGTGCGTTTATGGGTTTCCACATATTTTATATGCCTATTCTTACATATGCCATCTGTAGATATAACACCGCCATGTGATTCCATCTTGGCAGGGTATATCTGCGATCTTTTTCTGTTGGATTACCACCTGTACCTGCAGATATGAGTTTTGCTTCTGAATGGACAGCAGGTATTTTTCATCATCCTTATTTTAACATTACATGTAACCATAAGTTCCTAAATGGTTTGTGTTTCCTCTGCGTAAGTGACTTATAATTTATGTTATTTGTGTAACTGTGCATCATCATCATCTACCAAAAAACTGTGCTTCATATCCAACTATAATTGCTGCTGTCATATCTTTCTCTTTAAACTGTGAGTCCTTTAATTTTTTCACATCTTATTTAAAAGTTTTATCCCCAACTAGTTTGGGAAAAAGGCTTTGTTGAGTTGAGTTGAGTATTTAAAAGTTTTATCTTTAATGCCACAACTATGGATGTCTAATATTGACCATGTACTCCATTTGTTCTGCTTTATCTATCCTGCATGCCCCACATTTTCTTTCTTACCAGGAAGCATGCTTTGTTGACTTTTAAAGCTGTATCCTGTCTCTTTTTCTCCCCGTTGTGGGATTTCCATAATTTTTACAGGCTTTCTTATGGTTGGTTCCATGGGGCTTGTAGAGGTTTTGTAGTTTTAATCAAATGAAATTAAATATTATGAAAGGAAACAAAGAAACAAAAGTATGGTCAAATCATTCAAAAAAAAAGAAAAACAAAAGATTTGT
This sequence comes from Tasmannia lanceolata, assembly GCF_043159265.1. Classification (NCBI taxonomy): domain Eukaryota; kingdom Viridiplantae; phylum Streptophyta; class Magnoliopsida; order Canellales; family Winteraceae; genus Tasmannia; species Tasmannia lanceolata. The sequence continues at coordinate 61,211,339 of NW_027518692.1, read as the reverse complement.
AAATTACAGATCCTTCATATGGTTTGATATCAGGTCCACATTTTCAAATCGCACGCCCTGGTTTGCAAGCTTGTCTCACTTTTAATGTTCTTGTCTTTGTATGTAAAAGAGTGATCAGCCAAGGAAGCTAGTCACATTTTCATTTTTAGGTAACATTCTTCAAGATCCCAATAAACCCCATTGCTGGCCCGGTGGGAGTAATAACTCAATGGAAGCAGAAGCATAAGCCCTAAGAAGGGTTGAGATTTCTCATCAGGTTTCTCAGTGTTGAATCTTTCAATGAAAATGGTTCCCAAAACGTTATAGATGAAGCAGAGAGGGGATGGGCTTCCCTTGGAAACTTGTGGATGCATTTGATGAGATATTAGAAAAACTTGAGGGTCGCTGCGAAAAACTTGAGGGTCATGGCATCCGCTACTGCCATGTGCGAAGAACGGACAATGAGGAAACTGATAGGCTTGCTAACAAAGGAGTGTTCAGTGAGAACCTTACCGTTAAGGATCATATGCCGGAATAACTTAGGTTGCTGCTGTTTCGAGTTTTGGCTTTATCTCTATTTGGTTATTTAGCATTTGTATTTTTTTAGTCCTTGGCCTAATCACTTCAATTTGGATTTTGTTTTGTACTTTGTTTTGCAGTTTAATGAAGTTGATGCTATTGAAAAAAAAACACATTGTTTCATAAGATGGCCATGACTCAGTTTGATGTGAATATTGAAATTTTAAGATTTGATAGCGTCGAAGAGTACATCATTACATCTCCCAAGACTTTCAGCATTATTTATAGGAATCTGGTTTTGACCAGAAAATGACTTGTCCTTGCCCCTTGAATGAAGTTACCATTCCTTATTGCCTGAAGCTTATCGTAATTGCGTTTATTTTGATTAATGGCATGCCGTCTCATTTCTTGGAGCAATTTACCCTATTAATGTCCCTGCATATACGGATCTGATACTTCCGGACCTACATCCTTCAGCTGGCTTTTATTCTTGGCCTGTTAATGGGCCCTACCGCTCTAGTGGGTTGAGAATTTTGTCTGTCAGCAATCCAAAACATAAGAAAAATAGCTTTTAAGGTGACAAATCTTTTACAACTAGTGTGTTGCCCCAAATTACTGATACAACTATTGGGACCAGGCTATCTTAGTTCAAAATCAATTGGGCAACGGGCAGTAAATGGGGCCACAGGAACTAACCTCCTTGCTCTTTTCTGTAATCATTGGGCGAGAAACTATTTAGCATATAGGCCTCACTAGCGCTTGCTGGCTCTGCAGCTTTCCTCAAGTTATGAGGAAGTGTCTGAAGCCATGCTCGTGCTTGATGTCGTTGGTGTTAGAAACCCACATTGCATACAAAATGTGATCGGGTTGTATTTTCTGTTTCAGGATCATCTTCACCCTGGGCAGCCCTTCGAATTTAATGAAGTTTCTGTTATCTACTAAAAAAAATGTGATCTGGTTTTGATTCTGCCGTGGCTTTCTTTGCTAAAGTTTTTCTTCAGAGTTTAAAAAAAGAAAAAAAGAAAAAAAAACAATAAAAGCCTTGAGTCCCGTAGCTTTAAGATTTGAAGTAGGGACCTGCCTCACTGGGGTCTGTCTAGATTGATTGAGTTGAACACCCTGTCTTGCCTCACCCTGGGTGACTACTTCACACTACTAAGCCAGGTACAAATTGTACAATTGGCTGGTAGTGCTGTAGACTGTTTTCTGTTTCAGGTGCTCTTGAAACTTGCTGTTCTTAGAATCACCTAATGATGTTGTGTACGGTACTAATCACAAAACAATAGATCTTGGATACACACACACACACATTCATGATATATGCCATCTGTTTTATTTTGTTATTATTGTTATTATTATGGTTGGAATACCACACATGACTGATGTGATAATGATATTATATGGAATTTACCAACTGCATCTTGTTGCATTTGTATGAAGTGGGCCGTTCATTGTTGGGGAGCCTTGGCAACAATTCATCCGGTTTACTGAGAACAACATCTCATGATATTATGACAAAGCTGGCTTGTGGCAATTTCTACTCTCAGGTTTGTTTCGGTTTTATTATATTTTTGTATTCTAATCATTCAAAAAATAAAATTGTATTCAATTTTCCATGCTATCTATGCCAACCTTAGCACTTCCAATTGCAACTTCACAAGCTTGTCACTCATTTAAGTTTACTAGCAGTTTCCAACTCCCACTAGGTTGAAGCTCGCTTCCAGAATTTAGTGGAAGCGTGCTTCCAACATGCTTCCTATTGAGGTGATTATTTATTTTTCTAGGATTGTTCAAGTTTTAAATTCACTTCTTTGGCGATCAGCATAACCCTGCCTATTATATGGATATCTTCCTAAACAACGTCTGCCCATCTTACATGCTATTACTAGGACTGGATTGGCTGGGAAAGATGCCCGGGAAAGGCCCTTGTGCACATATGCATCTACCTGAAAAATTAAAGAAGTGTAATCATACCTGAAAAGACATTTTAAGTTTGAAGTAAAATTTGTTAACGTAAGTGTAATTCTGGAATACAGTTTAAGTTAAATCTAAGTGGAGAAAACCCAATCCTCCATCTTCTCCGGCCAAACCCATCTCTGACCCATACCCACCCTCAATCCAACCATTATCATTTCCCCAACTTCTTCTTCTATCCATAAAACCCTAGATCTGCAGATCCGACCATTTTCTTCCCCTCCTATAACCCTAACCTTAGATCCATCACTTTTGTCAGCTAGACCCGATGCTCACCACCGAGATCTGAAGGGCTTGAGGATTTTTCATCGTTTTCTGGCAAGCATCTACAGGATCCGATTTACTTTTTGCTTGTTTAGTTCCTTCATCAACAAAGATTTAAATAATTGGATTTGGGAGGATGGTCGGAGGACTGGCAAGCGAGAAAGGATGTTTGGAGGACTGGCAGTGCTACTATTGCTCCTACCACAACTTTAGTTGGCGGCAAAGATGTAGAAGGTGCACGCAAGTTAAGGTAGAACCGAACCCTTCTTCTGTAACGCTTTCCGACGGTGGGAAGAGTTCCAATAGGAAAATTAAACTAAGGAATAGACCTGGTGTTTAGTTTTGCTCCCCCTGGAAATATCTTAATTTCAGGTGGCGGGATAAGTGCCGTTGGTGTCAACGGTCTGAAATCCCCTCAAAATGGGTTGCTCGTGGTACTTCAGAACCTCGTCTAGAAGCTAACTGTGGGGTGGACAGCCGATGGCCTGATTCGGGTAATATCCATTTACTTGAGGGTAAAGGGAGCCCAGCCCTTTCCATTTCCGGCAAGGAAGTGCTAATACGTATGGATACCCTAAAAGCTTGTCTTATAGGAAAAAAGAAAGACGGTAACGTTACTCTGGAGGATCTCTAATTTTGGGCACAAAAAGTTTGGGATTTTCCATCCTTACATTGCCCTTGTACTTTGGCGGAGAACGAGATCCTCTTTAAGTTTGAATCTGAAGCCCGGGCATTAAAGATTCTTGCGATGGGATCTGAAGCCCTAGGTAATCAATTGGTTTCTCTCTCATCGTGGAATAGGGAGTTCCTTCAAGGTGAGGAAGCCCTTTGGGTTAATTTTTATGGTATCCCACTGCACGAATGGGCTGTTTCAATGGTGGAAGCTATAGAGAATCTCTTTGGTAAAGTATTGGAAACCAAAATGGAAGGCAACCACCAGCATTGTATGAGCTTTGTCTCGGCCAAAATTCTAGCCCCCCGGTGGCATTTCCATGGTTCTTGTGTTAGAATTAGAATTTTTGACAAGGTTTACTCCATTGGGATTGATTTTTAGGAAAAAAAACATGATAATAAAAATGGTGGCTACTTTTCTAAGTACTCTAATTCCTTCGAATGTGCTGGTTTGGGCATTATGCCGTCGATTGGGGGTTCCCCGCCGATTGAGGATCGGATTCCTGGTGAGCCGTTGGTTCCCCTGACTAATTCAAAATTTAAATCCAATGATGGCGCTGAGAAAGAGCTCGAAAAAGGTGCGAAGGGGCCTGCCGTTAGGAGTGTTGGTCAGTCTTGTGTGCCCCTGGTGGGGCTCAAGAAGAGTAAGCCATTTGACTCTGCTACCCCTAGACGGAAAGTTGCTTGGTCGGACTTACCCAGTAAGGAAAGAAATGAAGGTGCTTTCCCTCCAAAAGTAAGGAACACTTTCGTTTCTCGAGCCTCTAACAACGTTAATCATGGCCTAAATCTTAATGCTTTGGTGGCAAGATCAGGAAATAACCTCCTCGCACGTATTGTTGAGAAACTTTTGGATGCTTCTTTGGTAGGGTCAAGAACGAAAAATAGTAGACTCTCAAATCTCCTCAAAATTTATTCCCGGTCGCCCAGGGTAGGATTTGCTTCGGGTTAAATTATTATTACTAGTTATTCCAGTTAGTAATTAGTAGCTTTTGGGTCTGGGGGGGGGCCTCCTTTTTGTTTCGAGTTTTCCTCCTTTTCTGGTGATCGAAGCTTTGGCTACCCTTGGGGCTTTTGGTGCTAGAGAATGTCATGTAGCAGTTTAGAAAGATGACTGTTGATGAAGAGATGGTCTTGTTGGGAGATCGCCTTCGGAAGCAATGGAAAGACTTCAACTTTGAGTCTCAAGCTAGGATCCTTACATGGCTGAGCCTCTGTGGGGCATTAGGGTGGTGGGAATCCGGATGGTGGAAGAAATAATTATTAGCCGCTTATTGATTGGGGCTTCGGGGGAACTCCTCATTGACATACTGGATTTCTTGATCCTCCATGATTATGGCCAAGGGGAGTGCGCAATTTTGGCTTGTCATTCAAAGATACAAACTGAATGACTATCTAGATGGTGATGACAAGCTTGTTTTGATGAATGCCCTAGACCATTGGGTATTGGAAAGGATAGGAAGAGGTATGGTGAAGGCTTTTTTGGTTGCGATAGTAGAGATATCGAAAGGAAAGTGATATAGCTATTTGGCAGGGTGGGAGTGCATGGGTGTGTTGACCTATCTGCAGTGGTTTTACCCAGAAGATTTTGTTGGTTTTTATTGGCCCAAGAGTATACTCCTTGCCACTCTTAATTGATTCTATGTAATGCAAGTTGGGACCACTGGTCCCCAATGTAATCTTCGTAGCATCAATGAAATTGTCAATTTCAAAAAAAAAAAAAAAGTGGAGAAAAGCTCAAAATTGTAAAACTATTAAATCCCTAAGACTTGTAACCATGATCAACAATGAAGTTCTACTACTAAATTCTTAAAACTTCTAACCATGATCATCAATGACGTTTCTCGTAACTTCTAACCTAATCTTCTCTCAAATCGTCTTTGCTGAATTATGGACTTGTCTATGAACTTTGGTTGCATCATAAATCTTTTTAAGCAGATTTCCTTCCATATTTCTATCAATATATATGGCCACTAGACGAAACTCAGGTAAAGGTTTTCCTTGCATATTCACAGCAGCAAAGAACATTCATACAGATGAGAACCAACCTCAAAGTTGTGGATAACTCTGGCGCGAAACGGGTCATGTGCATACAAGCTTTGAAGGGAAAGAAGGGAGCGAGATTAGGAGACACTATAATAGCATCAGTAAAGGAAGCACAACCACGTGGCAAAGTTAAGAAAGGAGAAGTAGTCTACGGTGTTGTGGTGCGTGCCGCCATGCAGCGGGGGCGTTGTGATGGCAGTGAAATCAAGTTCGATGACAATGCAGTTGTCCTTGTCAACAAACAAGGAGAGCCAATAGGGACTCGAGTGTTTGGACCCGTACCTCATGAGCTCAGAAAGAAGAAGCATGTGAAAATTCTTACTTTGGCAGAGCATATTGCTTGAGGTATGCACCATCTTTAGCTTTTCTTACTGGTTTTGTGGGGTGAAGGTTGGGAGGAATGGTGGTTTTTAAACTCATGCTGGACATTTTTGTCTTGTTAAAGAGGAGGGAACTCCCATTTTGGGTAGGATTTTGATGTATGCTAAACTTATCTAGTTGAATTGCATTGCACCTCTTACTGTTGCTATGATCCTGTTATTATATGTTCAGGGAGTATGATGCTTAAAGCTATCAGTCTGCCATGTAAATGTTGTATAGTGGTGGCAAATTTATCTCCTCATTTACTGACTCAAACTACTGCTTCAGTGATTTCAGTATCATTAGAATCTACAAATTAGAGTTCAAATCCAAAAATCAGTGTGGCTAGAGATTGACCCAAAAATCAGAAATGTCCATGTAGTCCCCATTGCTTCTGTTAAAGACAGGAAAAACTGTGTGACAATAGGTTTTGGACCCAGTTTGCAGTGGCAGTTATTTCGCCACAGACTCCTCTGTGTCTCAAGGGATAGATCTTCACCTCCCCATACTAGGATAAAAGAATATGATGTGCAAGGCTAATCCGGTCAATGCTAGGAAGCCATATTTTATTGGTCCTCTTTTATGTGCCAAAGCTTGTATTCTCTGTGGCGTTGATTATGTTGATTATTCGCTGTTGAATTTGAAATCAAACAGTCCCAGAAACATCTGCAATGAGGATAAATGTGTATTTAGAGTTCTCAGTAGAATCCTTGTGAATCAATTAAACAGCGCAAAGGAAAATAAAAAATCCAACGACAGAACTCTAAAACCTCACTAACATCTTTAATAGGATTAGAGAAATGGTGAGCAATTATGACTAGAAAACTAGTGGTTGGTGGTCTATTTGTATATATGTGAGTCTGACTTTTAGCAGAATGTGTGAAATTTATGGCAAAACTAAAGCAGATCAAAACAAGAGATTAGAGCAAAATCTTTCTATAAAGCAAAACTGAGGCGATTAGGGAATACATAACGTAACATCAGTACAGACTGCAACAAAGCCGGAATTCCGGCAACTCCGATAATCCACATCCAATATCTGGGTGCCTGAACTTAATAATGAACTATTAAACTAAGCTGAATTACACTGGCACTTCCTAAACTAGTGTGTGGACCCTGGTTAAGCTTCTCATATTAAGGTCTGTCATTGTAACTTAAGTCCTTTGTTTCAGTTTTTTGCTTTCAAAGAGATAAGACGAGTGACATATTGCTATGTGCACATGTAGTACGACGGCGTGATTGTCAACCATAAAAGAAAAAATATTCCATGGAATATCAGTGGGCCCAATTGTGAGATTTGGACAGGGTGAGGGAGAGAGGGTCGAAGTGCTGGGAAATCCCTAAAAACCAGTCAAAAACACGAGCCCATCCATCACAATTGGCCCCAGCAAATATTCCATGGAATATTCATGGTTGGCAAATATCCATGCTTTGACTCTTATAACATTTCTTGACTCAAAGTTTGAAAGCCCTCAAAAGTTGGATGTTTTTTTCCAATGATGTTAGATGTTTTGAAATCAAAAGATACCCAGAAGCATTAAAGCAGCAAAGAAACATGACATTTGCAAAGAAAAACACCCTTTAAATGATTGAACCCAGAAGGGAGATTCCTCCCACTTTTTCCCTTCCAAAGCTGTATCAAATTATACACAGATAATGCAAATGTAGAAACACCTTTGTTTTTTTCTCTCTCTCTTTTCCATCTTTCACTTGGAGATGAGTATACTGTGTAATCCACTGCTCTCTAATCTCATACACATGACACAGCTGATAGATCTGAATCGCTCATCTAGTGGGCCGCGTCACGACCTCTCAAAATGCAAAAAGCAGAATTATCAGATAATTCTAATTATCCTAGGAAAAGAGTTTCACCCTATCAATTGGTCACAGATTTAGTTTTTCAAACCATTCAGTTCAAGTCATGAACAGTTGTGCCCCCGCCATGATAGAATTCAGCAGGTAAACAATCTAGATCTCACTTCCAAGTGTCACTTTACACTAGATCAGAGTCATTGACAGCAGGAAGCAAAAAATGGTTTACACTGTACTTGCCCTCAAAGCAAGATTCAAATTTTCTACTTTGGTTCTCAAGTTCAAAGATGTAAACATCATCACATCACACAAAATAAAATAAAGATTAAAGCACTATGAAAAGCTAGGGAACTAGGGGAAATGTTAAAACACAAGTAAAAAATAGAGAAAAAAGTCATACCAATCCTTTCTCAGGTTTTCAGTTTTCAGTTTCCAGACATGGATCTCTTCATGGGGCTCCATATCAGCTGTCATGATTGCGCTCATCCGGAGGGAATTAGTCCCACTCTACCAAGTGGGGTGAGGACACCCTACATCATCAAAAAAGAAAAAGAAAAAAAAAAGGTTTAGACCCTTTCTCAAAGCTTTGATTTTTCAAGGAGGACCACACTCATATTTCTCTCTACTTTGATGATGATCTATAGGAGTACTTCAAGCACACCTTGATTTGAACCTGCACTAAAATACTTTTGAAATTCAATGAACAATTTCTTTTCTGAGGTCTAGCTGCTTTCCTCCTTGGATCATGACATTGGGACCCAGAAAAAGAGATAAAATGCCTTTCTCATACTAGTCCAAGTATATTGGTCTCTTTAGCAGATTATAAAAAAGGTACAGGCACTAATCAGAGCCACATGATAATAAGCTGTCGAATCAAACCGTATTTGAAGAACAACCTTATGTCATTCGGTCGATCTTCCTTTAAAAAGAACTGTATTTCTTAAATTGATCTTTGCATCCTAGTATATCACTTTTTCAGTCCTTTTTTTTAATAAAAAATCAAGAAATATTCTGTTCATTTTACACTATGAATCGGAACAATATTATTAAGAGAAGATCTCATCAACAGACAAATTTACCTATTGCTTTTTGCCACAGAAATGTTCTATGCCAGACTTCATGATCATGGGTTCAAATCTTCGGGAGCAAATTATTAATGCTACTTACATAATCAAATCAAATCAATTGGAAAAGAAAATAAAGCGGTTCAAGTTTCACATAAACCATGACTATAAAGATTGAATAAATATTATTCTGCAATGGTATTCTGGGTCGGCGGGGACATGAGGCCGAGGGGAGGGGACTGCTCTTTAGGCTCCGATGGTACGCTAATAACAACTTTGGTCCACTAATAGTACAAGGGGATTCCTCGAATGTGATCAGCTGGCCTAGAAATAAAGGAGGTGGGCCATGAAGATTAAACCACATTATTGACGAGATTCGAGATCATGTTCGTCGTATTCATCCCCAACTTGTTCACCAGAGGAGAACGGCTAACTCTGAGGCGGATGCACTGGCCAAAGAGAGGGTCTATGCAACGGGAACAAATGTAACTTATTGTAATTCGTTGCATAATCAGTAGGCTTTTTGTGCCGAATTGGTGATTGCGTTGCTGTCCTGGGACATCTTGTCCCTCATTTTTTATCAAATAAATTATAGTTAATTTTCAAAAAAACAATTATTATTCTGCTATCTGTGTCTGTAAGCTAAATACTCCTCTGCTATTTGTATCTAGACGCTCATCAACACTAAAATAGTACATCGGAATGTGAGCAGGGAATCTGTGAAGGGAAGCCGAGGTGATAGGATTTGTGCCAGACTTTCCCAAAGCATTCAAAATTGGAATTGTGCAGAAGAATTCTATTGTACAAACTAGAAAACGCTCACTCCATTTGAGCCTCAGAAAATATATATAGAAATACTTGCTTTGATTCAGGGACAACAGAGCGTGTGATCTTTTTTTGATAACCAACCTTCTGAGAAAAATTCAGTAACAAAGCATGACCTTGGAGGGACTACACCCTTTCGGAAATGGATCGATAGGTGGTTTCCCACCTATAATATCAGCTATACAATACAAACAAAAGCCCTTTCCAAACTGATCTCCAGGTGATGAATATCAGTTTGAAGCACTCCTGCCAGACGTGCAAAAAAATAAAAGTTGACTAAGAAAATGCAATCATTTATGCACGGGCACAAGGTTAATAACTTCATTCAACAAGAATCCGACGAGAACCAAAACCTCAAATTGGTGCTCAATCAACTTTCTAGATTCTAAGAAGCTTAGTTCCAATTTTTTCAAGAACGAGTTTTTGAGTATTCAATCAAGTTTTTTCTAGTTTTTGGAAAAACACACTCCTTTAACTTCAAGCTAACTAGAATTTCTTGAACCCAGTTCAAGTCTAACTGACTTGATGAATTTATAGAATTGAGTCTAGACTAATTCTTAACTGACTAGATGAATTTATAGACTTGATCTAGATTAAGTCTTAACTGACTAGATGAATTTATAGACTTGAGTCAAGATTAAGTCTTAACTGACTAGATAGGATTAATTCTGATCTTCCTCACCAATCTGATTTTATGGTACCGGTAGACAGAGATTCCGTTATGGTCCAATTCTGAACAGTAATAAATACCGGGACTTTGCAATATTCGATTGTTCACAATTCTGCATATTCCATTTACTATAGAGGTTCTTGAGTACTCAATCTAAGTTTAAATTCAGTGTCTATCCAAAATCTGATATTCAGAAATGACGTGTAGCCTCTTCACAAAGAATGACACTTAAAACCTTATGTTGAAAAGCACAATGATAGACTAGGCTCCAACTCCAAGTACCACATCTCAACTTCAATTTCTTTCATAAAATCAGCAAGTTTTTCGGTGACCAAGCTGTGTCAAACTCAGGATTCAGAACTAAAAGATCAATGTCGATCCCAAGTCAAATCCAAGTTTTTGAACATTGATAAAGCAGATGTACGGAGAAATAGATTGAGATAGAGACATACCTTTGCTGATGGCACAGACAAAATCCGTGAGAACCTGGAAGATATCAGAGAAAAAAAATGTAGCATGTTAGAAGCCTTACAATGCGTTTAATGATCATTCTGAATTCAAGCTATGAAGTTAGACTAGTTGGTTCATGGAAACCAAGTTTTGTAAACAGGAAAGAAGCCCTAAAATCTCAGTAAAAAATGGAACCTACAGAAACTCGTCATAGAGGATGTGTGCCTGAGCCATTTGACCTAATAAATATGGACATACACAGTCCATGCATCCACTCAGGCCCCTTCAGGCATAACTGCCTGCAGGAAATCAGAGAAGGCAGGATGAAGAATGTGAGGACAAACTCTGTAACAAAGGCTCTCCATCTCTTAAAAAGATTGGGGTGTCGGAAAAAGTGAGCGTGAAACACACAAAAGACATGCTCACAGCTTACAACTATTAGCAAAAACAAAAGCAAACAATATGAAAACATGCTTCCAACTATTAGGAAAAAGAAAAGCTACCATTTTCTCCTTAAATTTGGTTTGATGCAATACAATTGATATAGTTCTAATAGTTCCTATTTATCTGGATGCACCTTGTTATCTGACACTTTCATGAAATGATATTTTATTTGAAATGATGTATTCTCAAGTTTAATGGGTTTTATAGAGTGGCCATGTATGAAATCATCAGGTATCCATTTATGTTACATTGGTTAGAACTTGAAAGCTATTGCCTTGTACATTGGCAAAGCTTAACAGGTATCAATTTATGTTACATTGGATAAGCTTATTTGGGAGGTGAAAAGCTCAATCTTAAGTTGGGCCATAGGAAAGAAAGTGTTGTGGGGGTACTCCCTCCAAGAACTATCAAGGAAATGGGAGGTTATCATTATGGATAGGAGCTCTATCCAGTACAAGAAAGGGCCATCTGCTTCAAGTAATCAAGCTTAACTGTCAACTTTTAGGAAACCCGTGCCGAGGCAGGATTGGAGGTGTTTTCAACAAACATTTGGGGAAGTTATCTTGGTTTTCTCTGGGCCAATTGGAGTGGCCAACTCCAACTTGCTGGAGGCTAGGGCTCCTCAAGTGAGAATCCAATTTTCCATGGACTAGTTAGGAGGGGGAGGGAGGTAATTTAAAACCATGGTGGGCAAAACATAAGAGGTTGGGACTGTGGCACTTGGCATATATTATTGACCATGGAGAGATGTTCATTCGTTTTAAAGAGCTAGTGATCTGGACAGAGAGAGAGAGAGAGAATGTCTGGACACGTGGCCCCATCCTCTAGTGATCTAGGCCATTCATCTTGTGGGCCTGGCCTATTGTAGATGAGACACTGCCCTCAAAATCTTCCCCATTTAGATGATGCTAACCATCCATTTGAAACCTACAAATAGTCCACATTTATCTCCGCCAGGGCACTGATATATCCGGCCTTTTTATTTACTTGGGACAGCCGGACAGCCAGTACTTAACTATTTATGACTAGTCTTTTACAGTTTTACACTAGAGGGGGCTGTCCCAAGTACAAAAAAGGGAGTAAGTATATCATTCCCTTTTCCCATTTATACGTGGGCCCCACCAAATCCACTCTTTAATTCAAAATGAAATTTTTTTGGTTGGCAAATGAAATTAGGGGAATTATTGTAAGTTAATCTTATTTGCAAAGCATCATTAAGCCCTCTTGGGAGGGGAGATAAATTATGGGTTAAAAAAAGGAAGATGATATTTTCACCCCTCTCCAGTACGCATTCGCCCCCTTGTAGCGTGAACAGTGTGCAACTTTAAGTCTTTTTTTTTATGTCAAATCACGTTCAAAGGGGCGAATGCGTACTGCCGAGGGGTGAAAATATCATCTCCCTAAAAAAAAAGGCCTCATAGAGGGCATTGGGTGTATAAGTTGAATATAGACACAAAACTAGATGTTGTTTGACCTGCGTCCCTCGAAATCAAATCACCCCATTTACTCTTTTTGCGAAGGTCTAAGCTTACTCTAACTTAAAAACAACTTTTTAAATTTCGGCCCATAAAACAAAAGTGAACGGGCTGATTTTCAGGCGACCACTTAGATGCGACAGAGATCGTTTGCACGTAAGATCATATACAAATAAAAATTATATGCTGGCGGAGCCAGGAATTTACAACGGGGGGGGGGGGGGGGGGGGGGGCGGCATGGCCCCCCTCATGCTGTATGTGCCTCCACCCCTGATAATGCATATATGATTAACGAAGTGATATATTGGCCTTTTTTTCTGAATTTCTGGAGAAATTTCGGTACAAAAAAAGGCGTCTTTTTTTTTGTTCCAGATTTCAATAGAAATTTTTTTTTTTAAAAAAAACAGGTTTTTTGGTTGAAATTTTGGAAAAAATGAAATTTTGCCAGAAATTCCGAAATTTCGGCCTAAATAAAATACCGTTTCGGAAAAGTGACATTTCGGTGTCGGTCTCCACCGAAATCCGAAATGTCGGTCGAAATTTAAAACCATGCTTACGACTACTCTTTTTTTACACAAGAGGCTGTCCCAAAAGCTCAAAGGTTATCACAATTCTCAAAAGCTCTTAGAAGCCAATTAAAAAAGAGAAGACAAGATGAGTTAGTACAATTATCAAAACATGTTAGTTCCATTATAAGTAGCCTGTATCATTTCCAATAAATAATAGTAAAAAGGTGGAGCCCACTCATCATTACTCGTAGCTGAATACATGTTGCCAACTCAATCAATAAACTTGGGAAATGATATCAGCACAACCATATTTTGATATTTTCACAGAGCAACTTGTCTTTTAATATTTAGACGCTACGGGCTTGATTGGGTTGAGCCTTGTCTTTTAATATTTAAGGAGCTTTCAAAAGGTTATTACATATCTCAAAAAGCCAATTAAAGAAGAAAAGACAGGTGGGTTTGTGCAAATATCAAAATATGGTTGTGTGCTGATAAGTGATAACATTTCCCATAAACTTACCTCGTTCTTTCATTTTCATTTCCAGTCACCAGTACACGTGTTCATATATATAGCTCGAAAGCCATGAAACAACCTCCAACGAACATCAAATGCCACGTGTCCCTATAGTTGTCCGGGTCAAAAACCCACCCCATCTAAGGAGAGCCCCTTAACAAAGTAACCTCTCTCTCTCTCTCTCTCTCTCTCTCTCTCTCTCTCTCTCTCTCTCTCTCTCTCTCTCTCCATTCTTTCATGGATGGGTTGTAGGAATGGATGGGTTGTAGGAATGGAGACAGAGTTACAAAAACTCGTGTTCATTCCCTTAGTACCCATAGATCGTAATGGAAGCATAAGAGAGCCCGAGATCGACGATCTCAAATACACGAGCCTAAAAGACATCATCCCATATTCGTCGATTACCAAATACGTGCACATCATTGATGGGAATTGCTTCAATTCAACCAACATCTCTATCAGAAACCAATTGGTTAAGCACGCCGCCTCCGCTTACCTCCAATCCACTGCGATTCTCGCAATCCGCCATGAAAATTGCCTAGCGAGATTGTGGCACAAGGTGACTAGAGGGGCATTATTACGGTCATGGTGGGTATATGTCCGAAATCCGATATGTGCATGCATCCGATATATTGCCACACCGATATGTCGGCTCATGGCTTATGTTGCCAATCCAATTGGTGGAGTTTAAGCCCAATTGTACGAGAGATCGAGCCCTTCGGTTGACCGGATGGTGCATTGTGTTGCACCCTTTGTGACAAGGGCTAGACCTCCGCTAACACTCGCCCTCCAAAAGAAAGTGTCTCTGTGAGTAATGGAAAAAATCAAGGTATTGTACTTTTTTTCCCTCTTTTTTCTTTATTAATTTTTAACGATTTGCTCTTTTTTGTTCTTTTCTTTTGTTAATTTGCAATTTCTATGTATGCTAAGAGTGTTAGCATGTATTTGTAATTGATCTAAAGATTTGTTTATATTTGTTCGTAAAGTGAATTATATAAAGATGTGTTCGTATTTATTTGTATTATAAACAATCCATAGCGTGATCAAATCATAAGCATGCCATTGAACAAATTAAGCACGATAAGAGATTAGGCATAAATACATTTGGACAATTTTGATCCTTTGGCAAAGATGATTTCTCAATCGTAGGATGATTCTGAGTCTCTGCAAAATGAAGAAGGATCTCAAGTGGTCTTCTACTCTCTCCACTTCCTTATGTGTATTACAATGGGACAAATAACAACCTTCTGTGTGAGAGCAGAGAGCAGGGACAAATCCCTTATTTATAACTCAAAATGAAATCCTGGAGTCCACCCATTACGGACTCTTGTTCCTTAAATAAGCCCACTAATCTTACTGGGCGTACAATGAGCCTACATATTATTAACCAATTATCTTACCCCTTCCAACGTGAACACGCATGGCTAAGGTGTTCCCAGCTCAAAACCTTGTTGATCACCAACCGTCTATGAGCCGATTTGGATTACTCTTTACTACAATCAAGTGTTCTCTACAATATCCGGCTTTTACAAAAGCCAAAACATGTTGTATGCAAGTCCACAAAAATATTACGTAGTATGGAGAGAAAACTGTACTAAATGAGGGTTGATTTTGGCCTTGTTCATACAAATGGCAATATGATATTCTTAAAAAGATGTGAAAATTTGGAATAATGGAAAGCGGTAAACTGATGAATTCAATATACATGATTGTGGCTTCTACTCAAGTTCGGCGTTGGTTGGTTCATGTTCGGCGCTCGTACATCGCAAATTCTATATGATCGAACCCAGATTATTATGGATGAGCTTCTTTTATTCACTTCTATTCACTATAGTTTCGTACTGCTCATGTGCCTCTTTGGTTGTGCTCATGTGCCTCTTTGGTTGTATTTACGCATGCATGTAAAATTAGGACGGTTGATCTTGTAAAACATCCTGAGGCGTCCCTACATGGTCTTGCTCCTATCCCAGAGCATGGTTTTAAATTTCGGCCTAAATCTGAAACTGAAATTTTAAGAAATTCAAAATTTCGGTCTAAATTTCGGGTTTATCAAATTTCAGCCAAAATTTCAGTTTCAACGAAGGCTGAAATTGGGACTGAAATTTAAAACCATGTGCCAGAGTCGACCGACATCCCATTATCTGTATAAGATAATGGGCTAAGAAGATCAATGGTTTAGCTCTTCTAGACATAACTCTAAATGAATCTGTGCAAAAATCAACGGCTTAAATACATTTTAAAAGGCTAGGATATCTTTTCCATCATACTTGATCAAAGGTCTTGAATCTCCAGATAAGGGTGGGACCCAGGGCAATAGGCCGAAATTGTTGGTCAACAACATTAATACACTTATGGCAATGCCTTTTACTATACGATGATTGTTTTTAATGCAAATAATGATTGTTTCAAGATATTTAGCGAATGAGATCTCTACTCAACCCGGGAACTCTTATCACATCCGTTGGCTTATGTTGGCCCACATGATATCAACGGCTATGAGAGCAACCAAATTTCTCGGCCCTTAAGTTTCGTTCCCAACGGAAAGATACACGAAATATGAGACTCTGAGATTCGAACTATCAACGTACAAAGAAGAAAAGAAAATGCTAAATGAAAGTTTTAGTACACGATGAGTGATATGTCCTTGAAACAACCGTTTTATACCATGTGAAAACAAGCCCATAATATTAACTCACCAAATTGCCCCATTGTTTCCTCTGTTCACTTCTTTTCCCTGGTGCTGTTTTCCTTGGAAAACAACCTTTTTTTCCCTGACAAGACATAATTTCTGTGTTCACTTCTTTTTCAGGGAAAAATATTATCAGATGTGGAATTTCTTATTTAAAAGCTGAAAATGACGTGGAAATTGACTTTTTCCCTGTTACTCGAGATTTGGTTTCCGATTAAATATATCGGAAAGAGGCTTTCCAAAGAAAACGAAACATTTTCCTTGACAGTTTCCCTGGATTCCTTTTCCTTCTGCCATGTCACCTGGAAAGGAAAGGAAAATGAAATCCTTTCCTTTCCTTTCCGGGGAAAAGAAGTGAACAGAACCATAGAAGACACGGACTATCCTTTCCGTGGCGCATGCAGAAAATATGAGCATTTAGAAATAGAGTCAAAGCATAAAAATGTAACGTGTGTAATAATAACTATTAATGGAATTTATATCTATATGGGATTTAATAGTTTTAGAGAAATTTATTCATCCACGATATTTAATGGTAATAAAGATATTTAATTGGTAGATCTGGTAGGGGTCCCACCTAAATCCAGCTTGCCCATTAAAAAAAAGATAATTAATTGGTGGCATTAAATATTTTAAGAAACTCCATTTTTTTAGCTATAGCCCCTGTTTTGGATTTTGACAACCGATTGTAATCCCAAAACTG
The DNA here is from genome assembly GCF_043159265.1 of Tasmannia lanceolata. NCBI lineage: Eukaryota > Viridiplantae > Streptophyta > Magnoliopsida > Canellales > Winteraceae > Tasmannia > Tasmannia lanceolata. The sequence goes on along the minus strand of NW_027518692.1, from coordinate 61,194,370 downwards.
ATTATAGGAATCAAATTTTACGTTTAATTCCGAGTCTAATAATCAGCTTTGGACTCGCAATCTGTTCCTAATATCCAAAAAGAAACAGTAGATAAAGAAATTTTATTGAAAATAACAAAAATGTCATAGGTTATTTCTTATGACCAGCAGGGACATTTGCAAGCTGGCCCCACATTTATTAAATAATCCAAACCGTTCATCTGTTATGCCCTTTCACCAAAAATTATTGCGAATATCCTACGCTCTATTGTTCTTCACCATCTGAACATGGTGGGGCCAAATGACCAAAATACCCTCAACAATTTTGCATTTACAACCAAAAATCCACCCGGTGTACCGAATCAAATACGTGGATAAAGCATGGAAGGATGGGTACGGTCGAAATGACGAAATTATCCATAAGAATGCTTCCCGAAAAGGTCAAAAAAAGCCAGAAAAAAGGCCAACAACAGTTGTGGCACTTTTGAAAATCGTACGCGTACAGAGGGTTATTGTCGGACCAATAACTTCACGACGGTCCGCATCCCAGGTAGTCTTTAACAGAGAATTGACGGCGTTACTGTCTCCAACAGTAGCAGAAAAAAGCCCGATTGGCCGCCGGAAGACGGCGCTTTCGCCGTTAATTGTCGGATTGTCGGTTTCCGTCTCCCTCCCCGTTTCTTATCCCCCCAACGTCCGTTATTCGATTTTCAGAAGACGTTAACAACTTCCGTTAAAATCGTACGACCTCTCTCTCTCTCTCTCTCCTCCCTCTCTAAAACTATAAAAACTTAAGCACGCGTTAAAAAGATAATTTTCTCGCAGTAGGAGAGAGCTCAAAGTGGTCAGATATTGCCGGGTTCAAAACACATACAAAGGCCTGAAATCTCTCTCTCTCTCTCTGGCTTACTTTTTTCTTTTTAAACCCTTCTAATCTTCAAAGGTAGAAAACGATTTTGGCTCTCGCTTCTTTCGTTTGTTCTATCTTTCTTTATTTTCTTAGGGAGGTACTTGAATCACATATCTTAAAACGACTGTTTATCTGTCGTTTCTCCCTGTTCTTTTTGCTCTATAGTCAATACGCCTGCAACACATTGAAAAATGATCTCAACAACTACCTGAATCCATCTTTTCTTTTCTTCTTTTCCTTCTACTTCTTGTAGCATACTTAGGCCAGCGTGCTCCAACCAATCTTCAACTTTTCTCTCTTTTTTGCTCCCGGTAACTTCTTCGAGAAGTAAGAAGACTTGAACGCAAAGGAAGGTGATATAACTTTCTTTTCTTTTCTCTCTTAAATCTTCAGATTTCGTCTCGTGGAATTACTTGGAGGTTTTAACGAGTTTTTGTGCATTGAACAACTATGATTTTCCGATTTTCGAAGCTAAGATTTTAGGTTTTCCAAGAAGACGATGATTTTAATGGGTATTTAGTAGCTTCTTGCTTCTTCTTTTTTTTGGCAGACTAAAATCTTAGGTCTTTGTCTGTGCTTTCTTTCGTTTTTCCGTTTTGATTCACTTAAGTTTCCTCCAAACTGATATCCTAAATCTCTGTAGGCATTACTCAAAAGTCAAAACAAATGGCCTCAATTGCGAATTCGATTTTGAATCATATTCTTCGTCTGTTTCTTTACCGGATTTTAGCTCTCTTATTAATTTGTCTTCATATTTGTACATTGCAGAGAAAAACGAGAGTCGATAAAGCTTCTACAAGGAAGAGATCAGATTAAGAGAATGCAGTTTCTCGAAGATTCCGGCAGTAGAGTAGGACTCCATTTCACAGGTGGTGACCTGGATTTGCCGGTGACTCCGTACGAGAGAGTACGGAGGCTGGCATCCGGTAATGCTGTGGTGGTGTTCAGCCTCAGCGGATGCTGCATGTGCCACGTGGTGAAGCGTTTGTTCATAAGCCTGGGGGTAGGCCCCACCGTGTACGAGATTGACGAGGAGAGAAATGGTAGGGAGATTGAGGCCGTACTATACCAGCTTACCGGAAACTGCCAGAAGCCGGTTCCAGCAGTCTTCATCGGCGGGAAGTTTATCGGCGGACTTGAGTCTGTAATGTCTCGCCACATCAGCGGCACTCTTGTGCCTCTCCTCAAAGAGGCCGGAGGACTCTGGCTTTGAATTTATGTCTTTTTGTGTAGTGGAAGGACGAAAGTAACCTTTCTCACATGAATACATAGAAAAACATGAGAGGGTATTTTCGTCCCACGATCTATATATATATATATCAAAGTTGTTTTTCTGTTTTTGTTTTCTCTACATATCTATTATCTAGATCATGGGGATTTGCTAGGAAATTTCACGGAAAGCCATTTCGCAGCTCACTTTTGCATGAGAGAACAGCCACCTCAGATGAATAAAATGAATAAGATAAAATCTTCTAAAAAGTGAGCCTGTCTGGCTGTTCTGTTCTCTCTGCAAAAGAGAGTTGCGAAATGGCTTTGCGCAAAATTGCCTAGCAAATCCCGTAAATCATTCATTCTATCTATCCTCCTGCAAATTATAGTGGCACTATGGTAATTCTAGTGCAGAACGTCCTCTTATAGTCTTATTATTTTGTGGTTGTAACGGAAACCTGAATTATATCGGCCGATATAGCTTTATCTGTTTTGAGGAGAGGGATTTAACGATACTTAAAACCGTTCTGAAACGGAGAATAAGGAAGGTTGCAAAACGTCGGCATAAATCCGTAGCGAAAATCGAGAGAGGACGATTTTCGGTATTCGAGATTCCGTTTTATATCCCAATCTTCATCTGGCTAGTAAAATACGGACACGTGTTATACGATATTTTTGAGATTTTAATGCGTGGTCCACGTCACGTCGTGGGGCGTACTAATGGGTGAGGAGGAAGCAAAACCTTGAGTTTTCTAACGGTCTCTGAAGAGACTGCACCGTATTGCTCATTTGGTGGCATATTTCTGTAAATTTCCGCACCAAAAAGAAAGGGAAATGTTATCAGCACTACTGTATTTTGATGAGGGCACTCCTCACTTAATTAAAAATAAGGTAGGGCTCCCACCATAGGATGATCCAAACCATCAATTAGATGGGCCACAGCCTAAATAGGTTGTGCCCCAAAAATCATTTCCATAGGTTGATCCTAACCCTCCGATCTATTGGGGGTTAGGATCAACCCTCTAACATTCAGGTCGTGGGGTTAGGATCAACCTATGGAAATGATTTTTGGGGCACAACCTATTTAGGCTGTGGCCCATCTAATGGACGGTTTGGATCATCCTATGGTGTGGGCCATAACGTACTTTAATAAAGTGAGGAGTGCCCTCATCAAAATACTGTAGTGCTTATAACATTTCCCAAAAGAAAAGTTTTAGTTTTAAAAGAGCCCCTTGGATGTTTAATTTTGACTAAACCAACCTTTTCCTATATCACATTGCCCTTTGGTAAAATCCTTCGAAATTTTTTCTACTTATTTCTTTTTTATTTCAGAATTCGAGGTTAATTTTTTTTTTTATGGGCTACATTACGGGTAGACTCCAAAATTCTATTCGATCGGATCATATCCTAACCATTCATATTCGAGGCGACTCCAAAGGGACAATTATAATAAAATGTTGAACATAAATTTTATTTTATTTTATTTTTTCCACATCCTTTTAATAAAGTTGCATTCCCCTATATTTTTTTCCTACAAATTTTTTTTTTCTATGGAAACGGTTGTCTTCGTTCAATTCTGGGCTAATTTTGTAATTTCCAATAATAGATCTGAGTACATTTAAAAATTTGTTAAATTAAACGAATTTAATGCTCCTAAAACATGTTCTTAACTTTTTTTCTCATGCAATTTTTAGCTATAAAAGTTTTAAACCGAATATTAAAACACTTGCCCTTTAAAACAAGGGAATTGCTAGCGTCCATCGCAAAAGGGTTTCGCGGTTGATCTATCACACATAAGGGTGTCAATTTTGGCTCGGGCTCGGAGGCTCGCTCGAGCTCGGCTCGCTCGAGCTCGGCTCGAATCCTTAACGAGCCGAGCCGAGCCGGCTCAAGAGGCTCGTTAAGCTTAACGAGCCGAGCCTAATTTAGGCCAGGCTCGGCTCGGCTCGTTAAGAATTTAATATATTTAAATATATATTATATATTAATTTATACATTAAAAAGGTTGTCCAGGGAGTTGAAGGGGGGGCCAAAATATGTCACTTCATTTTTGGAACCCCATTTGTTACTAGGACCACCCCCCATAGTGTAAAAAAAGTAGTCAAATTACACTAGTAGGGCTGTCCAGGGAATATGAGGGGTGTGGACATAATATAACCCGAGCTCGGTAAGGCTCGCGAGCCGCTTGAGAGCCTGGCCGAGCCGAGCCGAGCCCGGTTCGAGTTCGAGTCCGAGCCGAGCTTTTGAGTTTAACGAGCCGAGCCGAGCCTGACCAAGCTCGGCTCGTTTACACCCCTAATCGCACGTCAAACCAGCTACCTCGTGAATGGAGATAACTTTTGTCTCTATTCACGAGGTGGCTTTGTCTCCATTCACGAGGTAGCTGGTCTGACGTTCAACAGACCAGCTAGAGCTTAGCAAATACCTTAAAGGGAATTGCTAGAGTCCTTATCAAAGTAAGACAACATCCTTATCACGATGTTGCTAGATTGAATCCTTATCCTAAACATTCTCATTCCTTCCACCCCTATTAAAAACCTAGATTTCTTTGTGATTTAATTTTTTTTTTTAGTAGGTAAGCTAGGATTGAACCTACAACCTCAAGGTTGAGATACAAAGTGTTGCCCAACCCCAGTCTAATCAGGGTCATAAACCCGAGCTATTTGACCAGGAAAACATTACCTAGGGCCCTAAACTTAGAATGAATGATGGAGCAAAGGTGGCAATCAGTTATATATGAACACAGTGCCTTACTCGTAGATGCCTCTCCAGCTCCAGCAAGAATTGTATGGGAGTCGTCCTCACAAGGCGAATTCCCTGAATGATTGTACCAGATTGCTTGTGTGTTTGTGTGTGTGTGTGTGAGAGAGATGCAGATGATCCAATCTATACCACACACGTGTATGATGGATTATTGGAAGTGGGACCCACAATTATTCACAAATGCAAACAATAGTCCTAACAATCTGATCCACGGTTAAACATAAATGACATGATTTTGCTTTAAATGTTTGGAGGACCATTTTCTTCCTTCAAAATCACACACCAATGATCGATGGCTGAGATTGATCTCCAATAAGTGCAATGCTCACAATGTAATTAGACACATCTAATATGGACTATCCAGAGAGAGGGTTGCGCCACGTGTACAGTGATGATTGATGGGTCTACAATTTGAATGCTATAGGAAATGATATATTTGCCCCCTTTTCGTCCTCGAATCACCCCACTCTAGTGTACTCATGACTACTACAGTACTACCTTGGCACTAAAGGGGTGCACCAGGGAAGAAAGAGGGCCGAATATATATCACTTCACTGTTTTTAGCTACACATTTAAAAAGCGGTCCAACATGCAAATCCACCATGCGTGGCATTTCGAACACGCAAAGTCCACTATCCTGCGCCCTATGTGCGCATGTTAGGACGGGAACCCGGTCAGAGATACCAGACGACCAAACGACCGCGCATGAGAAATTAGCAGAAAGGCGTCCGTACAAATATAGACGGTTACTCTGTTGGTAAGTTATGAGAGAGAGGGAGATTCCATGGTCATGTGATATTTCCACTTTTGCCATTGACCATACCTTTCACATTCCCAAAACAGGAAACCTGTGGGAGGCCAAAAAGCCACCTAGTTTTTTGGGACGTTTTCTTGGTCTTCTTAAAGCTATGATTTCCCTTCTTTTCTTTTTTTTAAGTCCATTGACTGATGGCGAAAAAATTTTCCATCTGTTTCTAACATTGACTGATGTGTCATGATTAAAATGGTGTTTAAGAGGGCGCTTTGCTCGTTTTATAATAGAGGCCATCCATGTGATGTCAGCATGATCCCCATGCCAGATAAGCCTAAAAATCCCACATAATTCGTGATCTTATTAAGTGTCAAATAAACCTTCTCAAATGGCTCCACATAGGCCATAGGGCTGCAACAGGGTCGGGTTGGGTCGGGTTTTTCAAAACCCTAGCCCAGCCCTGGATCCCATTATCTCGGCCCTGACCCGCCCTGACTCTGAGTCAGGGCGGAAAAACCTCAACCCATTGCCCACCCTACAGGGCCCAGTGCTGGCCCTGGCCCGCCCTGATTGGGCAGAGCAGGTCCGGCCCGGCCCTAATTGACCCTAGTGCAAATACCTGTTAAGAGGCAACCACTTATCATATAGAACAAAATGATCAATAATCAGAGAAAGGGAACAAAATAAGACAATATGAATTCAACAACATCACGGGCAACAGAGACAATTAATAATAATAATCTAAAGAAGCATCAATCCAAGATAATAGAAACATGCGCAGATGGTTCAATTCTATAATAGAAAACTTAGGGTCGGGCCGGGTCAGAGTACCTGAGGCATTAACCCAGAACCCGACCTGAGTCAGGGTCTAAAAAAATGAACCCTGACCCGCCCTCAGGGTTGGAAAATCCAGCCCTGATCCTGTTCGTGAGCAGGGCGAGTCACGGCTAACAGGCCAAACTTGCACCCTTAGCTCCACAAATAGAACTTTTATAAGTGTCCCAATTGGTGTCAAATAAACCTTTTACTTATTTTATAAGTGTCAAATAAACCTTTCAAGAGGCTCCAATAACGAGTGGCTAAAAACAAAATTGAATAACTTAGGTCCTCATTATTTGATCAGATGGTTAGGATCATCTGACGAGGTTGAATTTTATGGTATGACATATCTAGATCATTGATTTAAGTATTTGAGGTGTTCCATAACATTTGAGGCGTCATTTTATAAGTAAAAAAAATAAAGTAAAGTTAAGAAGCAATTTTGGCAAAATTACGAAGTTGAGAGGATTTTAAAGAAATTCTTGACACAACAAGTTCAACTGTTCAAGGGTAAAAAGAAAATTACACGAGGCATGTTGGCAACAAATCAACAATAAAAAAAAAAATTTACTTTATTTTATGATATCTGGTGGGGTCCTGCCTAACCCCAGCTTGCCAATCAAAAAAAAAATAATCATAGAATATTAGTGAGGCCAAGTTGTGAGAGATAGGTGGAGAGGGGAACTTGAGAGGGTGCGAGTGAGGGGGGAATAATATAGTCCAAGAAAAACAGGAATAAAATAGCCAATTTGAAGCAGTGCACTTGCTTTCCTGTCATTTATGCTGTATCCACATGTGCCAATTTGAAGTAGGGATCTCTTATGCTGTATCCAAGGTTTTAAATTTCAGTTTCCGGATGCTTTGAAATTTTGAAATTTTGGATTTCGGTCGAAATTTAAAACCTTGGCTGTATCCTCATGTGCCCTCTAAAGTCTCTCCCCTCCTTCCTTCCGAGCTCCTCTTTCACAATTGGTTCCATGAATATTCCATGAAATAATTTTTCCGTTGTTGGCAAACATCGCCTTGTTCTTTTTCTTCTTGTAGTGCGGTTTTTAGATTTTTATTGGAGAAAATGAAAGAGAAGAATAAGAAGAAAAACAAAAAAAAAACCCTAAAAATCAATTAATCAAGAAGAAGAAAAACAAGAAGTAACAAAGGGCATTGATATTTTCACCCCCCCTCAGTACGCATTCGCCCCCCTTTAACGTGATTTGACTAGGGGTGCAACTCGGGTCGGGTTCAACCTGAAACCTAATCAATCTTCTAATACAAAATAGATTAGAAGCATGGATGCATCAGTATGGTGTAACCTTATGGTAGTAGAATGAGAATGCCTACATCATTAGCTGGGAAATTTTGCAGAAAGCCATCTCACAGCTCATTTTTGCCGAAGAGAACAGCCGCCTCCGATGAATTAAATGTATAAGACAAAATCTGCTAGAAAGTGAGCTTGTGTGGCTGTTCCCTCCTGCAAAAAGTGAGCTGAGAAATGGCTTTCTGCGAAATTGCCTAGTAAATCCCTAATTAGATATTGGATTGTGCAACTTGTAGGCTCTTTAGGGCAAGGTTTTAAATTTCGGTTTTGGAATGCGTTTCGTTACTCACCGAAATCGATTTTTTTGCAAAATTTTGGTATTTCGTTCGAAATCCAACGAAATAAAAAAAAGTATTATTTTATGATTTAGGGCACGGAGATCCAACATTGGGCCTCTTTTTGATGAATTGGTTAGGATCAGAAGTGGGCATACCTCATTGTGTATCTATATATCCTCTTAGTTGAATTCAGTCGGAGGGTTAGGATCATCAACCTATAGAAATAATTTTTGGGGCACAACCTATTTAGGCTGTGGCCCATCTAATGGACGGTTTGGATCATCCTATGGTGCGGACAATACCGTACTTTTAAATAAAGTAAGGAGTGCTATCATTAAAATACAGTAGCGCTGATAACATTTCCCTATAAAAACTAGGGCCCCTCTTTAGACTTTGGATACCACTAAGCTCTATTGGCACATAATCTTTTGATGCAAATGGCTTTGAACTTAAATATTGTTATTTGCAAATAATGGTTACAATAGTTTTACAAACCATATAGTTGAGCTTCAAAAGAAAACAAAAAATATCATGGTCAATAAGCCTGATACCCATAATAAGCCGTAATCTTAACCCTAATGAGTCTTGAAAACCCCGAAAAAATCCACACTTACCTCGTTCTCTGCATCACACAGGCCGCCATGCAATACAACCTGAGGTTACCCAAACTTGATCCATCAAAGTTCAATTTAAAAAATATAGGATCCCATTTACGAGCAGTGTTAACTTTACTACTTTACTGAGCGATAAGATGAAGAATCTCGTCATTTCTCAATAGAACTCCAAACAGTCACAGCAAGCTAAAGGCCTAAAACTGAAGGGACAGAACGAGGAACTGAGGTTACACAGATTCATCGCATAGCTACAGAAGCAGGCTAAGGTTTACATGGTCCTGAGAAAACGAAAAAATTTCACTAGCAAAATGCTAGAAGCTTGTCCATAGGCCTACCTAGAAGCAGAGGCAATATCCTCTCCCTCACCATTCTACGAGGTAAGTTCCAGGCAAATACAATGCTTGTCTCTTCCCTGTTGACTAGTTTACACCACTAATCTACAAGGTAAATACTTGCAAACAAAAAGAGCCTTATAATAGCCAGAGAAATATGCAGGGCATTCACACTGGTAACTCCTCTATACCCAAATCAAAGTTCAAAACTTCTGTATCATGTCAAGCCCATCATACATTACAACACGTTCTACTGATTCTATAATACAGCATGGGGACTTGTATCGATGCTGCCGTGTTTTGATAATGGCACTGATCACTTTGTTTCACACTTTTCTGATTAGCTGCTGATACTTTTTTTTAGAATTTGAATAGCCTTTGACAGCACCCTCCCTCCCCCCCCCCCCCCCCCCCCCGCCCAACAGTAATTTCCAATATTTTGAACAGAGCCCATGTCACTAACATACCTATCTTTTTTTAAGTGTTTCAGGATAATCAAACAAATGAGGAATGCATCACCAAAATAAGAGCATAGACCAAAACCAGGCTATCAGCCATTTTGCCTCCCTTGACTTACTATCATGTCAAGTACTGTTGCTGGCTGTCACTAGATGAAGATGAAGAAATACTCGGATCTATACGCAAATTGGTGGAAATGATCAAAGAAGTTTCCAACTTGAAACCCTACAAAGAATGCCTCGACAGAACAACACAGGCACCGGTTTATGGCGAGAACATCTAAACAGTCTCAGGTAATATGCCTACATCTATCCACGGGTGCAGAGCAACACCTCATGATCATGCTCATATATAGAGTGCAGGGACAATTGAACAGAGAGAAGGTGCAATAAATATGCTATGACCAGTTGAACATCAGATGCGCTCCACAAAATTGTAGATAGGAAGTTACTATGATCGAAGTTTGACCAATTTCTTTTATCATAGGAAATCCATTGGAGACGGTGCTCGAAAGAGCTTTGGCTGAAAGAGGGCAATAGTAGGAATACAAGCTTCTTCCATAAAATGACCTCAGATAGGTTTCAAAGAAATGCCATTAAGGGAATCTTGTTTAATGGTCAGTGGGTTGAAGATGAAACGACGATGGGAGAGTTGATTACTGGCTTCTACAAAACATTATTTCAGGGTTGTAGGGGGTTCGCATCAAGCCTTGATGGCATTATTTTCAGGATGCTTTCCATGGAAGATCAGATTAGATTAGAAAAAGCATTTGAGGAAGATAAAGTACGAAGGACGGTCTTTGCTATGAATGGTAATAAAGCGTCGGGAACTGATGGCTTCACAATGGCTTTGTTTCAAGAGATGTAGGATAGTTTTAAGTGAGATACTATGAAGATGTTTGAGGAATTTCACGGAAGAGGTAAACTGAATCAAAGGTAATCCTTCATTTCCCGTATACCCAAGAAGGAAGGGGTTAGGGAGATAAAAGATTTTAGACTCAGTTATCTCATCAATAATATTTACAAGATTCTGGCCAAAGTTTTAGCTGACCGGCTCAAATCTATGATGGCTTGCATCATCTCCTCATTTCAAGGCGCTTTTGTGGAAGACAAATTTTAGATGGAGTGCTCATTGCTAATGAATGTATCTTGAAGTCTTCCTTCTTGGTGATTATTAACGGGAGCCCAAGGAGATAATTTCAAAGCTTGAAGGGATTAAGACAAGGAGACCCTCTTTTCCCTTTCCTTTTTGCGATTCTTGGAGAAGCCTTAAGGACGGTGTTAGTGAAAGCTGAGGAATCTTGGTGAGGAATCTGGCCTCATTGAAAGGGTAAGGATTAGAGCCTTGGAGGACATATACCACCATCAATTTGCGAATGATACGATCATTTTCTGCAAAAGAAACTCAGGAACAGGTTGAGAATCTACATATCATTCTGAGGTGGTTTGGTAAAAAGTTCCATAGTGGGATGCAATGTGGATCAAAGTCACCTGCAAAGTTTGGCTAAGTATTAGGGTGTTCGACTGCTTCCTTTCCCCTCGTATACCTGGCATTATCTTTGGATTGGTTATCCTTCAGCAACCTTGTAGAGTTTGAAAATTGAGAGAATGGACAAAAGGCGGACCGATTGGAAAAAGATTTTTTTATCATTGGGGAAACACATCACTCTTATAAAGATGGCCCTAGCCAATCTCCCACTGTACTTTGTCTTTATTTAAAATTCCAGCATCAGAAACTGAGGCACTAGGTAAATTGGGATTAGGTGTGTCTTGTCAAAGAAACAGTGTGATTTGGGAATAGGAAATCTGGTCAGAATGAACAAGGCTCTTTTGGGGACATGACTAAGGCATTTCAGAAACAGAAAGGAGGCCCCCTTTGGAGAACAGTCATCAAATGCAAGTGTGGAAACCAAGGAAATGGGTGGAAGGAAGGTAGGTAGGTCAGGTAAGAGTCCAGGCTCGGGGATGTGGAGGTCTATTTATACCCATAATCACAGTTTTACCCAAGGAATTAGATTTAGGGAGGGGGGTTGATGCAAAGGGTAGGCGGCGGAAGCGATGCTCGACACCAAACAACTGCTAAAAGAAGTGCATAATATGATAATGGGTGGCAAAAGAGTGCCAGTGATCAGTCAGTATATAAATCACTTAAGAACAGTCCAAATGTAGTTTTAAGCAGCACTACCCACAGGAAACTTCACTATTGACATTCGTAACAGCTCTAATGTTCACAAGTTCAGTTCAATGGGAAAGTGGCACCAGCTTGCATAACTAAATCATTCTGATATGCAGAGCAACAATACATTTGAGACATCTGAGACTTAGGCCTTCAACAATACATTTGAGACTTAAAACACTTTTAGGAATTCCAAAGCAGAGGGTTTAAAGGGCCTTCAACAATACATTTGAGACTTAAAACACTTTTTAGGAATTCCACTCTATACCTGAGAGCTCAAAACCAGATATGCGGAGCAACATTAAAGGAACCAACCCCAGGTCTGCCAATAGCTCAAGCAGAGTGGAAATGATCCAGAACTATTGATCCCTTGTATTCCCTTCTTCAACCACTAACCGAAAACTTATAAATTAATGATAGTAGCAACTCTCCGAAAGAAATCAATTCCTTAGGAATTAAATAAAACTATAGATTCCATTCTCGAGTGATGATGTTTGATTAATTGAGCATATCGGACCATGAATGGTATGCGATGTTGTTCATTCCATGAACCAAAATTCTTTTTTTTTTTTGAAATGGTAGAATGATTTCATTAGATAAGGGAGCGGGCCGAGGAGGACCACTCCCGAAAGTACACGAGAAACAATAAAAATAAAGATACAAAAAAACTCTCGAGGGAGGAAGTCAAACCACTCCAATGTCATACGACTAACCCCACCCCTAGCCAAAGAATCCGCCTCCCCATTGGCAGATCTCCGCACATGATTGAAAACAATAGCAGAGCCCGAGATTGAAAACAATAGCACATGAACCAAAATTCTTATCATTAAATTTATAGTGGAATTGAACAGAAAGATCACGAAACCACAAATTCCAAGTCATAGCATAACCCTCACAACAGAAACATGCACGGTTTGGAAGAAGAATTTTCAATTAACAAAAACATGCACGTCTCGTCTCTCTGTTTCTTCCACACATACGGAGTGTTTGAGGATCAGATCTAATCATTCAAATCCATTTTTTAATAGAGTTCAGGCTTTCTGTTAAACGGCGATTCTTGGCAAAATAAATACTCATAATCGAAGATCGGCATTTTCAATTAGCGAAGAGATGTTATCTTGGCACAACAGAGGAAGAAACCATTTTTCATCTCTTCATTCATTGTAAACTGGCCTCTTTTGTTTGGAATTGGGTACTCCAAAGGTTTGGGATCAATTGGGTTTTCCCTAACTTAATCCAAGAGTTGATTCGGAGCTGAGAAGCGACAAATTTGGGCTCCCTTCGACTAATACTCTAGTAACTCAGACCTTTTGTAGTTTTATGGATCATTTGGACAGATAGAAATTCTAGGATTTTTTAGGATAACGGTTTTACCTTGAAATGGATGGTATGGAAAATCAAATTTACAATGGGATCTTGGGCTTTGCAACTTCAGTTTTTCATAGGTAATTCGGCAGACACCATTATTAGAAATTGGGATTCATTTCTGGCTGGCATCGTCTCTAAAGCAAAAGTAGTTGCTAGGTGGAAACCACTCCTGGGAAAGTCTTCAAACTCAATGTTGATGGTTGCTCCCTTGGCAACCCAGGCATGGTAGGGATTGGGGGCGTTTTTAGGAACTATGTCGAGGACATCATCTTCTCCTTTGTTAAGCCAGTTGGTTATACTGATTCATCTCAAGCCGAGGTCATGAATTTTTGTTAGTCAGATGGAGGAAAACCTGAAAGTAGAGAGCGACTCTTCCAATTCTTTATGTTGGGCAAAAGGGAGTAGAGTAGAGACTATCCATGGAGATTAGCCAAGTTTATCGATGAGATCTGAAAAGGGGAGTAGAGACAATCCATGGAGATTAGCCAAGTTTATTGATGAGATTAGAGCCCTGAGTTTGGATAAACCTGTATCGTTTTTCACTAATCCCTAGAATCTCCAACGATCTGGCTGACCGTTTGGCCAAATTTGGGGCTTCTAGTGTTATTATCTTTTATGAGGGAACTTCTTTACCCCTAGATGTACACCTATAATCCTTATCTTTCTTAATAATAATTGTTACCTAGAGAGAGAGAGAGAGAGAGAAGAGACTTTCCAAAGTCAAAACAACTCAAGGTACCGATTCAAGATACAGAAGATTACCGACTATACCTTTCTATTAAGAAACTCATCATGGTTTCATTGAATATCCATGTGGTGTGTTTTGTCAGTGTAGGATACACATATTTTTAAGATAACAACATATATTCAAGAGTGAAAAAGGAGATAAGGCCAATTTAAGACGAAAAAAATTGTATCTGGAAATCAGTTTAGGACTCGAGCAGGGTTGTCAAATAGGCACAACCATCATTACCAAAGTTTCTGGGTAAAGCTAAACAGAAAATCCAAGCTTTACAGTGTGGACACCAAAAGAACCTCTGAGGGGTCTTGTATTTAAGTGGTAATCAAGTAATTGACTAGCCCATAAAAGAAACTAGAATTGTACAAAAGCCACAAGCAAATATGGAGATTCTTACATTGGCTAAAAGGCCTAGCGAGTCTTCTTCATGCGTTTGGGCTGCCTCATTATTTCCTTCCTATTATCCTCAGGTGTTCTAATTTCTGTATATGGCTGCCAATCAATAAATATCAATTAAAACTATTGAAAAGGAATAACAATTTTGGCCCATTACCACGGAAGAAAAGCGTATATCACTGTACCCATCACATACACTTTTGACAAAAGGAACTTAGAAACAGTGTTTCAAAACTAGGCCATAAAGAAACAAAAGGAACTTAAAACCAGTGTTTTAAAACTAGGCCATGGAAAAAGGGAGTCGCCTCAGGCAAAGATTGCCAACTTTCCCAAAAACACAAGACATGTTTGTTAGTTAGAGAAAAGAATTCATTCATTCGTGAATTTATCACTTCAAAAGATGCATGACATGAGTTTATCACTTTAAAAGATGCATGACAAATTTGACATGTTTTGTTGATATAATAGTTTCTACTTGAGTGTTTCAAAACTCAGACTCGGGCAAGAACTCGGCCAAGGTCAAAAGGAGTCAACTTGGGCGAATCAATGATTGACGCTGTCACATTTTCATTAACTTGGGAGACTCAAATGAGTTTTGATTAACTTGGTAGGGCAAAACTCAAACTCAGAAGTTAGCTCGACCAAAAACTCAACCCAGGTAAAAGGAAGTCAACTCAGGCAAGTTGAAGATTGACTTAGGGGGTACTTAACAATGCTCTTGACATAAGAAATTTTTTAATGTTACCATAGCCTCGAAGATTGACTCAGGCAGTATTTAAACAATGTGTGTTACATAACGAACAGTTTAATGTCACCATAGCCTTAGTTAGAATGCAGGAAGCAAATAAAAAGAATGTAGAAAGTAGCCTCTTTATGGTAAATTAAATTTTGATCATGAAACTATCACTTTTAAAAGATGCATAATAAATTTGATTCATGCCACAGATAGAATGATATCAACTATTTATATAACAATTGTTCAATGCGAATAAGGAAATTTTAAGTATTATAAATTAGAGTGCGGGAAGTAAATAAAATGATGTAAATATGTAAGCACCAACCTCTTCCCATTTTCTTTGAAGCTCGAGAAGTTCTCGACAGTACGTGAGACATTCAGCATGGTATACAGCAGCTAATTCTTTAATCAATGCCTTCCTTCTAATAATGCCAATCACTAGCAAATAAAAGATGGTAAGTATGGAAGCAAACTCCCTAATAGGAAAAATCAACTCTCAATAATTTTTTGAGAACTCGTATCAATATATAGAACTAAAATTTTGGGCAGAAAAAAAAAATGAGTGCATTATAGAGAATATTGCACAGAAAATTCTAGTGATTTTGCAACAGTAATTTTTAACCAATTTAGCCATCATGTGCAACATAATCCAATGTTAAAAATCTCAAACTAGATTCAGGATTTCATCTTTTGAATATGGGATTTGCTAGGGTCCATCGCAAAAGGAATTTCGCAGCTGGTCTGTCGCATGTCAGACCAGCCACCTAATTAATGAAGACAACAGCTTTTGTCTCCATTCACGAGGTGGGTGCTCTGACATGCGACAGACCAGCCGCGAAATGCCTTTTGTGATGGACGCTAGCAATTCCCTTTGAATATTTCAAGTTAATAAGAAAAATAAATTTTCACACGTGGCATTTGAACTCAAGACTTGGTGCTCATGCTACGCAAATTGACGTGGATGACTTCTAAGTCAGTTACCAAGTTTGTTTAATATTGTGATTAGCTAATGATATCATTAATCCTGAAATGCATTCCCATCTTACTGAAAATCAGCATAAATTTATAAACTCAGAAATGGAATTGCTTAAAATACTAAGTTCCTCGATGGAACCCTAATGAGACAGATAAGGGATAATGCCCAACTGAAAATTTATTTGAATTTCAATCAACACAATTCTATGATGCATTGATACTAGACTGAGCATGGAAGATCCCCATGCAATGCAAGCCATTCAGATCATTCTTCCCATAGTTGAAAATTTGGTTGAGTACTGTTGGGACCCGGGTAGAACTCACCCATAAAATCTAGCTGTTAAGGGGAGGGTGCCCAGCCCTTATAAGCCCGTCCACGTCCATTCACTTTACCGATGAGGGATCTTTGCTTTTGTGTGGAACCCCCAACAAGTACTCAAAAAAAAAAAAAAAAATTTGAGTTAGTTTCCAGATGACTTGGGGCCAAGCCCTCTTTGAGTCTGGTTCAAGCTTTAAACTTTCAAAAGTTGGCCCTTTTATATAATAGAACACAAGCAACTAGCATATAAGCAAAAGCATAAGCTTCTTATACAAACAAATAGCGGTTTTCCAAGCACAGCACCTACAATTACAAGACCATATATCCATGAATGCAAAAGAAACCAACAACAGAACACAAGAAACTAGCATATACCCATGATAAAAGATAAAATGCATTCAACTAAGGCCCTGTTTGTTTGAGATTGTGGCAGCCGATTGTATTACTGGGCTCAAAATTAATGGGGAACCCTAATGGAAATGGAGAGAAAGATGGGGAACCCTAATGGAAATGGAGAGATTTTTTTCTCTGCTTAGTTGAATGCGTTCTATATTTTATCAACCCAAAAGCATAAGCTTCCTATAGAAAAAAAAAATGGTTTACAGAGCACAACACCTACAATTACAAAACCATGTATACATGAATGGAAAAGAAATCAACAGACACATGACATTCGTACTAGGAAAATCGAGATTAATGAAAAAAAAATCAGAGCCCGGACATAGTAAAAAAAAACATAAACAAAAATAACGGAAACAGATCCAAGGCAAGACAGAGAGGGGAAAAAAAAATAACAAAAACGAGGTCGGTGGATGAAAATCGAAGGTAAGTCAAGAAAGAAATCGGATCAGAAAGAGAATACAAAGAACGAAATGCAATGAAATTGATAGGAACAAAATCATAGAATATAAAGGAATTGGAACGCGATTGATAGAAGAACATCCGATCTAGGGCATCGAAGAGAGAGAGACAGAGGAGAAAAAAGAACTTACTTCGGGTGGGATCGAATCGAAGAGGAGGAGCTTCTAGGGTTGCAGGTGGCTGCTGAGACGGAGGTGGTGATGAAGGTGGCGCAGGATCTCCTCCTTCCCCCATCGGCGTATGATAGCTCTCTCTCTCTCTTCTCTACGATGCGTAGTTTCTAATTTTCTATACGGAACGGGGAAAAAACAGAGCGAGTGCGCGCGAAAATGACTCTAGTCGCTGTGAAGGGCAACGAAGGGCCAAGATTTATAAAGGTGTTTCCATTAGATTAATCTCACCCGTTTATAAAATCGAAGAAAGTCTGATTTATAGGCGACACATTTCGTTGCGACGGAGGTGAAACAATGGTTGGTTCTTCTCGTACCAAAAAAGGAAAACAACTCTCTCTCTCTCTCTCTCTCTCTCTCTCCTCTTTTTAAACCCTAGTTTTTATTTGGTGTAAGCTCATACTGTCCAGTATTTTTCTGAAATACTGTGCGGGAAACACCATAGGATGATCTAAACCGTCCATTTCATGGGCCACAATGTAAATAGGTTCTGCCAAAAAGAAAACACTTCCATAGCCATAGGATGATACTAGCCCTCTGATCTATAGAGAAACTGCATGGAAACCTCTATAAATGGGATGGTTGGGAACATTGTATGGCAATGATTTTTGGCCCACAACCTATCTACGTGGTAGCCCTTATAGTCCTTTTTTTTTAAAAGGACTGTACGGCCATACCATAGGATGATCCAAACCGTCCATGTAGGTATTGCCTCTCTATAGGATCGGAGGGTTGAGATCATCCTATAGAAATGATTTTTTCGGCACACCCTATTTACGCCGTGGCACATCACATGGACGGTTTGGATCATCCTATAGTATGTTCCATACAGTACTTTATGAAAAAATACGGGACAATAAGCTCTTACACCATATAAAAACCCCCCCTTTATAAACCCTCGTAAACCCTGAAAGCTAGAGAAATTCCACCATGACTCTAGTTGCAGGCTCCTACGAGAAATTCATCTGGGGCTTCAAGCTCAAAACCCCCAAACACCGAACCCTAGAAACCCCTTCTCAAACCCTAAAACCTCTCTTCTCCTACCCATCCCACCGTGCCCCAATCAAATCCGTCGCCGTCTCCGGCCCCGTCGCAGTCTCCGGCGGAGCCGACGACACAATCAAGATCTACGACATCTCTTCCTCTTCCGAAATCGGAACCCTAACGGACCATAACGGCGCCATTACCGCCCTTTCATTTTACAACCCCTCTCCTTCCCTCTCTTTCCCTCGAAATCTCCTCTCAGGATCCGATGATGGATGCGTATGTATCTATGATGCGGATCCATTTGTTCATCTTAAGACGATCTCTGTACACAAGCGTGGAGTCTCTGATTTGAGTATACATCCGATGGGTAAGCTCGCGTTGTCTGTGGGGAGGGATTCGTGTTTGGGAATGTTGAATTTGGTGAGAGGGAAGAGGAGTTTCTGTTGTAGGTTGGATAAGGAGGCGTCGATCGTGAAATTTGATTTGGAAGGGAAGAGGTTTTTTATGGGGACAGAGGAGAAGGTTTCAGTGCATGATTCTGAGGACGCGAGGTTGGTTTTTGAAATGGAGAATCAGAAGAGAGTTCTATGTGTTGCGCCTGGAGAGGTTAGGGTCTTAATATCCCATTCTCCACTATTTCAGCTATAATTGTAGGGATTGTTATTGCTTGTTTTGTTGATTCTAGTTGCATATTTTGTAAGAAAATCTTATGTTTGAGGAAAGTGGGATCGTTACGAACCCGAATAAGTTCGTAACTGATTTAATCAGTCCTCCTTTGTGCACAAGACACACTTTCTCAAACAAGTTTTCTTCATTGATTTAAGAAAGCAAGCGTACATATTATTTATAGAAAAACCCTAATCTAGATAACCCTAATGTCTAAAAGTCCTACCCAAATCAAGCAGCAATGACAGCAATCTCTATAAACAACAAAATCAGAACTAATTTGTTTTACTCCAAGTGGGACCCATAAAGGACGTAACAGGGATTTAGAGGGTGTTTGATGGAGAATCAGAAGAGAGTTCTATGTGTCCCTAGCCTACTAGGTCGTGTTTGTTTTGGGTTTTGATAGCAATTGTGAACCCTGTGTTTTGGATCTTGGTAATGAGTCCAAAACCGATTATTGGATTCAAAAGTAAACGTAAATTTGAGTCCAATAGTCAGTTTTGGACTCACTATTGGTACTCAAAATCCTAAACTAACAGGGTCTTAATGTCCCATTCTCCACTATTTTACATATTCTACTTGTTTTTGTTTATTCTAGTTACATATTCTATGAAAAATTAGAAATTTGAGGAAAGTGGGATTTAGAGGGTGTGTGATGGAGAATCAGAAGAGTTCTTTGCGTCGCACCTGGTGAGGTTAGCCTCTTAGGTTGTGTTTTTTCTTTTCTTTTTTGGATTTTGATAACCATTGTAGATCCAAAAACGGTTATTGGACTCAAAATTAAACGTAAATTTGGCTCCAATAACCAGTGTTAGAATCGCAATCGATTCTCAAAATCCAAAACAAACAGGACCTTAATGTCCCATTCTCCACTATTTCGGCTATAATTGTAGGGATTTTTGTTTCTTGTTTTGTTGATTCTAGTTTCATTTTTTGTGAAAAAATAAAATTGAAATTTGAGGATAATGGGATTTAGAGGATGAGTGATTTTGTGAGGTTTAGGATTTGGTTGAGGTGGGTATTCAGTTTAGTAGTAAAAGATGAATTGACCCTTAGAAATGAAAATAAAACAGGAATGCATCCAAGCACCTCAAGATTTTGTTCTTTTCATTGGGTCATGTCATAGAAGAAGGCCGGTATCTCCTTCCGTAAGTCGGTGAAGCCTTTGGTACAATGTTTGTTGATAGTTGAAAGGTAGAAACTCACGTCGCATCTCACGTTTCAAGTCTTCCCAAGTGGTGATAGAGGTTCACCCAATTGACGAAGTTGAAACTTCAAAGTTTTCCACCAAGCTGCGGCTCAACCTCTCAAGCGAAGGGTCACCAATGCAAGCATCTTGTCAGTAGGCATCTCCTTGAGTTCAAGAATGTTGTTGCTATTTGCGCTTCAATCAAGGAACTCCTCCGGCTGAACTCAGCCATGAAATTCCAGAATCTCTCTACCTTGATCCCTGATTCCCATCGAGTATATTCGCCCCAAAGATGCAAACCTACAACCAAAGCTTTGGATAAATCTTACATTAGAAAACAGAGCATCAAATACCACAACTAGAAACAATTGAAATCCAAAAAAAATGGAGGAAGATGACTTTCAGAAGCAATGGAAGAAGGTAGCTGATCCTCCGCCCCCCCCTCTTCCTCCCTCGCCAACAAATTTTAGATAAAATGTGTCAGTGCGCAAACAATTCCATCTGTATCTTCGAGAAGATATTGGAGAGATTTTGAGAAACAACAGCCGAAGGGGTTGATGCTTTCATGGCAGAGAAATTGGTTTCTAGAAACGGAGGGTCGTGGTGGGGGAGCGTCAAGGTGGTTGAATGGAAAGGGAAAGTAGGGAGTGTGGACATGTCTCTTTAGCGGTGTTCCTGTCATCTGCGACAATAAATTATACAAACAAGAAATAGTCTGAAAATGGGGTGTTCGTAGTAAAAAATAAGGGTGCAAGTATCAGCTCCCTTTATCTAATCATTGAAAGCTTAAGAATTTCAAAATTTTAACAGTAAATAAGGGATCTTGCTTGATGAAGAGATTGAACAGTATCATGCCATTCGTATTTAGTGTCACACTTCAAATCATTGTGCTTTACTACTTCTGGTTTGATTAGTTGGGCATGCCTGTATATGTTGTCCGTAATTTCTGAATGCTCCTGCTCTAGCAGTATGTTGTAACCAAAAGAGATTTGAGTTGATAGGTTGAAGTTGGTTAGGGGGTTTCGTGAGTAATTATTTTGGGAATTTTTGAGAAAATGCATCAGCACCTTATCCATTAATGATGCAGTTTCTCAACAAAGCCTTTGTCCCAAACTAGTTGGGGTCGGCTAAATGAATCCTTTAGAAAAAATTCATGAAGAAGGTAAAAGGAATCTACCCGGCTCTAATCCTGGTTCTAGTTGGGTTCTTCTACGTAGATCATTTTCTTCCATTCTATCCTATCCAAGGTCAAGTTCTCTGTTATGTTCCTAGCTATCAAGTCTTTCCTCAATGTTTCTACCCAAGTTGTTTTTGGTCTGCCCCTACCTCTTTTTACTCCATCAATTTGGCACGAGTCGCCTCTTCTCACCGGAGCATCATTAATGAATCCATTAATGATGCAGTATCCTTGATATTTCAAAATAAAGGGCTCTCACCAAAACATTAGCCTCATTTGCTATTCTTTTTTTTTTTTTTGGAATGGTTTAGCCTCATTTGCTATTCTATGAGAATGTTTTCTGTACTGAAAAGAATTGAGAATTTGTTTACTCCTGGTCATCATTAATTATAATTTGAACATTTGAAGAATATGGATCCTATATGATACATGACTACCCAGTTTGGTGAAGAAGTATCTGGGTAGTTCGTACTCAATGAAAGACTGGGTTTCATATTCTTGTTCTCGTGTCTAATTGTGTATGTTTGCTATTTTTCTATGAATGGAATTATGGAACTTATGCTCACACATTACACCTTCCTTTACTTCCTAAATATTGATTAACTTAACAGAGTGGACTCTTATTTACTGGCGGAGAAGATCGCACTGTCACAGCATGGGATACAATGACTGGGAAGGTTGCATATTGTATTGAGGATGCACATTCAGCTCGTGTAAAAGGTCTTGTTGTTCTTGGAAGTAGAAATGGTGGTGACGCCGCTGAATCCCCTTATCTTGTAGCATCTGCATCATCAGACGGGTTTATACGTGTGTGGGATATGCGCATGGCCAAGAAGGAGAATCCAAAACCACTGGTGGAGGCTAATACAAAATCAAGGTTGACTTGTCTTGCAGGATCCTCTGTTAAATGTGAGTCTTTATTTTTATCCGTTTTGTTGCTGTCTCTCTCATCTTTCAACCTCTAATTTCTTGTCCATTATTGAATACTTCAATCATGTTTGGAACACTAGTATACGGCTCTGAATGGTTGTCGGTGCTCTTGCAATCACTTCGACTGTTGCATGTTTTGAAGTATAATCGTAACACAAAGAACTTGAGTGATTTTGATAGGAACACCTCCCCCCCCCCCCCCCCGGACTTAAAAAGAGTTCAATAATTCAATAACAATATAAAAAACTAAATAAAGCTCTTTTAACATCAACAATAGGCCTCATCTTAACTCTTTGATTCTTCGTGGCATCTTGGATAGATCTTGATCTGTAATTTTCCATATTTCTGTTATTAATAAAATTCTTTTTTATGGTCACTTACAAAATACGAGAAAATAAGGAGAAAGTTAAATTAAGGTTTCGTCTTAAATAAGCCATGTCAACCCTTAAGTCATTTGAATTTGCAATCTTTTCAAGTAATGGTGCATCCGTGTACACCAAAAGAGACGTGTTATCATGTGTCTTCATGAAATATCTAGTACACCACTCAGTTGTTGATTTATTTTTTTCTCAGTTATGTAGTTCTACAGTATCCGCCAGTTTTTTTCATGGTTCTGGATCCCAGTTTATTTATTTGAACTATTATGTATATATCTCGTCTCTTAACTGAATCTTTCTTAATCTTCAGTAGTATTGCTTTATGCAATTGTAGATTTTAATGATTTTTTTCTTCTCAGCTTTCAGGAAACCTGTTGTTGGAAATGGCATCCAGGGTAAAGTGCAGGACGTTGCACTTGAAGAAGATTTGTAAACAAAGACAAATCTAACTGTTAGTCCAGAACTAACTCGGCGAAGAGCTGCCAACAACAGTGGCAGGTAGGCAGGAAGAGAAAAAACAATTCTTTTGTAGCAGTAATACTTTTGAGTAGTCTTCCTAAGGTACTACCTGCAAGGAGAGTTTCGCTACTGGGAATACGAGCGGTAAGTAACTATCAAACGGAACGGAAGAAGAAACCAAAGTCAGACTTAACAAGAGAGTGTTATTCACATTTATTTATGATCAGGACAAATCTGTGTTGTTGTTTTTTCTTTTGTTTATTTATTTACTCAACGATATGATATGGTGTTGCCTAAATGGTGCTTTTGGATTGCCCAAATCAGGAATCAGAATTGGAATCCTATTCCCCCCTCCCATACTCTTCTTTATTTATTTTTTATACTATTCCACATGGCTCTTTAAACTTTTGAGGCTGTTAAAATTGCAATGTCCAAGTTAAAATAAATAGGAGTGTCGTTATTAAACAGCAGTGGATGTCATCTCCCTAATTGAAAATATTAAACTGATTGAAACAATATCTGCCACAAGGAGGTGATTAACAAACTTTCAGCTCTATTAGAAAACTGTGGTAAATGAATGTATTCAATACAAGTCATTACAAAACCTTAAAGGTCGTACATCATCTTCTTCTACTCTTAAAATCCAGAAGAATGCAGTTTCTTGATCAATCAAAGAA
Organism: Tasmannia lanceolata; assembly: GCF_043159265.1. NCBI lineage: Eukaryota > Viridiplantae > Streptophyta > Magnoliopsida > Canellales > Winteraceae > Tasmannia > Tasmannia lanceolata. Next base: position 61,170,740 of record NW_027518692.1, on the reverse strand, counting down.
CCTTTCTTCTTGTCAGTGATTTTTGTACACACTATAAGAAAACATTTCAGATTCCACTTCTCGCTGCTGTTCGATTATTCCACCCCCTCTCTTTTTCCTTCTGTTGCATTTCCTTTGTTGCTTTGCTAGCATTGCTGACCAGAACTCTCTGAGCCATTCTCCCTCTGCTCCCAAATGAGACTCTCACCTGTTCCATCCCCCCAAGTACACCACCCCTCCTGATATGCTGCCCTGGAGATTTAATATACACCTTCTTTTGAACACTTCTTCTCAGTATACTGTTTATCTTCCTCGCACTTTTTGACCCCTTGGAGGCCCAAGGCACCATCTCTGCCAAGTCTTTTTCTTCCCCATCTGCATCTTCTTTGATAATAGGAATCAATGGTGGAGGTAATGGTGGTGAGCTAGTGGCAGTGTCTGGTAATGGTGGCAGTTGTGCTATGTTCATTGCTGTGGGGAATGGAATTAGTGAGTTCCGTCTAGCAGCAGTAATAACCGGAATCGGAATCGGAATCGGATGTCCTATTGTGCAGATGGATGCTCTGCCCGTCCGCTTTGGGAGTAACTCTTCAGCCATTTCGGGTTTGTTTTCTTTCTGGGTGGAATTGTTCTTGAGAAAGTTGTCTATTGAGGGAGGGAGTTGTGGCTTGTTGCCGTTGTTCTCTGTTAGTGGTCTGATGACATTTACTAGGTCCTTGAGTAAGGTTGGTGCTGGTTCGGTGCCATGCTTAGGGTGCCCGAGTGGCCGCGTTGGTGCGAGTGGCGGAGGCTTCATTGATACTGTATATTGTTGTTCTTGTTGCATTTGCTGCTGTATTTCTGCTAGTTTTGTGTCCACATGTTGCCTTGCTAGTTTTCTTTCTACCATCAATTGGGATTCCAACTCCTTCACCTGCACAAAAATAGAACTTTTGGAGAGCTTTTCATAATTTTTTCAGTTCAGTTAAATTCATGATGAAGTGGCTGTTTTGATTCAATGGTTCTTAAAATAGATACAGAATCATGATTTACTATATGTGATTCATTTCAGGACTGATACTGATGTGTAGGTGAAGAAGTCAATCATTTTTAGTTTTTCTTTATAATACAAACCTTCAATAAATAAAGGAAGCCATACTTATCTTAGATCGGTTGCTATGCTGATACTTAAAAGCAATTGTGGTTCGATAACAAAGGGAAGAAATTTGATATTCAAATGGAGGTTAATGTGAATTAACAATAGTTTTGAATTCAGAAATTTGAGAGCGTCCAAGCGATTTTGCAAATGTGATTTTGCAGCCCCTCCCTCCACCTGCAAGCTTGTCCAGAAATTATACATTTGTTGGAGGCCCATGCTGAAATCCTTCCATCACCTTGGAAGGGAGGTCAGGGTTATGAGCCACCATTCAAAACTTGACTTCAGGATATTCATGGTGTGCCAAAAAACTGAGTTGTTTGTGAATGGCTTGGCAGGATATTCACTTTCCCCTTCAGCCAAAATGTTAAACCATGGGTAGTGCGTAGCCCTGTTTTTCTTCTGATTATTAGACTCAAAATTTGGATTTTTGAGAATTGGATTCCAAAATTGATAATTAGATAAAAAATTAAACACAGTTTCAAGTCCAAGAATCAGTTTTGGAGTCAAAATCAATTCTCAAAATCTGAAACGACCAGGGTATAAAAGATTGCTAGGGCCTACATTATTCATGGGGCAATGATAAATTTGCACCCCATGTAGGATAATTCGCACCCCTCTAGAGGGCAGGGGTACGTGGCAGCCGCAGACTTCAACGTCAATTCACGTTAGAGGGTGAATTATCCTAGAGAGGGTGCAAATTTATCATTGCCTTTTTTCATATTAAATAACAAATATCCCAGAAAAACCATTGTACTTTCACAGTTTTAACTTCACCCCTTTCTAAAATGTTTCAGGCTTTTCTAGTTCAGCTCAACTTTGAAGTATATTTTCAGTAAGGGATTTGATAGGCAATTTTACAGAGAGCCATTTTGCGGCAGACTTTTGCATGAAAAAACAGCCACATAGGCTCACTTTTCAGCTGATTTTGTCTTATTCATTTAATTCATCTGAGGTTGCTGTTCTCCCGTGCAAAAGTCAACCGCGAAATAGGTTTCCACGAAATTGCCTAGCAAATCCTTTCAGTAATAATCAATGGCAAAGTTTTTTATGAGAAATAGGAGGAAAGATCATTCCAAAAACAAAAAAGAAATAAGAGGAAAGGAAAAGGGAAACTTGGTTATTATGTCTTGGGAGCTCAGAGTTCAAAACAGAAAAACATATGCTTCTCATACCTTGTCTTGTAGGGTCTTAGTATTTGCATCTCTGGCCTTCATCTTTGATTCTAGACCATAAATAGTCTCCTCCATTTTCCTAATATACCCATCCTTGCTCTTAATATCTTGCTTTGCCTTCTCAGCCTAACAAATGCAGCAAGAAACAGCTCATTGAAATTGAATAGGGAATTAATGATGAGTAAATAAGTGCTTATAGATTTTACTGTAAAGGTACTTCAATGTTAATAATGTCAATTGATCAAGAATTTCAGTAATGACCAGTGATCACAAACTATAGAACATTTAAAAGTTGTTGTTAAAATCACTAACTGTACCATCTGTTTGTATTTAGAAAGCTCGCTAATGTCGATTTGCTTCTTAGCAGGACCAAGCTCGATTCCCTTCACTCTGCTCGCAAAGTTCAGCGAGCACAGAGTCTCACTTGCATCATTCTCGTTAGGACTGATCTGCACAAACATCAGCGTCTTCGAATCTCCTCCTGAAGAAAATAAAAAATCAGTGTGTTTTATGATCTCAAAAAGATTTCATGAGAAAAAAAAAAGTTTAAAAAAATACCTAGAGAGTCTTGCAGCAAGTGGGTCAGCTTGGAATTCCTACACAAGTTTTGAAGAGATCAAAATTCGATACAAATTAAAGAACCAAACAATGAAAAAGTTCTGTGTCTTAAGAACCTGAAAGGAATATGTGGGCTTTTAGTTGCAAGAGACGATATCACATCACCAAGTGCAGAAAGAGATTTGTTGATGTTCTGTGTTTCCCTTAAACGGTCTCCTTGAACATCTGTCTTCGCTATTCTCTCACTCCCAGCTAGATCAACGAGCCATAACTTACTTCTTGTGCATTCTCCATTCACCAAGTTCTCCCCCTTTACCATTACACAATGAATACTGTGAATCAAAGAGCAACATTCGGAAGTTCAGTAAGTCTCACCAATCCATCATAGCAGGTAAAGTAAAGATGATGAATAAATCCATGTTATTTAGGCCCTATCTGTTTTAGATTTTGAGAAAGAATGTGAGTCCAAAACTGATTATAGGACTCAAAACTTACATTTTGTTTTTAGTCAAATAATCAGTTTTGGACTCATAATCGGTTCCCAAAATCCAAACCAAACAGGGTGTTAGACGCTTAAAGTCACAAAGACAAAGATTCACCAGTGTGATCGACTGCTATGCTCATTTGCATTAGTTGAGCCAACAGCTCTCGCATTGCTGCCCGTCTGTAGAACTTCCCAAACCTCGTTCATGTTGTTCACGTGGGCTTCAATCAGTCCTGGAACATGATGAACTCCTTCCGCCACTTGCCTTATTTCAAGCCTAGCATGACAATTAAAATAATTTGACTGTCATTTATTCTGAAAACTCATCATTTCAAGTTTCTTATATATGTTTCATTGAAGAACTAATGGTCTAGTTTAGTTACCTCTTTGCCGCTACTCCAGACTGAGAAGAAGGAACAAGTAAATCACGTATTTGTTCATTATAGACTTCTAAAACGCTTACTGAAATATCATATCGAAATAGCCCCTGTCGCTCACTGATGATTTGAAACAGTTCCTTGAGAGTCCGATAATTGACTCCACGAGCTTCTTCTGTGCCCTCCATTGTAAATGTTTTTCCACTTCCTGTCTGCCCATAAGCAAATATGCAGACATTGTATCCATCCAAGACCGATGTTGCAAAGGGTGCAGTGTCTTCGAAAACATCAGCTATTCATACAGAAATAAAATATATATATATAAATTTCAAGTTTATTTGCAGATGAATTATATCATATGTTTCTAATTAATTACCTTGATCTGCTTGTGGGCAGAAGACAGAATCAAACTTAAAGACCTTCTTTGGAGCGCCATTGGCTTTCACAGTAAGCTCTCCATCTTTTGCAGCTTCAAAATCAATTGCCATTGAAGCTCCAGCAGCTATTTCTTCTGTGTTCAATGGCCGACATCTGCAAAAAACTCTTATATTTCCTACAACAGAAACACCCATCCAGTTAGCTTCTGAATTTCTAATTTGTTTCAGATTACCTCAGTCAGACATAAAGCTAACCTTTTAGTTCAAGAACCTTATTATAAAGTTCTTTCCGCTCCTTTGCCCCTTCAATGAATTTGAGTTTGAGATCATTGTGTTCCCTTTCTAAATCCACGTGTCGATTCACTGTCCAGAACAAAATATGGGTGTTTTTACGTTCTATTAGTCTCGCCAAGAAGACCAAGTAAGATGTGGATTTAAAGGAAATACTAGAATGTATTGGAACAGAAAAAGATGATTAGATTGACATCTTTACTTGTAGATTGAATGGTGGCTGTCATTTGAGTCACATCTTCGAGACACTTCCTACATTTCGATCCTTCCTCCAGTAGGTTGAGGTGTTGTATCTTCAGGCTCTGTTCAATTTTTTTTACAACCAAGGATAAGAACACATTCAAAGAAATTTCCTACGGTTGGTTTTGTGAGTGCAGTAAAAGAAGAGGGAAAGTAGCCTGGAAAAGTCAATGTGTTGACATATTGTTGTGAGCCAGAGAGTTCAGAATCATACAATGGATTTTAGTACCTTGAATTTCTTACTCAATTCTTGGAGGGAAAAAAACCATCGACTCTTCTCCTTGACTTGTCCCTCTACAGCATAAGCTGAGAAAAGAGGACAGTTAAAATTGAATCTTACACCAGTACTTATTATGTAAGCAATATTTTGAGGGAATAATTTATGTACCTAAGGAGCCGACGTGCATGGATTTGCGCATGAGCTCATTTTGAAGCTCCTGTAGAGACTTCCAAGCTTCATGGCATTCTTTACTCTTTAATTCATTCTCCCTCCTAAATTCATCCAGTGTTCTTTTGGTTTCTGTTTGCTCCTTATACAACAAATCATAATCCCTTTTCAGCTTCCAAACTTCTCTTTTCGAGCTGCAGTTACAGTCATTACATTCTTCCTGTAGAATTTCTCCATTGCATGAAAAAAAAATCCACAATTGTTTATTGATAATTTCAACAAATTAAATTCATTTCGTAGAGATAATTACTTCCATCAGTTCTTGCCCTCTCATCTGGGGCCTTTCTTCCTCTCTTCCCTGAACCAGTGTGATGCTTTGAGCTGCCTGTTTTTGAAATTTCTTGCCTAATGCACAAATTTGCCAGATGTTTGTGAGATATTGAATCTTGCTGCAAATCTCGTGCTTTTAATTGTGGGGAAAGTTTGTCTCTTCGGATCCTCACTAAAGAAAATTTGTATATAATTTTATATGCATCATAGTCTTTTTTTCATATAATCTTATATGCATATAATGGCTATAATACCTTTATATCTATCTTAATTACTGGATTCCAAAGTAGCATTAATGTCCCATTTGCAAATAAGATTAACTTAAAATATAAATTCGACAAAAAAAAAAAGATTAACTTAAAATAATCTTATGGAAGCAAATAAAATTTAAGTCTCTTTGGATCCCTCCTAAAGATAATTTTATATGCATATAGTCTTATTTGCATATAATCTTATATGGCATATAATGGCTATATCTATCTTAATTACTGGATTCCAAAGTAGCATTAATGTACCATTTGCACATAAGATTAACATAAAATAATCATATTTGCAAATAAGGACAGATTTTGGAGGTATCCAAAGAGGCTTTAAGTTTTCAATAACATTTTTGTATCCATTTTAAATGTCAAGTGAATCAATTGAAATGTACCTGTTGATGAATCCTTGCGTATTGAAATGCCGCACGCAAGGGGATTTCCAATTACTCCTTGGAATCTTATGGATAACCCCTCTTCTCCATTAACAAAAGCTTTCAGATCAGATAAAACAAGAGGATGATTAGAACCCACTTTAGCATAGATGTCTATGCTAGAAACAACCTGCAAAAACATCAAGAAAATTAATGAACAAATAGATGATGAAACTACTACAAGTGTACTATTTTGCGTATAAAAAAGTAGTTATGATTTTGTTTGAATCTTGGATTCTCACCTTCTCTTCCTGTATAAAGACATCAAATACTCTCATTCCCATAGGTCCGTTTGTGAATATTATCTCCGCGAGGTGCAGGTCGATAATATAATTCCCAGCTTCTAGGGTTTGAATTTTATACGAAAAGTTCCCAAATCGAGCGGTTTGATACAATTCATGACCTTCACCGTCTCCAATCTTCACTTCTGTTCTTACAACATCACCACCTGTGAAAAAACCATCCTTTTGAAAATCGACCCCGCAATAAGCTACAGCCCTATCTACTCCCCCAACATTTATACTTAATACTGGTTGAGAATTTTCCATAATCTCATCTATTTTTGTCTCATGGACGACATTCGATATTGTTTGAAGCTCGAGCGAAGCTTCCATGTACCCATTTTCATTTGAAGCTTGTGCAGCTAAATTGTATACGATATCTAAACCATCAATTCCATTTTCTAGTGAGAGCTCAACAGAGGAAATCAGTTTTCTTCGAAAGGATTTCGTAATCAAATCTGGTGTTTCTTCTAAGTTACTGCAAGGGATGTCAGGTGATCCAGCACATATAACCAGATCTGGCGATGTTAGCGAAAATCCCAACACGGACGGAGCTGAAAACAGTACAGGAACCAAATTAGTAAATCCTGATGAGATATTTTAAAAAATGATTTGATGTTTATTGCACTAAACAGTAAAAACTAAAAAGATTAAGAAATTACAGTTGTTCGTTTCGTCGGGATCACTAGTCCTTGCCATTTCCTCAATTTCCAAGCTCTTCATTTGCCAAGAAACATCTGTAAATAAAAATGAGTCAAATCATCAAAAAACCCATATGGCAAATGTAATAAAAAAAACAATACAAAAAAATGGCGAAAAGATCAATCAAATTACGGTTTGTCGTCTCATTGGTTTTGCCCACTGTTTCTGTTCCCAAGTGTTGTTCTTGCCACGAAACATCTGCAAAGAGATGCTGGTCAAATCATCAAAACCCTAGATGGAAAATTGTAACATTATTGATTTATCAAAAATTCACAAAAAGATCAATAAAACTACTATGGATTGCTTTGCCGGGCGATTCAGATCCGCGTTCTTGCCAACAAGAATCTGTCAAAGAATGTGAAATCATCAGACAATTCAGATGAAAGAAGTGAAAAGATTTAGGATTTGTTGCAAAAAAATGGCCTAAAGAGGAGCTAGGTTACGTTTTTCTGCTCTCTCCATTTTGGGCTGTTCTTGCCAAGACACGTCTGTCAAAAGAAGTGGGTCTTGCCACAGATCTTCCATTGATGATGAGAATTCAATCAGAGGGCAATTTTTTTGAAAAAAAGTAGACCGTTGAATCTTGGAAAGAGGGGCTTTAGAAAGAAACTTTCCTTTGAGTGGGGGCGAAAGATTTCTTGAAACGGTCGAGATCGTAAAACATTCACTCATCCGTTATGCGGAGAAGAGACCGTTAGAATTTTGAAATTTGAATTTTTACCGGTCGAATAAAATGAAAAGCTCTAATTTGAAACTTTATGGTGGGGTTGGTTCACATGATTCGCCCACTAATCCAGATGAAATAGTAAATGGCCAAAATGCCCTCACGCAGTGAACATTTTTAAGAAGTGCTCGTGTCTTCTTGTACGTTCAATCCAATTCTTATCATGCATGAAGATGTTGGATAATCCTGACCTTACCTGTATTATCGAATAATCCAGACCGTCCATACGGTGCAATATGGGTAAAACAACTGATACGATCATTTAAGCTGTGGTTGGGCTAAAAATTACTGATATGTGCCTACCATGTTTTGGTAATTGCACTAAACTATCCTTGTCTTTTATTTTCGAAAACACTACCAAAAAGGGATTTCGTTTTGCAAATAAAGACGAAAGTGAAATTCATCTAAAGTTACAAAAATAAAAGTTAAGAACTTGACAAAAAATAATCCTAAAATATAAATCCCGTTGACATGTACTGTCTTTAAATCGTTCATAGCTTCCTCAAGATCATGTTCAAATCACGTGATCTTCTGCTCGTTATATAAGTAATTGAAAAGTCTTTCTAATGATACCAAAATCAAGCCAGAAGAATAAGATTTAATGTCTAAAAAGTAGGTTAAAAATAAGATGACGAAAATAATACTTTCGTAAAAGACACTTGTCATATCTTATTAGGGAGTCGATTTAAGATATTTGGGGAGTCTAGAATGTGTTGATGGAATTTTTAGTAAAAATATATACATTCGTAAAAGGCACTCCCCATGTGTCTTTCTCCGGGAGAGAGAAAGACACATGGGGAGTCGATTTAAGATATTTGGGGATTGATATATCACTGCCCTTTATTTATTGTAAATAACAAACCTCACCTTCTTGGTGATTTTTGTTTGCATCTACTTTCTACTTTCGTATATGATCATAACCATTGATTTGAATCGCACCATTGAGAACACCTTGATCAAATGGGCCTTGAATTTGACGGATTAGACCAAGGCCATGCGGTCTTCTTAAGATAAAATGGACAAACTTGATTTTACATACATGCCCACCTGTCCCCTTGTAGGACCCAAAAGTTACCTTTTACCATTAATGGTAAGCGTGACTTTCATGGGTTATTCTCTTCCTAAAGATTATACACTTATAAATGGGTAACTCGTGCACTCGTGCCCAGACGCGACAAAATGGCACCCGTACCCCGGGTACCCCCGGCCTGTAGCAAACTTTGCGGGTACGGGTACCAATTTTGTTACCCCCCAAAATAAAGACCCGCACCCGGCCCGCACCCGTGACCATCAGGTGGCTCTGGGTCGGGCCCTAGTTCCCGCGGGTTACCCGTCAAAACTAGGATTAGGTTTTTTCTTGGTTTTCATTCACTAAAGACTAAACAGTAATATCGATTCAAGCAGATTTCAAGCTGAATTTCAAGCTGATTTGGCACAAAGCCCAATCGTAATTTCAAGCAGATTTTGCTACATGCTGAATTTCAAGCTCTCATCTCCAATTTTTTTGTGGACAAGTCTGGTGCAAGATTTAGGGTGGTCTGGAATAATTTATGTAGACAATAGTAGCTAGAAAACTGGTGGACTTGGCTCGCACGAGTGATATCTTGTCTTTCTGCATCCATGAGTGGAATCCTTCTATTACATACAGTCCTTGACTGGGGCTAAGTTTACTAGAATGTGTTTATGGAATTTTTAGTAAAAATATAGTCAGGCTTCTTTATAATTCAAGATCTGCATGTTTGATAATGTAATAATTGAGTGGTATCTATCACGAAGTCTCCATGGTTATTTGATGCTCTTTTCGGGATCATTTGCTCCTTAGCAAGTACTAACATTTCCGGTGGCTGGTGGCATTGAAAATCATGGGCTGCTGGGAAATAGCAAAGTAGAGACTGTTATTTCCATGTTCAGGATTGTTGATTGAGAAGTTTAGATATTCAAGGAGTTTGTGATGTTATCTATGGAAATTACTGAATTAATCGCTGCACTTGCCTTTATTTTCTATTGGATTATGGTCCATAGAAAATGAAATCGTCGTTGCCGCAAAAGGTTTTTTTGTTAAAAAAAAATTAAATATATATTTGCTAGGTTACCTGCAGGTTGGGTCTGGGTTACTGAAAAGCCTACCCATAGAACTGCGGGTATTTTTTACGCGTACCCGGTGGGTACGTACCCGCGCGGGTTACCCGTTTGCCGGGTCTACTCGTGCCCCCTAGTATGATCCTCACTCTCTGAAATATTACCTGTAAAATGGATGGCTTAGAAAATTTTGAAAAAAAAATGATGATACCAACAAATGAAGAAATATTTTTCCGGCTAGATTTATCTACAGTGGAACCAACAACTGAGATTTAAATCATGCTCTCTCTCTCTCTCTCTCTCTCCAAACCTTTCAATGAGGCCCAATACCTAGCTTTGAACAAGGTAGGCCCTACCATACTTTGGAAATAAAAAATACGTGCACCAACATGCGGAAACCATATAAAGTGTGTATTTTTTTTAAAATCACTTAGGCCCACCGTGTTTGAAGATCCAAAACGTTCATTTGTTGGGGCCCAACATAAATAGTCCTTGCCCATAAAATCATCTCCAAAGGATGATCCTAACTATCTGATGATCTACTATGATCTACTGACAGACTAAACCTCTATAGATTGGAGAGTTGGGATCATTCTATAGAGATGATTTTTGGGGAAAGGCCTCTTACATCGGGGCCCAACAAATGATTGGTTTGGACCTTCGAACAAGGTGTTTTCTAATAAATCAACATTATATGGTGTCCATACGTGGGTGCATGTATTTTTGGGCCTACCTTATTCGAAGATTCAAAACGTCCAGTTGTTGGGCCCAGCGCTATAAGCGTCTTATGTCACCTCCCCGCATTAAATCATCCAAAAATGTTGCTTCCATTGAACTTTTTACTTATGCTGGTCGTTGAAATATGAACTAGGATCTCAGACAGCGGGCGGTAAACTGTGCTGAGCTGGCTCCCATAAGAGATGACTCGTGGCCTGCTTACACAGAAAAGCGTAAGAGAAACTGCCGGAATTTGGACTCCGGTGGACCCTCCGATGCCTTGGTCAGTATGGGCAGCAGTAAAACTTGAGTTCTCTTGAGGGCTAAGGAATAATGGAAATGACTGAACGGCGCGCGCATACCTTTAGTTTTGGCCCTCCTTTTGTAGAGTAGGAGATTTTATATGGTGAATGCTCATGTAGTTCGGTATTGGAGTTACCGCCCTTGATATTTGATCCCACAGCAGCACAATTTTTATGGTGTGCTGATGGATCAAATATCAAGGGTGGTACTTCTATCGTACCACCAAGACCGACTTAGATGCACATATAATTTCTTTGTAGATTAGACTCATTTAGAAAAGATTCTCTGGGACTTTCTCGTGATTGGTTGTGAATTCAGCTTGTAGTTTAATGGTTTCCATGGCTTATGGAAGTGGTGTGGAATTACCCCTTTATCTTCTCCAACCTCTTGGTCTCCGCAACAACTTAGCATGCATTTCCATGTAAGTAGAAGCGTATCATATAAAATCTTTTAAAATAATAAGTAGGCTTTAGACATTATAAACTTGTGAGTTTTTAAATGGTGTAAGCCCCCGGTTTTTTGAAAAACACTGTATCATACTATAGGATGATTCAAACCGTCCATGTGATGTGCCATGGCGTAAATAGGTTGTGCCCAAACAATCATTTATATAGGGTGATCCCAACCGTAAATAGGTTGTGCATATTATGAAGACTCTATAGATAGGAGGGCCGGGATCATCCTATGGAAATGATTTTTGGGGAACAACTTATTTACGTTGTGTTCCATCACAATGACGGTTTGGATCATCCTATATTGTGGTCCGTACAGTACTTTTTCAGTACTTTTTGAAAAATACGGGACTATAAGGGCTAACACCATATAAAATCTCAAAAACTTATAAGTTAAGGGTTGGGATTTGGTGGAGGCTTTTGTATCTTAATCCTGTGGTCGTAAGTTATTTCCTAGGTTGCCTATGAAAGATAAAACCTTTTAAGTTACGTGGAGTCCTTATTTGTAATTTTGTGGAAAATGACCAAAGCCTAGTTTATAAAGATGGATTTGTTGGGTAATGGGAATTTTGTCCGTCTACTGAATTCACGTCTGGTGGGCCATTTTCACTTTCAGTTGAGTAGTTAAGATCATTGACATTGGACAATGATAAATTCCCACCCCCTTAGGATAATTCGCACCCCTTTAAAGGAGGGTACGTGGCAGACTTTAAAGCTTTTTAACGGCAATTCACGTTCAAGTGGTGCGAATTATCCTACAGCGGGTGCGGATTTATCATTGCCCACAGGCTATCCATTATGGAACTCTCTGTCTCACGTTCATTTCTTCGGAAGAAGACTTTCTCTCTTCTCAGTTGTCTCGTTCCCCAGCAAGGAATGTAAAGAGAAATCCCTTCCGTGTTCTTCTGATGGTATTCAATTGTATTTACTTTCCCATTTTGTGAGTTAGAATTTGAATTTGACGGATTGGATTGGAAATTCATTTTGGAAATGGTGCTTCGATCTTGATTTAAGCACTAGGGCTTAAAACTCTTGAAACTTATCGGATTTTAGGGCACCATATATTCATGGATATTTATGGTTGAGGGGAATTGGTGTTAAGAATTAGGTTTTTGTGATGATGGAGTAATTCAACCTGGTATAGTCATTATTATCATTCCAAAAAAAAATCATCATGATGGATATGGAGGTGAGGAGTACATCTGGAGCTGGTGGAGGAACTCCACCTGTTCCTGTCAATTTGAGGCGATCGAAAGGTACTAATTTCTCCATTGATACTGTATCATGATTCTGTATTCCTTTGTGTTTTGTATTACAAAATTGTTTATATGTGCACTTCTTTAGCCAAAAACTCATAAAGAAAACATCAATGAACACTAATACTGGTTAGAAACTTTAAACAACCAGAAAACACATGCTATTGACTTGTAGAGCTTGAATTGCAACTAAGAATGATTTTTGGAGGGTTTTTGAAATTGAGAATAATAAAATTCAGTGTTTTTTTAATGTCCATTTCTTCTTCTTTTTTTCTCATTAGATTTTTAATTTATTTCTGGTTGCTATAAGCCTATAACTAGTTGCATATTGCTTCTCTCTGTCACGTGCTGCTGGCTCCTCCTATTTCAAATATTTAGAAACTTGAAATTTGATTAGGACTCATCGTGGACCTAAGTTGAATATACTTGAAACCCAATTTAGGACCTTATTTTTTTCTTCTTTAAAATGCATATGTATTGTCTATCTCTGATAAATAACGTTGTAATGACAAAGCAAGTCAATACAACAGAAACTAAATCAAGTCAAGATCAAGTTGAGTTCGACCCAAAAGTCTCGATCTTGGTTGATTACTTAATTCTTGTTTAAAATGCTTATTCTTTTCTTTCTTTTGGTGATAAATAGCATTTTAGTGAAAATCCCGTTAATAAAACAGAAACTAACTTGAGTTATAGCATGATACTCTGACACATTGCGGTTGATGGATGAAATATGAAAAACAAAACAGTTAAATTGTGGATTTCATTGATGGTTAAAGAAATCTACAAGGCCATAAATTCATTTGATCACATTGAATGTGTTGCCTTGCACAAACAGTTCGGAAATGGAATTATAGGTTATTGGGCCTTCCAGCAGTGATCAAATTTTCACTTCATTATAGCCTCTAGAGCCAACCTGTCCTGTGAACGCCATACTAACTCTTCATTATAATTTCTATTGATGGCCCAAGCTCTCCTGTTGTAGGCACTCGCCTAAGACGTAGACTGGGAGTATCAACCACTTAGAGATGTGGGGGTTTGTTTAGATCAGGTGTATCATTTCATTTCCTACTAGTGAGTTTCGTAAATAGAAATAAAATATTATATCTACTTAACCGAGTAAAATTTTCAACTATATCTTGTTATAACCGTATTATTACTTAAGAAAACTAAAATTAAAAATGATTAAATATTTTGGCAAATCCACGGATCGTTCTTTTTTAGGTTTGCTGAATCTGACACTTGATACCCGTGTCAGATTCCGACACTCGTATCCATACTGATGCAACTTATTTGTTTTAATAGCTAACATAGTGTAAGATTATGTAGACTCACGAAGAGGCATTGGAACCTGGGGTTAGGCGTTCCATGACTCCATAGGTTTTGGCCTATAGTTAGGCCTTTAGACAGCCAATATATGTGTTTGCATTCCACTTTATACTCTCTCTCTCTCTCTCTCTTCTCCTTGTCCCTTCGTCTCTCTTCTTCTTTATTTTTCATTTCAACCCTCTGAACAAGAGGGGATCCCCTCTGTGGTTGAATCTCGTGCACTCCATAGGGTGTGCGAACGCGGGAGTTGCTAAAAATCAGGGAGAAAAGACCAATGAAATGGTGACTGTTCGTCGCATTTCCATGTATGTTCCCACGTATGCAACTTCTTATCCCGGACACACCTGCATATGTGGACCTACGGTAATCAGTCGTTTCTCTTGTGTGTTCTTGTTTGCTGCCCACGCTTCTTATCAATTGCACCATTCCTCATTCCCTGTTTATCACATATGCTATTTTGCTTCACTACATTTCCGCTTCCTAATGCCTAAACAACCATAATTTTACATAATAACTCCCATTCTCTAGTAGAGACCGGTGTAAGGTGAGAGGAATTGGTGCCTAACACCTTCCAATTCTGCAAACGGATCATGGAACCGATTTTGGGAAAGTGGAACGGTGCCATAGCATAGTCTATACAGGTCCTAGGCCCTATCCTAGGTGGCGACTCTATTCCTTCTGCATGGAATCTAGTCTTGTCCCTATTCCAAGGAGTTTGACGAATCGAAGGAGGCTCAACCCTCCGCATAACAACTTAGAATTCCACTTAAAGAAAGCATCGCCTTGATGGAGATCTGCCCCTACGGTAGTGGGTGTCCACACCTGCATGGACTGATATTTTCTGGTGTGACCTTTAAGTGCACACATTATTTACTTAATTAGTTTAAAGAATGTCTATAGGCCAAAAGTATACAATGAAAACACTTATATTTTCTGGATTGACCTTTCAATTGATTACAAAATGTATTTGTCATATTGTTCAAACCTGTGACGTGGGCTTAACTTGTACTGGAATCAAGTTTAGGTTGAAACTGATATGTATCAGCTGTTACACACCAGTTCAGTCTAGGGTACTTGAAAATTCAAACTGCTAATAGACTCTCAAATGTTTCCTAAGTTTTGGCTGAACATTCATCTTCAGCCGAAAAGTTACAGCTATTGAAGGTGCCATGTGCAACTTGTCACAACCTAGACTGGTTTGAGTGGAAGCCACTCACACCTATGTTTCCTTCACGTTGGAGCTCAAAATAAATGTGGAATCCTACTTTGAGTATTCCTTTAACGATCAAACTGCAAAAACATGGATTTAAGTGTGTATGATTGTATTATTTTATCTACTTCATAGTTCATAGTTGATTGTAATCATATACTTGATAGGTGATACTTGATAGCTGATAATAGCCGATTCCAGTGTGTCACTGTCAATTGATAAACTTTCCCATTGCTGCAACATGTCACTTGAGCATTAGTAAGACAATTAATACTAGTATACAACAAATTGGCAATCTAATAATCACACAACATCACCAGCCATGTCCAGTAAAAAAAAATTCAAATTTCTTCAACGATTTATGTTTTTTCTGATTTTTTTTTGTAGCTCCATCAAATAATATGGAATGCTTTCGTCTAAACTGATACATATTGTGAAAAGTATTGGTTTTGGCCCCGGCTGAGTTGACCCCGGAAACCATTATTATATCTTTGATTGACCTTGTGAATCTAAATTGGAGGAAAACTTAATATTGTGCTGAAATGGATCTTAATATGTTGGTTTTGCAGCTTATTATAGGTTTACCCAGCAGAATCTCCCTGCTTGTAAACCTGTTTTGACGCCAGGATGGGTGAGCTAATGACTATTATGAGTTTAATATTTTTGCTCCACTGTCCACCTCATTTGTTTGTATACTTATTGATATTTTATGTTGCCTTTCACAGGTGATCTCTATATTTTTGTTGACAGGGGTTATTTTTATGCCTATTGGGCTTATTGCTCTTCATGCTTCACAGAGTGTAATATCCCCACCATGTTATTCCTACTGCATTATTCATCTGACCCACATGATATTCTTTTTCTTCACTAGCATAAACCTGTTACATTGGGAGTTGATTATGGGCAAGGTTGTTTTTAATTTACAATATATTTTTCAGGTTGTGGAAATTGTGTACCGGTATGACACTGAATGCATACCCGAGTCATTTAGAAGCAACAAAGTGGCCTACATCAAAGACAGCTCAATTTCTAAGAACTGCAATCAAACCTTAAAGGTGATTCTGTTCTTCCCATTAATCTTGTTTTCCTATCCGGATTTCATTTTCCATATGAGCACAATCAATGGTTACTTTTTTTAGATGTGATCGCTTTGCACTTTATATTAATTTCTAAATACCTTTGTTTTGTTGTTGTTTTAGATTCCAAAAAAAAAAGATTTTTTCTAAATACCTTATTTAGTTGTTGTTTTAGATTCCAAAAAAAAAGGATTTTTTATCACTGGTTATAATGATTCATTTTCTTTCTGATGCAAACAAAGGTGATTTTTTTTCAAATAATAAAAAGAATAAAAGTTGGAAACTACCCAAATCTTCCTCCAGTTTTTATTCCTAGAATCTTTTATTTAATATAAACTATCCATTCATCAAGTTCACTATCTTCAGATATATTTTTTTTAACAATAAAATGAGTTTTAGGTCTATTCACAGTTTTGAGGATCCAATTAGATGGACTACATCCTTTTGAATCTTCTACCATTTCCTTGAAAATATGGATCTTTGCATTTATCTGAAGTATATTTGGAATTTTCTTTTTCCGAGTTTAATTTTTCTCTGGAAATTTAGGTTTAAACTTCAAGTAGACTTTTCTTGAATCTTGATTTTACCTTCATTGAGCTTCCACTGACATATCTCTTGTTTCTTCTTTTGTTGGCTATGCCTTTTTTTGAAACCGTGATAAAACTCTCTTAAGAAAGAAGAAAACAGCATAAAAGTACATGGTGGCAGAGATGCCCCTCAAATAAAAATCCTCTTCCCACTTCCCCATTTGGAATACAGGTCCGCCATATCGTTAGCACTCCGAAGGATTTAGCGAGATACGGATTATACAAGATAAGTCAATAATTTCATTGATTGTTCCAGCAAGCCTCCATCAGCTGACCAACTTCCTCCTAGCCCACAAAATCGCTTTCTTAGAGTCCCCTTCCTCTTCAAGCCTTCAAGCTTTCCTAGGAACTCACGTGCACGAGCAAACAATCTAAGCCTGGTGAGCCCGACATAGCTTCATTAGAATCTTTCCATCTGATCAGCCCAGAAAATGCGGAAGCTATCTCCCCAGGCTGATCCCTAAATACCCCTCCAATGAGAAAGCTATGTCACAATGCTGTCCCCATTCTTAATTCTTTTGGCTTCGCTGCACATCTAACTTCAACTCCAGAAACACTACAAGTTCATGCAAACAGTGTATTGACTTGGAACACCAAGAAAACATAACTTTGTGATTTTGCCAATAACCTTGGCAGAAGCCGTAGTGATGCTCTCTAGTCCCATCAATTTGAGGTTTCAGTCTGCCTTACCATCTTATGTAATTGTAGAACATCGAAAAGTAAAATATGGAAGAAAAAACAGTGTGCCACATGCACATAGAAGATGCTTTCGCGTAGCATATTTAGAAAATCCAATGAAACAAACATTGCTCTGTTACAGTAGGCATATGTATATGATAAAATTCACTTTTGTGTTAACACTTTTTTTTACATAAGGAACAGATAAATAGAATCAACAATGAGAGGGGCAGAGATTGCCCCTCACATAATGGATCTTTACAACAACCCCCTCCTCCCTCCCTCTCTTTTGCCAATACTTAGGATCTCATTCGCCTCTCCTCAGTGTGTACTTGAAAATGTCCCTACCTCTGCATATATCATAAAATTCTCTAATAGTACAAGCCACTTGTTCCAGAATCCCAACTAATGGCATTTTGAGAGTCCCCTTCAATTTGAAGCGTCCCGTCAGAAATTCCCACGGGGCATTACCATTGTGATTTCTGAAAATGCCTCTGATTCCAGCAGGACCTGGGTTTCCAAGCGAGCACCCATAAAAAAATAATTTTATAGTGCCGGATGGCAGTGGAATCCAGGCTGCTGACTTCCTTATTTTAGCTGTGCTGCCAGCAAGAACCTCCTTTCATTTTCTGAAGAAATCAAGAGTGGAGATGCACCAGAGCTCGGTCTTTCCGGACGTCCAACTCACAAGCTGATTTGGGTGCACGAGTAGCAAATCTTCTTTCTTTCCCCATCACCCAGACCTTAGAAGCACGAAGCGGGTGCAGGGGCGGGGAAGCATGGGGTCTAGAAGAGTCTAAGTTTGGGAGCGTCATGCAATATTTTATTTATATATCATTCAAAATTCGTGTACGTAAAAAAAAAATAGTTTCTAACCATTTTCAAATGTATCTTTCAAAATTTAAGTACATAAAAAAGCAGTAATTTCTAACTATCTTCACCATCTTCATTTACGTGCACTTGTTCCTCGCGCCTTTTGAAGATGCACAAGCCTTTATGCTTGCTCCAATGAAGAACTTTGAAGAGTTGGAGAATTTTGATGCAAGGAAGTTAGTGGTGGGACTTACGGAGTAATAGAAGCAGGTGGGAGCGTCTTGAGAGTGATTCCTGTCTTTTCGGGGTCGCGCTCCCTGGAAGTTCGTTCCTAAGAAGGGCCGAATCGAGGTTCCGAGATGGGAGCGGCACCCCGAGGGAAGATTCCTGCTTCTAGGCCCAGATCACTGTGCACAGAACCACTGACCACATAAAATATCTCTTTCAGAGAGAAGGGGTATCCACCAGCCCTGCAATAGCTCCGTTAAGGCCCGAGGGAAACCCATTGAACACCAGACTAGCACAGGACTGATCTGCATACGTGCAATGCAAGATTGCAATGCTAGAAAATGTGGTTGGAAGACTCCTCGTTGCAATTGCAAAGAATACACCTGTTCTCCAGCTTGAAACCTTTAGATTTAAGCAAATCCTAGGTGTTGGTTTGTTAAGAATAGCAATCCACATAAAGCATTGAATAAATGGTATGACTGACTTCCACATCCTTCACTAAAAGGGCTCTTTCATTACCACACCCGAGAGGGATGAGGAAAAAGAACGCCCTTATGCACTCCTATTGTAAACAAACAATCGATGTGGCCCACCTTTGAGTGGAGAGTGCAATGTTGTAGGTGCTACTTCTGTCAGCTGGTAATTTGTCAGTTTTGCTGCAACTGTAAGTTGAGAGGGACTTGTCCACACAACCTTCTCTATCATTTTTGTGAGATGTTGATAGCATCTATCTATATTTCTCATTTTTCGGTCATCTTGTTATCAGCGGGCATTTGCTGCTCTCTTTGGTCTCCACATCTGCA
This sequence comes from Tasmannia lanceolata, assembly GCF_043159265.1. NCBI lineage: Eukaryota > Viridiplantae > Streptophyta > Magnoliopsida > Canellales > Winteraceae > Tasmannia > Tasmannia lanceolata. The sequence continues at coordinate 61,151,480 of NW_027518692.1, read as the reverse complement.
TGTTTATAAATGTGCGAGAACCATAGGTCAGAACCTTGGAGGTGCAGATTAAATGAACTACAATCAACATTCTGCTAAACTTGCTTCTGGATATTTGGAGTCTAAATCTTTATTGTGTTTGCTGGATTGATTTTGGAAATCCCTCCTTCCATTCTCTGTTCTCCACATGTTAGCAGTCTATAAGTCTATGAAAGCTACAATCTTGGAAGTTTGAAAGGGGCGGATTGAATGAACTACAGAACAGTCTGCTAAACGTGCTTCTGGATTTTTCGAGTCCAAGTTTTATTTGATTTTCTGGAACACCAATTAATTTCATGAACTCGCATGGTTTCACCCCCCTAATTGTCAAAGTTTAGACTGCTGTTTGAGAAACACATTTAATAGAGGAACCATGCCTTCTTTTGTAACTTTTCATCCATTTTTTTTTCTAATAAACTGTCACATGCAGAAGAATGGTTAGACATTTTCTATAGAAGGTTTCCTTGTGAATCTTCTTTTAGTCTGGTGTTTGTTTAGGTCTACTTTCGGGAGAAAAATATTTTTATGTTGCAGTCTTCTTTGGTAGCATTTTGTGGTTGATTCTTTGTTCAAATCTCATGTGGATGGCAAATGGAACTGGTTTTTCAGGTGCAAAAACATATGAAAGCTCCAATTCATATTTATTATCAGCTCGATAATTACTACCAGAACCATCGGCGGTAAGGATCTCTTCATTACTCCCCAAAGCTATGTGTATTGTTATTTGGTTGTTTTTACTACTTTTCTTTCAATCCTTTACCACTCTTGCTTTGTCTATTCCTTGTTCTTTGTTGCTGATCTCTTTCCTGGTTTCTTGCACATGCATGCAAACAATATCTGCCTTCAATTTTATATCTTTACATTCTTTTGTTTTCTTTACCTCATTTTTATGATATGCCACATTGCGATCTCAGGCATGAGTGTCGTTAAAAATCCCTATTCATGGATGGGGAATTTTGCGAGCTTTTCTCATGTTCTTATGGTCTGGTAGGAAGTTTTCTAACTTTGCATGATCTAACCTAGCCATCTGTGTTCCCCGGATAGAAAATTGCAGGTTCTTTCACCAGCTTGATTTCTGTAGGAGAAAATCGTTCTAAATATTTTATTTGTTGAAAATTTTATCCTTGTCGAATATTTAAGAAGTTTCTGAATGTTTGTGTAGATATGTTAAAAGCAGAAGCGATCGACAACTTCTGCATGGATTGAATTACAATGCCACAAGCTCCTGCCAACCTGAAGAGTTGAATAATGAGCTCCCCATTGTCCCTTGTGGGTTGATCGCATGGAGTATGTTCAATGACACATATACTTTTTCCCGTGAAACAGCAGAATTAAAGGTTAACAGGAAAAACATTGCTTGGAAGAGTGACCGGGAACACAAATTCGGGAAAGATGTGTATCCCTTTAATTTTCAGAATGGAACTTTGGTTGGTGGTGGAAAGCTCAACCCGAGAGTTCCTGTGAGTATGACTTTGAAAATCTTTTTATGGAACATGTTCTCTTTAGAATTTTGAACTTTTAGAGGAGGTTTTCAAAATTCTTTTGCTCTTTAATATAAAAATGCTCTGGCTCTGTTCATGTCTTTCGAACAAAAGATCGCCACAATTTGAATATGTTGAAACTTGATTAGAATGCTTAGAATTATTTTTGGGTACTTGATCAAGATTTTTCTTGGGCTTTAAAATACTGAGTTACAAGTGTAACTTGACTGGAATCTTGGTTTAGTCGATTCCATAATCCAAGGTTTTCTAGTACTTGATTAGATTTGTAAGAGTTGATTTTCTTTTTTGAAAAGTTGGCTTAGAGGCTAGTTTTATGATGTGGGTAGCATATATGTCCCATGCAGAAAAAAATGCTATTTTCAGACTTTATGTGGAGTCATTTTGAAAGAACTTCCTTCCATATTCTGCCTTTTGTTTTGTCTAAGTTTTTAACATCCTGTGTTCTGTCATTTTGTAACTTATGTTATATTAAATTATTACATTAATTATAACATGGGATTTGCTAGCATCCATCGCAGAAGGCATTTTGCAGATGGCATGTTGCATGTGAGAGCAGCCACATCGGCTCACTTTTCAACAGATTTTGTCTTCATTTATGATGTGGCTGCTCTCACATGCAACAGGCCATCCGCGAAATGCCTTCTGCAATTGGACACTAGCAAATCTCTTATAACATTAATTTATTCCGCCTTTTGTTTTGTGTAAGTTTCTAACATCCTGTGTTCTGATATTTTCTTCTTTCATTTTGTAACTTCTGTTATATTAAATTATAGCTAAACGAGCAGGAGGATCTGATTGTTTGGATGCGTACTGCCGCTCTTCCCAGCTTCCGAAAATTGTATGGTAGAATTGAAGTGGATCTTGAAGCTGATGAATTTATAGCAGTAAAATTTGTTAACAACTACAATAGTTACAGCTTTGGGGGGGAGAAAAAGCTTGTTCTTTCAACCTCAAGCTGGTTGGGAGGAAAGAATGACTTCCTTGGTGTAGCCTATATTGCTGTTGGGTGCTGCTGCATTTTCATCTCCCTTCTGTTTACTCTTCTTCATGTGAAAAATCCGAGGTAAAAATTCCAATTTTTACACAATTTCTAACCTATGCAAAATGGCTCAGAAGTTCATTCCCTTCCATGAATTTTCCCTGCATGGATTCATGTCGACATGGATATGCATGTTGATATGTGTATTGGCTTTTCCTTTTGTAACTTTTCTGATAATTTTTGTATGTTTTCTGTTAGCCATTTGGATTTTTGCAGTACCATTATTATTATCTGTTTTATCATCTTTATTGGTTTTTGTTATTGTTTTTTGTCAAAATATGCTTGTTTGGATATATCTCAACAACTCTAAGTCTCTGTGCTTGTATGGACGTCCTATAAATATGTATACCTACTTCCTGATACATGCTCTGTAAAACGAGGGTGATACCGGCAGATTTTGTTTTGTCATTCTAACATAGTTAAGTGATTAGAATTTTCTAAAGGATTCATTTGCCGACCCCAACTAGTTTGGGACAAAGGCTTAGTTGAGTTGAGTTGAGTTGAGTTGAGTATTCTAACATAGTTAAATGATTCAACTACTCACATATCCAGTGGCACAGATCTAATAGCTAGATGAGTCTATGTACACTCAAGAGGACATTAGATTTCCATAATATATTTAATTATGGGAAAAGGATATCTCGACATCTATTTTTTACCGTTCCACCATCTCTTTCCATATTCTGCCCTGTGTTACGTTGCAACTCTTGCATTATTTGAAGACAACGTTTTTGGAAATAACAGACAAAGACTAAGCAAAGGAACATAACTGAATCGATAATGCCACAACATCACCTAGTCTTTACTCAACCTAGACTATGAATAAAAAACAACCAAAGTAGATGGTCCCACATTTTCTACAAGATATAGGTCTCCTCCACTTACGATTATCTCCAGTCATCCTCCTTTTTTCAGATCCTGAAAACTATAGTAGGAAGGAAAAAGGTTCTGCGACAATTTAATTCTTAAGTAAGACTACTCATAGATTAAAGGGATTTGCTAGCCACCTTCGCAGAAGCTACTTCACGCCCCGTCTTTTGCGTGTGATGACAGCCGCATATGTTGACGTTTGCTTTATTCATTTAATTCATCAGACATGGCTGTCATCACATGCAAAAGACGGGGCACGAAGTAGCTTCTGCGAAGGTGGCAAATCCCTAGATGAAAAATAAAATTAGAAGAAAAAGATGGAACACGAAGAACAAATGATAGTGTAAAAGAGACACCTTAATGGTACCCTTCCCTAAAACATAGGAAAAAAAGTTGTCATCTATTTTCACATTATCATTATTAGGACATTAGAGAAGGGAAATGAAACTGTCAATCTTACCAGACATATGATCTTAGCCTCCTGAATCATAGGTTGGATCGTTTTTGGAGTTTTTTGAATCCTATTTTCTAAGGTTGGGTGAAAATCAATTTCAAATCGGATGTCCATTAGAGTGTATTTGTTTCACTTGTGTTGTACACAGTTAGGGCGTAGGTTTAGAGAGAGAGAGAGAGAAGAATCGTATCTAAACAAAAAGTGGGTAAACGGAATGTTTGTTGTTTTGAGTAGAATTTTTAAATGTTACAAAAATACCCCTCATTAAGAGATGTAAATAAACAAAGATATGAAGGGTATTCCCCATTCAGATCTAGGACACTCCATCGGATCTTGTGGCTACATCTGGGTCACGATCTGAGATAATTTAGATCTTAGGTGCTCAAACCCTGTCCATTTACATTCCGGTCCTTTGGATCCATCGGACTATCATAATCCATTGACAACCCTACTAAATCAATTATTCAAGAGGTGGAAGGAGATGACAAAAAGGCACAGTGAGCAAAAGCGTGAGTACTTGGCCGTTCCACAATGGATCTGGAACTTCACGAGACCATTAAGGCTGCAAGATGCTTATGAAGATCATCAACAACATTAATGTATGGGATCAAAAGATGTGTTAGCTATATAATGGTGCAACTGATAAACCGAAGCAATGTCATGTCTGTGAGAATAAGTCTCGGCTGCAGTGCCCCAAACTTCTTTGGCTGTTCATAAAAGTAACAACCCTCTGTTGATAACTCAGCCGCATTGAATGCAACAACTAAGGCATGACTGAGATTTTCCGACTATTGTTACTCATAGCTGGGATCGTCCTCCTTTGCTTCTTTGATCCGGCCATTGATGTATCTTAATTTGGATCTGCTACCGACGAACATCTTTGTTGACTGTGACCGAAGTTAGTCTGTTCCATCAAGCCCAATGTTGACAATATGTACTCCAGGGTAGTCCATGTGACTGCTTCCCTGTGTCTAGTGCTGACTCGAACTAATCACATAACTTCTGGACGAATGTTCTTCAGACATGATCCAAGACTACTATGGATAAATAGAGCTCAAGAAAAACTTATAGCAATTTAAATCCCTCTAATTTTTTATTTTTTAGAAATCAAAATCTTCATAAATCTCACTTGAACTCAATCACAGAATTGGTTAAGAAACATGAAAAATACCTCTTTGGTTGGATATACTCAATTTTCCATGTTCACTTTAAGTCTGAGAGGAGATGAGCCGTATGACTGATGATATCAGCTATACAGCATGTGGAGATGTGATCTAGGTCTCTCAATTCACAATGTTTTGTCTTGAAGTTTCCTTGGAGTCGGGTTATTGAAACATTTATGGCCCGTTTGGATATCAATATTTTAAAATCTTGGATTTCCTCAAAATCCTTGATGGGAGACGAGAGGAGACCGTCCTGTGTTTTCTGATTTCTCGCCCCTCTTTTCGTCGAGCAATAGAGTAGGAGATCGTCCCATGTTTCCAGGTTTTAGAAATCTCAGGATGGGGGAGAGATTTCTAAAACCTGGATTTCTTATTTAAAATCCAGGATAATGGATTGTAAAATCCAGATTTTTACACCGCTTTCAAACAAAAACCTGGATTCTAATATCCATGTATCCAAGCAGCCCCTTAGAGATCTAGTTCCCTCGTATCTAGATCTGATACCCCTCTGATACCATGTAGAGTGATAGGACAAAATGAAAGTAAGAGAAATACGGAGGAGTAGAAGAAGAGAATGTTCGGTACAGAGGAGTATAAGAAAGAGAAGAATTTCGTGAGAATTGGAGCTACACAATTTGTGTAGCCTTCTCTCTTTTATTAACTTGAGTGAGTTCGCTTGATAATGACTTAAATACTCTTCATACAAAAAAATGTATGATAAAAATGACTATTTCAGCACTCTTCTCTAGAAAACCCAAAAATTTAGTCATGGGTCTTACTCAGGTCTGAAATTTTCACCCTTCCTATATTTCACCCAGATATTTCTTCATGAAATCTGAGTGAAAGGGAGTTCTCGAGATTGAGAGGAATGCTAAAATGAAGGGGAGTCACTCTCTTCCTTGGTAATTTGCTCATTGGATTGATGAGATCCATGACCTAGTGGCAGGCTCATCTATCATTTACCAGCACGTCAGAAGATCGGCTAACAGTGATGTTGATAGGCTAGCCAGAGAAGGTGTAGGAAGTCTCCGGATATGTTTTATTTTCTTCCCGCTTGAGAGGTCCAGTGTTATTATAATCTCTGCCATTCGAAAAAAAAAAAGATCTCCTTTTTGTAGAATCTATCAATATCATAGTAATAATTTAAAATAATAGTCCAAAGCTCTGAATAAATCTATCAATATCATTGTAATAAATTGGTTTTCTAATTTACTGTAAACCTTGTAACATAGGTGCCTTCATTTTCTTAAAAGGCTGCCTCACACATGAACAAGGGCTTGAGGTAGGTCATTTTTTATCTTCTTTTTGGGTATTTATATAATCCTATTTTTTGGGTATTATTTATACTCCGGGTATGTTTTTTACTGATTCATACCTTCAAATATCATCATATTTTTGTAAAAAAAATGCCTGTCTTCAGGTGTTTCAAATGTAATGGTAGTATCCATGTAATTTAGCAGTAAATTAGGTCTGGCCAAACTTAAAACACTGAGAAAACACTTCCTGCCTTTCTCTGGATTTTCTTCTTCTGCTAAAATTTCAATCCCCTGCCTTTTTGGGAGATGCAATTAGGTCTGTGTTTTCTTTCTGCTTGCAGGCCTTATGGGGATTCAGCTTACCTACTTTGGAACAGGAATGCAATGCTAATTAGTACTTGATGTTATCTGACACGACTTTTTGGTAAATATCAATAAAGCCTCTTTTCTCATATATATATGTTTTCTTAGGCATGAAAGTGAGAGCAGCCCTCAAGATTCTGAAATCCAAATGACAACCCGTTGATGCGTTTCTTCTGCCAAACACTTGGGTTTTTTCTTTAAAAGTATTGGTTCAGGTATGAACAAAAAATAGCAGAATCCTGGCTCTGCTACCTCTGGTTTTATAACCTTTAATTAAGGGTATTTTGGTGTGTTATGGACGAAGGAATGCTAAACTGGAGGGAGTGTGGATATCATTTCCCTTAAAAAATCATATTAGTAATACCTCTTTGCAACTATGGCTGGCCATTAGTGGGTTTTTAAAACAAGGCCAATACCCAAATAAGATCAGATCCCTGGTCCATGAACACCTTTATGTCCATGTTTGAGGCTAATGTACACGCAAGAATCCATGTATGCATATGTTGGATGTGAAAGAAGGGATAAAGTAGATCGAGAATGAATTTATATTAAGAAGTAGAATGCTAGTTTTCAAATCTCTACTACTTTAGATCAGAGGTGTAAATATAATTGATGTTATCTGGCCATGTCCCATAACTCAGCTTTAGAAAACCTACAAAAGAAACTAAAAAAAAAAAAAACTTGGGAGAACACCAATCATTTCATGTCTTCTTCTATTCCCTCTTCAAGGATGGTATCCAGTTTGGGAGTATTGGATGGTTTTTGTGGAGAAATGAAAAGAGCCGGTGCAACTTCAATCCATGGCTGCACACATCTAGCTCCCTTTGAAACACTCCATGGCTGCACACATCTAGCTCCCTTTGCCCCAATCCATGGCTGCACATATCTCCCTCCATTTGCCATTTTCTTCAAATGGGGATCTTGAAAGATTTATTAGATAACAGAGAGGGTTTGAAACTCGAAAGAAGTCAGGAAAAGAGATTTGGATGAGGGTTTGTCTCTCTCTTTTGGCTCTTTTATTGTTACAGAGCTCTTCAACGAGTTGAAAGAGAGATGGGTGAGACAAGGGAGGGTAGGGAAGGGTCTATATATGGAGAGAAAAGAGAACAAAATAACAAACCGAACGTGGAAAAGGCTTTAAAATAGGATGTTGTGGGCCTGTGTGCAATTCCATGTGTAAATTGTGGGAAACTGAGTTGCATGTGAGGAAAATGAGAGAAAGTAAAGCACGCGGTGGAATCTGTTATGGGGAAAGAGGCTTGCCTAGTTTTCCGGGAAACGAGTGGAGGAGACAGAACTTTTGGGGATGGGGTTTTTACTTGGAAAAGTGATGTGATGCTTGGCTGCATTTTTCCAAGTTCTGTGTTCGAGGCAAAATATAAGTAGGGCCCACCTTTTCTATGATCCAAACCATTCATATACTTTGTAGTGAATTTTGCACGTTACATATGGTGAATTGGCGGAAACGCTTGTGTAGCAAAAAAATACAGAAAACCCACATATTAGGGTCATCTAAACCATTCATTTGTTGCGCTTCATGTAGATTGGCCGTGCCTCAAAGATCTTTCTCATAGGATGACCCTAACCTAGACCTGGCAAACGGCCGGGCCGGGCCGGTTTCGACCAGGCCCGTATGGGTCCAGGTCAAACGGACCGGGTCAAAATGACCCGGAAAATTTTACGGGTCACTATGCTTGGACCCAGACCCGGCCTGTACGGGCCGGGCCGACCGCGGGTAGCCGGATTTCTGACGTATTATGTTTAAGATTTTTTTTTTGTATAGGGATTCGCTAGCCATCTTCCCCGAGCCTACTTTTCGGCTTGTCGCCCATCCTTTGCTGCAAAAATCAGCAAAGTACGATTTGCTCAAAGGTTGCAAGCAATATATAATAATCATGGGAGTACTAAGTTTTAAATGAAAAATTAAGGAAAAATAGAAGCGAAAAATTACCAAAAAAAGGCCCAAAGAGTGTATTAAAATATGACAATTACCAAAAAAACTACAAAGAAAATTAAAAATTTATGACAATTACGGAAAAAAAAAGGCCAAAATAAATCTTTTGTACCTCTCTCGGGTACCCACGGGTCCATCCGGCCCGGCCCAGTACCCGCGGGTCAATTTCAAAAGGGTCACAAGTGGTGACCCGGACCCGGAATTTACGACCGGGCCGGGTGGACCCGCGGGTCCGGGTCACTTTTTGCCATGTCTACCCTAACCCTCTGATCTGTGGATATTTCTATATTACTCCGATCTATAGAGGGTTAGGATCAACCCTCTAACATTCAGATCGGAGGGTTAGGATTAACCTATGGAAATGATTTTTCAGGCATAACCTATTTAGGTTGTGGCCCATCTAATGGATGGTTTGGATCATCCTACGGTGCGGGCCATACGGTACTTTTAATAAAGTGAGGAGTGCCCTCATCAAAATACAATAGTGCTGATAACATTTCCCTATCTAAAACAAGAGGAATGATAGATACAAGGGAGCCCTTGCATAAAGAGCCGCAAAAGGGCTCTTCATTGGATGCACATTATTTTCGTGACATTTTAAAATCGGTTGAAAAAGTAAAATCAGTTACATTTGATGATGTGGATCCAATCAATTGCCCTTTTTTGGCTCTTTATGTAAGAGCTCCCTTGTATCTATCATTGCTCCTAAAACAAATAGGGCCCCAATAGGCTAGGCGGAGAGACTCTGCTCAGTTGATAATGGCATCTGCCTGAAAATTCAACCATGTGTTTACTTTTGAGTCCAGTAATCAGTTTTGGAATCAAAACCAATTTTCAAAATCCAAAACGAACAGGGCCTAAATAAAGGTGGTTTCGTCACTTCACTTTCATTTTTATTATTGTCCTCCTCTTATCCATTGTATGTAGACCTGGCAAACGAGTGGGTCGTGCCGGGTTTCACCCAACACGTACGGGTCTGGGTCTTACGGGCAGGCTCATAGATGACCCGGAATTTTATGGGTCACAATTTGGTGAACCCAGACCCCACCCGTACGGGCCGGGTAGACCGGTGGGTCACCCGGTTTTTTTCTTTTTTCTTTTTGCTGTTTTTATTCCCACACCATCATCCAAACCGTCCATGTGATGGGCCATAACGTAAATAGGTTGTGCCCAAAAACTCATTTCCATAGGATGATCCTAGCCCTATTAGGATCATCCTATGGAAATGATTTTTAGGGAACAACCTATTTAAGTTGTATTCCATCACATGGATGGTTTGGATCATCCAATGATGTGGTTCATACAGTACTTTCTGAAAAAATACGGGACTATAAGGGCTTACACCATATAAAATCTAAATCATTTGGGCTTTTACGGGTACCCGCGGCCAGTTTTGATGTGACCCGTATGGGCCGGGTCAAATTTCAAACAGGTCACTAACTAGTGACCCAGACCCCGTAAATTACGGGCGTGCAGGGTGGACCGGTGGGTCCGGGTCACTTTTTGCCAAGTCTAATTGTATGTCATGTTGGTCTCGTCACTCCCAAATTTAGTTATAGGAAAATGACACTTCGCCTTTAAAATAAATGCAATTTCACTTTGTGATTTCACAGTAAGGGAATTGGAAAAAAAAAAAAAAACTGACAGCCAGGAGTTTTTTTCATGATAAATTAGCATTTCCAAGTGGTGAGAGAGCGTGGGGCCGGTGGGAGGAGAGCGAGAGTTCTCTACACACTAGCTTAAAATACAGTGGGGGCCCACATTGTTTGGGTGATCTAAGCCATCCATTTTAAAGGCTCTCACATAGATAGGGTGTCTACAAAAAATCAGATCCATAGGATCATCCCAACCCTACGATTTGTGGAGGTAAAATGGATGTCTTTAAACCTTCACAAATTAGTCCATTTTTTGCCTCCACAATTCGAATGGTTAGGATGATCCTATGGATCTGATTTTTTGTGGACACCCTATCTATGTGAGGGCATTAAAAATGAATGGTTTGGATCACCCAAATAATGTGGCCCCCACTGTATTTTAAGCTAGTGTGTAGATAACTTATCTACACATATGTGTATGAACCGTTTTCTTTAAAACCTATGGGATAACAAGTTTCTCGTGTGGAAATGACAAGAGGAGATTGGGGGTGCATCGGGTGCCCTAAGGAGAGTGAGAAAAAGAGAGAGAAAGGGAAAAAGAGAAAGGGAGAAGAGGCTTTTTTCTTGTGTACGGATGGTGTTCGGATTTATCTCTCGGATAATCTCTTGTGTACGGTCTTGGGTTTGAGAAGCAAGGAAAGGGTTACTAATTTGTGTGTTTGGGTTTTAATCCATTGTAATCCTTGTATTTTGTTTTTCTCATAATGGAAGATCGTGTCTCTTGCCCATGGAATAGGCTTGGCCGAACCACGTAAATCTTGGTGTTCATCTTATGACTTGGTTTATTTTACTTTTCGTTTAATTTGTGCACGATCGGATCGGATTGCCCAGCAGATTTTCTCAACAGATGGGAAGGAAAGAGAATGACTATTTTCTCTCTTTCTTTCATACTTTTAGACATAACTTCGAGGGTCTAAGCTTTAACAGCAAAAAGAAAGTTATGTTTGATTTAAATGTATGAATCTAAGTTGGTGTGTTGATTCATGAAGTTCCAAAGAATTCAATAGAGGCTAATTTTAAAGGAAAAAGAATCCGAAGATTAGAAGGAAGAAAAATGAGTCCCAACCATCTGCTCATTTTCTTCTTCGTCGGCATCATCATCTCATGATTTTGGAAATGCAGCAATGATAGGCGGTTAACCGAAAACCGTTTATCACCACCACTGCCCAACTCTATGGTGGCTTTTACAATGGCCAACTCTGTGCTAACTTTACTCTTACTACTTTTTTACCAGGTAACCCTTCACAACTAGTCCTTTCCACATGTCCTTCCTTCCATGATTCGAACAAGTGATGTGGTAGTTACTCAAGTTGGGGTACCTCACCAATATGCCTTCGGAGCCTTCAGAGCTAATAGAATGTGACGGGTTAGTCCCATTAAGCTTGTCGCATGTCAGGCTGAGCCCCACCTAGTCCTATACATAGACAGGCCCCCACTTAGGACCGTAAAACCGTACGGATTAGGTCCAATGGGGCTATTCTTCTCGGGGATAGAAACCTTAGATAAGTTGTTCCTCGGATTGACTATCCTGCTTGGATAATGTTATCTTGAAAGAAATCTGGTTTGCTCTTCGAGAACAAGTCCAATAGAATATGAGTCCATAAAACCTTTTTAGCATTAGCTGGGCCTAAGTCCGGCCCATTGATACCCGTACTTGTTTTCCCTCTACAAACGAGCAAAGTTCATAGCCACTTATCTCTAACTACCCTTTTTCGTGGCTCCTTTTTCATCTCGTGCACAATGCGCACCTCAAGGGGTACCACCGTTAGGGTAGGGCTGAGAGCCCCTTCTCCGGCCACATTTCCGGCCGGATTCCGGCCGTGCCGCCTCTTCCACCGCCCGTCCAATCGGATCTTGGCATCCCACCACCATCTTCTCCACCCTTTCCTCCATAAACCCATCGCAAACCCTCTTCTACACCTTTACCTCCATTAAACCCATCTCAAACCCTCTTCTCCACCCTTTCCTCCGTTAAACCCATCTCAAAACCCTAACCCACCCACCCAGATCCGACCTCACCCCATCTTCTTCTCAGCCAAAAATCTGAGCAGAGAGGGTGGGTGGTATTTTCTGAGTGTGAAAGAGAGCTTGGAGGAGGAGGGAAATCCCATTTTCTTTAAGATCTAGTGAAGGAGTGGAGTTTGTTGACGAACTCGGTAAGGCTCACAAGCGTTCTTCTTCTAAAGTTGGGTCTCACCATGAGAGAAGAACATGAAGCATCAGTTCTGGGACCCCTTGAGGATTCGGATGATGAACCTGCACAAAAGAATTTTGGTAACTTGAAGATAAACTGGTCCCCGGGCATTCTGAGAAACTCCAAAGAATTTCTCGTTCAGGCATCTTCTGGATTGTTGGAAACTCTGGATTCCAGCTTACCTGAGCTGCTGGACGAAGAGCAACAGCCATTGACCTTCACTCAGTTCATCCAATACAAGTTAAGTAAAGTAGAATCCCTAAGTGAAAGACTTCTCAAAATCAAAGCCCTTGTTGACAATGAAAATATAGATAACTCCTTGACCTTGAAAGCCAAATTGGACATCCTAAAAGAGATTGATGCCGAGATTTTTCACTCTCCAGCACATTCTATCCTTTCTACTGAGTCCAGTTCCTCATCAAAAAAGAAGAGTAAGAACAAGAAGAGTAGAAAGAAGGCCAAAGCTCTTTTTCAGCAGCAAATTGAAGATGAGGAAGAAATCTTCTCTAGCTATGAAGATAGATTGAAAATCAGTCTGGCTGCTTCTCAAACTGGAAACCCTCCATTTGTTGAGGATTCTGCCATTGCTGTGGAAAAAACCTCCAGTCCAAACCAGGAATCCAACTTCACAATCCACTCCAATGGTTTGGACAAAACCAAATCCAGTTTCATGCATTACCCTTTGGTTATTGCCCAAGATCCTGTTGGTGTTCTTCTTCAATCAGAGCTCCATCAGTCAAAGAATGACCCAACAATAATTGAGAAGCTTCAGGCATTAAATGGCAAAGACAGCTCTTGTACTACCCTCTTAAATGAAAAGGACTCTCCTAGCTCTTCTTCTTGGCTTTGTCCTGTGGATCCAACTTCAAACTTCGTTTTGGGTGATGAGAAGACACTTTTGTTGACAGCTAGTACTCTCCCCTTACACCCTTGCACTGATCCTAAGGCTGCTAGCTTACAACCTAGTACTGGAGCATTAAATTCAGCAGGAGGTACTGATGTTGCCATAACTGCCATGTCTGCTGGTCAAATGAAATCCTACACAGTGCAGAGTACTAGTGCGGTCATTACTGGTTCAGCTTTGAATTCAAAGACTTGCTTGTTAGGTGGACCCTTGGTGAAATCCACCAAAGCTAGTCTAGCTCATGATTCTCAAGGCTGTGCTGGAAAGGGAGGGGAATCAACCCATCTTTCTTCCAGTTTTGAAATCAGTGATAGCACTGCCGCTCTTTACCCGCATTCTTCATATCCCATTGAAAAGGACCTCCATGGTCTTCCTACCATTGCTAATCATGGATCTCCTGTGGATGGCTTTGTTCCCAATCCAGCCACTACCATCCTCGCCCCTGGTAATGATTATCCAGTGATCTCTTCCAACTTCGGTTCAAGCAGAGACCCTCTAGTTTCTCCTGTTATTTGCATTACTGCTCCAAATTCAGCTGGTGTTGGCCCTCTCAAGAACAATGGTGGTCTTTCTGATGCAAAGGCAATAGGGAAGGAGATTTCTTCAGCAAATATAGTTGATCTACTACCAGCTGTAAATCTCCCTTGGAAAAATCTGTTCAATGATCAGAATTCCACTCCTTGCACTGCAAGGCATCCTATCCCAACTAAACTCACAGAAATTTCACCAGCTGAGGAAGAAAAATCAAATCTGGAAATTCTTTTTCAAGATGAAGAGATCCAAAGGTATGAAAATCAGTGGGCAAATTGTCTGGTGGGGTATTTCCTTGGGAGACGGCCATTCTTCTCCACTCTTAAAGATACCCTTTCTAGGAAATGGAACCTTACTGGCCCTCTCCAAGTTGTTTCTCTGCAAAATGGATTCCTTTTGCTAAAAAGTTCTCTTGCTCTGAAGAATGTACTAGAGTCCTGGAAGGCAACAACCTCCATTATGGAGGAAAACCTCTTATATTGCAGAGGTTAGGGCTGGCAATTTCACCCGAAAAAGCGGGGATCCGCCCCGCCCCGCCCCGTTTGGGGAGGGGATTCCCCGATTTGAAAGGGGAAGGGGAAGGGGAAGGGGAATATAAAAATTCCCCGGTGCGGGGAGGGGAAGGGGAAGGGGATGGAGTTGTCCCCGACCCGCCCCGCCCCGCCCCGCCCCGCCCCGCTACGCCCCGCTAATCAATGCCATTTTTTGTAAATTTTTAAGTGTTTTTTTTAAGGAAAACTACTAGAAGCTCTGTGGATCGGCTACAAGATTCCCCCAAACATAAACTTAGCTTGTCTTTTCCTTTTAATTAGCTTCTGAGAGCATTTTGGGAACTATAATAACCTTTTCACAGATGTTGAAATAATAAAGACAAGCTGAGAGCCTGAGACGCTGAGTGTATGCAATTATCAAAAAATCGTAGTGCCAACAGAATTTTAGGGTTGGATTGCAGGTTTAAATTTTCAACAAGAAAAATTTAGCTACTAGAAATTTGTTTCATGTCAGCACTAGACTGAATTGCAGTTAAAGAAATAAGTCATTTGTTGATTTTGTTCTCTTCTCCATTCTCATTTCTCATGCTCATCTGAGGGTTAACATGCTATACAGAATGAACTAATGAACATTATTTTGCGTGTGTGAGCGCCCACTTATGGACTTTTAAAGTTCATTGTGACTACTGAAATAGTTACTTTTTGCACATTGGCTGCCTGTTAATGAAGGTAATCCTGGTGCTCATTTCCTATTTATCATTCCATAATTTATGCAGAAAATTGCTGAAAGATGAGGTCCTGTTGTTATTTATGTTTGTTGTCTCATCCATGCATTTCTTATTTTGTCTATCTGTTTGTTGATCACATGAATAGAATCATAGCATTCATCACAATATTGTCTGTAATGGACGTAGAAGAAAGAAGCTCTGTTTGCTGGTTTGGTTGGGTTCCAAAGAGGGGGCGGGGCGGGGATTTTGTCCCCGAAGGATGCGGGGAGGGGAAGGGGAAGGGGAAGGGGAAGGGGATTAGATATTCCCCGCGGGGAGGGGAGGGGGATTCCCCACCATCCCCGCAGAGGGGAAGGGGAAGGGGAGGGGGAAAATTCCCCGCAGAGGGGAAGGGGAAGGGGACCCCAACATCCGGCCCCGACCCGCCCCGTTGCCACCCCTAGCAGAGGTGGGATTCTGATTCCTTACTTGAAAAGAAAAAATTGCCAGAAATCCCAATTTGGGTTCGTCTTCCTGGGCTTCACCTCAAATTCTGGAACCCTCACTGCTTGAGTAGAATTGGAAGCATGATCGGAAAGCCACTTTACATGGATACCCACACAGCTGAAACTTCAAGACTCCACTATGCAAGAATTTGCATCCAAATTTCAGCTGAGCAAGACCTCCCTGATTCTATAAAGCTTAAAACTTCCTCTGGGGAGATCATTCAAGAAATTGTTTATGATTGGAAGCCCAAGGCATGTTCTAGGTGCAAAGATTTCAGCCATTCTTTGGAGAATTGTACCTTAATTTCTTCTCATGTGGTCCCCAAAAAGGTTTGGAAACCTGTCCAAAAGAGTGTAGTCCCTGAGCAAGCTAAGTCTTCTCCCGAAAATCTTCTTCCTACCTGTAGGAGCTTGCCTCCTAATCAGAAACTTCTCTATAACAGATTTGATGCCCTCTGTGATCAAGGAAATATGGTATCCAAGGGAGAAACCATCACCCCGATTCCCCCTGACGCAATTGACAAAGGCAAAGCAACTGTGATAACAAATGTGATTAATAGTAGTAAGCCCCCATTAGATAGCCCATTATCTAATTCAGCTTCTATTCCCTCTTCTTCCAATGGAGAACCCTGGAATTTAGTCTCAAAAAAGAAAGGGAAGGTTTTACCTTTTGTTCCTCCCCTACCTGGGTTTCGAACTCCACCAGCTTTCAAAGGCCTTATCCCTGGAAGGTTCTGATCCTCAGTGGGCTGTAGCTACTTTTCTCCGGTCCTTGCTTGGTGGGTTGCTATTGTCCCCCCTGCAGTGTGGGAGCTTTGCCCATGTTTCGGGCTTGTCTTGTATCTTGGGGTTTCGCCCTGTTTTGTTGCTTTTGTTTGGCTTGTTGCTTCTTTGTTTTCCCCTTTATGTTAGGGATTGCTCTCTTGCTCCTTGTATATCTTTCGATTTCAATTAATATATCTGGTAGGGGTCCTGCCTAACCCCAGCTTACCCATCAAAAAAAAAAAAAAAAAAAAGAACCACCCACCTACCACACCAACGATTTTTACGTGTCCCATTCAGGAGTTTGTCTCATTATCAAAACATGGTAGTGCAAATAGTAGTCGTAATGTATTTTTTTCATTATTTTTTATTATTTCTCGTGCTCATGCTATGCCCTCTAAAAATTATTTGCATGTAAGTTACAAGAAAATGATACGCAAACATTACTTGTACAAAAAAATACTTTCTTTTATGACTAAATTTCTATGACACAAAAATAAAGGCATAGCCTTACAAAGTAACGTATATAATAGTTATAAGAAATTTACATATATGAGAATTTATACGATAGGTGGCCGTGAAAACACGTGAAGTCTAAAAAAGTAGGTACGACCCACTTTTTTTTATGATCCAAACCGTTCATCTATTTGGTCACATCGTAAATAGGTTGTGCCCCAAAAATCAGTTCCATAGGATGATCCTAACCCTCCGATCTGAACTAATCTGAATATAGATTTCCAAAAATCATTTATGAAATCTTCTACAGATCGGAAGGTTAGGATCATCCTATGGAACTGATTTTTGGGGCACAACCTATTTACGTTGTGCCCAAATAGATGAACAGTTTGGATCATCGAAAAAAGTGGGTTGTACCTACTTTTTTTAGACTTCATGTGTTTTCACGGCCACCCATCATATAAATTCTCTACATATATAACATATTTAATAGATATAAAGAAGTTTATATATAAGATATTTAATAGCTGCGGAGGAATTTTCAATTATAAGACTTTTACTAAATAAAAGAAACTTTACATTTATAAGGTTTTAAATAACCTTGAAGGCTACTCAAGTTTTCCCATTATATATAGTATATATAAGATAAGTGGATTTGCTAGCGTTTATCGCAAAAGGCATTTCACACATAGTCTGTTGCATGTCAAACAGGCCACTTCGTGAATGAAGACAAAAGCCGCAGAAAAGTAAGCCTGTGTGGCCAGTCTGACATGCAACAGATCATCTGCAAAATGCCTTTTGCGATGGACGCTAACAAATCCCATAGGATAATAGGAGGATGCTATATGCATTGATACCCACTTAATACACATAATCTTTATAATTAATCATTATTTGCAAATTAGAAATAATCACATTTGTAAAAAAAAAAAGGTTACAGTGGATTTATATTTATCATTGGATGATAAAGTTGAAAGCATAGTCCCGCCCTAAAAATTGGCGTGGGGACACCCTATGTAAGTTGAAAGCATTTAAATAGACCTTACTATTCCACCGCAGATGGAAGGAAGAGTAACACTCACTCTTTATTTCAATTTTTCAAAACAAACGAACAGAGGGATCGCGAGAAACACGTGTTTGGAGCTGGAATACGCCGTACACCTTTCACAGATTTTTCTGCTCTGCACTCTCGCAAGGAACGATGACATAAGTGTCGGTGTGGTGTACCTCTCTGCCTCTTTGTTTATGACAAGTCATATATCGGCCCCTGGGCCAGCCCCCTCTATGTTATTTATGGCTATACTTTTCCGTTTGGTTGCCAGTATAATTATTGTCCCAGGAAGTTTTAGTAAAATTTTGGTCCCATCCCATGTTTGGTTGCCTTTTAGTACTAGAATTTTTTTAAGCCCACTCTTGTAATGATTGCTTGTGTGGTGAATTTTTTTCTTCCCAACAAGTTTTTTTTTTTTTCCCACCATAATCCGGTCAACCAAACATGGGATTTTTATTTTACCGGGATACTTCTAGGACTTTTTTTTCCTACCATTCTAGGATTTTTTTTCTCCCACCATAGTCCAGTCAACTGGGATTTTTATTTTACCGGGATACTTCTAGGACTTTTTTTTCCCACCATTCAAAGATTTTTTTTCTCCCACATAAATCCTAAAAGAATAAAAAGGAAGAAGATAACCGACCAACGATGGGGAAAGGGAAAACCATCGCCGTGAACCAACCAACGATGGGGTTACCATCACCCAGAGAACCGACCAATGATGGGGAAACCATCGGCCAGTTAGCCGACCAACAATGGGGATACCATCGCCCTGAGAAGATAAGGCATAAAGCCGAAAAAGAAAGATGAATCCGTAAAAGCTGTGCTAAGAACATGAAGAGAAGAACCAACTGAAGAATGAAACTGACACTCGAAGAGTGGTGAAATACCTCAAGGAGAAGATAACATGAAGAAGACGAAGAACAGAATCACCAACAATACTCTTTCTCGGGCGAGACTACATGAGTCCAGAGACAACAAGACTAGAGAAGACTACAAGGAAGACACACCAATGCAACACATGAAAAGTGGATAAGGAGAGAAGAAGACAAGAAGCTAATATGACAAGTCAACAAGAAGACAACACTAACACTCCCCCTCAAGAGAAGACGACAAAAGAAGAACTACATGACAACACTAGACAATACAAAAAACCTGGCAACCAAACAGAGCAACGTTGCCCAAGGAAGTAAAAAGGGCAAATATATCATATCTCTTTATTTATTTATTTTTAGGGATTTGCTAGCGTCCATCGCAAAAGGCATTTCGCAGATGGTCTGTTTAATCTGACAGCAGCCACAGAAGGTCAATTTCCAGCAGATTTTGTCTTTACTAACGAGGTGGCTGCTATAAGATGCAACAGACCATCCTCATAATACCTTTTGCGAGGGACCCTAGCAAATACCTTATTTTTATACTTAATAATTTGCAAGAGAATAAATAATATCTGGAGTTATGGACTCTCTTGTTTTGATGATGGCACTCTCTACATTGCTAAATAATTTATTTATTGGGCCCCAACTTAAATAGGCCGTGCCCCAAAAATCATCTTCTTAGGATCATCTTAACCCTCCGTTCTGCAGAGGTTTAATAATGTGTCGCCCTATGTAGATCATAGGGTTAGGATCATCCCATGGAGATGATTTTCAGCGCACAACCTAATTATGTTGGGGCCCAAGAAATGTATGGTTTGGATCATCCTCAAGAGTGGGCCCTTGTGTATTTTTTATTTTTTTTTGAAAGAGCATGCATATGGAGTCAAATCATGCACCCCTATTTCAAGTTTTCAACCATGGGCATCCCTTTAATGTCCTTACGACGAGATTTTATTAAGATATAAAGCCACTACAAAGGGTGGCCCAGGAAAATATAGGGATGGATTTGATTTATCATTACCTTAAAAAAATACAATGGAGTGGTGCATTTTGGGGGCTGTGGATATCCTCTCTATTTTAAATCGGATATATTATATTAAATCAGTATTAATACATTAAACAATCGGTATATGTGAGATTTTAATATTTCTTTTCTTTCTTATCATAAAAGTGCTCCACTTATACATACACGTGTAATTTCATCTTACCATAAATTTAAGTGGACAGTCAAAATCATTCATTTTCTTTTAGTGGGCAACTTGTGATTTTCGTGGGACCTTGACTACATTCTTTTTCTTTTTTTCCTTCTAACTATCATTAGTGGTCTTTAAGCAACGGTTAAGAACGAGATGCCACCATGTCTCACTAATTTTCTTGCATGAAAAGGAGGAAAAATAATTAAGAAAATGGAATTTGCTTGTATTTAAGGTTGTGTTCTTTACCCCTTCTTGGCCCTGGTTTCTCTCTCTCTCTCTCTCTCTCTCTCTCTGGTTGCTGAGAATTAAAAAAATGAAAATGCGACAAATCTAACCCGTCCGTTCTGCATAGTTTTCCAACCCTCAAGCAGAAACTGGCTTGGATTTGCATGTAATACTCGTGCAAAGTGGAGTCACTCTAAAACCAATTATTGGACTCAAAAGTAATGCGACAAATCTAACCCGGCCCGTTCTGCATAGTTTTCCAACCCTCAAGCAGCAACTGGCTTGGATTTGCATGTAATACTCGTGCAAAGTGGAGTCACTCTAAAACCAATTATTGGACTCAAAATTAAATGTGATTTTAGATTTTGGCAACCGATTTTGTATCCAAAACCAATTATTGACTCAAACGAACAGGCCCTAAGCAATTGGGTTCCACCTGTTATTAGGCTCAAAATTAAGTCCCTATTCGTTTTAGATTGTGACAACCGACGATGACGGCCCCAACTCATTATTGGCTTTTTGGGCCAATAATGAGTTGGGGCCGTCATCGTCGGTTGTCACAATCTGAAACTTACAGGGCCTAAATGTAATTTTAGATTTTGACAACCGACTGTAAGTCCAAAACCAATTATTGGACTGATGCAGCCTTAGCTTTTCATTTCAGCGTGCTGTTTGGTGTTCGGATGCAATGGAAAATTATTTTAGAACAAAAAATTTCCATGAAAAATCCTCATTATATGAATGTTAGGTAGGGGAGCTCTTGTTCAGTTGCCCCCATCATATCTGTCTGGTCAAAATTAGGTGACTGTAAACAAAATTCACGTTTTGGTTAAGTGAGGGTTTTACGCTGACTAATCTCCTGGGATTCATGTGCATATATAAAAAATTATAATAAAAGGATGAAAGAAAGAGCATAAATTCTTTAGGCCCGGTTTTGATTGCAAGAAAAACATTTTTTATGAAGATTTTTTCTCGAGAATATTTTCTCTCTCCATGATTTAGAGGAAAATAATATGATTATGGTTAATTTAGAGATATCTTATCATAAATCAAAGCCCCTGTTAGTAAAAATTGAATAGGGTTGGTTCAAGTCATGTTTTTCGTTCCTCTGTCCTTTAGATGGTGGGACCCCCTTCCCGACATTGTATTGGTGTCCTTGTCTTTTTGTTGTAGGTCCCATTGATCCCATTTATGGAAGTGTTCAAATAACTATCAAATTACCAATAACTCCCAGCTTAAAGTTTATTTATTAGTTCTACAAATGATATTTTTTATTTTCATTATCTTTGTTACCCTTAACCTTTATTTATCGGAGGTTAGGATCATCATATGGAGATGATTTATGGGGTACAACCAATTTACATTATGGCCCAACAATTTAACGGTTTAGATCATCCTTTGAAGTGGGCCACACTGCATCACAGAGCATCTTCAATTGATAGAAATATATTTAACAAGAGATTTGCTAGCAAATCCCATTTAACAATGCACTTATTGCAGAGGGTGCAGTAGGTAGGTCTATTAATGGGTAGAGAAAGATCTTTAACATTGATCTTTTTTTTATCTTTAGCAAAGGGTAGAGAGTGAGGGACAGCTGAGATCTATTAATGGGTAGAGAACCCATTTCCAGGGCGGAAATAAAGAGAGAAAATTATCGAAATCTGTTTCCAGCCTTAAGAGATGGTATTCTGATTCCGCCCAGATCGGAATGAAATATTTATTGGAATTATTTGAACTAAAATTTTTATTTTAATTTCTTTTCATTCTGTTTATGGAATAATAAGAATAAGAATCTCTGTAGGATACAGATTCCTGATTCCGGCAATCCAAAAAAAGTGTAAAATTAGAGTAGGTCAAGACTCAAGAGTGATTTAAGAAAAGTGTAAAATTAAGGAGATCCCATATGAAAACGGGATTTGCTAGGAACCATAGCAGAAGACAATTAGAGGACCGGCTGTTGCATGATAGAGAGGCCACATGGGCTCAGGTTTTGTCTTATTCATGTAATTCATATGAGGAGGCCTCTATCTCACGCAACAGCCGGTCCGCGAAATGCGTTCTGCAATGGTCACTAGCAAATCCTAGCAAGACAAGGGTTGAGACTTGAGAGTATCATATCCTTTTCTGAATTTAATATTTATCATGCAGTTGCCATGCATGTTTGATGATCAGAACCGTTGATCTTATGAGCCACCAAAAGACAAATCTATTACTCCCTAAAAGGGAAATGTTATCAGCACTACTGTATTTTGATGAGGGCACTCCTCACTTTATTAAAAGTACGGTATGGTCTGCACCATAAAATGATCCAAACCATCCATTTGATAGGCCACAGCCTCAATAGGTTGTGCCCCAAAAATCATTTCCATAGGTCGATGCTAACCCTCTGATCTGAATGTTAGAGGGTTGATCCTAACCCTATATAGATTGGAGGGTTAGGATCAACCTATGGATATAACTTTTGGGGCACAAACTATTTAAGCCGTGGTCCATCTAATGGACGGTTTGGATCATCCTATGGTGCAGGCCATACTGTACTTTTAATAAAGTGAGGAGTGCCCTCATCAAAATACAGTAGTGCTATCAGCAGCTAAAGTATGTTTGCAATTTTCTTTGAAAAAAGGGAAATCTTTTGAGAAAAAATTCCATAAAAAATTGAGTTTACAAAATGGGGAAAAGGTCCCAGGGTGGGACCAACTGTAATGGACTGGACTCATACCACCCGACCAGATCAACGGCTCAACTGCCACTAATTTACACGTGGCAAGAGGCAAGCCGTCCATATTAATATGCAAAAGTAATCCCCCAGATTTTTCTCATTTACACCCATTACTCTCATTATCTACTAAATATCAGCCGTACTCCACAGTGGCAAAAACGGAAAAAGAAGATTCTTCGTTAAGTCCGGGATCCATATCCAACGGCCAGTTTTTATCCAATCTCTAGATTTTCCAAGAATCCCGCAATCTAGATTCTAGAATCGCAAATGAAAATTTCCTGGTGCGAGATTTAATTAACTGTCATTTCCTGCCCCCCTCTTTGCCATTTTCAGACGGAATCCAACAAAAAACAATGAAGATTCAAAATAGAAAAAACACAGATAAAAAATTCAAAAATGGTAACTGTGAAATTTACGATTTTACCCTTCAAAATCTCTATAAAGAAAGACGATCAGGCCACTTCACCTTCTCAACTTCTTCGTCTTCTTATTTTCTTCTCTGCTCTCATTTTACGTTAGGTTTGAAAAATAAGGAAGAACAAAAACCCTAGGTTTTTTATTTCCCCTTTCGATTGGCTGGTCAAGATCGGGTTTTTTCCGGCGGAACTAGTCGATTTCCGGCCAGATTCGCCGTTTCCCGGCGAGAATTTCTACACGCCTTAAACCGTCCGTACACGGCTCTGCATATACGTATGAGCTGGGTCGTTAACCTAGGGTTTTCTTCTTCTAATTCGAATCATTTTATAACCTGTCTATTGATTTTTGTCCTCCATTATTCTCCTCAATTGCGCTCCCTCTTGTTTAAATTCGAAACGATCGCGTTACGAAATGGAGTCTGGAAATCGAATTGATCGTCAGTTGAAGCAAGGTATTTAGGGCTTTGTTTTTTTTCTCTCTTTTTTTGGGATTTTAGATTTTTGTGGAATATCTCGCCATTTTTTTCCTTTTGGTGTTGCTTGATTAATTAATTAATTATTATTATTTTTGCTTTATTTTGAGATCTTATGACTGGATTTTGTTTGATTTTTTATTTTTTTTTGGATTTACTGCAATTGGGTTTTGGGTTTTTTTTTTTTGGGTAGGTAAGGTTGGTTTTGGGTTTAGATATTTCAAAAGATGTCTTTTTTGTATCATGGGTTTGTTACCTTTTATGATGTGTATGGTGGGTGTATGTCACCTTTTATGACGTGTATGATGGTTGTAACATGGACAAGAAACTGACATGCATGCATACATCATCAGCATATCTCTATACAGTATACGACTTACATTTGTGCTTGCTTGTTACCTTTTATACGTATATAATATGTATAGGGAGATGATATTTTCACTCCTGCATTATGCATGCCGTCCCACTGTAACATGATTTGACGTGAAAAGTGGGCAACTTTAACGCGTCAAATCACGTTATAAGGGGGGCACATCCGTAACGAAGGGTGTGAAAATATATCATCACCCTATATATATAATACCAAGGTTAAAAATTTCTCGGATCCCGAAACTTCGGTCAAAATCTGGTACAAAACCCGAAGCCAATATTTTATTTAATATTAAATTTCGGTTGAAATTTGCAGTGAAATATAAAAAAAAAACAGATTTTTTGGGTCAAAATTCGAAAATTCCAAAATTTCGGCTGAAATAAATGACCGTTTCGGTCGAAATTTAAAACCACGTATAATACGCACTTACATTTGTGCTTGCTTGTTACCTTTTATTTTATGACATGCTTATGTAATGTAGCGACAAGAAACTGACATGCATGCATACATCAGCTGCTATGCACATAACGCCATGTGCATTCTTTCATTACTTTTTTTTAATGGGTAATGTACATTCTTTCATGCTTCGAAAGTATGATAAAGAACCCCGGAAATGGGATCTATCCATGGTATTCTTATTAATATGCACATACATACAATTGCAGTGTATGTGTGTGTTACATTGCCAAATGCCAAGCACGTTTATATATGTAAACTGAAAAGAGTAGCAGATACCTGCAGAAGATATATGTGTAGATTTCATATCATGGTTCAAAAACCAGGTTCTGTTGTCAGATACGCATACCGTGACCCTGCTGAGTCAGACTCGGACTGGGTCACACGACTCAGTCCTCTCTTGAACATGCTGACCTTTTGTTGTGTTGGAATTGTCTTGGTAGCTCCACCGGGCAGGTTCGTATAAACAGGATCGAGTGGGTAGGCTTTTGTGGTTATGGCCACGGTTTTAAATTTAGGACCGAAATTTCGGATTTCGGTCAAGTCCGAAACCAAAACGCACCAAAACCGAAATTACCACAATTTACCACCAAATTTCAGCCGAAATTTCGAAAACAATGCCCTTTTTTAATTTCTTTACATAATTTCAGCCGAAACTTTCGGTAATTTCTGCCGCCCAAAAATCAAAATTTCGGGACTTTCTACAAATTTAAAACCATAGTTACCACCAGGTTCAATTGGGCAGAATAAGTAATATTTTTGTTAAATTTTGACTGTCTTAACTAGGACCAGGCCTTTTTGCCGGTGGAATCATCGACTTATTTTTCAAATTATTTTTGAAAACTATTATAGCTTAGTATGAGGATTTACTATAACATTATTATTTTATCAATTATATATTTTTTTAAGAATTATAATGGTAATCGATTATCGGGCACTATAGTAAAGGGATATGATTTGTCACTCTCTTGTTACAATAATGACACCCCACTCTTCGTTTTGCCCTTTTATACTGGGGGAATGCTTTGCCACTATGAAAGAGATTTCATGGAATCTTTTTTCCCCATTTTTTCTAGCACCTTCTCAATCACATGGGTAAACAAAATATTTCATGAATTTTTTTTCCTGGGTTGCTGAACTTGCCCATAGTGATTAAAGGCTGTTACAAGTGTGAATATACAACTCCCTATTTTTAGTATGTCATTAACATACTATTAAAGACTAATACATTAGACCATATAGTCAAGTGAGTTCATATTAATCTTGGAGTGTCTTTTGCATAACTTGACTCAAGTCATTTCCTATCTGAGTCATTCATGGTGACTAGTATTGTATTTCAGTCTTTATAATGCTATAGTTATACACCAACAGTGTGTACATACTAATGGCGTTTTAACATGATTATACATCTTTGTTGTGATAGTCATGGTTACCAGAACCTCTCTAATTGGGCAGGAAGCTCGCTTCAGAAGCTGAATTCTTCTCCCTTCCCAAACTTAGGAGAAGCAGGCTTCCCACAAGCTTCCTCTTTTTAAGAGTATGCTTTCTGTTTTGGTGATTATTTTTTCCCTAAATGATTGTTTTCTCCTTTTGATAATGCCAGGGAGTGTCATTAGAAAGGGTGTCTTTAATACTTAAAACTAGGGCTGCAACTCGAGCCGGGTTTTACCCGACCCGCATCGACCCGACCCGAAAATAGCCTGGGTCGGGTTCAGGTTTCATGGGTTTCGGGTCGAGCCGGGTTCAGCATTCAAAAACCCGCATGAATCTAGGGTCGAGCCGGGTTTGAAGGGGCCCGACCCGACCCGACCCGACCCGAGTTACATAAGTTATAGTATGTACATTTTTTTCTATTGTTAGTTAAAAGTTAAAGGGATAATTACATTTACACCCCCTCTAGTTTCTGACACATCCACTTCCACCCCTATAGTTTAAAACATGACAAATACACCCTTGTAGTTTCAATTTGTTTAAGGTAGGCCCCCTCAGCTGAAGGTTCGTTCATAGATTGAAGGGTTAGGATGATCTGATGGAGCTGATTTTTTGGGCACACCCTATCTATGTCAGGACCCATCAAATGAACGCTTTGGATCATCCAAACAATGTGGGCCCACATTATTTGGATGATTTTTTGGTAGTGTTTGGATTCGGGTAGGGGCCCACATTATTTGGATGATCCAAAGCGTTCATTTGATGGGTCCTGACATAGATATGGTGTGCCCAAAAAATCAGCTCCATCGGATCATCCTAACCCTTCAATCTATGGACGAACCTTCAGCTGAGGGGGCAAACCTTAAACAAATTGAAACTACAGGGGTGTATTTGTCACGTTTTAAACTATAGGGGTGGAAGTGGATGTGTCAGAAACTAGAGGGGGTGTAAATGTAATTATCCCAAAGTTAAAAGTGAAAACCCACGCACCCACTGTTACTGTATGTGAGTGTAATTTCTGCTTCTATGAGGTGAGTTGATTCAAGTGTTTGATTCAGCATTGTTTGATTGTAATTACAACATTGTTTGATTACAGCATTGTTTGATTCAAGTGTGATGTGAGTGTAATTACATCATTGTTTGATTCAAGTGTAATGTGAGTGTAATTTCTGCTTCTATGAGTTGAGTTGCCTTGCCAAACAAGAATTTTCCTTAAAAATTTGCGTCAACGTGAAAAAACCCGACCCGAACCTACCCGAGATTTATCATGGGTAGGGCCGGGTTTGGGAATCGTGGGTTTTCCGACAAAAAACCCGACCCGAGATATTTCTCGGGTAGGGTTGGGTTCTCCAAAACCCGACCCGCCCGACCCGAGTTGCAGCCCTACTTAAAACCTCATATTAAGCTTCAAATAAAACTTTTGTAGATCATTTTTCAAATTCTTAATATTAATTTTACATGAATAAAACATATAAAACTATAAATCCATAAAATTTGTAATTCTAATCAGCAGCGAAGCCTCTTTACTTTTCTTGGAATTTTTTGCTTCTCAAATATGATATTTACTCCCCCTCCCATGGATAAAATCCCCCCCTTTAACGTTAGTCGTTAAGTTTTAAGGGCAAAGAAAAATGTTAAAGGGGGTGAATTTATCCTCAAGCAGTGAACCATTCTCACAGAAACCGTTAAAGGGGGGATTTTATCTGTGAGGGAGGGAGGGAGGGCGGGGGATATCATTCCCCTTTCTTTTTTAGCTTTTGCTTCTTCTTCCTCCATAGCTTTCCACTCTAGTAACCATGATATTCTATCTTACCTTCTTCAGTTTTTTTGTGGTTTCGAAGGAATGTCACAGTAAAACTTGATCAAATTATTATTTTTTCATTTGTGATACTTGTACAAAATCTTCCTAGTTATTTGATTTTATTATAATACCTTACTCAGTGTGACCTGTTTTTAAAATGTAAAAAATTTGCCTTCAAGAACGAAGTTTCAATTTTATTAACTTGAAGATTCAAGTTGTACACGCCCTGAGACATTTTTTTCTTCTTGTTATCAGATATAAACTTATTTAATTTTTGTGAATTGTCTATCTTTCTGAGTACACATTATTATTATTTTTTAATTGACTATATTGAAGTGGTGTATCATGTTTGGGGCATGTATTCATAACAATACATTTATTATATAGGCCAGATGGAGATATTTTGTTACGAAGCAAATAGAATATTTTCAAACTTTCAACCTTCATATATGTCTGTTAACTGTCATTCCTTAATTTCTTTTGCTTTTGTTCATGGATGCATTTCTCTGTACAAAAACTGCATGTATGTTATGAAATTCATGCATACATCCAACTTGGTTCTTATATCTAACTCTTTCACCTGATTTACTCATGACTCTGAACAACTAAATGCTTAATTTGACTCTGTTGTAGCGTCTTGCTATTCAAGCGCTGAGAGAAGCCAATCTCTCTCTCCTTCCGTCATCGTCATTGGTGGTGGCTTTGCTGGAATTGCAGCTGCTCGTGCTTTGCATGATGCCTCTTTTCAGGTAATAAGGATTTAGGCATATAATTTTTTCTAGCAATATGGTGTTCATGTCTTTGTTACTTTTGCTCTATGTGGCAGTTCTCGCTTTCTCTCGGTATTATTATTTAGTGTGATATGTGTGCAATCTCCAGGTTGTTCTATTAGAATCACGGGATAGAATTGGTGGCCGAGTATACACTGACTTCTCATTTGGTTTTCCTGTTGACATGGGTGCATCGTGGTTGGCATTCGCTTATTCAGCCCTTTTCAGTAAAATTTATGAACTTCTGAACAGATCTAATTAGATGTGTCTTTTGTTCATTATTCTTCAGGTTGCATGGGCTCTGCAAAGAAAATCCCCTGGCACCTTTAATTGGAAGACTCGGGCTCCCACTCTACCGTACCAGTGGTGACAACTCTGTCTTGTATGATCATGATTTGGAAAGGTCACTTTCATCTCTAATGCTTTTATAGTGCTCTGCCTTTAAATTTCCATCTTAATGATCCTTCAGGTTTCTAGGTGTATAGTCGTATAGACAACCACATTGCTACCTTTTCTTGTGGAAACTAGTTTTGTTGTTAAGTGGTCGGTATGATCCATGTGACAAGGACATCCCTGTTTTCCAAAACCCACCAGGGAATTTGTAAATAATTTGAATTGAGGAGGCACTTATGGATGGTATGTTTAATTTGTAATATTTTCCTTTTGTAGCTATGCACTTTTTGATATGGAAGGGCATCAAGTCCCACAGGAACTAGTCACAGAGGTTGGCAAGATATTTGAGAGTATTCTAGAAGAGGCATGTTTTCCTTTACTTCTGATGGTCTTCTCAAGTGGTCTACACTGTCAAGTTTGGTTTTGTGTGTTTTACTAAATTGGATGCTGCTTGATTATTTCAGACCGAAAAAGTTAGGCGAGAACATGATGAAGACATGTCTATACTCCGTGCCTTCTCTGTTGCCCTGGAAAGGCGTCCAGATTTAAGGTTTTTTGGACATTATACTTTAAATTCTATGCCCAATATTTGTTATGATTTTCATAGTATTCAAGATTTTTTATTTTGAAATATAAGCATATTTCCAGGCAAGAAGGACTTGCCCACATGGTACTGCAGTGGTACTTGTGCAGAATGGAGGGTTGGTTTGCTGCTGATGCAGATACCATCTCATTGAAAGGCTGGGATCAGGCACGTATAATTTTCTTGATTTTTGATATTATTAATGCACTTCATTTTTTGAATGTATTTGTATTTATCTTAATACAGATTTCTTGTATTTCTTGTTTTATCGGTCTGATATTGATGTAAAAGATATATCGTTCAATATCATCATTTAACTGGATGGAAATGTCAGTGTATCTGTATAACATTGGCACATATTACCTATGTGTATGTGCCATCCTAAGTTGCATTTAAAATTGGTCTGTCTCACATTTTAACCCCGTAATCAAACTACAGGAAGAATTGCTCCCTGGAGGTCACGCACTCATGGTACGAGGCTATCGTCCGGTTATAAATACTCTTGCTAAAGGGCTTGACATTCGTTTGAGTCACAGGTATGAATTAGCAATTGTTTAGTTTGTTAATGAACTTATAGTTTCACTCATACTCTACATTCTCCATTTACTAGTGTTCTCTAATCTGTGTCATGGCCTTTCAGAGTGACAAAGATTGCTCGACGACACAATGGAGTAAAAGTCACCGTCGAAGATGGGAAAACATTTGTAGCAGATGCTGCAGTCATTGCTGTCCCCCTTGGAGTTTTGAAAGCCAAAGCCATAAAGTTCGAGCCAAGACTTCCCGAGTGGAAAGAAGAAGCCATCGCAGACCTTGCAATTGGAACTGAGAACAAGATTGCATTGCACTTTGACAAAGTTTTCTGGCCCAATGTAGAGTTTCTAGGGGTAGTTGCTACCACATCTTATGGATGTAGTTATTTCCTGAATCTTCACAAGGCGACTGGCCATCCAGTCTTGGTTTACATGCCTGCTGGTCGGCTCGCCCATGATATTGAGAAGATGTCTGATGAAGCTGCAGCCAATTTCGCCTTTCTGCAACTCAAGCGTATACTACCCGATGCATCTGAACCGGTATATTGCTTTCCCTTGTTCCTCATTCTAGTGATGTTCCTTGAATTCCCATCTATCTATTTATAATGTATATTAATTAACCATGTTTCTTTCCATTGTCATTTGTTTTCTTGCCATTCTCCCCTCTATCTCAGGGAAGCATGATTCTTCCCTGGGAGACTTCGATTCCCGCTTTCGATTCCCGTTTCGATTCCTGCTTTCGATTCCCTCTCTAGCAACCTTGAACAGGATTCTTCCCTGGGAGCCTTCAATTCTGCTTTCAATTCCCGTTTCGATTCCCGCTTTCGATTCCCGCTCTGGCAACCTTGCTCTATCTTATTCCCTCTATAGTGGATTTTCTTACACATGCATGTCGTGGGTGAGACCACCATTTCACTACTTGTTTTGATAAGGCGAGGCCTATAATTTTACACCTCTATATAGCATGGGCGTGGCCCACCATTTTACACCTCATGTTTTGATATGGTAGAGTAGAACCCACCATCTCCACCAAAACCTATGCATATGGTGGGCTGTATTGGGTGGTGTTCACTATTTTAAACCATATTTTGATAGGCTGTGTGGTATTGGTGGCAACCACTATCTTACCTAATGTTTTGATGGGGTGGGTCCCAGAAACTCCACGAAAGCCCATGCATAGGGTAGGGCCTGCCATTTTACACCCATGCATAGCATTGGCCAATAATGCTAGTAATCATATACAAGATTAGATTCTAATCATTCTATTCGCAAGTTTTCGGCTAACTTTTGCTCGTGCCGTCTTGCAGATTCAGTATCGCGTCTCTCACTGGGGAACGGACGAGAATTCACTTGGCTCCTACAGCTATGATTCAGTAGGAAATCCCCACGATTTGTACGAAAGGCTAAGGATTCCTGTGGACAATCTCTTCTTTGCAGGAGAAGCGACGAGTATTGCCTATCCAGGATCAGTGCACGGTGCTTTCTCGACTGGTCTGTTGGCCGCTGAGGACTGCCGAATGCGTGTTTTGGAACGTTATGGCGAGTTGAATCTGTTTCACCCAGCCGTGGGGGAAGAATTCACATCCATATCAGTTCCACTTCTCATCTCCCGAATGTGATTCTTTCCCTACTCCAAAACTATTTTAAAACACAGATGACCTAAACATAGGGAAGTCTTTTGATTTCTTTGGCCTATTTTCTTGTCTGTGTTACATAGCTTAGAATTATGTACAGAGATATGAACTATTCTCATAGGATCTCACTATAAACACAGGAAGGTGTTATAGTTTTACTACTGGCCGGGGTAAAATATTTCATCATTACCATGGATATCAATATAAACCATCTTCCTATCTCTGACCCGTCATTGTCTTTTCATTTAACAGTGCATTTAGTTGCTATGCTAACTTTTCAACTTAGGATCAGCCTTTCTTTTCGAGTTTTTTTGTTTTATTAAGCCTTGGAATGAGACATGATGAGCTTTTGCTGAAATGTTATTGTATTTCTTTTCTGTTGGCCTGTCTTGATTTCAGGAAGAACTTTTCTTACAGAATTGTTTTCTAGGAAAAAATTTCATTTTCAAGATTGAGAAGGAAATGGTATGGTTTATAAATAGAAGGTCCCAATAAAATGAAATTCTTTCTGTTTCACTGTCTGATTACACAAGGAAAAAAGTAACTAGAACCATTTATTTTTGGATTTACTATAGAATCTTCTTTTTTGAATGGTAACCCATAGAATCTTACATGCTAGATGTATCTACAGAGTTCCGACCTCCAAACCTTGTAACAATGCCCCGACTGGAGCACACATTAGTAGGGTCACACCGTAGGATGATAGGATTCGAACCAAAAGAATCAAACATGCGCCACCTATCTCTATAGAGGGCTTGAGGAATTGAGTATTGTGGTTTGAGAGTTTGGAGTGCACATCCGTAAGATCCCACAGTGACGAAATTAACGTACGCCGGATAGAGAACTTGATGGGTAATAAGCCCAAGTATTGGGCTGTTTGAGTACGGGCCTTTATACAGGCCCAGATGAAACTTCAAATGGGCTTGAACACTGCCTGACTCATCTATTACATGGTTTATATTAGAATTGGCATAAAGCTCAGAAATTGTTTCATCTCCGACTAAGTGTGTCCCCCGGTACGAGCCCATTCACTTTGTGAATGAATGAGATTAAATAAGCGCATGATTGGATACCCACAAGATATAGATTTGGATTTCACACAGTTGAGATTTGGAACTGGATCAGATACTTAGATTTCTAAATCAGCTACAACACTGAAAAAAAATCCGATTTTCAAATCTGTTCTGCAAGACATTATTTAGAAATCGATAATTGCGGCAATTAATTTCCTTCACCCTCACTGTTTGTCTACCCTGCTGCAGCAGCAGCAAAGCGTCCCTCCCTTGTACAACATGAGCATGAGGATGATTGATGTATTTTGTATCAAAAACAAAATTATATCATATAAGAATGCTCAATTGAAGGGCGCCCTTGCCGCTAGGTTTTTGCAAGGGAATGATTCAGTTTAAGCACTCCAGTAATAATAAATATTAGTTGGCTTGATATTCCCTCTTTTAGTATCTCGTGATTTGAGTATAATCACCTTTCACCGCTATTAATTGTTCCAAGTTATAGATCCGCTACTATGTTTGCACTACCATGTTTTGATGACAAGACAAACTTACCCCATCTTTTCCTTGTAAATTGGCTGCCGAAAGTTTTTTGGGAATTGTGATGGCTTTTGGCAGCAGTTAAATAATAAAAAGACAAGCTAAGTCTGTCTCGTTATCGAAACATGGAAGTGGGAATATCTGGAGCCTAAACTAAATATTCTTATCAAATTCAAAGGCTTGAGTTCGCTTAGACTGCAAGTTTTCAATCTACCAATATATTTTTATTTTCTTTACTCCCCCATGTACTCACTTCTTTGCCAACTTGATCACCGATTGTTACTTTCCCTAGTTTGCGTAGCATGCATGGACAATGTGTTTCCCTTCACTGAGACAGAGAGATGTTGTAGCTCCACAGTAACTTCATCCAAAATTCTACCTTTTATGTGGTTCTGGCCTTGGTTAGTGAGTAGTGACACATCACCAAACATGCAATGATTAACTATGAGACATCTCTGAGAGTTTCTAGAGATTTCAATGCTATATTGACAACCAAACAGGGAGTTTTGCTTACATGGCACCCAAATGCCAAGCAAAACCCCTAAGCCATCCCGTTTCTTTGCAACCAAACACAAGATGTTAATGATGGCAAGCAAACAAACTAAAAGAGAAAAATTCGGACACTCACACATCCGAATAGGTTGAATCATAGATCTTCTTTTCTTGGGTTGGGTTGGTACCAATTGGGCCTTTTGGGCTTCCATATTTAAATTTGTCCATGGCCCTTTTATACTATTATGGCCCATAAGTAAACTCCGCCCCAATTTCACCCGTAGTTCACCTCTAGGATTTTTTTAAGGCAAAGAAGGCCACACTCTATCCAGAAGCTTGACCTCCCGACAAGCGCAATTTAGATGGCGATACAGAGGAGAATCTAAAATGCGCCCGATACGTTAGAGGTTTGTGCGTTGTGGGTTTTAGAGGGGGTTAGGGAAAAGCTGGTAAGGCAAGGCTTCTCTTCATTTTGGAGTTGGATAAATATGGAGGCTATTCAATCTCATTCTCTTCTTTCCTTCTCATCCAATCTAAGGTAATTCATTCAATTACCTTATATTGAATCCACACTTTTCAGCAATTTAATTCAAGTAAAAGTAGAGAGATTTTGTTCAGTTTCTTATCTTTATTTTATTTTTTGATGTTTGCAATGTTTGTATATGTAGTTTGTGATTGATTTCCCATATGGGTTTTCTCTTTATAAAACCTGTTTTGATTATTGTATTAATTTAAATGGTTTTCCGTAGTTTTTTCAAGGAGTTATTGAGGTGAGTTCTCATCAGTTCTGTTGTGTGCTTTTCGTTTTTCTTGCTTTTATCTTTAAGTATTTGATAGATATGAAATGGGTTTTGCTCTTTAAGGAGATGCAAAACATTGGGTTCGATAATCTGTAACTTAACTACGAATTATCTGAAAACCAGATTATTCAGTTCGGATTATCTGATTTCAATTTCAGAAATTTGTCTGTAGACCCTTTTTTTTTGTATGTGTTTACAATTTTATCTGTAACTTAATTATGAATTCGATAGGCTTTTCGCTATCTTTTGTACCCTTATCATTTCATTAGATAAGGTTTTATCTATTAATGCACATATCATATAAGAACTTTCTGATATTATAAGTTCTTCATCACTTTTATGTATGTTCTTTGTTTTCTACTTGTTTTATTTGTCTGTTCTTTGCTTTCTACTTGTTTTATTTTCAAGTTTTTGATAGATTCCAGATTGATTTTGATGTTTTTCCATCATTTTCAAACCATGTGATTTCTTAATAATTTCAAAGTGGATATTTTCAGTTTTCATTTTATGTTTTGGGCTGGCTATATCTTTTTTTCAGCAAGTGTTTATCAGGCATGCACCATTTTTGAAATCTTTTATCACTTCATCTCTTATTGTCGAAACTCATGACCTCTGTCCTGATGTCCAAGTTACTCTGTGCATCAAGTTAACTGCTACTGAGGTTTTCATGTGGAGTTTCATACAGTCGCTCTGGGCGACATTTAATGTTTTATGCCTTTTGTCTTCTTTGATAAAGAAAAAACCACCTCCGATTTCAGTGTGCTCTTGTTTTTCTTTTCCCATATATGCTTGTATATAGTTTTAATTTGATTTGAACCGGGATTTACTTCTTTTCTGATTTTTTTGGGATTCTCAGTGACTTTGGGCATATTTTTTGGGGATTCCCTATGATATTGAGGTGATTTCAATACTGCTTCTTGTGCTTGTTTTTAGTAAAGGAAAGGTACTTGGAACTCCTTGTCGCCCCAAGATAAAATTCAATGGAAGAACAGAGATAGTTTCTCTTGGTATGTTGGCTCCGAGGAAGTTCATGCAGAGGAGGAAGAAAGTAGAAGTTTTTAAAGATAAAGCTGATGAAGCATATCAGAAAAACTGGAGGAGGTTGATGAGAGAAATTGAAGAGTCAGGTTCTGCAGTTTCAATCCTCAGAAATCAAAGGGACAAAGGCCAGGAACTTCCTAGAGGACTTGTTGTGGGTACCCTCGTGAGATTTAAGCAGCTAAAGAAATGGAACCTTGTCAGTGAGGTATAGTGTGTTTCTTATTTTCTCCCTATATGGTTAAAAGACAGGAAAATATACACGCTTTGGTGTGTTGGAATTTTTTTTTGGTTAGGTGTGTTGGAATTTTTGTTAACATTAATCAAATTAGTTTCATTTTCTTTCCATGCCATTAGTGGTTCAATTGTCCCAATGTTTTTCTCCTGTTCTGAAAATCTCAGCAGCATATTTTAAAATCAACTCCAAGATGTGTCTTTTGGGAGTGATTTAGAATGAGTTGCATATAATTTTTTATGGGAAGTATACGTGTTTTCTTCTTTTTCTTTTCTCACCTAGTAAGCAATAAATGTTATTGATAAGGAGAGCAGAAATATAGATCCATGGAGGTTCATTAGAAAGATTAATGTGACTGTTTTCTATGAGAAGACAAACCAACTATAGGAGGATCCATAGTTGTCAAACTCTTACCACTCATACGAGTCAGCTCCCGAGTCGAGTCGAGTTGCATGGGTGACTCGCCTCTATTGAAGACTTGTCCGAGTCATCTGGTGACTCGAAAGAGTTGTTGGGAGTCGACTCGAAAAAATAAGACTCTTACGTGTCAAGTCGGGTTGCCGGGCCTGGGCTTTCTGGTTTTGATGGTTGAAAATTTGGAAGTTAGAACTTAGAACTTAATTATTTTTGTGGATGCAAGTTACAAGCATATAGTTATTTATATTTTTAGCTTAGTGCTTTATCTATGTGCTATTGAGTTATATTTTTCACATGCTTCATCTTTTGATATATAATTAATTTTTTTTGACTAAATTTATGTTCTTGTCAAAAACTCTTACGAGTCACGAGTCGAGTTGCGAGTCATAAAATTAAGAAATTGAGTCATAAATCAAGTCACGGGTTTGCAACTTTGGGAGTATCATATAAAATGGATCACATTTGCTTGCTGGGAAACCATATGGTATTGTGAATTCACTCACGTGTGTGTGCACACACACTTCCCATATCATTTTTGTTTCAAAATATGGTATTATCAATTCAGCTAGGACAGGCTTTCAAGGTTCAAATTCCAGCCTTAGGTTATTGTGAGGATTCTGTCATCTTTGAATATTTTGCACATTGAGTGTTTATATTTGTGATAAGCATAAAAAAAATTCCATGTTGAAGCTTATGCATTCCATGTAGGATGTTTCTTGACTTGTTATGCATTAACTTACCTTTTATCTGTTAGATTCTTGAATGGCTCAGGACTCAACACTGGTGGGACATCAAGGAAATGGACTTACTTGTGCTAATTACAGCTTATGGAAAGCTAGGGGATTTCAACAAGGCAGAGCGGGTTTTAACATTTATGAACAAGAATGGCTATCCGCCGAGTGTGATATCCCACACAGCCCTGATGGAAGCGTATGGGAAAGCAGGCCAGTGCAACAAGGCAGAGGCAATATTCCGAAGGATGCAGTCATCTGGTCCTGAACCGTCAGCCGTGACTTATCAAATAATCCTTAAGATTTTTGTTGAGGTAAACCATCTTTCCTATGATTATATACACTTGTAAAAGTCCCTCTCGACAGATTTCTTCATGTAACAAAGACATTCTATAATTTAAGAAACTGTTATGTTACCCATTTCATGAATCCTTTATAGTAGCAAGTTATAAATAGACGTCTCTGTGATGTTTTGAACATTCAGTTTCCTAAAGGTTTACGCGTGAATAAATTGAATGCCCTTGAATTGTTGAATGTGCCCATCGTCTGAAACAAGTAAGAAGTAGATAGAATCCACTATACATTTGGAGTCAAGTAAACTCTTCTACAGATTTCCATTAGAATCGAACGTAGAAACAAGGAGTCATGTTACTATTTTTTCTCGTGATTTCTCCCATTCCCTCCCTAAAATAATTGACGATAGTGCTATTGTGTAATGCATAAAAATGCAATATTGTCACATCTTAAATGTTAAGGTAATTGCTTTTCTATTTTTGTCCATTTTGGTTGCTTCGACATATAATTTGTTTCTACTTCTGCAGATTTTCTTTTCATTTTGTGTCATATTTTCCTCCTACTAATTTGCTGTGAAATCTAACAGAGGCAAATGTTGCTACTGTAGGGAGACAAATTCAAAGAAGCCGAAGCAATTTTTGAGAAACTTTTGAATGATGAGGGATCGCCTTTAAAGCCAGACCAGAAAATGTTCCATCTGATGATTTACATGTATAGGAAAGCTGGAAACTACGATCAAGCTCGTAAAATATTCTCCAAGATGCCTGAGAGAGGAATCCCACAATCCACAGTTACTTTTAATAGCCTAATGTCCTTTGAAACCAATTACAAGGAGGTCTCGAGTATATATGACCAGGTACAATGTAAGATAGGATTCTAAATGTTTTATTGTACCCACAAACATGAATTGTCACTCTATAGGTCAGCAGTGGTCTGTTGAAGAGGCAATAATGATAATAGAAGAGGAGGGGGAGTGTCCTACATTTGAGGCATGTATTGGTCAATGTGTATGTGTGCTTTTAGTCAAGGGATACACTCAAGTACGTCATGGGTTGTATTTCTTTTTCTTTGTTTTTGGTTTGTTTATTTTCCCCAAAATCTAGGGTTCTGTAGGTCATGTTGAAGTAGAATCCTATTTGGTTCTTACTCTTATTTGAAAACAAAACCTCTAAACCATGATCTCTTTTAACTCTTCTGTCCTTAGGAGCGCTTCCCAGATTCTTTTAATTTCATTAACTTGACCTATGTCAAGGTAGAACTGGTGCAACAAACACTGCATCTTTCAGTGAACTTCTTGTGAATTCTCCAACTATTTTCCTTACTTCAATATATCGTGTAAGTTTTGCTTTTTCCAACATTGTTGCACGCTGATCTGAATACACGAATCCCCAACACTTATCAGCCCCATACACTCACACACTGAGAGTGCACTTGGGAAGCTTGTGATGTTGGAAATGGTGGTTCTCCTCAACCTCTTTTAGTTTCTTCAATGTTCTCTTGATTTTTAAGAAGGCTTATTGGCACTACCATGTTTTAATAATTGCATAAACATAGCTTGTCTTTTCTTTTTAATTGGCTCTGATAGCTTTTTGGGAACTGAACCCGTCTTTGACAGCTGTTTAAATAATAAAAGACAAGACGAGTTAGTGCGATTATAAAAACGCGGTGCCAATATCATTTACCTTTTAGAATGATTTCATTTAGAATTCTGAAGTATAGCATCCTTAATTAGATGCAAAGAGCTGGCCTTGATCCTGATGTTGTGAGCTACGCCCTTCTCATTAAATCTTATGGAAAGGCCAGAAGAGAAGAAGAAGCATTGTCAGTTTTTGAAGAAATGTTAGATGCTGGTGTCAGGTACGTATATACTTAATGGAATTATCATTTCTAGATTGTGTTATGTTTGTCTTCAATTTTCAAAAATCGTCAACTAAAATCATTCTTAAGGTTTTCCAAGTTCGATTTAGCTGATTTTTTTTTATAAGTTGGCATTTGGAATAAAATTTGCAGGCCAGTCAGACCAAGTTGACTGTGTCAAATTTTGAGTTTATTTGTTTCCAAACAATTGTTTTATGGTATTCTCACATATCTCAAAATATCCACTGCTTCTCATACTCTGGATGGATTGGCTATGACTAGCTTATTTTATTGCGTATAGTTTTCTAAATTTTTATTAATAGCAAACTGCTGCCAACGTCATGTATTTTTCTAACTTTATTTCTCTATGATTCTCAGATCCCTCAAAACACTAGAGCATCTTTAAGTTTATTATTTATCGTTTCAAAATAATAATAATAATAATAATAGAGCATGATCAAAACAATGTACAGCATGACCGAATTAGAGGATCCCCGAATCCGATCCTTGACATATAGGATACTCATGCCTATATCTGGGTAACATTGTTATTTCCATAGTTCCCTCTAGTGACAGGGAAATGTTGTATGTAACTTAGACATGAACTTGAGTGTTTGGTTGCAGATGCAGACACAATTTGACACAGATCGATCCCACTTCAATGTGGTATAGATGTTGAGGTTTTATTCTATTTTAACTCTTTCTTTCAGTTGGAAGTCCATTCTAAATAGGGCTCTAAGTGGTCGACAAGGGGAGAGAGGGAGGAGGGGTGAGGTGTTCTTGTTAATGAATTTTAATATTTGAAGGATTTTTTTGCATATTGGAATAAGAGAAAGGAAGCTTGGGTTTTTACATAAGGTTTGCTGCTTATTCCTGTTTGTGGGATTTTTCTGAAAGGAACTCCAATTTTCAAAGATTTCTTCGGCAATTTTCTACAATAATTTTTGTAGGATTTGATCTACGGTTTTAACTCTAATGAAGGGGTGCAAGAAAACCAGAAACTTAATGAGGTTAGGGAGATAATTCGACAACAAGAGGAGGAACATGATCAAGAGATGAAAGAGAGGAGGGAACAATTCACTCAATTCAACATCGCTCTTGTCAAATCCTACACAACCAGTAGATGCCTCAATCTCTGATTGCGTTGGGTCATTTAGAAACCAATACGAGAGGAGTTGAAGATTAGGTAAACACTAGGTATCGAGTTCAACTAATAGACAAATCCATCGACAGCGATTTCCAACCCATTAATCGAGCTCCACAAGAGAATAATCTATGGGAGTAGGGAATTAAGATCGAGATTCCTGAATTCTTCTGAATATTAGAATCCAAAGAGTACCTAGATTGGGTAACTATGATGGAAGAAGTACATTACTACAAGGAGGTGCCAATGCATAAGTGTTTCATTGGTTGCTTTGAGGCTTAGAGGTCATACGGCGGTTTGGGGGCAATCAGTGAAGATTCAAAGAGCCCAATTTTTCTAACCCGCGATTACGACTTGGAAAGAGATGAAAAGAGGGATGAGAGAGGAGTTTCTACCCTTCAACTATAGGCAAACCGTATATAAATGATTCCATAATCTTACTCAAGATACGAAAACTTTTTTTAATAAAAGGAGTCTTATAAGTCGGTTGTTAGAAATAGGTTGGGTGACACCGGAGAGTAATTGATTGCAAAATACTTAAGTGGATTGAACCCATCCATTAATGATGCTTTATGCATCCATTCTCTTGGGAGTGCTTTTGAAACCCAAGTAAAGGCTCAGTCAATCGGAAAAAAAATCAAAGAGCAGTGTTGTTTAGATTTTCTTCATTTCCAAACGACACTAAATCATAGTTTTCTCCAATCTATAATTTGCGACAAGAAGGTCCGAATCAAGGCTATTTTCAGGTTTCTAAATCCTACACTAATACTTCAATGGCTCCACAAGCAAACATCATCCAAATCAGTGCCTAAACAAGCTCGTGTGAAAAACTTGGACTATTATTCAACGCTCAAAAACTTGAACTGCATTCATAAATTAGTCTTTCCAGTAAGCGAAATATTTTCTGGTTTAGGGTCCAACCATGGACTAGGCCCAATTTTTATAAAATTAGAATTTATACTTCGATAACATAACCCAGCCAGCCAAAGCAAGTCGCTCAGCTGAGTTATGGGTTGATCAGTGAGTTTTTGAACATTATACAGAACTAACATAGGTAATTATATTGCTGTACTAGGTAGGTCCATCTTGCCAAAGAGCTCTGAACAGACCAACTTCATAAACACCTTATGTTTTTTTTTCTTTTTGGTTACTCTAGTCAGTTCTGGCAGACTGAAACCTGACATCAAGCATAAATAGAGCCTGGATCTCCCTCACAGGGAGGGGCATCCTCTACCACTCAAACAGCGGCAGCAAATAGGAAAACCTTTCTTCCTCAATCCGGCCATTGCAAATGCCTTTTCGGTTACTCACTTGCTGCTTTACCTTACTATTTCATAGCATATTTCTCCTCGAATGTTCTCTCTCTTCCCACGATTTCTTTGCTTGAGGCAGCACACTGCTTTTTATTGGCTCCATCTATGAACTTCATGCTAAAGCCTCCACAGTCCCTGTCACATTCACATCTACCTGCTACAGATGCCCCCACCACCAACAATCGGATCTTTAGATCCGATTTGATAAAAAGAGATGTTATCCGCTTTCTATTATTTTAATATTGACACTCTTCTAATTATTTTACTCATAGCTGTTACAAACCCAACAAGCTATCAACAACCAATCGGAGAAGTTTAAAAGAGAGAGGACTGCCAACATCAAAACAAAGGGAATGCACATTTCATCTCCTTTTTGACTAGTTTGTGTAATGATTTGATTGTTGACTCGTAGTTAGATTTGTTTAACTTCACGTAAAG
Organism: Tasmannia lanceolata; assembly: GCF_043159265.1. Lineage (NCBI taxonomy): Eukaryota > Viridiplantae > Streptophyta > Magnoliopsida > Canellales > Winteraceae > Tasmannia > Tasmannia lanceolata. The sequence continues at coordinate 61,109,423 of NW_027518692.1, read as the reverse complement.
CAAAAAGGTATGTGTTCCTACGTCTCATTCCATTCCATTATCTCTCAATTAGTCCTTTCTATTCCTGTTTATTTATTTAATATTATTATTAATTTTTATTTATTGATTCAATTACTGCTTTGTTTAAACTCGTTACTACCAACATTTGACATTTATTTGATTCACTATTTGTAATTGTTGCCCATAGAAGTTGGATTCATACCAACATTTGACAATTATTTGATTCACCATTTGTAATTGTTTCCCATAGTCGTTGGCTTCCTAAATCATAACATTGAGTTAGTACTTAAAGGGTCCATTTGGTTGCACCAAAAATAGGGAAAATCAAAATAAAGGACATATTTTCCCTTTCCTAGCATTGTTTGGTTGCCATTAATCACATGAGTCATTTTGTCGGCTGTAAATTTACCAAATGCAAGCCATTTTTTACCGTTTGAATTCCCTCTCAAATCAAGAGGAAAAAGAAGGTATAGAAATGGGAATATGTTTTCCTTTCCTTCTACTTTGATATTGCTACATCCAGACCCTAAGGGGCGTTTGGATCTAGGAAAAAGAAACTTTTTGAAAATAACACATGGGGTCTGGGTCTCTAGGGTTTCTGAGGTATCGAAACTGAAGAACAGTAAGATTAGTAAAAGAAAGTATTTGGGGTCACTAGATCGGTAGGTAATTTGATTTTCAGCAAACAGGTATGGATAATGAATCTTCTTCGTCCTCTGGAGGTAGGGATAGGAGGTATCTCATGGAGATTACGGTACTAGAGAACATTCTCACGAGAATGAGGACGATGATCTTTGATGAAGGGAAGGCCTTTACTAGTGATCCGACCCACAAAGAGTTATCGGGGGATCTTCTCCGAAAGCAGTGGGACTTATTTATTCTTGAGGCTGCAGATTGTCCTTTTACCATGTTTAGGCTATGTGGGACGGAATCCATCAAGGATATCCATTCGCCTTTGTACGATCATCCTTTCTTCCAACTGATGCTAAGTGAGGAAAGGATTGCGAGGCGGCTGAATTGGGAAGCCAACAACATCGTAGGTATCCGTTTGGTAGAAGAGAAGATCGCCAGCAGAAAAAATCATGTTTTCTTGAATCGGTTGCCGGAGCATCTTCTCATTGATATGCCGGATTTTTTAATTAAGCACATCATGGAGGAGTTGGAGAAGTGCTCGGCATAATAGAGGTGGTTATAGAGCTATGAGGGTGCCGTGAAGGGATTCACGAAGATGTAGGAAGGTTTGTGGGGAATTTTGCAAAGAAAATGTGCATGATAACGGAAAATTGAAGGAAGGAAAACATGCATGACTGGTTATGTTTATTTTAAGGTTTCTATCTGGTTGGGTATGCCCACTCCAGTACTCTTGTTCCTCTAATTTCAATGAAATATGTCATTTTTCAAAAATAAAAAATAAAAAATTCTGTGGAAAAAATTCCAAGGTCTAGTAGGTTTGCAGTTTTCTTTGAAAACAAGGAAAAGGTTTTGATTTGGGGAAAAAGTCCATGAAAATGAGTTTACATACTGCTGGAAAATTCATTTTCCATGGAACAAATTCCAATTTTTTTTCCTACCTCCAAACAGCCCATATTCATCACCATTTTCATCGGGTTAATTTTCCTACCTCCAAACAGCCCATTATTATTCATCTCCATTTTCATTGGGTTAATAATAATTTGTGTTTTAATTTTTTACATTTATTTCCATTTTCAACTTTCGATCATGTCCAATGAGGACTGTAACATACATTATAATGATTGTCTTTCTCAGGCCAACACGCAAAGCTTATAACATTTTGCTCGACGCATTTGCAATATCGGGGATGGTGGAGGAAGCCCGGACCGTGTTCAAGAGCATGAGAAGAGACAAGTAGGAAATGTGCTTTTCCTTTTTTATATTAATCTAATAGAGAACAAAAACAGATATTCTGATTCTCATGCTATCATCATCTATTTATCACAGGTGCAGCCCAGACCTATGTTCTTATACTACAATGCTATCCGCGTATGTCAATGCATCCGACATGGAAGGAGCTGAAAAATTCTTTAAAAGACTAAAACAAGACGGTTTCAAACCCAGTGTTGTGACTTACGGAACACTAATGAAAGGGTATGCGAAAGTGAATAATCTTGAGAAAATGATGGCAGTTTATGAGGAAATGCGGTTGCAAGGGATCGAACCCAACCAAACCATATTCACTACTATCATGGATGCTCATGGTAAGAACACGGATTTTGGGAGCGCTGTTATTTGGTTCAAAGAAATGGAATCTTGCGGATTTGCGGCTGACCAGAAAGCAAAGAACATTCTACTATCTTTGGCGAAGACTGCAGAAGAACAAAAGGAAGCTAATGAGCTTGTGGGCAATGCCATTCCTAAAACTGGTGATGGGTCATCTGAATTCTATGATGATGACGACGATGATGAGGAGCTGGATTTTGTATCTTTCAAAGAAAATACAAATGAATCGGTGCTTATCAATGGTAATAAACCAATGAATCTGGATGGTATGGAAACTGATGATGATGATGATGATGATGATGATGATGATGATGATGATGATAATGATGGTGGTGATGGTGATGGCGGTGATGATGATGATGATGATAATAATGCAGAACATGATTTTATCTCCTTCATAGAATAGCAGGATGATGACGTGCTGGATCCGGAAGGTATAGAAACTACAAATTTTGATTATAGTTTTGTACCAGAAAACAACCATGCATGGTCTTATATTGATCCCCAAAGTCACTTAATCGAAGAAAATCATTTTTTTGTTGGAATTGCTTCACTTTACTTATGATTATTCTAAAGAACTTGGAACTGTACTTGGAGTCAATGGCAACCAGATTCTAAATTGTCTTGTAACAAAGTTGAATGCTTGATAGAATTTGTGAGTTCAAAAGCTTATATATTGTAGGCTGGTTTTGAAGCAGTTGATTGAGTTCATGTTCTTATTGAATTCTCTACACACTCAAAGAAGCTTTTTTTTGTATAATCCATGCCAACACTAGGGACACTCCCTGACACAATGGCACACCCTGTGACGCAAACAAACGGAGTGTTCTGTCAACGCCTACAAGAAAAACGTGTTGACACTATTAGTCATGTTTGGCAACCATGAAAAATTATTCCATGGAATATTACTGGGGCCAATTGTGAGAGACGAGCGGAGAGGAGAGACTTGAGAGGGGGAGAGTCGGGGTGGGGAGCATGAAAAGCCCTTGAGAAAACGGCAAAAGAAAGTTGCACACTGTTCACGTCAAATCACCTTTTAAGGGGAGCGCATGCGTAATGCAGGGGGTGAAAATATCATCTCCCAAAAGAAAACCCAACTTGAAGTATGAGTTCCCCATCTTTTTTGAATTTTCACAACTTTCTTCCCTCCTCGTTCTTCCTCTCTTTTCTTTATTCTCTTTCCCATCTTCCATTCTCTCTTAAGCAAAGATATATTTTAGGGGAAATTGACCCCACCCCCACGCCCTTTGGCCGGAAAATATGTTGTTTGTGGGAATTCCTGAACTGCCCTCTTGCCCCACGCCTCTTTAATAGGTTGTTTTCAAATTGCCCAGTTGCCCCTCTTTAAATACCCCTACTTAAAATGCAATTATACGGCAAGACAAAATTAAATAGGGATACTTTTTAAAGGGAGATTATTTTTTCACCCCCTGTAGTAGAGATGCGCCCCCCTTGAACGTGAATTGTGGGCAACTCTAACGCTTTTTTATGTCAAATCATGTTAAAAGAGGGGTGCATCCCTCCAACAGGGGGTGAAAAAATCATCGCCCTAAATTTAAATGGTCATTGACAATTTCCTTCAAAGAATGCGCGGCATTAATTAATTAAAATTAGGAGAGGCCATGGCACCTCTCATTAAACATGTATCTACAAAATTTAGCGAATAAATGGAAATTTTATTAAAGAAATATGATTTGGTTGTGTTCTTCACCTGAATTGACTAAAATTCATATGCCTCAAATTTTCCTCAGGAAACAAAGAATTAATTTATCTCAATAAAAAATTACAAGTCTTGTTTTAATATTGTATTGAACAACCCTCATAATGTTTTCATGTATAATTGTGATTAATATGATATTGCAAGTATGTCTTGTTTTAGAGCTCATGCATAATTCAGAGTAGTCCTCTTTCTTACATGCAATTAATTGATCAACCTAAGGTTACGTCATAATCAAACTACTACATAGCAATCTAAGAATGAAAAGGAAGCCAGTAAGAATTAAATGGGATTCACTTAGTCAGATATGGAGCGACCCAAATGGGCTCTGTAACCCAATGCGAAGAGTTTATAGGTTTTAAACTCTTATCCTCCAAGTTGAAGACACCATTATCATAATTCCAATCTCGTGAATCATCATCGCCGTCTGTGAAGTAGATGCAGTTTCCCTTACACGGGGAAAAGCCAAGAGCGGAGAGAGAGAATGAGCTATTATATCCCAGATCGCCTATGCTCTCAATCTTGATCCACTTTCTTGTGTCTTGGTCCAATTCAAAAACATCAAACCCCAGTGTCTTATAAACTCATTCTGGAAGAGGTTCCAATATGTTTCCATATTCATCGTGGTAATCAGGATTCCAATCGTAATATCTTAATACCTTCAACAACCTCCCCGAAGATTCCACTAGATACCTCTTAGAAGCTAATTCTTCTTCATCTGGAGGTCTAATTACTGTAAACTTGGGAAGATCATTGGAAGCAAAATCACAAGTTACAACAGCACTGTAATTAGTGAATGCATAGAATTTGTCCTAGTAATATATGACATCTTCATAAGGACCCTATTGATTCTGTAAAGTAGTCCATTTTTCATCCCCCGGTTTATAGAAGGGCAATTTTAGCAAATTAGTGACAATGTTAACAACGACATAGTAGTGTTGAAATAGAATTTGCAAATAAAAGACTCCGACGATATACCTGTAGTCCCTTGGTTCTTCAGGATCATTACTATTTTGGTCATCAGGAAATTTATCAAGCGAGGGAAGCTGAATTTGCGTACTTGTGAAGGGATTTAATAGATGGATGTTAGAGCTCTCATCTACCGTGACCACCCATCCCTTGGAAGACCCACCACCCCATTTTCCATGAAATTCCGGCAATTGAATCTCGATTTTTAGTGATACTATAGAAGTTACGAGTTTCGGTATGCTCTTTATCAGGGAGCATCATGAGTGGAAGTTGGTCTTGAAAGCCCAACCGATGACGATTTTCCTCCGTTACCTAATACCAGGATGAGCATGCAGCACCAAACCGGATATGATCGATGATGCACGGTAGACGATCCAAGACCATCGCTAAGAGCTCATTTAGAACTTTGGACCACTCACCCATGTCACTGTTTATGTGCATCTTCTTGCTGTTGATCGGATTGGAAGCTAAGAAAAGAAGAAAAAGAATTATGAGGAACAATCAGTACAAATGAGTAATAAATATGGGGAAGTGATGTATCCTAACCCTTCCATTTGTGGATGGGGGGGGGGGTGGGGGGGGGGGGGCGAATGGGCAGATTTGTGGACAAACAGTATCTGTCCATTTTCCCCTCCACAAATGGACACCCTAAGATGATTCGATGGAGCTGATTTTTGCTACACACCCTATCTATGATAAGGGCCCATCAAATGAATGCTTTGGATCCCCAAAAAAATGTGGGACCACCCCTGTTTTCTGCACTAAAGCACAAAAACAGTTTACCGACACACACACATATATATATATATAATCGCAAAACTTGGGTGGTCATGGCAAGCCCCCACGTTTTTTAAGTTCTTATAAATGTAAAACTTTAATACCATACAGAAATAAACTTATCTAACTACCCACAATGTAAATCGAAATATATAATCTGGTTTCAATAAGGGAAATGATATCAGCACAACCATGTCTTAGTAAGCATAGATTCAGCTCGTCTTTTCTTTTTTAAGTGGCTTGTGAGAGCTTTTTGGGAACTGTAATAACCTTTTGACGGCTCCTTAAATACTAAAAGACAATATGCATTAGGGAAAATATCAAAACATGGTTGTGCTGATATCATTTCCCTTAAATAAATGCGAAAAGGATAAGAAGGGAAACAAAGAAAGGTGGCTGTTAGCCTTGTGAATATGACACGTACATAATTGAATCAGCTGACCATTCAGGTGATGAATTAAGGCATATTAAAAGCCCGTAAAAACACTACATTGTTGATTTTGTCGACTTATTGATGAGGTATCCGACCAAGATCATGTAGGTAATTTCATAGGGATCCACCAAATTAATATTTATCACACATTATGTGATGTAGCTGCCTAGAATAAGCCCGCAACGGGCGTCTACAATCCCCATCATTATGCAAAGCGGGACTAAAGGTTGATCACTATGACTTAATCAGTGGACAGATGAAGGGCATGTGGAAGGGAAGAAATCTTTATTCCAAATGAGATAATTTTAGTAGAAGCACAAAATAGTTGTATATCATGCGTTAGGACCCAACCCTACGGAAATGATTTTTGGGGCACAACCTATTTACATTGTGACCCCATCAAATGGACGGTTTAGATCATCATATGGTGTGGACTGAACAGTCCATTTTGAAAATTAGGGGGTGAATATTGAAATAGAAGGGTGTGAATTTATTGCTGGGTTACCCGCGGGTCTACCCGGCCCGGCCGGGTTGGGTCCCGTTGATGAAAGCCTACCCATGGAAATCACGGGTATTTTTTACCCGTACCCGCCGGACCCGCCCAAATCCTTGCATAGGTGGGCACCGGCCATTTTACACCATACTTTGATAGAGTGGGCCCACCAACTCCACTCAAACCCATGCATATGGTGGGGCCCACCGTTTTTCACCTCATGTTTTGACGGGATGAGGCCCATTATATTACACCCATGCATAGCATGGCCAAGAAGGCTGAGCACGCAATGAGCCCGTTGTAATGTAGTTTTTATGAGTCATGTCCTGCTGATGAAAACTTGAAGGGGGAGTTTGGATACATGGATTTTACAATCCTGGTTTGTAAACTCTTGGATTTAATTACAGGCTAAAACCTGGATTTCATAAGTTAAAACCTAAATTTTACAATCCCAAAAATGCAGGATCCAGGTTTTAGCTTGTAGGAATTCAAGATTCTAAAATCCTTTTTCTTTTATCGGTAAGCTGGGATTGAACCTAGCTCCGACCCTCTAATTAGTTAGAGGCTCAATCCCTTGGATTATCCAAACGACCCCAAAATTTCCATCTTAAATGCACGGGTCTGATCTAATTTACAGAACATTAAAATACTACAATAATTGGTAAGAAATAAGATAAAAGGGTAGCTATAAACTTAGATAAGGCTTTACCACTCTATTGTCTCAACATCAAACAAAGAACTTTTTTTTACATAAATGCCTTTGGATAAGGGGCTATAGATGATAAGGGAGAGAGGGGACATCTTTGCATGGTAGCCTCACTGCTCTTGAATCTTGACCTCCCCATTGAAAGGAAAAGATGGCGTGACGTTTTTTTATGGACTCACGTGACATCATCTCTATCCCCTATCATTTACGGGGATGGGACCATGAATCATGTGCAATGCCTTATCTTATAAGAGAACTCAATAACGAGAAATTAGCTCAAAGAGACCATTAATTATGGTCGGGGAATGTTATTATGAGTAGGGTTCTACATGGGATACAAATGTGCAATTAAGACAGTTGATGTTGTAGACATCAGTGAAATTTCCCGTGCTGAGTAGACATCCCATGCATAATATATAGGACAACAGGTATCAACACTTTAGATTTTCTTGTTTGAACCCTGAAACGGGGTTGATGGATCAAGGACCTAAAGTCATCTGATCAAGGTGTTCCCATCGGTATTTAGCCAGACTTATGGTTGATTTATGGACATTGAGACCACCTCGATCAGATGATCTAAGCCGTTGATCCACTGAGCCTCATTTAAGATTCCTTGGAGGAAAGCTCATCTACTGATTTCTTTAGTTCTTTATCTTATGTATGGGATGTCTATTAAGGATGGAATGGATTCCGTTCTCTTTTTTTAACTAAATACCTGGCAGAATTGGAATTAGATACCAATTCCAGAGCCTGACACTGTCCAGAATGAGCGGAATCATAAGTACCGGAACGCAATTACTCAATCAAAATAAGGATTATCGGCTTATTTTCCATTTGTTTGTTGATTCATGGCTAAGATTAACATTATCCGAATGATAATTGGTGGGTGTCTATCCATGCGACCATCGCAATTGTAGGCCACGTGTAAGGCAGAGATTCAACACACTACATCCCTCCCGGACTAAAAAACGACATTGTTTGAAGATCCTCCCAATCGAAGGTGAAAACAAAATGCGGGTGCTTTTGCCTGACAGGCAAGGAAATGCTGAACACGCGATGCTTCCGTCACGTGTACGCACGTGGAGACAAGTTAAAGATGTCCTTTTGGGACTTGCTAGGCAATTTCTCGGAAAACCATTTTTGCGGCCAACTTTCGCAGAGAAAATTGTCACATAGGCACACTATTCATGTAATTAATCCGAGGTGGCTGTGGTCTCTTTGTAAAATTGAGCCGTGGAATGGCAAATCCCTAAAAATAATAATATTTTTTTAGAGATTTTATTTTTATACGTTGAGTGTGTATGAAAATCCAATATTTTTCAAAAAAGAACAGCGGTGCCCACTTCAAAGGATGATCCGAACGGTTCATCTGTTAGGCCACAACATAGTCCATCTCCATAAGATGATCCTAACCATCCGATCCGTAACAGTGCCCTGTGGCGATTACTCTGATGCAATTCATCAGGGTGGGCTGCTCTCTCATGCAACAGCCAGCCTCGAAATGCCTATCTGCGTTGGTCCCTATCAAATCCCATAAAAAATGTTTATACATTCCCTCAGACAAAAGTAAGACAACCACCCAAAAGAAAGAAAATCTCCAAAAGATATCCATTCGATCCTTTTGAAAGCCACGTAGTAAGCCCTTGATCAGACACGTGTATTATCCAACTTTTCGCTTTTAAGAAAAGCCAACCCAAGCATTTAATGCAAAAAGCGTAAGGCCGCTGTACCGTTGGACTTTTGTAAAGCCTACTGATTAAGAGTTTAAGACATAGTGAAAAAAAACTCCGAAACAAATGCTTATAAATTCCATAGCTCTAACTATCACTCTTCAACTCACTCGCTCTCCTTCTCAATTCCCTTTTGTAGGAATTTCTCTGCCTTTGATTTCTTCTCCTCTGTTTTTCATTCTTTATTGTCCTTCTAATTAACCCTAATCAGTTAAAAAATGGCAAATTCATGCATTTCGAGGTTCGTCACCGAGGTCGCTCCTTCGCAGTTTATCAGCATTGTGAGGCGAAGGGTATCGAGAAGAATCCTAGACACAATTGTTGAAGAAGAGAGAGTTGATGTAATGGAAGCTCTTCCCTCATCTTCAAACAACTCTTTTTCTCCGTCTTCTTCTTCTTCTTCTTCCTGCTTTTTGAGGGAGATAGAGAGGTCGTTTTCAGTCTACAACCCTCTCTCGCAAGAATAGAAAGTGGGTGTCGTTATCAATTGGAGCATCTGATTGTTGCTTTTGAATAAAGAATCCGTCAGTACCCTGTCCAAAGGCGTGACTGCTCTTTTTTCTTCTTCTTAGACTATGTTATGAAGAAATGATAATTTGATGCAGTTTTTTTACCTCTCTTTCTTCTTTTAGACTTTTTTGCGTGTAAATGCTGTGATTGACAAATAGTGTTACTGTGATGTCGGTGGCAGCGCTCTACATGTTGGCTGTAAGCTCAAATAATAAGATATGTTGTGTTAAGCCTTGGAATATTATGTTATCCTTGATCTGCCATTAATCACGAGCATTCATAGTCATTGTATAAATGACATAATCACTAATCAAGTTTCAACAAATAACATGGATAACCTCATAGGGGCTGCCCGATTTGCAAATAGCGAGTTGCCAAGGCCAAACATCATTATAAACAAACTTTCATAACCCAATTTAGAAACTGTTAAAATATGTGGGAAGTACCATTATCAAAACAAGGTAGTGCAGATATCATTAGCTTATTTTTAAGTAGGACGTGTAAATACGCATGCATTTTTGTGAGCATTCAACAGATAATATATACGACTGACTGAGGGCTGCTAGCAAAGAGGAAATTCGTTTAACACTTCGATAAGGGGATCCCTTCTGGAAAATAAAAACCGGTTAAGTATGGCCTATCGATTTGGCAATCTTTAGCATTAGTCGAGATACGCGCCCCACATTTTTTGTATTAGGAAAAATTGCCAGTGGTGGACATCAAAATACGAGAATTGCAAACGGGGGACAGACTTTTGAAAAATTGGTAGAAAGGGACGAAATGGGGGTTATGAAGTCTCTAAAAGGGGGTTATTTCTTGATCTAGGTATGATCATGTTAACAACAACCTACAAAGGAATTGGATAGATCTTTTCCCCAAAAATGGTGTGTCTCAGTTTAATCAATTAACCACTGTAACTAAAATAAGGTTGGCCTACACTAATCTACCCATATCTAATTAAATGATCAAAGTGCATTATCAAATAAACCTTATAATCACGTCCTATTTATGAGTATTTTTGGTAATTTCAAATCTAATCCTTTATTCAATCTAGATTCTTCAATGGGTCTTAAAGGACCTTGTCGTAGAAGCCCCTCAAATTGCTCCTTTGAGCAAAAAGAATGACACCAAAAGTAACCCCAAGAAGGAATTTGGAAATATACATTAGAAATTTGGCTTCATCCGAAGCCATAAAGCCAGGCAGCTATGAATGGGACCTTGGCCTGCTAAATCGATAACATATTAGTTTCCTTGAAAACAAGGGAAACTCACACAGCCACCGGCTAGGGATGATACCCAGATATATCCAAATCTCGTACAAAATGAAATGTCTGATTCCAATTAAGGAACAACTACTCTTTACACTGTAAAATGGTATTGAAGAGTCCCCTCCAATTACTAAATGAGATCAAGGACATAGTTTATAAGATAAAAATAGGCAGTAAAGAGAAGCTGGAGCTTCTATTACCCTTGTCAAAATCTCTAAGACAGGTGTTACAAGGTCGATCATCTTGGGTAAGTAGATTTTAGTACGTTACCAAACTCAAACGTGGAAAATTCTCTATAAACCCACTAGGTTCTCCTGCTAGGGATAAATTACCAAGATGGATTCCCAAGAGTTAAAAAATATGACATGGAAGAACATATTCATGTAACATGGATACAACAGTTTAGGCTATGTTTGGATTGATAGAATCAAGAATTGGAATTGGATTGGCATCTTATTTCCGTTATCCGGTCAACAGTAGGGGTGGACATGGTTCCGGTTCGAACCGAACCGGCACATTTGGTTCGGTTCGGTTCGGTTCCATTTCTATATGGTTCGGTTCCGGTTCAAAAATTCGGGAACCGGTGAAAATTCGGTTCAGTTTTGGGTTTGGGATCCCGGAACCGAGAACCAAATTGGTTTAATGAGGGCCTGTTTGCTTTTGATATTAGGGCCTGATTATTTCCCAAATTTGTAGTTCATGACTTCATGCATTGCCAAAATTTGTGCATGATTATCCCACCTGTTTGTACTTCTTCATATTTCATATAAGTTTTGCATTGCCCAAATTTGTGCATGTTACTGTTACTGTTAGTGCTTGTAATTCATATATAAACAGGGCCATTGGTGAAAATTGGGTAAACCCAGAACCGAACTGAACCGAACCATATATGTGTGGAACCGAACCGAACGAGAACCATATATAATCGGTTCGGTTCGATTCCACACATATATGGTTCGGTTCTGGTTCCAATTTCAGGGAACCGATTATACATGGTTCGGTTCTAGGTTTAGCCCAAAACCGAACCGAACCGAGCCGAGCCGAGCCATGTCCACCCCTAGTCAACAGTACGTGAAAAAAAAAATTCCAATAAAAATTTTATTACAACGGGCAGAATCAGAATACCATCTCTTGGACCAAGAAATAGATTCTGGAATTTTTCTCCCTTAAATTTAGCGCAGTGGTAATTTCACCCTCTTGATTATGTCCATTTGTTGAACCATACATACGTTGGAATCAGGTGGAATCGGAATATGATACTGATTCCCCCGCTTGACTCCCACAATTCTTGGAAAAAAAATTCAAGGAAATCCTATTTATCTATTATATGTCCCCAACGTGAGAGGAGCCGAGAGGGAGTGAGAAATTTGAGACGGGGTCTATGAGATGGCTGGAAAACTAGGAACAAAAATTCCCTCTTTAGAATAGTTGTTTTACTCTTCCCTACTCTTCATAGCATTCAATAATTTCAAACCGATCTCATGCTCTCTTCACTCACCCGGGAGAGAGAGAGAGAGATTTTATACATGACGAGTGGGCGTACAAACACGTAATAGCGGTTCCGCCCTTGATATTTGATCCAAAAAATGATATTTAAGATACGGTCAAAATTCGGCATCGATTAAACAGTCTTCACCATTCGATCAGATGGGGTTAGGGCCCTACTTGATTGGGGGCTAGGACTGTCCAATCAGTGAGTTCTACAAACTATGCATCATGGACCCCACAAGATGATCTACCCAAAAGGCATGTGATATATTCGCCCCCCACCTGTCCATGGGCAGCCCCTTCCAACTGTATTCAATTATTCATTTATTCATGACAACCTCAGGTGGCCCAAGGAAGAAAAAGGGTCGAAAATATAATTTCCCATCCAAAATCCCTCATATGCCAAAGGATATGAGATTAGAAGGGTTCCAAATTAGCTAATTCAAGTTTCCACCAGTTGCGATTGAAAACATCATTTTACACATTTTTTGAGACCCTTTTAGTTGATGATGTTTTCGTGGATTTTAATTCGTGTTGAAATTGGACTTGAATTTGCATCTTATCAGTGAATACCAATTATCAGAAGCAATGGCATTTTTCTGATTGATTGGACTGGGTGGAATGCGTTCTCTATCCATTTATTCTTTCTCTGCAGTTTAAGCTGATTAAGATTTAGTTCTTGGCCACTTTCTTCTTCTTCTTCCTTTTTTTTTTAATAAGGGCACTATATATCGGTCTAATTGTCATTGAATTTTGTCAAAATATTGGTTAGTGCTTCAGTGGTTATACTGTGCACGAGTGCCAACCGTTGCCGAATAGTCAAAACTTCGGACAGAAATTATAAGCTTACTGTGAGCTTACTAGCATTCATACATTGGTAGGGATATGACATTAATTGGGTTAAATATGAAATTTACAAATTTGGGTTTCTCTTTAGTTTTTTCAATGAAGATGGCCATGATTTCGGAAAATTGGAGAGGGTTATTAACAGAGTTAACTTTGCCCACTTTGGACACCTCCGAAATTGCTACACTCTACCACCCGCTTGAAAATAATGGCTATAATTTTTCTTAAAAGGGGGGTGGGGTTATTTCTCTGCAAGTGATGAGGAGAACATACCTCTATAATATATACATCCCTCTGTATATCTTTTTTTTTAATGGTATCCCTCTGCATATCTTCATCCACCTAACCAATGATCCGTCAAGAAACCATTAGATTGTGGACTAAGACCCACCGCCTTCCTCCATGGAAATGATCTGAGGAGATCATCCCTCAAGACACCCCACCATGAGATTACATTGTGGAATAAGACCCATTATTCCTTCCAAATGGATTGATTCGGTGAGCCAACTCGCAACTGATGGAAACCTACTCTCCTCAGCCTACATTGGGGAAAAAAATATCGTAATATTTAAAGGGGTTTGCTTGTGCAAACGAGGCATTCATTCAAAAAAAGAGAAGAAGAAGAAAATTCATTTCCTTAGGGTGTAAAGAAAAAAAAAATCGAAATTTCATCTAGAGACAACCTCCAGCTTCGGATGTTACCAAGCTTCAAGCTTTGTTGAATCAACTTTTTATTGAGGACATTCCTTTGTACCTTCTTTTTTTTTTTTTGAATGATGACATTCTTTTGTGTCTGCCTAATGCTTCTTAATGTAAAGAGAAATTCGATTTGGACTCCTAATGGAAATGGAATCTTCTCAATGAAATCAACCACAAATATGCATTAGACTCTGTTTCAGTCCTGTGTAGGTCTCATTTATGGTGGCAAGAGATAGAAAAGTGAATATGAGCAACACTATAACTTGAGCACAACAACAGTCACTATCTCACAAAAAACACAAGAAAACTGGCAAGAGAAATGGGATTGAGAGGGATTGTTTAGTTTTTTCCCTTCAAGAAAACCAATTATTATCTCACAAAAAACCTCCAAACATCTACCATGGAAACAAATTCAAATCCCCCTCGAACTCTTCAAGATCTCTACTGTGAATACTGAAAAATTGAAATGCATATGAGGCTTTAATAATTAATGCTCCATAACTTTATAATCTCTTCGCCTTTGTACACTTTGAAAATCCCAAATTAACTCTTGGTCTTTCAGCCTTTCAGGTACGGTCACATGATTGACAATGCTGTCCTGATTGTCACTGGTACCCTGCACAAGAGAGATGTTCAGGAATTGTTAGAGAAATGCCATCATTTGGGCATGTTTGACAGGTACTGTCTCTTACTTTCTGTCCTGTTTTTGATGCTTTAACTGTTGGTAAGACTGTTTACCCTCTACTTTCTATTTCTCAGTATTGCTACCCTCGCAGTTGCTCAGAATATGCGTGAGCTTTACAGATTGGTGCTTGTTGACACACCATTGGCCCCATATTTCTCAGAATGTATTACGTCTGAGGTATTGACTTGGGCTAGTCCTCATTACTTATATTGCCTTCATTATTTCGATTGCTTGACTTTCAAATTTATTTTCTTATTCGATAAGAGTTACAACTATAAACAAAAGATGCCGAAGCCTATAAGCTTCCACAACAATCGCTATGGTCGCTTGCCTCATTAACGGGTCGTTTGGATCTAGAGGAAAATTTTATGGAGAGAAGAGTTTTCCATGGAAAACAAATTCCAATATCAAGGAGTGTTGCAAATTTTTCTAGAAAACTGGGGAACTTTTCAAATTTGGAAAAAAGAAATTCTTCGGAAAATGAATTAACCAAATGCTGGAAAACTCTTTTTCCATGGAAAATAATTTCCAATATAAATTCTCCCTATATCCGAACAGCCCCTAAAGGAACTTCAGTTTACATATAGTTAAAATTAGATTGGGAAAGTAAAAAACGTGTAGCTTTTTTCGATAATTTCCCTGAACGAAAGGGATTTTCTTTATATGTGGACTCTTTTCGTAATTTCTGTAGGACTTGGATGACATGAATATTGAAATTATGAGGAACACCTTTATAAGGCATACCTTGAGGATTTTTATTAGTTCTGTAAGGTATGGGTAGTAAACTCTCTCTCTCTCTCTCTCTCTCTCTCTCTCTCACACACACACACACACACACACACACACGCATTTACCTGGGTCTAAGACATTGTTTTTCAAATAGAAACTAGGTGGAGCTACAGCTGAAATCATGTCTGACCTCCTAGCCTTTGAAGCTGATAGAAGGGCTGTCAATATTACAATAAACAGGTGAGTTACTTTCGAAAATGAAGCTGCTATGGTGGCTTAATATTGATGCCATGCGGATGCCATGCTGCTATGTGAACTTCTAACCTACTAAAATTAGATAGGTCTGATGATGTTACTTTCAGCCATGCAACCAAAAAGGGCAGGGGTTCTTCTGTGGAAAATGTAATCTTACATCTTATGTGGTTTGCTTTGTGCAGTATTGGCACTGAACTGACACGAGATGATCGTCGGAAGCTTTACTCTAATTTTGGTTTACTGTAAGTTTCTGATATGATCATTCTTGCTTGTTTATCTCTAGACGTCGCTCAGTTGGTTTCCTAATTTCTTATCTGATAGATGGCGTATTTGTGATTTGCAGGTATCCCTATGGCCATGAGGAACTTGCTGTGTGTGAGGACATTGATCAGGCAAGTTACCATAGAAGATTTAGGAGTTTGACCTTTGAAAGATATCAATTTCTTATCACAATTCTAAGATATGCAGTATTTTAAAGGAGCTTGATGAAATCATCCGTAGATAGCTGTGATCACATGTTAACCTGGACTAGATGGAAATGTTTTTTAATTGCTGCTGCAGTTATGTGAGATTCTGTTAATTGTGGTTGGTCATGTTTGAATTGAAGGAAATTGAAGATTAACTTTGTGGGTGTATTCACGACCTTTCAAAATTAAAATTATGGCCACTAAAATTTTGAAATGGTAAATTTGTCTCTAGTGTCTTACAAATTTTAAGCGTGAACCTTTGTTTTGTTTAAACTGAGAGATTACAAATTTGTTTAATCTGAGAGATTACAATATCACCGTGGAACTCTTGAAAAAATCACGTGCCTGAAAAGATTAAGATGAGAGGAGGTTAGCCTCCGTTTGTGAATTTGAGAATATCAATTTACGGATGATATTCTAATTTTCTTGAACAAAGAAGGGAACTCAAAAACTTAAAGAGGGTATTTAGGTGGTTTGAGGTTGTATCGGGCTTGAAAATCAACCTTGGAATAAGTGTGGTGGTGGGAATTGTGTGGAGGAAGATGAAATGGAAATTCTTGCTAACCTTATGGGATGTGGAAAAGAAAACCCACTCCTAACATTAATCAAAGTTAATTTCATTTGGGGCCTACTCATGGCGGACTCCAATTAGTTGTGGGGATTCTGATACTCTCTTTGGGATCCGGTGATTGACCAAATGGAGAGAAAGTTAGGCACTTGGAAAAAGAGATACTTATCGTTTGGGATTGTGTAGAGAATTGAGAAGCTCCTATGTGTTTTTCTATGGGAAGGAAACAAAACAAACACCTCGTGAAGTGGAAGAGGGTGTGCAAATCAATGAAACAAGGTGGGCTCAGAATTGGCAACCTCAAACTAAGGAATAAAGTACTATTAGGGAAGTGGCTATGGACGTATGGTGGGGAAAAGAAAGCCTTATGGCACAAGATAATTGGGGAAAAACATGGGAAGGGGTAGGGGATTGGATGTAGGAAACCCCCACCTATGGGAAAAAGGTTCATGTGCATGGCGGTCCATATACTCATTCTCTCTCCACCTTTGCCCTTCCGCTGCATCCCACTCGATTTGTTGCAGCATTTTCCTCCATCGCTACTGCATTTTTGCCACTGCCAGCCAATTACAGCCAATTACATCCCTGCACTTCCAGCATTTTTGCCACTACATTTCTACCATATTTTTTGCTACATTATTGCCTAAAACCCTTTCTCCCTTCCTTTTTTTTGAATGGTTCCAGATTTCATTAACCAACAAAGGGGCTGACTAAGGCAGTCAACCCAATACATGAAATGACAACAAGAAGAAATACAGTGAAACACCAACAAAGAAAATACACTAAACACTCCAATTCAAGGAGTCAAGAAATCAAATAACTCCAGCCCTGCTTATCAACTCCTTCCCTCGCCAGGCGGTCTGCAATCCTACTAGCTAATCTTCTAATGTTCGAAAAAATAATTGAGGATCCATAGACTTTGTCACGAATTTCGTCATTCATCGAAGAACTGCGAAAACCTCGAGGGGGGGCTGACGTCCCTCTCAAACATCGAATCGCATTAAGGGAGCCTCCCACTACAATGACACGATCCAAAGATTCTATATCCAACCTTCAAATCCCCTGATGAGCAGCCCGAACCTCATTCTCGTTGGCATTTGCGCTCCCAATCGGACCAGAGAACGCCCAAATCACCTTACCCCCAAAGTCTCTAAGGACTCCACCAATTCTCGCCGGGCGAGGATTGCCAAGGCTAGAGCCATCGAAGTTTAATTTGAGATACCCGGGGGATGCTCTTTTATTTGTTGAGTCAATATCCCTTTTGATAATGACACCTAAACACCTCTACTTTTGATAATGACAACACCCCCACTATTGATAATGGCACCCAACCTCAATTTCTTTTCCCTAGGACAACCAAACACCTCACTTTCTCTGACTTTCCCATCAACTTTGTTTTCCTCCTACTTTCATTTTCCATCTGCTACATAATTTCCCAGGGATTCTATCCCTTTCCATCCACTGCAAAAGCAAAATAGTTTCAAAATGAAAAAAAATAAAAATGAAAGCTCTTTTTTAGTAGGACTATGGAATCAAAAGTTCCATCATGTTTCTTGAAATGGAAATCGGAAATGTGTTTTCTGAAATGTCTGTTGTGTTTTAGCTGTTATTAAATAAAAATATCATAATATTCAAGTGTTAACTCTTCCAAGCATGAAAACCGATTTATCATTTTGAAGTAGGTATAATTTGCATTGTTTGAGAAGTCAGACTATTGTTTTTTATTTGTGATTAATAAGCTGGGTTAAAATTTAACCCATAATGTTTTTTTAATGGTAATTTAACCCATAATGTTAATGTTGCAATTCCCGTATTATAACCACAATTGCACGTAGCTTGATGCCTAATGTGGTGTTGATCTTATATGTTAGAAGAGTCTGTTCTGTGCATAGTATTTTCTTTTCTTTTCTTTTGTGTTTCTTTTTTTCTTTTCCCACTCAATGCTTCTTGGATATGGCCTTGCCGCTTTGTCCTGATATTTTAATTGCTTCTTGTTTGCATAAAATTATACCGCAAGTGCACGGATCGTGTGCAGAAACGGGTCGAACTTAGGGAAGAAGTATTAAACCTCTTAACTTTGGCAAAGTGAACAAGTATCCAAATATTACTACTAATTATCTACTGATTATCTAATCTAGATGATTAATTTAAAGCCAATTTACTAGTCTAACAATTTTCCAATTAACAGAAACAACTTCACTAATCTAAGGGAAACCTATTCAATCAATTTAACTACTAATTTATTTATTTTAAATAAAATAAATTAAAGGACTGATTTGATTGAGAATTTTAGCCACTAATTTAGTCACTAATCTAACACAAAAATTATTTAATTTAATGAAAAACTTAAAGAACTATCTAGGTGCAAAGTTGTCAAACTACTAGAATGTTGCCTAAAATTCAAATAAAAAGGCTACTCAATGAATTAGATTGAATTGTATAGATGATCAATCCAGTCAATGAGAGATGAGATCAACAGATGTCATGTCTCATGAGTGTTCAATCAAATACACAAACAATTTTTAATATCTACAAAGTGGTCCACAATAGATAAACCACAAAAGTACATGACATTTACCCATTTGTAATTTTGAATTACAAATGACTTTGAAATAAATAAAAGTGAACACAAGGTCGCCCAACTAGAATAGAAATCGATTTCCACGGGGAAACTTGGTGATCGTCTAGAATGAATATAGAATTCATCTCCCAAGGAAATTGCCCAATAAGGAAAGACTCCTAGTGATACAAGTCTCCTAAACTATTGTGTACTCCTCTCCTATATATAGACAACATGCTCAAAGCTATGCATCCCTCAGAATCCCTAGCAAGATTTATCATTCTCCAGTTCTCTTATTACTTGGATTTCTCCTGTTGTGCCGATTTTGAATTGAGCGTCGGAATGGTCTCCCGAATTCACAACTCCGGGACCCAGAACGTGTTTTCTGTGAGCGCAAGACAGCCATTGACTGGAGCTCTACCATCCATTGATTGTGGAACCGGATTTTGGCATCATCAGATTGGCACCATCCGTGGGACAGTGGAAAACTTCTTCTAAATTTGAAAAGATGAACACCACAAACCCTCAACAAAGTGATAGCATGACAACGGGCTGTGCCAACCAAGGCTCCACCTCCAATCCACTTCCTCCGCCAGGAGGAAATCAACTTTCCCGCTTGGACGAGTCTCCGATGTCCACAAGGAATCCTTTTTTGCGGGATTCCAGAGACAGTCCCACATGTATTATTGGGATCCATTGGTAACCTTAAGACATGAGAATATTGTCCATGATAGTAAGAATGGAGGGACTTTAAGCATATTCGATGGTAGGCCCAATCATAATAAAAGGCATTATTTAATATGATTTTTCTGCTAAAAAAAATTATGTTAAATATTGATTAGTTCTTATTCAATTTGAGATAATTGAAGGTTTTGAGAGCCATTTTAATTTTCTGGTAATTGGATTGAACTAATTAGCATTCGGATTTGAGCATTATGTGGGCCCTATACCTCTATTGTTATAATATTGCATTCTATTACTTATGTTTTACCTTTACATTGGAACCCATGCATGTGTGAATGGATCAACTGTTAGTAGTTATTATGACAAGGTTGTGAACCCAAAAGTTAAGGGCAATGGTTTTGCTGGTTGAGTGGATTTTGTGGGTCCGTTGGAGTGTGGCTCGCTAGTATTGTAACTTATAGTCTTATAGTGGGCTCATTCAATTATAAAACAAAAATGTTGGAAATATCTACTTGACTAATATCTTTGAGAATAGTGGGAGTTTCCAATGCTTAGAAGTAATAACAATTTGCTGCCCATATCTTACATTATCATTGATTGAGAGTTCTTTTTGGCTTGTATAGAAAGTTGGCCCCCATTTAACTTTCTACAGCTATATCAAGGTCTCATGTGGTTAGGACCTTGGAAATAATATATGTGTATGGATCTTGTGCTAGCTAGTAAAAACTGATTGCATATGAATAGGCGTTTAATTATGTCCATGTGTGAATTGTATCATATCATTTTTGTAATTGATTAGATACACTTTATGAGAATTGCACATCTGTAATACATTTGAGTGCAATGAGTTGCACATAAGATAGTTTCTGGGGAATTATCTATGTCATGTAAATTGGGAACTAGTCTTTTCTGTTAATTTACTGTATACTCTGAATTTGATTTCTCATTCCTGTTGGGTGTTTTTTCGGTTCAGATATATGGTAACTAATTGAAAAACTACTTTATGATAAGGTATGTGACATCCTGTTGATATCACTTTTGATACTTTTTAAGAAATTATCGTGAGTAGGTTTTTAAGATGGAAAACCAATTAATAGGCAAAACAAAAAGCTTGCATTATCCTTGTAAATGTGTTCTGGTATTGATGGCTTTGAAATAGCATTTATTAGGATCTAACCATAGAGCAACATCGGCCATGACCCACTATAGAGGTTTCATGTTTCTCTATTTTGAGTATAGAAGAAAATGTTACCTTGATTACTTGAGTCAAACCCTATGACACACCGAGAGTTTCTACTTGACATTGAGGACTTTGAGGAGTATCTCAAAGTGGTAGTTGATCCTAAGGATTGTGTTTCGAGCATCCAGTAAGGACCTTTGTTTATCACTATTGAAAGTGAGTATTGTAGCCTCTGTGATGTAGAAGTGTCATAGGATTGACACATCATCACTTGCCTTGATTCTTAGGATCAAGTCTGGAATTCCTAATTTGGAACCATGTCCAAATGAGATTGTGTTTGATCTTAAGTTTTGATATCTTTGTATTCCGAGTCAAGTCAAGGGTATAGTTATCAGTCCATTTTAGAGTTTTGTGTTGGTCTCTTGACAATCAAGTAGCATAGAGGACATGAACGTGATTTTGAGTTTCTTAGATAATAGGTTCTTTCCTGTTAAGACTCAGCATTGGGAATGCTTGTCTTGGCTGCTTGCTCTTTAGGTGAGCTTTTCATTAAGGTTATGTGCACCTCAGTTTGCCTTTTTGGAAAGTAACCCGATCTTAAAGAGAACCAAAATTCTATTAATGACATTATAGAAAGCTCGTTTGTGTGAATAGAATTCTCTTTAAGTCTAACCATTGGCATTGGGTTGTATGCGGATATCTAGGGTCTTGACCACTGAATGTGCCTTCCCCTGTTTCAGGAAACTTGGAGTTTCTATTTTTAAGGAGTCATTCTTTGACTGACTTAAATACTAGATGAGAATGTGTTCTATGTCTTTCTTTTGAGAATTTTCTATAAATTAATTTTGACATGGTATTGTTCGCATATGGTAGTAGGTCATATTCTTTTGGGAGAAGTGAACGTACTTGAGTTTTGCGGATGATAAAATCAGATAAAAATGTGAAACTCCTCATTAGAATATCCGGTATCTTTGAGTGTCATAGGATCGTCTTTCCCTTTTACCCAAGTACCGTAATTTAAGTTTTTACACTCCAATATTATTTGGTTGATAATTTCAGAGCCTGATACTTCTTGATTTTTTGAGGTACTCTCTTGTGTTCCTAACCAATTCAGGGTTTAAGCTTTAAGTATTGTATAGCATGCTTGTGATGAATGAGGAAGGTGAAAGTTCATCAAACCATCTATTATGAAAAATATCTTCAATCCTTTTAGAAATCATCTTGGGTCTTTTCTTAGATACTGCATCAGAGTAGCACAGCTGATGAGAGCAAACTTGTCTAAGATTTATTTCTTGGAAACCGACTGTGTTCGATGGTCTTGTGAAGTATTGAGAATGTCATAAGTACATAAGTTTTTAGGCTCTCTTGTCTTGTGCGTAACATCGTTTGATCCATTTGAGAAGGGGTCTTAGTTACCCTTTGCATTGAAATGCATTTTGAGTTTAGACCTAATCGAAACTGAGATTGCGCGCACACACACCCTCCCCCAAAAAACCCAAAGGAAAAAAACAAAACCCAACCCACACAAAATCCCTAGAGGAAAAAAGTAGAAAAGAGAGCTATTCCCAAGTGGTACAGCATGATAACATGAAGCAGCAGGAATCAGAGCAGGTGTGTGGGTGTATGATTGTATGAGTGGCAATAGGAAGTAAAAAACAAGTTCTCTATAAACCCAAGCATGTGATATTCAAAAGGTCTATGTGTCTGAATCCCTAAGTAGAACTGAAAACCATATGCTGAGTTCGCATGATTAAGGACAACACATTTCCAGTTATGTTGTGTGATTAGAATCACAAGTGGTGTGATTAGAATCACATTCACCAACTACGCGATCACATGGACGAATAAATTTGAAGACAAGCTCAGTGATTACACAACTGATCTTGAAGACTTTAACACTTGAGATTATTCCCAGTGGCAGATAGAAACTATTGGATTACCATACGAGCAATGCATTAATATCTTTTTGTAAGATGAAAGTGCAAAATAGAAACCCTAACATTTTCCCAAATAATGGTCACCCAGCGCCAATTGATTTCAACCAAATTGGAAGGAGATCCAACTACAAAGCAATCTTAAAATTCGGCATTTTCAGCAATGAAGAATAGGAAAAGCTCTGTAATTTAAATGCTATAATTATTTCATGCATCTGTGATAAAAAAAGAGTTCTAAGACCAACGTCCTCTGTTACTGAAATCATTAAATTGGCATTTGAAGATTCTAAAAACAATACCAATTTGGAAGTTCGCAGTTACAAAAATACGAAAATACCAAATGAAAATGCAGATATCAATCCAGAACTACTCAGCTGGCATCAAATCTGAAAACCCAAATCCAAAAAATGAACTCGACAAGTAATCAAAAACGGAATTCGTACATAAAATCACAAAAATGTTCAGTAGATCCCAAGAACAGATCTTCAACCAACAATACCAACTACGAAAATAATGATAAGAAAAAACAACACAGAACACACAAACTGATACAGAGATCATGACTCATTACCATATATATTAATGGAATTTCAAGGAAATCTAACCAAAGCTTGAGAATACATTCTTTGAGAAGACCTAAATTGGTTGGGCCCAAAGGGGAGAGGGTTTCCATTATTACAAGCATGGCTCACAGGCATACAGAGGGGCTTTCTTTTGTGTTCCTTTTTTTTATGGTCGATCACTTTTCAATGGACCACGGTTTACAATTTCTCTTATCAGGTAGCATCTTATGCAATGATGTGTAGTCGTCACCTAGTCCCAAATATGATATTTGACCATGCCGTTAAAGTTTTCAATTGGTAAAATTCTTAATGTTGATGACCAAATGTTATTGAAAAGGGTGAAAATATTGAAAAGGGCCTTCTTTTCTTTATATAATAAGAAACTATATATTGTTTATATTTGAACTATAATAATAAGCAAACTTTATCCGCTAAAACTATAATTTATAGATAGGGAACTAACATCGTGGCTAGAAACAATGGTTTATGACTTTGGCATCCACAAAATGAACTATAACTAGTGAAATCAGCCAAATACTGCGCACAAGATCAACTGGGTGAAATAAAAGAAACACATGAGAACATGCCATCCACATAATGAACTATAGCTACTGAAATCAGCCAAATACTGAGCACAAGATCAACTAGGTGAAATAAAAGAAACACAAGAGAACATCAAACATAAAAAGACAATGGATTTTTTAATATGATTTCTTTATGTCATAAAAAATATTAAAGAATAGCCGCAACCAGATTTAAGGAAAAATATATCCTCTAAAGAGAAAAAGGAGATGGTAAAACACAAATGGGTTAACATAGCATTATAGGAGAGTAGTAGCTTCTGCTCGCAACAATCCATTCATGTAAGAAAAATTTTGAAAGAAAAACATTTTTGACGGAGGAAATTTTTTCATGTCGTGATTTAGAGGGAAATAATGTGATTATGATTAATTTAGAGGGATATTATCATAAATTAAAGGTCCTCTAATAAAAAATTGAATAAGGTTGGCTTGAATTATCTTTTTCATGTGTGTCACACCAAGACGAAGAAGAGAAACAGTGAGCAAAGAAATTTACGCCGTTCAGGGGGGGAGGAAGCTTTATTAATTTTCAGAATTTCAGAAGAGTTCAATTTTCTTTCTTCACCAACAGTTTCTTTCTTTTTCCCAAAACCCAAATCGGCAACTACTAAATCCTACAAATTAGCCCGTTTGGATACCTCCCATTTTGTATTTGGATTTGGATTTGGAATTGAGTTTTGAATACAAATTGAATAGATCCGACAGCTCATGTAGAGAGAGAGAGAGAGAGAGAGAGAGAGAGAGAGAGAGAGAGAGGGGGGGGGGGGGGGGGGGGGGGGGGAGAAGGGGGTACTTCCTAGTGGAGGGGAGAGGTTGAGAAGCAAAGAGGGTGAAGGAAACTGCCATATCTGTGGATTTCCAATTTCTTATTTCCAAAGCAAATTTAGAAATCTGATATTTTTTGACTGTCAGCTGCTGAATTAGAAATCCAAGAATTTGATCCGATCCAAATTACAATGCAAAAGGGCTGCAAATGTGAGAAATCCAAATCAAAATCTTCTCCGCATCCAAACGGCCCTAAAACAATTTCAAAAGCAATCTCCTACAAAATAGCAGCTATTGAAGATTCAAAAGATACTGAAAAGAAATCCTCTCCTAGCTATGCAGGTGATTAAAAAAAAATCATGCAATCCAAACAGGGCAAGAAAAGAAGAAGGAATAACATCATTTAATATACACCAGATTAACAGAGACTAACAACAAGAGAGATTCTACATAAATATCTGCAAACAACCCTTTTCAGCTTTTCTTTTCTTTTTTTTTCAACTGTGGTTAGGGAAATAGGGTTAGGGTTTCACAGAATCTAAAATTATAAATACCATTAAAACAAGAAGAAAAGGAACTCACCTTTCACTCTCAAAGAGATGATGCGCTGCCGTTCAAGGAAGGAAGAAAATACAGAGCCGCACGAGTAAGTCCAGTCAGTGTTTGGGAAATAATAAAATCGCCCCTTAACGTTATTCGTTGAGTTTTAAAGACAAAGAAAAACGTTAGAGGGGGTGAATTTATCCTCGAGCAGTATCATCGCCCTTTTAGTAAAGTTGTCCTACTAGAATATGCCACATGCGGGGTCTCATACACACAATTTGGTAAGTGGTTGAGGACTGAAGGACCCCGCAGCTGCTATACAGGTGAGATTTTATAGTTTCTATAAGGTGTAAGCCCGTGTAGTTTCAATTAGTAAGTACGGTATGGCCCGCACCATAGGATGATCCAAACCGTCCATTAGATGGGCCACAACTTAAATAGGTCGTGGCCCAAAAAACTATATACATAGGTTGATCCTAACCCTCCGATCTACAGAGGGTTAGGATCAACCCATTCAGATAAGAGGGTCAGGAGGATCAATGTTATGTTATGTCTTCCCTTTTCTTAATGAAGTTTCTTTGTGGCTCTGTTCACTTGTTTTTTCGGGAAAGAAAAAAGAAAAGGTTTCCGGGAATCTAACGTGGCATTAGGAAAAGAAATCCAAGAAAACTGTGTAGGAAAATGTTTCCTGCGCCTGTTCACGTGCACAAGAACTGTGCAGGAAAAGGTTTCCCGAAAAACTGCTTGCCCACCTTTTTTCACTAGGTTTTCCGGGACAGCAAATCCGACCAAAATAGTGGGATTTGGTTTCTCACACTTGTGAGAAAAGAGACATTTTCACATCATTTTTGGCAATTTCCATGTCATTATTTGACATTTTCCACCTATGCTTGTTACTTTCTCAGGAAAGCAAGTGAACACCAGAATTCTGTCGTGTCAAGGTCTTATCAAGGAAAAAAGAGACTGTTTTCCAGGGATTTGCTTTCCCGGGAACGCAAGTGAACAAAATAGAACCTGTGGGGATTGTAATAGGATTACGTCGTTACATGCATCTGCCAAGCTAAGTTTCTGTAAAAATTGTATGTTCGAGTTAATAAAAGGAAATGGTTGCATGCACGGGTAAATTTTTACATTTTCTCTTTTTCTCTTTTATTTCTTTTATTTTTGTCATGAATTAGCGGATGCTACGAAAGTGATTAATGCCTGATTAAGTCTATTAGCCACAACATGGAATACTAAAAGGGATTTGCTAGGGTCCATCGCAAAAGGCATTTCACGGAACGACTGTTGCATGGCTCACTTTCCAACAGATTTTGTCATTATTCATGAGGTGGCTGCCCTCTGATGCAACAGAGGTTCCACGAAATGCATTTTGCGATGGACCCTAGCAAATCCCATATTGAAATAGATTCGATATAGATGATATCCCCCCTTACCCCACCCCTAACAGTTTTCGTGAGAATGGTTCACTTTCTTTGCACATTGAGTAGATTTTTTTTATTTTTTTTTTAACTTTCCTTTCCAGAGAGGCCCTTGCATTGCCAAAAAAATTAATCCGCCAATACATTCATTTGCTCTTGTATGATACATGCGCATAAGCACCAGCAGAGCTCATTTGTCAATGATCCAAACCATCTAACTATTAGGGTTCGCTATCGATAAGCCCATGCATCAGAAATCACTCCCATTAGACGTTTCCAACCCTTCAATCTGTAGCCATTCGCTATGGATAAGCCATGGATCAAAAATCACTCCCCTTGGACGTTTCCAACCCTTCAATTTGTAGCCATTGTATGGACAATACGAAAATAAGGAAGAAACAATCTACAAATTGGTGGGTTAGAACCGTTCGATGGGACTTGATTTTCATGCATGGCCTTAACAAGATAAATGATTTGGATGTATTTTCCCTGAAAAAATATGCATATCCATCATATAAGAACCTTATCCATAATATATAAAGTAGAGATGGTAGGGCCCACCATCTCTACCCATATCCGTGCCCACAGTGAGGCCCACCATTTTACACCCATAAGTGTGCCCACGATCCCCACCCAAATCCTTGCATAGGTGGGCACCGGCCATTTTACACCCTAGGCCCATTATATTACACCCATGCATAGCATGGCCAAGAAGGCTGAGTATGCAATGAGCCCGTTGTAATGTAGTTTTATCAGTCATGTCCCGCCGGTGGAAACTTGAAGGGGGCGTTTGGATACATGGATTTTACGATCCAGGTTTGTAAACTCTTGGATTTACCACTCTATTGTCTTTTTTTCCGTCAACATCAAAACAAAGCTGTAAAGTGTCTAAGCTTAGTCTTGGAGTGCAACATATGAGAAAAAGACACAAAAGCAGAATTAGTACAAAAAAAGACCTTTTTTTTATAGATAAATGCCTTTGGATAAGGGGCTATAGATGATAAGGGAGAGGTGGGACATCTTTGCATGGTAGCCTCACTGGTCTTGAATCTTGACCTCGAAAGGAAAAGATTGCGTGACTTTTTTATGGACTTACGTGACATCATCTCTATCCCCTATCATTTACGGGGATGGGACCATGAATCATGTGCAATGCCTTTTAGGAGCATGGCCTACACAAAGACACCCCAAAAGTTAGGGTTTCTTGAGAATGATAGCTCATTAGTAGGGCTGCAACTCGAGCCGGGTTTTACCCGACCCGACCCGAAAATAGCCTGGGCTGGGTTCAGGTTTCATAGGTTTTGGGTCGAGCCGGGTTGAGCATTCAAAAGCCCGCATGAATATCGGGTCGAGCCGGGTTTGAAGGGGCCCGACCCGACCCGAGATTTATCATGGGTAGGGCCGGGCTTGGGAATCGTGGGTTTTCCGAAAAAAAACCCGACCCGAGTGCAGCCCTACTCATTAGAGAACTCAAATGTGTAAGTAGCTCCAAAAAAAAAAAAAAAAAAAAACATTTGCCGAAGTGTTGGGTTTTAAGGCTTCGGCCATGTTTGGGAGCAATGAAAGGTTTTTCCATGGAATATGTATATCAAGTGTTGAGAGACTGCTAGAGGGAGAGAATTGGGAGGGCATGAGCGAGGAGGCAGTGAGAAGTGGCTGGAAAACAGGAAAAGAAGCCCTAAAAGCATTCATTTGAAAGGTCTTCACACAGATAGGGTAGTGTCTATCCATTTTGCCCTCCACTTCTGGATGGGTTAGGATGATCCTATGGAGCTGATTATTTGTACACACCCTATCTATATAAAGGCCTTGCAAATGAATGGTTTGGATCACGATAAAAAAATGTAGGACCAATGTGTTACACAATCATTTTCCTCTTTTAATAAACTATCTTATTAGAGAACTCATTAACGAGAAACTAGCTCAAAGAGGCCATTAATTATGGTTGGGGAATGTTATTATGAGTAGGGTCGATTTTTTGGGTTCTACTTGGGATACAAATGTGCAATTAAGACAGTTGATGTTGTAGACATCAGTGAAATTTCCCGTGCTGAATAGACATCCCATGCATAATATATAAGACAACAGGTATCAACACTTTAGATTTTCTTGTTTGAACCCTGAAATGGGGTTGATGGATCAAGGACCTAAAGTCATCTGATCAAGGTGTTCCCATCGGTATTTAGCCAGACTTATGGTTGATTTATGGTTGTCGTTTGGATCAATGGATCAGATCACACAATCAAGGCAAAAGTGGGGTCAACTAAGTTTCTTTTAGAAAGGATAGTAAAAGTGAGTTTTCCTTCAGCCATCTTTCAGGAAATGACAAAAAAAAGTCACTTTTATGCTATTTCTTAGATCTGTCTGTTTTGGATTTTGAGAACCATTTGTGATTCCAAAACTGATTATTGGACTCAAAGTTAAAGTAGTAGACGTTAATTTTGAGTCCAATAATCAGTTTTGGACTTGCAGTAGGTTTTCTCTCAAAATCCAAAACAAACAGGGACTTAAAATCCAAAATCCAAATGCAGTGTCCAGAATGGGCTGATCATATACACCGGAACGCAATTAATCAATCAAATCAAGGTTTAAAATTTTGGTTTCGGTACCGGTTTCGGACCTTGAAATTTTGACCGAAATTTCAAAAAAACTGTCGAAATCTAGTACAAAAAAAACAATATTTTATTCATTATTAAATTTTGGCCGAAATTACCAGAATTTCAGCGAAATATTAAATTAATATAAAAAAAAAACAGATTTTTTGTGTCAAATTTCGGCCGAAATAAATGACCATATCGGTTTTGTGTGGTTTCGGTGTCGGTCTCCACGGAAATTTCGGTCGAAATTTAAAACCATGATCAAAATAAAATAAGGATTATCGGGTTATTTTCCATTTGCTTGTTGATTCATGGCTAAGATTAACATTATCCGAATTGTTTGAAGGTCCTCCCAGTCTTTCTGAAAGATGAAAACAAAATGTGGGTGCTTTTGCCTGACACGCAAGGAAATGCGGAACACGCGATGCTTCCGTCACGTGTACGCAAGTGGAGATAAGTTAAAGTCTTAAAGATGGCCTTTTGGGACTTGCTAGGCAATTTCCATTTTGCGGCCAACTTTTACGGGAGAAAATGGCCACATACGCTCACTTTATAGCAGATTCTGTCTTATTGATCTAATTAAGCGGAGGTGGCTTTGGTCTCTTGTAAAATTGAGCCATGGAATGGCTTTCCGAGAAATTGCCTAGCAAATCCCTAAAAATAATAATATTTTTTTAGATATTTTATTATTAAATGTTGAGTGCGTATGAAAATCCAGTATTTTTTTGAAAAGTACAGTGGTGCCCACTTCAAAGGATGATCAGAACCGTTCATTTGTTGGGCCACAACATAATTGATCTCCATAAGATGATCCTAACCATCTGATCCGTAACAGCCACCTCGGATTAACCATCCGATCCGATCTCTCATGCAACAGCCAGCCTCGAAATGCCTATCTGCGATGGCCCCTATCAAATCCCAAAAAAAAAAATTTATACTTTCCCTCAGACAAAAGTAAGACAACTACCCAAAAGAAAGAAATCTCCAATAGATATTTGAAAGCCACGTAGTAAGCTCATGATCAGACACGTGTGTTATCCAACTTTTCGCTTTTAAGAAAAGCCAACCCAAGCATTTAATGCAAAAAGCGTAAGGCGGCTATACCGTTGGACTGTTGTAAAGAAAACTCCGAAACAAATGCCTATAAATTCCATAGCTCTAACTATCACTCTTCAACTCGCTCGCTCTCCTTCTCGATAGGAATTTCTCTGCCTTTGATTTCTTCTCCTCTATTTTTCAATCTTTATTGTCCTTCTAACTCAATCAGTTAAAAATGGCAAATTCATGCATTTCGAGGTTCGTTACCGAGGTCGCTCCTTCGCAGCTTATTAGCGTTGTGAGGCGAAGCGTATCGAGAAAAATCCTAGACACAATTGTTGAAGAAGAGAGAGTTGATGTAATGGAAGCTCTTCCCTCATCTTCAAAGAACTCTTTTTCTCCGTCTTCTTCTTCTTCCTGCTTTTTGAGGGAGATAGAGAGGTCGTTTTCAGTCTACAACCCTCTCTCAGAAGAATAGAAAGTGGGTGTCGTTATCAATTAGAGCAGCGATTGTTGTCTTTGAATAAAGCATCCGTTAGTACCCTGTCCATAGGTGTGACTGCTCTTTCTTCTTCTTCTTTGACTATGTTAAGAAGAAATGATAATTTGATGCAGTTATTTTTTTTTCTTTTTTTTTTCCCTCTCTTTCTTCTGTTAAACTTTTTTGCGTGTAAATGCTGTGATTGACAAATGGTGTTACTGTGATGTCGGTGGCAGCGCTCTACATGTTGGCTGTGAGCTCAAATAATAAGATATGTTGTGTTAAGCCTTGGAATATTATGTTATCCTTGATCTGCCATTAATCACGAGCATTCATAGTCATTGTATAAATGACATAATCACTAGTCAAGTTTCAATAAATAACATGGATAACCTCATAGGAGCTGTCCGATTTGCAAATAGCGAGTTGCCAAGGCCAAGCATCATTATAAACAAACTTTCATAAGCCAATTTAGAAACTGTTAAAATATGTGGGGAGTACCATTATCAAAACAAGGTAGTGCAGATATCATCAGCTTATTTTTAGGTAGGAAGTGTAAATACACATGCATTTTTGTGAGCCTTCAACAGATAATATATACGACTGACTGAGGGCTGCTAGCAAAGAGGAAATTTGATTAACACTTCGAAAAGAGGATCCCTCTGGAAAATAAAAACCGCGTAAGTATGGCTTATTGATTTGGCAATCTTTAGCATCAGTCGAGATACGCGCCCCACATTTTTTGTATCATACACGTATGTGTAACAATAGAAGATCCCGAGCTTTTTTCCGGCACGGGATCCCATTTTTCTAGCAACCCTCTGTTAAAAAGGTCAGATCTTCGATTGTGAGTCTTGTGACACATGCAAATTTGGCATAAATACACTGAGGCCCTCACTGTTTGGTTTGGATTTTGAGAAAAGATTGTGAGTCAAAGACCGGTTACTGGACTCAAATTTATGTTTAGTACCTGTTAACTTGTTTAGGCCCTGTTCGTTCTAGATTGATACAACCGATTGTGAACCCGGACCCAAACTACAGTAGGTTATCACAATCTAAAATTAACGGGGCCTTAGGATTTTGAATGCAGATCATGAGTCCAAAACTAATTATTTGACTCAAAATTAAACAAACCTTAATTGTAGATCTAATAATCAGTTTTGGACTCACAATCAGTTCTCAAAATCCAAGTTAAAAGGGGCCTAAATCACGCAGCTGCATATGAGAAGTTTTTATTTCTTGATCTAGGTCTGAACATGTTAGCAACAACCTGCAAAGGAATTGGATAGATCTTTTCCAAAAAAATTCTATTTCTCAGTTATCAATTAACGACTCTAACTAAATATTGTTGGCCTACACTAATCTATTCCTCTCTAATTAATTAATCAAAGTCCACTAATTATCTAATTAAACTTATAATCACGTCCTATTTATGAGTATTTTTGGTAATTTCAAATCTAATCCTTTATTCAATCTAGGTTCTTCAATGGGTCTTAAAGGACCTTGTCATAGTAGCCCCTCAACTTGCTGCTTTGTTTGGTTGCCGGGTTTTTTTCTTTTCCTGGGATTTATGTGGGTAAAGGTAGGAGACAAAATAGGGGACAAGCATTAATTAGAGAAAGATATTATGATGAGTGGAGAGAGAGGGTAGAGAGAGAAAGAGGGACCACCATTTTCAAGACAAGATTTTGTTGATGTCAGCAAGAAAAAGTTAATGTGACCACTAAATATTCTCCCACATAAAATCCTAGGAAAAAATAAAACCCAGCAACCAAAGGTCCTTTTACCCATTGAAGAACCTAGATTGAATAAAGGATTAGATTTGAAATTACCAAAAGTAACCCCAAGAAGGAATTTCCTTGCAAACAAGGGAAACCCACTCAGCCACCGACTAGGGATGGATATCCAGATATATCCAAATCTCATAGAAAATGAAATGTCTTATTCCAATTAAGGAACAAGTGCTCTTTACACTATAAAATTGCATTGGCAGTCCCCTCCAATTACTAAATGAGATCAAGGCCATGGTTTATAGGATAAAAATCGGAAGTAAAGAGACGCTGAAGCTAACCTTGTCAACATCTCTAAAATAGGCGTTTGACGCAGCAATTTTTTTTACAAGGTCGAGCATCCTTGATAAGTAGATTTTACCAAACTCAAACATGGAAAATTCCCTATAAACCCATTAGGTTCTCTATAAACCCGCAAGTATAAATTACCAAGATAGACTCCCAAGAGTTAAAAAAATATGACATGGCAGAACATATTCATGTAACATGGATACAACAGTTTAGGCTGTGTTTGGATGGATAGAATCAAGAATTGGAATTGGCATCTTAGTTCCGTTCTCTGGTCAACGGAGTCGGAGTGAGAAAAAATAGAATAAAAATTCACTTCAAAAAAATTCCATTAAAAAATTTAGGGAAAACTATATATAGCCCCTCTCAACTATCTGACATCTTCACTTCTAATCTTATAGTTTCGAAGTCACCAACGACACCCCCTGAGGTTTCGATGGATTTTTTTTAACTTGACGGAGTGGACGGAGAGGAAGAAATGGCTATAATGCCCTCGGCTTCCCCAACTAGAAATTAGGGTTTTCATACTTGAAAAGTAAAAATTAGTTGTTTATTTATCAGCACAAACCCTCGATGTAGGGGTTTTATTTGTCTTCATTTACATCATTAACATGCTTTGCACATAAACCCTAATATTTTAGGGCTTTTTTTGTTTTTATCATTGTTTTTTTCTTTAAATGTGGGGTTTGGTGTAGCCATGGGGTGGGCTTTCATTGTATGTGGTGAGGGTGTCTTGAAGAAGAGAGAGAGAATAGTGTTCCTGCTGAGCTGCTCAAATAGTTTATCTGAGCAGCTGCTTCAAAAACTTATGTGGCCCACATTTTTTGGGTGATCCAAAGCATTCATTTGAAAGGTCCTTCTATGGATAGGGTGTGTACCAAAAATCAGCCCTATAGTATCATCCTAACCCAATCAAAGGTAGAGGGGAAAATGGACAGACACTATTTCTGACCATTTTTTCCCTCCACAAATGGCAGAGAAAAAATATGATTATATAATTTAAGATACGGTAAAAAATTGGCACCGATTAAACAGCCTTAACCATTCGATCAGGTGGGGTTAGGATTGGGCACTAGGATTGTCCAATCAGTGAGTTCTACAAACTATGCATCATGGACCACACAAGATGATCTACGCCAAAGATATGTGATATACTCGCCCCAACTTCTCCATGGTCAGCCCCTTCCAACTTTATTCATGAATCATGAGTTCATGACAACCTCAGGTGGCCCAAGTAAGAAAGGGGTCGAAAATATCATTTCCCATCCAAAATCCCTCATATGCCAAAGGATCCGAGATTGGAAGGGTTCCAAATCAGCTAATCGAACACTACTCTCTCTTTTTCTTCGATCGTGATCTTTTCAAATTCATCGGTTTTTCTACTCCAGATCTGATCTTCTCTCCGGCCTTGGAATTTAGGGTCGGGAAACGAAAAGATGTACGGATTCGAAGCCATGACGTTCAATATCCATGGGGGATACCTTGAAGCAATTGTTCGAGGTCACAGATCTGGGCTTCTCACGGCCGCAGATTACAACAATCTGTGCCAGTGCGAAACCCTAGACGACATCAAGATGCATCTCTCCGCCACCGAATACGGTCCTTACCTTCAGAACGGTATCTCAATCCCATCTCATTTCTCTTTTTTATGGGAATACCTAACTTTTTTCTTGACATGTATACGCTTCGGTTTATGATTTCAATTTGATCTTTTTTATTTACTACTGTTGTTTTGAGTTGATGATGTTTTCTTGGATTTTAATTCGTGTTGAAATTGGAGTTGAATCTGCATCTTATTAGTGAATTCCAATTGTTACAAGTATGGCATTTTTTAGATTGATTGGACTCGGCGCAGTGCATTCTGTATCCATTTCCTTTTTTTTTTCTGTGCAATTTAATTTGATTAAGATTTGGTTCTTGGTGAATTTTTTTTTTTCCTTTTTTTTATAAGGACAGTCTAATTGTCATTGAATTTTGCCAAAAATCTTGGTTAGTGCTTCAGTGATTATACTGTGCACGAGTGCCAACCGTTGCCCAATAGTCCAAACTTTGGACAGAAATTATAAGCTTACTGTGAGCTTACTGGCACTGATACATTGTAGGGATATGACATTAATTAGGTTGAAGATGAAATTTACAAATTTGGTTTTCTTTAGTTTTTTCAATGAAGATGGCCATGTTGTCGGAAAATTGGAGATGGTTATTAACAGAGTTACCTTTTGCCCACTTTGGACACCTCCGAAATTGCTACATTCTAGCACCTGCTTGAAAATAATGCTTATATTTTTTCTTAAAAGAGGAGTGGGGGTAGGGTAAAGGGAATGGGAAGAGAGGTTTTCCCTGGCTTAGGGCTCAGGAGATGGCAAATGAATCTTCATTTCCAAGATATTTTATGTTAAATATGCACTGCTATCACTCTAGCTTACATTTTGAATATTGCCTCTTTCTATTTTTTGTGTTTATCATGTTAATTCTTATTGGATTTGTATATGAATAGTTGGTAATGAAGTTATGAACTGCTTGTAGAGCCTTCGCCTTTGCATACAACTACAATTGTGGAGAAATGCACTCTTAAACTAGTTGATGAGTATAAGCACATGTTATGCCAAGCCACAGAGCCCTTATCAACCTTCTTAGAGTATATCACGTAAGTACCTATTCAACTTCTCTTTAAATTCCTTCTATCTGTTTATTTATTTCTTACTTTAACATTGATAATCCAAATTTGTAAAATTATATTTTTGGGTCTGGTTGTTCGCTATACCCCTTCATAGGTGGTTATCAAAACTGTCGTCACCCAGTGTAATTGTTTGGGCGTGGTTCTTGAGATCGACCCCATATCCAAAGCAGTTAGCAGGTTCCCGAGACCGAGTATTGAGTTAAGGCTGGCTGCCCCGACCATCAATCTCAACTCAACTCAACTCAACAAAGCCTTTGTCCCAAACTAGTTGGGGTCGGCTCCCGACCATCAATCTAATGCTCAAAAATGTTTTCTGCGTAGTGGATGTGAAGAGGGAGTGAACAGTGTCCATTTTCATCGCCTATTGTCACAGGTTGCTCTCCTTCAGAGGGTGATGATCAGATTGATGAGGGGAGGATTGGTAATGTAGGGGGTGCTAGATGAGGTGTGTCGAGAGACACCAGTTCTTGTTATTGGTTGTTTTTGTGTATCGACTAAGTTCGGTGTGAGGTTAGGGACGACCACAAAAAAGTGGTAGCCCATCTTCAATGTATTCCAACCAAGAAAACACTTGAAAGGTTGGAACCACTAGCACCAAAAAAGTGATAGCCAATGTATTTCAACTAAGAAAAAGCCAATCCCTAAAACACAAAGAAAGGCCTTACCTCTTACAACATAGAGAAGGTAATCTCTATTGGTTGATGAATAACCATTCACAGTAGGTTTGAACATACCATTATAGAGATTGTTTTTACTCTTTAATTGTAGGTCTCAACTTATTAGGACCAAAGGAACAATGCTATGTGTAGGAAGATTATTTCTCTGCAAGTGATGAGGAGAACATACCTCTATAATATATACATCCCTCTGTATATCTTTTTTGTTTAATGGTATCCCTCTGCATATCTTTATCCACATAACCGATGATCCGTCAAGAAACCATTAGATTGTGGACTAAGACCCACCGCCTTCCTCCATGGAAATGATCTGAGGAGATCATCCCTCGAGACACCCCACCATGAGATTACATTGTGGAATAAGACCCATTATTCCTTCCAAATGGACTGATTCGGTGAGTCAACTCCCTCTAAATTGCAACTGGTGGAAACCTACTCTCCTCAGCCTACATTGGAAAAAAAAATATTGTAATATTTAAAGGGGTTTGCTTGTGCAAACGAGGCATTCATTCGAAAAAAGAGGAGAAGAAGAAAATTCATTACCTTTGGGTGTAAAGAAAAAAAATCGAAATTTCATCGATAGACAGCCTCCAGCTTCGGATGTTACGAATCTTCAAGCTTTGTTGAATCAACTTTTTATTGAGGACATTCTTTGGTATCTTTTTTTTTTTTTTTGAATGATGACATTCTTTTGTATCTGCCTAATGCTTCTTAATGTAAAGAGAAATTCGATTTGGACTCCTAATGGAAATGAGATCTTCTCAATGAAATCAACCACAAATATGCATTAGACTCTGTTTCAGTCCTGTGTAGGTCTCATTTATGTTGGCAAGAGATAGAAAAGTGAATATGAGCAACACTATAACTTGAGCACAACAACAGTCACTATCTCACAAAAAAACACAAGAAAACTGGCAAGAGAAATGGGATTGAGAGGGATTGTTTAGTTTTTTCCCTTCAAGAAAACGGATTATTATCTCACAAAAAACCTCCAAACATCTACCATGGAAACAAATTCTAATCCCCCTCAAACTCCTCAAGATCTCTACTGTGAATACTGAAAAATTGAAATGCATATGACGCTTTAATAATTAATGTTCCATAACTTTATAATCTCTTCCTCTTTGTAGACTTTGAAAATCCCAAATTAACTCTTGGTCTTTCAGGTACGGTCACATGATTGACAATGTTGTCCTGATTGTCACTGGTACCCTGCACGAGAGAGATGTTCATGAATTGTTGGAGAAATGCCATCCTTTGGGCATGTTTGACAGGTACTGTCTCTTACTTTCTGTCCTGCTTTTGATGCTTTAACTGTTGGTAAGACCGTTTACCCTCTACTTTCTATTTCTCAGTATTGCTACCCTCGCAGTTGCTCAGAATATGCGTGAGCTTTACAGATTGGTGCTTGTTGACACACCATTGGCCCCATATTTCTCAGAATGTATTACGTCTGAGGTATTGACTTGGGCTAGTCCTCATTACTTATATTGCCTTCATTATTTCGATAGCTTGACTTTCACATTTATTTTCTTATTCGATAAGAGTTACAACTATAAGCAAAAGATGCCGAAGCCTATTGGCTTCCACAACAATCACTATGGTTGCTTGCCTCATTAAGGGGTCGTTTGGATCTAGAGGAAAATTTTACAGAGAGAAGAGTTTTCCAAGGAAAACAAATTCCACAATCAAGGAGTGTTGCAAATTTTCTAGAAAACTGGGGAACTTTTCAAATGTGGAAAAAAGAAATTCTACGGAAAATGAATTAACAAAATGC
Organism: Tasmannia lanceolata; assembly: GCF_043159265.1. Taxonomy (NCBI): domain Eukaryota; kingdom Viridiplantae; phylum Streptophyta; class Magnoliopsida; order Canellales; family Winteraceae; genus Tasmannia; species Tasmannia lanceolata. Next base: position 61,071,286 of record NW_027518692.1, on the reverse strand, counting down.
TGGAAAACTCTTTTTCCATGGAAAATAATTTCCAATATAAATTTTCCCTGTCTCCGAACAGCCCCTGAAGGAACTTTCAGTTTACATATAGTTAAAATTAGATTGGGAAAGTTAAAAACATGTAGCTTTTTTCGATAATTTCCCTGAACGAAAGGGATTTTCTTTACATGTGGACTCTTTTCATAATTATTCCTGAATTGCACTTTCTGTAGGACTTGGATGACATGAATATTGAAATTATGAGGAACACGCTTTATAAGGCATACCTTGAGGATTTTTATAAGTTCTGTAAGGTTTGAGTAGTAACTCTCTCTCTCTCTCTCTCTCTCTCTCTCTCTCTCTCTCTCTGTTACCTGGGTCTAAGACAATGTTTTTCAAATAGAAACTAGGTGGAGCTACAGCTGAAATCATGTCTGACCTCCTAGCCTTTGAAGCTGATAGAAGGGCTGTCAATATTACAATAAACAGGTGAGTTACTGTAAAAAATGAAGCTGCTTTGGTGGCTTTGATGCCGTGCGAATGCTATGCTGCTATGTGAACTTCTAACCTACTAAAATTAGATTGGTCTGATGATGTTACTTTCAGCCATGCAACCAAAGAGGCAGGGATTCTTCTGTGGAGAATGTAATCTTACATCTTATGTGGTTTGCTTTGTGCAGTATTGGCACTGAACTGACACGAGATGATCGTCGGAAGCTTTACTCTAATTTTGGTTTACTGTAAGCTTCTAATATGATCATTCTTGCTTGTTTATCTCTAGACGTCGCTCAGTTGGTTTCCTAATTTATTATCTGATAGATGGCGTGTTTGTGATTTGTAGGTATCCCTATGGCCATGAGGAACTTGCTGTGTGTGAGGACATTGATCAGGCAAGTTACCATAGAAGATTTAGGAGTTTGACTTTTGAAAGATATCAATTTCTTATCACAATTCTAAGATATGCAGTATTTTAAAGGTGCTTGATGAAATCATCTGCAGATACCTGTTATCACATGTTAACCTGGACTAGATGGAAATGCTTTTTAATTGCTGCAACAGTTATGTGAGATTCTGTTAATTGTGGTTGGTCATGTTTGAATTGAAGGAACTTGAAGATTAACTTTGTGGGTGTATTCACGACCTTTCAAAATTAAAATTATGGCCACTCAATTTTTGAAATGGTAAGTTTGTCTCTAGTGCCTTACAAAGGTTAAACATGAACCGTTGTTTTGTTTAAACTGAGAGATTACAATATCACAGTGGAACTCTTGAAAAAATCATGTGCCTGAAAAGATTAAGATGAGAGAAGGTTAGCCTCCGTTTGTGAATATGAGAATATTAATTTACGGATGATATTCTAATTTTCTTGAACAAAGAAGAGGAACTCAAAAACTTAAAGAGGGTATTTAGGTGGTTTGAGGTTGTATCGGGCTTGAAAATCAACCTTGTAATAAGTGTGGTGGTGGGAATTGTGTGGAGGAAGATGAAATGGAAATTCTTGCTAACCTTATGGGATGTGAAAAAGAAAACCTACTCCTAACATTGATCAAAGTTAATGTCATTTGGGGCCTACTCATGGCATCTTGGACTCCAATTAGTTGTGGGAATTCTGACACTATCCCTTTGGGATCCAGTGATTGACCAAATGGAGAGAAAGTTAGCCACTTGGAAAAAGAGATACTTATCGTTTGAGATTGTGTAGAGAATTGAGAAGCTCCTATGTGATTTTCTATGGGAAGGAAACAAAACAAACACCTCATGAAGTAGAAGAGGGTGTGCAAATCAATGAAACAAGGTGGGCTCAGAATTGGCAACCTCAAACTAAGGAATAAAGTACTATTAGGGAAGTGGCTATGGACGTATGGTGGGGAAAAGGAAGCCTTATGGCACAAAATAATTGGGGAAAAACATGGGAAGGGGTAGGTGATTGGATGTAGGAAACCCCCACCTATAGGAAAAAGGTTCATGTGCATGGCTGTCCATATACTCATTCTCTCTCCACCTTCGCCCTTCCACTTCATCCCACTCGATTTGCTGCAGGATTTTCCTCCATCGCTGCTGCATTTTTGCCACTGCTAGCCTATTACATCCCTCCACTTCCAGCATTTTTGCCAATGCATTTCTACCATTTTTTCTGCTACATTATTGCCCACAATGTAAAACCCTTTCTCCCTTCCTTTTTTTTTTTTGAATGGTTGCAGATTTCATTAACCAACAAAGGGGCCGACTAAGGCAGTCAACCCAACGCATGAAATGAAAACAAGAAAAAATACAGTGAAAAACCAACAAAGAAAATACATCAAACACTCCAATTCAAGGAGTCAGGAAATCAAATAACTCCAGCCCTGCTTATCAACTCCTTCCCTCGCTTATCAACTCCTTCCCTCGCCAAACAGTCTGCTATGCTATTAGCTGATCTTCTAAAGTGTGAAAAAATAATTGAGGATCCAAAGACTCTCTCATGAATTTCATCGTTCATCGAAGAACTGCGAAAACCTCGAGGAGGAACTGACGTCCCTTTCAACCATCGAATCACATTATGGGAGCGTCCCTCTACAATGACACGATCTAAAGATTCTTTATCCAACCGTCTAATCCCCTGATGAGCAGCCCGAACCTCAGTCTCGTTGACATTTGCGCACCCAATTGGACCAGAGAACGCCCAAATCACCTTACCCCCAAAGTCTCTAAGGACTCCACCAATTCCCGCTGGGCGAGGATTGCCAAGGCTAGAGCCATCAAAGTTTAATTTGAGATACCCAGGGGATGCCCTTTTATTTGTTGAGTGAATACCCCTTTTGATAATGACACATAAACACCTCTACTTTTGATAATGACAAGTAAACACCCCCACCATTGATAATGGCACCCAACCTCAATTTCTTTTCCCTAGGACAACCAAACACCTCGCTTTCTCTTACTTTCCCATCAAGTTTGTTTTTCTCCTAGTTTCATTTTCCATCTGCCGCATAATTTCCCAGGGATTCTATCCCTTTCCCTCCACTGCAAAAGGAAAATAGTTTCAAAAGGAAAAAAAAAAACCAAAGCGCTTTTTTGATAGGACGATGGAATCAAAAGTTCCATCATGTTTCTTTTTTTTGAAATGGAATATTTTTTTTTGAAATGGAGTTCCTTCATGTTTCTTGAAATGGAAATCGGCGGTGTTTTCTGAAATGTCTGTTGTGTTTTAGCTGTTATTAAATAAAAATATCATAATATTCAAGTGGTTAACTCTTCCAAGCCATGAAAACCTATTTATCATTTTGAAGTAGGTATAATTTGCATTGTTTGAGAAGTCAGATATTGCTTTTTTTTTCCCTTGTTCCTTTCTTGTTTTTATTTGTGATTAATAAGTTGGGTTAAAATTTCACCCATGATGATTTTTTAATGGTAATTTAACCCATAATGTTAATGTTGCAATTCCCGTATTATAACCACAATTGCACAAAGCTTGATGCCAAATGTGGCGTTGATCTTATATGTTAGAAGAGTTTGTTCTGTGCATAGTATTTACTTTTCTTTTCTTTTGTGTTTCTTTTTTTCTTTTCCCACTCAATGCTTCTTGGATATTGCCTTGCCGCTTTGTCCTGATATTTTAATTGGTTCTCAATTGTCTATGTTGCTGTGTTTGTTGCTAAAATAACTGCTCCTTGTGATGGATGTGTTGTAGGTTCGTGGTGCCATGGAGAAATACCCCCCATATCAGTCTATATTTGCCAAGATATCCTATGGGGAGAGCCAGATGTTGGACAAGGCTTTCTATGAAGAGGAGGTGAAAAGGCTTTGTTTGGCATTTGAACAACAGGTATGTCTGTATGATACATCTGAAACGAAGTTTCCAAATCTATGCTTATATTCTGTGGTAGAAACTGATCATCATACTCGATTGTGTGTGATATGAGCTATAGAACCTATCAATCATTCTAAGCTCTGCCCTTTTATAGCTTCTGCTTTTCTTTTCTCAAAGAAGTTTCTGTTACCTATCAGAAAACAAATAAGTTGTTCCCAAGGCAGGTTTCTGAACGTGTTGAGGTGGTTTAAGGGGAATCATTTTTTTGCTAAAATATATTTTGACCTTTAGGGGCCGTTTGGATAACCGGATTTTAAAATCCTGTATTTTTTTTTTTAAATCTAGTGTTTTGATGGATAAAACCCTATGATTTGTGGACACGGACACGAGTGTCGCACGGAGTGTCAGACACAGCAAACCCCCAAGCTTTAGAAACGGCAACACGGCTAAAATAGAAAGTATATGTAATCGTGATATGTGGATATGGATCTCTGTGTCCAGTTTCAACATGGATACGAGTTGTCTAAAAGAGGTAAACACAATATTCAATAAAAAAACAGAATGTCACACTTGACACGGTACAAAAACATGTCCACACACCCACATTAAGTCTAACACTTCCAGCAATACAAGTAAAAGTGTCAAAAGGAGTGTCAAGACGTGTGGACACGGGTGTCGTGTCGGACACGGCAGGACACGTGAGTCGGCAATAAATTCAAAGTGTCGGCCAACTCATAGATAAAACCCTAGATGAAGAGACAATGGGGGTGGACATGGGGGTGACGAAGCCATACCTGGAAATTGGAAAGCAGCCTGACAAGTTTTTTCAATCCAGGTTTAAGAAATCTTAGGATGGAATAGAGATTTCTAAAACCTAAATCCAAGTTATTGGATTGTAAAATCCAGGATTTTAGCCACTCAGACAGTACTTTCAAGCTAAATAAAATCAGGTTATCCAAACGGCCCCTTGGAGGTATGGAATCTAGGGTTGCACATGGCGAGATCAATCATTGAATTTGTCAAATTATACATCATTATAGATAAGATGCCAACATTGAAAGGTAGTGCAGTTTTTTGTGCCATAATATGCTGAGGTCTATTGAAGCATAAAATGGCTGGTTTGTTGATACTACTGCTAAAAAGCACATAATAGCATCAAAATGTTATCATAATCAAGGTGTCAAATTTCTGCTGATGTATTGAGGAAATAATTTCCTCTGATTTGCCAGAAGTGTTACCAGCTCGTACTTGCAAAGATAGGTCAAAACTCAAAAGTGGGTATCATGTTCTGCTAAATGCAGTTAGATTTCAAGTGGTGTCCATTCTGATGATCATGTTCTGTAAACATTTTTTTTTTTTTACTGATAAGTTATTTAGTTTCTTTATATGTATTTCTTACAGCTGGTAAAATCCTGAGTTGGGAGAACTAGAAATCCCTGATTATGAAATAACCACTCTAGAAAGCTCTTGATTATAACATGACTACATAAGTAGATCTGCAGTGTTATGATGAGCTGAAAACCATTTATTTCTCTTTTCCTCTCGAGATTTTCTTATGGATTTTTTTTTTAACATGCAGTTCCATTATGGGGTTTTCTTTGCCTACATGAGATTGAGGGAGCAAGAGATCAGGAATCTGATGTGGATCTCCGAATGCGTGGCACAGAACCAGAAGTCTAGGGTTCATGACAGTGTTGTATTCATATTCTAGGCATGTATTTTATTTCAAACCATAAGACCCCTGGTCTTTCCATTTTTCATATGTACATTTCTCTCTATCTTGGTTGTAGCAAATTGCAAAGGTCAGTACTGCTTTCTTTCACTCATGGATTCGTAGAGCTAATAATATGTAGGTTCAATCTGCATATTTGAGGGGAGGACACCTTGTACCGGAATTTGCATGTGTTGGTTGAATTTTATTTTTATTTTCTCTAAAAATGCGGTGTGTTTGTGTTTGCGTTTGTGTGTGGGGCCCATTTGGGCCGCCGGTATTAGGACCTGTTGTTAGAGTTTTTAGCAAGTAATGGGGCCAAGCAGGCCAACTTTTTATCACCGTTAGATCAAGATCTGAAGTGACAATAAACACCTATAGGGTAGTTGCAGTGAATACTCTTGATGCGAATTTGAAGGGAAACAGCAAATGGTAGGGGTGTAAATGGATATTCGAAAATTCGATTACCGTCCGCATCCGAATCCGTTTAAAGCGAATATTATCCGAATCCGTTTATGAGATATCCGGCTCTAAGCGGATGCGAATCTGGTAAATGATATATCCGATCAGTTTAACATCCGAATCAGAGAAGTAAATTCTTTTTATTTATTATTAATAATATCATTAATATTTATTTTTAGTAATGACACACTATCTTTTGTTTCTAAAAGAAAAGTGAATTTTCTTTTTAGAAAAAAAAAACAAAAAGTGTTTTGGGTAGGAAATGAAGTAATCTCTCATTTTAAGGGCATTCTTGGAGTTTGACATGGCGTCTTTAGGAAGCAACAAATGTGGGCTGTAGGATGAAAGAGACAATGGGTGGTGGTGATTGAAAGAAGATGTTATAGTTTCTAGAGAATTCTAAAGCAAAAAGGCCATCTAGGTCATTGATGGTAAATGGATGGCTCAGATCAATTTTTCAACTTATGGTTATATAAAAACCCAAAATGCAATTAAAGGAGGGGACTTCTGAGGTTTACAAAGAGAAGCAAGAGAGAGGAGAAAGGAGGAGGCTGAGACACCATCTTCGGCATTCCTTGGTGCCTCCAACCCATCAAAATCCACCGCCACCCCTCTCCACCTTCTCACAGCCACCTCCATCACCGCCAATCACCTCAATCTTTAACCCAATCCCCATCTCCATCCCCATTTCTTTTCATCTTCCACAATCAGCACTCCCACTTCCCCTGTTCAAAATAGCCCAAATCCATTCCATCATATACAAAAAAAAAAAAAAAAACCCAAAGACCACTACCAACACCATGATCCATCCCCATCGCCTCTCTCTGCCTTTGTTTTAAAAGGAAGAAGAGGATCTCATATATTTTAGTTTGAGAGTTAATTTTGTGAAGAGAAAGTAGAGGTCTGGTTTTAGGGTTTGAAAAATTCATTCGAGGGGTAAGAAGGAGAAGAAAGATAAAGTGCTGAAATAAAATGTTTGAATTTACCGGATAAACGGATACAGATAATATCCGAATTCGAATAATATCCGGCGGATACGAATTCAGTAATAGATATTAAATATCCGTCAAATTCGATACTGTAATCGAATTCGGATATAGCCATATCCGATTCGAATTCGATCCGTTTACACCCCTAGCAAATGGCATAAATGAGCCCGGAAAGTCTTTTTCTAGAAAACTAGTTCCATGAAAAACAAGGCTCCGGCTATTTGGATTGATTAGTCGACTTGTGTGTTTCATGGGCTCTGGTTAGGGTTTGAGAGGTGCTAGAGGACCGGAATCCTTTTTCCCTAAAAACAAGATTCATTTGGGGGGCCGAATTTAGCTTATGACAAATGAAAATAATACCCTTCCGGTAAGGCCTGTTAGGCACCTAACCAATATGTTAAAAGCTCCTGACCCGATGCTTTAAACTCCTCTTCTAGGATTTCCATTTCTATCCATCATCCTAGAACTCGAAAGAGAGAAGCCGTGCAATTTTTATTTCTCAAGATTGCTTGGACATTCCCATATAAATGGTTTTATCAAGAAAGAAAATCTCTTTTTTTAGGGAAATGATATCCCACCCCCCTAAACGGATAAAATCCCCCCTTGAACCTTTTTCTTTGCCATTAAAACCTAACGAATAACGTGGGGGAATTTTATCCGTCAGAAGGGGGGGGGAATATCATTTCCCTTTCTTTATCTTTATAATTTTTGCGTAGCTAATACCTGCAGAAGACAGATTATCTTCGTGTTGCTTCTTACAGTTAAAGATTCATTGTAGTAGCCAAAAAAGTGTGAATGATTTGTGTAGGAAGTGATTTGGTGTCAAATATCTGGCATTGTTTTTTAGAACTTGAAGATGGTGCAGAAAACTTACTTTTGAAAATGGTGCAGAAAACTTATTAGCAATGAAATTATTAATGTATTATTCTAATCACTTGCTACTATATATTCGATTTGTTTGGGAGACGCTGGAAATGCTATTCCGGAATTGCAAAGGGCAACATGTTTCTTGGAAAATAATTCCATACATGCCCTCTAGAAGTGATGCAAGGTTCAAAACTATCTCGAGAAATGACGAACCATTTCAACTCTGGAGAAAGTCTAGGGAAAATTTGTAGAAATGATATCAATATATCATGTTAAGAATGGCAACCCCCACATAGACTTTGTTATAAGCTATTCTGAATTGGGAGCATCTCGGTAATCATAACAGCCTCTATAATCGATTTGTACCAAGGATTCGGGATCAATAACTTAAAAGGACTAGAGATAATTCTAAAATTCTCATGGAAAATTTTGACATGACAAACAAACCATAGGAGCTGTCTGGATTGCAGGAAAAGCATTTCTGAAATGATGGAAAACAAGGAATTCTAGAAAAGTATAGGCCCTGCCTGGTTTGCAGCAAAAGCATTTCTGAAATAATGGAAGCCAAGAAATTCTAGGCCTTACCTTGTTTTCAGGAAAAACATTTCTGAAAACAAGAAATTCTACAAAAACCTCTGGATTGTAGGAAAATTATTTCATTTCCACAACTAAAGGGAAATGATCTTATTTAAAGGGATATATATCACAAAATGAAGGCTCCTCGAATAAAAATTGAAATGGAAATACTGGGGAAACAATGTAAAACAATAAATTCTGGAAAAGTAAACTTTCCCCAGAAAATTCCTGCAATCCAAACTGGGCATTTAGAGTTAAACAAACCACAGTGAGTAAGCTCTACTAATTTCACCAACCAATCTCATGCAGCATAATATTGATAAACTAAACCAATCATTATCAAATAGGTAAACTAATAGTTACGATCCAACATAATGTCAAAACACTTAAAATATCAAAATCCCAAGTTTCTTCTACCATACACAAACACTCATTCGCCAAAAACAAGAGTAGAGGGCTTCTTTCAAAACGCCCTTCTCTTAATCATCAAAGGTAGTCTTCCTACCTGCATTACAGTACAGAAATAAATGATTTAAAAGGAAATTTCAGGAGCAGTTTGTTTGAAAACTGCCCAAAATCAAGGTTTTTTTTTTTTATGAGTGATGCTAAACTCAAGGGCGTCCTTGCAAAAATGGGATTAAAGGGCACTCCCATTGGTTGCTGTCACCATAGTGCATGTATAATCTGTAACAGTCAAACCACATAAATTGCACTTTGGTAAAGTGCAACCAATGTGAACACCCTTTCAACCCTTTTTTGCAAGAGCGCCCCGGAGTTTAGCATTCCTCTTTTAATAAAAAGGGTAGTTTACACACAAAAAAATTGCACCCAGAATGAGAGTTCAGATCGCAAGCTTACCTGTACCAGCAGCAGCCATGTTCGGTTTATTAAACCCTCCACGTCCTCTACCACCACCAGAACGGCCACCACCACCACCAAATCGGCCACCTCCACCACTGCCAAATCGGCCACCTCCACGTCGGCCACCAAATCGGCCACCACTGTCTCTGCCACCACCCCTACCACCGCTGCGACCACCCCTACCACTGTCACCATCACGAGGTCTTGCCTCCTCCACCGTCAAACTGTAGCCCCCAAGTTCATCACCATTGAGTTCCAGGGCCTTTGAAAAACTATCACTGTCCTTAAAATCCAAATAAGCCATCCTGCCGGACATTTTCAAAGTCAGTAAAGGGTAAATAAAATGAAACTGTAATAACTTTGGATGATTTACAAAAGGCAGAAAGATGGTGTAATTTAGGTGAAGTTAGAAGCCGAGAATTACATGGGACTGGAAATTTTCAAAATGATTTACAGAAGACTAAAAATGGATTCAAAATATGTTATGCAGAATAAGCCCTAAGAAAGTTCTTCCGAGATGTGTTTGGCTCAGTCAAGTCAATGAGAACTCAGCCGAATCGATTCAGCAAGCTCCCATTACAAGACACTGGAGCAAAATCCTCGTCTAAATGGCATTTTCATAGTAGCAGAAGAAACAATACGAAGCTTCCTACAAGAGTGGTCAAATGTTTATCAGGAAAAACAAATGAGTTTCTTTTTTCTTTTCTAATGATGGCAAATATGAGAGTTGACATTCAATATACCATATAAAACACAATTGAAATTTGGCGAAGCAAAGACAACAGATATTAGAATTGAATGAAAATTTCACAAACCCCTTAGGAGCACCGGTATCATAATCTTTTGGAATGGAAACCCGTGAAATCTCTCCACAAGACCCAAAATGCTCTTCTAGATTGCTCCGAATCTGTCATCAGCATAGGAAAGTAATGTATCCAAACTAACCATAGGAAGCAGGAAGTGGGAGCAGAACCTCCAACAAAAAAATTGTTACTTTAAAAGTCGGATTCTCTTAAAAGTAAAACAATCCTAAGAAGAGACTCTGAAACCAGAAACCAGGTAGCCCAATCCTGAAAGGAATACAAAGGGGGTAAGTCTCACCTGACCCTCTTCAAGGGATTTGTCGAAACCTCGTACAAAAATGGTTTGGCCTTGTCCACCTCTCCCTCCCTTCTGGAAAGAATTGTTGTCCTTGCTGCGGTTTTGGCAATATGAAGTGAGCTTAATGAGAACTACTGAGAGAGAGAGAGACAGAGAGTAATAGAAGCAACATTGGCATAGAATAATACCCGCTATGTGGTGTATATGAGCCCCTCTCATGGGCCAAATCAAGCTTCACAGTCCGACCTAATAGTTCTTGGCCATTCAACTCAAGAGCCTGGAACAAAACCGAAAGTACAAAAGCTCAAAAAAAGAAATATAAATGACGAGGGCATGACAAACAAGTGGGGCAGGTGGGAACCTAAATCAGCAGTCAACTACTTACCAAAAACATGATTAGACGTCACTAAAACAATAAATACTGTATGAAAGTCAAACACTCTTTTGTTCAAGTATTTGAAGGTATATGATTTAAGATGTCAAAATTATTTGTTATTCTAACAGTTCCAGCAGCCAAAAAAATGAAAGCAAAAAATACTTGAGAATATGTAAAGTCCGGACAAAATGGTAAGATGTCGCATGGCTGAGATTACCTTTTGTGCTTCTTCCGGTGTGGCAAACTCAACATGACCAAATCCTTTGAAACGGCCTTCCTCATTTGATGCAAACCGGACATCAACAACTTCACCTGCATCTTTGAAGAACTCCTCCCTGCAGGTAATGTAATAAGCAAACAAATGAAAATGGAAGAGTAAAAATCACTTCCAATAAGTGACTTAAATAAGTGACTGTATAACAGTAAATGGCACATACACATCAGCTCGTTCAACATTAAATGAGAGGTTGCCAACAAAAAGTGATTTTGACCCAGTGGTTTTAGCGCTGGGAGTAACAGGGGCTTGAAGCTGTACAAATTTAATAAGAACATGTCGAGATTATTAGCCATATAGATCAGAAATATCAATAAAATAGTGCAAGTAGAGAAAGTTACCTCCTTAGATTTAGTAGTGGTCTTCTTATTATTTGACCTAGCCACACTAGCATCTTTCATTTCAACATCATTATCCTGCAGAGTATAGATTTTTTATGAAATTCCATTAGTCAAATGACTCGGGCTTGTCAAACATATAAAATGTCAGACGGTGCTACATCCATGGTTATAAATGGTGGTCCAAACCTTTTCGTGACATGTTTCTATTTCCATCCCCAATGAGACAATTTTCTTTCATCAACATGTTTAGATTTCAGTAACGTTTCGAACGACACCACCACTTTTTTACATAAATTACAGAACTTCGGTCAACATATTGAAAGTTCAATCAAAGTTTACTGTTCTTCTCGTATTTCACATTCTCTGAAATGACTTATTTTTATCACCCACATTATCATACAAAAATGCACGGAAATGTTATCAGGTCAATCTACCACGGATGTCAGGACTGACACCTCATGCTCATGCACTCAAATGTTCCCATCCCAAGTTAAAGAGGTTGACAGCTCATACTATTTTTGAAGTTCATACAATGACAAACAAAGAAACACTCAAAGGTCTCCACCATCCCACTAAAATGTACCCATCCCAAATTAAATAGTTTGAAAGCTCATATTATTTGTTAAGTTCATCCAATGACAGAAAGAAACTACCTGAGACAAAATATGAGTTGCTAATTGCAGCATGTTCCAAAAATTTCAACGCAAACAACCAAACCTAAAAAACATGCAGAGTTAATAAGAATCCAAAATTAGATCCCTCCCCCACCCCCCCAAAAAAAAAAATTGAAAGGAATAGGACACATTTTTTTTAATGGTTAAAGCGAATAGGGGACATTATTTTTTCAAATACAACTAAGAGAATTTGTGATGCAATTCCAACACACAAACTCTCAGATTATTTTTTAATCGATAACATTCCAATATTGCTAATAAAAGAAAATAACAAGAAAGTGGCCTACGAAGAGAAGTTCTCACAGCCCAATTGGAAAACTCTACACAAGTTATGCAAAACCAACACCAGATTTGGCCGAAGAAAATCCATCAAATTTATCTCTCGAACGAAAGGAGGGAAAGTCACCTTAATATCTAGAAACTCCACATTCAGGTTAGTGAGCCTCCAAGGAAAAGATCTTAGGCCTGGCACCAATATGATCTCATTGGTTGAGCAGCCTCCCACAATAAGTGATCCACTAATGGAGGCGGCAACGAATCTCACCTCAACAAAAAGATAAGACCTAATCCTCAATAGCTCCTACTCCCACTTGCCTCGGATATGGCCAAACTCACCGTGTACACATGTGGTAGGGCTTCCATCTCTAGTTGTTCTTCGCACTAGAAATTTGACTTCTTAAGACCTCCAAACATTTTCTAAAGCCATCCCGTTTACTCCTCAAACTCATATTTTGATCTAGAAAATAACAACACAAATTATCATTCTCCTTTAGTGCCAAGATCAATCTCTTTATGTTGTTGAAGACCATGTTGCGCTCCTTCCACATTTGTCAAGAATGTAGCAAACAAACTAGCCTCCACAAGAGTTTGTCCCTTGTGGTTAGGGATCAACAGAGCAGGGTTAAAACAGGCAGATACCAATCCCAAAATATTACTAAATAGACCCCAAATAAAGAAACACCAATGCCCATAAGCTTAGGCACACAAGCAAAAGGCAATTAGAGGATTAGATCACTCGCCCAAACCTATGAAGGATGGTCCAATGACTGAACAAGGTATATGGGAGGCACTCAAATGTGTCCACATCACCTCTACCCAAATATTGTGCATTAATTCATGCAGAAACACAAAGTTAACAAAGTAATGAAACTCAATATATTAAACATGGAATGGGTAAAAACATTGACAGGCAGCAGCAAATAAAGCTGTTGTAAACATTTAAAATAAAATAAAATCTAGCCGAGAAGCTTCCAACAAACGATCAAGACAACTACAATGTACATAAACATATTTCAATGTGAATAGAGGGGGCAATAAGAAAAAGAAAATCTCACATCATCCTCAGATGAGTCACTTTCTGAACCCTCACTTGATTCTTCCTCCTTTTTGACGCTAACTGGTGCACTTTTGGAAGCCAGTGGAGTAGCAGCTTTCGCAACGTTGTCCTGCTTTGAGACTTTGGCATCAAAATGGGGCAACAAGACTTAAAAGAAAAGCCGCATCATATAAAGTATCCATCATGCACGTATAATTGAAACAACTCATTTTACCTCTTCTTCAGAGTCGCTTTCAGAACTATCACTAGATTCTTCCTTTTTCTTAGATGCTGGCCCAGGTACAGTTTTCAATAGCACTGGCTTTTTACCTCCGGCAGCAACTTTGGCTGCAACTTCCTGCAAACATTTACAGTCTAAGTGTTAGAGGCAATCTTATCCTTCCACCTGCTAATCTCATGCCCATAATTCCTTGCACTTGTTTCTATTTCTTTAGAAAAGTTATCATAACAAAATAAACATGAGCAATTACAGACACCAATTACCTCATCTTCTGAATCGCTTTCTGAAGTTTCACTAGACTCTTCCATTTTTTTCAACGATGCCCCAGCTGCAATTTTTGTCACTGCTGGTTTTTTCGATTGGGCGGGAACTTTGGCTACAACCTTCTGATAGCATTTGCATAGTTAGCTAGAGAAGCAATATCAACCAAATTCAAAGAAAATGAAGAGCAACAAGCTGGAAGGTGTTCATGTAACATGGCAAACAACTCCACTTACCTCATCTTCAGAATCACTTTCTGAACTTTCACTAGACTCTTCTTTTTTCTTCAATGCTGACACAGGTGCAATTTTCTGTTGCACTGGTTTGTTCAGTCCAGCAGGTACTTTGGCCACAATTTTCTATTTACATTTACATTGCAATCGTTGTTAGACTTTCCCATAGAGTTGTTTTCTTAGATTGATTAGGTAGTTTGGCAAACAACATTTTGTTCATATTTACATTGCAACTAATGGTTAGAACTTAGAACCCACATTTGTCAACTACGGGATAAAAGTACTTTGAGAAAGCAGTCATTGAATAAACATTGTAATCTATTTCTGGTGGCACTGAGGCCATGTTTGGCAACCATGAAATCTCTTTCCTAGGAATATTAGTTTATCAAGTAGTGAAAGATAGGTTGGAAGGGCGGCAGAGGGGAGACTTGAGAGAGCATGAGTGAAGATAGTGTGATACAAGGCAAAAAAAATAGGGAAAATTTAAATCATATTTACAGCAGAATTTTTTTCCTTGTTTTTCAGCCTTTTCTCACCCTCTCCTAGCTGAGCCTCTCTCAGGTCCATCCTCACTATTGGGTAGACTAATATTCCATTGAAAAAAAATTCATGGTTGACTCCTTTTTCTAGAGAGCATACAATTACGGACAACAGCCTGCAACGATAGCACTCACATTGTCCTCATCTGAGCTGCTATCAGAATCAGAACTGTCACTTGAATCCTTTTTCTTGATAACTCCAGCAGAGCCATTCTTAGCTGCAGCTACTGGTAACTTTTTCAACGGTAAGGTAACCTTCTGTCCAGCTTCCTGGGTACAAAATAATTGATCTTCAGAATAAAATATATATATATAAGTAAATGTGCAAATCACATTCATCAGCCTAAAAGAATGTATCACACATTCCAGAGTGTGTTTCCTTATAAAATCCTACCAGAAATGCCAAATAGACACAAAAAGTGTCACAAACCAAAAATTCTCAAATGTGCTTTAAATTAACAACTCACTTCTTCCTCATCGGAGTCACTTTCAGAGCTAGTCAGAGGCTTCGCTTTCTTAGCCAAAGCTTCAACAGAACCATTCTTGGAGACATTGGTTGGCAGTTTTTTAGGAACAGCAGGCTCCTGGAAAAAAAGGATGAGTGAAAACAAGTAACAGCTATATGCTGCATTAAGATTGGATTAGGCAGCAAAATGTAACAATCCCTACAGGCATGGGGGTAAGGATATTCATTCACTGCTTACCTCATCAGAAGATGATTCCTCACTGCTTGACTCTTTAACAGGTGGTTTTGCGGATTTGGTGGCAGACTTCTTGGGAGCAACTTTAACCTAAAGAGAACAATTTGTTCAATCATGACCACAGAAGGTAAATGTAACATCTCACTGAATCAAAGTATCAAACCCCTTGATTTAAGGGCAGGAAAAAAAAACCATCCTTGCTAAATAGTGGAACAGATAAATTTTTCTTAAGAAAAAATGTTTGCCATAAATATTTTTCCCTGCAATCCAAACAAGGTGTAAGCATGCAACCTATCACCCGATAAGCAAACATCTGTTAAGCCAAGAGCAAAAAGCATGCTTAGCACTTAAGCTTCTCCAATCTATCGAAATTGGGAAAATTATTGAGAAAAAGTTCAAGCCTTCCATAGTTGATCAAACCTCTTCTTCGGAGCTTAGATCCTCGGAACTGCTGGTTTCTTGCTTCTTCTTTGGAGTTGCCTTGAGAGACGATTTTGACTTCTTTTTACCATTCAGCTTCTGTACTGCCTCCGCCACTTCTATCTTTAACTTTTTGGCACTGGCCTGTTTTTCGATAGAATCCTCTGCATCCCTCTTCCCTGAATGTATAACAAGATACGTAACTTTGAACCCTTCAATAAGCCCTAGAATAATAAATCAGCCAAAATAGATTAGGGCAGAGAAAAAATAAAAAAACCTTTTTTTGCAGATTTTGCAGGTGAAACTTCCATGGGAACTGCAGCAACCTGCATTACAACATCATAAAAATAATCAGAAAGAGAAAAAAGGCGAAAAATGCGACAAAAGTGACTAAATATGCGAAATAAAAATAGTACCTCGGTTTTGGATTTCTTGCTGGACTTGCCCATTTTGATGTAAGTAGCCTAGATTTATTTAGAGGAACTAGAAAATTAATACCAGTTACACTTTCTGCAGAAAACGTTAAAATAATTTCATAAAAATTCAGCAAATAATTCAAATACAATAACAATATGAGTGAAGCAATAACAATGTAAAATACAAAATAGCACTGATAAATACAACGAAACATAAGTGAGAATTTCATTAAAAAGAGCAACCGGCGAGAAGAACCGCACAATCTTAGATAACTGGATTGATAATACATATCAACACGATTTTTAAAGTTAATATTTTTCTGCTATGAAAGGAATCATTTCAACCTTTCACTGATCTTCAGAAACAGAAATTAGAGTACACTAAGCCGGTAGGATACATGGATTTTATAATCCAAGATTGTAAAATCCTGGATTTTACAACCTAAAACCTAGATTTTTTTAGATAAAATCATGATTTTACCAGACTGAGTGGTAACACACCTCATTTACATTCAAAATCGAGGTTTTATGATTTAAATCTATGTTTTGGCTTAAAAAATCTAGGATTTAGCTTAAAAAATCCAGTTTTTAGCTTAAAAACACGGAGTGGTAACACACCTCATTTACATTCAAAATCCAGGTTTTATGACTTAAAATCTAGGTTTTATCTTAAAAATCTAGGTTCTAGGTTGAAGAACCTAGCTTTAAGCGGTTTCATCTAAAAAAATCTAGGTTTTAGCTTATAAAATCCATGTAAATAAATAAAAAATAAAATAAAACGACAATATCTTGATTTCTTATCATTTTCACCGGCGAAAATCGATGAAACGAACAAATAACATAGAAAACAATGCGTGTCAAACATATAGAGAGAGAAAAACATCAATGACAGAAACAATCAAAAGTGAAATGAAAAATAAGATCGCCTAGGGTTCAAGAACGAGTGAAAAAAACAGCGATTTCCTCAGAAAACCTCTCTCTCGTTTATCAGAATCTACAGAAAACAGAGAAATTGACGTAAATGAAGATCGTGGAGATTGAGTAGAGCTTCCTTACTGTTAGAAGGGGAGGCGGGCGAAGGAGGCGAGAGAAAAATGGAGTCGATGAGAAACCCTAGAAAGTTAGGGTTTAGGAGAGAGCTTCAGAATAGAGGCCTCACCCCTCTTTATACGAGAAGGTACGTGAAAAATATCACGCGTTTTAGGGTTTCAGTGTTAGTTCCGTAATTTTCCACGCAGACAACATGTAGCTAAATTACCAAAAGCCCTCAAGTACAACGAAAAGTCTTTTATTGGTAAAAACTGCCTTATGTAACAATTTACCCGTTAGAGTCCTCCCATTTGAGGGGATTTTGCAAATCCCGTCGTGACCTTGGTTTGTGAGCAAAGTACCTATGGGAGATTGTTTTGATCAAAATGACTTTATATGTGAAGAGAGAGATATTAACTTGTAAAAAGACCAAAATAACCATGATGCTCAGTGGTTTATTTTTTAATCAAGCGTGTGGGCATATCATTCTTGGCCCCACCCCAACAAAACATGAGTTTTAAAATGGTGGGTCACATCCTATACGTAGACACGGGTGGAGATCGTGGGACCTAGCCCGTTAGAACGTGTGTGGTAGGGTAAAATGGTTGGCCCTACCCTATGCATGGGTTTGAGATGAATTGGTCACGAACTGATAGCATGACCTGATTTGCAACATTCATTCAAGTGTTAGGACTCTATTTGTAAATTGTCAGAAGACTTCTTTTGCCAAAAAAAAAAACTATTTTAGGGTGGAAAATATGGATTGCATGTGTTCATTAAACATAAAGTTTAGCTTAAACCATTTTCTCCTTCTCATGTATAATTTATACTTTATATAGTGTACTTGCTAAATGATTCATTAGCCGACCCCAACTTCTTCATTAAATTTTCTTCATTAGCTGACCCCAACTAGTTCGGGACAAAGGCTTAGTTGAGTTGAGTTGAGTCGTATTAGTGTGCTTGATCATCGATCTAGACAATTACACACATTGTGTGCGTTTTTCTCGCTAGGTAGTATAGTATGGTCATGTCTCTCGTGTCCATGTTGCTTTTTGAGGCAACCATATGTCTTAGTTCTTTTCATACACCTTTGTTGTTTATACCTTGGTAACTATTAGTTGTTTTCTTATGAGTTAGACCAATTAAAAACTGAGAAATTGATTTATTTTAGGGATTTTAGTTTAAAAATACTTCTTTTAAGGAAAATACTTAGTAGCATTTTTTTAGAATTATAGTCCAAATTTGTATTAGAAATAGTCTTTAAGATAGGCCTGAGTAAAGAAATTCGTGAGAGCACGTTTGTAATTCATCTGTTCGATGCCTTCGAGTGTGTGGCGCCTTGTATGCGATGAATATTTTGAAATAGAGGGTTTTGTTCTTAGTGTTATATTTATTTTTCTCCAGCTCTTATCTTAAGAAGTACACTAAGGTTCATGACCATCTATTGTGATTCAAATACCGATTATTGGACTCAAAAAAAAATTGTAATTTTGAGTCCAATAATCTGTATTGGAATCACAGATGATTGCCATAATCTTAAACGAACAGGACCTAAGAGTGTCATGTCATGCGTCAAGAGATTCAATTGTGTTCGACAAGTGATGCTATAATTTGTGCATTCTCGACAAGATGCAATTGAGTGTTTGCACTTGTATTTCCTTGTATCCCAACAACTCGTTTGGCAAATGGATGGGCCCAAATCATAGGGTGCCCAAGGAATAATATATCGCGAAGGAGTGTCTCATTGTAGAAGAAACAAAAAGAATATGTAGTCATTCAAAATTAGCATTCGTTTCCTCCCATTCCATGTTACTTTAAGCTTAATTTTGATGATTTTGACCAAGGAGATGTAGGGCGTCTTCTTTGTAATTCAAACAGATTATGAGTTGAACCTCTTCTGGCCCTATTGGGGTGGCTGACTTTAATGAGTCTGAGGTTCGTGCCATTTGTTTCGAGACCAGCCTGGTGGATCCTTCCATCCTTGACTCCCTAGTGGTGGAGGGTGACTCTCACAATATTATTGTGCTGTTGAAAGATGGAAAGAAGCTACATGGCCGGTGCTTCTCCTAATGTCTCTAGCAAGATTTGGTGGGGGTCACACAGTAGTCTTTCAACAGGAGATTTTATTTCTCTGGCAATAGAGTTGGGAACCAAGAATGGGACCGAGCAAAGATCCTCTTCACACACTAACAACATCTTCATCCGTTGTTCTTCCTTTTTTCTCGAAGAAGGAAAAAACTACCCCCTCTCTGGGACAAGTGGCATGTAGAGTTTTGTTCCGTTCCACTCTAGGTTAGGCAGCCGGTCTCTTCAGCACTTAGAAGCACTCTCTATCTTAAAATTGGGCGGACTCAAGCTCAAGCAATTAGAGTTAGTCCTGTTCATATTTCAAGAACACAAATCCCACATGTGGCTTGTTGCCCTCCCTATTGCAACACATGGAACATGATCTACATCACCCCCTCTGAAGCCTACCCTAGACATAGGGTCCATATCAAGTGAGCAAAAACCCTCTTGGAGGGTTAAGATGGCTTCTGAATTCTGATCAAAATGATCTTTGATCTATGGCATCTCCATGGGTGCCCCACCAGGCAAAGAATTTGGTTTGCATTAATGTCAAGCATTCCATAGAAAATTCTCATACAAATGCCTCCTAAGGTGTCTTTAGATTGCCGGAATCAGCAATCCTTTTCCAATCCCATCTCATTCCACCATTTGGTCAATAAAAATGAACAAAATCAGGGGCAAGAATTTGACATTGACGCGGAATAAAAGGGGGGAAATGTCAGAATCGGTTTCCCGCTCCAAGACAAGCTATTCTAATCTCACCCAATTAGAATGAAATTTTATTGTATTTTTTTATTTTCCCCTTCCATTTACAAGAAAATAGGAATTGGAATGGGAATAAAATGCCGATTCCGATTCCAATTCCGATTCCTAACTCCGGTAATCGAAACGGAGCCTTGCGATGTACTTCACTACAAAAACCAGAAGGTATGAAAATCCTGATCAAAAACCTTATCACATAATAAGTTGACAAGAGGAGAGGCAGCCACACATACCCCCAAATGCAAATAAGAACCGCTCTCTCTCTCTCTCTCTCTCTCTCTCCAACCATATAAAATCCCAATGACAGTTTTTCCCTAAAAAGAGAGAAAATACGAAAATTTAAACCATATTTCCATCCACAAAATTGCTGAAGAACAGAAAAAAAAAATCTGAACTCTGTCAGGTAAGCTTTTACCCCTTCCCTTTCCACATTCTTTCAATATTAGGGTTTATGTTCCTCACGAAAGAGAGAAACTAGGCAAACTTTTCCTCTCATATTATATTTTTTTCTCTACCCGAAGAACCTCACACTGTAATTCCTCGATTTTCCTGAAAATTCTGTCGCCCTAATTGATTCACTGTTAGATTTTTCCGGAGATTAATGTGTTAGAAGTCGAATAACTTGGCCTTTGCAGCATTGGGAGCATTTCATTACTGAATTCGGTCTAGGGTTTGTTTTTTTACCTCACAGAGTTTCTCTGTTCCAACAATTCGAGACCTATTCTGTACAGATTGTTAGTTTGTGTAATATTTTAAGGGGATGCCAGTGGAGTAGGTCCGGGAAAGCTATTTTTCCTGTTTTGATGTTGAATTTAGGGTTTCTGTAAGGGCCATGGCTTCCTTTGCTTCCCTGGCAACGTTGGGAAGTGTGAGACCAAGTCCCTCTGTTGGTCTTGAAAGTTCTTCATTAGTAATTCGGAGATCTATCGTAGTTCAGAAGGTTAATTTGCGTCCATTAGTAATTCGGAGATCTATGATAGTTCAGGGTAGTAGTTTACGTAATTCTACAAGCAGGCAGATGTGGCTGGATCACATGTTGGTCTGTAGATGCTTAGTCACGACGGATTTGGTTGCTGAGTTGGGGAATTCAATTTCTTCTGATTCTACATTTAGGGGGAGCAAAGACGAGGATGGTGATATTGTCATCCAGCCCTCTCCCAAGCCAGTTTTGAAGGCCCGTCCAAGGGCTGGACCTGTTCTAACTGTAAACCCCCAAAACTCGATTCCATGGTCACCCACAAAACTCTCTCAGAACCCATTGGGTGAGAAATCTGATTTTGTAGAGGATAAAGATAAAGATAAAGTGATTGAGTCGCTTGGGGAGGTTTTAGAGAAGGCGGAAAAATTGGAAACTGCAAATTCAAGCAAATTGGTTAATAAAGTGAGTGGTGTCGATGGTAAATCTGTATCGACAAGCCCTAATCCTAGAGTAGATAGATTTGTAAATTCGGCGTCGAACCAGAAGGCTAAAACATTGAAGAGTGTGTGGCGGAAAGGGAATCCAGTTGCAAGTGTTCAAAAGGTTGTTAAGGATCGATTTCATGTTGAGAAAGATAATCCTAAGGTGGAAGAGGCAGAGAGAGTAGAAGTTCAGCCTCCTGCTCCTCTGAGGCCTCAACCACCTCCAAAAGTGCAGCCGAGGTTGCAAGCAAAACCTGCAGTAGCTGCTCCACCCACAGTTAAGAAACCAGTGATATTGAAGGACATTGGTGCTGCTCCAAGACCATTAGTTTCTGAAGATGAAGATACCAACTTGAAAAGAAAAGATCGAAAGCCAATTCTTGTAGACAAATTCGCACCCAAGAAATCAGCTGCTGATCCTCTGATAGCACAAGCCATTTTAGCCCCGCCAAAACCAGCTAAAGGCTCTACCGTATCAAAGTTTAAAGACGAGCGTCGCAAGAAATCCAATGCAGCCGGGGGTTTGCGGAGGCGCATGGTTGATGATAGCATTCCTGATGAGGACGCCTCAGAGCTAAATGTCTCTATTCCTGGAACGGCGAGGAAAGGCAGAAAATGGAGTAAGGCAAGTCGTAAGGCAGCTAGGCTCCAGGCGGCTATGGCAGCAGCTCCTGTTAAAGTTGAAATTCTTGAGGTTGGGGAAGAAGGAATGTTAACAGAGGACTTGGCTTACAGCTTGGCAGTCAGTGAAGCAGATATTCTTGGGTATCTGTTTGCAAAGGGGATTAAACCTGATACAGTGAATACATTGGACAAAGACATGGTCAAGATGATATGTAAGGAATATGAAGTGGAAGTAATGGAAGTTGACCCTGTTAAAGTGGAAGATATGGCAAAAAAGAAGGATGTACTTGAAGAGGAGGACTTGGACATGCTAGAAGATAGGCCTCCAGTTCTTACAATAATGGGTCATGTTGATCATGGAAAGGTAAGGGTTAAGATAGGTATTTTTCATTTCAATGTTGCTATAAGAGCAATGAGTTTTTGATTTGAATCGAAAAATATCATTCATAACCTTTAGATATGCTAATATATTGTTGTTATCTGTTTTGCCAGACTACTCTTTTGGACTATATCCGCAAGAGCAAGGTGATTTGAGAAGCTTAATCACATAAAACACTTTTAATTTCATGTTTTGAATGCATATATATTGAGTCAGATATCTTATGGCATCACCTTTCTTTTTGTTTTGTTTTGTTTTTTTTTTCTTTTCCTGTTTTTTTTTCTTCTCTCAAAAAATGTCTGACGATTTGTCTTTTGCAGGTGGCTGCATCTGAAGCAGGTGGGATAACACAAGGAATTGGAGCATACAAGGTGCTTGTTCCTGTTGATGGCAAGGTTCAGCCATGTGTTTTTCTTGATACACCCGGCCATGAGGTACATTCGAAGGCTTGTCCGTAATTCACAGTGCAGTATTTTGCTGCCATAGGATACTGTTTTCTTCTAATCTCTGGTCTATCTTGTTATAGATTTTGACATCTGTTGGTTGGAGTTGTAAGTTTCTAATAATAATAACAATCATTATTATTTTTGTGATGGTATCTGCACTCCTTTGTTTTGACATTGAAACTCCTCTCTGTTATTCACTTTTCCCAGTGGCTGTTGCAAGTTCCAAAAAGCTATCAACAGCCATTCGGAGAAGTTTAAACTTTAAAATAGAGCGCCGATATAAAAAGGAGTGCATATGTTATCTCCCTTGTAATTAGTATTATTATTATTGATATATTGAAATAACTTTTGCCTAAAAGTAGAAACACCGCATAGCAACCAATTGGACAAAGTTATTGCAAAGTAGACGTATAAAACATGGGATATTTTTTTTAATGGTAGCCGATTTTGTCCAAATGATCTTATAACCCCCTTTGCAAATTATATCCCGATTTTACCTTTATTTTTGCTTTCTTTAACATATCATCATTCATTCACATCCTCTTCCGTAGGCATTCGGTGCAATGAGGGCACGTGGTGCAAGGGTAACTGACATTGCAATCATTGTGGTTGCTGCCGACGACGGAGTTCGCCCTCAAACAAATGAGGCCATAGCTCATGCCAAAGCTGCTGGGGTGCCAGTTGTAATTGCTATTACAAAGGTACACTTTTTGCCCTTTTCTAATAGACGTGGATTTCCTTTTTCTTTCTTCTGTAGCCAATATTTTTCTCCAGATAGATAAAGATGGAGCTAGTCCAGACAAAGTCATGCAACAACTTTCTTCCATTGGCCTAATGCCAGAAGACTGGGGCGGTAATGTCCCTATGGTTCAGGTATCTTCCCCCCTATAACATACAAATGATGCACGCCTCTTTCAATGAGACTTTACATTCTTTCTGGGAGCTTATACTCGACTCATTTCCTCCATCAGATCAGTGCTCTTAAAGGGGAGAACGTGGATGATTTGTTGGAAACTGTCATGCTTATTGCTGAGGTATGTGGAATGGTTTTAGAATTTCATTTAATTACAGTTGTCAACATGCTGGCTTTGGTGTTGGTTCGAATGAATCATTAATTATCATAATGTCCTTAGTGTTTACCATAGGGTGAATTCAATACTTTAGATACATCTTCGAACTTTTCTGATTAACCATTTGAACTGTAAAGTTGCAAGAATTGAAGGCCAATCCTCATAGGAATGCAAAGGGTACTGTCATTGAGGCAGCTCTTCATAAATCAAAAGGACCTGTAGCTACATTCATTGTGCAGAATGGTACCCTCAAGAGGGGAGATGTGGTAGTTTGTGGCGATGCCTTCGGAAAGGTCGGTTAAGAACACGATGGGAAACTTTAAATGCTTGCAATAAGATAAACATGACTTCCTCTATTCAATAATTGGGATCTAAATGCGGCAATATGCATCGTTTTTAATTTATTTTATACATTTGACCGACTAGTTTGCTTTTACATTACTCCTGTGGGCAGGTGCGGGCCTTGTTTGATGACAGGGGAGGACGTGTTGACGAAGCTGGACCATCTACAGCTGTTCAGGTTTTAGTTTTATTTTTTATTTTTAAATTTTCCCTATTGCCTCTGTACTTATGTTCTGAAACTGTAATGACATCTGATGGATTAAACTAGCATGTGCAGTACTGAACCTTTCTTATCATTGGAGTGAAAGCTATTTTTCTAGAAACTTTTAATTCTATACCTTAATTTCCAGCTTGTAGCTTGATGTGTCAAAGTTATTCTAAACTGTTTGTAATGCAAGTTTTATTTGAGAAAGGCAAGGTTCTGGTTATTCTTATCAAATAAGGCTCAACAGCTTCAATCTTGCGATGTTGAAAGCATATTTTTTGTGGTTCTGCAAGCTAGTTTTGCATCATCCTTGTAGACATCACCTTCTAGGCTATGTTTCCTCTCTCTGAATATGAAATTGGTATATTATATGTATGAAACAGTTGTGTTTCAATGTGAAATTGGATATATTCTCTTTCATAGCTTGATCTATTGTTATGGCAGACCAAGTAACTGATAACTTCGTGTTCTTCTGCATTGAAGTTTCCAATTTGACACTGATCATTTATATTTATTTATTTTATTTTTATTTTTATTCCTCCTTGCGAAATGATCAACAAGACGTATCATTATTAAAAAGTAAAATAACAAACATGAACCTGCTGAAGATAACAAAAATCCTTAATTATTAGCTCATTGACTGATGAATAACTTCCACACCTTTTCTGGCTGATCGTGAGAGAAATTAGAAAGAGATCTCCTGTACAACCTGGTTTGGTGGCAAAGTTGCATAAGGAGAAGGCATATCACTGGTATGATGAGAAATTTTCCATAGAGTTTTGGAGAGCTCTGCCCTAGAAAAAGAAGCATCTGTGGCATGCAACTTACCCGTGAGAATTTTGTTCCTTATCTATAGCTCCGCATCTTCTCCTCATTTTGCATGATATAGGGAGATCCATTGCCCCATTTCTTTGAATTTGATGGCCGAGGTGTTGAGAAAGATCTTTTGAAAGTTGGAGACAGATCAGAAATTAGAATATCAAATAATTCTTTAAAGAATACCAAGCATAAATGATGTTTTAAATTGTAATGTCAGAGAAAATTTGTTGAAATATGCTTATCACAAACACTTATCTCGGAAGTAAAACTTATTCTTTGAAACTATGTGTCGACTTCAGTTACAATTCACATCTCTCTTATGGTTACCAATCTCTTTCCTACTGCAGTGGTTGGGTGCCTGTTCCCACCTGCCACCTTTGTAGCTTAGGGCTTGATCTCAGCAATATTCTTTTGTGAAAGATCCCAAAAACTGAAGTATATGATAAGTTGGCTACGGTGCAAGGATATCGTAAATTGGCAGTTGAATTGAGCCTTAGGATGCCATGACCGAGCTTGGTTGCAGGGTTAGATGCCGTGGTTATAGAGATTTACATTTCGTGCCTTCTCACGTCCGGTTCCATTCTCACTGTTGGATTGGATACTTTTTTTATTTGGGATGCAATGGCATTATCCCTTCCTTGATCACATTGTATTTACCTATGAGCCGGGGGCATAGAAATGACAAGATGTCACAATCTGAAAATGTCTGTGGGGTGGGCTCGCGAAGTTTGCTTGTCTTTATGGGATTGTGATTCTTAACCAGAACAATGTTTTTTTGGGCACATGTGTCCATGCAAACCATGTACCCTCTTAGATTTTTTTTTTTGAATGGTATGTACCCTCTTAGTTTAATCTTCCATCAACATCTCAACATCTTAGCACTCGTGTTTAATCTTCCATGAACTGGTCGTATTGCATTTTACCGTCTTAGTTTTCAGACCCCTTCGTGCTCCTATATTTACTTCTGAGTATTTGTTCTTTTATGCAACTCTGCCACAGATTATTGGCTTGAACAATGTTCCGGTCGCTGGTGATGAATTTGAAGTTGTTGACTCCCTTGATGTTGCACGCGAGAAGGCAGAGTCACGTGCAGAATCATTAAGGACTGAACGGATTTCTGCAAAAGCTGGGGACATGAAGGTCACACTGTCATCCTTCGCATCCGCCGTCTCAGCAGGAAAGCAATCAGGTCTAGATATGCACCAGCTGAATATAATCCTAAAGGTTGATGTGCAGGTTTGTACCCCATGCTAATATAGTTTTTTTTTAATGTTGATATAATTTTCCCCATACTAACTGGTTAGGGTCATGTGTAAATGGTTTTACTCAATTCCTTGTCCCTTTCCTGTGACCTGTGAGCTATATGCCCAAGGTTCTCCATTGCAACTGACTTGTAACATCCCCATCATTATCAGGGATCCATTGAGGCCATTAGACAAGCCCTTCAGGTGCTCCCTCAGAATAATGTCACATTGAAATTCTTGCTGCAAGCACCAGGGGATGTAAGCGCTAGTGATGTTGATTTGGCTGTTGCCAGTAAAGCCATTATATTTGGATTCAATGTCAAAGTACCGGCTTCAGTAAAGAGTCACTCAGATAACAAAGGTGTCGAGATTAGGACATATAGGGTCATCTATGAACTTATAGATGAAATGCGGCGCGCAATGGAAGGGCTCCTGGAGCCTGTTGAGGTGAATTGAATTGCACATTTGATGGACCAGAGTTTGTTTCCTTTCCATTTAAACTGTAGAAATTTTGAATTGCCACTTTGTGCATCACTTGCAGGAACAAATACCAATTGGATCTGCAGATGTCCGGGCCATTTTCAGGAGTGGCAGTGGGCGTGTTGCCGGAAGCATGGTGACAGAAGGTAAAGTAATGAAGGGCTGTGGCGTACGGATCACCCGAAATGGGAAGACTGTTTATGTTGGCACCCTTGATTCTCTGAGGCGGGTGAAGGAAATGGTGAAAGAGGTATGTTTCCGTTGACAACTTTTGCAAACATATCCTCGATTGATATCAACATAGATGCACGGTTCTAGTAAATTTAAAGACTCTTAGCTTAGAAGTTTTGCTTTTGAAAATAACAAACAACAGACATCTGCATCTTTTTCCTAGTAACTGGTCATTTTACTCGTACCTATCTAGTTGAAGGAGTGCTGGATATCTGTTTATTTTCAAAACCAAAGGAATTGGTTCAAGTGCCAAATTGTCCTGGGTGGAGAAAACATGTGTCGATGTTGTCAGCTGAGTTGTGAACATGAAGGGGTTTGACACCATTTTGTATCTGTGCTTGCATTTCAGTGATGTGTATTGGTCCATTAGACATGTTTTATTGTTGTTGGGAGTGTCAATGACATCATTCTGGACATTGTTAAAATATAAAAGATAAATAACGCCTTTCTCCAACTGCTTAAGCTTTTGGAGAAGTTGGTAAGTTAACATGGTATCAGAGCCAAAGGTCTCGAGTTCAAACCTCCCAGATAGCAAAAATCCACATGCGATGGTCGGCCCAAAGTGGGACCACATGTTCCATGTGTTTGCCAAGTGGGCCACACGTGCGGGGGAGTGTTAAAGTATAAAAGATAAATAGCGCCTTTCTCCAACAGCTTAAGCTTTTGGAGAAGTTGGTATGTTAACAGACATGTTTGAGCATATTTTCCCACAGGATAGCTCGAGTTAAGAGGTTTATTGGTTCTTATTATTTCTTTCCTTTCTGGTTTAAGGCCTTGGTTTTGGGTCAGGAGTAGAGCAAGCCCTGGTTTTCACGTTTTTCTATGACAGTTTAAAGGAGTTTTTGGCAAACAAGCATTCCATGTTAGTAGTGCGCGCGCGCGCGCGTGTTCAATTGGCTCTCTTTATGCAGTCGGTTGTGACTGGGTGAGTGGGGGCTGCCATGAAGCTCCTCTTTTAAGTTGTTGTTTTCTTCTTTTACTTTTTCTCTGGTTGCTGGTGCTAGTGGTTGTCATGTTCATGTAGGCATATTCAATTCTTCTTAGGCGTAGTTTTGGACATGGATAAAGTGTGAGTGAGTCGAAATAGATGATCCTGATTAGTTGGAATCTGCATCTAAAACTAGAAGAACTTGTTACGAAACATATGTTTCTCAAGCATCATTTTAAATAAACACTCTTATATTAAAAACAAATACTGAGTGTTGTCTGAAGTTTACATTTTGGCTTTTGAAATATGCATCTTGGAAGTGGTCATCGAAAATAATCGTAGCGAATTTGTAAAGAAGGCCCACGTTAGCGGCCTCCACTGAGAGTGCACGTCGAAGTTTGTGGTAGTGGGGGGGTACGCGCACGAGGCCTACAAGTAATTTAGTCAAACGAATTTGTGAAGATGAGAAAGATTGAAGAGGAGAAAGATTGGTACTAAGAGGAGAAAAGTCATGGTTTGCCCTTTCAGGATTGGGGTTTGTATATGGGATGAGAACATTCCGGGTTTTCAGTTTAGGGTTCCATCATTTCAGTTAAAACCCTAAGGAAAGGGTTCACATGGTTAGGGTTGGGTTTACGGAAAACTAAGAAGGTGATGGGGAGTGAAGAGGACTTTTCTGGGTATTCTGGATGGATAAGGTTTGATTATTAGTGGGCAGGGGAGAGGAATTCCAAAGGAGAAACAACAAAAATTCCGCAGAAACCAAAAAATAAACACTTGCTTTTATTTCCATGAACTTGGCAAATTGACCGTTAATTTGGCTTTTCTATCCATAAACAATTGTAGTTGGCAATTGTGGGACTTGGCACTAAGAACCCAGAAAACCATTAACTCGGCCAAGCACTGAGTCCAAATCCGTAGTGTCGATTTTCAACACTCGTGGCATCTGCATTTTTAATCTATTGATTTTGTACAACTACCTGCCCTCTTCTTTTTATTCACATGCCACTTCTTCATTTGGGCAGGTTAATGCTGGTTTGGAGTGTGGTATTGGCGTGGATGATTTCCTAGACTGGGAAGTTGGTGATGTTATTGAGGCTTTCAACGCAGTAAAGAAACAACGGACACTAGAAGAGGCATCGGCTTCAGTTGAAGCTGCACTTGCAGGAGCAGGCGTGGGAAGGTAAAAAACTGAAATAGCATGGAGGGATCAGTCACTTGGTAAGCATTCCTTGATGGATAAGAAATGTATTTACCTCTTTATAGTATCCATCACTGCCTTTGCATCCAAAATCTTGATCTGAGAATAGGAGGTGTGCGATTAACCAAGCTGTATGCTAGTGTACATAATTCTTACTTGCCAGCTTCTTTTTGTAAGGAAGTGATATTTATTTTACTTAATGAAGTTTCAATCACAAACCTTCTGTGTCAGTTATGAGGATTCTTGGGGATTTTTTCCCTATTTTTCAATGCTGTATGACTTTGATTCTTACAGTGTTCAATGAAGAGAAATTGCTGCTACTCCTACTCTTACAATACTTTTTCAGATCCTAGAGAGAGTAACCTCTAGGGTTCATAATCAGTATTCACATGGAACCTTCAGAGTTTTATTTTGTGTTATTAGAACTTGATCTTATTCCTCAAGTATATGTCTTGCTTTTCATCCCTTTCAATAATTTCTTAGATAATCAGTATATCAGCAGAATCAAATCCGGTAGGCTTCCTGGGATCGAAAGCAACAAAAATAGTGAAGAGATGCCATGAGACCCTATCTCATGACAACTTATGATTTGGCACTAGCGGTGTTCTTTAACCATTCTCGGCCGCGTTTTTGTATTTTTTTTTCCTGTGTGGAGAATGACAAAAAATGAAGGATGGCATTCCGCAAGCCGCACCCACTCCATGGAATCCCTACTGACCTAGTGCGAGAAAGGGGCACATAGAGCAGGAGAATAGATTTGTGGGCGTGGTGAGTGAGGAGAGCATGAGATGCGGATGAAAATCCGAAAACCGGAGAAAAAAATCTATTATAGAGAGGGAATTTCTTTTCCCTAGTTTTCCTGCCCATCTCATACTGCTCCTCACTCACTGCCCTCTCAAATCTCCTCACCGGCACTCTCTTCTCTTCTCCTGCATTCGGTAAATGCTAGATAAATAGGAATTGCTTGAATTTTTTTTAATGGTTGCAGCTTGCAACATGCCTTTAGAAAAGGGCGAGTTATTCTTTTAGCAGATTTTCCTGAAAACTTCGTTTTTCCCTAATAAGGTTGTGTTCAGCAAGGCTTCTCGTTCTTGATTGATTAAATGGTGAAACGGATTAATGAGAATCTTCCGAAGCGACTCTCAGACGTTCCAACGAATCTCATTTTCAGTCAGGTATAGCCTAACAGGATTTGCGAAATTTTTTTGCCTTTTTAATTCTCTACACCTAATAAATAATAAAGAGGAAGATCCCTTTTAAATATGGTTGCCGATCACGCCCTAAAACCGAGAAATTATATGGTGCCTGACCAGGAAGTCCAGAGTGGGTGGTACCACCCTTGATATTTGATCCAACAGCAGACTCTTATCGTATCAAGGGCGGTACGATAAAAGTACTGCCCAGATCTCCCCTAAATGTAAGTTCTTTTTTCTTTTTTTTTTGTTAGATTTTGCTCATTACTTGTAGACAAGATTGGGCCAACAAAAATGATTCCATGTGGCCCCACCATAACATAGATGGACCCCTGAAAATGGCATCGAAAGAACAAACCTTTGCTGATTGCTCTGCTTTTCAAGTTAGGGGTGCAACCTGACCTGATTTCCAACCCGGTTGTGTTCAAGCCAACCCAACCCGAATTGCAATTTTCTCAACCTAACCCAACCCGATTTCCAATTCACAAAAAAAAAAAAAAAAAACATAGCTTAACTGCAAGATTTGATTTGAATTTCACCAAACTCACAACCATTTGATGATTGATATGAGTTAACCACAATGTTTAATCAGAGAGCATAACTATTTGAATGAATTCCACCATACTCACAACCAGTTTAATAGCCGCTGGTGCATGAACACAGTTCTGATATTGTAATGCAAAACCATCAAGCCTCTTACAATATAATTTGCAATTTTCCCATATGCATCAAAACATCATAGTGCTACACACTGAAAAGAGATATGGGATACTGAAAACATCGCAAGGAGGAAGTGAAGCTGCGGACCAGAGACGTGGTGACGATTCTATGTAGCCGTGACGTGGGGTTAGGGTTTCATTGGTAAAGGAGAAAAGAAGAAGAAGTTTTAGATCTTAGGGTTTTCACTTTCTACTGTTAGTTTAGCTCTTATATTTGGTAAAGAGAAAAACTGAAAATGACAAAGAGTCAGAGAGAGTAAAGATGAAAAGAGAGTATGCGACCTGCTTTCATTGCTTTGCCAGTTGTGGGTCACTTTCACCAAAAGTTTAAAATTCTAAAAAGAAAAGTCTAAAACGATAAAACCATATTTATTAATAAAAGTTGAAAAAATAGAAAAATTTTATAGAAAGTCTGGTTACAATTCGGGTCGGATTGCCCGGTAAATCGGGTTATAAAATTCCAACCCGACCCACAACCCAACCCGGCAAAAAACCGGGTTGAGCCCGACCCAAATTTCAAGTATCCCATACTCCCATTCGCATGATTTTTTGAAACTTGTGGGCCATGGCTTTTACAGAGTGGGGCCCACTGGGTGTACAGTCCAGATCATTGTGTGGGCCCAATAATTGTACGGTGGAAATCTAAGCACTCATGTGGTACAAAATCCATCTCAAAGTTATTGAGCGCCGGTATGCGTCATTAACCCCCGTGACGTGCCCAAAGCAAAAGCCCCAGAAATCAAGGTTGGGCGGCGTCTCTCTCCTCTGAGAGTAAAAGGATCTAGTTTTTCAGCTCTTTTTCTCTCATTTTCTGTTTCTTCTCTTCCAGAAAAAAGGGAAGAAAAAGATCTCTTTTTTGCGAACGAGACCAAACACTCAGAATGCGATCACCTTTACCTTCATCTTCTCATTAAACGATCTCAATAGATCTGAGCTGCTTTACCTTTTCCTATTTTCCTTCCGAAAGATGTCTTTGAGATGTGCTCTGAGAAGGTTTAGTTGTAAATCGAGATTCCAAGGGCACGCAAGGTTCTTCTCGACGGGTTCTTACTCTTCTTTTTCCAATAGAAAGCCTCTGGAGATCTGCTCACGATTTCCTATTGGTTTGAAGGTATGATTTTTGTTCATTTTCTAGTTTGCTTTTTGATGCAGATTAGTTATTTACATCACGCATTTTTTGTTAGCTACCTAACCAATATGCCAAAAGCCCTAAGAGTGTTGGAATATATTAGGCTAGACCCTTAAACCACTTAGGATCGTTTTATGTGTTGATTTTGGGTTTTTATTCTTGATTTTTAACATGGTTTCGATTGCCTATGCTGTTTTTTTGACTTCTGAATATGATGTTTATTCGCATGCAAGTTCCTTCTATCCATTTCTCTATATTACCTCATGATCCAAATGTTCCAACTCGGTTTTACCCTGGTCAAGTTCTCATCCGGGTTTCGCCCTAGCAAGTCAGTCAAAAACTCCTTTGACTAGCCCGAGTTAATGAAAAGTTGACTGCGCTAATTGTTGAAGACTCACCTGAGTTGACTATTTCTTACCTTGGCCGAGTTCCCAACCTAGTTTGAGTTTTTCAACATTTGTCCATGCTTTATGGTTCTCAATTTGTTACTGTCATGTAAACCAGAAGCATAGTTACCAGTTCCTCCTAACCTGTACACAGACCAATTGTTGCCAGGGTTAGGAGAGAGTGTGAGAAACAATGCTAGAATCAGAAGCTGAAAGAAAGGGTGCTTTGAAAATGAGAAAATGTAGGAAACGAGAAGTGCTAATGGGGTGATTGGGAAAGAGAGGCAGAACCGCCATGTGAAGTGAATATGAGGCACGGAGGAAGACCATTGAAGTGCACAATATTTTCATCGCATAGGGCCTGACAAAACCTTCTTAAATTTTACCAAAAATTAAATGAAAATCCAAAAACCCACATAAATCACATTGACCAAGCATGCATGCCGGTTTTTGGTGATGAACAAAACTCTATATGGCCCATTATTGACGTTAGCATGATTTCCGGATTTCCGGTTGCCTTCGAGCCTACATCTTCGGTCAACTCTTTTCTTCTCTTGTATCATCTTTTAAGAATTATGGGCATGTTCATTAACTCTGTTTACATCAAGTGCCATTATCAAAACAAGGTAGTGCGGATGTCATTTCTCGTTGTTTAACTTTTATTTTATTTTGTCAGTTATATTTTGCCCATGACCCATTATAACTTAATATTTATTGCTTTTGTGGATTGGTAGGTTATGGATTGCAGAGAAACTTATTGTTGGGGTTCGCATGCCTTCCATGATGTAAGGTATCAAATTCACCATGACAACAGCTCCATTGCTGAGGTTAGTCATTATTCTTTTCAAACTTGGTTATTGAGGACAGATCATATCCAGTGTGACATCTCTTTCTCTCTTCCTTATGTATTTGACGAATTATATGATATGCATGCCACATATGAAGTATGATGTGTAGTCCCATACAACACTGTGTAGATGGGAGAACATCTACAACTGTTTGTTGGGTTGGTCCTAGTGTTGATGGTCCAACACACAAAATCACTCTATCAGAGAAGGGGTTTTTGAATCCCCAATCCTGGAGGGCTGATATTAATACTCAAGCCTAAAGTGCTGTGCTTATATTTTGTACATGGATGTGGAACCGATATGCAATGTTTGCCCAATCATATCCCCTGGATTAGACTTCTTTTTTTCCCATTTGTTATGAGACGATTTATTGATAGTTTCTTGTTTTTGCATGCTATTATAACTCATGCAGTGTTTTTCTGTAGGAGCCATTGGATCCATTTTCCCTTGTTGCTGATGAGCTTTTGATCCTAGCTAATAGATTGCGTTCGATGGTGGTTGCAGAGGTATGGAGTCTTTGTTTCTTTCATCCTTGGAACAGTTCATTCCTATCCATCTCCATTGTTATGGAAGCCTTGTTGGATGGAGACTAATAGCTATAAAATACATTTTGAGTACCCAATAGACGCGATTTCATGCAGGTCCCTAAGCTGGCGTCAGCTGCCGAATACTTCTTTAAGTTGGGGGTCGAAGGAAAAAGATTCCGTCCCACGGTAATATATCATATGAAGAATATTGAGGCGTGTAGCATGCTTTCCAAATAGGTTGCCTGTTTGTTTATATCCTTGTATTGAGATCCATCTTCAGCCAATGCTTTGTTATGTCTCAATTTAATGTTATTGTTGTTGAGACAAATTGCTACATTTGAGACTACTATGTCTTCACCAGTCATATTCACTTACTATTCAAATCATCATTACCCTGAACTATTTTATTTTGCTTATGTACCTTTACCTCATTCCTTCCCTTTAAGGAATGACAGACAATTGGATAGTGCAGGTACTATTGTTGATGGCATCAGCATTGAATATGCCCATACCTAAATCAGCTGCCGACAGTGTGTTTGAGAGTGTATCAAAGGATCTACGTACAAGGCAGCAGTGCATTGCTGAGATCACTGAAATGATTCATGTTGGTATTTGGAAACTAAGCTGTGTTTGCCGCATGCTTCTTATATGGTCTTCAGTTACTATTGTATATTGAATATCTGATAATGTGCCATTTTCTGGAAACTCATCTTCCCTCCATAGATATCCAAATAAGTTACTGTATATATTCTTTGGGCCAGGTGGCAAGCCTTCTTCATGATGATGTCTTAGATGATGCAGATACTAGACGTGGTATTGGTTCATTGAATTTCGTGATGGGAAATAAGGTATGTTTAGTGTATTTTTCATATGCTCGAAGTGAAAGCTATTTATCGCTTTTAAAAAAAATTGCCATTAATGCAATGTTTGGAACTGGGTTGGAACCCAACACATACATGAGGACATGGTTACGTACTTGCAGATTGTAAAATTGGGAAACCTTTCATTTTCATTAATGAGGATGGTGCAACGACCTCATTATCAACGGGACTCAGGATTTATGTAGTGATCTGGATATGTTTCTTGCTTCATCCAGTGACTTTATATCATTGAGATTTGGGTCATGAGAATTGGGTTTTTGTTTCTTTTCTTGCCATGGAAGTAGTGAACAAATTTGTTACAAGCTGCTCAGAGGAGAGAGAGAGGGGCGCAGGGGGGGGGGGGGGGGGGGGTGGGGCGTAACCCAAAACCAAGCACTGTTGGTGTGACCTGTTATGATGAACTTGCATGATAAAAAGTGCTAGAAAAAAGCTCTTGGAAAGAAGCTATTTTAGTTCTAATCTGATATAATATGTATTATGGTATTTTTTAATGGTAAAATACTTTTTTAGGTTGGTAAGCTGAGATCGAACCTGCAACCTCAATCAAGTTTGAACAACTAAGCCTCAACCATTGTGCTAGAGGCCCCACCCAACCCAACCCAACCCCCCACCCCACCCTCCATAATATATATTATTTCAAATTGTAGAATCGTTTTTGAAAATGTTTCATAGAGTTCCAGCTAGATTAAGCTGTTAGCTAGGAAACTTACTTGGAGAATGACATGAAAAAAACCTAACCAAGCATTTGGTACGAGATAACATACTGCAATTTGAATGCCTATGCTACATAGATGTAACTTAGGCTGCATTTGGATGCCCAACATATTGCCGTAATGTCGAAATAAAATCAGGAATTATTGTCACATTCGATAGAATTTCGATATTCAGGGTATCCAAATGCAGCAATAGACATGGACACGTTGTTGTCAGACAAGGACATGCAGAGTCAGTCAAGTGACTGCCTGACATACTTGTACAATTATATAATTATGTTGCATACTATCATACAAATATTTTCACATGAATATAAAATACATGGAAATGAATCTAAACAAATGAAAATGCGTTACAACTATGTAAATCCAAATATACAACATCAGAAAAAACGGGAGCCTAGATAAATTGAGATTTATTTTATACAAATAGATGGATCGATGTGCGTCTGAGATGCCTGCTGAACAACCTGGCATTTTTCGAAAGGTGGCCTTATGAAAACGATACTGTCGTGTTGATGCTGCTATTTTATGCTCGTCGTCAAGTGTGTATCTGTGAAACGCTATATACCGACGACTATCAATTGTTTGTTCAAGTTATAATTATGGATTTGCATTTCCATAATGAATCTGACTTTCTTCCTGACAATTTTGAGGCCATTATATATTGTGTTTCTCATTGATTACATTTTACCTTTATTAACTATGTTTTGCCCTCAACTTCTAGAATGTAACACATGATTGCGAAGGTACGCTCTGTCCATCAGAGATTCCTTTGTGTATTCCAGCGGAGCCATTCTCTATCTAACACTGTTGTCAAATGGCAATAAACCATGCTCTGGTCTGGTCTTCATTTCAAATAAATTTTGTGTGCCACAAAACTGTTGTGAGTTGTGACCTTAATGTTTGTAACCTAAACTTGTTCTCATCGTGCAGCTTGCTGTACTGGCAGGAGATTTTCTGCTTTCAAGAGCTTGTGTCGCACTTGCATCATTGAAAAACACAGAGGTATATAATTATCTTAGATTATGATCTCTTATCTTAACGAAAGTCGATTAGATGTTCTTCTAGTGTTCCATTTTTTTATTTATTAGTTCCTAAATAACTTAACTTCTGATATGAAATTTTAAATTTAAATCAAGAGCTAGGATTCAATTAATAAGGGGAATGGAGAACCAATGACTCATATTCTTGTCCTCTAGGTAGGGGTGCTAGTTCTATTGAGAACCAATGACTCATATTCTGTTTGTTCCTGGCATGCCATGGTTGACCCTTAAAGAAGAAAATATTATGCATCCACCCTCCTATCCAAGATTCAATAGCATCAGAAATTTTGTTAAGATTTTATGTCGTGTTCAAAATTTGATGTATGATTTCATTTCTCAACACTTTTTTTAAGGATTTCTGTTACTTTCCAGATTTTTTATTTGGGAATGGCTGTATTTGAATTGAATCAACATTATTTCGTGGTTTTGTTTTTAATATATTTTCATATATACGTAATAAGTTTCAATTTTTGGAAAGTGGCTAGGATTGAATATGCCCTTCAAACCGGTTGCATGGAAGAGGGCTTTACCTTCCGTCCCAAGTAAGTAAGGTGGGAGAGGGCCAGGAATCCCTGGGGGCTACAGAGTGGTGTCCGAGGTACAAAAAAAACATGATTCTCGTGTTATGTGTAGGTACTTGGCCCACTTGAAACCAAGGAAGCAGGAATCTTCCCCTGCATTGAGGAATCACGATTCCCCGGAAACTGATTCCGAATTGGGAATCTCGGCGCTTCCCCAAAAAGTGGGAACCACGCTTCCCAAAATGGGAATCTCACTTTCCCAAAATGGGAATCGCGCTTCCCTGTCGCTTCCCATCATTTTAATTTTATGGGAATCACAAGAATGAGAATCATGCTTCCCTGTCGCGGTTCCCCGGTTCTTCCCTTCGCACTTCCCCGGCGCTTCCCCAGACCCTTCCCGCGTACTACCATTCCGGGAGCCTTCGCTTCCCGCTCTAGCAACCTTGCTTGAAACACCCGTTGCTAGGGCAGTTCCTACCCTGAAAGAGCCCAATCGACCATCTAGAGCATAATGAGTAGAACTTAAAAGACCAGGTCTGCTAAAAAGAAGGACCCTAAACTTAATTGACCATCTAGAGCATAATGAGTAGAACTTAAAAGACCAGGTCTGCTAAAAAGAAGGACCCTAAACTTAATTGACCGATATGGGGTTAGAATGAAGGCTTCCCTGGGCCAATTAAGGCTTTTAGTCCCTTTGGATCCTTACCTACTACGCTGTACTTGGGCCTTTGTAATAAATAGATTAACCGGTGGCTTGAGGGACAGATTTTGGAAGTTGCACAGGATTGTTTTTGACATGGTAGAGAGGGTGGCTTTCCGTCCTTGCTCAATATTTCACTTCTGCTAGAATGGTCACATGGTAGGATTCTTGACACATGGAGTCTTGCAAAGTATGTTGTTAAGCGTAACTTTGTTATTCCATGGTCAACTCAGGGTCATAGTATCGGTTTTGTAACATCTTCGATGATGCTTTGTATGAGCTATTATTTGTTTATGCTTTGTAGGAGGTATTCTATAGAAATACTTCTTTATGTATAAAAATTGATAACTAGGAATGTGTATTATTTTAACTGGAATTAGATCGGACAAGAATCACATAACTTTATACCTAAAATTGTGAATTATTATGCCCCAGGCTTTTCACCTTTGATCCTTGGTTACGGGGCATGTTATATTCTTGTTTTGATATTTTTTTGGGTAAAAAATATTTATCAAAATTATACGAGGATTTAGATGCTCCAACCTTTCTCTCAAGATGGTTTTGGGTTGCTTGCATTGGTCAGTCTGCAGAACTTGCAATTGTTTCTCAGTTCTTTCACATGTTATTTTCTTTATCTTGTATCTACAGGTTGTAACATTACTGGCAACTGTCGTGGAACATCTTGTTACGGGTGAAACAATGCAAATGACAACTACACCTGAGCAACGTTATAGGTACAAGTTTTTAACATGTAAAACCTTGTATTAAATTTCTCTCTGTGTTGTTTTATTTGTTATTTTTCATTTTATGAAAAAGGATGGCATATGCAAATTTATACACACCTTAGTACCTGGAGCCTTCTACTCAAGTCATTTCAACTCATGCTCCCACTCCCAGGCCTTGTCTTGCTCACACCACCAACTATTGTTAATATCATCACATCAAGAGTCAAGGCCACCTATAACTCTGTCAATTTTGTATGTAGGTCCAAATTTATACATTCCAAGTTGTGTAACAAGGTCTCTTCATCTTTACAGAAGTGCTACATTGGGACACATGTTAAACACATTAATTAGATAAATGTCGGCGTGCCTTTTCGTACAAAATGTTAGTTTTGTAGTATTATTTATGTAGCTTTTTGTACTTTTTATTTGAAATAAATGTTTCTATATCTTTGACTTGTATAAATTAACTTTTAAATTTATAAAATTATCCACTAATACTGTTGTATGTGCTGTAAGCGTTTCTGAATTAATACATCACTCTGTTATCTTTAAAAAAAAGACTTTTTTTTAAGATTAAAAAAAAAAAAAAAATTATTCCAAAAAAAATACTGTTATATGTGCAGACATGTCAGCATGTTGTGTTTTTGAGGTCACTATTTTTAAACTTTAAACCCTATTGTCAGCGTTAAAGTTCCCTAGATTCTAAGTTTCTATGAACACAATCTAAACAAGTTGTATACCCCCTATTAAATTCATCAGTATTAATTCATCCGCTCCACTTCTCTTTCTGCTCCACTTCTCTTTCTGCATCCGCAACTGAGTTACTAACCAAGCGTCTCTTTACTATCATGTTCCATATTTTCTATCGTGGCTTTTATTCCAGTATGGAAACTCTGAATCCATTGACTAATCTCGATTTCTATCTTGTCAATGCTTAATTTCCGTTACTGACTAATTCTTTTGTCCCATACTACAAGGCTTCTTTCACCTTCACTAATTTGAAAATCACTTTATGTGGAAACAGCATGGAATATTACTTGCAGAAAACATACTATAAGACAGCTTCATTGATTTCAAATAGCTGCAAAGCAATTGCTCTCCTTGCGGGACAAACGGCGGAAGTTTCAATGCTTGCTTTTGACTATGGTCGAAATCTGGTTTGTTATTATCTTTGCTATCGTATGCTTGAGTCATCATTTCTCCGTTATGTTTATAACTCTTCTTTCTGATTTGTATCACTGATTAAATTTTCACTTATTTCAAGGGATTGGCATTTCAGTTGATTGATGATGTCCTTGATTTTACTGGTACATCGGCTTACCTTGGAAAGGGTTCCTTGTCTGACATCCGCCAGGTAATCCGTCTTCCCCATTTGCTTTATCTTTCACTTTCTGGATGATTTTATCTTGTGATTTTCCATCATGCTTTCCTATTTTACAAAATAATATGAATTATTAGGGAATAAAGTCCTTCATTTGCTAAGGCGAAGCTAGATATGATAGGTTTGGCATGTGTACTGTTGGACAAACATGTGCAACTCAACTATGTGATGTACTACTGTACACATTTAGCTATTTCGCTTCTTAAAATAGCTTGTTACTTTGGGCTAGAAATTTGTGGGGATTTTAAACATTGACGTATTTTCTAAATTTGTGAACCTTTTTTTTATGGATCTGTTTCTTATAGAACTTGTTTTTATTTTGTTAAATGTTAAGCTTGTTTGTCCTACTCCTATGTACAGCCGAGTGTTCATCCATGATTGCTTGCCTGTGAGAATGTCATGCTAAACCACCCAATGTTCTGGAAGATAGTGGTGCATTTCTAGGCACAGCTGGTAACTCTTGCATTTCACATGGACACCATCTTTATCATTTGGTGATTAATCTTGTTATAATCATCATGAAAAGCACAGAAATACCATTTGTACCCCTGCATCCAGACACTGTTTCCTTTTGGTACTCATACAATATAACATTACTTATTTTAAATAAAGTCATCATAGTGCTACAGAATAATCATAAGCGGTTTTTCATACTTAACCTCCATACTTCTCGTACTCGGCTCTCATACTCATCATAATGAGTTCTTGTACTCACCATCCCATTCTTCATTATTTCACTAGTTAATTTTTCATTGTCAGTATCAATGAACTGATGTTGCTGTGGCATGCATATTTGTCTATAAACAATGTCTCTAAGCTGGCGGAGAGTGAACCCTTGGCTATGGGTCTAGGATGCTAATAGGGCTGTGGGGTGGATTATAAAGAATGACCTATGTGGTCTAATGGGTTAGAGATGATATTATAGCTTTGGAGATTCAACGAGATATTCAAGGAGATCCTGGATTTGCTCAAGAGCTTGGGATAGTTCACATTGTACTCGCCCACACAGAGGGAAGCTACTGCCTTGGCTGATAGTTTAATTAACTGGGGTGTTGAGCCCATGTGAGACTAATGCATTTTTACGATGGTGATGGTGGTCTTATAAATCTGTAGATGTCCCCTTTTATCAACTGAAGTTGAATTCATCGAAAAAGAACAAAAGCATCTTTGAATTTCATCCAATCAAAATAGGTGACCATTATTGGAAGGACATCACAGATTAGGATCTGCTCTTCTGGTCTCATGCTTCTTTGATGTTTGAACCTACTTGTTAGATGAGCAAGTTTTGGCTTCAAAACCTAACGGTTTTTACATGGATCTTGCTTTACATCGTGGCAGTGTTTAAAAACGCGGATGCGGCACGGAATGCGGCCGAAGAAAATCCTAGTCGACTCGGCACGACGTGGTCGAGTACTCGCTTGGCGCGGTCATAATTCGGTCATAATTCGGAAGAGTCAAAGGAGTTTTTATTTGAATCTGTAGTGCCAAATACGGAACGCGGACAATGTAAAAGGGAGTGGACTCCGGGGAGTCAACGCGGACGCAGGGGAGTTCTAAAACTATGCATCATGGTTAGCTATTCTTAAAAGACTGCCAGGAGTTCCAGGCAGGCAATAGGAGAGAGAGAGAGAGAGAGAGAGAGAGAGAGAGAGAGAGAGAGAGAGAGAGAGAGAGAGAGAGAGAGAGTCAACATGAACCGTATAAGCCTGAACCCTATTAGTTATGTGCTTCCCCCTTCAAGAGCTGGGCCACTACCCTAATACAGTTCTTCCTACTGTATAGTTGGACAGATTGAGTCTTTCTCTAATATAGTACCTAATAGTTAGATTAAGCATTAGGTGCAACTTCTACTACAAAGCATTCAGTTAATCTCTTCTCTTTCTATCTTCAAGCATCAAATTTTTGCCTAGGAGCTCAGATTCCAGTGCCATCGTTAGAGTGCAACATGTAACTGTTGTGGACTCCAAACGG
The DNA here is from genome assembly GCF_043159265.1 of Tasmannia lanceolata. Classification (NCBI taxonomy): domain Eukaryota; kingdom Viridiplantae; phylum Streptophyta; class Magnoliopsida; order Canellales; family Winteraceae; genus Tasmannia; species Tasmannia lanceolata. Next base: position 61,029,191 of record NW_027518692.1, on the reverse strand, counting down.
CTTCTTTGCCACTGCAACTGTTGCACAAGTGGCCCAAATTAGCAGCTGTCTGATAACAACAGACTACCTGCATGGGTTTTCTCAAAGTAGGGTGCTTTGGCTATGTCATATAGCTAGTCAAACAAATTAAACACATTGATCTTGGAAAAAAAATAAACACATTGATGTTGATTTTTTTTCTTCACATTTATGCAACCGATTTTGATAGTTAAGAACATGAAATACACAAAATTATACACAATTGTTTTTCAAAAAGAAAATAACTATAAAAATAGGGGTCAGCTCCTCCTATTTTTGAATTATGAAAATAGTTCAAAAGGTGGTCCAAGAATGGGCGCCTCCTCCTCCGGGCTTTCTTAAGTTGAACTTTGATGGTTCAAGTTTGGGAAATCCTGGCCCGGCTGGCATCAGTAGTCTTGAGGAATGATTTGGGGGAGGTAATTTGGGCCTTTGCAGGGCCTATTGGGGAAACAGATGCATCAGAAGCAGAAGTCAGGGCAGTTCACCAAGGGATGAAATTAGTGGAACAAACCAAATGGATTCCTTGGTGGTGGAAGGTGACTCCTTAAATGTGATTCATTGGCTAAAAGGATCCCAAAATCACCCTTGGAGATTTGACAGGTTTTTTTATGAAGTGTTTGATAGGATTGGCTCATCGCCCGTAGTGTTTCAACATGACTTGAGACTATCTGCTATGGGATGGAGTTTCTAAAGAAGCACTTGCATTATTTGATTCCCTCCCCCCTTGATTATTTGTTTTTAGTGGGAAGGCAATTTCTCTTTTCATTTCTCCTTTGTACTTTGTCCATCTTGGTCTCCTCTTTTTTAATAAATTCTCGGCTATCATTCAAAAAAAGGGGGTCGGCACTCAGATGAGAACCAACATGTATGGTTCCTTCCTAAAAGAAGGAACAAAACGTAACCCCGGCTGCTTGAAGTTAGTGTTAGTTATATAACTATATCAAACAATATAACAAGGGTGCGATATTTATAAACATTTCAACCCACATCTTTCTTTCTATACGAAATTTGAGTTCGACCTCTTTTTTTTAGTAAATGGTAAGGTCTTCGAAACTATCCTGTCTTTCTTTTCATAGTCTACGAAGGGAAATACAGAGGAAAACGATATTGAAGAGTTGCTGGAAAAATACTTGTAGTTAGACTGGATTGCTTGCCAACTCATCAAGACAAAACAACTCTTCCTTTATGGAGAACCTGGTACACAAAAAACTCTTATCCTCAATTTGTACTATGCATTTACTTCACCAGTTCACGAAGAAATGGTTTCACAGGAGCATGTGATTACTATGATTTAAGGGTATTCGATGAATTTCACGAACCGGAGGAACATAGCACTCTCATTGCACCAACAGAGGCATACTTCTTCCTTGCTTTATTACTTTACGTGGGATTTCTGTGAAGATGAGTGCGCTGGAATATCACCCTTCTTCAAGGTAGTTGTCGTGGAAAATATTTAAAATGTAATTCTGATATCGTGCAGTTCTGTTTATATTTGAGTCGTCTCATAATTCAACTTGACTCCAATTCAACTAAAATCACATTTGAATCTATTTAACTAAAAACGGAATGGATAATGTTTCACGATTCCTAATCATAGACTCTTTCCAATTATTTAGTGTTCTTGATGCTCTATGTAGCTGGTTACTACTCTTTTTTTTTTAATGGCTGGTTACTACATGTACAAGTCATAAAATGTATATTAACTAAATTTTGACATGGAATTTTCTTCTATGGTTGATTCGGTCACGTGCTATGTTTAATTCTATTTGAATTTTTAAAATCTTATAATTAGAGATATGAAGTTATGATTTGAGTCACTGTGGCACTTTTGTGATTTACAATCCAATTCAATATTCTGAACATCAGATGTGAACAAATGCCATGTGTTTGTGGTAAATTGGTGATGACTTTACTCATTTTATAGGGAATTGTAACCGCTCCAATATTATTCGCCATTGAAGAGTTTCCTCAATTGCGGACAGTGGTCGATCGGGGCTTTGACGACCCGTCGGATATAGATCTTGTAAGTATACATATGCCTCACTACACGCTCTATTTTCAATGAGATATCATTTCTGTTTTCTTCGTATAACAATCTTCATAGAGGACCATTATGGTCCAAGAATCCTTATGTTGGATTTACCAATGTCACCATTTATCATTTTTCTACTGTATGGTGTCACACCTTTCACTACGCCAACAGCATTGAATAATATTCATATGGTTGAATTTCTGCATGGAATATTTAGCTTTGGAACCTTTAGCTTTTTTAGATGTTGACAAAAAAAGGAGAATAATAAAAGAAAAGGTAAAAAAGCATCTAGTACTCAATTGCAGGAGTGAGTGACTGGTTTTATTTGTCACCTTTATCTGTAGATCCTTAGAAATTAGCAGGTGTTATATTACTGACATTAGGAGTGAGGGACTGGTTTTATTCTCCTTCGTCCTTAGAAATTAGCAGGTGTTATTACTGACATTAGGAGTGAAGCAAGAGCCCTTCTTTGGAGACTGAGATGATACGCTAGCTCTATGAATGGTCCATTAGTCATTGAAGCCTTGAAGGTGATTCTTCAAACGTCATTGCATAGGCCGGAAAAAAAACTGTAGGTACTTGGAAATTTGGAGGTGTTATTACTTAAATTAGGGATCTTTGCTTTAAGCCCTGAATTCCTCCACACAGACACAGATATATATATATATATATATATATTGAAATAAGAGATAAGTGCCAAAAAAAAAAATCTTACACTGAATGAAATAAGAGATAAGTGCCAAAACAAAAAAATCTTACACTGAATGAAATAAGAGAGAAGTGCCAAAAAAAAATAAAAATCTTACACTGAATGAAATAAGAGAGAAGTGCCAAAAAAAGAAGATAATCTTACACTGAATGAAATAAGAGATAAGTGCCAAAAAAAAGAGATACAGAAAGTACGGATGGAATACCGACCTTGGAGAGATCGAGGAGGGCATTTTCTCTCATGTCGGGATTACTGAGCTGCTCTGCGGAGGCCATATTTGCCAGAGCGCATACAACGATCTCCCGTGTATATCCTATTTCCTTCCCTACTCTTGCAATCTTCCTTTACAGCAACGATTTTTAATAATAAGAGCGTTTTACAAAATGATGTTCCGTGGCATTCTTATCAGGACAGATGGTCGGTGCGACTTAGGATGTTCCCCTGACAACTGTGATATGAGATGTTTCTATTATTCTCTACCATGCCCCTTATTTTAATGTGGGCCTAATCTATAGATAGAAGGATCAGTTGTCTCTCCCCGTTTAGTAGGGAAATTTTTTAATGTGGGCCTAATCTCTCTCTCTCTCTCTCTCTCTCTCTCTATATATATATATATATATATATATATATATATATATATATAGAGAGAGAGAGAGAGAGAGAGAGAGAGAGAGAGAGAGAGAGAGAGAGAGAGAATGGGGTATCTAGAGGGCTGCTCACGGTGAGCGATACCTCAGAAACCTTTTTCATATATATATATATATATATATATATATATATATATATATATATATGTTGAATGGTAAAATTCCAGCATATATTGAGGTCTATGTAGATCTGTTTTATTTCTTTTTTTTAACAATAAAATCTGTTATCTTTCGAATACAAGGAGGAAACATTAGATCATTTAATGGTTCATTGCTCCTTCAGTGCGGAAACTTTGGTGCACCATTTGATATTGTTTTGGTGTTTCTTGGGTATTCCCAACTTCGATTGAGAAAAATAACTCTTAAATGGGGCAGGAGTCCCTTTGAAAAATTTTGAAAAAGTAATTTGTATTGGCTTAGCAAATTTGGAGGGAGAGGAATGATGGGACTTTATGAGAAGGGTAGGATGTTGGGGCAATTCATAATGAAAATAAAGATTGATCCTATTGTTTTTGGCCAGTTTGGGAGAGCTGTACAGGCACTGTGTATAGGGTCTAATACCAAGGGCACAAGATATGGTAGGGCATATGGTTGGTTGTATTTGGGACATCTGTTCCTTTTTGTTTGTGTTTCTTCTGTAGCCAGATAGATGAGAGTCACCTAAGGGACTCGGAGTCGAATAATCTCATCATTTAGTCGCAAAAAGAAGTGAGACAAAGGAGATGGGTTTTCCGGGTCAGCGTTGTCGAATGTGATTTCATGAGATTTTTGGCATTTTTCTCTCTCCACACCTAAAAATGGAAAAGGCCCTCTTAAGAAGTGTTGCAGAACACGCCTTTACTGTTCAAAAAAAAAAATGAAGCTTATTTTTGTTTCGGATTAACGACAAATCAGACGCTTGAATGAAACATTTCCGGCTTGGGACTTTCTTTGGAATATGGGCATCTGTATTTTCCTTTTATAACTGGTAAACATAAATGTTGATTCACAGGCCCTTGAGTACCTGGGAAAGAGCCGCGGAATACAGAGGACCAGAGAACTAGCTGCACAACATGCACAAATTGCCGCTGAAGCAATTGATTCTCTTCCAGAGAGTGACGACGAGGATGTCCTGATTTCTAGGCGTGCGCTTGTGGATCTCACCCACAGAGTCATCACCAGAACAAAGTGAAAATAACTCAAATGCTTACTTCACTGCTATATCATCTTTGGAGGGACATCTTCTCCTAATTTGTACTTCATATTCTTTTAATTATTAGTAGGCAATTGTTTTTTTTATATAATTTTTCTCCAATTCGAGGATCCGAATTCTTGCATGTAAAGCTGCTTTTCTTGTTTCTTAATAAGTGGCCGAAATGGCCGTGACCCCACATCTTAACGTGGATGAATATTTTGAATCTGTAACTCTTCTATACTGTGTTTTTTAGGCCAGCCTCTCCATACCAGTGGCATGTAGATCTTTTCAAAAATCTATGGTGTAATCTATTTGTCCAATGCGTAAATTTCATAATGGATTGGCTTCGCATTTCTATTCCCACGAGGTCCCGACTGACATTCACACAAGGTGATTCAACCTTCTAGGTGGAAGAACATGGGATTCAGATTTTAATCTATTTTTGCAGCTAGAATTCACATACATGTACTGTGAGCAATTCATTGAAACAGGTTCCTGACTGCTCTCTATGGACATGTTGGGCAACCACAAAAAAAGAGAGTACTGATAATGACACTACCATGTTTTAATTATCTTTTGAGTGTTTTTTTGGAAGGGAAATGATATCAGCACAACTATTCTTTAATAACTGCACGAACACAGCTTGTCTTTTCCTTTTTAATTGGTTTCTAAGAGCTTTTTGCAAACTGTAATAGCCCTTGCGGCTCTTTAAATAATAAACTGACAAGATGGGTTAGTGCAATTATAAAAACATGGTTGTGCTGATATCATTTACCTTTTGGGAATTGTAATCACATTTGCACCTGGGTAAATATATAAAAAACAAGTGAGTTTGTGCAATTATCAAAACATGATTTTCCCAATATCAGCAGTTAATATTAATTCCAAATAAATGATTGCTTACTAATCATAATGGAGAATAATAATAGAAAGGGTCCTTTTTGTAATTTCTTGTGAGAAACCTAAAAATCGATCTCATATTGGATCTTTTTCTCTGTTACGAAAATTATGTCGAGACAGTGTGGCTGACCTTACTATCAATAATATCTGTGAGAAATTATATGTTGAATGGGCGTACAAACACTTATTTGTGGTACGATGGGAGTACTGCCCATGATATTTGATCCAACAGCAGCATCCCAAAAAGGGTGCTCCTGTTGGAACAAATATCAAGGGTGGGAATGGGAAGATGATTAACTGTTGGAAGAAACGTCTTATAAATGTTTTTTTTTTTTTAATAGGAAACCAGTTTCTGAGCTCAGGCTCAGATAGTTTATTTGAGCTCGAGCGTCAAAAACTTGTGTGGGCCGACATTTTTGGGGTGATCTGAAGCATTCATTTGGAAAACCTCTACATAGATAGGCTGTAGCAAAAATTAGGTCCATGATCATCCTCACCCATCCAAAAGTGAAGGGAAAAATAGACAGATACTGTTTCTCCACAAATCTGCCCATTTTTCCCTCCATAAATGGAAGGGTTAGGATGATCTTAACCACTAACATCCCGTCTGTGTAAGTGTAAGGGCCTTCCAAATGAATGCTTAGGATCACCCAAAAAATGTGAGCCCACATGAGTTTTTGAGCTCGGGCTTAAATAAGCGAGCTACCTTGTAAACATAATTTTCTTTATAGCTATTAAATACCTTACATAACAAACAAATATATCGAAGGATTTGCTAGCGAATTTCGCAGAAAGGCATTTCCCGGCTTACTTTTGAATGAAAAAATGGCCCCCTCAGATGACTTAAATGAATAAGATAAAATCTGCTGAATTGAATAGTGAGCGCGCATGGCTGTTCTCTCATGCAAAAGTCAGCCGTGATCACACTTCAGGCCGAAAAAATGAATAGCTGCAGGTAGGTCCGGTCCGTTGAGCTTACCAAAAAATAATGAAAATGAAAGAAGATAGAAATGCTAGGGTTCACATAATGAAGTGTTGAGAGGAATGTTAACTTCCATGCCTGCTGACCACAGCTTTAGGTCTTCCTCTAGCAGCTCCATTGTCATCTGTGCTTTTAGCAATGAGATCCATGATCAAATGCTTTTATGGTTTTCAATGTTTCATAGATCTAATATAACCATCAGATACGTCTGATCAAGAGCCTGCCAATGGGTGGTGAAGAAAAAGTACAGGCAATAGTTCAATTAAATGGCTGGATAGATTCATTAGTCAGTTACCTGGGTTTGTCTAATCACAGTGGTGACAGCCATTTAGATGGTCCAGATTGATTGAAGTGTGGCCCACATACATGGTAGGATTTTAAGATGGGCTTTCCACCTGTTGTTGTATGCAACATTCATATAGTCAACAACTACATATCCGTAGCACCAAAAGTCCAACCCAAAATAGCCACGAAGAGACTCACAGACTAACAGACATGGATAGGAGAGATTCAAGAAAAATTGCGAAAAGATGAAAGCATATAAGGCAAGATAAAAGAACACTACCAAATATTCTAAATTTCTAATCCTAGAATAGTGAGATTATAAGAGCTAAAGCAAAATCTACTTCACTAGCCCAAAAAAAAAAAGAAGCAAAATCTAATTCTTGTAAACTCAGTTTCAGTTCATTTCCAAGAGCATCCAGACCTGAGTTTCCATATGAAGTGAAAACACAAAACCCTCAAACACAATACCATCTCAGATAGCTAGGATAATGAAAAAATCAATGAGAAACAAGATAATACATGAAAAATAATTGACACAAGTTAAGAACATTAGGTTAGAAATAAAACAGTTAATGATTTTATTAAGGCGTTTGGTCTTTCTGAAAGGGATAAAGTTACCAAACTTCTAGAACGCTTTCAATCAAAGACTTACCCAACGCTGTCCATTAGCTGAAACGGGATTTTTACCCATCCTCCTTGGCTCTTTCCCAAATTCTAGAAGATTGAGCAGATTCTCTATTCATATACTGCAAAAGGTATCTGCACAAATAAGTAAGCAAAGAAACTTGCAAACGGTGGAGTACATTGTAGTAGTATCAAGCTTTGGATCTTTGGACCTTGATTGATCCTTTTCAGAATTCTACTTTTTACTCCAAGAAAATAGGTATTATCTCTAACCTTTGCTATCTCTGAAACTTTCCTAGATTTACATTCTGGTATGCACATTGGTTTTTTAATGATCGGTAAAAGATTTCATTAAAAAGACCGAGATGGTAAAAAAATACAGAATAAATATACAATGGACAACCAAAACCTACAGAACCAAGAAAAAGGACACAACCAAAAGCTTATCCGCTCTGGTATGCACATTCTTAGTGTAGTAGATCACTGGATTGTTGTATTTTTGCAGCCTTGGGTTTGAATCTTCTTGGACAAAAGGCATCATTGTCTCCAAATCCAAACAAACTCTCCTCAAAGAACAACAAAAATGGAAAAATGAGGCCGAGTGGTCATCCATTCTCAGTTACTATATGAGTGTAGTTTTTCTTAGTTCCTATGCTATTGAAACTGAGGTGAAAGGAGCCCTCTTTCAACAAATTTTAGCATAAGCATCTCTGCCTTATCTGAATTTCCTTCTGAGATCAGGCTCTTGCTTACTTTTCTACATAAGCTGACGTCAGGAATCAAGTTCCTCTTAAACATTCGACACGCCACTTTATATGATGATAAAGGAAGCCCTTTACTTAAATAACTCTCCATCAACACATGACATGTATTGGCATCTATTTTTGAAGCCGTCCTTAAAACCTTACTTAAGAGCTTATAAGCCTCCTCAAGGTTTCCAAATCTGCAAAGCTTCTCAATAACTTGATTATACACCGTCCGGAATTCCTGCCTCAAAACCATCTTCTCTAACAGCTTCACTAATTCTTCCACTCTACCATTCTCACAGTACCTATGGATAACTGTCCTATAAGTAACAGGTGTAGGAACCAAACCCTTATTAAGCATCTTGTTTGCAAGTTCTGTTGCCTCTTCCAATCTACCTTTCTTGCCCAATGCGTCAATTACAGTCGTGTATGTCACAACGTCAGGATGTCTGTTACTTAAATACATATCATCTAGCAAAGAGAGCGCCGCTTCCAAATCACCTTCCCGACAGAACCCATGAATAACAGTGGTAAAATTTACCACGTTAACCGCACACCCCTTGCTCTGACATTCCTCCATGAAGTTTTTGGCATCACACGCCTTTCCCTCTCTGCAAAGGGCGTGAATCAATAAATTAATTTCAACAGTGGTTGGGTGAAAGCCCTTTTCTATCATCTCCATCACCAAATCACAAGCCTCAGCCAATTTCCCCTCCCTGCGGAGCCCATGCATCACAACACTGAATGTGATGGCGTTTGGAGTCCACCACTCCTCCTCGCTAGATTTGAGCATCTCTCTCGCCTCCAAAGAATTTCCCATTCTACATAGCCCATTTAGTAATGAGGTATAAGATACAGTGTTCGGCTTGCAACCATGTTTGTACATTACTTGAAGCATCTTTCTCGCTTGATCTACCTTCCCAATCCTACAAAAACCATCAACAACTGCACTATAAGTCACCACATCAGGAATACAACCTTTTGCAAACATTTCATTAACAATTTCCTTCCCCTCGCTCATCCTCCCATCTCGACAAAATGAATGCACCACTGCACTGTACCCCACTTTATCAACCCTGAACCCCTTCTCTTCCGATTCTCGCAGAAATATAAGAGCTTCATCTCCATGACCATGCTTTGAAAGCACATGGATAAGTGTATGATATGTGACCTGATCAGGTAACAAGTTACCATCCTTCTCCATCTTCTCCAAAACCTTCCTAACTTCCATAATCCTTTTCTCCTTACAAAGGAAGGTCATAACAGTATAGTAACTAATCTTATCAGGATAACAACCTTTAAAGGGCATCTCTTCAATCAAATCTAAAGCCTCATCAACTCGATGCACGTCACAAAAACCCTTAATTAAGCAGTTAAAAGTCACAACATCAGGACTAATACCGACCCTTTGCATCCGATCTAAGAACCTCAATGCCTTCTCCAACCGATTTGCCATCACAAGAACATATATTGCAGTGTTACAGATCAACAAATCAGGTTCGCACCCAACTTTCTGCATCAAATTCAAAACCCTCATGGCGCTCCTCAGCTTACTCGCCCGGCTATATGAGATCATTACATATCGGAATGCTTCGGGGCGACACTCAATCCCCCGCCGGGCCATCAACCTTAGAATTCGCTTTGATCCCTGGCATAGTTTGGTCTTGCTGAGGACCTCAAGCATCGCGTAATAGACCTCGACCCCATGTCGGTACCGCCATTGCCTATCAGACCAATAGAAGAAATTTAGGGCACTTCGCTCGTCGTCCTGAGAGCGAAGGACGGCACAAACCTCATGGGGTTTGAGGCTTCTAAGCAAGTGTCTCAATTCACCCTCAAGCTTTGGATTCCAAGCATGCTTAAGATTGATCAATCTACAAATCTCTCTAACCAAAGGGTGTCTGAATCCATTTTCTTCTTCATCAACATTCCTAATTTCTACCTTTTGTGGTCTGTTCCTGTCAAATAAGTCTAAAACCCTAAAATCATCATCACAATTTGTAATTTCTTCTTCGATTTCTTCATCTGTTTGTTCATAATCATCTGAATCATCTGTTTCTCCATATTGGGTATTCATAGGTTTAGGGTTTCCAAAGAAACCTAGAACCTCAGACCCCTGATTAGCATCGTTTTCTTCTTCTTCAATCTCTTCGGCCCATTTCTTATTTTGGGGAGAGACATTTTTTCTAGGTTTTTCCGTAGATTCTATCTTTCTGCCATGAATGTACGTACGAAGTTGGACAAAAACCCTAGCTTTGTAAGTTCTTGCTAGGGTTTTCTGCATTGTAGTGTAGCAATAGAAATTCGATAAGATTTTCCTTGTTCAATTTATCCGAACATGATAATCTACAAAATGGGTTTGAGAGAACTTACTTTCTATCCATGAATCGATCTTTTTCCTCAAAATCCATCTCTTGATTTTAGCAGACAAGTAGCTCCTCCTACGAATTTCCACTGTATGTGATTTCACATTAGATCTTTTTTATCTCAAGGGCAGGTAATTCTTGTACTTGTTGTAGGCATTTTCGTACATTGAGCATTCGTATGATGTAGGCATAATCCGGGTCGTTCATCTGGTGGGTCCCCCTGAGCGATCTAAAAAAAAATGTAATCATACCCGTTCAGATGGTGCACGACCCCTGCAGCTAAAAAATTGCAGTGGAGCCCGCATGATTGGGTGACCATCCTATGGAGAAGATTTTCTGGGCATGGCCTATTTATGTCGTGGTCCAACAAATGGACGGTTTAGATCACTCAATAATGTGGGCCCATTGTAACTTTTTTGCTATAGGTCATGAAACCATATAAAAACTCCCATTTGATCAGTGTAACACCAGACCCATTTATAGGTGGAACTAGGGGTGACAATGGACCAAGACAGTTTAAATGGATCCAAAGGGTCCAAATTTAATTGGGCAAGACTTAGGCACAGCTGGATCTACTATGCATGATCCGGATCTATATATCACAGAGCCGTCGGGTGATCAAAGCTTCCCCAAAATTACCCTCTCAAAACAAGATTTCCAGTTTCAAGGAGCACAGAAACTGGTCAAGGATTATATTTCCATATTCTAAGATTCTTAATTCCGATCAAGCATCAAGTAGACATGCTTCTGTGTTTACTACCCAAATCAACTACAGTTTGTAGTAGGATATTTTCGTACGACTTACCTATGTAACGGTTATAAGACTTAGCTAGCATGAAGAGGACCAAAAGAAAAGTTCAACACCTCGCTGTGTTATACTATGACTTTGAACGTGACATTGACATGGACAGACGGAGTCGATTGCTATAGAGAGTTTGGTTTTCATTTTTCAAAGAGATCGAACCATTGCCTGTGCTTCTTAGTACACATATATACATAGATATGTACTTACAAGCAATATTTCAAAATGCAGATGTAGGCCAAAAAGGCGGCCAAGGTAGCTGACTCGGCGGCCGGCATAGTGCGGTCAGTTGAAGCGGCTGAGTACTCAGTTTATCTAATCGTGACTCGAGAGTGTCAAAGAAGTTTTGATTAAACTCATGGGACAAAATTTAAACTTGAACAAGCACACAGCCAATGTAAGGAGTCTACTCGGTCTAGTCCACAATCACTCGAAGAGAGTTTTGAAAGAGATTTGAAACTATGCTTATAAGCAGTCACTTGTGCCAGATAAGTAGGCATTACTAATTCAAACTGATTGAGCCGTGCGACTAAAATTCTCACACTTCTAGTATCTTTCTCTAAAGCCCTTCCTTCCTCCCCTCCTACCACATTACCACTATAATTCCACCAAAAATGTCACAATTGTTGGGTTTAAGTCCAGCCCAATAAGAGCTTATTTGGAATTTGTTTTTAACTAGAGGGACAATATGGTCTTTCTATACCTAAAGCATATCTCTAAGTGTAGCCATAATATTTGGCAACGAAAAAATGACGCAAAAATAAAAGGAAAAATAGGAGAAATTTGCAGGAAATAGGGTTTCTGCTTAGCAGTGATCAAACCGACGATTGGAGGTCGATTCGTGGTCTGATTGAGCTGAGCAGGTTCGTGACATCTTGATCTACATTCTGAACGGTTGGATTGTGATTTGGAGTTCTATAAATCAGATTTCTGGGTCGTTTACGGACAACAGATTTTGGGTGAGATCTTCACCATTTTCTTCACCTTTTTTCTTCTTGTTTGAAGTTGATATTGTTGCTCTATCTTCACTCATATTTGTGGATTCCATTGTTGTTGGAATGAGGGATGTTTATCCCATTGATGATGTTGAGAATTAGGTTTTGTACCTAAAGTATTATAGTGGAGATTTGGGTTGACTCCGAGAAAGGTCCCGTGGTTTTTATCCTTCACGTTGAAGGAGTTTTCCACGTAAAAATTCTCTTGTGTTGATTGTGGTTGTTTGTTGGTATTTTCTGTGGTTAGTATATTTCCATTGTTTGTGTTCAATCGTCTCCTCATAGGTTCGATCAAAGTGGGAAATGATTTTTTCCCAACAACCACCACTCTCGGAGTTTGATTCATTTCCCGCCACCGCTTTTGCCTTTGACACTCGCACATTGGTACCAAAAAAAAAATCCATTTCCTTCACTCTCATCTTCTTCAACAATGAGTTGGTAGCACCGGGCAGTTGTGTTTTGGTTGCACAAAAGCTAGGATAGTTTAGGTGTTTTGCTTTGTATTTGAGTGCTACGTCAACAAATTATCTTATTTTGTTGCCAAAGTAGGCATTGAAATCCTTAGAGACTAGCTAAGATGTTTCTTAGGCAATTATTGCATGTCCGGTGATTTGGCATCCATGTCCCCTCCTTTTACCTCCTAGCCAAATATCTCTAAAAATGTAGAATTTAGCTCAGAGAATGATGCTTCCTCTCTCCCTCTCCTCTCTTTCTACGTTGGTAATAACGCCTCCTCCCACTATTCCTAGTAGATTACCAACGCCTCCTCCCACTATTCCTAGTAGATTTAATGTTTGTCTCATCGCTATCGTCCACTTTGCCTCTAATACAAGCTACCTGCAGCCAAACAGAAGAGAGAGAGGGGTGGAATTTATTAATTCCGTCCCCAAAATACCCTCGATACATATCAAACGTGTATATGCTAAAAAGAACACGGCGATAATTTTTCCCCACCAAAAAAATGTCGGCCGTTGGTTTTCTCAACATGTGCCTACTAGGCTACTAGTGTCGAGTGGGAAACCCCTTGCATTTCACGCGAGCGAGATTTATTCCCATATAAGTACCGGCACCCACACCTCGTTCTTCACTCCCTTCACTCTTTCACAGCTCTCTCTCTCTCTCTCTCTCTCTCTCTCTCTCTCTCTCTCCTTCTCTCCTTCGATTTTTCTAGGGCATCAAAATGGCGACTGAAGAACTCTTCAAGTCCTTAAACTTAAATTCGAGGAATCCTCGATCTTCTCTGATTTTTCTAGGAACCGGTTGTTCGAGCGCTCTACCCTATGCAATGTGCCTTTTACAGCCATCTGATCACCCGTGCGAGGTCTGCTTACAGTCGGTGTCTGTCCCTCCTGAGCAAAATCCCAACTACAGGTGGAAATTTCGGAGATTTGGAGCTTCTAGTGTGATTTGTGTTTTTCTTGTAGCATTTTGTGTTGTGTTTGTGATTTGAACTCGATCCGAGCTAAGATCCGTGAATGCAATCAAAATTAGGCTTTTTAGGGTTTTTTTCTTGAGGATATTTTGTTAGAGCCGTTGTTTTGGTGCTACTTCAGCTACGAATCGATGGATTTGGCTTTGTCTGTGTTTTTCTCGTGGGATTTTGTGTTCTGTGTGTGATTTGGACTCAATCCGAGCTGAGATCCATGAATGCAATCAAAATTAGGTTTATTAGGGCTTTTTTCTTGAGTAGAATTTGTTAGAGTCGTTGTTTTGGTGCTATTTCAGCTACCAATCGATGGATTTCGATGTCTGTGTTTTTCTCGTGGGATTTTGTGTTCTGCGTGTGATTTGAACTCAATCCGAGCTAAGATCCATGAATGCAATCAAAATTAGGTCTATTAGGGTTTTTTTCTCGAGTAGAATTTGTTAGATTCTTTGTTTTGGTGCTATTTCAGCTACCGATTGATGGATTTTACTGAAGTATGAGTTGTTAGGGGTTCTTGTGAGATTTCTGTCAATGCGTGTAATTTGAGCACAACTGAAATAGCAATTCGGGGAAATTGGTTTGGCTTCGAGTCTTTATAGGAATTTTGGGTGAATGTGAATTTGCTGAAATTTGTGTGTTCTTAAAATTTTATGTAGTTAAATTCTTCGTTTTCTATTGGTCGCTACTCTTCTGACGTGGTCATTGTTGGATGCATGATTTGAGCTCAACTTGAGCTATACGCATCGGCATATGAGGATGCTAGGTTTTCACTTTTATGATACTGATTCTGTTGGATATTTGATTTAGTTCATTTTAAGATTTTTCTTGAAACATGAGAGTTTTAGGGTTTTCTCGTGTAATCTCTCTCATATGCATGACATCGGCATAATTCAAACGGGCTCAAATGAAAATCAAGTCTTTCCAGGGCTTTATTCCATGTCCTTTGTGTTGGACGTATATTTCTTGCATTTTGAGGCCTAGACCAAGTCCACTTGTTTTGCTGTAGTTAACTCGCAACTGGAAAAAAAAGATGAATTTTTGTTTGGTTGCATGGCTTGGAAATAGCTTATTATTATTTGTTCATATTGTAGAGAATGTTTTGGAAATTGTGGAAGCATATTGTAGAGAATGATGAGCATAGCTTATTATTATTTTGTTTTTTCTTTTAATGGATTGAGAATTATAAAAGAGGTGCCTTGGCTGCCATCTTTGTTCATCTACATTGAAGTATTAATGTTCTAGAAGCTTATGGGTACTAGCTTTTACAGGTGCAACACATCTCTCCTTATTGATTACTCTCATGCTTGTGGAGAGCACAGCTACATACTGATTGATGTTGGAAAGACCTTTAGGGAACAAGTACTACGGTGGTTAACTCACCATAAGATTCCTCGTGTGGATTCTGTGAGTTCAATCTTTAGAAATACTTGTTCACACATTTAATTTGTTGGCTCCATAGAGTTTCATCGTTCACACTCAAAAGCTTTTGATGATATGTTAACTGTACAAATAAATGAAAGAATAGACGATTTGCAATTCCTTTTCTCCCTTTTTTAAGGAGTTGGTGTATGGTAAATCTTGTCTCCGTTTGAACTTTCTATCTAGTAAGAATTGATCAAAAGCTGAAAAGCCATACATTCTTCCCATATACTCAAAGACGATGGAGTGCCATTGAAAAGCCCTCTCAGTATATCATTGCTCCTAACTTCCTAAAGCGACTCATTTAAACTTTGTCACGCGGAGATAAGAGTCCTAAAGCCCTTGCCAACCAAGGTTTTTTGCATTGTCTAATACCTGCCAATATGTATCATGGAAAAAACAATGCTAGAGTAATTAGTGTATCATACTAAATGTATCAGATGACTGAATGCTTCAAGTTGGTTTTGGTTTGTCTGATATTCATTGCATTCAGCTTTCAAATTATTGCAAATAAAATAACATTATATTTATACCCTCCTATTTTTATGGTAATAAAAAACAATTGAAATTGATTTATTTGCATTAATTGCAGATTATTTTGACTCATGAACATGCAGATGCAGTTCTTGGTCTGGATGATATACGTGCAGTACAACCATATAGTCCTACAAATGATATCGATCCCACTCCCATTTACCTCACTCAATTTGCAATGGATAGGTACTTTCATAATTTTGGTTAATTGTCACACATGAGATTCTCTGTCGATCCCTTCATAAGTGTCTGAACTTGAAAGTGTGTATGCTAAAATATTGAATTGTCTAGATATAATACTGGAACTTGCAATAATATTGATTAGGTGCTCTGATATTCATGATGGCGCTATCTAATAATAATATGCAATGCCAGTTAATTTAATAAAATTTGGAGTTCTTTCTTTTGTTTGCTATTACTTGACCATCTCGGTTGTGGGAGTTTTCTCCCTCGTCAATATATGCATCACCATTCAAAATAAATAAATAAGATTTCTGAGTTGGGCTGGAATATTCTGCTTGGGAAGTTGGCCTCTATCTTTTCACTTCCTTTATTCAATGTTCTTACAAAATTACCCTTAAATTAAAAAGACATAGTATTGTTAGTTATTGGTTCTTCCCATCCAGCAGTGGCTTGGTAGAGTGCGTAGACTAGACATTAACTACTTCAGTGATAGTTTTACTAGGACATTACACTTTTTGTTGGCTCTATTTTTTTGGTGCCTTCTATTATTGGATATCTTTTTGTGTATTCCTCAACTGTTAAGAAAATTCCCTTGACTTTCAATTCGTAACGTGTATAGTTTCACTAGGACATTACACTTTTTGTTGGCTATATTCTTTTGATGCCTTCTATTGTTGGACATCAGACTGGAGAATTTCTTGTGTACTCCTCAGTTATTAAGAAAATTACCTTGACTTTCAATTCATATTATGTAAAATTTTATCCAAAAAACAGCAGAAGGCAATCCTTTGTGGGTTTCCAATGATATCAAGATAGACTTACATGGAGGTGTTTTTTTTTTTTTTTTTTGAAAATTAACTTACATGGAGGTGTTAATGCTTCTGATTTTCATTTAGTCATTTTTAGCACCCATTTAGTACATCTGTTGTATAATCTGTTTTAACTGTCATCTGACACGTGTTCCTTGTACCTTGGAAATAGCATCGTTGTAAAATTTCCATATTTGGTTCCAAAGAAAATTAAAGAAGGACAAGAAGTGAGGCGGGTTGCTCAGCTAGAATGGAAAATAATTGAAAGTCACTGTGAGAAACCGTTTATAACATCAGGCCTACAGTTTGTTCCTTTGCCAGTTACTTGCTCTAATTTTGTCTCTTTGTGGTATTGTAACATTTTACTAGTTGCAACTTTTTTTTTCTACATTGTCTTGTTTTTTATTGCTTAGTTCTGAATGCAGGTGATGCACGGAGAGGATTATATTTCTTTAGGCTTTCTCTTTGGAGAGAAATCTAGAGTTGCGTACGTGTCTGATGTTTCACGATTTCCTCCAAGAACGGAATATGGTATGTCTTGCTTGGTTATGTTTATATTTGCCTAATGTGTGCACTATTTTTTATCAAGGTCCCACCATTTTTTTTTGAATGGTAAGGGCTTTCTGTGTGGCCATTAGGAAGAAAACCTTTTTTTATTTTTCTTGGTATTATTTATGGGCTATTTATATACTTAGTGTATTTCTATTTATTTTTGTGCATTTCTGTATCTTATGCTTTCATTGACTCACATATACATACATACATACATAAAAAAGGGCAGCCCAGTGCACGAGGCTCCCACCATTGCGGGGTCTTGGGAGGGCTAGATGTACACAGCCTTACCCCTGCTTTGCAGAGAGGCTATTTCCACGACTCGAACCCGTGTCAAGGTCACAATATATATATATATATATATATATATATATATATGAGGAAAGTGAAGCTCCACCGCCGGTGTAGGTGTAGCTAACTTAGCTACACCGCCGGCTTAAAAAACAATGGGCCCACATTGTTTTGGTGATCCAAACCATTCATTTGATTGGCCCTCACATAGATAGGGTGTCCACCAAAAATCAGCTCCATAGGATCATCCCAACCCTACGATTTGTGGAGGCAAAAATGAACGTGTAAAAACCTTCACAAATTTGTCCATTTTTGCCTCCACAGTTTGAAGGGTTGGGATGATCCTATGGAGCTGATTTTTGGTGGACACCCTATCTATGTGAGGGCCAATCAAATGAATGGTTTGGATCACCAAAACAATGTGGGCCCATTGTATTTTAAGCCGGCGGTGTAGCTAAGTTAGCTACACCGGCGGTGTAGCTTCAAAGAACTGTACGGACCACATCATAGGTTGATCCAAACCATCCATGTGATGGAACACAACAGAAATAGGTTGTGCCCGTAAAATCATTTCCATAGGCTGATCCTAGCCCTCCAATCTATAGAGGTTTCCATAATATGTTGTTCCTCTTAAGGTGCCCGGAATTCGTCAATATTTTGAAAGGTATCCTGAATTCGTAGTATTATGTAATTTGTTCACAAAAATCTGTAGTATTGTGTAACATATGCACCCAATCTGTAATTGTGCAAGGACAAAACGCCACCATGTTGACTTTGTGGACAAAATGTATAATAAAAAATTCATCAAGAAGGGTAAAATAGGTATTGTGAAGGGTGTAGAGGATTGAAATTATGTTGCTTTAATGGGGGCCTTTGTTAAAAAGCATAAAGGAGGGGATAGGATTGAAAATATGTGGGTTGAATCAGGGACGAATCTAGGAATTTGCCTCGGGGGGGCTAACCAAGGTTTAAAATTTCGGTTTCGGTAACCGTTTTGGACCCCACCAAAAACCGAAATTTTGGATTTCGCCGAAATTTCGGTTCGAGATTTGGTAATTTGGTTCCAAATTCCGGACCGAAATTTGGATCACTTTTTTTTTTAATAAATAATGTCATTAAACTGAAATTTTGCCGAAATTTGGTAAAGGGCGAAAAATGGAATTTTGGAAAATTCCGGTTTCGGTCCCCACCGGTATCCGAAATTTCAGTCGAAATTTTAAACCATGGGGCTAACAAAGGTCAGGGCAAACAAATGTTGTTATATAATAACCAATAAGTTTTCATAAATTACAAAAAAGCATTGAGGGCTGGCCCTATCTTTCTTTCTAATAATATTTTGGTCAATCCAAAGGCAGCCAATGCTATCTATGTCCAATCAGAAAAGTGTAAAACAAACTTAGTAGTGTCATTATCAGACTATGGTAGCACAAATATCATTCACCTCAAAAAAGAGAATAAGTTGCAAGGAAAAAAAGAATTTTCACCCCAAATAAGGGTATCTATCTCAATTTTGTTGTCTTTCAATGCTTTCTCTTTTCGTTTGTTTTTTCTTTCTTTCAATACACAGTTGTAGCAGGTAATAGACATCAATGCTAAAGCCTAAAATCAATGCTAAAACAACCTTATTTTATTTAGTCTTGAAGAAACCTACCAAATCCCTCCAAGCATTCTATTCTCTTATCCTTTTTTTTCTCTTTCCAAAAAGATTGAAAGAGAAAGAGGGATTGATAGATTGAGAGAGAATGAGGGAAAATTGAGAGAGAAAGATTGAAATCAAGATCTCTGATAATAAAAAAAATAGATTGACAGAGGAAAATAGATGTAGATATTGAGAAAGAAAGAGAGGGAGATTGAGAAAAAAAAGTGGGAAAGATTGAAAGAGAAAGAGAGAGAGAGGAATAGAGAGATTGAGAGAGAAAGAGGGAAGATTGAGAGAGAAAGAGCGATAAACATACCTAAATGGCTGAACGAGATTGCCGGATTAGCGTGGAGTATGTAGATGTGAAGATGGAAGAAACAGAACTCTAGAAATTGCTTGGAGATGGAAGAATAAAAGTATAAAACCCTAGAGACTGAAAACGTTTTTAACTTTTGTGAAATACACGTTATGCCAAGAGAGAAAGGGACGATTTACTTTTTAGGGCTGCACAAAAAACTGGCCAAACCGATAAACCGAACCGAACCGAACCAGACCTTTAGGTTTGGTTTGGTTTGGTTTTTCTAGGCATTGGTTCGGTCACAGTTTAAAATTTTACCGAACCGATCCCATCGGTTTGGTTCATGGTTTTTGAGTTTTAATTTAATTTGAAAATTAACCGAACCGAACAGAGAAATGGAGAAAAAGACAAACTGATTTTGTGTCATTATCAAATCTAAGGTGAGTTAATACTTAATATCATTTGCAAAGAGAAGAGGGGTGATCTAAACAAGAGATGTGTGCCTATATCAATTCCCTATATTCAAAAGTAATGATACATTGATACATTCATCCCTTCCCCTTAGAAGTGTAAAAGAATAGTCATAAATATTTAGAGGGTCTGCTCAAGAGAAGAAAAAGGGAGCGGGGGGGGGGGGGGGGGAATATGAATTGAATTACTTTATTTGTATTAAACTTATATATGATTGTGTATTTGTGTTGATGACTTGATTTGGATATGTTCTAAAGTTGATGGTTGGATTGATGGCTGATTTGGATAGATAAAACTTTTTTTTATTTATAGATATACGTATTTAACCGGATAAACCATGAACCAAACCGGCCAAAATCGGTTCGGTTTGGTTCAGTTATCCCCCCATCAGTTCGGTTACGGTTTGGATTTTCTCCAAACCGATGGGATCGGTTCGGTTCAGAAAAACTCCCTAAACCGAACCCGACCGAACTGTGTGCAGCCTTATTACTTTTTGCGCAAAAGATCTATAGAAAGGCCAAAAAGACCAAAAGGGCAATTGCACGGCATTCTTGGAATTTAATTAACATCTGAAAAACATTTCGGATTTTCAGGGGGCCCCCCTGGAACCCCCCTTGGCTCCGTCTCTGGGTTGGATGGGTGCCTTTGTTAAAAAAAGTCAAAAAAAGTGATGTCTAATTCTATTAGAATTTTGGGAGAAATTCAAATAAATCTCTCATTTTCTCTTCTGCTATATATATAGAGAAATTATATGATGCCCGACCGTCAAAATGTAAAGAGCGGAAGGAGACAAAACCTGCTGCCTTGGTTTTTTAACCAAGGAAAAGTAAAAAACGGTGCTAACCCTTGGATTAAAAATCAAGGGAGAGAGGTTCTCTCTCTCTCTCTCTCCACCTTTTATTTTGACGGTCGGGCATCATATAATTTCTCACACACACACACACACACACACACACACATATATATATATATATATATATATATATATAGAGAGAGAGAGAGAGAGATAATAGAGTTCCTAAGGTGTCACCTCATATAGCTTATATGAGGTGGCGCACACAAAACATAAGGGGCCCACATTTTTGGGGTGATCCAAACCACTCATTTGAAAGGCCCTTAGATGGATATGGTGCCTACAAAAAATCAGGTCCATAGGATCATCCTAACCCTTCAATTTATGGAGGTTTATACCCATCCATTTCAACCTCCACAAATGGAAGGGTTAGGATGATCCTATGAAGTTAATTTTTTGGGCACACCCTATCTATGTGAGGGCCTATCAAATGAATGCTTTGGATCATCCAAACAAAGTGGGCCCCTTATGTTTTTAAGCGCCACCTCATATAAGCTATATGAGGTGACACCTTAGGAACTTTATTCTCTTATATATATATATGGGAAAACGGTTTCTACACACATGTGTAGATAAGTTATCTACACACTAGCTGATGGCATATTGTTTGGGTGATCCAAACCATTCATTTGATTGGCCCTCACATAGATAGAGTGTCCATAAAAAACCAGCTCCATAGGATCATCCCAACCCTACGATTTGTGGAGATAAAATGGACGTGTATAAACCTTCACAAATTTGTCCATTTTTTGCCTCCACGGTTCGAAGGGTTAGGATGATCCTATGGAGCTGATTTTTTTTGGACACCCTATCTATGTGAGGGCCAATCAAATGAATGGTTTGGATCACCCAAACAATGTGGGCTTCCACTGTATTTTAAGCTAGTGTGTAGATAACTAATCTACACGTGTGTAGAAACAGTTCTCTCTCGCACCAAGCTTAGGTGCGGTCAAGGGCCCCAAACTCATGTGGGCACACTTTGTTGGGATGATCCAAAGCATTCATTTGAAAGGCCCTTACATAGATGGGGTATGTACAAAAAATCAGCTCCATAGGATCATCCTAACCCATCCATTTGTGGAGGTCAAAATGGACAGACACCGTTTGCCACAAATCTGCCCACTTTTGCCCTCCACTTTTGGAGGCGTTAGGATGATCCAATGGACCTGATTTTTTGTACACACCCTATCTATGATGGGGCCTTGCAAAGGAATGGTTTTGATCATCACAAAAAATGTGGGACCCATGTGTTTGGGCCCTCGACTGCACCTAAGCTTAGGTGCGCTGGACCGCACACTCCTTTTACTATATATATATATATATATATGAGGAATAAGATTGTACGCTCGACCGTACCTAAAGTTAGGTACGGTAGAGTGCCAAATCACATGGGTCCCACATTTTTGGTGAGCATCTAAACCATTCATTTGCAAGGCCCCATCATAGATAGGGTGCATACCAAAAATCAGCTCCATAGGATCATCCTAACCCATCCATTTGTGGAGGCCAAAATGGAGAGACAGTGTTTGTCCACAAATCTGCCCATTTTGGCCTCCAGTTTTGGAGGGGTTAGGATGATTCAATGGTGCTGATTTTTGGTATGCACCCTATCTATGATGGGGCCTTGCAAATGAATGGTTTAGATGCCCACCAAAAATGGGGGACCCATGTGATTTGGCACTCTACCGTACCTAACTTTAGGTACGGTCGAGCGTACAATCCTTTTCCTCTCTCTCTCTCTCTCTCTCTCTATATATATATATATATATATATATATATATAATGTATCTTTACTATAGGCACTGACTATATTAACACATCAATTTGTGGGATTTCTTAGCGCTGCTATGTCTGACGCCTCATGTTTGTGTCTAAACTACATAGGAAGTATGTGAGTTTGGTGTATACATCTAAGCTATGTTTGGTTGTGCGGGGTTGGCTCGGAAAGTAGTGGAATTTCATTGCAATTTTGGCAACCAAACAAGGAATCGGCATTCTTTAGCATTTGAAATTCCAATGAATGCCAAACGTTTGTGCCACCAAACATAGCCTAGGGAATTTTTTTTCGAGGGAACCATATGATTAGTTAAAGAACGCTGGAGATATATGATTTTTAATCGATCTCCCAGAGAATCAATTTGATATTGTAACCAAGAATGGGACTTATGGAATCATGCTCATCTCTGGGTCCGGTTGTGGTCTAGTCCGACATGTAGATTACCACCCCTCTCTCTCTCTCTCTCTCTCTCTCTCTCTCTCTCCACCAAACAACGTTGTATATTGAAGTGCAGACTGTGCTTTTCTGTATATGTCGAATGTGATCCAACCTACATCTTTCTTTTATCTCTTTTGCCCACTCCCATTGTGCCACATATTTACCTCTGTTGTCACGCCACTCCAACCATGCCACCTCTCTCCAAACCACACAACAAAATAGCCTGAAGAAAAAACACCCACCTGTGTCCCCAATGACCCAACCTAACAACATGATGCTGCCCAGACATGTCTTAACCTACTTCACCACCTTCGCCTTTCAGGAGTGGTCGGGTGGTCCATGTCAAGGCCAAGGTCCGATGCGGCTCTAATCTTGCACAAGATATCTATATTGTAATGCATCTTTAATATAAGCATGCATTGTAGGGACAATCAATTTGTGGGATTTCCTAGTGTTGCCATGTCCGACACCTCATGAAACGTATGAAAACTACGTAGGAAGAATGTGAGTTTTGTATACATCCATGTAACCTTGTTTCAGGGGAACCATAAAATGAGTTAAAGAATGCTGAAAGATATGTATTCTTAAATCAATCTCGTAGTGAATTAATTTAATATTGTAAGTACGAATGGGACCTATGGAATCATGCTCATCTCGAGTGCGACATGGAGAATCTCTCTCTCTCTCTCTCTCTCTCTCTCTCTCTATATATATATATATATATATATATATATATATATATATATATTTAAGTTTGTACTATGCTTTTGTGTACATGTCAAGCTGAATATGACCCAACCTACCTCTTTCTCTTCTTATCTCTTTTACCCACATTGTTCTCTCTCTCTCTCTCTCTCTCTCTCTCTCTCTCTCTCCCCGTATACACGACAAAAAAGCCTAGAGAAAAACCACCACCCCTCCCAACAACATGATGCCACCCGAACATCTCTCTTATCCTAGATCATCACCTTACCCTGCCAAGGAGTTGTGGGAGTGGATCGATATCAAGGCCAAGGCCCAATGCGAGTCATGTGACTATGCTAGAGCTCCTCATGGCCAGCTATATTCTACCACCAGTCCTCTCTTCAGCACTCCCTATCCTTCCATCTTGGCAACAAGCTCTGCTCTTCCACTTTCCTTGTCGACCTCTTCCTCCACTCACCCTTAGACACTTCTCTCCACTCTGTCATCATCGCCTAGCTTCACCCTCTGCCAACAAGACAACATCTGGTCTGTGGTCTGCCACTCACTCGTGGAAATTGGGATGCTTCATTTTCTTATTATTTTCCATTTTATAGGTGCTAGATTTGATTAGTCTCTGTGTGTGTGTGTGCGCGCGCGCGTGCGTGCTTCTCTGTGCATTATGCATGGGAATTCTTTTTTTTTTTTGTAGGTAAGTTGGGATTGAACCTCTGACCTCGGGATTGAAAAACATTGTCTTTTCCAATTGAGCTAGAGGTTCAACATGGGAATCCTGCTAGTAAGTTCTATATGACTATCCTGCTTCTGAGTTATGCAACTGAGACATGCGTGTATTGGCATCAGATACTGCGACTTCAAGTTGCTGGATACGATGACATCTCTATGATACATTGAAATGTAGAAAGGCCCAAAAATGAGGAAAATTGGAAAATATGTATCTAATAATTATGAAGGGTACAAGAAACTAGCTAAATTCCCTAAAAACGTTTTTGTATTTGTTGCATAGCTCGAGTTAAAGTTGGTTCTTGTATTCTATATAAAAAAATTGTTTCATTGCAATTTTTATTAATGAAATTCTTCTGCAGTTATTTCGAAGACTGGAGCTGGGCAGTTGGATCTCCTGATCTTGGACACTCTTTACAAGGTCAGTGTATAAGTTAGTTACGCGGTTACGCCATCATATGTGTCTCTCCTCACTACTATAGTGTTGCTATTATTCTTGCTCTTTCTTACATAAATGATTATTCGACAAATGGGTTGCACAATTCCTAGTCTTTTTTGTATTTTGTTGGGATACTTTCCCATGTTGGAACTTTCGACAGTTGGTGTTCTCTCTGTGAGTTCTCTTTCTTGATTCAACTTTCAAGTCATAGTGCTGCTGCTTATCCTAAGACTGGTCACATGAAATAAGTTCTGTATTCATTCAATTATTGTTACCAATGTCCATTAAAAAAGTGATCAACTCATAGCTTGGCTAAGCTGACTTAATTTTGGCACTGTGTGCTGAGTTGAAACTGTAAAAACTGGCTCGACTTCATTTATTTCAACCTTAGTGTTTTTTTATGAGTGGCAATGAATCATTAATAGGCAAGAAATAATGTACAGCTCTGACTGAGGAGGTCAGAGAGATAGAAGAGATAAGAAAAAAATATAAAATCACAAGCCAATAAGATACAACCAACCCCTATCACGGGGAAAGAAATTAAAAAGATGGAGCTTGCTTCTCACAACTCATTCCCTAGCCAATCTATCTGCATCCGATTTAGCTGATCTTTTCACGTGTTGGAAAGAAGCTCTTGATTCCCCTAGTTGGTCCATTTTTTTTTGAAATGGCAATAATTATATATAGCAAATTTAGGAGGCCGAGATGGACCACCCATATCTACAATAGGAAGCAAGAAAGAAACAGGAACGAAGAAAAAACAAAATACAGAGAAAACCCCTTTTCAGGGAGGAAGGTGGTCGAACCACATAATAGAACCACCGGAGACACCACAGAGAAAACCCCTAGTTGGTCCATAATCTCATCTATCCAACTCGCAAATCTTCAGGGTGCAAACAACTACCATTTAACCATCTAATTACATTGAGAGAGTCTCCCACCACTATCACTCTCGCTAAGTTAGGCTGCTCAATCAAACTTAATACCCTGGAGAACCGCTCTAACCTTTGCTTCATTAGAGTCCGCGATCCCCGAGGTCCGGAGAAAGCCTAAAGCGTAGCACCATCCGCATTTCTAAGAAACCCACCCACCCCTGCAGGACCTTGTTTTCTCAAGCTCGATCCATCAAAGTTTAGATTGAGGAAACCCAAAGGTGGAGGAGACGAACTTTGAGACACTAGTTCTATCCGAGCGCCACCATCAACCTTAGTTGATCTATTGTATTGTTGAAAAATCAAATGGCCTTGTGGATATGACCCACGTGACCAAGGGACAGCATGTTTATAGTTGAATTGAACAGTTTTATATGCTTACAAGACTTGTACTGGGGTGTCTGGTTGCCATAAGTTAAGACAGCTTAACACTCCTGTTGAAGGAGGTGTCTTCCTTCAAACTTTACTCTAAGCTGGGATCCAGTTATTTACTTATTTAGTACCAGATGTCAACTTTTC
Organism: Tasmannia lanceolata; assembly: GCF_043159265.1. Taxonomy (NCBI): domain Eukaryota; kingdom Viridiplantae; phylum Streptophyta; class Magnoliopsida; order Canellales; family Winteraceae; genus Tasmannia; species Tasmannia lanceolata. Next base: position 61,002,903 of record NW_027518692.1, on the reverse strand, counting down.
TTTTGTGGAATAGTCTGTGTCCCATAGTTCCATTCCATCTCTCTTGGTTTTTTATCTTGTACCGCTAAAAACCAATTCAGGATGCAATATCTATTCAATGATTTAATACTTGAATGAGTTTCCTTACTACTTGACTAAGCTGGTTTTAAATTCAAGAAACTGTTTTTATCATACTAATGGATATCCTATTGAATTATGTGGTTTTTAATACTTGAATGAGTTCTCTTACTAATTGCTCACAACCTACATTAAACAAGGTATCAAACACATTTACCTTGGAAATCATACTCTTACACATTTTTAAGTCATTGCAATACTTAAAGATGTATTTTATAGATATATTAGCTCATTTAAAACATTAGATACAAAAGCATGTGTCTAGAGAATTCACTAAAATTATAATGATTGTAATGGATTTCTAAATACTTCAACGTAATTGCTTTATCTTTCTCTAATAAATCTAGCAGGGTTCCCACCTAACCCCAGCTTGCCTAGAAAAACAAAACCCAACAAGGGAAAAATTGAATAAGATTATTTCCTTGTACTCATGTTGATGTATGTTCAATGTGGAAAACTTTTAAAATATCAGCGTCCTTGATACATAACTTTGTTTTCCTGATACATTGAGACTGAACATTGTTCTGAATTCTGATACTTTTTTCCTTTTCTATCTCATACAGAATGGATCTCATAATACTCACTTTTGCTTGCCTCAGGTTGGCTAGTTTTGCAATTTATTAAAGTTTTCATTTTACTTTAAAATAATTATGGATAAAATTCCTTATGCAAAAACTGGTGAAATTTTCAGACTCTTGATGCTGTGAAGAGGATCTGTCCGAAACGAGCTGTACTCATTGGAATGACCCATGAATTTGATCACCACAAGGACAACGAGGAACTTGCGGATTGGTCTAGAAGGTATAGGAAATTACAAATCTACTTCTTGATCTAATCAAAGTTTCTGAACAATGCTTTAATTAAATTTTCCAATGAAACCTTACCAATTTAGGGAACTGATATTATATTGAATATTCTACATTCAGAGAAGGGATACCGGTCCAGCTTTCTCACGATGGTCTGAGAATCCCCATTGACTTGTAATGAGGTATGTTCACTAGATTTAAAATATTACTCATATTTTCCTGCTCTTTGCTGAAATGGATGTACTCCGATAATATTTTTTTTCGTGCTGCTTTATCTGCACAGAAGGTTTATGAAATTAGTCGGTTTTACCATGGTTTTGGTGCTTACATGTGATGTTCAAAAGCTCATAAAATGAGTTGGAACCTGGAACGTCACTACATGTGGTGTTCAAAAACTCATAAAATGAGTTGGAACGTCGCTATGTTGACTCAGCTAGGCTGGGGTTAGATTACCGATTCCAGACTTTAGTTTATAAAGAAAACAGCCAAATTAACAGACAGCTGACTTTCAGAAAACTTAGTTTTGAAGCATGGAACTTTACTATGCTGGCTCTGTTAGGTTGGATTGGAATACTGAAACCAAACTCTGATTTATACAGAATTCAGCCAGTTGATGATTGACTTGGCTCATTTTCAAATTCAAGAAGCTATTTTCATCACACTAAATGGATATCATAATAAATTATCTGAAGGTATAGATTTTTATATGGTGGCAAAATCGTTCATTGGCATTTTGCATGTTAAATTCTCGGATCAAAGTTGAAGGACGGACGAAAGGCCAAAGCCAATATCTGTTCCATCTATTGCATATAAATATTGAAATTTCTAACAACCCTAATTCTAAGGGTGAAACTAGTTACTGAAGTGTAGTATAGGGCAATTAAAGTTCACGCAGCAGTTGCCATGAAATTTAGAGGATTCTTCATTTCTCAGATATTTTGTTTCATGTTTAGGTTTGATAACTTGAAAATTCTACAAATCCCAATGGACATATTTTTAAAATCATTTGTCTGTGTGAACTTATAAATTGATGCAGAGGAAGCTGGCGAGAGCATTGTTGCTGCTGGATGAGGTCTTGGATTCATTCTTTTCTTGTCACAGTCTTGCTTTTACCTTGTTATGACATTTGCACAACAATTTTCTTAAGTTTCGATCTATTTTCTTCTTTAATTACTGGAAAAGAATTTTAAATTTCTAAGATTTAGATTTCAAGGGTTTTGTTTCTTACTGTCTGTTTGGTTTTATAATTTCTGGGATTTACTGGGTGTTTTTTTTTTTTTTTTGTTGGTTGTGGGATGCTACGTCTTCTACTAGTGGTCTTTGGTTGGATGTTTTGATTCAAACTACTGAGAGACTGTTTGGCATGTCTCTCCCTTGTCTACCCATGAGGCATGATTTCTCCCCCATCAAATTACTTGAAAAAAGAAGAAGATTTTTTGCGAGTAGTCTTAGGATTTAGCACCCTTTCTCTCTTTCTATACATTGGTAATGACACCCTTACTGCCCCTTATTTTTGTATTGACATGTTGCACCCGTAAACTACTTAAAAGTTGACAACCAAACACTACTTATTAGTTATTACCACTCTATGAGGAGACTCCTTCACTGCTATTACATGTTGACTACTTCAGTTCTAAATTCTAATTTGCTACTAGTCTAAAGGCAACTAGGTGCAACCAGACTGACCCTTAGGAAAAGTATCTTTAGTTTTATTGGAAAGATGGTGGATAGATAGATTAAACAGTCGGGTGGCTTGAGGATGATTTGATAAACTATTTGGATGGTCGATATGGCTTATGAATGTTTTTGGTCTAATTGAAACAGGGGGCTGGGGAATAGCAAAGATGGGGGCGAAACATGGGATTGTCAAAACAAGGGCGTGGTCTTTATCATTTTCTATTAATTATTATTGGAGGAATGATTTATGCAACTTTGCATACATCAACCAATAGGGGCGCCCTTGGAGCTGATTTTTGCAAGGGCGCCCTTCATTCTATCATTGCTCGAATTTTATTGATATTATACTGCATTGAGGTAATTAAATACGCTATGTTTAGTGTATATCTAAACGAGTGAATCCCTGTTTGTTGTGGATTTGATAACAGAAACTTATTGTCGGATTCAAATTAAACGTAAATTTGAGTCCAATAATCATTTTGGACTTGCAATCGATTCTCAAAATCCAAAACAAACAGGGCCTTAGCAAATAGGGACGGGCTTGGTTGAGAGATAAATTTCACGTGGGTTTATATTAGAGTTGATGTTTTGACAAGGGAGTAGGTGAGACTTCCAGAGAGAGAGAGGGATGATTCAGAAATGGGAGGGAGAGAGGTACCAGGCAATAACCAATAAAAAAATCGGAAAGAAATATAAAAAAAAGTTGACATGAGTTATACTACAGTGAGCCCTTCCCACAAAACCTGACCCTTTCATCTTAGTATTCTTAAAAATTCCACAATTTTGATAGGGATATATGGCATTTCGAAGCTGGTCTGTCGCACGTTAGACCAGCCACCTCGTGCATGGAGACAAAAGCTATTGTCTTCATTGACAAGGTGGATGGTCTGTCGCACGTTAGACCAGCCACCTCGTGCATGGAGACAAAAGCTAGTCTTCATTCATAAGGTGGCTGGTCTGACATGCAACAGACCAACTGCGAAATGCCTTGTGCGATGAACCCTAGCAGATCCCTAAAAGTAAATTAAATTACAACTCCAAAAGGCTAAAGGTAAAGATGGGGCGCACCAAAGGCTGACCAAAAGTAGTGCAAGTTGCAATTTCAGAAAAGTTACGTACTGATTTTGTGGGGCATGCGTGTGAAATCGTGACCTTTGATCATGTAGCACATCATGAGCCAACCTACAAAAGTCCACGGTCTGGCTCTATTCTTAGCATAACCCTAAATAGATTGAAAAAAATCCCAGACCACAGACGCACACGGGAGGAACGCATCAGTTATGGCTGTAGTGAGAAAATTAAAATCTCGCATAGTGGAGTCAAAGCATGGCAACAAACCTATGATTGTAAAGGAATTCTACATTGCCTAACGCAACAAGAGAAATCTCTCTCATGAGGAAGTCACCACATACATGAGACACGTGAAGTTCCATACTGCCGACATAAAACTGGTGGGACCCAACTCAATATATACAGAAAAGGAGACTTGAAAAAGAGGATTAATAAGCCACAGTTGAAAAAAGATGGGGTTGAGTGTAACACAATAGCAAACTACCAACAAGCTACACAACACAGCTTACCTATCAGAAGCAAAAACAAAAAAAAAAACAAGCTACACAACAGCCAAAATGACTTTTTGGCGGTAACACAATAATATTCGCCATACTGTACCAATGAGGTCATGAGGATTAATAAAGGGAAATGTTATTTTGATGAGGGCACTCTCACTTTATTAAAAGTACGGTCCATACTGCACCATAGGATGATCCAAACCATCCATTAGATAAGTCACAGCCTAAATAGGCTGTGGCCGAAAAATCATTTCCATAGGTTGATCCTAACCCTCCGATCTGAATGGTAGAGGGTTGATCCTTATCTTCTACAGACCGACCGGAGGGTTAGGATCAACCTATGAAAATGATTTTTGGGACACAACCTATTTAGGCTGTGGCTCATCTAATGGACAGTTTGGATCATCCGATGGTGCGGACCATACCTTACTTTTAATAAAGTGAGGAGTGCCCTCATCAAAATACAGTAGTGCTGATAACATTTCCCTTAATAAAACCTGCATTAGAACTCAATTAATTCTCATGCACTAAACGATATTAAGCACCAAAACAAATAAGTTAAAACCACAGCCAAAATTTGTGTAATATGGTGTAAAAAATTTGGGCTTTGTGAGGAGAAAAGAAGAGATGGTGATAGTAGATATAGAGAGTCAATGACAGAATGAATGAAAATGATAGGTGAGAGCCAAAGGGTTTGTGGGGTTGTCCTCACCTAACAAAGCACAGACTCTTTCACAACGATTGAGAAAGTGGGACAATAGAGACCGTAGAGTGCCAGCAAAGAGAAAGACCCCATCACATGCACATTAATTTTGCAGGAAATGATATATTCGCACCTTTTTGTAAATTGGGCCACCCGCTTCAAGTGTAAAAGGTAGTCAGTCATTAATACATTATTAGAGGGGGGGCTGGGCCAGGTAAGAAAAGAGGGCCAATTTTATCACTTCCCTGATTTCCCACACGATGGGAGCCGTCTGGACGCCAAAAGAAGCCAAAACCAAGTTGATAAGGGAGGAAAAAGCACGTTAAAAACACGATGACGAGAATCATAGCGTTGGAAAAGCGTTTCATGGTCATAGACAATGTGAAACGAGTGTTCCATTGATATAGAGGTAAATCATAGCTTTGGAAAAGCGTTTCATGCCCATTATAGTGTATATATGGTTCGACCCACAACCTTCCCATATGCTCATATTTCGAATATTTCAGAATATTCCTAATATATCATTATCAGATGGGGTGCAATATGACATATACACAAGGTGACTTCAAAATTTGCTAGAGACTGATACCAACCTCAGTTGAGAATTCTGTTCCGCTCTAACCTGGAACCTCAGATGAGGATTCTGTTCCCCTCTTCGGAAAATAGAATATAATCCCTCAATATCTTATTTCGGCCTAAACTCCGCCGCATACCAGTGTGTCCAACAGAATAATTTTTTTTTAAAAAGGGGGAAATAATGCCACCAAAATGGCTATATTCCTGTCTCAATGTTTTATCCTTATTTTAAGCCCTCATTTAAGCCCTCAATTTTTCAGTTGTATTGATTTTAAATTTTTAGGTCATAACATCTTTTCCTCTTGAATCTTCTCGGCTATTTTATTTCTTTGTTATTCAATTTCTTGTTTTTGTCTGTGCGTAATGATATACTATTGATAGGGATCCTCTTGTTGAGATCCTATGAATAAGATTGAAACCTCATATTCATACTAGAACAAGAACCGAGATGGATCACAATAAAGCCCTCAAACTAAGCTAAACATTCACCGAAACAGACAAAGCATTGGAACGTCCACTGACCAAAATGAAACATCAAACAATACATAATCAACAACTAAGTACCAACTGGTACATACCAACAACAACAGGAAATGGTAGGACTTCAAATTTGGAATAACTCCCATTAGGTGATCCTAAAAGCTACAACACTAAGTACTGCCAAATAAAAAAATGGTAAAAAAAAAAGAAACTTGCAGATTTCCTAAAAACAAAGAGGGAGACTTCACTAACCTTGGGTTACCAACCAGAACCAGAACCAGAACAAGTTCTGCCCCCATCTACTGAAATCTGAGTTCATAGTACATCATCGCAAGATAGTAATAATAAAAAAACAAGCAGCTATTTCCACAACATCAGTCCCCTAATAATACGTTCGTGTTGTATGAATAACAATGTTATATGTGGATATCATATAATACATTAATCAGTTTAACTTTAGTAACTTACTCGCGTGTGTCCACCCTTTGGAGGGAGACTAATACTACAGAAGAGGTTGTCACATAACTGGTAACTCATGCTTTCTTACTTTTTTTTTCAATAGTCCAAAGTCCCCACAGACATGATACCGGAACTCAAATTTCTTGAGTTCTGACGGCCCACGTAGTCATCGCAGTTGTTACCAGAAATAACTGAATTCAAAAGCTCAAGGCCATGTTTGCCCATCTGCTGAACTTCTTGTGGCGAGAGTATCTTAATACACCAGACACTGTTTACAAACTCCCTGGAAGAAGCACAAATGTAAGGCTTCACGGAGACAATATATAATCAATCACTTAAATCTTTTGAATAGTAAAATTTGATAAGATGATTATCGATTCCAATTTTCCAATTAAATAAACATCAGAAATAGACAAGTCAGAAAAAAATTATATAGTGGCCAACACCCCTTTTGATCAGACAGTTATCAGGATCCTAGAAAAAATGTGTATTTCTGAACAAGCACATTACGCATGGAACTTTGATAAAAATAAATAACCGTCTCTTGATTTACATAGGCTGCTTAAAAAGTGAATGGAAAAATCATTTTCTGGATGGTGCATTTAGGACCAAAGTTATCTACACATGAAACTTTGCTAAAGAAATTTAAAAAAATGATCATTTCCTGATTTTCAGATGCTGCTCAAAAAGTGAACAGAAGAATCATTTTCTGGATGGTGCATTTAGGACCAAAATAGAAGGAACACTCAATTAGTCCAGAAAATTGCCTCTGGAAATCCATGAGTCACATGAATAGCACTACGGAAACCCTATCTTTCTCTGTTTCCCAAATTCACTATTCAATTATGTACATTTTACAAGTTTTAAAGCAGTACATGGATTTTACACATTTTCTTAGCCATTATGCTTTCAACTATCACTATTTAAATAGACTACAGAAGTGTGTCATCTGGTTGGTTTATCAGTGCCACCAAGTCTGAGACCCTATCTCATGAACGACACCATCTAGCTGTGTCCATAATGAAGTATAATGTAAGCATGCAAGTGTACAAAGACAGAACAAACAGAGTGAAGTAGAAACTAAAAAGAAACTACTTACTGCCAGGGGTCATCGCCGAGAAGGAGAACATCGTTCTCCCTGTCGACGAATACAAGCTGCCAGCCTGATCTCAAAGGGTCCTCTAACTGGCCTTCAAGCCCAAACATACATGCAAGCTCACTGCGCAGCTCATGGTAGCTGCTGAACCTGGAGATGTCCAGTGACCTTCCAAAGGACCCTGCCTTGTGAATCTGTCATTACAAATATACAAATAATCAGTATTAAAGTGATCTGAACATCACAGTAGAAGCTAAAATGTAATAATTGAACTGAAAAAATCCCAGAAGGCCGTCTCAAAGCAGGTCAAGATCAATAGAAATAGCAAACAAATAAAAAGGGAAGTGATATATCCGCCCCTTTTGATTACTTGGGGCACCCAGAAGCAGTGTATCACTGAATGCAGAGCATAGTTATAAATTCCGTTCCGTTCCGGCCGGAATGGACATGAATTCCGGTTCCGGGCCCGAATCTGGAACGGCCATATATGCTGTTCCGGTCGGAATTCCGTTCCGTTCCGGCCGGAATGGACATGAATTCCGGTTCCGGGACCGAATCCGGAACGGCCATATATGCTGTTCCGGTCGGAATTCCGGTCCATTCCAGTCATTCCGGCCGGAATTCCGGACGGAACAGGCGGAATGTGCTATTTCGTCCGGAATTCCACAATTCCTGTTTTTTTTTCATCTTCATGTTTCTTCTTCTCCTTATTTCTGCTTCCTGGTTCTATTTACATGTCCTGTTTTTGCTTCCTGGTTCCCCGCTTCTTGGTTCTATTTACATGTAAGTCATTTAAGTAAATGTCTTTTATTGTCCATTTACTTAGGATTTACATGTAAATAAGGGAATACCCCCCATTTGGATCTATTAAAAATAGTTTCAAGACTCAAATCTAAAAGGATAAAAAGTCAGCTTTCCAGTTCTAGTACAAAATGCGAAAAAATTGGTCAGGTCAAAATCCTAACTTCCAAACGATGTGGTATTTTTTTAATTTTAAAAATTCATAAAATCTATCATGTCTAGGGGTGTCAATCTCAGCTCGAGCTCGGCTCGAATCCTTACCGAGCCGAGCCCGAGTTAGGCCAGGCTCGGCTCGGCTCGTTAAGGCTCGTCATCTGCAAAAACGTGCAATCATTGCAAAAACGTACTTAGGTGCGTCTGCAAAAACGTACTGAGGGTGTGTATCAAACGGCTGTGGAAAATCGAAACTAATTTTTTCCCGTAGTTGTCATAACTTATAACTTTTTTTTAGTATTTTTTTCTTAATTGTAATAACTTCCTACCTTTTATTCGTAATTTTTCATTTTAAACTTTATAAAACCAGCTATTTTACTTTCTGTTTGTAATCATTACTTCTTTTTTTATTTGCTTTTTGCTAGCAACCTTTTCCAAGTGATAAACTTTATAACGCAAGCTCGATAAACCCACGCTCGATAAAGCTCGCGAGCCTGACCGAGCCGAGCCGAGCCCGAGCCTGGTTCGAGCCCGAGCCAAGCCTTTGAGCTTAACGAGCCGAGCCGAGCCGAGCCTTTTACACCCCTAATCATGTCCAAACATTATTAAATCCCAAAAGTCCGGTAAAAAAAGTTTCATAATTTGGTCTCTAAATTTTTTTCATCTTGTCAAGCACTAGTCAACGCACTGGTCAACACACTGGTCAACATGTTGGTCACCTTTTTTCAATGGGGCTGATTGCCACATACACTGGACCTAGGTGTCACAAGAAAAACAAAGGCTTATATCAGACGCATCCATCGAAGAATCAAATCCTAGACATGTGAATTTACAATGAACAAGTTTTCTCATCCCTTTTAGTACCCTTGGTAGTTCTCCCTACATGTATCAATGACCTAAGTCACCTTTTTTAATTATAAATCAGCCAAGGTTTTCACCATTGGTCCCTTGCAGTTTGCTTTAGTACTTTCCTGTGTTGATTTTTTATTCCATCCATCATTTAGAGGTTTTACTGTTTTTGTTAAAGATTAGTCCAAGTCATAAAATTTGGGAAAAGTTTTATGATGCTGTATTAGAGTGGGGACTCCTTGTCCCCTTCTTGTACTTTCTGATTTTGTTTAGGAATGAAATTGTTTTTTTTTTAAAAAAAAATTGGGAAAAGTTTAGTCAATATAATGTGCGAGGTAATAAGCTACACACCTTCACAAAGTTTCCGGTAGGTGGGTTCACTTGCCCCACATTGTCCGGTGACTGAAAAAAACCTGATTCATCTAAACTGGAAGGAGTCATTGCCGGATTCAGTGGGAAATCGGTTTGTGTCGTACTCAGATAACTAGAGGCACCAAATGGCATAGCCGTGGAATCAGTTTCGCTGACAACACCTCTGAGGCTCGACACGCCATTCTGCATAAAGAGTGATGAAGAGTCTATATTAACCCCAAACAGAAGATTGCTTTGGGGATCTGTGCTGCCTTCTTGATCTACTGAGCACTCTCTCCCAGGAAATGGTGGCAATAAGATAGAATGTTGAGAGACAATGGGCTGTGGCTGGCCCAACGGATCCATCTGGGGCAGAACAGAATGAGCTCCAGGGGGGAGCAGACTCTCAACAGCAGCACGTTTTGGTAACCAGGCAGCGGAAGGGGTTATTGTGTTGGTTCTTGCCAAGTTTAAAAGGTGTGATGTCTCATCAGAGGAGAATGAACCTAGAATACTGTGCAACGGAGACAGACCAGATGAAGTTATGGTGTTTCCATGTGAGTCTTGAAAGCTATGCGGTTGACACAGTGATGACACAGTTTGAAGAGATGTAGCCTGGGCTTGAGAAGCTGAGGCAAGCTGAGCAAGGTCCGAGACAACGTTTGGTATCTGCTGCTGCTCCGATATTTGCTGCTGCTGCTGCTGCTGTTGGAGGTGCTGCTGCTGTTGTTGGAGGTGCTGCTGCTGCTGCTGCTGCTGATTGTTAAACGAGTGGTGATGTTGCAACTGCTGAAGAAGAAGTGCTTGAGACTGACTTGGGTGCTGGTTTTCTTGAATGGTCTGAAGAAAGGATTGAGGAGAAGGAGGTTGTGGTTGCTGCATTATCTGCCTCTGTAATAAAGCGGCAGAATGGTTAGGGACACTCTGAGGTTGCTGGAACTGTAGAAGGGATAGAGGTGTCTGCTTAGAAGGATCCACATTTCTGATTTCTTGAAGTGCTGCCGTGGCCATGGCTTGGTACATGTCAGGTTGTAGACCAAGCAGGGAAGCGTCAAGTCTCGGTTGCATCCAGGGTGTGACTCCTCCAATACCCTGGAAATTTAGAGACTGAATTCCCCGGTCTCCACCATCCCCTCGGAGCCACATGAGAGGGGAGTTCAGACCCAAATCATCATCCTTGCCACCTGCACAAAATGAACGTGAGTGAGAAGCAAGGTTGCTGGGATGAGTGGCTACTGCCATGACGCCCTTCATGTTGGGTTGAAATCGACAGATTTGTAAATACCATTGTCTAAAACCCCTTCAAGTCAAACATTAACCCCCCCCGAGTCGACTCAGTTTTGACTCTGCCGAACCCCCCACACCCCCCCCCAAAAAAAAAAAAAAAAAAAAAAAACTCAGGTTCATGTCCGAGTACAACTTCTAAACACTGGTAAATGCATAAGTTGTTTTTCTAAACTTAGAAGGAAGAACTCAACAAGCATACCATAGAGAGTGGGTAGACCTGGAGGCCATGGGCGTTTGAGCCTGAGTGGGAATGAAGACGGGTACATTGGAAATGTTGTTAAAGGTTCAATCTCCCACAAAGATACTCTCGGCTGCCGCTCTCCTGCTGTCGACTCATCCCAACCAACCTGTATGGAGAGCATTCGTGATTACAGTTCACATATATTCACCAGTAAAGATACTCCCAACTGTTATGTACATCAACGAATGCCTTTTGCAACATTAATACCTTCACGGAGCGCCAATGTGAGTTTATCCAACGAACATGATCCAAGTCACCTATACCAGTTATCGTGCCCATGTACCTGGAAACAACAACGCAACATTGTTATAATGTGTGCTATGGACGAAGTAAACATCACAAAAAAGGTAAAAATGATCACCGTATTCAAAACTTAGTATGAAAATAGAAACATGTTATGGATTAGTAGCAGCACAAATATTTAATTTAGAAGGAATGCAACTTACCGGCGCACACTTGACTCTTCTGTCTCAAACAGCATTCGAAAGCGCATGCCAACAGAAACACGGGTGTGAAAGAATGCTTTCGCATATTTCGCTAGTGGTATGACAAATTCAGATGGGCTTGCCCTGAAAGCAAGATAACTGAAATCAACTTAACTGGAACATTTAGAACAATCATGTCCTGTAAATGATAACTAAAAAGATATGCACTAACTCTACCTTGGGTTGTAAAAAATAGTGAAACGACTGTTTGTTGCAGCAGCATGAGCAGCTGCAGCAAGGAGCCCAATGTGCATACTATCACTTGATAGAACAGATGAAGGCATAACTGTTTGAGGCCGACTAGCACGCCGGATTCCCAGTAGTAACTGATTCTTTTCATTCCTGATGGGAACATTGTCCATCGTCAGCATATGAGAACTACAAGTGGTACTAAAGTGCGCGCGAGCACACACACAATAATAATAATAAAGATAGGCACACGTGCGTGCACACACACAAGCGTTAGAGCAAATAACGACTTCAAAAGAGAATACCATATAAAAAGTACTGAATCGCCTGCAACAAGTCTTTTTGCACTTACAAACACACTCCAGCCAGTAGTCAGAAGATGTCTCTTGGGCTGACCTGCATTAAGAATTCATATAGGTCTCACTAACTAGTTGCCATGCCCACAAGTTTCGATCCAAACAATGGACAGTATAACTCATGTCTTGACTAACCACCATGCATGAGAAATCAGAGAATTATGTGAGTGCAACTGAAAGTCAAAATGCCATTTCATCAACAAATAATCGCGAAGCAGAAAATAACAAGCCTAAATAAAGATGCATGGAAGAGGAGAGAGTCATAGCAATCTTGTGGGGATGCATTAAAAGGAGAATGTCATTGAGAATTTCCAATTTAGCGAGCACTTTTCCGTTTTTCTCCTTCAAATCTGATTTCGCTAGCAAGTATATTCATGGTCAATTGGATATTGATGCAGGTAGGCTTGCCCGCCCTCTCTCGCCCTCTCTCTCTCTCTCTCTCTCTCTCTCTCTCTCTCTCTCTCTCTCTCTCTTTCCGTGAGGGCGACATGCGATGGAGACCACGAAAGTGGTCTCGATCTGAACTTACCCTCGGATCACTGCCTTTTTTAATATATGCTAAGAGAACCCGATTAGAAATGCGCATTCTGATGACATGGCATAAAATCAGGGAATTGGAGAATAACAGGGAACATGCTTCTGCTGAACCTTATAAGCTAGTGAACTAGTAGGCGATACTTGTTTGGAAAAAAAAGGTGTGAAGAGCTCCCTCCATGTAATTCTATAACTCATATGCATAGCACGCAATGCATAACGGAAACAAATCACTTTCAAGAGTTTCAAATTGTACATAAGGGCACAACATGTCATATCAGCATTTCCACCACCACCATTACATATGCATGCCTGAAGGATGCACTCCTCAAAAACCCAAAGACAGAAATCCATGAAAACTTTTGTGGCCTTCACTCTTTTTCAAGTCCTCAAATGTCTAGTACCAATTCCGGAGGAAAATATAAGGAAAACCTAAAGTGAAGCCCACCAAATGGATCATCCACATCCAATCACATCTAGAGCTTCAATGGGATACATTAAAAAAGGGGTGTATTCATAACCGCCTTTGAAAGTCCTGAATTAAACCAATTTTCTTGCGGAATCATAATGGCATTGTGCCAACCACGAATCTAAGCACTTCCACTATATCAATTTGTCTAATTAGGTACCTGAGGGTTATATAGGCCAGTCTAATAAGGTGGCTGCCTAATTTTAAGAGTGGGATTGTCAACTCCCTTTCAGAAAGCAGAAATCATTATCCATGTAGAAATTAAATTATTAGGCAAAGAATTCACGATAAAATGACCAAAAACAAACTTAATCAAATCCAAGTTTATGATGATGATTGAAAGGAGATTTATCATTTCATAGACTCTAACATAACAATAATCTCCAGATTGATGGATTCTCCAAAAACGGCTTTTGCACAGATATTAAGACAGACCACATTAGAGTGAAAAACAAATAAAATAAATAAAAGCTATTAAAAATAAAAATGGGAAAATAAAGGGCGAGACATACTTACCCAAATCTCAAGCACTCCCTCAATCATAAAGAGGATATCTAGCATGAAACCATAGATACGTAAGGAAAAGGAAAAAAAATCAATTTTAATAAATTTGCTAATGTCACTTGAGAGATATATTCTTGGTCGCTTTCCCTTCTCACCACACACGGGTATGTGCACTGCGAAAGGCAGTCAATTTCTTATAAAAAACTTTTTGAACCAATCCCAGTACTGTCGCTGCTTTGGTAATTCGAACAACAACCACAGACCAATGCTACGATGCAAATGAGCCACATGTGAATTTACTCGGTTTTTTCAATTCAAAACATCAACCTTTGTTTCACCATTGGATCAGTTAAAACTTAACAAAAGGAGACATTGACAAGTGTAAATTCAATGAGGAGAACCACAACCTGATCTTAGGCCATGCAGAACATATAAAGCCAGACAAGATTCTAGCCCCTCAAATGAATGCATCAACTTTAATGGAGACTCAACATGGAGACCCTTGTGCCGATACAAAGTATCCCCATTGGAGAATATAGTACAAGTGCCAAATAGTTAGTACTAGTATATATGCCGAACAGTGGAAAGAGATGCTGCAAGCATCTATAAGCCATCTCGAAAATGTATTCAGATCACATTTACAATCTCATCCTCACTATCTCAAACAAATATTCCCACCAGGACACACTATGCAGTAACCCCTCAACTATTAGTGAAAAAATCAACGTATTCACAACACATCTTCAGGATTGCCGGAACACATTATAAACATGGAATTCAAATACAATCATTGACAAATTAAAGTTTCCTTTATCACAACCCAAGTGAACCATCTGTGATTCATAAACTGATTTGGCTTAAAAGGCATAGCTTGAGTTTGAAAGTCAAATCTTGATGACCAAGGAACACATCAGAACATCTGCTCCTTCAAATCCAACTAAAAGATAATATCCGCTTATTAAATCGTACCAAGACAGGCAATTTGATAGATTCAACTAAAAGGTAATATCCGCTTATTAAATTGCACCAAGACAGGCAATTTGAACTTCAAATTGCTATTACGTCTAAATACATTGTGACCTCCCGTTCTAACACTGAAGGTTTTGGTCTTACATGAAACTCATACTTTTTTCTTGGATGTAAATACAGCAAAGTTACACTTCAAAGCTTAAAGGAAAAAAAATCCATTAATATAATTATCCATAAAAAAAGAAATGGACATCCCTAACTTGTTCTTCAAGCAACACAAACTTCCTACTATAGTACACTACTAACTCATCTAATAACCAATACCAGGAATATCTACCGCTTCTTAATAGCCATTTTCAAATGTTACTATCCAAAAAGGCATCACGGCAGAACCTTCGGCACTTCTTGTTTTCCATGAGAAACAAGTGTCACAACAATTTCCCCAAACAACCAAAAAGTAAGTAATCAAACATTTAATATGCCAACAAATATTACCAGCTTGCTTTCTGTATAACTAAAAAGTACATGAAAAGAAAATGAAAAGAAAACAAATAAGAGTAGGTTGTTCTTTATCTCTCAGTAAAAAGAATGGAATGACTAAGTAGCTATTGTTAAGTGACAGTAGAGAAAGACAGCATATGAAAAGAAACCATGAGATTTTAGACCCTTTATAGCATGCTTTAAGCATCACACCAACTTACCCCGAAATATATGCCGGAATTTCCACTCATTATCATGAAGATCCCTAGCAATCAATTCTTGAGCAGGAGGCTGCTGAGAGAAGTCCTGCAGAAAGAGCAAATTGGAAGAGTAAGCGTATAATAAACAAGATCAGTCTAAAGCATAAAAGATATTAGATAAACCATACATAGAAACAAGTAGATCCTAATGCAGTATCAAATCGACTTGCAAAAATAACTTACTAACAAAGATATTAGATAAACCATACATAGAAACAAGTAAATCCTAATGCAGTATCAAATCGACTTGCAAAAATAACCTACCAATGGAGGAAACACTTTCTCAGCAGCCCGGCGCGGAACAGAGAATCCTCCATGGGTACTCGTGTCACTTGCAGTCAATGTCTTACAAAAATAATTTGTTGGCTGTTTGCTGGGGGTGCCCAACTCAGCAGGAAGATAAGCATCCTTTTGTTCTTGCTACAGAAATTGTCATGTCAGGAAAGAAAACTCACAAATTACAAAACCAACAAACTGAAAATAGGGGACCAAAAAGTAAAGTTGACTACCGGGCTCAGAGGTTGCAAGGTCATTTGAGCATAGACTTCATCTGTCTCCACGTCTGCCTGCATTTTGACAGATTATTAAAGTTCAAGGGAGTGACCAGTAAAAGTGCTGGAAGCACGATAAAAACAATACAAAGGAAACTCACATGCATAGTCACATTGTGAAGTTGACAGATCAGTTGAGGAGGTAAGCTTGGGTAGTTAGGTATATGGGCATCAACTTCCTTGTTGGTTGATGCAGCCACCTGCAAAAAGGAGCATCCAGAACAGCCATTTAACAGTGTTGATGACAAAGAGAAACAATAATAGCTAGAAGACATCTAGCAGGTGTTTCTTTTACTTTCATCAGCTAGTTCACAACCTAATGAATTGCGCATGAACTGACCTGCTCGCTGTGACCCTGAGGGAAGTATACTACGCGGCTTCCAACAGCAGGTAAAGAGACAAGTGGACCAGCACATGCATGCCAAAGCTCCGAATTCAGACATCTCTTTTCTCCTGTGATTTCATCCACAGCAACATGGGTTAGATGCAAGAGCATGGTGCATGCATGAAAACATGATTAGAACATTAATTGAGCTTGAAAAATGAATATGCATATAGCAAACAAATGAATGTGTTATGTGTACACAAAACATATTTTCAGAATGCACATGTATGAACACACAAAGAAGAACACATTAGGAAAATTTGCAGCCCTTACTGAAACATCAGGGTAGAAGCAATTAATAAATAACATCAGAGGGGACATCCTGTTTACACTTCCCTCCAAGTAGGATTGAAAGTACTTATGACAACGCATCAAAACGCTAAGCAAAAAAATCAGGGTAATTACTTGACACCAGCAAAAATGGGGAAGAACAAAGAGCGTTTTCAGGATAAGGTCAACTAATTGAAAAAAGAAAGCATAAAATCCTAAAATCAGATAAGAAGATGAAGACCCCGTAAGAAGATTCTAACGAAACAAAGCGCTACACATCGGAGATCTCATTTAAATTTAAAACCTCAGAACTAATGATTGAAAACCTCATAGAATAAGAGCAAAACCCCAAATCTCTCACTACCATAAACTTACCTTCTTGAGTCTGATGACCGAAACCCGATGAGGAGAGCCTCATTTGTGCAGATTCACGAGTATCTTCACAAAGAGAGTCCGACTTGATCAAAATCAGGTCCGAATCAGCTGATTACTCTTAGCAACCGAGCGAAACCTTCAATATCCGAACCTCCGACCGACATAAAACCGTCTCTTTCACCTTTTCCCCGAAAAAGACTAACATACCTTTAACCAATCCTCCCTTCCAAATTTCCAATACCCAAGCCCATCAAAATCTCAAAGCTTTTTTCTCCGATTCTTCTCCCCTTCCTTTTACCACTAATGCAACACACAAATATAAAACCTAAAATTAACCGCAAAACCTTCATCTGCAGAGAGAACTCAAGAATAATCCCCCTCAAATCATCATCCAAAACCGGTTCCGCTACAAGAAACGCTTGTTTTCAGCCTCATCCAGTCGAGATCTTCTCCCAAAGTTAACCCTAGCCCTTTCAATCTTCAAAAGGCAGCTCTAATCACTGTCTTCAAGCTCAAAACTAGAAAAACACACTGCAAACCCTAGCATCCATCTTGAACTCCCCAAATTCCTTAGATCTTTAACTTCAGCAAAAGCTAGGGTTTTAAGAACTCCAGCAACAGTTTCCTCAATAAAATGAAATCACGCATTCCAGCAAAAAAGAAGAAGCAAAATTCTTAGATCTTTAACTTCAACAGTAGCTAGGGTTTTAAGAACTCGAACAACAGCCTTATTCACCAAAATAAAATGAAAAAACACGCGTTCCAGCACAAAAAGAAGCAAAACTAACAGAAATCTCTGCCACTCGATATCTTTTCTTTTTAGAGAACCCTAAAACACTCCAGATCTTCGATTATACCTCCTGCCACCAATCTCAGCCTCGAAAACCGAGAATTTCAGCAGAAAACTGAATAGACAGCTAGACAAAACCCTAAACGGAGCTTCAGTGCTTCAAGAACTTTACATTATACCCTAGATACTTCGGATCCCCGCGAGAAAACTCCGGATTCAGCGGTTCCTGCGAGAAATCGAGCATTTCGGGTCCGAATTCAACATCAGAAAGAGATTTGTAAAGAGTTCGATGGAAATTTCGCAAGCATTTTCTCGCGATCCGGACTTGAAAATTTTACCCTCTATTCTTTTCAGCTTCGGGTTTTAGTAAGAAAGGCAACTCACTCTCTCTCTCTCTCTCTCTCTCATCAATCAACAATACCGCATTATTTCTTCTTTGCATTTTATACGGAGGGAGCATTATTTCTTCTTAATTTTATACGGAGAGAGAGAGAGAGAGAGAGAGAGTGAGAAATAGATTGGTCTCTCTTTCTCTCTCTTTTTTTGGCCTCTTCCTATTTTCTGACGTTTTTTTACTCCCTTAATTTTATGGAGAGAGGGACCTAACTTGTTATTGTGTTTTTTCTTAGAAAGAAAGAATTAGATGAGATCGATGTATTGGAATTGGGCGTGAGAGAAGTATAGATTCCTATTTTCTTGTTGACTGTAAAGATTTATTTGTTTGCTTTACAGTGGGCCCGAGGTGTACGGAGCCTGCTGATTAAAAGTTTCGAACTCAATTTTTCGGAACAAAATTGGCCATTGATATCTGTAAGCCTTCATGAACAGCCACAAGATCAATCTGTGGTGGGCCAGTGGGAAACCAATTGGGCTTAGGATTCCTTCTAAAATGTACCTAATTTAGGACACTTTTCTCCCGTAGATCAATTTATAGGGAAATGACCAAAAAGCCCTCCAAGAACAATAATTAAAAGACCAAATTGTGGGTATTTTTGTCACTCTTTAACCCCTTCAACTGATTCCAAAATCAGATTTGCTAGGGGACCATCAGAAGGCATTTCGGAGAGATGTCCCTAGCAAATCCCTTCAAAAATTTCATATACTTTTTCAAAGGCAACTGATATTAGCACTACCGTGTTTTGATAATTGCACTAACTCAGTTTGTTTTGGGAACTGTAACAGCCTTTGACAGCTGTTTAAACAATAAAAGACAAGATGAGTTAGTGCAATTATCAAAACACAACACTTCCAATATCAACAGATACGGACAGTGGGGTACAAATTTCCATTCGTGGTTTCGGCCGCCGATGAATAGTGACCGTTGGATAGAAATCATAGGGCCCAAAAACCTCTGCTTTATTAGTGTCGCTGTCATCGTACGGTGAAACAAAAAAAAACTCAACCTTATATTCTAAAAAATTACCCACGAGTAGTAATTGTATTCGGTGCCAAAAATAAAGAAAAGCGGATAAAATATCGCTATCGATTTAAAAATAAATAAATAAATAAGTTTATCTGGCTGCCTCTCTCTCGGGTTGCTCTGACCCCACCACCGACTTTGTGATAAACTCGCCGATTTCCGTCCCCATTTAATAAAAAAACTCTGTTTTAGGGAGGTCCATAGAAGCCAGGTACTTTATGCCACGTGTTAAAGAGCGTATTACAATCACTTATTTTAACAATAATACCCTTATACTTTGAAACAATAACAAGCATATCCCTATTCTGATCTCCTACAAAATTAGGTTAGTTATTTCGGACAATCCTAGAATAAACGTGTCTTATATATTGTGTCTTATGTATTTAAGACTAATAAAAATCGCTACTCGATCCACTTGTTCTCTAGCTACATGTATGTGATTATTGCAATTATATTCCTTGAAAATATAGAAATAAGCGTTGAGGACCCTTTTACCATAAAAATAGGGTCAGCCTTTGGAGAGGTTTTATTAATCTTGGACAGATGATAGATTGATAGGCTTGAAACTCAACTAGATAATCTCATATCCTAGATGATGTGGGTACGTTAGAGTTTTTAACTTACCAACTTCTCCACAGGCTTAAGCCGATGGAGAAAGGCGTTATTTATCTTTTATACTTTAACAAGAGTGTCTCCCGTATCCATGTGGGTCATGGATACAACCCTTGATTGATTAGATTGGACACAAGCACTACCAAAAAAGTTTAATGGATTGTCTCATATTCGAATATAGTTTGTTACAGTACAAAAATACCATTTGTACATTTTACTCACATGCTAAACAAGAGTGGTATTTTGATATATAGGGATTTGCTAGCGTCTATCGCAGATGGTTTGTTACATGTCAGATGAGCCACACAGGCTCACTTTACAGCAGCTTTTGTCTTCATTCATGAGGTCTACCGTAAATTTCATTCGTCACTCCCTGTCTCCATTAGTTTCTGATGGATGCACTACTCCATCATCTCCATTCGTTGTTGAGTAATTGCATTCATCAGATCACAGTTGCTTTTTGCTCGTTTTCTTCTCCAAAATCCAAGAATAATAGTAAAAACTTGCACTAACATCTTTACAGGGGATTAAAATCATATGCTTAAAATTCTAACTTTTTATTAAATTTTAATGGTGTAAAACAACAGTAAGACGCAGGACACTCCGGCCGCCAGACAATCTAATCCTTAATGGCAATGTGACACCGTAGCAGAAAGTATTATCCGCATAGCAGGAGTTTAGGACCCAATTGAGTTAGGATATAAATGGATGTAACACAAGTATAGGTGGATTCTATCCCAATTGGGTTCCTTGACAGCCTATAGCTCAAAGGATGTTTACGCATTTTCATTGCAAGCACTCCTTTCTATTTATTTGCAAATGACTCCGAGTTTGCAAGGCATGTCATGTCTGGTTACAATGCACGATTGAAATGTGAACTTTCTTAAAAAGTCCTCTCATTTGTACCATTCATCATGATTTTATATGAGTACGCAGTTTCACTACATATGACAATGGGACCACTAAGAAAACCCTAACCCTTATTTTTCTCATGTGAAAATTATATCTTGTTGAGATTTGTCGAATCAGATCTTGAATAAGATCTAACCATTTATGATCTTGGTGGAAGTTGGTTTAGATTAGGATGTGGTAGATTGGGGAAGTTGGTTTAGATCAGAATGATCTTCTTATCTTTATCTGTAAATCTCTATTATTAATGAAAACACATATGAGATTAGTGAAAACCAAATTTAACATATCTAAAAGAAAGGGGGCAAAAATTTATTTTAATCAGTCACCAAAGAATCATGGTTTAGCCAAAATTGAAGTTTTGAAAAAGGGATTTGCTAGTGTCCATCGCAAAAGGCATTTGGCGGAGGCGAGAGGTCTCACATGCAATAGCCCATCTTTGAAAAACTATATGCAAATGGACGCTAGACAAAACAAAGAATAATGGTTGAGGCAAAATACACATCACATATTAAAGTTTTATTTGAAAAAAAAAATGCATTTTAAGCTATTCTTATAGTATGAATTTTCCAAAAAGGTTTTTTCTTTTAATAAAAATTGCATTGATTTTTAAATGAAAAATACAAAATCATAGTTAAGAATCAGTAACCAATTGAAAAGAGAAACCTTTTAAACTCTGACAAACTCAATTCTCAGTGGTATTTTTCCAAAAAAAAAGACCAAGAAGGGAGTGGAAACACCGACCCCTCGTGAGATGTCTGCTTCATATCCGTATTTAAAAGTTAAAACCCGTCTCTATCCCTCACGTGTACGCACGAGCGCTCCTTCCTACATGACCCTAGTACCCGCGCCCCGTCTTGGATTTTCCGATTATTTCCCGATTAATCCCAACTACACCATGGTCAGCACCATTCCAACCACGGTAATGAAACGGCAGTTAATTGCCGTTGCAATTTTTCGAGCCTTCATTTCAGTGATCGTAAGCATCTGACGGAAACGTTCCTACCGTTAATATTTCCCGTTAGCAAGGGTATGGGGACTGAGATTTCATAATAATCTCCAAACAAAAGAAAAATGTTCATTTATTGAGGTTCCCGATAAGGTTGGTCATAATTCCAATACAGGCCCATGTTTAGTCGATTTTGTGGCCATCCCCTTGCCACCAAAACCCACCTATCAAATTTAGATGAGATTTTTGTGTGCTTGGGTTTTCTTCGAATTTTTACGGCTGAGTCTACGATTATATCCTAGTAAATTTTGAAAATAACAAAAGGCTTCTGATATTTGCATTACTACGTTCTGATAATTGCACTAACTCACCCTCTTCTTCTTTCTAATAGGATTCTAAGAGCTTTCAGGAATTGTAATAACCTTCAAGTGGTTTAAATAATAAAAGACAAGGAGGATTAGTGCACATTTGGCTACCATGATATTTTTTTTCACGATGAATCGATGTCTCCAAGTGAAGATGAGGTTGAAGTGGCTAAAAATCAGGGAACAAAAAACAGGAAACTAGTGTCCCCAGATGATGAGAAGTTGGAAAAAATCATAAAAAAAAAAAAAAAAAAACTCCACTCACTCTAATTGACTTTTTCGTTACTTTTATCATTTCTCAGGCTCATCCCATTCGTGCCATCTCAAACCTCTTTCGGTCTCCCGCTCCCATATAGGGGTGCAACTCAGGTCGGGTTGAGGCCAACCCTAACCCAACCCGAGATAACATTCCTTCAACCCTAACCCGACCCACTCAAGCCTAGGGCTGTTGATGGTCAACTCTAGCCCAACCCGCCTACATATCGGGTCGGGTCGGGTTCGGGTTCGGGTTGAGTTTGGGTACGTTCATCTAGGGCCAAAGAGAAAAATACAAGGAAGAAACATAATCCTAAGAAAATAATCATGAAAAATTAGAAGATGAAGGTCAGGATCGGGCCAGGTTGGACTGGCAAGGCATCAACCCTAACCTAATCTAAAATTAAATCAGGTTGGCTTTTCCCAACCCAACCCAAGAAAATGCCAACCCAACTCAAGTCGGATTTGGGTTGAGCCTGACCCAAGTTGCACCCCTTTCTCACCATTGAGACATTGATTTATCATGGAAAAAAAATCCCAGCAACCTGACATAGCCTTATGGTAATTATCAAAACATGGTAGTGCTAATATCAGTATCCTAACAAAAATGCCACCGGATTACCTTTTTTTTTTATATTTTAAAGTGTGTAAATGCCAATTAGGAGGAATACTTCACCAGGGCGCACCTAGCGGATCCCACCCTTGTTTCATCTAAACCGTCCAAATTGATAAGCATTGCTTTGGATCACCTATGGCTCAAAAGTCATGCTAACCATGCAATGCATTGTTTGTAGTTTAATCTTGATATAAATTATATTTCTATATGTAGTTTTGTTTTCAACTTTCTCAACACTAATCAGGTGTGTCAAGGTCCACATGGTCACAATTCATTTCGAATTGGACCGTCCATCAAAGTGTCCGGCCTTACATTGTACATATAGTTAGGGCGTAGAGAGAGGAGAGGGAGGGGGGGTGGGGATATATAGGGCTGCAACTCGGGTCGGGCGGGTTGGGTTTTGGAGAACCCAACCCTACCCGAGAAATATCTCGGGTCGGGTCGGGTCGGGTTTTTTTTTCGGAAAACCCACGATTCCCAAGCCCGGCCCTACCCATGATAAATCTCGGGTCGGTTCGGGTCGGGTCGGATTTTTTCATGTTGACGCAATTTTTTAAGGAAAATTCTTGTTTGGCAAGGCAACTCAACTCATAGAAGTAGAAATTACACTCACATTACACTTGAATCAAACAATGATGTAATTACACTCACATCACACTTGAATCAAACAATGTTGTAATCAAACAATGTTGTAATTACAATCACATAATGCTGAATCAAACACTTGAATCAACTCAACTCATAGAAGCAGAAATTACACTCACATACAGTAACAATGGGTGCGTGGGTTTTCACTTTTAACTTTTAACTAACAATAGAAAAAAATGTACATACTATAACTTATGTAACTCGGGTCGGGTCGGGTCGGGCCCCTTCAAACCCGGCTCGACCCGAGATTCATGCAGGCTTTTGAATGCTCAACCCGGCTCGACCCGAAACCCATGAAACTTGAACCCAACCCAGGCTATTTTCGGGTCGGGTCGATGCGGGTCGGGTAAAACCCGGCTCGAGTTGCAGCCCGGATATAATCATCATTGAAATGAAAAGTTGAAAATGATCGAAATGCTTCGGGTGTTTGAATAGTTTTTGATATTACAAAAATACCCCCTACAAGTATACATAAATTCACGAAAGAAGGGCATTTTCGTACATCGGTTCCCTCCACTAAAGTCAAATCTAGGACGCTCCATTGCATTCTGTGGCTATGTATGAGCTACGACCTGAACATGGACACAGTTCGGATCCTCTTTGGGACATCCCAGTTCACTAGCAATTCATACTGCAACTAAATCTAACAAGGCCCATTTAGTTGAATCCATCATCTAATGTAGGACAGAGATAGGTTTGAGATATTTGTACTTCAAATTTTCAGAATGTAAATGGGATGTAGGTTAACCAAGCTGACTCATATCACGTAAATTCTCTACAATTATGTGATGAGAATTGAAAGGGACGTGGTGTATACCTTTATCCAACGTATTATTTTAGAGTGCAAAAACAACTGGGTTGTAGGCATCTTTCCCCATGCCCTAGATTCGGAAGGTGGAGTGGTGTTATACGCTACAAATGGATTCATTCATGTGAGTATAGAATAGATATTGCTCACCAAACTGGGTTGTTCGCCAAACATCCCTGGATTATATTTATAGCTCAGTCATAGCCGCATTTGATGGGAACTGTGGGATTCTCATGTTATTTTTTAAGGTAAGAATCCAAAACTGACCTTGCTCTTGTAAATAGAAAAAGACCATTGGAGGTGATTCTGTCTTGGCCAGGGAGAAAAAAATATCCATGGAAAAGAAAATTAGAGGGTCTAATAGGGTTGCAATTTTCATAGAAAAAGAAATATGAGTGAAGGAAAATGCTGGAAAACTCATTTTCTAAGGCTCTTATGAATTTTCTATATGCAGTGGTAAAGAAGAAAATTTTAGAGATGTGAAGGGTATTTGTGGAAGGTGAGGGAGATATCAATCAGAGTTGGTGGGAGGATGAAGAAGACTCTCGGAAAAACAAAAATACCTAATAATAAAATTTGGCCAGTCACTGTATATACGTTGTCAGGTACCGAGAATCGCATTTAATTTCGCCTTCCTACTTTTGAAACTTGAAAAGCAATACATGTCAAAAGGCCAAACAGCTCAGCGCTAGATTTGTGGGCCCCGTTTTTCCCGAATTTCTGACTCTTCCTTGACGTGACGGGAAGCGTCTCGAGAGCGGTAACCGAGAGAGCCGAGCCGCGAGCGCAACCACAGCCGACGGTGGCACGGCGCGGCTCGGGCTCAGCTAACTGACGAGCTCTCAAGTTCAGGGTCCCACACTGGGATGATATATGTGTAATCTAGACCGTCGATCTTGTACATATCAAGATGTCCGGCTTATTGCTGTGGACCCACCTAGATCGGATGATCCTATCCGCTTGATCCTTCCATCATGATTCGGATGATCTTAAACTGTTGATTTTTTTAGTCCCTTATCTTAGGGATATGAGTTTTCTCGCTGAAAGATCAACTGTTGTGATTACTCATACATTGTACAACATGGTGCCACGTGAGAGCTACTTATGGTTCGTGGTCGTAGGACATGGAGAGCTAGTTGTTTTGTTCATGGCCTTTTCTCAACTCGTCAAATGCCCTCCAAATTCCAATTGGATAATTTGATCACGTCTTAAATTCAATTTTGGGTCTGTACCTTATGTATAGTGGGGGGACCGACTGGCTCGTACAAGCATGTAACGTGACTCAATGATTTAGTGACATTTATTAGGGGAGAAAAAAATGTTTACCATGTTACCTTTCCTAGTGTGTGTGTGAGAGAGAGAGATGAAAAGATGATGATCGTGACCATTCATCCTGTGGTCCCCTACAAATCAAACCATCAAATTGATGGATTTAAATGTATGGTTAAAAAATCAAAGGAGTTCAATGATTCATATCACTTCAAAAGTCCTGGAAACAAATTTTTGAGATGGTCCAATAAAGGGCATGTTTTGAATTGTAGTCGTCTATGGTGGGCCCGCCAGATCATTGTACTAGATCACGTACAAGTTTCAGATCGAGATGTTGAGCTTTCATCTTTCTGATTATTAATTTTTTATAATTTTAAACTTTTTATTTATTCCTGTCTCGAATTAAAAGTTTCTATTTTATTAACTTTTTATTTATTCCAGTCGTCAGTTAACATTTTAAATGTAGAGATAGGCAAAATAAGTCAAGGAAAATGTCTCTTTTTTATTTAGAAATGGGCCTCACCCTATGAATGGTCTATATCTTTGTATTTTAGAAATGATTTTCAAACATTCCTTTATTCTGATAATGGCACCCTTTTTTGCATTTTACATCTGTCAAAGGAAAATGATATGGTAACCCAGAATAAGACCAATGTGAGAAACCAACAGTGAGAACCAGCTTAGGGGTATAATGTTAGAATTATGAAAATAATGTATAATATTGATTTGTTCGATCGATTATCTACACTGGTAATCTCAATTACTATGGCCGGATATCATTGTCTGAATGGCAACTGGTCCGGGTACACTTTGGCCTTGTTCTCGGTTTGAATTTTGAGTCTAAAGCTTATTATTGGACTCAAAATTGAACCGGTTCCCAAAATCTAAAATGAAGGTCTTAGTGTAGAGGTGATTAATGCTTACTCTTGATGCTTGCTGATTTTTAATTTTTATTTTTGAAATGGTGAGAGATATGTTAATAACGAACACTAGCCCCAAGACCAAGCAGGTGAAGGGAGCGGTACAACATGCGAATGGAAATACAATAGAAAAGCAAACAAATAATGGTGGGACAAAGTCAAAAATCTCCAACGACACCCTGTTCACTCCATCCTTAGCCAACGGATCTTAATTCTTAAAATAAACTTACCTTTAATTTTGAGTGCAGTAATCAGTTTTGGACTCACAGTTGGTTCTTAAAATCCAAAGCAAACAGGGCACTAATCATAATTTGAATAATTAATACTAAAAATGACAAAATAGAAATTATAAAACAAAATGGGGTGATTGGGGTGAAAGTAGTAACTAGACGATTTTCATGTAGAACTGGAGAGAGGGATGATCTAGGTTTTGAGTCAGCTCTTGAAAGTATGTAACATTAAGCCGAGAGGCCTTGTCAGTGATACAAGTTTGTGACATTTGGAACATGCTGAGGAGAAATTATACGATGAATGCTCATGTAGGTTGGCATAACTGCATAAGTACGACCCTTGATGTTTGATCCAGCAGCAGCACTATAAAAAGTGTGCTGCTGTTCAATCAAATATCAATGGCGGTACCAGGGTCAGTATCTACATGCACATTCACCATATGAAATCTCCATGTTGAGTATTCTTCAAAGTGAAGTGATATATTTGCCACCTTTTCTTCCCTGGGCTACCACCTTTAGGCCACGTTTGGATATCAACAAGATTTAGATTTGGATTTCTGACATTTGCAGTTGAAATTTGGAACTGGATCGGATCCTTTGATTTCCAAATCAGCTGCGACAGTGAAAAAAAGTCTCATTTTCAAATATTTTCTACATTTGAAAATCCGTATTTGTGGCATTTACCTTCACCCTCGCTGCTCCTCAACCTTGCTGAAACAATAGCAAGACGTCCCTCCCTAACTACCTCCCACCCTATCTCGTACAACATGAGCATGAGGATGATTGATGCATTTTGTATCCAAAACTCAAATCCAAATCCAAATACAAAAACATGAGGTATCCAAATGTGGCATTAGTGTATTTATGACTGTGCATTTTACCCTAGAAAGGGGTGGCCCAGTGAAGAAAAGGGAGCAAATATATCATTTCCCTTCTCCAAAACAAACACTGCTCATTTTTCAAATCACACACATCTATTATATTATGCATCGTTTAGATTGATTGGTTACATTGGTATAAGGTAGCAATTCCTCATAATAGGGCTGCTAGCAAAACGGGATTTTGTTTGGAAAATTAAGACGAATCCTTAGGAAGTGGGCATTAATCACCGTGAAATGCAAAATCAACACTGGAAATGACCAAATTCTTGGCCAATTTCACTTTCGTCTTTATTTCTCAAAGGAAATCACGTTTCGAAAGTGTTATCTTCATAATAATGTCGAAGGAAAACTTAGATGCCGACACGTCTTTTTAACGCAGGGAACAGGATAATTGGCAACAAACTGATTTCTGTGGATATGATTGACCGTATAAAGGAAGAAAGGGATGGCATCTTTTTCATATTGGAAACATTCATGCATGCATGCCTGAAGCTGGCATGGAAGAGTTTTACAGTTTTACATACAAAATTATTCAATTCTGTTAATGAAAAACCACAGACACTCAACTTGAGAGACTCTCCACTCTCTACTGAATCTCGTCTTCTATCTTAAAATCTCCGTCACATCCTCCACTGACCCTTTACCTGGAACAACCAATCAATCAATCAAAACAACTACTCAATCAATCAAAACAACTACAGGCTCTATGATCATGTTCTCCATTGCATGAAATCCCCCCCGTTTGGTTGCCGGGTTTTGTTCTTTTCCTGGGATTTATGTGGGTAAAGGTAGAAGACAAAAGAGGGGACAAGCATTAATTAGAGAAAGATATTATGATGAATGGAGAGAGAGGGTAGAGAGAGAAAGAGAGACCACCATTTTCAAGACGAGATTTTGCTGATGTCAGCAAGAAAAAGCTGATATGACCACTAAATATTCTCCCACATAAATCCTAGGAAAAAAAAAACCCAACAACCAAACGGAGAAAAGAATTGGGGATTAGCACACGTAGTTATTGCAATGCAGGGCAGATGGCCTCCCTCTTGCCACTTGATTGGATTGAGACCTGCTTGGATTGCAAGAAAAACATTTCCGCTGGAATTTTTTTTTTCTTAGGAAATTTTCTTATTTCCATGTTTTAGAGGGAAAAAATATATTTATACTTAATTTAGAGGGATATTATCATAATCTGAAGGCTCCTCTAAGAAAAAATTGAATAGGATTGGGGGAAGTGATATTTACCCTCTTTTGATCACTAGGGACACCCAGTGCCAGTGTACATGGCAATCAAGGCCACTGGAATTTTTTGACGTCAAGTACATGAGGCCCCTTTTAGTCATTGATACACTGGCGTCAGGTGTCTCTGGTGATGAAAAGGGGCGTAAATATCACTTCCCTAGGATTGGTTAAGTCATGTTTTTTTTTGTGTGTGTGTGTAAAAAGAGTTGAATTTTTTAGAACTACTTTCCCTTTCTAAGCTTTTCCAAAAAATTCCTGCAATCCAAACAAGGCCTAAGGAAATCAACCTCTACAATAATGTGGACCGACTCACCTATAGCCACCAATCTGATGCCTTGAAGAACGGCCCTCATTTCCGCCTCATTTGAGTCCTTATTCCAGTGGGACCAGAGAATGCCCACTTGGTTAAATGAAATCATCTCTAAGAATGCCTCCAATGCGAGTTGGGCATTTAGCTGATTTGGTTAAGGTTGTACTCTTTAACCCTGAGGTCGGGGTTTCAACCTCAGCTTACCTACCAAAAAAACCACGCACTTTACTGAGGGTAATTTCGTAAATTACAATGTGCGGAGTAGCATGAAAGTAACACTATCCAATTTATTTCCAATCCACATGGCAAAACGTCATTGTCTGGTTTACATTTGATTTCCTTTTCAGTTCCTATAACATTTTTCATATAACAATGGTGTTGACATAATTATTTCACCAAATCTTGTAATTGGAGCAGCTTATTGCTATTGTAGATAATAATATAACAGAATGCAGAAAATAAAACAGTAGAATTTGTTGGGCAAGGCACTTCTAAGAATCTATCTTTAAGATAGTAATTTCCCACATATAGTTGCAGATGGACTCTTGAAATTCTATCTCCAGGATACAATGCCCAACACTGAGAACTTTAACAAGACTGCACTTCTTGTATTCTCACGAACAGAACCCACTTAGAAAAACTTTAAACGTATATGAAAGAGAGAAGAAAACAACATAAGAAGAATTAATTATGAAGAAACTCGGATCGAGTCTTTTTATAGACTTTGAATCGGTGCAAAAAAACCCTGTTACGAAGAGACTCGCACCCTTCTAAAGAAGAGGTGCAACTCTTCAAATATAGCCCTTTAACAGAAAACTGTTTCAGCAATTAAAATTTAAACAGTTTGTTTAAATGACAGTTATAGCCGTTAGGCTTAACCGTTTTTTAATTTCTTCTTCTTCTTATATATATATATATATATATATTTATTCTTTTTCTTCCTTCCTTTCTTTTTTAATTTTTTAATAAGGAAAAACTGTTCGTGAGCTTGAGCTCATGTAGCTTATATGAGCTAGATGGACACAAACAAATGGGTCCCACATTTTTGGCGTGATCCAAAGCATTCATTTAGAAGGCCTCTATATAGATAGGGTATGTAGCAAAAATCAGGTCCATAGGATCATCCTAACCGATCCAAAAGTGGCGGGAAAAATGGACATACACTGTTTGTCGACAAATCTGCCCATATTTGCCCTCCACTTTTGGAGGGTTAGGATAATCTAATGGACATGATTTTTAGTACACACCCTATCTATGATGGGGCCTTACAAATGAATGGTTCGGATCACCACAAAAAATTTGGGACCCATGTGCTTGAGCACTCTAGCTCATATAAGCTTATATGAGCTTTAGCTCACGAACCGTTTCCCATATTAATAATAATTATTACTTGAAGTTCATTCATGGTGCTCTCTCAGAAAGAAAGAGCTCCAAAGAACTTGAATCAGATGAGTGAATCCATCACCTATTTTATAGGTGAAGGAGTGAAGGAGTTTGAATCCTAAATCTCTATGTGGGATTCAACAAATTTCAAATAATTCCCATCAAAGGGTTTGACAAGATTCAAGGCTTTGTTTGGTTGCAATTGAAAAAATATTCCATTGAATTTCTGTGGACAAAGGGAGGAGACAAGAGAGGGGACAAGCATTTATTAGACAAGAGTCTCATTGTGAGTGGAGAGAGAGGGAAGAAAGAGAGAGAGTACCGTTCTCTAGAAAATTACATGGAAAACTTCCAAGGTAATGCTGATGTCACCTCATTGGATTTTTGTTTTTTACTAGCAACCAAACGAAAGGAAAAATATCGAGGGAACTTTCATTACTCCCAAGATTTTGATTTTCCCTTTAAAATAATGGAGGGAACTTTCACAAATTTCAAAACTTTGACTTTTCCCTTCAAAATACATTATTGAAATATAATATAATTTATAATACCAATTACATTATTAGTAATATAATATAAAACAATTGCTTGTTTAACTTTGTCAAAAAAAAAGAAAAGGATTTGTCCCTTAAAAATAATTTGGTGATTTTTAACTTGGAAGAAAAAAGCACGGCTACAGCATGGGTTGTTTTTTTCAAGGTTTTTTTAATGGACTGAGTTACAAACCTAAAAACAATGACCGTATGAAAAAGAGTTTTTTAAGAGGAGATTTTCACTTTTTCAGTGAAGCCAAACATGCCCTTTTGTCTATTTTATCATAAGTTTATAACATTTGATAAAAATATGAGGAAAAATATTACTCATTCCTACTTAATTTTGTTCTGCTAAAACATCAATCTTTTTCAACATTGGATGATGTTTACTAACTATTACTCCCCCAATTATATTTTAATATAAACAAAGATTCGCTTACTACAAAGCAGACAATATGACAACAACCTTCTATTAGAGGCAGAGCTAGTGGTCCACATGTTTGAATATTTACAAGCAAAAGCGCGAGATTTGGACGACTGAAAGGGGAATTAGTGATAATGAGGAATGGAATTAGTGTCCCTCACATATGAACCCTAGAGAATACGATGCCATGAAGTAATCATTTTTATAAGGTTGACAAAAATGTTGGGTTTTTATTTATTTCTTGAGGAGCATTCGAAGCGGCAAACATGCAAGCTTGTTCCTTTCTTGATCTTGTTTTGGGTGACAAGAGGTCTCCAACATTACCTCACTGCAAATCTACATTTTTACACTTGCTTTATTGACTATCCAATGTAATCATACCTACATCATTTAGGTGACTAAAAGGATAATATAAAGTTATATGTCCGTCATATCTCTCTCTCTCTCTCTCTCTCTCTCTCTCACACACACACACTAGAAGTCATAAATTAGCCCGGGCCAGCCTCTAGTGTATTTATAATTCTCTCTTTACAAAACAAGTGGGTGGCCCAAGGAAGAAAAGGGGGCAAATTTTATCATTTCCTCTATAATACATTAGTAAACATGTCACTTTCCTTTTCATTCATTTTCTTTCCATAGGAAATTTTTATTGAAAAAATGTTCCGCAGAAAGTTTTTTTACTTAATTTTGTTTAGATGGATTTTTTTACTTGGAGCCCCCTACTTTACACCTCATGCCTATCGTCTCTACGCAAAATCATGCATATGCTGGGCCCACCATTTAACACCCATGAGTGGGTCCACCATCTCCATCCAAATCTGTATATAGGGGGAGCCCACCATTTTACACCATACTTTGCTAGGGTAGATCACAGCCACCATTTTACACCATGCTTTGATAGGGTAGATCCCACAAACTCCACTCAAACCCATGCATCAGTGGGGTCCACCTTTTACCTCATACTTTCACGAGGTGGGTCCCACAACCTCCACCCAAGCCCATGCATAAGGTGGGGTCCATCACTTCAAACCTCATATTTTGACTCTCACCCATACATAGCATTGGCCAAGAATGCAACTGCTAGTGTGTCTATGACTGTTATCTGCATGAACATGCATGTTTTGATAATGGGAAGAAATCAACTTGTTTTGCATTAGTTAATTAACCAGCTGTTAAAGGATATTATAATTCCCAAAATGCTCTCAGCAGCCAATCAGAAAGTGAAACAAAGTGAGTTGGGACTGATATAAGCACAACCATATTTTGATAATCATATTACTTTGTTTTACACTTTTCTAATTAGATGCTGATAGCATCTACAATATGGTATAACAGCCATGCATAAAAGCTTATTAAAAAAGCGTGAAACAAAGTAAATATAGTGCCACTATCAAAACATAGTAGTGTGGATCAGTCCCATGTGCGTTCATACATATAGGCAAGGTTTTAAATTTCGACCGAAATCCATAATTTCGGGTTTCGGTCGAGGACGAAATTGAAATTGGGTAAAGTCGAAACGATACTTTATTTCGACTGAAATTTCGGTCCAAAATTTCAGGTATTTCATCTAAAAATCTGATTTTTTGATAATTATTTGGTATTATCATGAAATTACTGAAATTTCAGCCGGAAATTTCGACCGGGAGAAAAAATAGCCGTTTATGGATTTCATCTAATTTCGTCCGAAATTTTGCCCGAAATTTCAAAATTTCGGCAAGGACCAAAAAGCATTCCGAAACCAAAATTTAAAACCTTTCCTATAGGTCACAATATTGTGGTCATGGTTTCAACCCTGGCTTATATTTCAAAGTATTAAAGGATATTAGTCCTTGGATTGGGCTTACATTATATTGGGACATTTCAACTTATCAACATAGATGTGATATGATATGGATGGTCCACATATTCACATACACAGAGAGAGAGAGAGAGAGAGAGAGAGAGAGAGAGAGAGAGAGAGAGAGAGAGAGAGAGAGAGAGAGAGAGAGAGAGAGGAAAAGTGGCAATAACTAAAGGGCAAAGAGAGCGCATTCATTTTATATAGCCAAGAGGAAAAGTGGCAATAACTAAAGGGCAGTGTAATGATTTAAGAAAAAGAAGGCAGATCTTTCAAACCTTACTGGAGGTGTCAGATACAGTAGACCACACAGTGACATCATGGAGAGAATTGGAAAAAAGAAAGAAATAATAATGGTGGGGAAAGGGGTCCACTTAGAGGGTGGAAGTCATTTTCAAATGTGAATAGAAAATTTGCTCCATATCTAAGTCTATATCATGCCTAATTCTCTCTCTCCCTCTCTTCTTTTGGAGCTTTCATTGATTGCAATGCATCCGTGACAATGTCTTCATACAAACCCCCTCCACTTTTTCTTCTAATTAGTTTCGTTCACGTCACATGATATTTCTCTCAAAGGGCTGAGTATTTGCTAAATGAACTTAATGGTAGGGGATTTGCTAGCGTCCATCACAAAAGGCATTTTGCGGATGGTCTGATGCACCTGAAAGCAGCCACCTTGTTAATGAAGACAAAATCTGCTGAAAAGCGAGCCTCAGTGGCTGTTGTCAGATGCAACAGACTATCCACAAAATGCCTTTCGCGATGGACGCTAGCAAATGCCCAATGGTAGATGTCTACCAATAAATACCCTTTAGAAACCCTTGAATAAGTTGTTCTTGTGGCTGACTATCATACTTGTATAAGTTTGTCTTAAAATTATATTGTCCATTGTTCACCAAAATTGTTATGGTAATTAATATTTTATATCCGAGAAAAGGTCGACAAGAACTATTCAAGGATAAAATAAACCCCCCGCTTGGTATCCTCTTTGGATTGCAAGAAAATCATTTCTGACTATTTTTTTTTCTTGGGCATGTTGTTTCTTTCCACTATTTAGAGGAAATGATATTATTATGGTTGATTTAGAGAGACATTATCACAAATTGAAGCTCTCTCTGAGTAATTGAGTAGGATTGCTTCAGACTATCTTTTTTTCGCGTGTAAAAAAGTAGCAACTTTTAGAAATATCTTTCCGTTTAGAAATCTTCTAATAAATCCCTGCAATCCAAAAAGGGCATGCAAAGAGCTTATTAAACCTGGAAAAAATCATTTTCCAAGGAAAAAAATTGAGCTGACAAACATGCCTGGCAAGCATGATTTTTTTTTTCCATGGAATATTAGTTTATGAGAGAAGCATAATTAAGAGGGTGTGAGTGAGGAGATGCTGCAAAGTGACAGAAAAATAAGGAAAAAAAAAACTTTATTCTGAATAGAGTTTTTCTTTTCCCTATTTTCCAGCCACTTCTCACTGATGCCCTCTCAATTCTCTCTGTCTCCCATCCTCCTTTCCCCTCTCCCACCACTTGATAAGCCAATATTCCATAGAAAACACTTCTGAGGCTGCCAAACATTAACACAAGAAATACCTTGCCAATTAATAGGCTTCTCTTATCTAACAGTGCTAGTCACCCAACTTTTTGGTAGCTGATGTTTGCTATGTCCTTTTCTATTATTAATCTCAAGCACTCTTAAAAAGTGAATGGTTGATTGTGGAGCAATGGAGCTCGACGTGAACTGAGCCTAGATCACCTCTCACAGTTAACCAAAGCTTGTAATGGAAATTTGACTTCTTCACATATCTTTAGAGATGAAATAAAGAATACTCGGCGTGAACTATAAGAGCTGCCTCAAATATAATGTAGCATGTCGTTAGATGTTCCTCATTTCATGTGCTTAAATCTTCCAACCAAGGGCACACTTGGTCGAACGGCCACATATTACTCAACAATTCGCAATATGGCAATAATGCTCAGAGTTAAGAAAGAGGATTCCACTAATCTCAAGAGATTAACCATAGCCAGTTAGTATTGAGAAAAGGTAATCATAACATATCTTAATTACTAGTTACATAATCCAACACCCTAATGATCCAAAGGTCAGATTCTACTAGATCTAATAATCCTATTGCGCTTTACCATGTTTAGAAAGAGAATTCTACTAATCTCAGACTATTACAATTAACCATAGCCAATGCTTAGGATCATCCTATCTAGAGGATCTTCAGGGTAGGCCCAACAAATGAACGGTTCAGATATTCCTTTGAAGTGGGCCCCACTCTACTTTTCGAAAAATTCTCCTTGCATAATCCAACACCCACTAGATCTAATCTTTCCATTGTGCAATGATAGCATGTTAAATTGTTAATGGGGTAAAGTTTTTGCAGATTCAGGTTCTCTTTGCAATCGATTCTGGCAGTGTAATGTGGTTGAATTTGGAGGAAATTTTGAAGGATCGGTGATGGAGAGATCTTTTTGAATTCTCTAGCGTTTTGTTTTTTTTTCTTCACTCCCTTTTGCTTTTTAGGTTGTGCTTTTCTCACTCGAACTAGGGTTTTTTCATGTTGTTGGATTCGCTTCTGATCGATTATGCTTTTTATAAGGAAAATGTCGTTGAATTTATTTTTCTCATCTTTTTTGGAGTTTTTGTTGGAAAATAGTCCTAAATTTTGATGGATTAGTGAGGGAGAATAGTTATATTTTCTAGGTTATTTCAATTGGTAATGGTATGGTTAGCGGTTCACATGTTTCTCTCAGCCCCAATTGTTTGATAAAATCTCCTCCACCCCTGCTCAAACTCTCACAGTGGCTCCTAATCTTGAAAGAAGCATTGCTTGGCTCACATGACACAAACTCAGCTCAATCCATCTAAATCCATTGTTCTCCATCCATCCCCTGTCTCCATCATCATTTCTGAGGTTTTACAGTTTATTATGGAGAGAGAGAAGTGAGGAAAGCTTCCTCTTTTATCATGTTCTTTTTTGTTATTTAAGCGAAAAATCAGAATAGGCAACGAAGGAAGCTGGTTTCCCCAGTTGTTGCCATGGATTACCACTTTACCAGGATCCAATGGGGTTGAACATACCAGTTCACAATGCAGTATGTCATTGAGAAAACCAGACACATGGCAAGATCATACACAAGCTTACCAACCAAATCACAACCCAATCACCAAATTGTCATCTTTCATTTTGGGCCAATGAAGGTTGTAAGAAGGCAAGGAGAAAATCCTCTGCACAAGTTTTAAAAAATAGGAGCAAGGGAGAACTAAAGCATGATATGCTTGGTATTACATTCTCCTTTGGAATTCATCAACTGATGGGAGATAATCATGAGCTTCCTAATTGAACTATTCAAAGTTTCCATTGTAGTCAATTACCTCATAAACAGAAGATGCAAATATTACTTAACATGATTGATTATTCATGAGGTTCTTATCAATCATGTCATCTCCATATACATTCAAATAAACTTAACAGAGAAAGTTGCAATAAACAGACAGAAACGAGTCTCTCAAATCACAAAATGTTTGGATCAGTTAAATGTCTGGAGTCTGCAGGCAGCAATGCAGTCCAAGATCCATAAGTTGCTCGCTGCTTTGGCTCCGATTGCATTAGCAATAGTCTCTGCCTCTGTCGTCCTCTGATTGATGATCAGAGATTTATTGTTAGAAGCACACTTTTCAGGGAGCTCAACACTGTAAATAATGAAGATTGTTAATGAGGAGGACTCGTCCATAGGTCTCTCTTGATCTCTTGAGATAGGCTTCCTTTGGAGAACTATTCCTCCTCCTGCAAAGATGAGCTCCTGCAAATAGCCTTTGTATGATGGCATAAATTCTCCAGTGAAATAGAACTTGAAGCCAGTAAAAAGCTTTGGTTGCTGCAAGGAAAGAGCATCTTATTAACAAAAAAAGAAAAAGTTCATACACAGGTATGCTTTCTTGAATAGTATTGTCAATAATTCAACTTTAAACTAGATTTAAGCCAAAATATGTAAAAAAAATGGATAAAATTTTAAAAGTAGACGCATCCTTCTTGAGATTAAATTATATCTTCAACGGTAAACATTATCAACAGAAATTAGCAGGTTATGCTGTTGGACTCTTCACTATGTTTTACATAGCAATCAGTAATGCATCATAGTTTAAGGGGATTTGCTAGGGCTGTTGCATGAGAGAGCAGCCGCCTCAGATGAATTAAAAAAGACAAAATCTGTTGAAAATAAGCCTATGTGGCTGCTCTCTCATGCAACAGCCAGCCTGCAAAATGCCTTCTGTGATGGTCCCCAGCAAATCCCTAGTTTAAGATAATAATTATAACTTTATAAGAGACGATTTAACTGTTGTTGGTTTCTTTTGAATTCAGTTGATGAGCCTTATACAGTTGCTGATCCCTGAAAATAACTGCACTGGTTAAAAGAAGAAAAAACCTTGTTCATCACCCGTAGTCTTCCAAGTCGAGGGCCACCATTGATTCCATGGATATCAACTCTGATCTCATATTGCTCTTCGTCAACAGGCTCCATAGCCAGCAGACAATCTTTGATCCCTGCATTAGAAAATTGAGGTCACTAAAGTATAAATGATCTTAAATTTGGTAATGTCAAGACTCAAAACTGATTATCCAGTCCAGTGTATATGGAGACTGAGCTTACAATCAATCTTTAGTATCCATAACCCGTCCAAGATACCCTTCAAAAACTTGAGGGTTCTTTTACATGCCCCATTCTCATCCGTTGATGCAATGACATGGGTGATTCCTGAGCTCCATGTCTTTGACACTGGGACACCAGCCAGCC
The DNA here is from genome assembly GCF_043159265.1 of Tasmannia lanceolata. Taxonomy (NCBI): domain Eukaryota; kingdom Viridiplantae; phylum Streptophyta; class Magnoliopsida; order Canellales; family Winteraceae; genus Tasmannia; species Tasmannia lanceolata. The sequence goes on along the minus strand of NW_027518692.1, from coordinate 60,964,715 downwards.
TTGTGAACTCTGAAACAATTTCCTGCAATTCCAACGTTTTAATTAAGAAACCTTTGGATTAATGCATTTGTATCTTGCCCAGAGTTAATATTCAAGAAGCTTAAGCTTACCTTCTCTGCAACAGTAAGAGCTGAACAACAGATAACCCACTTGCTAGGTGACCCTGAAGCCCATTTCCACACTCCACTAGTTTTCAGACCAGGTTTAGCAATTGCTTGGGTCTGTTTTTCTCTAAAAAATGCAAACAAATTTCAGCAAAAGACACAGACAGCATAACACTTCTGAGAATTGTAGTAGACAAGAAATTCTTGAAGAGATCAGTTGAAACATACAATTTTGGAACAGATCTCTTTTGACTTTGCTTTTGTGGCTCAGAAAATTCTTTCGGCAATTTAGACGTGGGATGTAGAGGACATAGCATCACAAAGTTTTCCTGTCATTAGAAAATTATGAATCGTTCATCTCTAACTCAGATTTACTAATTCAAAACCAGTGATTTGAATCACATACAGTATCCCAACGACATTCTGCAACCAACTTTGCACATGGAACATGGAAGCTCTTGTGGCAACTCTTCTCGTAGCAACCTAGAGCAGCCCCCTTGACTCCGCAACAACTACACTTGATCCTTTTGCTTCTTGCTATCTCTGTTTTGAGATTGATTGCAATATCATCTTCAAAATACACATTAGGGGCCCTGTATTTAAAGAGACATAAATTCTTTAATAATAGCAGTAAAGTGGAGTGTTTAGCACAAAAAGGTAAAACTAAAACGATTAAAAGAATTTAGCTGCAGCCTGCAGGTTTCAGACCATTCAGTGCAGTGCTTGTGTGAATGTATGAGATTGGACACTCCATTGTAATCTGCTGCTACAGGCTTGCCATTAAAATAGTGCACCATCTCTCCAGAAGCCTGTAATTTTGATGTGCAAAGCAAAGCTTAAGTATAGGAATATGCATATTTGAGGACACAAACTTTATATGAACAAGCTTACATCTGAGACATCACAAGATTGACAGAAAGCACATGGAGTTCGTTCGGGAATGCTTCCACATCTTAGCAGAAAATGTTCCTTGGATGCTCGAATAATCTGGTTTTCCTTATTAGAACTTTTGCTGGGAGAGGTTTCTTTAAAAGCCCCATCAGTGGCAACATCATTGTCCTGTTTTGCTGACCTTTTCCGCCCCTTCAATTGTCTTACCCTGTTCCCATGGACTTTGTTGCAAATCTTTTCACCCCTTCTGCTTGTTTTCTTCCTTGACTTTATGTTTTTTTCATGTTGAGTTTGTAGGCATGATGAAACTGGAAATTCTGTATTCATATTCTCATTTCCTTGATTTCCATTAATAGGAGCCTCATTTTGCACTTCACCTAGAGTAGTATCAACAACCTCAGAAATCAATTTTTTCACACGCTTTCTTCGATGTTGTGTGTCAATCTTCTCACCAATTTTGCTGGTTTTACTTTCCATATGTTGAGATTTCTCAGTTTGCTCACTTGATGGAACAGGTAATTCCATACCCATATTTTCATTTTCAGGACTAAGATCTTTTCCTTCACTAGATTTCATAGGAGCCTCTATAAGTACTTTATCAGTAGCAATTGCATTAATCTGGTTTACCAATTTCTTCAAACTCTTTCTGTGGGAATAGCTGCTCTTTTTACCTCTCTTGCTACTTTTTCTTCCTGGATTTAAAGTGATAGCACTTTCAGTACACTCATTCGTTTGACCTAAATTTTCTGTAAATTTTGTAGAATCAACAGAAATTTCTTCAATGGCACTACCACTTCTATTTATCAATCTTTCTACACAGTTTCTTTGGACTTTGCTGTTGGGTCTTTTACTCCTGATCGATTTACTTCTATTTTTAGCAATACCATTTTCATTTGTCTGTGATGACAAAACAAGTCGTTCCACATCCACGTTCTCACTTTCTTGCTTGCAATTTGGGCTTTTCATGTTTTCAGAAGCTGATAGTCCATTACTAAGTGCATTTCCAACCTGTGAGGCTTCTCTAGATTCCTTATGTTCAACTGCATCAAGTTCTTGTCCATCTACAGTCTGCATTTCATATAAATTACATGTAAGAAATATAAGAATCGGGCAACGGAATGCAATAAATTTGAAAATAGGGGAAATATATATATAATAAATTGAACAATACCTTTTTCTTAATGGGTGTTGAAAGAAGTTCAGGAGAACAAGCTCTCTGTGTCCATTCAAACATCTCACTGTCAAAAATATCTGCAACTTTGGATTTACTATGCAATTCCTCCTTCACAAGTAATAAGAAAAGACATAAGAACTCCAGTTTCATTAACTGCTATAAATGAAGTCTCAGACTCGGTACTATATACTTACAGTTGGCGTCATTTTAGTGGGATTTCCATTATCCGAATCCTCGATATCACTGAAAGAAGGCAATTTACATGGTGGTGTATTAGTGAGACAATCATCATCTATCCGCTGACTCAGTTTCTCTGCGTCTTCGTCATTGTCATCTTCCTCTCTCAACCAGAAGAAAGGAGAAAACACAGGGTCTCCCTTTTCATTAAAAGCAGCTTTCTCCTTTAATGTTGTCGAACCATTCTTTCCACTTTCCTTTCCTGATGCCTTACCTGATTCTCTTTTCGCTTCACCCTCAGTGATCTGATTTCCTAATTTGGGAACCTTTTCAGGTCTTGCAGGTGTCTCAGACAGAGGACCCAGAGGGACCTGAACTCGCTTCTTAGCTGGAAATGAAGGTTTTGTTGATGGGTGGGAATCAGAGAATCTCAAATCAGTTTTCTCCAATTCCTTTGATCCTTTACATTTGAGAGCTTTCTGTTTCTTTAATTTTCCTCCAGAAGTTTCATCAACTGCTGCTCCACCATGTTTACTATCAGGGTCACCTTGCATTTGCCCATCTTTTGGGTTTTGGTTTGATAAATCAGATATCAGAGAAAATTTAAGGTGAAAATGTTAAGCTGTGTTACCATACTCATTCCTCTATTTCATATTACCAAAAAGATAGATTGATCTTAAGTGTACATTGCAATGCATCTGCATCACATGATCCAGCTTTCCCTCCATTGCATGGATGAATTCATCAGTAGACCCTTACATAAGAGCTAATTTAGTATGCCCACTTGGTCGGGCTCACCTTGGATTGCCAATGGCCCAAGTATCCACTCTAATCAGAAGATCATTAGCTTCCAATCAAGAGACTGCAGTCTAAGAAAATAGCCCACATTCAGCAGCCAATAAAGCATTCAGCAGATGGTTACAGTTGTCCAGTCAGTGGTCTTGGTGCCACGGCAACCTAACGTGGGGCCCACAAAGTAGGAATGTAACTTGGGTCCGGTCGGGTTGAGCTTCTGCTAAAAAATTAATTGAAATCAACCAGAATCCGGTCCAATTTCAAGGTATTGCTCAACCCGAATTTCCCAAAAAAGAAAGGACCAGTTGCACCCCTAGTGCAAAGTGGACAGTCTGGATTGACCAAAATAATGGAGTCATCTATGCAACATAGGTGCACCACAAGACCATATGATGTAAGCAGAGCACGTAAAAGTATTCATCATATAAAAAAAATGGATGCAAATCCAATTTGGTGCGATGTTACGGATTAAATTACCTGACTTTCCTGCTAATATAGCAGTCTGGGTGACAAAGATATTGGTTCCGGATGCAACTTCCATGCTCTTGTAAATGCTTACCAAGTTATCCATGTGTGGAGCAGCACGCACCTCTGCAACCAAAGACAAGAATCTTCTTCATTTTATTTTTCAATCATGCGAAATTGGGCAGTAATTGTATATTTATTATCTCTTTTATTCTTGGGGCTGGTTTCTTTAATAATTTTCGTTTGCCCGAGCAACTTATAGAAAGTTTGCAAGGTAAGAAGGCCACCAACAATTAGAACAAGAGCTAAAGAGCATAATCTGAAGAATGGAATCCATTCTAATCCACATCTCAATTAACTAAGATCAAACTCACTTCATATTTATAAGCTCCAAAACACATATGTGAGGAACAAGTAGCAAGTTGACAAACTACACATATTCAATGTTCAAAAACTCACTTATACACTCAAAACTCAACCAAACAGATATAGTTTCCTAGTACCAAGTGCAAACATAAACTAATGACAGGGGCACATGCCGCACATCTCAGATCCATCTAGTAATCAATATGGATTTCACAGTGTTTGGAAAATGCAAATGTAGGTCAAAACACAGCCAAAGAAAATCCTACTTGATGCAGCTGAGTACTAAGTTAGTGTGGCCGAGTAATAGGTTAACACAGCTAAGTATTGGGTTGGCATTGCTAAATGAATGAAATTATAGTTTAAAAAAAAGTATTTGGTTAACATGGTCTGATTATTCAGGAGATTCATAGGAGGTTTGATTGATTTTGTGGGGCCAAATGCGAACTTGGACAAGAAAGCAGCCAAAGTAAAACATAGTTGACTCGGGCTGAGTCAACAATGACATGGGGGTGTTTCGAATCTATAATTTCATCTATTGCCATCATGCATGTGGCTATGTAATAAGAAAACCAGGACATCCATAACTGTGGACTTATTGCGGAGGAGCAATGGTTCAAATTACAGAATCCAAAACGGTCTAATCAATGGACTTTTGTCTTTTGGATGGCGACAATCGATCTTTTTTTTTTTCTAATTGTCTGTTTGAAGACTCCCAATCTGACATATCAAGTGTGACTATTGTACACTGCCCCAACAAGAGTGACCAGATCAAATCCACTAGCCATGCGAGTAAAAATAAATGGGCCATGGACAGCAAATCCGTATCAATTCATTGTGATGGACCAGAAACAACCTCAGGGAAAAAACCCATTTAAAGGCCAATGCAATTTCCTTTTGTAAGGATAAACAAAACGAGAACATGGCTGAATTTGGTCAAATTAATACTTAAATTTTCTTTTACTAGGATAGCATGTCTGACAGAAATTGTGTCCTGTTCTGTTCTAAAAAATATAAAGCTTGAACAAATTGCATTATCTTTGCAAGTCTATGTCAAAACAAAGGCCATCTGGGTTACAAAATTTGAGAAGGTTTCATCCTAATATCTTTTTGGGTTTTGCTAAGGGCACTTGTTAAGGTGCATTGGAAACTTCATTTTACAAAGATTTTGATAATAAAGAAGTCTCAAAACATATGTAAAAAAAAGAATCAGTAAATTAATTAATTAATTACCAATAAATATAAACGTAACATACCTCTCCGGCGATATGGCACTTTACAAACCGGGCAATCAGATGCTGATTTCATGGATTTCGAAATACAAGAACTGAAACAAGAACGCGAGATCATTAGATCCACAGCTCTACTATTTTAATCAGCAAAACAAAGGAAAAACAAGGATTGAAATAGAAGAAAGAACAGCTTACCCGCAGAATACGTGATTGCAAGTGAGTGAAACTGCAGTGTTCAGTAGGCTCAAGCTGCAAAAGGAACACAATCACAAAATTTCAAGACTTTCTTTTTTCCCCATTAGTCTTCTAGACCTTTTTTCTGTTTTTTTTTCCTGATATATCGATATTTAAATATCATAGTTTTTGAATTTAAATTGTAAATCTAGAAGAAAACAAAGAGGAATATCAGCATTCAACACGTTTCTAGAAATGAAAAAAAATAATAACTAACCAATAAACAGAAAAATCAGATGATTTTTTTCAAATGAAAATTGATTTACCCAGGTGAAAAAAGAAGAAAATAAATTGAAATTTTGGGATTAAGATGTTATTATTGAATGAAACGCTAAGAATCAAGGAAAAGGGAAACGGAAATTTCGAAATCGGGATACAATTTTTGAAACAAAAATCAAATGCCAGGAAAAAAAAACAGATGATTAACTTCGAGATACAGATAATAGTCTTTTGAGATGAAAATCACCAAACAAAGGAAAAAAAGAAAATGGAATTTCTAGGTCAGAATTACCAAATCGGGCATTTGAGCTCTCTACCCAACTTCTCAAGGTGAGAAGAATCCGCCATTTTTCCCTTTGATCCTTTTCTTGCAGATGTAAAAGTGTCGAGAAATTCCAAAAGGCAGATTTCAATTAGAAGAAAAGAGAAAAATGAATGAGGGAAAAAGACAGCGGGAGGTTTTGTTCTTACAACGATTCAAAATTTCAAATTTTACCGCGAGATTCTCTCTCGGCCGCGTGATATTTTTTAATTTTTTATGGATATTTTTTCGGATTTGGCGGTAATTTTCCCTCTATCCTCTTTTTAAAATAAGTATTTTTTTTTTCCAGAGGAGGGAAAGAGCAAAATGACCAAAAAGTATATGATCAGTTTCCAAAAAGACTAATGACTCCTTTATCGAGCGTAGTCACATTTTTGGTTAGCATGACGTGTACAGTGGTTAGCAAAACGCGCGTTACGCGTTTGAAACACAAGAAACCGTTTTAAACGGTTTTTTTTTTTTTTGCCAATATTCCAACTTTACCCCACTATATTTTGAAAATTACAAAATTTAAATGCATTTACTTCTATTTCCGTATTAAAGTCTAATTTTTTCCTTCCCGTTTTTTAGCCGAATCACATTTTGCTAACATATGGACGGTGATCGGAGTTGGCCATCCGGTGGGCCCACGATGATATCTTACTATCTAAAGGACCTAATGATTTTATAAGCAAATGTACAATTGTGACCCGAGTTGGTCATCTGGTGGGCCCACAATAGTTTCAATACTAAGTTTTTGTTCTCCTTTTGGTATGTAGAAAACATAGCACCGAACAAATGAACACAATTCAATGACATGGATTATTGGTTCGAAATAATGTCATGATTAACCCCATGTTGTACACGTGTGATGTGTAAGTTAGTTGGGTCCATTGATCTTGGTGGGCCACCATGATACTGGGTCCATCACCGTTGATCCCGTCATGATCAAAATCTAATCCTTTGGCCAATGTGACAAAAAACAATCCTTACAAAACACTGTATTCCTCAAACACATCTTCATTTCGACAACCGGAATCTATGGACATCGACAAGAAGCATCAGTCAACCTTAATAGACCTTCATCAACTTGGTGTGCGTCACACTAGAAGATTCGGCAATATTTCGCTTGAGTGTGTTGGGGGTGTTTTTAATGTAATTGATTGGGGATTTTTATTGTAATCAATTTGGGAATTTTCATTGTATGCAAACGTATATAGATTTTCAATCAATATACGTCCGAGGGGCATGTTGAGATTTGTCATATCTGATCAGATCATGATAAGATATGACCATTTATCATCTTGGTGGTTGGTAGATTAGGGAAGTTGGTTTAGATTAGGATGATTAGATTAGGAAAGTTGGTTTAGATTATGATGATATTCATCTCTTGTTCTTATCTATTCATCTCGCATGTGTGCTTATTTAAGCAACGATTATGTAAAGTGTAATGAATCCAAGAAATTAGTGGAATCTTGAAATTTTACATTAATTTTGAAATGGTGAATATATTAAATAGCAAAAAGACTGATTAAAGGCAGTACAGATCAACAAAAACAAATAAACAAGGTAAAGAACTGTTCAAAGAGGGAGATGATTGAAACACTCTGAATCCACTCTACCCACTCCTTCACGGGCAAGCCAATCCGCATCTCCATTCACTGACCTCCTAATGTGATGGAAACGAACAACATGACCTCGTAACGTGACGGAAACAAACCACATGACCACGTAACATGACGGAAACAAAAACCAACGATTGTTGCTTCTCTTCCCTCCACTGATAAGGAAAACATGAATGTCCCTCTTGCCAAACAAACAATCACAGGAAAGGGAAAACGACTGTCATTTGACTTGGGACCACTTTATTCGAAATCCAAACCATTCATTTCTAGGCTTGTCCACAAAATCTTATCCATAGGATGATCCATTCATTTGTGCACATATTTTTTAAAAACAAGTGTGGCCTACCTTATTCAAAGATTTAAACAATTCGGTTGTTAGGCATATGAAAATGTTCTATGAGGAAAGGCCTATTTATATCAGGGTCCAACAAATGAATGGTTTGGATCTTCGAACAAGGTGGGCCCCAATATTTTTCTTAGTTAGGACTTCTATTAGACTAGTTTAAAGAGTTTTACTTTATTCAAAAGTATGTATTGTAGTTATACAACCAACAACAGATATATATGAAAGAGATTGACGTGAAGTCAAGATTAGATCGAGTGCAATTGCCGGTTTTGAAAAATTATATCGTTTCCACTGTTTCTAGTCTTTGCAAAGCAGCTTCTTTCGTTCTTCTCTATCTCTCCTGGAAATTCAATATTTTTCTTTCAAAGTTACCAAAGAAGGTTCACAGACATTAATGCTTTGGACGAAATTACGATACATTGTCCCCTTGTGATGCAGATGCATCCTATAAGAAGATAGATATTATCATGCTAAAAAATCAAGCAATTGAAAGGTGTTAGTAGACCCACATATATTAGAGATTATGTTCGGCTACACTAATGTAAATGCATCCTATAAGAAGAAAGATATTATCATGCCCAAAAATCTAGCAAGTGAAAGGTGTTAGGAGACCCACACATATTAGAGATTATGTTCAGCTACTACTTTTTCTTTTCTTTAGTTAGAGGGATTTTAGGATATCTTTTAGTTAGCTTACTTTTCTTAGGAGTTTAAAAGTAGGGGAGTGATAAATCAACTTCCATATATCTGAAATCTACCCCCCATGTGTGTACTTATATGGGAGTCGATTTATCACTCCCCCCTAAAAGTATTACTGTTAGTTATGTATTCTTATATTTTAGTATTTAGGAGTTTTTCATTAATAGGATTTTATAATGTATAAAGAGAAGCGTGTAACCTGTATTGAAGTGGTTTTGAATTTTTTTGTTTTCTTCTTTTCTACGGCTCGTACTACCTTGTACCCTTTTAAAAACATATGAGAGAGAGAGACTCACAGGTAAAATACCAGGTAAGTAGCCTCGTGGGGTTTGACCTTCTTTTTACAACAAATCCTAACATGCCACCTACCTTTACTAGCAAACTACTTAGACCTTGTTTGTTTTGGATTTTGGAACGGACTACGAGTTCAAACTTATTATTAGACACAAAATTAAACGTAAATTAGAGTTTTGGAGTCACAACCAGTCTTAAAATCCATAACAAACATGGTCTTAGTAAAGTCCTCCAAAATGTGCAATCAAATTGTGCCATAATCAGAGGCTCCATTTATGGGGTTGTTTAAGGTGTTCTTCATAACACCCTGCCCTTAAAAAGCACGAGCATCTCATTTTTTTGCGCTATCTTTATGATGCAGTAGTCGGTACAATAAAAAATATCTGTATAAAAATGAGATTGTGTGGTTCTCCTCAAAAAGGACCCGCCACCTCTATCTACCACAAAGTCACAACGCCCTCACCACTCTATTTGTACCCCCCCACTAGCTCATTCATTCCATCCAGCAAATCTCAACTCTCTCTCTCTCTCTCTCTCTCTAAACTACCTCATACTTCCAATATGGGAGGCCTCCAAGCCGACTTTCTCAACAATAACTCAGCTTTATTAATCAACCCCCTAAACCCAGAAGAATTCAGAAAGCAAGGCTACATGGTTATCGATTTCTTAGCCGACTACTACCGTGACATCCAAAAATACCCAGTTCGAAGCCAAGTAGAACCAGGCTACTTACGCAAACTCCTGCCCGAAACCGCCCCACACAACCCCGAACCCCTCGAAACCATCCTCCAAGACGTTCAAACCGACATAATTCCCGGCATTACCCATTGGATGAGCCCCAACCACTTTGCCTACTTCCCTTGTACCGCTAGCACCGCCGGCTTCCTCGGCGAGATGCTCAGCACTGGCTTCAATGTAGTCGGCTTCAGCTGGATAACTTCTCCAGCCGCCACCGAGCTTGAATCCATAATCATGGATTGGCTCGCCAAAATGCTCCAACTACCCAAACCCTTCCTTTTCTCCCACAATGGTGGTGGTGTCTTACAAGGCACCACGTGCGAAGCCGTCCTTTGCACTATCTCCGCCGCACGTGACCGGAAACTTAACCTTATCGGGCGAGAGAATATCAATCGCCTCGTGGTTTACTGCTCCGACCAGACTCATTGTGGATTCCAGAAAGCCGCCAAGATCGCCGGAATCCACCCGGACAACTTCCGTGCGGTTCGGACGAAACGCTCGGATAATTTCGGTCTCTCGCCGGAATCCCTTCATAAGACAATTATCAACGACGTGGAGGCCGGACTTATCCCACTTTTTCTGTGTGCCACGGTGGGGACCACAGCGTCAACTGCGGTTGACCCGGTGGGCCCATTGTGCGACGTGGCAATCAAGTATGGGATGTGGGTCCACGTGGACGCAGCTTACGCGGGCAGTGCTTGTATTTGCCCGGAGTTCCGGCACTATATAGATGGGGTGGAGAAAGTTGACTCGTTTAGTCTGAATGCACATAAGTGGTTCTTTACAAACTTGGATTGTTGTTGCCTTTGGGTGAAGGACCCTGGTCTACTTGTAAAGGCTCTTTCCACAAACCCCGAGTATTTGAAGAACAAAGCAACTGAATCTAGTCAAGTTATTGACTACAAAGACTGGCAAATTGCACTTAGTAGACGTTTTCGAGCCATGAAGTTATGGCTCGTTCTACGTTCCTATGGTGTGGTCAACTTACGTAGCTTCATAAGGAGCCATGTCAAGATGGCTAATCACTTTGAAGGACTTGTGTTAATGGACAAGAGGTTTGAGATAGTGGTCCCCAGGACATTTTCCCTCGTATGCTTCCGGCTCCGGCCGCCTCCGGTGGTGATCGGTTCGGAGATTATGTCGGGGGATGAATATGCCAATGACCTCAATTGTAAGTTGCTAGAGGGGATGAATGCCTCGGGGAGGCTGTACATGACTCATGCAGTAGTTGGAGGTGTTTACATGATCCGATTCGCCGTGGGGGGAACGCTTACTGAGGAATCCCATGTGAACTCGGCATGGAAGGTCGTTCAAGAGCATGGGGATGCCCTACTAAGTGTAGGCAACGGGGTTGTCAAGTTTTAGAGGAAAGGGAATTTCAGCTTGTTGAAGGGTAGAAAGAAGGGGATTAAAAATGAGAGAAGAATTCATAAAATTTAGATGATTATGACTATGTTGAATTTGTTTAGTGTTGTTAGAGAATAGGATCAGATCTGGTCTGCTTTTCATAGCAATCTCTCTTTTCCTGTTTATCTCCTAAAGTGCTCTATATAAGCACTAGTTAGGGTTAATTGTAATCAATCCAAGATTAATAAAACTTCTATTAATTTTAGGGAAATCTTATTAGCACTACTATATTTTGATGAGGGCACTCCTCACTTTATTAAAAGTACGTTATGGCGCGCACCGTAGGATGATCCAAACTGTCCATTAGATGGACCACGGCCTAAATAGGTTGCGTCCCAAAAATCATTTCCATAGGTCGATCCTAACCCTCCGATCTAAATGTTTGAGGGTCGATCCTAACCCTCTATTGATCGGAGGGTTAGGATCGACCTATGGAAATGATTTTTGGGGCACAACCTATGTAGGTTGTGGCCCATCTGATGGACGGTTTGGATCATCCTATGGTGCGGGCCATGCGATACTTTTAATAAAATGATGAGTGCCCTCATCAAAATACAGTAGTGCTGATATCATTGCCCTTAATTTTATCATGGTATTAGGGCGGGTTAATCCGACTCGGACATGGCGACGACCACAACATGCACGGTCCTCTCACCACTGCTACAAAACACGTCTCCAACCAGCCTCCGCCTCACGCCGATCGCCCCATTGTTTTCATGCCTATAGCGATTTCGGTGGTGAATAGAGCACCACCTTCGATTCTGCTCTCCCATCGCTGATTTGAACTTGCCATCGTAATGCTCACCGAATTGCCGTCACCATTCTCCATCCCTCCTGTTGCACCTAAGTTAGAAAAAGGCAAAAGTAATATCGAAATAGTTTCAGAGTTGTAAGATACCACATTGGAAAGGGAGGGAAAGTTCCTAGGCTATATATATGTGAGCCCTCATTCTCCCTGTGTAGATGTGTTTTCAGCATCTCCAAGAGGCAGGCACCGGGAAGTGGGTCGGGCATGATTACTGCTGCTGGAAAACAAAACTGAGGAGGGCACAAGTCCGAGAATTTGACAATACACAGTGGGATAGGGGTGAGACAAGAGTACGAGTCCTATCCAACCTTTACAAAAGCAATTTCTTGTAGCTTATGGCTACACGACAACCCAACAGTGTTTGCATTCGGGGGACAATGACCCCCTTGAAAAATCTACAAGGGATTTATTCTTTGAAGAGGTGCAATGCCATTATTCCAGCCTTTTCCTTTGCCCCCATTAAATTTTCCATTATCCTATGAAATGGGCAATGCCATTGTGCCAATGTCTTGGGTGTTTTCTTAAAAGAGCAAATTTCTCATACAAGGAATTCGTTATCTGAAACATGTGGGAGAGATCTTAGGAGATTCACATCTTAAAGAATTCGATAGAGAGAGAGACTTTAGGAGTTTTCCTCCCATCTACCTAGTTTTTAGAAAAATGGAAGAATATTTTAATTAGAGTTAGTTTTGCGTCAAAATTTAATTGCAAATTGTCTCTCATGCGGCTATTTTAGGGGAGATTAAATAGGAAGTTTTAGGGGCAGATTTATCACATGTAAGAACTACAGAAGGCACAAGTGGGGCCTAGGATAATCCGATTTAGCAATTTTCAATGGCATTTTTTCCATCCTTATGGTTACAGTTCGAATCAATGGATCTAATTAAGTCCATTGGCCTGGTGGGATCATCATGATGGGATGATATTAGACCCTTGATCTACATGTGTCGTTTTTGGGTTTTTTAATAAGAAGAATTTAGCGGTAATTTTTGCAATCCTTTCTCTAATTTATGATATTGTTTGCAAGAGGAATATGATTGTGAGCTTGAAGCTCATGTAGCTTATATGAGCTCGAGAGCCCAAACACATGTGGGCCCACATTGTTAGGTGATCCAAAGCATTCATTAGAAAGGCCCTTACATAGATAGGGTGTGTACAAAAAATCAGCTCCATAGGATCATCCTAACCCATCCAAAAGTGGAGGGCAAAATGGACAGACACCGTCTACCACAAAATCTACTAAAAAGTGAGCTTACGTATTTCTCTCATGCATAAGTGAGCCTATGTGGCTGTTCTCTCGTGCATAAGTGAGCCTCAAAATGGCTTTCCTCGAAATTGCCTAGCAAAACCCAACATACAGACCATCTTTAGACAGTAGTCAAAAGAGTTACGCGGGTATTAATGTACAGGGAAGCATGTGATGAACGGGATGAAAAAAAAATAGAAATTATTGGGGCAGCAAGATACATATGTAAGGGTGTCAATTTTTGCTCGGGCACGGAAGCTCGCTCGAGCTTGGCTCGGAAAAAGCTCGGCTCGAATCCTTAACGAGCCGAGCCAAGCCGAGCCCGATCTAGGCCCGGCTCGGCTCGTTAAGGCTCCTTAAGAATTTAATATATTTAAATAAATATTTATATATTATATATTTATACATACACTAAAAGGGTTGTCCATGGAGTGAAAGGGGGAGGCAAAATTTGTCCCTTCTTTTTTGGAGCCCCATTTGTTACTTGGACCACCCCCTGTAGTGTAAAAGGAGTAGTCAAATTACACTAGATAGGGCTGTCCAGTGAAGATGAGGGGTGTGAACTTAATATAACCCGAGCTCGATAAGGCTCGCGAGCCTGGCCGAGCCTGACCGAGCCAAGCCCTAGCCTGGTTCGAGCCCGAGCCGAGCTTTTGAGCTTAACGAGCCGAGCCGAGCCTGGCCAAGCTCAGCTCAGCTCGGGTCGGCTCGTTTACACCCCTATACATACGCGACATGATTCCTGGAAAAGTATTCGTTAGAATTTTTTTGGGGCCACTTGTGAGAGAAGGAGAAACTTGGGAGGTCCGGGACTTAGGAGCGCATGGAAGATTGGAAGGATCCTAAAACACAGGGAATCAAAAGTGAAATGCGAAAAACATGGAAAGCTCCTAGAAAATTTCTCGGAAAGCTATTTCCCCGATCACTTTTGCAGGTGACCTTTCATTTAAATTCTATCCATAATCCATCTTTATCTCATGCTATCAAATTAAAAAACCCAAAAAAATAAACTAACAAAACACATCAAAAAACGACAAAAAAGTCCTAAGCTCAATTAAGCAATGAAAGAATTCTAAATAAATTAAGGGCAGTGATAAATCGACCCCCAAATATCTTAAATCGACCTTTATGTATCTTTCTCTCTCCTCTGGTCATTTCAGGCCCTTTTTATTTTCCAAACGGAATCTGGTTTTCAAAGTGTCTTGCTTTTAATTTAATCTTTTGCAAATGGGACAATAAGGGCGAGACCTTGGAACCCAGTAACTAGATTATTTTATAAATCATTATAAACATATATATTTTGCTTATAATTAATCACATTTAACTTAAAAATCTTGTGCACCATATAATATTGTAATATACAATGATTATTTAGAGGTAGCCAAAGTGGGCCCACAATGATTTAGAGCTCAAATCTACAAGTCTATTTATCATTTGATAAATAAGATGGGGAATGCTAGCGTCCATTGCAAAAGGATTTTCACGGCTGTTTTGTTGCACATCAGACCAGCCACCTCGCAAAAAAGCCTTTTGCGATGGAGCTTAATAAATCCCAAATAAGATTATGTCATTTGCATAATTTCAACATCATCAAAATCGCCATCCCCGTGTTGAACGAATATTCAATATATTAATACTTTAGGACGAAATTATGATATAGGTATCTGTCCCTTGTAAAAATGGTAAGGAAAAATTGCAATTCAAACACGACACGATTTTTTCATTGTTGGATTGGACAGTTGGACCTAAGAATATTCCATGGAATAATTTTTCATGGTTGCCCTACATGAAAAGTGTATGACCACGTGCTACATGCACAGGCACACGTGCTTCTATGGGTGGTTGTTGATCACAGTAAAGACATTTTGTCGTAATTTAGTACACATACAATCTCTCCAATGTTTTGCCCTGCTCTGTTTCTCGGTCTCTCCTCAATCAATGAATTATACGAGATTTTATATGGTGTTTTTTTTTTTTTTTTTTTTTTAAAAAAAAAAGGTTAACCTTTAATAATGAAGCACGAGATTTTATGTATAAGCCTGTATAGTTGTCTTTTAAAAAAAATAATGTACGGCTCACTGTGGTTCCCATCCCGAGGGGGGTCCACGAGGGTGTGCGTTTTTATGATGATAGCGCATTTGTCCATTGGATTTGAATATGGTTGCTTTTCTCGTAAATTTGAGATAAAAATCCTAATTTACGAGAGAAGTCAGGTCCAGAGTCGCCACCTAGATTAGGGATCTAGGACCCATGATTAACTCTGTATATTTGGTCTACGATTTAAATTCTGGGTAAGTTCCCTGATTACGAGATCGGAAGGTGTACCGCACGAAGTGTACATCATCGATCTTGCCTGACAAAAGTCAGACTTTACTTTTTAAATGCTTTAGTTGTTTAAGTTTTAACTAAATGGGGTAATTGTGAGTTTTATTTGGAAAATCTAAATATTACTAATGATTTGACCGTTCACAGTTTAGACTCATGCGGGCCAGGAGTGGCAGTCCTAAATGCCTAACTAAGATGCCTAATGCCTAGCATGGGTCCTATGTAGTTGACTGAGCCTGAGAATTGGATGTTGATTGAGATATTTGAAAGCTGGTGAAAGCCGATTTCTATATGCCTAAAATGCAGGTTCTATATGACCCTAGAACTAATGCAGAGAATCCTAAGAGCCTAAGCTAAGGCTTGGGTTTGAGGTACGGGATTGGCAATTCCGAGATAAGGTATCCTAGAATTAGGGTTGAGACTAGGTCTTTCTAAAGTTTTAGATATCAAAGGGAAAGATTTTCTATTAGAAAAGGGTTTTTCTACAAATGGGTTTTCTAAGGATTCAGAATTCCTAACACTTTAGTCTTTTAAAGCATTAGAATTTCTAAGGATTTGGAATTCCTAATCACTTTAGTTTCCTAAAGGATTAGAATTTCTAAGACTCGAATTGATTCTATTGGGAGTTCAATTCAGGTGGACTCTGGGGTACTCTGGCTGTGAAACTGGGTCACTCTCAGGGAGTTCTGACGACTTCTGGGTTACACCAAGGGACTGTTTAGTGTATTTCAGAAGCATTCTGAAGTACTCTGTGTCATTCCAGAAGAACTCTGGGTTGACACTGTGAACTTCAGGCGGACTCTGATAGTCTTTAACCCTTGAAAAGTATCTTTTGAGCTAATCACTTGAGTTTGAGGTTGAATGGACCTTTAAGTTTTGAGGAAGTGGTTAGTCTAAGTGGCTGCGGGGTTGAGCTCGGGTTAGGATAAGGTTGTTTCCTAAGTTTTTGACCGAATGGGTTCTTAATGGATTGGGGACAAGGTTAGGCCGAGTAGGCGTTTGGGTTTAGAGTAGATGTATAACTTGGGTTGGGTTTGGGTTTGTAGAGGTTTAGGTTGGGCTTGGATCCTGTTAAGATTGTGGAGGGGGTTTGGGTTGAGTTGAGTTGGGTTGAGTCAAGGAGAGGTTTGAGCGTGGGGTTGGATGGGGTAGGGGTTTGGGTCAAGGCCAAGTTGGCCGTGGGTTTTGGGTAGGTAAAAAGTGATAGGGGCTGGATAGGATTAGATGCATAAGGTGTAACCAATGGGCTTGGGAAAATAAAATAAAATGAAAGGAAAGAATTGAGAGGGACGAGAATGATGCAAGAATTTTGATTTCATCATTAAATGAATTAACCATGAATCTACACTAGCATGAGTTATATTATCAGTATGATTTCTACTCTTAGCATGAACTCTAATGGAGTTTAATGAATTATAGCTCTCAAAACAAAAGCTAATGGTACCTACCTCACTACGATGCTTGAAGTCGATCCCCGCTTTTTGATGAAATCCTAACGGGCTCGATCCTTTGTGAAAACACTAGCCGAGATTGACGGTGGAGAAGGGTTGGTCTTCTAAGGCGGTGGTCAGCCAAGGGAGAAAGTAGACAGATTCTTAAAGAGGGAGAGAGTTGAGATTTTTTCTTTTTGTGGGCTCTCTTGGAGTATTGAATTATGTCCAGAGGAGAAGAAAGCATGGGTATTTATAGGTGAAGGGTGAGCTAGGTTGGCTTCTTAGGAGCCTAAAGGTGTATGGTGGAGATTGAGTGGTGAAAAAAAGAATGCAAAAGGATGGCCAGGATTGCATTATTCCAGAATATTCTTCTTCCTCTTTAGCAACTTCTCTCTTTAAACATGATCTTTTTAAAAATAACAAGTACTTGTGTGGCATGGATTGAGCACTAAAGATTTAGAATCAATTCAAAGTCCAGGACGACGCTACTTGTCCTTGGAATTTTTGTGGATTTGGAAGCAAATTTCAAGACAAGGGAAACGTCCACTTTGGTTGCCTTTGTAGAGAATGACAACGATTTGGATGGCTGCGATTAACTGCAATCTCCATGTGATCGAAAGAACGAAAGAACGGGCGAGATGAGGTCTCCAAATATCCTGAAATCTTTGCAAAGATATGGACTAAGATTGGGTGGTTGAGATCAATTGCAATCCTTAGGGGATCAAAAGAATGGATGAGATGATGCCTCCAAATCTCCTAGAATCTTTGTGAAAGATTTTCAATATATTTTGAATGTGAAAATCGAAAAACACGGTTTTCAGGAGATTTTAAAGTCCGATTTCGATAATTCTTTCGCCGTTGGAATCGTTGATTTTTTCTCTTTCTTTTAAGCCCAATATTGCCATAGAAATACTGATTTTGAAATTTTTGACCAGTGAGGGCTCCCGATCTCTGCCTGTAGATCATTTTTTCAAAGATCGAGCAAATCGGCGATCTAAACGAACCAACCGATTCGATCAACTTTGGGTCAACGGTTAAAACCATTAAACCATAATATTGACAACGATTGAGACATTAGAAAGTTTTGATATCGATGATTTAATGGGACGATTTCGACGGATCTCGCTTATCCCGCCTTGATCTGTAACTTTTCACTGGGTTTTTGCTTAATTAAAGTGGCCCAATGTTTAATCCAAATTTGAGATCGACCTTGATTGATATTATTTTGAATAAATGATCACAAATTCTTGGTAAAGAAAGATACCCAGGTCAAAAATCAGCATTCGATCTGACGATTTACGAAAATCGGGTCTGAGGATGGAATCAGGGTCCGAGTTGTGAAGTGACCCTAGCTTATTTTGTCCCGATTGATGACCCGTAAAGTCAAATCGAGATATTAATGCCCTAAAACATATAAATTCATGATAGATGGACTCTTACATGGATTTAATACTCTAAAGTCACCACTCAGGGCATTTTTTCAATTTTTCGGATCTAATCATTTTACCACGTACATCTCTTTATTATTTTGGTTTTCAGGAAATTTAATGATGCATATTTTACCAGTGAAATTTCACGGATCAATATATTAGGTTATTGTTGGTTAAAGTGTAGCAAAATGAGGGTGTCTACACTCACACCATTGGATGGTCCAAACGGTCCATTTGACGGGCCACAACGAAAATAGCGGCTGAAAAATCATTTGTGATTTTGAACCCAAGCCCCCTCTAAATCTACCTTAACCACTCGGCCAAACTTTCATTTGTGATAAACAATCAACATTTTTTTATTTTATATATAAAAAACAAACATAATCCAAGCTTTAAAGCTCGGCTCGGCTCGTTTATGAACCGAGCCTAAAAAGCTCATGACCTTTTTCGAGCCGAACTATACAAAGCTCAAGTTCTGCTCGTTTATTTGGCGAGCCTAATTTTTGGGCTCAGGTTCGGCTCATTTAGTAAACGAACGAGCCCGAGCCGAACCCAAACATGTTCGCGAGCCGGCTCGATTCATTTGCAGCCATTCCTATGGTGTAAGCTGTACTGTACTATTTGAAAAATACTGCCGTACACGGTATAAAAACTAATATTTCATTTATCCTAAACCGAAAGACCATGCATTGATTTCACCTGAAATGATATCTATTTAGTTGGTGAGAGCGGGTTTACAGACTGATCCTGTCCATACACATGTTCACTTACCCATGTACGTTTGAAAAAATTATTGAATTACCTCTCTTTCCCTCACGGGTGCATTTGTGTATCCTCAATCAGGCATCTAAATATTCATCACTCTTGTTCCTTGTAAAGGAAATTTCAACTCCAATTTTTAGTATTCGGTCGAACATTAGAATTAGAGGATTTTTTTTTGTTTTAACATGGAATATCAAGCACAAACAGAAACTACTATTATCCAAAGCCATTTCCCCTCATACAATTTTACATAGAACCGTGATGAGAACAAAACAAATCAAAGCTCCACATAAGTAGGGAAAAGATTAAGACAAGGCAAATAAATGCGCTGAACAAAATAGCGTATAACTGCGTCTTGATGAACAAAAATGAGAGGTTGATGTAATGCCGACAATAAAACAAAGAAAGAAAAAGTAGACAACAGGCATCCTCATTCCCTCCTAATCACATCACTATTTGGAATCAGATATGATAAATTCGCACCCCTTTAACGTGAATTGGCGCCAAAAAGCGTCAAGAAGCATAAAAAATGTGGCAGACAAAGAGCATACCCCTTTAACGTTTGGCATTGCTCTGTCTTTTGTTTTTAACCTTGCATTGCCACTCTCTCTCTCTCTCTCTCTCTAAACTACCTCGTACTTCCAATATGGGAGGCCTCCAAGCCGACTTTCTCAACAATAACTCAGCTTTATTAATCAACCCCCTAAACCCAGAAGAATTCAGAAAGCAAGGCTACATGGTTATCGATTTCTTAGCCGACTACTACCGTGACATCCAAAAATACCCAGTTCGAAGCCAAGTAGAACCAGGCTACTTACGCAAACTCCTGCCCGAAACCGCCCCACACAACCCCGAACCCCTCGAAACCATCCTCCAAGACGTTCAAACTGACATAATTCCCGGCATTACCCATTGGATGAGCCCCAACCACTTTGCCTACTTCCCTTGTACCGCTAGCACCGCCGGCTTCCTCGGCGAGATGCTCAGCACTGGCTTCAATGGAGTCGGCTTCAGCTGGATAACTTCTCCAGCCGCCACCGAGCTTGAATCCATAATCATGGATTGGCTCGCCAAAATGCTCCAACTACCCAAACCCTTCCTTTTCTCCCACAATGGTGGTGGTGTCTTACAAGGCACCACGTGCGAAGCCGTCCTTTGCACTATCTCCGCCGCACGTGACCGGAAACTTAACCTTATCGGGCGAGAGAATATCAATCGCCTCGTGGTTTACTGCTCCGACCAGACTCATTGTGGATTCCAGAAAGCCGCCAAGATCGCTGGAATCCACCCGGACAACTTCCGTGCGGTTCGGACGAAACGCTCAGATAATTTCGGTCTCTCGCCGGAATCCCTTCATAAGACAATTATCAACGACGTGGAGGCCGGACTTATCCCACTTTTTCTGTGTGCCACGGTGGGGACCACAGCGTCAACTGCGGTTGACCCGGTGGGCCCATTGTGCGACGTGGCAATCAAGTATGGGATGTGGGTCCACGTGGACGCAGCTTACGCGGGCAGTGCTTGTATTTGCCCGGAGTTCCGGCACTATATAGATGGGGTGGAGAAAGTTGACTCGTTTAGTCTGAATGCACATAAGTGGTTCTTTACAAACTTGGATTGTTGTTGCCTTTGGGTGAAGGACCCTAGTCTACTTGTAAAGGCTCTTTCCACAAACCCCGAGTATTTGAAGAACAAAGCAACTGAATCTAGTCAAGTTATTGACTACAAAGACTGGCAAATTGCACTTAGTAGACGTTTTCGAGCCATGAAGTTATGGCTCGTTCTACGTTCCTATGGTGTGGTCAACTTACGTAGCTTCATAAGGAGCCATGTCAAGATGGCTAATCACTTTGAAGGACTTGTGTTAATGGACAAGAGGTTTGAGATAGTGGTCCCCAGGACATTTTCCCTCGTATGCTTCCGGCTCCCGGCTCCGGCCGCCTCCGGTGGTGATCGGCTCGGAGATTATGTCGGGGGATGAATATGCCAATGACCTCAATTGTAAGTTGCTAGAGGGGATGAATGTCTCGGGGAGGCTGTACATGACTCATGCAGTTGTTGGAGGTGTTTACATGATCCGATTCACCGTGGGGGGAACGCTTACTGAGGAATCCCATGTGAACTCGGCATGGAAGGAAGGTCGTTCAAGAGCATGCGGATGCCCTACTAAGTGTAGGCAACGGGGTTGTCAAGTTTTAGAGGAAAGGGAATTTCAGCTTGTTGAAGGGTAGAAAGAAGGGGATTAAAAATGAGAGAAGAATTCATAAAATTTAGATGATTATGACTATGTTGAATTTGTTTAGTGTTGTTAGAGAATAGGATCAGATCTGATCTGCTTTTCATAGCAATCTCTCTTTTCCTGTTTATCTCCTAAAGTGCTCTATATAAGCACTAGTTAGGGTTAATTGTAATCAATCCAAGATTAATAAAACTTCTATTAATTTTAGGGAAATCTTATTAGCACTACTATATTTTGATGAGGGCACTCCTCACTTTATTAAAAGTACGTTATGGCGCGCACCGTAGGATGATCCAAACTGTCCATTAGATGGACCACGGCCTAAATAGGTTGCGTCCCAAAAATCATTTCCATAGGTCGATCCTAACCCTCCGATCTGAATGTTTGAGGGTCGATCCTAACCCTCTATTGATCGGAGGGTTAGGATCGACCTATGGAAATGATTTTTGGGGCACAACCTATGTAGGTTGTGGCCCATCTAATGGACGGTTTGGATCATCCTATGGTGCGGGCCATGCGATACTTTTAATAAAATGATGAGTGCCCTCATCAAAATACAGTAGTGCTGATATCATTGCCCTTAATTTTATCATGGTATTAGAGCGGGTTAATCCGACTCGGACATGGCGACGACCACAACATGCACGGTCCTCTCACCACTGCTACAAAACACGTCTCCCAACCAGCCTCCGCCTCACGCCGATTGCCCCATTGTTTTCATGCCTATAGCGATTTCGGTGGTGAATAGAGCACCACCTTCGATTCTGCTCTCCCATCGCTGATTTGAACTTGCCATCGTAATGCTCACCGAATTGCCGTCACCATTCTCCATCCCTCCTGTTGCACCTAAGTTAGAAAAAGGCAAAAGTAATATCGAAATAGTTTCAGAGTTGTAAGATACCACATTGGAAAGGGAGGGAAAGTTCCTAGGCTATATATATGTGAGCCCTCATTCTCCCTGTGTAGATGTGTTTTCAGCATCTCCAAGAGGCAGGCGCCGGGAAGTGGGTTGGGCATGGTTAGTGCTGCTGGAAAACAAAACTGAGGAGGGCACAAGTCCAAGAATTTGACACTGGGATAGTACGAGTCTTATCCAACCTTTACAAAAGCAATTTCTTGTAGCTTATGGCTACACGACAACCCAACAGTGTTTGCATTCGGGGGGGGGGGGGGGGGGGGGGGGGGGGCAATGACCCCCTTGAAAAATTTACAAGGGATTTATTCTTTGAAGAGGTGCAATGCCATTATTCCAGCCTTTTCCTTTGCCCCCATTAGATTTTCCATTATCCTATGAAAATGGGCAATGCCATTGTGCCAATGTCTTGGGTGTTTTCTTAAAAGAGCAAATTTCTCATTCAAGGAATTCGTTATCTGAAACATGTGGGAGAGATCTTAGGAGATTCACATCTTAAAGAATTCGATAGAGAGAGACTTTAGGAGTTTTCCTCCCATCTACCTAGTTTTTAGAAAAATGGAAGAATATTTTAATTAGAGTTAGTTTTGCGTCAAAATTTAATTGCAAATTGTCTCTCATGCGGCTATTTTAGGGGAGATTAAATAGGAAGTTTTAGGGGCAGATTTATCACATGTAAGAACTACAGAAGGCACAAGTGGGGCCTAGGATAATCCGATTTAGCTATTTTCAATGGCATTTTTTCCATCCTTATGGTTACAGTTCGAATCAATGGATCTAATTAAGTCCATTGGCCTGGTGGGATCATCATGATGGGATGATATTAGACCCTTGATCTACATGTGTCGTTTTTGGGTTTTTTAATAAGAAGAATTTAGCGGTAATTTTTGCAATCCTTTCTCTAATTTATGATATTGTTTGCAAGAGGAAAATGATTGTGAGCTTGAAGCTCATGTAGCTTATATGAGCTTGAGAGCCCAAACACATGTGGGCCCACATTGTTAGGTGATCCAAAGCATTCATTTGAAAGGCCCTTACATAGATAAGGTCTGTACAAAAAATCAGCTACATAGGATCATCCTAACCCATCCAAAAGTGGAGGGCAAAATGGACAGACACCGTCTACCACAAAATCTACTAAAAAGTGAGCTTATGTATTTCTCTCATGCATAAGTGAGCCTATGTGGCTGTTCTCTCGTGCATAAGTGAGCCTCAAAATGGCTTTCCTCGAAATTGCCTAGCAAAACCCAACATACAGACCATCTTTAGACAGTAGTCAAAAGAGTTACGCGGGTATTAATGTACAGGGAAGCATGTGATGAACGGGATGAAAAAAAAAATAGAAATTATTGGGGCAGCAAGATACATACGTAAGGGTGTCAATTTTTGCTCGGGCACGGAAGCTCGCTCGAGCTTGGCTCGGAAAAAGCTCGTCAATTTTTGCTCGGGCACGGAAGCTCGCTCGAGCTTGGCTCGGAAAAAGCTCGGCTCGAATCCTTAATGAGCCGAGCCCGATCTAGGTCCGGCTCGGCTCGTTAAGGCTCCTTAAGAATTTAATATATTTAAATAAATATTTATATATTATATATTAATACATACACTAAAAGGGTTGTCCATGGATTGAAAGGGGGAGGCAAAATTTGTCCCTTCTTTTTTGGAGCCCTATTTGTTACTTGGACCACCACCTGTAGTGTAAAAAGAGTAGTCAAATTACACTAGATAGGGCTGTCCAGTGAAGATGAGGGGTGTGAACTTAATATAACCCGAGCTCGATAAGGCTCGCGAGCCTGGCCGAGCCTGGCCGAGCCTGACCGAGCAGAGCCCTAGCTTGGTTCGAGCCCGAGCCGAGCTTTTGAGCTTAACGAGCCGAGCCGAGCCTGGCCAAGCTCAGCTCAGCTCGGCTCGGCTCGTTTACACCCCTATACATACGTGACATGATTCCTGGAAAAGTATTCGTTAGAATTTTTTTGGGGCAACTTGTGAGAGAAGGAGAAACTTGGGAGGTCCGGGACTTAGGAGAGCATGGAAGATTGGAAGGATCCTAAAACACAGGGAATCAAAAGTGAAACGCGAAAAACATGGAAAGCTCCTAGAAAATTTCTCGGAAAGCTATTTCCCCGATCACTTTTGCAGGTGACCTTTCATTTAAATTCTATCCATAATCCATCTTTATCTCATGCTATCTAATTAAAAAACCCAAAAAAATAAACTAACAAAACACATCAAAAAACGACAAAAAAGTCCTAAGCTCAATGAAGCAATGAAAGAATTCTAAATAAATTAAGGGCAGTGATAAATCGACCCCCAAATATCTTAAATCGACCGTTATGTATCTTTCTCTCTCCTCTGGGCTAGAGAGAGAAAGAGGGGAGAGATAGACACATAGGGGGTCGATTTAAGATATATGGGCGTAGATTTATCACTCCCCTAAATTAAATGTAATGGATAGAAATCAACAAAATTCATCTTCATTTGAACATAAAGGGTGGCCTAGTGCCTCCTGCCATTGCGGGTTCTCATTTTAATTTGACCAATGCTAGGAAAACGGAATTCCGTTTTGGGGAAAAAAGGCATTAACCAGTGGAGCCACATCCACTAAAAGACAAATGGAGAGAGCTCAAATCCCCATAAAAGCAATAAATACACAATGAAAATGGTCAAATCAACGGTCATTGTAGGCCCTTTTTATTTTATTTTCTAAACGGAATCTGGTTTTCAAAGTGTCTTGCTTTTAATTTAATCTTTTGCAAATGGGACAATAAGGGCGAGACCTTGGAACCCAGTAACTAGATTATTTTATAAATCATTATAAACATATATATTTTGCTTATAATTAATCACATTTAACTTAAAAATCTTGTGCATCATATAATATTGTAATATACAATGATTATTTTGAGATAGCCAAAGTGGGCCCACGATGATTTAGAGCTCAAATCTACAAGCCTATTTATCATTTGATAAATAAGATTGGGAATGCTAGCGTCCATTGCAAAAGGATTTTCACGGCTGTTTTGTTGCACATCAGACCAGCCACCTTGTGAATGGAGACAAAATCTACAAGTCTATTTATCATTTGATAAATAAGATGGGGAATGCTAGCGTCCATTGCAAAAGGATTTTCACGGCTGTTTTGTTGCAAGTCAGACCAATAAATTTTGTCTCCATTCACGAGGTGGCTAGTCTGACTTGCAACAAACAAGCAGCGAAAAACCTTTTAGGATGGAGCTTAATAAATCCCAAATAAGATTATCTCATTTGCATAATTTCAACATCATCAAAATCGCCGTCCCCTTTTTGAACGAATATTCAATATATTAATACTTTAGGACGAAATTATGATATAGGTATCTGTCCCTTGTAAAAATGGTAAGGAAAAATTGCAATTCAAACACGACACGATTTTTTCATTGTTGGATTGGACAGTTGGACCTAGGAATATTCCATGGAATAATTTTTCATGGTTGCCCAGCATGAAAAGTGTATGACCACGTGCTACATGCACAGGCACACGTGCTTCTATGGGTGGTTGTTGATCACAGTAAAGACATTTTGTCGTAATTTAGTACACATACAATCTCTCCAATGTTTTGCCCTGCTCTGTTTCTCTGTCTCTCCTCAATCAATGAATTATACGAGATTTTATATGGTGGTTTTTTTTTTTTTTTTAAAAAAAAAAGGTTAATCTTTAATAATGAAGCACGAGATTTTATGTATAAGCCCGTATAGTTGTCTTTTTAAAAAAATAATGTACGGCTCACTGTGGTTCCCATCCCGAGGGGGGTCCACGAGGGTGTGTATTTTTATGATGATAGCGCATTTGTCCATTGGATTTGAATATGGTTGCTTTTCTCGTAAATTTGAGATAAAAATCCTAATTTACGAGAGAAGTCAGGTCCAGAGTCGCCACCTAGATTAGGGATCTAGGACCTATGATTAACTCTGTATATTTGGTCTACGATTTAAATTCTGGGTAAGTTACCTGATTACGAGATCGGAAGGTGTACCGCACGAAGTGTACAGCATCGATCTTGCCTGACAAAAGTCAGACTTTACTTTTTAATGCTTTAGTTGTTTAAGTTTTAACTAAATGAGGTAATTGTGAGTTTTATTTGGAAAATCTAAATATTACTAATGATTTGGCCGTTCACAGTTTAGACTCATGCGGGCCAGGAGTGGCAGTCCTAAATGCCTAGCTAAGATGCCTAATGCCTAGCATGGGTACTATGTAGTTGACTGAGCCTGAGAATTGGATGTTGATTGAGATATTTGAAAGCTGGTAAAAGCCGATTTCTACATGCCTAAAATGCAGGTTCTATATGACCCTAGAACTAATGCAGGGAATCCTAAGAGCCTAAGCTAAGGCTTGGGTTTGAGGTACGGGATTGGCAATTCCGAGATAAGGTATCCTAGAATTAGGGTTGAGACTAGGTCTTTCTAAAGTTTTAGATATCAAAGGGAAAGATTTTCTATTAGAAAAGGGTTTTTCTACAAATGGGTTTTCTAAGGATTCAGAATTCCTAACACTTTAGTCTTTTAAAGCATTATAATTTCCAAGGATTTGGAATTCCTAATCACTTTAGTTTCCTAAAGGATTAGAATTTCTAAGACTCGAATTGATTCTATTGGGAGTTCAATTTAGGTGGACTCTGGGGTACTCTGGTTGTGAAACTGGGTCACTCTCAGGGAGTTCTGACGACTTCTGGTTTACACCAGGGGACTATTTAGTGTATTTCAGAAGCATTCTGAAGTACTCTGTGTCATTCCAGAAGAACTCTGGGTTGACACTGTGAACTTCAGGCGGACTCTGATAGTCTTTAACCCTTGAAAAGTATCTTTTGAGCTAATCACTTGAGTTTGAGGTTGAATGGACCTTTAAGTTTTGAGGAAGCAGTTAGTCTAAGTGGCTGCGGGGTTGAGCTCGGGTTAGGATAAGGTTGTTTCCTAAGTTTTAGACCGAATGGGTTCTTAATGGATTGGGGACAAGGTTAGGCCGAGTAGGCCTTTGGGTTTAGAGTAGATGTATAACTTGGGTTGGGTTTGGGTTTGTAGAGGTTTAGGTTGGGCTTGGATCCTGTTAAGATTGTGGAGGGGGTTTGGGTTGAGTTGAGTTGGGTTGAGTCAAGGAGAGGTTTGGGCGTGGGGTTGGATGGGGTAGGGGTTTGGGTCAAGGCCAAGTTGGCCGTGGGTTTTGGGTAGGTAAAAAGGGATAGGGGTTGGATAGGATTAGATGCATAAGGTGTAACCAATGGGCTTGGGAAAATAAAATAAAATGAAAGGAAAGAATTGAGAGGGACGAGAATGATGCAAGAATTTTGATTTCAACATTAAATATTTAAATGAATTAACCATGAATCTACACTAGCATGAGTTATATTATCAGTATGATTTCTACTCTTAGCATGAACTCTAATGGAGTTTAATGAATTATAGCTCTCAAAACAAAAGCTAATGGTACCTACCTCACTACGATGCTTGAAGTCGATCCCCGCTTTTTGATGAAATCCTAACGGGCTCGATCCTTTGTGAAAACCCTAGCCGAGATTGACGGTGGAGAAGGGTTGGTCTTCTAAGCCGGTGGTCAGCCAAGGGAGAAAGTAGACAGATTCTTAAAGAGGGAGAGAGTTGATATTTTTTCTTTTTGTGGGCTCTCTTGGAGTATTGAATTATGTCCAGAGGAGAAGAGAGCATGGGTATTTATAGGTGAAGGGTGAGCTAGGTTGCCTTCTTAGGAGCCTAAAGGTGTACGGTGGAGATTGAGTGGTGAAAAAAGGAATGCAAAAGGATGGCCAGGATTGCATTATTCCAGAATATTCTTCTTCCTCTTTAGCAGCTTCTCTTTTAAACATGATTTTTTTAAAAATAACAAGTATTTGTGTGGCATGGATTGAGCACTAAAGATTTAGAATCAATTCAAGGTCCAGGACGACGCTACTTGTCCTTGGAATCTTTGTGGATTTAGAAGCAAATTTTAAGACAAGGGAAACGTCCACTTTGGTTGCCTTTGTAGAGAATGACAACGATTTGGATGGCTGCGATTAACTGCAATCTCCATGTGATCGAAAGAACGAAAGAACGGGCGAGATGAGGTCTCCAAATATCCTGAAATCTTTGCAAAGATATGGACTAAGATTGGGTGGTTGAGATCAATTGCAATCCTTAGGGGATCAAAAGAATGGATGAGATGATGCCTCCAAGTCTCCTAGAATCTTTGTGAAAAATTTTCAATATATTTTGAATGTGAAAATCGAAAAACGCGGTTTTCAGGAGATTTTAAAGTCCGATTTCGATAATTCTTTCGCCGTTGGAATCGTTGATTTTTTCTCTTCTTTTAAGCCCAATATTGCCATAGAAATACTAATTTTGAAATTTTTGACCAGTGAGGGCTCCCGATCTCTGCCTGTAGATCATTTTTTCAAAGATCGAGAGATCTAAACAAACCAACCGATTCGATCAACTTTGGGTCAACGGTTAAAACCATTAAATCATAATATTGACAATGATTGAGACATTAGAAAGTTTTGATATCGATGATTTAATGGGACGATTTCGACGGATCTCGCTTATCCCGCCTTGATCCGTAACTTTTCACTGGGTTTTTGCTTAATTAAAGTGGCCCAATGTTTAATCCAAATTTGAGATCGACCTTGATTGATATTATTTTGAATAAATGATCACAAATTCTTGGTAAAGAAAGATACCCAGGTCAAAAATCAGCCTTCGATCTGACAATTTACGAAAATCGGGTCTCAGGATGGAATCAGGGTCCGAGTTGTGAAGTGATCCTAGCTTATTTTGTCCCGATTGATGATCCGTAAAGTCAAATCGATATATTAATGCCCTAAAACATATAAATTCATGATAGATGGACTCTTACATGGATTTAATACTCTAAAGTCACCACTTAGGGCATTTTTTCAATTTTTCGGATCTAATCATCTTACCACGTACATCTCTTTATTATTTTGGTTTTCAGGAAATTTAATGATGCATATTTTACCAGTGAAATTTCACGGATCAATATATTAGGTTATTTTTGGTTAAAGTGTAGCAAAATGAAGGTGTCTACACTCACACCATTGGATGGTCCAAATGGTCCATTTGACGGGCCACAACGAAAATAGTGGCTGAAAAATCTTTTGTGATTTTGAACCCAAGCCCCCTCTAAATCTACCTTAACCACTCGGCCAAACTTCCATTTGTGATAAACAACCCACATTTTTTTATTTTATATATAAAAAACAAACATAATCCAAGCCTTAAAGCTCGGCTCGGCTCGTTTATGAACCGAGCCTAAAAAGCTCGTGAGCTTTTCCGAGCCGAACTATATAAAGCTCAAGTTCTGCTCGTTTATTTGGCGAGCCTAATTTTTAGGCTCAGGTTCGGCTCATTTAGTAAACGAACGAGCCCGAGCCGAACCCAAATATGTTCGCGAGCCGGCTCGATTCATTTGCAGCCATTCCTATGGTGTAAGCCGTACTGTACTATTTGAAAAATACTGCCGTACACGGTATAAAAACTAATAAATTACTAATAAAAACTAATATTTCATTTATCCTAAACCGAAAGACCATGCATTGATTTCACCTGAAATGATATCTATTTAGCTGGTGAGAGCGGGTTTACAGAGTGATCCTGTCCATACACATGTTCACTTACCCGTGTACGTTTGAAAAAAATTATTGAATTACCTCTCTTTCCCTCACGGGTGCATTTGTGTATCCTCAATCAGGCATCTAAATATTCATCGCTCTTGTTCCTTGTAAAGGAAATTTCAACTCCAATTTTTAGTATTCGGTCGAACATTAGAATTAGAGGAATTTTTTTTGTTTTAACATGGAATATCAAGCACAGACAGAAACTACTATTATCCAAAGCCATTTCCCCTCATACAATTTTACATAGAACCGTGATGAGAACAAAACAAGGGTTGCCACAACCAAGAGCCAATCACAAGCACTTGGGCAAACAAAAGATGGAAAGGGCTGCTCTGTGTGGTGTTCTCAACAAGCACATAAAAGCAGGTTGTTTGAAACCCTTTTAAGAGAGAATTTTGGTCGTGGGTTTTCATCTCCCTTTGGGTTTGGGTTTTCTCAGTCGAAACTTGTGCATCAAGCTTTCCTTGCCCACGATTACTACTCGTTGGTTTTGTCTCTCATCTCATGCTCTGCTTTTTGCAAAGTTTTTCACATCTCAGAAAAGAAATCCCAATCGGATTACACACAGACGTTGGAATTCTGAGAAAAATCCAGGACATGGGTATAATCCCAAATGAAGTACACCACAACGACGTTTGCCTCTAACACCAACATATACGTCTTTCTTGTGGTTTTTTATTTTCTATCGTCCACGATC
This sequence comes from Tasmannia lanceolata, assembly GCF_043159265.1. Taxonomy (NCBI): domain Eukaryota; kingdom Viridiplantae; phylum Streptophyta; class Magnoliopsida; order Canellales; family Winteraceae; genus Tasmannia; species Tasmannia lanceolata. The sequence continues at coordinate 60,934,140 of NW_027518692.1, read as the reverse complement.
CCTTCTTTCGTTGTGGGGTTCCAAAAAATGAGAGAGAGAGAGAGAGAGAGAGAGAGAGAGAGAGAGAGAGAGAGAGAGAGAGAGAGACGCAACATCATGCACGACGTTCTGTTGATGGGATTCCAAGAGAATCGGCAATAATGGATTCTCAAAAACAAAAGTGGAAAACGGAGGCAAACGTATCTCTTGGGGGAAGGGGAAAAAACCAAGATGGAGTGAGGTGAAGACGTTCCAGAAATTAAGGTTCTAGATAATGCTTCAAGATTGTTAGAGTAATTAGGTTAAGCAAGAGGTTGCTTGAAGCATTACACCCAAGGTATCTAATTTAGAATACCAAGTTTGTTGCCTCCAGCCCATATATATAGAGATACACTAGGGTTTTAATAGGTTAGTGGGCTCTAGCCCAAATAGGCCCACTACACCGGTCCATTATCTTATTGGGCTTATATTAGAACATACATGGGTTATATATACCCAACATAAGATTTTATGGGCAAGGCCTAGAAATGAATGGTTTGGATTTCGAATAAAGTGGTTCCAAGTCAAATGACACTCGTTTTCCCTTTCCTGTGATTGTTTGTTTGGCAAGAGGGACCTTCATGTCATTTTCCTTATAAATAGAGGGAAGAGAAGCAACAATCGTTGGTTTTTGTTTCCGTCACGTTACGAGGTCATGTGGTTCGTTTCCATCGTTAGGAGGTCAGTGAATGGAGAGGCGGATGGGCTTGCCCGTGCAGAGTGTTTCAATCATCTGCCTCTTTGACCAGTTCTTTAATTTGTTTATTTGTTTTTGTTGATATGTAATGTACTGTCATTTCCCTAGCTTGATTGCTTTGGTCATAGTCTTTTCGCTATTTAATATATTCACCATTTCAAAAATAAAAATAAAAATCATTGGTTTTTGTAATTCTTAATTGATGGCGTGTTTGGCATGGGACAATGACCAGGTAGGTTTCCCTATGATGTTCTAGGTGTTTTACAGTTTGGATTTCATGTAAATGTCCAATGTTAAACCCTAGAGAGACTAAGAAAATAACTCGAGCTTAAAATGCCTTTTACTTTTATCTCTTGCACTACGTATAAGGCTATAATCCCTTCTATTTTGTTTGCATACATAAAACAAAAATCAGATCATGACAAGGAATGAACAGAGTCATTCACATTTTTCAGACGGAGGTCAAGTGGCAATGCAAGGTTAAAAACAAAAGACAGAGCAATGCCAAACGTTAAAGGGGTATGCTCTTTGTCTGCCACATTTTTTATGCTTCTTGACGCTTTTTGGCGCCAATTCACGTTAAAGGGGTGCATAAGGGAGCCTCAAAATGGCTTTCCTCAAAATTGCCTAGCAAAACCCAACATACAAACCATCTTTAGACAGTAGTCAAAAGAGTTACGCGGGTATTAATGTACAGGGAAGCATGTGATGAACGGGATGAAAAAAAAATAGAAATTATTCGGGCAGCAAGATACATACGGTATGTATCTTGCTGCCCCAATAAGGAAACTGACATGAATGTCCCTCTTGCCAAACAAACAATCACAAGAAAGGGAAAACGAATGTCATTTGACTTGGAACCACTTTATTCGAAATCCAAACCATTCATTTCTAGGCCTTGCCCATAAAATCTTATCCATAGGATGATCCATTCATTTGTGCACATATTTTTAAAAAATAAGTGTGGCCTACCTTATTCAAAGATGTAAACAATTCGGTTGTTAGGCATATGAAAATGTTTTATGAGGAAAGGCTAGACTATTTATATCAGGGTCCAACAAATGAATGGTTTGGACTTCTATTAGATTAGTTTAAAGAGTTTTACTTTAATTAAAAGTATGTATTGTGGTTATACAACCAACAACAGATATAAATGAAAGAGATTGACGTGAAGTCAAGATTAGATCGAGTGCAATCGCGGGTTTTGAAAAATTATATCGTTTCCACTGTTTCTAGTCTTTGCAAAGCAACTTCTTTCGTTCTTCTCTATCTCTCCCGGAAATTCAATTTTTTTCTTTCAAAGTTACGAAGGTTCACATACATTAATGATTTGGACGAAATTATGATACATTGTCCCCTAGTGATGCAGATGCATCCTATAAGAAGATCGATATTATCATGCCCAAAAATCAAGCAATTGAAAGGTGTTAGGAGACACACATATATTAGAGATTATGTTCGGCTCCTACTTTTCCTTTTCTTTAGTTAGAGGGATTTTAGGATATCTTTTAGTTAGCTTACTTTTCTTAGGAGTTTAAAAGTATTACTGTTAGTCATGTACTCCTATATTTTAGTATTTAGGAGTCTTTTATTAATAGGATTTTATAATGTATAAAGAGAAGTGTGTAACGTGTATTGAAGTGGTTTTGGATTTTTGTTATCTTCTTTTCTTCCGCTCGCCCTCCCTTGTACCCTTTTAAAAACATATGAGAGAGAGAGACTTTTGTTCAGCTCGCACTACCTTGTACCCCTTTAAAACATATGAGAGAGAGAGAGACTCACAGGTAAAATATGTGGAGCACATTAAAAATAAAAGATAGAAGGGCCCACCAAAACATCCATTTATCGTTTCATCTATATTTTTCCTAGTACCCACAGAATGAGACCCAGCAATTCAAGAGCTCCAGGTAAATTTCGTTACGCGGATAATCATTAAAATCTTGAAGGGCAATCGCTCCAGGTAAATTTTGTTACGCGGATAATCAATAAAACCTTGAAGGGCAATCGCTTCTCAACCTATACCAGTATACCACCCTGGCCAAAAAAGTAGTCTGTCCACTCATTAAAATCTTTTTGGATTTTTTTTTTTTTTTTTTTTGGATTTGCCCTGTATAAAAATGAGATTTTCTCGTTCTCCTCAAAATTAAGGACCCACCACCTCCGTCTACCACAAATTCACAAGTCACAACCCCCTCACCACCCTATTTATATCCCCCACTAGCTCATCCATTCCATCCAGCAAATCTCAACCCTCACTAGCTCGTCCATTCCATCCAACAAATCTCCATCTCTCTCTCTAAACTACCGCCTACTTCCAAAATGGGAGGCCGGCCTCCAAGCTGACTTTCTCAACAATAACTCAGCCTTTTCAATCAACCCCTGAAACCCAGAAGGATACATGGTTATCGATTTCTTAGCAGACTTCTACCGCGACATTAAAAAATACCCAGTTCGAAGCCAAGTAGAATCAGGCTACTTACGCAAACTCCTACCCGAAACTGCCCCATACAACCCCGAATCCCTCGAAACCATCCTCCAAGACGTTCAAACCGACATAATTCCTGGCATTACCCATTGGATGAGCCCCAACCACTTTGCCTACTTCCCTTGTACCGCTAGCACCGCTCGGCAAGATGCTCAGCACCGGCTTCAATGTCGTCGGCTTCAGCTGGATAACTTCTCCTGCCGCCACTGAGATGGAATCCATAATCATGGATTGGCTCGCCAAAATGCTCCAACTACCCAAACCCTTCCTTTTTGTCACGCCCCAAACCCCACCCTGGGCGTAGGACATGACAGCGCCATACACCTGCAAGACGAATCTCACAAATGTACAAGGCTACAAAGCAACAACAAAAAATAACCTGGCATTTCATAACTAAAATATCAAAGTAATGATTAATAACTGCATACCTATTACAGTTAGATCAATCTTAGCTCTCCACTGAGTCAAAGCAAAATGAATTAATAAAGTCTTTACATACTATTTAAATACTCACTTTCTAATAAAACGAAATAACTAAACTAAATCTTTGAGCCAAAGTCAAATTCCAGAACTAAGCGTCCTGCTCCCTGTTAGCCTCACGAGGATCAAAACCCTGAAAAGAATATATAACCACAGTCAGCTGAAAAGCTCAGTACATAATAAAGCACTACTCTAAGTACAATCTAACATGTCAGGATTCAATAGGGTCAGGTAGTCAAAATCAAAACTGAGTTCAAAGGTCTTAACTGATTCATTAGGTGTAAACAGTTATAAGTGCATGTCACATATGGTTCTAAATTCCAAATCTTAGTTCGGATCAAAGTCAGAAGTTTCAGAGTTCATGTACAGAAGGTTCAGAGTTCAAATACACTTCAGAGTCATTGGCATGGTTCATAAGACATGTTATTGCTTATACACCGACAGTCCACGGTGTTCGGAATCAGTTCCTGAAGTTCAGATACAAGTCGATAGGGCTAGCGTTTTATCCCACTGACCCGCCAGAAGTTCCAGTGTACTACCCCCACGGTGGGTCCAGAGTTGCCAAATGTTTTACCACCATATGGCAGGGTCTAGAAATTATCCAAGCCTCCACATAAGTGTTCAAAATGTTCAAGGTTCATATTCAAACGGTTCAGAATACTCAAAGTTCAAACTAATAGTTCACAGGTTCAAAGTTCAGAACAGGTGTTCATAGCAGTATTTCAGAACAGTTATTTCAAAGGTGCAGAAGAGTAACAGTAGGTGAAACAAAGTAGCATGATGGACTCAAAGCTAATTCAGAAGTTCAAAGTATCAATACAAGTTTCCAAAGTCAATACTGATTTAAAAGAGAAGAGTTTATAATACCCAAAGTAGTACGTTATTACGTACCTCAAAGAAGTTCGATTCATTTATTAATTCAGACTACGATTCAATATCTTGATCTGAACAGAACATAAGTGACAAATAAGAGCCCATTTGAATAAATTATGAATTTCTGAAATATTGGGAAAACTTATCGTGCCGGTCGTCCGAGAATTACGGACGTCCGGGAATTACGGATGTTATAGTTGGCTCTACTTCTTAGCTAATGAGTAGTCTCTAAGTCGGAAACCGCTTCCACATCTCATATGACATCTGTACCAACAAACTTCTCGGACACCAGTAAGGTAGGGGGGATATCATTTCCCAAAATTAAATGTAAATTTAAGATTTGGACTCTAAACCGGTCTTAAAATGCAAAACAAACATGGCCTTGGTAAAGTCCTCCAAAATGTATAATATAACCAAATTTGCACATGGGGTTGTAAGTTGTAACTTGTGTTAGGTGGTCTTTGTAACACGCTGTGCTAAAAAAACATGAGTAACCCATTTTTCCTTTATGTGCAGCTGCAGAGAATATTTAAAACCTTGAATGGGACCCACCACCACTGCATGGCACAAAGTCACAACCCCCTGCCACCCTATTTATACATTCCCACTAGCACGTCCATTCCATCCTGTATCTCTCTCTCTCTCTCTCTCACCCTCTCTCTAAACATTTACTATTGTGCCAACTTGAGTTACAATGGGAGGCCTCCAAGCTGACTTTCTTGACAATAACTCAGCCTTCTCACTCAACCCTCTAAACCCAGAAGAATTCCGAAAACAAGGCCACATGATTATAGATTTCTTAGCAGACTACTACCGAGACATCCAAAAATACCCAGTTCGAAGCCAAGTAGAACCCGGTTACTTACGCAAACTCCTACCCGAAACCGCCCCGTACAACCCCGAACCCCTCGAAACCATCCTCCGAGACGTTCAAACCGACATAATTCCCGGCATTACCCATTGGATGAGCCCCAACTACTTTGCTTACTTCCCCTCCAGCGGTAGCACTGCCGGCTTCCTCGGCGAGATGCTCAGCACCGGCTTAAACGTCGTAGGCTTCAACTGGATGTCCTCTCCGGCCGCAACCGAGCTGGAATCTATAATCATGGATTGGCTCGCCAAAATGCTCAAATTACCCAAATCCTTCCTTTTCTCCAACAAGGGTGGTGGCGTCTTACAAGGTACTACTTGTGAAGCCATCCTTTGCACTCTCTCGGCCGCACGCGATCGAAAATTGAACCTTATCGGGCGAGAGAATATTACCCGGCTCGTCGTGTATGGATCTGATCAGACACACTGTGCACTCCAGAAAGCCGCCCAGATTGCAGGAATCCACCCCGACAACTTCCGTGCGGTTCCGACGAAACTCTCGGATAATTTTGGTCTCTCGCCAGAATCCCTTCGCAGGACAATTATCAACGACGTCGAGTCCGGACTTATCCCACTTTTTCTATGTGCCACGGTGGGGACCACGTCATCGGCTGCCGTCGACCCAGTGGGCCCATTGTGTAATGTTGCAATCGAGTATGGGATGTGGGTCCACATCGACGCTGCTTACGCAGGCAGCGCTTGCATATGCCCTGAGTTCAGGCATTATATAGATGGTGTGGAGAAAGCTGACTCGTTTAGTCTAAATGCTCATAAGTGGTTCTTTACAAATTTGGATTGTTGTTGCCTTTGGGTGAAGGACCCTAGTTCACTTGTGAAGGCTCTTTCCACTAATCCGGAGTATTTGAAGAACAAAGCAACCGAATCTAACCAAGTTGTTGACTATAAAGACTGGCAAATTGCACTTAGTAAACGCTTTCGAGCCATGAAGTTATGGCTCGTTCTACGTTCCTATGGTGTGGTCAACCTACGTAGCTTCTTAAGGGCGCATGTGAAGATGGCTAAGCACTTTGAAGGACTTGTGTTAATGGACGAGAGGTTTGAGATAGCGGTCCCTAGGACCTTTGCCATGGTGTGCTTCCGGCTCAAGCCACCTCCGGTGATTGGTTCGGAGATCAAGTACGGGAAGGAATATGCCAATGAGTTAAATTGTAAGTTGCTAGAGGGGATGAATGCCTCGGGCAGGCTGTACATGACTCACGCCATAGTTGGAGGTGTTTACATGATCCGATTCGCCGTGGGGGCCACCCTTACAGAGGAATCCCATGTGAATTCAGCATGGACGCTCGTTCAAGAGCATGCGGATGCCCTACTAAGTGCGGACTATGGGTGCCGACTTTTTGAGAGAAGGGAGTTTCTCGTTGTTGAGCGTAGAAAGAAGGGAATTAAAGAACGAGCGAGAAGAAAGAAGAGATATTCATGATGTTGAGTCGATATTTGTTTCATAAAATATAGAAAAGTATGACTAGGTATAATTTGTTCAGTGTAATAAGTCGTAAATGCTTTTAAATTATAATAAAAATTTAAGAGGAATGATAAATTGAAGGGCGCCCTTGCAAAAACCATCCGCAAGGGTACCCTCATTGGTCTATCTCAATAAAGTGCATTTATTGTTCATTTAAGTTAGCATTTTCTGCACCATATTTGAACTTTAATCTATGACCTTACAATTGAACTTTGTTGAGATTGACCAATGGGGGCGCCCTTGAAGATAGTTTTTTGCAAGGGCCCCCTTCGTTTTTTGCTTTTAATTTTTTCTGGGGATGGGATAAGAAATCCATTCAATGTGGAGAATAAAATTTAAAAACATGTCTATATAATGTAAAGACTAAGTTTAGTATATTAACTTAATATATAGACTCCCGTCCATGACAGATTTCAAAAAAGAAGGAAGGCTACCCCTCATCCATTAGTCATATCCCTAATAAGGCATATAAAACGTAGTCAAAGATAAGTAGTAAAAAATGATATGATCACAAAACAACTTAAATTGATGATAATGTTGTTCTTTTAAAAATATTAACTTCTCTTAAGGATGTTATGGCAATTATTATCTAAAATATTACATTTTGGAGAATATGACATGATACTCTTTAAGGACTGATTAGCATTTATTTTGCAAATCAGGTGTCTAATATGCAAAAAATGGAATCAGCACTGAAAAAATGTTAAAAAGACATTGGCGTTTGATTGTGCCACCACAAGTTAAAAGAAACAAGAGCTCGATCCAAACGAAGAAAAGATACTTAATTTCTAAACACAGACAACCAAAAACATAAACGAAAAGGTTGAGACAACACTGGTGTGATCAGATCCGTCAATCCAAACAGCGACTGCAAATCAGACAAAATACCCTCGAGAATACCTTGTTTGGACGATCATAGGCTCTCGATCTACCAAATTTTGTTTAGGGTTCAGCCAAAACTTCAAAAGGATAAACTGTTGATTTTGTATTCCTTTATCTGATCCAGGGGATGTCCATTCCTGATGGGAAGAAGTTCATGTGGCCTCTCATGAAATTCTACAAGATCAACGGTCTTGATCTACATAAATGTCCAGTGACCCAAAAATTTTATTTTAGCGTTTGCCGTGACACTTTGACAGTGGACTTCTGCCCAGTCGATCTCACTCACACAAGAAAGAGTGCAACTCGGGTAGGGTTCAACCCGAAAAAAGTTGGGTAGGGTTGGGTTAGGATTGAGTTTTCCCAACCCGGGTTGAGTTCGGGTCAGGTTGTGGGTTTGGGCAATCAACCCGAGTGAAACCCGACATTTTTTATGAGTATTTTTTCTAAGCGTAAAAACTCGGCTCAGGTTTGAGTTGGAAAAAGGGTTCCTCGGGAAACCGACCCAACCCGACCCAAGTTGCACCCCTAAAGTCTCCCTCGAATATATTAACTTATTAAGAGGATGTTATATCAAGTCTACTAATATTGGCACTACTATGTTTGAATAATTTCACAAACTTGGCTTGTTTTCCCTTTTTAATTTGCTTATGAGAGCTTTTTGGGAACTGTAATACAATTTGATTGCTGTTTAAATAATAAAAGACAAGATAACTTAGTACAATTATCAAAACACGGTAGTGCCAATATCATTAGCCTGTATCAAACAGAATGGGTTCGAAGTTGCCAAATAAAAAAAGAAAGAGGGTGCAAATATCAAATTCCAGCCACAAGGCAGGCTCTTCGGCAATGATGCTTATCTGTGTAAACGGAGGAATACGAGGGTCGGAATCTTTTATATTTTTTCAGACAAAGCTGAACTTTTCGGGACAGTCCGGAGGGCAATAATTCATGTGACACTTTTGCTTTATGAATCCAACAATTAAGCAATAATCCAGCTGTCATTACATTTGAAAAGGATACACGCAGCCATTTTTATTAACTCACCCACTAAGGGGGTAAAATCCACATGTTGTGCTTTACCGACGAAAATACAAAAATAATAATTAAATAATATTAATCATCATGTTACTATTCAGTTTTTACTATTCATTTATTTATACCTTTACTATTCATATATTTTCGTAAAAGCATTTAAGAGAATAGTTGAAAAAGTTGACGAAAGTTGTCGTTCCCTATTCAGTGTCACTACTGTCACTATTCAAAAACTATTCACTCCAGCTTTTCCTATAAATAGAGAAAGAGAAGAAGAAGAAAAACAGAAAGAGAGAGAGGGAGAAAAGAAAGACTTCTTCTTCAGTGAATAGTGATGTGAATGAATAGTGACCTTTGAACCAAGGTTTAAAATTTCGGTTTCGGTACCGGTTTTAGACCGTGGAATTTCAAATTTTCGACCAAAATTTTGATCGAAATCTGGTACATAACCCGAAACCAATATTTTATTTAATATTAAATTTCGGTCGAAATTTCGGTAAAATATTAAATTAATATATAAAAAAACAGTTTTTTTTTTGTCAAATTTCGGTTTTCCGAAATTTCAGCCGAAATAAATGACCGTTTCAGTTTTGGTCAATTTCGGTGTCGGTCTCCACCGAAATCCGAAATTATTTCGGAATTTCGGAATTTTTCCGAAATTTGACCCAAAAAATCTGTTTTTTTAATATTAATTTAATATTTCACCGAAATTTAATATTGAATAATATATTAGTTTTGGGTTTTGTACCAGATTTCGACCGAAATTTTGAAATTTCAGGGTCCGAAACCCGGTACCAAAACCGAAATTTTAAACCTTGCCTTTGAATAATGACTGAATAGTGACACTGAATAGGGAACACCAACTTTCGTCAACTTTTTCAACTACTCTCTTAAATGCTTTTACGAAAATATATGAATAGTAAAGGTATAAATAAATGAATAGTAAAAGCTGCTTGAATAGTAACAGGATGATTAATATTATTTAATTATTATTTTCGTCGGTAAAGCGCAACTACTCATTAATGATGGTGGTAGTGGAGTTCACTCGCTTAGTCGGTGAGTTAATGAAAACGGTTGCGGTGTGTCCTTCTTGCAGTAGTTCCCACTAGTGATCGGTCCCGCTGGTGGTGGGACCCGCTTGTGGTGGGTCCCACTAGTAGTAGGACCCGCTTGTGGTGGTTCCCACTGATAGTAGGACACGCTTGTGGTGGGGCCCGCTGGTGAATAGTACTTGTTGGGTCATACTGTGAATAGTAAATATAAATAGTGTCAATGCCAAGGTTTAAAATTTTGGTTTCGGTACTGGTTTCGGACCTTGAAATTTCAAATTTTCGACCGAAATTCCAACCGAAATAAATGGCCGTTTCGATTTTTACCCATTTCGGTGTCGGTTTGGATTTCGGTCGAAATTTAAAACCATGGTCAATGCATAGTAATTTTGAATAGTGACTATTGTGAATAATAAATATGAATAGTGATGTGCATAGTAATTTTGAACAGTGACTATTGGTAATATTCGATATATGTAAGTATATCTACTCTTTTTTTTGACATCTGGGGTGGTGGCTTAGTGGTAGGAAGTCGTTCAATCTACGCTTGGCGTCGGGTTCGAATCGCGTAAGCCCCATTATGCCAGATGTTCTCATACCCTATTAACTCGGAAAAAATGAGTAATGGCCGATGATTACCCACCTATGAGGCCATTTTTTGAAAAAGTTGACGAAAGTTGTTGTTCCCTATTCAGTGTCACTATTCAATCACTATTCACTCCAGCTTTCTCTATAAATAGAGGAAGAGAAGAAGAAGAAAAACAGAAAGAAAGAAAGAGAGAAAAGAGAAAGAGAGAAAAGAAAGAGTGTTAAGGAAAAATAGAGAGAGCGAGGAAAAGAGAAAGAGATAGAGAAGGAGAAAGAAAAAGACTTGGGAAAACCACTTTTTCTGTTCATCACCACTAAAGTAAGTCTTTAATATGCATCCTAATAGATAATTTTAAATTTATTTATCATGGGTATTCTGATATGGGTAGGTTATACCACCTATGTTAGATTTTGTTTTCAAAATATTTGAACGATGAACTGCTAGCATAGTAGCCGTAAAATAAACTTTAATTAAGAAAGGTGAATTGCTAAGCATAGTAGCCATGAAATAAACTTTAATTAAGGAAAGGTGAACTGCTGAGCATAGTAGCCAAGAAATAAACTAAAGAATGGTGAACTGCTGAGCATAGTAACCATCAAATAAATTGGACAGAAATGACACTACCTTGAAGCATAAATTGGACAAAAAAAGACATTATCTGGACAACAAGGACACTGTTTTGAGTTTTGAGATTATAATATATTAAAATTAGAATATATTTTTACAGGTTATTTGCAGCTCAATCCACTCTAAGGTGTAAGCTCGAAAAACTGGTGACCGGAGAATTTTTAGGTAGGGGTTTCCTTTCCTTTGATTCATTTTTGCTATATTTGATGTAAGAGTTCCCTATCTTCTGATTCCCTTTTTATGTAAGGGTTTCCTATCTTTTGATTCTCTTTTTGCTAAACTTGACGTAAGGGTTTTCTTCCCTTGATTCTCTTTTACTATACTGAATGAAAGTATTTTCTATTCTTTGATTCTCTTTATACGCAATTGCCATAAGAGTTTCTATCCTTCTAAGATCCACAACTGATGAGAATCCAAGGGGGATCCTTTTTTTTCAGACCACATTCCTTTCAGATAAATGATTTTACTGATAAAGCTATAATTCTATTGGTATCCTCGAAACTTGTTTCCTTGAGATATGTTTAGGGTTTATCTTCTAATGCCATAATTCTGAATATGGACTGAGTTATGATATGATGACGGGTGGACGCACTATAGTCCTCCATGTGCACATGGGTAATGACGACTTTAGAGAGTGTAAATCTAGAGGATTATGAGCCGAGGTATGACTATGAATGGGCCGAAATATGGCTATGAATGAAAGCATCTATGCTTAATGAAGTCCATATATATTTCTTGATATCATATTCCCATATATATATATATATATATATTTCTTGATATCATGTTCTGTAAGTTTTCTCTATACGTTTGGAAAGTATGTTGTGCTTATTCTTTCTTTCCATGTTTATAATGTAAGATGTTTTATCTGCAAAATATCATGTTCTTATGAGCTTGACAATTCTTCATCACATACTGTTTATACCCTACTGGGCTATTTAGGCTCACTCTTTTTCCTTGTTTTATTGTTCCAACCCCCAGGTGGAGTAAAGATGAAAGATGAGGAATGCTAGAGTTGAATCCAGAACTGTTCCAAAGGACAAATATGTTTTAAATATGTCTTGAATTAAGATGTAATAAGTTAGACCTAATTTCTGTAAACCCTCTAAACATAGTTGTTGTATTTGAGATCTTGGGAATAATGAAAGTCTTTAAGAAAGATGATGTAGCACAGATGGTTGCTCAACCATCGCTATTGGAGAAAATCAAGGCAACTCAAGTCGACGATCCTGACTTACGAGGGAAGATCGAAGCAGTTCGGAAAGGTAAACTTTCCGAATTCATTGTTGATAAAGATGACATCTTAAGATTCAACAGAAGACTGTGTGTGTCATCTGATCCAGAATTAAGAAGGGGGTTTCTGACTGAGGCACATAATTCGGCATTCTCCATACACCCAGGGAGTACGAAGATGTATCGAGATCTTCGAACCCATTATTGGTGGAATAATACGAAGAGAGACATTGCTGAGTTCGGGTCTAAATGCTTGGTTTGCCAACAAGTTAAAGCAGAACGACAGCTACCAAAGGGAGTCTTACAACCACTAGAGGTGCCTATGTGGAAGTGAGATATGATAGAAATGGATTTCGTTACGGGACTACCGAGGACTACGAAAGGAAATGACGCAATATGGGTCATCATTGATCGACTGACGAAGGTACCTCATTTTACCCCAATATGAGAAATTTTTTCCTTATATTAGTTGTCAAAGCTCTATATCAAAGAAGTAGTCAGGTTACACGGCGTACTGGCATCCATTGTGTCTGATCGTGACCTGCGTTTCACATCTAATTTTTGGAGGAGTATACAAAAGCATTGGGGGACAAAGTTGAACTTCAGCACTGCCTTTCATCCTCAAACAGATGGGCAATCCGAACGGACAATTCAGACACTGGAGGATATGCTTAGAGCTTGCATGATAAACTTCCAAAGTAATTGGGACCAACACTTACCATTGGTTGAATTTTCTTATAATAACAGTTATCACTTTAGTATACAGATTGCACCATATGAAGTTCTTTATGGTAAGAGGTGTAGAACACCAACGTGTTGGGATGAGGTCGAAGAAAGGAAACTTCTAGGCCCAGAGTTAGTACAAGATGAATAGTGATGTGCATAGTAATTTTGAACATTGACTATTGGTAATATTCAATATATGTAAGTATATCTACTCTTTTTTTTGTTGACATCTAGGGCGATGGCTTAGTGGTAGAAAGCCGTTCAATCTACGCTCAGCGTCGGGTTCGAATCGCGTAAGCCCCATTATGCTAGATGTCCTCATGCCCGATTAACTCGGGGGAAAATGAGTAATGGCCGATGATTACACACCTATGAGGCCATTTTCATTTATTATATATATATATTTATATATTATTTTTTACCGGTTATTACATTTGACCCGACCCGTACGGGTCCGGGTCAAAATGACCCAGAAAAAATTACGCGTCACGAATCTAGGACCCGCACCCGGCCCGTACCGTACGGGCCAACCCACGGGTCACCCGTGTTTTTAGTAAATTTTTGTTTTTTCTGTTTTTGCTTTGTTTTTATAGGTATTTGCTATCCACCTTCTCCAAAGACTACTTCTCGCTCATTCATTGCAATTGTATGTGTTGAGAGATTTGTCTTATTATACGTGGTGAAAACTGCACGGAAATACTAAATCTAGAAAAGTGGCTAGCAATAATAAGTACCGGAAGAAGCTAGCAACAATAATCATAAGGCACTAAAGTTTTGGAGGAAAATTAAGAAAAAAGTGTTGTAAAGTAGAAACAATATGGAAAAAGTACCGAAAAGGGTACCTTTATATGACAATTACGAAAAAAACTACAAAGAAGAGGTTTAAAAATATGACAACTACGGAAAAACTACTTTGTTTCACTTCTATGGGCACCCGGTGGACCCGCCCAGTTTTGACGGGCCAGGTTGACCTGTGGGTCAACTTAGAAACGGGTCACAAAATGTTGACCTAGATCTGGAAATTATGTTTGGGCCGGGTCGGCCCGCGGGTCCGGGTCAATTCTTGCCAGGTCTATTGCTAAGGCAATGTCACCTAAATTAATCTATCTCTCTCTTAAAAAACACTGCAGGCCTGCTTCATTGGATGATCCAAGCTGTTCATTTGTTGGGCCACAACATATATTGGTTGCATCACATAAATCATCTCCATAGGATGATCCTAGCCCTCCAATCTATAATGAGATTGCCCGATAGATTGGAGTGTCAATCTCCTATGGAGATGATTTACACAGTGTAGAACATGAGGTGTAAATAGTGAGCCCCGCTACATCGAAATATGAGGTGTAAATGGTGGGCTCCACCTTATGCACCGGTTAGGGGGAGATGGTGGCCCCCTATCAAACATGAAGTGCAAAATGGTGGGCCCGAACATGCTATAACAACCATTTTTGCCCCCCCTTAAGCTGACTCCTGGCTCCGCCCCTGGTCTATTTGCTTTTGCGTGGAACCCCAACAATCTCCCCCTCCACGCGGAACCAACATGAATGATATACTACACCGGGATTACCGAGATCTTCCCTGAGGGATATTCCGCCCTCTGAGGCAAACTAGGGTTACAATGCCTTGAACTCCAATACCATTTGTAGGGAATTCAACTGGTAGAACTCACCCCTAAGGCCCTAAAAGCTAGCCAATAGAAGGAGGATGCCCATTCCCTTATAACCCATCCACATCCACCCGTTATTTTCCAATGTTGGACTATTTGCTCTTCAGTGGAACCCCAAGAGTGAGAAACTTGGGAGGCCGGGAACGAGGAGAGTAAGAAGGTTCCTAAAAAACAGGGAATGAAAAGTGAACTGCGAAAAACAGGGATAGCTCCTTGAAATTTTGGGGGAAAGCTATTTAGCGGCACATTTGCAGTTGACATCAGCCATGCTCACTTTCTAGCATATTCCTTCTTATTCATTTTAATTCATTGGAAGTGGCTGTTCTCTCCCGTAAAAGTGAGCCGCGAAATGGCTTCCTACAAACTTGCCTAGCAAATTCCATTTTAAACAGGTAATAATTTTTTCGGGATTTTCTAGGGACCATGCAGAAGGCATTTCACGTGCTGGCTGTTGCATTAAAGAGCAGCCACCTCACGAATAAAACAAAATCTGTTGAAAAGTGAGCATATGTGGCTACTCTCTCATGCAACAGCGGGCCCACGAAATGTCTTCTGGGATGGTCCTTAGCAAATCCCTATTTTTCACTGTTTAAATTGGGTTTTGCTAGGCAATTTTAGGGAAAGCCATTTCGCAGCTGGCTATGGCATGGGAGAACAGCCACCCTTGATGAATTAAACGAAATAGACAAAATCTGCCAAAAAGTCATCCTATGTGGCTGTTCTCACATGCAAAAGCCAACCACGAAATGGCTTTCTGCAAAATTGGCTAGCAAATCCCAATTAATATTTATGGTATTACCCTGCTCTCTCCATTTCCAGCAACCCAACTCCCCACCTTGTCCGTAGGGGTGCAAGCTGTGGGTTGATTCCAGTTCAACTTTTAGCAATATTTCAACCTAAGTTGCACCCCTACCTGTCCGCCTATTCCGCACAGTCGGGAATAGAACCATAAAGTCTCCAGCGTGCCCCACCACCCCTCTACCTCAAACCCCTCACCACCCTATTTATACCTCTCCCCACTCCTCCATTACGGCCACGAACATCTCTCTCTCTCTCTCTCTCTCTCTCTCTCTCTCTCTCTCTCTCTCTCCAAAAACCACCTCCTTCTTCTCCTTTTGCTCGCCAAACCATCTACATTGTCGAAAAACCACCAACTTGAATTCTAATGGGAAGACTTGAATCCGACTTTCTCAACAATAACTCAAGCTCCTCACTCAACCCCCTAGATCCCGAACAATTCAGAAAACAAGGCCACATGATTATCGATTTCTTAGCAGACTACTACCGAGACATCCAAAAAACCCAGTTCAAAGCCAAGTAGAACCCGGTTACTTACGCAAACTCCTACCCGAAACCGCCCCTTACAACCCCGAACACCTCGAAACCATCCTTCAAGACGTTCAAACAGACATAATTCCGGGCATTACCCATTGGATGAGCCCAAACTACTTTGCTTACTTCCCCTCCAGCGGTAGCACCGCTGGCTTCCTCGGCGAGATGCTCAGCACTGGCTTCAACGTCGTCAGCTTCAACTGGATGTCTTCTCCCGCCGCCACCTAGCTCAAATCCATAATCATGGATTGGCTCGCCAAAATGCTCAAACTACCCAAACCCTTCCTTTTCTCTCACAGTGGTGGTGGTGTTTTACAAGGCCCTACATGTGAAGCCATCCTTTGTACTCTCTCCGCCGCACGTGACCGGAAATTAAACCTTATCGGGCGAGAGAATATCGGCCGGCTCGTCGTGTACGGCTCCGATCAGACTCATTCTGCACTCCAGAAAGCCGCCCAGATTGCCGGAATCCACCCCAATAACTTCCGTGCGGTTCCGACCAAACGCTCGGATAATTTCACTCTCTCGCCGGAAACCCTTCGTACGGCAATTGACAATGACGTGGAGGCCGGACTTATTCCACTATTTCTGTGTGCCACGGTGGGGACCACGTCGTCAACCGCGGTAGACCCCGTGGGCCCATTGTGCGACGTGGCAATCGAATATGGGATGTGGGTCCACGTGGACGCAGCGTATGCGGGCAGTGCTTGTATTTGCCCGGAGTTCCGGCATTATATAGATGGCGTGGAGAAAGCTGACTCGTTTAGTCTAAATGCACATAAGTGGTTCTTTACAAACTAGGATTGTTGTTGTCTCTGGGTGAAGGACCCTATTGTCAAGGCTCTTTCAACCAACCCTGAGTTCTTGAAGAATAAAGCAACTGACTCTAGGCAAGTCATTGACTACAAAGACTGGCAAATTGCACTTAGTAGACGTTTTCGAGCTATGAAGTTGTGGCTCGTTTTACGTTCCTTTGGTGTGGCCAACCTATGTAGCTTCTTAAGGGCTCATGTGAAGATGGCTAAGCACTTTGAAGGACTTGTGTTGATGGATAAGAGGTTTGAGATAGTGGTCCCTAGGGCATTTGCCATGATGTGCTTCAGGCTCCGTCCACCTCAGGCGATCAGATTGGAAATAGTGTCAGGGGAGGAATATGCAAATGAACTAAATTGTAAGTTGCTAGAGGCAATGAATGCGTCCGGTAGGCTATACATGGCCCATGCCGTTGTGGGGGGTGTTTACATGATCCGATTCGCCGTGGGGGCGACACTTACGGAGGAATGCCATGTCAATTCGGCATGGAAGGTCATTCAAGAGCATGCGGACGCTCTTTTGAGTGGGTGGAATGGGTACCGATCCGAGATCCGATTGACGGAGAGTTTGGAGGCGACGGAGTTTGAACTTGTTGAGGGGAACTAAAAAGGGGAGAAGAAAAAAAAAAGAAATATTCATGATTATGTGTAGCTATTTTGTTTCTTGAAATTTGGATATTATGACTAGCTATGTTGAATTTGTTTTGTGTAATAAGTGGTTCTACTAAATGATTTTAAATTATGATGAATATTTAATGGGTTTTTTTTTTTAAATTAGGCATGCAATAAGAAATTATTGTTCTTTTCCCATGTAAAATACATACGACAAGAAAATTTCACATGGGATGCAAATACAATGCATTTAAACCCAAAGAAATTATTAAATTTATGGATTTTTATTGCATGTGAATTCGGCTTGGAAGTTCGTTCTGGAGCATGCGGAGAGTTTGGAGGGGAGGAGTTTGAGCATTTCAAAGGGTAGAGAATAATTGAGCTAAAAAAGAGTGAAAAAAGAAGAAATATTCAATATATTGGGTTAACTATTTGTTTCTTGTAATTTGAAATTTTATAACGGTTTGAGCTTAAATCCTACCGAACGTTGAATGGGTCTCACGTCTCGCTTTCACTATATTTTATGGTTTGCCCATGCTCCCTCCACTCCCACCACCTCATCTCTCTCTCTCTCTCTCCAAAAATCACCTCAGCTCCTTTTTGTTCAAATAAGATGAGTTGCAAGTGTAGAGCTCAAGGAAGAAGAAACAGAAAACTTAAATTAAAATTTTTTCTACTTCTCTTTTCTCAACTTAAACCTCAAATGAAGGCAAACGAAACTCTCATAGACTTCACATAGACACATCTCATAACAATCTTTAATGAAAAACATCATTTCCATGTCTAGCAATATTTCCTAAACTTAGCTCATTTCGTAATAGACTCCGCATTCCCGCTAGACGTGGGTTCCCAATCAATTTTCATAACATAGTAATGAGAGAACACCAACATATTTGTAATTGCCCGTGGTCTAATAAATAATACTTGTACATAGCATGTAAATGACCCATTAACATACATTGATGGTGCATATTGTTAGTGCGTCTTGAATCGGGTGGTTAGGATCAATTGTGGTTCTTTTGAGGTGGTTTACTGGTTTGATGATAATGTTGTTCTTTTAAAAATATTAACTTGTCTTAAGGATGTTATGACAATTATTATCTAAAATATTACATTTTGGAGAATATGAAACTCTTAAGGACTGATTAGCATTTATTTAGCAAATCAGGTGTCTAATATGAAAAAAATGGAATCAGCACTGAAAAAATGTTAAAAAGACGTTGGCGTTTGATTGTGCCCATTACATGGTCAGATCTAGCTACCACAAGTTAAAAGAAATAAATGCTCAATCCAAACGAAGAAAAGATACTTAATTTCTAAACACAAACCACCAAAAACATAAACGGAAAGGTTGAGACAACACTGGTGTGATCAGATCCGTCAATCCAAACAGCGACTGCAAATCAGACAAAATACCCTCGAGAATACCTTGTTTGGACGATCATAGGCTCTCGATCTACCAAATTTTGTTTAGGGTTCAGCCAAATATTAAAAAGGATAAACAGTTGATTTTGTATTCCTTTATCTGACCGATGGGATGTCCATTCCTGATGGGAAGAAGTTCATGTGGGCCTCTCATGAAATTCTACAAGATCAACGGTCTTGATCTACATAAATGTCCAGTGACCCAAAAATTTTATTTTAGCGTTTGCCGTGACACTGTGACAGTGGACTTCTTCCCAGTCGATCTCACTCACACAAGAAAGAGTGCAACTCGGGTCGGGTTCAATCCGAAAAAAGTTGGGTAGGGTCAGGTTCGGGTTGAGTTCGGGTCGGGTTGAGGGTTTGGGCAACCAACCCGAGTGAAACCCGACATTTTTTTATGAAACTCAGGTTAGGTTTGGTTTGAAAAAAGGGTTCCTCGGGAAACCGACCCAAGTTGCCTCCCCCTAAAGTCTCCCTCGAATATATTAACTTATTAAGAGGATGTTTTATCAAGTTACTAATATTGGCACTACTATGTTTGAATAATTTCACAAACTTGGCTTGTTTTCCCTTTTTAATTGGCTTATGAGAGCTTTTTGGGAACTGTAATACAATTTGATTGCTGTTTAAATAATAAAAGACAAGATAACTTAGTACAATTATCAAAACACGGTAATGCCAGTATCATTAGCCTGTATCAAACAGAATGTATTTCTTATCTTATTTAATGATATCTGGTCTTGTTGGGGTGTGTCCCTCAAGTTGTTGGCTTTTGAGCCCCCTTAATTTTATTCCCTATCTTATTTAATGATTTCTGGTAGTTGTCTTGCCTAACCCCAGCTTACCCAATAAATAAATAAATAAACATAATGGGTGCGAAGTTGCCAATATAAAAACCAAGAGAGTGCAAATATCAAATTCCAGCCACAGGGCAGTCTCTTCGGCAATGATGCTTATCTGTGTAAACGCAGGAATAGGAGACTCGGAATCTTTTAGATTTTTTCAGACGAGCTAACTTTTCCGGAGAGTAGGAGGGCAATTATTCATGTGACACTTCAATCAATAATTCAGCTGTCATTACATTCAATAATTCAAACAAGGGAGATGATATTTTCACTAAATGCAGGCGCGGAGTGAAAATATCATCGCATAATAAGGGAGATGATTGAGATGACAATGCATAAAACAAAAGTGTTAGATGAATTATTGAATAAATAAAGCAAAATTCAACATATGCAGTTGTCACCACATTCAAAAGACAGGGTGCGAGATAGCTTCTGCGAAGGTGGCTATCAAATCCCTCTTATGCGACCTACATGGGACTATGACAGTCTATCTGTGGGAAATGCCAACCAATTGATGTTTTATTTTAATGTACAGGGGAAGCATGTGATGACCGAGATATAAAAAATGGAAATTATTGTGGCAACGGGATCCATGGGTAAATAAATAAATGACTTGATTCCTGAAAGAATATTTGTTAGAATCTTTTTGGGCGACTTGTGAGAGATATTCGAGAGTGAGAAACTTGGGAGGTCGAGGAGAGTATGAAGGCTCTTAGAAAACCAGGGAATCAAAAGTGAACTGCGAAAAACAGGGATAGCTCCTTGAAAATCTCGGGGAAAGCTATTTAGGGGCTAACATTTGAAGGTGACATCAGCCATGCTCACTTTTAACCGGGTAGAACTCACCGAGGATTTAAATTTCGACCGAAATCCAAAATTTCAATTTCAGGTTACCAAAACCGAAATCGGCAATACCTGAAAGAGTCGTTTATTTCAGCCAAAATTTCAAAATTTCCTCCTAAATTTAAGGGATTTCACCCAAAAAGTCTCGTTTGTTGGGTGATCCAAACCATTTATTTGAAAGGCCCTTACCTACAGAAGGTGTCAAAAAAAAAATCAGATCAATAGGATCATCCTAACCAATCAAAATGGAATTTCCCCACCACATTTTAATGGGTTAGGATGATCCTATGGTGCTGAATTTTTGTGGACACCCTATCTAGCTAAGGTCCTTTCAAATGAACGGTTTGGATCATTCAAAAAAATGTGGGCCCCACTGTTTTTAGCCAACCGAATAGATAAGCTTATCTACTCGACCGAGTACGCTCACTTTTCCCTTATTTAATATTAACCTGTATTTTTAGCCGAAATTTCGGTAGACATTTAGTACGAGTTAAAATCAAGGTTTTAAATTTCGTCCGAAATCCAAAATTGGCAAAACGCACCAAATTTCGGAATTTCGGCCCGAAATTTAGTCAATTTTGGCGAAATTTGAAAAAAAAATATTAATTTTTATTCTTTTCCCAAATTTCAGGAGAAATTACCTAAATTTCAGCCCAAAAAATCGACATTTCGTGTCTTTCCGAAGCATTAATTTGATTTCTTTGGATTTCAACAAAAATTTTGGTTTCGACAAGGACCGTAACTCATTCCCAAACCAAAATTTAAAACCATGGAACTCACCCCTAAAAGCTAGCCATTAGAAGGAGGGTGCCCATTCCTTATAACCCACCTACATCCACCTGAACTCACGAAACCCTGAAACTCACCCCTAAAAGCTAGCCATTAGAAGGAGGGTGCCCATTCCTTATAACCTATCCACATCCACCCGTTATTTTCCAATGTGGGTCTATTTCAAGGACGGGGCCAAGGGGGAAAGCTATTTAGCGGTTGCAGTTGACATCAGCCATGCTCACTTTCTAGCATATTCCTTCTTATTCATTTTAATTCGTTGGAAGTGGCTGTTCTCTCCTGTAAAAGTGAGCTGCGAAATGGCTTCCTACAAACTTGTCTAGCAAATTCCATTTTAAACTGGTAATAATTTTTTCGGGATTTTCTAGGGACCATGCAGAAGGCATTTCACGTGCTGGCTGTTGCATTAAAGAGCAGCCACCTCACGAATAAGACAAAATCTGTTGAAAAGTGAGCATATGTGGCTACTCTCTCATGCAACAGCGGGCCCACGAAATGTCTTCTGGCATGGTCCTTAGCAAGTCCCTATTTTTTTCACTATTTAAATTGGGTTTTGCTAGGTAATTTTAGGGAAAGCCATATGGCAGCTGGCTATGGCATGGGAGAACAGCCACCCTTGATGAATTAAACGAAATAGACAAAATCTGCCAAAAAGTCATCCTATGTGGCTGTTCTCACATGCAAAAAGCCAACCACGAAATGGCTTTCTGCAAAATTGGCTAGCAAATCCCAATTAATATTTATGGTATTACCCTGCTCTCTCCATTTCCAGCAACCCAACTCCCCACCTTGTCCGTACGGGTGCAAGCTGTGGGTTGATTCCAGTTCAATTTTTAGCAATATTTCAACCTAAGTTGCACCCCTACCTGTCCGCCTATTCCGCACAGTCGGGATCACGTTAATCCCAAGGAAACACTAATTTAATGATTGACCTAAATATATAATTGAGGACTGCTATTCTCAATTTATGAAATAGAACCATAAAGTCTCCAGCGTGCCCCACTTCCCATCTACCTCAAACCCCTCACCACCCTATTTATACCTCTCCCCACTCCTCCATTACGGCCAAGAACATCTCTCTCTCTCTCTCTCTCTCTCTCTCTCTCTCTCTCTCTCTCTCTCTCCAAAAACCACCTCCTTCTTCTCCTTTTGCTCGCCAAACCACCTACATTGTCGAAAAACCACCAACTTGAATTCTAATGGGAAGCCTTGAATCCGACTTTCTCAACAATAACTCAAGCTCCTCACTCAACCCCCTAGATCCCGAACAATTCAGAAAACAAGGCCACATGATTATCGATTTCTTAGCAGACTATTACCGAGACATCCAAAATTACCCAGTTCGAAGCCAAGTAGAACCCGGTTACTTACGCAAACTCCTACCCGAAACCGCCCCTTACAACCCTGAACCCCTCGAAACCATCCTCCAAGACGTTCAAACAGACATAATTCCCGGCATTACCCATTGGATGAGCCCAAACTACTTTGCTTACTTTCCCTCCAGCGGTAGCACCGCTGGCTTCCTCGGCGAGATGCTCAGCACCGGCTTCAACGTCGTCGGGTTCAACTGGATGTCTTCTCCTGCCGCCACCGAGCTCGAATCCATAATCATGGATTGGCTCGCCAAAATGCTCAAACTACCCAATCCCTTCCTTTTCTCTCACAGTGGTGGTGGTGTTTTACAAGGCACTACATGTGAAGCCATCCTTTGTACCCTCTCCGCCGCACGTGACCGGAAATTAAACCTTATTGGGCGAGAGAATATCGGCCGGCTCGTCGTGTACGGCTCTGATCAGACTCATTCTGCACTCCAGAAAGCCGCCCAGATTGCCGGAATCCACCCCAATAACTTCCGTGCGGTTCCGACCAAACGCTCGGATAATTTCACTCTCTCGCCGAAAACCCTTCGTACCGCAATTGACAATGACGTGGAGGCCGGACTTATTCCACTATTTCTATGTGCCACGGTGGGGACCACGTCGTCAACGGCGGTAGACCCGGTGGGCCCATTGTGCGACGTGGCAATCGAATATGGGATGTGGGTCCATGTGGACGCAGCGTATGCGGGCAGTGCTTGTATTTGCCCGGAGTTCCGGCATTATATAGATGGCGTGGAGAAAGCTGACTCGTTTAGTCTAAATGCACATAAGTGGTTCTTTACAAACTTGGATTGCTGTTGTCTTTGGGTGAAGGACCCTAGTTCACTTGTCAAGGCTCTTTCAACCAACCCTGAGTTCTTGAAGAATAAAGCAACTGACTCTAGGCAAGTCATTGACTACAAAGACTGGCAAATTGCACTTAGTAGACGTTTTCGAGCTATGAAGTTGTGGCTCGTTTTACGTTCCTATGGTGTGGCCAACCTATGTAGCTTCTTAAGGGCTCATGTGAAGATGGCTAAGCACTTTGAAGGACTTGTGTTGATGGATAAGAGGTTTGAGATAGTAGTCCCAAGGACATTTGCCATGGTGTGCTTCCGGCTCCGTCCACCTCAGGCGATCGGATCGGAAATCATTTCAGGGGAGGAATATGAAAATGAACTAAATTGTAAGTTGCTAGAGGCAATGAATGCGTCCGGTAGGCTATACATGACCCATGCCGTTGTGGGGGGTGTTTACATGATCCGATTCGCCGTGGGGGCGACACTTACGGAGGAATGCCATGTCAATTCGGCATGGAAGGTCATTCAAGAGCATGCGGACGCTCTTTTGAGTGGGTGGAATGGGTGCAAATCCGAGATCCCATTGACGGAGAGTTTGGAGGCGACGGAGTTTGAACTTGTTGAGGAGAACTAAAAAGGCGAGAAGAAAAAAAAAGAAATATTCATGATTATGGGTAGCTATTTTATTTCTTGAAATTTGGATATTATGACTAAGCTATGTTGAATTTGTTTTGTGTAATTTATTTATTTTGAATTTGTTTTGTGTAATAAGTGGTTCTACTAAATGATTTTAAATTATTATGAATATTTAATTGTTTTTTTTTTAATTTGGCATGCAATAAGAAATTTAGTAATGGTAAATTATGTGCCATCTGAGATCACTCTTACGATCTTCTTTTAGATGAATGTCTCTAGATAATAATGTAAAGAATAAGATTCAAAAGCATGTCTCTATATAATCCACAAGACTGAAATGTCCTTCGCTCAACGACTCTCTTCATCATAGCGGGTCCCACCTTCGATTGATCCAAACTTTTTATCTAGGCGTTCTCACTTTGGACCCCTCATCCATCCAACCGTAATGAGTAATGAAATGATATTAGCACAACCATATTTTGATATTTTGCACTAACCCATCATCTTTTTAGTATTTAAAGAGCTTTTGAAAGGTTATTACATTTTTTTTCTTTTCTTTTGCCTCAGCTTACTTGCTAAAAAAAGCACGTTTGACAACCCTTCATGACGTCTTGATTTGGATTTGATGGAAATCTCCAAGAGTTCGTAATTCCTCAAGTTAGTGTTATTTTTCGGATTTATAAATTCCTTTTGAAACTAGTTATTTATAAATCTAAAACGGGGCATCAGGTTCGTCGAGACTTTCTCTCCAAGTCGAAAAAAAACCCTAGCTCCTCCAAGTCGACAAACCCTAGCTCCCTCTCCCCCTTCATCTTCCTCATCCAGAAAACCCTAGCTCCTCTCTCTCTCTGGAAGAAAAAGATTAATCCACAAATACCTAGCTCAACAAAACAGGTTCGATTTGTTTTTTCTCTCTTTCTTTCATCATTTTCAGATTTATGTTTTTAGTTTTTGGTCTCTTCGTGCTCTCTCTCTCTCTCTCTCTCTCTCTCTCTCTCTCTCTCTCTCTCTCTCAGCTGTGAGATATCATCAGAAATCTCTTCCGTTTTGGTCTTTTCTCGGTGACATTTTGGATCAGTGAGATTTTTTGGATCATAATTCATCTAAAAGAGGAGCGTAACTTGTGATATTTTTCCAAATCTTTGCCAATGCAAAACCTCGAATCATACCAATGGAAACCCCTAAATCTGCTATGTCTTTACTGATTTTTTTTATTTTTTTAATCTGTTTATTTTTTTTTTCAAGCTAAAATTACTATGACTTAGGGTTTTTAATCTATTTTTAAAAAAAAAAACTTTGCTGTTACCTGTGTTTTTCTTTTTTCATGCTTTGTTTTGTAAAGCATATTTGCATCGATTTAGGGTTTTTAATCTGTGTTATTTTTTCAATCGTTGCTGTTATCTGTGATTTTTTTTACATGGGATAGATATATTTTGTTATTTCCCATTAAATAGGACTTATTATTTTATTTTTCTCTGAGATTTAAAATTCAAATCCAAGGAGTAGCCAAACAAAAAGATTAAAAATTTTGGATTTGAAATTCAAATTCTCACAAGATCATCCAAACAAAGAATTTACAAATTTGGAAATTTTGGATTTCAAATTCACACATTTTTAAATCTGCGATCCAGATCCAAATCCAAAAATCAGGGGTATCCAAACGGGCCCTGATTAAATTTATGGATTTTTATTGCATGTGAATTCGGGTTGGAAGTTAGTTCAGGAGCATGCGGAGAGTTTGGAGGGGAGGAGTTTGAGCATTTCGAAGGGTAGAGAATAATTGAGCCAAAAAAGAGAGAAAAAAGAGTATTCAATATATTGGGTTAACTATTTGTTTCTTGTAATTTGAAAATTTATTACGGTTTGAGCTTAAATCCTACCGAACGTTGAATGGGTCTCACCTTGATGCACGTCTGAGGAGGTGACCTGTGGTCACGAGCAAACTGTCAGAGTTTAATGGATTTTATTTGGGAGATGATATTTTTCTCTTTTTATTTACTAATCTGATCAAACGTGCCATTTGAATTTTTTGAATCTTTCATTATAAAATCCTGGATTTTACAATCCTGAATAATAAAATCCAATTTAAGTAGTGACATATAAACTAGGGATTTGGTAGGGAATTAAACGAATAAGTCAAATTTTGCTAGAGAACAGCGACCTGATGATTTGACTGAACAACAAAATTTGCTGAAAAGTGAGCCTGTGGATTTTATCTCATGCAAAAGTCAGCCAATTGATTTGGGGATTTGCTGAGGTCCATCGCAGAAGGCTTTTCGCAGCTGGTCGCATGTGATGGGTCTGATAAACGGCATAGCCCTAATGTTTTATTATAAATTCTGGCAGCTAGATCCATGCCTAATTAAAGGAATGACATGACCTTAAGGCCATGTATTGGCAGTGCTCTAAAGTCTAAATGATATAAAAGGGTTAGAACCCATCAAATATATATATATATATATAAAAGGGTTAGAATCGCACACATGTGGATCTGTGGCCTCCGCATTTACTTAATTTTTAGAAGATTTCATCAACAACTATCTTAATTTACATAATTCATAGTTTTTAAGAGAAAAAACATATCTACCTAGCTATCTATCTAGGAATGCTAAATTGAAGTGGGTCACGTTAGATCCAGGTCAACCAAACCACATTTATAATGGCAGAGAAGAATACATAATTAAATGGGTCATACATGAGATTGGGGAACATGATCCGATTGGAGTGCCGAGTGGGTGCTTCTCTTTAGTCTTTACCAGGGCACCCAAGAGAAATTAAAAAAATCCTTTCTTGGCTCCCATTTTTCAAGAGAGAAGACTCGAGCCTCTATCTCTCTCTGTCTCTCTCTCTCTCTCCCAGTTGCCAACCCACGTCCTCCAATTATATTTAGGCTACTGATAATATTGGCACTACCATGTGTTTTAATAATTGTACAAGCTCGGCTTGTCTTTTCTATTTTAGTTGACTTCCAGTGGCTTTCGGTAACTGCAATCAGCTTTTACAGCTGTTTAAATAATAAAGTACAATATGAGTTAGTGCAATTATCAAAACATGGTAGTGCCAATATCAATAGCCCATAAAAATTATTTGAATAAAATAAAGACACTTATGCACGATCTATTTTCCATGAATAAAATAAAATACGCTCTTCATTCAATGTTACTTGTATTCATACACCAGCTGTATTCCTCCTCACCGTTGGAGGTTCTTCTTCATTTGTTACTCTCTTAGGTAGCATTCTCAGAGTCTTAGGGGGAGATCCAGTCATGGGTAAAACTAAGTTCCTTCTCTCCTTAGGAGGTCGTTCTTCATTTCATAGTAACAGCACATGATGCTTCATTTTAATCGAAAGAGATTTTAATAACTTACGAGTACCATTGATGAGTTTTGCATGTTTTTTCATTTTTTATGATAACTTTTTTCTTTCTTTCTTTCTTTGAGGAAGAGTACGTCTTTTTAACATTGTATCTCACGCACAGCTCATGGGCTTTGCATTAGTATTTCAACTGCTGGTTTAGTGTAATTCATGTTCTTTCAAAAGTTAGAGGCGTAGCACTTGCATGAACAGACGCTGTTAGGATAACTTGCACTTGGAGTAATATATTCTCTAGAAAAGTAATGTAAGTGAAAATTGTTTCTACAATTTTCTACTCCTTTTTTTAATAATAGAGAAGGATACCTTGAACCAAGTGGCCCCACCACCGATGGGTAGGTTTTAGTTGAATTTCAATTATAGTTCCCTTGGTAATCCGGGCCGTGCCGGCATTGGTGGAGTGGTTCGTGACTCTAATGGTGAAATTTTGATGTCTTTCTCGGGACCGATCGGTGTGTGATGCAAATGAAACGGAAGCTAGGGCCTTGCTTTGTGGATTAAGATAGTGGGCGGAGCATAGTTTGGGCCCTCTCATCGTTGAAGGGGACTCAACAAATGCTTTAGCATGGGCCTCTAATAAATGTAGAGGACCTTAGAAGCTTGAGGACATAATTGTTGAGACTAGGGATCTCGTGCGTTTAGAGGGGGGGATTTTATCCCGGGGGGGGGGGGGGGGGGGGGGGGGGAGATATCATTCCCCTTTTTTTACAAGTAAGTTGGGATTTGGCTAGGACCCCTACCAGTGGCAGTGTATTAATTTGAACAACTAGAAAAGAACATAAAGTTACAGCAGAAAGAAAGAGTTACAATCTCAGATATTCTTCCCCTTCTCAGACTGAGGAGAGAATTTGGCCGAAGTCCTGAGGGATACAATGGATGGGGATGCATTCTTCTTTGCGGGGCAATGTCTTTTGGAGAGAGAGGCAAAATACCACGTCATGGTATCTAATGACCACAGCTTATGTTTGCAAACTCCGGATTGCGGAAACTTCCAAGCGGTTTTCCAAGATCATCAGGTGGAATTCGTTCTCCTACACTGCCATGATCACTAGTTTCCTAGATAGATTTGAAAAATGGGAAGGATGATGTTGTTTGTTTGTTTTTGTGTGGCCAATAATCAAACATGGTGGTACGAATATGAAACCATTTTACCAAGGAAACAAAGCATACCTGAAAATGTTTCAGAAGAAATTCAATGTTCCTCACCACCTGGAAGAACCAAGAAATACAGCTAAAAGACACGTTACACACAATTCAATCCATAAACCAGTACAAAAACCAAAATAGCTGCATATATAAGATAAAAAAACCCACAGCTACAGACTCCACTACATCAGTAGAGATAAGAAGAAAGCTCCAAAGCAAATTATCAAACATCTCTTGTCAGATTCTTGGGTTGGAGACTACAATGAGCATAGAATACTGAAAATGCAAACATCAAACTGGTCTCCCCAACTTCAATCAAAGGATCCTGTTCTTGAAATTTGCGATCGGGCATCTTCAAACTGGTCGGCTTCCTCAAACTTATCATAACTCAAGTAAGAGGGTACATATGCTTCAAAAACAGTTTCCATATTTGGGATCTCCTTATTGTCCTCTCTCGCAATAATTTCTAGAGGAGTGAAGCAGAAGCCCGGGTAGAAATGCTTGTTACAGACATAAGCAAAAATGAAAGACATTATAATTATGGGAATTATAAAAGGAGCAAAGTAAAACTTCTTCACGCCGAAGTAGCCAAACATGGTTACTTGGTATAGGATCAAAGCTGCAAGGATCCGCACATGCATGTGAGGCCACATCCGCCCGTTGCTCTCATATGAAGGAACATAGACATTCAATGCCTGAATGAAAATAAAAGAATGAGAAAATTGGTATTATGTATTATGAGTTTGAATGATGAAATCTAAGATTACATAATGGTCCAACAAGAAGCTGTATGGGTATCCAAAGAATGTTTTCCCCAGGAATTTTTTTGAAATAGATATTTTCCCTAGGATTCATTATTTTATTTATTTATTTGAAATAGGATTATTGGACAGCGAAGACTTTATCGCATTATGAATTTCACTTCCACACTAGATCACCTCTTTCTCGCTCTGTGTGTGTATGTATATACATAACTCGCGAGCCGCTTCATAGTGTATGTACATCACACAAATGCTTCTATTGATTACTCTTTGATCCAACTCAAAATAGTCATTCTAAGGGGTATTTTATAGGTTTATCTTGGGAGTAGGTTAGAAAGGTCAGTTATACATGTACAGTAAGAGTTTTTCACTTACCTGATTCCGATTAACAACCCATCCGAGGCCGAAGTACACCATGCCAAAAGGAATGATCACAGGAGCTATTACCGAGTAGCAGAGGACAATTGTTACAATCAGCATGTCATTGGGAACTCTAGTGGCAAAACCAAAATTTCCAGGAGCCCAAGCTTCTTTCACCTCAGCTTCAGTTTTACAGAGATATTTTCTTTTTAGATGGTAAACAATTAGAGGAATCAATCTGGACAACTCGAGTCCATATCCAACAAAGAACCTGAGGCCAACTTATTACGTAAGAAACATAAAAGCAAGTAGTATGTAAATGAGTAAAAGATAATGGATCAATTAACAGGCAATGCAAGAAAATCATAGAGGCCTCTCTCCATGTATATAATACAAGAAATTTATAATAGTCCCTCTCTAGTAAAGTGAGATATAAACACAATAAAAAAATAGTCAATGGAAAAAGATATGCTGGAATCAATTCTCTACAGTAAGGCAAAATTCATGCAGAAACATGAAGCAATTCTCTAAGGGAAATGATTGGATTAGATGGTTGAATTGATGATCAGAGGCTTGGAAGAGACATGTGACTGGTGAGAATGATGCTGTGGAGAGAACCAGATAGGACACTTAGAAGAAGAAAAAAGATAAAAGGGGTGCGAATTATCCAATAGGGGGTGCGAATATATCACTACCCTAAAAGAAAACAAGGTAAGAAGTTCTAGGGAGCTGATATCGCACTCCCTTCTCTGGTTTTAAGAAGTTTTAAATAATTTACCCAAAAAAAGGATAGAGAGGGTGCAAATATCAAAACAAAGAAGTGAACCAATTAGTCTAAGGGAAATATTAGCCTCAGTGTGATAGATAGTATGAGAATGACACAAAGTTGAATTATTTCAGAAAGTAAACATGTCTGTTGAAGTATAAATGATTAAATAACACGAACTCTAACAGCTTAAGCTTTTGGACTAATTGGTTGTTTCACATGTATCAGAGCTATTGCCTTAATGCCTTATGGCAGGCCCTGGGTTCAAAACCCAACAACTCCTTGATATTAAAAATCCCCGTATACAGCCAACCAAAAGAGGGTCCAT
Source organism: Tasmannia lanceolata (assembly GCF_043159265.1). NCBI lineage: Eukaryota > Viridiplantae > Streptophyta > Magnoliopsida > Canellales > Winteraceae > Tasmannia > Tasmannia lanceolata. The sequence continues at coordinate 60,903,244 of NW_027518692.1, read as the reverse complement.
ACATGAGGGGGAGTGTTGAAGTATAAATGATTAAATAACAACCAACTCTAACAGCTTAAGCTTTTGGACTAATTGGTTGATTCACAATGTCAACAAGCACAAATGGAAAAACAGAGATATTGAGCCTCTCAGTTTACATAACATAAGAGACCCAAAATTGAATTTATTTCAAAAGATAATCATGTTGATAGAAACAAGAGGGAAAATGAAAATCTTACTTCAGAGCGACGAATGTGAGAAAGAAGGTTGCATTTTGTGGCAAGTTATTCCCAAGAAGTGTAACAATCGTGTGTGGATGCCTCTCAATAGTCTTTAGAGAACTGAACAATGTCCCACCAATTGTTACTCCAATGAAGACATTGAATACAGTAAAATAGAAATATTTTCCCGATGTTGCTCTCTCTACATGGCTTTCTGAAGGGATACCCTCGGCCTTGGACAGAATCATAAGGAATGCTGGCAGCAAAGCCAGAAACACAGTTAGTGCAAGCTGAGGTAGAAAAGCTTCCAACACTGTCTTAATCTCTGGCTGGTCAACAATTGGCTTCAAGAATGGGAGAAGCTTTCTAAGGTTTGTCAGAGTAGTGAGTGCTGAGATAAATGCGATTGGGATCATGTAAAAGACAATAGCCAAAAAAACAATAGCGTACACAGTATACTGTCTTAATTGCCTCTCGTAGAACTTAATTGGAAGGTTTTTCCATATTAATTGACGAGGTTCGGGAGCTTCCATTACTGTCCAAGTATCGCTCATCTGAGCATGGAATGTCTGAGCAGCGGAGGTTGCAGCCACCTTGCTGTTGAAGAAGACTAAGGCAGAAGGTTTCTGTTTCTCTTTAATGGCGATCTTTTGTTCAGCTTCTAATTTTTGAACTAGTTCTTTTATCTTCTCATTGCAAAAATCGATAGTGTCAACTTTCTTGCCAATCAGACCAAGGAAGCCAGTTCTGTTTGTGGGTCTTGTTTTCGATTTTGCAAAATCGGCTTCTGCACGGGTAAGTTTCTGTCTGTACCCTTCCAACTCTTTCCAAATTTTATATGCCTGAAAATAAGAACTATAAAAAAAAAAAAGATATACATTGTATTGAAGTATAAATAATTAAATAACACCAAGTCTAACAGCTTAAGTTTTTGGAGTAATTTGTTGTTTCACATGGTACCAGAGCTATTGCCTCGTGGCAGGTCTGGGTTCAAAACCCAACAACTCCTTGATATTAAAAATCCATGTGTACAGCTAACCCAAAAGAGGGCGCCACATGTGCCACGTGTATGGCCAACCCAAAAAAAGAGGGGGGGATGTTGAAGCATAAATAATTAAATAACACCAACTCTAACAGCTTTAGCTTTTGGAGTAATTGGTTGTTTCACACATTGAACCATAAATAATTTGTGGAAGAACTACCCATTCTGACATACTATGTACACTGAATTCTAATCAACTGATCAGTGTGAACTCTGAACTGTAAAACAGAGGCAATTAGCAACGATGAAGTTACCTCTCTGTGCTCTGTAACCACCATTGATCTGTAGAATGTTTCTGAATGAAGTGCTCTGAAATATGAATCGACCTGTTCTTCTAGAGTTTGGCCTTTAGGGGCTGGAGGGATGTCCCTAACTAATATGGTAAATTGCTCAGGCTTCAGTTCTGGGGCCCCTAAAGCAGCAGCTCTCAGATTGGAAACATGAGTGTAGGATTTCCATAGTACGTAAAACGTAACAAAAGAAACCCAGTAGGTCGCTATCAGGAATGCCCACAGCCTGGGACTCTTCTCCTGAAACATTACATGAAGAGCAGATAAGCAAGCACATAAAGAAATGGGAAGAATTTAGAAAAATTCGCAAAATACCCAAAGTTTCTCTTTTGTGAATCTTATGAGGAAAAAATCTGAAGTATCTGTGACTTGGTCAAAGAAATGAAGTATCTTTTGAATGTTTGAATAGACTACAAAAGGGGTAAATTGCAGTTCATTGCTTTAATATGGTAAATTACACCTCAAAGGTGTGCAAAGAAGCTACTTTGTTCTTTGTGGGATTGCCAAAGAATCTTTTCATATGAATTTTATACTTTGAAAGAAATTCCCTGCTTACATAACATAATAGAGAAGGGGAGTATTCAATTTAGTTTCCTCAGTTTCTATGGAAGCTGATTTAGTCTATTATCTATAAAGTATTATTACTAATAAAAATCAATGCCTTCTTGCTTAGAGGAGGTCAGTGTAGTTAAAAAAGTAGGCAAGTGGAGTAGTTAAAAAGAAGAGTGGTCGATTTCTTAGTGTCTTTGTTACTAGAACTCCTTGGATTATTCCATGTGAAGTACACACTTCACTCGATTTCATTGGGATCCAGTGACTGATTTGTCGAGACTATTCCATAGTTGCTACCAACTTCCTAACATCGATCTGAGAGGACCAAAGAGATGGAAGTTGACTCTTCTCTTGCCTTTTTTCCTAGATAAGGTAAATGTGGTTTATCCGAGGACAGTTCAGATTAGAACAAAGGCTATGTGAGTCTTGGTATAATTTGGTCAACTCAGAGAGTTCTCTGTTTCTTTAAGAGAAAGAAAGGTTGGCCAAATAATGTGGACTACTTGGCTAACAAATTGAAAAGTGTAAAATCGATACGTGCTTGAAAACTTGCCGAGCTGACTCAATTCAATCAAGACTTGGGTGAGATAAGAGAGTAAACTGATAAGAGAGTAAACTGGTCTTTATAAAAAATATTAAATACTCAAAAAGTTTAAAAAGTTTTTATCATTATATATGCTAAGTGCTCAGAAACATTACGCCATTTCTGTTTCCTTAAAACTTGGAAGGACAAAATGTTTGTCCCTCAACAATGTTGTGCTTCTTGGCTAGTGAATATCAAAATTTAAAATTCGACAGGGTACTTGAAACAGATATATTTGAGGATTAACTTTCAACTGTATCTTCTTCATCAGAATTTTGATCAAAGACAAGTTAGTTACTCACTATTTAGCGTATATGGTTGCTATCGACGAGCTGAAACATGTTGAAAAACTCAATAGCCTGATGTAATGGAAAAAATAAACCTAGTTATGAGTTTTGGATCTTGAGAACCGATTGTGAGTGCAAATCTTGGACTCAAATTTATGTTTAATTTTAAGTACAATAATCAGTTTTGAAGTCAAAATCAAGGCATTGGGAATTTTCTTATATCCATTTATGGGTTTCTCTACAGGCTGAATTCTGGACATTAATCATAAAAAATCAGCTTTTTTGCTTTCCTCTCTGTAAAAAGGCCTGTTTCAGAAGTTCATAGCATGTTTTCTTAAGGGGAAAAAAAGAATGAGGACAGAAAAACAGAGATTAATTCATATGGCTTACTGAGACATTTCCCATTGCTAGCTTGTCAAGGTTGTTGAAGGTCCCATTGCTGCTGGTATCAGCTATTGATTTCTCGCTGACGTTAGTTCCAGCAACTGGAAGAAGAACTGGGAGCAACACTACGCTGGATAGTACCAATATCCACAATGCTGAAACATTGAAAAGAGAAAACACTGAAAATTGGTATCCATAATTCATACTAGAATTTCTGGTGCATGTTAGAAAAACCATATAGAAGAGAACTCAACTTGAGCCTGATTTTCAGCCTCCCGGTGATGTACTTATGCGTTGCTCCATGAAAGAATTTACGCATTGAGTTAATAACTATAAAGTTTTAAATATACATTAAAAAAAAAAAAACTCTCTAATGATCAGAAAACTGGTTTTTTTTTTTATGAGAAAAACTGAAAAAGAACAGAAGATCACAAATGGTCTTGGGTTAATTTTCATCAGGGAGGGGGTTGTAGTCATCTTTACAACTGTCCTAACACTACAAAACTCAAGAAACAACCAAACGTAACAAAAAATTTAGAAATTAAGGCAGACATCAGGAGTGCATTCAAACAAAATATGAATATAGAGCGACAATGAAACGAGATAATCAATATTCAGGAAAAAAAAAAAACTGAAATATCAAATCCTAAGAAGGTAGACTTCAAACTCTGAAAGAATATCTAATTCCATGATCTTAATTTTATATAACAAAATCATAAAATACTCAATTTAGTCTTTCCAAACAAACAAACAAAAACAAAAAAATCCATCGAACTTGCAACTATTCCGAGAAACATAATCTCTCCAAAAGAAAACACCCTTAATAGAGGAAGGAAATCAAAAGAAAACCCAAATTCTAAAAAAAAAAGAAAATCCTATATTCCTCTACAAAATTTAAAAACGGCTAATGATTACGGAATAAGCGTCTTTTGATAATTGCACTAACTCACATTGTCTTTTCTTTTTAAATGGACTTTCGAAAGATTTTCCGAAATTTTAATAAAAGCTAATTATATAATAAAGGACAAGACGAGTTAGTGCAATTATCAAAACATGATAGTGCTAATTTCAGTAGCCCCGAAACCCAGAATTCTTTAGAAAAGTGCAAAATACAGCAAAACAATTTAAAATTCTAGAAAAAACGGACGGAAAAAGTCAAAAAAAGAAGAAGAGAAAAACCTAAAACAATCACTATACAATCACAAAAAGAACTCTAAAAAGTCATAAGAAAGACAGCCCACCGATATTAGCACTGCTATATTTTGATAGTTGCACTAACTCACTTTGTCTTGTTCTATTTAACCAGCTGTCGAAGTTCCTAGTTATCACAATTCCCAAAAAAAAAAAAAAAAACTCTAAAACGCTTATGAAAAAGTAAAGACATGGTAGTGCCAATATCAGTAGCTAAAACATATTCAAATAGCAGCCCAGAACAAAAAAAAAAGAGCCCAAAAAACAAACATACCGGAGCTCGAGAATACAAAATAAACGGCTGTATCAACCCCGGCCATTGCAATGATGTCTTCTTCAGTTGATTTTAGAGCCTCTTCTATCCAAGCAAATGGGTTTCTCTTCCTCTTCCCCTCTAAGGGTTCCAGTCCCTTTAGAATTCTGTTGGGATAGTAAATCACGTCATTCGAAGGTATCCTCGAAAGCCACGTGAAAATGAATACGAGCACCACGAATATGATAAACGATGTTGTAAGAGATGTCACAAAGGCACTGAAATCCATTCTTAATTCTCTCTTTCTCACACAATCTCTGTGTCTTGTGTTTCTTCTCTTTCTAGTCCAAAGGACTGCTCTAAATCATGAAAACTAGCCGTTAGATGTATAACTGTTAGAATGAAAGGTAAGAAATAACCGTTAAAAATGAAATTTAATGGAGAAATGAGAAGAGAATGCCGGCAAAATTAGTGCTTGTAAAAATATAGGCCGGAAATAGAAACGGTTCGGTTTCATTTCATCTAAAGTCGAAATGACTATAATACCCAAATGACGGAATTACCCTTACTCATCCTTTTATTGTCGAGAGGATGTCAGGTGTGTCACACATATGGTGAACGTGTAAAATGATCGAGACCGTTCAAATTGTGTGCTCGGACAGGATTTACATTGCTCAGATGATCTATTTGTTGAATGCGTGAATTTTCACCAAATAAATGAAGGTATTGCCCAATTTTACAAAGAAAAGTTTGCATTTATAAGGTTTTCAATAAATGGGGTCTTTTTTATACGCGGATTTTAGAATCGACAACTAAAAACAATGTAAAAGAGGGTTCATGGTCAACATGTATGCTATCCTGACAGCATTTGTTGGATTTCAAGTGAAAAATTCAGTTTTTAAAAATCTCTCTTGAATCCTAAGATTTCTAAAACTTGAAAATATGGGAGGATTTGCTGCTCTCTTGCTGATGAAAAGAGGAGCAAGAAGTAAAAAACGAGTAAAAAACGACCGCCGGTCTGTTTCTTCTCTTATCTCTTAGCTACAATTTTGAAGAAATCCCGAATTCTAAAATACGCGTATACAAACGGCCCCTAACTATCTGTCTAAAATTATTCTTATTACTGAAACACTTGTCAATTTGTCATCTTCCCTTTCTAATCTTACACAGATTTGTTTACACTTGCAATTTGTGTTATGATTGCTAAGTGTACAATTCTTACACTTGTTACTCTTTAACTATAACTCCGAGGGCAACCTGAAATTTTGATAAAAAAGAGAGAAAAAAGTTCATCAATTGCCTTCAAGTTTTTTATGATAGTAAAAAAAGCCATGTTAGATGGAGATCCAATCTGTTATTGGGTTTGTTATTGATGTGATCACAGGGTAAGAAACTTATGCGAGGATAAAAATAGGGCAGTGATAAATCGACTCCCCATGTGTCTAGAGAGGTAGACGCATGGGGAGTCGATTTATCACTCCCCTAAAAATAAACCAAGGTTTGCTATGAGGATGGCTTTGGAGTAAGGTATACGATGAGAATGGTTGCCACCTCACCGACCAGATTGGTGACGTGGCAGATATCACTATCTCAAAGGATTGAGGGTACTTCGGTCATTTGAATGGACTGGGGTCCATTTATCATTTAAAACAAATTGCTTCTGTGGGTCCCACATTGCCACGTTGCTTTAATTTTGAAAACGTGGCAGACTTTTGTGCCTTGCCGAAAGTTTCCGGTTCGAATAGAAACGGCTAGAATCTCCGTTTTTGGCCTTTCGTCGGTTACTTGAGACTTTGAGAGACGAACATGTGGGACCCATCTAAGTGACATCATCTGATCCCGATCGCTCATCTGGATATGGCAACGCCTGAAAATCGCAGTCATGGATTGGATGACTTGAATATGGACCGTTCTTTAATTTATTTTGGCACTTGAGCTATGATGGGATTGCAAGAAAAACATTTTCTAAAGAAATTTTTTGCTTTCCATATCATTACATCAATGGCCATATCACCATAGATTAGCGACGTTTGCAGCGTAGTGGTGGTAGGAAGTGCAAGCTACCAAAATTTTGAATCTTAACCTCTACCGACATGGAGATTGTTTCACCTCCAACGATCTTAAGTGCCTTGCTGAGGAATCAGCCTTTCACTTTTTGCCAAGGGCTGGGATTAAAAAAGATTTTGGGCCATGCACTTAGTCATCATCAAAAGGTGAATCAACCTGCTCCTACTAATATTATTAAGCGAAGACTACGTAGAAAGTTGCTAGTTTGGTGTTCAATGTAGTCAACATGAGAAATAGCAGTGAAGTGGCCTCCTCGTAGAGTCGTGGTAAGTAGTGTTTTGTTATCAATTGTAGTTTCTTGGTGTGGAGTTTCATTACCAAAATAAGGGAATGATAGGGATGGCATTATCAATATAAAGAGAGAGAAGAGAAAATGAGAGAAAGAAAGCTAAATCGCAAGACTCCACTAGCAAAAAAACTATGTTCTTCAAGTTGTTTGGAGGGTGACAAAAATCATACCACATGGGCATACAGAGGGAGAGACGAGGCAAGTAATCTCATAGTAGTTTGAGTCAACATGCAACCAAACATTACTGACGTGACACCCCAAAACACCATGAAACTCCAAAAAGTTGTGCAGCCAAACTGATCCTAAGCGGATAATTTCAGACTGTTGATCGATCAAGCTTGCTTATGATTCCACCAAGAAGAGCTAAACCGTAGATTTTTGCAATCCATTATTTTGCAATTTCTCACATACATACACTAATGCCTTTTTTCCATGATGTTTGATCAAAGGTCTAGAATCATCCGATGAAGGGCTGGACCAAGGGATATACGTTGGACTTATGATGGTGAATGATGTTCCATGGACCTGATCACCGTACACATGACAGCAGGTCCATGCCATATTGTGATTGTTTTCCAAAAGTTTTTCTCTAATGCTAATCAACAAAAAAAACTTTCGATAAATTGCTCTCTCTCTCTCTCTCTCTCTCTCTCTCTCTCTCTCTCTCTCTATAGGACGTAGTAGAAAAAGTAAACCACGAACAAGGACGTAGGACACTGATAGAGGGTCTGATTCGAAATGAATTGTGACCAAGGCTTAAAAAATAAATCCAAAAGTAATAATCCTAAAAGGATGGATAAGGGGATCCGAACGAATTGTGACTGAGTTAGGGTAATCCAATCAGAACTGAATCTTATCAACAAGGTTTTGATAAGGGTCGGCAGCTTTCTGCTAAGATTTTAGCTTAAAATAGCACCTGCCATGCAACTGAAATAAAGCAATGATATAAGGCTTGTGGTATTATTCAGAGAGAGAGAGAGAGAGGGGTGGAAATATCATTTGCCATATATAAAAACAAGGGATTAGCTAGGGACCATCGCATGAGGCATTTCGTGGGCCCGCTGTTGCATGAGAGAGCAGCCACATAAGCTCACTTTTTGTCTTTATTCATTATTAATCCTAAGTGGCTGCTCTCTCGTGCAACAGCCGGCCCGCCAAATTCTTTGTGCAATGGTCCCTAGCAAATCCCTAAAAACAAAGGTGTTTTCATTAATTTGGAAAAAAAAAAAAAAAAAAAATGCACTTTGTCATTAGCTTCATACTATACGAGAAATTATAAGGCGGACATCCATACATACATATGACTATATGAGGCCCAAAAATTACAGTGTTTTCATAATGACAGACCTAAAATTGTTCTGCAATAGATATTAGATACAATCAAAAGAGCAGAAAAGGAAGCATGAACAACAACTTTATCAAATTATTATGTCATTTCACACTACTAATTTTTTCACAAGTCCATTTTGCAATAGATACACTCAAAAAAGGGCTGAAAATGAAGCATGAAAACAGCTTTGTCAAATAATTATGTCATTTCACACAAAGTAATTCTTCACAAGTCCATCATTTTCCAAAGGCTGTCGCATATCTCCAAGGGTGGTGTCTTTGTGGGTTCAAATTCAAACTTCTGAACCACCTTTGTATTCCTCTCTACAATTTCTGTAATTCTTTTTAAGGAGAAAGTTATTGATCTAAAAGATACCAAGTCCATAGGCAACATCTCTTGGAACAGAATTGATAAAGGGTAGAACTCTACCTCAACCAAGCTCATAAAGCCAAAACAAAAACGAAACTTAGGCCCTGTTTGGATTGCAAGAAAAATATTTCTCAGGGGATTTTTTTTTTTTTTTTTTCTTTCCACATTTTAGAGAGAAATGATATGAATATTACCATAAATTGAAGGTCCCCCTAAGTAAAAATTGATTCGGGTTGGTTCAAGCTATCTTTGTTTGTGTGTAAAAATTAGGGACTTTTAGAAATATTTTTCCTTTCAAAGTTTTTCATAAAATTCTTTCAATCCAAAGTGGGCCTTCAGGACAAAATCAATTTCATAGATATGAACAACTTATTGCTGGTAAAAAAAAAAAGATACGGCCAGAAATTGTGGTTTGATTGCCTAAATCCGGAATGATATTTGTCACTGAAGCGTACATGGAAAGTTTCTTCCTGCATGATAAAACAAAGCTGTTTAGTTTTGGTTTCCTTTACTTTCTTGTCAGTATGAATATTAAGCATTGAAGTCATGGAATAAAAATGAGTGGGAAATAATTAATTAAAACATAATCTAGCAAAACAACTACGTCATCATGTCCTCCTAATGTAGAACAAATACACGATTGATACTATGATACTAAATTATGATGAAATTTATACTAAAATTATGAATTAGGAGTCAATGTGACCTCTTGATTTCAAATATAAAGAATAAATCACTAAAAAAAATTCACAGCAACTAACATTTAGTTGATAAAAGATCCCAAAGGATAAAACTTGAAGCAAAACCAATCAGATCTAAGTTGATTACAAATTTACAACAGTAGATTAAAACTTCTAAGAAATCTGTAGAAACTTTCCAGTAGATATCTTCCATAGTTAAGATTTTCTTCGCTAAGAACAACTCACGAATAGAAAAACTGCAGGAAAACTACTTCTCTTTCTCTTATTCCAAAACGTATATCAAATAAAACAAAGGGCACTCCCAATGACAAATATAACCCCCTTTAGGATCGTTCGCTTAGCGTTCTAACAGGATTAGAACTTCCTAATAACTAAAAGAAATTTACCAACTAAATATACTTTTTAAAACACTTACACCTTCTAACTATTAACTTTAAACAAAAATAAATCAACTTCAATCCCAAAGCCCTGTAAATAGAGACGTGACCAATGTTAATGTTGTGAAAAGTGACGTAAACAGTAACATGAATTGGCACTTAAGATACCATGAGGAAATTGCAAACCTTGATCTTTGGGCAGCCAGAAGTATGGTTATCATTACTTCATCAAGTAACTACATGTGAAACAGCTTATCAAAAGAAATTCTCCTACCTAATATGGATAACAACACAAGAAATAAAATAGAAGATCCAAAAAGGAAAAGAACGCTGTCATTAAGCTGGAGGCAAACCAAATGAGAGAAGAATGGAGATGAAGATGGCTGCATCAAATATTAGATCTGGATGACTAGACCCAAGTGACTCGCTTAGGTGCTATAAGGGGAAGAGGTGGATTCAGGTAATATGTGAGATCCTTTCAAAGGAAAGGTGTAAAGCATGTGATGGATATAAATCTTAGCATACTCCTAATTGGAGGTACGGACAAATCCCACTAGTACTAGCTTGTCAAAATAGCAAAATGAAATATAAAATCACACTAGTACTAGCTTGTACAAATCCCAATCATAGAATCTGTTGAGAGTCATCGCCAACTCTACACACGTGGCAGAGGGGATGGGCATGGCACGGCGCGGTGCGGACCCACTTGAATGGATGCGGAACCGGCGTGGTTAAATCCTCATTAAACTAGGACTTGAAGGATAATTTGCTTAATTGTTTTTGTAGTTAGCAAACCGTAATTGGTTGTGTGTTTACTAGTTGTCAGAGAAGGAGTCCTATGGTTGGTTGGAGAGGCTGTTGGAGTCAGAGAAGAACCGTGCCATTCTTTGTGGTTAGTTGTTAGGGGAGTTATTAGAATAGGACTTGGAGTCTAATAAAAGTGGTAGAACGTACTTGGTCTAGAGTTGGAGTCCTGCTAGGAGTTTGTTAGTGGTTATCTTAGTTTAGGAGTATTTTGTTATGTGGTTGTGTTAGAGTAGGACTCTAGGTGCTTTGTGGTTAGTTGTTAGGGGAGTTATTAGAATAGGACTTGGAGTCTAATAAAAGTGGTAGAACGTACTTGGTCTAGAGTTGGAGTCCTGCTAGGAGTCTGTTAGTGGTTATCTTAGTTTAGGAGTATTTTGTTATGTGGTTGTGTTAGAGTAGGACTCTAGGTGCTTTGTCTATTAAAGAAAGTGAAAACAGTGTATCGTATGGTGAGTTGGCAGAGTGAGAACGTTTTGCAAAAACGTGCAAAGAGTAGCGTGTCTGTGGAACAAAGAAAAGAAGAATGAATTACTTGAGTTGTGTGTTATTGTTTTCTTTATTACATTCAATAGACAAGCTTTCTCTCTCTTTCTCTCCATCTCTTGTGTTTGGCTTGTGGTTTTGCTTCTTGCTGTGTTCTCTTTTGCAACAAGATTATCAGAGCTTTTGTGTCTTTGATCTCTTATTTCTACAGAATCATATCAATATCTTAGTTGAACCATATGGCATGAAGTCTGTGAGAACAGGGATGCAAACACCTTCATGTGGAATCTAGAAAATGGTAGAGGGACACTGGAATGGTTGGACACAAAATATACATAGGTGTGCACTCTCCCAAGGCATGGAGAAACAATTTTTTAGGTGTTTTCTGAGGGGGGGAAAAAGCTTCAAATTAATGAATCCCTAAATTCACAGTTTTCAAATCAACACCCAGATATGCAGGATGATTACTACAGTACAAGGGGAATAACCTGTCACTAAGTGCCAATAAATTGTTGCGCAAAGCCGCAAATAGTTAGTTTCATATCCAACTTAGTTACATGAGTTGAGCTCCAACATAGAGCATCATATAAACAGTTTGAGAACTGCAATCATGAAATGGGGGAAATAAGTATGTTTAAAGGAATATGAATTGGGGCCATTCAAAAAAAAAAGAAAAAGGAATATGAATTAGGGGATGACTTAGAAACTCAAGCTTAATTATGAACAGTTACTAATTCATGGTGATATCATGGTTGTCAAGGATATTTAGAAATTTAATTATAGTACGTTCAAAATCAGACACACTAAACCAATTGACATTGTAGATAAAACCCTTCAAGAGCACAAGATGAGGTCATGTTGTCCTGGTACTTACTGTTGCCTTAATTCATGTTTGTCTACTTTCTTTAGAATTCTCTTTCGTTCTTCAGCAGAAACCCTTTGATGTTCTAGGTCATCAATCTCGTCACTAACTGCTGTGTTTGATGTAAAAGGGGAAAATAAGCCAGTAATTGCAAAGCAATCAGTATTTCAACCAACGATTTCTTAAACATAATAACATGAAAAACAACTAGATACTTATCTAAGTTCCTCACGAAGCAATCGTTCGTTCTGAAGTTCCTCTTCCAACTCATTTTGTAGATGATCTAGTTCCACATCACTAATTACTTCAGTTCTTGCCACTTCTATCTTTTCATTGCAGGCCTTTATCTTTTTCTGATAGTCTGAATCACAAATGAAGCTATCAATCAAAAGAAGGTAACATCAAGAACAAATCATTGCAAACATAAAAAAAGAAAGGCTCTTGAATTTCCTTGTAGTTCTTTTGAATCAACCCAACTTCCACTTCATGAACCTAGAAACATAATCTAGTTTATTGATAGGGTACTCAATAGGCTACGCAGTCGAATGGGCTTTTGAGTTCAGAATCACGCCTGCCCATTTAGGTCTCATCCACTTAGTGGCACATGGACTAGGCCTGAGGGGAGGCAATCCTTTAAAGATGCATTTATGAAAGATTTTAAGGGTGACTGTTGCCTATTATAATTGCCCGCCTAGGCATCTCTTACGATGTAAGTGGTAAGTCAGTTCATGCAATACCGAAAGGAAAAAACACCTCGAAGCTGTGTCTAGCATCTTAAAGGAGTCTGATTTTTTCCCTGATAGGTCACATGATAATTTGTGAATGGGATATGATCTTTTCCATTCACGTCCAAATTATGTACATCTCAATGTAACCTGTTGGATATTTTCAAAATATTCTTATTTTTAAAATATAAAAAAGATTATTCAAAAACACTTGTTTTGAGAAAGGGTGTCACCAGGTCTTTTCACTTTTGAAAGGGTGTCACCACTTACTTTTATATTTCAAAAAAATAAAATAAAAGGAGGCTTAGGGTCTCATTCCAAAAACTTTTTGAATTGTTTAGGATTCCTAGAGTTGTGTCCTTCCTTTTCAAGTCTTTATTCTTTATTTAAGTGTGGGCATACTAAGTGTGGGCACACAACTTGGAGTGCAGACCTAGATTGTTAGTTTGTGGGCATTATATCCTCGGGACTTTATTTCAATGTAGTTATCTGCATAAGTGGAGAAATAAAAGTCTTTAAAATAGATCTTTGATTAGCTTGCCTCGCCCAATTCCTTGTTTTTGTTCTTTGATTCGTTGTCTACAATTTCGTATCCATCCATGCACCAAATTTCTGTTCATCTTGTGTCTCCTACTTCAATCATTTGCATCTTTGGCGTTTGATGATTCAATATATTCATTGCTATCAACAATTTAAAGAGTTTTTATTCTTCTTCAATTGGTGGGTATGATCGTGTATATCGATGCAAAATGGGGATCAACAAACATGATGAGGTAGGCAATTGAGAAGATCGGTTCGACTTTTGGTATCAACTTGTTGTGAAGTAGCCAAATCATCAACAATGAATTCTAAGGGATTGGAGAAAGAAGTATGCATTTATTTTTGCACATGATATTTTAAAAAGGTCTTCTTGATCCTATTGAGTAAAATCTTGACAGGTCCCACATAGGCTCCAATATAGGGAGCATGAACACCTCTATTACAAAGGTTAATCATTTAATTCACAAGCATCACCTCTCAATTATTTGCATCATGGAAACAAGAACTAAAAGGATCAAACTTCGTAAGTACTCCTCTAAAATTCACAATCACTGTGGGGTTAAATAGGTCTGACAGAAAGGCGAAAATTCAAAGATTTCATTCTGAATTTAATTAGAAAGGACGTTGCTACTCCGATTAAGCCAAATTTACCTCCACAAAAAAAATGGAGCAAATATGATATCCGAGGACTGATTATGATGAAAACTTTCCAGAGATTAATTTGGACAATATTAGTTTTCAAAAGAGCCTCAATATTGATGAGATAGAACTATCAACTCCATAGCTTCATCACCTCAAAGCCAAAGCTCTTACTAGCAAATTGGACCTATGCAAAAAAGGTCTTCTCCATCCAATTGAGTAAAGTCTTGAAATGTCCCACATAGATTCCAATATCATGAAAGCTGAACATGAATACCCCCATTAATAGAGGTGAAATTAATCATTTAATTCATAAGCATCACCCTCAATTATTTTCATCATGAAAACAACAACTAAAAGGATTGAACTTTGTAAGTATTCATCTAAAATTCACAAACACTGTGAGGGTACGCTAGAAAGGTGAAAATTTATAGATTTCATCATGAATTCAATTAGAAGGCCATTCTATCATCAAAATGGAGGAAAAATTCAACACGGAGGCAATAACCTCAGAGAGAGAGAGAAGGAAACCAACCTTGCAGCATGTTCTGAGCCTTGAAGAAATCTGCCTCACAGGATGACTTAAGTGTCTTTGTTCCTTCAAGCGACTGCATCAAGCTGTTGATGTCCCTTGTGTTCTTAAGAACTTTAACAAGATCATCTCCATACGAGTCGAGCTCCTGAACATCAATTCTGTGGGTGGAACTGTCCATGGAGAAAATACCTTCACTTTACCCTTCCTCCTACATCCAAATCGAAGAAGTGAGAAGAAACTCACGATCTGAACAAGAAATGGCAGTAGGAAGAGTGAGATTTCAAAAGGAAGCTCGAGAGAAGGTTCTTCCTTGAAAACATTAATGACATGAATCCAAGAACAATAGACGAAATGAGGTTGAGCAAATGAGAAAATAACAAATATGATAGAAAATGACCAAAAACTGAAAAAAAGAAAAAAAGGGACTTCTACACCCTACACCCATAAAAGATCAAATACAACTCTCAGTAACAATCACCTCCAACAGAGGTGCAACACAAGCCTTTGTGGAGCTTTGTTTTGATCATTGGTAAAATAGCTGTAAAATAGTTGAGAATCTAGTTGTTTGCAAAGCAATAGCCACGGGCAACGACAGATGAAAGAAAAGAAAAACAACCATAAACACATTCTTTTAACAGTTTCTATATAAAAAATAAAGATAACAATGTAAATTTTCAATTACCTGACAAAACAGGATCTCCTTGTTTTGATAATCTGAACTAAATCAGATTACAATCACTCAAGGATAAGATCTTCTCGCCAAACTGAAACAACAAAATAATAACTTCAATTGTCTGTAAATTAAGCTTGTGAAGAACAGATAATTAAATTGATAAATGGAAAGAAAAAGACAGACCTAAATCTGAAGCAAAAAACATGATAAATGTTGATATTATTTCAGACATTCATCAAAGTTCACATTTAAAAAACTAAAGATGTCAGAACAGAGAAGAGAAGATAAAGAGGGAAAAGATAAGACTATCGATCTGAAACAGGAGGAAAGAAGAAGTAAATGCTGAGATTCTTCAGACATTAATCATAGTTTCCACTTAAAATATACTAAAAATGAGATTAACGACCTTAAAACAAAACCATTTTCACAAAAATCTTTGAAATAGAAACAAAAGCAGCTGGATTTAAAAAGGGTTTGAGAGAAACTACAAAAAAGGGACCTAAATTTGCATATAAAAGCTACTCAGTCCTGTTTCTCAAGCATTTCTTCTTTCATTACCTACGTTATTTACATTGAGAGGAGGATCCCACACTGAACTAGAAAAAAACCCTAAAATTTTAAGGAAAAGAAAGCGAAAAGCAACGAACCTGCGAATACGAAAAAGAGAGGAGGGTACTTACGTCATTTCAAGAAATACGAAGAAGAGATTCCCTTGGATGGTAGGTTGATGATATTTTCACCCCACCGCGCTCCCCGTATGAGTAATGTAGGGGGGTGAAAATATCATCGCCCGGAATGGAAACATCATTTCCTAATTCCTACAGAATGCGAGGGGAAATGCTTCTTTCTCTATTCTCAAATAAGTCATAGCAAGAACGGAGTTTTGCTGATTGAGTCCTTATCTAAACGGAGTTTATAAAATGTTTATTTTTCAGTATGAAGAGAAATGCTAAACTAAGGCGCCTTGAAAAAATGGGACGAAAGGGCGTCGCCATTGGATCACATCACCATAGTGCATTTAGCATGTGCTAAATGCACTATGGTGATGTGATCAGATGAGTGCGCCCTGTCATCCCATTTTTCTAGAGGGTGCTCCTGAGTTTAGCACTCCTCATCACTAAAAGGTAGCATCCAATCCTAAAAGTTAACATTCCAAAGTGTAGTTTCAAAAATAGAATTAACATCCGGTAATTATCTTTAAAATTATTTTGAAATCATTGGCCGTTGGGCCTGCCCATTCCGCCTAATCCTTCTTAGGCATAATCTATGTCAATCAACTCTTAGAAATCTTAATTAGTAAATAGTAATCCAGATTAGCCTCCTTAACAATGAAATCCCTATACCCCTTTAGTTTAACACCTTTCTTAACAAATAGTGCGTGTGGAACTCCGATATATGAAACTTCAATCGGCATCGTATTCCTTTTCTGCCAATTCTGGTGTTTGGCTGCAATGGGCGAAATGGTAGACTCTGCCGGAATTTTAGGTCTCTCTCTCTCCACCATCCCTATAGAGCCCTTCCCATCATACGCTCGATTTTCAATCAGTTGGCTTATTCTCTAAATTACTTTCAGGATGCGTTTGGATCGATGGAATCAGGAATTATAATTGGCATACTATTCTAATTAAATTCCAATAAAATTTTCATTCTGACCGGGTTGGAATCAGAATGCCACCTCTTGGGGCCGAAAACATATCCCGGCTTTTTTCCCACTTTAATTTCAGCCCGGTGTCATTTTCGACTCTTAATTCCATTCATTTTTTTGAACCAAACATCGGAATCAGGCAAATCGGAATGAAGATGCCACTTCCAACATCTGATTCCGACAATCGAAATGCACCCTCATGGTTACTATACATGCACAACCTTTTATTTCACGTGAAATCAAAAGAAGATTCTAAACAACTTTTGAGAATGATTATTATTTACTAAAATTCATGGGAAATGGTTTAAATAACTTGAATAACTTCATACGATAGAGTCTGTAGCAATCGTATATACATAAAAATCCAGCTAATTGTATAGCCTTCACTTAATAAATCTCAATATAATAGTAAAATTCTTTTAATTTTTATAATTAATCATTATAAAAATGAATAAAAAATAATTCTTCAATCCATTGATTTCTACTGTGAAAAATGTTAATCTAGGGTTCTATGAAAACACAAATAAACAAAGAAATTATAATTCAGAACACAAGAGATTACATGATCCATGGCGTTGCCTAATTACATTGCCTCCTCTAAATAAATCACATAATTGATGCACCTCATCACTAATTAGCAGCACCCATATGTGATAGTAATACTGTTTTAGTTTTATTAATATTCCCAAAGCAAGAAAATTGTAGCTAACTTTTTCACCTAGGCTCAGTTTCTTTAAACGTAAAAATGGACATAAAATTTGTTTTATTTTCATTTTTACAACAACAACAAAAAATTATGTCCATTTTTACGTCGAAAGAAATAAAGGCCGGATGGGGCACTTCGGATTTCGGACCACCCCTCCTGTTTAAGCAAGAACAGGAGCCTTCTCGGCCAGTATGTCGGCCTTCGGCTTCACACACTCGCTTCTCTTCGGCCCGCTTATTGTTACCTTAGCCTGAAAGCACTGAAACATGAGCTCTACCATAGATAACTCCTCCTCGAAATTCATTGAATCTTCGTTCTTTCTTCGTTGTCGAAAACCATGGATTCTCTCAAGTCCCACCGCAACTTCCTTTTCAATCTCTCCCATCATTTTTCGAATTCCAATGTTCTCCTCTTGGGTTTCTTTCAATTTTCTCTTCAATGATCGGTATCCGTCTAAAGACTTAAGAAGCTGATCCGAGAGCACCTTATTACGCTCTTGTAGTGCCTCTTTCGGTTCTCCGCCGCTCTTTTTCTCTTTGTTTTCAGTTGCATAATTCTTCACCTTTGCAGATAACATTTCATTTTGCACCTTGAGATCATTTATGTGCTCCTCCATGCCATTCAATTCTTGAACTTTACGGGCGAGCTCGGCTGCCATTATTTCCTTTTCCTTTCCTAGGCTAGAAAACATTTTCTGGAGGCTCTTCTGCGCGGTTAGGCTTGCGGAAAGTTCTTTCCTCAGCTTTTGATTCTCTTCCTGTTTTGGTTCTTGTGATTCTTCTGATTTCTTCTCTTTTGGTATCTGGGTTCGCCGGATTTCAGTATTACATCGCCGGAGTTCGGCTTTGCCAGACCGTTGGGATTTCTTGATTCGAGTCTTAACATCTTCAATGATGCTGATCATTCCTGCCACTCTTTGCTCCTTCCTGCTATCCTCGTCCTTGGTGGACGCTTCATTGTGATCTTGGATTAATTTCAATAATAGCTTAACATTCACCGCCACACCTATAGAAAAGAAGGATAAATTCATCTTTCATCAAATATTTTTTTTTAATTTAGGATCAAGTTGTTTCAATAATGTTTATATTGAAAATAGAAGGCCAACAAAAGATGAGAAACATTTGAAATTTAAAGGATTACAAAAGATAAGAAGAATTTGAGATTTAAAATAAGAGAGAATATAGGAACGGTAAAGATTTCAAAGATTTTGAGCACCTTTAGCTTATCTTATCTTAACCATTTGAATTTGAATTGTCAAGTGGTTTCCAATACGGTGATTAGAACGTAACAAAGAGAATTGACTCATTGAGAGGACGGTGACGGTTTTGTAAGAATATCCGCCAATTGATTGGCAGTCCCGACTGCCCCTAAAAACCCAAATTCTTGTAGTGAAATTCATGTGGATTTTCTAATTTGCCATTACATTTAAATTTTACATAAATCCAAAGACAAGAATGAAAGAATTAAGGGCGCCCTTGCAAAAATCAGCTCAAAGGGTGCCCTTATTGGTTGATTTTTGCAAAGTCAAGACATTTTTCCACCTTTTTTAGGCGCATTTCCACATTTTTAGGCGCATACCACTTTTTTCAGCCCTACACTTTGCAAAAATCAACCAATAGTGGCGCCCTTGGAACTGATTTTTGCAAGGGCATCCTTCATTCTATCGTTCCTCCAAAATAAGATGAGGAAAATGGAAAAAAGGAAGATAATCCGCGACACACTTGATTTCAATAATCTAAAGAATATATCAATACAAGAACACATTCACAGCTTAAATTTAAAACGCAAAGATAAACCCACCAAGATTATCACCTGAATTGTCACATTTATTTATCATACAAGTAAAATATACAAACAGATAAAAACAACAGAAACAAATAAGACAGATTAATTACCTTCCAAGGATGTATCATCCTGAGTAGATGAATGACTAGATGAAGGGAGTAAATCAGGAGATGAATATGCACGACCCTTGCTCATTTTCTCAAAACCCTAAAAACAAAATCAATAGATAAGAAAATTTGAACAAAGAACAAGGAAAATGTAGAAAATTGGGTTCAAAAGAAAAAAAAAATTCCACCAGAGGAGGACAGAAGGTTTTTATTGAATTCGAACTTTCAATAGCATTGAGAGGTTTAAGAAGAAGGTAGCTCTTTACCCTCTCCTCTGTGTTTTTCTCTCCCCCCCTCTCTCTACTTTTCTTCCCTTATTTTTTTAGATATTGCCTGTTTGGGAAGGATTGTGTTGGCTCTCATGTTGCAAAATCCTAGGTCATACATTGACTTTTTCAAATAACCGTTGGCATTGGAATTTCTTACAAAATAATCGGTGGACAGGTTTCTTAAAATCGGTTTGTTTGACTCGGTCACCAATTTTGAACTAGATCTCCAAATAGGGCAGAAAGTCACTTTTACTATCAATGATAGAAGTCAATTTTTGGGTCCTACATGGGTCATAGAAGGGGATGGGGGAACAGATGTGAAATTAAGACCGTTGATCTAGTAGAGTATCATGAGCAGAAGCACATGATTCTGGTCCCAGCTCGAATGAAAGGCTCACGAGATGTGAAATTAAGACAGTTGCTTGACACCTAGAACGCTAAACGGGGGTAAAATAAATTCATTGCCCATTTTTTAGTAGAAAATATAAAACCACCACACTCAAAAGGCTCACAAGAGACCCCACATGCATCTTCTCATCATGGCCCACAAGAGACATACATGCATCTCATCCTCGGATAGGTCGGGTCAACCCGCAGGTCACCTGCAAATTCAAAGAGTCGTTTATTTTGGGAAATATTATCACTGGATTTTGATGAGGACGGTATGGCCAGCACCGTGGGATGATCCAAACCGTCCATTAGATGGCCCACAGCCTAAATAGGTTGTGCCCCAAAAATCATTTCAATAGGTTGATCCTAACCCTCTGATCCATAGAGGGTTAGGATCAAGTGATCAACCCTCTAACATTCAGATCGGAGGGTTGGGATCGGCCTATGGTGCCAGCCACAACCTATTTATATTCTATGGTGCCAGCCATAACCTATTCAGGCATCAAACCCTTAAAAAATAGATTAGCATGACAATATCACCATCCTTTGCATTAGAAAAAAAAAATCCATCTAACTAGATTAGCATGACAAAATCACCACCCTTAAAAAAGCCAAATGACCCGCGGGTGCCCACGGGTTGGCCTGACCCGACCTGTGTTTTGCGGGTTGGGTCACCTGCGGGTCAATTTTGACGGGTCACTAAAACTCATACCCAACCTGCAAATTTGCGGGTGGGTTGGGTCGACCCGCGGGCACGGGTCGCGTTTGCCTAGGCCTGATGTAGATAGGGTGGGCGAAGAAAGAAAACCTTCTCCATAGGATGTTGCTAACCCTTCGATTTGTGGAAGTTTAAAATGGACGGCACAGTATAAAAATTTCCACAGATCGGTCAAGAAGATTTTCTGGGCCCACCCTATCTACATCACGGTCCAATAAATGAAAGGTTTGGATCACCCAAAAATGTGGGCCCATCATATAATCTCTTATCAGAAATCAACTTGACTGTCAATCCAGACCGTTGCTTCATAGTTTTTCCACTGCCCATTTGACAACCGCAATTTTGATGGTTAGACTAGCTCCCTTGGGAGCGAAATTTGATCCATGGAATTTCTTGGATTCACATCTTTACCTGCAGTTTTTTATTCTTCTCCTCCTTCATCTTCGATATTCATGGTTTTGCAGGATTTTAACACTAAAACAATGCCAAGCTGGTGCCGTTAAAGCTAACTTTAGAAAGATAAAAAGTAGTGGAAACGGAAAAAAGGCAATTAGTAGCGTTAAAATGAAGGTAACTCATTAAGGTGAGAAACCAAACCATACCAAACAAAGAGAAAAAGTAATGCAACGCTTGACCCTAGCATTCCTCAACTATTAAAGAAAGAGACGTCCTCTCTCATTGAGTTAAGATAGTGAATTTTATAAAACTACTTTGTATTTGATATTCTTTAGAAAAAAATGGTCATAATATTTGTTCTATGCCCATTTTCTCATCTGAAAGGGAGCCTTTATATAGGAAAGGGAAATGATATCCACCTCTATTGTTTCGATAAGGACACACACTGCTTATATATGCACTTCAATATCTAGCTTATTGTGAATTGTAATAGGTTTTATCAGCTAATTAGGGGAGTGTAGAATAAACAAAGGATGAAGGGAGTGCTCTTATTGAACAAGTAGGGGTGGATATCATTTCCCGTTGTCAACCAATTAGGGCCCAGCTACATGAGAGGAATGCTTCAAGAAGGCGCTACCCCTTTGTATTACTACAGCATACTGGGTCCCATCGTTGAATAATCGGAACCGTTCATTTGACAGGTCTTTCATTGGTGCGTGGAGTCAAAAACTACATCTAGGTTAATTGAAGCTAGGATCATACGATAAGAGTAACTGAGAGTTTTGGATTTTTTTATTTTTTATTTTTTTATTAACCTACAATTTAAGGGATTTTTAATTTTTGCACTTCATTAATAAGCATTTGACCAGTATTTCTCCTTCTTAGTTTGGAAATAACCTTCTAAATTTATTGCCATGGTACCATGCAATTTATAAATTTTGAACTGAGTGTCATTAGCAAACACGGGAGTGCAGATACCAATTTCGTAGACTGTAGAATAATAAGATCATGATTTTGAATATCAATCGATGTTGAATTTTTTTGCTTGATGTCCATCTGCAGGTTGTTAATCGATTATGAATATCAATCGATGTTCCAAAGGACCCCCCAGAAGAAACAGCTCAAATCATGCCAACATTGCTTACTACGAAGTCTTTTTTTTTTTACGGAGAATCTCTCAGCATGAAAGTTATTTTCAGTGAAATTTTATCCAACCAAAAAATAAATCACAGCTATATAGCATGAGCTATTTTTTTCAGGCTACTGATATTAGCGCTACCATACCATATTTTGATATTGAGACAAACTCAACTTGTCTTTTCTTATTTAATTAGCTGCTAGCAGCTTTTTAGGAATTGTAATAGCTTGACAGCTGATTGAATAATAAAAGACAAGGTGAGTTAGTCTTATTATCAAAACATGGCAGTGCGAATGGTGAAAAATATTTACTTAAAATAGTCCATGCTCTAACCAACAGGACAGCTTGGGGTGGAATACCAGTAGAGACTGAAGCACTCCCCAAGAACCACCTGTTTTTTATAACATTTATATGATAGTTTCCAGAGTTGAAACTTAATAAAATTCTGCAATGCCCAAATAAATAATATGTTTATAAAAATCCAAAAAAATTAAAAAAAAAACAAAATTTGGAGGAAACCCAGTTCAGGAATTACCAAGAGACAACGACGGGAGGAGATACTGTTTAAGCACTCTTAACCAACAAGGGCTAAAAATACATGCACGGATTTCTCACCACAAAAGGAATGGATATTGATATTTTCACTCATCGTCGGAATAATTGAATTTTATTGAGTGTGACTGAAGATCTATCTGTCCTCCCCTGTAGCTCCCCCTCTTCTTCTTGGTCTTCTCATGCCGAAAATCCCTGTGCAGAGATCAAATAATGAGAAAAAGTTTAACAAAACAAGCAAAATACATACACAGGTTGCATATGTTACGCAGGGGTTAAGGCCTCAAGCTTAAGCTACAGGTATCCTAGTAAATACACATCTGGAAAAACAGGCACGGGTCGCTAAAACAAGTGTTAAATAGTATAATGTAATTTTTAGGTCCCTATAATATTGTATTTGCAGAATTTTCTTAATGAAATCTAAATCCTCTTATAACTTCATTGATTAATCTGTAAATTGCCCAAATAAATATTTTAGTGTTACATGGGACTTATCATCGCCTCTCTACATTGATTAATTCTCCACATTAATTCAATCAGAGATAAGGGAATCAACTCAAATAAAATCAATCCAGTGAACAGGTTTCGAATCAACTCAGCTCAATTGAGAGGTGACTCAAAGTTTGGTTTCCTTAGCACCCAGAAGGATAAAACAAGGAAAAAGGGTGGCCCAGTGCACGAGGATAAAACAAGAAAATAAACAAAACAATATCAACATAATTGGAAGACTTAAATTATAGCATCTGCTTCTCAACATAGAACCCAATCAAGTAAGCAATCTACCAAGAAGTTACGTTGCTCAAAGACTTACCCACTTGCTCCATGCTAGTTTCTGTTATTTGCACGCAATACAGGTTGCTGCGGTGTTGTTAGTGAAGGTCAAGCACCTACCCTCCTGTGCTACCCGACATTCATTTGGATCAGCTCCTGTTGTCTGCCTTGTACGTGAAGCATTGGCTTTTAGGAAGTGGGAATTGTAAAAGCTGAGTTAAAGGATTCCGTTGGGGAGGAAATGTCATTGAATTTCATAGGGTACACACTTTACAATCAGTGACTTATATACTTCCAATTAAATGACTCAAGTACCCTTAAAGACATTCCTTGCACATGTAAGTATGTAACTATCTACTTTTCAAACACTCCCTCCCAAACTGACGTCCTCCTGATCGTGAGTGTGAGATACTGCAGGGCTTCAATCTTACTTTGAGATGTATGAGGATTTCTAACTCTGCAACCTTATTTTCCGCATGCCTTCTTGTTATAGATTGTAGGGGTGTCAACTGGTTTGCAGTTTATCATAGCAAGTAGCATACATCTTTTGCATCAATACAATCCCTTTGTTCTTTTTATCTCCACAGCTAAGAAATAATGCAATTCTCCTAGGCCCTTCATATCAAAGCTTTATTTTAGACCATTCTTGCATCTTTCAATTTCTGACTCGCTCATAATCCAAACCATACTAATTAAAACCTTTTGCTACTAACATTATACTTGTCCACTTTGTCCTCTGCCTTTTCTTTCAGCTTATACACCCACTTGCATCTCACACCGTTTTTATCTGAGGATTTAATTACAATCTCTTATGTATCATTCTTATAAAGGGAATTTATCTCTACGCCCATAGCTGCAACCCCACTCATCGCTAGCTACTACATCACTATGTGGCTATTCAGGTGGCTTGACAGCTTGACATATTAGTGCTTCTTTGTCTTTTAAGCATCTGATATAATGATTCGCATAGGGCTGCATAATTCCATTATTTTCTACATAACAATTATCAAGTGGCACTGGCTGTGGATGATGAAAGGCTAAGACTAGAACTCGAGCATTCTCCTCTTAATCTCACATGTCACATTTGGTGGAAAGTGGGACTCATTAGATGACGTGAGATTAAAATTTTCGCACGCGAGAAAGAGAGAGGTGGGCACGCACGCACGCACACGCACACGCACAGAGAGAGAGAGAGAGAGAGAGAGAGCCTGTGTTCATCACCATACCAAATGAACATGCAAGTAGTCAGTTTGAGACAGAACTCATGAGTAGATCTTGGGGCATGGACATAGCAGAAACAACCCCACAATCAATAAGGCGGGATAGTCAGGTGTTGTTCCTGGTAGTAGCTGATATGGAGGCCGCTTATTAAGTATAGATGATGGGAGTGAGTCAGTAAATAGCATGAGTTGCCAT
Organism: Tasmannia lanceolata; assembly: GCF_043159265.1. Classification (NCBI taxonomy): domain Eukaryota; kingdom Viridiplantae; phylum Streptophyta; class Magnoliopsida; order Canellales; family Winteraceae; genus Tasmannia; species Tasmannia lanceolata. The sequence goes on along the minus strand of NW_027518692.1, from coordinate 60,878,172 downwards.
ATGGAAGGCTTCAGCCTAAAGATGTTGTGGAGCTCGAGTGAAAGAGCATGGACAAACCAACCCAACCTGCCTAGGTATTATGTCTATGTTTCCTATCAGCCACTCCATCTTGAGATGGAATACTGAGGACAGGATGTCTAAAATAAGCACAAATACAAACTCAAAAATAAGTACATAAGCAAATAAACCACCCATAATGGTTGAACGACATTGAACAGCTGATGACATGCGTTATCAAGCATGTCTGAATTTACGCACCATATTTCACATACAAATCATATAAATATCATTGTGTAATATTATACCACTAATACACATGTTTTTGGTTTTGATATGCGTTTCGATTTCGGTTTGTGTTTCAGTACACTTGGTCACTTGCGGCTTTGGTTTCACTATGGGGTCGTTTGGATACATGGATTTTAGAATCCAGGTAGTTTGAAAGCGGTGAAATTCTGGATTTGACAATCCATTATCCTGGATTTTAAGTAAGAAATCGGTTTTAGAAATCTCTCCCCCATCCTGAGATATCTAAAACCTGGAAACACGGGACAATCTCCTACTCACTTGCTCGACGGAAAGAAGGGCGAGAAATCAGAAAACGATGAACGGTCCTTCTCTCGTCCCCCATCCAAGATTCTAAAATCCGCGTATCCAAACAGCCCCGATACGTTTCAGTTTCGGTGTGGATGGAAACAAAAACATTTCAATCATTTTGTGTCAGTTCCGGTGGAAATTTAAAACAATGAATAGATGAACATAGTTAGGAGAGTGATTGATAGGTAACTCACCTCCTGCTAGCAGTTGTAGTGTAAATTGCGTATGTTCATACAGATGAACTTCTTTGAATCATTAGTCAAAATTAATAAAGGCAGTTTTCTAAGGTGGGTTTCAACAAATATACAACGCTCGTCGTGCTTTCTGTGCACACATGTTGGCCACCCTTCTCTCATTGTTGGACAATGGAAGATACACACACCATTGGACACAAACTCAAAATGCTGAACCACAGCTGATTCCAGCAACCAAGAACAGGACAGCCTCTGCCTTTGCAAGTCATTCCAAAGCTATGCCCTTGGCAGCTATAAGCCTCAAGTGCCATCCTGTACACAACTGAGACATTAACCACTGCCTGCTCCCAGATACTACTGTCCCAAATGACCTTGTTAAAACCACTGCCTCTGTCAGGCCTCGACCAAATATCCCCCCTGAACTTCCCTCCATCTACTGCCCCAATCTGCACATCCCTTCTACCGAACCCAAATAGAAGGAAAGAATATCAAGCACCAATCGACTGTTTGATTCTCGAAGAAAGGATCTCGAGCATTCATTCATTAGCATCTCCTTTATCTCAACCGCCAGAATGACTTGACGTCAGTTCCTCAAGAGCAAAGGTTGGAAGGAAAAGATTTGGGGTTACCGTTCAAAAGGGAGAGAGAGAGAGAGAGAGAGAGAGAGAGAGAGAGAGAGGGCATTACTGTACAGTTATTCTTTTAATAAAATATAAATGAGACACTGGCTGCAGCAACCCGCATCACCCCAGCCAAGATATGCTATTAGGTGTCGGGTATCAACAATTCAACACCCATATAATACAAAATAATATAATATATGAAACTGAATAAATGCCATTGCTAAAACATACAAGTCATAGAAGCAGTGCTATCATAGGTATTCTAGAGAGGAGTTAAATCCGAGGCAGGAAAAGGGGAAGTAAACCGCATCCAGCATGTATTGATAATTAGATGTATTCAAACCAAAAAATTGAGATCAGGTGGCAGACAACATGAAACTAATAGCATCTAACGTATAGTAACTACTGGATTAAAGAAAAGATGTGAAATCTGAGCTTTAGAATGCACTAGAAAAATCCTTTCAAAAAAAAAGAATACACTAGAAAAATAACTTTAACGAAGCGGCGATTTCTCAACCTTTCTAAATTTAATACATTCTGCATTTCAACAATCAGTTGCAATCAAGAGAATGATAATCATTTAAATGCAAATTAGCGAGATATTTCCATATTACTGAGAAGTACCTTCCTCTAACTTGCCCAAGAACTTCTTGTGCCTTTGCACCATAACCACTGTCCGCACCACCCTGTCAAAAAGTCACAAAAGAAGAAAATTGTAACATAAACAGAACTAAAATAGATAATACAAGAGTAAAATGGGTGCTTACAAAATATTGTCCTGAAAGGGGGAAAAAAAAAAGAAAAAATCGAACCTTGGCCCAGTAAGAATTATCTTGAAGCCTCTCATCAACGAATTCCACCTCCTCAACTTTTACCCTTTGAAATGCATTGATAGTTTTCGGCTGCAATAGTACCGATAAAAAAAATCTTAGATGATGTAAGGGTATGCATGTTAGCAGATAAATTTAAAATCTAAAAGATTGGCAGCATCCAGAAAGATTTAGGAAGGGGTAGCCATGGAAGATTTGGATATTCAACACTATAAGTTGCTGTTCTTTATAAAAATAAATAAATTTGAAAGTTGACATATTTTCAATGATGGTGGAATTACATTGGGGACCAGGAGTCCCATCCTGTAATACAAAATATCAAAAGACCGGTCCGGACATACCCTGGAAAATATATATTAATGTCAAACACAAATATGAGGTTTCAAACACCACGTTGCTGGAGACCGGGGTTGCCCGACAAACCCACATACTCGTATTACAAGATTAGTAATATTATTACATCAATTCAAAATAGTGTATCAAATGTCCTACATATAGACTAAATCAATGTCCAGAACTCAGATTCACTTGGAAATTAGAAGTTCGATTTCCAGGTTCATCTTGGCCTGGTCAATGACAAACTCACCCCTTCTTCTACACAAACAGAACTCATAAAGTCTTATATAGAGCAATAATTAATGGAGATATCATGAATGCAAGAAAGTAAACAAAACAAAAGATGCACATACCTCATCTGAACCTTTGTGTTCTTTCTTCGTTGTTTTTGGTGTGAAACCTCCTCCTTTTCCATTCTTCACAAGGATCCCATTGGCATGGGCATCTACCTCTGTCAAATCCTCAAACGGAAGAGATGTATTATGAGCCTTGACAGTACCCACTTCACTTGTTTCAGATTTCCTTTTCTTACCAGGGTTAAGATATCCATTGCCAGCTAGAATTGTGCTCTCCTTTGGAAGTATCTCCATTTCCTTGTTCTCTTCTGAAATTTCTGTTGTGCTATGATTCGACTCTTTGATTGCAATTTTGTCATCAACTCCAGACTCTTTTTCTTCAGAAGCCAATCTTTTTCTTTTCTTGGAACTTTTCTTTTCAACAGCAACAACACTCACCACCTCAGAAACTAAAACCTCTTCTTTCTTAAAATCAGTTTGATTCAAATCACCTGTAGACTCACAGTCCTTCGATTTGTGTTTCTTTTTCTTATCTTTAATTTTTGTGTTTGCCTCATCAGACGGAACTTTATCAGATATATTCTCTGTCACCGAGTCAGGTAATTGATAATCAATTTTATTTTCATCTCCTAAAGGTTTCAAGTTCTTATTCTTCTTCCTAACCACGTCTTGCAATGTTTCTGAGCCCACTTGTTTAGCATTCTCATCACAAGAATCAGAGGACAACTTATTTTTATTCTTCTTCTTATCTTTAGATTTTGCATGCAAGTCACCCAGTTGACTTTCATCACCAACTTTTTCAGCCATTTCCTTAAATATTTCTAACTGGACAAGTTCGATACTGTCACCAAGAGAATCAGAAACCAATTTGTTTTTGTTTTTCTTCTTCTCTTTGGATTTCATATGCAAATCATCTATTACGGCATTTATGGCAGATCCATTCCCAACTCCAGGACTAATACCTTCAGTTTCCATCCCGGCATCACTGTCACTACTTTTCTTTCTCTTTTTCTTACAAACTAGGTCCTCAGAAGCATCACATTTGCTTTCTCCCTCGTCCTTTTTGCCAGTATATTTTTGTGAATCTGCAATTTCTGTGCATCTGGAATCAGGGCTTACCTTGAGATCTTTACCAATAAAAATGTATATATAACTGAAATATTTGGAGTACTGGTAACAAAAAACAATACCATGTAACCCCCCCACCCCCAACACAACAACAACAAAAAAACCACAACCACAAAAACACACCATAACTAAAGAAGTTTGGGGCATACCTTGCTCTTTTGAGCCCTTCATGTTTGCTTCTGTAGGGCATTCACTGTACTTGAACAGCAATTCACGAAATATGAGAATGCAAACCATAACTAAAGGTAGTTTAATTCAAAAGAATCAACCAGAACAAAGCCAAACAATAAAAAAAAACTTAAAAATACCTACACATGTATCGGAAATAATCTACAAACGCATCGGAAATAAAACAAAAGGAACAACTTCCTAAGCCTGTGAGAGAAAGAGAGGCTCCAGAATAAAGCCAAACAATAAAAAAAAAACTTTAAAATACCTACACATGTATTGGAAATAATCTACATACGAATCGGAAATAAAACAAAAGGAACAACTTCCTAAGATTGAGAGAAAGAGAGGCTCATAGCAGATAAATATCAAAAGTATCACATTGCTGACAAAGATCAGGTAATTAAAATCATATTTAAGAGAAATTGCAAATTAATTCTGTTCAACGTAAGGCTGCAAAAAAATGGTTCCTCAGAAACAACCAGGACGGTAGACTGTAGACATCCTCACATTAATTACTGATGTTTATCAAGTCAAATACTTTGTACTGTAGTAAAAACTGAAGGCAGGCATACCTAATCGTTGACAACGAAGCCAACCAGCAGAGAGTTAAAAACAGACTTCACAATAGTTGCAGGAGTGCTGCTTCTACATCGAAATCCAATTAACTCATTTTATTTTTTTTTATTTTGCAATTAACTATAGATACTTCAGGTCATAAATATCTTATTTCAACTTTTCTCTTGCTACTATTTCCTACCATTTCTAGAAACTAGCGTGGCAATATTCTAACTCTCACAAACCATTCAAAATATACATTCTAACTCTCCCAAGAACATCATCACTCATCAGTAGAAAGAAAAATCAATTCCATGAATTGGAACCACTTAAAGGATAGAAGCTTGGCTTTCCAGATATCCAACTCTGGCAATAACTAAGCACTCAAGAACCAGACACCATTCCAGGTTCCAACTTCCAAGTACAGATTTGTCCCAAAATGTGGCTCAAACACTGATAAGGGAATAATCCCTCTGGCATCCAAGTACTAATCCAACTGTAGCTAAGAGCAAGCAAGTATCCGGTCACGCAAAAGCCCTCGCATGAGAGAGAGAGAGAGAGAGAGAGAGAGAGAGAGAGAGAGAGAGAGAGAGAGAGAGAGGAAGGCATAAACAGGTATGGAAGATGGCAACCCAAATACCAATGTCTACTGAAGGATTATACAATTGTAGAATGTGCCAAACTTAAATCCAGAAATCTGACCTCAACTTATTGACTTCCTAGAAAACTACCCCAAGTTAATCTCAAGACATGAAAAGAAAATAGAAATAGGGTCCACCTGCCTTTTAGAAATAAGAAAACCTGGTTTACAGTCTCCCTGCGTTCGGGGTTTTTTGCTCGGCTCACTCCGTCTTTCTTCGTACACTCGCTCGCTACACGTGTCTGGAAAGCTACGAAGGAAGGTGAGTCACCAGGAAGGAAGAATTCAATCCAGCCATTGGTTTCCCCATACAGCTACCCTGGTACGATACAAAAGCTCACGTCTTTTCATCATGATGTGCTCCATCCGATTTTTTCAGCACCAATGAGAGCACCTTTCTTGTGCATGGCGTCCTGTATCAGCCTTGTGCTGCTTCATGCATGGGGATTCGAGTCTGGATTCGCCGCTTCGGCCTTGGCCAATGAGGAGAAGCTCGTCGAGTTCACAAAGAAAGCAGAGGGGTCAAGCAATCCAAGTCATACCACAACAACAAAGGTGAGGGAGAGAATGGTTAATGGATGGGATTTGCTAGCGACCATCACAGAAGGCATTTCGCGGGCCGGCTGTTGCATGAGAGAGCAGCCACCTAAATGAATAAGACAAAATCTGCTGAAAAGTGAGCCTAGGTGGCTGCTCTCTCATGCAACAACCGGCCCGCGAAATGCCTTCTGTGATGGTCGCTAGCAAATCCCATCCATAACCATCAACTAGAACTTCACGAAAGATATCTAAAATCAGCATTTACCAACAAAACACATCTCGTAAACATCTACCAAGATTTCCAGTCTACTAGAGATGATACCTGCATCCTTCATAAACCTAGAGTATCCAAGTATTGGACAAGGATCTCAGATAAGCGTAAGGGGTACGCCTCGAATACTGCAGACATGTATCCTTCTTTATTTTCCTATTATTTTTTTTAATGGCAGAAAAAATATTATTATATCAGTGAAAAGTACAAAGCCCACGGCCGAGGTGCTCTAGGTAAAACACTACATCGCTAACAAATTATGCATCATAAAAACAGCCCCCTAACTCAGAGAGGAAAATACCCATTACATAGCCCACTAAAATTTCAAGAAATTTCCTCTCTGAAAACAGGGAACAAACTCCCGTCTTTATCGTCGGCAACCATTCATAGACAGTCATCATTCCATTACATAGATCTTAACCTATATAGAGTAATCACCCTTTTGGAGTGGACTATTGTCCATCGTTTTGATCTAAGATCCTCTCGGTTTATTAGTAAACAGTTCTTAGTCATCAAAATCTAAAGAGAGAACGAATCTCTCAATGGGAGCAATCTCCCTTGAACAATAACAATAGATAAGCTTTGAGTTGCAATTAGGAGAGCTTCCCCTCTCGACTAACTTGAGCTGTGAAATTCAAGTCTCTCACTGTCGAATTGAGAACATAAGTGAATAACCTCTCAGGCAGTTTCCCGCATAGTTTTAAAACTCTACCCTTTGTCTTGAACTCCCCCGAGTTGACTCTCTTTTACCTTGGCCACACCCTTGTCCGAGTCCGCATTTTGCACTACAAAGTCAATCAAAAACTCCTTTGACTCTCCCAAGTTGTCACCGCGTCAACTGAGTTCTCTCAGCCGCGTCGTACTGAGTCAACTAGAATTTTTTTCTGGCCGTGTTTTGGCCCGCATTCGCATTTTGAAAAATGGTTTCTCATAGCCTGCATAGAGAACTAATCTTAATGTATAGTGGAAATAAATTCACCCACATGAATAATAGTATGTCTACAACCACTAGAAATTTCATAGAAATAAATATCTAGTAATAAGGAGTCAACGACCTCTATAATGGGCTCATACCAGAAAAAAGAGTTAATTTTTTCCCCTCTAGATGGTTGGCTCACTGTTCATGTTTCCTTCACTTCCCTTTTGACAAAGGGCCCTAGAGCTTCTTACAAGATCAACACGAATGGAGAAGATGATGCCTATATGTTCATTTCATATTTTAATCCATCAAGCAGTTGATGACTGAGGCTTGTTGCCAAGGGAAAGTATTCTTTGGGCACTCTAACCTCCATTCATCTCAAGGACTAAGGAGGCTATGTTAGAAACAAAACAACGGAAATTTAGAAGTATAGACACAGTTACAACCATGCCAAAGAGTGGATCAAAAAGCATATGAAGTCTTGGGACTTGATGCGTAAGAGGCTCCTCGAAGTGAATGAATTTATTACAAAATGAAAATCAACTGTAGATTTCTCTCTAATGAAATCACCTTTTCAAACAAATAAAATAAATAAATAAACATGGATGGTGCAAATTGACGTGTGAATATCAATAAAAGATAAGTCACGACAACTCGAAGGACTCTAAAATTGAACTTCAAAGGTAGCTCTTTAGGCAATCCAGGCGGGTCAAGTGTAAGTGTGTTAATCCAATATAGCGGGGGTTAATTTGCTAGTTTCAGACCAGAGTTCAATGTTCAAAATTTGCAAATTAATATAAGTCCATGTACTCTTTTCTAAAATCTGTAGACATGGATTCGTGAGTCGAGTGTCGGAACATACACGAGATGTCCAACACAGTAATCCCTAGAAATCTAGAATCGGGAACACGCCCGTACGCGCACTTATATGTAAAATTACTAATAATTAATCACAATTTGCAACAGAATAAATATTGTATTTGTTTAAGAAACTAATAACACGCCCGTACGCGCACTTATATGTAAAATTACTATTAATTAATCACAATTTGCAACAAAATAAATATTGTATTCGTTTAACAAACTAATAACCTTTTAGATTAATCAAATGTAAGTTTCAAATAAACATGAGATAATCAAATATATTGCATTCATCAATCTAATATAGTTCTTTAGTCTTCAATATGTATTGAGAAAGAAAGAATAATAGGATACAATGAAAATAATATTAGAAGAGTGTTTGTTTAGCGTTTTAGGTTTAGGAGAGAAGGAATAACAAGAAATATTAAATAAGAGTTAAAAAGGAGTTATCAAAAATGAAAGTTAATGATAAAAGAGGAGGAAAACACAATATTCGATAATAAATAGTATCTCAATTGACACGGTACAATAACGTGTCAATTCGTCCACATTAATTCTGGCAGTTCTAGTGGTATGTTAGTGTCAAAATGAGTGCCGATATGTGTCAACAAGTGTCGACACGCGTGCATGCTGAAAAATCAAAGTGTCGGCTAAATCATTCTCTATTTCATTTATCTAGATTTTGTCTCATTCAACTTGGCCAGGTGAAAAGAAAACTCTATTAACTTGATTTGCCCGAGAAGACAAGATGCTAGGCAAGCTTGGATTCGAGCCGAATTGATTGAATTCAGAGAGTCTAACTAGGTAGAGATGCAAGTCTTTTTAGAAGAATTGCATGTCATTCTCCAATTCTCTTGTGATAAAAGAGGATTCCCTTAATGCCAATCGATGGGTTATCACAATGATCAGATCCATGGAGATTAGTAGGTGTATTGGACAATTGGAAGATATTCATAATCATTGTGATCCCTTTACTATCGTATTTCATCTGAAGGACTCTTTAGCCAAGGATACGATTTTGACATGTATATTGTGATCTTCATTCTCCTCTCGTAAAGTGTTTTCATTTCTCTCCTTCCTTTACACTTTCCATAAGCTGTAAGCTTTACATAATTAATAAATTGTAGCTGTACGCAAACACACGCACGCACATGTGTATGTATGCAGTTGATATTAGCACTAGCATATTTTACATTCATTTGATTGGGTGTTGATAGCATAGAATGATAACATAGAATCTTGAGTTTTTAAACAGCCATTAAAAGCTAACTAAAAAGTATAAAAAAGGGAGTTAATGACATGCGCACGCACACACAAACAACCAAAACACAGTGTGTCCATAGTAAGGATGGATATATAGGGCACTTAATCCTGATATTAGTGCCTACACACACAACCAAAAAACACTGTCCATAGTAGGGATGGAAATATAGGGCACTTGATATTAGTACTAGGGAACCACTTATTATAGTGTTTATCTTGGGTCGTTACACTTTTTAGTTCCTCATGAAGTTCTCTCATTAGTGATCAAATACAAACAAAAAAGAGGGATAGATATTTTACCTTGTCTCCAAGTACTTGTGATACATGTCCTCCAAGTCTAGAGAATACGCCTTCCAATCATCAATCTGCACTCATGTTCAAAACATGGCTGTGAATGTAAGAAATGTAGGCTTAACTATACGGCAAAGCAAATCCAAAATAGCTGAAAAGGAGCCCCATGCACTTCCCCACTGGAAGTCAGATACTGAGAACGCTCAAGGCGGAAATGCATAATTCCTAGCTTACTCTCAACATAAAAATCCTTTCATTTATCAATGAAGAGCCCAATGAATCACGAGCACAAGCTGTCATTCACAGTGGCCTATGAAGTCTATAAACCAATACATCAAAAAGAAAAATGTGTTTGAAAACCCTAAATAGAGAACCCAAAAAAAAAAAAAAAAACAAACCAAAAAAACATAGGAAATACAAAAGAGGACGAAAATGAAAAACCTAAGTAGAAAAACACTACAAAATCAACAGAACAGCTTACTCGTTAAACCTACAGAGTATCAGAAAAAAATTTCCATGGAATCAAAATCTACCTCGAGTGGGGATTCGGATCGAAGAGCGGTTAGGGTTTTGGAGAATCCTATGCTATCGAGATAAGCAGCAATTGAATGAAGAAGAACAGTCATTTGACGGGATCCTATGCTTTTCTTCTTCTTTTGCTTTGATTCTAGGGTTTTGTCCGTCGAACCGTTTTCTAGGGTTTCGTAAGAGCTCTTGTTCTTCATGCTTTGCTTTTCAAGCAAAACTTGGCGTGGCACGAAGAAAATTAGGGCAGGATTTGTGGTTCCTCTGTTTGCTTCGAATACCATGAGCTTTCGCAGCTTAGGCGAGAGGGTTATAGAGAGACCGCGGTAGGGTTTTTGTTGTTGCAAAGAGAACTGGTTCAGTAGTCTTCGGACCACCAAAGTTGGTGGTCCTTCCCCAGCCTCACGCCTGGGGATGGTCCGTGACTCCGTGGACCGTGATCACACGTCAATTGATCCCAGATGGGGGTATGGTCCATGGCATCTCAGCCGTTAACTGAATCTATATATATGATGGATGTTTAAAATGAAATTTGAGTGATGATTCAAAATAAACGGGTTTAAGTTCAATGATTAATAGGATAGGGTTGTGTAATCAATGAGAAAATTCTATTACCAATGTTTAGAGTGGGCCCACTACATGATTATATTCAGTTTAAAACGAATGTGTGCGTCCATGTGTATGCGTGGGCGTGCCAGCCTCTCCTGAGGCAATGAATCGGAAACTCAATTCGAGGGGTTTGAAGACTGAAATGTTTCCGTCCCCTGTGATTGGATTTCGGGCGGTTGAGAAGAAGAGGGAAATGACGCTTCTTCCTTAGGCTCCTCTGCCTTTGCACCGATGGAAGGGACCTTTTAGATGCAGAGCACGACGCTAAAGGCAAGGAGATGTCGACACGCACGAGGCGTGAGCAACACTCAGGGTTGACAGATTGTCCGACTCAAGCTACACGACAAAACAGACACGAACAAGACGTTTGTGCGAAGGGTAAACAAATTAAAGAGACAGACTCACCTGGGAAGATGAATTCATTGATCCCTTAATCTAGGTCAGCTACAGCTACGAAAAGTAAAAGGGTGCGAGTGTTGAAAAAGTAATGATAAAATGCTAATACACGTTTTAATTTAGTTGTGAGACCTCTTCTTTGGAAGCGGACGCCTCCTTTTATGGCTTTATTCGAGTAACCGTTTGTGGAGCTGATGAAATATTGAGAGAAGACTTTCTGGCAAGGAAGTTGTTAAATTTGAGCCATAAGAAGAAAAAAAAAAGACACAAGGAGTTGTAGAACCTTAAGCATAAATTCAAGATCTTCAAGATGGAAGTGGAGCACAACGGTTGAAGTTTTGCCTGACATGCCGTCAGACTCCTCAAAACAATTCTAAGTCTTTGAACCTTAAGCAAAAGAGCTTGTACATCAAATACATCAGGAGGCCATCCTTGGACGTCTGAACTTTTATGGCCAAAATCCCAACGTTTAAAAAATCCTTCTATAAACCCTTTGGGCCAAAAGCAAAATTAAACAATTTCTTTCAAATACATTATAAACCTGGGGCATTTATGCGCCCAAACTACGTCGGACCTGATCCCCAACTCTTCAGGGGTACGTAGGCAACTTGATTAATTCAAATTCGGTCAAACCTTGGGATAAAATCCCTTTCAAATTTTGAAGTTAAGTGCTAAACCATTATTTGAAAAACCCCAAAGCGAACTACGCGGATCTGATCCTCCATTTTTTGAGTACGTAGGTAGTCTGGCTAGACCAGATTCGGTCCAAATCGTTTAAACTTTAAATATCCCACCCTTTTGAACCCAAGCCTTCCTAGAAAGTCCTTCTGGTGAAATAAGCAAAAGTTGAGACAAGTGGTCTTTTAGACTGAAGACTTGGAAAGCAAAAGTTGTGACTTCTTTTGAAGAGATAAATCAATGAGACAGAGAAGCAACCTCTACACAGGGCAGGATCCTGGAATCCGAGTAGTGTCGACAAGACTTACTTTGATGTCCTTTTAAACTAGGGGCATTAAGGCCGAGCAACCCAAAGGGGTAACAACCATGACGGAAATCCCGATGGAGGAAACTAGAGCCTCTTGACATGGTTATCGAGAGTACTCTAAGAGTGGCTAGCCTTACCATAATAAAATAACACATTTTATCTAAGGGTGAATCAAAAGTGAGTCAGGTCCCTTGAGTAATTTGAGTCTTCTTTGATTGAGTCATTGAAAGTCTTTTTCTTATTTTTAGCATTTTCTCTCTCTCAATGTCCAAAGTGTTTGCACTAGAAGAGCGAGAGTATACATTTTTAAATGTGAAGAAAACTCAGAGTAGATCATAGTTTAGAAATCAAGGAAAGGGCAAGAGACATTTTGTTTAAACTTGTCAGAGACATCAAAGCCTCAAGTACTGAGCAATGAAAGAAAAAAATTCTCAGACTCATCCATTGTGGATATCCTTTTACACATATACCAAAGAAAGAACCCATGCAAGCTTAAACTTTTCTTACCTATCCTGGTTTTGCTCTCCAATGAATCATGTCATAGAAGTAATCATACTAGGGGCATCTTTTATGACTTGCGTCATAAAATATATCAAGCAAGATATTTGAGATAGATATTCTCAGCAGATAGAGACAAGAGAAGCTTGAGCATATCTCATGAGCTAAACTTTCAAATTTCTAAATTGAACTAAATCTTTGAAAGAGTCAATGTTTCAGATAATCTAGTCCCCAGCGGAGTCTAAAATTCACTTTTGCAATATTCAAATCTTAGCAGAATGCTTTGCCTCTCTTTAAAAGAGTCAATACCCAAAAATTCCATCAAGTTTTTCGAGTATGGTTTTCAGTAATGATCATGCACTCCCATTTATTCTCGGCAGGATATAGCTATGCTATCAATGAACTCGATATAAGATCGATAAACCCATAACTCATGTTTGCAAGCCCTTTGGGCCTAAAAGAAAAGAAAAGAAATCTTTTGATTGTTAATCAGTGAGGTGCCAAGTAGTGGCCTGTTTATTTGTTGCTTGGTGAAAAGTAGTTTCGCCTTGGTATTGAATGTTTGGGCGAGAAGTAGTTTCCTCAAATATTTGAATACCCAGATGATTAGCAATGAAATGTCAAGTAGTGACTTGCTTAATCATCGCTTCGCAATGTATCGCTACCTAACGAGTTAGGAGTCAGGTATATCTGCGTGGATTTATATGGAACTGTTTAGGAGGACCATATAAATCTTGGGTGATTCGCTACCTTGAAAGAGAGGAGTCAGAGTTACCCGGATAACTAAACAGATGGATTTTCAGCAATGGTCTGTATAGCTATCGTCTGGTGAAAAGTAGTTTCACCATGTTTTTAGATTGGGTGAGAAGTAGTTTCCCCTTTCGATTGGAAGTTTGGGTGAAAAGTAGTTTCCCTTTTGATTTAAAAATATTGGGCGAAAAGTAGTTTCCCCTTTAATTGAAAGTTTGGGTGAAAAGTAGTTTCCCCTTTGATTTAAAGGCGAAAAGTAGTTTCCCCTTTGATTTAAAGGCGAAAAGTAGTTTCCCCTTTGATTGGAAATTGGGCGAAAAGTAGTTTTCCCGTTGATTGAAAAATTGGGCGAGAAGTAGTTTCCCCGTTGATTGAAAAATTGGGTGAAAAGTAGTTTCCCCTTGTAGACACCCCATTTTGACCGAACCCTTTTACGTTTTGTTTTAAAATAATTACTCTAATAAACTAGTGTTATAAGGTCCCAAATTGTGCCCTATGTTAGCTTAGGGTCCCACCAGGGTCCCTGCAAAATTTCGTCAAGATCCGTGCTCATTTGCCTAGCAAACAAGCTAAGACAGTATCGTGGTGCAAGTTCAGCAGGGTGGCGATTTAGCCAGAAAAGGAGTTGTGCTGGAATCTGAAAAACCAGTTCAAATTTGCCATTTGGGCTGTCAAGGGAGATACAGGGGCATGCTGATTAGTGTGTAACAAAATTAGTTAGGAGGAGAATCTTTGGAAGCTTCCTAGGTGGTTAGGCTTCCTTTGATCATAGCCCTTAAACAAAAAGCTGATTTGAAGGGCTAAGATCAAAAGGGAGGAGAATATATTTTCTCAAAAATATTTCCCCCTGTTTTCTGCTTGGGACCACCCCCCGCTGGTATAAAAAGTAATTATAAATACACTAGGGTTGGTTGTCCATGGAAAAGGAGGGGTTAAATACATTTTTAGTTTTGCTTAGATTCATCTTACCCGAGGCCCCCCATAGAGCAAAGGATTAGTCGCAAATACACTGCATGGGGTGGTCCAGTAAGTAATTGGGGGTACGAATTTATCATTCACTTTTTTTCTTTAAAATCCAAATCGATTAGGGTTTGGGAAGGGAGTTCTTAATTTTTGTTGAAGAGGAGCAGCTGCAGAGAGAGGGAGAGGAAGAGGAAGAGAGGGATTTGCAGCCGCCTCGTATCTCCACCACCGACCACCATCCTCCACCATCACCATCACTCTCTCCACCTCTTACCTACCCTCACGACCACCATCTCCTTCACCCAAACCATTTTCTCCGGCGAAGCCATCGGAACCCCTTCTCCTAACCCCTCTGCAACCCACCTCCGACCCTATCTCCATCTTAGATCCCCTTTCTTCCTTAATTTTCACCATCACTAACATCAGCCTATCCCAACCTCCATTGATTCCGGCCACCCTACCGGAATCCAACCAACCTCCAACCGAAATCCGTCTTAAATCCCATATTAGCATCCCTTGCCTTTACCCATTTTCATTTCTAACTTCCTTTCCTACCAAACCCATCTCATTAATCTCATCAACATACATCATTTTCTCTTTTTTTTTTAAATTTATTTATCCATTGATTCCGGTCGTATTTCACCGGAATCCGGCAGAGCCAACTCATAAAGCCAATCCGACCCTTCTCCCATCTCTCAGCAGACCCATTTTCTCCCTTATTCCTTAATTAGATCCTAATTCACCCTCTTGCCTTCATTTCACCCAAACCCATTCACCACCCTCTGAGTTTATCCCCATTAATTCCGGCCACAAGCCACCGGAATCCGGTAACCCCATTGCCGCCGGCCACCACAAGCCACCGGAATCTGAGCCGTCCCAATCACCACGCTCCTTCCATACATAGCCCTCCATTTTCTTCTTCAATCCAAGCACCAGTTTTACCTCCTCAAACTCCATCTTATTAGAATCCAAAACCCCCATTTTCCCAAGTCAAAGCCCTCTTTAATCTTCTTCCCCTCGGTGGTATTTCCCTTTATGGAATTTCGATCGGATCCGGCCGTCCGCTTTGGATCCAATTGATCTCACTGTTGAGTGAGAGTGTTTGATCGAGAAGGGTTTCTTGGGCTGTGAGAGAAGGACCATCATGCAAACAGCGCAGTCGATGTCTTGTTCATCCGGAAATTCTGACAACGAAATTTAGGATCTAGAACCCATCTGCAGGTGACCCTCTTAATCTTCTCTTCTAATATAGGTTGAGGTGTTATGCAAATTCAATTGCCATTGTTGTCTTTATCTACTTTGTTGGATGTCAAGGTAGCTTTCTTTCATTTCAAAACCAGTTTTCACTGCTTTATTTTATTTTATTTGCTCCTTGAAGTTATGACTGGGAATTGCAATAACCATTGATTTAGTTGCTTTTCTCCCCTCATTTTTTTTTATGAAATGAGAACGTAAGGCTGGTTCAATGCAGCGATCAAAATAGAGTGGTGTTTTTCCTAGTTATATTACTCTTATGTTCCTGTGACCCAGAAAGGTTACTGGCAATTTGACATGGGAGATGTCCTAGTTGGTGGTCAAACAACTGGATTCTGTGCAGAAGGTTGTTCGGCAATTGCAGATTCTGGAGCTTCGTTGATTGCTGGTCCTACAATTGTTATTACTGAAATCAATCATGCCGTTGGAGCTGCTGGAATTGTTAGCCAGGAGTGCAAAACTGTAGTGTCAGAATATGGTGAACTGATAATGGAAATGTTGTTGAGTGAGGCAAATCCGAGAAAAATCTGCTCTCAGATTAGTTTGTGCGTTTTTGATGGAACCCAAAGTGTTAGTATTGGAATCGAGAGTGTAGTGAATAAGGACGGTAAGGGCAAATCCGTTGGTGTGGGCGATCCAATGTGCTCTTCTTGTGAGATGGCGGTGTATGGATTCAAAACCAGCTTAGGCAGAATAAGACACAGGATCTTATATTGAACTACATCAATGAGCTTTGAGACCGACTGCCTAGTCCAATGGGAGAATCAGCTGTCGACTGCAGTGTTCTTTCTTCCCTGCCCAGTGTTTCTTTCACCATTGAGGGCAAAACATTTGACCTCACCCCAGAGCAGTACATCCTTAAAGTGGGCGAGGGACCTGCAGCTCAGTCTATTAGTGGATTTACTGCTTTGGGTGTACCACCTCCCCGTGGTCCTATCTGGATCTTGGGTGGTGTCTTCATGGGAGTCTATCACACCGTGTTCGATTACGGCAACCTCTTGAGCCAACCCTTGGCCTTCATGTACAGGTGTGTACGTGTATATCCTTGTACCCGTTTGGGTTTATATGTTTGAAAATTTGTGTATCCTCCATCAATCTATTCCCTCGTCTAAATTGTCTTGAAATACCTGAAATCTGTCCCAATTTTTGCCCAGTTCAGCCCACGAAATCTGTCCCAATTTTTGCCCTGTTTGGTCCCAGGTTCTGTCCACAAAATCAGCCCCCGTTTCAGCACAGATTCACCCCCATTTCAGCCCCATTGCTGCCCCTGTTTCAGCACAGTCCCAGCTCTTTGATTATTGAGCGTCCGGGCATTGTTTAAGGTGAAAAAAGCTTGCCATTACCTTCTATATCCCTTACCGTATGCTCCGAGTGATGGAATTACACCTTTGCCCCTGTTAGGGTTGACCTCTTTACCTTCTATATCCCTTGCCATTACCTTCTGTCCACAAAATCAGCCCCCGTTTCAGCACAGATTCACCCCCATTGCTGCCCCTGTTTCAGCACAGTCCCAGCTCTTTGATTATTGAGCGTCCGGGCATTGTTTAAGGAGAAAAAAGCTTGCCATTACCTTCTATATCCCTTACCGTATGCTCCGAGTGATGGAATTACACCTTTGCCCTTGTTAGGGTTGACCTCTATTTTATTTTTTTATGACATAGGGTATCCCCACCCCCTTTTTTAGGTCAGGCTATTCCCTATGGATGCTCGCAATCACATGGAAACCACCCGCATCGGGGTAAGCCCGAGGGGATTCGAACTCTCGTGACTTGGGAGCACACCCATGACAGCCAAAGCCCCACACACGTACGGGCTATGCCTTCTTTATTCTCACATCCTCTGCAGTCCAGGTGGCTATTATCCACTTTCCCATGATTGGCAACAATTATAACACATTCTTGAATCACTCCAAACATAACAGCTACTTGATAATTCAATCCCATTCCATTGATTGTCTTCATTAAAGGTGAACATGCCCCGATAAGATTTTCAATAATAGCCCATCCCTTTAGGTTCTAATGTATGCACATTCTCCTACACGTTCATTAGGTGCCAACGCAGCGTATAATTTACTTGGCGCAGCCCGTGCAGACTGCAATTTGGTAATTCCGCTATCTGTGACCAATATAAGCCAAAATGGATGTAAACAGATTCGTTGGATCAAGTTGATCTCTATTGTAAACATGCCACCTGCATGAGTCTGGTTTCACTGACGCCTCTAGAATGTATCTAAGAAGTGTTGAGCATGGGTTGATTAGAGTCTTTTTTAAATAACTGGTATTCCAGCCCATACTATCCATCGGTGTAAGATGGTGAACCAAACCCAAATGCGTTGGTTTGGGTAGAGATGGTGGACCCCTGCCCGTCAAAGCATGAGTTGTAAAATGGTAGGCCTCATCACATAAAAAACACAAGGAGTGAAACGGTGGCCCCATCACATTAGTAACATTAGGTATAAATCCCTTGTGTGCAGGGGTACTGTAAGGCTTGGCTTAGGGCTCACCAAGTGGGGGTTCCAAATCATGAATCATCGGGGGTACATTTGGTTGGGGGTATATTTGGTTGCATGAAAATTGACTGAACTCAACTCAACTCAACTCAACTACGCCTTTGTCCCAAACTAGTTGGGGTCGGCTATGAAAATTGACTTACGTAGGATAAAAATATGGGTTTTTTGCCAAATGTAATTGAATGTCCATTCGCACACAAGAGGGCTGTAAAATGGTGCATGCTCGTGATGTCTGGCATGGGGGTACCGCCCTTGATTTGATCCACAGCCTCTTAAAAGTGGGCTGCCGTTGGATCAAATATCAAGGGCGGTACTGGCCACACAGGACTTAAGCTCGGGCACCATAGAAAAACTCGGGAAAAAAAAGTCTTGGGATCCCACTTATTTGCTGTTGCATCTAGTTATTTAGATGATCTAAACTATTCATTGGTTGGTCTCATGATAGATAAGTTAAAGGGAAGCCCAATGCACAAGGCTCGGGCCATTGCTGGGTCTGAGAGGGGCGGAGCCCGGAGGGCTAGATAGATAGGTTGTGCGGTTAGGATCATTCTACGGAGAATATTTTTGGGCCACAACCTATCAGACAACAAATGAATGGCTTAGATTATCCAAATATGAGAGAGAGGGCTCGTATAGCAGGTGAATAGCGAAATGGATCCGAGCGGGATGATCCTAACCGTCCAATCGACAAACTTTTGAGGACCCGATTCCAACCCGTTCGATAGACTATTGAGGATCCGAACCAAACCCATATAAATAGAAAGCAAAACCCTAGAAACCACAAACCCTAATTTTCTCCTTTAAAAACCCTCTGCCTTTCCTTCTCCTATCACTCTAATTTCACCTCACCAGTCATCCCTGCGCTACGCCTAGCCTTTCTCCTCTCGTCCTCTACTCCGTTTTTCCCATGTTCTTAATCCTAATCCGTCGCTGATTTGAGCAATTTCTTTGAGAAATTTGTTAGTTTTCATATTACTTCGTCTCCTTTCTTCGGTTTTATCTAATCTTCTCTCTTTTTTTTCCAGCGATTTCTCTTTCCATTAAAGAGTTTTTCCTAAGGCCCTGGAACTATTATCCTGAAAAAAGAGGGAAAATTAGTGGAAACCGATTTTAAGTAGATTTTAGTTTCCGAATGCGATGCCTCATCAACAGGAGATCCTAGTTCCCTATCCCTAAATCTTCATCAACGAAGAATTTTTCTTGGTTAAAGCTCATGATTTCTTGCTCTGTTTTTCATCAGTTAGGGCATCTTATTTTTTCTCTGAAGAAAAGAAACTCTTTTACTGAAGATAATAATCCATCTAATCTCAGATCTTTTATTTTCGTATTTACGAATGTGATGATAGTTATTGTCGCCCCAGTCTTACAAGCATCAATCGATGCCATATGGTAATCGACTAGATTATCTGATTCCTAAAATAAAATATCATGTTTTTTTCTTTTTTGAATTTTCTTTGATTTTTCCAATCTATGAACCGATGTGCTTGTGTTCAGATCTTCAACAATGCAGAGAGGCGTGATGATACCTATCCATTTTAGTCTGTACACCACGTGATGAATATTTACATGCACTACCATCTGATCTCTCCTGCAACAAATTTTTCATCTTTTTTTTATTTAATTTTAAATTAAAAAAGCGCATTCGATGATGAAAATATGAAATTATTGCTGAGTTTGGCTATGATTAATTTCATTAAATCACCATCTTTCGGCTGAGAATGCACTAATTCTATTATCTATTGTGAAACTTCAGAGTTTTTTGTTTATTTATTTTGAAGTCCCTTGTATTTCATTTCTGATCGAGTTGCCTTTTGGTATCTGATGCCCTGTCTGAATGTTTGTAGCTGGGCTTCTCGTAAAAAAGGCAGAAATGAAAATAAAACAGGCCTTGCGACACTGGTTGCTTCTCATAAGCTTCCTGTTACTTTTTTTCCTGTTTACATTGCATATCAAAATCTATTTCAAGCATTATAATGAGCTCTTTGATTATTGAGCGTCTGGGCATTGTTTAAGGAGAAAAAAAGCTTGCCATTACCTTTATATCCCTTACCGTATGCTCCGAGTGATGGAATTACACCTTTGCCCTTGTTAGGGTTGACCTCTTTATCTACGGTTGACCAGTGTTTGCCACATCTGAGGCAAATCACCCCAAACCTGAAATTCAGGAATCGACATCTGCTGCATACCCAGTCCCTCAGATTCTGTTCTCTCATTTTGCTAGCCGTGTCAATCTTTCTGTCCTTCATTGAAATGTTCCATCCGGGTTGTATTTCCATCGCCGTAGAGTGGTGGCTACCACATTTCTCCTTCGGATTGTGTCTTCCCTGGCTGGAAGAATCAGGAGGATTGTCTTGGACGAGAGGGTCCGTCGCTTACTATCCTCCTCTGCAATTTTGTTTTCCTGCTCTACCTGCAACACACTCTCCATCTGCTTGAAACCCTTCTTCTTCAAGTACTCAATCAGGATCTTCTGTACGTCTGTTTCCTTCATTCAGTCCTCACACAACATGAGAATATGTTGTTTGTTTTTTTCCTGTTTTTTTACTCCAGTACTTATTAATGACTTATTACAAAAAGATTATTTTATGACAAATAACCAACACTGTCCACTTCTGTTACACCATGCAGTTTTAATTTTTCTTTTGCATTGAGTCATTGACATATATTGCGCTTTGGGCTATACGACTTTGATTCTTTTATTTTATTTTAATTTATTCTTCTGCTTGCAAAATTTTGCTATTCATAGTTGTGCACTTCTTGTCTGCAGTCAATAGAAGGCTTGATGCGTGGGTTATGCTTGAGCAGCTTGATCTTTCTATCATTTTGTTCTAGTGTCAAATGCAGATTATATTGTTTGTAGGATACTCATATTTCGACTATTATATATAATGGCAAGTTGAGATTTCTAATTTCTTTCACTTGCATCACTATGTGGTCTATTTGGGGGCACCATAGAAAAACTCGAGAAAAAAAAGTTTTGGGATCCCACTTATTTGCTGTTGCCTCCATCAATGAAGGAAGGGCATCGTACTGGCTCAAGTCAATCGAATCAATCTCTTATTTCGGGGGTGATCAGAAAACGTAAGGGCGCTAACGCCCTGTATTGTAAAGGGAAAACGTAAGTGCGCTAGCGCGCCTTGGTTCGCTAGCGCCATTACTAGTAAAGGGGCTTGAAAGCTTACGTTTGCTGCTTGAACGCCGTAGTTTGCTCCGTAGTTTGTTGCATCTAGTTATTTAGATGATCTAAACTATTCATTGGTTGGTCTCATGATAGATAAGTTAAAGGGCAGCCCAATGCACAAGGCTCCGGCCATTGCTGGGTCTGGGAGGGGCGGAGCCCGGAGGGCTAGATAGATAGGTTGTGCGGTTAGGATCATTCTACGGAGAATATTTTTGGGCCACAACCTATCAGACAACAAATGAATGGCTTAGATCATCCAAATATGAGAGAGAGGGCTCGTATAGCAAGTGAATAGCGAAATGGATCCGAGCGGGATGATCCTAACCGTCCAATCGGCAAACTTTTGAGGACCCGATTCCAACCCGTTCGATAGACTATTGAGGATCCGAACCAAACCCATATAAATAGAAAGCAAAACCCTAGAAACCACAAACCCTAATTTTCTCCTTTAAAAACCCTCCGCCTTTCCTTCTCCTATCACTCTAATTTCACCTCACCAGTCATCCCTGCGCTGCGCCTAGCCTTTCTCCTCTCGTCCTCTACTCCGTTTTTCCCATGTTCTTAACCCTAATCCGTCGCTGATTTGAGCAATTTCTTTGAGAAATTTGTTAGTTTTCATATTACTTCGTCTCCTTTCTTCGGTTTTATCTAATCTTCTCTTTTTTTTCCAGCGATTTCTCTTTCCATTGAAGAGTTTTTCCTAAGGCCCTGAAACTATTATTCTGAAAAAAGAGGGAAAATTAGTGGAAACCGATTTTAAGTAGATTTTAGTTTCCGAATGCGATCCCTCATCAACAGGAGATCCTAGTTCCCTATCCCTAAATCTTCATCAACGAAGAATTTTTCTTGGTAAAGCTCATGATTTCTTGCTCTGTTTTTCATCAGTTAGGGCATCTTATTTTTTCTCTGAAGAAAAGAAACTCTTTTACTGAAGATAATAATCCATCTAATCTCAGATCTTTTATTTTCGTATTTACGAATGTGATGATAGTTATTGTCGCCCCAGTCTTACAAGCATCAATCGATGCCATATGGTGATCGACTAGATTATCTGATTCCTAAAATAAAATCTCATCTTTTTTTCTTTTTTGAATTTTCTTTGATTTTTCCAATCTATGAACCGATGTGCTTGTGTTCAGATCTTCAACAATGCAGAGAGGCGTGATGATACCTATCCATTTTAGTCTGTACACCGCGTGATGAATATTTACATGCACTACCATCTGATCTCTCCTGCAACAAATTTTTCATCTTTTTTTTTATTTAATTTTAAATTAAAAAAGCGCATTCGATGATGAAAATATGAAATTATTGCTGAGTTTGGCTATGATTAATTTCATTAAATCACCATCTTTCGGCTGAGAATGCACTAATTCTATTATCTATTGTGAAACTTCAGAGTTTTTTGTTTATTTATTTTGAAGTCTCTTGTATTTCATTTCTGATCGAGTTGCCTTTTGGTATCTGATGCCCTGTCTGAATGTTTGTAGCTGGGCTTCTCGTAAAAAAGGCAGAAATGAAAATAAAACAGGCCTTGCGACACTGGTTGCTTCTCATAAGCTTCCTGTTACTTTTTTTCCTGTTTACATTGCATATCAAAATCTATTTCAAGCATTATAATGAGCTCTTTGATTATTGAGCGTCTGGGCATTGTTTAAGGAGAAAAAAAGCTTGCCATTACCTTCTATATCCCTTACCGTATGCTCCGAGTGATGGAATTACACCTTTGCCCTTGTTAGGGTTGACCTCATTATCTACGGTTGACCAGTGTTTGCCACATCTGAGGCAAATCACCCCAAACTTGAAATTCAGGAATCGACATCTGCTGCATACCCAGTCCCTCAGATTCTGTTCTCTCATTTTGCTAGCCGTGTCAATCCTTCTGTCCTTCATTGAAATGTTCCATCCGGGTTGTATTTCCATCGCCGTAGACTGGTGGCTACCACATTTCTCCTTCGGATTGTGTCTTCCCTGGCTGGAAGAATCAGGAGGATTGTCTTGGACGAGAGGGTCCGTCGCTTACTATCCCCCTCTGCAATTTTGTTTTCCTGCTCTACCTGCAACACACTCTCCATCTGCTTGAAACCCTTCTTCTTCAAGTACTCAATCAGGATCTTCTGTACGTCTGTTTCCTTCATTCAGTCCTCACACAACATGAGACTATGTTGTTTGCTTTTTTCCTGTTTTTTTACTCCAGTATTTAGTAATGACTTATTACAAAAAGATTATTTTATGACAAATAACCAACACTGTCCACTTCTGTTACACCATGCAGTTTTAATTTTTCTTTTGCATTGAGTCATTGACATATATTGCGCTTTGGGCTACACGACTTTGATTCTTTTATTTTATTTTAATTTATTCTTCTGCTTGCAAAATTTTGCTATTCATAGTTGTGCACTTCTTGTCTGCAGTCAATAGAAGGCTTGATGAGTGGGTTATGCTTGAGCAGCTTGATCTTTATATCATTTTGTTCTAGTGTCAAATGCAGATTATATTGTTTGTAGGATACTCATATTTCGACTATTATATATAATGGCAAGTTGAGATTTCTAATTTCTTTCACTTGCATCACTATGTGGTCTATTTGGGGGCACCATAGAAAAACTCGAGAAAAAAAAGTTTTGGGATCCCACTTATTTGCTGTTGCCTCCATCAATGAAGGAAGGGCATCGTACTGGCTCAAGTCAATCGAATCAATCTCTTATTTCGGGGGTGATCAGAAAACGTAAGGGCGCTAACGCCCTGTATTGTAAAGGGAAAACGTAAGTGCGCTAGCGCGCCTTGGTTCGCTAGCGCCATTACTAGTAAAGGGGCTTGAAAGCTTACGTTTGCTGCTTGAAAGCCGTAGTTTGCTCCGTAGTTTGTTGCATCTAGTTATTTAGATGATCTAAACTATTCATTGGTTGGTCTCATGATAGATAAGTTAAAGGGCAGCCCAATGCACAAGGCTCCGGCCATTGCTGGGTCTGGGAGGGGCGGAGCCCGGAGGGCTAGGTAGATAGGTTGTGCGGTTAGGATCATTCTACGGAGAATATTTTTGGGCCACAACCTATCAGACAACAAATGAATGGCTTAGATCATCCAAATATGAGAGAGAGGGCTCGTATAGCAAGTGAATAGCGAAATGGATCCGAGCGGGATGATCCTAACCGTCCAATCGGCAAACTTTTGAGGACCCGATTCCAACCCGTTCGATAGACTATTGAGGATCCGAACCAAACCCATATAAATAGAAAGCAAAACCCTAGAAACCACAAACCCTAATTTTCTCCTTTAAAAACCCTCCGCCTTTCCTTCTCCTATCACTCTAATTTCACCTCACCAGTCATCTCTGCGCTGCGCCTAGCCTTTCTCCTCTCGTCCTCTACTCCGTTTTTCCCATGTTCTTAACCCTAATCCGTCGCTGATTTGAGCAATTTCTTTGAGAAATTTGTTAGTTTTCATATTACTTCGTCTCCTTTCTTCGGTTTTATCTAATCTTCTCTTTTTTTTCCAGCGATTTCTCTTTCCATTGAAGAGTTTTTCCTAAGGCCCTGAAACTATTATTCTGAAAAAAGAGGGAAAATTAGTGGAAACCGATTTTAAGTAGATTTTAGTTTCCGAATGCGATCCCTCATCAACAGGAGATCCTAGTTCCCTATCCCTAAATCTTCATCAACGAAGAATTTTTCTTGGTAAAGCTCATGATTTCTTGCTCTGTTTTTCATCAGTTAGGGCATCTTATTTTTTCTCTGAAGAAAAGAAACTCTTTTACTGAAGATAATAATCCATCTAATCTCAGATCTTTTATTTTCGTATTTACGAATGTGATGATAGTTATTGTCGCCCCAGTCTTACAAGCATCAATCGATGCCATATGGTGATCGACTAGATTATCTGATTCCTAAAATAAAATCTCATCTTTTTTTCTTTTTTGAATTTTCTTTGATTTTTCCAATCTATGAACCGATGTGCTTGTGTTCAGATCTTCAACAATGCAGAGAGGCGTGATGATACCTATCCATTTTAGTCTGTACACCGCGTGATGAATATTTACATGCACTACCATCTGATCTCTCCTGCAACAAATTTTTCATCTTTTTTTTTATTTAATTTTAAATTAAAAAAGCGCATTCGATGATGAAAATATGAAATTATTGCTGAGTTTGGCTATGATTAATTTCATTAAATCACCATCTTTCGGCTGAGAATGCACTAATTCTATTATCTATTGTGAAACTTTAGAGTTTTTTGTTTATTTATTTTGAAGTCTCTTGTATTTCATTTCTGATCGAGTTGCCTTTTGGTATCTGATGCCCTGTCTGAATGTTTGTAGCTGGGCTTCTCGTAAAAAAGGCAGAAATGAAAATAAAACAGGCCTTGCGACACTGGTTGCTTCTCATAAGCTTCCTGTTACTTTTTTTCCTGTTTACATTGCATATCAAAATCTATTTCAAGCATTATAATGAGCTCTTTGATTATTGTGCATCTAGGCATTGTTTAAGGAGAAAAAAAGCTTGCCATTACCTTCTATATCCCTTACCGTATGCTCCGAGTGATGGAATTACACCTTTGCCCTTGTTAGGGTTGACCTCTTTATCTACGGTGGACCAGTGTTTGCCACATCTGAGGCAAATCACCCCAAACCTTAAATTCAGGAATCGACATCTGCTGCATACCCAGTCCCTCAGAGATTCTGTTCTCTCATCTTGCTAGCCGTGTCAATCTTTCTGTCCTTCATTGAAATGTTCCATCGGGGTTGTATTTCCATCGCCGTAGAGTGGTGGCTACCACATTTCTCCTTCGGATTGTGTCTTCCCTGGCTGGAAGAATCAGGAGGATTGTCTTGGACGACAGGGTCCGTCGCTTACTATCCTCCTCTGCAATTTTGTTTTCCTGCTCTACCTGCAACACACTCTCCATCTGCTTGAAACCCTTCTTCTTCAAGTACTCAATCAGGATCTTCTGTACGTCTGTTTCCTTCATTCAGTCCTCACACAACATGAGAATATGTTGTTTGCTTTTTTCCTATTTTTTTACTCCAGTACTTATTAATGAATTATTACAAAAAGATTATTTTATGACAAATAACCAACATTGTCCACTTCTGCTACACCATGCAGTTTTAATTTTTCTTTTGCATTGAGTCATTGACATATATTGCGCTTTGGGCTACATGACTTTGATTCTTTTATTTTATTTTAATTTATTCTTCTGCTTGCAAAATTTTGCTATTCATAGTTGTGCACTTCTTGTCTGCAGTCAATAGAAGGCTTGATGAGTGGGCTATGCTTGAGCAGCTTGATCTTGATTCAGTGGAGACTTATATTGATGAAAAGGTGGAGGACAAGGTATTGCCTATATCATTTTGTTCTAGTTTCAAATGCAGATTATATTGTTTGTAGGATACTCATATTTCGACTATTATATATAATGGCAAGTTGAGATTTCTAATTTCCTTCACTTGCATCACTATGTGGTCTATTTGGGGGCATATTTAAGTACACACTACTTCGTACTGCATGCCATTTCTGTGTTTGGCTAGGCAATTTTGGGGACCATTCCTCCTGATTACATTTAACTTTCGGACTGCCACTTGTTATCTCAGTTCTACTGTATCCACCTCTTTTGTTTTCTATTTTTTCATTCTCTATATCTGGATATCCTGCTCTTTTGGTTTGCATCTCATCGGAAAAGATTTTTATTTCTACACCTTGGAAGAAGTTTCTTACACATGCTCTTTTCAGGCAACAAGCTTGAAAATGACGCGTCATCAGAAACGCAAAATTGATGAGACACATGTGAAGGTACACTTCTATAAATGCATATATTGAGTTTTTTTTTCTTTTTTTTTTGAAAATACGTTTATTGAGGTTCTTGATTGTATTATTTATTTGATTTGATTTCATAGCATCATACTATCTTGTACTTATTTTGCTTCACTTTTTCTTTCTAAAAATTTAATAAGGGTTGTTGATTTAGTTTTGTCAACGCCATGTCTCTTTTATTTTTTTATGACATAGGGTATCCCCACCCCCTTTTTTAGGTCAGGCTATTCCCTATGGATGCTCGCAATCACATGTAAACCACCCGCATCGGGGTAAGCCCGAGGGGATTTGAACTCTCGTGACTTGGGAGCACACCCATGACAGCCAAAGCCCCACACACGTACGGGCTATGGCTTCTTTATTCTCACATCCTCTGCAGTCCAGGTGGCTATTATCCACGTTCCCATGATTGGCAACAATTGTAACACATTCTTGAATCACTCCAAACATAACAGCTACTTGATAATTCAATCCCATTCCATTGTCTTCATTAAAGGTGAACATGCCCCGATAAGATTTTCAATAATAGCCCATCCCTTTAGGTTCTAATGTATGCACATTCTCCTACACGTTCATTAGGTGCCAACGTAGCGTATAACTTACTTGGCGCAGCCCGCGCAGACTGCAATTTGGTAATTCCGCTATATGTGACCAATATAAGCCAAAATGGATGTAAACAGATTCGTTGGATCAAGTTGATCTCTATTGTAAACATGCCACCTGCATGAGTCTGGTTTCACTGACGCCTCTAGAATGTATCTAAGAAGTGTTGATCATGGGTTGATTAGAGTCTTTTTTAAATAACTAGTATTCCAGCCCATACTATCCATCGGTGTAAGATGGTGAACCAAACCCAAATGCGTTGTTGGTTTGGGTAGAGATGGTGGACCCCTGCCCGTCAAAGCATGAGGTGTAAAATGGTAGGCCTCATCACATAAAAAACACAAGGTGTGAAACGGTGGCCCCATCACATTAGTAACATGAGGTATAAATCCCTTGTGTGCAGGGGTACTGTAAGGCTGGGCTTAGGGCTCACCAAGTGGGGGTTCCAAATCATGAATCATCGGGGGTACATTTGGTTGGGGGTACATTTGGTTGCATGAAAATTGACTGAACTGAACTGAACTCAACTACGCCTTTGTCCCAAACTAGTTGGGGTCGGCTATGAAAATTGACTTACGTAGGATAAAAATATGGGTTTTTTGCCAAATGTCATTGAATGTCCATTCGCACACAAGGGGGCTGTAAAATGGTGCATGCTCGTGATGTCTGGCATGGGGGTACCGCCCTTGATTTGATCCACAGCCTCTTAAAAGTGGGCTGCCGTTGGATCAAATATGAAGGGCGGTACTGGCCACACAGGTCTTAAGCTCGGGCACCATAGAAAAACTCGGGAAAAAAAAGTTTTGGGATCCCACTTATTTGCTGTTGCCTCCATCAATGAAGGAAGGGCATCGTACTGGCTCAAGTCAATCGAATCAATCTCTTATCTCGGGGGTGATCAGAAAACGTAAGGGCGCTAACGCCCTGTATTGTAAAGGGAAAACGTAAGTGCGCTAGCGAGCCTTGGTTCGCTAGCGCCATTACTAGTAAAGGGGCTTGAAAGCTTACGTTTGCTGCTTGAAAGCCGTAGTTTGCTCCGTAGTTTGTTGCATCTAGTTATTTAGATGATCTAAACTATTCATTGGTTGGTCTCATGATAGATAAGTTAAAGGGCAGCCCAATGCACAAGGCTCCGGCCATTGCTGGGTCTGGGAGGGGCGGAGCCCGGAGGGCTAGATAGATAGGTTGTGCGGTTAGGATCATTCTACGGAGAATATTTTTGGGCCACAACCTATCAGACAACAAATGAATGGCTTAGATCATCCAAATATGAGAGAGAGGGCTCGTATAGCAAGTGAATAGCGAAATGGATCCGAGCGGGATGATCCTAACCGTCCAATCGGCAAACTTTTGAGGACCCGATTCCAACCCGTTCGATAGACTATTGAGGATCCGAACCAAACCCATATAAATAGAAAGCAAAACCCTAGAAACCACAAACCCTAATTTTCTCCTTTAAAAACCCTCCGCCTTTCCTTCTCCTATCACTCTAATTTCACCTCACCAGTCATCCCTGCGCTGCGCCTAGCCTTTCTCCTCTCGTCCTCTACTCCGTTTTTCCCATGTTCTTAACCCTAATCCGTCGCTGATTTGAGCAATTTCTTTGAGAAATTTGTTAGTTTTCATATTACTTCGTCTCCTTTCTTCGGTTTTATCTAATCTTCTCTCTTTTTTTTCCAGCGATTTCTCTTTCCATTGAAGAGTTTTTCCTAAGGCCCTGAAACTATTATCCTGAAAAAAGAGGGAAAATTAGTGGAAACCGATTTTAAGTAGATTTTAGTTTCCGAATGCGATCCCTCATCAACAGGAGATCATAGTTCCCTATCCCTAAATCTTCATCAACGAAGAATTTTTCTTGGTAAAGCTCATGATTTCTTGCTCTGTTTTTCATCAGTTAGGGCATCTTATTTTTTCTCTGAAGAAAAGAAACTCTTTTACTGAAGATAATAATCCATCTAATCTCAGATCTTTTATTTTCGTATTTACGAATGTGATGATAGTTATTGTCGCCCCAGTCTTACAAGCATCAATCGATGCCATATGGTGATCGACTAGATTATCTGATTCCTAAAATAAAATCTCATCTTTTTTTCTTTTTTGAATTTTCTTTGATTTT
This sequence comes from Tasmannia lanceolata, assembly GCF_043159265.1. NCBI lineage: Eukaryota > Viridiplantae > Streptophyta > Magnoliopsida > Canellales > Winteraceae > Tasmannia > Tasmannia lanceolata. The sequence continues at coordinate 60,848,461 of NW_027518692.1, read as the reverse complement.
TCCAATCTATGAACCGATGTGCTTGTGTTCAGATCTTCAACAATGCAGAGAGGCGTGATGATACCTATCCATTTTAGTTTGTACACCGCGTGATGAATATTTACATGCACTACCATCTGATCTCTCCTGCAACAAATTTTTCATCTTTTTTTTATTTAATTTTAAATTAAAAAAAGCGCATTCGATGATGAAAATATGAAATTATTGCTGAGTTTGGCTATGATTAATTTCATTAAATCACCATCTTTCGGCTGAGAATGCACTAATTCTATTATCTATTGTGAAACTTTAGAGTTTTTTGTTTATTTATTTTGAAGTCTCTTGTATTTCATTTCTGATCGAGTTGCCTTTTGGTATCTGATGCCCTGTCTGAATGTTTGTAGCTGGGCTTCTCGTAAAAAAGGCAGAAATGAAAATAAAACAGGCCTTGCGACACTGGTTGCTTCTCATAAGCTTCCTGTTACTTTTTTTCCTGTTTACATTGCATATCAAAATCTATTTCAAGCATTATAATGAGCTCTTTGATTATTGTGCATCTAGGCATTGTTTAAGGAGAAAAAAAGCTTGCCATTACCTTCTATATCCCTTACCGTATGCTCCGAGTGATGGAATTACACCTTTGCCCTTGTTAGGGTTGACCTCTTTATCTACGGTGGACCAGTGTTTGCCACATCTGAGGCAAATCACCCCAAACCTTAAATTCAGGAATCGACATCTGCTGCATACCCAGTCCCTCAGAGATTCTGTTCTCTCATCTTGCTAGCCGTGTCAATCTTTCTGTCCTTCATTGAAATGTTCCATCGGGGTTGTATTTCCATCGCCGTAGAGTGGTGGCTACCACATTTCTCCTTCGGATTGTGTCTTCCCTGGCTGGAAGAATCAGGAGGATTGTCTTGGACGACAGGGTCCGTCGCTTACTATCCTCCTCTGCAATTTTGTTTTCCTGCTCTACCTGCAACACACTCTCCATCTGCTTGAAACCCTTCTTCTTCAAGTACTCAATCAGGATCTTCTGTACGTCTGTTTCCTTCATTCAGTCCTCACACAACATGAGAATATGTTGTTTGCTTTTTTCCTGTTTTTTTACTCCAGTACTTATTAATGAATTATTACAAAAAGATTATTTTATGACAAATAACCAACATTGTCCACTTCTGCTACACCATGCAGTTTTAATTTTTCTTTTGCATTGAGTCATTGACATATATTGCGCTTTGGGCTACATGACTTTGATTCTTTTATTTTATTTTAATTTATTCTTCTGCTTGCAAAATTTTGCTATTCATAGTTGTGCACTTCTTGTCTGCAGTCAATAGAAGGCTTGATGAGTGGGCTATGCTTGAGCAGCTTGATCTTGATTCAGTGGAGACTTATATTGATGAAAAGGTGGAGGACAAGGTATTGCCTATATCATTTTGTTCTAGTTTCAAATGCAGATTATATTGTTTGTAGGATACTCATATTTCGACTATTATATATAATGGCAAGTTGAGATTTCTAATTTCCTTCACTTGCATCACTATGTGGTCTATTTGGGGGCATATTTAAGTACACACTACTTCGTACTGCATGCCATTTCTGTGTTTGGCTAGGCAATTTTGGGGACCATTCCTCCTGATTACATTTAACTTTCGGACTGCCACTTGTTATCTCAGTTCTACTGTATCCACCTCTTTTGTTTTCTATTTTTTCATTCTCTATATCTGGATATCCTGCTCTTTTGGTTTGCATCTCATCGGAAAAGATTTTTATTTCTACACCTTGGAAGAAGTTTCTTACACATGCTCTTTTCAGGCAACAAGCTTGAAAATGACGCGTCATCAGAAACGCAAAATTGATGAGACACATGTGCAGGTACACTTCTATAAATGCATATATTGAGTTTTTTTTTCTTTTTTTTTTGAAAATACGTTTATTGAGGTTCTTGATTGTATTATTTATTTGATTTGATTTCATAGCATCATACTATCTTGTACTTATTTTGCTTCACTTTTTCTTTCTAAAAATTTAATAAGGGTTGTTGATTTAGTTTTGTCAACGCCATGTCTCTTTTATTTTTTTATGACATAGGGTATCCCCACCCCCTTTTTTAGGTCAGGCTATTCCCTATGGATGCTCGCAATCACATGTAAACCACCCGCATCGGGGTAAGCCCGAGGGGATTTGAACTCTCGTGACTTGGGAGCACACCCATGACAGCCAAAGCCCCACACACGTACGGGCTATGGCTTCTTTATTCTCACATCCTCTGCAGTCCAGGTGGCTATTATCCACGTTCCCATGATTGGCAACAATTGTAACACATTCTTGAATCACTCCAAACATAACAGCTACTTGATAATTCAATCCCATTCCATTGTCTTCATTAAAGGTGAACATGCCCCGATAAGATTTTCAATAATAGCCCATCCCTTTAGGTTCTAATGTATGCACATTCTCCTACACGTTCATTAGGTGCCAACGTAGCGTATAACTTACTTGGCGCAGCCCGCGCAGACTGCAATTTGGTAATTCCGCTATATGTGACCAATATAAGCCAAAATGGATGTAAACAGATTCGTTGGATCAAGTTGATCTCTATTGTAAACATGCCACCTGCATGAGTCTGGTTTCACTGACGCCTCTAGAATGTATCTAAGAAGTGTTGATCATGGGTTGATTAGAGTCTTTTTTAAATAACTAGTATTCCAGCCCATACTATCCATCGGTGTAAGATGGTGAACCAAACCCAAATGCGTTGGTTTGGGTAGAGATGGTGGACCTCTGCCCGTCAAAACATGAGGTGTAAAATGGTAGGCCTCATCACATAAAAAACACAAGGTGTGAAACGGTGGCCCCATCACATTAGTAACATGAGGTATAAATCCCTTGTGTGCAGGGGTACTGTAAGGCTGGGCTTAGGGCTCACCAAGTGGGGGTTCCAAATCATGAATCATCGGGGGTACATTTGGTTGGGGGTACATTTGGTTGCATGAAAATTGACTGAACTGAACTGAACTCAACTACGCCTTTGTCCCAAACTAGTTGGGGTCGGCTATGAAAATTGACTTACGTGGGATAAAAATATGAGTTTTTTGCCAAATGTCATTGAATGTCCATTCGCACACAAGGGGGCTGTAAAATGGTGCGTGCTTGTGATGTCTGGCATGGGGGTACCGCCCTTGATTTGATCCACAGCCTCTTAAAAGTGGGCTACAGTTGGATCAAATATGAAGGGCGGTACTGGCCACACAAGACATAAGCTCGGGCACCAAAGAAAAACTCGGAAAAAAAAAGTTTTGGGATCCCACTTATTTGCTGTTGCCTCCATCAATGAAGGAAGGGCATCGTACTGGCTCAAGTCAATCGAATCAATCTCTTATCTCGGGGGTGATCAGAAAACGTAAGGGCGCTAACGCCCTGTATTGTAAAGGGAAAACGTTAGTGCGCTAGCGCGCCTTGGTTCGCTAGCGCCATTACTAGTAAAGGGGCTTGAAAGCTTACGTTTGCTGCTTGAAAGCCGTAGTTTGCTCCGTAGTTTGTTGCATCTAGTTATTTAGATGATCTAAACTATTCATTGGTTGGTCTCATGATAGATAAGTTAAAGGGCAGCTCAATGCACAAGGCTCCGGCCATTGCTGGGTCTCGGAGGGGCGGAGCCCGGAGGGCTAGATTGATAGGTTGTGCGGTTAGGATCATTCTACGGAGAATATTTTTGGGCCACAACCTATCAGACAACAAATGAATGGCTTAGATCATCCAAATATGAGAGAGAGGGCTCGTATAGCAAGTGAATAGCGAAATGGAACCGAGCGGGATGATCCTAACCGTCCAATCGGCAGACTTTTGAGGACCCGATTCCAACCCGTTCGATAGACTATTGAGGATCCGAACCAAACCCATATAAATAGAAAGAAAAACACTAGAAACCACAAACCCTAATTTTCTCCTTTAAAAACCCTCCGCCTCTACTTCTCCTGTCACTCTAATTTCACCTCACTAGTCATCCCTGCGCTGCGCCTAGCCTTTCTCCTCTCGTCCTCTACTCCGTTTTTCCCATGTTCTTAACCCTAATCCGTCGCTGATTTGAGCAATTTCTTTGAGAAATTTGTTAGTTTTCATATTACTTCGTCTCCTTTCTTCGGTTTTATCTAATCTTCTCTCTTTTTTTTTCCAGCGATTTCTCTTTCCATTAAAGAGTTTTTCCTAAGGCCCTGAAACTATTATCCTGAAAAAAGAGGGAAAATTAGTGGAAACCGATTTTAAGTAGATTTTAGTTTCCTAATGCAATGCCTCATCAACAGGAGATCCTAGTTCCCTATCCCTAAATCTTCATCAACGAAGAATTTTTTCTTTGTAAATCTCATGATTTCTTGCTCTGTTTTTCATCAGTTAGGGCATCTTATTTTTTCTCTGAAGAAAAGAAACTCTTTTACTGAAGATAATAATCCATCTAATCTCAGATCTTTTATTTTCGTATTTACGAATGTGATGATAGTTATTGTCGCCCGAGTCTTACAAGCATCAATCGATGCCATATGGTGATCGACTAGATTATTTGATTCCTAAAATAAAATCTCATCTTTTTTTCTTTTTTGAATTTTCTTGATTTTTCCAATCTATGAACCGATGTGTTTGTGTTTAGATCTTCAACAATGCAGAGAGGCGTGATGATACCTATCCATTTTAGTCTGTACACCGCGTGATGAATATTTACACGCACTACCATCTGATCTCTCCTGCATCAAATTTTTCATCAGTTTTTTATTTAATTTTAAATTAAAAAAGCGCATTCGATGATGAAAATATAGAATAATTGATGAGTTTGGCTATGATTAATTTCATGAAATCACCATCTGTCGGCTGAGAATGCACTAATTCTATTATCTATTGTGAAACTTTATAGTTTTTTGTTTATTTATTTTGAAGTCTCTTGTATTTCATTTCTGATCGAGTTGCCTTTTGGTATCTGATGCCCTGTCTGAATGTTTGTAGCTGGGCTTCTCGTAAAAAAGGCAGAAATGAAAATAAAACAGGCCTTGCGACACTAGTTGCTTCTCATAAGCTTCCTGTTACTTTTTTTCCTGTTTACATTGCATATCAAAATCTATTTCAAAATAAGGAGTTTCATCCGTCGATTGTTCTGATTAACACTTTTTTGTAGATATAAAGTTTTTTAGTTTTGATTTAACATGAAGGAGGGGCTGTTAAATCTCGAGATTGTACCCTTAGCTATGTTAAATGTTATGTGAACAACCTGGAGGGAAAAACTAATTCAAGATCAAGCTTTGTCTTCCTAAAAAAAACAAAATTTCTCCCTCTTCTTGGAAGGTTTCAATTTGTGTTTTTTGCAAGGGCCCGTTTGGTTGCTGGGAAGAATTTGATTTGGATTTCTCACATTTGCAGCCCTTTTTGTGTTCTGATTTGGATCGGATCAAATCTTTGAGTTTCCAATTTAGCGAACTGACGGTGAAAAAAATCATATTTCCAAATAAGCTGTGGAAATAATTAATTGGAAATCTACAAATCTAGCGGTTTCCTTCACTCTTTAGGCTCCTCAACCTCTCCCCTGCAGTAGTAGGAAGTACCCTTTTCCCTCACCAGCTGCCGGATCTATTCATTTTGTATTCAAATCTCAATTCCAAATCCAAATTCAAAATATGAGGTATCCAAACGGACCCTAAATGATTCAAAAATTTTGTAGAAGACATTAGGAGGTTGTTGCATGTAATTAGAGATTTGGTATAGAAGAGATGAAAGCCCACTCTATTTCCTGCCTTTGCCTTTGAATCGGTTTTCTCTGTTTAGAAGCTTAAGCATTCTTTGGGAAAAGTAAAGTCCAGTCTATGAAGGTGGCGGTATTTTGGATGCAATTGTAGATCTTTAAATTTCCTAAAAGCTTGCATCATAATCTGGTTCTTATGGTTCATGAATGGTGGATCTTGCATGCTTGAGATGCTCTATTTTGACTAAAATTCAATTAAATGAATGCCTGTCTTTCTCCATGCATTTCTGTTTCTATTGTACAGAGAGCACGCTCAAGCAGATCTAGCCCATGGAAATCAAATAGGTTTTGTAAGCGGTTAATAAAATCTGGAACGGGTGAAAGTTGGCTCCATTGAAAATGGTTGTAGTGAACCTCGTTATCAATTCCTTCGGGGTCTAATTATAAATCCTTGCCTGAGGTGGCCCAGGAAAAGATCAACAGCTAGGATTGATGGGCCCATGGTAAAAAGAATCAGAGTGTTTAAGAACAACCGAACTCCCAAAATGGGAGTGGAAACAAACATGAAGGGGAGAGTGGGAGAATGAGACTTGGGCAGTTTCTATTCTTTGAATTGTATGCATCTCTCCCTCATTTCTAACTTCCCTTGAAACGAGAAGGGAACTAATAGGTCGGCAGCATCCCATCAGCCTTTCGGATGTGAAGTGAGGACACCATGGTTTTAACGATTTTCCTGTCTTCCCCGATTTCCAGGTTTGCAATCGATGGCAAGAAGCCCGGAGAAACAAGGAAATATAACATCAAGGTGAATTTTATGCATTTTTCACCATTTCCGCATATATAAGAGTGTTTTCTCAAAGTTATTCACCCAAGATCAATGTTCATTGTCTTTTTTATTAGAACATTTTCAGACAGCAGCTTTCAGCCCACTAATTTACGGTGTATCAAGTTTGGAGTTGAAATCTCTGTTTGACTTGAAAATTCATGTTATCGTTCATTGGAGCATGAGCCTCTATAATACCATGTTCTTAAGCTAGAAAGAGGGGAATCAAGTGATTACATTTACCCTCAAATTTTACTAAAATTCTGCACATTGCCATTGCCTTAGCCAAATTTTAAAGGGGTACAGAGACCTTATTTTCTCATGGAATCCTCGGTACATTAATATTGAGGTGTTACAAAGCTTGGAAACCCGAGAGGTACCACCAGAACATTGCCAGAGTACCGAATCGTCATTTAATTTTGTTTTTCTGCAGTACCACCTGTGAATACTCCACCGGTATGCAATGAAAAGTTTTTAATGTTAATTGGGTCCCCGGTTCCTCAATTGATTAACCCTCAATAATAACTACTGCTCCTCCCAATTCGACAAAGTCACCATGTGTGGGACTCCGACCATACCGAACTATGTGCAGCTGATGGGAGGCTGTTATAGGTCCTTAAACAGAGAAAGCACAAATTCAGCTCAATGATTGTGGTTTCAAAGGACTGTCCCAGTGATAGCTAGTTCAACCGAATCCGAATTTAAGAAGAATTGAGCTTCTTTGTTTTGGAGCTGCCAAACCATATCGAGATCTGCTTCCCCTTCAGGCTCCAGTCTGTCTACATCAATTGTACGTCCAACTTTGTGTTGAAATCTATGATCAATTCTGACAAGAAATAGTGGAATCAAAAGAATCATTTTCTTGCTTCTTCATTAAAGAGAAATTAAAGCCTGTAGTTGATTTGAGTCAGCAGTCATGGTAATTCGATTTTGGAGGGGGGGGGGGGGGGGATTGGGAAATATCGCTGCCCTTCTTTTAATATTCATTTTTCTTTGGATATAGTAATATTTATTGGGCGACCCCCAAATATCTTAAATCGACTCCCATGTGTCTTTCTCTCTCCTTTGGATTAGAGAGAGAAGAGAGAGACACATAGGGGGCCGATTTTTCACTCCCCTATTTATTTAGCTCTGAAGTGAAGAGATGGAAGGATCTTCACACCACACTCTATCGTCAGCTACTTGCCTATTACTCTATTACTGCAACTGCCAATTATCCCTCGCCAATCGTCTGACCCCAAAAATAATACTATTTCAAAATAGACATCGTTTTTATTAAGTACGACATTATATTTTTGAGTAAGGGTAGGGTAACCGAACAAATAATTTAACGCCACAACATCTCGGTTTCCATATTAATAGTGTAGGAGAACATAGAGAGGCTTACACAAACGAAGAATCATGCACATCTCTGAAAACGAGAAGAGTATGAGAAATCTACAGGCATTTTATATTACACCCAAGTTTTTAAGGCCAAGAACAACTCCAACACCAATGATGTGGCCTACACTTCCACAAGCAGCTGTATCTGCTAGAGTAAAACCAGCAGGATCTCCTGTCTGTAACCCAGAGTCCCTTCCTTCAAGCTTCAAACCTGCAGTGGCCTTCCTGTTAGCAGATGGAGCCAAACCAAACCTTCCAGCAAACAGCATCAAGCTTGTGGAAGTCACCATTATCTGACCATTGGGAAGAATAAACTGTTTTCAGAACATGTTTTTTAGGCTCTGTTTCGTGAGATGGGTATAGAATGTGATGCCCGTTTTAAGTGTATAATGAGTTTTAAGTGTATAATGGGATGTAAAATTTGTTTTACACGCATTGTAAGTGTTCTTTTACTTATAAATTTAAAATACCTTATAAACGAATTTATGTATAGCTCTCAAATATCTTATACATGTAAATTCTCAATAGCTATTATACTTATAGATGTAAATTTCTTTATGCATACATTTTTAACCGTTGGCTCTATTTTACATCCTAATAATTGTCATTAAACACGTATTTTTTTAGGAGGATTTGCTAGCGTCCATGTCAGAAGGCATTTCACGGATGGGATGTCGCATGTGAGAGCAGCCACCTCGTGAATGAAGACAAAATCTGCTGAAAAGTGAGCCTGGCTGCTCTCACATGCAACACAGCACATCCGAGAAATGCCTTTTGCGATGGTGCTGGCAAATCCTTTTTTTTTTTTTTTTTTTTTGTATGTATAATTTGAGCCTAGCACTTGCCATTTTCATGTGTACATTTGCTTACAAGATTTGTGGGCGAGCCAATGAAGTCACAACGAGCCCCAAGAGCTCCATTTCCCTTGCGCCTGAGTGGTTGAAGTGTTGCCTGCCAATAATAACACATTGCAAGAAGAAAAAAGAAAAGAAAATAAGAACGCCGATAAGTCATTAAGTGACCACAAAAAGTTCATAAAAGTAAATACTGAATGGCTTGTTTAAAGTGTTTTTCTATTTTCTATGCTTGGGCTCACAAAAGCCTAGTTTGAATCACAATTTAGATAAAGCCTTGGATGCCCAGAGTGCTTAAAGATGATTGCTTGACTATGAAATTATGCAATTAAACTACCTTTATGAGATTAGTATTCTGATGCTCATAGGTATTCCATTTTAATAAATGCAATACTAAGAAATCTACAGCCACTCAGTTTAATATCTCAATTCACTATGTATTTAAGAAACCAGAAAGTTGAGAAATACACAGACCCCTTAATCCCTACATTTGACTACAATACAAACTCATGAAATTGAAAATTTCAAGAATCACTACCACTTGGGGCATTACACTTCACTCACCCAGAAAAAAATGTGTTAGACTGAAAAGAACCATCCATTTATAGAACTAAGAAAACCACAATCCAAAGAAGAAATTGAAATGGGCAAGTGAAGCTCACCAGACTCTGTGCAGGGACAATATATGGTTTAGACTTCAAGCCATTGAAATGAGGAAGAGAAGTCATCACAGCAGTTGCAGAGGTCAGTTTAGCTGCCATGGCTGAAGATCAGACGATAATAGCTTCTTTGTTTTTTCTTTCCTAATTTTTTTCCCCTGATTTGGGATAGGACTAGATTTTAAGTCACTGAGTTAGGTTGAAAAGCACAACCACATGAAATAGTTGTGGCTCCTGATGGAACTTGGATTTCAGTTAGATGCTTGGTGCTGACATGTCAGGATCTGATTGGTGCTTTTTTGGAAGTGGATAAGGTGTTCTTGTGTGAGAAATATCATAGAGAATCCTTGGAGTCTTGGACCCTCAAATACTATATCTATCTCTTCACTGGGGCATAGTGATTTTTGTTGGAGAAGAGAGTGATGGTGGTTCGCGGGATCACGCTTAAAAATGCTCCTCATATGGATTTTCTAAGGTTCAAGTTCGTGTCTTCAAAATAGGTTTAGATCCCCGTCGAAGTGCAACAACAAATACACATTAAATTCTCCAATTCTTAAAAAGATACATCTAACTCCTGATAAAATATCCCTATTAGCAAAACTAAAATTCAACTAGCTATCATTAGAGAAAAAACACGCATAATGAATAATAAAAAAAAATGAAGAAATTATCACCTAGAACGAATATAAAAGAAAAAAAGTTGTGTAGAGAAAGAGAGGAAGAAACTCGTTCAGTTTTATATACATATTCAAATTATTTCATTAAATAGTTAAAATGTATGGAAAGGAAATAAGTAGCTTGTTGTGGAATTAAGGAATAATACGGCTTACCAGATTTCTCTTGAGGAACAGAAAAACAAACAAATATTGTTAGTGAAACCTTTTCCGGTGCGGTGAGATGAGGCATGGACTATGTCGCTCTCTTTAAGGTGAACTTGCAGAAACTAATTCCGATGCAGCAGATTACTGGCTGTAATCACCCCGAGGATACAACAGCCTGATGCACCGTCAATCTCCAAGAACTGCACGATCAAAGAGATTCGAACCACTCGAACACTCCAATTGCCCGACAAAATACGTAAAATAGAAGAGGAAGCAAAAAAACTCTATTTACAGTAAAGTAATAGAAAACAAGAAGAAACAGTAAACTGCTGCAATGGTTTTCTGTTTTGTTGTTGTGTTATATAAGAAAAAACAGAGAATTTTCTCTTTTATAAACCAAAATGTGTCCATTCAACACACCCTTTAATGGAGTAAAGACCCCATTTAAAAAAAGAGCCGTTCAAAAGACGTTACAGAAGAGAAAGGTCGCTTCCCAACAGCCACAACGTTCAGGAACGATGCAGTTATTCGTAAATTATTGGCATCGTTATTTACCCAGTTATTCGATGTTCTAGTAAGCCGACTTACCTTAATAAAGTCGATGTTCTTTTTGAAGAACGACGAAGGTAAAGGGAAGTTAAATAGACATAAACAACGGTGAAGGTAAAGGAAGTTAAACGGACAGAAACAAAAATTAAAATACATTGGAAGGAAAAACCCTGTCTCACACGAGCAGGGTCGAGCGGAGCGGCGCGCGCATGTGGTATAGCCAAAAGCCCACCGGGTCCACTTGGTGGCTCATCCGTGTAGGCCCCCCTTCTCCTCTTCTCATTGAAGTGAAAAGCTATATAAACCCATGAAGCTTTTCTTCACTTTTTAATGCGGGACTATTCGCTTTTGTGAAGGAAGTGAGCAAACACATTTTTCAAAACCAAAGTGGCTTCTTTTTTTAAACAAAACAACTTTGTAAAATACCAACAAGGGTCACTTTTGTTTTAAAATACCAACATAGCTTATATGGCTCTGTACACATACACCATAGGGAATTTATGTCAATAGGAATTTCACACCAGTAAGGATATTTTATCAAACACAAATGATCCGACAATCATATTGCTTGATAAGGAATTAATATGGATTTTATGCAGATAGAAACTTTTATCAGACTTGGATGATTTAATGGTCATATTAACCCAATATATAGAAAGTAGATTCTATGATGCTGATAAGGATATATTATTGGACACGAATCATTGAATAGTCTATTACTTTGATTGTCTTCTATTGAAGAGAGATTTATCTTGCATGGGAAAATTTGACACGACTCAGTTCCTTTTGTAGAGAATCGAATTTTGTAGCGCTTTGTATTTTTTACGTTTGAAGAATATGAAAAGGAAAGTAATGGTGTTTGGCAAGCATGACTTGGAATCTCTATGGATCCATTCAGTTGCTAAATTTGGCGTGAGAATGAGAAGAATGGAAAGGAAAGTGACGTGGCAAATGGAAAAGAATTGAAAAATAATGAAAGTAAAGCCTATTAAGTGCATGTTTCGCGTACCGTTTAAAACACCGTTTCGCGTTTGAAACACCGTTTTGGGGCCAAACAGCCGTTTGGGAGTATTTGGGTGCGCAGCCACCGTTTTGAACCCTCAAAACAGCGTTTTGCAAATTGAGAGAGGGGGGGGGGGGGGGGGTCTGTTTGCAAAACGGCATTTTGAATGGAGTTTTTGGGCTGTGGGTTTTTACGTGTTTGTCCTCACCATAATCCATTTTTACACCTTCTTTTTTTGCCCTAACCCCCCCCCCCCTCCCCCTCCTCTCTCTCTCTCTGCAACTTCCCTAAAACAATGCCCTTTTTGGTCATTTTACCACTAAAACTCTGTTTTGGGGCATTTGCAACCAAACACACAATACCTCTGTTTGCCGTTTAAAACGCTATTTTGATCTGGCCAACCAAACATGGAAACGCAGTTTTGAACCAAAACGGCGTTTCAAACGGTACGCCAAACACACCCTAATTGGGTGTTCATTTAGTTGGAAAGTTGGGTGGAAAGTTGCTGGAAATGGGAATCTGGGTGTTCTCTTGCCCAGAAAGTTGCTGGAAATTCCTTGAAACAATATTCTGGTGTTCTTTGGTGCTGGAAAACGAATGGTCAACGTACCACATACAATGTAAAGTCCATTTTTCAGCTTTCAGCCTTTCACGAGTCCCAACATATGGATTCCAATTGATTTTAGCCAAAATCCCCTCTCAAAGAAGAGGTTTTCAAAGGAAGATTTTGCCTATCCACATGGGCAGCAGGAAATCCACGTCAGCCATGTAGAAAATGCTTTTTAGCTGAAATGCGGCAACTAAACTCTCATTTACAGCTTTCCACTGGAAAGTGTGGCAAATTCCAGTGGAATAGTGGGTCGGCTGAATAAAGCCTAGCAAACAAAGTCACTGTTACTCTGTTTGGTTGATGGGTTTTTTTTTCCCTGGGATTTATGTGGGTAAAGGTAGGAGACAAAAGAGGGGACAAGCATTAATTAGAGAAATATATTATGATGAGTGGAGAGAGAGGGTAGAGAGAGAAAGAGAGAACACCATTTTCAAGACAAGATTTTCCTGATGTCAGCAAGAAAAAGCTGATGTGACCACTAAACCTTTACCCACATAAATCCTGGAAAAAAAAAACCCATCAACCAAGAGATTCTCTTCTGCCTGTTTCACTTGTTCAAAAAACTGGAGAGTGCGAGTAGTCATTGTCATGTTTGGCAAACATGAAAAATATTTTAGAGTTTATCTCTGTGCAAAACAACTAAGTTTGGTCCGACAGCTATGAAAAATATTTCATGGAATATTTATGGGCTAAAATCCTTTAAAAAACAATGAGAACAAAAGGGAAATGATAAATGCGCCCCTTTTCTTCACTTGGGACACCCAGCTGCATTGTACGTGGCAATCAGGTACTTCATTATTTCAAATGTGAAGTACATCAGCCCCTTTGCAGTCAAAGATACACTGTAGCTGGGTGTCCCAGGTAATGAAAAGGGGTGCATTTATCATTTCCGGAACAAAAACAGTAAAACACCACTTCAAATTGTTTTTATTTTTTAGGTTACCCCTCTCGCACTAGGTTACCATTCATTTTGGTTACCTTTTGACTTTTCACGGTCCCCCTTGGGGCTTTTCATGCTCCCCTTCCCAGGTAATAGAAAGGGGTGCATTTTTTAGTTGCCTCTTCGCAACGATTCAGTTTGACTCCCAAATCGAACCGAACTGAAATTTGAATCGGTTTGGTCAAACCAAACCGAAACCAAATTTTCGATTTAGTTCTGGTTTGGTTCAGCCAATTTTACCTCCCCTTACTCCCAATCATTGGAAATCGGGGGCATTTTTTTAGTTACCTCTTGGCAAAGGTTCGGTTTGACCCCCAAATCGAACTGACATGAAATTTAAATTGGTTTGGTTCTACCGAACCGAAACGGAACCAAAATCTGAATTGGTTTAGTTACATCAAACTGATTTGCGGATTCGGTTCGGTTCAGCCAATTATGCCACCCCTACCTCACACCGACCCTTTCGGTTCGGCCAATTTTGCTACCCCTACCTCACACCGACCCTCTAATGTCTCTACCCGTCGTCCCATTCTCTCACAAGCCATAATTGACCCCAATAATAATATTCCATGGAATACTTTTTCATGGTTGCCAATACATGCCCTAAACAACTTGGTAATTTGGGCGAGACAGTGTGCTACTTTGGTAAAAGATCATAAACAAAACAAAAAGAAATAGTGCGCATATGGAGACAGAGAGTGGAACCAGGAGTGGAACTGAACAAATTCCTACATGCCACATGGCATGGGAGGGTAGTTTTGCCATTTCAAGGATAATAAAGCAAAATTCAAGGAGTAGGATTGCTAACGTGGGGATTCGCTATTGTTCGGTTCCACACTCGGTCCCCTACTCGGTTACAACAAAAAAGGAAACAAACAAACATCCATGAAATTGGGTTTTTTCTCTTGCTAGGGCATCGCTGACAAAGACAGGCCACAAAAATCAACCCTGGAAATTCGGTTTAGAAATTCAAAATTCAATCATGGCCACAATACGAGGTTGTTCTTTCTCGTTATTTTCCACTTTTTTCTAATTATTCTCATTTAGTTTATTTTTTTATTTTTATGAAAATAAGCTTTGGAACCGTGTTTTGTGGTTTAATTTATTGATTTTAGGATTGGGTTTGGGCAAAATTAGGGTTTTTTCAATACCATTTCATTCTTCTCGTTGTAGCCAATTGTTCAAGGTTCCTTTTTGTGATAGCGTTTATGAAGAGTTAGGGTTTATCAATTCAATCTTGTCCGTTACTTTTGAATTGATTGATTTTTTTCTACCCTACAAATTCTGGTTAAATTTCTGTATCCGTTCATTGTTTTGTTACAACGACTGAAAATCCGTTTCCAATTTGGTCCAATCGGATTTATTAATTTTCTGATTATTTTATAATTGTATTGGAGAGAGTTAGGGTTTGCCAATTCAATTGCGTTTACTTTTGTTTATTTCTATCTATTTTGGTTATTTGCTGACGACGGATTAAGTTTTTTCCGAATATTAGCTTTTGTTTGCTTGTGATCAAATTTTCTGTTGATTTGCATTGTGGGTTTCCCTACTCAGTTGTTAGAAATTGAAAAAAAAAAAAAAACTCTTTATCTGCTCTCGTCCTATTCCATACTCTCTTAGGTTTATATATCCGCTGATTTCGCTGGAATTTTGTTTTTTTTGTTTGCTGCTGCTGCTGTTGTTTAATGGTTATGATTTTCAGTTCTGTTAAGAATCATTTTTCTTATCTCAAGGTTGGATATTCTTAAGTTTTGTGGTGATTTTAGCGTTTCATTTGGGAAGAATTTGGGTGTCTTTGAAGTTTGTTTTTGAGTCCTAGATTTTTTTTTTGAATGATAAGAGTCGTAGAATTCTCTTCCATCCTTTCTGTCTGTTTTGTTTAGAGATCCTTTTTACATTTTGAGATCAAGTTTCTAAACCAGGATTGTTGTATTGTAGAATTTGAATTTGGATATCTTTAAATTATTGCCGGTTTTTTCAAACCATGCTTTTGTTTTTGTTCTAGAAGTTGCTTATATTGTCATTTGAATATTTTAAAAGAGTTCTCATCATGCATTGTTGGTTCCGTTTGGAAAATAGTAGAATCTCCCGGCATTTGTTGAAGTGAAAGTTTTTATTATCTTGCTGTAGTCGGATCCCTGCTTGATTGTGACGAGTTACCACGAATTAGTGGATCGATATGGAGGTGAATGAATTTTGGTTTTTTCCTTTTTGTATTTCTTATTTTCATTATGTTATCATTTTTTTGCATTATTTCGGGATTAAACATAATGACCTGTCCTTCATTAGCTCTTTCTCTTCGTTTTGATTTTGTAGAATCGTCTATTTTCCCTTCATTTGCGGAGAACTTCTGCCATTTGGTTTATAATTATTGATTTGTTTATCTATTTCGGATGTATGCACTGGTGTAGGATATTAGGTTTACCACTTTGGAATCTTCTAGAAAGTTGTCAGGGTTCTTGTCGATGGGCGCTCCTAAGCAAAAATGGACATCAGAAGAAGAGTCTGCCCTTAAAGCCGGAGTGGTTAAGCATGGTGCGGGCAACTGGCGCATCATACTGAGGGACCCGGAATTCAGCGGTGTCTTATCTTTGCGCTCAAACGTGGATCTCAAGGTATGAACATCCATTAGCCTTGATTTATTAGGTAAAATTGGTTATCCAACTGAGAATTGAGACTTGTGATTTTACCTCTGGACAGGACAAGTGGCGAAATATGAGCGTGACAGCAAATGGGTGGGGATCACGGGAGAAGACTAGGCTAGCGCTGAAAAGGAGTCAGCGGACCCCGGGATATGATGATGACCCTATGGCCCTCAGTACAGAAGTTGAGAGCTTTGAGGATGAAATTGTTGATGCTAAGCCTCTTTCAATCTCTAGTGGAACATTGCAGATTTCTGGAACAAAGAGATCTATTCCAAGGTTAGGGTCATGTTCTGATCATTCATCGTAGAATTATATTAGTATATGCTGGCTTTTGATTTGTTGAAGGTTGCACTTGTAGAACTATAAGGTTACATCTTGTAAGTTGCACTTGTAGTACTGTAAGGTTACAGATTGTAAGATTTTTTAATTTGTTTAGAAAATTATTTTAAATTTGAAAATCCTTCAAAATATTCAAAATTAGGATATTCTTGTAAGTTGCACTTGTGGTACTGTAAGGTTACAGATTGTAAGATTTTTTAACTTGTTTAGAAAATTATTTTAAATTTGAAAATCCTTCAAAATATTCAAAATTAAGATATTTCTGAATCATAAGTATTTGAAACGTTCCACATCCGATGCAAGGCAATTTGTAACGTTGAATGGCATTTGTGTGTGCTGATGAACTATATGGAGCATCTAAGCCTAATGGAATAAACCATCAGGTTGAAACATTGAGTAGTGCCAACCTAATGTTAGGGTGTAGATCAAGGTGTGGTAGCAGTTAGAATTTTCTAAAAGCTATCAACAGTCAAGCCTAAAAGTCTTAATAAGTTGAGTAGCGCCATTATCAAAACAAGGGAATGCAGATATCATTTCCTGTACGTACGCGATAGTTTTACCTAAACAGTGCTCTTAAATGTTGATGTGGTCATTTAGAAACACACCAAGGATGTTGGACTACTGAGTACTGATTTGGCATGTAACTGCTACGAATTTTGTTTATTTGCATTTTGTACTATTCTTTACATTTTCTGACTTCCTTTTCATATTTATAGGCTAGACAATCTTATATTGGAAGCCATAACCAAATTGAAGGAGCCTAATGGGTCTAACAAGACAGCTATTGCAATGTATATAGAGGTATTCCTGTCCTTGATTACCTTGAGAGTATTGTTCTGAGGGAGAGATGTTTGATCGTGTTTGTGAAAGAGAGATTTAGTTCATTATTAGTTACTTCATTGTTTATGATACTTTTGATAATGTGCAAAAGATGTTTATTTTTGACTGCATATTTTCTCCGTTATGTATATCCTTCTTGCAGTTTTTGTTTTCAATGTTTTGTTAGGTCTGAGATATACTCTACAACCACTCTCAGATAATCAGTGCCGGAAGATTATTATGGTCACATCATTAAATAGCATAATTATCAGATTCTTCTACATTCACCAACCAAAGGATCTATCTTGGTTACATACAGCATATTGGAATTTCATACCAGAATTTCTGCTTTAAAAATAAATCAAGAAGGTTTGGAGATTTGGGTCCGTTAAGAAATTTTGTTTTCTATTCACTACATCCTTTATTTTGTGCTTGTCGGTTTTTGCATGCTTCCACTTATCTGCTTTGTAGTATATCTGCCGACTCCTGCTCTGTACTACCTGGCCTCCAGAGTTAGTGACAAGAATTTTTTTATCTAGAATTTGATTGTCCCTGTCATTGATTTGTAACAGCTCAAGTCTGAATCAATATCCAAACTTTTTAACTGAAACCGACACGACCAAAATATTTCCATTTCCATCCCACCGAAACCGAAATGCATAAACCAAAATTTTAAGTGTAATACTTGTGTACTATATTAGTATGTATTATATAATTATATTTATACGAAGTGAATGCAAAATGTGGTGCATGCTCAACTCAAATAAGCCTTTGTCCCAAACTAGTTGGGGTCGGCCAATGACTCCTTTAGAAAATGTGGTGCATGCATTATTTATAAATATTTATATGAACTACATGTGAAATTTGTGTGTAGAATGATTTCTAAGTGTGTATTAGTGCTTATTCTAGCCTTTCCTGAAGTTTCATCTTTAAATTCTATCATCTGCCCCAGCTCAAAAAAAATAAAATAAAAATAAAATAAAATAAAATCTATCATCTGCATTTGTTTTCATACGTTTCCTTCATTTTACATGATTTCCACTGAAACTGAAACGTTTCCGTGAGGACCGAAATTTAAAACCTTGTAATGTATGTGCATACGTCTTCATCTGTCATCATTACTAAAACCATTGAATTGTGGCTTAAGTGTTCGCCCTTTCTACTTACTGCACATTTGAGTAAAATTTTGCTGCTGTCAGAAGCATGCGTGTTGATCTCTGGTGTTACAGGACTACGAAAATTTACCAATAATTCTCGTGTATCCTATTATCTTGAGAAGTCTAGGCATCACTTGCCCGTTCTGTTGTGGGTGAAAAACAATTCCAGGAAGCTCAACTGAATGTTCTAAGCAAAATCTTTTGCTGCCGGGAACTGATTCCTGTATGGTTGTGTTCATGCATTTTAGGAAAATTTGGGAATCTTTATGCCTTGTCAGAGTTGAATGCTTTATATTCTTGCTAGAAGCATGTCTAATTTCTCAGATTATATATATATATATATATATACACACACACACATATAGAGGAAAGTTTTTCTAGTCGGCCGACTAGAGAAGCTTCTCTAGTCCGCCGACCAAAAACACAGTGGGCCCATGTTGTTTGGATGATCCAAAGCATTCATTTGATGGGCCCTGGCATAGATATGGTGTGCCCAAAAAATCAGCTCCATAGGATAATCCTAGCCCTTCGATTTGTGGAGGTTAAAAATGGACAGATTTGTGGAGTTTATAAGCGTCCATTTTAACCTCCATAAATCGAAGGGTTAGGATGATTCTATGGAGATGATTTTTTAGGCACATCCTATCTATGTCAGGGCCCATCAAATGAATGCTTTGGATCATCAAAACAACGTGGGCTCACTGTGTTTTTAACCTCCACTGTCCATTTTTAACCTCCACAAATCGAAGGGCTAGGATTATCCTATGGAGCTGATTTTTTGGGCACACCATATCTATGCCAGGGCCCATCAAATGAATGCTTTGGATCATCCAAACAACATGGGCCCACTGTGTTTTTGGTCGGCGGACTAGAGAAGGTTCTCTAGTCGGCCGACTAGAAAAACTTTCCTCATATATATATATATATATATATATATATATATATATATATATATATATATATATGTGGGGAAAGTGATTGTGAGCGGCTTATATGTGTGTGTGTATATATATATATATATATATATATATGGGGAAAGTGATTGTGAGCGGCCCTTCATATAAGCTTATATGAGGTGACCGCTAAAAACATGGTGGGCCCACATTTTTGGGGTGATCCGAGCTGGTCATTTGATAGGCCCTGACATAGATAAGGGGTGCCCAAAAAATCAGCTCCATAGAATCATCCCAACCCTTCGTACTAAGGAGGTGAAAGAGGGGGAAAATGGACGGGTAAGCAGGCAAATTTATACCCGCCCATTTTCCCCTCTTTCACCTCCACAGTTTGAAGAGTTGGGATGATCCTATGTAGCTGATTTTTTGGGCACCCTCTATCTAATTCAGGGCCTATCAAATGACCGGTTCGGATCACCCCAAAAATGTGGGCCCACCATGTTTTTAGCGGTCACCTCATATAAGCTTATATGAGGGGCCGCTCACAATCACTTTCCCCTATATATAATTATATATAGAGTTAAGTGAAGCTACACATACGTGTAGCTAACTTAGCTACACCGACGGCTTAAAATACAGTGGGCCCACATTGTTTGGGTGATCCAAACCATTCATTTGATAGGCCGTCACATTGATAGGGTGTGCCCAAAAAATCAGCTCCATCGGATGATCCCAACCCTTCAAACTGTGGAGGCAAAAATGGACAGATTTGTGAAGGCTTTTACACGTTCATTTTTGCCTCCACAAATCGTAGGGTTGGGATGATCCTGTGGAGCTGATTTTTTGGGCACACCCTATCTATGTGAGGGTCCATCAAATGAATGGTTTGCATCACCGAAACAATGTACGGCCCATTGTATTTTAAGGCGTCGATGTAGCTAAGTTAGCTACACGTATGTGTAGCTACACTTTTCTCATATATATATATATATATATATATATATATATATATATATATATATATATATATATATATGAGAATAGAGTTCCTAAGGGTGCCCTCATATAAGCTTATATGAGGTGGCTCTCACAAAACATAAGGGGCCCACATTGTTAGGATGATTCGAAGCATTCATTTGAAAGGCCTCATCATAGATAGGGTGTGTACAAAAAATCAGCTCCATTGGATCATCCTAACCCCTCCAAAAGTGGGGGAAAAAATGGTCAGATTTGTGGACAAAACGTGTCTATCCATTTTTGCCCCCACTTTTGGAGGGGTTAGGATGATCCAATGGAGCCGATTTTTTGTACACACCCTATCTATGATGGGGCCTTTCAAATGAATGCTTCGGATCATCCTAACAATGTGGGCCCCTTATGTTTTGTGAGAGCCACCTCATATAAGCTATATGAGGGCACCCTTAGGAACTCTATTCTCTCTCTCTCTCTCTCTCTCTCTCTCTCTCTCTCTCTCTATATATATATATATATATATATATATATATATATATATATATATATATATGTATATACATTTTGGGGAGTGATCCAAACCATTCATTTGCAAGGCCTTATCATAGATATGGTGTGTACCAAAAATCAGCTCCATAGGATCATCTGTGTCTGTCCATTTTTGTCCTCCACAAATGGAGGGGTTAGGATGATCCTATGGAGCTGATTTTTGGTACACCCCCCATCTATGTAAGGGACTTTCAAATGAATGGTTTGGATCATCCTAACAAAGTGGGCCCCCATGTGATTGGGCAAGCTAGCTCACCATAAGTTTGGTGAGCTTAAGCTCACTAACAGTTTCCTCATATATATATATATATATATTGTTGGTTTTCCATTCTCAAAATTTGGATATCTTTTCAGTATGAGGGATGTTTTACTTGATTTCCATTTGGAAACTGTTCTAACTACCACAGTTTTCCATTTGGAAACTGTTCTAACTACCGCAGTTTTCCATTTGGAAACTGTTCTAACCACCTCAGTTTTTTTATTTGTAGGATCAATACTGGGCACCTCCAAATTTCAAAAGGTTCCTGTCTGCAAAATTAAAGGCGTTGACATCAACGGGCAAGTTGATTAAGGTACTGCATTTCCAAATTTCATTTGATTAAGATCATAGCAAACTGTTGACGAAATCAATTGAACTTTCACGGCTTAAGAATGTTGCAAAGAATATCTGCTACTAAACTAGAAGGCACGCGATATTTTTATAATTCTAGAAGGTGAAGTCTATAATTAGTTGATCAGCAAAAACAACCGCAAACATTATCAAACCAAGGCCATGATAATTGCAATGACTCATGCATGAAAAATTCAGAAGATTAAGCCCATGACTATCTTCTCATAAGACATTTAGTTGGCTCTTATAGGCATTGACCCCTCCAAGATGCAAAAGTCTCATCCACCTCTTGAGTCATTGCTGTGGTTTTTTCTGGAGGTCTAATTATATGGTTGGGGCTTAATTATTTATATATTTACGTATAATCTAAACTGTGCTTGCTGTTTTTTTATGATCATCTAATTATAGAGTTGCGCTTCAGGATTTATATATTTCGGAATCATTGAATTTGTTGTAGTTTTGCTTGATTCCACCTATGGTATTCTTTTGGTGATCTCTTGAATCATTTTTATTGATCAAATTAATTCTGCCAACTCTCAACCCCATTCCCTTTTGGTTTCTCTCTGTCAGAATATATTTTGTTTGTGGGGTGGGGGTAAATAATCAGAGTTTTTTTTGAAAGCCATGTTAGATGAAGTGCCCTTGTATCTGCGATCTCAACAACTTGCCAAACTTAAAAATAACTAAGTTTTATTTTACACGCTCACAGTGTAATTTCGATGTTCAAGTGCCGGCTCTTTCCATAGTCTTTCCCTGACTCCTTAATAAATGGTATTTTTGGTCAATTTTACGTGGCATTGTGTTTCTGTTTTGAAATCCTAAAGTTGGGTCTCACCTTTTGTTCGATAGGTAAAGCGTAAGTACCGAATTGCACCGAGATTGTCGTTTTCTGAAGGAAGAACATCTGGGCTTTTATTTATGGAGGGAAGGCAGAGAGAGGCTTCGAGAGTTGAAAAAGATGATCACAAACCTTTTACTAAGTCTCAGATTGATGCTGAGCTGGCAAAGATGAGAAATATGAGTGCACAGGAAGCTGCCGCAGCTGCCGCTCAAGCAGTTGCAGAGGCTGAAGCGGCTATGTTAGAAGCTGAAGAAGCCTCAAGGGAGGCAGAAGCTGCAGAAGCCGAGGCAGGAGCAGCACAAGCTTTTGCAGAAGCAGCAATGTTGACATTGAAAAGCAGAAATGCATCAAAGCTGGTAATAAACTTATATCACAATTTTGGTCTTCTTTTTGGTCAAGATACTCAAGCACGAGGTGCTATAACGTCCAAAAACTTATTATTCATATATTAAGATGGTGATTTGGCTCTCTGTTATAAATTCGCGCTTGAGATTTAGCCGTCATTTACAACTAATGTTTCCCTTTTCCTTATGTGGTGGTATTTTTCGAAAAAATTCTATCTGCATTTTCCGAAGAGTTGTTGATATTCCGACCATGGATCTTATGGCACTGTCGCTTCAAAAAATTCTCGATTACCTGGATGAAATTTCTATAGCTGATAGTTTATACTTGATACCAATAGCATGAGGTGCTATAACATCCAAAAACTTGTTACTCATTTATTAAGATGATGATTTGGCTCTCTGTTAGAAATTCAGATCTCGCTTGAGTTTTAGCCGCCATTTACAGCTACTGTTTCCCTTTTCCTTATGCGGTGGCATTTTTTGAAAACTTTCTATGTGCGTTTTCCGAAGAGTCGTTGATATTTCGGACCAATGGATCTCGTGACACTGTCGCTTAAAAAAAATTCTATAGCTGATAATTGGTACTAATCACATGAGGTGCTATAACGTCCAAAAACTCTGTACTCATTTATTAAGATGATGATTTAGCTCTCTGTTAGAAATTCAGATCTTGCTTGAAATTTAGCCACCATTTTATAACTACTGTTTCCTTTTTCCGTATGTGCTGGTATTTTTTGAAAATTTTCTATGTGCATTTTATGAAGAATTTTTGATATTCAGACCAATGGATCTCGAGATAATGTCACTTCAAAAAAATATTGATTACCTAGACCAAATTTGTATAGCTGATAGTTGATACTAATTGCTGCATATGTTTTACCTGATGTTGTTGGCATCTTTGCGTAACTCATGCAGATGGTTCCAGGTTGACAGAAATCTCAGCTCCCATCGTTTTTATTAACAAATGCCTGACTTTGATTACCTCCTCTGTAAATATGGTAAGGGGCTTGTAAAGCTGATAAAAAGTGGAGGGTTCCGCAATATGATTAACAGTGGGAGCTTTCACAGGATTGCAGGTCGCACTAAAAAATCACTGGTTCCACATTGGTTCATGGAACAGCTCTATGTTCAAATGGTAATAGTTTTGGATTCTCTAGCTTAGAGCTGACGATAATAGGTCGATTGAATCTGAAAATTGTAGCTTAGAGAGAGCAAGGTATAAACCTTTGGATGATGAACTGGGTCTTGTCTGCTTCAGCTTTCCACCACCCCTGTTATTTGAAATAGAATTGAATGAAAAGAAAGAAAAGCTTTTTTCATTTTTTTTTGTTTGATGTCTGAAAGAGTTCTTCGCGGGCCTCATACTCTGTTTTCCATCTTATGAGATGCTGTTAGATCAAGTTGAGGGATATCTGATTTTCTTCTCGTATTTGGAGTAATTGTCTCAGCCCAAATTGAGCGCCTTTACCATTGACAGACCTACAAACAATGCTTAAAAACTGGTTGGTGTTTGTTATTTCTCTAAGTGTAAAGTAAGACACTAGCAACAATATGGGGATATGATTATATGAAGGCATGCAAGGCGCGCCCAATGGTTGATTTGACACTCCACAATGCTGATCTGGTTCACTCACACTCTTAGACATTTAAGGGGCTGTTTGGATGTACGGAAAAAGGTTTCTGGAATTTTTTTTATGCAAAATGAATTTTCCAGTGTTTGGTAAACTTGGTTTCCATGGATTTCTTTTCAAAATCTTAAAATTTCCGTATTTTTTAAAGAAAAACTGTTAACATACTTGACCATGGAATTTTATTCACATGGAATATTATTTACAAAATTTCTTTTCCGCTCTGTTCAGTTGTGTTCCTTGGGTCAGAAAGTCCTAATAAATGTCTCAGTGAGGAGGAAAAGATAAATAAAGGGGAAAAAGGGAAGAGAAATGAAAAGTCCAACAGTTTTTCTTGATTGAAGGTGGGTTTCTTTGGTGGAAGAATATGTTCTTTTTCTTCTTCAAGAAACATCGAAGCAAACTAATTTCCAGAGCATCTTGCACGTATAAGCTATTCATTACTCCAATGAAAAACGTTCTTTGTTTTCACGTGAAAAAGTGCTCCATTGTCGATCAGCAATTGCAAAACAGAAAGTTTTCTGAGAAAGGAGGAGACGAGAGAAATGGAAACCGTTCTCATTTTTTCACGGCTACGAGCGGCGAGATTTCGCCCAAAACAATTGGAGAAAGGGAGAGCTGATACCGTTTACCATTTACAACCTGTTTTCACCTCATGTAATCTCGTCCTTTGAAATGATCAGACGGTTACTAATTGGGCGACGATGACGAATATTTAAGCTACGGGGACAGTCTCTAATATAAAGGCTACTGATATTGGCACTAAGCTACTGGTATTGAAGATGAGAGAGCACCGCTTAAGATGGTTTGAGCATATCTAACGTATGCATTTAGATGTTCCGATGAGAAAAAGTGACTCCTGCCAAGTTGATGGAGTAAAAAGAGGTAGGGGCAGACCGAAAACAACTTGAGTAGAAACAATGAAGAAAGACTTGAGGGCTAGGAACATAATGGAGAACATGACCTTGGATAAGATAGAATGGAAGAAAATGATCCATGTAGACGAACCCAACTAGTGTCATGATTAAACTTAGTCAATTTGAGCTGAGTAGATTCTTTCACCTTCTTCATGAAATTTTTTCTAAAGGATTCATTAGCCGACCCCAACTAGTTTGGGACAAAGGCTTAGTTGAGTTGAGTTGTATATCAAGTTTTGTTGGGTTGCCCAAGACTTCAACCCTAAGTCCCTAACCCAACCAATACTTGAATTGGGCTGGCTTTTCCCAACCGTAACCCAACCCAACTTGACAGAAGGCCAACAACCCAACCTGAGCAGAAATCGGTTTATAAACCCGTGGGGTTTGCACCTGCATAACTCACCTCGTCTTTTTTATTTAACCAGCTGTCTATTACAATTCCCAAAATGCTCCCCACAGTCCATTAAAAATGAAAAAAATAAAAAAATAAAAAAATGAGAGTACGCTCCATTATTAAAACATGACAGTGCCAATTAGGGGTGGACATGGTTCGGTTCAATTTTGGGGTATACCCAGAACCGAACCAATCCCTATCGGTTCCAAAAATTGGGAACCAGAACCGAACCATTGAACAGTGGAACCGAACCAGAACCATAACTGAACTTGATCGGTTCGGTTCTGGGTTTATCCAACTTTTTTTTTTTTTTTTCATTTTTTTTGCTGTTTCAAAGGAGAAATGGCAAAACCATAGCAAACCAAAAAAATCAAAAATGTCAAATGAGAAAGGGCGAATCCCTAGCAAACGAAAAAAGATAAAACAGATACGAAGTTCAACTGAGAAACTTTCAAAAGATAAAGGGAGAAACCCTAACAAAACAAAAGGATCAATCATATACGAATATCATTAGAGAAATTTTCAAAGTAGAAAGGGCATAACTCTAGTAAACCAAAAGGCCCACATGCTTGGGCGCCCAACCTTGATGAGGTGAGATGGAGGATGACATCATATTTGGTTGCTAAAAATAAAAGAAATGGCTAATATGGTCAAGTTAGTAAAACGGATACGAAGTTTAGATTTTCAAGGGAGAAAGGTCACGGCTTCACGGCGACTAGGGTCTTCTTCTTCTTCACGGCGGGAGATCGATGGACGAAGAAGATTGAGGGATCGAGTGAGCGGAGGTGGAGAGGGTTTCTCTTAGCAATAGCAAGTTAGCAACAGATGTAGGGTTTCTTTCTTAACTTTCTTTTATCTTAAAAAGAAAAGAGTAAGAAGAATCTAGAAATGATATGAGCACCCCCTTTTTTGTTAAAAGTTGTATGTAGTTATGTCCATTTTTAAAACTTTTGATATCAGCACCCCTGGTAGGAGAAGAACCCGACTCGGTATTGTTAAAAAAAGAGAGGAAGCAGAACCAAGTGAAGATGATACGGATCAACCCCTTCTTCTTGCGCCAAAGATCTTACCATTTCTGAAGGAACTGGAGCTACATCTCTTTTCAATTTCCATTCAAGAGTTCTTATGTGCTTCCACGCCCTTTGAGACCTCGAAAAATGGACAAATTCCTTTTCTTAGGAACACATACAAGATTCGTGACTACAAAAAGGATACGGGTAACCCTACCATTAACTACTTCATTTATGAATTTTATAGTAATAGAAATACATGTCCTACCTTTCTAAACAAATGGCATATTTTTCGGTTCTTGGCTCTAGGAACCCAAACCTAGAACCGAACCAAAATCCATTGGTTCCCAGGTTTGGGACCCATAACCAGACCGTGTTTTTTTGCAACCGAAGCAAAGAGGCCCGGTTCAGTTTGGTTCCTCGGGTTGAGCCGAACCATGTCCACCCCTAGTGCCAATATTCCAATTGTGGGTGAACTCACTTTGTCTTTTATTATTTAATCAACTGTCAAAGACTAAGACATGAGTAGATCAGATCCTAATTCCTAACCCATGTTGGCTGAATTTGGTTTATTGGAATAAGAAATTGGAATGGACATCAAATCCAGAATCAGATTCCACCGCCTGATTCCGGTAATCAAAATTCCTGCCACTTAGATAAGATGTTGGTCGGCCTGTGATCATAACATAAGTTCATAACCATGCCAGTTGCGTCGCTTTCGCTCTCGCTCTGTGTTCCGTCTCATCTTCAACAATTAAAACCCTGACCCTATTCTCACATCTTCAACAATTAAAACCCTAACCCTAGCGGCCTAGCCTCACATCTTCAACAGTTAAACCCTAACCCTAGTCTCTCTCTCTCTCTCTCTCTCTCGATGGGTTCGATAGAGGTTTTGACGGACGAGAACGGCGGGCCTCCGAACTGCAATGGCAACGAGCAAACGAAGCGAGAACATGACGACGGATCCGATACGCCGTTGCCGGACGGGGATATCGCCGGTAATATGCGGGAGAACGCCGGTAATCTGAGGAATTCAGGAGTTGTGCCACTGGAGGTGGGAACCCGCGTGATGTGCCGTTGGAGGGATGGCAAATATCACCCTGTCAAGGTCATCGAGCGCCGAAAAATGCACTGCGGTGGGAACGCCGCTTATGAATACTACGTTCATTACACCGAATGTAAGTTTATCCTTGATTTTTTTATTATATCTCCTAGTTGGAATTGCACAACGTTGCTTCATTTTCATTTTTATTTTCTAAGTTTAGGGTTAGGGTTTGGATGAGGGAACAAAATGGCTTATAAATTAGGGTTGATCTCACAACGGTAGTGAAATCTATGCGAATTACTAGATAATCTTACACTCCATGATTCTTCTCCGAGTTGGAATTGCACAACGTTGCTTTTCATTTTCATTTTTCTAGGTTACGGTTAGGGTTTGGATGAAATTTCGTTCGAGAAATGTACCGAGAAATAAAATGGCTTAAAAATTAGGGTTGATCTCACAACAATAGTGCAATCTATGCGAATTACCAGATGCACAATGTTTTTTTTTCTTGCTACTCTTCTGTTTGGGATTCTCTCTCTCTCTCTCTCTCTCTCTCTCTCTCTCTCTCTCTCTCTCTTAAATTTCATGTTTTAGGATTTGGGTTTGGTGAGCACAGTTAAATGGACTGCAAAATTATCGTAATTGCTAGCATTAGTTGTGTTTTTGTTTCCTTACCTTGAGAGAGAGAGAGAGAGAGAGAGAGAGAGAGAGAGAGAGAGAGAGAGAGAGAGGATTTTTCAGTGAGTGGAATTGGAGTCGTTTGTGTGCATTTTATGAAGGGTTTTGTTTTTTAACAGTAAACTACCCCTGCCGTTTTGGAGATCGCTGGAAGTGGGGAAATGATGGAGCTTACTTTCAAGGGTTGTATGCATGAAGGCAGGAAATTCTTAAATATTGGAGAGGGAAAAAGTTAGGGCAGGCTTGAAGGGAAGCAATTGGAGGTGGTAGTCTGTTTATTGCAGTTGGGTTAGATTTCAGAGGCTGTAGGTGAAAGCAAGTTGTTCGAGATTCATCTTAGTGACGTGACCTTTACATTGGCTAACTACATCATCACAGGATCCTAGCAGCATCTTCTTTTGATATCTTACTCCTCCTAGGTCGCATTCTTTCTCTTGAAGGTCTGGCTGGCATCTGTAGTTCTGTACTGACTAAAACTCAAGCTTTTTGTTGGAGCGTTATGCTCAAGAAGATCAACACGGTGGATAGGTTGACGCAAGTTTCAAATGTCTAATAGGTGCATTATGTGTTTGGGATTTTGGGTGAGGAAGAATCAGTTAATCACTTGTTCCTTCACTGTAAAGAGGTGGCTTAAAGATTTGACATCAGGTCTACGGATGGTTTGGTGTTGAGTTGGGATCCGCTGGCTTCCACTACTGGTTTGCTGGAGGGTTGGTGCATTAGCCCGCTTGGATCATTAGGTGTGGTTCTTTGGGACATGCTTCCCTTTGCTGCTATGGGGAATTATGGTGGGTGAAAGAAATGCTTGTATCTTTGAGGATAGGCACTTTTCCGTGAGTTCCATTGCTTGGGAAAATTAAAATTTCTTGGCTCGTTGGGCAAGGAATAGAAAATTTTTGGGTATATTCGTTGATCACATCCTTAGGAATTGGCATGATTTTTTTATGGGAACAATGCCTAAAATGAATTCCAAGGTAAAGTGGAATCTTTCCCCGCTCACCTCAATTAAGTTGATCTTTGATGGTTGCTCTCTTGGCAACCTGGCATGGATGGTGTTGGTGGAGTTTTCAGGGATGATAATGGCCACATTCTATACTCCTTTGTAGGCCTGATTGTTCATGCCAACTCTTTGAGGTGGAGTTTGGAGCTCGTCGCATTCCAGAATGCTGTCCATCTGTCTAGTTAACAATTTCTTTCCCTTTCCTTTCTTTTGTCCTCCAGACATTCTAGAATACCTTTTCTGTGCACCCACGATAGCAAATTCCATGTCTCATCTAGATCTACCTCTTCCCCAGATCTATGGCTGCAATTTGTTCTCTCTGAAATATTAATTTGAATCTTCTTTTGGCTCCTTTCCTTCTAATTACTGCTCTCTTATTTTTAACTTTTGGCACCTATCTTTCCTTCACAGCCATCCCTCCAGTTTCAGTAGCAGTTAAAAGCCCTTTTATAGTTTGTACTGCCACATGTCCATCCATTTGGTCACTCATTGTATCTAAGACTGTCATATGTCCAACCCTCTTGTCTCACAGGGCAATAGCATCTCAAAGGCGCAACACTGCCTTTTTCGATAGACGGTTGATCCACCATCTTGTTCATCAATCTGACGGTCCTTTTATAGACCTTTTGACTGCAACTTTGACTGGGTTAACTTGTTCCGAGTTGGCCAAACCCTGGTACTCACGAGTCTGTAATGGAGCAACACAGTTCTTTTCAACTGTTGGACGGTCTTTTCTTTCTTTCTTTTGAATGGTTTTGCTTTAACTGTTGGACGGTCTTCTCATCTGGCTTGGATCTAAAACCATTTACCTTCGATTTTCAATCTGAATGGAAAGGATTTAGGGTAGACTCGGTCAATGAAGATCAGCATTCTTCATCCCAAACTGAAATCGCTAGATTTGTCGACAACTGAGACTGTCACTCTCTTCTCCAATGCGTCAAAATGTGGCCTTGTTCCAAGCATGGAATGGGATGCCGATGACTGAAAACTGATAGGAGGAAGGAGCTGACGAGTGGTCAGGACACCATTCCAAGAGGGTAAATTGGTCATATGGATTTCAATGCAGTTAGCACTGTGCGTCTTGACTTGGATACTCGATACCCAAGCATTATAATGAGCTCTTTGATTATTGAGCGTCTGGGCATTGTTTAAGGAGAAAAAAGCTTGCCATTACCTTCTATATCCCTTACCGTATGCTCCGAGTGATGGAATTACACCTTTGCCCTTGTTAGGGTTGACCTCTTTATCTACGGTGGACCAGTGTTTGCCACATCTGAGGCAAATCACCCTAAACCTGAAATTCAGGAATCGACATCTGCTGCATACCCAGTCCCTCAGATTCTGTTCTCTCATCTTGCTAGCCGTGTCAATCTTTCTGTCCTTCATTGAAATGTTCCATTCGGGTTGTATATCCATCGCCGTAGAGTGGTGGCTACCACATTTCTCCTTCAGATTGTGTCTTCCCTAGCTGGAAGAATCAGGAGGATTGTCTTGGACGACAGGGTCCGTCGCTTACTATCCTCCTCTGCAATTTTGTTTTCCTGCTCTACCTGCAACACACTCTCCATCTGCTTGAAACCCTTCTTCTTCAAGTACTCAATCAGGATCTTCTCTACGTCTGTTTCCTTCATTCAGTCCTCACACAACATGAGAATATGTTGTTTGCTTTTTTCCTGTTTTTTTACTCCAGTACTTATTAATGACTTATTACAAAAAGATTATTTTATGACAAATAACCAACATTGTCCACTTCTGTTACACCATGCAGTTTTAATTTTTCTTTTGCATTGAGTCATTGACATATATTGCGCTTTGGGCTACATGACTTTGATTCTTTTATTTTATTTTAATTTATTCTTCTGCTTGCAAAATTTTGCTATTCATAGTTGGCACTTCTTGTTTGCAGTCAATAGAAGGCTTGATGAGTGGGTTATGCTTGAGCAGCTTGATCTTGATTCAGTGGAGACTTATATTGATGAAAAGGTGGAGGACAAGGTATTGCCTATATCATTTTGTTCTAGTTTCAAATGCAGATTATATTGTTTGTAGGATACTCATATTTCGACTATTATATATAATGGCAAGTTGAGATTTCTAATTTCTTTCACTTGCATCACAATGTGGTCTATTTGGGGGCATATTTGAGTACACACTACTTCGTACTGCATGCCATTTCTGTGTTTGGGTAGGCGATTTTGGGGACCATTCCTCCTTATTACATTTAACTGTCGGACTGCCACTTGTTATCTCAGTTCTATTGTATCCACCTCTTTTGTTTTCTATTTTTTCATTCTCTATATCTGGATATCCTGCTCTTTTGGTTTGCATCTCATAGGAAAAGATTTTTATTTCTACAGCTTGGAAGAAGTTTCTTACACATGGTCTTTTCAGGCAACAAGCTTGAAAATGACGCGTCATCAGAAACGCAAAATTGATGAGACACATGTGAAGGTACACTTCTATAAATGCATTTATTGAGTTTTTTTTTTTTTTTTTGAAAATACATTTATTGAGGTTCTTGATTGTATTATTTATTTGATTTGATTTCATAGCATCATACTATCTTGTACTTATTTTACTTCACTTTTTCTTTCTAAAAATTTAATAAGGGTTGTTGATTTAGTTTTGTTAACGCCATGTTTATTTTTCTATCTTTTTTATTATTGTTAAGCAACATGCCATCCGGCTCAAAATTGGAATCAAGCCAGAGTTGCTGGCAGTTCTTGAGGATGCGGAAGATCTTTTTTAATTGATAGTGAATTTATTTAAAGAACTAATGAAAAGGTACAAAATGGATGACTGAGGTGGTCATTAACAAAAGATTAGAAGGGCATCTCCACCACTCCCTATTGGTTTGGATGACTGAGGTGGTCAATAAAAAAAGATTAGAACATCTCTACCACTCCCTCCACAATAAGAAAATGATTGTCAACTACAAGCCTTGGTCTCCCCAGTCTTGTTGGCAGTTCTTGATGATGCGGGAGATCTTTGTTGATTGATGAACAAATGAAAATGTACAAAAAGGATGACTGAGTTGTTCATAGAAAAACATCAGAAGAACATCTCTACCACTCTACCACTCCCTCCACACGAGGAAAACGATTGTCAACTACAAGCATTGGTCTCCCTATGCCTTCTTTACCCAATGCATCGCCCTCCATAATTGATGAAATGAAACCTATTGCTTGAATAATATAAAAAATTATTTTCTGTAGATTCCACTTACCTGCAAGGATACTCTTGCTGCTACTCACATACTTAATCGAATTTGAATGTCACTCACCTGCAAGGATACTCTTGCTTCTTACTCATCCACTTAATCGAATTTGACATGTCACTCTCCGCCACAGGGACCGTGAAAATGAGCAACTAGTAGTTGGATCCCTTGTCGAATCAAAATCTCTGCCTCCTTGGGCATCTTGAGAGAGCATGTTTCCGCCTTAGAGGACGTGCTCACTCACACATCGCTCTGATATGTAAACATTATTATTGCTAGATGCCATTTTGTTATGTTCGGTTGGATTAATGTCCAACATTTTTCCCCAAGAAACTTGGGCCATGTTCTTTAACCCTTTCGGCAGTTTTTCTCTGGTTTTTTTCATTGTGGAGAATGAAAATACTGAGAATGGTGTTTGGCAAACCCGACCCGTTCCGCCCGTTTCTGTAATTTTCAACTCTTGAGTGGAATTCGGTGGTGTTGTGATGAATTCTTGGAGTGAAGTGGAGTCACACCAAGCGATTCTCTTCCGCCCATTTTGCCTAGTTTAAAAGCCGGAGAATGAGAAGCGTTGAAGAAGAACAACGCTTAGTTTTTTGAGTTACTCTTCATGTATGAGCAGCTAACAAACTTTTGACCATAAATTCCTGGGCAGGATGCTACTATGTATTGATGAATTTTGTCTCCGAATTCTCATAGAAGCTCTCACGACAACCTGGGATGGGATCCACTATTCCACTGGCATTATGGGGTGTGGGTGGGGTATTCATATAGGTGTGTCAATGAGGTTTCTCAGCCCTATTTATTTTAAGGGTTCAAGTGAAGCATTAGTTTGTGCCCTTCTTACCAGCCTTTGCTTCTACCTTTGAATAGAGGGTGATGGGGATGATCCTTCACAAGAATAAAAAAAGAGTTAAAATAGGACAACATGGACCATCATTAGTGCTAAAGTGTCTTTTTTATTTTAGTCACATACCTTTGACCGCATGGTGATCCCTTCTCATCTGCTCCCCTTTCCTCCCACCGTCTCTCCTTTTGATTGACCAGCCCTCAATCCGAATGGCTTCTCTTCCTAGTTCCCACCTCTCGGTTGGTGGACAGCCACCCCTTCGCTTTCGCTTTCTTCCTACTTACCTTCTTCCTCATCTCTCTCACCTCCTTGGTCACGGCTCTGAGCCCTTTCCTCTCTCTCTCTCTCTCTCTCTCTCTCTCTCTCTCTCTCTCTCTCTCTCTCTCTCTCTCTCTCTCTCTCTCTCTCTCTCTCTCTCTCTCGGGCACCACTTGTAGTAGGATGACTTGGGCACGAGGCCTGGCGTGCCACTCCCAGGTACGGCTCGCTTCTTTCTCTTTTCACATCTTAATCTTATATTTTCTTCCCCTTTGATCCCTTTCTCCTTTCTTTCCCCACATATTCCCCAATCTTTCTCCCTTTTCGTTACACCCCTTTACCCAACCATACCGATACCCTTTACCCTATCATCCCATTACATTGATCCTCCTACCTGTTACCATTCTCTAACCACCACTTGATATTGTTTCAGGCATACTCAACTCAACTCAACAAAGCCTTTGTCCCAAACTATTTGGGGTCGGCTAAATGAATCCTTTAGAAAAATTTCACGAAGAAGGTGAAAAGAATCTATCCGGCTCTAATCCTGGCTCTAGTTGGGTTCTTCTACATGGATCATTTTCTTCCATTCTTTCCTATCCAAGGTCATGTTCTCTGTTATGTTCCTAGCTATCAAGTCTTTCCTCACTGTTTCCACCCAAGTTGTTTTCGGTCTGATATTCACTGTTTGGGCCATAGTTAGGTTTATTTTGTAGATCTGATATTCACGACATATCTTATTGTGATCTGATTTATTTTCCATTAGCTAGCTATTTTCTTTATGGGTGTTTGGTAAAAAACTTGTTTGGGTTGATTTATTTTCTATTTGATGAATGAATATAAGGCTTTGAATATCCATGAAAATTCTAGCCGAACTTGATTACAATGTTATGTTTTATTTGTCTTGGGAATGTAAGTTGCTGGCCGTATTGAATTAGAACCTATATTATTGCTCCTATGTTACCAAAATTTACTCGTGAACCCTAGGTTTGCACCACAAACTCACAACCTTCACTTTTAGAAGCTTCTCTGCTTTCCACCCTCCCTAAAAGTGACTCATAGTTTCCCTCTAATAATCATTCCCCATACCCTTACTGATCATCCCCAAAATAACCAGAGCAACTTCCCCAGTATAACTTGTTTAACCCCGCTAAGTCTATCTCCACCTACCTCCTTTTTCAGCCTTCTAACCTCATTTCACCTCACCATATTTTCATTGAAATTGGCCTCAATACTTTTAATTGTTTGGGACTATCGTTATAACAAAGGAATTTAGTGGCTTATTTTGGTGAATTTTATGTTTTGCAGTTTATAATGCTTTTGGTAAACTCCTTGTGGTTTGAAAAAAGAAAACGGCTTTAAGTTTGCAATCTTCTTCACTATTTCCAGTTGACTTTTTAATCATTGGGTTACATTTGTGCTGATGTAAGTTCCTTTTTTTTTTCTTTGTATTTTGATAAAGATTAAGTTCATTCAATGAAAGATAAACAAAAACATGCATGCAACTATTATGTTTTGTTTATTATTTCTTTGTCGCTTCTGTTGTGATCTGCTTAGACTTGCTTCCATGTTATCATAGCCAGGGCCATGAGGAGCTGGATGCCGCCAGCTTACGTGAACATGAGGAAATTACAAAAGTGAAAAACATAGCAACCATAGAACTTGGAAGATATGAGATTGAGACTTGGTATTTCTCACCTTTTCCACCAGAGTACAATGACTCTTTGAAGCTATACTTCTGTGAGTTTTGCCTCAACTTCTTGAAGAGCAAAGAACAGCTTCAGAGGCATACGGTGAGCTACATCTTACTTTGTATGAATCTTATACTACTTTGGAGCTACTGGTTCTTTAAATGCATTATTCCATTTGATGCTAGTGTTTAGTTATTTCTTTTCATGGAGTTACTCCATTCTATTCTCTTGCCAATATGCATAGGAGTTTCACCTTTGTACTTCACACTGCATGCACTTCTCAATTTAAAATTAAAAGGAATATGATTTTCTGCACTGTCCTTATGGTTTAATGCTATCAATGCATAAAACTAATCTCTTTTTTAGAATTTGTGTCCTCCTTGTTGCTTTCATTTTTTCCTGTTTAGTATTTGGAAGACTTGTTCATTCATTTTATTAATTGATTGTGCACGAGATTATTGCATTTATTCTTTTTTTTTTTTTTTTTAAATCTTCTTTAGCTGTCCAATGGGCTGTACTATTAATACATGTTGGTTTTACTGTGCAGAAAAAGTGCGATCTCAAGCATCCCCCGGGTGATGAGATCTATCGCAGTGGCACACTTTCAATGTTTGAGGCAAGTTCCTTTCTGAATTAATTTTACTTATTGATTTTCTACTCTCTGTTAAGTGATTACGGGAGATGAGGGTGAGAATCTGTTTTTGCAAACTTTATTAATCTATTTTTCAAGTATTGCACCATAGTTCGATATGCAAGGTTGCACTTGTTTAAAAATCAGTGATGCACGATGTTTTCAGCCTATACTTGGCTTTTATGCAATCTTAACAATATTTATAATAAGAACTACGCCTCAATCTTACAAATATCTGCTCTTAACTATGGTTATTTCTCTTGTATTTTTCATGACTCAATCCCCTCCTTATTTTATGTTTCAAAGCTATATTTGGTTGTGTGTTTTTTTTTCTTCTTAAATTTGTTTAAAGATGGATGTTAGCATCTTGCTGAGGATTAAAATGTTGTGACAGGTTGATGGCAAAAAGAACAAGGTGTATGGCCAAAACCTTTGCTATTTAGCCAAATTGTTTCTTGATCACAAGACGCTTTACTACGATGTCGATCTCTTTCTATTTTACATACTGTGTGAATGTGATGATCGGGGTTGCCACATGGTTGGATATTTTTCCAAGGTAATTGTTTTAATGTGGTAAATTTGTTAGTAAAGCTAATTATTTTTGTATTTTTTGTGTTCCCTCTCTATAAGGGGAATTTGTATCTTGCTTGTGTATACAGAAGATAAGTGTCTTTGCAGCATTAAAGGGAATGTTTCTTTGATTCTTGGGAGAATCCCCCCTGTAGCTTTGGATTCTAGTTGCATGTTAAACAAAAGTCATATCTGGATTCTGTGTTTAGTATAGATTAATATTTGTAGCTTGATGTCTCTATGCTGCTAGAAATGTTAAATGGATTATATTATGGGGTTATGGAAGGAAAGAAATCATGTAAGTCTTAGATATAAATTGTTGCCTGCAGCTAAGGTCACACAGCAAACTAATTTTATCTGCTCTTGGTCTACTTAGTGTGGTAGTAATTTTACAGTCCAGATTGGGAATGGCAAGGACTGCCGTTTGAAGTTTTTTTAACATGGTAGTTCTGTAAGCAACCCAGGTTTGTCAGGCTGTGTGGATGTGGCTTATTTAGGATTGTTGTGTCTATTTAGATTGGCAAACATTCCAATCTACTGGCTATATATTTTTAGTGCCTGGCAAGTATCATAAGCCGAATCGAGCAGAGATTCAAAGAAGATTCTTGTGGGGAGGATCGGATAAGAAGAAAAGTTTCACTTGGTCAATTGGGAGGATGTGTGTAGGCCAATGAAGGCAGGGAGGCATAGGGATAATGAGTTTGAAGAAGGTGAACACTGCTCTTCTTGGAAAATGGCTATGGAGGTTTGGGGATGAAAGTAATAACCTATGGGCCAAGGTAATTACAGATAAAGGCGGTGGTGTTCTAATTATCGTCATGGCGCTCTCACACTTTGGAGGGAGATTCTCAGGCAGAAGATTGAATTTGATGAGGGCATAAGGCTTAGAGTGTTTAAAGGGGATATAATCCAATTCTGGCATGATATCTGGTGCCGTGATCTTCCCCTCAACGCAGACTTCCCATCGCTATTTCCAGTTGCAGCAGTCAAGGATGTTTTTGTAAAAGATTGCTTTGTGTGGGAAGGGAGCAGAATTTCTTGGAAGCTGAATTTTAGATGAAATTTCTTTGACAGGGAACTGGAGCAGGTTTCTAGATTGCTATAGACGGTTCAGTCATGCACTCTACTAGAAGTAGAACTGCTATTATACACATAAAAGTGAAACTTTTGGCCAGATGCATGTAGTGGCTGTAATATGCAGTTATGCACACAGCACACCAACTGTGTTGGCCAGGAGTAGTCGATCTTTTTAAGAAGATGCATGGACTTTTTTTTTTCTTTCCTGTGTACAGAGCCATATTCAATATCCTTAATATTAGCTTTTTTAGAATATTATTCTCCATTTATTTTACCGAGATTGTTCTTGGTTTCCCCTGATTCCTTCTGATCAAGTGACTCAAACCCAAGACTCTGTTGGGGACTAAAAATGTGCTTTCATTTCATAGGGATGATAACACCTCATTAAGAAATAAGCTGAACAACCAAGGTGCCCTCAGTTATATAACATCTTAGATGCTCATATGATATACATGATCATGAGCATATGATATACAGATGCTCATACGGGACTGATCGTGCTGACCATGTTTGGTAATGGGACCGAATCACCTTCTTTTACACTTTTTAACAAGCTGTTGAAAACTATTACAATTCCCAAAGAACTCTCAGCAGCTGATTAGAGAAATGTAAAACAGGGTGAGCCCATCCCATTATCAAAACATGGTATCAGAAATGCAGTGAGCTGCTGTTCAAGATGATAACCACAAAATAACGTAAATTGACCAATAACTTGAACTGCATTGGTGACGTCAAGTCATGCCTTCATCAAGCATCAAGAATCACTTGATAAGAAGTTTCATTGGAACTTTCATTACATTTTCTACAACATTTTGACTTTTGTAGTGGTCTGGTTATTTATGAGTGAATTGCATTTGTTTACCCATTCAAGTATTTTCTTTCAATGCTTTGTCTGAGACGCAGGACAATCATATTTATTTTTGGTTTCATTCTCTTAAATGTTTTCTGATGATGCAGGAAAAGCATTCAGAGGAATCATATAACCTGGCTTGCATTCTCACTCTTCCTCCATACCAAAGAAAAGGATATGGAAAATTCCTAATTGCATTTTGTGAGCTTTCCCCATCTCTCCCTTATTTCTTTCACGTTAGAGTATGTACTGTTTGCCTGGAAAATTACTGATTGCATTTTGTGAGCTTTCCCCATCTCTCCCTCGTTTCTTTCACATTAGAGTATGTATTGTTGTCTCTAATGCAACTGTTGATTCCTCTATTGCGAAGGCTTTGTGAGATGGGGGGGTTAATGGGAATTCGAGGTTTCATCATTATATTGGTGTACAATCTCCCTACTAGTTTGAATTTTTTTAAGTTTTAAAAAAAAAACTCCCTACTAGTCCTTGCTGACGTCTTGGCAGTATTTCATGCTTTTTTTTTTTCCACCCGCGTGTGTATGTGGGTGTGTTGGGTGAGGGTGTCTTACTTTTTGAATTACCTTTTTTGTGAATGTCGACTTCACACTATTGAATTTTCACAAAGAACCATTGTAGCTGTTAAGAGTTAGGATAGTTGATCTCTTTATAACCAATTCAAAATGATTTTAGTGACATGGTAATGCCAAACAGCATATGAACTTTCAAAGAAGGAAGGCAAAGTAGGAACGCCTGAAAAACCACTTTCTGACCTTGGATTATTGAGCTACAGAGGGTACTGGACCAGAGTTCTTCTCGACATTCTTAAAAAACACAAAAGCAACATCTCCATCAAGGTATGCATGGCTAGAACTTCACACGGTCAGCATATTGAATAAATCTCAACTTTTTTTCTGCTTTTCTTAGTTTCTGTATATGGTCTACAACCAAAAGATAAAATTACTCTGATGCTGCTTCTTTTTCTAGTCAAGTTTCTTGCATATTTTCTGTTTTTCTTGTTAATTTGGCTCTTGTTCTTGGGAATGAAACTCAAAGCTTCCCACCTGTGCCCCTGATGATATGGAAGCTGTTGAGGAAAATGGGGTAATGGTATCTGCACTACCTTGTTCTGGTGAGGACAATTAGATGTTACGGGCTGTTAACACTTCCAGAAAAGCTATTAACAGCCCATCAGGAAGTGTGTTAAATAAGTGGAAGGTGTCATTTTCAAAATAAAGGGGTGTAGAATTCATTTCCCCCAAAATAGTGTGAATTTGTTATTATTATTTTTCTTTCTTAGCTAGGGAGGATTTAAGTACACTTTTTTCTTTTTTTTTTTGCAGGAACTTAGTGATATGACGGCCATAAAAGCTGATGATATATTGAGCACCCTACAGACTCTAGACCTAATCCAATACAGGAAAGGGCAGCATGTAATCTGTGCGGACCCAAAGGTACTTGATCGCCACCTCAAAGCGGCTGGCCGGGGAGGTCTAGAGGTGAACGTTAGCAAATTGATTTGGACTCCTTACAAAGAACAAGGATGAGGATAATTGAAGGGCTAAAAATAAGGAAGAGATTGAAGAATAGGAGATTATGTTTTTGGGCCACACTTACATATGATCGAGAATGA
This sequence comes from Tasmannia lanceolata, assembly GCF_043159265.1. Lineage (NCBI taxonomy): Eukaryota > Viridiplantae > Streptophyta > Magnoliopsida > Canellales > Winteraceae > Tasmannia > Tasmannia lanceolata. Next base: position 60,808,500 of record NW_027518692.1, on the reverse strand, counting down.
ATGCTTTGTAAAATTTCTTTGGCATCGCTTGTGAACTTTTGAGATTATTTTAGTGTGGGCTTCTCTAATGACCTTGTCTGTCTAGATGCTGAAAAAAATGAGCAGTAGTAGTCCATGCACAGTAGGGATCTGTTATGATCCAATTAGCAGGGTTCTTTTTGAACTAATGTTGATCTACCTTCAATTGGATGATCTGGTATGTTATTGTCTATACACTTGGGCCCTGTTCGTTCAAGATTATGACAACGGATTGTGAGTATATTACCTGCATATTATTTGTACTTACAGCATATACTTTGAGCAACACTGTTGTTTACATGTATGTACTGAAAATTGTTTCCGATGAACCTCTCCTAATTTAGCAATATAAAAACTATGCTTGTTCCTGGTTTGAGATATAAGAGATTAAAATTTTATGAAGCATTAATTGTTAGAGCCCCAACTCTAAATAACCTCTCCCCTTCAATCTAGATCTTCTCTGATTTGCTTAGCTAAATCGACAGTATAGATTACAAAGGAAAAAATGTGTAGATACGGACAAGAAAAGAGGCTTCCAAAGTTGATACTATGAGAGCTTTGGACTCGTTCGGTAGGCAGTAGGCACCTCTCATTATTAGTCCCATTCCTCCAGTAGCAACACCACTTTTGCCAAAACACCCACAGACAATCAGTAGACCTTTTAAAAACCAGACATGGGTTCCAGACAATTAGTAGACCGTTTGACTGATAATGGATGGTTTGGGCTGAGGGTGTTAGAAGAATTACTGACTATACTAAACTCCCATTGAACTTGTTTTCCATCTCACTAAGCAAATTCAGTTTCTTCTCCACTCTATTCTCAAGCTGGTCTTCCTTTTTCCGCAGTTTTCGTTCTTCCGCATGCTGCAAGACTAAGGAGTGGATGACTGATAGGAAGCTCTTAATGGCCTCTGATGCCACCTGTTTGGATTAGAAAAAAATCAAACATAACATTTTCTTCCACCTTGAGGTTGGAGGTTCAATCCCAACTTTCTAACTCAACTCAACTCAACTAAGCCTTTGTCCCAAACTAGTTGGGTCGGCTAATGAATCCTTTCTAAAATTTTCATGAAGAACTGTCATTCTCTTAAAAATTAACCATTAGATTAGGGAAATATGTAAATAAAAAAGGAAATAATAATTCCACCCAATTCCTAACATTTCATTCCTTTTATTTTTCTTGGGTGTAAAATATTGAAGATTTTCACTAATCTTTGCTTATCTTACAATCAAATCTAATGAGTGTTTATATAGAACACTCAAGAGGATAAACATAGAAACTAGTCTCACAAGATTTATGGAAAGAGATTTGACAAAATATGAGAAGATAATCTAAATACCTAATCTAGCCTCCCTGCATAATCTTTCCTAATTAATCCAAATCAAATCTTGGAAGATGTGATTTTATTCTACCTAATCAAACAATAGTTGCCTAATCTAACCTATTGGTGAGAGATCTCACATATTCTAATAAGTTTCTAGAAAAATGAAAAGAAAAATAAACAAAAGGGGTGAAAAATGGAGTGGAAATATCATTTCCCAAACAAAAAACTGTCATGTATACGCATGGTTTATCCTAAATAGGCCAACCTGATGAACGCTCGGGATCTCAATTATATTTAATAACATTGGGAGTAATTCATAAAGCTACTGATAATCACATTACCATGTTTTGATATTGGAGAGAATTCACCTTGTCTTTTCTTTTTTTAATTGGCTGGTGAGAGCTTTTTGGGAATTATAATAGCCGTTAAATATTAGAAATTAAGGTGAGTTCGCCTTGTTATCAAAATCCGGTAGTGCGAATATCAATCAGTACCAATCAGAAAACTGAAAAAAAGTGAGACAGTACAAGTAGCCACTGTACAGTGTACTTTCTAAGAAATCAGCTTGGGCTAAATCGAGCCGAGAGCCGAGCGAAGCCACAGAATCGCATGCGTTTGCGTATATCATCAGGCGTGGGTAGCCTTTAATCCGATGGCGCCATTTCTGGCACCGCTAACTCCAATGCGCGTTGGGGTCAGGAAGCGTAACTGAAAAGGGAGCAATAACTATTATGACTCCAAAGCTTTTTTGCAGCTCTGACACTCTTAATAATAAAATGTTTTACATTTATTAAAGGATCATTGATACTGGCACTACCTTATTTTTATTCCACTAACTCACCTTGTCTTATCCTTTCTTAATTTGCTTCCGCGAGCTTTTTTGGAACTTGTGATGACCATTGACAGTTGGTTAAAAAGCAGGGAAAAATACAGATACACCCGCTCTAGTTTGTGATCTAACCCTAACTTTCAAAACTTGAGAAATACACCCCTTGAGGGTTTTTTTTTTTAATGTGACGGAGTAGACGAGGCGGAAATAACCAAAATGCTCTCGTCTTCCCCAACTGAAAAATTAGGGTTTTCATACTTGTAAATTAAAAACTAGGATTTGGTTCAAACCCTTGTTTATTTATCAACATGAACCCTCAATTTAGGAGTTTTATTTGTCTTCATTCACATCATTATCATGATTTGCACAGAAACCCTAATATTTTAGGGCTTTTTTTTTTTATCAATGTTTTTTTCTTGAAATGTGGGTTTGATGTAGCCATAGGGTGGGGTTTCATTGTCCATGGTGGAGGTGACGGCGGTAGCCCGAGGTGCGACGGTGACAAATGGCATAACCCCAATCCCTTTGCAAATGAAGGTATTTCGTTCCTCAAAATATTAATCATGGTTAGTTTTAGTAGGGTTAGAGTTGGATGTGTACTTATATGGAGGGGGGGGGTCTAACTTATACAAATTGAAACCTCAGGGGGTGTACTTGTCACGTTTTGAAAGTCAGGGTTAGAGTTGGATGTGTCAGAAACAAGAGGGGGTGTAAATGTAATTTTCCCTAAAAGTAAGAGACAAGGTGAGTTAGTGCAATTATAAAAACATGGCAGTGCAAATATCAATAGCCTATTATAGCTTCCGACTTTGCCAACAGAAAAATAAGATAGTTTAGTGTATTTATGATCACTCTTTTTGCCCTAGTAGGTCTACTCACGGAAGAAAGACAAGGGGGCGAATGTATCATTTCTGGATTTCAAACTTCTATATTGGTAACGTGGATCCAATGGAGGCGACCTTCGGTTGGTTTCCGTAAGGCCGCCCTTCAGTTTAGCATTCCTCAGTCTATATTAGTTCTTCTATTGTAAGAAAGTCCTATATTTTGATAATGACACTTCTGACTCCTCCAATAACTCAGTTTTGGACTCAAAATTGATTCTCAAATTCCAAAATAAAACAGGCATTTGGATTTTGGGAATCGATTGGGTGTCCAAAATTAACAAGTGACTCAACATCGCGTTTAATTACTAGTATGGTATAAAATCTCATTAGATATGAAGCTATTTATAACTATAATTTGCAAACTCATTATGGGGAATGCTAAATTGAAGCGCACCCAAGGGAAACCTTCATTAGATCGATGTCATCAAAGTGATTCATTTATTCCTTACGTTTGCATTTTCCAGCGCTTTTATAATTGCACTTTGACAACGTGGATCCAATGGGGCACCCCTGTGGCTTATTTTTGCAAGGCGCCCTTCAGTTTAGCATTCCTCTAATTAGCTATTTTTATCTATCATCATAATGGATATCTGGCCCCCCTTCAAATGTGGAGGATCATCTTTCCTTTTTTTAGTCAAAGTACTTTGATTATTTCCATATTTTCTTTTGTTGCTTTCTTTTCTTTGCGTTCCTTATTCTGTTTTTTTAATCATGAAATCCGCTGAATCTAACCCAATTAACTTGTAAACCACAATCTCCACCGTACATGTGGCCGGCCTTATAAAAAAGGTTATCTAGTGGGCCCAAAGTTTACGGGGCAAGGCCCTAATCCTATGATCCTTGACGTTATCGGTGTGGGTTTTGTGAAATGGCCCACCCATAATGGGTCCTACCCCTACTTGACTTATCACTATAGATATGCCACGTGTACGGCTGATTGGTAGTCAAAGGGATACGAGTCCCTTCTACTCGTCTTTCTCATTTTTGCTCATTCCTACGTATCCTCCACATGGTATAGCTGGACAAATAAGAGCAGTTGTTTCTAAAACGTTATTCTTTAAAAAAAAATTTGGCTACTGATGTTGGCACTACCTTTTTTTAATAACTGCACCAACTCACCTAGTTTTTACTATTTAAGTAGCTTCAAAGGTTATCACAATTTTCAAAAGGCTCTCACAAGCAAATTAAGAAAGAAATGAGAGTTTTTTGGGAAACTGTGATAAGTACCTTTGAAGCTACTTAATTAGTAAAAACTAGGTCAATTATCAAATCATAGTAGTGCCAATATTATTAGCCTATTTTTTCTTCTTATTTGTTTATTTATTAATTTGTCCGTGGTACTGTTCTTCTCTGAACTAAATTCTAGAAGGAAATGAGTACGCTAAAGCCTACGAGAAGGCCAGACCCCACCTCTAAACGAGCATGCACTGATTTTTCTTCTCTTTTCTATAGGTGGCATTTGGTAGTCTAGTTAAGGAAAAAAACCTAGCCGAGGGTTTTATTTTTCATGTTTTTCCTTGTGAGAATGACGGGCTTGATTTTTTTTCTAATTTGGTGTTGACGTTGGCATCTTGGGTTGGTTTTAGTCAAGAAGTTTGTTGGGCTTGTCCCAAAATTAAAATTTTAAGTGTTAAGGGTTGTTTGGGGCTGAGTTTGGTGGTTTTGAGAAGTGGGTTTGGGATCTTGGGGTGGTTTTAGGGGTAGAAGTTTGGGGTTGACCCAAAGGGGTTGTTAGGTTGAGTTGTTTTTAAGTATTTCAAGTTGTTTTTGGTTTGAGATTGGTTGTTTAAGAAGTGGGCTTTGTTCGTTTCAGGGTGGTTACTAACCTCTAGGTGTGAAATTGCATTTGGTGGTTTTGGAGGGGTTTTTGGGTGGCTTTGTAAGTCGGTTTTTGACTTTTGTTGAGTTTTTAGGGCTGGAATTTAGGGGTCTTTTTCAGTTTGGTGTTGGCCTAAGAATCTGAGATTGGTGGTTTTGGGGTGAATCATTTGGTTTTCAGGTTTTTGGGGTGGTTTTAGAATTGGATTTTGACACTTAAAAGGGGGGAATTTATAGGTTTGTCTTGAATTTGGTATTGGACTTGGGTGTTATTGAATTTGGGTGTTATGGATTAAAGGCTTTCCTGGAAGGGTTTTGGAGAAGCAAATGGTGGACTATGCCCTAAATTAGGGGCACATTTGGAATGATTTTTAAGGTTTTGGGCTGAGCATGTCCTAAGATAGAAGGGAGTGTTTCTTGGCACTTTGTGGACTATTTCTGGGCTTGGACTTTAGGGGACTATTTTGGTCTGGGACTGGTTCTGTTTATCCCTTTGGTTTTCTTTCTCTTGTTGGATTTGTCAGAAATGGCTTGTATGAAACTGGGATCGAAAAGCGATGCCTTCCAGCGGCAAGGCCAGGCCTGGTATTTCCACTTCTTTCTGCATTACAACCTTTTATGCTTTTTTAATCCTTTGAATTGGTGTATGAATGCCCTTAATAGGATTGAATGTTCTGAATATGCATTACATCTGGATTATTGTTCTTCTTGCTCTGTTTATTTGTTTAATGTTTGATATGATTGATGTTAATGTTGATCTGTTATGAGTGCTTTGAGACGGGAAAACTAGGAGTAGTTTAGATTTGGTTTCTAAAGTTGCTGAGGAAAGGAAACACATGTTTTAGGTGTTGTTGTTGTTGAGCTTACCACAAGGAATTGTTTTGAATCTTGAGATTGTTCATTTTGCAGTGCATTTTGTTGGAGGAGCTTGTATCCTGTCCATTTGATTTGCAGCGTCTTTGTTTGTACACAAAAACAAATCTAGGCTTCCATGACGAGATGTTGATAGCATTTTGATTATTGGTCTGATCAATAGAAAGGGGCCGAGTCTGTAGATTTAATTGGGACTAGTATAACTGCAGCCTGTAAACAGTTAGGGGCATAATTAAGGTTAGCTGATGCCTCCTGCTTACAAGGAAGTCCTCGTTGAAAAATGAGGACTGCTCCTGCTGCTGTTCATCCTACCATGTTATTGTTGCTTTTGATGTGTGCCCATAATTTTGTGTGTCAAAAGCTCCTTAGTTACACAATCACAATCATATTTACTAGTTTCCATAGGCACCGAATGATTACAAATTTAATGTATTTTTTTCTTTGATTGATAGCTGAGAACGATACAATGGACCTCTGTTTAAAAACTCCCCTCGTCAATTGTTGACTCCCCCGAATGAACTCCCTTATACATGACCGGAGTTCTCGTCCAAGTTTTGCCATAACAATTCAATAAAAAATCCATTGATTCGCCATAGTTAATGAAAAATTGACCCCATCAATCATTGACTCGCTTGATTTGACTTCCTTTTACTGTGGTTGAGTTCTTTCCTGAGTCCAAATTTTGAAACACTGCAATGGACTGCTTTGATTATAATTTATGCTAGGATTGATGTAATGCATCCTTCTTAAGTCTTGGTTTGGCATGTTGTATCTTGTTATTGGATACATGCTTTGATTCTTGACTCCTTATGTAACTGAAACCCTTCACCACAATGATTTTCTTGCATCCATGGCCATGCCATGATTTTTCAATGAAAACATGGATGGAAGTATGCATACTCGAACGGGGTGTGTTGATATTGGGATGAGCTCTTTAGTTCCTAAATCATGGTTAATTTTTTTTAACTCGCCCAAACTTAATGAAGGCCTGACTCAATAGGTTTATAAAAGCTGAGTTGCCCTAGGGACTTGGCAAAATCTGAGCCTTGATCTGTTTTGATTTGACTTGGCAGGTCCTTCAGGTACTTGATTGAGTTTCTAAACCTTTATCTAAACTAGTTAACATAGTACCAGTTTCATTTCTAGCTGAACCATATGACAATAGTTAAGACTCAAACTGTTGCCAAAGAGAGCTGACAATAGCTAAGAGATGGAAATAAGTCTTAAAGTAATGATTTTAATGAGTAGGGGCTGTAGGGCCTTATTTTTGTTTCCTTGAGGTTTTTTTTGTCTAATGATTTTCATGTACTTATCTTTCAAAAAAAAGAAAAAGAAAATAACGTACTTAAAATTCAGCTCTGTTTACATGGACATCTTTCTATAGTTGGTACTTCTATTGGTTAGTATTTTATAGTAATGTCTTTAATTGTCATCATACAATCATACATGCAGCTGTATTGGCGTGTTTCTTTTCTCGTGATCATCACTTTGTTTACATCTCTATGTTGTGTGGTTATTCATGTGCTTTATATCTTTGTGCTTGTACATCTTACAGGTTTTGTACAACTGGCCTTCCGAGCGATATTGTTGTTGAAGTTGGAGAGATGTCCTTTCATCTTCACAAGGTGAGTTCTTTTCATTGAAGTTTGAAATAGCCATAGTAGTAAATAAGTAGCTTTTAACTGCTTGCCAGCATTATTGTTTTTGTGGAACTGCCTTTTAACCTTGAAGCATATCCCAGCTGGTACTTTTCTTTGCTTAGTTGGTTGGATACATGTATATCTACTGATCTGTGCATCAAACCATTTAGGAAAAATAATGTAGTACTCTAGATTTTCAAGTCTTCAGGGAGATTAACAAGATATTTGATGACTTCACAAGTGATCAGAACTGTTGATTTACAAAGAGACCAATAAATTGTAATGAAGCCAATTTTTTGGCATTTTAGTATCTTTATTACTTATGTGTGGCCTGCTTTTTGTTGTTCGTATGTTAAATTTATTTATAAAGCACTATTTACTAAGTTTAGGAGTTAAGGAAAATATGATTACTAACTTTAGGAGTTGCTAGCCGTTTTTCTATCATTTTGCTCAAGGTTCCAACTGATATGCCCGATACATCTTAGTCTCACATTTTTACATCCTCCCTTGCAGTTCCCATTGCTTTCTCGAAGTGGGCTTATGGAGAGATTGATTGCCGAGGCATCTGATGATGGAGAACAGGGTTGTATCATACAACTTTCAGACATTCCTGGTGGTGCAAAAGCATTTGAACTTGTGGCAAAGTTCTGCTACGGTGTGAAACTAGAACTCACTGCCTCAAATGTTGTTTACCTACGTTGTGCTTCTGAGCACCTTCAGATGACCGAAGAATATGGAGAGGGAAATTTGATGTCACAGGCCGACATTTTCTTCAACCAAGTTGTTCTCCACAACTGGAAAGATTCAATAAATGCACTACAGACATGTGAGAACGTTCTCCCTCATGCTGAAAATCTGCATATCGTGAAGAGATGCATAGAGTCACTAGCTGTTAAAGCATGTACAGACCCAAACCTATTTGGGTGGCCGATGATGGAGCATGGGGCTATGCAAAGCCCAGGTGGGAGCGTTTTGTGGAATGGTATAAGCACAGGAGCTAGACTTAGGAATTCGAGTTTGGATTGGTGGTACGAAGATGTTTCGTCTCTGAGTCTCCCCCTTTATAAAAGGTTGATATCGGTTATGGAATCTCGAGGCATTAAACAAGAGATTATTGCGGGTTCCCTTACTTTCTACGCAAAAAGAGTTTTGCCTGGACTGAATAAACGTCACGGTGTCAGCGAATATAGCACCCGCCTGCCACCTTTAGCTCTGAAAGCTGCACCATCTGAGGAAGAACAAAAACTTTTGCTTGAAGAGATCGTTAATTTATTGCCTTTGCAAAAGGGTGTAGTGTCAACTAAGTTTCTGTTTGGTCTTCTTCGGACTGCCATGATCCTACGTGCTAACCCATCTTGTATGTCAAACTTGGAGAGAAGAATAGGAATTCAGCTGGACCAGGCAACCTTGGAAGATCTCTTGATGCCTAACTATTCATACTCCACGGAGACTCTCTACAATGTAGAATGTGTTCAAAGTATTCTTGAGCATTTCTTAGCTTTCGATCAGGCGACTGGAGGAGCCTCCCCGTGTTCAGTTGATGACGGGCAATTGATGGGTTCGCCTTCTCTGACACCAATTACGATGGTAGCCAGGCTTATTGACGGGTACCTTGCAGAGGTCGCACCAGATGCTAATCTAAAGCTACCCAAGTTTCAGTCACTGGCTGCCGCTGTCCCAGACTACGCTAGGCCACTGGATGACGGGCTTTATCGTGCGATTGACATATACTTGAAGGTATTGTAAACTCTCACGCGTCAATTATTTGAAGCATGCATATGAGTTAATGTGGTCCATAGTCCATACTCTCTTTGCCAAAGTCTCTCTCCTGCACATATGTTTAAGGATATTCACTTACTGCTTTTCTCACCTAGTTGGCAGTTTCTCTAAATCACCATTAGATTGAGGCACAGGTTTTTAATACTGGTTTTAGATTGCACATTTTTGAAATTAAAACTCATTTAAAAAATCATATAGCACCATTTATCTCATCTTATAGGATATTTTATTCATTAGAGGGCGAGCCTTGGCGCAACAGTAAGGTTGCTCCATTGTGACCTGGTGGTCACGGGTTCGAGTCACGGAAACAGCTACAGACACTCGATCTGGTACCAGAAAAATCTGATTAAAGGCCCTGTTCGTTTGAGATTGTGGCAACCTATTGTCACCCCCCCAATCCGATTATTGGACCCAAAATTAATGTAATTTTGTTTCCAATAATAGGATTGAAGGGTGGCAATCGGTTGTCATAAATCCCAAACGAACAGGGCATAAGTAGTTAAAAAAATTAGGTTATCTTGTAAGCTTTTCTGACCGAGAAACTTGATTGAATACCCGACTGAGTTTTCAGGCAATTTTGATTCAGGTCTTCATTAATATCTGAGTTTCGAGCTTTTTATCCTGGGTCATATGACCATTTCTTACTCATTTTTTTTGTGTTTCAAGCTTTTGATGCCTGGTCATATGACTTCATCTCTTCTGCATTTCCTCATATATTACTAAACTTTGATGAGCTTGTCAATATGCAGGCGCACCCATGGCTCCCCGACTCTGAGAAGGAACAGCTTTGCAGGCTTATGGACTGCCAGAAGCTGTCCTTAGAAGCATGTACCCATGCTGCTCAGAATGATAGGCTTCCGCTCAGAGTAGTAGTCCAGGTTCTCTTTTTCGAACAATTGCAGTTGAGAACTTCAATTGCAGGTTGCTTCCTGGTCTCCGATAACCTTGAAGGGTCTAGACCCTTAAGGAGTGGCTTTGCAGGTTCAAACGAGGGCGGTGGTTGGGCCACGGCCGTGAAAGAGAACCAGGTGCTGAAAACGGGCATGGATAACATGAGGTTGCGTGTCTCTGAGCTCGAGAAGGAATGCTCTAGCATGAGGCAGGAGATTCAAAAGTTGGGTCGCGAAAGAAGCACGTGGAGCAGTGTCTCAAAGAAATTTGGACTCAATATCAAGTCACAAATGTGCAGTGCGCAAGAGGGTTCTGTTAGTAGCCAGAGCGATAGGAATGGGAAGGCTGAGAAGTTAAAGGAAAGGACAGGGAAGCATAAGAACAACTTGTCTTCAGATAGTTAAGCTTTGTTTCTTCTTCTCCCCAAGTTGTTTGAGTTCTTCACCTTCATCATCTTATTGATTGTATTTAAGTTTGGCTACGTTTCTTTCGACGTAAGACGTAAAAAATGGACGTAAAATTTGTAGAACATAAAACAAATTTTACATCCATTTTTACGTTGAAAGAAACAGAGCCTTTTTGCTTTTCTTTTTTAGCCAAACTGGTGACATTCGTCCCCGTCACACCGTCTATGGGTAATTCCTGCTCTATGTTTTGTCTTTCTTTTCTTTCCTCAGCCATTGAAGGGGATGAGAATGAATGCTCTTGGTGGAACTCTTGTGTATCTTGTAACATTAATGAAAAAAATTGCAGTTTGGATAACGAAACTCTGATATTCTCTTTTTTGTGTGTATGATAGAAGAAATGTTGTCTAAACTTTCAAATGGTTACTCAACTGTCTCTCTTTCTCATCTCCATCTCTGTAGTTTTGAACTCACAAAACAAATTGGGCCTTAGCTTTCCTTGGCGGAACCCTAAACAATTCTCAATGGATCAAGGGCCAGGGATCATCCAATCAGTGTGCTCTCACAGGCATTTGATCGGAATTCATTCATAGCAGAAATGGGCAGAAAAAAGTCTCTCAGGGGACCTCGTTGAATATATAAACAAGCAAACAATTTTAACCGATAATATGGGGTTTGGTTGAATTATAACTAGCAGAATAGGTGCTTAGATTCAACCTAACTAGAGGAGTTTTGGTACCATGTCTCAACCTTCTAACAAGGACAATATTGGACATGCATGCAAACATCACTCTAGCGGACAGCCACTACTAGGATTAATCCTAACAATAAACATCTGGTCCCATGTGAAGGCATGTGTGTAGTGGGGACTGTTGATCTTTTTTACCATCAAAAGTCGGACCCACGTGCTCTTGGTCTCACGTAACTAACATTTCATTAGTAAGATTAAGGCCAATTAAAAGTATAAATGATTAAGTAACACCAACTCTAACCGCTTAAGCTTTCGAAGTAAAAAGTTGTTTCACATGGTATTAGAGTGCTTAAGCTCTTGGAGTAATCGTTTGTAAAACCTAACAACTCCTTGATATTAAAAGAAAAATCTCGCTAATCCAAAAAAGAGGCCACATTGGAGGCAGTAAAGTATAAATGATTAAATAACACCAGCTTTAATAGCTTAAGCTTTTGGAGTAATTGATTGTTTTAAGTGGAAAGAAATGTTTTAACTTTACTGGCTGATATGTGCATTCCACTCTGAGATGTGCCCCTAGTTCTATTGTCACATGCGGTGCACGTGGATGAATGTCGAGGTTAAAAGGGTAAATTACTTGGCTGGGGTGTTTGTTTAGGAGATTTTACATTGTGTTGTGTACATGGAGGACTCCAGTATTTTTCAAAAAGTAGTGGGGTCCACTTCATAGGATGATCCAAGCTGCTCATTTCTTGGGCCACAACATAAAAGAGGCTGTACCCCCGTTAAATCATCTCTGTAAGATGATCCTAACCGCTGATATATATAGAGGCAGAGGCAGAGGCAGAGGCAGAGGCAGAGGCTCCATAATGTGCAAGAGGGTTAGGATCATCATGAAAATGAGTTTTGGGGTGCAACCTATCTAAGTTGTGGCCCAACAAACGAGCGTTGTGTTTGGGAAGAAGGGGGACTGGAGATGTTGTCTCTCAGATTATTGTTCCCTTCTTTTCTAGTTAAACAAACCCTACCTTCCCCTCCAAACGCGTTCCCTTTTAGAAAATGTTGCTCTTTTCTTACAACCCTGCAAAGAAACCCTAGAAATTTCCCCTCGTCGATGTCTACAACGATTGATGAAATTCAACCGCCCGTAGATAATTTTGATATTCTCTCACCCAGATTACATCAAGATACGGCCCCCTTTTTAGGTTGGATTTTTTTTGTTTACTGTTTTGTTCTTGTGAGGCATACGAGCATTGAATTGTTTTTTTGTTTTTTTTTTCTTAGGCTTCTCTTGTGCTTGTTAAGGTTTTGATTCAGTTCACTACCTTTCTCTCTCTCTTTCATTATTTTTGTATTGTGAAACTTATAGAGATTGAAGACATTTTTCAGATCCGTCTTGTATTTATTAAAAAGCCCCAAATTTCACCCACCCAAACACACTGCAACTTAAACTGCTTAGTAACTACGGAGATAGCCAGATAGGTCTAAAGCTTAACACAACTACAGAGATCCTTAAAATCATCTTCTGATAAGCGGAAATATTTATTTTCTGTTTGTAAGTAATATGTTGAACAGTTATTTAATTAGAATCAGCATTTTCCTTTTGTTGGTAGGTAGAAGTTGTGATTCCAGATATAAAACTTGTTACTATTCTTTCTGTGAGATTGTCATTAGAGATAAAGCTTGTTAGAATATGAAACCCATATTTCAGAGTTTAAGCAATGGTAATAATTCTATAATTCAGGGGTTGAGGATGCTTTGATGGGGTTTATTTTCGGCAAGAGAAAGGCAACAGAGGTGGCTCACTTGTGGGTACAAATGACTGATATCTTAATTTTTTTTAATCATTTAGCTATCGGATTGTTTTTCGTTATCATGAAGGTTCTTGGAATGCCATCCTCAGTGACTGTTCTCTGTTCATGTCTACATTTGATTTATATGATTTTAGAGACTCTTTCATTCCGTGCTTGATGTGTTAAATTTGCTTTGAAGTTTATTTTAAAAATCACAGCTTTCATGCAACATAAAAAATCATGTTAGGGAATGTTTGGCAACTATGGAAAAAAATTTCATGAAATATTTGTTTACCTAATGTAAGAGAAGGGTAGAGAGGTGTGATAGAAAGAGAGATTTTAGGGGGTTGCGAGTGAGGAGAGCCTGGGGTTGATTGGAAAACACGGAAAATAAAAATCCTATTTTAAACATGGATAACTTTTCTGTTTACCAACCCCATCACATGCTCTCCTCACTCGCGACCCTCTCAAATCTCTCTCTCACCGGCCCTCTCTAACCTTCTCTTACATTAGGTAAAAAAATATTCCATGAAATTTATTGATCCACCACACTCATTGAAAACACTGGGAATGCATGCGCAAGCCCATGTATTGCTTGTAGGTAAGCTATAAGCTTGCTATGCAAGGATCAAACCAGTGGTCTCGAGGTTGCTACATGGGCCACCTTCCAATTGAGCTAATAGTTTTTACTTTTTACACTATTAGGGAAATTTTCCTCTTTCAGTAAATGACAAGAGTGCCTTTCTGATCTTCCTTGGGCAAGTGTCTATGATCATCGGATCACAGTGGCGTTGGCGGCAATGAAGCGGATTCATGTTGGCTTACCATATCAGTAGACACAATCACTTGCCCAAGGCTAGGGCCATGAGTTTGGACAGTGCTTCCCCCAAGAGATTTGTACACAGAGAACAATGCATCTATATAAGCAGATTACACTGAAACTTAAACATTGTATAATTACTGCAAAAAAGAGAGTAAAGATGTGCAATATATTGAGTTTTCGCTAGAATAGCCACGCCCTCTGATATGCTTGTCAGCGTGGCAATTTTGTTGAAAAAGTGGAATATATTAGCTTAGAAACTGCCATTCAAAAAACAAAAAGGTTAGAAGCCGTAGCCTGCTGATATATTCATTTTCTCTGTTTTCCATGGCTTACTAGAGTCTGGAGAAATCTTCTCTGTAAAGGAGATGCAGTGGTTGATGCTACTTGCGGCAATGGTCAAGATACATTGGCACTGCTCAAGATGGTGGCTGATGAGTCAGGCAATGGTTGTGTTTATGGGATGGATATTCAGAATTCTGCATTAGAAAATACTTCTTCATTACTTGATGTAATAGCCAATCCAAACGAGGTATCAAATCTACTTTGATTACATTTTAATTCATGCTATTTGAGTAAAGGAACATAGAGAGAAGTTGTGTGCATTCTTGTTTGATAAAAATAGGCCCAGCTATCTCAATATTCTCATTGCCTGTGCTGTGTGATATCCTGTCACCCTCTTTCTAATACTCTCAGAAGTTTTAATAGTTCTTATTCTCTATTCCATTTTTGGGTCAGAATAATATGGTTGGTCCTTGAACTGTTGTTTGGGCTTTTGATGCAGAGGAAACTGGTTAAGCTCTTCCCTCTCTGTCATAGCAGAATGGAGGATGTTGTTCCAGAAGGTACCTCTGTTAGGTATTCTCTTCCAATTGCTTTTCTCCATGGCTCTTGCTGAGACACTTTTAAATCTGCACTCTTCCAATTGTTTGTATATAATAAGTTTTCCTGCTGAAAATGACTTTGCTAACAATGAAATTAATGGTTCTGAAATGACAATTGTTCTGCAAAAGAAGACGCAGTGTTTTTTTTTTTCCCTTCTAGTTTGGGAAAAAGGCTTTGTTGAGTTGAGTTGAGTTTCTTTTTTTTTTATGGAATAGCAAAAGAAGATGCAGTTATCTTCTGTAAACAAGAGATAAACAAACTAGTTATAAATGATTTTTTTTCAACTGGCATGCTGCGTACAACCGTGGGGCTTGACTTGACTATTTCAGGCTTGTTGCATTCAACTTGGGTTACCTTCCAGGAGGTGACAAGTCGATAATTACAACATCAAAAACTACATTACCAGCATTGCAGGCCGCAAGCAGAATACTGGGATCTGGGGGACTTATCAGTATATTGGTTTACGTGGGTCATCCTGGTGGAAGGTACCTCCTGCATTGCTAGATTATTTACATGTATTGATCTGTGCTAAAAAGAATCACTGAGTTGAAAATCTATTATTTCTTTCATTTAGTTCTTTGGCAGAAAGCTACATTTCACGGATAGCCTATTTTGTTGCTTAAAGAACTTTCTGCTTATTTTTTGTTATTCAGGGATGAACTGGAGACTGTCCAAGCTTTTGCATCTGGCCTATCAGTTGAGACCTGGGTCTGTTGTAAGTTTGAAATGCTAAACCGGCCAACAGGTCCAGTTCTTATTCTCTTGTCAAAGAAATGAAATCTCATTAAGATTAGTAGTTGAAGTTCTGTGCAAAATCTGGTTGTTTCCTAAGCCATGTGCTCAACCTGTTGTGAAGTCCATGGATTCAGTACAGCCTCTGCATCCTGTATAAACAATCTGGGGTCCTATGAAAGCAATGCCATCTATTTAAGACATAATTTTCAAATCATCCCTAAAATCAAGTTATTCAATTGTTTTTGTTATTATATTTAAATTGACAATTTTACTCTTAAAACAGAGAGCTGCCTGCGCATCCATCAGAGCAAGAGAGGTAAAGCCCATTTCTCAAAAGGATACTGATGTTGTCATTACCATGTTTTGATAATTGCACTAACTCAGCTCGTCTCTTCCTTTTTAATTGGCTTCTCAGAGCTTTTTTAGGAACTGTAATAACAGCTGTTTAAATAATAAAAAACAAGCTGAGTTAGTGCAATTATTAAAAAAAATGGTAGTGCCAATATCAGTAGCCTTCTCAAAATAATCCTCCTTTTATATAAATAATGAAGGAAAAGAAGTTGAGTGTGGCTCTCCAACCACAACAATAGCAGATCTCGAGCTTGTGAACCATTCTTCCTTTCCGTAACCTGTTGGAAACTGAATGCTTAACTTTGCAGATGCTTTTGATTGTAACCACGTAAATCTCAGAAACCCTCTCCTCTCTTACGTCGAAAACAAACACATTTCACAAGCTTGATTGAATTTTGGCTTGGGGGTGGGTCTTAATGGACCCGATTGCTAAGCCAAATGGTCATTTGCTGAATGGTCTAGGACAATGAGGATGCCACAGCGATGGAGAGCTACATTATAATGGAGAGTAAATGATCTTGAATAGGTCTAGAAACCTCAAAGTATGTGGATACCTATGGGGGTCTTTCTCAACAAGAGCAATACGAGCAGGAAATACTTTGAGATCTAGACCTAGTGTTTTTGTTGAGCTTGATGGAAATTATTCTTATTGGCTATATCCAATGAGTGCTCTTCTTGTTCTTTTGGGCACGGGCCTTTGCTTTCCACAATCTTGAGCGACTTAATTTTTGGAGTAAAGATCCATAAAAAGAAAATTGTTTTCTCCTGCAAAAGTGAGCCTCGAAATGCCTTTCTGCAAAATTGCCCAGAATGTGTGAATGCTTATTTTCTGGGGTAAGATTTATGAGAGGCTATCGACAGAGTGACACAGAGATCTAAGAATATCAATTCAAATGGATTTGAGTGATCATATTCGACCTATTGCGATTGCTTCTCTCTTCCTCTCTGTGCTGCATCAACATTCACATGCCATATATGGTGGGAGACAACCGACCAAAAACATAAGGGAAAGAGCAATTTAGGGTTACTCATGATTGTAAATTTATGAAATGATCCTATAGGACTTCTGCTTGTTGAATTTTAACCTTTTCTTTTACCAAGTGCTGAGGGAGGAATAAGGAGGCTGGGAGGAGGAGATACTTGAAAGGGCATTCATGAGGAGACTGAGGAGCGACTAAAAAATACAGAAAAAATAAAAATAAATTGCGCGATGAAGCAAAAAATCAAGAAACAAAAAAATCATACTCAAAAATCAGATTGACTTCTTCCTGATTTTTAGCCACTTCTCAGGCTCATAGCAATCGTGCAACCCACATGCAGGCCTCGTGTGGGTGAGGAAGAATAATGCCAGGGTCACTGCTAATTTCCATCGAAGTCCATCACATGAACAGTGCAGATCTTGGTGTAAGAAAATCTCCTTCCAATCAACTGAAGTTTTTCAAATTTCTTTAATACACTGAAGCCATCAATTCGCTTAAGAGTAGTAAATTTGAATGTTGGACACCGATAGATTGCCATTACATTTATGCATTAAAACTTCAGTTTGACTAATATAAAACAACCTTAGAATTTAAAACCTTGATAATAATTTGACCCCCCGATTCTTTACCTGAAAAATTCATTCTAACGAGTCTTTCTTAATTTAAGAACATCACCGATCAGTGCCACACAACCAAACTCTAAGCCCGTCTGCCGTTTAAGTTTCATCAAATAAAGAGCTCCTGAGCAAAATCAAGCTCTTGGGACTTGGAAGAACTTCAATATAGAAATTCACCCGAGTCTAGGTCCGTAGAGCATGATTCTGCTTATCTCGGACAGAACGTGGCGAGCGTTATTGAGGCCTTTCAAGGTCTGGTCTTTGGTCGAGTATCTTTGATGCTGAATCGTCTGGAAATGCATCTGGATATGTTGCTAAGATCTTTGCCTTCATGCTTCTGGAACTCAGATAAAAAAAAATAGAACACAAATTATGTAAATACCAGGAAAGCTTAAAAACAAAATAACAATCCCACAGACGGAAAAAGAAAGAAGCAGAGACACATGACCATATTTAACTGCATGGCAAAAAATAGACATGAATCTGGATGAATTACTTTATGGAGAAACATGTGTACAAGTTAAAATATTAATTAAAAGAAAAAATATTGTGACTTTTCTTTCAAAGTTCTTTAGCATTACAAATTCAAAAAATTATCAAATCAACAAGTCTGGGGTCGAAGCCATTAAAAAAAGGTTGAATTGAGAGGTAACTCCTTATAAACCAAGAAAAAAAATCGATCGAGGAAACAATTATTTACATCAGAAGCTTTAGAACACCATTTAGTTTTGAATGATTTGGATTCAGGTCATGGATTAAAAGAGAAAACACGTCTAAGAAGTACGAATGGCTACAATTTTCCAAGTCATCAAATAGTGAGGTCAAGTTTTAGTGTTTCCGATGAAGACTAGAAAGTAACGAAGGATTTGATCATTTCTCCAAGTTGGGAGGAAAGAACAATCCTGTACCATAAGTCCATCACTGTCTTACTATTGTATGATGAGAAGCAACAAGTCCAGGCCTATGAGTGCTTGATTGAGTTTTACAGGATGGGGTCTCAAGAATGCTGAACTCATCAATGAGTTTTAGAGAAAAGAAAGGGCAGAAAATCAAGGATATCATCTTATAGATTCTCACATCACAACAATAGTAATCTAATTAAGAGATATAGCCTTAAAAGATAATGCTCCCTTCTGATAAATTGCAGAGTTAAATAGTGTGCAACTGATGAATGGGCTCTTGTGAGTTGTGACCAAGGTTTTAAATATCGACCGAAATTTTGGATTTCGGTCAACACTGAAACCGAAACATTCCAAAACCGAAATTCCATAAAAACGACCGAAATTTCGAAATTTTGGAAATTTCAATATAATATTATTATTATTTAATGCTTTACGGAATTTCAACCGAAATTTCGGGAAAAAAATCCTTAGTTTCGATAGCTTCTACCGAAATTTCGGGATTTCGGCTGAAATTTCAGTTTTGGTGAATCCCGAAATTATAGCCGAAACCGAAATTTAAAACCTTGCTTGTGGCTACTGTAGGCTTAATGTAAATGGGGATATAGACAGGAAATATCCATCATGACAACCTAAGAAATGATATGCCTACAAGCTCAGACACATATCATGGAATTAAAATGAATACAATCAAAATGATGTAGAAAATATAATAATATGTAATACGTAAACCTATATAGAAATATGTTTAGAAGGTTTGGGTCTCGCTGATTGTCATGCTCAATACACATGTCATCATGCTGAAACAACATGACAATTTATAATAAGGAAGAATGCCTATTAAAAAATAATTAGAAAGAAATCCAGATATGGAATGTCATACCTCAGCTTCTGAAATATGTAATCCAGGTCTGTTTTCATAGACTTCAAGAGGCGTGTATTTCTCGAGAAATCGCTGGAAACCTCTGCATAACATTGCTCGGAATAGTCGTTAAAATGTGACAAGACTGCATTGCTGTCCTGCAGCCTCCCCAGTCTGATAACAGGTAGTGAAAGAGAAATTAGTTCATTAGAGTAAAAAGGAACTGTTTATTAACATAGATGAGAGAAATTCTAAATAAGCATTGATAACGAAATTGTACATAGAAGTTATACGACTAGCTGGGAAATCAATTCATTCAAGTAAAAAGGAAGGGTGTGTTTGGATTGCCGGAATCACGAATCACTATCGGTATCACATTCCAATCCAATTACAATTCCCCTCGTAAATGGAAAATGATTCCAATTCTACTGTTTGTGTAAGCACTGGAATTTGTCCAGGGAATCAATCGTGATTCCAATTCTAGTGTTTGGTACGCATCAGACCAAAGGGAATGGATTCAATTTTTCAATAAATCTTACATATTGTCCCACTGAATAAGACTTGTTGTTTTTTCCAGATTCATCAATATGATAACTTAGTGAGACCATGCTAATCATCGTGAAGTCATCTGGTTCAACACCCTCCAGACTCATCTGCCTAAAGAGGGTCAAGCCTTATTTGGCCTGTAACAATTCCATTAATACTAGAGTTCCAAGTCACAAGTTCTCTTGGTGTCATTCTCTCAAACAGCTTGTGAGCATCATCTTGTAAGCATGATCAGTGAGCCCACATGCACCATACAAATGGATTAGATTGTCCTAAACAAAGAACAAGGATTCAATCTTCAAATCACATTCGGAAGGGATAACCAAAAAATCCCCAAATTTTATTTTTCAAATCATAAAAGAAAGTCATCCAAGAGAAACAAAAGACAAGTTGAAAACTTCAAGCAGAGAGAGAGAGAGAGAGAGAGAGAGATGAATACCTTGAAATTATAAGAGATCGGATTTTTTTTTTTAAATGGGTCTCTCATTTCTGGTTTTGGAGATAAGTTGTAAAACCAAAAAGTAAAAAATGGTATTCTGGAAAGGGCCTCTCTTTGAGAAAGCAGAAAAGCTATGGGGGAGAGAGCGAGAGAGCTCTTTTTTCAGCCAGAGAACGAGAAGAGAACGAGAACAGAGAGAGGGATGAATACCTTGAAATTTGCTCTTGATTTGGAGGAGAGATGGACAACAGAGAAGAGAAGGCTGTTGAGAGAAGAGAGAGGAAAGTTTGAGAGAAAAACTTAATATCGGAAGCTAAAATCGGGAGGAGATTTGACACCGTTTTTATCTCTTGATTCCCTGAATCAGAATACCACCTCCTGGGGCGGGTAACAAAAAGGGCCCGAATTTTCCCACGTTTTTTCCGCTTGGAATCAATAATGGTTTCCCATTCCATTTGGAATACTAAACCAAATGCTGGAAGCCTGGAATCGCCCTAACCGGTATCAGACACCGATACCGATTTCTGATTCCGGCAATCCAAACGCACCCGAAATGTTTATCAACACGGATGAGACAAATTCTACATAAGCATTTGATAATGAAAATGTACGTGGAAGTTCTAGGACTCCCCTCTTTTTTTTTTGAATGGTTCTAGGACTCTTAACTCTTTTTTTAGACCCTATTGATCAAGCTCTTATTCTACATACTATTGATCAAGCACCAGGGGTTCAAAAGGTTACAACAGTTTCCTAAAAATGTATGCGCAGAGAGCATAAAAAATATTCCTCGGGTTTAGTCCCAGCTGTTTTCTGCTAAGAGCATAAAAAAAAAGCACCAATCATAATAAATTTCAGTTTTTTCAATTTCCTGCTTTTAAAGTGGAATAAACATAACAAAGCTGAGCAAAGAAACCACTCCACATATATAAGAATATTAATACAAGACTACAATGAAACCTTCCACACTTTGGCTGCTGTGATTAATACCTACTTTAAATTTGTGGTTAGTCAATGATCCAATAAGAGGCCCACCTAACATAGCTCCAAAGAACTCAAGTCCATGGACAAAATCAACAGAAAACAATAACAGAGTTTCAAAATTTTCAGCTCTTTGGACAAGTCACTCATCTCAAGTGCAGGTCATAGAAAAAAAAGAGAGGGTTCATTCTCTATTCCAGCCTTCTCCACAGGTGAATAAGCCCATGCATTATTCTACAGCTTGCCAAAACTCCTCATGAAACTTCTGCTGAGAAAGCATCCCAGCAGCATCAAAACAACACAACACAAAATCACCATAAATTTTTTAATTCCTGCAAGCAAACCCTAGCTTCAGGTATGATAATTCTACCAATACCATAAAAAATCCAACAACAAATCAGTAGAGAATGATTATAAATTTCATGGAATTTCATTTTCGCTGTTTAAAATAGAATTCCAATATATTCTCAGCGAAGTCTTTTTTTGCTTCAATTAATAAAGGCTGGGCTTCAAGAAGAAGTAGAGTTTGGAAATCCATGGCACCGCCAAGAGTGGTGGCTTTCATGTGGACAGTTGTTCATAGGAAAATTAATACCTTGTGACCGACTGGAAAAAAAAAGAAAGCCCAATTTAGCTAGTAGATGTGTCTTGTGTATGAATTCGGAAGAGACCTTGGATAATATGATGTCGCACTGCCCTTTCGCCTTTTAATTATGGACAAAGGCGGTGCGGGTGCTTGGAATATTATGGGTTTTTCCAAGATCTATCAGCAGAGTCTTATTAAATTGGAGCTAGGGTCCGTTTGGAAATACAGGTAGGTTGCTATGGAAGACCATCCCATATGCCATCCTCTGGAACACATGGAAAGAACACAATACACGCATTTTTTTTTTTGCATCTTCGAGGAGAAGAGTTAGAGTGCAAGTCGGGTGGCATTGGATATAAGAGTGGAAATTATTTCCTGGGCAAAAGCAAAAAAGAAAATCCCTTACGGTTTAGGGGATATTCTGCGCAATTGGTGGGCAAATTTTATGGGAAAGAATCATCAAGAGTAAACCTCAGCCTAAGTGGAAGCCTCTGCCTCTGGGGGTGGGTTAAATTGAATTTTGATGGAAGCTCGGTAGGCAATCCAGGAAATGCTGGGATTGGTGGACTGATTAGGGATGACAAGGAATTAATATTAATGTCCTTTTTGAGGCCGGCAGGAGAATGTGATGCGAATGAAGCTGAAGTTAAAGCCATGCTTTTGGTCTTCGCTGGGCTTATGAGCACGATATAAGGACGCTAATTGTGGAAGGGGACTCAGCTAATGCAATAGCTCGGGCTTCAAACAAGTCTAAGGGCCCTTGGAAGATTCAAGGTGAAATTGTGGACATATTGGATTTATTGAAATTTCTGAAACCCAACGTTGAACATCGAAGAAGGTCAGCAAATGAGGCGGCGGACAGCAAAAGAAGGAGTGCTTAGGTAGTCTATGCCGGTCGTGTCATCCATCAATACTCCAATGTAATAGGTCCTGCAGGACCATCTTTATGTGTGTGATGTGGGACATCTTGTCCCCGCACAACTTTTTTGAATATTAATGAATTGTCGCTTTTCAAAAAAAAAAAGAAGAGAGAATTCCAATTTGGGCTTTTACAAGACAAAAACCGACATGAAAGTTGGTCTAATGAAGCATCCTGGCATCATAAAATAACAGAAGATTATCAGGGATTTCTGATCTTTCTAGTTCATGCAAATTCTAGTTCTGGCATCTACCATTCCAGTAAGAAGATCCACACGTGAAATATGCTGAGAAAGCAATACAGTTACATCAAACAACATAATCAATATAAAAACATCATAAATTTACAATCTCTCTCCAGTCCAAGCAATCAAACCCTAATAATGATTGTGGTAATCAAATTGATTCAATTCCAACAGAAAAAATAATTAAAAAAAAATATGATTGTTCAACTTTCTTCCAGTTCTACGAATGCAAATCCAAATTTCAGTTCAGATATTTCTAAACCCATATAAACATCCTCATCCGCCGAATAGCCATTTCCCAACAACAAAATCTACATAAAAACATACCACGACTTCTCTTCTGATCCCTTGAACCAAAACCCTAGCTCAAAATCACGAAGGAAGCAGAACCAAAAAACAGTTTCATTGGAAAAATCAACAAAAAGGTCACGAATGCCGATTTTTTCTGGTTCCTGCAATCAAAACCCTAGCTCAAAATCATGAAAAGCAAGACGAATAAACCCTAACTTCGGTTCCAGTATTTCTACCCACGTAGAATCTAGCCCTAACTTTAGTTTCAGCAATTCTACCATTACAATAAAAAAATACACCAAATGTATCCAATTTCAACATAAATCTCAACAAAATATTACAAACTTTCGATTAATTCCAGACACTAGAATCGGAATCTTTACTCACAATCATCAAAAGCAAAGCAGAATGAAATTAAATGATGGGAACGCACATGAGATGTTGTAATTGTTTGAGGGATTCCACGTCATCTGCATCAATTAGGGTTTTGAACTGACGAGAGATCTCTTCCGAAGCCGCGTTGATGGATTCCTTCTCCACCCCCTCCATGCCAAACTGAGTAGTGCGTAGGATAACAGATGTTTGCCTCTTTTAACATGGGACTGGGATAACATGCGCCGGGGGTCCTCATTACAAAAAGTCGTTCGTCATTCGACCATAAGTAATATCAGGGGTGGAAGTTGGGTCGGGTTCAACCCCTTTTTTTGACTCGGGTTCGGTTGGCATTGGAGCCATCCCGATTTAATTTCAGGTTGGGTTAGGGTTGAGGCCTTTGGCAACCCGACCCGACCTCACCTCCGTTATCCAAATTTTATCTTGATTGGCTTTGGGTTATGGTATTTTCTGTTTGGCCTTAGGTGAATCTGAACCCAACCCAGCTCCACTTTGGGATAGATGGGTTGCGTTAGGGTTGACCATCCTCAACCAGAGCCTTGAGTTGGGTTGGGTTAGGGTTGAGGGAATGCTATCTCGGGTTAGGGTTAGGGTTGGCCTCAGCCTGATCCAACCTGGCCCAAGTTGCACCCCCTAATAAGATGTCGCTCCCCTTAAGTTCTTTGGGCAAAGCCCTCCCTTCAAATGATGAACCTCCAAAACTTACGGCACGAGGCGTGTTTGTATCCCAGAATTAGAATTTGACTTTTTATTCAGTTCCTGCTAATTCCTTTGTTTTGATCAAACTACTTAGTTGGAATGGGGGACTTGGTCGAATTAAAACATAGAATTTTGGGGAGATCTTGATTCGGGACCTCTCTCTCTCTATAGAAAGTAACTCTTTTAAGGGTAATGAGGGAAAACTTTGGTTGCAACTCCAGTCGGGGCGGGTTGGGTTATTTTTCTTTTTTAAATACCCAACATTCCTAAACATAACCCTACCCAAGATAGTTTCTCGGTTCGGGTCTGAATTTTTCAACATTCTCAATGCATGCACCTAAGTCCGGATTGCTTGATTATTGTTCTCTTTAATCTTTTTATGCTATACCGGGCTACCGGCCAGCCATGTGCCTATCCTTACAAATCGTAATTTTGAGTAATAATTCTCTTTGATGTCTTTTTTTTTCTTCCTAGACTTCCACTTGCTTGTAAATTGTAATTGTAGTTTTAGTTTGAGGGGAAAAGTAGTATATAGGGTACTGTAATGTGGTAATAATAGTAAATCATTATAGTTAGAAATGAAGGATCATGGATTTTATAGATTTGATACAAGAACCCATGTAAAATCAATGAAACCTATCTCAATCTTTAGAATCTTTCTGACTAAAGCACATCAACTCTTTTTTGTTGAATAAATATTGTCATATCCACCATCATAGTCAACAATTTCTAGCACACCTTCCCTGTATCAAACCATTGGGGGAAACTTGTGGATGTCGTATTCGATCCCGCACAAGGGCACGAGCATTTACTACAAACCTTCCCTTTGGGGTCAAGCCTTTTAGCTTAGCTGGTTAAGGCTTTGTCTTTAACCTTAAGGTCGAAGGTGACGGTTAGGAACACCAAGGTACACAAAGGATTCATCATGGAAATAATATAAGGTATGAGGGCTTTAAGTTAGTAGAAATGATCAAGCAGTCACCCCAGCTTAACTACGCCCCGCCCCCGGTCGTCCCCATCCATCCCCCCACCCCCCAACTAGGGGTGTCAACGGATCCACCTATGTCACAGTCACGATCCATTCAAATTCCTTATCGGTCGGATCGGAGTCGGTTTGTTCTTCGGATCCTACTTTCCACGTCATGATCATGATCCATTTTAATTCGGACCGTCTATCGGAGTGTCCTATTATATCCCACGTTTTGAAGGTATCAAGCTGAGGTGTATGAATTACGTCGAGTTTTGGTCAGAGACTCCGAAGTGACTGCTCCTTTCCTTGGAAATTTGGGGACTTTGAAGTAAAAGAAGATTTGGATTATGGATATAATGCGAAAAAAGAAGTGCGCTGTGATGTGGAAATTGAAGGGATAGATATCAAACATAAGGGGGTTTCTGAGAAATTATTTTGTAGTGTCCAGGTTTTTGGGTTAGGAGAAGTCTGGCAAGAGATGATAAAGAGGCGTTGAAGATGGCGATGAGAGGGATGAAAACATAGACAACCAGCTGCCTGTTTCATAAAGAGAGAAAGAGAGAGCTAGTTGTTCTCAACCCATCCACACCTAATTCTAACGAATGCCTACCAAACATCAGAATTGGAATAGAGATTCTGTTTACAAGAGAACAAGAATAGCGGTTCTATTTACAAGAGAATATGAATAGAAATGGAATGTGATGTCTATTCTTATTCCCGATTCCGAGGGTGCTCTTGGATTGCCAAAACTAATTATCGAAATTGACATCACATTCCCTTCCTATACCTATTCTAATCTTAAACGGAATCTCAATCTTGGTTCTATTGTTTGGGGAAGCTTTAGGAATCAAAATGATGGAAACCATGGGTGGCATTGAGAGAAATGGGATCGCATGGTGTAGGTAGCCCGTGAGGTAGTTAACAATATCCCACCCAGTGATTAGAGTAGTTGTCTTAGGTGCGTGTGGTACCATTGTGGAAATGAGAAGTCTAGAAAATAAGCAACGAGTATACATATGTTTTGGTATTCAAGAAAAGTCATTGGAGTAATTGCCTATCCAAGTCTGGAAGAGAACAAATCCCTACTACACGCCATATCATTATTATCACTAGCCTTTCACAAATCCAACACGAAAAAAAGACTAATAAAGAGACAACCCCAAAATCCCTCGGCTTTCGCAACATGGAAGATCTAATCGTTAGATATGACTAATCTACCATAAAGTCTTAATAGTCCGAAATCTAATCTCTTAATTATAAGTTTACGAGGAGATCGAGACGGAAGCCCTAACTTCTAATGTTTTCGTAACATCAAATCACAAAACTCGGAACAGCCCAAAAAGCTCTCGTCCAAACATTAATTCTCTCTTCACAGAGAATCATGAGTTTTCAGATCTAAGTTCAAAATGGATGCTGAATACACTAATTTCTTGATTTTCTTCAACCACCAAGGACATCATAATCTCAGAAATTCCTCCACAAAAGCCTGAAATTCTCATCATGAAATTGAAAACTCGCTTTTTCTTAAATCGCCTACTCTATTATACAAAGACTAGGCAGAACATCATGATCCTAAACATCTTCCATCAAAATAGAAATTCAAACCTCTACCCTAATTTTTTTCAACACTCACGAGATCGGAAACTCTAAACCCTAATTTCTCCCAACAGCATCATCATTTTTCAGATCTAGGGCTCGGGAACTTTCTCTATATCGAGCATTAAAAATACCGACATCTAATCTCCCCCTTTTAAACTAATTACTTGAATAGCAACACTGATCTCTGCAGATAGCAGAGAAAAAGCAGGGCAAAAAAACAGCTTTCCTTCAAAAGCACGGGGCTCGAAAACCAGAGCTTTTCACAAACCCTAGCTTTAATGCCTCGGAAGCTCAAATCAGCAGAAAGATAAAAACCCAAACCCTAAATGAGGGCTTTATCAGACGTGGGAACGCGAGCCGAAAGGGATTTATAGTCCTTGCCCAAAATCTCATACATTTTTCATGCACATGCAAAATCACATACATGTCCACATAGCCTTCCATCCATGCCTACATACGGTTTGCATACTCTTTGATCACAAAATTACGGGACTGCCATTCTTTTGTTTTTTTAATTGGAAAGTGCACCTGATGACAAAACTAGCGGGCCCACCGACTGACGATCTACTTCTAATCATTCTTGGATTTTTAATCATAGCCTTCCATAATCGATGAACGGTTTGGATCATCGACGTGTGGGCCCCAAATGATAAACTGCTGTTGAACTGTGATATTACACGTTTTAGTCATTTTTTACATAACTGTATGAGCCAGTAATATTGTTCAATAATTAGGGTTAACTACGTAATTTAACAATTAACGTGCCTGCCCATAAATGTCACTGGGTTTTCCGTAATTATTTTGGAATACCGGTCGACTTTAAAAGGCCGACCACAGTATTCTCTCACGCCATCCTGTTCCAAATATAAACCGTACATACAGCACGGCTTTTAAGAAGCGTTGGGATCGAGGATTTTAAATAATTCAGGTGACGACACGTGCAAAAACAATGGGGCCACAAAGTTTTTTTTGGGTGATCCAAACCATTCATTTGTTGGGTCCCCGTTGAAGATAGGGTGTGCTAAAAAAACCTTCTCCCATTCTAACCCTTCTCCGATCCTAACCCTTCCATTTGTGGAGGTTTAAAATGGACGGCAACCGATATAGACCACCCATGGATCCTAGGGTTAGGAACATCTTATGGAGAAGATTTTTTGTGCACATCCTCTCTACATCAGGGCCCAACAAATGAAAGGTTTGGATCACCCAAACAATGTGGGCCCCACTGTTTTCTTCAGTATATATTAAAATTTTTAAAAGTGTCTCATGCATTTTGTCTATGGTTGATAAGATTATTCTTCACTAAATTAGGGTAAAATAGTCTATTAATTATATAAAAAATGGGTACTTATATTGGCACTCTGTTCTGATAATAAGACGAGCTCATCTCACCTTGTCTCTAATGATTAAACAAGTTCTCATACGCTACCACAATTTCTTTTCGGCAGCCGATAAAAAATAAAGAAAGGACAAGATGGCTCGGCTTATTATCAAAACATTGTAGTGCGCGAATAACAATTGCATTAAACTCTATATGAAAAAATGCTATTGTTACTCACACTACCATGCTTTGATAATGAGATGAACTAATCTTGTCTCTTATTATTTAACCCAGCCGTCAAAAGGTTATTACAATTTCTAAAAGTTCCCTAGAGGTGATCAAAAAGAAAAGACAAGATGTGTTCGTTCCTAGATTAAAACATGGTACTGCCAATATCAGTAGCCAAATAATAAAAAAGATAATTATGGGTATCATAACAAGATCTAACTGAGGGTTTCGTACGATGACGTTTCCATTTGAAACCAGACCACCCTGTTCCCTTCATTAAGAACATTTTTTACGGGAATACTCCCAAATGCAAGGGTTATTTTAGTCTATAAAAAACAATAATAGGGTTATTTCTGTCCTCGAAAAATAAATAGTCATTCCCATATCATCCCCAACATTTAATTCAGCGAGATCCGCATTCAATGAGACGGAGGGACAGAATGACGTTTGAAATCACGCGAATCATCATTGACGTGCTGTTGTGCCACGTGGAATATGGCCCACACTTCAATTTAATAGAAAAATGGAGAGCATATCAGGTGGGGGGTCAAATCGGAGTGCTTCATGTCGGATTGATAACGGAAAATCCTTTCGCGTTTTTCAGTCAAATCAATTGAGACAATTTCGGGTCACATTAGAGAATAACGCCGATATTTTCGTTAGTATGTTGGAAAGCTCAAGAGAGACCTCAAAACAATGGGGCCCATCTCTCGTACCGAAATTCTAGACGCCCACAGATTTACTACCCGCTATCATCCCGTGGGCCCACACTTTGTCTTATTCCCCACATCCGTCCGATTGACTCTCCACCCTGGTCAAATATATAATTGCATTATGGCCATGGTTAGCGGGATCGGAACCCAGGTCCTATTCGGATCAGAGCCTATATGTATGTTACTACCTAGTGAAACCAGCGAATACTTACAAATATATTACATGTTCCAGCCATTTTTTGTAATTTGTATAACCCCAATGGCCCGTTTGGATACCTCATATTTTGTATTTGGATTTGGAATTGAGTTTTGAATATAAAATGAATAGATCGGCCGGCTCATGTTGAAGGAGAGAGGGAAGGACCGAAGGTTGAGGAGCCTCGAGGATCCGAAGGAAACCAATTGGACCAACTGGGTTTATGTAGACCCCTAGCCACAGTTTTAAATATCAGTTTATGTATTAAAAGTAATAGGAATGATGGACGGAAGGGCGCCCTTGCAAAAACCAGTTACAAGGGCGCTCCCATTGGTCGATCTCAAGGAGGTACATTTACTACAGCACAGAAAATTACCTAAATGGAATTGACTCGTAAAATTGAAGTAACCCTCTTGAGATAGACCAGTAGGGTTGCCCTTGTAATTGGTTTTTTGCAAGGGCGATCTTCAGTCTATCATTCCTCAAAAAGTATCGGCCAATTTTGGGATTAATCAATCAAATATATAGCTGTGTATAAGGATTCCATATATAAGCCATATCAGTATATCACGATCATAAGATCATGGGAATGGCTAAACTGAAATGGGCAGACGCCGAGAGATGAAAAGCTGCACCTCGTCATCGGTGGGGCCATGAGCAAAAAAAAGCAATTGAGGCAGATCACAATTGCGGGTGCGCATGGTAGGATTGGGGGGGTAATAAAATAATGCATGAATGATAACTCTAATTCAGTTGAAACATCATTTTCATACATGGATCCAAAATAACAATAAGAATAATGGTAGCCATAACAGTAATTAGTAATTAGTGGCGCACCAGCTACCGCATAATGGCATGCGGAGGGACCCATCGAAGAGAAAACGTTGACAATAAGACAATCAAGGTGGGGCTTGATTAAAAAATCAAACCAGTACGGCCTAATTAGAAGTCAGAAGACTAATCAAAGTTAAGAAGACATTAAGAGCATTTTTGGATGCCTCCTTTGCTTGCCAACAAGCTTATTTTAATTTTATCTTATTCACTTTAAGGTTTCTTTGGAAACCGATGACTGTCATTTCAAACACTATTTGCAATAATCATATTTAATTCAAACTATTTGCTTGTAAGATTATAATCCAATCATTTTCAGATGTTACCCAAAATTAGTCCTCCCATAGAGATAATAATATTTTAATTTAATCTTATTTGCTAATGGGGAATTAAGGCCTCACTGAAAGCCACTAGATGTTTTACAACCCCATTATTTTTCACATCAATACTATCTTTAACTAGGAAATTGGACTGCCATTACCAACCAAAATAGTTATAATAATGAACTCAATTGATGTCGGTATATTAAATATTTTATAAAGACAAAAGGAAGCATTCTAAACCTTAAGGGCCGTTTGGATACCTCCTGCATTTGCATTTTGATTTGGATTCGAGTTTTGGATACAAAACACATCTTCATGATCACGTCCCGAGAGAGAGAGAGAGAGAGAGAGAGAGAGAGAGAGAGAGAGAGAGATGTCTCGCTGCTGCCGGAGTAACATCGAGGAGTGGCGATGGTGATGGAAGTTGCCATTTCCAAATAATGTCTTGCAGAAAAGATTTGAAAATCGGTACTGTTGTAGCTGATTTGGAAATATAAGGAACTGATCCAGTTAAAAATATCAACTAAATCTAAATCTAAATCTTGATGGTATCCAAAAGGTGGCCTAAGAGTTGTAAGTTTCTCTATGGATATAAGATACCTTACATAATATAACTTAACTTTAGGAATTTGTATGTTATAAGAAACCATACTATAATTTGATTTAAATACATACAAATAAAAAGTGAAAAGAAAAAAACATTGAAAATCTAATAATGGTATGTTTCTACAGGATTGGTTGGTAAGAAAAAGGGCAGAAATGTATAGTAGATAGGAGCATTATGACTATTTTGTCATACTGAGGCAATTTCCAAGGAGCCAATTTTACACAACCCACCAGAAGTATGAGATGTTTAACATGAGGGAGAACCCACATTAGTCAAAATACAGATAAAGTATCAACTTTAATAAGTTAACTAGCTGAAGTTTACTTAAACCATAATAGAATTTCTGAGTATTTTTCTACCATAAAAATATATCTAGGATTCAAAGAAAAGACCAGTTCATGAACATGAAAGCCAAGCAGTGATCTGTGTCCTCTTCATTCAAGACTTTCCATGCGATGGCCTGCTCGTAGGAAATCGGCCTGCCCATGCTTGATACGCAGACTCCAGCCGGAAGATATGCAAAACCCTGCAACAAAAAATAAAACTGTGAACCTTAGAATTAAAGTATAAAATATTAACTAACGCCATCTCCAACAGGTTAAGCTTTTGGAGTAACTGGTTGTTTCGCACTTAGAATTAGAATCTCCAGAGATACGATTACGAAAAAAACTAAGGTAAACCGAAAAAATTGAAGGATTTTCGACAATATCAGTTTCTTTAATTTAGCTTACCTGTTGCATGATCTTGGCAAATTCAGAACACAGTATCTTGCGACCGCCCTCATCAAGGATCTTGTCGAGCATTATATCTTGTAAAGCAAAGAGAGTGGTTTCCAGCATGTCGAGCCCCGCTTGGTTTGCAAAGGTGAAGATGGGTGATACCTGTGAAGGTTTTATTGATGATAAAAAAAAGTCAGTTTAGTATAATTTGTAGCCACAGCCAGTCAGTCAAGAAACAGAATGGGAAAATAAAGATCAGATTTTATAGTCTTAAACAAAACACACTTATTCGCAGTAAGTTCAATGCGAAACTAGATGAATAATTAGGCCCTGTTTGTTTTAGATTATGACAACCGATTGTGGAGTCCCCAACTGATTATTGGACTGAAATTTGCCCTAAATTTGAGTTCGATAATTGGTTGGGGACTCCACAATCGGTTCTTACAATAAAAAACAAAGAGGCCCTTAGTATATAGTGGAAATAAACAGGATGAATAGGACATGTGGTTACATTTGCCTTCAAAGAACAGCACATGATTGCATCACTATGGTTCCAAAGAAGTTTCAACAAAGAATCGCCAGCCTGAGAATCGGCTCGAAGAAGCTCTACGCCGGTATGGAATCTGGAAATTTGATGGAATTGATTTATCGACAGAAAATTCAAGCCAAAAGACAAATATACTGATTAACAACATCGAGAACCCTAGAATAAAAGGTATTAGTGGAAATGGTAATTCAAACAAGTAGAAGCAATATAACAAAATAAGATTAAGAAGTGACAAAAGGTACTGTAGGTAAACCTGTAGCTCCGACAAATCCAACGGGCAAGTGTAATAGCCTCAGGGGACCCAGGTGGAGGCTTTGGTCCTGCATGCAAGCTCAACCGCGAAGGGGCAATTGCCATGGCGACCCTCTGCACAGAAGCTACCACACTTCGTACATATTGGCGTGCCATTGCCGCCACATTGTCTCGAAGATGGTTCTCAAATGTAAACTGGAACGCAATTGTCAGCACTGATCTCAGGTTATATCCATTCGACGCTGTTTCACCAGTCGGGCGGGCCCCACCCGGCCCTTCAAGCGCAGACGCGAGATCAAGTGTCCGACTCCCCGCAGAAGCATCCTGCGATTTGAATTGAAAAGCTATATAACCACTGACTGAACCCAAAACAGATAAAATCAAATACAACATCTACTCATTTGAGATTACACTCAACTGTTTTTGGATCCAATGGAATCACACGGAAACCTGAGGGCAGCAAAGGAGCATCATCACCAAAGGATTCATCGATAGGTGCGAATACAAGTTGGGCACATGCACCGGCTGCATTTTCGTCAACCCCACTACAAAGCTGGAAAACATAAGAAAATGTCATAAAGACCGCCCACGGTAAAACGAAACATGCCAGTTCAAAAACAGCAGTCTAGGTCAGTCACCTGCAATAAATACATATCTCTCGAAAAACCAGTGTCATCTTGAGCAAACCCATGGCCCTCAAGCCTAATCACCTCCAAAAACTATAAAAGAACAAAATAAGATAACTCTCAGATTTGAGCATTAATTAAAATGCAGTTCGAATATACACATGTTTGTTTCAATAGGAACTCAGCTTTACCTCCTCGTGTTCAATAGTATGAGCAAGAGGTAAAATGACTTGACTGCTGGGAAAGCCACCAATTCTTGCAGCAGGGACCGCATAAGGATTAGCCTTCAGTGATGTGGCAGAATAAGCATCAACACCAGAGTCAGCCCACTCGGAACGGTGCTCCCTAAGAAAGCGGACAAGCAGTGCAGGGGGGACATTCTACATAGAGCACAAAAAATCTGTCATCAGCTTTCATAACATGGACAATCTACATAGAGCACAAAAAATCTTTCATCTGCTCAGTTGATCTGGGATGCCACCAGCCAATCCCCAACAGTCCCACTCTGATCAGATGACCCAAGTGTTCGATCAAGAAGTCATGAATATAGCGTTTAGGCAAAACCCTAGAATCAAACCTCAAAAAAGGCCTGATTTTGAACCTAGGGTCAGCTTATCATGGTGGGACCAGTTACGATGGATAAAATACTTGGGGCCAATTTGATCACTGCCAAATGTGGAATGGGCAAAGATCATCCTAATTAACTAGGACTGCTACAATCTCCCTAGAACAGAACACATGTCTGTCATCATTAGCAAAAACTAAGAAAGGCACTATTGTTTTGGCTTTAAGATTGGACCTGGAGCAACATGGAAGCCTTTGCACACAGCACACCCCCTCCCAATGTAGAAAGCAATGTTGAGTTAACATGAGAACCAAGAAGTTTGCTTGGTGAAGAGTTTATGAGAATAGTAACATCCTCTACACCATCGCTGCTCATCAATGACCACCCATCATCCGAAAACCCATTGACAGCATCATTGAAGCCCCTGCCATTAATTTCCATCCAGCTCCAAATCAAAAAATAAACATACGAAAATACAAATATGACGATGACACCACATGAATTGTTACAACATTACCTGCTTAATCTCTGGCTAAATGCCCTTAAAACTGAAGGTTGCCGGCCTCCACCATACACGATTTCCCCACTCATCTCTTGTGCAATTTGCCTCAAGTGGCGCAATGCCTAGAAATGAAGAGTATGTAAGTCTTCAACTCATAAAAAGAAAAAGACAAAAATTAGTATATTCGGCTGAGAAATGCTCACAGCAATTGTCATTTTTTGCGCTAGAATTTTAGATGATTCATATAGCGGTCTTAGCACCTCAGGCACACTCCATGCCTAAACCACAGACAAGGAAAGAAGACTAAATACGTGTGTATATAAATAATAAGAAGCTAATCACACTATCTAATGTATACACTTACATCTAAATCAATATGATCGACAATGTGGATAATTGAACCGCCGCCATCACATGGGCGGATCAGGTATCCACTGGGAAGCATATTAGCTCTTACGAAATTTGGGGCAGAAGGCCCAGCTGGGCCACCCGTAGAAGGAGTCAACGACCTCTCACAGATCTACAAATATTCCAGATGACCAATGTCAGTCATGTTTTTTTTTTTTTTTTGAAATGGGCCAATGTCAGATATCTATCGAGGAACATTGAACCAACAAACATTAAAAACAAACTGGAAGATGAGTATTTAGGGCAAATAGTATACCACAAGACTTCCATCTTCTAAACCCGTAGTGTATCTCAACGTCCAAAAGTCACGCGCAGATGCCAATGTGGTGGGTGCGTATGTCTAAAAAACCAAAACACTAACATCAATCGCTTTACAAGTCTGAATCAATGTATATATCAATCACTAGGATCGGCAAGCACAAACCTGCATGTAGATAAGCTCTATTGTCCCTCCATTTCCAGTAGGGAGAACAGTCAATATCTCAAGGCAACGGCAATCGCGGTACCAAGATGGACGATCTTTTAGGATTTCTGAGACCTGTAAAAAAATGCCCCAGCGTTTTCTTACAGAAGGTCCCAAAGATTGGCTGTAGTATCAAAGTTTAGTGAAGCTTACCTTTGTGGGTTCTAAACTCACAAGACCGCAGGCTCGTGCTGCGACGCCACTACAATTGTGGGAAACAGCAACGATTCCAATAGAATCCGGACCAGGCTACAGAAGACCCACTAAAATAGTTAGTTTTAGAGCTTGCCACTTAAGAAATTAAAGGTAGATTGTTGCTTTTATTCCTTACCTTCATCCCAAGCATTTGGACCCAGTCGACAGCAGTTCCAGTAGCCTTGGAGAGGAACTCTGCCAGGGTCTCCTCGGCAATAGCAAGGAGCCTGTTAGCAAAAAATGTGCCCAAACATGAACCTTAATGAGCAGTACACAAAATGGGAACACCAATTACTGAATGCAATAAAAAGAAACTAAGAAGGAACATCAGTTTACCCAGCTGGGTTGTTAGCATCCCTTTGCGGATGCTGAGTAGTTGGGTTTTGTTGGTGCTGACCACTAGTGACCACAGACTCGCAGCTGTTATCTGTGGTCGCTACAGATGCCTGTTCACATGACAAAAAGGTTAGAATAGTTTCAGGTGGCACCTGACCCTTTCCAGGAGATCTTATGTTCTAAAATATAAACAAACAAGACCATTTCAAAAGAAAAAATCCATACAAATAAGATAAACAACTTGCAAGTGAATTGCATTTGACTACAGTAGTCTGATAAAACACTACAGAATTGCTTCTCGGTTCAAATTGTGTATAAAATGAACGGCTGAAAAAATTATTTCCATTTTGAAACCAAATAGCAGTGACTGACAATCAAAACAGAAGTTCAAAACAATGAAGGCAAAAAGGAGAGAAGTGCACTAAAATTAATAGCTGAGCTCTTGCTTAAAGTAGGATAAAAAAGGATGCAGATATAAAAAGCTAGAGCAGATTGATGCATGGATAATGGGTCTGCAGAAGAGAAAAAAAAAGTTGCAATATCAACTGGTGTGATCTATTATCATTCCCAAACTTTAGAGAAAAAATCCACACAAATTTCAATGACTTAACATCCTTGGGTCAAAGAAAACAAGAATGGATTGCTCAATTTTGTAACAAATTGGCCTAAGTAAATTATCCTAGCTGATTTGATCAACCAGCTAATATTGTATAAATCCAGATGTTGGAATCAGTACCAAGAAGCTAGATTAACCAAGTCTAGTCGGATAAGTAATGATTTTGCATAAATAATCAATCAAATGTATGATCACAATGGACAGCTTACGTTCTGCAGTTGTGTCCGCATATATCCATTCTCGTAGACAAACTGTGATACTTGCTTCTGCAGCCGGTCATTTTCCTCCATCAATAGCTTGTTCATCGCACTCAGCTTCCTGTTTACTGTTTGGAGGCGAGAAGATTCCTTCCTCTGCTTCTCACGGCATCTATGAAATGGTACAAGAAAATTAGAAAATAATGCCAATAAAAAAACTGAATAAAGATACTATAAACATAAAGATCATTCCAAAATACCACCAGAACAATTACATCGAAAGAAAAAAAAAACAAAGCAATCAGTTTACACTCTACATATGTTAACAAAGATAACTTAGTCTAAGAAAAACAATCAGAAGTGCTTAAAATTACATATTTCCAAAAGAAATCAAACAAAACCCATCAAAATGGTAGAAAAGAACTAAAGAATCCAACAGGGTAAAATATATCAGAAACAACTTATTGACTAAACCCCAAGAGAGATCTTCAAAATCCACAATTCCCGGCATTTTTTCAGAAAATAAAAAAACAAGAAATAAAAAAAGGATACCACCATGGTTTTAAATTTTGGCCGAAATATAAAAATAGAAAGAAATACCAAAATTTAAAATTGAAACCGAAATTATAACATTTTCACCGAAAACAAAATTTCGGTGCGTTTTCAGCTGAGGCCGAAACTGAAATTTCAATCCTTGCTTACCACAGCAACACCAGAAAAAAACCATTTTGACTAAAACAGAGCAATGTCCTCAACAAATTTCTGGGTTTCATTCTCCTTGACTCCTCCAAAGATTTTCACAAAACAACACAACACAAGTGTGATTAAGTTGAAGTATCACTTCAATTCATTTCCTCCTCAACAAAAACCTAGTGTTAAGAAAGCAATAAAAACCCCAAATCATACAAAAATCACAAGAAACTAACACTGAAAAAAGAGCACAAATCCCTGAAGGACGCAATTAAACAAAACATCAAGAAAGTCCTTAAGTAAAATTTCTTCATTTCCTTTTTCTCTGCAAAGACAAGGGAGACTCCATAAAGGCAACATTTTGATAAAATGCAAGGAAAGTTCCTCAGACCAAGTTCCTCCTAGGGTCTCATTCCCCTCATTTCCCAGGTACAAACAACTCCTAAAATCATGAAAACCATTTTATTGATATCCAAGAAAAAACCCTAAACTTTTGAACTTGCTAAAATATAAATATCACACAAATGCAGATTTGACAAAAGTCCTATTTTGACTAGAAATAGCAGAGATTGCTAATCTAACAACCATCCATAGCACATCTCAAAATACAAAAGAACAAATCATAGAAATAAAACATCCTAACTAACTGCATGATGCAAACTCAAAACCCAAATAATAAATGAAAAACAAAGAAATATTACCTTCGGTTCTGAAACCAGACTTTGATCTGCTTTGGCTCTATATTGGACAGTATTGGGCATTCTCTTATAAGCTGTTGCCTACGCAAAGAGCTCGGTTTTGGGCAATCTGTGTATACCCTCTCTAAAGCCTCTACTTGCTCTGGTGTATATCTCACGTACTTGCTTGAATCCATCTGCTTTGAATCCTTATGCATCGAAAGCTCCATCAAGTAAACCCTATAACTCTCCAAAAAGAAGAAAAAAGAACCCAGAAAGAACAACAAGAAGCCTAGACAAACCCAAGAGGAAACACAGAAGAAAGGTTTTAGAAAGACTAAAAACTACCACAAAAACTAGAAGAATCCTCTGAAAACTCTATGAACAAACCAAAAAATAAGACCCAACAAGAAAAGAAGAAACTATACTAAAAACAAGAACCCTGAATGACCCAGAAAGGATTACACCTCTTACCAACACTTGGCAGGCTCTCTCTTACAAGAGAGCCTATACTCTCACACATGAGAAGCCTAACTCAAAACCCACCTCTGTAACTGAAAGGAGAAGAACCCTAGGATGTTATCCACAACCATCTTTTCGTATAAAAGGTAGAAGAAATTGGAGAAATTGAAGTAAACCAACAAAAAAAAAATACAATTACACCAATGACAAAAAAGAGAAAACAACAGTCCAGATGACACAAGAAAAAAAATATATAGTCAGGTGTCGAGATAAGCAATTTCTGAGGACTAAATTGAAGAAATGCAGAAGAGAAAATAAAGCCTTTTTTTTTTTACCTGGCAGAGAGACAGT
This sequence comes from Tasmannia lanceolata, assembly GCF_043159265.1. Lineage (NCBI taxonomy): Eukaryota > Viridiplantae > Streptophyta > Magnoliopsida > Canellales > Winteraceae > Tasmannia > Tasmannia lanceolata. The sequence goes on along the minus strand of NW_027518692.1, from coordinate 60,769,920 downwards.
TTGTAGAGAAAAAGAGCTGCTGTGCAGCTGCCTCTCTATTTGTGTCGCAGAGAAAGTACAGCTATACAAAACGACACACACTCTCTCTCTCTCATGCATGCATGGATGAATGCATGCATGATGACGGATGAGGACATGAACATGACATGATGATGGATTGCCGGATGGAAATAAGGACATACGCGTGGTTCTTTATTGGCTTTGCTAGGTACTTACGCAGAAAGCCATTTCGGGGCTCACTTTTTTAGAGGAGAATAGCCACCCATATGAATCAAATCAATAAGACCAAAGTACTAGGTTGCTGTTCTCTCCTCAAAACGTGAGCCGAGAAATAGCTTTCGGTACAATTACTACGAGATTGTTTATAGGAAAATTTGTTAGAAAAATACAAAGTTTTAGTTAAATTGTCAAGTACGGGTACATTCTCTTTTTTTTATGAAATAAGGGCTCTCAGGTGCTTCTAGAAATCCCAAAGGACAAGAATACCCTCCCTCCTCTTTTTCCATTCACCTTTTTAGCTCACTTCCATATGCATTTTCACCTACCCTATCACATTTTCCTTTCGACTCGGACTTCCGACCAATGTCCAATAAAATTGCCATTGTACTGGACTTCATTCGGAAGTCCGAAATTTTTTTGGCCTTCCGACTCGAACTTCCGAACAAGGATTCGGACTTCCGAATGGAGTCCAGTACAATGCCCAGTGTGGTGGACTCTATTCGAAAATTTGAATCTTCGTTCGGACTTCCGAATAGGGCTACATACACATTGTTGTCCACAGATGGAAGGGTTACGATGATCCGATGGAGCTGATTTTTTGGGCACACCCTATATATGTGAGGGCCCATCAAATGAACGCTTTGGATGATCCAAACAATGTGGGCCCACTGAAAAATCGGTAGTGTTTAGATTCGAAGGGGTGTATGGGGTCTTCATTAGCATTGATTGTGTTTCAAAGAGGAGGCCTACCTTATACAAATTCAAGCTGCAATAATTTAACTCTTCGAACCCCAATGATATTAGAATGTCCCGAACACAACTTTCACTCTTGGAACCAACTTTATACTCTTGGAACCAACTTTATACTATTAAAGAGAGATAGAGATAGAGAGATATATATAGAGATAAAGAGATAGAGAGAGAGAGGTAAACATAAAATCAATGTACAGTTCTGACCAAATAGTCGCTACAATAGCGTTTAATTTCTACCAATTCCGTGTGAGTAAGTATCATGTGCAGTAACAAGTGTCCCAAAATCAATGCCACTTTGTAGAAAAAACCAACTCCATTCCCAAGCAAAGAAATGAGGTGCGAATGACACACCGGACCTACAAGAGAAACTTGCAACAATCAATAAAATAATGGGTTTTATACCCCGGAACCAGTACAGAACCACATTTTATACCTTGGAACCACTACGGATCCACATTATATACCCCGGAACCACTCGAGAACCACATTTTATACCCCGGAACCACCATTTATACCTCGGAACCACTAGGGAACCCCATTTACACCCCGGAACCACCAGGGAATCACATTTTATACCTCATAACCACTAGGGAATCACATTTTATTCCTCGGAACCACATTTTATACCCCGGAACCACATTTTATACCCCCGAACCACTACTGAACCACATTTTATACCCCCGAACCACTACGGAACCACATTTTATACCCTGGAATCACTACGGAACTACATTTTCTACCACATAACCACTAGGGAACCACATTTTATACCTCGGAACCACTAGGGAACCACAATTTCTACCCCGGAACCACTTGGGAACCACATTTTATACCCTGGAACTACTATGAAACCACCATTTATACCTCAAAACCACTAGGGAACCCCATTTACATCCCGGAACACTAGGGAATCACATTTTATACCTCGGAACCACTTGGGAACCACATTTTATACCCTGGAACCACTAGGGAACCATATTTTATACCCCGGAACAACTACGGAACCACATTTTCTACCACGGAACCGCTAGGGAACCACATTTTATATCTCGGAACCATTAGGGAACCACAATTTTTACCCCGGAACCACTTGGGAACCACATTTTATACCTCGGAACCACTATTAATTAAACCACTTTTACAAAGCATGACCTCCTATTTACTCTCTTGGAAGCACTATTTACACTCTTGGAACTAATAAATTGTGGTTCCGAGGTGTTCATAATGGTTCCAATTATATACATACTGAGTATGACTACCTTAATCACTATCAATACACTCATGATCACTTATAAAGTGCATGGATGTCTATTTACACTCTTGAAACCACTACTTACACTCTTGGAACCACTAAATTATGGTTCCCAGTGTATTAAACCACTTTTACAAAGTATGAACCCCTATTTACTCTTTTGGAATCATACTTTACACTCTTGGAAGCACTATTTACACTCTTGGAACCAATAAATTGTGGTTCCGATGTGTTCATAATGGTTCTTATTATATACATATTGAGTATGAGTACCTTAACCACTATCAATACACTAATGATCACTTATAAAGTGCATGAAAGTCTATTTACACTCTTGGAACCACTACTTACACTCTTGGAACCACTAAATTGTGGTTCCAAGGTCTACATAATGGTTCCAATTGTATAAATTTATTGTGTACATAGAGCAACCAAATGGGATTGATAATGAGATTAATAATGGGTTTGATATTGGATTTACAAACATTGAACCATTTAAAAACTTTACAACCATTCAACCATTCAACCATTCAACCATTGAGAAAGAGAAAGAGAGAGGGGTCAAAAGAGTCATCTAAAACCTAAGCAAGAGAGGATGAGAATAAATAAAAAATTACACAACATGAAAACAACATCTTTAACCTAATCAAGAGAGGACCTACCAGCGCACACGAAGAAATCTCACGTTTGGGGAAGAAGAGGGTGTTCACAATGGAGGTTTTTATCAAAAGCCAATGGAAATGGAGCTTAGAACGTTTGGCAATGGCAAGCTTCCATGGGGTTTCATGGAGTTTCTTACGTTTGGGGAAGAAGAGGGTGAAAAGGTGATAGGGTAGGTGAAAATGCATAGGGAAGTGAGCTAAAAAGGTAAAGGGAAAAAGAGAAGGGAGGGTATTATTGTCCTTTGGGATTTCTAGAAGCACTGACAGCCCTTATTTCACAAAAAAAGAGAACGTACCCTTACTTGACAATTTAACCAAAACTTTGCATTTTTCTAACAATTTTTCATTGTTTATATCACAATTGCTACGAGATTGTTTATATATATATGGGGAAACATTTTTTGAGCTATCTCAGATAAGTTATCTGAGCAAGAGCACAAAAAATCATATGGGCCCACATTGTTTGGATGATCCAAAGCATTCATTTGATAGGCCCTTACATAGATAGGGTGTGCCCAAAAAATCAGCTCCATTGGATTATCCTAACCCTCCGATTTTTGGAGGTTAAAAATGGACAGATTTGTGGAGGTTTATACCCATCCACTTTAACCTCCACAAATCGAAGGGTTAGGATAATCCTGTGGACTAGATTTTTTGTTCACATTATATATATCCTTGGACTATCCAAATGAATGCTTTGGATTATCCAAACAATGTGGGCCCATATGTTTTTTTGAGCTCTTGCTCAGATAACTTATCTGAGGTATCGTGCAGAAAACATTTCCCCTATATATATGAAGAAAAACATTTTTGCTTGTTGAAAATGTAAGAGGATGATGGACCTGGGAATAGCACAAGTTGTTAGATTGTCCTATCTATTGACCTCTAGTGGGCCCATTGAATATGAGTTGTTTTTTGGGTAAATGATATATGCACTCATAGTGGTGCAACCATAGTTAGCAAAACGTGATTTGCCAAAAAAAAGGGGATGGCAAAAATTTGAGTTTAATACAGTACTGCTTCAAAAAAACAGAAACACTAGAAAATGAGTTTAGAATTTTGTCATTTACAAAATATAATGAGGTAAAATTGGAAAGTTGGCTCAAAAAACGTGTTTAAAACATTTAAAACGCATTTTAAATGTGTTTAAAACATTTGCCTAAAAAAACAGAATTTTATTCGTTGTGAAAGTTTAAACGGTACACCAATAAAACGCGTTTTTTTTTCAAAAAAAAAAACAAAGTTTCGCTAACTATGGGTGCAACTCGGTCGGGTTCAGCCTGAAAAAGTCGAATAGAGTTGGTCGGGTCGGGTCGAGTTTTCCCAACCTGGGTTGAGTTCGGGTCGGGTTAGGCAACCAACCCTAGTGAAACCTGACATTTTTTTATCAAATTTTTTTTTTGTAAGCTTAAAAACTCGGGTTGGGTCGGGTTGAACCAGCGTTTGGTCGGGTTCAGGTTGGAAAAAAGGGTTCGGGTTCACATCAACCTGACCCGAGTTGCACCTCTAATACTATGCACCTCCATTTCTTCTCCTCACCACTCCTTGTAGTGTAAGATGAGTAGTGATACACAAGGTTTTAAATATCGGTTTTGGTTTAGCAAAACAGTAACAATTCAGTTTTGGGGAAAAAATTCTAGCCAAAATCTTGTAAAATTACATAAACATTTTGGTACAAAACCACAACCGGGTAGGATTGTTCACCAGGGTTTTCTTTTTTATTCTTCGTATAGAAATATCTTAAAAGAATCTCGTTGTGTTATCTCTTTTTTGCAAGTGTAGTTGATTTTTATTAGGCTTCTTGTTAAAACATTGTCATTTCAACAAAAACTTTACTTTTTATATGAAATGATGCATGTTTCCCATATTGCGACTGAAATCTCAGGATATTTTTTTTCAAACTTGAATACATATCTCTTCGTTCGCAGCCGAAATTGAATATTTCAGAAGAAATTTGAAACCATGATCGTAAATACACTAAGGCTCTGTTCACTTGCCTTCTTGAGAAACGAAAGGAGAAGAAAGTAAGCCAAATTTTTCTGTGATTGGACATGATTTGACATTTTCAGTCATTCACTTGTTTTCTCGGGAAAGCGGAATTACACAGGTGGAAAATATAAATAATGACGTGGAAAACCAACTTTCTTGCACTTTCCCTCTAAATTTTCTCACAAAAAAGATGAGAAAATCATTTTCCTGAGAAAACCACTTTACCTGCATACTTTCTTTTCCTTTCTCGGCCAAGTAAACAACGGAATTTTCTCACAAAAGAAATTTTCTTACAGTTTCTTTTCCTGCAGCCAGAAAACAAGTAAACAGAGCCTAGAGGAGTAGACCAGGAAGGAAAGGGGGCGAATATATCACTTCCCATTATTTTCAAGCCTTCCATTTGCAAGCCATAGGACTATGATCATTTGAGAACTTAAGATATACAGTCCTTTACATAGGGGGTGCATCACTCGATGGAGATTGAAGCAACTTTTTTTTTGTTTTTGGCGTAAGTCCATATCACAATTGAAAGGTACTTTGTATTGCAATCAGGAGGCTGTGGTTTCAAGCCTGATTACGTATACAAAAAATGGAAACAAAATGATTTTTCAATTATGAAATAGTTATTGAATAATTAAGTACTTAGTAAGGGTGTGAACGATCGACTCTGGATCGGATCGGGATTCACCTATTTTTTTTCTTCACGATCCCCTTAACATTCAAATCCTTTTTGGATCCTACTTTTTGCGTATAGGTTATTATCCATTTCAAAATCGGACCGTCCTTTAGAGTGTCCTAGGTGTACACAGTTTTGGGCATAGGTATGTTCTTAAATGTTAAAAATAATAAAAACACCCCCTCTAGAGTGGTGCCCTCCTTCCAATCAAGGTCACTCCATCAATTTTGTGGCTATGTCTTGGTCATGATATGAATTAATTTCACAATATAAAGGATGCAGCTCGAATCCAGCTGATGTGCCTAAATCATGTCCATTAACGTTGGTATCTGGTTCATCAATTGAACCATATTTCTGTCCTGGTAGAGAATATTTGTTGAGCTACTGTGCTATTAGAGTAAAGATATATAAAGGTACCATCCTGTCAAGTTAAAGCAAATATTTTGTCTTTAACTCAACTCAACTCAACTCAACTCAACTAAGCCTTTGTCCTACTTGTGAGCTCACATGAGAGTAATAATAGTGTTTCCTTTTGGGCCTTAACTCAACTCAACTCAACTCAACTAAGCATTTGTCCTACTTGTGAGCTCACATGAGAGTAATAATAGTGTTTACTTCTGGGCCTCAACTCAACTCAGCTCAACTCAACTAAGCCTTTGTCCTACTTGTGAGCTCACATGAGAGTAATAATAGTGTTTACTTCTGGGTTTACAAGATAGCACGAGTGGATATATGCAAAGTTTTTACTTTTTTACTTGTAATAAAACTCTAATAGTAAGAACTGATAATCGGAGACCGACAAACTGGAAAAACAGCTATTGCTATCGATACCATATTGAACCAAAAGCAAATAAACTCAAGGTGCACCTCTGAGAGTGAGACATTGTATTGTGTCTATGTAGCGATTGGTAGGACACTAAGACTAAAAATTTCTAAAGCAAAAACTCATTGTCAACAGAAGTTTACTTTAGTATTTAGAGCCTTCTGGAAATATTTTTAAAAAGAAGATTTTTGGGTCATTTTTTAAATTTCAATATTTAATCATAAATACTTCATAAATTGTGGATTTATAAGGGAAAAAAAATCCCCAAACTCTGATTGAAAATAGAGCAGCATTACCAAATCTTTGAAATATGTTTTTCCGAAAGCAAAATATTCAGGAAATGATCTATGCTCATGGAGACTGTTAGTCTAATGATCTTGCACACGATTGTTTAGTGCTTGTGGGTCTAATGACAAATTTTGATGGTCCATCGATCTTGCACGAGATTGTTTAGTGTTATTTTGACTAGAGTTTTTTCCCTCCTCTCTCATCAATGCTAAGTGGGACTATGATGGTCTCCTGTTAAATTACATTATCAATAGATATATGGGATTTGCTAGGGACCATCTCAGAAGGCATTTCACGGACCGACTGTTGCATGGGAGAGCAGCCCCCTCACATAAATTAAATGAATAAGACAAAATCTGTTGAAAAGTGTACACATGCATACACTTGCTTGCACAGGGGTTAATGCATCTTCTGTCCCCAATTTCAAAAGGCAAAAGATCTCAGCCTCACAATCTCTCTTTCCATCTCAACGCATCACAATCTCTCTCTCTCTTTTTAGTAGGACAAAAGTTGGCTCTATGGAGGAACTTCATAGGATGATCCAAACTGTTCATTTGTTGGATCACGACATAAATAGGTCTTATTAAATAAATCATCTCCAGAGTTTTTACATGGTGTAAGCCCTTATAGTCCCTTATTTCTCAAAAAGTAATGTACGGACCACATCATAGGATGATCCAAAACGTTCATGTGATGGAACACAACGTAAATATCTTGTGCGCAAAAAATCATTTTCTAGAAAATGATCCCAACTATCCGATCTTAGAGGAACTGCATATTATTGGAAACCTCTATGGATCAGAGGGGTAGGATCATCCTTTGGTGATATTTTTGGGGCACAACCTATTTAAATTGTATTCCATCACATGAACGGTTTGGATCATCCTGTTTGGATCATCCTATGATGTGGTCGTTACAGTACTTTTTGAAAAATACGGAACTATAAGGTGGGGTTAGTCGCACGGGATTTCAAATACCTAAAGGACTTTGCCAAACTGTCCATGACTCTTTGCGGACTTGGACTTGAATGTGCGGACACTAGGACTCAGCGTGAACTTTGTAAAGTGACGCGGACATTTAAATCATATGTTAGTCATCAACAATACATGACTTTGAACTCCTACATTTGTAATATTCAATTTTCACTATTACCATTTGAGTTTGTGGGCCCTACTAATGTATCTAAATACTTGTGTAGATTTGTGGACCCCACTAATGCCTCCAAATAAAGGGAAACTTGGATTTTAATGTACAAAAATACTTGTGTGGATTTGTGGGCCCCACCTAATGCCTCGTATAAATTGGCATGCAGTCTCATGGGAACTGAATTCAAAGTTCTCATTAACTACTCAATCCAGGTAATTATTGAACACAGGCAAGCATCCAGATTTATAAGATAAAGTCTCCCATCTCCATAGGGTGATCCTAACCCTCCAACCTCCAATCTACAGGTTAGGTTGTATCCCAACAAATGAACGCATTGGATCATCCTATGAAGTGGGCCCAGCATAGTTTTTGAAAATACTGGACTTCAAGCGCACACACCATGTAATATCTCACCTTTTGCTTGCTTTTGCATTGGTGTTTAGAGTATTATTATGGGCGTCTAACTATCTTAAAGAGGGCACACAGTATCTGATAGAAACTTTTTTTTGGGTAGGTAAGGAGGGATTGAACCTCGGACCTTTACGTTGAAGAACAAAGTCTATGCCAATGGAGTTAGAGGCTCAAACTAGAGCTGCACAAATTACCGGCTAAACCGATAAATCGAACCGAACCGGGCCTTTCTGTTTGGTTCGGTTCGGTTTTTCTAGCCATTGGGTCGGTCGCGGTTATGAATTTTACTAAACCAATGGGATCGGTTCGGTTTACGGTTTTTTATTTTTAATCCGTAAAACCGAACCGATCCGATGGCATTTTTGCCATCTGGGTTATAATTTATAAAGTGTTGTAAATCGACATGCCAGATTGCCACCTATACTTATTTTGGGTTTCCCAAGTAAAGAAAAAGGGAGGATAATATATCACTTACACCAATACGGGTTACTTTTTGGCTTTTGAGCAAAAAAACCCTAGCGACTTCTCTTCCCGTTCTTGACTACTTGCTAAGTTTTTTCTCTCCCATAACTCAGACTATTCTTCTCGCTGAGTTTTTTTCTCTCCCAAAAAATCCTCTGCGAGTTATTGCCGAAGAAGAATAAGAAGAAGATTGGAAACTCATTTTACTTTACTAATCCTCTTTAAACACTCAAACGGTGAAACAAGTACATTTCTCTTCATTTTGATTTTTTTTTCAGGCTATTTCTCTTCATTTTGGTTAGGGTTTCTATTCCAGTTATGGTTTTAGGGTTTCATTCAGTTTTGGTTAGGGTTCTTCCATTATCTCACTAGGTTTTGGTTTTGGTTTATCAGGGTTTCATTCAGGGGTTGTCAAAAGCCTCTTCTTGTAAATGTATCATGAAACTCATAAGCCCTGATTTTTTTATTTTTTTTTTCATTTTGTTAGTTTTTTTTTTTTTTTTTTTTTTTTTCAATATGGTTGAGACATTTGGAGTGATTTGAAGCAAAAAACGGATAAACCGTGAACCAAACCAAACCGATTTGGTCAAAATCGGTTTGGTTATAACCCCCTCCCCCTCATTAGTTCAGTTACGGTTTGGATTTTTTCCAAACCGATGGGATTGGTTCAGTTCAAAAAATTCCCATAAACTGAACCGGACCGAACCATGTGCAACCCTAGCTCAAACCCCTCTTAGATGAGTGCTTCTTATACTAGAATTCATCATTATCAAACGGTAAATGTAATTTCCACTACATTGTTTTGACTTTTCCTAAAAATGGCAGTATTTACACTTCTCTCATGTTGTTTTTGTAAATTATTTTATAAAGATGGAGGGAACTTCGTTCTATTTCCATCTCCAGCTTAGGTTTTAAAATAGTTCTTATAATACTAATCTAAGATTAATGAGAGCCAGTTTATTTGAGAGTTCCCTAAGAACAAGTAGTCAATCCATTCATAAATGAAGCGTTATGTTGAAACATGGTCTTCATGGGTTTGAGCCACGCCATCCTCTATATGAACGTCCATAGGGTGTTCAACTACTTAGATCTATTAAGAAGTTAAATTAATTAAATCCCTGAAAATCTTAAAGAGTTTTGAGTGATCATAAACCCTAAACCCTAAGTCATTTCAGATCGACCAACACCAACCATCACGTTTATCACTTTTGGTGACAATTGATAGTATTGGCCACCTCAGCCCTTCACACCCAAGGATTGAGAGAGAGAGAGAGAGAGAGAGAGAGAGAGAGGTGTGTGAAAAGGCTGTGTAAAAGCAATTGACATTTAGATTTCCTAAGGTTGACAATATTTGCTTTTTATCTTGAAAGAATCCCAAGCATGAAACCATTGGCTCGGCCTCACTATTTGCTACACAAATTAATGGCTTATGATGGGGTTGGGAGAGTCAATGGGCACACAGACCTCTCTTGGTGTCTGCCTGTCTCCTTCAAATCCATGATGAACCTCTTCTTCCTTTTCTTTTTCTTTTAGCCCTTTGCCCTTTTTTCAAAGGAAAGGTATCACACAAGAGAAGGGACCAGCTCCATCCCCACCACCATATCCAGGTGCACCTATTGCTTCACTTTGCAAATTAACTAAGGTGGAAAGGGGAGAACTCTTGGCTGGGCTGAGTGGAGGGTGGTCCCCACTTGCCATGCGCCGCGACTGAATAGACTGATAGGCAATGGCCCACCAAGGTCACAAGCATGTTCCTTGAAATGTGCGCCTTTGCGTGCATTGTACACCTCATCCTCCCTCTCTCTCTCTCTCTCTGGCTTTGAGAAGTGTGTATAAAATGTTGTGGGCCTTAAGGGTCCATAGATTGGGGGTCCGAAGGTAGACATGAATTGAGCGGGGTTGAGGGGGACCAAGACAAAATCAAAAGAGACGAAATAAAGCTTAATATCTTTGTCCTAATTATTACATAGGTTTGAAATATTTGCCATGATTAGATGTGGTATTAAAATAATGTAGATGGTATTTTAAAAAAATGTTGGAAAGCATTGAAGAAAGAAGAGATGAGAAGGATTCCATGGTGTTTGAAACTAGGTATGTATGATGGTAGTGCTGACTGTCACCATTGCCGACATTCCATTCTATTACCATTTCTCAAGGCACCCGTCTAAAGAAAGCTGATCTAAATTTTACATAGTGGGTCTCTTGCCAATTTCCTTTCTCTTTTTTGGTCAGATGTAACATTTATTGGAAGAATTCAAACAGGCACCTGGTTGGTGTGTGTGTGTGTGTGAGAGAGAGAGAGAGAGAGAGAGCTTTGGGTAGATTATACTCTCTCACTCCATCTCATTAGATGGCCCCACTACCAAAATATTGGGCTATTTTTCTGTTGAAACCCTTATCCATTTTGGTTTGGGCACTTGTTAGGATCTAATGGGCAAGCCATTTGGACCATGGACTTTACTTAGGTGGGTGCCATAGTACCCATCCATGTTTTGCTAAAAGGCAAGAAAGCCAATAGTGCCAACAGCACAGACAAGAAATGGTTGAGCCCGGCCAGGGGCCCACAACATGCCAGAAAGCCCCACCAAAGTCAAGCTTCTTTTGCAAGGTTGATCCCAAATGCTTTTTCTTATCTTGTAAAGAGAGTTTGTTTTCTTAAAGATGATGATAATAATAATCTTCCCCAACCATTCCATTCAACTTGATAATAATCAATATCTTTATACACCAGTCTGCTTGGACCTAAACAAAAAAGCCCTGGGCCAGGATATAGCTTTTTAGGCCCGACAAAGGTATGCAATCGGGCCAGGCCACCATACATCTATCAGCTTTTATCCTAACTAGGGTAGGATTGCTCAAGTTGTACCAAACAAATTTTATGCTAATTTTTAGAAAAATTGGCATAAAATTTGTTTTAAAAGTCCATTTAACGTCAAAAGAAAGAAAACATAGACTAAATGAATGATTTACATCATTCAAATATGTGGGCGCCTACTTCTACTTTTTCAACCAGATTTTTTCCTTGGAAAAATATGCTACCTTTACGCAATTTCAACAGTAGATTATCCAAGTGTAGGCCCGCTAGATCAATAGTCCAATTCACTATGCACGACAAACCACAGCCCACTATGATCACTTGATTGCCCATGTTGGGCCCGGGATTCCAGCCTGGCCTTAAATCACAAAGCCCATCACATTTTGCCAGGCCGGGCTGGGCCGGGCCATATCCAAGATATGTGGCTGGGGAAACTTACCATAACGACACCAGACCTATATCCATAAACCCATTCAAGTCTCCAAAACATTAACCACAAAAGAAAAAATAAAGTTCCCATGAGAATGAATTGAAACGCATCAACCAGTTTGATTTATACACAGATTTCTCAGGGAAAGTCAAGAAAACAATATACTTGATTTGAAAACTACCAAGGGTGCTGAAACCACCTCTCTAGAACTAGCAGAACCAATGACCTGAAACTCTATTACGGCAAACCAATATTTACTCTCATGTCAGAGCAAGCAACAAATACCAATATTTTGCACAGGAACTACTCAAACATCTCCTAGTTCACTCTCCGCAACTCCCCTACTAATCTCCTACCAGAAAGGCTATCCTTACAAATTTGAAAAGAACTCTTGAGGTGAGGGACGACGTACCCGCTGGTGAGACTAGAATAACCAAGCAATGGGCCATATAATGATCAGAAGTCTTGGCTGTCACTAGTATCAAACTACGGGAATCCGTACAGAGCCCATGTTTCCTCGTCTTTGGTGTGATTGACATTTTATTTACTTGCTTGATTAGGATTTCTGCTCAGAAGATGTTTGTTGGTTTAGTGAACTCAACTTATTGGAGTCAGGACCATTCGCTGGCAGTGCTGTGTCACTTGCTGACACTCCGTTTTGTGAATTTTCATCGACCTTTGCATTGAGGAACCGCCCCCCACAACCCCTGGCTCTTCTCAAAGCATGTTGGTGCCGGGATTCATGCATGTAGGGCTATACAAAAAATTTTCAAAATTGTTAAGTTACTAGGATTCATGCTGAAGAACTGGAATTACAAACGTAAAAAAAATGTTCAACTATAGATATATTTGCACAGCTGAAATGGCATTTGTCGAAACAACAGTGTGACATTATACTGAATTGGTATCAGCCTAGTTAGGGAGTAAAGAGATACATCAATTGCACATTATATATACACAAAATTGCTGGGCATAATAGTAAATCTACATAGTTGACTGTACACACTCATCACCATATGTACCCAAGTCATACAAAAGATACTGATCTCAATCAAAACCCCACAACTTGTTTGCACCATACTGTGGTACTTAAGATGCATATACAAGCTACTCTCCACACCCTAAAGCAAGAGTGAATATCGCTTATTCCGGTGTTTATCAGTGGTGGTATACAATTGGCTTACGCACCAATGAGGATCTTTATACTAGAGCTCTTTTTCTATTATTTCTTTTTGCCATATCCTTAATAGCGGGTTGGTTACACCTACAACCCAAATGGAAACCAAGTGTTTCGTGGTTCAAAAATGCCGAATCTCGTCTCAATCATCAGTTTTTAACATGTATGCAGAGGAATAGAAGACCACCTTTTTCCAATAAAAGATGTAAAAAAAATCAAACGAGGCATTTGATTATCAGTTCTGCCCAAGGTTCAAAAGCACCAAAGTTTCTCAATGGAACCAAACATCCTCAACCCAGCCCTTGCTGCGAAGAAGCTTCCACATACACGAAGGTTTAGTTCCTCACTCAAATTGATAATACACGGCATGTGAGGATGATGTACTGTTTTTGTTAGGTAAGCTGGGATCGAACCTGTGACTAAAGGTTTAGAAACATAGCCTCAACCATTGAGATACAGGAGGATGATGTACTGACTAGATTAAGTGGGAAAAGGCAAATGTGCTGCTCCCACAGGCACCTCTCTCTCTCTCTCTCTCTCTCTCTCTCTCTCTCTCTCTCTCTCTCTCTCTCTCTCTCTCTGTGTGTGTGTGTGTGTGTGTGTGTGTGTGTGGTGGGTTGGGTTTGTTTGTTGTTGTGAGAGCGGGGGGAGGCGTGTGGGGGTGGGGGGTGGTCTGTAGAAAGAGCTATCCAGTTCTACAGGCTACGAACTAGGATCCCGAGACAGGCGGAAGAGTTTGACAGTGTAGATTGCTGACCCTTTAAAAGTTTGTCCAGTTACATCCTTTACAGTCGTACCATGAGGAATACTGCACAAGATCCTACTGTCTAGTGGGTGGAGATGTGACAGGCTACCAGAGTAAGTGACCGCAAGATCATTATAGTTGTCATCACATGGCCCCATGGCATGGATGCCAACTGGCAAAGAATCCACAAGTGGGCAGCATGAGTGCATGACTATCTCCAAAAATTTAGAAACCTACTGTACAAAAAAAAATAATTTAATGAGAAAAATATATATTCTAAGAAACCGTTATAAAAAAGGGCATACTTTAGAGTTACTTAAAAGGGCATTTTGTCAAAAAGAGTTTAATGTCTAAAGTATTATTGACATAAATATTATTTAGGGACTCATTGGAGATATTTGTCCAGAAAGATAAACTTTTTTGGAGATATTTTTTAGAAAGTTAAACCTTTTTTTTTTTTGAGATATTATTTTTCGAAAAAACTTTTTGGCTAAACCAAGATCCTCAATGACTAATTGGAATATACTTTTTAGATCAGGGATTTTTGGGTAAAAATTCCTAAACGAATCGAAGGAATTTGAAGCAAATAATTAAATTTCATTCCAATCGATGCCGATTAAAAAAATCCAAACTAAGAAACAATCAATTAGAACAAACAAGGGACCTCATGCAATGCCTGTCTCATGAAATCAAGCCTCAATGAGCATTACAAGGGGCTGAGCCTCCAGCTCAATTGGTAAAGACGATGTTCTTCAAAAATAAATAAATGAGCATTACAACCCCTTTTAACAAACATCATTTGCTCAGTAACAAATATAAAACCCCCACCCTGAAAATAATTAACTATGATGTTTTATTTTTTTAATGGCAAATCTTATTAAAGCAAAGGGAAAGAGACAAATGACTGGGATAATCACGAGCGATACAAAGAAAAAAACAACAAAAAGAGGGAAGTACAATGTGATAGAATGCGACAAAAGAAAAAAAAATAAAGGCATCTGAAAATTTGGAAATCCTCTTACTCAGAATGATCGTAGCCCCCATTTAAAAAAATAAATAAAATTGAAAATCTTCACGGGGGAAGTGATCCAAAAATAAAGTCAACTCTTTGTCTATAACCAAACGAGCAAGTCTGCATCAGTGACCTCAAAGCGTGTCAAAACTCTATAGGATGTCTCTCCAATACGTCCATAATCTCCTTTATCGCGTCCGTGGATCTCTACAGGTAGACAACATCATCTCTGAACCACTTGACCATATTGAAATGTTCTATCTTGATGATAATATGGCTCAACTGAGTCTGCTCCACCAGCCTAATACCATGAAGTAGCGACCTCGTTGGAATCTTTTACCCCTTGAAAAGACCCACAAAGTCACACCATCTGCACTCCTGAGGAGATCTCCGATGTCGGTTGGACATTGGTTACCAAGACTCAGGCCGTCGAAATTCAGCTTCAATTTCCCAGAGGGAGGATGTTCTCATCTCAGTCGTGGACCCTCCTTGTAACATCTGCTCAACATAATCTCCTCCCACGATATTTGGACAGTCGTTATCGAGATTCCTCTAAAAGACGGATCGTTGCCCACTGAACAATTGACAAGAAAATTTGCCTCTTCAAACTACTTAAAAGGAACATTGCCAATTGAAAAACGACCAAGAAAATTTTACTCTTCACACTGCTCACTCGTCTAGATACACTTTTGAAAACTCCTCTATTCCTTTACTTCCAAACAAGCCAAAGAATTGCAGCAGAAAACAGACTCCAAAGGATCTGTTAACTTACCAACTTCTCCAAAAGCTTAAGCTGTTGGAGAAAGGCGTTATTTACATGTGTGGTCCACTTGGCAAACAAGTGGCACATGTGGTCCCACTTTGGGCCGACCATCGCAAGTGGATTTTTGCTATCCTGGAGGTTTAAACTCGAGACCTTTGGCTCTGATACCATGTTAACTTACCAACTTCTCCAAAAGCTTAAGCCGTTGGAGAAAGGCATTATTTATCTTTTTATACTTTAACAGGATCTTACCACTAGAAGACCAGAGCAAATACCCACAACTCAACATGATCAACAATATGACTAGGGAGAACCCAATTAACTCTGAAGAGAGCAAAAAAAGTTCGTACCAAAGCTTGTGCAAGAAACTGAAGTGAAGCGAGAAATGGTCAGCAGATTCAGCAGGTGAAGGGCTAGAACTATGAACCAATCGATCAAAGAAAGAGCGAACAATGAAGGTTCCACCCAAGGTCCATCTCCACACTCTTTTTGTCTCTTCCCAGTTGCTTGAAATACACCAAATTAATCCTATATATGAGAGAGGCTGCAATGTCAAGCTCCCAATCAAAGAAATTCTTTCAAAAATCAAAATTCCAGTCCACCAACCCATTTGCTTAAGATAATACTCAATCACAATGCTTTCTTTATGGGAAACCATATTTAAAAACAGAGGAAAGTCCCTTAAAGTTCGATTCACACACTATTTATCCAGAAAAAATCTTATCTTCTCTCTATCTTCCACCCTGAAACGAAGTCCTTTCTGAAAGAGGATCTTAATTTTCATAATATCTCGCCAGCCCAGTCTCTTGATTTATGTACACGTCCATTGAATCCGACCCTCCAAAACAAGATCCATATTTAACGTTCATCACAATCCCCAAAGGTATTCTCTATCTTCTCCAAATTTTCACAGCCATTTCCCCAACACGGCTTTGTTCGCCAACTTTAATTTTCTAATGCCACCCCCCATCCGGTTCTCTCTCTCTCTCTCTCTCTCTTAGTGGCTTGCAGACATCATCCTACTTAACGAGATGATACTGTTTTTTTTTTTTTTTGAATAATTAACTAGATGATACTTCAAGCTACTTTTCTAATCATTCCAGAAAAAAATCTGTTAAAGGCACTCAATTTTGTGGATGACTTACATCAGGCATAAGAATAACAACATGAAGTAAAGAGGAAGTTTGGCCAGGACAACCTTGACGAGCGTGATTCTACCACCTAGGGAAAGCGAACATTTTTTCCGTGGAGTCTTTTCTCCACTCTCTGGATCACCAGATCCCAAAGCCTTCTAGTTGGTCTGCCAATACACAGAGGGAGGCCTAAGAATGTCTCTCTCTTACAACCCAAGATATCAGTGACCACCTCTCCATATCCTGATCAAGCAACCTAATTCCCATGATTGAAGATTTAGAAAAGCTCACCCTATGGCTAGCCATCGCCTCATAGCATCTCAGAGCAACCTTTAAGTTTTTAACGTGCCCAAGGTCACAACTGCTAAACAGAAAGGTATCGCCGACGTATTTAACATGAGAAGTTTCTACCTTTGGATGACCAATGTGGAAACCTTCAATCAATCCTCTGTATCTAGCCTTATTCATCATTCTACTTAGCGTCTCTACCAAAATAGTAAATAGGAAAGGAGATGAGAGGTCTACTTGTAGGGCCCCCCTGGATGTCTTGAAGAAACCTTACAACGACCAATTTACTAAAATCAAGCTTCGCATCTAAGATATACATTTCACGATCCAATCGCTCCACTTCCTGCAGAATCTCATTCCGCACATGAGATAATCAAGAGAACTCCATTCCGTTCTATTATATGTTTTCCCCATACGCACCTTACAAAGAATCCTAAGTTTGCCCAGTCTATGATATGATTTTTGATATTTCAACACCAATGCTTATTACCAAAAAAAAAAAAACTATAAAACATGAAAGATCAACTAAGAGTCATCTCTTAGGCACCAGAGTGTCAAATAATTAATCCTTTGTAAATAAAATTTTCTTTGTAGAAGATACAGGTTTGATTGAAAAAATACTTAATAAAAAAATAGAAAATGAAAGAACGCCTCACTTAAGTGTCAAATAATTAAACCTTCCATGTGGTCGACTGTCAAAAGTAGAAATGTGTAGTATTGTTTGTTCTATTGGATTGGCATGTGTCATGTTTACATCCAATGCTACTCACTTTCATCACAAAAACAATCTTGACAATTACAATAAAAAGATCACTGCCATTGTCATTTAAGTACACAGAGTGAAACTTGCATATTCTTTTGGCTACACTAGTAGACCTGGCAAACGGGTGGGTCGGGTCGGGTCGACCCGCGGGTCATGCGGGTGCGGGTCACACGGGTTGCGGGTCAAAATGACCCGCATTCCTACGGGTCAGCAACCAGTGACCCGTACCTAGTGTGGGTGGGTCGGGTCGACCCGCGGGTTACCCGCAATTTTTTCCAAAACAGTGTTTTTATTGGGCGGTGATAAATTCACCCCCTTCTATGTCTTAATTCACCCCTAATGGACGGTACAGCCTACACCATAGGATGATCCAAACCGTCCATTTGATGGGCCACTACATAAATAGATCGTGCCCCGAAAATCATTGCCATAGGATGATCTCGACCGTTCGATCTATTGAAGTTTCCATATTGTGAGTCCCTCTTTAGATCGGAGGGTTGGAATCATCCTATGCTAATGATTTTTTGGCCACAACCTATTTACATTATAGCCCATCAAATGCACGGTTTGGATCATCCTATGGTGTGGGCTGTACCGTCCAATAGTCCATTTTTCCATTCCCTTAAACAAAACCCCAAATTTCATAAGAAAAATGGGGTTCGCCATCTGCAGAACCCCCCAAAAAAAAAATCAAAACAACAAATTTCAGAAAAATGAAAGACAAGAAAGCAAACCCACATGGATTCCAGCAAAATAAAGTTAGGGTTTTTCTCAGAGGCAACAAAATAAGGAAACAAATCCCCTATTTTTCAATACAATCGGATCTTGATGCCAACAAGAGAAGACCTCTTTTGATAGAACTATAATCTCCTTTAATCTCTCAATCTCCCTCAAATTTCAGCTCTCAAACACCCCTTCTCTTACTTTTCCTACAGATCTAGTAGCCCCTCTCATCTATCTCTGATTTTTCTCTACAAATCTCTCAATTTCTCTTGGCTAACGAAAAATCAGGAAATAAAAATATAGGAGGGTATATGGAGGTCAGAGATTAATAGATCTAGAGCTTGGAGGCTCAGATCTAGGGTTTGAAAGGTAAAAATAATGAAAAGATGATTTTGAGATCCATAAGTGTATTTCTGAAAATAAATCAAAGAAGATGAATAATGGCTAAGAAAGATAACTAGAAATAATGGCGGAACGAACGACTTCCCAGTAGTCTTGCCGGAGAAAATGGTGAAGAAACCCCTCTCTTATTCTCGTTCTCCCTCAAACCCTCTCTCGTTCTCTGAAATTAGAAACCATATTGAAAAATAGGGCGTATATTCATACTTATTAATGCCCTCTTTTAAAATAAAAACATTAAAAAAAATCCAAAAAACCCGCGGGTTGACCCGACCCGACCCATGTTTTTGCGGGTTGGGTGACCCACGGGTCAATAAAACTCCGACCCGTGCCCGCAAATTTGCGGGTGGGTTGGGTCGACCCGCGGGCACGGGTCGCTTTTGCCAGGTCTATACACTAGTGTGCTGGTCAAGAGAGTCAACCTTATGTTGTTGTTACGTCCAATGAAACTTTTTTTTCATCATGCAATGAGTAAATTGACAACACAACTATTTCCTATGTCTCTTGCTGTTTGCCAGCGGGAATGGATTTGATCAAGAGAAAGAACTCTATGATACTTGCACACTTGTAGAGGCCCAACACACCATGTCCTACATGACCCAATACCAGGATATTTCACAGATACTTCACGGACACTTCTGTCGATCAAATAATTGTCTTGTTTCAAACATATGCCTCTCAATTCAAATTAACTATCATGGTTTTTTTTTTTGGGAAGTGATATATCCGCCCCTTTTGATCACCAAGAACACCCTCTGTCAGTGTTTGTGGCAATCAGGGGCATTGAATTCTTCTGACAAAAGTACAACAGCCCCTCTTTAGTCATTGATACACTCACAGGGGGTGTTCCTGGTGATCAAAAGGAGCGGATACATCATTTCCCTTTTTTTCTTGTCAGTGACTTATATTTGCAATTTTTTAATTCCATCAACTAAATTAAATCAAGTTTTATGAAATTTTATTTATAGATTTATTGTGTACCTTATCTCATGGCATGGGATACCCATATAGCCATATCAAATCCCTGTCATACATCTTGGAAAATGGGGAGATATCCATTCCAATGTCTGTGTGCGTCCGTATTCGTATTTGTACATTGGTATCATAGATAGAAATACAATATACCATTCATAAGAAAGAGAGTGGCATAATAGAAAGAACAATTAATTAGGTTCTCAAGAGGATTCTCAAGAAACCTAAGTTCTGGATTCTACACAGTACACACATACGAATTAAAAACACTGTTAATAGGGACATGTCAGAAGTGAAGTAATAGGACATGGCAAATACCAATTAACTGGGTTATGAAATGCCTAAAGATAAAGAAAACCTTATCAAATAAGTACCTCAGAAAGCAAGAGAAGTTTAAAATGGAAGCATACCTTCCGACACTTGATCAACTTATTTTCTAATTCAGCTTTTGCACGAGACTGCCTGCGGCGCAAGATACCATGATATTGTTTTGCATTGACATAGACCGGCTCTTCCACTGCATCTGATGGCAATGGCACCCCAGCTTGAATCCCCATCAGGTGAGGATGGATCTGGCACAGATCAATACTACAAATTCAGTTATTGAAATGATCAATTATAAGCAATAACCATGGTTTTAAATTTCCTCCGAAATACCGAAATTTCAGATTTCGGCTGGGACCGACACCGAAAGTACATAAATCCGAGATTTCGACTAAAATTTCAGAATTTTGGCCGAAATTTCAGGAAAACGTAATTTTTAAATTTATTTTCTGAAATTTACTTTTTCCCCAACAGTTTGGCCCAAATTTCAGCACAATAATGAAATTTGTTTTTTCTACCGAATTTCGGTATTTCGGCAGAAATTTCGGTTTCGGCTATGTCCGAATCCGAAACCGGAATTTTAACCCTTGGCAATAGCTAAGAGTATCATATAAAAGGTACAACATCGGAGAAATGTGACATACCACAGCTTGTGCACCATAGGCAGCAATGATGTTTCCATAGTAGGGATCTGGATATGTGTATGCAGGTTGAGCCTGCAAGAAATATTCTCCTTTCAATATCCAGACTCCATAACTGTTACAAATTCCTACTGGCTACTTCTGTCATTGTCATATGTGAAACAAAGAATTATGACCATTTCTAGTAGGAATTGGGATGAGGAAGTTTAAGATGCAAGCTTTCATTAACCCAAAGTTCATGGCGTTATGCCAAGTAGAAAAAAATTGTCCTATGTCCTAATTAAATGGAGATCTAATATTTCGGGAGCTTCTTAGATGGGAAGGGGTTTCATACTAATTCATATATATATATATATATATATATATATATATATATATATGTGAGAAAAGTGTTCCTGTGCAGGGAGCTTCCCTGTGCTTAAGTGGGTTAAAAACCCTCCCATTGGTTCGTATAGCGGGACCACCTTTGCGGGTCCACAAAAAGTGACCAATGGGAGGCTTTATAAGCCACTTATGCGCAGGGAGCTCCCTGCGCAGGAACACTTCTCTCTCTCTCTCTCTCTCTCTCTCTCTCTCTCTCTGTATATATATATATATATATATATATATATATATATATATATATATATATATATATATATATATATAGATATATATATATATATAGATATAATTAAATGTTTTTGTTATTTTCAAAGTACAATTAAAATTCTTTTTGTCAGCTTTTGTCGTTAACAGAGGCAATCTCAAGAAGAACCGTCTATTTTTTGGCATGTCTAGCAATACCTAGAAAAATATAGTCATTCTGAAATTCCCCATTTTTCATCCCTTGCCACAAGCTGGTTAAATGAAAAGTCACGCCACATTAGCCCCAAGGAGAGTCATCACAGACGTGACTCGAGCTTGATATATTTTTTAGACTAAGCTTAAGGAAATCAAGGTGAACCAAAACCATAGTCTTACGTTTCAAAATCAGTGATAAAAGATCAGAACTGAGCCAAACAGAGATCCTAGAGAATTCGAAGTACAAGTTTTTTTAAATAAAACTAACTCAAAAAACGCTCTTATTGCTTACCTTTTTTCACGAGAATTGTTAGTACATGAAAATTTGTTAAGTGTTCACTTTTATTGCTTATCTTCTCTCATTATAATTGACAGTACATCAAAATTTGTGAAATATTAATTTTTAATGGACAAATCTAAAATTGGTCAGAAAACAAGTAATCAACCAAGTACTCCAAAGAAATCTTAATATAATCAATATAGTTAGAACCATTCGAAAAAAAATCAATATTGTTAGAACAAGATGTATGACTGAGAAGAGAAATAGAAGAAGAAGAGGAGAAGAAGATGAATAGAAGAGAAGGAGAAGAAAAAGAAGAAATTAGGGGAGAAAAGAAGAAGGAAGAAGAAGAGAAGTAGAAATAGAAGTAGAGAAGGATTAGAGGGGAGAAAATATGTATTCCAATCATTTAATCATCAAAACTAACTATTCATGATACATGAGGCCTATTTATAGGCAACTGAAATAAAATTCCATGGAAAATAAATAAATTTCCTAATTCTAAATAACATGGAAAATAAAAGCCTTAAAACTAAATACCATGGAAATAAAAAGCCTAAAAACTAAATAACATGGAAATAAATATCTGCATCATTCTCCCCTTCTTGAAAAAAATTCGCCAACTGATTATGACTCATACTGCTTCAGTGGATCGTCTACGTATTTGCCCATTAGGATTTCTAGGATATTTATTTCCATGTTATTTAGTTTTTAGGCTTTTTATTTCCATGGTATTTAGTTTTAAGGCTTTTACGTACTTCTAAATAAATAAAGAGAGGGCATTCATCCCTCATGAATTTCTTAGTTTATTTTTCCTGTTTTCTGCTGGATTTTCAGGTTTATTATTTTCTTCTTCAAATTGCTAAGTCCCATAAAGGAACTCTGCCGCAACAGTTTCCTCACACTTGAATCCTCTGTGTGCTGATATTGTACTACTCTTGTAATATATAGTGACACGTGATTTCTTAAAGTCTAAGAAGCACGGGTACTCTTCGGAGGCCCACGCACCCGTATCGGGTGCGTAGCGGGTGCGAGTACGCTTGGGTACTCATTGGGTGCATACCGGGCACGAACTCAAATAGCAAACAAAACGAAAATCCAGTTTCGGATTTTGGGTATGTATCGGGTGCGCTTGGGTGCGCACCCGGTTCGAATTAAATCGAAAATTACAGATTTACTATAGAGGGGTTGTCCCAATTAACAAAAGGAGGGTGCATATATCAAAATATCTATAATATATCCCTTAATTAAAAACCTAACTTAGAAGTAATATTAGATTTTGGTGATGTTATTATTATTTGATTGTTCTTCAATTAAATTGTTTGAATTCTTTAACCAAATATTTAAATTTTTTTAATTTTTATAAATATATAATAAAATATAAAAATATATTATATTCAACATACCCCCAACGTACCCGTATCCAAGGTTTTAAATTTCGGTTTCGGAATGCGTTTCAATCCTCAATAAAACTGAAATTTCAGCCGAAATCAATCGAAATTAAATAAGGCAATTTTTTAGCCGTTACCAAATTTCGACGAAATCCCCGAAATGTATTTCGGCTGAAATTTTGGGATAATATTAAATAACCCTTAAAAAACTGATTTTTTGGAGATATTCCTTAAATTTCGATTCGACCTTAAATTTTGAGGGAAATGAAATTTTGATCGAAATTTTATAACATTTTGACTTTACCCAATTTCGGTTTCGGTCTCCACTGAAACCCGAAATTTCGGATTTCGGTCGAAATTTAAAACCTTGCCCGTATCCTTTTTTTTTTTTTTTTAAATCACGTACCCGTATCATGTCATACACGCACCCTGTACCCGTATCCGTGCTTCATTGCTTAGAGTTCAACAGTTTCGTGCACATAGAAAATTTAGTTTGAAATTTCTGCATCTAGATAATTGTGCAGGGATTTCTTTAGAACTGTTTGAGCAGCAGGATACCAAAATACCTGGGAGATTATTGACAGCAGGTTAAGTCTATCGCCCCACTTGTATCCATGGGTTTAAATTTCAGTTTCAGTACAAATTTCGGCCAAAATCCGGTAAAAAGTTCCGAAATTTCGTTTCTTTGGGCCGAAATTTCGGCCAAAATTGCCAAAATTTCAGTAATTTCGGCCAAAATTCAGTAAAATAATAAAAAAACATTATTTTAATGAAGAAATTTCTGAAATTTGGTACATTTCAGTTTCGGTCTTGACCGAAATTTCAAATTTTGGTCGAAATTTAAAACCATGTTTGTATCAGAGAAGGATGAAAGCAAGGTTTTAAATTTTGGTTTTGGTTTCAGTTTCGGTTGTCAGCAAAAAAGAAACATTTCGGTTTCAGTACAAAATTTCAGCCGAAATCTTGTAAAATCACGGAAACATTTTGGTCCGAAAACACGACCGAAATTCGGGTAAGATTCTTCACCACTGGTTTTACTTTTTATTTTTTACCGCTTTTTTAGAAATATCTTAAAGGAATCTTGTTGTTCTTCTATTTTTTGCGAGTGAGATTGATTTTTGTTAGGGTTTCTGTCGTAATGTCAACATTTCAACAAAAACTATACCCTTTTTTAAATGAAAAGTTGAATGTTTCACTTTTTTCGACCTAAACATTAACGAAATACCGAAATTTCTAGTGAAATCCAGAATATTCGGGCAAATTTCCAAAATTTCAGGCGAAATCCTGAAAATTCGAGTGAATTACTGAAATTTCAAGTGAAATCTTATCCTTTTCCGAATCTAAGTGGATTTCATTTAGGTGGCAGCCGAAGTTGAAATATTTCAGTCAGCTATTTCAGTTCGTTTCGGCTGAAGTTTAAAAGCATGGATGAAAGCTAAATCATGGATCATCTAACTATAGTAAAACATACAATCAACCAACATTTATCAAATTTAAGAAATGCATAAAGAGAAAACAGCATCCAACTGCTTTATCAATTGTGAATAAAATCAATGTGAGAACGCATTTGATTATTAACTTTGATAACAGTACCATAGTTTGCCCCACTTCAACATGAGAAGTAGGAACCGCAGATGGGGATGCAACGACAGGGTGAATGACTCCAATTGCGGGAGGCTGATATTGGATCTGAGGTTGAGAGTCTTGTGACTGCTTTTGCTGCTCATCTGCTCCACCATTATCTGGGTGACAATAATTAGCCAGCCAAGGAAGTACACGGTAAGTGTCTTACGAACATTTAAATCACATTCCAAACATCGCATTGGACAAACAGCAAAATTAAAGAACTAAAATTACAAGCGGCAGCAAAAATAAATATAGCAAATTCAAAATTCCAAAAGATGAGATGCTAATATACGTGCACAAATTTCATACATCTATCAATATAGAAACTTAATTATTTGAAATAAATAATTAACTCGCAAAGGGAAGAGATATGAAAATGGTGTTTAAACTTTAAACTTTAAAAAACGAAAATTTGAGGCTCGCATAAAGTAATGTCTCAAGTGACCACATGAAAATAGTGATTCTCCAATGTCTAGAGAAAGCCTGGACATCAGTGTATACCTTCTTTTTTTAATGGCAACAAATTTCATTAAAAAAGGCAGACCGAGGAAGTCCCACCCAGAGAATACAGCGAGAACCACTAAAAACAAAATACAAAGAACAAAAATATAGGGCCCTATCAAGGAGGTAAAAAATAAAAAAACTCAAAATCCTGCTTATGTACTTTATTAAGAAAAACATAAATGTTGAAGTATAAATGATTAAATAACACAAACTCCAACAGCTTAAGCTTTTGGAGTAACTGGTTGTTTCACATGGTATCAAAGCAATTGCGTCACGGCAGGTCTTGGGATCAAATCCCAACAACCCCTTGATAAAAATCCGCGTGTAAGGCCAACACTCCCCTTGAGGGGGAGTGTTGAAGTATAAATGATTAAATAACACCGACTCCAAGAGCTTAAGCTTTTGGAGTAACTGGTTGTTTCACAACAAGAGAGACAGTTTGGTAATACCTTTAAGAGTCCCTAACCAGATATAAGGTATGTATTGGTGAATATAAATACGTTAAAAGAATGTTACAAATATTACTTTACAGAGAAAATTCCATCTTCACTTAAAATTAAAGTACATCTTCATTTAAAACTAAAGTCAATCATTTTGTGAAGGTTGTTAGAATTATGGTTCACCTTAGGCTGAGAGTTGAAGGACACATTAACCTTTATTTCAATTTTAATGTCTAGTTTAATATGCAAGTGACATTCACTACGCATACGAGTAAGTCTAAAGTCCATATTTATTCTAGAATGTTAAGAGCAATTATTAACACGTTAACCTTTATGTTCAATTTTAATGTGTAGTTTAATATGCAAGTGACATTCATTATGCATATAAATAAGTTCATATTTAGTCCAGAATGTTAAGAGCAATTATTCCTCTATCCAGTTGTATCCATGTGCATGTGTACAAATCAATGGCCATTGGTGACTGGCATTAGAGCCAATCAACAGCAGTAACTGACAAGCTGGTATCTTGCTCAACCCCAAAATAATGAACAAGAAAAAAGGGAAAGACACAAAGTCCTGTTCTAAAATCTGTTCAAAGATTGTCTTCCAAAAAAAATCTGTTCAATGATCCCAAGTCTTAGAACTCCAAAGTAGCAGTTGAAGATATTTGAAATAACGTACTCTGAAGTGACAGCAATTGGTTTTGTATTCTATCTACTCACGTTGACTATGATTTTGATATATCCAAACCGTGAATATTTGGTTTTTCTTACATTGTTAGTATAATGTTATAGCCTCAAAAAGTACTCCATTTGCACACATCAAAATTGTAATCACAATTTTTCGATTAAAAATTACAGTCGAGCAAATGCACACATTAACTTTCAGATTATTTTTCTTCCATCAATTAACCAACATCTTGGTTTATGATATTCAATTGCACTGATTAAGTTGATGGTAATATAAGAAACGTAAGCCACAAGCACGCAAAACAATGGGAATAAGGAAAATAAAACTACTCTGGCTGATTTTCTGTCACCTTGACACATTTGGAGTTGCATGTATACATAAAAATCTATCTTATTGATGCTTTTTTAATATGCTTTATGCAATGTACTGTTCACTAATAGTATATAACTATAACTTTCAATGTTACGTATTCAAAAGTACCGCCTGTGACAATTTCTTCAAATCACCATAAGCTTGAAATCCTCCACAAACACGCATGATCGAATGAACATACACTGGAATATTTGTGTTCAGCCTGTTTTCTTCTACAAAATTAGTAGAACTTACTAATATGAACTAAAAACTCGTAAAAAGAAGCTGGATTAACTGCCCCAAAAGAACACTATCGTGATGGTAAGCACTATGTGAAAAGAGTGAATTTATTCAAGGGGATTACTTAAAACAGAATTTGCTCTAACCTAAACACGAGATATTTCCTAGATGTTTGTTCATAGGTGATTTTCCTAAGTTCTCTTTCCTCAAATATCATCCTTTGGTTGGCAATACTTTACCCAGATGAATTTTTACTTCATTGAAAACAAGCCTAAAAGAAGTCGCCCCTAGGGTTTTAAACCTAAAATGATTCCTGCCCAAGGTTACCTGGAACGCGGTTTGTTCAGGTACGCAGTGCGGGTACGGGGTACGATGGTAGCCTGGTACGTGGTACGATGAGAGTAGGCTAAGTTGGTTTGCTATATGAGGTCATGGGACGGTTTGGAGCACTAATCTGGGTCGCTCTGATGCTCTCTGTAGTATAATGTTATGCCAAGAGATGCTAAAGCATTGTTAGGCCTTATCTTAAATATGACGGTCAAACATATCAACCGGTGGCTGGTGACAATTTTTGGGAAAGGTAATCACATTTGACAGCCGTTTAAAAAAGAGATTAAAACTTATAGTGCCAATATCAGTTTTTGGGTAAGGCAATAACATTTGACAACTATTTTAAAAAGAGGTTAAATTTTGTAGTGTCAATAACAGTAGGCTTGTGGTCGGATTTTTTGTTTAGGGTTTTTAAGTGGTTGCATGCCTTTCACAGCTTCCCTTTTCCCTCCTCTCTTATGCCATTTACACCCCCCCCCCCCCACCCCCCCCGGCGCAAAAGCAAGGAAGCAGGAAAGGAGGTTTTACAATATTGTTCATGGATTGTATTTTGATTGGCGATCTTCAATGAAAGATTCTGTCAGAACAACATCTCTTTCAGGCTAGTCTCTTTACCTCTTCTCAGTTTCTTCGTTTTTTGGGCCTCCAATGAGGTATAAAATATGATTAGATTAAAGTTGGGAAAGAGAGTTGTTTTTTTTTGTTCTATTTCTCCATTTTACCCTCTCTTAATGCATCTCTAACAGTGTTCCTGCCCTCACCACCTCTAACAAAACTTGCATTCCCAAAAATGGCCATCGGCAAAAACAACCTCAGAAGGCTAAGGAAAGAATCAAATTCCTTCCCTCACCGTCTTCATTTGTTGTTGGATCACAAACAAAAAAATTCACCGCAGGAGGCTCTGGTGAAGTTTAAATTCCCTCTCATATAATGTCATGGGTTGTAGCACAACAAACAAATAAGCCAACCACAACCACCAGCTGCGATGACTCACCACAGCCATCATAAGACGCCTTCTCATGGCAGCAATACGAGTTATGAGTGAAAAAACTAAGACATCTCCCATTCACCCAAACAAGACCAAGATGTAGGCTATCCACTGGCATACTGCAACATCTACTACAGTGTGCTACATATTAAATGCCCGCATCAATGGGCTTCTCTCCATTTCAAAAAAAAAATCAATGGGCTTCTCTCAACAAGTAATGATTTGTTAATAATGAATGATAGCTCCCAGTTGCATGCCTTCTAGCATGCTCAAGGCAGAAATTTGCGCTTGCATACCCCATATGGTAAAGAGAGACCTAAACCAGGCAAAATCCTCCTCACCAGCCTACCACCATCCCTGCATTTAACCAGAAATTTAAGCACTTGCACGCATAGTGAAAGGGACAAAAGAGGATATCAGATATTGTTAGTTCGTGCAATCCTTGACTTTGAAGCTCAATGTTAATTAGATATACTCACGCACTGGATATAGTTAAGAATGGAAGCACTAGATGGGATGGTTAATGATGTTAGGAACAGGGCATGACTATGGGGGTAGATAGTTTTGATGTGTCAAGGAGAGGCAAAACACCATGCATTGGGAGACGAAATTTTCTTATGGATTAACCCAGTCGGGGGTAGATAGTTTTGATGTGTATAAAGAAACTCCCATGCCTTGCATGTACCTTGTAGGGGGGTCATAAGTCCATGTTTTCAGTTATTACATTCTTTTTCCCAGTGCATTTTTATTCTGCTGATCCGTAAATCTACTGAATCAAGCAGCTTTTCTACTACCTGCACTATTTGACCTATGTTCAAGCAGTTTCACCCTATTTCCAAGCAAAGAAATTTACCAGGCACTGGCCATTGGATTACTATTCAGGTGAGTGATAAATAATGTTTAACAAACTTTAAGGCACGGATAAAAAATAAAATATGGGTAAGATATAGAAAACCATTTCATGTTTCAGTTCTAGACTATGAATGAGATTGCATTTCATGAAATAAATGATACATGCAGGAGTAAGACAGGCATTTTCAGAAGTATACCAGAATTAGAAGAAAGATTGTGCACCGAAGATGTCATGATGCTGATACAACTTTCTTTGGTAAGTCAAAACCAACACTTGAAGAAACAGCAGAATCCAGATCGAAGCTATAACAAGATCAGTAAAAAGAACCACTTTTGTAGTCTTATCTCAAGGTGCCAGTTTGAGGACGATAACCCAGTCATAGCTCATCTTTAAAGATCACCAATGCATAACTTGATGACCTAAATATCCACCTTTCCCTACAGACCCGGAAGCATGCAAGAATGAGAGGCCAAATTTATTGTCCTAGGAATTATCACAGAACTACCAAGTAGGAACATATAAAAAAAATCACCAACTCTACCATACAGGATACTACCTTTACATACAATTTGGTTATACTTAAGTGGATACGTTGACTGTCCGCTTCTCAGGTTTAAGGTGTTTGTATGATTAAAAGAGCATGAAGACAACATAGAAGACAATGGAAAATATCAGAACATGAAAAAGAAAATGTTCAATTGGATCACTCAAATGATCCCTCATACAATTTTGAATTTCCAGCTACAGCTGAAGACATCCAGCAGTATGTCATCAAAGTGCATAGTACATTATGAGACAACGAAAGGAGGAAGGCTAAAACACGTAGCTCCTTTCAGAAAATATTTATTCTTGACTCCTTACGACAATCCAGAAATTCCGGAATTATGAGAACTATAGCAGGGACAACGCACATATGAAGTGAAATTACCTACATGCACAAATATATTTATAATATTCCAAAATCACAGCATACAAATCCTGCATGTGATCACATGAGCAGTTGGACCTTTTTAAACATCACAAATAATTGAGGAACTTTGGCAACTGTTGGACCAAATTATTCAACCAAGTATATGACCAACCATTTGGCTAAACTAAAGGCCCAAATAAGATACAAATGGTGGCTTCATAAGTGGGGCTAATTTGAAACAAAGAAAGGGCAGGCAGCAATCCAACATAGTAACAGTCACTTCATGAAGGTTAAAAAACCTCAAAACTTCTTGATGTGCAGAATGCCGTCTGACAACGCAAGATAGAAGCATCCATTCATGGATGCCTCAATCTACATCCTCAACCAATAGACGACATTGAGATAGTCCCATTCCAATGCTAGCAGCCTATTGAGTCACTCTTGCCATGTACCCATGGTTTTAAATTTCGGCCAGATTTTCAGATTTCAGTTGGGACAGAACTCTGAAAATTTCGGATTTCGGTTTGGATTTCGGCTGAAATTTGGTCATTTTGACCAAAATTGTAAAATTTTCGGCCGAAATGACCGAAATTTGAAAAATAAATCGGTTTCAGCCAAAACCGAAATTTAAATCCATGCATGTCCTACACCTTCATTTTCCAGCCTGATGCATCTCAAAATCAAATGTATGGAGCAAAGTACTCATCTCATCTTTAGCACAGTTATCTTCCCCGAAACCACCAGTCCAGGACTTACTGCTGCCATCAACTCTGATCGCCAGGAAATCAGCTAGACCACACCACACACCCTGAAAACAGGAGCTTTAGGCAGCCATCAACTGTCCCACGAGGTTGCTTGCATGTCTCTCAAAAAATACTAGGCATCCTAATACCAGGACCACATATCACTAAGAAACAACCCAATTCTCTCAAAGTGGGGACCACATTCGCTTCTGATCATGAACTCATTCCCCTTTTCTATTCCGAACAGTAGCCCTCCATGGTGCCGTTCTGTTTTGAACTGATGTGATTGCAAATAGTGAGATGGCCTATCCAATTTCATACAATGGATGTATTGAGATGATGTAACAATGAAACTATTAATGTAGATACTTCGACAGATATTTCTAGAAACAATTCATTTTTTCCTTGCATGAGTCCAATTTCTACTAGAATATGTCTCGTTGCCTTGCGTTTCTTGCTCTCTTGTATCACTCCATCATATGCAGTTCATAAATTTGTCATATTTGATAGTGTTGGAATATGACAAAAGTATGACAACATAAATATACCTCTCAAGCTGGAAAATGTTGCATCTATGCTATTCTTGTTGTAGATTAAGTTACAAAAGCCTGCTATTAAAACCCTTGGCGCATATCCTCTCGTACCAACTTCTTAAATCTGGTAGATACAGTCAGACAATTTATCTTATAAGTGTTCAATTAATTTTTCCTAAATGTTATGTTCTTAGTTACTTTTCCAAACAATGCGACTCTTCTACAAATGAATTTCTACAAGGGAGACCATATGTTAAGGAACAGGCTGAGCACCCAAGACTACGAAAGAAAGAAAAAGAGACCTACACGTACACAGTACACCAGAAAACATACTGGGGTAAAATTTCCATGAACAATGACCCCTAATCCACTAATCCAACCACCTAGCAAGTCATGGACTTCAAATATTTACTCTCAAGATTTTCACTCAGAAACCATGGTCAACAACCCACATCAACCATGACAAACTCAACAAGACCCTAATTGACTATCTAACCAACACATTTTTTCTCCATTTCGCCTGCACCAATTGTTACAACTCCTAGAAAGAAAAAAATCAACTACAAAAGAAAACCCAAATTCTACTATTATATACCATCATCAAAGAAAACTCTTCCTCTGCAACGTCCAATACCAAATGAACCAGCACATTCGCAACCCTGGCAGAAAATCAAACCATTGAAACACGGAGATATATAATTATACACTGAAACAAAAAAAACAACGCCTCTAAGGGGCCGTTTGGATACGCAGATTTTATAATCTTGGATTTCCTCAAAATCGTAGATGGGAGTACTCAATTCACCAGATCCTTCGCAACATTAGCAGAAAATACCACCAATAAAACGCACAAAAGCAACTATAATTTCACAAAAACATAAATTTCTCACATAATCAAATGCTCTACAACTTCCAACTCAAATCAACGGGCTCATTCACATAAAAGAAAATTTATCAAGAAAAAACGGAAGAAACAACTGCAATTTCACAAAATTGCTCGGAAAACAGTTCAAAAAACCCTAGACAGCTACAGCCACCGGGAAGTATCCAATTAGGGTTTCGATAAATCGGACTAACAGATCAGAGGAACGAAAAATTTACAGATTGATCCACAAAAACAACGGCATAGGAAACGAGACAATCAAATTAAAGATTAAAAAAGGATTAGAGATGGACAGGAAAGCTAATGATAGAAAAAATAGAAATTAGGGTTAGGGTTTTTCCATTCTCTCTCTCTCTCTCTTACCTGCCTAAGAATCATGCAGAAACTTCCTGCGATAGAAAAAGAGGGGCAGAATTTCGAAACGGATTTTCTTTACCAGAGTACTTGGCCGCATTTATCCCCCTAACAAATCATTTTCGTATTTATTTTTATTCGAGAAAAAATAAAAAAGTGAAAAAATTCATATTCAGTAACTCACACGGACTACAAGGCATCCAATCTCTGCCATACACGTGGCAAATTGTAGTGAATGAAAATGGCCATCCAGCCTTGGTGGTTCACGGTCATAAAATCATCAAACCGTCCAGGCCGTCCGATTAGTGGCGTGAAGATTTGAAGATTCGGATTAAATGATTTCTTTTTTGAAGGCCGCACGTGGGGGGCTATAACCACGTGTAAGGTGTAGATTGTATGGACTATCAGTCTACTAATTATGGTAGTCCGCACCAGGGCCAAAGGAACCTGTCATGATGGTTCTTAGGTTATAAGGCTTGTGAATATTCGAATCATCCGGACCGTTGATCTTGTCAGGAAGTAATGTGATGGAATCCCGGGCAGATGAATTTCTGACGGGCAAAGGTATATCTTGTTTTATCCACAAAGGACAAACCGAGCGTGTGGGGCTGAAGAGAAGTAGTGGTTGAGGTGGAGGTGGTAGCTGACCGCGGTCAGAGTCTGACCGTAGAATATCGATGGGAATCTCTCAGTTTGTCGTTATTTTTCTTTGTCGCTTATTTTTCAGGCTTCGGAGGAAGAGAAATGACATAGTGACGCGTTGCAAGGCTGCAAGCCATGTGACGTACCTTTTATTTTCCCTTTTTTGCCCTAGCTGTTGTTTTTTTAATGTAGGACCTTACCAAATTGTGGCCCTCCCAAATTTTCGATTGGAGGTAAAAAGGTAATTTTTGGGTGGACAAAGGGAGGCATGTACGTCAGATCCAGACCGTTGATCATTTAGAATGTCATGAGATGATAGTTGATCTTATAGAACATTATGCGGGGCAAGATCAACTTCACAGCATGCCCCTCCCGTGGTTTTAAATTTCGACCGAAATCCGAAACCTTTCGGTCGGGACAGACACTGAAACAACAGCTAATACCCGAAACTCCAAATTTTCGAGAATTTCGGTCGGGTTTCCTGTAATTTCCGTCCGAAATTGTAGGAAAAAATTATATTTTATTCATTATTTAATATTCCCCTAAACTTTCGGGCATTTCAGTGGGTCCGAAACCGGTACCTAAACCAAAATTTAAAATCATGGCCCCACCATGACCTAAATTCATCATATACTATTGATGGTAGTCATGATTTTTTGCAGTAGTCTTTGGTAAAAGGTAATTTGTGGGTCCACGAGAGAGAACGTATATGCAGGATGAAGACCGTTGATCTTATGGAATATTATGAGGAGACCAACACGATCAAGGTTATGTTGCGAGATCAAGGTTACGTTGCGAAGCTTATATGGTTTCATTTCGGATCAACCGATCTAATCATGTAAAGATAAAAAAGTAAGGCCGAGTAAGCGTCTTTTAGTAACGAGGGTAAAATTATATTTTTTGCTTTTTATTTTTGTCATCAGAAGTTCAGAAGAGAGAGAGAGGCTCACTTGTACACCCTATTGCAGTATTGCTTATCTTATCCTAAAAATGATTGCATTTCCACTTCCTTTGATATTTCAGGAAAACAGAAAGAAAGAAGGGGTGGTGGTAATATCATTTCCATCAGTCACACTCACTATTACATAGTGGGCCCCATTGGATTGATCCAAATAAATTTTTGGGTCCGAATATGATGTGGATGCAGCCCATTGACACTCCTACAAAATTTTGACAAAGCATTGGGGAAAAATGAATTACCCAAATCCGGGAGTGGCCCACTATATATATATATATATATATATATATATATATATAGAGAGAGAGAGAGAGAGAGAGTTGGATCCGAGTATTCTCTAAGGTCTAGCTTGCTGACATCCCCAAGGCCCGTTCGTCATTGATTTTGAGAATTGATTGTGTTCAAAACTAATTATTCTCCTTAAAATTAAACGCAAAAGATGGTGCTTGATCTTGGTGCTCTTTTATTTTTTGAATTGGATTTTCTTGTTTGAGTGGTGGAGGGCATTCCCTTTGGAAATATAGGTTTTGATCGAGTGAAGTGTAAAGGCCATCAAAGATTACAAGAAAACAGTAGGCAAATGTCAGTAGGAATGCTCTGTAGAAGAAAAATATGACAACAAATAGCAAAACATCAAGTAGTTGAAAAACTGGCCTCATCATCAAAATCAGGTCCCTGTATTTAAAAAAACCCGTATGTAATCAGAGTACACCAAAATCTTCAATAGATTCTTTAAAGCTCAACAAATCAGAGATTTAAAACAGGAAAAAACTATGAGAGATACAGAAATAGCCTTAAAAATGTAAGAAAACAGGCAACACAGCACAACCCAATTGAGCTCTGAGGCTCCATATGAGTAAAGCCCTCTGTAGTGCCCAGAATGACATTGAGGTCATGAGCTTTATCCCAGCCTCCCACACACAACAGGCAACAGCATTCCACAAAAAATAAACCATTCCGACACCTAACCTTCGAAAATTTGAGCTCAGAACAATTTGGACATAAGACATTTCATTCTGTGGACAGAAACTCATCATTCTTCCATGAGACGATTCTCTTCTGATTGCGGGTTGGAAACTTGGACTTTGACCTTTGGAAGGGTGAGTGAAGGTTCCTGTTGGAATGCGGCAGGAGCTTTGACCATGTGAATGCTCTGTTCCAACTCCTTTGCCGCCTCCCTCTGCTCCTTGGCTTTCTTCCCCTTCATCCTGTAAAATTGTCAAAAAGCATTTACATGAATGTCCTAAATGTACATATAAGCAATTGTTTGAGAACTTGATATCAAATATAGGATTCACACAATGGCCTAGAAAAATTGCAAGCATTCATCTGCCCAGTAGAGCCAAAACCAGGTAGACTTGAGAGAGTCGATGATGAGGCGAGTTTTATAAGCACTGTAAACAAGGCAAGATAATAAACCAAATAGCAAGGTGTTGGAGAAACCTCAAAGCGTGGTGTTTTGCCTCTCTGTCCACTCTAACTTTGTCGATCTTCTTTATGGCCTTCAGTGTGTTCTCCGCAATATTCCGGTCATATCTCTCAGGCCTGTTTCGCTTCCTTTCGAACTCGAAGGTCGAATCCTTGAAATAAGAAGAAACAGTATTTTGTAAGTGATGTAATATATCAATACCAACCTGCAATGGGACAAAAGCCTTTCTTACCTGCGTCATATCCTTTCCATGCAAGCGTCTGTACGCCTTTGTCCATTTAACCTTACGAGGATTCCTCTTCATCTTGAAGTTCTTGTGGCATTTGGATCTGCAAAATCGGAAAATCTGCAGAAAGATGCTTGTCAAAAACCAACCTTGCCACCAAGATGACATCCAAAGCAATTATTTAGGGGAAGACAACCCACAATCCGTAAGATTTTTGCAGAGAGAGAGAGAGAGAAAGAGAGAGAGAAAGAAAAACACAATATCGTTGTTTTCCAGAACATCACTCCTCAATCCAAGACACCACTACAGTAGTGAAAGATCCACCTGAACATTGTGCATCGGTGCAGAACCCCATGTTTTTGCAACAAAGTTCTAATGCGTGGCAGGAAACAATAACCAATGTTTAAATTTTAAAAGCTTGGTAAAACCCAAGAAAAACACTGAATATTTGAAAAATAAAGCCAACAAACTGGATGAGATCGGCAATTCACTACAGCTTACAGAGAACATGAGAAACAAATCAACGTATCATAAATGAGCAACTCCAAAAACAAGAGCTTTTTCTGAGTCAAAATCAGCATGGAAATTAATCTAAATGAAGTGAATCTTATTTTGTGAACCAAAAACCTATATAGCTTCACCAGTGAGAATGCTTAAAAAATAAAAACAGCATAACTACTGCACAGCCATATTAGCATAAACTGGAAAAGAGAATGGAATAGGAGAAAAGAAACACAAATCTACCTTTGCATCATTCCGAACAAACTGAATACCGTGCCCCGGATAAATAGTGGATGAACAGAACCAACACTTCTCTAATCTCATTGCTTTCAATAGCCAGGAAAAAGTGCTTCTGTAGAAAAATCAGATTAAGACAGTTAAATATACGCCACCTGACAATTATTCATGTCCCAATTCTGACAATCAAATAGGGCTTCTCAAGGAATCAAAAGTTAATTTCTTTAGTGCTAATACCCAAACGTCTCAATGATATGCATAAATTGGATACAAATATCAATTCGGGATTACCTTACGTAGCCAAATTTATAGTAGCAAGCAATGGTCATCATCTCTTAACTACACTAGCTTTTTCAGTGGCGCACTTTTTTCAGTGGCGCACTTCAAAAGCTCAAAGACTACAGAATCTCAATGAAGTGTTACTTAAAATATAATTTTTTACATGGTATCTACATTACAAGAAGCAACCAAATAAAATTCATGTGATCTGTGAATATGTGAGAACCAAAGAAGCAACACAACACAGAATTATCCACTTATCTCTGTTAATGTGGTTTCCATCTCATATGGATGCCACAAGCTGTCAGCAGTTTCTGTTTACTGAAATGTCAAATTTATCCATTGTTTTCTTTCTTTC
This sequence comes from Tasmannia lanceolata, assembly GCF_043159265.1. Taxonomy (NCBI): domain Eukaryota; kingdom Viridiplantae; phylum Streptophyta; class Magnoliopsida; order Canellales; family Winteraceae; genus Tasmannia; species Tasmannia lanceolata. Next base: position 60,732,525 of record NW_027518692.1, on the reverse strand, counting down.
TTTTCTTTTTTGAATGGCAGATCCATTGTTTTCTATGATATTTTTTGGGATGGAATTGTTTTCTATGATTTTATCAGGCGGAGATATGGAAAATAAAATCGAAATTTTATAGAAACAATGTGATAAAACTGTGACAAGGTAGCAAATGGGAAGGGCTCTATTTACTTCTTTTCTTTCCTCTGATACTACATTACTACGCAATATTTATTTTGAATGGTAGGAATTTTCATTAAAAAGAACAAAAGAAAAGACCAATATGGTCGATATAAGATGAAAAGAAAAGTTAAATACAAGATAAGGAAGCTATCTTGTGCCCCAAGTCATAGGGGAGGAGGAAAAAGAAATCAAGGGCGGAGAAAGTCGAACAACTTGTACCCTCTTTCGATACTCCCTCCCTGGCTAGCATGTCAGCCACTACATCGGCTAATCTCCTAATGTGCTAGAAAGGGATGTTAGAATTGCCCACCCTATCCTCAATCTCATAAAAAAATCAAGCGAATCTCCACTGTCAAGTTTGGGAGCCTCTAAGCCATCGAATGACATTAAGAGAATCCCCTTCCACTACGACTTTGTCCAGGTCTTCACACTCTAGGAGTTTAATTCCCTAATATGTTGTGCGCACTATGGGTCCCACAAAAGCCCATTTCACTGCTCTTGTCTCATCTCTAAATACTTCCCTATACCTGATGGTGCAGGTACTAGATCCATCAAAGTTAAGCTTCAAGTAGCATGGGGCAGGAGACTCCCAAGACTGCACTATCTTGGGGAGCTATAGCAAAACTGCCTCCACCCGTTCCAAAGGTTAAAGGCAAACACAAATCTGAATGATGGTAGGATCTTTACCCAAAAGATTGTGAGAGCTATGACCTTATTGTAAAGGAAAGGACTTATAGAATGACCTTTGAATACTCGAGCATTGCTCTCTTTTCCACAGCACCCAAATTGTTGTTAGGAAAGATACATTCCAAAGAACCTTTCCTTTTTTCCTACATGGAACCAGTGACCAGACATCCAAGAGATCTATCAATTTTGCTGGGAACACCCAAAGCATTCCAAACATGCCCAATGCTCCGCTCCACACCTCCCTAGACACCTTACAATGAATGAACAAATGGTCCATTGTTTTTCCAGCCTCAATGCGCAGTGCACAATGATCGATGATTAGCATCTCCCACTTGCTTAAAAAATCCATCGTCTAAATCCTTTCAAGGATGGGCGGTCCAACCAAAAGCAAATACCCTAGCTGGTGCCTGTAAGTCCCAGACATTAGCTACTCTGGATGGTATGGAGCAAGACACAAGTTGCTGGTAGGACTTGACAGAGAACTCCCTAGATGAATTTCAAGTTCAAACCCTTTTATCCACATCAGATTGCTTAATGTAGCACCCTTCTAATGACTCAAGCAAGGTTTTAAATTTCGGACCGGTGGTGCCTGTAAGTCCCAGACGTTAGCTACTCTGGATGGTACGAAGCAAGACACAAGTTGCTGGTAGGACTTGACGGAGAACTCCCTAGATGAATTTCAAGTCCAAACCCTTTTATCCACATCAGATTGCTTAATGTAGCACCCTTCTAATGTCTCAAGCAAGGTTTTAAATTTCGGACCGAAATTTCGGATTTCGGTCAAGACCGAAACCGAAATGGTCTGAAACCGAAATCGGCGAAATGTACCAAATTCGGAAATTTCGGCAATTTTGGCGAAATTATAAAGAATATATGAATTTTTTCATCCATTACCAAATTTCGGCCGAATTTGCCGAAATTTCGACCCAAAAATTCGAAATTTCGTGTCCCATTAACAAATTTCGGGATTTCGGCTGAAATTTTGGTTTCAGTGGGGTCCGAAATTACGCCCGAAACCGAAATTTAAAACCTTGGTCTCAAGGAATCTGCCCACCAATGCAAGCTCTCTATCGAAAAAATTCCTTCTAAACACCGACCTCCACACACACAGATAATATAGGGATTCGCTAGCAATTTAGCAAAAAGACATTTTGCGGTTCACTTTCTCATGCGAGAAGAGACATTTAATTCACCATTTAATTCATCTGCTGCTAGGTGGTTCCTCTCCTGAAAAAGTGAGCTGAGAAATGACATTTTGTGAAATTGCCTAGTAAATCCCTATATATTTACACACCCATATTGCCTAGTAAATCCCTAATTATATTTGGGAAGTGATATATCCACCCCTTTTGATTACTTGGGACACCGAGCAGCAATGTATGTGGCAATCAGCCCCATTGAATCCTTCTGACGTTAAGTATATCAGCCCCTCTACAGTCACTGATACATTGTTGCTGGCTGTCCCAAGTAATCAATGGGGGTGGATATATCACTTCCCTTATCTCTGAATGTGCATAGAGATTTGCAGAAGTATTTTATTTGGAGTCCTTATTTGTTACGAACCCAAATCAGTTCGTAACGGAATTGGAATTGATCTTCTTACAGGGAAGATCAGCCTCTTGACCCACTTCGAGGGAAGGGTCGGACCTCCTTTGTGCACAAAGACACACTTTCCCATAATAAATTTCTGCATTTCTCCCCACAATATGCTTACAATGTTTTTATAAAGAAGAAAGAATGTTTATAAAGAAGGAAGCAAAGGACTCTCACTAATACTGGTCTCTGACTTCAACTGAACCTAAATCCTATAAACCAAATAATACTCAAACAACACTTATCACATAGATAGATATGATAAACTCTAACTCAACCACCTAAGTCCTAACCACTAACATTTATCTGACTGAGAATAAATAGGATAAGGCATGTAACATGGTTATTTTCCTTTTCATTCTCTATGTTTACAAAGTACTCTTTGATGTTTTTTGTCAATTTTTTGGTTCTCTTTTTCATAGGGATTTTGGTATTCTTTACACAGGAATACAAACAGAAATATGTACTAACCCTTAAGACAATAAACATTCGTATAACGAATTTAACACTCATATACTAATAAAAGAGGCATCAAGAAGAGAAAGCAGATAAAACAGGAAAAGAAAACAATAACTTGATTTTTTTTCACCTCCTTACTGTCGTCAATCGATTCAGATAAAGTGTGGGAAAAAACAAAGAAGCAAAGCTGTGAAAAACAGAAAGCTGATACCAGCAAGATCTGAAGAGGGAGAGAGAGAGAGAGAGAGAGAGAGAGAGAGAGAGAGAGAGAGTACCTTTCCGACGATCGAGAGAGACAAGGGCGGAGAAGGGGGAGTCCTAAGAGCGGTTTTTAGGGTTAGGGTAAGATAGAAGTGAAATCACAAGCGTGCGGATGGTGTGCCCAAACACGTTATTCTACGGGGATTTGCTAGGGGATTTCACGGAAAGGCATTTCGCGGCTGACTTATGAAAGAAAGAACAGCCACCTCAAATGAATAAAATAAATAAGACAAAATATGCTGAAAAGTGAACTTGTGTGGCAATTTTCTAAAAGTCAGCCACAAAATGTGTCACGCCCCGACCCCACTGTGTAAATATTGTCTGGTTCTGGATTTTCCCACCCTCCACGGTTTTGTTTTCCAGCAGCACTAAGGCTTTCTTCACTTCTTTTCCCCGGAAAGGAAATTTCCTATCCTTTCCAAGTGACGTGGCAGAAGGAAAAGGAATCTAGGGAAACTGTCAAGGAAAAGGTTTCGTTTTCCTTAGAAAGCCTCTTTCCGATATATTTAATCAGAAACCAAATATTGAGTAACAGGGAAAAAGTCAATTTCTACGTCATTTTCAGCTTTTGAATAAGAAATTCCACATCTGATAATATTTTTCCCTGGAAAAGGAGTGAACACAGAAATTCTGTCTTGTCAAGGTTATGTCAGGGAAAAAAAAAGGTTGTTTTCCAGGGAAAACAGCACCAGGGAAAAGAAGTGAACATAGCCTAACTGTGTCCGACCCACTCCACGGGCCTCGCCCATTGGAGATGTTGAAAATGCGTTTACACATGAGTCAAATATATAGCCAACAACTCTCTCCCTTTACGGTATAGGACCTCACAAAATGCCTTTCTATGAAATTCCCTAGCAACTCTAAATGATGTATCCTAATTGATTATTCAAGTTCATGCCTACAAGTGCTTTTACCTAAAATAAATTTAAGTTGAAATATTTTTGAGTTGTTTGGACCGTAAAATCCCTCCCAAGTTGAAGGGAAAGTTTTATAAGACAACTGTGAGGCCAGCAATGTTGTACGGCTCAGAATGTTGGGCCACCAAGAAGCAGCATGTGCAGAAGATGAGTGTAGCGGAGATGTGAATGCTTAAATGGATGTGCGGCCACACATGGTTATATAGAATTAAAAATGAAGACATTCGTAGAAAGGTGAGGGTGGCACCAGTTGAGGAGAAGATGAGAAAGCACATCTTAAGGTGGTTTGGACATATCCAACGTAGGCCTTTGGATGCTCTGCTAAGAAGAGACGACTCGTGCCAAATTGATGGAGTAAAAAAGAGGTAGGGGAAGACCGAAAACAACTTGGGTAGAAACAGTGAGGAAAGACTTAATAGCTGGGAACATAACAGAGAACATGACCTTGGATATGATAGAATGGAAGAAAATGAGCTACGTAAAAGAACCCAACTAGAGCCAGGATTAGAGTCGGGTAGATCCCTTTCACCTTCTTCATAAAATTTTTCTGAATAATTCATTTAGCCGACCCCAACTAGTTTGGGACAAAGGCTTTGTTGAGTTGAGTTCAGTTTGGACGGCATCTTTATTTCATAAAATTCCAAAGAGGCTACTTATATTTGCACAACCATGTTTTAATAAATGCATACAGTCAACTTGTCTTTTCTTTTTTTAATTGGTTTGTGAAAACTTTTCGGGACCGTAATAACCTTTGACCGTTGTTTAAGTAATAAAAAGATGAGTTAGTGCAATTATCAAAATATGGTACTACTAACTTCAGTAGCCAATTCACACTCAGCTAAGGTCTAATTTAAAAACTAGCGGTTCAAAAAAAAATTATAGTAGCTTGATATTTCTTAAGTAGATTAGGGCTCTTTCTCTTCCCTCTCTTAGGTAGATTAGGGCATTTATTCCCTCTTGTCAGTAAGAATTTTACCGTTAGGGGGAGATTTATAGGATGGTCCAGACTATTCACGTGTTGGGCCACAACTTAAATAGGGGGCCCCAAAAATCATTCCTACAGGCTGATTCTCTCCCTCTGATTTATAGGAGGACTGCACATTATGAAAACCTCCATAGAACGGAGGGTTAGGAATTAGGATCATACTATGGAAATGATTTTGGGGGCATGACCTATGTATGTTGTGGCCCAACAAATGAACAGTTTGGATCATCATATGAAGTGGCCCAAAAATACTGGGCTCGTTATGGCTACACACCATACAAATTATAAAGGGCGCTAATACCACCACCCCCACCCCCCCAACGGTTTCTCTGATAGTGGTTCACAGCTTTAGGATAAATTCACCCCTTTAACGTTTTTCTTTTGCCTTTAAAACCTAACCAATAACGTTATGGGGGCGGGGGGTTTTATCCATCAGAGGGGGGAAATATCATTTCCCATTATAAAATATCAACAGAGATTCTGTACCTCTCACTAATGATTTTAAATTTCGGTTTCGGTACCAGTTTCGGACCCCACCGGAATCGAAATTTAGGCTGAAATTTCAAATTTTCATTTGTAATCTAACGGAATCCAAAAATGCCTTTTTTATCCCGCCTGAAATTTTGGCCAAAATTTCAGGGGAATATTAGATAATGAATAAAATATAATTTATTTCTAAAATTTCGGACCGAAATTGTAGGAAACCGAAATTTCGACCGAATCGGTGAAATAAAGTACCGTTTCGGGTTTTAGCAATTTCGGTGTCGGTACAAACCGAAATCCGAAAATGAAATTTAAAACCACGCCTCTCAGTAACAAAGGGGAAATTATATTAGCACAACCATGTTTTGTTATTTGCACCAACGTATCTTGTCTATTAGTATTTAAAGCTGTCAAAAGGTTATTAGAGTTCCCAAAAACCTCTCACAAGCAAATTAAAAAAGAAAAGACAAGCTAGGCCTTGCAATTATCAAAACATGGTTGTGCTGATATCATTTCCCTTAACAAAGCTCTATCTTTATGAGTTTAGGAAAGGAATATGGGAGCATACAAACACAAAGGGGGTAGGATGGAAGTACCACCCTTGATATTTGATCCAACAGCAGCCTCTCGAAAAAGTGAGCTGTTGTTGGATCAAATATCAAGGATGGGATGATGAGTACGTGTTTGTACGCCCTTTCATGTAAAACTTCTAGCAATATGGGTAGGATGATGAGTACGTGTTTGTATGCTTTCATGTAAAACTTCTAGCAATATGGATACCCGTATATTCACTTCTCTTTTCTCTTGATTTGAGAGGAAAGTAAATAACAGTAGACATGGCTTGCATTTGGAAATTTTGCAGCCAACAAAGACAGCCATGTGAATAGTAAATGGCAACCAAACAATCCTAGGAAGTGGAAAATGTGTCCATTTACGCCAAAACATAAGCCTTACAATAGACACCCAATAATATTTTTTTCACCACCAATACCAAATAACTAGTAAGTGAAAACTACTAAATTTGAAATTTTAAGATTTGATTTAAATTCAATCTTATCTTAGGAATTTGGGATAATTTTGAGGCTTGAGGCTTCAGTTACTTTCTGCGAGTTTTAAGGTTCGGAGTACTAACCTGTTTTTGCTTGATCAGTTAATTACAATGCTGATGATGTACAGTAGTGAACTGATTTTTTTCTTTTTCTTTTTGGGCCGTCTTACTGCACTTTAAAATTCGTGACTAGAGGCGAAACTGAAGTCTAAGAACTGTTCGCCGGAGCGTATGCGGCACGGAAGGACCTGTTGGCTGTTTTGATGAGCTTTAGCGTGCGCGAATGGAGACCGACCAAGAGTACGTGAATGTCCTATGCTGAAATGCTCTAAAACAAAGTCAGACAAAGCAAAGGTCTACCGTTGTAAATCAGTTGAAAATGCAAATGATATTGTTTAGGAGATGATCATAAATAAATTAAGCAAAAACATAAACAGAACAGCAAATTAGCATGAACAGATTATGAATAAGAGTATAAAGAGTTCAGGCCTTCCCTGTTTGAGAGATGGATGCCGAACTATGCACGAGCCGGGTAGAGGAGGAGAGGTTGGAGCGGAGGGTCGTAAGGGGATGTTTGAAGGCCTTTTAGACTGCGTCAAGCTGCTGCCCCAGTGATAAATGATGGAAGGACAATGAAAATATAGAGAAAAATTGAAAAAAAATGTAAAAGGCTAAGAGAAGAAAATTGCAGATAAAATAGAAAGAGAGAGCTTGAGAGAGAGAATTTTGAAGCTTGTAGTGTGAGGCTTTGCTCTTGTGTTTTTTTCGTGTTTTTTGAGGGCTGTAGAGTACGGTATTAATAGGTAAAAAGGGGATAAAATGCTATTTTTAGGGTATCAATTAGGGCTTTCGAAATTTGATTTGATTGGATTTTGGGCTAAATTTTGAACGAAATGAGTGTTAAATGGGTTGTTTAAAGGACATTTGGTAGGGTGATTGGAAGATTTGGGTATAAATTAGGGATTTGAAAGAGATTTGGGTGTTTAGGGAAAGTTTTTAAAGAGGGAAATCGGCTTTCTTTGTTGGAATAGGATGTCTAGGGCGCAATTCTGGGATTCTCGAGTGGATTCAGCCATTTATGGGAGCTTTGGGTGGAGAAATGGGATAGTTGAGGGCTGGTTTTCCATTTTGGGGGAGGAGAAGATGGAAATCTCGTTTTTAAGTGCTCGATGGCATGGAAACGTAAATTCGAAGGTTTTTTTGGACTTTTACATACTTAAAAGAGAATGGGGCATGGGTTGTAAATAATAACAAAACAATGGCATTTTGGTTGTCTTCAAAAGGTGGTTGAAAATCACGTGCTTACATTTGCCCCTCTTTGTCACTTGTTGTGTGCAATAAGTGACAAAGAAGTGAAGTTTGCGAAATGGGGTTCTTGGTTTGAGATATTTGAGTTTAAAATGGATGCCTATAGGGTGCCCCTCTTGGGTGCCCCATGTAAAGACATGGGGTATCCAAGAAGGAGATAGGCACGAAGTAAAAAGAGGTGAAAATAAAAGAGGGAAAAAAAAATAACAGGGCAGCAGCGGATAGCGACACCGTCGAGTTGGTCTTCATGTTGATGTGGGGCAGTGGATGTGTGAGAACAGCTATAGAGCTATCTCAGGATATCCAACATGCCATATAAGATGATCGAGGCAACCATTTCGCGGGACTAGGTGTGAGTTAGAGTCGCACGAGACTATATGCATGGTAGTTTGGAGTCATACCGGACTATAAGTAGAGGTTTTAAGGATCCCCCGAACCGTTTGTCGAGGCAACATTGTATTCGAGGCAACTGTATAACCGAGGCAACATTTTATCGAGGCAACTTGTATAACCGAGGCAACTGTATAACCGAGGCAACGTTGTTTCTGAGGCAGCATTGTAGTGTATAATCCAGTAGGGGGCAAGGAATGGAAATTATTTGTCATATAGGTGGACAAGTTATATCAAAGCGAACAGAGGAAAGTGTCAAGAAATATACTACTATGGGCGTAGAGAATGAGCATAGGGATGACTCATGTAATATGGTGGTTGCATATAGAGTGAGTGAAAGGGAAAGTGAGGAAATGAAAACGGATAGGAAATATGAGATGGTGGAAAGGAGAAGTGAGACCAATAATGTGGAGGAATAAAATTGGGGACGTGATAGCCTGTGGGAGTGTAGGTGTAGCCATATCTTTTTGGGGTGTGTTGATTGCTGTGAGTATTTTGAGTGGCAGTTTTAAGAGGTGTGGAGTTGGTTCTTTGTGAAAGTTTTGCTTTTGAAGCTTGTGATGGAAGATGTTTTTGGTTGACATGTGAATGGTTCGAATGAGTAGACAAAATGTGTGATTGATGTGTGTTCATAATTCGATTTACTTTAAGATTGTCTTGAAGGAGAGGAGTAGGCAGAGTAGTTTGTAGAGTAGATGGTGAGGGAGTGGAAATGGAAGACGTAGATCTAGGAAAGAGTGTGAGTTTGTGATTGTGGTATGACTTGGATGTTGTTTACCGCATGGCAATGAGGAAAAGGTATTGAAAACTGTGTAATGTGTTTCAAGTCAGAGGGTAAGAGAGTGGGTGAAACAAAAGTGTTAAGTAGTATGTCATTGAAGGATGATCTATGGGCTGAAGAAAATTGAAGTAGAGAAAGGAGAGAAATTTGGGTAGTTTGTTCGTGAGTAGCTTGCATGGTGGTTGAAGAAGGCTGAGAAGTAAGGTAGGTTGGGAATGTGAGTAATAAAATGAGGGTGAATATGTATTTGAGTGGTGGAGTCTTATTGTGCCGACGGAGTGTGGTTGGGTGCCTATGTGTGAGGTGGAGCTAGAGGTAGGTGAATGTTTATCTAAAGAGTGGGAGGGGAGGGGGTTAGTGTAAATGCCTAACTCCGCTTGTTGTGTTGGGATGGGTTGGGTAGGGTTGGATGATTGTGTTGTTGGAGGGTTACTTTGGTCGATTGATAATTTATTTTTAGTGATTAAGTCTTGAACAAAATATTTAAAAGCATGACAGTTATTGACTAGATGTCCAGGTGTTTTATGAGATTTGCAATATTCATCTTCTCGATAGTTTATGTGTTTGGGAGCATCTGGTTTGATTCGTGGATGAAGGATCATGTTTCTTTCCATGAGATGGTGAAATAGATCAGTGTAGTCAATATCAAGTGGTTTCAGTGTTTGTTGTTCTCTTTCTTTATGTTGGAGAGTTGGTTTATAACAAAAGTGTGTATGGGTATTATTGATGGAATTTGTGTGAGAGTGTGTATGTGAATGTGTGGTTGAGGGTTGATGTGATCGGAATGGAAAAGTTCCACTACCTTCGAAGGCGCGTTGTATGGCTATACCGTGTTGGATCACTTTGTCAAATGAGGTGAGACACAAGACGGATAATTGGAATCTCATTTCCGGTGCAAGGGCACGAAGGAATGTTGAGACCATGAAGGGTTCAGGGTGATGTCCTGGTAATTGGCTAGCGAGAGTTCTCCATCGATTGTAAAATTGGGTAAAAGTTTCGTCATGTTTTTGTTTCATGTTTGTGAGGTCATCGAGGGATATCTCGGTGTCTAAGTTATAAGAGAAGTGTTCGATAAAGGCACGAGAGAGTTGCAAAAAGGAAGTAATAGATTGGCTTGGAATTTGGGAAAACCAAGTAAAGGCTAATCCAGTTAGGCTTTGAGGGAAGAGTTGCATTAATAGGGATTCATTTTGTTGTATGTTGACACACTTGAAGATAAAAGATTTAATGTGGGCGCGAGGGTTACCCGTCCCATTGAAAAGTGTGAACTGGGGAATGGTGAAGTTAGGAGGAAAGGGAACAGAGGATATGTAGTCGGGGTATGGAAGCGAGCATAACTCTTGTAGGGTGATTGAGTGATTGTCTAGGCTAGCGAATTGTTCGGCCAAAATTGCTTGTATCGTTTGTCTAGGTTGTCTTGTGGAGGGGTTTGGATAGGTGGTGAGTGTATGGTTTGAGATTGAGGCAAGTTTGGAGGATTGGAGTTTTGAGTATGAAGGGTTTGTGGTGAAATGTTTGTAGAGGGAAGTGGGTAAGGGGGTGATGGATGGGAGTGTAGACACCCCATTTTGACCGGACCCGAGTTCATGTTGCTTGGGCGAAGCCTCGTCAAATAAGTGAGCTGGTGCCCCAAATTTAACCCCGGCATAGCTTAAGGTCCCCCGTAGACCCCCGTAAAATTTCGTTGAAATCCGAGCTTGTTTGCTTAGTAAACAGGTCAAGATAGTGGGTGCAATGCAGACTAAAAGGGGGATGAATCATCTGAAAAGGGGGGTTGTCCATGGGAGAAAAGGAGGCAAATATATCATTTATATATAAAGAGGGGTGAATCAGCTCGTCTGGGACGGAGCTGATTCGCGCGCTCATCAAAAATCTGTGCGCTTATCAATTGTGGGTGTGCCAATATACCAACCATTATATGGGTATATAAAAAAAAATATCATAAGGAAGAGGGGGGATTTTTCATTTTTCTTTCGTCTAAAGCATAAAAGCAGAGAGGAGTTTTCTCATTTTCGCAGGAAAATTTTCAGAGAAGAGAGATTAAGAGCGAGAAAGTAGATCTAAATCTAGAAAACCTTGTCTGGAACCCTTCTTTTCCGATCTATCTCCGGCTAACCCAAACCAAATCCGATCATCCTTACATCGCAGCCATCATCGGTACCTCTAATTCCTTTATCCTTTGCAACCATTTCCACTAGATCTGAGAAACTTCAGTAATTTCGTTGACTTCCAACGAAATCCGATCATTTCTTCATCTTTTCCTTTATTTTTTTCTACTGCCTCTCCTGTTTTCATCTTCTCCTCAAGCCATCCCTCATCTCTTTTGCTTTCAAAACCCTAACTGAGTCCCTTCATTCTCTCCGATCGATTCGTTTTCTCCGGTTGAAATCCGGTGAAATTTTGGTTAAATTGCTGCCATTTTGTCATCGATCTGAGAGTCCTTGACTTTGATTTGGCCGTTTTCAGCCGAGATCTGATAATTTCTCTTTCAGATCTGATGAGCCTTAAGGCATTTTTAATATCTTCCTGCAGATCTGAGCATATGCCTCAGATCCAAACGTGTAAGGTGAATCAAAGCCTGATCTGAAAGAAGGAGTGGATTTGATCCCTTGTAGCATTTTCATCTTCAATTAACAGGTTCATGTTGATCCTCGATAGTTGCTATGAGATTCATTTACAATTTTATTGGCAGATATGGATAAATATTTTCATTATTATTATCATTCTAACACCAGTTTAGTATATTTGTTCAGGTTTTAATCTTCTATAATTAAGGAATGATCTGTGTATGGTGGATGTTCAAGTAGATTTCAAAATTTAGTATAGTCCTAAAGCATTTTAGTGATAGCTGAGAAATTATTCATGATTTGTGCTTGGAATGATCTGAAATTTCAAAGGCTTTTATGATGCTCATGATATTTTAATTAGTTTCTTGAGCAATTTTCTAAATTGAAACTGGATTTTCCTATGTTTTGAAGTGTTCGTTATTTCTCTTAATTTAATCTGAATCAAAGGATATGTTGTTTCCAGAATTATTTTCTTATTGAATCTGATAAGATATTGATGGATAATCTTGTCGATCAATATTTCAGCTGTGATTTTGAAGAATTCTTTTGCTAAATTCATTTTTACATGAGATTTGATTATTGTTACCAGTGGTTTAAAGAATTTTAGACTAAGATTGTTTGGCTTTATTAACCACTTGAATTTTATTTTTATTTTTTTTCTGATGAAAATTGGTAGGAATCTGATTAATTCTTTGTGATTGTGTGACTATCATTAACTTAAAATTCAGCCCCTGTTTCATGCAATATTAACTTATAGTTCAGTCCCTGTTTTGTATAATACACAATCAGCTTATAGAGCGGCATAAATATATATGTCTATGTGAGTCTCTATATGTCTATATATACAGGGGTATGGCTGTAAGTGAGTATGAATGGCTGTCGGTATATGTGTGTGTATGTGTTTGTAAAGGCATGTGAATATATATGTGAGTGTCCATAAGGATCAGGTATTTGGTATCCTTGTGGGAGCAGGTTGATCATTTTTAGAAGAATACGACTGGATTCTGTCATTGGATGAGTTGTACATCTTATAGCATAGTTTGTAGCTTTCGTGAGAGCAAATTGATTTTAGGATGGATGTGTGTAGACACCCCATTTTGTTTTGTTTTAATCAACAAAGAAGTTAGTGTTCTTGTTATCAGTCTCCTTTAGTGTTTTCCATTCCCGTGTCCGCTCCTCTTGTTTTCTCGATCTTTTTGGTTATTTTTGTCATGTTTTGTGTCGTCCTGATAATTGTTGAGAAAGGTTATTCCCAAGAATCCGAGCAAGAGAGAATTTGGATCCGATTGATGGGCCCGTCTTGAGCATTTGTTTAGATTTGGATCAAACAGGGTGGCCCGCGCATTGTTTTAGTGAAAAATGAGTTTTGAACCTACTTCGATCCAACACCTAAAGATGATCATCAAGAGAACGGTCAAGATCTCAGAGAAGTCGTTTTAACAACCAATTTTGTTACGATCATCAGGTTGAGTTACTCGGATCAGCCCATTGAAATGATTTAGGAGGACACAACCTACTTAGGTAGGGGACCCATCAATTGGATGGTCTGGATCGTCATAGAGGAATGATTTAAGGGGGCACAACCAATTTACATTGCGACCCACCATTTGAACGGTCAAGATCATCAATTGTCGCCCATCAAATGGACGGTTCGGATCATCAAATGGGAGTGATTTAAAAATGGGGTAACATATTCACATTTTGATCTATTGGATGGTTTGGATCAGCCCATAGGATTGATTAGTGGAGCACAAATTAAATCACATCGCAGCCCACTATTTGAACGGTCAAGATCATCAATTGTCGCCCATCAAATGGACGGTTCGGATCATCAAATGGGAGTGATTTAAAAATGGGGTAACATATTCACATTTTGATCTATTGGATGGCTTGGATCAGCCCATAGGATTGATTAGCGGAGCACAAATTAAATCACATTGTTGCCCATCAAATGAACGGTTCCGATCATACTTTGGAGTGGGGCATATGATTTTATGCACAATTGGGAATTTGGTCACATATGGGACCCACTTGGGTTATCTTTTACCTACTCAAAAGGACTTTAAAAAAAAACATGCATGGGGCCACACACATGTCAAAATTCAATGTCCACAATGGTGGCCACCTACCATGGAATATGTCCACAATGGTGGCCACCTACCATGGAATAAGTCCACAATGGTGGCCACCACCCTCCCATTCCTTTGCTATAAATGGTTCAATGAGGGTGAGTAAGAGGGAGAACTCATTTCTCTTCTATCATGTGTTCTAACAAAGTTGCTATGTGGGGTTGAAAAGAAAAAAAAGAAGAAGAAAAAGAAACAAGAAAAGAAGAAAAAGAAACAAAAAAAGAAGGAAAAAGAGAAAGAAAGCGGAAGCGATCGCACGGAGGCGGGATTTTCGAGTTTTTCGGCTCTCGGATTCGGCGAGGATTTCGATCACAGGTAGGTACACCGTTCTCGGAATCTTTTTTAGAATTATTTGGTATATTTTCGGATTTTTGCATGATTTTTAACAAAGAAAACTAAACGATATACTAAACAGATTCCAAAACTAATGAAATTTTGTGGGAAAATAATATGATAATGATATATTCTACCATGAATTTGTGAGAATTTTTGGATTTTGTTTGGTATATAATTTTATGCTTTCTTTGAAAACCAGCAGATTTTGGGGGAATTTTTACTGACATCAGATCACAAAGAAAATTCTTAAAATTTTTACAGTAGTCTTATATTTCATATTTCTTGCTTCTATAAAAGTTTCAATTACTTTAGATCTAGTTTTACATGGGATGTAGTGTTAATTCATAATCTGGTCTAACAATTGAAAAATCCGAAACTGATAGTAAATAGTTTTCTAAATTCATGAAAATCTCACAGCATGCTACTTTCACTTATATCTTACTAATGTAGAAATTTCATGGAATTTAGATTTCTATTTCTAGTAGTTTCTGTGTTATTTTTGCAATCTGGTCAATTAATTGTTAAATCAAAATTAAATATGAGCTTAATGTAAAAATCTGTAAAAATCTTCCAGCAAGCTACATCTCATCATATCTTGCTGCTGTATAAGTTTCAACTCATTTCGAATTCGTTTGCAACAATTTCACTTGTAAAATCACTCATATGCTTAAAATTGATAAAATTCATTGAAAATCCGAAATTAATTGAAAATCACCTGAAAATCTCTAAAGAACCTTAAATCTCTGTCATATATTAAATCCTTAATCCATTGAAACAGAAATCTTAGGATCTTTAGATTTCCCTGGAAAAATGGCCAATGCATCCATAATCGCATCCCAATTGCAACCGATCTTTGACAATTTGAATACTTAAGCTATAGCACGTTGTTGGCTCCGAGGTTCACTGTCCACGGAAATCCTGAGATATGCCAGGCAATAAGATGCTATAACCTAAGTATTAAATTGCGCAAGGAAAGAGCGCACGATTCCCTTCCTTGGATGCTATCCTGGGCCGAAACTGGTGAACCCTAGAACCATTGGTAATCCTTGAATGTCCAAAAACTGAAAATCCTTGAAATCTAAAATTCATTAACCTCGAGAATTTAAATCGATTTGTCTTGTGTCTTTCGGAACCGTTGGATCACGGTTTCCGTCGTAAGGACCCTTAGAGCCCAATTTAGGAACACCGGTGTCGTGTCGTGTCCTAAGTTTTAGGGAGTCTTAGGTTTTAGGGAGTCCTAGAGTTAGGAGTCAAGCCTCATCACGGACGTTTGCTATGTATAGCAACCGTGCCCTAGGTCTAGTTACACTAGTCACCCGATCTTTCCCTAGGACAAGCCTAGTTAACTAGGATGTAGGCTAACCTGCATTAGTCTAAGGGACAACTTGCATTTAGATAAGAATCATATAGCATCTTCGATGAAATCCTAAGATAATAAAATCCTCAACTTGAATTAAATAACTTCTCCTAAAACTGTTGAAACAGTCAATCCCGTCTAGGTCGGTGTCTTAGTTGAGTTAGGCATATGTAACTTAGCTTAGGTGCACCGAACTACGTCGACTCTGATCCCAGTGAGGCTTGGGTACGTAGGCAGCTTGGATGTCTGATGGCATACCACCCGCGAGTCGGCACCACAACAAATTGTGGTGTTTTGTATATTAATTTTCTTGTAAATGCTTAATCAAATCACTTAGGACTTTCCATGAAATTAGAATTTTAGGAGAACTTTCACTTAGATTGAATCCAGACAAATTAATAAATCAAGATACACATTTAGGATTCACATTGAAATTAGATGTTAGGATGCATGTCACTTAGTTCGCACTTTAACATAGAGTTGAATGAGCCATTTAAAATAAATTTAAAAGAGTTAGCTTTTGGAATCGAAGACCGATTATCGGGCAGGAATGGTGCATGTGGTGGATAACTCCCCATACCTTCCATTCTCGTAACCAGGTAGCGAGTCTAGATTTCTGGTTAATTTCGGGTCCTAGATCCCACATCTAGGTGGCGACTCTGTCATTCTCTTTCGTGTGGAGTTCGGATTGCCTTAGTGATCCCAAGTTCACATGAAAGATGAATTCAAATCAATATTAAAATGCACACGCCAATCGCGTGGATACGAGAGACCAAGAGAGGAGGCGCGGCGGCTCACGCCCCACCCCTCTCGCGGGATCCGGGTACCACAGTTTGGCGACTCTGCTGGGGATCACCTAACTTCATTAAAATTTCAAAAGATAATTCATTTGAATTTAATTTAACTGGCTCATAAAAACTCTATACTTGTTAGATTAGTTTGTCTTGTTTTATTTTCTCATCACCTTTTACTTGAACTTAATCTAACAAAACCTGAAGGCATCATAGATTGCGCAAACATATTGCACACACTTACATCACTTGCATCTAAACCCTTGCATCTCACGTGCACACACGTCCTATTTTAGGAACCCGGAGTGTTATCTAGCATGGTTGACTGGGATTTCATCACCTGGTGCCTCTGTGCTAGAGAAGCATTCCACCCTTAGCCTAGTACCTTTATGGTACGTAAACGGATCTCTTGTTCACGTACTGATACGCCGGACACTGGTACAGTATATCGAACAGGGATTCGCGCTAAGGGAACTCTTGGCCTTACCCCTAGATTAACCCACACATGCATGTAGTATACGAACACATGTGCATCACGTGTGTGAGCCTAGTTTAGGATATCCTACCTATTTGTGTCTAGATTAGGCCGTAGTCCATCTTCCAATGGCTACGATCGGTCCTTAGATACACGAACAAAGTCATGAGTTGAGATCCTCTCTCCACTCCGCTAGATTAGGATTAGGGTTGATACCTTCAGGTAACACTGATAAAATGTGTGAAGATTAAAAAACTTTCCCTTTGGGGTTAGGATATAAATCCCATCATTTCCAAAGATCTCATAGGATTAGTCATTCATGATCTATCCGTTGAAAGCAATCTTATGCTATCTCATCTAATCTCTTGATCGTGCGTCTTTCATTCTTCTGCCATACGATTCGATCGTATCTTCATGCCATCCCCTAACTGGCAGGAGCACAATCTCACAATCTTTCGATTATGCAATCTCATGATCTGATCATGCCTGGTCCAGATGATCCAATCTTGCTTGTACTCTTAGTCTTTCTTACTCTAAGGACAACCTTCTTCGAGAATATTTTGCTAAGTCCTTCAGAGTTCACTCTCATGATCCATGAACTAGGGGCATTTCCTTATACGATTTTATTATCATTGTCATATCTTGGTCTTTTGGGATTCACTCTATTGTCCCAATTACTTGCTTAAATGAGTAATCTTTGTTTTAGTCATTGAGAATGAACACTCCATGAATGTCAAGCTCATATACCTCGTGTTCATTATTTCCATCACAGGAAGTTGACACAATAGCTAACCCCACTGCTCCTTGGGTTCGGGTCTCTTCACGATTGGAGAGGAATTCTGTCTCTCTACCATCCTCTCTGAGAACCCCAGCGTCTCCTTCTTTCTCATCCTCACCAATGGCAGATAACCAAGATGGCCTTCCACCTGCTGCAATTACCGATACTCTTACCTTGATTCTCCAGCAGCTTCAAGAACTCAAAGAAGAAAACCAAGTTATCAAGGCTCAGCTTTCTGAAAAGTTGGGACCATCGTTGTCCAAGGATAAAGGGCCTATGCACCAAGCAGCTACTTCAACAGCACCTGCCCATCCAGTGTTCATCAATATCCATGATAAAACCGAAGAAGATTTGGAAAAAGAGCAATATAGCGAGAATCGCAGTAGGCCTTCTCAGTTCATGGTTGATAATTCTGTTATGGAGAAATTAGAGACTCTTACCAGGAAAGTTCAAGACATTCAGTTTCAAGACCAGGGTGGTTTCAATCCCAGTGATCTTACTCTATTTCCCGAAATCCGCCTTCCTGCCAATTTTCAAATGCCCGATTTCGACAAATATGATGGTGTGGGTTGTCCAATCACACATTTGCAAATGTTCACCATTATGTGTCAGCCTCAAGGCTTATCTCCTGAGCAAATGGCTCAATTGTTCCCAGTTTCCTTAACCAAGGTTGCTAGGAGATGGTTCATGGTCTTGGACAAGACTCGTTACAGGACATGGAAGGATATCGGCGAGCAATTCATCAGGCAGTTCAAATATGATGATGGGACAGAAATCACCAGAAAGGATTTAGAGAGAACAAAGCAAGACTCGAGGGAATCCTTTCTGATTTTTGTGAAAAGATGGAGGAGAGTAGCAGCTCAGATGATGGAGCGCCCGTCTGAGGAAGAGCAGGTCCAGATAATCATGAAAAATATTTCCCCCCAACTCCAATATCACATGTCGTTGCAGTATTATCCAGACTTCAAACACTTTATCGTGGCAGGCACCCAAATAGAGGAGGCTATGGCTCAAGGTGTATTCAACCGAAGTAACCCGAATACCAGAGAATTCAGGAAGTCTCCATCAGCTGAAATTAATAACCTTTCCCGCTCCAATCCTCAGCCTTCCAAATCTCAGAACCCCATGGTGATGGACTATACCCAACCTGCTGTCGCACCTCGACCACAGGCCCAGACAAAATTTACCCCTCTCCCTCTTCCACCATCTGAGATACTCAAGGAGTGTCTAGCCTCAGGTCGCATAATCCTGCCCGACATTAGGGCTCTTCCCAATCCTTTACCAGCAAATTGGCGAACAGATCAACACTGCGAATACCATAGAAATTCCGGCCATCTCACTGATAATTGCATCGCCCTAAAATTCAGGATCCAGAGGTTGCTCGACAACAAAGATCTTGTGTTCGAGCCAAAACCCGATAACTCATTACCTGGTCATGCAAACCCTGCTGATGCTGTTAATGCTATAACCATAGGGGACCCAAAATTTGATCCTCTCACTCTTATCTGTGCCTTAGAACCTACCTTTGAAACGTCTGGGTCGGAACCTTTTGAAGAAGAGGAAGATGCAGACAGTGGAGATGTTCTAGTAGCTGCTATCCCGATACGAGCCAGCCTTCGCCGAGCCTTCAACGCCAAACGGTTGCAGCAGTTAAAGTTTTAGTCACTTACTATTTTATGTTGAGTCAGTCATCATGGTCAGTATAATTGTTGAGTCCGGTCTTACAGTTCAAGGTCAATGCCTAGTCCAGGCAAGTTATCTTCTGTTTCTCTTTAGAGTTGTGAATCCTGAGCATGTTCAGGATAGGTCGTCAAATGTAATAGCTTTTCTTTAAATAAAAATTTCAGTTCCAAATCCTTAATGTAATTCACTTGTGTCTGTTTCTTAAGTATGCTTCTGATCTTAAAGTAAGACTCCCTCCTCAAATGAGAACAAAATTGACGAAACTCCACTTGAGTCAGCAATTACTTGAACAAGAGGAGGAGCGCCAATCCCAACCTTTCAAAGATGAAATTGAAATGATAAACATTGGCACTGAAACTTTGATTCAGTGAATACCGATTGAAAATACATTACCCTCTGAAGAGTGTGAAGAATTATTTCAAGAATAAGAAGATTGTCTAGAAAAGCTACAACCGATACCAGGGGCAAGACATGGATGGAAAGCTCAAAGAAAATGAAGAAAGTGAGAAGATATATGCTATACAAGGGGCATAGAGTGGAAACAACTTTCATATTTTCAATCAATGACCTTGGTTCTCAAATTCATAACATAAAGCCAACAAATTCAAGATAAGAAGTTCAAGAGCAAGCATTGAAAAGTGATCATCAGATATCAAGAGTACGAATCCATAGATGGAGGATGTCAAAGAACAAGTTTCGCTCTATGAAAGTCTAAAGCACGCTTTAGAATCTTGGAAAAAGAAGATCCATTATCTCTTACCTGGAAATGCCGTCAAACTCCGTGAAAAAAAAAACAACAAAAAAAGAAAAAGAAAAAAAAAGAAAAAAATAATCACTACCAGACGGACTCTAGTAACCCAGATCGATTCCCAATCTGAACATCGAAAGGCCTCATTTGGCCGATTAAATCCCAAAATCAGAACCCAATGTCAAAAGAATACCGGTTTGCAAACCCTTCGAGCCTGAATAAAATTTTCTTGAAAACCCATCAAAGCAGGGGCATTTCCCCGAACTACGCGAGACCTGATCCCTATACTGGGGTACGTAGGCAACTCGGTTGAACCGAGTTCGGTCGATTCAAAAAGGAAAAGAAATTCAATCCTTTCAAAAAAAAAAGAGGGACAAGTTCCAAAAGAAGAGAAGTTAATTGTTCCAGAAAGAAAAGAAAAAAGGAAAAAAAATCAATTAACCTTCAAACAATTTATCTTCAAACTAGGGGCATTCGCCCTGAACTACACACGACCTGATTCCTACCTTGGGATATGTAGGCGACCTGTTCACAGGTTCGGTCGAAATCTTTGTTGAGCCTTAAGCCATTCTTTGAAAAGCCCTATCCTACCTATAAAAGTCCTTCTGGTGTTCAGAACTAATGAGCTAGGTCCTGAGATACAATAAAAAAAATGAAATGATGATGAATAAGAAAAATAACGGAGTTTGAAGATCTGCTAGACTGAAAACCTGAAAGGGCGGTCTAGGCAAAATTTAAGATCATTCCCCTGCTAAGTTGAAAACCCGAAAGGGCGGCTTAGGCAAAAGCTAAGGGGATAGCCTGCTGGATCAAAAACCTAGAAAGGTGGTTCAGGCAAAAGTTAAGGCTAGCGCGGTCCGTCAAGTTAAAAACCCTGAAGAGGTAACTTGGTCACGGTAAGAGAATCAGTATAAGAAGGCTACAGCCGGTATCAAGACTGAAGATCAACTGAAATTCGAGCAAATTCAAGTGATATCCTCAAAACTGGGGGCATTGAAGCTAAGCAATCTTAGGGGGCGTAATTAAATCCTTGAGGCATTACTGTTTTAAGGAAAAAGTCCAGTGTTTACCAATTGAAAAACTATTCCTCGAAAGGATAGACTTACCAAACAAAATATTAACTAAGTCAGAAGCATCACTGTGTTTGTCAGTATAGTCAGTCAATCTTTGTTATTCTAAGTTCACTCCTTCAGGGCTGCTCAATCCTTTGAGTAGTGCCTTTCATCTAAGTTTTCTCTTTAGAAAGAGTCAATCGTCGTTCTTATGTCCAAATGATGTAACTGTCTTGGTGAAGGAGGCCCGGCCTAGGCAGCTCCCTGCAATTATACCTGAAAGGGTTCGAGAATCTAGTCAAACAGCTACATTTCAAATAAGATCAACTCAGAAGAGTTCAGAAGTAGAAACATCAGAAAGCCCAACTTCCGTAAAAAGATCATACCCCAGGAAGGCACCTTAAGCTTAGAAGAGCCCCAGATGTAATGGTGGTTGAGCAAATTTCTCAGAAAGATGAACCATTAAAATTCAGGATTTCCTTCCAGTTAGTTAAATACTATCCTGGTCAAAAAATGTTTATCTAAACACCTGTCAAGAGGCAAATCCCACTTTTCCATGATTATATCCAAGAGAGCCGTTGTTCTAAATTACCAATCTCAAATGTCTTGTTCAAAGTTTCAGTTATCAAAATCCCCAGAAGACAAGACTAGCAGTCTCTTTGAGAAAAATCTCGTTGAAGTTTCATAAAGGTATTCCTGATCCATTCTTGTTCGTAATGATTCTTCGTTCCTAAGGTTTGCTGTTTCATCTTTCGGCAAAATCTTAGTTTCCAATATCTTTGTCAGGCACGATCTATAATGTCCCCGATTTCATTAAGTTCAAAAATTAAAAAAAATAAAAAAATAAAAAATTCATCAAATCAAATCCCAATTCAAAAAAAAAATCCAATCCTACGTCAAATTCAAATTCATGGAAAATCTCTAAATTCTTCGAGCCCGTTTGTGAACGATGCCTTTTTTCTCGATGCCATTTGTGAATGGTCTCGTCTTCTCCTTGAGCCCGTTTACGGACGGTACCTCATTTCCCAAAAATAAAAAATTTAGCAAATCCAAATCCTTAACTAAAAAAAAAATCCAATCCTACGAAAAATCTCATGTCCTCTTTGAGCCCGTTTGTGAACGGTGCCTCTTTTCTCGAGGCTATTTGTGAATGGTCTCGTCTTCTCCTTGAGCCCGTTTGCGGACGGTGCCACATTTCCCAAAAATACAAAAAAATAAAATAAAAATAATAAAAAATTTATCAAATCCAAATCCTTAATTCAAAAAAAAAAAATCCAATCCTACGAAAAATCTCATGTCCTCTTTGAGCCCGTTTGTGAACGGTGCCTCTTTTCTCGAGGCCATTTGTGAATGGTCTCGTCTTCTCCTTGAGCCCGTTTACGGACGGTACCTCATTTCCCAAAAATAAAAAATTTATCAAATCCAAATCCTTAATTCAAAAAAATCCAATCCTACGACAAATTCAAGTTCATAAAAATTCTCTAAATTCTTCGAGCCCATTTGTGAATGGGGCCTCGTTTCTCGAGTCCATTTGTGAATGGTCTCGTCTTCTCCTTGAATCCGTTTGTGAACGGTGTCTCATTCTCTGAGTCCATTTGGAATGGTCTCATGCCCTCTTTGAGCCCTTTTGTGAAAGGTTCTTCATTTCTCGAGTCCATTTGTGAATGGTCTTCTCCTTGAACCCGTTTGTGAACGGTGTCTCATTCTCTGAGTCCATTTGGAATGGTCTCATGTCCTCTTTGAGCCCTTTTGTGAAATGTTCTTCATTTCTCGAGTTCATTTGTGAATGGTCTCGTCTTCTCCTTGAACCCGTTTGTGAACGGTGTCTCATTCTTTGAGTCCATTTGTGAATGGTCTCATGTCCTCTTTCAGCCCTTTTGTGAAAGGTACCTCATTTCTCGAGTCCATTTGTGAATGGTCTCGTCTTCTCCATGAACCCGTTTGTGAACGGTGTCTCATTCTCTGAGTCCATTTGTGAATGGTCTCATGTCCTCTTTGATCCCTTTTGTGAAAGGTGCTTCATTTCTCGAGTCCATTTGTGAATGGTCTCGTCTTCTCCTTGAACCCGTTTGTGAACGGTGTCTCATTTTCTGAGTCCATTTGTGAATGGTCTCATGTCCTCTTTGAGCCCTTTTGTGAAAGGTGCCTCATTTCTCGAGTCCATTTGTGAATGGTCTCGTCTTCTCCTTGAACCCGTTTGTGAACGGTGTCTCATTTTCTGAGTCCATTTGTGAATGGTCTCAGGTCCTCTTTGAGCCCTTTTGTGAAAGGTGCCTCATTTCTCGAGTCCATTTGTGAATGGTCTCGTCTTCTCCTTGAACCCGTTTGTGAACGGTGTCTCATTTTCTGAGTCCATTTGTGAATGGTCTCAGGTCCTCCTTGAGCCCGTTTGTGAACGGTGCCTCATTTCTCGAGTCCATTTGTGAATGGTCTCGTCTTTTCTTTGAACCCGTTTGTGAACGGTGCCTCATTTCTCGAGTCCATTTGCGAATGGTCTCGTCTTCTCCTTGAGCCCGCTTGTGAGCGGTATCTCATTCTCTCGTTGCCCGTTTGTGAGCGGCACCGCAGCGGGATTTTTTTTATTGCATTCCAATTCTAGGACTTCGTTTAGGGTCTTGCATTAGGTAGTAAATGTTTGCGTCGGTTCCGTTTTGTGTAGAGTCCTTTGTCGATTAAAGCTACGCAAAATGGTTCTGTCATTTTTAACTTTGGTATTCAATGACTACGTCATCTCTACCAAAGAGGGGCATCTGTAGACACCCCATTTTGTTTTGTTTTAATCAACAAAGAAGTTAGTGTTCTTGTTATCAGTCTCCTTTAGTGTTTTCCATTCCCGTGTCCGCTCCTCTTGTTTTCTCGATCTTTTTGGTTATTTTTGTCATGTTTTGTGTCGTCCTGATAATTGTTGAGAAAGGTTATTCCCAAGAATCCGAGCAAGAGAGAATTTGGATCCGATTGATGGGCCCGTCTTGAGCATTTGTTTAGATTTGGATCAAACAGGGTGGCCCGCGCATTGTTTTAGTGAAAAATGAGTTTTGAACCTACTTCGATCCAACACCTAAAGATGATCATCAAGAGAACGGTCAAGATCTCAGAGAAGTCGTTTTAACAACCAATTTTGTTACGATCATCAGGTTGAGTTACTCGGATCAGCCCATTGAAATGATTTAGGAGGACACAACCTACTTAGGTAGGGGACCCATCAATTGGATGGTCTGGATCGTCATAGAGGAATGATTTAAGGGGGCACAACCAATTTACATTGCGACCCACCATTTGAACGGTCAAGATCATCAATTGTCGCCCATCAAATGGACGGTTCGGATCATCAAATGGGAGTGATTTAAAAATGGGGTAACATATTCACATTTTGATCTATTGGATGGTTTGGATCAGCCCATAGGATTGATTAGTGGAGCACAAATTAAATCACATCGCAGCCCACTATTTGAACGGTCAAGATCATCAATTGTCGCCCATCAAATGGACGGTTCGGATCATCAAATGGGAGTGATTTAAAAATGGGGTAACATATTCACATTTTGATCTATTGGATGGCTTGGATCAGCCCATAGGATTGATTAGCGGAGCACAAATTAAATCACATTGTTGCCCATCAAATGAACGGTTCCGATCATACTTTGGAGTGGGGCATATGATTTTATGCACAATTGGGAATTTGGTCACATATGGGACCCACTTGGGTTATCTTTTACCTACTCAAAAGGACTTTAAAAAAAAACATGCATGGGGCCACACACATGTCAAAATTCAATGTCCACAATGGTGGCCACCTACCATGGAATATGTCCACAATGGTGGCCACCTACCATGGAATAAGTCCACAATGGTGGCCACCACCCTCCCATTCCTTTGCTATAAATGGTTCAATGAGGGTGAGTAAGAGGGAGAACTCATTTCTCTTCTATCATGTGTTCTAACAAAGTTGCTATGTGGGGTTGAAAAGAAAAAAAAGAAGAAGAAAAAGAAACAAGAAAAGAAGAAAAAGAAACAAAAAAAGAAGGAAAAAGAGAAAGAAAGCGGAAGCGATCGCACGGAGGCGGGATTTTCGAGTTTTTCGGCTCTCGGATTCGGCGAGGATTTCGATCACAGGTAGGTACACCGTTCTCGGAATCTTTTTTAGAATTATTTGGTATATTTTCGGATTTTTGCATGATTTTTAACAAAGAAAACTAAACGATATACTAAACAGATTCCAAAACTAATGAAATTTTGTGGGAAAATAATATGATAATGATATATTCTACCATGAATTTGTGAGAATTTTTGGATTTTGTTTGGTATATAATTTTATGCTTTCTTTGAAAACCAGCAGATTTTGGGGGAATTTTTACTGACATCAGATCACAAAGAAAATTCTTAAAATTTTTACAGTAGTCTTATATTTCATATTTCTTGCTTCTATAAAAGTTTCAATTACTTTAGATCTAGTTTTACATGGGATGTAGTGTTAATTCATAATCTGGTCTAACAATTGAAAAATCCGAAACTGATAGTAAATAGTTTTCTAAATTCATGAAAATCTCACAGCATGCTACTTTCACTTATATCTTACTAATGTAGAAATTTCATGGAATTTAGATTTCTATTTCTAGTAGTTTCTGTGTTATTTTTGCAATCTGGTCAATTAATTGTTAAATCAAAATTAAATATGAGCTTAATGTAAAAATCTGTAAAAATCTTCCAGCAAGCTACATCTCATCATATCTTGCTGCTGTATAAGTTTCAACTCATTTCGAATTCGTTTGCAACAATTTCACTTGTAAAATCACTCATATGCTTAAAATTGATAAAATTCATTGAAAATCCGAAATTAATTGAAAATCACCTGAAAATCTCTAAAGAACCTTAAATCTCTGTCATATATTAAATCCTTAATCCATTGAAACAGAAATCTTAGGATCTTTAGATTTCCCTGGAAAAATGGCCAATGCATCCATAATCGCATCCCAATTGCAACCGATCTTTGACAATTTGAATACTTAAGCTATAGCACGTTGTTGGCTCCGAGGTTCACTGTCCACGGAAATCCTGAGATATGCCAGGCAATAAGATGCTATAACCTAAGTATTAAATTGCGCAAGGAAAGAGCGCACGATTCCCTTCCTTGGATGCTATCCTGGGCCGAAACTGGTGAACCCTAGAACCATTGGTAATCCTTGAATGTCCAAAAACTGAAAATCCTTGAAATCTAAAATTCATTAACCTCGAGAATTTAAATCGATTTGTCTTGTGTCTTTCGGAACCGTTGGATCACGGTTTCCGTCGTAAGGACCCTTAGAGCCCAATTTAGGAACACCGGTGTCGTGTCGTGTCCTAAGTTTTAGGGAGTCTTAGGTTTTAGGGAGTCCTAGAGTTAGGAGTCAAGCCTCATCACGGACGTTTGCTATGTATAGCAACCGTGCCCTAGGTCTAGTTACACTAGTCACCCGATCTTTCCCTAGGACAAGCCTAGTTAACTAGGATGTAGGCTAACCTGCATTAGTCTAAGGGACAACTTGCATTTAGATAAGAATCATATAGCATCTTCGATGAAATCCTAAGATAATAAAATCCTCAACTTGAATTAAATAACTTCTCCTAAAACTGTTGAAACAGTCAATCCCGTCTAGGTCGGTGTCTTAGTTGAGTTAGGCATATGTAACTTAGCTTAGGTGCACCGAACTACGTCGACTCTGATCCCAGTGAGGCTTGGGTACGTAGGCAGCTTGGATGTCTGATGGCATACCACCCGCGAGTCGGCACCACAACAAATTGTGGTGTTTTGTATATTAATTTTCTTGTAAATGCTTAATCAAATCACTTAGGACTTTCCATGAAATTAGAATTTTAGGAGAACTTTCACTTAGATTGAATCCAGACAAATTAATAAATCAAGATACACATTTAGGATTCACATTGAAATTAGATGTTAGGATGCATGTCACTTAGTTCGCACTTTAACATAGAGTTGAATGAGCCATTTAAAATAAATTTAAAAGAGTTAGCTTTTGGAATCGAAGACCGATTATCGGGCAGGAATGGTGCATGTGGTGGATAACTCCCCATACCTTCCATTCTCGTAACCAGGTAGCGAGTCTAGATTTCTGGTTAATTTCGGGTCCTAGATCCCACATCTAGGTGGCGACTCTGTCATTCTCTTTCGTGTGGAGTTCGGATTGCCTTAGTGATCCCAAGTTCACATGAAAGATGAATTCAAATCAATATTAAAATGCACACGCCAATCGCGTGGATACGAGAGACCAAGAGAGGAGGCGCGGCGGCTCACGCCCCACCCCTCTCGCGGGATCCGGGTACCACAATGTGTCAATGGATGGAAATATATAGTGACAATCTTACTTGTTCGTGTTACTAGATGGAAGGGTATAATGATAATCTCAATTAATTGTTTTAAATGGATAGATAGCATGATGTCATGTATATAGTTGTGCAGTTTTTTTTTTAGAACATCTATTTTGGGTTTTGAGAACTAAGAACTTTATTTTGATTCACCATTGGCTTTCATCCCCTTTTTTATTTTTATTTCTCTCATTCAATATCACCTTTTATCCCATCTCTTTTTTTTTAGCTCCTCAACTATGGTCATCTACCTTGAATATTACAGATTCCAAACTTCAATCTCCATAGCCCCCACACATATGGTGATGGCAAACCTCACCCTCTTGATAATGATAGTTCTCATTCTTTCATGATAATGACAACCCTCACCCTTCACCTTATTTTCATTATACAAAGCCATGTTACTACTTGGCTGTTCATATTTTTCACTTCACCGTGATATCATCAGCCCTCATTTTTGTTATATGGAGCAGGGTAGTGACCAGCAGCAGCTTTTGATCCCATTTATTCCATTTCCATCCCATTCTTTAAACTTTCTCCAAAAGAGCTTTGCTGGATTTGATTATGAGTTTCAGATTACCATTCAGTCCACGTTTTGGGCGCGGTTGGGTCAATTATTCAAACCAATGCTTTTGAGGTTCAGCTTTTATTTTGCACTGTTTTACACAAAATTTCAGTCCATGTTTCAACCTGTTTTAGCATTAGGTAGTCCATGATGTGGCCCGTAATTCGCGATATTTCAGTTCCAGAATTAGGCACCTGCTGTAGCACTATACAGTTCCTGATTGGACTCTTATTTTGGTAATAAATAGTCCATAGTTGTTGATGGTAGAGCCCAGTCCGAGGATCATATGTTAAAGTTAGAGATAGCTTATTACTCTCTTGCCCTTTATGATTCATCGCTTCCAACCGTTGAATTCAAGTACACAACCACCACTTTCGCATAACTTTGGAGTGAGTGCAAGAAGTTGTAAGGCATTGTGTGAATCAATATCATCCATAGCCATTGAAGGTCGGATTTTTTTTTTATTTTTTTATTTTTTTTATTTTTTGTGGCTCCCTGATGCTGCTGGTGCAACCCTGTCATTGTATTCTGGTGTCGAATCTTGTGGGTTTGAAGTCTTGGGGACATCTGGAAAGGCTTTGAGCTAGAGGAGACCTAACAGCTCATCACATCTTACCTAAGAGGATTGTTTTCTTGAGTAGTATGGGCATGATGGAAGTAGTTTTCAGCGGGCCGGTGGGCATTCTGCCGAGTTTATTAGAGTCATTGTCAAGCACTAGAACTCTTCCTGGAGGCTTCTTCAGCATGAGGCAGGAGGCTGAGCTTGTATTTTCTGAACGAATTTGCTTGTGCTCATCTAGGTTGCTTCTCCCAATGTAGGAGCTTCCCGTGATGATTGTCAATAGCGATGCTGGGTTTGAATAAGAGCTGATTATTTGCAGACTCTCTGTGGTTGCATTGCTAGACTAGGAGATTTGACTGGTTCAGATTTAGGAGCTGATGCCAGAAACATGACAAGGAATTTGTTTTGTACTCATTCGCGGAACAATTGAATCAGTTACTAATAGGAGGCAACTTAGTCCTGCAGAAGAGCTGGCTGCCATGGAGATGATGGCAATGAAATGTATTAGGCAGCTGCTTTGAAAATCTGGTGAAACACTTCTTTTACTTCAACTTCTTTCGGAGCATCATATGGTTACTCGTTTGGTTCAAACATTTGATACAAGACTAGTTCAATACCCATTCCATCAACTGTTATGTTCTGAGGAGGAGGGTAACTATCTTGCTAAAAGGCTTCTAGATAGACTTATGGAGGGGGACAGTAGATAATATCAGTAGAAAACTATGGGAGGGCTGTCCAACCTATTACAGCAAGTCTTGTTGCAAATTTTTCCTAGCAGTGGATTGTCTTGAAAGCGTTGCTTTCATTTTCTTATGCAAAGTTCCAGAATCTTTTGATTTGAACACCGTATGCCAGCGATTTGAAAACTTAAGAGTGCTGACCGAGAGCCAATACAAGAGGTTAAGGCTTTTTCTATGGATACATCATTAGCGGGTTCTACGGTAGGTCGTTTGCAGGAATATACCGGAAATCATGTGAAGTATTTGATGCAATTAAATGTAGTGATTTGATGCCGGGCTATGTTGCCTTCCTTGCATTGCTCTATGCTTGCGGTCATTTGAAGCGTGGGCGATGAAGGCGATAACCCAAGCCCATCTTTAGGGGACTCGCTCAATCTAAGTAGCGCTCTCCTCTTTTGTTTAGTAGGCGTACTCAACCTTTCAGATATGCCCCCTGTTATGCATCAAAATTTATAAAAATCAGAAATATCATTGCATGCATTTGTATACTCTATTAAAATTTTTAATATTCTTCTCTTGTACTAAACTTTGAGTTAGGTTCTGAAGATGAATTGACTGTCCAGGTGAGACTATTTTGAAAGCTTATTTTACTTAGGCTACCCAGCGGCTGGTCTGGGCTAATTAATTTTATTTCAATAAATTGTTTAATTGAAGGAGGAAATCAGATGACTACTCTATTCGATATTATCGACATGAGTACTGTCTGATTTCAAGGCGGTTTGTAGGAATATTATCCTGTGTATTTGTGATATCAGATGATTACTTTAGCATCATCTGATTTCACCCCCATATTGGGGCAGTGGTACTTGTGGTTGGGCATAGAAGTGTTTAATGTTGTTTCTTGCTTTGTTAGGCTATCCAGCGGCTGGTCTGGACTAATTAATATTGTTTATCATTGTATGATTGCTATTATTACAGATTGTGCACTCTTTAGTTGTAGATCATATTTTGCTGATATTTGATTTGTTTTTATAATAATTGATTGAAATTTGCGATTATCTGGTAGCATTTTCCTCTCTCTTTGATTAGACTAGCACAGTCTTTTAGATTTCTGTTAGATTTCTTTAGATACTATAACCTGTACTAGGAGACATACTCTGTCTCGTTAGGCAATCCTCCTTTGGAGGCAAGCCTCATTTGTAGAATCCTCTCTGAGATTGCACCTCAGTTCGTTCTTTTGTTAATTAGAGACCAATTTGGTCAATTAGTTGTCTTAGCCTTGCTTCCCCCTTTGCAAGGGCAATGATAAGGTTGCTTAGAGCCCATCTTTGTTTGTTTGGGAGACCCGTCCGGTCTCATTCCCTCGTTAATCCTCTTTGTGTGCTTTTTGGTTTTGGAAGAACACCCTACTCGGCTTGGCTTCATACCCCTACCCTTATGGGTATTGGGTTGCACATTTGTTGCACCCTGAGGGCTAGGTAGCTGTCCGGCCCGGTTGGGTGTTTTACCTTTGCCAAATATGCACAAAGTCTCTTATTTCCTTTTAGACCCGCCCGGTCTCATTCCCTTGCTAAACCTCCTCTTTGTGCGCCGTTTGGCTTTGGGAGAACATCCTACTCGGCTTGGCTTCATACCCCTACCCTTATGGGTATTGGGTTGCACATTTGTTGCACCCTGAGGGCTAGGTAGCTGTCCGGCCCGGCTAGATGCTTTTACCTTTGCCAAATTTGCACAAGGTCTCTTATTCCTTTTGCTTGTAAGCTTCTCCTTAGTCGATAGTCCATTCGCATAGGAGTCAGCCTTGACTAGAGAGTCTTTGACTCATTCATCCTTTAGATAGTATTATTAGAGAGTCTTTGACTCATTCGCCTTTTAGGTGGCATTATTAGAGAGTCTTTGATTCATTTGTCTTTTCAGTAGTGTTGTAGGAGAGTCTTGGATTCATTTGTCTTTCAGGTGTTGTTATTAAAGAGTTCTGATTCAATCTTTCTCTTTTAGAGAGTCTTTGACTCATTTATCCTTTAGTCGGTGTTTCTGGAGTCTTTGGCTCGTGTTTCCATCTTTTAGAGAGTCTTTGACTCGCCTTTCCTTTTGCAGTATCATTAGAGAGTCTTTGACTCTTTTATCCTCTAGTTGCTTTTATTGGAGAGTCTTTGACTCGATTGCTTCCTTTGTGTTGTTATTAGTGGAGTCTTTGACTCGTGTTTCATTCTCTTTTGGTGAGTCTTTGACTCATTCGTCTTTGACGCTTTCATCTCTTAGTTGGTGTTATTAGGGAGTCTTTGACTCATTTGTTCTTGTTAGGGAGTCTTTAACTCATTTGTCTTCTTTGGGGAGCTGTGCTCGCTTGTGATCTTAGATCATTCCTTCGCCTTTGGCGTTAGTTTACTTGGTTTAGGGGTTTCCCCTGTTGGCTCTAGGGTTTGGCCCTAGGGTTTTGCTTTGTATATTCCCTTAGGTCTTTGACCAAAAGGGTAGAAAACTCTTTAAATTTCAAAAACATTGGAAAAAAGTTTTAAAATCCAAAAGCATTGAATATTTTAAAAATTCAAAAACATTAAAAATTTAAAACATCAAAAACATCTGAAAAAAACCTTAAAAAGCCTAAAGTGTTGAGTGTTTTAAAATTAGTAATTAGAGAGTTTGTTTCGAACTACGTTGGCTTGATCCTCTTCCGAGGTACGTAGTGCAGCTTGGGATTTATATCCCAAGTCCAGCCAAACTTTTGTAGATAGCATTTTAAATCTTTTCGAATAAGCAGCTTTTAAAACCTTCATTTTCAAAAGATCTTCCTCTAGAGTTAGGAGTTTCTCCTAGATAGAGAGTTTTAGAGTTAGGTTATGTCTTTTGATAGGTTGTTTGTTTGTTTGCTTGTTGTGTGATTGTTTTAGAGTTAGGGGTTTGTCCTAGAGTTATAGGAGCGCCTCCGTCCGGTCAGTTGGCGATTCACATCGCCGACTGATGACTAGAGTAGGATACGCTAGTCCACCCTTGGTTTTCCTTAGGAAATACAGCCTAGTTACATATAGGTTTGTATGAACCACCAGCATTAGCCTAGGGCTAATCTGCATTTAGTTAGGGCATATAGGGTGTCCTAAAAATCCACAATTCACTGGAATTTAAATAATCGTACAATAAACTTTAATAATTGGTCTGGTCTTTTAGATCGAGTTTAGGATAGAGGGCTAGGTGTCTTAGGCATCATAGCTTAGAATAGGCGCGAAGAACTACGTTGCCTTGATTCTCGTGGAGGCGGGGATACGTAGGCTTCTTTGGATGAATACCAGACCATCCGAGGACTCGGGCTAATAATTTAGAGTCTTAGGATTTATTATGTTGTTATTATATGTTTTGATGTGTTTTCTTACTTTCTCGTACTGATCCTATACCTTTTGCTGTGGCTTGCATGTGTTTGCACATCAGAACTTAGACACCCTTTAGGTTTGTCATTCATAACCTAGCTGTGCTTAGGTGGCACATTTTTCATTTTATTTTATGTGTTTATTATCTTTATCCTCAGGAAATGCATGCTTAGGTAGACGATTCTTGAGGATTGTTCCCATTTCAGATGATTTTTATCCAAACTTCATTGGAGTTAATAATAAATGGCATAAGAGACCAAGTGCTTGCACTCGGACGAATCGGGGGTGCTCTCAGACCTTCCCCATTCGTAACCAGGCACGAACCCATATATATTTCTGGTTATCCATTGCACAGAGGATTTGATTTTAGGGTTCCATGGCATATCCATGGATGGCGACTCTGAGTTTATTTTAGGTATGTCTCGGTTTCGAACCTCGGTTCCGGATCGAGACATATCTCTTTCTTTTTATATCGCCACTCGTGCTATGCTATGAGGGTGGCATCCGTTTCGAGAGTTCCTTGGTAGAGCTCTCCATTCACGTGGATGATCCAGAGGATGGTGTAGGGACTAGTTTCCCTCACCTCACTACCTCTTCGGATCGGGGTCCACAGGCTGGCGACTCTGCTGGGGATCTCTTGAAACATTGCCTAACTCTATAAAAATGCCATTTTTACTAACTTTGGAGAAATTTGAGTTAAAATCATTTTAAATGGGAATTCTATCGTTAGAATCCAGGGGCACCAGACAGGTGCGTAATTAAAACGAGGGATTCACACACTACACATCATGCATTATCATATTTGTTATTTTCTTTCATTATTTTTCTTTGTTTTTCCTTCTTGGCTCCACGGGATAGATTCAATACGTATCCGACTGGGATGTCTTCACCCTGATGATACTGTTGAATCTATTTCCAAGCTATGCGCCAGTGCTGCAGCCGTAAACACTAGGTGTACTTGTGTTTACAGCAGCCGATGAGCAATGAAGCATACTATGTATAACACTAGGTGTACTTGTGTTATACATATTAGGTATGTTTCATACGCATAGTACCCGGTAGATTGAGTCCGGAGCCCTACTTTGTTTTTATATATTATGTATATACTTACTGACCTAGTGAAATCCAACTAGGAAGTACCCGTGTTTATATAAGTATATTGCATTCATATAAGATCGAACGTGTGTTGCTTACACATGTGGAGCCTAGAGTTAGGAGCTTTGCCCCATTGGTAGACTAGGGTAGCTCATTTTACATAGCTACAGCACGGTCCTAACACACTATCAGTCTGTCTTAAGTCGAGATTTTCTTGACTCAGCTAGATTAGAATTAGGGCTGGTGCCCCTGGTTAGGATTTGTGTGTATATATATATGCTTATATATACTGATTATATGTATATTAGGGTTCTCCTCTCAGTTAGAGTTCCTTATTCATTTCAATTGGTTATATCCCTTCGTTATTCAGATCTAGATCTAGCCAGTGACTTTTGATCGCCATTACCTTGGCCAGGTTTAGTCCTTGATCTGTTGATTATAGGGTTTGACCCGTTGTAGTATATTTTCACCGTTGCTCAGTCCATCAGTTGATTACCTTTTTCTGGTAACCATTGTTCATATACCTTTGGTTAAATTATGGGGATCCCTTGTATAGCGTCGTTATGCTGCCGAATTTTTCGTAGAATATTTTGAGCATAACCGCTATTTCTTAGAGTTAGGAAAACCGTGAGTTTGCCTTTTCTTGACTTCCTTGACTAGCGTTGTTATGCTGCCGAATTTTTCGCAGAATATTTTGAGCATAACCGCTATTTCTTAGAGTTAGGAAAACCGTGAGTTTGCCTTTTCGTGACTTCCTTGTCTAGCGTCGTTATGCTGCCGAATTTTTCGCAGAATATTTTGAGCGTAATTGCTATTTCTTAGAGTTAGGAAAACCGTGAGTTTGCCTTTTCTTGACTTTCTTATTTAGCCGTTATGCTGTCGAATTTTTCGTAGAGCATTTTGAGCATGACTGCTACTCTTTAGAGTCAGTTTACTTAGTTTAGACCTTGACCTCCTCGTATAGCCGTCATGCTGCTGGATTTTATCCAAAAACATGTTAAGCATGGTTGCTATCCTTTGGAGTCGGTCTACCTTATCTGGATTCCCATGTATACATCATTCAGTAGGATTAGATCCTTATTTGTCTGTCTACTTGTTATGTCTTAGATCTGGTTGATGGCTTGTCCGTTGTCTCTATGACCATGGTCTATCATTTTGATCCTCTTGATCGCACAGTTGATGATATTCATCGCCAGATTTGGATCCGGTTAGCGACCTACTTTGTCATTTTATGGCCGTGGTCTATTGTCTGATCTCTTGATTATCTCTCATCTTTGATGAAAAATTCAAATGTCTCAGACTGTATCCTTCTCCTGTAATTGATCATCAAATTTATCCCTTTCATTTGTTTATGGGTATCTCCTTTCTCTCATAATTTTGTCTTGTCTGGATGATTAGGTTTGATCATGGCCAATAATGTGTTGAAGAGTTGGATAAAGGAGACTCTTAAAACTCTCCCTCGTGAGCATTCAGAAAGGAGTATGGCCGAAAAGTTTATCAGTACCTTCAATCATCTGAGCATACTCGGTATAGACTGGAAATTTCTCCAAGCAGCTGCCAATCTTTGGGATCCTGATCTTCATGTCTTTAGATTCGGTTCCTTTGAATTTTGTCCCATCTTTGAGGATTGGTGTGTCCTATTAGAGCTCCCATTGGAGGGACTTTGGGTCCAACCTTTGAATCCAGATGACCCTCATTATCTTTTCTGCAAATTGTTTAAAAATTCCACGGTTGATGCTCTGTCATGCCTCACCGACACAAGCGTGCGAGTCCAGGACCTAATCAAACTTTTTTCCACAAATGTCAACCCTACCGACTCCCGCTTTCAGAATTGTCGGCGTAATGCCTTGATCTTTGGTGTCTTCGCACGTTACGTGCTTCGTAGTGATTCTTATAACGCTCCTTTGGCCCTGTTAGCTGTGGTGGATCAAAATAATGAAGGGAGGAATCCTGTTCCCACCATACTCGCAGAATCTTTCTCCGGACTGGATCTTATTGCTCGTCAGGAGGTTCATGACAATTTTTTTGGGTGTGTCAAACTCTTGTACGTATGGCTTTGTGAAAAACTCACTATCCTCCAGAGGATAAGCCACAACAAGTACACCTTGACAGATTTCTCATCTTGGCAACCAATGGCCAACCGACCACAATCCATTGATGAGTGGCGTAATTGGTTGCAGCATGTGGAGGAAACCCAATTTTGTTGTGTGAGTCATTCTTGCTTGCGAGTTATCACTAGCACTTACCCATATCCCTTTGTATATCTTATGGGGTTAGAAAAGTCAAGCTTTTATGCACCAATCCGTCTTCTTCATCAGATCACAGGGCGCCCTTGTCCCCCTGGAGCTGTAACACCTCCTTTGTGTGAAAAATTGTCTCCTGATCTCATTCAGTCCATCATAGCTGCTTGGAGAAATAAGGTCATGAAAGAGAGGTTTGCTTTAACATCTAAGGTCCGACGTGGAGAGTTACCCGGAAAGCTTGAGGCCAAGAGAGCTCGGATTACAGAATCTTGAGGATCTTCGACTTGGAATTATCATTTCTTTATCATCTTCATTTGTTTTACTTGAATATAATCGGAGTCAAAAATTGTAAATCTGATTTCATTATAGATGAAAATTTAAAGAAAGAAATTTTACTTGATACATGTTATAGACAGCTGGCAATTCAGGGTTTCATCATTTTTTTCATGTAACCAATCGCTGGTGTTGTAACCTGTCAATATAATCAATACAAAGGATGTTTGTTTTTCTTTTCTCTCTATTGGTGCAAACTATCTTATTTCATTTGTCAATCATTTAATCTAGTTTGTTAACTTCCAATCAGGATTCTGAAAGATAGCAACCATCGCTCCCAAAAAGGACTCCCAAGCTAAACCTGCCTGGTCTAGACCTACTTCAGTGTCTAGACTTGTTCGTCACTTTGAT
This sequence comes from Tasmannia lanceolata, assembly GCF_043159265.1. Classification (NCBI taxonomy): domain Eukaryota; kingdom Viridiplantae; phylum Streptophyta; class Magnoliopsida; order Canellales; family Winteraceae; genus Tasmannia; species Tasmannia lanceolata. The sequence continues at coordinate 60,695,990 of NW_027518692.1, read as the reverse complement.
TCTCCTGTGTCATCCGCAGTACATTTACCTCCTTCACCAGAGTCTTCCGGTTCCTTTGAAGTGAACCAGATGACTGACTCGACTGACCTTCTGCTCAGTATGCAAGAGATGATGAAGAATCTCACCCGAGACATGGCGGGGATGAAAGAGGAGATGGCATGTATGAAGACCCAGATAAGTGATAAGACTTCCACCTCTAGACCGGTACTTCAGCATACTCGTGTTGCATCTCCGGAAGCGCGTAGACCTGATATCTCGCCCTTTGAGGCTGATATAGATGATGCCCAATACGCCGCAGAGTATTGCGCTCCGGGGGTTGATAGAGAAAAAGAAAAATTTGAAAAATTTGAAAAAGAGATGTCTGAGAAATTCAGTAAGATGGCTCATGACATGGAGCAAATGAAGGTGCAGGGGCCAAAGAAATTTGATGTCTCCGAATTAATACTGTCTTCAACAGTATCTCTGCCGCCCAACTTCAAAGCTCCTGATTATGATAAATATGACGGAACCGGGTGCCCGCGTAACCACATGAGGTGGTTTATCATTTTATCCCAGCAGTACGGTTTGAGCCGTGAGCAAATGGGCCAGTTGTTCCCGATTTCTCTGACAGGAATCGCAAAGAAGTGGTTCTTAAGGTTGAAACCTGAAGAAGTGAGAACCCTAGAGGACATTTCTGAGAAATTGATAGAGCAGTTCTCGATGGAAGAAGGTATTGAGGTCACAAAGAGGGACCTAAAGCAGTTGAAGCAAGGTCCTCAAGAGACCTTTACTTTCTTTATCAGGCGTTGGAGACGCAAATCTGCTCAGCTGAGCCAGAGAATGTCTGAAACAGAACAGATAAAGCTGGTTCTGAAAAGTTTGTCTCCTCAGTACTTTCATTTTCTTGCTCCTCAGCATTATCCGAGTTTTGATCATCTGATCAAGACTGGTACTCAGACGGAAGATGCCATAGCAAAGGGTCTGAGAGCAAAAGTTTCTACAGAGATTCGAGAAGGGAAAAGACCTATGGTCCAGCCCAAGGAAGTTCATGCTGTCAGTTATACCAGGCCTGTGGCCAAGGTTGTTACAGAAGCTGCCAGAGCACCCAGGAGAGGTACATTTGACAGGAAATTTGATCCTCTTCCATATCCTATAATAATGATATTCAAAAGGCTTATGAAAGACAGGAAGATCCGGCTCCCAGATATCAAACCTCCACCCAATCCTTTGCCCGCATTCTGGAAGATGGACCAATATTGTGAATATCATAGAGGTCCAGGGCATTTGACTGAAAATTGTTTGGCCTTGAAGCACGCCATTCAAAATCTGATTGACAAAAATGAATTGGCAGTGGAGAGACCAAACGTCACTCAAAACCCACTTCCCAACCATCATGCCATGCCTCCTCCTACTATCAATGCAATTTTTGCTAGTGAGCCTTTGCTTGATCCATCAACCCTTATTTGTGCCATTACCACAGAAAAAACCTATGTCGTGAAGTTTGATGATAGGGAGCTGGAAGGGGCAGAAAGGAGAGAGCGTTACGTGATTTCCTTCGATGATGACGAAGTTGCTGAGTCATCATCATCTCAGTCTTGTGTATTTCAGACTGACAATGTCAGAAATATGAGAAGAGCTCCATATGTCCTACGGGCTGAGGACTTTGAAGAAGATGAGCTGTTGTTGCTAGATGACTTTTGTGACGAAATGCGTCATATGACCCGAGGCGGGCGTGTATTCAAACCTCCAGAGCTGAGTGTAGAAAATCCTGCAGAGGTTGCGCGAAATGCTGAAAACCAGAGACAGAATAAAGTCAGTAAGGCCAGCGCCGATGAAAAAGAAGAGAGCTTGTTGAAACAGCTGAAAAAGACTCAAGCTAATATCTCAGTATGGGGTTTACTCATGGCCTCATCTAAGCACAGAAAGTTAGTCCTTCAAGAGCTTAACTCGGCACAAGTCTCTGTAGACACTACTCCTGATGATTTGGTAAGCTTGGTTGCAATGACCAGAGCGTCTAAGACTTTGTCTTTCACTGATGATGATTTGCCTTCTGAGGGCCGAGACCACACCAAATCTTTGAAAATCACAGTAGTTTGCAACAAGAAGAGAGTACCAGAGGTGTTGGTTGACAACGGCTCTGCTTTGAATGTTTGCCCGTTGAGTACTGCAACGACTCTTGGATTTGGTCCCGCAGATTTCATCCCATCTGAACAGGGTATTCTGGCGTACGATGGTACTCGCCGAGATGTGATCGGAACTCTGGTCACTGAGATACAAATCGGAGGAGAAGACTTCGAAATAGAATTCCAGGTCCTGGACATCAAAGCCTCATTTTTGCTGTTACTTGGGCGCCCTTGGTTGCACAAGTTCGGGGTTGTTCCATCCTCTCTTCACCAAAAACTGAAATTTCTTCGTAAAAACGGAGTGGTGACTGTAAAGGGAGACCCGGACCTTGAAGTAGGACTGATTACTCAGGACCTGACAATGGAGAAGTCTGAGGATGTTAGTTTAACTGGATTTTCACTAGAGGTGGCTGTCATCACCTTCAAGGAGGCTATGAATGAGGAAATTTGTTTCCTAACCAGCACAAACTCGAATGTTGTTCGGATGGTTCGCCGACAGGGATACATGCCAGGTGCAGGACTGGGTAAATATCATCAGGGTTTGACTGAGTTCCCTGAGTTTGAATCATTCAACGGTCTATTTGGGCTAGGGTACAAGCCCTCAAAGAAAGAGGTTAAAGAGATGAAGCAGCTGATGCGGAAATGGGCTGAATGTCGCCGAAGAGGGTTAGAATTACCAATGGCGCCAATTAATTTGACAATGAATGGCCGGTTTAGACAAGAGGGTGCTGATGTCCCTTTCTGTGGTTTTGCTGAAACTTGGTTGGATGAGAATTCAGGACAGAGGTTGCCAGGTTTTGAAATTTTCTTCAATCTGGAGTTAGAGGACAAGCAGACTACTCTACAGATTTCAGAAGTTGAGTCAGAAGCTGATTGGGCAGAATATGTAGAGCCGAGCCTTCTGAGTTCACTGTTTCTCGAAGATTCACAAACTATTGCCGTAATTGATCGAAGAGCTGTAATTCTGAATCCTACTCATTTAATCACCCCGGCAGAGGAACCGTTGACTAACTGGACCTTTCAGGTCATACCTCAGGTTACTTACTTAAACAGTCGTGTCCCTTCAAAAAAGTCGGTTGTCCGTAAGTCCATGTCAGTCTTTAAGTCTGATTCAGAGTCTGTTTATTCTAACGATTCTTTTGATGCAGGTACTATAAAGGTCGAGTCTTCCGAGGTCGATGTTGATTCTCCTTCTTCTAATGAGGTTGAATCAGATGCTGAGTCAGATATTCTTTTAATGCATAGTTCAGAGTTAATTGACACAAATGTCAATCTATACGTTGAGTCTGTAAATTTGTTTCAAGAGTCCATTGTAAAGCCCGATGTGGATAATTCTTCATTCGATGTACTTGATTCAACATTTAATGAAATACAGCATTCTTCTTCTGTGTACATTCCTGCCTCTACTTTTACTTCTAATGTTTCTGCTTCAGAATCTGATAAACTTAATAATAACAATCAAGACTCCCCCTCTGATGAGGATGCCGACGACACTCCTCCTGAAATCAAATACATGATTCAACAGGATGAGAGTCGCCGAGCAAAACCACTCGAAGAGGAAATTGAAACTGTGAATATAGGTGATGAAACCTTGATTCGGGAGATTCGAATTGGCAAAATTTTATCTCCTGAAGAACGTGAAGAATTAATCACCTTGCTCAAAGAGTTCAAGGAGGTTTTTGCTTGGTCATATGATGACATGCCAGGATTAAGTGAAGAAATTGTTCAGCATCGCTTACCCTTAATCCCTGGTATTAAGCCAAAAAAGCAAAAACTCCGAAAACTCAAAACTGAATGGGAGTTAAAGGTTTATGAAGAAGTAAAGAAACTGTTAGAAGTAAAATTCATTCAAGTGGTTGAATACCCAGAATGGCTTGCGAACATCGTACCGGTGCCCAAAAAGGACGGGAAAGTTCGAATGTGTGTCGATTTTCGGGACTTGAACAAGGCAAGTCCTAAAGATGACTTCCCTCTTCCAAACATTGATCTCCTGGTTGATAATACAGCTGGTCATGCTCTTCTATCCTTTATGGATGGATTCTCAGGCTACAATCAGATTAAGATGGCACCAGAGGACATGATGAAGACAGCGTTCATTACTCAGTGGGGTACTTACTGCTACAGGGTGATGCCTTTTGGTCTGAAAAATGCTGGTGCTACATATCAGAGGGCTGCTACAACTCTTTTACATGATATGATCCATAAAGAGGTCGAGGTATATGTCGATGACATGATTGTAAAAGGCAAAACTCGACCTGAGCACACTGTTGCCCTGAGAAAGTTCTTTGAGCGAATCAGGAAGTATCAGCTTCGCCTAAATCCGAATAAGTGCGTCTTTGGTGTTACATCAGGAAAGCTCTTAGGGTTTATGGTCAGTGAAAGAGGGATCGAAGTAGACCCGCAAAAGATTAAGGCGATTCAAGAAATGCAGCCGCCAAAGACAGAGAGGCAGATCCGAGGTTTCCTTGGCAAAGTTCAATATCTGAGACGGTTCATATCACATCTGACGATGACATGTGAACCTATTTTCAAGCTTCTGAAGAAGAATTCCTCGAAGAAATGGAATGAAGAGTGTCAGGAGGCTTTTGAAAAGGTTAAGCAGTGTCTATCCTTGCCCCCTGTTCTATCACCTGTCATTCCGGGTCAGCCGTTATTGTTGTACTTGTCTATCACAGATACAGCCATGGGTTGCATGCTTGCTCAGCAAGATTCAGAGTCTAAAAGGGAGAAGCCCATTTACTATATCAGTAAGAAGATGCTGGAGTACGAGTTAAAGTACACGGTGTTGGAAAAGACATGTCTAGCATTAGTTTGGGCTACCCAGAGGCTTAGACATTATTTGCTTTCGAGCAAGATCTTTTTGCTTTCGCGGATGGATCCGTTAAAATATTTGTTTGAGAAGCCGGCCCTTACAGGAAGAACCGCTAGGTGGTTGTTATTACTGTCTGAGTATGACATCACCTATGTCACTCAGAAATCAATTAAAGGGCGTGTCGTTGCTGAACAGTTGGCCGATGCACCCGTTGAAGAGAATGCTTTTCTGAAGGCAGAATTTCCGGACGAAGAGATCATGGATATTGAAGAAGAGGCTTCGGGTACTAAGTGGCTTATGTACTTTGATGGAGCTGTAAACAGTCGAGGACAAGGAGTAGGAGCTGTGCTTATATCCCCTCGGAAAGAGTATATTCCTGTTTCTATCAAGCTACAGTTTGAATGTACGAACAATATGGCCGAGTATGAAGCTTGCATCGCCGGGTTAGAGGCAGCCTTAGCTTTGGAAATTCAAGATATTGATGTGTTTGGGGATTCTATCTTGATCATTTGCCAGATTAATGGGCAATGGAAAACTCGAGAAGATAAATTGATCCCTTATAACACTTATTTGGAATCTTTGGTCAGAAAGTTCAAGAACATTACGTTCACTCACTTGTCAAGGACCAGAAATCACTTTGCTGACGCTTTGGCTACTTTGGCCTCGATGTTAGACATTTCTATATCAATGAAGGTTCAGCCGCTAGTTGTCAGACTTCAGTGGGCCCCTTCGCATGTGAATGCAATAGAGATTTTAGCCAGGTGTCCAGATGGGAAGCCATGGTACACAGATATCAGGAACCTTATTGTAGGTAAAGGGCATCCTTCAGAAGCTTCAAGTAAAGAGAGGAAGACTCTTCAGAAGTTGGCTGCCAACTTCGTTATTTGTGGTGAAGAGCTGTACAGAAGGTCATTTGATGGCATACAGCTTCTCTGTGTTGATGAAGACAAAGCCGCGGAGCTTATTGAGCAGACCCATGAGGGAGTTTGTGGACCTCATATGAATGGCAAGATGTTGTCTAGAAAGATTTTGAGGCTTGGATTCTATTGGCCCACAATGGAAGCAGATTGCTTCGCATTTGTGAAGAAATGCCATAAATGTCAAGTCTATGCAAATCTTATTCATGTTCCTCCTTCGGAGTTGCACTCTATGACTTCTCCATGGCCGTTTTCAGTCTGGGGAATTGATATAATTGGGAAGGTTTATCCGAAATCTTCGAGCGGGCATGAGTATATTCTGGTCGCCATTGATTATTTTACGAAATGGATTGAAGCCGCTTCGTATGCTTCCATAACGTCGAATACAGTTGCGAAGTTCATCCGTGCCAACATTATTTGCAGATATGGAGTGCCTCACGAGCTGATTTCAGATAATGGGTCGCATTTCAAGAAAGAGGTGTTACACCTGTGTGAAGAATTTAAAATAAGACATCACAAGTCATCTCCGTACAGACCTCAAACAAACGGAGCTGTAGAGGCAGCAAATAAGAATGTTAAAGTCATTATTAGCAAGATGACTGAGACTTATAAGGACTGGTCGAATAAGCTTCCATATGCCTTATGGGCTTATCGGACATCGATCAGATCTTCAACAGGTGTAACTCCATATTCTTTGGTGTACGGAATGGAAGCAGTCCTCCCCGTTGAGGTAAGGATTCCCTCTTTGAGAGTGATGATGGAAGCTGACTTGCCAGAGTCTGATTGGGCTAGAGCCAGGCATGATGAGCTGCATATGATAGACGAGAAGAGGTTAAGAGCCTTGTACCATATTCAGGGATATCAGAGGCGAATCGAGAGAGCTTTTAATAAGAAAGTTCGTGTTCGAGATTTGAAGCCCGGAGATCTAGTTTTGAAGTCCTACAGGGCACCGGTATTTGATCCTCGAGGTAAATTCAGGCCAAACTGGTCTGGTCCTTACATCGTTGATGAAGTCTTGCCTGGAAAAGCCGTAAGACTCCTCAATGAAAATGGAGAAAAATTAAATGAACCTACAAACCTGGATCAGTTAAAAAAGTATTATGCTTAAGTACACCAGGAGGCCGTCTTTGATCGACCTGAGCTTTAAGTCAACAGCCTAAATGTTTTAAACCATTTTGCAAACCCTTTGGGCCTATAAAACAATTTGTTTCTTTGATGAACCCAAACTAGGGGCATTTTTTTTTTATATATAAAAAAAAAGAAAAGAAAATAAAGTGGTTTGAACTACGTTATGACCTGATCCCTTTTTAAGGGTACGTAGGTAGCCTGATTAATTCGGGTTCGGTCACGTTTTTTGCAAAGCCAAATGGGGCGAACTACGCGGATCTGATTCCCATTTCTTCAGGGATACGTAGGAAGTCTGGAGGGTCCAGATTCGGTCCAGTAGCATGCAAATACATTAGGGTTTAGCCTTTTCGAACCTAAGCCTACCTGAAAGTCCTTCTGGTGTATTTAGGCCCAGGTTTGTAGAGAAACAGAAAAAAATAAAAATAAAAAAATGATGGAGTCTTAAGACCCGCTAAGCTGAAAACCCAAAAGGGCAGTTTAGACAAAAATCAGGGCATTGGGCCTGCTGGATGGAAAATCTGCAAGGGCAGACAGTCCAGGCAAAAATTAAGGCACGCGGTCCGCTAAATCGAAAACCCAAAAGGGCGATTTGGTCATGGCAAGATTTCACGAAGGACAGAGCTTTCTGAAAGCCGGTTGAACTTCTATTTTTCTCTTTGACTCTTCTTTAATGTCTGAGTAAGTGCCATCAGAGCTTCTTTTGCTACTCTTTGAGTCAGGAAATTAAAACTAAACAATCTGAAGGGATAATAACCATGACGAAGATCTTGAAAAGAGGTTGAAACATCTTAAAACATGGTATTCAAAAGACTCTAATAGTGATGGACCTTTGACTCTTTTAAAAATGTTTATCAGTTTAAGAAGCAGATTCAGTCTCTTTTGGAGTCTTGTTTAAAACTCGTCAGAGTCTTTGGTCATTATCTGTCAAAGTTAGTCTGTTGTCAAGTCAAAGTCAATTTCCAGAGTCCTGTTTAGTCAGTATTCTTCCCAAAGCCGGGGTGATAAAGACTCAGAGGCTCAGAGAGGCAGAGAATTTGTGGTTCCTGTGGATAATGTAGAGTTGAGCAGTGTTCAGATGTCAACAAGCTTTCAGCTCAGTTTCGATATCAGCAGATGGCAGAGATGAGAAAATTTTGAGCGCAGCAAGTTTCTTGTACCTATGAAAAACCTTGTAAACCCAGGGGTTTATCAGAAAAATTTGTTGTAATCTCAAATTTTCAGTAATAAAAGCCTTTGGCCCATTCCCTTTTTGTTGCTCTCTAATGAATTTTGTCATGGAAGTAATCATACTAGGGGCATCTTTTATGACTTATGTCATAAAAGATATCGAGTAATCATTGATACTTGAGATAAATATCTTTATAAAATAGAGACTAGAGAAGTTCAAACACTCTTTGTATTGAGCTTTTTAGTCAGGTTATTCTCCTTTGGAGTTAAAATTCCTGGAAAAATCTTTGTCTCAGAGGAGTTTAGAATTTACTCCAGCGATTTTTAAACTTCAATAGAATGCTTTGCGTCTTTGAAAAAGGTTTGACCTTCAAAAATTGTTTCAAGTTACTTGAGTCCGGTCTTTGATAAAAATCATGCATCTTAGTTATTCTTTGCAAAGAGATTACTGGTTTATCAATGAAATCATTAAGAGTTGATCTTTTCTTTCAGTCATTGTGAGTTTCTCAACTTCCTGCTGTCTTGAAGTTTTTCTTAATAAAGATAGAAATTACCAGAATATGTGTTACACGATCTGGTCTTTTCTTCAAGTGTTTTGAAGAGTGTTTTAATAGAATAAGAAATTATCGGATTTAGTGTTGCACTATCTGATTGTTCCTTCAATCTGTTTTTGAAAAAAAAAAAAAAAAAAAAAAAAAAATTTTACAAAGAAAAAAAATTACCGAACTTGTGTTACACGGTTTGGTCATTTTTGAGAGGTTTTAGATAATGGAGGTTATTAAACCTGTGTTACACGGTTTGGTCTATTTGAAAGAGATTTTTAACAGAAATGGAAATTACCGAACTTGCGTTACGCGGTTTGGTCTTTTTGAAAGATTTTAACAGAGTTTGAAATCACTGAACCTGTGTTACACGGTTTGGTCGTTTTGAAAGAATTTAATAGAATTGGAGATTACCGAACCTGTGTTACACGATTTGGTCTTTTTAAAAAAAATTTAATAAGGAAATATTTCCGATCCTGTGTTGCACGGATTGGTCTTTTCTTCTTTCTCCCGGGTATTTAGTACCCCGATGATTAGTATTGCAATGTCACGTAGTGACTTGCATGATCATCGTTCCGCAATGTGCAGCTTCCTAACGTGTTAGGAGTCATGTGTATCTGCGAAGAGGTTTGTATGGGACTGTTTAGCAGGACATGCGAATTTGGATTTATGTGGAACTGTTTAACAGAACCGCGTGATCCGGAGTGATTCGCTACCTTGAAAGAAAGGAGTCAGAGTTACTCGGGTAGTTAAACAGATTTATTTTCAGCAATGATCTGTATATCTACCGCCGGGCTTGAGACTTAGTTTCGCCTCGGTATTAGATGTTTGAGTTTAGCTCAAATATTCGAATACCCTAATAATTGGTCAAGTCTTAGACTGATCCGCATGATAAAAAAAAAAAAAAACTCTTTGAGTGTTTAGTTTTGAATTTGTTTTGGACGAATTTCAATACAGTGGTTTTTAGCTTATTTTGCATGTTTCTAAAAAGAAAAAAAAAAAAAACTCTTTTAAGTGTTTGGAGTTATATTTGTCTTAGACAAATCGCAAAGTTGGTTTCTAAAAATTAAAAAATAAAAACTCTTTGAGTGTTTGAAGTGATTGGTTTGTTAGTTTGGATTGGTGCTCTTTGAGCAATTGTTATGTTTACTTTGGTTTCACCTGGTAAAAAAAAAAAAAGAGGAAAAAGAAAAATAGTGTGTTTGTATTTTACAATTGTTCGTTCATCTTTGCTAACTAGTTTAGATAGTTGAGTCGTGAGTATTAGGGAGAAGCTATATCTTTGAGATGTCATAGTCGCCGAGTTAAGAGTCAGTGAGAGGCTATCTCCCTATTGTTAGTTGAGTCTTACCTTTATGAGTATAGTTTTAAAATCTGAAAACCCAAAAAAAAAAAAAATTTGTTTTATTTTCGAACCGATCAAAATGTGTCGTCTGTTCAGCTTTGCCATTCGCGTGACAAGCACGATCTGCCAAAGAGGGGCATCTGTAGACACCCCATTTTGACCGGACCCGAGTTCATGTTGCTTGGGCGAAGCCTCGTCAAATAAGTGAGCTGGTGCCCCAAATTTAACCCCGGCATAGCTTAAGGTCCCCCGTAGACCCCCGTAAAATTTCGTTGAAATCCGAGCTTGTTTGCTTAGTAAACAGGTCAAGATAGTGGGTGCAATGCAGACTAAAAGGGGGATGAATCATCTGAAAAGGGGGGTTGTCCATGGGAGAAAAGGAGGCAAATATATCATTTATATATAAAGAGGGGTGAATCAGCTCGTCTGGGACGGAGCTGATTCGCGCGCTCATCAAAAATCTGTGCGCTTATCAATTGTGGGTGTGCCAATATACCAACCATTATATGGGTATATAAAAAAAAATATCATAAGGAAGAGGGGGGATTTTTCATTTTTCTTTCGTCTAAAGCATAAAAGCAGAGAGGAGTTTTCTCATTTTCGCAGGAAAATTTTCAGAGAAGAGAGATTAAGAGCGAGAAAGTAGATCTAAATCTAGAAAACCTTGTCTGGAACCCTTCTTTTCCGATCTATCTCCGGCTAACCCAAACCAAATCCGATCATCCTTACATCGCAGCCATCATCGGTACCTCTAATTCCTTTATCCTTTGCAACCATTTCCACTAGATCTGAGAAACTTCAGTAATTTCGTTGACTTCCAACGAAATCCGATCATTTCTTCATCTTTTCCTTTATTTTTTTCTACTGCCTCTCCTGTTTTCATCTTCTCCTCAAGCCATCCCTCATCTCTTTTGCTTTCAAAACCCTAACTGAGTCCCTTCATTCTCTCCGATCGATTCGTTTTCTCCGGTTGAAATCCGGTGAAATTTTGGTTAAATTGCTGCCATTTTGTCATCGATCTGAGAGTCCTTGACTTTGATTTGGCCGTTTTCAGCCGAGATCTGATAATTTCTCTTTCAGATCTGATGAGCCTTAAGGCATTTTTAATATCTTCCTGCAGATCTGAGCATATGCCTCAGATCCAAACGTGTAAGGTGAATCAAAGCCTGATCTGAAAGAAGGAGTGGATTTGATCCCTTGTAGCATTTTCATCTTCAATTAACAGGTTCATGTTGATCCTCGATAGTTGCTATGAGATTCATTTACAATTTTATTGGCAGATATGGATAAATATTTTCATTATTATTATCATTCTAACACCAGTTTAGTATATTTGTTCAGGTTTTAATCTTCTATAATTAAGGAATGATCTGTGTATGGTGGATGTTCAAGTAGATTTCAAAATTTAGTATAGTCCTAAAGCATTTTAGTGATAGCTGAGAAATTATTCATGATTTGTGCTTGGAATGATCTGAAATTTCAAAGGCTTTTATGATGCTCATGATATTTTAATTAGTTTCTTGAGCAATTTTCTAAATTGAAACTGGATTTTCCTATGTTTTGAAGTGTTCGTTATTTCTCTTAATTTAATCTGAATCAAAGGATATGTTGTTTCCAGAATTATTTTCTTATTGAATCTGATAAGATATTGATGGATAATCTTGTCGATCAATATTTCAGCTGTGATTTTGAAGAATTCTTTTGCTAAATTCATTTTTACATGAGATTTGATTATTGTTACCAGTGGTTTAAAGAATTTTAGACTAAGATTGTTTGGCTTTATTAACCACTTGAATTTTATTTTTATTTTTTTTCTGATGAAAATTGGTAGGAATCTGATTAATTCTTTGTGATTGTGTGACTATCATTAACTTAAAATTCAGCCCCTGTTTCATGCAATATTAACTTATAGTTCAGTCCCTGTTTTGTATAATACACAATCAGCTTATAGAGCGGCATAAATATATATGTCTATGTGAGTCTCTATATGTCTATATATACAGGGGTATGGCTGTAAGTGAGTATGAATGGCTGTCGGTATATGTGTGTGTATGTGTTTGTAAAGGCATGTGAATATATATGTGAGTGTCCATAAGGATCAGGTATTTGGTATCCTTGTGGGAGCAGGTTGATCATTTTTAGAAGAATACGACTGGATTCTGTCATTGGATGAGTTGTACATCTTATAGCATAGTTTGTAGCTTTCGTGAGAGCAAATTGATTTTAGGATGGATGTGTCAATGGATGGAAATATATAGTGACAATCTTACTTGTTCGTGTTACTAGATGGAAGGGTATAATGATAATCTCAATTAATTGTTTTAAATGGATAGATAGCATGATGTCATGTATATAGTTGTGCAGTTTTTTTTTTAGAACATCTATTTTGGGTTTTGAGAACTAAGAACTTTATTTTGATTCACCATTGGCTTTCATCCCCTTTTTTATTTTTATTTCTCTCATTCAATATCACCTTTTATCCCATCTCTTTTTTTTTAGCTCCTCAACTATGGTCATCTACCTTGAATATTACAGATTCCAAACTTCAATCTCCATAGCCCCCACACATATGGTGATGGCAAACCTCACCCTCTTGATAATGATAGTTCTCATTCTTTCATGATAATGACAACCCTCACCCTTCACCTTATTTTCATTATACAAAGCCATGTTACTACTTGGCTGTTCATATTTTTCACTTCACCGTGATATCATCAGCCCTCATTTTTGTTATATGGAGCAGGGTAGTGACCAGCAGCAGCTTTTGATCCCATTTATTCCATTTCCATCCCATTCTTTAAACTTTCTCCAAAAGAGCTTTGCTGGATTTGATTATGAGTTTCAGATTACCATTCAGTCCACGTTTTGGGCGCGGTTGGGTCAATTATTCAAACCAATGCTTTTGAGGTTCAGCTTTTATTTTGCACTGTTTTACACAAAATTTCAGTCCATGTTTCAACCTGTTTTAGCATTAGGTAGTCCATGATGTGGCCCGTAATTCGCGATATTTCAGTTCCAGAATTAGGCACCTGCTGTAGCACTATACAGTTCCTGATTGGACTCTTATTTTGGTAATAAATAGTCCATAGTTGTTGATGGTAGAGCCCAGTCCGAGGATCATATGTTAAAGTTAGAGATAGCTTATTACTCTCTTGCCCTTTATGATTCATCGCTTCCAACCGTTGAATTCAAGTACACAACCACCACTTTCGCATAACTTTGGAGTGAGTGCAAGAAGTTGTAAGGCATTGTGTGAATCAATATCATCCATAGCCATTGAAGGTCGGATTTTATTTTTATTTTTTTATTTTTTTTATTTTTTGTGGCTCCCTGATGCTGCTGGTGCAACCCTGTCATTGTATTCTGGTGTCGAATCTTGTGGGTTTGAAGTCTTGGGGACATCTGGAAAGGCTTTGAGCTAGAGGAGACCTAACAGCTCATCACATCTTACCTAAGAGGATTGTTTTCTTGAGTAGTATGGGCATGATGGAAGTAGTTTTCAGCGGGCCGGTGGGCATTCTGCCGAGTTTATTAGAGTCATTGTCAAGCACTAGAACTCTTCCTGGAGGCTTCTTCAGCATGAGGCAGGAGGCTGAGCTTGTATTTTCTGAACGAATTTGCTTGTGCTCATCTAGGTTGCTTCTCCCAATGTAGGAGCTTCCCGTGATGATTGTCAATAGCGATGCTGGGTTTGAATAAGAGCTGATTATTTGCAGACTCTCTGTGGTTGCATTGCTAGACTAGGAGATTTGACTGGTTCAGATTTAGGAGCTGATGCCAGAAACATGACAAGGAATTTGTTTTGTACTCATTCGCGGAACAATTGAATCAGTTACTAATAAGAGGCAACTTAGTCCTGCAGAAGAGCTGGCTGCCATGGAGATGATGGCAATGAAATGTATTAGGCAGCTGCTTTGAAAATCTGGTGAAACACTTCTTTTACTTCAACTTCTTTCGGAGCATCATATGGTTACTCGTTTGGTTCAAACATTTGATACAAGACTAGTTCAATACCCATTCCATCAACTGTTATGTTCTGAGGAGGAGGGTAACTATCTTGCTAAAAGGCTTCTAGATAGACTTATGGAGGGGGACAGTAGATAATATCAGTAGAAAACTATGGGAGGGCTGTCCAACCTATTACAGCAAGTCTTGTTGCAAATTTTTCCTAGCAGTGGATTGTCTTGAAAGCGTTGCTTTCATTTTCTTATGCAAAGTTCCAGAATCTTTTGATTTGAACACCGTATGCCAGCGATTTGAAAACTTAAGAGTGCTGACCGAGAGCCAATACAAGAGGTTAAGGCTTTTTCTATGGATACATCATTAGCGGGTTCTACGGTAGGTCGTTTGCAGGAATATACCGGAAATCATGTGAAGTATTTGATGCAATTAAATGTAGTGATTTGATGCCGGGCTATGTTGCCTTCCTTGCATTGCTCTATGCTTGCGGTCATTTGAAGCGTGGGCGATGAAGGCGATAACCCAAGCCCATCTTTAGGGGACTCGCTCAATCTAAGTAGCGCTCTCCTCTTTTGTTTAGTAGGCGTACTCAACCTTTCAGATATGCCCCCTGTTATGCATCAAAATTTATAAAAATCAGAAATATCATTGCATGCATTTGTATACTCTATTAAAATTTTTAATATTCTTCTCTTGTACTAAACTTTGAGTTAGGTTCTGAAGATGAATTGACTGTCCAGGTGAGACTATTTTGAAAGCTTATTTTACTTAGGCTACCCAGCGGCTGGTCTGGGCTAATTAATTTTATTTCAATAAATTGTTTAATTGAAGGAGGAAATCAGATGACTACTCTATTCGATATTATCGACATGAGTACTGTCTGATTTCAAGGCGGTTTGTAGGAATATTATCCTGTGTATTTGTGATATCAGATGATTACTTTAGCATCATCTGATTTCACCCCCATATTGGGGCAGTGGTACTTGTGGTTGGGCATAGAAGTGTTTAATGTTGTTTCTTGCTTTGTTAGGCTATCCAGCGGCTGGTCTGGACTAATTAATATTGTTTATCATTGTATGATTGCTATTATTACAGATTGTGCACTCTTTAGTTGTAGATCATATTTTGCTGATATTTGATTTGTTTTTATAATAATTGATTGAAATTTGCGATTATCTGGTAGCATTTTCCTCTCTCTTTGATTAGACTAGCACAGTCTTTTAGATTTCTGTTAGATTTCTTTAGATACTATAACCTGTACTAGGAGACATACTCTGTCTCGTTAGGCAATCCTCCTTTGGAGGCAAGCCTCATTTGTAGAATCCTCTCTGAGATTGCACCTCAGTTCGTTCTTTTGTTAATTAGAGACCAATTTGGTCAATTAGTTGTCTTAGCCTTGCTTCCCCCTTTGCAAGGGCAATGATAAGGTTGCTTAGAGCCCATCTTTGTTTGTTTGGGAGACCCGTCCGGTCTCATTCCCTCGTTAATCCTCTTTGTGTGTTTTTTGGTTTTGGAAGAACACCCTACTCGGCTTGGCTTCATACCCCTACCCTTATGGGTATTGGGTTGCACATTTGTTGCACCCTGAGGGCTAGGTAGCTGTCCGGCCCGGTTGGGTGTTTTACCTTTGCCAAATATGCACAAAGTCTCTTATTTCCTTTTAGACCCGCCCGGTCTCATTCCCTTGCTAAACCTCCTCTTTGTGCGCCGTTTGGCTTTGGGAGAACATCCTACTCGGCTTGGCTTCATACCCCTACCCTTATGGGTATTGGGTTGCACATTTGTTGCACCCTGAGGGCTAGGTAGCTGTCCGGCCCGGCTAGATGCTTTTACCTTTGCCAAATTTGCACAAGGTCTCTTATTCCTTTTGCTTGTAAGCTTCTCCTTAGTCGATAGTCCATTCGCATAGGAGTCAGCCTTGACTAGAGAGTCTTTGACTCATTCATCCTTTAGATAGTATTATTAGAGAGTCTTTGACTCATTCGCCTTTTAGGTGGCATTATTAGAGAGTCTTTGATTCATTTGTCTTTTCAGTAGTGTTGTAGGAGAGTCTTGGATTCATTTGTCTTTCAGGTGTTGTTATTAAAGAGTTCTGATTCAATCTTTCTCTTTTAGAGAGTCTTTGACTCATTTATCCTTTAGTCGGTGTTTCTGGAGTCTTTGGCTCGTGTTTCCATCTTTTAGAGAGTCTTTGACTCGCCTTTCCTTTTGCAGTATCATTAGAGAGTCTTTGACTCTTTTATCCTCTAGTTGCTTTTATTGGAGAGTCTTTGACTCGATTGCTTCCTTTGTGTTGTTATTAGTGGAGTCTTTGACTCGTGTTTCATTCTCTTTTGGTGAGTCTTTGACTCATTCGTCTTTGACGCTTTCATCTCTTAGTTGGTGTTATTAGGGAGTCTTTGACTCATTTGTTCTTGTTAGGGAGTCTTTAACTCATTTGTCTTCTTTGGGGAGCTGTGCTCGCTTGTGATCTTAGATCATTCCTTCGCCTTTGGCGTTAGTTTACTTGGTTTAGGGGTTTCCCCTGTTGGCTCTAGGGTTTGGCCCTAGGGTTTTGCTTTGTATATTCCCTTAGGTCTTTGACCAAAAGGGTAGAAAACTCTTTAAATTTCAAAAACATTGGAAAAAAGTTTTAAAATCCAAAAGCATTGAATATTTTAAAAATTCAAAAACATTAAAAATTTAAAACATCAAAAACATCTGAAAAAAACCTTAAAAAGCCTAAAGTGTTGAGTGTTTTAAAATTAGTAATTAGAGAGTTTGTTTCGAACTACGTTGGCTTGATCCTCTTCCGAGGTACGTAGTGCAGCTTGGGATTTATATCCCAAGTCCAGCCAAACTTTTGTAGATAGCATTTTAAATCTTTTCGAATAAGCAGCTTTTAAAACCTTCATTTTCAAAAGATCTTCCTCTAGAGTTAGGAGTTTCTCCTAGATAGAGAGTTTTAGAGTTAGGTTATGTCTTTTGATAGGTTGTTTGTTTGTTTGCTTGTTGTGTGATTGTTTTAGAGTTAGGGGTTTGTCCTAGAGTTATAGGAGCGCCTCCGTCCGGTCAGTTGGCGATTCACATCGCCGACTGATGACTAGAGTAGGATACGCTAGTCCACCCTTGGTTTTCCTTAGGAAATACAGCCTAGTTACATATAGGTTTGTATGAACCACCAGCATTAGCCTAGGGCTAATCTGCATTTAGTTAGGGCATATAGGGTGTCCTAAAAATCCACAATTCACTGGAATTTAAATAATCGTACAATAAACTTTAATAATTGGTCTGGTCTTTTAGATCGAGTTTAGGATAGAGGGCTAGGTGTCTTAGGCATCATAGCTTAGAATAGGCGCGAAGAACTACGTTGCCTTGATTCTCGTGGAGGCGGGGATACGTAGGCTTCTTTGGATGAATACCAGACCATCCGAGGACTCGGGCTAATAATTTAGAGTCTTAGGATTTATTATGTTGTTATTATATGTTTTGATGTGTTTTCTTACTTTCTCGTACTGATCCTATACCTTTTGCTGTGGCTTGCATGTGTTTGCACATCAGAACTTAGACACCCTTTAGGTTTGTCATTCATAACCTAGCTGTGCTTAGGTGGCACATTTTTCATTTTATTTTATGTGTTTATTATCTTTATCCTCAGGAAATGCATGCTTAGGTAGACGATTCTTGAGGATTGTTCCCATTTCAGATGATTTTTATCCAAACTTCATTGGAGTTAATAATAAATGGCATAAGAGACCAAGTGCTTGCACTCGGACGAATCGGGGGTGCTCTCAGACCTTCCCCATTCGTAACCAGGCACGAACCCATATATATTTCTGGTTATCCATTGCACAGAGGATTTGATTTTAGGGTTCCATGGCATATCCATGGATGGCGACTCTGAGTTTATTTTAGGTATGTCTCGGTTTCGAACCTCGGTTCCGGATCGAGACATATCTCTTTCTTTTTATATCGCCACTCGTGCTATGCTATGAGGGTGGCATCCGTTTCGAGAGTTCCTTGGTAGAGCTCTCCATTCACGTGGATGATCCAGAGGATGGTGTAGGGACTAGTTTCCCTCACCTCACTACCTCTTCGGATCGGGGTCCACAGGGAGTTATGTTGGGATTGAGTCGGTGCTACCGGGGTAATTGTTTTAATGTGGTTACGAAGTTCAATGTTTTCAGCGGCAAGAGCAGCAAGGCGTTGGTTTAATGTCGCGATGGCCTCTTCCAAGTTTTGTTCATGCGTGGGTGAAGGGGACTCATTGATGTTAACAAGCGAAGTGTTTGGTGCCAAGTTGTGGACGGTAGAAATATCAGCTGGGATGTCAGGCATAATGAATTGGTTAGACATAGTAATTTCGTTTATGCTTTTGTATTTGGGTTTACGTTTTATAAGGGTTGCTGTGGGCATACACGGAATGAAGGATCTTCGTGTAGTTGATTAAGTGTATGGGAATCGTAATGAATAGGCAAAGGGGGGAATTCGGGCGTGCCAAATGAAAACTACTATTTTACACCCTATAGGCATCTATTTTACACCCTATAGGCATCCATTTTAAACTCAAATATCTCAAACCAAGAACCCCATTTCGCAAACTTCACTTCTTTGTCACTTATTGCACACAACAAGTGACAAAGAGGGGCAAATGTAAGCACGTGATTTTCAACCACCTTTTGAAGACAACCAAAATGCCATTGTTTTGTTATTATTTACAACCCATGCCCCATTCTCTTTTAAGTATGTAAAAGTCCAAAAAAACCTTCGAATTTACGTTTCCATGCCATCGAGCACTTAAAAACGAGATTTCCATCTTCTCCTCCCCCAAAATGAAAAACCAGCCCTCAACTATCCCATTTCTCCACCCAAAGCTCCCATAAATGGCTGAATCCACTCGAGAATCCCAGAATTGCGCCCTAGACATCCTATTCCAACAAAGAAAGCCGATTTCCCTCTTTAAAAACTTTCCCTAAACACCCAAATCTCTTTCAAATCCCTAATTTATACCCAAATCTTCCAATCACCCTACCAAATGTCCTTTAAACAACCCATTTAACACTCATTTCGTTCAAAATTTAGCCCAAAATCCAATCAAATCAAATTTCGAAAGCCCTAATTGATACCCTAAAAATAGCATTTTTATCCCCTTTTTACCTATTAATACCGTACTCTACAGCCCTCAAAAAACACGAAAAAAACACAAGAGCAAAGCCTCACACTACAAGCTTCAAAATTCTCTTTCTCTCAAGCTCTCTCTTTCTATTTTATCTGCAATTTTCTTCTCTTAGCCTTTTACATTTTTTTCAATTTTTCTCTATATTTTCATTGTCCTTCCATCATTTATCACTGGGGCAGCAGCTTGACGCAGTCTAAAAGGCCTTCAAACATCCCCTTACGACCCTCCGCTCCAACCTCTCCTCCTCTACCCGGCTCGTGCATAGTTCGGCATCCATCTCTCAAACAGGGAAGGCCTGAACTCTTTATACTCTTATTCATAATCTGTTCATGCTAATTTGCTGTTCTGTTTATGTTTTTGCTTAATTTATTTATGATCATCTCCTAAACAATATCATTTGCATTTTCAACTGATTTACAACGGTAGACCTTTGCTTTGTCTGACTTTGTTTTAGAGCATTTCAGCATAGGACATTCACGTACTCTTGCTCGGTCTCCATTCGCGCACGCTAAAGCTCATCAAAACAGCCAACAGGTCCTTCCGTGCCGCATACGCTCCGGCGAACAGTTCTTAGACTTCAGTTTCGCCTCTAGTCACGAATTTTAAAGTGCAGTAAGACGACCCAAAAAGAAAAAGAAAAAGAATCAGTTCACTACTGTACATCATCAGCATTGTAATTAACTGATCAAGCAAAAACAGGTTAGTACTCCGAACCTTAAAACTCGCAGAAAGTAACTGAAGCCTCAAGCCTCAAAATTATCCCAAATTCCTAAGATAAGATTGAATTTAAATCAAATCTTAAAATTTCAAATTTAGTAGTTTTCAGTAAGAAACCACGTGCGATGCACAGGGTGATAAAGGGCAAGAAAGAGAAATGAAATGATAGGTTTCCTTAATTTAATCTGTCAAAAACTACATTGAGTACATCGCAGAGATAATGCAAGAAGAAACTATTAACAGGATAAATATCTTCTTCACTTTTCCATCTGAAACTATATGAAGTGCCTACTTGCTTCCAAGTGCTATCCTCTCTGTCTTGTACTGGATTGTGATCAAACTAATAGATGTTCATTTAATATAACAACTTTGGCAACATCTTCATTAGCGATTCCTCGGAAAACATCAACAGAGACCTGGTCATCAAATTAAAATGTTAAACAGTGTTCATAAAAGTATGGTAGAAACAGTAAAATATAAATAAGTTAAGTCCATGTCCTCACAATTATCTCGGTGAGAGGGAGAAGTGATGAGATTTTTTTTACAAAATTAAAATATTAGCGATAAGAGGTGACCTTAATTGTAATTATATTGAATGAGATATGTATATGATACAGGGCCACAGGTCCAACTGAAGCATAGATAACCACTTGTAAAATAGACCAGGGTAAGCACCAAACAAAGCCTTCACAAAGACATATCAATAACATTGATTGCCTGATCTGCAATGGTAGTTGTTTCCAAACCTCAGCCCCCCAGTCAAATAAGAAGAAAAAGAAACTTTGTAGCTTCATTTGAGGGAGAATTCTGTAGCAGCATGTCACATTTCTATGGCATAGATAACCACTTGATTAAAATTGATGTTGAACCCAATCATTAATGAGGAATAAAGGTCAAATTAAAAAATGGTAGCTATCTTTTAATCACAACAGAGCAACACTGTGCGAACACATCAATTAATTAAGAAAAGAATTTGGACATGCCAAAAGTATATGACCATCACCCACAATATTTCCATATCAAAATTGATCATTGATATTAAAAAAAATAAAATCAACATTGGTCATCGATGTGGACACATCAAGTAAATGGTACTGATCTCTTATTACAATAACAAAGTAGTAATCTTGTGGTAAGTTGATAGACACATTTACAATAATTTGAATTGATTAAATCAATTCATAATAGATATACATGGTCAACATTGTGTAGGGTAAGTACATAAGAAATGCATTGGAATTAGCAAAAGTAATAAATGAGTAAATCAGACTGTTAGATAACCCAAATGAAATTTCCACATGATGAAGCAGATGCGGATGCACAATGATTATGGCATATTTAGAGGGATATCATTATACATTGAAAGTCATGGTGCTATCTGTTTTCATGGACGAGGATTCATCGATTATGATTTCTATTAAAACAACATATTCCATCCCAGGAATGAAGAAAAGTAAAGTAGAAATGTGGTCTTATATTTTTTGATAGAATGGACACTTTTCTATGTTAATTGAGGTCAAACGCAGATAAACTTATTATTATTTTTAGTGCGATATTTGATAATGAGATTTCCCAAAAACTGAAAACCTCTCAAATCCTTTTATCCTATTCTTAGTTCCTAATATGAGCATAATTTTAAAGATAACCCATAAAGGTTTCTCACTTTCATGTTCTAGGTTCAAGTAGCCCTCAAGATGATCCCAGCGTATTAGCCTACTCCTAACCTCGAGGCCTGAGTATCCATCCTCTGGAAGCTCTCCGGTCCAGACCTCGTTTAGCTCAGGAAAGAAAAGTCCATCAATTACAAACCAAATGAGAAAATGAATAATTAGAAACTTAAATAAATAGAAACGGCATAAATTTATGAAAATCTAGCATCTGAATTGGATAACAGGAATGGAAAAAATTAGAAAAGAACAAAATCCAGCTTCCATTTTTTACTCATCTAATATATATCCTATGCTAAGAAATATCCAAATTTGCAAGTATAAAAGAATAAAATATCTATTTACCTCGAGATCTTGTAGAATGGGGATGGATGATGGAATATTGGAATTTGAATGGCCCCGCAATTCAAAGGGCAATATTTGCAACAAAAAAATAAAAGAAAAGTAGCCAATCTCAAATTGACCTGCAATTTAGAGGTTTATAGAAAACCTATTACAATCTCAGTAGAAGGGGAAACCCTAACAATAGAAAACTATTTTCGAAAGTAAATAGAATGATGTAACATGAAGGGTAAGGCCTATAAAAATCCATTCCAGAATAAAACCAAATCAAATGAAAATACCATTCCCAAAATAAGAGTAAGGGCAAGATGCATATGGGCCAAAGTGCAGAGGTTCTGGCCCACATATAGGCCCACAGGGAGCAGCAGATCTGTGCACATTATCAGGCCATTGATCCAACCAGCAGATGTCAGTGATAGTCATTACTGTTTGCCTAAGCCAAAGATGTGATTGATCCTATCCCATTGAAGTACATTAGCTTTTGCACAGAGGAACCTGTAAGAAACAGAAGATTACACTTCTTTTACAAATAAGCATAGAAGTACTGCATAGCCGAGGGAAAACCTTTATATGAAATGACAATTCAGGTTAGCCGCAATCGAGTCATACAAAGATCATAAAAGCATAAAACTGGGACATGAATTAACCAAATGCATACAATGGCCACTAAATTTGACGGACTTTAATATGGTTTAGGATGCTGATTTGTAATGAAAACCTAAATTTAGAAGCATGGTAATTAGCAGATTCAGATTAACTGATAAAGGTATAAATTTAAGCATGTAGAACACGTGAAATGTACACAATCAATTTAACTACTTACTAAAGAATTGCATTATTTAGGTAATTCAGAGGAAAATACATCAAAACAGAAAACTTTGAATCTATAGATGAAAAATGAGAAGAAGCATAAATGCAGACATCAGGATTCATGAAAGTAAGCTCTATTACTCATAGAACCACAGACATTAAGAATCTATAGATGAAAATGCAAAGTGTAAGAAATGTTTTTTGAAATCCGAGAATAACAAAATAAGACATGAATTTTTATTTATTTTTAAATACCAAGTTTTGTGGGCATTGGCTTGAGGCTATGTCCTTTGTTGATCTAGAATTTCTTAGCTGAACACTAAATAGGACTTGGTGAATCATGGAGCCAAGATCCAAGTTGAAGGCAATGAGCTAGACTTGTGCTCCTTGATAAGTTCAAGGGGCCCAATCACATACACATGGCACCTGCAGGACCCAAAAAAAAAGTGGCTATTTACCGCGAATTCTACATAAACACGAAAGGGTAAACGCAGAGTGAAGCAAAAACCTTGATTTTATGAGCACCGGATAAAACTTATCCCCAACAATCAGCATTACAGTTTACAGTGATCGGTTCAATCGAAGTAAAAGATAAAACCCTAATCATTGACTGATCAGAGGTATTCATCTGAAGCCAAAAAATAATAAGGTCCAACCAATTTATTTCCTATGTGAAAAGGAGATGATGAATTACCTTGTGAATTTGTTCCACAACTCTGGAATAACAGTGACTATTGGGCTGAAAGGATGAACCTGCTTATTTTGTCAACAACGAATAAAGCCAGAGTCATACCAATTGAATTAACAGATAAAACCCTAATAATACAAAAGTAAAGAAAAGAAAGTTTGCAGTGAAGAAAACATAACCAATAGAGAAGAAAACCTCAGGTTTGCTGCTGGTGGGCTTTCTTGGCTTCTCCTTCGTCTTCTCAAGAATTAGGGTTTTGCTTGGTTGTAGATAGAGAAGGTAGGTTCGACGATTGTCAACAGAAAGGGTTTTGAGGAGAGAGACGCGTGGAGTAAGATTTCTCGCTAAGAAAGACGTGATGAGAGAGACCCGGCAGATAAGGCAGATAAGGAAATTGAGAAGATGAAACGAAGGAGACGTAACAGGTACATTAAGTTTTGTTTTTTCTATAAAATATCTCTGATGATTGAGAGAGAGAGAGAGAGAGAGAGAGCCAATGAGCCATTAAATATCTCTGAGATTGAGAAAAAGAAAGCACGATTTTACATTTTTACCCTTTCATGAAGGCAAAGATGGCAACAGCAGGTAAGGGGTAAATGGTAGAAATAGAGGAAGAGAGAGACGTAGAGTTTCATTAAAAACCTTATGAAATCAAGCTAATGCAAAAATATCTCAGAAATCAAATAAATCATTCTTTTTCTCTCTGATGCAAGACAAATATCTCTCACAAATATTTTCCCCTTTGTCGTTTATCAGAGAGAGAGAGAGAGAGTGAGAAGGGGAGATGGGACATGTGGTAGAGGAATGATACACAGTCTAAGGTTATTAAAAACTATATAGAAATGAATGATATAGGGGTAAAATGGTAAAAGCATATGAGAGAGAGAGTGCAGGAGATAAATCGAGAGATTAAAAAAAAATTCCCTTTTCCCAGTTCCTATATTGTAGTAGATAAGACCTCTTATGAACTTATAATAAGACACCCAATAATAGCCTTACAAAGCAGACAAGCATTATTAATCAGCGCTTGGAAAAATCTACACTGCACCTTTGATCAATGCAAAAAATTGGTATAATCAATTAGCCCACCCCATCACCAAGCTCTGTCTTTCTGGGAGATGAAGTAGGTCATTCACGGCAAATAAAAAATTATCTAAGCATAGAAAAAAAATTGACTCAAAACTGTTTCCCATAGTCAATATGGCAAGACCAATCTGGGATTTATCAGACTCTGTATCTGACGAGAAGGATCCTCACCTCCATTGGGATTAGTCCTGCTCCAATGTTCTGTTTACAATCCCAACAGCCACAGTTCTTCCCGACGATCGTAGGAACACCCTTCCAAGAGCCCTATAATTAGAGAATTCCTCCACACAAACTGCGCTGTCTAGAACCACCTGCAATTGAAGAACTCAATGAATGTTGATGCTGCTACTACTTATAACACAAGTTGGAACATATAGTACAGTAAAAAGAACAACTAAGGCAGTGCTAAAATGATGGTTAGAAAGACAGCCGTGGACACTAAAACCAACAGGTCCAAGATTACTTGGGCCATTACACTATTTCAGTAATAATGTAATCTTACCTCTATCACTGCACTTTGCTTGGATGTAAGACATCACGGTGCCTTTTTAGAGGCCTTGCCAGTTTTGGGATCCAGAACTGATAATATCTTAATGACTCTCGCAACCTCCTTTGCATGGTGTATATGAAACTCCACCTGAAATTTTCTTTTTCCATTATATGAAGTGCAAGAATAATATAGAGAATACAGAATACTAACAGTTTGAGCCACTGACCTGAGACCCAACTAGGATGGGTATTGCAATGCCCAAGATTAAGACCTTAAGCTCTAAACTTGTCGCAATAGCCACAGGGAAATCTGGGTGACACAGAACTCCACCTTTCATCAGCCCACTTCCATCAATACTGTGCAAAGTGACAGACACATTGTCACCAGATCTTGCTATGCTACATGGATGAGAATCCCGTTCAATGGACCGCACTGTCGCCAATTCTCCAGAAGGCATCACTAAAACCTGCAACCAAAGTGATTCGATGATGAGTAAGTTGCGGTAGTACTACATATGATGTTTACTAATCAACAAAATCATCTTTTAGAATTGATAAATGAAATTGTTAAGAATTGAACAGATTGCATCGATCTAATAAGTTTGCAAGTGCCCACATCCTTGTTTTATTCAATTACAACAGAAGTTAAACATGAGAGTTGTACCTTTGAACCACTTTTGATAGCTCCGGTCTCCAATTTACCACTGGCTGCTACCTGCCCTAATGAATGTGACTTAATAATATCACATATGGGCATCCGTAGTGGCTTCGACATATCCCTTACAGGTGGGTGTAAAGAATCTATGGCTTCCAACAGATAGGGTCCGCGATACCTGCAATGCACCATTCCTGGTTTAGCATGGAATATACCATTGGAGATTATTTAGGTTGCGTTCGGCAGCCCTTCACAAAAGGGATTCTGCAGATTTTCCAGTGTGGAGAATGAAAGAAACTGGAGGAATCACATTCGGCAAATGCGACCCGTGACACCTGTTTCTCAAAATCCAGTGTAAATGTCTTTCCTACTCAGTTGACGCAGCTGAGTACTCGGTTGACGCGGTCATAACTCGGGAGAGTCAAAGGAGTTTTTATTGACTGTGCGGCAAAACGTGGAACGTGGCAAAGGGAAAAGCGAGTCGACTAGGGGGAGTCCACGATGACACGGGGGAGTTTTAAAACTACGATTATTACAGCTAGCACATTTTCAAAAGATAACATCATTAACAAATACAAGAAAAATAAAAATAACTCACCAAGACAATAAACGAGCATCAGATGCAACTTCCACCAAATTCTGATTTTCCATGGAACTCAAAGGGAGCCACGCCACCAATGATTCCTTGAAGCCACCAAAACGGAGAAATGTGCCAAGTTGCAATTTTATGTCATCAAACCGTTCCTTGGAGTACTCCACAACATCCATTTGTTAATAACAACAATAATCTGTTCAGCACCAAAACTTCTAATAAGTTGAGTATGCCCCTTTGTCTATCCTCCTCCATTTCCTCCCCCCATACCTGCTTCAAATGAACCAAACGAGGCATCTATAAGAAAGTAGAGCAGCATCTGCTTGTGTAGCACCAGATATCATATTCGGAACAAAATCTTTATGTCCCGGTGAGTCGAGCACAACAACACGATATTTCTTCGACTCAAAATAAGCAACACCCACTGTCATGGTTACACCCCTTTCCCTTTCTTCAGCACTCTCATCCAATGCCCATGCGTATGCAAATGACCCTTTCCCCTACATTGATGACAGAGAGAGTGTTACATCCACCATAGGTAAATTGCACTAATTAGAGGTAGCTTGCATCAATGTCGAGAAAGACATAAATATTAAAGTAATTATACCTTTTGTTTAGCCTCTTTCTCATTCTTGTGCAATTCCTTCTGAGAAACCCGTCCCAAAAGGTGTAGTAATCTCCCTGATAGTGTTGATTTTCCAGAGTCAACATGGCCAACCTGTTATAAGATTGTAAAACAACAAATGTTAGCACTGCGCTTAAAAAGTTCGAAGTGACAACGTGAAACAAAAAAGCAAAGCAAGATTAAAAAGTTGAGTTTTTCAGGCTCAACCAAATGAATGCCTTACGATTGCAAGATTTAGTTGACTCAAGCTCTTTTTTTCTTGAGAAGGAAGCATCCATGTTTCTGACTTGTACTGGGCATGTGTGGGATCTTTTCTATTATTTCTATAACCCTTTGAAGCTCCTACTTTTGTGTCCAATTTCAAACTGTGTAAACTACTTATTAAGGGTTGTGGCTGGTCCTCATTGACAGCAGAACAATGGTTCGCATCCTTATTAGGTCGGTCAGCTTTCGGAAGCAAGGCGGAGGAACTTTCTAATCTTCTAGCATTTGTTACAGCTGCAACTGCTCCCTCCTCACTGATGGTCAAGGAAATTCCTGAAGGTGAAAAATGCAAAGAGTTGACTAAATGATAAAAAATAGCACGGAGATAAAACAAAGTTAAAAGTGAACTTGGAAAAGATCCTGTCTATATGCATGAAAAGAATTATAAAACAAATATCAACAAAAAATAAAAAAGAAGAAATGCAAAAATATGTGATTTTCTGGAAAACAACATGGTAACGGGGATCGTAAAAAATTTTGGTCTAATCAAAGCTATTGCAAGGAACTAGCATGTGGTTTTTGTGTTTAAAAACTCGTACTCAAACAAGAACTACTGAGTCAATTCGGTTGATTCAATGATTGACTATAGGGTTTTTAATAGCAATTTTAATATTCTTACATGACAAGATTTGAATCAAAAGGTAACTCATGGATAGCTGTATTCATAATGCCAAATACAAAAAAACAGAATCTTTTCATTATCTTAATTTAAAAAATTCAGTTAAAACTACTCGCGCATATTTTGTGAAAGCAGTGTGAGAATATTATCAAATAGGAACTAGTACACACAAGAATAGAACTAGTTTAGATAGAAATGGTCTCATTGACTGTAAATAGAAAAGTCAAAAGTTGATAATGCTACCAGAAACAGCTACCTTTTGAAATTGGTTCTGAAGAATGCTTTCCAGAAGAAACCAAATCATCTGGAGAGAGGCCATCAACCTTGAAAGGGGCTGTTACCATTAACATATATGGTTAGAATCCATATGTTACATACATGAAGCTCAAACTGGCAAACTAAAATAGAAAAACGAATCCAAAATGCGAGTTTAGAGAAGTAAGCAAGTTTGATTTTGAAAGATTATAGATATTTATTGACTGGTGGCTTGTAAATATTTTTCAGAAATTATAAAACATATGATTTATGTTTTCAGATTTGTATTATTCCTTGAATCATATGCAGACCTATAGCGATACAGTGACTGCAACTAAGATCCAAAAAAACATTCTGGAAATCATTAAAATGTCCATGAATATTTCCAGTCCTGTGGGAGTTATCAGCCTCTCTTTGCTCAGAAAATCATCACTTAGCTGCTGGAAGATTATAGAAATAACGGCCCTCTCTTTCACCATTGAAAAAAAAAGATCATAGAAATAACACTGGGTAGATCATAGAGATCCGCTTACAGCAGTTGTTTAATTAATGCAGAAGATGGTACATTACTAGAATTTCACCAATCAAAGAAAAAAAAGTTACACAACAACTGTGCTCACCTGCTTTCTCATTGCCATTATTGAAAAAATTGACGGAAGAATCCCGAACAACTCCGCATATATCACAAGAAGATGAGCTCTCATCATTAGCATAGGTGCAAATAGAGCAGTGCCAGAGACCAAGCTTTGGAACTCCGCGGTCTACTTGAGATGTTTTCCCTGTTGTAGCAAAAAGAAATGGATGAAATCACATTAATATGGAAACGAGAAACTCATTTGTATAGAATTAGTGTCATATGAATAGTTGTAGTTTCATCCAAGTTTGATAGTTGACAAAATTAATGAAGCAGAAGAGAAATATGGCCAGAGAAAAAGTGCTTTCTTAACTTAAGCATGAATGATGTTTTTAATATAAATATGTAAAATAGGACAGTTAATGGCTTAATGCATTTTAGAACTATGCAGAAGAAACTAGTAAGTGCACTGAAAAATTATTCTACTAGGTAGAGATTTTGAAGGGAAAACTAATCCATGAAAAGAGGAAAAAACACTGAAGGAATAAAATAACGGAAATAGTAACTGACCATATGCTTCTACATCGGAGTCATAGTCATAATCGTCGTAGTTCCCATAGTCATCATAATCGTCATAATCTCCATAGTCTTCATCATAATCAATTTGCTGTTTAACTTTCAGAGCCATGCTGCTAAATAAACAAAATTAGAAAAAATTAAAAATTAAAAATCTAAATTAGCTATCAGCACATGAAGCACACGGTAGGCAAAATAACATAGGAATTGATACTCAGTAATCAATCTGACTATATTATATACACAAGCATAAAAAGTTACCAACACCAACATATCGTTTAAACTCATAAATGATAATTTAATGTTGAGTTGATGATGAAGATTGTTGAGAGTAACATGAGATGATGGGGCCATATGGCCCACATATTTGTAAATAAAAGCTTATTGTCATTTCTATCGCTTATAAAGAAATTGGGGAGCATTTCTGTTAAGTTAGCCGTGGGCCGCAATTTCGTGGGAATGACCCAGCCCCCGCCCCCGGCACAAACATGTGCGTCTATAATAAAGAACCTTCGTAACGTCGGTTCGCCTTTATACAAAAATTTCCACTCTTTATCTTCTCTCTTTCTCCCTTCTTATTTTCCTTCTACTTCTTCCGGATCCTGTTCTTCTCCATTGTTGTGAACAACATTTAACGTCAAAGATGTTATTGAATAATATGTGAATGTTTTCGGCTTCACTTATCTTTAGATGGTCTCACATAGTTTTGGCGAGTATTAATGATAGAATACATCACCCTTGCCACCAACAAAAAATGTGTGGAGAGAAAAGCTCATTGTATCTCTAATAAGTAAAATTTCAAGCAATACAACCTTCAGATACAATAGTGTCCACTGTCCACCCATGCTACTTGGGTCTGCATTGGCAATTATATTGTGTCAAAATAGTTAAGGACAAAATTTGCATTACTTATAATTCCTTCCCATATTATCAGTGAGTACTGAATTCCTGGAAATGAGAGAAATATTGAACAACAAAAAAAAAAAAGGAACGAATTATCAGATGACAAGTATCATTACTAGATACATATCGGATGATCGGATGACACGATGTCAACATTAAAAAATAAACACAAAACAAGGTTAGGAAACAAAAAAGATGAATAATAAACAAGAAACAAGGTGGGAAAGCAAAAATTGAATAATAATTACACATGCTACATACTAATACAGGTTGGGAACATAAAAAATGACTAAAATCGATCAGGTGCTGAAAATAAGAAAGACGATATTTTTAAATATGCTTAAGAAAACTTAAAAAGTGTTGGGAAAGTTGCCTTGTTTCCCACGGTTTTGTGGGGTTTGGTGGAAGCTAAATTATAAAGTTTTTTAGGTTATATAAAGCTCTTTAGCACACATTTTTCTCTTGGCGGGGGAGGCTCTTTGTGTGGCGGCTACAAAGAGGAGGCATGGAGAGAGAGAGAGAGAGAGAGAGAGAGAGAGAGAGAGAGAGAGTTTCTTCTCGGGTTTCTCATGGAGTTTTTCTCTTGGGTGACTCTTGTGTACGGTCTTGGTTGAGAAGAAGGGGAAAGGATTACGTGTTAATGGCAGATCAATCCATTGTAATCCTTGTAATTTTGCTTTCCCATAGTCAAAGATCGTGTTCTCATCCGTGGATATTGGCATATTGTCCAAACCACATAAAATCGGATTTGCCCGGTGGATTTTCTAAACAAGTGATATCAGAGCTGTGATTGGCGCGATCATGGGTGTTGTGATCAGATCGCAATTACAGTAATTGCTGGAGGGTAGAAAGATTATCCGAGAGATTCTCATTCGAGGTGGAGCTTTACATTGAGGGCGATCTGAGATTACGGTAAAATCATGTTCTACCCAGATCAACATCGACAGGTTTAACGGAAAGGTTAGCTTCACCCTATGGCAGATGGGGGTGAAGTATATCCTTGTTGAAAGGGGCCTAGCTAATGCGTTAAAGGAAAAGGATGGAAAGCCGAAGAAGATGACGGATACCGAGTGTATCGGATGCCATTGTCTAGCCAAGGACATGGTGACTACTTTTCATAAGATCTCGATGGCTAATTGGAAACCTACTGCTCATTCCAGCGGACGGACCACTACCCCTTTCGCGTACTATCTGCAACTCCTAGATATAAGGGAAAGTTCAGGTACGCAAGAGGGGGTGCATGTCTTCTTTTCTCTGCCAGGGATGGCACGCCCTCAAGGGGCAAGGGAGTGGCGTGCTCACACATAAGGTCTCTTTCGTAATTGGTGCAGAGACAAATTTCTAGGTTGCATACGATTGCAAGGATAAGACAGTTCCTTTATTGGGAAGGATGGATCAAGATCTCTATCCAGGGTTGACCGGGTGAGTCAACGGGTTGGCCGCTACACGTGTCCATTGACCGTGTTGATCAAGTCGGGTAGAGTCAGAACCAGAATGATTCGATGGTGTGTAGCTGGTACTTTGAAATGCCAATGTGGTTTGTGGCAAAAACAGACCGGTAGTGACATCAACGGAAAATCTTCCGGTGGTTGAGAAATAAGCCAAGGTGGAGATTGTTGGAAAAGCTACCTTGTTTTTCACGATTTTGTGGGATTCGGTGTAAGCTAAATTAGAATTTTTTTTTTATAAAGCTCTTTAGCACACGTAAAACTCTTGGCAGGGGAGGCTCTTTGTGTGGCAGCTGCTAAGAGGAGAGAGAGAGAGAGAGAGAGAGAGAGAGAGAGAGAGTTTTCTCTCGGGTTTCGCTTGGGGTTTTTTCTCTCGAGGTTCTCTCATGTACAGTCTCGGTTGAGGAGGAGAAAGGGTTGCAGGTCTATGGGTTTCGGATCAATCCATTGTAATCCTTATAATTTTGCTTTCTTAAAGGGAAAGACCGCGTTCTCACCTGTGGATGTAGACATCTAAGCCCAACCACGTAAAAATATCAGTGTTCATCTTGTGCTTGTGTTTATTTTTACTTTTCCGTTTATTTGTGCACGATCATATCAGATTTGTCAGCGGATTTTCTCAGCAAAAAGATTTAATCACTAAATTAATGATTTTTTTTTTAAAAAAAAAAAAAAAACAGATTGCAATTTACATACAAATCACACTCAAAATCCAATCAGATTGCATGACAAAAATAGCCCCAGATAACCGAACTTAAATTTAGAAAGAGCTATGGAAATCAGGTTTTCTGCTTCATAAATTATTTAAATCGATAATTTCCTTAGTTCAATGTAGGAAAAAAAAAAACAAAAAAAAACTTAAGTGGATCAAACGAAAGTGAATTCGCAAGGATATGATTTCTTCGAACTTCTTCAAGGTTTGACGTCAATTCGCTGTTTAACTTTCGGCAAATAGGATTTTGGTAGGGTTTAATTTCTTTGGTTTCTTCAAATATTTGCATATTACTGCTAGGGTTTTCGAGAGGTTGTTACTAGATCTGGTTGAAACCAATTTGGACACAAAGAGGAGAGGGATTAAGTGGGCCCCGCCTAAAATTGATGATCCAAACCGTTCAATTTATTTGGTCCCAGCTGTTGATAGGCCATCTCCTAAAAAAATTCTCCGGGACGATCCTAACCCTCCAATATATTTGGCCTAAAATGGATGGTTTAGAAAGCTCAAAACGCTAAGGTATAGAAACCTTGACAAATCGAATGGCTAGGATCATTCCATGGAGAAGATTATTGGAGCACAGACTATCGATGGTGGTGACCAACAAATGAATGGTTGAGATCATCTAATTAGATGGGTCCAAATGTCCATTTTTCTGCATAGATGTGCAATTAATATCGACTGTTGCTAATTGCTATATAGATTACGTTGGTCATGCGTTCCAGTCCGATTGGTTAGGGTATAATATAAAAGAAGGGTAATCAATTTCACAAATAGCTAGGGTGCCAATTGACCTTGACGGTCCAATCCTAACTCTAGTTTCAAATATTAGTTTCCCATTTTTTAACTATTGTGATCCCCAACAAATAGTGTTCTTATATCAGTTTCTTCTTCAAACTACTACTATCCTTGAATTGAATAAAACTTTAGCATCAACACAGGTCTTCACCACTGTTCACATACAAAGACTACTACATCAACTTCATCTCCCACCTCTAAAGGAAACAAAAATAAGTCTCCCATCAAATTTAGTCGGCTATCCATTTTCAAGGGTAGCCAGGGATTTCACCCGGCATTGGAGCCAGTTCATTCCTTGCAAACCTTTCAACATCGTAGAACGAGGCGTGCACCACCCTCCCACCGAAGAACCGCCCATCAAGATCGATCAATGCTTTTGTTGTTTCCTCGGATCTCTCAAACTGCACAAAGATCCTAACAGCCTCATCTGAAGGGAAATCGGGCTCTGTGATCTCAAATATCAGGACCCGCGTCACTGTACCATACTTTGCGCACTCTGATGCTACCTCGTCTTCTAGCTCATCGTCCACCTCTCCCGGGCCCACCTGCAAATGCCAAAAAAATCCATCATTGTCTCCATAACAATGTATGACTGGGTTTTCCAGTTTAAGTGCATTCCTATCTTCTTCACAACAATATTCATAGTATCCATCAAACTGATGGAATGATTTCAACAATATTTATAGTATCCATCTAACTGATGGAATGATTTCAAAAGAAAACAACTTTGGAAGAAAAGGAAAAAAAAAGATAAAAAAAATGTGCTAGAAAATGTAAAATGATGATTAAAACCTCTACTGCAAGCTATCAAAGGTATAAAGAATCAGACATGAATTCCTTCTAGATGTTTCATGGATAAAAAGTTTTTTATTTTTGAAGCAGCAAATGGATAAAAAGTACAGGGTTTAAATGTGTTTCCTTTCTCTTGCCTCTCATTATGAGAGAGAGAGAGAGAGAGAGAGAGAGAGAGAGAGAGAGAGAGAGAGAGAGGGAGAGGTAAGGCTCAATATTACAAGAGTAAAGGATGTGGAAAAACCATTGCTGCAAATCATCCACTAAGCAATCAAGTGTAATAAAATTTTGCATGACAATTGCTATAAGCCACACAAAGATTACATTTTAGTTTACCAACAAGAATTCTTACCAACTACCCCAGAGCATTCATCTCATAGAATTTGGCACAGATTTTCTACAGTTATGCTAATTATGTGAATTGAATGAAAAATTCATAAAAAAATGATCTTTTTCTAATTTTCCCTTCAAGTTCGCAATAAACATAGTACGAGTAGATCCATTTTCTATAGAAATCAATAAATACATAGCTCTTGCAGCCATTGTGAATGAATAATGTGTACTAATCAATAAAAAAAAGTGTATTAATCAATCAGTTCTGATGGTTCTCAATGGTTAACCTCTACAAAGAATGTAAACCAAAACAGATTCTAGACAAATTGTAATATGATCTAAATGCAGATGGAATGACTTTCAACATGCAAGCTACAGAATACACATTGCCAAGTCAAAAGAAAAATGTCTACAAAGAAATGTAGTTGTTTAAGTTCATCTTGGTACAAACTATCAATGTCATTGGCAGAATCCTGGTGTAAATTATTTTGGTCCGATACTTATTTCTTTAATTATGTGAATTGAATGAAAAATTCACAAAAAAAATGATCTTTTTCTAATTTTTCCTTCAAGTTCGCAATAAACATGGTACAAGTAAATCCATTTTCTATAGAAATCAATAAATACATAGCACTTGCAGCCATTGTGAATGAATAATGTGTATTAATCAATAAAAAAAAGTGTATTAATCAATCAGTTCTGATGGTTCTCAATGGTTAACCTCTACTAAGAATGTAAACCAAAACAGATTCTAGACAAATTGTAATATGATCTAAATGCAGATGGAATGACTCACTGACATTTCAACATGCAAGCTACAGAATACACATTGCCAAGTCAAAAGAAAAATGTCTACAGAGAAATGTAGTTGTTTAAGTT
This sequence comes from Tasmannia lanceolata, assembly GCF_043159265.1. Lineage (NCBI taxonomy): Eukaryota > Viridiplantae > Streptophyta > Magnoliopsida > Canellales > Winteraceae > Tasmannia > Tasmannia lanceolata. The sequence goes on along the minus strand of NW_027518692.1, from coordinate 60,661,035 downwards.
CATCTTGGTACAACTATCAAAGTCATTGGCAGAATCCGGGTGTAAATTATTTTGGTCCGATACTTATTTGTTTGACGCATCTCCGAAACAAGGCTTAATTTTACAAATTTAATTTTACATTAAATTTGTATCAACTGTTTTTCACTTAGTTTTGCATGGAACATGAATGCACACATCAGTGGGGATGGATTCAGCCATTTAGGTGGAGGAGGAGAAAGTGGCAATTCTCAAATGGTAGCATCTATGAAGCACCCATCGAATTTGATACCAAAGATTTTGTATTACCGTAGAAGGTAGAACTAGAAAACAACTTCAAAAGTTGTGAAGTTGTTTTCGTATTATATTTAAAATGAGAGCATTTTTTTAAACTAACAGTTTAGACCAAGGGAAAATGGAAAATGATAATTGTACAAGGATGACCACATCATGTGTGAGTGATCGGGTCTGTGAATCTTGCCACCCATCAGTGTAGCATATTGACCTTGGTTGCATCCTAATTGGATGATCCTTCTCACCATTTAAAAAAAATAAATTCACAGTCATCAAATCTGTATATACCAGATCATGACCCTTGTTGCATGCAGGACCCAACCTTGCATATGGGATTGTCATTCAGCATGGGACCTGGACCCACCGAGTCATCCAGTGATGACCCATCAGATCAACAGTCACAATCATCAAATGCGTATGCCGCATGTATGTGTTATGGCCATTTTTTTTTTCTTTTGAATGGCAATGAAATATTATTAAAAACAACACGAAAGCACAAGACTAAGGGAGTCTCAAAGAAAAAGACAAAACAGAAATAACCACAACTCCAACAATAAAGAAACATAGCTAATAAAACAAACTCCTAAGAAGGAAGGAAATCAAAGACAGTAATCTTAATATCTTCTCCGTAGTTCCTAGTGGAAGCAAGCAGGTCCACTCAGAGTTAGCCAGGCGCTAGACATGACGGGTAACCGTATTGTGAGCCCCCCTCCCTCCCTCCCTCCCTCTCTGAATGGTTGCAATTTCATTGAAAGAAGAAAAGAAATACCAAGATGATCAATCCAAAAGTACAAATAGAAGATCCAAGGAAAACATAGAGATACAAAAAAAAAAGAGAGATCAAGGTGGGAAGGAATCAAACATCTCCTCACTCCCTGCATGGTGAGTCCATCTGCCACATTATTAGAGGACCTTCTGATATGTCTAAATATAATTGAAGACCCTTCCACCCGGTCTTGAATCTCGTCAAAGAATTTGGCAAATCTCCAAAGAGGGACAGGCTAGTACTTGGTTGATGCAGAGTTGACCACCTCTTAGTAGGATTTCACCATCTATCTCTCTTATAGTTTGGATGGTGTATAGGACATTATTTACTCTTTATCAACTTAAGAAGTGAAAGGATACAACCACGTTCATTTTGTTTGAGATATCCCCTAGAAACTAATTCTCATGCCACCTTTCCCCATCGAGGAGTCTTTGATGCTCACCCATGTTAAAAGTAAAAGTAGATTCTCAAATGCATCTTGTTTGATATCTTAACCACAATCACCAACCAGTTTTTTTCATCTACCACTAAAAAATCAAATTGGTAGACTGCATCGACTAAAGTAGGAAGGTATTTGTGCAAGTGAGTAAGATTAAGATCACTGAGATATTATTTAGGAGGTATTGGATAATGTCTGCATTTTCAAGATGATTTAAAGAAGCCATGTGAGTATGGGATCCCTCTAAAATGCCTACCATCAAATCTCTACACATGCTATTTAAACTAAGATGCCTAATAGATCTATATGACTAAATTACACAATTAAGCTCCAAGAGCATCATCCTCTAAGTGGTAGACAATGTTGAGACCACATTGGTTTGGGGAGTTGTTATCTAGGTTGGGAAGGACTCGATTAATCCATTGTAGATAATCAATTATTCTCCATGACATCTTTTGTCAATCTTTAGAACATCGATCATCCATTTAGAGCTATAAATCGGTTGAAGATTTTAACAGGATAATAGTCAACATTGTGGTTCCAAGCATTGTTTCAAAAATGCGGATGTGAGTCAAAACACGGCCAAAGCAAATCCTGGTTGACTTGGCACGAAGCGGTCGAGTTCTCAGTTGATGCGGCTGAGTACTCTCTCTCTCTCTCTCTCTCTCTCTCTCTCTCTCTCTCTCTCTCTCATAGACAAGATGGGATTGAACCAATAATCATTCTTTTTCCTATTTATAGGCAATATGAATTGAACCAAAGAGCAACACTAAAACAGAAGCAGGCTAGTAGGGAGTTTAACAACACGGTAAGTTATACCAATAGCTGCAATGTTGCGCTGAGAGCTGAGAGGTGGCAGTGAGATTTAGAGGGTAAAAGAACAAAAACATTGCCACCTTAGAGAACAGAGAATACCTTTTAGGTTTGAAAATGTGTACCAGAATTGGCATTTTCCTCTTGTGAACATATCCATTGAAACAAAACTCCATCTTTGATTGGATTGTAGACTCAACTTCCAGAGCTAATGATGTACAACTAGATCATGTTCCTCTTGGAGTCTCGGTGTCTGTGTTTAACTATCTATCATGTAATGTGCCTGTGTCTAAGTGTGTGAGAGTGCGTATGAGGTAAATTCAGTGTCAGCCAATTTTAAGTTTGCCAATGCTGGCAGCATCCCAAATCATCTTGGGCATCAGACCCCTTTGTAAGATTGAAACAGAAATGTTCAGCGGTGTAACTTTAGGTTTTGGAAGCTATAAAATAATGAAAAAAAAATAATTATCAAAATTCCTGGGACAAACCAAACAACACAGATTGACCATCCCGGGTTGATAGACACCATGAGTAAGTTACAAAAGCAAACAACTCCCCCTGGGTGTTCAGCTATTTGAGCAACAATTGGTAACAATAGAATTACAAGCATTCGTCAAGCAAAGATACTAGGCCCTTGAAAAATGACTTAGTATGTAGATGAGAAATATAGATAAATAAACAAGAAAAATTACAGGCTTGATCTAAAAAAAAAACTTAAGACTCGTTCAAAAGTTAAAAGAGGTAAACCCTCAGATAAAGAAATTGAATGCAGCGGAGTTCAAGCAAAAAGATGTAAAACTCCCCATTATAAAAAAAGAGCTGACAAAGCCCAGACCGAGCTAGCTGAGGAACCAACCTCCAAGGGCTTCATTGAAAAGGAATGCAAGCTTAGAGAGGAATATTTGCAAGTGGCACAATATGAAGTATCATTGGCAAAATGGCAAGGCCAAAATCCAGGCAGTACTGGGTTAAACCTAGGAGACTCGAACACGGTCTTCTTCTACTTGGAAATAAACACAGGAAGAGAAACCAACAATATCATGGGTATCAACATGGTTGATGGTAACCTAACAACTGATGCCGAGGAAATTGCAAATAGCATTACATCATATTTCAAGGGAGTGCTCAGTTAAGACAAATCTTGCACAATATCTACAAATGAGCCGAGCAGGAAATTAACCCTTGAAGATGTTGCCTTCTGATCAAAACCAGTGGAAAGGGAAGAAGAGGAGATGGCAGTAATGCAAGCCAATGGCCACAAAGCCCCTGGACCTAATGGGTTCAATGGAGAGTTCTACCAGAGGTTCTAGTATCTAAATGGGGATGACATCACTGAAGCATGACGTCACCGAAGCAATTCAGAGCTTTTTCACCAAAGGAAAGCTTCTGGCAGAGGTAAATACGACCTTCATAGTCCAAATTCCAAAAATCAACAATCCCAGGCTGGCAGCTCACCAGAAATGTATCGATCAATCTCCCTATGCAACTTCCTCTATAAAATCATCACGAAGATCATGGCAACAAGGCTCGAGAGTTTCATGGAAAAGATAATCAGTCCAATGCAGTCGTTGTTTATCAAAGGCTCATTCAAGACACTATCCTTCTTACCCATGATATCTTACACAACTTCCATAGGCAAGGTTGGAAGCCTACCATGCGTTTAAAGGTAGATCTCCTTAAAGCCTTCGACAAAGTAAACAGATAACCTCTCCTTTCATTCATGCACAAACAAGGATTTGACAAAGACTGGTGCGCATGGTTATCTCAGTGTATCTCTAAACCGTCCTTTTCTATTCCAGTTAATCGTTCTTCACTTCTTCCTATGACTACTTCACTTCCCCAAATGGGCACAGACAGGGCGACCCTCTTTCCCCTCTCCATTATTCTTGATGAAGCAGGGAATAATGGGCAGATCGCAACTCCATATTCCAAAGGTATGCTCACTAGAACTCATCTATTATTCATTGATGATTTGATGATCTTGTTGCAGCTAGAATGAAATTGGCTCAAGGAATCATTGAATGCTTGAGGAGATTCTCTGAATGCTTGGGTCTAGAAGCAAATACCAAAAAATGGGAGATTCTCTTCACAGGTGTAGAAAAAAAGCCAAAAAGATCAAATTATCAGAAAGCTTGATACGAAGGATAGCAATGAGGAACAAGCGGCACCTGCCCAGAGTGGGGAGAGTGGAGCTGTAAGGGCTGTTCTTAATTCCTACCAACTCTACTGGACATCAGCCGTTAGCATCCCCAAAGGAGTTCTTGCAACCATAGAGACTTTATATATGGGCACGATGCGAAATGAAAAGAAGCTACCATCCAATATCTTGGGAAATGAGAGGATATCTGCAGACCGAAAAATGGAGGGTGAGCTCGGAATTAGGCGCTTGGTGTACATAAACAAAACGTCGCAAATCAAGCAATTTTGGCATATTATCAGCAAAAGGAATACCCCATGGTGTGACTAGATCAACAGCAGATACATAAGAGGCAAAAACAATTGGCTCGTGAAAATGCCCCTCTAACCCTTCCTGGGGATTCAGAAGCGTGTTGCAAGCAAAGATGTTGCCGGCAAATAACATCTGCTACATCATAGGGAGGGTCAAGGGGATTGACTTCTAGTAGCAGCCATGACACTCGGATGGTCGTTTAACAACTCAAATTTCAAGGTACGATTGCAGCAATGCCTTAGCCAGTGAGTTCACCGTAGATCAGATCCTAGGAGATGGAGAATATGTCACCTCAGCTAGGAACATCACTGCTCTCAACAAGGCTTGACTCACGGAAGTGAAACAAATTCTATCCAAGGCTCTAATAGTGCAAGGAGAGGAGGACCAAGCAATTTGGAAGCCTAATGCGGATGGCCCCTTCTCGACAAAAAGTGCATGGGACACCATAAGAGTGAAGCACCAAAGTATACCTTGAGCCACTGGTCATATTCCCAAACACGCATTCACAGCATGGCAAGCTCAACTCAACTCAACTCAACCTAACTAAGCCTTTGTCCCAAAACTAGTTGGGGTCGGCTAATGAATCCTTTAGAAAATTTTCATGAAGAAGGCAAAAGGGTCTACCCGGCTCAAATTGATTAAGTCTAAATCTGACACTACTTAGGTTCGTATACAGCGTGGCAAGCAATGAATGGAAAGTTTAACACCCGAGATCAGCCAAAATTCCTAGCGAACAGATCTAATCATAAATGTTTGTTCTGCAAAACAGAAAATGGAGGGATTGATCACCTCTTCTTTGCATGTTCCTTCTCAGCTTGGATATGGAGATCCATACTATGAAGATTTCGCTTATGAGAAAGCCCCACAGGCTACTATTTGATGAGGAAGTATGGATGCGATCTGTTCACGGGCAGAGGACAGTCGTCAAGTGCTATAAAAGTAGCATATGCGACTTTCATCTACCGTATTTGGCAAGAAAGAAATGTTGGGCTGTTTGATAACAAAACAAGCACGAGAAGATTATATTACAGGTGATATTTACGGAGCTAAAGGAAAGATTTCAGTAACTAATGATTGGAGTCAACTTAAACGCGAGAAACCAATCTATAGAGGATATCCTAGAATGCCCCCTAGAGACAAAGTTGGTAGAAAAAAGAAGCTGCAGATGGGACAAGCCCAGGGGGTGGGGGATTTTCAAGCTAAATAAAGACACCTCTCTAGAGAAAGATGGAGCAGCAGCTGGAGGAATGATTTTTTATTTTATTTTTTTTGAACGGTAGCGGCTGGAGGAATGATAAGACACTTGGAGAGGCACATACGGAGATTACTCTCTACAACCACCAGTAGGTAAGAAATTTTCTCATTGGGGATAAACGCCATCCATCAAGAGATCTACCTTGCCCATAAAATGTGGATAGCTGACATCTGGATCGAATCAGACTCCCTCTATGCCGTAAACTCCATCAATGGTCAATACAGATGCGCTTGGAAGAATACACCAACGCTTGCAAAGATCCGAGCTAACCTTCGTAAGTTCAACTCCTGGAGAGTACTCACATCCGACTTTCTATCCAAATTGATTGTCCTTGTAACGGGGAGGATATTCCCCTCCCCTCCTTCTTGACATTGTAACAGTTGATAGACCCAGGGGAACATACGTGAGAATGTAAATCTTTCTTCATTAATTAATACATTGGTAGGGGTACTGCCAACCCCACTCCCGCGGGCCAAACCCCAACTCAACTAAGCCTTTGTCCCAAACTAGTTGGGGTCGGCTAATGAATCCTTTAGAAAATTTTCATGAAGAAGGTGAAGGAATCTACCCGGCACAAATTGACTAAGTCTAATCCTGATACCACACACACACACACACACACACACACACAATCATTACCAACAAAGCTGTTGCAGTGTATGCAACAGTTAAGGGTAGGACAACCTTTAAGTCTATACGTGGAGAAGGATCAAACAGAAACAGGTGACATCAGACTACAGTCTAGACTCCACCAAGCAGCCAATAGTTTTTTATATGGCCTAGTGAAGGCATTCTTTACAGCTCACAACTATTGATCATAAGGCAATGATGAACTTTAGGGCAAACTCATATTGATTAAATGAATTGTTAGAATGAACACCAACGGCTTGTGCGGAAAATATATAAAACAATGGGGCTATCAGTTACCTTAAAGTCTAAACTGTAATCACTTTTGAGTGAAAAAAATATAGTCACCATGTTTCGAAGCCAAAAACATTAAACAGTGAGACTACCAATTACCTTAAGCCTAAACCGTAATCACTTTTGGGTGAAAAAAATGTATAGTTACCATGTTCCGAAGGAGAAGAACACGTGTAGGTGGTCCATTGAGGTTCACACTCTTCGGCTTCTTCTCTGCACTTGCATTCACAATCACTCCAGCACGTCTATCTGTCTTCTTGGCCATCAGAGGAGTAGTAATCCCCTGCTCCTGCTTGCCGAGTCCCTGCCCTTCCTTCCACCCCATCTTTGCCATCATCCTCTGCGCAGCAGTCATCTGCCCACCTGCCCCAACCCCCAGTCCAACCGAACCTGACTTTCCTATAGTAAACCCATCTCCGTTAGGCGGTGGAGAAGGCGACCTCGGCACAGCTCCGCCCAAATTCCCACTCATCGCCGCCCGTCGTTTCCAAGCTTCTTCACCCGAAATATTCAACGATGATGATCTCGGCTCACTGTAATCCTTCTCCTTCTCTCTCTCCGCCGCCTCTCGTTCCCTCTGTTCACGCTCCCTCTCCCTCTCCTCCTCTTCCTGTCGCCTCCTCTCAAGCTCCCTCTTCATCTCAGCCTCGACTGCCCGTCTCTTCCTCTCCCTCCTATACTCTTCGTAATCATTTGGCCTTGCAGGGTCGTATTCCTCGATCACAGTCGATGTGACTCCTACAAGGGCAGGCTGAAATGCTGGGCTCCTAACCCCATCGTCGGGCAGAGCGGATGGAAGGGCAGATGAACTTAGGGGTTTTGTTTGGGAAGTGATTGGGATTTTGGGTTTAGTTTGTGAGCTTTGTGTTTTCAAGACGGATTGAGGGGGAGCGAAGACCGAGGATGATTTACGCAATGTGGGTGGTGCCATTTTTGCGCTGCTCGACCATACTGCAGAATTGGTGCTTCTCTCTTCATCCACAGAAGGTGGGGGAAGATCTCCATACAACCCACCTAGCATTTTCCCCTTTCTGAATAATTATGGTGCAGATAATTTCAATCTATGCAAGCTCATAGATCTGATATATGGACCTACGCAAGTTGTAATTTCTAAAAGAAAAAAGCAAAAAAAACAGAGAGAAGAATCAAAAAACAAAGAAGGGGAGAAAGGAAGGAAGAGACGCAAATAAATGAAGAGTAACCCTAAAAAGGGAATACCATAAAAACAGTTTTCTAGGGTTTAGGTTTCATATAATCTGCTACGAAGATAAAAAGTGCTCGATTTGGATAAATAAAGAAAGAAGAAGAAAAATCGACTAGAATCTCTTCCAAATTAGCATTTGAAGACTGGCAGGAGAGGTCGAATCCAAAAAACAAAGGATGAACACAGAGGAGTTAGGGTTTGAATCGAAAACAGCGAAAAGAGGATGAGGAATTCGCTCGTACTAAAAAACAGTATCGTGAATTTCGTCGAATTCAAATCGGTTTAAAAGGGTGAGAATTTATCGAATAAACGGAGAGCAGGAAGAAATAGGCAAAGGTACCGATTTTATGAGAGGGAGATAGAAACTGTCCAGTTTTTCTTCAAGGCGTGATCAATGGTATGAGCAGACGGGCGAATGTTATTATTTATAGGGTCATTAGTTTACAAAAAGGCACCTGGTATTGAAAAATTATTACAAGAAAGCCACTCTCTCAATAATTACCGGCTGGGAGTAAATTATTTACGGAGATAGCAGGTCGGGTTTATTCTAGGTAGCTAGCTTTGTTTGGATGACGGGGAGATTAGGAGAAAAATAAGTAAAAAAGAATAAGACTTTGAAGGTCTTTCTCCTCGTTCGCCTTGTTGAGTCGTTCGAGTTGCTCGGTCATGTAGATGACCTGCTCCTCGAGGGTGGTGGCATCAACCATCATCGCTTGTCGGATGGAGATTTGAGAACTGCCTTGAGACAGGGAGAACACGAATGTATATCCGGACCTCTATCTGGCGCTGGATCTCGAACTCGAAGAGGATCCAGAGATATCCGACTTGGCCCTCGGGTTGGAGGCAACTTTCTTCATTGGTTGCCCATTGACGTAGTCGACAGGTTCCACAATCTGGGAGAGTCCCGCCATCGTCATAGTGCCAGTTATGGGGCCAGTAGGAGTATTAGTGGAGGAAGATGGGCTAGATTCCTGCCCCCGGTGGTAGGGACCAGTGTTGCGGCTCCATTTCTTGCGGCCATTTGTGATTAGTGTTTGGTTGCGCAAGAAGATTAGCGGAAGATATAAGGTGTCGTTATCAAAATCTAGGGTGGAAGAGAGAGAAAGGGAAGAGAGAGAAAAAAAGACAAGAATCTTCTCTTAATTCCCCATACAAATTTCTCCATTTTATGGTGAAAAAAGAGGAGAAGATTATGGGGTAAACATCTCCGCCATGTGGGCGCCACCTAGGACAAAAAGCAATAATGACGTCTAGAAGTTGTCTAGTGGTCAAAGGTCTAAATGACAACCAAACATGCTTTGGGGAGATCTTTGGAAGATCTCAAGCATTTGAAACTCCTACAATCCCCCCAAAATGAGCAACCAAACAAAGCTAGGGCTGCAACTCAGGTCGGGTTGAGGCCAATCCGACCCAAGGGAACCCTTTTTCCAACCCAACCCAACCCGATCCGACCCAAATTCAACCCATGTTGGCAAAACTCAACCTGAACCCCACCGGGCCGACTTCTTTTTTTTCGGGTTGAACCCGAGTTGCATAATTAGTAGTAATAGTAAGTCATGCATGATACCTCTCTTGAGATAAAACAACGCTGGAAATAATTTATAGGGCTGTTTTATCTCAAGAGAGGTTTCATGCAAGATCTTCATCTTGGGTTACCTTGTATTCCAGGATACGTAGTTTGGATAAGTTATATCTGTACAATTTTTATACCCGAGTGAAAAATACCTCTTCATCTAAAACAAAAATAAGTACAATTCTACCTGTTGCCAACAGCCACATTTATACTCATTTTTTAAAGATTAAATGTTCGTAGCTAATCGGCTGTAACACAAATTAACAAACAAAAGAGATAAATAGAGAGGGGAAAGGTTGATTCGAGGCAACCAGACCTCCTAACAACTCAATTATAGAGAAGCCATGACTCTCCTAAACAAAGTAACATTTGCTATAATTTTTTCTTCCTTTTCCATTTCATTGAAATAAAACTAATTAAATACAAACACAGAGTTAGTTACACATGAGCTACTCATTTCCCTGTTTGAAAAGACACATAAGCAACAACCAGCACCACTACCCAAAAACCCATAAGCCACAACTAAACAAAAACTACAGCCATATCTAAATAAAAAGTAAAAACTACATTCTATCCCACTCCACAATCATCATAAGAAAATGCACATGAGATAAAATGCCTTTTTGGGATAGATCTCATCCCGAGTAAAGCGTGCAAAAAACAATGAGATACATTCTATCCTCGAATAGAGAATTTATATGATGGGTGGCCGTGAAAACACGTGAAGTCTAAAAAAAGGAGGTACAGCCCACTTTTTTTTATGATCCAAACCGTTTATCTGCTTGGGCACAACGTAAATAGCTTGTGCCCAAAAAATCATTTCCATAGGATGATCCTAACCCTCCGATCTATAGAAGATTTCATAAATGATTTTTGAAAATCTCCATATCCAGATCAGTTCAGATCGGAGGGTTAAGATCATCCTATGGAAATGATTTTCTGGGCACAACCTATTTAAGCTGTGCCCAAACAGATGAACGGTTTGGATCATAAAAAAAAGTGGGCCGTACCTACTTTTTTAGACTTCTCGTGTTTTCACGGCCACCCATAAGATAAATTCTCCCTCGAATATACCTTATTTGGGACAATATGTCCCTACAGTGCCAGTCCGCCTCTCCCGTTTTAAATGAAGGCGCTAGTAATTTTTCATAAAGGTGGTGACATTTTTGTAACTTCAAACAAATTAATTTATTCAGAAGTACGTGGACAAAGCCAGTACTAACTACTAGTTGGAAGGGATCACACTCTTCTCCTTCTCCTCTCCTTCTGCATGTGATCTCCAAACCCTATTAAAAAAAACCATAGATTTCTCCATGCTTTCTATCCCTAACATCTCTCTTTATCCCTGGATTCGATAACCCTAATAAATCTCTCGATTCGAATTTCTTGATCTCTTCAACCCGATCATGGCGCATTTGTCTGATTTTTTTTTCCTGAATTTGTAGTCTCTCTCTTTCTGTTTTGTACAGAATTCATCTTTCCAAAATTCGCTTGCTATATTGATTGTAATGCCGATGATGATCATCATGATGCTTTTGCTTTGGATTTCTCTGTTTCGATATTTCATTTTTCCTCTTATCATACGCTAGATTTCAGCTTCTTTTGAAGGAATTCTGTTTTTATCCGTATTTATCATTTTGTTTATTTCTTATATTAAGAGATGAATGGCTTGCAGGTTTTGATGTGTTTTTCCGCTTCAGTTTTTCATGAATAATCTGTTTTTTAGAAGTATTCTTGTTCCTGAAACCCTTTTTTTTTTTTTATAAATATGATGATTTTGGTTGGGATTTCTCCAGGTTTCTGATTTCCTCTTTTGAAGTGATTCTGTCGTGTGTTGATTCTAACGGAGAAGTGAATTGCTTGCAGTCTTCTATATCTGTGCCTACTGTCAATGATACAATTCCAAGGAGATATGGATTAAAGGTATTTGTTTACTCCTAAAGAACTTTGATTATCCTAGCTCCCTTATAGTTCGATGAGATTAGGGTTCTCATTTTTGTTTTTTACTCTTCTACTTTATGTATGCTATATTTGTGATGTGTAAAGATTAGAAAAATGCTTATTGGTGTTCTGCCATGTGTGTATATTGAACGTGCTGATTATATTATGCTTATTTATACTCAACCACTGTTAAGTGTGGTGGTTGTTTTTAGTTTATTAGCAGGCTGCCAAACACATGAAATGCAGGTTAAGAAGAAATGTGAGAATTGGGTAAAATAAAGTGGGGGCAAAAGGCATGGAAATGTGTATCTGGAAAAAAAAAAAGAATTCACCATGTTCTTATTTCTGGACGACTTAAGTTTTCTCTTTTTTATCTTTCAAAGAAAATGTAATTTTCTCTTTTTTTTCATTGTCATTGTTAAAAAAACGAAAAATAAATTAATCCTTTCTCTTTTAGCAAGTTTTTCTTTATTTGGTGATTGGATAAAGAGAGGTGTGTTGAGTTGGTGATACAAAATCACCGGTTCTATTTCATTCTTAAAGTGGGTACCACTTGGCCTTTTTCAGTGGGATGTATTTTCTCTCTCTATATAGGGTTTGTATATGAAAGAGAGGGTTTTGAAGAAGAAGGGAGAATGTAGAGACGAGAGGAGAAAAGGCTAAGGCAACACTAGAGGGTTTTCTCTTGGAGGCCTTGGAGGCTTTTGTGGTGAAGCAAAAGCAAGGTTCTTCTTCTGCTCAAGATTGGAGAGAAAGCTAGGGCAAGAAAAGAGGGGTTTTCTCTTGGGCTCTATCAGGACTTTTTTATGGGGAAGCAAAAAGGGTTTTTCCTCATCTTCTTCTTTATCAATGTGTATTCTTCTTCTTCCATTATTCTTCTTCTCTGTATAGTTTTCCTCTTTGCAAGACAAGCATTGTATTGGAGGGTTTTTCAAAGGGGTTTTCTTCATACTCGGTGTAGATATTTGAGATATTTGAGGGTTGCTTTGTCCTTGCATAGAAGATTGGAGATGAGGGTTTTATCGGTGGATTTTACCGGTGGAGGTAACATTGTACTATTTTGGTTCTAAATAGTGGATTAAGTGTTGCCTTATCCGTGGAGTAGCCCATTGTGGTGAACCACATATATTCTCGTCTTCTTGTGGTTGTTTGTTTTGCTTCCCTTTGATGGTTGTGGTTTGTTGTTATATATTTTCTCCATCTTGTTTGTGCAAGATCTTGGGTAATTCTGTGTGTTCTGTGTGTTCGCTGGTGGTAGATTGGCGGATGTTATTGGCGGTGGGTTCTAGCCACTACAAGGTGGAAGGTATAAAATAGGGAAAGTGATGTGGGATGCAATAAAACTTACATGGTTAGTAATCGTCAAAATTTAATTTTTGTAGGGGTTTGAAATTTTAGTAGGCGTCCATCTAGCCCTTCCCAGACCCCGCAATGGCGGGAGCCACGTGCACTTGTCCGCCTTTTTTTTAGGGGTTTGAGATTTGAATTATCAATTCGAAGAAAGGTGTAAATATAATCGGGAAAGAATCTTTTGGATCGTTTATCTTGCTGGTATTGATCACTGTTTCAAAACTCCTCGAGTCAATCATCGATTCACCTGAGTCGACTAGGTTTTATCTTTGGTAGAGTTCTCGTCTAGGACCAAGTTTTGCCCTACCAAGTCAATCAAAAACTCATTTGACTTACGCAAGCTAATGAGAAGTTAACCAAATCTAATTATGGACTCACTCGAGCCGACTCCTGTTTACCTTGACCAAGTTCTCGTCCGAGGCCAAGCTTTTAAACAATGGTTTCTATAGACTTCTTATGTACAGTTAACCAATACAATTTGAGGTGGCTTGTGGTTATTGTATTTAACTAGAGTATAGCCAAGCATGTGCAGTGCGCTATGAAAAGAAGTGTGAGAGTGAGCAAAAAATCTAAGTTTGAGGTAAAAAGGATACCATCTTAATTTTTTTCAGATTTTTTCTTTTGTTATTTTTATATTCCTTTCAGGTTTCTTTGCAAACTGGCTAGAGAATTTTATTTTTCAGATAAGAGAATGACAGGTAAATAAATTACATAGGTATGTTAAGCGATTGAAATTTAGAATCATTAGAAGTTAATTATGTGAAATTTTGAACCTATTCATCATAAGCAAAGTGGAAAATAAATCTTTTAAGGGATCTCTTGAAACATCAATTTTAGGGGATCTCTTGAAACATCCATTTTAATTAGTATAGATAACCTTTATATTCATCTGGCTGCTTGACTTGAGCTAACCGCAAATCGTTTTGATCTCATTTACCAGCATCACGTTGCAATGAATGAGCCCATCTTGCTTCTTTCTACATAGAAGATGGCATTTAATTAATAGAATTTTACATGGAAGAAAATGATCCATGTGGACGAACCCAACTAGTGTCAGGATTAGACTTATTCAATTTGAGCTGGGTAGATCCTTTCACCTTCTTCATGAAAATTTTCTAAAGGATTCATTAGCCAACCCCAACTAGTTTGGGACAAAGGCTTAGTTGAGTTGAGTTGGGTTGTACAGTCTCAGTCTGCACAGATTTTTACTGCAGCGTCAAACACTCCCAGGTTTTGCTGGCAAAACTTCCATTTTTTTTCTTATTGAATTTTTTATATTGATTTCCAGATTTATTGATATACCTAGAAATTGGTAAAGTGTGCACGGAAACTAATCTTGGATATCTTTGCAATAAATTGAGTGATATGAATCTGTGATCTCAGAAGGCTACTTGTTGAACTCTGGCATGGGCAAGTACACAGTTTTTTTTTTTTTTTTTTTGATGACGCAGGGTGTCCCCACCCCCTTCTAGAGTAGGACTATTCCCATATGGATGCACGCAGTGGCCCACAAACCACGTGCATCAGGGTAAGTCCGGGTGGGATTCGAACACTCGTCTCTGGGGAGCAAACCCTTGACTTTATGCCGAAGAGCCAACACCCATTTGGGCAAGGACACAATTCTTGTCCTTCAAAAACACTACATCTTAAAATGGATGCCATCACATGACCTGATCTCATGTGATGTCATCGTGCATCTTCCATCTTCGAAAAATCGGGCGTTTACATTGAAGCCTTCTGGTGTGTATTAAACTTCAGTCATTACATTGAAGTCGCATTTCATCCTCATGATTTTATGAGCAAGTAATTGCAGTTTGATTGTCATTGGAATGAATAACTGGCATGGAGGCCTTTTGCCTTAGAGCTCTCGAAAGTGTCCCTATGGATTTGATGGTCTTGATCTTATTTTCATCGGATTTTTGCGACTGAACTTTACATTCTTGATTTTTTTATCTACTAATTTAAAATGCAGCTTTCTTATATAGCTTTTATAGATGCTCCCTCTGAGTTACAAGTCACCTTATATCAGTTTCTCTCTGTGAAGTGTATGCTACATTATTAAGCATAGGCTATTGGCTCTCACATTGCAATTTGCTTATACTAATAATGGTTTCCATTTGAAAAAAATGAAACATAATGATTTCCATTTCTTGATTAAAAAAATATACTTTCAGGAGTTCCTATTGTATTCTCAAGTGCATACTTTTCTATCCTAATGCAGACACACAATCTAAGGTTTCAAGATAAATCATGGGCACCAGTCCCATTGGTGGATTGAAAACCAAGAATACACCTTCAAGACATTGTTACAAAGTCTCCATGTCAGTACAACACACCAGCAGAATTAAAGTCACAGTTTCACCTTTAGAACTAGAGAATGCCAATCAGCCTCCTCTCAATTTATACAAGCCCAAGGAACCTTACACTGCAACAATTGTTTCTGTTGAGAGGATTGTTGGCCCGAAAGCTCCCGGCGAGACATGCCATATTGTAATTGACCAAGGTGGGAATGTTCCCTATTGGGAAGGACAGAGTTATGGCGTAATTCCTCCTGTAAGCAATTTTCTTGAGTATCTGTTCTTTTTTGTGAAAATCCTGGTATACCACATAATCAGTGATTATTTAGAAGAGTATGCGTATATTTGTGTGTGTGTGTGTGTGTGTAATATATATGTGTGTTTGTGTCTGTCTGTCTGTGTTATGTGTGTTTGTGTCTGTCTGTGTCGTGTGCGTGTGTGTGTGTGTGCGCGCGCCCGCGCGTGTGTGTGCGTGTGTGGTTGTACCCAAGTTATTGCATATTGCTTATATGTAGATAGTCTCTGTGTGTCACCCAAGTTATTGCATATTGTCAATTGAACTAAGTTATTATGCCAGGATACTAAATGCGCATGTTGGCCATGTTGATACATCACGATGAAGCCTTAGTTTGTCTTTGTGCTTGTCTTTTTGGAATTATCTGTATATTTTCTTCCTGATAAAGATTTCATTCTTCCTAGCTTTTGTTAGCACTGAGTGATGATGATTTCATTAGGGACACTAAGTTTTTCATCTTTGAGCTTTTCTTATTTGACTTCATGCAGGGTGAGAATCCTAAGAAACCAGGAAGTCCTCACAATGTCCGTCTTTACTGAATTGCGTCAACAAGATATGGAGACTCATTTGATGGAAAGACGGCTAGTTTATGTGTCCGCCGTGCTGTCTATTATGACCCAGAGACTGGAAAAGAGGATCCATCCAAGAGCGGTATCTGCAGCAATTTTCTTTGCAATTCAAAGGCCGGAGACAAAGTCCAGATCACAGGTACATGGCTATTCTTTGAAAGGACAAGAAGATAAGAATGCTCATTCTTGGATTCTTAAGAATGATCAAAGGAATGCTGATTTTGTTATTGTTTTTCCCAACGTTCAAAACCCTGCTGATCAGCTGAGAGCTCTGCTGGCTCATTTGGCTTAAAATAAAATACCAATTCCAAGCTCCAAATTTGGTTCTGTCAATGATCGGTAACTTTTGGGTCCTAAATTAGCTTATTTTGCACTTCTAATTCAAATTCCTGTTCCTGAATCCATTCCTTACCACTTCTGGTAAATATGTTTCTACATTGATGCAGGCCCTTCTGGTAAGGTCATGCTATTGCCAGAGGAAAACCCAAATGCCACCCACATTATGATAGCCACCGGAACTGGCGTGGCCCATTTCAAGGCTATCTCCGCCGCATGTTCATGGAATCCGTCCCCACATTCGGGTTTGGACCGTTTGGTGGTCTCGCATGGCTCTTCCTAGTGGTGGCAAACACTGACAGCGTCCTCTATGATGATGAATTCACCAGATACCTTCAGGACTATCCAAATAATTTCCGATATGATCGGGCCCTGAGCAGGGAACAGAAGAACTGGAATGGGGGGAAGATGTACGTTCAGGACAAGATAGAGGAATATAGCGACAAAATCTTCAAGCTCTTGGATGAAGGAGCACACATTTACTTCTGTGGATTGAAGGGGATGATGCCCGGGATTCAAGAGACACTGAAGCGAGTTGCAGAGCAGAGAGGGGAGAGTTGGAAGAGAAACACTCACAGCTTAAAAAGAACAAGCATTGGCATGTTGAGGTCTATTGTAAGTTCAGTTTTTTCCTTCATTTATTATGTCATTTGCTCTATTAATCAGCCATTCATGTAGGGCAGCTTTACAAGCAATTCCTGTTCACCTGTACTCTATATGTTTCCCGGTAATATTAGTGGGGCCCTTACGCTATATTCCCTAGCAAATCCCAAAAAAATATATATACAACTTTGGTTAGCAAGATACAATTTTCTCTGAGTTATATTATATGGTGTAAGCCCGTGTAGTCCAATATTTTTAACAAACTACTGTACGGCCCACACCATAGGATGATCCAAACTGTCCATTTGATGGGCCAGTACATAAATAGCCTGTGCCCAAAAAATCATTTCCGCAAGTAATATTAGCCCTCTGATCTACAGTGGAACTGCATATTGTGGAAACCTCTATAGATCGGAGGGTTAGGATCAGTGCACAACCTATTCATGTCGTGGCCTATCAAATGGACGGCTTGGATCATCCTATGGTGTTGGCCGTACAGTAGTTTTTGAAAAATATTGGAGAATAGTGGATTACCCCCATTTAAATCTCATTTTCTATGGCTAGACAAAACGATTGAATTTTAATTCTATAGAGCCACTTTGGATACCCTCTAAAAATTATTTGAATACGATAATGGATTAAGGACCTAGGATCACCCACCCAATAGCATTTGCTCATATCAACGGAACAGATCACATAAACAAGTTAGAAGTGGGACCCAATAAGTGTCTTTAAGAAGTTACCAAAAAACTGACCTTCTTTTTAGCATTTGACAAAATCCATTCTGCAGGCTTAGAGAGTAACGGGGGTAGTTGGAAAGTCTCTTTCGCTCTGTTCAGAAATGATATTATCACCACCCACCACTTGCTTTGTTACTTTCCCTAAATCTAATCTATAGTGGCAGAAAATATCCATAGACCCGATCATTATACACGAGGCAGTGTACACGTGAGAGTTTCTTTATTTTGG
This sequence comes from Tasmannia lanceolata, assembly GCF_043159265.1. Classification (NCBI taxonomy): domain Eukaryota; kingdom Viridiplantae; phylum Streptophyta; class Magnoliopsida; order Canellales; family Winteraceae; genus Tasmannia; species Tasmannia lanceolata. Next base: position 60,642,985 of record NW_027518692.1, on the reverse strand, counting down.
CTTCTTTGTTCTACTTGTACAGTATCCGATGAGATAGGCAAAGGATTGGGCCTATAGTTCAATTGATTGAGGCTTTGCACCCAACATTGAGGTCATTAATTCAATCTCAGCTTACCTAGAAAACAACAGAAAAGGGAAAAACAGGTGAAGCTATATATTTCCAGCCTTGTTTTTTCCTCAAGACAGACCCCTCTGGTGTATTTATGAATTATGAGTTATGACTACTCTATTACACTACAGGAGGCTGCCCCAAGTAGAAAAAAGGGGTGAATATATCATTTCCCAAAATCAAAATTTATGGGAGTGACCTGGGTCTTAGTTACTAAAGCATAAATATGAACCCCTTCTGTAGCACAAGATAGATAAAAACCTGGCATGTTTATTTAGGCTGTCATGACACTCCAAGTACTAATTAGTAGTCCTAAGAAGGGACACAATACAGTAGAAAGGAACATAATAAGCAACCCTAGTCCTTGCATCACTCTACTATAGTAATGCACCCATATGGAAATCCGACGATCAAGATGACTTGCGGCCAGGTGGTGGATGCTGCAACGCCATTGGCTAAGCTGCTTTTAAGGTGTTTCCGATGTCGATGACAAATCGGTATCTAACATCATTTTTGGCAAGGCGCTCAATGGCCTTGTTCACATAGTCCATTGGAACAAGCTCAATATCAGCAGTTATATTGTGTTCCGCTGCAAAATCGATCATCTCTTGTGTCTCTTTCATTCCTCCGATGGCAGTTCCGGCCACAATCTTCCTACCTGCAGGATCAAAATTAAAATGTAGTGAATGCAGGTAAAGAGCTTAAAGAGAATGTCCTATGGCCTAGAGGGTCCTCCCACATTTTATTGAAATGAACATTCATCCACAATCTTAGATACATTCCTAAATGGGGGGCCCCCGCGTGGAGCAGCATAAATCAGTTTAGATATCTGTAGTTTTTAGATTTAGCTCTATAGTTGTTCGGTATAGGTAGGCGTCTTAGAGATAAGAGTCATATAGAATGGCTTGGGTAGGAGTTTTAGAGGAAGTGGTCGTGTGTTTTTTATTTATAAAAAACATGTAAGCAGTCTTTTCAAATTAATGAAGAATTCCAAACTCAAAATTGTGTTTTTGCACATAAAGGAGGAATGACATTTCCCTCGAAGTGGGTCAAGAGGCTGATCTCATCACCTCTAAGAAGATCAATCATGCTGCGAACCAATTCGGATTCGTAACAATCTTCTTCTATTTCTTGGCCGGTCTAGTCTTCTGGTACTGGTAGCTTGGAGATTTCAGAGGAGGGTGGTGGCTCTCCTTGGGCTTTTGAGTTTCTTTTTAGGGTTATTCCCTTGGCTTGTTATTGAGGTTAGGCAATTAATCCGCTTGTTTTTCTCACTTTATCAAGAAAATTTTGAGGTCCTCACCGGACAACTCTTTTTGGGTTGAAAAAAATCCAGTTTGTATGCCTTGCTTTGAATCATGGATGGAGATGTGTTAAAATCAGAATAGGAGGCGCCACGTCAAAGTTCAATGGCAACCGCACAAAATGGCAGTTTCACGAGCAAGAGCTCCAGTCCATGGAAGACTAGAAAAGGTCCGTCAAGTGAAAAAGATGCTCCAGCTTCACCGAAAGAGTTGTGACCATAGCAACTTGAAAATTTTGAAGAACGTGAGTTTAGTGTTTCCAAACCACGGAGATCGACGTGTATTCCAAAGGTGAATCCAAAGAAATTTTACTTGTTTTTGTAAGGTGGAGGATTCGGCATTTTTTGAAGATACAAAACGAGTCAAGGAATGGCGAGTTGATAGATCGAGAAGATTTTCTCAGAAGGAACTTAGCGTGGCTTATGAAGAGTTAACGTTGAAGGGGAGTGCTAGAGTCACTGATGATTTGTGCACGGCGTTGGAGGGGCCGAGCCGACATGGTTGAATCGTAGTTGCTTTGATGAACACGAGTCGGTGTTGAGGGGGAGAATTGTGAACATGTCTATTCACCACCGACTCTTCATAGAGTCCTTTTAGATGTTTGATTTCTAGAAGCTTAGGTATTTACAGTTTGATTTTATCTACTTTATGGTTATCAAATAAAATTAGAGTTTGTCTTTAATGTAACTACTTCAGATATAAAAGAAGAGTGAACTTGGGTATCAATCTGAGATTCCACAATTATCCAAAGTGTGTTTACATTTCACAATTTTTCTCTTGCCTCACCTTTTTGCTAAACAGTTTCTCATCTCTTTTTTTTTTTTAAAGTTTCAGGTTTTGGCCAATGCTGAAACGAAATACACATGAAATCAGATTTTTACAAGATTTTGATGAAATTCCCACCGAAATTGCCGAAATTACCACAAGTTTCTCATCTCTCTTATAATTTCAATATATTTCTTTCTTCCAAATTACCGAAGGAGGTTCACAGTTAGGGCAGCATGATTGACCTAACCTGTAGGTTATAGAAGATCTAAAAGCAAGGCCTATCAAATTGATAGTATTTGAATCAATCAAAGGTGAGATGAGACCCACTATGCAAGATGAGTCCCACTAAGCCGCTCATTGTATTACCAAGAGATGACATTCTATTAGCAATCTAGCAAGAAGCCATTTCGCGGCTCCTCTTTTGCAAGAGAAGAGCCAACTCATAGCAGAATTTGTCTTATTCATTTAATTCATATGAGTAGGCACTTCTTTCTTGAAAAATAGGTTCTAGAAAACTGTTTTCCAAAAGGGGACTGATATCTGCACGACCATGTTTTGATAATGGGACGACTTGCCTTGTGCTATACTTCTTTAATGGGTTGCTGAGAGCTTTTTCGGTGATTGCAGCAATAACTTTTGGCAGTTGGTTAAAAATGCGTAAAATGAGGTGACTCGTGCTGTTATCAAAACATGGCCGTGCAGATAGCGGTCCCCTTGCAAAATTGCTTAGATATATACTGATGCATAATTGTACTAAAAGACCGACTCTTTGTAAATATACCAATCGTTGATTGTATACATACCCATGAGGAGAGGGAAAACAGGCAGCTCAAGTGGCGTTGGGGTGGCACCAATGAGGATCAACTTCCCATGAGACTTCAATAGAGTGAGCAATGGCATCAGAGGATGAACGGCAGCCACAGTATCGATGATACCATCCATCGTGCCCATCGCAGCCTGTATACAACACCAAACCCAAAACATAATAAATATGCCTGTAAGGGAATTCACATCCATTTTGATCAGAAGGTTCTCATACATAGAAAAGACCATCCTTCACCTATGGGTGGTGGTCCCACACTTGATCAAACAGTTGTGAAATGTCTTGCACATTGTTTAAAACTCAAAAACTCGGCGAGGTGGGGTCGACCCAGGTGAGCTAATGATTAACACAATCAATTTTCATTGAGTTGAGGAAGTCAAAGGAGTTCTCCACTGACTTGGTAGAGTAAAACTCAGGCTCGGACCATAACTCAACTAAGGTAAAATAGAGCCAACTCAGACCAAGAGCGCTGTATTTCATCTACATTTTTGCCACCTAATGACTGCTACCCATAGTTTAAAATTTCGGCCAAAACATGCTGTTTGTGCCGAAATATTTCAGTTTTGGCCAATGCTGAAACGAAATACATAGGAAATCGGATTTTACCAACATTTTGATGAAATTTCCACTGAAATTGCCAAAATCACCACAAAAATTTTATACATTTCGATGGAAATTTTAAAAATACTTATAATTTTACCTGATTTCGGCCGAAATTTCCACCGAAACCGAAATTTGAAACCTTTTTGTTACCTGCATTTTCTCGGGGTCGCGGCTGACCAGGAACGCATCTGCACCAAGTCGCTCAATTGCTTCCTTCTCCTTGCTAGGTGAAGTACTTATCACAGTAACCTTAATTCCAAAAGCCTTTGCAAACCTCACCGCCACATGACCGAGCCCGCCGAGCCCGACCACCCCAACATGCGAACCAGGCTTGGTGAGTTCGAAGAATTTCAAAGGGCTATACACCGTAATCCCTGCACATAGAAGAGGCGCCCCTCCATCCATCGCTAGTTTTTCGGGGAATTTCACCACAAAGTGCTCGTCAACTACCACTATATCGGAATATCCACCCTTGGTTATCGTCCCATCGCGGTCAGGCCAGGCGTAGGTTTGTATCATTTTAGGACAGTAGTTCTCGAGGTCTTGGTTGCATTCCTCGCATTGGCGACATGAATTAACAAGACACCCAACGCCGGCCTTATCACCCACTTTGAACTTTTTCACCTTGCTCCCTACTTCAGTCACTATGCCGGTGATCTCATGCCTGCATGGATAGAACTCAAGTGAGTCACTGTAAAAATTATAGTCAGGTCAGGTTTGTGGAAATTGTTCTGTGCTTTGCTCTTATTGGAAAAAACCATATCAAATTTTGATGCTGCCCATAATAATGAATGATCTGGATCTCGTATGCTTGGCACCAAATCAACGTTCTGGATTTTTTGGCTAACGAGAATTGACTTCACAGCAACCACATCCATCATTGATGTAAGGTTGCAGAATTACTCAAATATCTAACTGTCTTCAAAAATGTGTATGAGATCCTAGCCATTCATCTGATATGCTACATCGTGGCTGGGAACACTAATAGGATTTTTAAGAGGAGATTTGAGGATTCTAACCAAAGAAATGGAACAATGTTTGACAAAAAGTTTAACATTTAACAGGAGAAGCTAATACTAAACCTCGACGAATTAACCGAATACTTGTCTGTGTTGACTCAACTCAACTCTTGAGCAAAACAAGTTGACTCGTTTGCAACTCAGTATATTATAAAAAATTAATTGCACATAACCCCTGTGCCTAGCATTAAAGTGTCTTTAGTCTGCCGACTAGAGATCACCAAAAACACATGGGTCCGACCTTATTTGGGTGATGCAAAGCATTCATTTGATGGGCCCTGACATAGAGAGGGTGTCCACAAAAAATCAGCTCCATAGGATCATCCCAGCCTTGCAATCTGGGGAGCTTAAAATGGACGGCTATAAACCGCCACAAATCTGTCCATTTTTAGCTCCACAAATCGAAGGGTTAAGATGATCCTATGAAGCTGATTTTTTGTGGACACCCCATCTATGATGAGGCCTATCAAATGAATGATTTAGATAAAAAATGTGGGACCCATGTGTTTTTGGGCAGCGGACTAGAGAATGATCTCTAGTCGGCAGACTAGAGACACTTTCCTCGTAGTATATATGAGAGAGAGAGAGAGAGAGAGAGAGAGAGAGAGTTTATATGGTATCCAGGTGCAAGTAATTAGGGCGCCACATGTTTATAAGAGCATAACAAAAACATAATAGGATGGTCGTCAGTTCCATTTTGATAGTCAAGGTTCTCTCTATGCCATAATTTTTAATTATGATTGATAAACATTCCTTGATCATAATTGTTTTTTGTTTCACGCCTTTCTGAAGTTTTTTCGTTTAAATTTCCCAATAAAAATGCTAAAAACAGAATTTGCAATACATCAGCAAAACGTGAAGTTTTCAAGTATCTGTTGTCCTTCTAAGAACCTATTAATCTTCAATAATAATATTTTTTGGGTTCCAATTTCACTCCATTAGTTTCTTAAAATAAAATTCATTTAAATGTATTGGCTTTAATGAGGATTGAGGGATTAGATTTTTGTTGCTGGGGATCTTCTTAGCACTTTAGAAGGATGACTCGTCCAGTCTAAAGGAAGAAGTTATTCCTCCACCCTCATGTAGTATGATTGCATACCCTGTGATGAAAACAGATGTACAGCCCCAACCAAAAGTGCTAGTGCTTCTGGGGTTCTGTTTTTGACGCCTAGCGCTCGGTGAGTACGGACTGCTACATATCCCTTGACCATGCAAACTCCATCAACGAACACCTTTAATCTCCCAACCGAGATGACTATAACCTTTGACTTCCTCAAGGTGCCTTTGGATGGAGAACCCAGCAGTTGGTTCTGTCGCAGTGACATATTTACTCCGATGGGCTTGTGACATTAATTGTTTCTCTGTAACATTTTGTTATATAGGAATGCTAAACTCAGGAGCGCCCTTGCAAAAATGGGCTGAGAGGGGGCCTCCATCGGCTACACGTCACCGTTGTGTATTTATAATAGTTGCAAGTCAAAGAGTAGGATTTGAAACCCATTTTTACAAGGGCGCCCTTGAGTTTAGCATACTTCTTTATCATATAATTAAAAAGAGATATATATATATTTTTATGGGCTTTTTAACGAAAGATAACTATGTTAAAATAAAAGCAACGGATAAGAAGAGGGCGTAATAGAATAGGATACCCGGGGACACAAGGGTAAGTGGTCATGCCAAGGTCGTTCTTGATGAAATGAAGATCAGTGTGGCATATCCCGCAATACAATACCTTCAACGTCACGTCACTCTCGCCAGTGGCCCTGCAAAAATCGTTACCAACGTCACTTCATCCCACTAATAATAACTCCAAATAAAGTCACTGTAAAGACAAATTGAGTAGTGCCATTATAAAAATAAGGTAATGCAGACATCAGTCCCCACAATAATTCAGAAAATGTATGGAGGATGGCTCTTTTGCAATTGAATAACTTTTTTGTTTGGGTCACCGTCGAGATAATTTAGATGAGAAGGGGCCCACTAGATTGGAAATTTAATAATTGAATGGCCCACCACTAATACCAACAGTATGGCCAGTAGATTTGGGAAAATAATTTTACCGGCGAGTTTTTAACTTTTTATATGGTGTAAGCCCGTATATAGTCCAGTATTTTTCAAAAAGTATTGTACGGACCACATCGTAGGATGATCCAAACCGTCCATTTGATAAGTCACAACTTAAATAGGTTTGTGTCCTAAAAAAAAACGAATTTCCATAGGATGTGATCCCAACCCTCCATAGGAGTTCCTCTCATCCACAGAGGGAACTCCATCATATTATGGAAACCTCTATAGATGGGAGGGTTGGGAATTGGGATCATCAAATGGATGGTTTAGATCATCTTATGGTGTGGCCCGTACAGTACTTTTTGAAAAATACAGGAGTATACGGGCTCACACCGTATAAAATCTCATTAAGGGCCCGTTTGGATACCTCATATTTTGTATTTGGATTTGGATTTGGAATTGAGTTTTGAATACAAAATGAATACATCTGCCAGCTCATGTGGAGGGGGAAGGGGGTACTTTCTAGTGGAGAGGAGAGGTTGAGCAGCAGAGAGGGTGAAGGAAACTGCCAGATCTGTGGATTTCCAATTTCTTATTTCCACAGCATATTTGGAAATTTGCTTTTTTTCACTGTCAGTTGCTAATTTGGAAATCGAAGGATTTGATCCGGATCCAAATCACAGTGCAAAAAGGGCTGCAAATGTGAGAAATCCAGAGCATCCAAGCATTGCCAACTTACCAGATCTTTGGAACACTCGTTTTTCAGGGGAAAAAAAATTGAAGAAAACTTTTTTCATAAGCTTCGAAGTGTGAAACGCGGCCCAACAAGTGTCAAGTCTCATAAAGTATTCTTTTAATGACCAAAATGCCCTCGCACCAGCACCAAGATGAACACTGAGGTGAAGAGGAACCCGGGCCGGAAGAGATGAGGGGGAGAGAGAGAGAGAGAGAGAGGCCAAACAAGCGCCTTGCCTTGTAAAGTATTTCTCTTGTCTTTGTAAAGTAGTTCGTAAATGACCAAAATACCCTCCCACCAGAACTAAGAGTGAAGGTGAGTAGAGAGAGACAGTGTGTGTGTGTGTGTTAAACGATCACAATCGCGGCCCAACAAGTTTCAAGCCTCATAAAGAATTCCTGTATTTCATTAATGACCAAAATGCCCTCGCACCCTTACCAAGATGAACACCTCAGAGAGAGAGAGAGAGACGATTCGTAACCCCAAAACAAACCGATAGATCTGTCGAAAACACCAGAGAGAGAGAGAGAGAGAGAGAGAGAGGATTCGTAACCACAAAACAAACCGATAGATCCGTCGAAAACACCTCAAAAAACAAACGATCTCAGCAAAAAAGAAACGATCAGGAAGAATTTCGAGCTAAACGTGGTTTCAGAGGGAAATCCGAGGGCTGATCTGAATTTTCACACCAATTTCAAAATCACAAAAAAAAAAAAAAAAAGTTCAATAAAACTTTCGAAAGAAAAAGAAAAGGAAAAAATCAGCAATACCTTCTGGCGAATTTTAAGGGAGACAAGATCCCAGATTCATCACGAGCAGCCCACCCAAAGGCCTTCTGTGGGTATTCATCTTCGGCTGATTTCGACATCTTCGTTCTTCCTCTTTTCCCCTCTTCTTTCTTCTTCAACGAAAGGGACCGAGTTCTGTGTAGTTTGGGTAGAGAGAGATAGGGAATGGGTGACACACGGAGAGTGGGTTTGGTGCCTCTATATAATGCCATTATTTTCATTACCTTATTTTCAATCCGATTACGACTACATTATAAATAGTATATAAAAAATTTATACCCTCTTCTCTTTACTACAAAAAGTTAAAAAACTATGGACCCACTTCTCTTTACTAAAGTTGGCCACGATTACCTATGCCTCTTTGTTTAGCAAAATGGGAACAGTTTCTCTCAAAAAATGTCTATTTTATATGGTGTGGGGCCCACTCCATGTGATGGTCCTAACTCTATGATCTATAGAGCCTCTATAGATGCGAGGGTCAGGATCATCCTAAATGGATTGTTTGGATCATCTCATGGATTGGCTCGTACAGTGTTTTTTTGAAGAATAATGGACTATACCGCCTTACATCGTATAAAAACTTGAAAATATACGGCTTCTTATGTTGTGAGACGGATATAGATAGGAGAAGTTATAGCGTGCGTGTGCACGTGAATCCAATATTTTTCACAAAAGCAGGGCCCACTTCATAGGATGATCCAGACCGTTCATTTGCTTGGCCGCAGATAAATAGGCTGTATCGGCCATAGGTCATTTATATAGGATGATCCTAGCCCTCCAATAAGTAGAAGGACTGTACATTATGGAAACCTCTATAGATTGGAGGGGTACAATCAACATATGGTGATGATTTTTGGGGTACAACCTATTTATGTTGTGGCCCAACAAATTAGGGAATTGGATCATCCTATGAAGAGGGCTTCACTTTATTTAGAAAACATACTGGACTTTATGCCCACATACCACATAAAATCTCATAAAATACACGGGTTTCTATTTTGGGACTCTGTACAAAAATACAAAGAGTGAGGGAAATTTGGGTTCTACTTTTGGAACAAACGCCCCTATTTCTAGGGTAAATAAGCTATTGTCGGTGCCGTTCACTTTTTTTTGTGAAGGTAAAGAGAATTGGAGAGCGATTCTACCTTTGCGACCAAAACACATCTATTTCTAGGCTAAATCGTGCCTTTCACTGTTTTTGTGGATTGATGAGATTAAAAAAATTAAAAAGGGGATTTGCTAGGGACCATAGAAAAAAGCATTTCGTGGAAGAGCTGTTGCACGCATTCCTAATAGCCACTTCGAGGCATGTATTTGATCGGATCCCGATTGGGACATCACATATCCTTCCATATTCTGTTGAGAACACCTTCATTGGATGATTGTATCCCCTTATCCAAGCCTTGTTTAGAGTTTCGCCACAAAAGGCTAAACCATTGACTTCGTGTGGTCCTTTACCGTATGCGTAGGATGAACATTTTGGGTCGCTAGGGTGCCACTTTGGGTCGGTTCGAGTTGAGCTTTTGCTGAATTGGAATCAACCCGAACCTGACCTGATTTTATGTTTAAAGCGTAACCTGAATTCCTAAAAATCGACCCAAGTTGCACCTGTTGATCACCTCGTGATGCACTACAAGCTCAGCAGTCTCGATTGCACACACATGTCCTCGTGTGGCACCTAAAATACCCGCACAATAGTTCTCTTTATTATATTATATTATATATTATAATTTAATGGGGACTGATATATTCCCCAACCATATTTTGATAATGGCACCACTCAAATTGTTTTAAAATATTTTGGTTAGATGTTTATTGCATTTTCAGTATTATAACAGCTGCAAAAAGCTAATTAAATAAAATGTAATGCACGGAGAGTATGCCGACATCAAAATATTGTATCTATGAATTTTTATCATCTTCGTGTGACGTGTGTGACGTATTGAGTGACGAGGGATGATAGCTGCAAGAAAATTTGAAATTTATATATCATCTTCGTCCAGTGTTTGCCTGACCATCCTTAGATCATCATAATTGGATGGTGAAAACATGGAAAGTTTTAGATTTTGGAGATCATAATTAATGTGAGCAACGAAATGAATCACAAACCAAGTCATCCGAGTTCCCATGAATATTTTCCTAACCTAAGATACTTACGATCTGTTTGGTTGCAGGTAGTTACCTCGTAGAGTAGTGGTGTAAGTAGTCAACTTAATGAAGCAAGCAAATTTGAGCATCATTAGTGTCCAAAATTTCTACGCATTTGGTCGCCTTTTGTAAAGAAAGTAATGAAGTGATAAAGGACCACTCAGCTATATACAAATATTGCATGTTTTGTTGCTATATCATCAACTTGTGTCGGCTTGGTTGCCTTTTGTAAAGAAAGTAATGAAGTGATAAGGGACCACTCAGCTATATACAAATATTGCATGTTTTGTTGCTATATCATCAACTTGTGTCTGCTAGAGAACAGCTAAAAAAGTGGTCACTCTCACAGTTCATACCTCTCGGTAGCAAAAATCCACATGCGATGGTCGGCCCAAAGTGGGACCACATGTGCCACGTATTTGTCAAGTGGGCCACACGTGAGGGGGAGTGTTAAAGTATAAAAGATAAATAACTCATTTCTCCAAAAACTTAAGCTATTGGAGAAGTTGGTAAGTTAACAATCCTATGAGACAAATGGGATAACTTTGACACTTATTTTTCAATTAAACATGTATGATTCTAGTGCTTAGGAGATTGAGCATTTCCTTCGGAGCGTGTTTGGAAAGCATGAAAAAATATTCCCTAAAATATTAGTAGACTTGGCAAACGGGTGGGCCGGGCCGGGTTTGACCCGACCCCGTTCAGGTCGTGAAATGGGCTGGGTCAGAAACAGGTCCCTCATCTTGGACCCGCACCTGGCCCGTACGGGCCGGTTCGACCCGTGGGTCACCCGGTTTATTATAATGAACGTTTGTTTTGTTTTTCAAAAACTTCTCCGCCACATGCCGTATGCTAAGACAAGCGTCAGAGATGCGCTGAATATAATCACTTCTCTCAAAAAGGTCGCGGACAATTTTTCTACAAAATGCAGTGGAAAATTTGCAATGACAAAATTGTCCTGACCCACCATGAACGAATTTAATCACTTATCTACAAAAGGAAGGGTGGTTTCGGTACTCAGGGATCACTACTGCCATAATAACGACAACTCAACTTGGGATGTGGGACTTTACTGATTTGACGAAAATACCCTCACATGTTTTTGGCATTTTCGTCACATATCCTCGATTCCTCTCCCAAAAAGTATTTGGTTTTTTTTAACGGGCACCCGCGGGTCCACCCGGCTCGGACCAGTTTTGACCGGCCGGGTTGACCTACGGGTCACAAAATGTTGACCCGGACCTGAAAATTACTAGCGGGCCAGGTCGACCCTCGGGTCCAAATCAATTCTTGCCAGGTCTAAATATTAGTGGAGATCTTGCAAAAGATGGGCGGACAGTGAGAGAATTGAGAGCGTGGGAGTAAAGGGAGCAAACAAAACCCTACGAAAATTAATAGTATTTTTTATTTTTATTTTTTTTTCCGGGTAACATGAGAATTAATAGTTGAAATTATGAAAGGGAAAGGCTACCGATTGGCACTACCATGTTCTGATAAATGTACTAAATCACATTTTCTTTTACTTTTTAACCGGTTGTCAAAAGGTTATCACAATTTCCAAAAAAGCACCCATAAGTAAATTAAGAAAGAAAAGACAAGGTAAGCTAGTGTGATCAGTGCCAATATCAGTAGCCTAAAATAAAAGTGTTAATGTTATTGGCACTACCGTGTTTTGATAATTGCACTGATTCGTCTTGTTTTTATTATTTAAACAGCTGCCAGAGGAAAGCACCCATTTAAAGAATAAAAGACAAGAAGAGTTAGTGCTTAGTGCCAACATCAATAGCCAGTAAAAGTATATATATTTAGAGAGAAATGCTAGATTCAAGGCCGCCCGTGTTGGCTGCACAACAACGTCTAAATTGACTTTTCAGCCATTATTAATGTAGGATGGTGACGCGCAGCCAATGGGACGCCCTTTCATCTCATTTTTGCAAGGGCCTCCTTATGTTTAGCACTCCTCATATTTGGATGCAAGGGAAAACTTTTCTTCGAACGCTGTGATCGGCAGGAGTGATCCGCCACCACTGTCCCCCATGGGTACTTAATATAGGTTACGTCATTTTAGAGGGCACGTGGAAGAGGCTCCACTTATAAATTGACACATATACGTCCGTAGTAAAATGAAAAGACGAAAATGCCCAGAAAATTTTGGGGTATCCACCCAAAGGCCAAAGCAGCGAGAGCCATCAATGAGGTACTGATATTTGTACGTAAGGATATTGTTTGTCGTTTTATCCACGTGGGCAATAACGCTCGATCGCCTATCTATCTTATCTAGATTATCCTACTCCTCTTCCTCTTACGGCCCCTGGCGACCCAAAAAAATAAAATAAAATAGGGCTGGCAATTTCACCCGTGAAACAGGGGGCCCCGCCCCGCCCCGCCCAAAAAAACAAAGAGTGTCGCAAAACTCTTTTTCCAATTTTGCCCCCAGAATTTATATTTTAATCGTCTCATCTCAGTTTTTTAACTTGATAATATAAAAAATTTCTAAAAACCAGTGAAGAGAAAATTCCTATCTATGAGTTTTTATATGATGAAAGGCCTTATAGTCCATTATTATTCAAAAAGTACCGTATGACCCACACCATTGGATGATCCAAACCGTCCATAAGATGGGACACAACCTAAATGACCTATTTAGGTTGTGCCCCAAAATCATTTACATTGGTTGATCCTAACCATCCGATCTAAAGAGGGTTAGATCAACCCTCTAATGTGTGCGTGGTCCCTCTATAGATAGCAGGGTTAGGATCAACCTAAGCAAATGATTTTTAGGGCACGACCTATTTAGGTTGTGGCCCATCTAATGGACTATAATGCCTTTCATCATATAAAAACTCCCTATCTAGAATTTATTTGTTGTTTTCCTTGATTTTATATCACCTTTTCATGCCCCACGTCACTCCCACCCTCTCAACAATCTCCATCTCCTCATCTCTCACTACCAGACCCACAAATATTCCATGGAATAGTTTTTCATGGTTGCCAGACGTGGCCTAAATGAGTGGGGCATGATGTGGGTTTGTTTGAGTGCCTCTGTGGGACAAAGACTACTCTAATTTAATCCGATGGGAACTAGCTGGATGCCAAAATAAAGTTTGTCGAACTGACCTAAATTCAAATATATTTTATGGGATTTGCTAGGGAATTTCGAGGACATGCATTTTAGGGCTGACTTTTGCACGAGAGAAGAGCCACCTGGTATGAATTAAATGAATAAGACAAAATCTGATGAAACGTAAGGGGCCGTTTGGATACGCGGATTTTAGAATCCATGTTTTTAGTTTGAAAACAGTGTAAAAGATGGTTCATGATCCAGCTGCTACATGCTGTCCTCGCATCGTTTCTTAGATTTTAAGCGAGAAAATTCAGGTTTTAAAAATCTCTCCTGCAACCTGAGGTTTTTAAAACCTGGAAATATGGGAGGATCTACTACTCTCCTGCTAACAGAAAGAAGGGCGAGAAGTCAAAAACGACGGTTGGTCCGCTTATTCTCTTGTATCTGGGCAACAATTTTGAAGAAATCCCGAATTCTAAAATCCACGTATCCAAACGGCCCCTAATCCTCTAGGGCTGTTCTCTCATGCAAAATTCCCAACCAAACCCATATTTCATTGTAGCGTAAAAATATCCTTCATATATTTTTACTTGCAGGTTAAACATGAGGAATATTTTTGGTATTTAACATCTAATATCGTGTTCACCGAGGCTTCTCATCTTAGGCCCTGTTTGTTTGGGATTATGACAACCGATGGTGAGCTCCCATCCTGATGATTGGACTCAAATTACATTCATTTTGAGTCCAATAATCAGTTTGAGGGCTCATCATTGGTTGTCATAATCCCAAACGAACAAGGCCTTAATGAGAATCTATGGAAATGATTATGAGTCCCTCCGCAAAATCTCATATTAAAGTCACGCATAAGGGAGAAATAGAGGGAAATGGGTCTGCATGTGGGAGATGCCTAACGAAACGGGTCTCCATGGGATCAGACATGCAAAGATGAAAGGATTTCCGGAAATTTGGGTCGAATCCGGTTCTAACCTCGCGGTTAATGTGATTTCTGATACATGGGATATGATTGCCCTTGGAAAGCTCTACCTATTTTTTCAAAAATACGGGAAGCTGTTCGTAGCTTCAGGAGTTAGCAAATTACATACATATGAAGAGAAGCTAACAATGTGGCTGATTTCCAAACTTGATTGCTGCTGTGAGGGAGAAGATATCAATTTAGAATGTGTTCCTCAAGAACTAAGTGATATCATCCTGCTGGATGCTTTAGGCACCAAATACCCTCGAGTATAATGTTTTGTTTTCTCTTGTATGTCCACTGTTGTGTCTCTGTTGCCCTGCTAGGCCCCTCTTTTGTATTTTGCTATCTTTATTGAATGATGTCTGGTCGGGGTCTGCCTAACCCCAGCTTACGCATAAAATCCTTACTATTCTAAAAGCGTAAACCAACGAAAGTTCGTCAACCAACTTTAGTCAGAATTCCCTCTGTATCCTGCCCTTTCTTTTTATTTAACTTCCAAATAGGTCCCAATTTTTCAGGGCATTCTCGTCATATCAGCCTCCTGATTTGCCCTCCATATCCGTTAAAAAAAAAACCTGCCGCATGTAAGCCACGCGTTTAGCGTTTCCACGTGTTGTCAAAGTCCCACAATGTGTATCACTTGATACCTTCGATTCTCTCACGTTTTTCGAGAAAGTAATCTCCATCGTCCGTTACATCAGCCCATTTTTGTCATTATGTTTTGTAAATGAAGTGTCCAAGAACTCATGGTCATCTCAACCAACCAGTTTTCTTCCCTGCTAATTCTCTCGACCACATCGCCATCTCTTCTCTCTCGACTCTATCGATCACTGCTTCTTCAGGCAATGACGGCACAGAACCGTCATATCACCTTCGTTTCCTATAGAAGATCTCCAGCGAGATTTTGTAGGCATTTTTTCCTCCTCTCCTTATTTTCTTTTACACTTTACCTTTTCTGTTTTCGTTAATGGCGAGTGAGTTCTCTTTCCATACTTATCAATTCGACTTTCAGCTTTACACATTTAGAATGATAAAGGGTCTTCCTCAAGGTACTCTCTCTCTCTTTTGTTTTACTTTTCCAGTTGGGGCCAAAGAGATTAGGAACCGGAAGGATCTGGAATTTCCAACCCTCTCTAATTCTCTGCAATTCCAAACTCTTACGCTTCTTAATCTCTCCGGTCCTTTATAATATGCGTTTTTTCTTCCTTTTATTTTTTCTTTGGAACTTTTCTGTTACCTGATAAGTGGGTCTGCATATGCTTTACCTCAACAGGATATTTTATTTTATTTTTTACTTTTTTATTTTATAGGTTGTGGATATAATTTACTCAGAGCTTTTTTTTTCTATTAATGGTGAGTGGGTTTCTTTATAACCATGGAAAAATAAACGTGGATTTTTTTTCCGGTTCTCTAATATTGAAATTCCATTCCAAAGATTTGTGTTTCTTCTTGTATTTCTTTGATTTTTACCTCTGAAATAGATTTCCTTTTCACAACTCTACTGTCTTGAAGAAGGTGATTGCAGATGGATATTGGTTATTTTAGAAAAGGGGAATAATCCTTTATTGTGAGCTTGCTCTATTAGGGCTCTTTGGGTGCATAATCTTATCTTTCTATGCTGCTTTCTTTGTTCAGTGATGACTTTCCAACCGATTCCTTAATCTTGATTTGCTTACTGAAATGTCTCAATTATGCTGTTTCTTTCTGTATATTTACTCGTTCTTTTTCCTTAGTTTGTTAATGAATCATCCAATTATTTGTAGATAAGCAACAAATTGATGGTACAAAGAGGTCTGCATAGCCACATGTGAAACCTTTTTTTTTTAAGAGCAATGATCAAATCCCCCATTATATGTGAATCATTTTTAACTCTTCTCTAACTTTTGCAATTTTTGCCCTGAAACTAATCTATAGCTAATAATTGGGGGCCTCCTAGGGATATTCTTATTTGTAAACAAACAAGAAACTTATGGTAAATTGAGGTCTACGATAGCCACATGTGAAACTTTTTTTTTTGTTGAAGATGATCAAATCCCCATTCTATCTGCATCATTTTAAACTCTCTAACCTTTTCAATTTTTGCTTTGAAACAGGTCTGTGGCTACTAAATGGGGGCCTCATAGGGATTTTCACTTGGCAAAGAAATGTCTAAATCTAATGTTCCATAAGAAAAATCTGGCATCTCATAGCATTTTCCGTTCTTGGATTCTTCCACTTTAACTTTACCCCTTATAACACTTACCAAATTGAGCAATGGCTTGTTTACTTCTACAGATTCCAAGGAGTTAATAAATGAAGCGTATGGCCGTCAGAAAATCCCAATTAAGGAAATCCCAATTAAGCAGATCTATGCTGCCATGAACAGTCTAAATGCTTTGAACTTCGTTGGCCACCGTGTAGCAGGTGAATATCTATTTCTAACTGCTGCAGTATTACCCTCTATTTCATTCTCAGAGATCAGAATTTCATCAAATTAAAACAAAAAACACACATCTTTCTTCTAAATATTTGGCACCAATCACAGAGGACAAAATACTAAGCACGGGAACCCTGAGAAAAACCAATATGATGAACTGCAAAAAATATGTTGTTTTACTTTTACAAAATCTGGCAATAAAATGCTTTAAAGATAAAATACAATAGAAGTATATGTGAATGTGTAGTCATATATTTAACACAGTGCTGCCGAAGAAGCAATGTAAATGGTCAATTGAATGTTTCTAAACATTTTTTATCAATCACCATGTGTACAAATATGTGTCGTGAACTCGTGATAGGCAACATTTTTTGAAAATGGAGTTGGCTTTCTTGTATCGAAGTTTGAGATACCCCTTTATGTCAATTCTCATGGTGGATATGCATTTTTTATATATCTATATAAACATTCATGCAATTAGATGTCATCCCCTCAGCAAAATAAAATAAAAAAGCTTACGTCTTTGAACATTGGGATCATAATCAGATCCTAGGGTTTAGGTAGATTTCTTAACAGCTTTCTTTCACTGTGACAAGAACAAAATATTTTAACATTTTATATTGGTTCCAGTAGAGTGGAGAAGCTCGGATATTTATGAATGCGAAGTCACGGTTATTGCGAATAATTCATTGTTTTCTTAAACTACATATGACTAAATAATCCTGTCATGACATATTGTAAAAACAATACTCTTGCTTATAATTACAACTTCCCGTAGCTTAATAATTATAATAACAAATATTATAATTGAATAATAAATTCAATTAAACTAATTAATGCTGTTTGGGATAACTCTCCCTACATCTCTCCTCCACACAATGAAGGCTTTCTATCATATAAATGATTTTGAGGTGTGAGATCTCTAGGATTCCAAACTTTCTTTATAGAGAAAACCATACCAACTGGCCATAGAATCAATTG
This sequence comes from Tasmannia lanceolata, assembly GCF_043159265.1. NCBI lineage: Eukaryota > Viridiplantae > Streptophyta > Magnoliopsida > Canellales > Winteraceae > Tasmannia > Tasmannia lanceolata. The sequence goes on along the minus strand of NW_027518692.1, from coordinate 60,625,243 downwards.
TTTCTTCTTAACGATAGAATGAGTTAATAATACTTACTTGGCGAAAGACTAAAGTATGAAATGAGTGCATATAGTACTTAGGTTTACATTACATAGTGTTTGGACTGAAGACATGGGCTTGGATTGCTACCTTCTTCATTTGTGGTAAGCAGAAGCTATGCAGTTTTTTAAATTGATTTGAATTGATCTTTACCATTGATTTGGAATGTTTGGTTCTTGGTTGTGAGTGTAATCCTTTGTTTAGAAAAGGAGATGCAAAGAGAACGGCTTATTTCAGTCTTTCAATTATTATGGCGAACTTTATGCTTTACATTATGCACCGAACCTTCGTTCTGTCAATAATATTGTGGGCATATCACCGTTTGTCAACCTCTTCTATCTTTCCGTCACCATCGGAGCAAAAGTGGCCTTCTATATGGTGGTTTACATCATATGAAGCATGGATGGGGTTCTGTTTTTGGTTCATTGCCCATAGCTATGAGTATTTAAAATGTGGTCTTCTTTATTGGTACTCCTTTTTACAGACTCTGGCTACCGGGAGGAAACCTTCTTATGTGAGTCTCTCAAGTCCAATGCGTCTTTCTCTGGCAGTGATCTTACAATCCACACATATGATTTAATAATTCAAGATCTTTTAATTCTGGATTATGTTCCAGAACTAATATGATATAAATTAGTTCAAATTAGTTTTAGTTTCCCTTATATAAGGATTATACTCTTTCATAGCATGAAGATCAAGGATGTGGATGAAAATTTTTTCCAACGTAAAAGATATTTTTGTTCCTTCAGCTATGCTTAACCTATTAACTTTCATGTGCTAGGAGGAGTTATAGAAATTGTGGTACTTTTATTCTGATTTGTCTATTTCTTCTAGATGATGTTTTATGTTTTGTTCTTGAAATGTTTCTTCAGCTATGTTTAGCTTACATTTACTTTTTCATTCATTTTTTTGAATGCACATATTTTACATTTAGGCTTTAATAATATTGTCTTAGGTTTGTTTTGTTTGTTCTCTTTAACTATTGTTGTTTTAGGAGAACCTATACTTTTCTACATTAGATTACTTATATTGTTATGATGGTTAATTGGTGAAGCTTGCAATGATCAATTTTTTTGTAGCAGTATATTCTTATTAGTGTGCTCAATCACATCTTTTACCTTCCTACTTCGTGGCTGCCTTATTTGAGTGGGTGACTTTTGTGTAGCAATCTTGTCGGTTTATTTTGTCCGCTCTTTTTGAAGTGATGAGCCTTATTCTGTTTATCTTCTCAACTAAATGCTTCTTGCTTGGATGCCAGTTTTGTACTGCATTTCTGTGGTCCTTTGAACTTATAGCCATTTAAGTAATTTTGTACAATACATCAATTGAAATTTTGGCCATTAGTATCAGCTAATTGAGATTGTCAAGCTAGGGAGTGTGCATAACTGATACGTCTTTTTGAACTATGATTCATACTACACAAATGTTTCAATAACTTTCTCATATCTAATCCAAAAAATGAGCTTACTAATTGGAGATGGGGAAGTTTCAAGCACCTATTACTTTCAAGTTATTCCCCTGTTCAGTGACACAGTCTTAATCCTATTATGTTTCCTCATTGGCTTTTCCATTTTCAATTTTGTTGCGAACCAATTCTGGTTGAGCTCCATGTTTGCTGGCAATGTTGTTGGCCTCTCCAATGGTGTTGTTGCAGGATTGTCTAATATTGGTTTAATCAGAGAATTCAAATTGCTGAACTTGTAGCAGCTAGCTTTGGCTTGGTAAAGTTGATTTCTAGGTAAACGTTCATCTTAGGGGTGATGGTTTGGTATGAGGAGCAGGTTGCATAGCTTGGAGACAGTCCAGGGCATTGCAGGGCTTCTCTATATACTGTTTGGCCAGGTGGATTCACTTGGTGGATCCGTTGTCATGATGTTTGGTTTCTCTTTGTTTGCTCAAGCTGCTCCTGGGCTGACGTTTGAGGTGGTTCTTTTGGTTTCGAAAAGGCAAAACCTTGTTTGTTTTTCTAATCATATTCACAAGGTACTCTGCTTTAGACTTCTTATTCGATGGCTGAAAGTTATAACTGAAAGCAGAGTCAATACAATATCAAATCAACCTCAATTTCAGGTTCTTCGCGTGGTACAAGATTCAATTTCTTCTCAGAATAAGCTTTTAAATTTTGCAATTCCCAATTAGATGAATGTGTATAGATAATCCAGATTGAATGACCAACCTATTGTAGCAATCATAACATCCTAACCACATGTGGCACAGGGCTTGACACCAATTGCTTTCAATTTCTTCTCAGAATAAGGTTTTAAATTTTGCAATTCCCAATTAGATAAATGAGTACAGATAATCCAGATTGAATGAGAAACCTATTGTAGCAATCATAATATCCTAACCGCATGTGGCACAAGGCTTGACACCAATTGCTTCGCATATGTGGTAACCAAATCGGTTGCCAATGCTTTATTCTGGTTACTATTAATGAATTCGATGAAGTGTTTTTTTGAAGAGGAATGAACTCAATGCAGTACGCATAACAAATCGTAGATTCGAACTCGATCAAGACTTTACATGTTAAAATTTGGCTCAGTTTTCTTAAACCAAAAAACTTGATTGAATACTCACAAAAATCTCGATCTTTCCGATACCCCTTATGATTGAAGCTGGAGCGGGTAGACCATTGGGTATCTATCTCTGACATCCCCGATCACCGATCCTTTTGAAATTTGGACTAACACATATTATTTTTAAAATCATATTCATTGTGTACTAACTTGAATTTCAGTCAAATACTCGATCAAATATCAAGACTAAACAAGGCTGAGTTAAGTTACCAGTTTTTATACTTTGAATTTTTTCGGTGAAAGTGAACTGGCGAGCTTAAAATCATATTCATTGTGTACTTACGGTGACAACCCCTCTTGCCATGCTTTAAAATGACCCTTTCTTTATTTTCACTCTTTTTCTTTCTTGTGTAACACTGATGCATCTAAAAACTTGTTGCAGGTCCCTAGGGGTAATTTTCGGAATGACAGAAAGTGGTGAAACAGTGGGTGCGGTTATAACTCAACTTTTATTCTTTTCTGGCCTCAAATAGTCAAAGGAAACAGGCGTCACTCTGATAGGAATCATCATTCTTTTCTGCACCTGATACGCTTGATATGCTTCCCACTGAGGTGGAATGTTATGTGGCCCATCCATTGAAGCTAATGGAAGATCAAGGGGCCCATCCATGGAAGAAGATTACTTCCTGTTTGAATGTGATTCTAAGGAGAAAAAGAAATGTTTACATCAGGAAAGGCTACAATAATTCCCATAAGTGAAGAGGCTCATATATTCACCTCATAATTCTCTTTGATGGTGCACCTATACATGTATAATGTGGCTGTCTAAGTGCAATCTCAACTGCTGAGGATAGGATTAGGGTCATGTTGATCCCACGTTGTAACCTGTAATTAGCTTTTTATTTCTTGATGTGGGTTTAGTACTTCACTTCTTTCTCTGGTTGAGACAGTGAAAGTATGTATATGCATACACATCTACACATTCAAACAAGATGCAATTTAGGGTATTCATCTTTAGTTGCACGTGCATTGCACGTGCATCTCTTACTAGTAAAATAAAAAGGAAATTTATGGGATTCTTGGCTTCTCTTTTTTTCATTCTTGGCACCTAAAATTGCAGGGGAAGCCATTATTATAATAGTGACAGAACGCAGCCTAATATAACAAAAGGGAAATCATATCAGCGCTTCAATGTTTTGATATCCACGCTCTCCTTGCTTGTCTTTCAGTATTTAATGTGCTCGTTTTTTGGGAGCTGTAATAACCCATGTTGACAGCCATCATACTTGAGGAGATTGACATTTGGGGTTTTGTTTGGTAGAACCCTCCAATCGGACGACGCAACTCACTGAGATGAGGATGCGGTGGAATGCTGGGGAGCGAGCTTGAGTCAAGTCACGGATCTGGGCGTTCATTGCAGCCATCTCCTGTCTTATCTCTAAGACAAGCTGCTCGAATGTGCTGGATTGCTGCTCCGACACATTGGATCGTTGGTCAATCCTTTGCATGGATTCACATTGTTGATTGACCATCTTGGCTACATCTCGGACGCGTAGGTTAGAAGGATTGGTTTCAGCCATAGGATCGAGTGGCTCTGACACCAAATTGAAGAGCCGTGATATTTGTTGGGATTAAGAAAGCAAGTCTCTTAAACATTGAGTTTTTCATTTGGAAAAAATATCTGATACTATTCCATTATTTGTTACAGGTATAAATAGATAGCATCCAGAGCCTAGGAAGAGGAACTCTCCAACAAATAGAAAACACAACACAGGTCAAAAGACCACTTGGCCAGCTGACTTATTGAGGAAAAATAGCAACAGAAGCTAAAAAACAGGGAAGGACGTGGCTTGCAGGGTAAGCGGCCCACGTGCACGTATCAGGGTGGGGCAACACAGATCTATGAGTGCAATGTGTATTCTTTATGGACTGTGGTCTCTTGCCATTGAGAAAATAAGAGAGTAACTGAGATAGAGCTTATGGTTATACACTGATCTAGGTAACCAAATGTAAATTTGATTTCAATAATTGGTGTTTTTCTGTCGATTATTTTGTACCATTTTATTGTGCAATTTTTGGCTTAGAATCTTACAATAGGCCGTGTTTGGATTGCAGGATATTTCTATAAAAGTATGGAAAAGAAAAAGGCTTTTCAGACTTTCTTGTTTTTTCTATGGGATTTGTTCAGGACCATCGCAGAAGGCATTCCTTGGAACGGCTGTTGCATGAGTGAGCTGCCAAATGGGCTAAGATCTTGACTTATTAATTTAATTCATCTGTGGTGGCTGCTCTCTCATGCAACAGCCGTTCCGAGAAATGCCTTCTGCCATGGTTCCTAGCAAATCCTTTTTTCTAGTGTAGAATAACATGAAAATAAAAATAAAAAATCATAGACGTTCAACCACCGTAATTACAGGGACATCTAATTTAGAGAAAAGTACGGCCCTCATTCCAATGTTTAGTTAAAATACGGATTGAGGGCACATTTTAAAACAAGAACGAAAAAAGAGCTAAACTTTAAAATCGGGTGGTCAAAAGACTCTGATACCCTTATGAATCGACAGAGTCCTCCTTTTTCATTATTGCCTCCTAAATTGGCATGATTCACGAGGCTTCCTTTGGTTCATTTAAATGTGAATTTGAACCGAGAGAATCTTGGGTTCGTTTCTATCTTAGCCGTCGGAAATAACTAGAGACGGATGGATCTTGACACGTGTTGGAAAACTTTTTTGAACCCTGACATTATTGTACTTTTTGGAACACTGATGTTATCTTTTCTCACTTATATTTTCAACACGTGTCAGGCATCCATCAATCTCTAGGTATTTCCGACGGCCAAGATAGAAATAATGGGTACGCCGATGGAAATAGTGGTTACAGAGAGGGCAATAATGGGTATGCCGGCGGAAATAATGGGTACGTCGATGAAAATAATGGTTACAGAGAGGGGAATATGATTGGTATGCCGATGGAAATAATGGTTATAGAGAGGGGAATAATGGGTACGCCGGCGGAAATAATGGGTACGCCGATGGAAATAATGGTTACAAAGAGGGGTATTATTAGAAGACGCCACCGTTTCATATTGATGTCCACGTGTCATGGATCCGACCGTCTATTCATATTAGCGACGACCAAGACTTAAAGGAACCCAATGACTCTGGGTTCACAGAAAGATTTCAATCCAAACCAAACCGACTATGTATAGAGCCGCTAACATTCCAAAAAGTTTTTCAACACGTGTCAGGCATCCATCCGTCTCTAGGTATTTCCGACGGCTAAGATAGAAACGAACCATGGTTCTGTGACTTCTGTCGGTTCAAATACCAGACGAACCAGATGAACCAAAAGAACCTCGTGAAACACGCCAGTAATGAAAAAGGAGGTTGAATGACATTTATGTTGATGTTAGAAGGGTATCAGGGTATTTTTCCAACCCGATTTTGAAGATTAGCCCGTTTTTTGTTCTTGTTTTAAAAGGAGCCCGCAATCCGTATTTTCACTATACATCGGCCTGCATTCCGTACTTTTCTCTCTAATTTATCATGATAGTCCTCTAAACAAGCCATAAACATATCATTTCAATCAAAATTGTGGAAACAAAAAATTTTTCCTCAGAAAAAGTTTTCTGCAAGAAATATTTATCCTGCAATCCAAACAGGGAAGGGTGGATTTTACTCCATAATTCATATATACCAAAACCTAGGAAATAAATAGTTTCGATCATTGAGCAATTGTATATTTGTAACCATTTCCTTTTTTGCCCTCTCATATTTTTTTTCCTTTCATCCATCTAATAAGAAACCTGATTTTTAGAGTTATCTTAGCTCCTTTCATTTCGGCGTAAAATGTGGGTAAAAAAAATTTACAGCCATTTTAAAGCGGAAACGTGGGGGTAAAGTTTGTGAATGAAAAGTATTTCTGAAGTTTCCTACTTTTATCACACTCAAAAGATAACTTGAACGAACTCTATTCAATTTTTACAGAGAGGGGCCATCTATTTATGAAAATATCCCTCTAAATTTAACCTAATCATATCATTTTCCTCTAAAACACTGAAAGAAAGAATTTTCCCAAGGAAAAATTTTCCGTCAGGAATATTTTTCTTCTTACGACGGTGAAGGTAAATTGCCCTCCACTCAAAACACTCCAAACCCTCAAGTCTCTTCAACCAAAAATCTGCCTTTTTTTGCGAATCCATATCAAAGCCTCTTCCCTCTTCCCTTCTTCTCCCATCTCTCTTCCCTCCAAATTTCAAAACCCTACAACTCAATTCCCCAAACCCTAAAAAGAAAAAAACAATAAGCAAAGAGTGAAGCGCAAGTATAAGCATCAGCCATGGCTAAGGACGAAGAGGAATTCAGGGGCGAGATCGAGGAGCGTTTAATCAACGAAGAATACAAGATTTGGAAGAAGAACACTCCATTTCTATATGATCTGGTCATCACACACGCTCTCGAATGGCCTTCGCTCACCGTACAATGGCTTCCGAATCGCGATGAGCCGCCTGGGAAGGACTACTCTGTGCAAAAGATGATATTGGGGACTCACACCTCAGAGAATGAGCCCAATTATCTGATGCTAGCAGAAGTCCAGCTTCCCCTCGAGGACGCGGAGAATGATGCCAGGCAGTATGATGATGAGCGCGGCGAGATTGGTGGGTTTGGTTGCGCTAATGGGAAGGTATATGTGGTTGATTTTGATTGATTTGTGCATATTATTACGGTGTTTATGGGGTAGTTGTAATGTAGTTAGGGTTTTGCTAACACTCGTTGGAAACTTAATTTTACACATGTTTTGACAAATGTAGTTAGGGTTTTGCTAACACTCATTGGAAACTTAATTTTACACATGTTTTGAGACTTTGTTTTTTTGGTCAAAACATGTGCAAAAGTCTTTAAACATGTGTAAAATAATTGCAAAATTAAGTTTGCGATGCACCTTTACGCAAAATCCATGTTAAGCATCATTTAATTTACCATTGGGATGTTGAATTTGCACATATTTTGATATTTTTACACATGTTTCGAGTTTGTTTCCTCAAATATGTGTAAATTCAACTTAGAAAAACCCGTAGTTATTATGTAGTTGTGGGTATGTGTTTGAGGGCCCCCCACGCTGTTTCTTCACTCGAGTGCATATAACTTATCTGCACAAGAGTGCAGAAACACTTTATATATACATATGAGAAAACGGTTCCTACACATATGTGTAGAGAGTTCTCTACACACTAGCTTAAAATACAGTGGGGGCCCACATTGTTTGAGTGATCCAAGCCATCCATTTTAAAGGGCCTCACATAGATAGGGTGTCTACAAAAAATCAGATCCATAGGATCATCCCAACCCTATGATTTGTGGAGGTAAAATGGATGTCTTTAAACCTTCACAAATTAGTCCATTTTTTGCCTCCACAGTTCGAATGGTTAGGATGATCCTATGGATCTGATTTTTTGCGGACACCCTATCTATGTGAGGGCCTTAAAAATGAATGGTTTGGATCACCCAAATAATGTGGCCCCCACTGTATTTTAAGCTAGTGTGTAGATAACTTATCTACACATATGTGTAGGAACCGTTCTCTCTCTCTCTCTCTCTCTCTCTATATATATATATATATATATATATATATATATATATGAGAAAACTGTTGGTGCGCTTAAGTTGTTATAACGCCTCCCATTCGTTTAAATGTTTGGGTCTTGCTGGGTCCCGCTTAAGCGCACCAATGAGAGGCGTTATAACTTAAGCACACCAAAAAAATGGTGCGCTTAAGCTCACCAATAGTTCTCTCTCTCTCTCTCTATATATATATATATATATATATATATATATATAGAGGAAACTTATGGTGAGCTAGCTTGCCCAATCACATGAGGGCCCACTTTGTTAGGATGATCCAAACCATTCATTTGAAAGTCCCTTACATAGATGGGGGATGTACCTGTGTCTGTCCATTTTTGTCCTCCACAAATGGAGGGGTTAGGATGATCCTATGGAGCTGATTTTTGGTACACACCCTATCTATGATAAGGCCTTGCAAATGAATGGTTTGGATCACTCCCCAAAATGTGGGACCCATGTGATTGGGCAAGCTAGCTCACCAACAGTTTCCTCATATATATATATATATATATATATATATATATATATATATATATATATATATATATATATATATGAGGAAAGTGAAGCTACACCACCGAGGTAGCTAACTTAGCTACACCGCCGGCTTAAAATACAATGGGCCCACATTGTTTTGGTGATCCAAAACATTCATTTGATAGGCCCTCACATTGATAGGGTGTGCCCCAAAAATCAGCTAGGTAGGATCATCCCAACCCTACGATTTGTGGAGGCAAAAATGAACGTGTAAAAACCTTCACAAATCTGTCCATTTTTGCCTCCACAGTTTGAAGGGTTGGGATGATCCTACCTAGCTGATTTTTTGGGCACACCCTATCAATGTAAGGGCCTATCAAATGAATGGTTTGGATCACCAAAACAATGTGGGCCCATTGTATTTTAAGCCGGCGGTGTGGCTAAGTTAACTACACCGGTGGTGTAGCTTCACTTTCCTCTATATATATATATATATATATATAAGCATAAATTTATATCTGAAGCATGCAATCCACAATGCCACATAAATTTATTTTTGTGGGTATGGGATCCTTTTAGATGTGAAATGACACATTTCTATCTGTTCATTTTGGGAGCTTTTATGTTGCTCTTCAAACTTTTTGGTTTGATTTTTTGTGTCTTGATGGGGTTGGATGGATCGAGACGATAAAGGGTTTTGATGTCTTAAATGATTGCTTTAGTTACTTGTTCTAGTTAAATGTAATTTACATGATCTTTTATCAATTGAAGAAAAGTATAGCTATGCATAAATTTATAACTGAGGTATGTGATACACTTCAAAATCAAGAAACAGAGTCAGTGGACCAAGCACTTCACACAACAGAGAGCGTAAGACTTCAGAGAAATATAGGTCAACCAAAGTGGTTGTCTGATTATGTATCCAAGTAATAAGAAGCTGATGCAATTACAAGGTTTAAGACAAGTGATGTTAGTTAGAACCATAGTTAAGGGAAATAATGTTAGTTAGAACTATAGTTAGTAAGTAAGCTGATGTGACTGAAGTAGTTAAAACAGTTGTAACTGTTAGGAGCTAGATATAAGCAGGGTAATTGTAAAAGAGGGGGATATCAAAGAAATTTTCTCAAGCACTTCTTTCTTCCTTTCTTTCTTATTCTTCTTCTATTCTAAGATTTCTTCCATTAAATCAAGGATACTTTCAGCATTCTGAACTGTTAGAAGTATCAGTATGTGATCCCAATTCATGCGAGGGTTACAATCAATGGAAAATTTACTCATTTTCACACAATCAATGGAGAATTTACTCATTCTCACCTTTTCCAAAATGGGTGTTCATGTTGCATCCCATATGGACCGACAGGAGAATTTGATGAGTTTCCTGAGGTTTCAGATATAAATGATGAGGGGAATGCAGTGTCTCCATTTAACTATTTTATGGACTTCAAAGAGTCTGCTTTCATCCGTGTCATCAACTGTAGCTTGCCTCAACATCTTAACTCCCATTAGCTCTGCCTTGAGATCTGTTGTGATTCTTTCTGTGTTCACAAATACTGCAACGAATTGTCACATGGATAAACATGTCTATCAACTTACTCTAGCAGGCTAGAAATTCATTTAAAAGACATCTCAAATGGCAGCCCATACACTCGTTTGCCTAGATTACAAATACGAAAAGCTTAAAATGTTTTCTATGACTCATTGTCTTTTTTAAATTTGTGAAATTTCTTTAGGATCTATGGGAGCTCACAATCGTTTTAGCTTTTCCTGAAGCGAAAGATGAGGATAAATGATGTAGCTTGGATCTCACAGCTTTTGATTTCTGCAGAAATAAACAGAAAAACAAGAAAAACATGAGAAAACTTGCGAAATTAGAGAACTTTAAATTCTTGAAAGAAAAATTGTAAATTCAATATTCATACCAGTTCCAAAAGGGTATCAGCCATATAGATAAAATTCTTTTTCTCCACTTTCTGTTTTAAGCTAGAACTCTTATTTCTAATCTTATTCAACCCCTAAATCAAGACAATTGGTTGATGATATCATTCTAAAAACAGAACTTATAAAACAACTGCAAATAAACTGGACCCCTATTAGAAACTTATTTGAATCCAACTTAAAAATTAAATAAAATCAAAGAAAATTATCCATACATAAAATCGGCAAGTAATGCAAAGTTTGAGTATAAACGCATCGGAAAAGGATATTTGAAACGGATGAATGGAGATGACCAAGATGGAAACAATTGTCAGCACCTTTTAACTCTACGCTGGAATATGCTTACACGAATTCACAGTATCACACTCCATATGTTTAGGGCTATTGCCATTACAGTTTCAGGAATGGATTTTAATTTTTGGTATGAGATGATCCACAAGTTCGGCTGTAGTGGCATCTCTCCATATGATGTTTGTCATGAGGACCCCTATTAGAAACTTATTTGAATCCAACCTAGAAATAAAATAAAATCAAAGAAAATTATCCATACATAAAATCGGCAAGTAATGCAAAGTTTGAGTGTAAACGCATCGCAAAAGGATCTTTGAAACGGGTGAATGGAGATGACCAAGATTGAAACAATTGTCAGCACCTTTTAACTCTACGCTGGAATATTCTTACACGAATTCACAGTATCACACTCCTTATGTGTAGGGCTATTGCCATTACAGTTTCAGGAATGGATTTTAGTTTTTGGTATGGGATGATCCACAAGTTTGGCTGTAGTGGCATCTCTCCATATGATGTTTGTCATGAATCAACTATAATATGCTATTTTGAATTTTCATTTCCAGGTGCAAATAATTCAACAGATAAATCATGATGGGGAGGTTAACCGAGCTCGCTATATGCCTCAAAATCCTTTTATTATTGCGACAAAGACAGTTAGTGCAGAAGTGTATGTTTTCGATTATAGCAAGCATCCATCGAAGCCTCCCCTAGATGGTGCATGCAATCCTGATCTGAGGTTGAGGGGCCACAATACCGAAGGATATGGTTTATCTTGGAGTCTTTTCAAGCAAGGCTATCTACTGAGTGGTTCTGATGATGCTCAGATATGCTTGTGGGACATAAACGCAACTCCTAAAAACAAGGCTCTTGAGGCTCAACAGATTTTCAAGGTAAGCTCTTAATGTAGCTATTCCTCATATAAATTGTTTGCCAATTTTGTGTTGAGTCAGTGATTCCCAATCGAATAATTTGTGATGATTGTATTGGAAAGAAGATTTCTTCTTTTTGGTTTGTAAAGTGTATTCTTTCTTCTTAATTAACTGGAAGGGTTCCCTCCAAACTCAGCTTGAGTGTTTCCCCTATTGATGATAGTTTCAAATGTGTAGCATTAAGTTGCGTAGTGTCTCAACTCCGAGGTCACAGGTTCAATCCTATTAAATGTATCTTCTCTGTTTTTCCCTTTCATAATTGATTCTTTGCTACTGTTACCATCATCCTTCTGATTTACATTATGCTCCATTGGATAATTTGTGATGATTGAATTGGAAAGAAGATTTCTTTTTCTTTTTTGGTTTGTGAAGTATATTCTTCCTTCTTAATAAACTGGAAGGGTTCCCTCCAAACTCAGCTTACTTACCAAAAGATAAAAAAGAAAAAGAAAATAAGGGCCAGGATGTTGAAACTAAAGTGGAGTGCCCATGATTCACTTCTGTTGGGTGTGAAAATTCATGTGCAATCCCAATTATTCATTGATATCTTATCATTGCCATTTCGTTATATTTCAATTGACCTTAAGAACCATATTTCGTCCTATACTTGAAACAAACAGGAAAAATGAAAAAAAATGATACTACCCTGTTGGCATTATGAGACTGTAATTCTCAAATATTCACTGTGCTGCGGACTTCCTGTAAATAGGTCCATGAAGGCGTCGTGGAAGATGTTGCATGGCATTTGAGACATGAATATCTGTTCGGTTCAGTTGGTGATGATCACTACCTGCTTATATGGGATCTACGCACACCATCAACCAACAAACCTGTCCAATCTGTAGTTGCTCATCAAGGTGAGGTGAGTACTATGATTTCCTCCTGAGTAAGGATTTTTTCTCTCTCTTTTTTCCATCGTCTTGCTAGCTTTATTAACAATTTGTAAGTCACACATTAACCTCATTTTCTCTAAGTTGTCCTATTTGGTACGATTCTTGTTGGTATTCATTTATGAGGTCAGTTTTACAAATGAATATCATTGCTTGTTACATTTGTAAGTTGGAAAGCATCTGGACTTATCTTTCTTTCGAGATTCAATAGTTGAAAGCAAAGCAATTTTTTTCAAAAAAAAAAAAAAAAGTTGAAAGCAAAGGAAATAAATGATTCAATAGTTGAAAGCAAAGGAAATAAAATGACTCCTTCAACTACCTAACACCATTCAGATAGTCAGCCTTAAAGGTGAGGGTCAAATCGTCCGTGGCTAGATGAGTTGATTCAGTCGTGGGTTTTACTTGTCTTATTTGTCCAAAACTCCAAATCAAACAAGTCGATTACTTCTTACATTTTTTTTTTCTTTAAATGGTTGTGATTACAATAAAGTAGTTGTTTGTTAAAATTGAACATCTGGTTAGGCTTGCAGCCATAATTAAAATTGGAAAATGGCCAAAACACCCGGTGCAATGGAAAAAAATAGGAATTATAAAATGGGCTGAAATATCCTTGCTAGTGTTGGAAATACCTTATTTGAGTGTATGGACATTTGCTGTGGGTTTTATGATCATTTCCTGTTTCTCCTCAATGTAGGTTCTTACATTTATATTTTTTTATTCTTTTTCGCAAAAATGTTGTCAGGGTTGTCCTTCATACATCTTTAATTATATTTATGAATTTATTTTTTCGAATGGTGTATTTATGAATTTATCTGAGTCCCAAATTAATGAATGAGCTGGTGTATTCCAAATATGCAACTTGATGACAAGCCTTTCCTATAATGGTTTTGTGATAGGTTAATTGCTTAGCATTCAATCCTTTCAATGAGTGGGTTCTAGCAACGGGTTCGACTGATAAAACTGTTAAGCTGTTTGACCTTCGAAAGATTAGCACTGCTCTCCACACCTTTGATTGCCACAAGTAAGTGTTCTCGTTTATGTGATACTGTTAATTGGGTTGCCTTGTTGATTCCGTCATTAATCTGTCCTTGTTTGATTCTCCTCATCTAAATACTTCATGGACTAAATTTCTTTTTTGCGGTGAACAACAATAGGGAGGAGATTTTCCAAGTCGGATGGAGTCCGAAAAATGAGACGATATTAGCATCATGCTGTCTTGGTAGGAGACTTATGGTGTGGGATCTGAGCAGGTATTTGCTGAAATGCCACTCTTTTTTTTTGAATTTGTTAACTTTCTTTTGTAATGTCGAACTGGTGTTTTTCCCTGGCGTGGAAATATATATCTCTGCTTTATCTGCTTGCCTACCCAACTAGACCTTAATGCTTTTACTGACCAGATTAGGGAGCTCAATTTGATGTCTTCTCCACCCCACTCTTTTGCTATACTAATATTTATTGGTAAATGAAAAATACAAAATTGGGCCTATTCCATCTACAAAAGTGGGACATCTTGCTGGCCCAGTTAGCCAAGTTAGCACACTAAGGGGTCGTTTGGATACGCGGATTTTAGAATCTTGGATTTCCTCAAAATCCTGGATGGGAGACGAGAGAAGGAGACCGTCCGTTGTTTTCTGAATATTTTTTTTTGAAAGATAACAAATTTTATTCCAAAATAAAACCGATACAGAGAGGGACAAGCTTTTCCAACTGAACTGTACAAGTCTCTATGAAATACCGCAAAAGGAAGAAAAATTACAGTAAGGCCTTCAGTAAATCAGAGCATATGACATTTGTTTTCTGAATTCTCGCCCTTCTTCCCGTCAAGCGAGAGAGTAGGAGATCGTCACGTGTTTTAAGGTTTTAGAAATCTCAGGATGTGGGAGAGATCTCTAAAACCTGGATTTCTTACTTAAAATCCAGGACAATGGATTGTAAAATCCAGAATTTTGCACTGCTTTCAAACTAAAACCTGGATTCTAAAATTCACGTATCCAAACAGCCCCTAAATGTTGGCCTCTCTGTAAGTGTGAACAGTTCGAAAACCCCCCTCCCCCTCCCAATGTCAAGTTTAGGAACTCTGGAGTCCAGAAAAACCTGGTCATCCTCCACAAAGTGTTCCTTGTTTGGTCAGAGCATGGTACGACATGGTTGGAGTTGCCCGTAATATCCGGAACAACAATCTTGACACTGGCTCATCTAAGCCCCAGTGCCAAAGCTTCACTTTTGGCACACTCAAATCCATCTTGCATGAAGATTTGTGAAGGATAGTATAATTATATTTTAGAGTAGCAAATGACATCAGTAAGTCCAACTGGGACAGTGTTACCTTGAGTGCAACATCAAAGTTCAGTTCATCAAGACAGGGCCAGGGTTACCTTGACTGCAATATTAAAGTTCAGTTATCAAGCCTTTTTGGCTGGCATTGTTTTGTCATGGAAAAAGAACATCATTCCAGTCTCATTTCTAGTCAATTTCCTAAGGCGTTAGATTAATATGCAAACAACTCTAGTATGGTAATGTGTCTGATTTCATGCTAATGTGACTGATTTCTCCAAGTTGCTAAAGAGAATCCATATTATTCATCTATTTGTCCAAGATACCTCTCTTTTGTCCAGAAATTGATGAAAACACCCTTGGTGAATTGATTATCGAAGCGCTGTTGTGGTATTACAAATCTTTCACCTTTCCATGAAACATCTCTGTTCGGTTAAACCATTTGCTGCAGATAGTTGGTGGAATTTGCACTTTTTTCTGTCAAGTAACATTGACTGAGTGGTTGGTGGATTGCCCCTGGGATAGTGAAGAGAAATTGCTTTGGGGACTATGCCTTCATGCAACTCTTTGGACTGTTTGAAAGGAGAGAAAAATGTGGCCTTTCTCTGGTAAGGTGAAGTCTATTGGACGGCTTGGCAAGAGATGGTGTGGACCGCCATTGAGTGGTGTAGTATGTGTAGGCCAATAAGGGATTAATCTGAATTTCAGTGAGTGTAGTATGTGTAGCCTTGGTCACACTGGCCTTGGTAGGATTGTTATGGATCGTGATGGGAAGGTCAGGTTAGCCTTATTGGGCCTGATTGGGGTGAGGGACTCTAATAAAACTGTTATGTTGAGGGATAGTACCCGATAGTGGTCACTTCATCTCGAGCCGTTGATCATGGAAGGATATTCTAGTAAAGTGATCAGGTGTATCTAGTCTAAGGAGGATTTCCCGTGGATGTTTATGGACTATATTGAGATAGTGGATTTTGTTGAGGCCTTGAGGGGCATAGTCTCTTACCCTTTTTTCAGCACATTCGCAGATCTGCTAATGAGTTTCTGAGGGATTGTTTGGTTCTGTTCTTGTTTTCTTTGACTTGTCCCCTCTGGCTGCTGGGCTTTAATCTGAGTTTTGTTGGTTTTCCTTTATTCTTACTTCGCCCATCTCAGCCTTTGAGCTTGTACAGTTTGGTCTTCTTAGCCTTCAACATAACATGTTAGGCCAAGGATCAAAACTGCAGTAGCAAGTGCTGACTTTGGCAACCCATTAACCTATCCGATTCCCAGGTCTTATACATAATGCCAGTCGATGTTTCTCCTCCTAAGGGAAATAATGAATAAAAAAAGAATGCACGAAACTATAAATAATCGTGGACAATAAATGCTAAACCTTGTGTTTTTCATAAATATGAAATATTTATATTGGATGAATGCAATCATGCACAGGAAAAGATAAATAAAGAACAGAAAAAAAAACAGGTAACATTAAGAAATAGCTTGACCGTGCGAATAAGAAGGAAAAAAAATGTAAGAAATAACAAACAAATCTTAAAATCAACCCTATGCAATCGCTACATACACATAAAACATGCACATCTCAGTTAAACATATTTAATTTCATAAATATCCAAAATTAGAGAAGTCAATATAATAGGAAACAGAAGTTACAGAACCCAAATTTACCTTTTTTTCTCAAAAATAATAGGAAACCAAACCCTAAAAGTCAAAATGAACTACATGGCCTGATTAAATGCTTCAGTCGGTTGGAAAGCAGCATATCGTTCTTTTCTTGCTCAATCTAGAATCCTAAAACTGTAAAAAAAAAAAAAGAACATTTCCCAATAACTCGGCCAACACAAAATAATGGAAATAATTAGGAAAGTCGGAATCTTGGTTGTTTTTTTCTATGAAACCCAGTCAGACTGCCCCAAGTGATAGTGTGGCGACCCTTGGGAAATTAGACCTTGTTTCTTGAGAAACCCCATGTCTTGCGCTCTTTTATTTGAGTTTATGCTCCTTTGAAATAGCACCAAGGAAGAGGGAAAACTCCATTAGCCTATATTATTATTTTTTGAGGCAGATCAGCCTTTGTTATTGGATGCCAATCACTTGCATGGTTAACCAATCAGGAACTACCATGTGTGTACTGCATTTTAAGCCATTTTGTAATGAATCTTGACAAGCTTCACAAGGTCCTTCAATAAAACGAAGCTGACCACTCCAAGCTTCGATAATAAAATGAAATTAACTTATTCTCATAGCACACTAGTATCAGGCATAACTGAAAAGGAAAGCCCCTTTTGCAGAATTGATGAAGAACAGACACCAGAGGATGCAGAGGACGGCCCACCAGAGTTGTTGTTCATTCATGGAGGCCACACAAGCAAGATCTCTGATTTCTCATGGAACCCTTGTGAAGATTGGGTTGTTGCCAGCGTAGCCGAAGACAATATCCTTCAAATCTGGCAGATGGCCGAGAACATCTACCATGACGAAGATGATCTACCTGTTGACGGACCCACCAGAGCCGCTTAACTTCACAATCTTGTAATTTCCTGTGCTGCCAAAGTGAAAGGTAAGGAGAAGATGAAGATAAATTGGCTGCATTCCTCTACGTTCTGTTTTGGTTGTTGCAACTAAGGATCTGATCTCTATAGTCTTCCCTGCAACAGAAGTTGATGTTTTCTTTTTAATTATAGTTATATTTAATTTTATGCAGTTTTAATTATAGTATTATCATGTAACTTTAGTCATGTTGTGTTCATAACCCTTTTGATGCATCTACAAACGCTGTAGTTACCAGTAACTTCAGTTGTTGAATATTGTACTAAGTTGGGTTGTGGTTGTATTGGCTGACTTGCGAAGACGCCCCTTTCCCTCTTCCTTTTGGTGCTTGTGTTTTGAAGATTTAGTCTTTTTTACACGGGGGTTCTAATGTTAGTTTAGTTGAGATTGAGGAATGATCAATGTGATTATCATGCCACGCCGTATTGTATATTCTTTTTTCTGTTTCATATATATTTAACTGTTATAGAGTTCTGATGGGATCCACTGCATTTGTGATTTATCTTGACTGTTCATTGACCGTTAGATTGCCTTTTTTAATATTTTATGGCTGTTGGATATGAGTGCCTTCTTGTCCTTTTTTTTCAATCAAGTAATTAGCAAGCTTCTCCTTTAATAGAATAGCGTGAGACAACACATCAAAAAACAATCTCAGATAGATTATGTGTTTTCCTTATATTTTTCTGTTTGGCCCTGGATGTGAACCCGAACTCAACCCAACTCAACCCGAACCCGATTTGGAGGCGGGTTGGGTTAGGGTTGACCATCTTCAACCCGAGGCTCGGGTTGGGTTAGGGTTAGCATCAACCCGACCCAACCTCACCTGAGTTGCACCCCTAATTTTTACACAAGAAGGGGCTGTCCCAAGTAAAAAAAAGGGGGTGAATGTATCATTAGCCTCCTAAATGACACTTACCGGGCCCACTTGTTCCTCGTGTGTACATATCAGACCCGTTGATCTGAACGGCAACCAAAAGCATTATCACATGCAATTGAAAACACCTTAATCAGATGATCCTAGACCCTTCATCTTTCAAGCCTCATCTAGGGTTCTTACACAACCGAGACCATGTGGGTCTTCACTTGATGTTGTACGATATCAATGGATTATGGTGGGAGCTCCCAGAATTAAGCTCTGCGCAATCTCCACCGTCCGACCATTCAAGCGTGGGACCCATCTTGCCTGGAGGAAGTGACTTTTTGCACGGTCTACCTGTTCACCGGGATTCTTTCCCTGGACAGATGCAATGCACGTGCGCTTTTATTGCCCTTTCACGGGGGTGATGATATTTTCACCCCCCCCCCCAGTACGCATTCGCCCTCCTGTTAACGTGATTTGACGTCAAAAAGCGTTGAAGTTGTCCACTGTTCACGTTTAAAGAGGGGGGCGAGCGTTAAAGTTGCCCACTGTTCACGTTTAAAAGGGGGGCGAATGCGTACTGCAGGGGTAGCTCCCTTCATAGAGCTCGTCAACGGGACCTTAGCTCTTGCATTTCGAGAATATCCCGGGTACTTATTTTTCCTCTCAACTTTTTCTTCATATATTCGCTTTCTTGCGTTCGATTTTCCCCTTCCTCTTTAAACGTTTTTGCCAATCTTGCGTCTAATTTTAAGGTATTTCGATAGAATATCTGGGAATTAGGGTTTTAGTTGCACTAGATTTTTTTTTTAATTTATAGTTTTTTTCTGTGTTTATTGATGCAACTAGGGTTGTAAAGGAAGACTCGCTAGTGATTTGAAGAATTCTCTGTATTTCTGCTCTTGATTGAATCTGTTAGGGCTTTTTTGTACAATTTGAGGTATTTAGTCGTTAGATTGAAGCAATTAATTCTTTAACTAATTTTCAGTAGATGTGCCTAGAGTTTTATTTGCTATATAGAGTTAATTTTCATTTTATGGATATTTTACAGTATTTATATGTTAATTGAAGGAATTACTGCCTTTTATTTTTGATAAATCAGGGAATCCTTTTCTATCAGGTATTTGGTTCAGATTCTTCGGATTTAGGGTTTTTTCTTGTGAATGGAATTCGTCGGTTTTGAGACCTTTCAGTTGTTCTCTTCTTCATGTAAGTGAATTGGGTTTTTGAATGTGGAACCATTTATGTTTGAAGAATTTTAATGTACCTTTCTGTTGGATTGAATTAATTAAGGTTTGTTTTCTGAAAATTAGCAAACAGTGGTGGAAATTTCTTGCTTCAGGGAAAAGATTTCTGTTTAATGTACGGATTTATGAGTTATTGAAGATATTATTATATTATTATTAGAATAAAGGAAGGAAACATGTTCTTTATTTTATTTGATTTGGATCCTGGGAAATTAGGGTTTTAGTTGTGGATGGTAATTCTTGAATAATTTTGAGAATTTCATTAAATTATGATTTAAACAATTTTGAATTTTTTTCTTTACTTTATTTTTGCACCTTAGATTGAAGATTTTTTGTCTTCTCCAAAAAAATATTGTGATTACTGAGGAATATTTGAATTTTTTTTTTTTAAATGACTTTCAGTTTTTTGTATCTTTTTTTGGCGTATTTGAGGAATTCTTATCATTTGATGAGACTTCTAAATCATTGCCATTGTTTTGGTATCTATATTTTGATTGAATCAGTTTTTATTATCTGCAGGTATTCATGAGTTGCTGAAGGAAAGAAATCTTGGTGTTTTCTGTCTGGTCTGCGAAGTTTTTCTTAGTATTCATGGCCTGATTTGTGACATATATTGCAGAACCTTCTGTGGAACTCTTGGCATTTGGTTTTTTTTTTTTGAAGGGGTTTGAGGTTTAATAGTCACAAATTGATATCTTCGTGACAGAAGGGTAATTGCTGGTCCGATTGGGGCTGGCTTCAGGAATTTCATCACGGCTCTAAGTAAAGATACTCGCACCAACACTAGAAGGGGAAGAGAATGCTTGAAAGATTGTCCTAAATTCTTGCTTGCGTCCCCTTCTTTTCACGGTGGTCGGGGTGCCCTACCTTCCGCTGGCGGGCATCCGGCAGATCTGACCTTCCTTGCTGGTGGAGGTGCTGAAACCATCTAGGATTTAGAGTTCCAGTCTTTGTGTCGTCGGTTCTTAGAAACTTTGTATGTAAGCATGGTTTCAGTTGAGCAGTTTGAAGATGACTACTGTTTTGTAAAGCAAAATATTGGTTCTGAGCTATCCAAATGCCCTTGTAAGCCTCTGAGAGGTTAGTTTTTTTTTTTTTTTTTTTTCATCTATTTGTTATTTCCCCTTTTATTCTTTCTTTTTTCTTTTGAGTTTGTGTGCTTGGGGGCATGGTTTATTTGCTCTCCCTAGATTTTGATTGTGGATGAATTATGCATTGGATTTTGATTGAACAGTTTTGTTGCTATTTCTTTTGTTTTTTCTTCTTGCTTGAATCTTGTATGTGTAAAATGTTTTTTGGGGGATGAATTGTGGGGTTGGTTTCTTCTTATTGAACTGTTTATTCACTGATATTCTTTGGCAAAAGGTATCATTATTTGCTGAATTGAAGGGGAAAGCCAAAATTCTCATTTTAAGGGTAAATTGTGTTGAGAGATATGGCCAAATTCCTGTATAAATGTTAAATGATGACAAATTTTTAATTGGTAAGTTTCAATAAACATATTGTTATAGGTTTTGTCTCGAGTGTTGGTTTTAAATTATTTGGGGTTTATTCTGTCGCAACTGCTAGGTATATTTGGCTTTTAGTTATATATTTTCTGGATGAATGTCAAATTTTTTATTAAATAAGCAAAAAATTGCAACAGGGTTGGAGCTTGCCCAATACAGAAATTTCTATCTTGTGACAGCCTCTCTTACTAGTGCATCTGCCACCTTTTTGAATTCTGTCTTGTAACAGCCTCTCTTGGTAGTGCATCTACCACCTTGTTACCAAAAAAAAAGATGATTCACCCACCAAAGGTTAACAATTTGAATTCTTGCGTCCATAGAGCAATAATAAGGGCACAAGCCTTGGCTTCTATTGAATCTTTGGTTCCTAACAGACTTGACTGACTCTCATCATGCCTCCATCATCCTTAACTGTACTGGCAGGACCCAGATTTACTGAATGGGTAATTACCTGAGATAAGCTTCAGGAGGCCTGTAGGTGAATCTGTGGAGCCACTTGTCTTTCTAGATTTCTATCCACTCTCGCCCTTCCTTTAATCTCCTTCCATCTCTATTCTATGGTTCACATCAAATTGAGTTCCTGACGTATCATATTAACTTCCAAATCAATTTTACTTTGTTTTTGAATTGCGTATTATTTCTTTCAGTCCAAATTCCTCAAAGCATTGAGTAGGGAGCGATTTCCCAAAATATTTGACCCTTACCGACAAAATGTCACACTTGTCCATTCTCCAAATAGTTAGCCTAAATTTTTTAGCTTGATCAGACATATTTTGTATGGAGAGAGGGAGCGAGGGAGGGCTGAGGTTGCTCCTCATACAAAGCTTCTCGATGGACACCAGATTTAGCCAAGAAATTGTCTAACTCATTTGCCGAATGGAGGATACAAAAAATCCAAAATTTTCCATCTCTATACATTCTCATCAATGGAAAAAGTAAACCTCCATGGACCGGGACTTCTACCCTCCACCCAAGAAAGTATGATGGATGAGTCCCCCTCTATGATGATAATAAGGGCGCTAAATCTTCTTACAAGAAAATGATCCAAATTTCTGCAACTTCCTACAATATCATCAATGCAAATGCAAATCTCCAGGTTCTGGGACTTCTATTATCTGCCCAAGAAAGTGCGTTGTACTAGTCCCCCTCTATGATAAGGGGGTTCTAAATCTTCTGTTAGGCCTGATTTCAGAGCTATTCCTTCCAAGTTTTTTTTTTTGGAAGGGGTGAAATTCTATTGTGCAGGATTCCTAAGAGGAAGTGAGAGGACATGGAAATCTTTGGATGAATTAAATCATTGACACAACAAGAGAAGCTGAAGGAGGAGGAGAAACTCTATATTGTTGGTATTCAAGAAATAAACAAATAAGAGAGGAACCTCCGACGATTTATCCCAACCATCTCTAAAATTACACATAAAGCAACTGACGCCAGCTCTATTGGGGAATGAGATTCTATCTCAAACTCCACCTAACCATAATTGTGTAGCTTCATAGAACCTCAAAAAGTTATAAAATATTCAATCGGCTACCAAAATGCTACCCAAATCACGTCCAAACTCATTTCTCCAAAATTGACTGTTAATTTGTAATCTCTTTTAAAACGCACCCTCCGTTGATATCTCTATGCTAACAATGGCGTCCTCATTCATAAGATACACTACTCAAATGCTAAACCTTAATCATTCCCAGAATCTCATTTCTCCAAATTTGAGCATTACTTTTTAATATCCCTAGAAATCCTCCAGTGTTGCTAACTCTGCTAACAATGGTGTAATTATTCATAAGCTTTTCCAAGTGGCACTCCCATCAATTTCAGTAGCTGAAAGTGTCATTTCCATTGCCTTATACAGTACACGCAATGACCACCTTATCTACTCACATGGCCTTGCAATCACGGCATACCACTGCAGTGCCAATATATTTTTGCATTCCTTTAGTTATTGGCTTATGGTGGGAAAAATGGATCAACGTTGCTCAGCCTTGCTCTATTAAAACTCTATTTCCCATCAGCCAAAATTTTATGAAAAACAATAGGCGGTACAGGATGCTTTGACTTTTGGATGTTTTGGATGCCATTTGGGCAAGATTAGCGTGGGCATATCAGAGAAACAATGTGTTATGGAGGTCACCGGATTTTCCTTGATTCTTCTCCTACTGTATTTTCTGGTGCCTTCTCACTGGATTGTGGATGTTGTGAATTTTGTTGGATATTCATGATATTCTCACAAAATCACAATATCGTAGGAATAAAAATTGAAGATGCAGTGACATTTGCTTGTTTCTATTTTAGGGCTTTTCACAATTTCAGGTTAGTTGCAATAAACGTGTTACTTGTAGGGGCCATGATTCGATATTTCCAATAGGAACCAGATGGTGAAATACTATATAGTTCTTCTGAGTTCTACAATGAATTTCAGAAGATAAAATATTAAATAGTGATGAACTTGAAAAAGAATTTTCTACGTTTTAGCGTACAAGCAACTGCCTTATTATTCAGCATACTTATTCTTTCTTGATTGATATTTTTAAAATAAAGGAAACTTTTCTTATTGGGAAAGATTATGGAGCTGTGCAAATCTTGGGTTTATTGTTGTCACTCTATCATGATAATAATTTAGAATGACACTTTTAAGTAGCTGATCCGATATCCTGGTTGGGTTTTCCAACTTATTCTATCATAATGTGCCTTTTGTTTTAATACATTCCAAATGTTTTGGGAATTTGTCAGGCATTAAAATTCCTCTTTACCGGTTTAGCTGTGGATCTGCCAAATGCAATGGTGCATATGGGGGGCTTTCATGTACTGCCAAGGGGCAAAGCTTACTTGATTCTCTTCTTCTTGCTCAGGTATACACCCATATGAACTTTTGCCTATGAGATTTAGTCTCCCATTTCCCAACTATAAGTTTTAGTGCTGTAACTTTGCAGTGGGAAGATCGTGCATGGAATGGTCTGCTGAGATACGATGTGACAACTTCTGAAACAAAGGTGTTTTTCGGTTATATAAATAACCTTGTTCTAAGTTGCACTAAAAGTAGTAATCTAACTCTCAGATGCATATTCAGGTAATTAATGGAAGGAGAAAATTTGTTGCTCAGTTGAATGAAAAATGGAATTCAAACGATTTTACCGAAATTGAAGGGAGTAAAGTCTTCCAGCCGCTAGACCCATTTGAATTTAACTGCACGAAAACAATCAAGGAGAAGTTACTTTTCTGCATTTCAAATGAGGAAAGGGTTAACTCTGAGCTTATTCCTTCAGCCACAGTGCCTAACTATGCCAGTTTGGTCATTATTAATGTGAGTTTCATGTTAACTTCCCTAATTTTATCTAAGTTTAGGCTTTAATGCTTTTCTGTTTAAGGTGGGTTTGATTTTCTGACTGATTTTCAAGGCAAATCCTATTGAGTATGGTCATGTCTTCCTGGTGCCTTTCACATTTTACCATCAGCCACAGTTTCTGCACGCAAGATTGCTAGAAATGGTCACACAGGTTGCCATTGAAATAGATAACTGTTCTTTCCGAGCCTTCTGTGACTCTCCTGCAGATTCAAGTGTGAATCATGTGTATTTTCAGGTAATCATTGCGGCTCTTGTTTCTTGGTTCTATCTTGGAAATATATGAAGCTCCAAGATAGACACTTATAATTGTGAAATATCTGTCTAGTGCTAGCATCAGAAAAATTTACTAACTTCCAGAGGACTTTATCAATGTTGCATAATGTAGCTCTAAAGTTCTTTTTTTCATCATCTTTATTTTGAATGGCAATGATTTATTTTAA
Organism: Tasmannia lanceolata; assembly: GCF_043159265.1. NCBI lineage: Eukaryota > Viridiplantae > Streptophyta > Magnoliopsida > Canellales > Winteraceae > Tasmannia > Tasmannia lanceolata. The sequence continues at coordinate 60,600,323 of NW_027518692.1, read as the reverse complement.
GAGGGGCTTAGTCGTAAGGGATTTTGAATCTCGCATGAACTCTTGTATAGTGTCAATGACTGTTTGGGGACTTGGACTTTGAATGCATGGATAGCAAAAGTCACAGACAATGAAATGGCAACTACCAAGAACTTCAACGACACTTTTAAGAGTCATGGACGATGAAAGGGCAGTCGTTAACAACTACAAGACTTTTAAGTTAATGTTCATTCTTTACTATTATCTTAACGGTTTGTAGGTCCCATACTCTTGGGCCCTCCTAATATATAAATACTAGGGAAAGTGAAATAGTACCCCGTGTTTACTTGGGACAGCCCTCTCAAGTGTAAAAGAGTGGTCATAAATACACTAGAAGGGGCTGTCCCAAAGTAAAAAATGGGGGGCAAATATATCACTTCACAATACTAGTGTGCAGCTGTGGGGCCACTAGTGCCTCCAAGGAAATGACCCTCCTAGAAAGATCATTTTTGCAAGGACAAGAGTAGGCTACTATGATCATCTAAGAATATTGGAGGCACTGTAAGTAAAATACATTGCAAAGTTAAAGAATCTTGGTGGATTTGAACCACCATCTTCTCTAACTCCTCTTTTACAGGAGAGGGGTTTGCCCTGAATAAAAAATTGGGTTGGGGTTGGGGGGGAGGGGGTGTGAGGCGAAGAGGTTGAAGAAAAGCTGAAACACATCCAAGACACAAATTTGCTTAGATATTGAAGGGGAAAACTAGTTGGCTGATAACCAATCAGTTTTGTGGTTTTTTAAAACACAAAAACAAGTCTTGTAGAAAGAGATGAGCTTTAGTCCGTTTTGGTTTTTCAAAATGCTCTAAATTCAAACCCTAATCTCAAACCAAGCAGAAAACTGCGAGGTTTTTGTGGTTTTTAATTCAAGCCCTAAACTTGTTGCAAACGAAGCAGAAAATTCTTTTTTTTACCTTTCAAAACCCTAAACAGAAAACTATGTTCTGGGTATGGTCTTCATCTCGGAGAGAGAGAGAGAGAGAGAGAGAGAGAGAGAGAGAGAGAGAGAGAGAGAGAGAGAGAGACCTTGCAGTCGATCAAACGCTAGAAAGGCAAGGAAGATAACATGTCACCGTCGAAGGCTTTTCTTCTAGAGGTTTTATTTGTGTAGGATGAAGGGAGATGGAAGGGGAAGGAAGATGGAAGGGGAAGGTAGTGGAAGAGGTGAAGAGAGGGTAGAGTTGAGGAGACGAGAGAGGTAAAGGGGATTGCGATGCAAATCCCACCTGTTTTAGCGTGACAACTTATTGCGCATTTTTATTTATATCGTGAACTTGAAGGTCATGGCCGGCCAGAGTCCGCACTTTTCACGAACTTACGACTAACGCATTCTTTTAGAGTTCTTCCAAAGAGGCACGCGCGACTAACGCGTGATTCATCAAATCCGTCAAAAGCTGCATAAATCCCGTCTGACTAGAGAACGAACAAAGCCCAAGGACCAAGATGCTCAGCAGTCACATCGTCATCATCATTATATTAAATATTTTATCTTAGGAAATGTGTTTCTGCAAAAAACAAATGCACGAGTCACAAGTACAAAATGCGTGAGACTGGACTGGATTGGACCCAAAAAAAAACGTGAGACTAGACTGGGCCCAAGTGTTGAAGGCCGGGGTCTAAGTGAAGTCAAAATAGTCAAAGATCTTGATTGAGTTACCGAGTGTATAGTTGCATGGTTTTGTGTCATTGGGGGCTTAGTCGGACGGATTTATGCGGCTTTTGACAGATTTGATGAATCACGCGTTAGTCGCACGTGCCTCTTTGGAAGAACTCTAAAAGAATGCGTTAGTCGTAAGTTGGTGAAAATGTGCGAACTCTGGCCCGCCATGATCTTCGAGTTCACGATATAAATAAAAATGCGCAACAAGTTGTCACGCTAAAACTGGTGGGATTTGCATCATGATCCCCTTTACCTCTCTCGTCTCCTCAACTCTACCGTCTCTTCACCTCTTCCACTACCTCCCCTTCCATCTCCCTTCCCCTTCCATCTCCCTTCATCCTACACAAATAAAACCTCTCGAAGAAAAGCCTTCGACGGTGACATGTTATCTTCCTTGCCTTTCTGGCGTGTAATTGACTGCAAGGTCTCTCCCTTTCTCCGAGATGAAGACCATTCCTAGAACATAGTTTTTCTATTTAGGATTTTGAAAGGCAACAAAAAGCATTATCTGCTTCGTTTGCAACAAGTTTTGGGCTTGAATTAAAAACCACAAAAACCTCGCAGTTTTTTGCTTAGTTTGAGATTAGGGTTTGAATTTAGGGCATTTTGAAAAACCACAAAGGACTAAAGCTCAGCTCTTTTTACACGACTTATTTTGGTGTTTTGAAAAACCACAAAATTGATTGGTTATCAGCCAACTAGTTTCCCCCTTCAATATCTCGGTAAATTTCTGTGCTAGATGTGTTTCGGTTTTTCTTCAACCTCTTCCCCCCCCCCCCCAACCCCAACCCAATTTTTTATTCAGGACAAACCCCTCTCCTATAAAAGAGGAGTTAGAGAAGATGGTTGTTCAAATCCACCAAGATCCTTTAACTTTGCAGTCTATTTTACTAACAGTGCCTCAAATATTCTTAGATAATCATAGTAGCCAACTCTTGTCCTTGCAAAAATGATCTTTCTAGGAGGATAATTTCCTTGGAGGCACTAGTGGCCCCACAGTATTTATATATTAGGAGGGCCCACGAGTATGGGACCTACAAACCGTTAAGATAATAGTAAAGAATGGACATTAATTTAAAAGTCTTGTAGTTGTTAACGACTGCCCTTTCATCGTCCATGACTCTTAAAAGTGTCGTTGAAGTTCTTGGTAGTTGCCATTTCATTGTCCGTGCCTTTTACTATCCATGCAGTCAAAGTCCAAGTCCCCAAACAGTCATTGACACTATACAAGAGTTCATGCGAGATCCAAAATCCCTCACGACTAAGCCCCCCTTATCGGGTACAACAGGATTTGCAGTCCCCAAGTGACTTCTTACTCAATTGAGTTTTTCTGGCTTTTAACAAGTTGGTTACTCTTAAAAGAGCTCTAGTCTGGAATGAGTGGCACGCTTTTTATTGCAAAAATAGAGTGTTCTTAAATGCATAAAAAAATTGTTGAAGTTCCTTTTCCAAAAAGTAAATGCTATCTGTACATTACTTTGGATGATCAAGGGATGGTGCAGTATTCATTCAAAATAACCAAGAATCATGTAGACCGACATGTTTTTATTTGCCACCATGGATTTTATCTAAGGTGTTGTGGTTCAAGTTAATTCATTTCATATGTAATCAAATCAATGGAAAAGCCAGAAATTTCAGAAATGTTTTTCTAATATGAACTTTTCCATAAACTTCCTGCAATTCAAACAGGGCCTAAGTGTAAAATTCCTTCTGTTGGCTACTAGTATGCCTATCGTGATTTCTTTCCTTCAATGGCATAGGCCTGCTATTTTGCAAACCCTTTACCGGTGGAGCTCGTGCCAGTCATGCCGATACTTGGCGATTGGCAGGGAAGAGGGATACATATCTTTGAGCTCGCAGATTACCCTATTAAGGCTGTGTTGTTCAAAGGAAGAGAAAAGTTGAAAGTGTTGGCTGAGGTTGTTTCAGAGATATGTTCCAGTTTACGTGAACAAAATACACCATTTAATCTGTTGATATCTGATTGTGGCGCGAATATGTTCTTGTTCCCACAGGTAAAAGACCCGGTCTCTGTAGTTCAAGCATGATTACTTTTCTTCCACTCTTTCAATTTTTTTGTTCTGTCATTATTGGGACTCTGTCCTTATTGGGACCGTGAAGAGTTAGGTGACTGTATCTGGTTTCTTAAGGAAATAAACCCAAAGAAGATTATATCATACTCATATTGAGCAGTTAGCTGTTAATCTGGCGAGGCTCTCCATGGGTGGGCCATGACCTAAATATCTCGCTCTTTAGACAGCCTCAGTCATTGGATTGGTAATCCAGCATAAACGAAAAGGCATTTTGATCAGAGGATTCTTTCCAGTTGGATTAGGACTCTTGTGGAGGGATACTAAACTGAGGGGCGCCCTTCTAAAAACGGGGTGACAGGGCGCCCCCATTGGATCCATGTCACCATAGTGCATTTATAATCCTTTGACTTTTACTCTGTCATAACTGCACTACGGTGACATGGATCTAATGGGGGGCCCTTTCACCCCGTTTTTGTAAGGGTTCCCCTCGGTTTAGCATTCCTCGGATATATATATATATATATATATATATATATATATATATATATATATATATATATATATATATATATAGCTTATCTGAGAAGGAGCTCACAAACACATGTGGCCCCACATTTTTGGGGGGGTCCAAAGCATTCATTTGGAAAGCCCTTCCATGGATAGGGTGTGTACCAAAAATCAGCCCTATAGGATCATCCTAACCCTGCCGTTTGTGGAGGAAAAAAATTGGCAGAAACATGGATACAATGTCTGTCCATTTTCCCCTCTACCTTTGATTGGATTAGGATGATCCTATTGATCTAATTTTTAGTACACACCCTATCTATGGAAGGGCCTTCCAAATGAATGTTTTGGATCCCCCAAAAAATGGGGCCACATGTGTTTGTGAGCTCCTGCTCAGATAAGCTTATCTGAGCAGCTGCTCACAAACCATTTCCTCTCTCTCTCTCTCTCTCTCTATATATATATATATATATAAAATGAGAAAACAGTTTCTACACACAAATGTAGATAAGTTATCTACACACTAGCTTAAAATACCGTGGAGGGCATATTGTTTGGGTGATCCAAACCATTCATTTGATTGGCCCTCACATAGATAGGGTGTCCACAAAAAATCAGCTTCATAGGATCATCCCAACCCTACGATTTGTGGAGGTAAAATGGACGTGTATAAACCTTCACAAATCTGTCCATTTTTTGTCTCCACAGTTCGAAGGGTTAGGATGATCCTATGAAGCTGATTTTTTGGGCACACCCTATCTATGTGAGGACCCATCAAATGAATGCTTTGGATCACCCAAACAATGTGGGCCCCCATTGTATTTTAAGCTAATGTGTAGATAACTTATCTACACTAGTGTGTAGAAACCGTTTTCTCATATATATATATATATATATATATATATATACAACAATTGTAGATACAAGGGAGCCCTTGCATAAAGAGCTGCAAAAGGGCTCTTCATTGGATCCACATCATTTTCAGTTACATTTAAAATCAGTTGAAAAAGAAAAATCAGTTACATTTGATGACGTGGATCCAATCATAAGCCCTTTTGCGGCTCTTTATTCAAGGGCTCCCTTGTATCTCCTTTTCCTCATATATATATATATATATATATATATATATATATATATATGTGTGTGTGTGTGTGTGTGTGTGTGTGTAAAAAACAAACCAATTGGTTTGTTTGGTCCTAGCGATAGATTTTGGTTTCTAATTCAACCAATATGACCGTTTTGTGGGTAGGTTAGACCCAATTTTATAAAGAAATCAGCCTTCAAGTATCAACTTAGGTTTGATATTTTTTTGGCTATTACTTTATTGGTTCGGCCCATCTCAAACTCAGAAATGGGGAGAGATCGATTCTGAGTTAGAGCCCCTGCTTCTCGAACATTAAAATTTCATACTGAACCAGAGTCAGTTTGTGATGGTGTCTCCATTACATTTTATTAACCGAACTTTCATCATTCTCGAATAAGCACTCCGGATTTGGACAGCTCAAAAACTGTGTATACTTATTTTTTGTTGTTTTAGTTGAGTTGTAAGATAAGGACATAAGCAATTATTTCTGTAGCATCTAAAATGCGAGGTGTCTGCAAAGTGTTTAAATGTTAGTCTTGGTCTGAATGAAATTCAGGTGTGCTCTTCAGCCGCTTCGATCAACCTTTCTGCTTGGGAATGTGGGGGTCACTTTATTTTCAAATCGAAGTGTGATTTTGACCAAGCTACAGAGGAGGGTGTGATGAAGCGTCTGGCTGCCGTCTCGCTCCGTGATGAAGGGTTTCAAGCAGTGAAGCAGCTCTGTTGCAGCATTGCAAAAAAGGTAGTTTCTTGATTTGGGAGCCCCATTAGTTGTATTGAATTGTCTGAGACACAGGCTTTGTTGGTTGTTCTGTTTGTTCTCTTTCTAAGTTTTTCTATGCTTAGTGCTTGTATTGTTGTAAGTAGACTGAACCTCCTATTTGGGACACTGGTTTGTTGATTTTTTCAGTGTGTTGATTTGTTGCCTTCTGCTTGGTACTTGAATGTATGTGCAAGAATATTGAGCTTGTGATGTAGAACATTTGTGGTGAATGGAACACTGGGAGGGTAGGAAGGGTTGGGGAGTGGATTCAAATAGTGAACTAAGGCTCTGTTTGGATTGCGAGGATTCTCTGAAAAAGCTTGGAAAGGACAAATATATCTAGGTGGACTTGGCTCCACACCTCATCTAGGTGACATGTTGGTTTTTATATGGTGTGTGGCCATATAGTCAGGTAATTTTCAAAATGTAGTGTACGGCCCACTCCATAGGATGATCCAAACAGCCATTAGTTGGGCTACAAGGTTAATAGGTTGTTTCCGAAAAATCATTTTCATATGATGATCCTAACCCTCCGATCTATAGATGGGAGGGGTTTGGATCATGTGTAGTCCCTCGATAGATAGGAGGGGGTTGGATCATCCTATGGAATGGGCAGTACAGTACATTTGGAAAAATGCTGGACCATACGACCACAGAACATAGAAAATCTGAACTTATGGAATGGCTGGCATTATCTTACAAGCACAACTTAAAGATTATGTTATCTTCTCATCAAATCAACAGCCAACTAAATGATCGGTTAGGATTATGCTAATGCATGAACACCGCCAACTCCCCCCCCCCCCCCCCCAAGGGGCATGATACATCTCGTATTGGCATTTCAAAACAATAGTCCCATGTTTGTTTTGGATTCTGAGAACCAATTGTGAGTACAAAATTGATTTGATTATTTGACTGAAAACTGAGGCCCTCTTTGATTTTGAGTACACATTGTGAATCAAAAATTCCAACTAGTGTCAGGAGTAGACTTAGTCATCTTGAGCCGGATAGATCCTTTCACCTTCTTCTTGAAAAATTTCTAAAGGATTCATTAGCCAACCTTAACTAGTTTGGGACAAAGGCCTAGTTGAGTTGAGTTTTGTGAATCCAAATTTGATTATTGGACTCCAAATTAAAAATCAGTTTTGAGTCCAATAATCAGTTTTTGGGTCACAAGAACGGTTCTCAAAATCCAAAGCATTTTAGGCCATGTTTATTTTTGGATTTTGAGAATCGATTGTGAGTCCAGAACTAACTATTGGACTCAAAAGTAAAATCGAATCCTTTGAATCCCTCCAAGAAATGGATATCTACATATTAGTTCTCCCCCATCTTGAGGGATAGCAACTCGGGCTTTATTTTATCCTCAGATAGCCTTGTCATCCTCAGTTCATATCAAGAACAACCCCAATAGATAGGGTATAATAGGGTTTAATGGCATACTATACAAGTAGGGGTTGGGCATACAACACAATTGGTTGAGGCTTTGTATCACAACCTTGAGGTCGTGGGTTCAATCCTAACTTACCTACCCAAAAAAATGCATTAAATTACCTAAACTAGGGGGTTGTTCTCGACATGAAGGGAAGATAGCAAGCCTATCCAAGGATAAAATAAACCTTGAATTGCTATACGCCCTGTTAATAGCCCTTTTAACTATCCAATTATCGGCTGGATCCCTTTTGGAGGGCTTTTCAGATCCCAGTCTTCTAGCTTGGGTCATGAATCATGATCCACTCCGGATTAGACTGTCTATCCGAGGGTCCTAGCTTACTCGTGTTGTACATTGTTATCAAAATACCCTTCACGATTGGGATTAGACCTAAATGAATGAAAATATTAATAGATATTTAGGACATGATATATTCGCCCCTTTTTTACTTGGGACAGCCCTTCTAATGCAAAAGAATGCTTTTGTATGAAAATGCAAAGATTTTAGATGGTGTAAGCCCTTTTAGTCCCTTATTTTTAAAAAAAGGATTGTACAGTATGCATCATAGGATGATCCAAACCGTCCATGTGGTGGAATGCAACGTAAATAGGCTGTGCCCCAAAAATCATTTCTACAGGATGATCCTTCTCCTCCGATCTATAGAGGAACTGCATATTATGAAAAACTCTATAGATCGGAGGGCTAGGATCATCCTATGGAAATGATTTTTGGGCCACAATCTATTTACACTGTTTTCCACCACATGGACGGTTTGGATTATCCTATGAAGTGGACCGTACAGTAAAAATAAGGGACTATAAGGACTAAAACAGTTACACCATATAAAATAGGAGATGATTTTTTCACCCCCTGTAGGATTATGCGCCTCACTTTTAACATGGTTCGACGTCAAAAAGCGTTAAAGTCTGCCCATAATTCCATTACAAGGGGGCGCATAATCCTACATGCGGGGGTGAAAAAATCAGCTTCCTAAAAATGCATTATGTCTTAATCCAAATTATAATTTCGGACATTATGTGATACACATCCACTGAGCAACGTGAGATCTAACTGCTAAGCCCAAATCCTGTCCACTAACGTTCTGATACTCTCAAAGAATCCATCGGACCCTGTCAGGGTCCATTGGCACCTTTAGTTCGCAAATGCGAGATTAGACTAGGCTGCGTCTTTCCGACGCGGGAATGGTATATATAATCTAGGGTTACATATATTTAGGTCATTTTCGTCACTCTCCTCATTTTCTTCACTCTCCGTTCCTCACCTGGTTTTTAAAACCAGGCCAGAAAAAAAAGAAAGTAGAAGAGCAGAAATCAAAACCCTAGAAATTTCTACACCTCATTCTCTCGATCCCTTCTCTAGATCCTGAAAATGCCTCCGAAGGCCGCTAAATCGAAGGATGCCCCGGCGGAGAGACCGATCTTGGGACGCTTTTCGTCTCACCTTAAGATCGGAATCGTAAGCTTCGAATCTCCGTTCAGTTTATTTGATAAAATTAAATCTGTTTGCACTGAAATGCATTTGTTAGGTGAATTCAATTAGGTTTTCATATTTGTTTTTTTGTAACTCTGCAACTAGGTATTGTTTTTTCTAGAAATTTCGTTCAGTTAGGTTTTCATTTTTTTTTTTTTTGTGTAAGTCTGCAATTAGGTATTGTTTTTCGATAAATTTATGTTGTATGATTTGGAGTAGTTCATGAGAGCGGGGTTTCCATTTCTTTTCATCGTTTATTTGCTTAAATCTGTAGTTTATAAACTGATTAGCTTGATAATGCAAGATTTGAAAAGATTTTTAGCTTTCTGTATGATAATATGATAGCTTATATATTTGTTTATTTGCTTTGATGTGAATATTCCTTGCTCCTGAATAAATTGAATAGCCCTGATTTTTCCGAATTGACGCAATGGCTGGACTGACTTGCTATTGATGCAATTGCTGGACTGACTTGCTATTGAAATCATATTCTATAAGATGTATTAGAGAAATGCAGGGCATGTTGCCTTTGATCAATTCAAAATTTCTTGTTTTCATTAATTCTTGCCCTATTTTTTACTTAGACATCACAGTCAACTTGACAAGCTTTGAGCCAGGTTACTGAAAGGGAGGTTCACTAGATTTTGATTTGTAGGTGGGATTGCCTAATGTGGGAAAGTCTACCCTTTTCAACACTCTCACAAAGTTATCCATACCTGCGGAGAACTTCCCCTTCTGTACCATAGAGCCTAACGAGGCACGGGTCAACATACCTGACGAGCGATTCGACTGGCTTTGTCAATTGTTCAAGCCAAAGAGCGAGGTCTGTGACACAAATCTTTGAATGCATTTTAAACGGAGTTCTGATTCGTGTATGCTATTTTTGGTGCTCATAGAATTCTCATCTCTTGTCTCTATTTCTTCTCTAGCGATTTGTTATGTAGCTGCCACACATGATTTTGATTATTGGTTGCTTGCACACTCTGTCTTTTCCTTTATGTTGGGCGCATTCTCTTTTCTTGTTTTGCACTTGGTCTTGTGGATGCAAATATACACGCTGGTTCTTTAGTAGTTGAACAGTGGCGGCAATACTAGTGGACATGAAAGAGGGAGGTTTTCACCTAAGCCTCTTACAAGTGTCAAGTTAATCCACAAGAAGCAAGCTATTCGGCTCTGTTGTGTGAATCTGTGCGGCAAAGGTTATGCATGCCAATGCGTGTTCATTGCTCTTAAATCGTTATGGATGACTGTCTTCCTTATGTGACGATTTCTAAGTGTGTATTTGTGTCTATTCTAGCATTTCTTGAAGTTTCATCTTTAAGTTGTATCATTTGCATATGTTTCCATATCTTTATTCAATTTTACAACATTTCCACCGAAATTTCCTGCCGAAACTGTAACGTTTCTGTTTCCATGGCAACTGAAACTGAAATTTAAAACCTTTGTTGTATACATTTGTAGTTTATAATGGGTTTTGGACATGCGCGCCAACGGATGTCATTAGTTGTAATCTTGTTAAGCCATTATGGATGGTTTCTAAGTGTGTATTTGTTCTTATTCTAGCATTTCTTGAGGTTTCATCTTAAATTTGCGTCATTTGCATACATTTCCATGAGCATCTGCAATTTTACAGAATTTTTACCTAAATCTATGACCAAAACTGTCACATATCTATTTCCGTGGTGACCGACATGCATACCAAAAATTGGCATATTAAAATCTTGATTGGGAGGGTCTTATTGTTTTTCAATCTATTTCATACCATCCTGTTCGTCCTTTTTTTTTTCTTTAGTAGATGGCTATTTGTCTTTGATTGCCTGATTTCTGTTCGAGAAACTCAATTTTTATAGCATATTTTTAACTTTCACATGCCTATTACCCTAGGAAGGCATTGGTACGATTCATGCATCTACCACAATCCATAGATAAAAAATGCCTTTTTGTATGTCCTGTGTGTATTACTGATTGTTAGGTGTGAGGATGTTACTCATTTTGAACTTTAAGGTATCCTTATATGGTCAGTGGGGCATATGCGTATCTCTGCAAACACGTACGGTTTTAGTTTATGTGTACTTCTCTTATTATCCTCCAATCTTGATTATATTTGGCTGATATTATACACAGGTATCAGCTTTCTTAGAGATTCATGATATTGCTGGACTTGTACGAGGGGCTCATGAAGGACAGGGGTTGGGGAACAGCTTCTTATCTCATATTCGTGCAGTTGATGGAATTTTTCATGTTTTAAGTGAGCTGTTCTTTTGAACTTTTTAGTTGGGTATAAATTGTTATTTCATCTTATTTATTGTTTATTGGCCCTTGCGTTCTCACACCTCAAATCACAGAATAGGCTGCAGTGCCAATTCTCTAGGAAAGGCCTATAGCATAGAGATTTCTCCTTTTCTAGGTGGTGATTTTCTGCTACAAGTTGCATCCTTTTCCATGTTATTTCTGTTCTCTTTCTTTTCTTGCCAATACTTTACCTATATACCCACACAGGGTATTTTTGTCAATGTCATTGTACCTCATCTTACCCAGTGTATAGTTTCACACTTACGATCTATTATCTGTGGACAATGGACATGAGTGTCGCGTGTTGACACAGATATGGAAACCCCGCAAAATATAGAATGGTGACATGGCTAGAAAAGGGGGCATCCACCTGTAGCCCATCAACTGCAATTAGAAGAAAAAAATTAATTATTTATATTGCAATCATTTGAAAGACAAAAAAATACGTAATGCAGTCCTATAGAGACAAAGAAGGGAAAAACATAATTAAAGGAGATATATAAATGATATAATCTATGCATTCATATGCAAAAGGGAAACTGCATATATTAGGAAAAAGGGAAAAATATATATAGAAACAGTCTACGAGAGAAGAAGAACTAGCAAGAGAGAAGAAGGGGAAATACAAAGAAGAAAAGACGAAAATAAAAAGAAAGAAGAAGGGAGGGGAAAATAGAACTCCCTTAGAGAAGATATAGAAGAAGAAGAAAAAAGAAAGAAAGAGAGAGCGCACCAAAAAAAAAAAAAAGAATGGGTGAAAAAAATTAAAAAGTAGTCCGTTAGAGAAATTTTTTTTTTTTTTTTTGTGGGGGAGGGGTACAGAAAACATACTTGTAAAGCTTCAAGCGCAGCAAGGTTCGTCCCCTTCAAAGGCTTCAAGTAGCAGCAGTAACATGATACAAAACAAAACCAATTCGCATGCTGGGCAAAGCTCTAAAGGCTAAAGGGCAAAGCAAAGTAAAATTAAATATTCAAAAGGGTAACTGGTCAAATAATTAAGTTATTGAGCTATCTTTTTTTTTTTTTGGGAATAATTGCCAATTTCATAAAAAAAGAGCGAGATGGTCAAAATACAAGGGAGAAGAAAAATGCAAAGGATGCGAAAGACAAACAGAAAATATAAGACATAAAAAACACCGACATAATGGGGGAAGAGAGTCAAATAAAGCCAAAGACTCCTTAGACATCACCAACCTAGCCAAGCTATCGGCAATTTGGTGTCTGTGTCAACATGCATTCGTGTTGTGAATATGACTGTGTTTGTGTCAACATGTGTCCTTGTTGTGCTATATCTACTCACATATCCACAACTATGTCCGTGTCAACATGTGTTCACACGGTTCCAAGCTTGGTGCAGTGAGTATTGTATCCACATCATTGCTTATGATTTTGTGGAATATGACCATTTTTTGAAATGGTAAAAATATGACCTAATTTTTTATTATTTCTTGCCAAATGGCGGCCTTGTCTCCAACTCCTCATGTTTCAGGGATTTTGTATATTTCCTATTTTTTTATTTAGATGTGCCTTCCATTAGAGGAGCTTTAGAGAAAATTAAGAAGCTGCATCATAACTTAATATAAATGCATTTAAGTAATTATCAGTACATTTGGTATTTATCACTATTGAACTTTTGTGACAGAAAAAAGGGGGCTAGAAATTTTATCCTACTGACAATTTTTAGAGATATTTTGCTCACCTTAGCTTTAATGTGGTTCATTTTATTTAAATACTTTTCATGGGTTAGCTTTAATGTGGTTGATTTTATTTTCAGTGTTTTTTTTAATCAATTGTAGCTTGAGCGGGAACACACTTTTAACATATTTTGCAGGAGCATTTGAAGATCCAGATATCATTCATGTTGATGACACTGTAGATCCTGTGAGGGATTTGGAGATTATAAGTGAAGAACTACGGCTGAAGGTATTCCTGTATTAAGTTTAGAAGTGTGACATTGTCTAATCTTACAGAACATGTTGTATATAGTTTACGGCTGAAGGTATTCCTGTCTTAATTTTATAGCTCCAGCTCTTGACAAACACGTCAGAATGTTTTCTCTGGCATGTCAGGAAACGTCACTCTGAATCTTTTAGATCATTGGAACTCACTGTTTTTTTCCTTTCTAATCTATAATCAATGCAATTAGTTAACACTGGTGGGTGGAATATGTTGTTTACAAAGCTAATTTTTATTTCCCTATGAATAAAAGGTTAGATTTGTCTTCCAATTGGACAGGGCTTTGTGCTATTTTGCAAGTTTGATCCCAGCCCACCTACCGAAAATAAATAAATAAATAAATAAATGAAGATACAACAATGCTGTATCGTTGAGACTGCAGCAACAGAATACAGTTTCACAATGCAAATACAAATGAAGAGAAAGGAACTAATGTCTTGCAAAAGCTTAGGTTCTATTATACATCTGTGCAAAGAAGACAAATGGCAAAGGAAAGAAACATGTTTGGTATATATTATAGATAGATACATTTATATAGGGATGTATACATTCATATATGTATACATGTTGAGAAAGTGAAGATGCAATTCATGCTGTGGCTAGTGTCTTTGTGCATGATGGTATTGGCCTATGGATTTATTTCATGGAAATCTTGGTTTGTGGTTTGATCAGCTGACAGAAGGTGCATGTTTTCTTTATCTTTGTAGGATATAGAATTTATGGACAGGAAGGTAGAGGATCTTGAAAAGAGCATGAAAAGGAGTAACGACAAGCAGTTGAAAATAGAACATGAGTGCTGCGAGAAGGTTTGCATCTGTTTGGTTCTGGTTGATTTTGTTTTACCATATGCACACAGCCCTTTTATGAACATTTTTGAATCCACTCCCTAATGGGTGTACTATTGATTATCTATTGGTGTTAACCTTTTCTCTTCTGAAGTATTTAATGTTATTGATCATAAACTTATGATAGTTGCATAATTACCCTAAACAGAGTTAGTGTAAAGTAAATTAAGGTGTCATCATGGAATGAGGTTCATGGATCACTCGTCTGGAGCAAATCATAACTCCATTATTCATTATAACCATTTTTTCTTGCATCATTTGTTGACATTAAATCAGGACAAATAAGAAACACAAATAAAATACGAAAAAACTGATACCTTAGCACAATCACGTATTATTTGGTTTATTTTAAATATTTTCTTATTATCTATTATGCTCTTCTAAATTTTATTTTTGAAGAATCTGTAAAAATAGTCTCAAATCTCATGAGAATTTTTAATTTTTTTTTTAATTTATAAAAAAGCTATATCTTGCAAGATTTGGCTTTTACGTTTCATCAAAAAAGGGCGGCCCAGTGCACGAGGCTCCCGCCATAGTGGGGAAAATCTCATGAAATTTTCCAACATTTTCAAAATATTAGCCTTGAAGAAGATGAAAATTTTAACCGGCTGTTTAGGATGTCTATGATTAGGATGTCTATTTTTGGAGGAAGATGATCACGTATGCTTAGCTTGGCCTTGGATGCGTTGTTGCTGTAGATGCAGGAATCTTCCCTCGGGGGTGCGCTCCTTACGAAGGAGCTTCCAGGGAGCACGATTCCGAAGAGATGGAAACCACTCCGATGACGCTCCCAACCCGCTCCTATTACTCCATTAGTAACCCCCTCACCAACTTACTTGCATCAAACTCCTTTAACTATTCATAGTACTTCATTGGAGTAAGCACGAAGACAAATCTTTAGAAGACATGAGGAAAGAGGGCATGAGAATGAAGACGGTTAGAAATTACTACTTTTGATGTACTTAAATTTTGAAAGATTTTCTGTGAAGATAGTTAAAATTTACTATTTTTTATGTACTTGAATTTTGAAAGACATGATGAAAATATTACATTAACACTCCCACGGCGCTCCCAACCTTAGATTCTTCTAGACTCCCATGTTTCCCTGCCCCCACCCCCGCACCCGCACCCGCTTCATGCTCCTATGATTGTTGCGTGTTGATTATGAAAAACATTGAAATTGTTTCTGCTGGTTTCTGATTTTTGCAATCCTACCATTCATGCTATAGATATTTTATACGTAGTATATACAATGTCTAGATGTCAATAGTTTTTGTCCATGACATCGACTATTTAGAACATCGGCAACCAATTATTTAATGTAGCTATGTGTCTTGGTGCAGCTCAAATCTTGGCTTCAGGAAGGGAAAGATGTCCGCTTAGGGGAATGGAAAGCTGCTGAAGTTGAGATTTTGAATACTTTGCAGTTACTCACTGCCAAACCTGTTGTGTATTTGGTAAGTAATGTTTTCAGTATAGTAGTGGAAGACGATGAATCTTCATTTTGTAGATATCCTGTGGTTTCGTTACTTATGGCTTCTATTTGTACCCTGGAGCTGTGAACGAAACTGGAGGTGGCAAGTCATTTAATTGGTTTTCTGGCATCAACTTTCTTCTCTCGATTCTCATCCACATAACTTACCAAAAAACGGAAGAAAATGAAGACTGGTGGCGAAGTTAAGACTGTCATGAGTCCACGACTCACGACTCTGTTTGTCATCTTGCTCTACAACATTTCTTTTATTGCGGGGTTTGGGGAGGGCTAGATGTACGCAGCCTTATCCATGCTTTGCAGAGAGGCTGTTTCCGTGACTCGAACCCATGACCACCAGGTCACAATGGAGCAACCTTACCGCTGCGCCAATGGAGCAACATTTCTTTTAGCATGTAAATAATAAATACTTTTATTGAACACGAAAAACAAGGGAGAGTATATAATGATACAAACCATGGATCGGTGTATAGTGTCAAGCAAATTCCTCTGCCAACTAGGATAGAAGGATCACTGTAGTGTCAAGGACCTCCTGTCTGGGGAAGTTTCACGATCCATGTGGAATATGGTGTCTTTAATTCCTGCATGTGCGGTGAAAGTTACACCGAACTCGTGATGGAGCACCCAACCTGCCCAGTTAAACAGAGTCTAAAGCGACGTTCTTGTGAAAATTGAAACTCCACTGGAAGGAGTGCGAGCATTATCAATTATGTGGATGTTCATACTTCACCAGCCACTAGCTGGTCTTGTAGGAGGCTCTCTATTTAATTCCATAATTTGGATAAGTCGAGCCTACTTCGTGGAGTTCAAAATAATCCTCTAATCATAGACAAAGCTAGGTTGTTGTATCCCTTGAGATACCTTTTCGCTCAAACACCATAGCATTGTGAAGTAGGATAGGAATTATGGTCTGAACTGATGCTTAGACGAAATATTACCATTTCCCTTGTGCCTTCTTATATTCAATCTGTATTGTTGTGCAGCCTCAAGAATGCAATATTAGATTCTTGATCGTATTTATATTTGGTTGCAGGTGAACATGAACGAGAAAGACTATCAACGAAAGAAGAACAAGTTTCTGCCCAAGATACATGCTTGGTATAACCACTGTTTTAAATGTCTTTTGGATTGCCATTGTTGAAGCATATCATGACTGTAGATATATTTACGTCTTCCTCTCAATTTTCCTTTTTTCTTGTTCTCCTTCCTTTTTCTGCTTTATTGTTTTCTTTCCATTTTTTAAAAATTTATTGATCTCAAGCTGTGGGTTCAAACCAGAGACATAATGAGCAAGACATAGTGTTATTACCATAGTTAGCAAAACGTGAAATGGCAAAAAAAGGGGACGCGAAAAAATCGAGTTTAATACGGTATAGGTTAAAAAAACGTAGTTGAAAAATTGGGAACACGAAAAAAATGCGTTTAAAATTTTGTCATTAACAAAATATAGTGGGGGTAAAGTTGGAAAGTTGGCCAAAAAAACACGTTTACAAATTGTTTTCTCAAAAATAAAAATAAAAATGGAGTTGTTATTGCACTGTAAAAGTTTTAAACGGAGTATTAAACGGCAAACCAATAAAACGTGTTTTTTTTTTTAAAATAACACCGTTTAAAACGAAGTTTTTCTAACTATGGTTATTAGCAATGTGCCTCCTTTAAACGGTAGTATCTTTACCGTTAATTTGTTATCAAATGCAACCATGATTATAAGCTTTTCGTTTATTTGCTTCTCTATTACATGCTAGAGTCAACTTGAGAAGCTATTATGTTTTCTCTTCGGGTGATGATATTTTCACCCCCTGCAGTAAGCATTCGCCCCCCTTTTAACTTGATTTGACTTCAAAAAACGTTAAAGTTGCCCACTGTTCACGTTATAAAGGGGGCGAATGTCAAGTTGCTTATCTATTTTTAATTTGGTTCATTTTCTAGGGTGCAAGAGCATGGAGGTGAGCAAATTATCCCTTTCAGCTGTGTTTTAGAGAAGAATCTTGCAGATATGCCTGAGGATGAAGCTTCCAAGTATTGCGAGGAAAACAAGTTACAAAGGTAAGTTTAAATCTTTAGTTTATTTATTTCGGGCTCTTTTTGCTGTTATGGAATATTTGATTACTTGAAACACTGTATTTAGTTGATAAAATGTTGTGAAACTCAGTACAGGATCTATAGTTATGAGTTCTTAGAAGGAATACTTGCACCTCGCAGAGATTAACATTTTTTTTTTTTTTTGCACTTTTAAGGTTTCACTTTCAGCTATTAGATGACTGTCCTAATCTTCGTTTGAGAACATGAATATTCGTTTGCTTTTTTTTTTGGGTTGGAATATGCAGGAACTGTAATTATGAGTTCTTAGAAATTAGAAGGAATAGTTGCAGCTCACATAGTTTAACAATGTGAACTGAAGCTTGAAGGTTTCATGTATTAGATGGCTGTCCTAATCTTTGTATGAGAGAATGAATGTTTGGTTGCTTTTTTGTGGGACTTCGATCTCTATTTTCCCTTGGAAGGCTTAGTTTTTTTTGCTTCTTGTGCGAAGCAGTTAGGATAAGACAAATTTATGGGGGATTTTTTGGTCTTTTTTGTTGGATTTCGATCTCTATTTTCCCCTGGAAGGATTAGTTATTTTTGCTTCTTGTGCAAAGCAGTTAGGATAAGACACATTTATGGGGGGATTTTTTGGTTAACTGATTCCCCATCTCAATCTTATTTTATCGTTATGAAGATAAGGGTTCTTAGGATCAGACGGAAGTCCAAAGGTATACATCAAGAAAAAGTGCCTGATCATGGTCAACGCTACTCTACTACTTTGTTGTCCTGATACATCTCTCTATAATGCAGTGTATGAAAACTGAAAGTAGGTAACCATCGGTCAAATATGGGCTTAATTTCCAAAGTGGTGGGGAGTTTTGCTTGTGTTGTGGCTGACCGATGGAGCTATCCCAAATCACGATCTGATGTTATCATTCAAAGAAAGTCATAATCTGATGTTTTGACAATATTTATGGAGAAAACTGAAAGTAGGTAACCATCGGTCAAATATGGGCTTAATTTCCAAAGTGGTGGGGAGTTTGGCTTGCGTTGTGGCTGCCTGATGGAGCTATCCCAAATCACGATCTGATGTTATCATTCAAAGAAGTCACAATATGATGTTTAATTCGATCTAACCTTGTGTGGCCGCACATCCATCTAAGCATTCACATCTCTGCTACACTCATCTTATGCACATGCTGCTTCTTGGTGGCCCAACATTCTGAGCCGTACAGCATGGCTGGCCTCACAACTGTCTTATAAAACTTTCCCTTCAACTTGGTAGGTATTTTACGGTCGCACAGAACTCCTGAACCATGCTTTCACTTCAACCAACCTGCTCCTATTATGTGGTTAATATAATCTTCAATCTCTCCTTCCTTATGTAGGTGATTGAACCATGATAGGGAAAGATATCCCTCTTAGGTACCTCCTGTCCAATCATATTTACTAGCCTCCCCACATTACTAAAGTTGCACTCCATATACTTTGTCTTAGTCATGCTCAGTCTAAAACCTTTGGATTCCAAAGTAGTTCTCCATAACACTAACTTAGCATTAACTCCTGCTTTTGTTTCGTCAATTAATACTATGTTATCTACAAATAACATACACCATGACACCTCGTCCAGGATACCCTCCCTAAGTTCATCCATAACTCGAGTAAAAAGATAAGGGCTTAGAGCCGATCCTTGGTGCAATCCTATTGTAATTGAAAACTCACTAGACGTGCCATCCGTAGTTCTGACTCTAGTTACTGCTCCATCGTACATATCCTTAATCATATCATTCCAAAAAAAAAAAAAAAACTACTTTCTCCATTGTAATTTCAGATTTCCTCTAGATTGTTCTGCAAGATGAACCTTTACCTTCCTGCTGTAAACCCCATGAGGGTTTGCACTTTGTTTCAAAGGTTCTGGTCGCGTATCATCTCCACTTTTCATAAACAGAATCAAGCACCTTCATAACATGAATAAAACCTCTAAAATTCGTCCATTCTAACAGACCTCGATATTGAGGTGTCAAAACCATGAGAGGTGTCCCTTACCCAAACCATTTGATAAAGAAAGTGACATTTGAAGTATGCCCATAGGATAAAACTACGAACTTCAAAGTTTGAAAGTATATGAACTATTCATGAACAACTTTGAATACTTGCTGTAACTTTCCTCAGAAGTCATTTTCTTTGACTCGAGGATTACTTCCACTCCAAATGTCTCTTGCAAAATCTTGGCGTCATTCAGCAAACAAATGATCAGTATGAAGGGTGAGGCTCTTTCTCCTCAGTCCACTCATCATCTGATTTTATATCCTGTAAATACATTGTCTAGTTTTCCATTCTCTCGTCCCATTGTTTGCTCCCACTGATTGCAAATTCTTCTTCATAAAGACAGGCGTTTAATGTTTTTTTAAACCTCGTTCCTTTTTCTTCTCCGCACCTGTAAGATAGGCAATTTGTAAGATTAAAATATTGAAAAAGCAACCAAACCGGATTGATCTTGTCAGCAATGTCTTCATATTCCTCTCACTCCAAGCTACCATAAGGCCTACCACCCTCTGATTTAACACCTTGTGAAACTATTTCTTGTATATACTTTATATGCCCTTTTGTCTTGTTAATCTATTCGCTTGTTTCGTGTTTTTGTAGTTTGTTTTTCTCAATCTAATAACCTAATTGTTTAGAAGACGCTCTATAGTACATAACCGATTTTTTCAATGGACAGAGATGCTTTTATTTTTATCTTTTTCTTTTATTTTTAACAAATGAATTAGGTTGTGTATCTGCATCCGAAGCATCTGTATATCATTTCTTTTTGCTGAACCACATGCAATGTAACTAGTTAATCTTAATGGCAACAATCTACAGATTCGTGTGCCCATAAGACATGAATGTGTATATGTCTGATATTTTATGGTAGGTTTTACATGTAATTGTGTAAAACATCAAGGGCTGAAATGGTTGGGTCCATGTTGCAACAGTGCTATCCCCAAGATTATAAAGACTGGATTTTCCGCCATTAATCTCATATACTTCTTCACTGCTGGTCCAGATGAGGTATTACTTTTACTCAATGATCATATCACCAATGATGTCCTTTTTAACCAATTTTTTGTACATTCTTTGCTTGATGTTTATGTATATTATTGTCTTGTGCAATCATGCCGTATGTTCTTGTCTCCATGTTCGATCTTATAGTTCTATACGTGAATATGATCTCGACACGGACACGTGTGTTGCGAGTCGACACGGACACGGAAAACCCCCAAAATCTAGAAACAGGGACATAGCTAAAATAGAAAGTATATATAACCATGATTTGTGGACACAGATTCATGTATTGAACCATGAGATGTCTGACATGGCAACTCCTAAAAATCTAGAAATGGTGACATGCCCACACACGTACGCACATATAAAATTATTGATTGCTTTAATAATTTGCAACGATTTAAATACGGTATTTATTTCACTAACTAATAAATCTTAGGATTAATCAACTATAATCTAAAACAAACATGAGAAAATCAAATAACAATGCATTAATCAATTTAATCTATCTATTCTCTTTTTGTCTCCAATATGTAGCGACAAAGGGAGGCCAATAGAATACACTGAATATAATATTAGAATAAGAGTTTGCTTAGGGTTTTAAGTTTAGGGAAGGGGATATAACAACAAATATTAGTTAAAAAAGACCTAAAAGAAGAGCTAATATAAAAGAAGAGTAAAAGTGGTAAACACGATATTGAATAATAAAACAGAATGTCACACTTGGCACGATACAAAAATGTGTTGACATGAACACTTGTAGTACTACATTTAGAAGTGTCGAAAGGAGTGTCGATAAGTGTGGACACGCGTGTTGTGTCTGACACAGCATGACACATGCGTCAGCAATAAAGTCTAAGTGTCGGCTAAATCATAGGTGTATATAAAGCGGCAGTTGAAGAAGGCACCTCGTAAAGGCTTGTTCTTAAAGCGACATGACTGAATCTTGAAGGGTTCACTGATGCAACTAGACATGGTCTCGTGCAGATAGACGATAACTACAGGATATTGCACCTTTTGTTGGGGGAAACTTGGTGTCATGGAAAAGCGAGAAGCAGGATGTTGTGGCCAAATCCAGTGCAAAGGCTTAGTATCGGGCTATGGCCCATACCTGTGAGGAGTTGACTTGGTTAAGGTCGTTTATGTTTGAGATTGTTATTCCCTCTTCGTCTATAGCCTTGCTTTATTGTGATATTAAAGCTGCTGTTCACATTGCCTCGAATCCGATTTTTCATGAGAGGACTAAGCATATTGAGGTGGAAAATCTACATTCTTTACTAGATCAGGGGATCAGGTAGGTGATGTGTTCACTAAATCCCTTAGTAAGGCAAAGCTGTCTGATATTTGTAACAAGCTGGGGTTGTATGACATATATACACTCCAGCTTGAGGGGAGTGTTAGAAGGGTATTTTGGACATTGTACATGCAACCCTATTTTTCACACACACACACACACACACACATATAGTTCATATTACATGGGAGCTCCCTTAAGGGACTCTTCTTCTCCCTCACTCCTCCTTCTCCTTCTCTTGCGGCCATGTAAGATGTAACAGTGTGGACTGCTTCTTTTCGCAGGTGTTGATGGACTCTAGAGTATGGGTCCCCGATCATACGGATGTGTTCTTGGTTAGGTCCTTAGACATCTCACTCCTAGGCTGACTTCTTTCCCTTGGAGGAAGGCGTTGTTGAATTCTCTGACTAAACTTACAAGTGTTTTGTTGGATTATTATGCTAAAAAAGATCAACAGATAGGTTGAAGAGACCAAGTCCCTGATGGAAAATAAATGCATTTTGTGTTTGAGAGAGGAACAATCAGTGGTCACTTGTTCCCACACTGTTGGCATATGATTTTCGGCTGTTTTGGCGTGTTGGTTTCTCCCGGCTTCCGTTGCTGGGCCTATTAGAGGGTTTAGAGGGATGGTGCATTAAATAATTTGAATCACTTGGTGGGGGTTATTTGAGGGATGATTTCCTTTGTCGAGATATCGGAATTATGACAAGAAAGAAATGCTTATACCTTAGAGGATAGACACTTTTGCATGAGTTCAATAGCTTGGGAGATTAATTTTTTTTGTGGCTAATTGAAACCATTTTTGGGGGTATTCGATTGATCACATCGTTAGGAATTGCAAGATGTTTGATGGGAATAGTGCCTAAGATGACATATCCAAGGGAAAGTGGAGTCCTCTCCCATGCAGCTCCATTAAGTTGAACGTCGGCAACCTTGGCCAGAGTCGCCAGACTCGTGTTGG
The DNA here is from genome assembly GCF_043159265.1 of Tasmannia lanceolata. NCBI lineage: Eukaryota > Viridiplantae > Streptophyta > Magnoliopsida > Canellales > Winteraceae > Tasmannia > Tasmannia lanceolata. Next base: position 60,577,425 of record NW_027518692.1, on the reverse strand, counting down.
CAGTTTTTTTAGAGATGATGATAGCCACATTCTTCGATCCTTTCCGGGTCAGATTGCCATGTTGACTCGTTGAAGGCTGAGGCTAGAGCCCGTCACTTTGGATTGTACGTGTTTGGAGCATATGGAGAGGAGATGAGGTGGAAGGAACTTAATAATCGTGATTTATTGGACAGCGGAAGGCACCTTCATAATCGTGATTTATTGGACCCATGGGAGCTGCTCCCATCCATGGAGATTTGATAGGTATATCTATGGGATTGGGGATGGTAAGATTTGATAGATATATCTATGCGAGCCTTGGCGCAACGGTAAGGTTGCTCCATTGTGACCTAGTGGTCGGGTTCGAGTCACGGAAACAGCCTCTCTGCAAAGCAGGGGGAGGGCTAGGGCTGCGTACATCTAGCCCACCCCAGACCCCGCGATGGCGAGAGCCTCGTGCACTGCGCCGCCCTTTCTTTCTTATCTATGGGATTGGGGATATGGTTAGGGGTTAGGAGATAGCTTTCACTCATATTCTAAGGAGTGCTTATGATTTAACTTAAAAACTGACTAAATCAGGTGTGATCGGCAAGGCCTTTGCTGCCCAATGATGTGTACCTGTAATCTGTATTTTGTCCTTGATTAAATTATTGTTATCTTCGTCAAGAAAAATTCAGGTTTATATTTAGAATATGAGATAAAGTCATTTAGTGATTGTTAGTGTAATGTGGAATATCTTAAGTAACATAATACACAATTGATTGGGTTAAAGCCTTAAAGGTAACCTTGATGGAGACACGTTAATGTAATCAGTGTTAGCGGTAGGAGTAGGAGGTTGCCGACTGTTCACGTTATAAGGGGGGCGAATGCGTACTGCAGAGGGGGTGAAAATATCATCTCCCTAAAAGTTATTGTGCAATTTTTTGGGTTTTGAACTACAGCTCCTGTTTCTGGAAATCTGCTTTGGAACTTCGGAAGTGTTTATAAAATCACAAGTAAATAGATCACTGTGTGGTCACTTAATAAAATTCTGTGTGTCTTTGACAGTAACTTTGCCGATCGTCCTGCTTTCATTTATCTTTCGTGCTGATTCCAATTGAATCGAAGATGTACCCACTTGTGCCAATATGAGTATTGTATGTGTAGCCAAGTTCTTTGTAATCTTTGGCCCTGTTCGTTTTGGATTTTTGCTCCAAGACTGATTATTGGAGTCAAAATTAAATTTTGAGTCCAATAATCAGTTTTGGACTCAACATCAATTCTCAAAATAGAAAATGAGCAGGACCTTTGCATTTTTTTAATTTTATTTTTATACTTGTGTAAGTTATGTACTTGATGCTTCAGTTTGATTATATTTCTCTTCATCTATGATTTGTGGACACGGACACAAGTGTCGTGTGTTGACACTAACACGAAGTGTCGGACACAACAAACCCCCAAAATTTAGAAATGGGGCCACGGCTAAAATAGAAAGTATATATAATCATAATTTGTCGATATGGATTCGTGTGTTGAGTTTCGACACGGATATGAGTTGCCTGACATGGCAACATCTAAAAATCTAGAAATGGTGACACGTATGTACACAAAATTATTGATTATTACAAATATGTGGTCACACGCCCACATTAACTCTTACACTCCTAGCCATACATATAAAAATGTCAAAGGAGTGTTGACACGTGTGGACACACGTGTCGTGTCGGACACGGCAGGACACGTGTCGTGTCGGACACGGCAGGACACACGTGTCGGCAATAAATTCAAAGTGTCGGCTAAATCATAGCTCTTCATTAAATGAACCAAGTCTTTTGTTCTTGGTACTTATTTTTCCTAAATAGCTTCTACAATTGCTATATACAGCATGCACAACTCTTCAACTGTACATTTTAATGCTATGGTTTGATTGAAGGCTTAATGGCGGAACAAACATCTGGCTTTTGCAGGTGAAATGCTGGCAGATCAGAAGACAAACAAAGGCTCCTCAAGCCGCAGGTGCCATCCACACTGATTTTGAGAGAGGTTTCATCTGTGCTGAGGTTATTCCCTTACTATTTTTTGTTCTCATTTGTTGCCTATTTTCACTTTTCTTTTTCTTTTTTTATGAATAGAAATTTTCAGAAACTGCATTGCTGTTGAAAATTTTGGATTTCTCGTGTTTGTCAGTTCATTGCTTTTTGAGATTCACAAGTCTTTTATCAGCTAATTAGAAAAGTCTAACTAAAGAGAGGAATGGCATTGTTAAAACAAGGATACCATTTCCTTTATGGAAAGTTGTATACCATCTCTTTCATTGCACTTGTTGCATCCCATCATTGTAGTTGCAAATTGTTGTTCAAGGTCAGCTGCTTTTTATGTTACAATCAGCATTTTCATTTTCATTTTGCAGTTCCCTTTCTGCTATAATGATTTATATATTCATTGAGTGTTCTTTCTTGCTTGAACTGAATTTGTGGGCCTATTAAATCGAGATTACAGTGATTACAGTACAGGCATGCTAATAATCTATATAGTTGTGCCATGCACTTCCGGACCTATTTCGTCTAGCGACCGATAGAGGGGTGAGAGTCTGTGACTACATGGAGAGGAAGGGAAATGGGGAGGTGGTTTGGTCTGTTAGGCTGAGGAGAAACCTCAAGGATGGTGAAAGAGTCAATTTAACCAATTACTTAGCCTCCTGTCATCCGAGTATTGTTTGCCCTAATTCCTATGACCATATAGTGTTTTTTTAAGTAGCAAGTATGACAAATTAAGGTTACTTCGATGAAGCAATACAAATTCACTATGAAAAAAACATTTTCAAGAAAATAAACATTTGTTTTTTCATAGTAAACATGACTGTAAAGATCCATGGTTTACTCAAAATTGAACTTATCCTTTTCTTTTTTAAAAAAAATTAAAAATTGAACTTATCTTAACCGCATTTACGTTCCAACATTTATAAAGATGGATGATGTTTTCTTTTTGATGGTGGGAGTGCTGACTTGTGGCTTTGTTGTTTTCGGGGTGAATTGTCACTTGGTTCTTGGCAGTATCATATCTGTATTTTTTTGCACTTGTATTTGATCTGTTTCTTCTGACGAGCAAATGCAGTCCCATGGGCTTGTACACACAGTGTTAACAGGTATATGGCATTCACTCACCTGGACAATTGCAGTGATAGTTTACAAAATATGATTTCCATTTTACAGTTGGAAAATGCATGGTGAAAGTTCTTTAGGCTTGAAAGTTTCACTTCTGACATATAATGGTATTAGTCATGTACTTGTAACTGCATCAACACAAGAGATTATAACTGGGCTAATGCATGGCCGTGTCCAGGTTATGAAATTTGAAGATCTAAAAGAGTTGGGCACGGAGTCGGCAGTTAAGGTATGCTCTTATAGTTATCCTCGTTAACACTTGTCCTGATCAATCATAATTAGGCCCGGCTGTTTCTCTTCATTTGCATATGTTCCCATTTTTGGCATCCTTCGATTGCTTCAAACATTAAGAAGTGTAATAAGCTTCATCTGCCTTCTTATCACAGGCTGGTGGGAAGTACAGGCAGGAAGGGAAGACATATGTAGTGCAAGATGGAGACATAATATTTTTCAAGTTCAATGTCTCCGGGGGCGGTAAAAAGTAAACATACCCCCATTGAAGGTCAGTTTATGTCACTGTGGTGCTGCGTAGTTTAACCACTTTGATTTGTAATCTCTATGAAATTTTTTTGATCTCTCGTCTTCCCCGCCATTGTTTTTCTCAATTTAGTTGTACAGACTCTTTGTTTCTTTTCCTTTTTAAATTATAAGGGGCTGTATTGGAAGTGCACTTCCGAAACTACCATGCTTTAACCCTTGAACCACATCATGTTGCCAGCGAAAATAATCTCTATATGCCTATTATAGATGGACACTGGCTGGGATTGAAAGACCTTTTGTAATTCAGATAAAATTAGGGAAAATCACATTTTCTGAAAGTACTGCAAAAATATTAGGGGTTTTCAGAAAAAGCACATAAGTCGCCATGCATATAACTTGAGCATTCTCTTGATCTTGTCACGTCACGGGGCCATGTATGTTCAATCAAGACCGTTGGTCCTGTTGATCATCATGAGAAGACCCACTTGGTCTTGAGCTCATGCTGAATGGGCCATCCCATGCTCAAGATAAGGGGCCACAGAAATCAACGGTTTACCTTTTCTTGCACTTATTAGCAACATCAATAAAGATTCTTACTATTTTCTATTTTCCTATTTCCTGCTTTGGCATAAGCTTTCAGTGACTGAGCTATGCCGTCAATTTAGAGAAATAATGCTATCTTATGACCTGAATCATCTGACTTCCAAGTTTCAAAATTGAGTGACATTTGTCTTTCCAGTCTTTTCCGTCCCTCGGCTGTTCTGTCAATACAAGGCCCTGTTCGTTTTAGATTTTGAGAACTGATTCAGAGTGCAAAAATGATTTTCCGACTCAAAATTGTATACCCATTCATCAAAGATGGGATTCTTCGGATATCATCAGGTTGAAACGAGGAGACAAACTTGAGACTACTTCGATATTCAGTGGGTGAGCCAAAGAATAGAATATGTTCCAGATTGTTTAAGATAGTTGGTAAGAAGATTCACTCTTTAGTCTAACATGCCTTACAACTGACACTTTGGGATGATCATTTCTGTTGATCTAGTGGGCCAATGTTTGGCTCATTATCTTTGGTCCCATCTGATCAATTGCTTATAACCATGAACATATGGTGCAACCAAAGGCAATGGCTTGTAGTGGTGGCCAACTAGATCAATGGATCCTTTCGTATGAAATACCACATTTAAGATAGACTAGACTATTTATTTAAAAAAAAATTAATTATATTGCTACTTTGTAAAATAGTTTTTTTTTTTTTTTTAGTCTTTATTTGTTTCTATATTTGGGGCCTTCCGTATTGGCCGGGATTGGGTAAAATAGGAAGAATTGATTTTTAAAGTTGCTAATGATAGCTGATGTTTGTACTTATCCAAAATTTAGGGATTTCTTGTTAATAAACTTATTTTCATCTATTGAATTGAACGTTCATCTCTGTTACAAATTATTGGAGAATGAACCCTAAAATTTAGCGCAATGTATATAATGTAAGATCTTATGTGAGCAGTCATTGATCTAAGATCGATTGTCTAGATTAAATAATAAGATTAAGAGTAAAATTATTTTAATTACCTGATTGACCAAAGTAATTAGTAAAGAGTATAAAGGGTAATTAGAGCATCTCATCCCTATTAAGACATGAATGATTATTGTAGCCCAATTCAATTACATTAGATTAGAAGGTACTTTTCTATTAATATGGGGTCGGTCTCTATTGCCATCTAAACAAACCAAAGGAGATCTTGTCCCCTAGAGCGGCAGTAGAAGGTTCAGTCCAATCGATCACTGCCATGGCTGATCAAGATAAATTCTTAGTTTTCTTCCGTGTTATAGTTTATTTGCTTGGTTAGATCCGTCTAGAAAAATAGATTTGTACTATCATTTTGATTAGATCCATTGTGTTTGTGATCGTGGCGTATTGATTGAAGAGCACTGCTAGGAAAACGGGATCCCGTTGGGTGAAAAAAAAAAAAAGTCATCAATCATTAGAGCCACGTCCTAAAATACAAAGTAATGGACTCAAACCCCCATAAAATCCTGTTTTCAAAGTGTTTTCTTGATTGAATATCATGATCATACTTTAAAATTTTATGTAAAAGTGTATAATTGCTCGATAAAGTTTAAATTTAGACAAAGGGCGATGATATTTTCACCACCCTGCATTATGCATGCGCCCCCTTTTTAAAGTGATTTGACGTCAAAAAGCCACTGTTCACGTCAAATCAGGCTACAAGGGGAGCGTATGCTTAATGCAAGGGGTGAAAATACCATCTCCCTTAGACAAAATGTGGCGCCTATAAATTTTTTGAGAAATGATATATCTGTCCCTTTTGATCACCAGGAACACCCCCTGTCAGTGTATCAGTGACTAAGTAAAGAGGATTGAACTTATGTAAGAAGAATTCAATGCCCCTGATTGCTACAAACACTGACAGGGGTGTTCCGTGATCAAAAGGGGCGGATATGTCACTTCCCAATTTTTTTTGGGAAATGATATTTACGCCCCTTTCATCACCAGCGACACCCATTTGCTAGTGTACTTTGCAATCAAAGCCACTAGATTTTTTTGACATAAACTACATCATCTCCCTTTTTGCCATTGATACACTGACGTTGGGTGTCCCTGGTGATCAAAAGGGGTGTAAATATCACTTCCCTTTTTTTTTTATGGACTTGCTTCTTAATTCGTCATAAGGCTACTTCACGGTTCGCTTTTTCAAGAGAGAACATCTACCTCAAATGAATTTAATGAATGACAAAATCACCTATGATGTGGTGGTTCTCTATTGAAAAATAGCGGCAAAATGGCTTACGCCTAGAAAGTCCCTTTTGATAATATGCCTGTCCAGATTAGTGGACCCACCTTATCATGATTAGACAATACTAGCCCTTGGATCTGAAAGACACGAGATGTTTCTTCAAAAAATTATGACCATTATTATTGTTTTTGGGCCTTTGATCGACGACATGGCAGAAAGTCATTTTTAAGATCAATGCTAAAAGGCAAATTTTGGGGTCCTCCAGGGTGCTTGTAAATGAAATCAAGACCGCTGATCTTGCAGAGCATCATGAGGCACCCATATAATTTTGATAATTTGATCCCATCCTAAACGCACATCACGTGAGTAAGATAAAGAACTACAAAAATCGATAAAGGGTCAAGATCATCCAATACGTGATCCGATTAAGTGGGTGAAAAATGGGGCCCCAAAAGTGTCCATCATGGAAGAGGATAAAAGCTACTCTTAGTTTTCGACATTTTCAATCCCAACCATTGCAGTGACTCTAGTTGGGTTGAAGCCGATACGAAACTATAAACCTTCAACCGACTCGACCCGATGAACCCGATGAAGGCTAACCTGATCCAACCCGAAAAATTAATATCTCAACTTGACCTCGATTTCCTAATTCGGGTCCGGCTGGGTCGGATTGGCCCGTTATATCTTCTACCTTTAGGTTTTTATGTTCTAAAAAAACAAAACAGAAAAATGGTAAAAACAGAAAACTTTTATAATGGTTTTTGATGGTTAACCCTCCAACTCAACCCGAACCCAACCCAACCCGACTCGGGTTCAACTTCCTCGACCCAAACCCAAATCCGGTCGACTTAAAGTGACTCAGGGTAGAGTGTTAGACTCACAACTTACTCTCCAACTTGCTTCGTCTCCTACCATCCGCAGGGGTGCGCTGTGCGCACCCTACAACTCCTCTCTCTTTCTCCATGGCAAAACTCACAACTTCAGACCTCTCCAAGCTCCAAACTTCACTCCCAAAACTGTGCGCACCCCTACAACTCCTCTCTCTTTCTCCATGGCAAAACTCACAACTTCAGACCTCTCCAAGCTCCAAACTTCACTCCCAAAACCCTACATTCAAAACCCTCCTCAAAAACCCCTCGCAATATCCTCGCCCTTCTCGAATGCTGTTATTCCATGACCCAACTCAAACAACTCCAAGCCTTCCTTATCCGTCACCACCTCCACCAACCCCCCTTCTCCCTAAACCACCTCTTGCTATTCTGCGCCACCTCCAACCTCTGCAACTTAACCTACGCCACCCTCCTCTTTTCTCATATCCCCAACCCCAACCTCTTTCACTATAACACCATGGTTCGCGGCTTCTCGTATCGGGAACCCGAAAAATCGGTCCTTTTCTATAACGACATGCTCCGAAACGGGATTCTTCCCGATAAGTTCACGTTCCCATTTTTGCTCAAAGCATCAGGGTTTTTGGCCTTAAAAGAGAAGGGCAAAGAAGCTCATGCGTCTGCGGTGAAGCTCGGGGTGTCGTCGGATTTTTATGTACAGAAGGGTTTGGTGGATTTTTATGCTGGGATTGGTGAATTCCAAAATGTGGGGAAGGTGATTGGGGAAATGCCCGTGTTAAAGTGCGAATTGGGTTTGAATTTGGGTAAAAATGATGATGCAGGGAAGGTGTTTGATGAAATGTCGCAAAGGGATTCGTCGGGTTTGGGATGTTTGGTGGATGGAGAAATAGTGCCTGAGGAGGTGTTTAGGTTTCAGAGAACCATTTATGTGGAATTGCGGAAGAGGATGGTTGAACATGTGATTTCGCTGCTGGAGAGGTGTTCACGAATGAGGGAGTTGAAAGAGATTCACGCGTTTGTGATTAGAAATGGGCTATATGAGAATGGCTTTGTGATGAGTAGGGTTTTTGTTTTCTGCGTGAATTCGGACTCCGGGAGCTTGGATCATGCTCATTCTTTGTTTGAAACTATTGAAGAGCCATCACTGTTTTTATACAATATTATGATTAGGGGATACGCTGATAAGGGCTTTCCAATCTTTGCTGTTGATTTTTATAATCGGATCTTTCGGAAAGGTATGATTCCTGATATGTATACTTTTCCTTCTGTTTTGAAATCATGTTCGTCTTTGAATTGCCTCTCAAAAGGGGAAGAAATCCATGGAACTGTTGTTAAGTTAGGGCTCGAATTGGATGCTTTTACACACAACAGCTTGATAACCATGTATTGTAAGTTTGGGTCTGTGACCGATGCATGTAGGGTGTTTGCCGGATTGGCAGACCTTGACTTAGTCTCGTGGAATTCATTGATCGCAGGGTTGAATTTGAACTGTCTTTGGGATGACGCAATTTCTGTTTTTAGACTGATGGAAACAATGGGTGTCAAGCCAAACCATTCAACTATTGTTAATGCACTCACGGCTTGTGTGGGCTCAGGAGATTTAGATATGGGAAGATCAATTCATGAGAAATTAGATGGGGATTTGGTGAAACACGATGTCATTATCGGAACTGTTTTAGTTGACTTGTATGCAAAATGTGGGAGGATCAAGTTTGCACATGAATTGTTTAATGACATGTTTGAGAGGAATGTAGTATCTTGGAATGTCTTAGTTGCTGGTTATTCAAGGGTGGGGAGACTAGAAGAGGCAATGCGTCTTTTTCTTAAGATGGAAAATGCCGGTGTTAAGCCAAACCAGATGACAATGTCAATTCTATTGTCCGTATGTACACAATTGAAGGATGTTGCTATAGGGAAATGGATTCACTACTTGGTGGAGAAAAACAAATTGGAGCTCACATTGGAGTTGGGGAATGCACTGATTGAGTTCCATACAAGATTGGGAAATCTTACTGTTGCCAAAGGAGTGTTTAAGAGGATGCCTGAGAGAGATTTATTCTCATGGAATTCCATAATTGCTGGTTACGCTAATAGTAAGTATGCTAGAGAGGCATTGAATCTCTTTAGTGAGATGAAAGTGTTGGGTGTTCAACCTAGCAAGGAGATATTGTTGAATGTTCTTTCTGCATGTGGAAGCTTTGGAGCCATTGGTGTAGGCCGTGAGATTAATAATTTCATAGAAAGGCATGAGATTGAGTTGGATGTTTTGTTAGGAACTGCTCTTCTCAACATGTATGCAATGTGTGGGTGCATTGATGATGCGAGGAGAGTATTTTCTAAGTTGCCCGAAAAGAGTAACTTCTCGTGGACTGCCATGATCATAGGACTTGCCATGCATGGGAATTCCAAGGAAGCGCTTGATTTGTTCTTGGAGATGCAAAGAACGGATTTAGCCCCTGATGAGATCACGTTCATTGGTGTCTTAATGTCATGCAATTATTCAGGTTTGGTCGATGAAGGGTATAGATATCTGGATTACATGAAAAAAGAGTGCAAAATTGAACCTAATGTAGAACACTACAGACATATGGTGGAACTTCTCGGACGATTGGGGCTTTTAGAGCAAGCTCTTTCTGTTGTTATAGAAATGCATGTGAATCCCAATGGAGCTATATGGCGGGCATTATTAGACGGTTGTAGACTTCATGGGAATTTTGCATAAGGTGAACAGATAGGGAGACTTGCGAGTTCAACACATTTAAAGCATGATAGTGTTGGTTGTTTTGTTCATTTGTGTGACATATATGTGTCCTTGGGTAATTGGGCTGATATTACAAAGCTGAGGGACTTGGTGAAAGCCACAGAGCTGACAACTACACTGGGTTCAAGTTCAATTGAATAACACGGGCTTGTTCATGAGTTCCTTGGACATGACAGATCACATCTCTTATGGAAAGAGATATCTTCTTTGTTGGGTGGATTGCATGAACAACTGGGCTTGTTAGGCCACATGCCTAATATGTCCCAAGTGTTTCTGGCTGTAGATGATGAAAGGTAAAGAGAGTCGCTGAAAGTCGCGTTGTATTCCCTTTGTTACTACTGATAGGGGTGCAACTCGGGTCAATTTTTGAGAATTCGATTTGAGCTTTTATTGCTATAAAATTGGGTCGGGATCAGGTTGGATCCAATTCATTTTTAAGCAAAAGCTCAACCCGACCCGTCCCAAATTGCACCCCCACAGTTAGTGAGTGATCTAACTGCTTTGAGCATGAGATTTTAGGTGCTTGGTTTCATCTTTCCACCCACTCAACATTTAGGCCATGCATCAGGGCTTTCAGGGGCCTTTTTTAGACTCCAACAAAAAGTAATACCTGACCAGACCCAACATTAAAGGGTCTAAAAGTTGATGGCTTCTTCAGATAAGAGTTTATTGAGGAAAGTACAGACAAGATTAACAAAAGTGTACGCCTGAATTTTCTTTTGGAATTTAGTCTGCAATTGGGATTCAGTGTATTATCTGAGCAACTTCCCCTGCGAGGACATAGAGGGTTTTTGTTACGGACAGATTTTTCTTAAGGTCCTCTTCAAAGAAAATAGGGAAGTGCTCAATTGACAATTGGTTTCCACTCGGTGTGGCTTGCTCAGCAGTGACTTGCGCAAGGTTCCTCGAAGGTAAACCTCTGATTTCATTTATGGACTCAAGGCACTAAAGCAATGACCTATCTTTCTGAATAGATTCTTCAGATTTCCCGGGTAAATTATATAATCATTATCTGACCATTGCCTGGCAGAACATTATGCTCCTGAGGTAGAATTTGACCTTGGGAGGCATCGGTTTCCCACATTCTTTGCTCAACCATGGGCAGTTTTGTATGATGATGTCAAATAAATGCAGTTATAAACCAAGACGACAGTTTCTTTTTGTATTATAGTTCTACTTTGTTTGCACCGAGCAGTGAACACCTATAGAGGTATTTTCTTTATCTTTTTATAACACCTATAAGTATAAAGATACAGCCTTCCAAAAGTGAAATTGCTTGCTTCATGCTTGGTTCCAAAAGTGAATTCGATGTCCCATTTTGTGGTTCTGGTATCCATATGATGCTATGTAGTGTTCCTTTGATGCTAAATCTGCAAATTTTTATCGATACCTTCAATTTTTTATTTAAAAAAAAAAAATGAAGATCGATCTTTTGGCAGTTCTGCACTACAAGCAAGCATCATTCACTTAGCCCATTTACACCTCTTAATACCATATAAAGAATCTACCAGATTCTTGGTTGTATTAGAATACCGAGAGATCATTGGACATTGGAGATAAAATTTATTCGAGGAGGAGACAGTTAAAAAAACAGACATGAAATTGGACTATATTTCCTATTCTCATTATCTGTAAAAGTACAAGTGGATCACTGAATATCGTACCAATTCCAATCCTCTTGAGCACTGAGTGTTAAAACCTTTTGTGCCAACGCAAAATGGATAGAAAGATGGTCTCGCAATTCCTCCACTTGTCTACGAATTGCACATGTTAGCCAAATGAAATCTTGTTTCGTATGTTTGCACTGCAGTTACCTACTTGCCTTATGTTCTCTTGAACTTCATTACTCACTTTGTATTGCAGGTTCCTACTCGCCTTATGTTTTCTGTAACTCCCATTACTCACTTTGTACCGAGTCGGCTAGCATTTTCTTTGACCGTGTTTTGGCCGTCAAACAGTGGTCATCAGTTGTCACGACATTTGCTTCCACTGAATAAAAGACTTGGCCTCAGTCCCCCACCTCATATTTTGTGTATCTACAACCGCAGGGCCAAGGCAACAGCCATCTTCATATTCTTCTTTTCCATCTTCCTCGTGAATCTCGACTTGTACAATGGTTGTCCATGGGGCCATGACAACCATCTCTCCTGGTCCTGGGCATCTCATCAGAGAGCGGTGAGCCCTTTAAACCTCCAAATTTTGTCTAGTCGAATTCCAGACAATCAAATTTGAATTCTTCATATCTTATACCAGAATGAAGCCATTTTCGCCAGTTCTAGGTCCCCCGACTAGTTACCTTCAGCAACCACAACATAGTTATATGTACATGGATCGATCTTGTAACGAAAATCGGCATACCACCTGAACACATCAGTTGAGATAGGAAGACCTGTACAGATGAACAAGTGCTTTTTTTTTTTGCACAGATATCAGCTCCTAATCCAAGTTTACTCCATGACAATGAATTTGCTTATCCTCTATTTGAATGCACATGCCTTGAGAAGGGTAAGGTGTGGTTGGTGGGTTGTTCCCCATGGTCGAGCATTTGCAAGAAACTGATCAGGGTAGTGTTTCAAAATACAGATGCAGGCCAAAACGCTGAATTAGAAATATAGTTAACATTTGTAATAGCAGTGAAGTAGTATCCTCGTAGAGTAGTGGTAAGTAATGTTTGGTTGTCAACTGAAAAATATTTTTCTGATGTGGGGTGTCATTACCAAAATAAGGGGCAGTTGGGTGTCATTACCAATATAGAGAGAGGAGAGAAATAGAGAAAAGTGCTAAATCCCAAGACTACAAGCAAAAAACCACTTTTTTTCAAGTAGTTTGGCAGGGGACAAATGCCACATGGGAAAGACAAGGCTAGTAGTTTCCAAGTAACTTGAATCAAAACATGCAACCAAACACTACTAGTAGATGACATGGCACCCTAAAACCGGTCAAAACACCCAGTAAATGCCATAAATTGTGTATCCAAACGGGCTACAGTCGATTATGCATGCCAAACCCCAGTCGACTCTGCATGCCAAACCCCATGAAATTATCACTGCCTTCACTATATAATGCATATTTATATAAGAGGAGAGTGTTCATGTGCAGGGAGCTCCCTGCCCTGCGCTGAAGTGGTTTATAAAGCCTCCCATGGGTCACTTTTTGTGGACTCCGCAAAGGTGGACCCGCCATACGAACCAATGGGAGGCTTTTTAAGCCACTTAAGCACAGGGAAGCTCCCTGTGCAGCTGCGCAGGCACGCTTCTCTCATTTTTATAATTCATAAGAAAATTCATCGCTTCTGTCATTTTTATAATTCATAAGAAAATTCATTGTGATCCTTATACCAATATCCAAACAGTTAATATTGGTAGGCTGATAGGAGGGTTTGGATCATCCTATGAAGTTGATTTTATGTGCAATGCCTATTTACGATGGGCCCAACAAATAAACGGTTTGGATCTTCGAATCAGGTGGGCCCGAGTGATTGTTTTGAAAAAAAATATACACTTTTATGATATCTACCTTGTTCAAAGATCTTCACCATTCATTGTTGGCCTCACCCTCTCAAAGTGAGGAGAAAGAGAGTACTACTTAGAATAAGGACAGGTGGGACGAACAGGTAGAGCCTACGTGGTTCAAAGATCTAAACAATTCACTTGTTAAGCCTCCACATACCAGGTTGAAAGATCTAAACATTTCACTTGTTAGGCTTGTTGGCGTGGGGTAAGGGTTGTGTATTTATCCTAGAAGGGGTGTATTTTTTCACTGATCAAAATTTAAGGGTATTATTGTACATATTTTTTCACGGATCTAGGGCTAGGGCAAATACCGTTTTCTTACAAAGGAAGCAGAGAGAGAGAGAGAGAGAGAGCTTCAAATACGTAAGTTCGAAAAATCCCACTTTCCTCATTCATGTTTCTTATTCCTAATTTCTAATATCGTTTTCTATACTTTCAATATTTCGCTTGATTCTTAGAATGCTGTGTTTAATCCTTAATTTTTTCAGTGGGAAAGCTATAAAAACGCCTATATTTTTCTCGCAATGCTCCAATTTCTGTTGATTTTACTGTGCCTAGATTCTTCGGAGAAGATCTATTCTACTCTGATTCCTCTAATCTTTCCGTAGATCACCTAGAAGATTTTATTAATTCAGTTTAAGTTGAAAATCTGGAAAATGGAATATTTTTCTGAAATTTTATTTTTTTGTCTTTTCCTACTGTTTTTTTTAGGAAAGTCCAAGAATGTTTATCAGAATTATTGAGTTTATGTTCGTTTTGTCCTTGTTTTTCTTCTTGATTTGTTTCTAGTTTTCCATATATTATCGAGTTCCTGTTATATTCGTTTATAATTCATTTTATTTAGATGATTGCTTTTTAAAAAAATAATATTTCCAGGGGTTTTGCTGAACATTGTTAAATACTTAAATCATTGTATTTTCTTTTGAAATTTTAAAAATTGATGAATTTTGGACATTTATGCCTTTCAGTTTAGAATTACTATTTGACCTAGGTTTTTTTTAAAATGATTTGGTCTATTTTTATGAAAATCTAATGAATACCCAAAAAAGTTTTGCATTCTGTAGTGTAAATGCTGCTTTCATTTGTTGAAGAAGCAATGAAGGTTCTTTAACATTTCTTAGTAAAATATTTGAGTTGTTTTGGTACTTTTGCAGTTTTGCAAGGATATTTGGTTATTCGAAAATGTGCGGCTTTGGTTTTTTGGCTTTCCATAAATTCAATTATTTGCATATTTCTTTTTGGTATTTATCTAATCAAATATGCAATATTGAAGGTAGAGAATGGACATCCCATTTGTGTCTTTCACTGGGAGAAATCTTGTAGCAGATGCACGCGTGTCTCAGCAGTTTCAAGTAATTGGCACCCCGAAAAATATAAAGCACTGCTTTTATCGTTTCTCGGCAGGTAAACTCTTCTCAATGCCTTATTCCTATTTTTTAGGAAATGGCCTCTTTCCTTGTAGCTAAATAAAAATGGTTCCATCTATGAATAACTATTTTCTAGAACTTTTGCATTTTTTTTAGGATAAAGTTGTGAGTGTCCATGTTGGTGATATGTAATTTTTCATTCTTTTCCTCATATTAAATGTTGTTTCTGGTGGAACTTCTATGCATTCTGCATTCTATGATATTCTATGAGCTCTGTTGTTTGAAACAATTCAGAAGTATTGAAATAAAAAGTAAAAGTGAGTGCATTTTTATATTTATAATTTGCTAATCCCCCCTCCCTTTTTTTATAATTTTAGTGAGGAAGCAAGGGTTTTTTTTTTTGTTTTTTTCGTCGTAGGTTTTATTTATGAATAACGATATGGTAACCGAGTTGGGAACCAATAATGGAACTGAACAAATAGCCTCTTCACATGTTAACAACAACATCCTGATTTTTTGCTTTTTTTTTATTCAAATGGTGAAACTACCACTCCTTGTGACGTGTGACATGTAGGGATTTGTGTATCTAACAAGACGGGGTTGGGTTTAAGGGGTGGGCCATAAGGAGTGGCCAATGGATATAGGGGGTTATAAGGAGTGGCCTAAAGGGTTTTAGTACTGGGCCGTAGGGGTAGCCAATAGGATATAAGAAATGAATTAGGGATTTTAAGTGGTGAGCCAATGAGTTTTTTTTTTTAAGTGGTGGGCCATGGTAGAGAGCCAATAGGATTAAAATATCTTTTAAAAGGATTTGGGCTTGGATCTCGGGTGGTTGGCTATGGATAATAAGTAAATAAAGTAGGCTCTAGGTTGATGTTGACACCCCCCACATTTAGGACTGAGAAAATAAGAATTAAAATGCTAAATAAATCTCTAAATGATAAAAAAAAAAGAAGGTCCGCATAACTACTCTAAAGTCTAAACCTAAGGCTAATAAGAGGTGGGGTGGGGGTTATAAAAGAGAGGACTGGGTTTAAGCAGTGGGACCATAAGAGGTGGCTAATGGGATAAATGAAGGGGATATAAGAAGGGGTTTAAGGAGTTCAGTGGTGGGTGGTGGGCCATAAATGGGTTAGGGATTTTTAAGTGGTGGGACATCCTAGAGGGCCAATAGGATTAAAAGGTCTTTTAAAAGGATTTGAGTTTGGATCTATGGTAGTGGTAATAAGTAAATAAAGTTGATCATAGGTTGATGTGGGCATCCCCCACATCTAGGACTACTAAGATAGGAATTAAAACACTAAATAAAGCTCTAAATAAAAAAAATAAAAATAAAACGTGTCCACATAGCTACTAAAAAAAAAACTAAATCATATCAATTCCCTAAGCTAGAAGCATCAATAAGCTTCATGGGCAAGTGGTGGTGGTGTGCGTGTGGGGGTAAAGGGGTGGCGCATTTGGGAGTCGGCCGATCGACATAGAACTTATTCATGTGAATCACACCCTAGGAAAAGTGGATCGGGGACCATGGGATACCTCTGAAATCAGGAAGTACTGCTGCCCAACAGTCAACTGAGGATAGAATCTGCTACTGACTGTTGCATCCCCTCTTTGGGATCCCTTTGGAAGAGTATACAGTTTCTCCCCTTCCATAGATGCAATTGATAGGTTCTATATTTCCTAATTGCATTACTGATAATAATAAATGAACCACTTTTCTATCTTATTTTTCTCTGTATCAGTCTGTTTATGGCTTCTTCTGGCAAAAAGGCAAATTCATTGAAAATATGTTTAGGTTGTATTAACGTATTTCTTCAATGTTTTTTAACACAGCTCTGTGTTGAATATAACCGTCGATTATTATTCTTGACTGCATATTTGCCTCGATTATGCTGTTCTAATTAATGACAATATGTCCGAAGACAAGAAACCTTCCTAAGAATCTTCGTGGAAGCATGAAAGTGACTAACCTTTTTTCAAGAATTGAAAGCTAATTGTTTGGTGATATCAATGCTACCTATTGATCCTTCTTACAGGATTGAAGGCTAATCATGTCAGGTATACGATGAAGTCTTATAGGCTGTCAGAACTGAGTCAGATCGAGGTTGATGGCCTCAAGGCTCGTCCTCGTATTGATTTCTCTTCAATTTTTAGAGTGGTGAATTTTTCTCTTCTTTCCCTTTTCTTCCTCCAGAAAATGTGATTCTTGTCAACCCCTTGTAAACTTATGCCTTATTTTATTGGTACCATGAAACTAAACCAAGTACAATTCTGATGGATATGGGCAACATCTTTTGTACTTATGTATCAGGTAAACCCAATTATCGATGATGTCCGCAGCAGAGGCGATGCTGCAGTTATAGAGTTGGTGCTTCTTTGATATGCTTTCCTATATTTTGTTTTCTGTCTTCCTTCAATGGTTATAAATTCTCCGTGTCATGATCTGACTTTATAGTTATGTTATCAAAGAGTATGATCTGAGATCATGATGTTTTCTGTAGTTATACTGCACGCTATGACAAAGTTGTACTGGATAAAATAGTTGAACTTGTTGCAGATCTTCCGGATCCAAAGGTAGGCCACTTTGCACTGACTAGTTAGTTCAGCATCAAAATATGGTTCAGATATATATTAACTTCAGGTTTATTAGAATGTCAAAAGCATTTATCCAGTGGATATAATGCATTGCATGTTGTGATCCTTTGGTTGAACCATATCCTTGTAGCTTTGCATGTAATTAGATGATTGGCACTTTCTGCTTTGGTTGGGGTTATGCCTGTCAACTAAGCTTTCTATATTTCTCATGTTTGGATTAACTTATTTCTTTCCAAATCCTACTTTGAAGTTATTGTTTGGAAGAACCGAAGAAGTAAATTTAAGACAACTTTGGTTAACAAGTTCTTGAAAATACATTGGTTGTTATGCAAATGGTTTCATGGCCATCTTTTCTGTTTGATTTAGGCTCTGTTTTCTTAATGCCTGTTTTTTTCACAACATCAAGTAGTACATTCTATGAGTTACTTGAAACTTTTCTGTGATGAAACAACATGCCTATGTAACCCAGAAACATACAAGTTGTGCACATTTTCATGGTCGTATTTATGCAGTAGCTTGTACATTATCTTCTATTGTCACGGTGTAGCTTGATCCAGCGGTAAGAGAAGCATTTGATGTGGCATATGACAATATATATGCATTTCATGTTGCACAAAGAGCCCCCGTGAGAGATGTTGAGAACATGAAAGTAAGTAGTTTAATTTAAACATGTTCTTACAGAGTTCTTATGTTCTACCTCATGGATTTTGTGTGCTCTTATCTGGATAGGGTGTTAGATGCAAAAGGATAGCAAGGTGCATTGGTTCTGTGGGTTTGTATGTTCCCGGGGGAACTGCAGTTTTGCCTTCAACTGCTCTGATGCTAGCAGTGGTATGTGGGTCCACCTTAATAAGCACCTCAATTTTTGCAGGTTCAGCATGCTGTAATATTTTCTTTTGCCTGTTGATGGTTCTAGGTGATCAGATCTGGTTGACATTTGGTTTCTTCTGTGCACCAGCCTGCACAGATTGCTGGATGCAAAACTGTTGTTCTCGCAACTCCCCCAAGCCGCGATGGTACTATCTGCAAGGTATTTATGTTCTATGAGAAACCTTATTATCATTAGTCTTTCTACATCTAAACTTATTATTCTTTTTCGCAGGAAGTACTTTATTGCGCTAAGAAGGCTGGTGTAACACATATCCTAAGAGCAGGGGGGGCTCAGGTCTGAAAGCCTTTAAATCTTTATTTGTTGAAAATGTTGTTAAGTACTGGGGTTTTCTATGGTCTTTGCTTTTTTTGATCAAATGATTTTATGCTTTCCAGGCCATTTCAGCCATGGCTTGGGGAACGGCTGCTTGTCCTAAGGTACTAGTTGCCTGTCAATGTATTTAGGAATTGATTAAATCTTACACTGTGCACGCGCGACACTGAGCATGCTCAATTGTGCTTCTATATTTGCTGTAGTAGAATCATTGTTTATTAATTATTATGATAAGTCTTACAAAATCATTGTTTATTACTTGTTTATAATTATGTATGGAAGTTTTGTGATTTGATTGCTCTGACTATCCGATAAGATGGCTGTTGAAATAAAAGTCTCATGTGTATCTATTACTCCACTCAATTTTAAGGAGAGAGTACAGAAGAGCTATTAGCGAGGATCCACATTTTTTTTAATGGTAATTAGCAAGGATTAACTTAACCACCAAGTTTGGTTATTTTTATTTTTAGTCCTGTATATTTGTGAATATTTACTGTTTTGATTATCCTGGGGATATTTCTGTATCATCATTTAAAAGTTTTGCATGGATCTCATGTGTGGTTGGAGGTTTAGAACCTAGCTTATAAATAGTGTTTCTTCAAATGCATTTGTAGGGGTACACATGTTGATTGTTTCTTGATTTTCAAAAATATAAAGGGTGCTGGAAAGATTGAATTCCACCAATATTTCTTCAACTCCTGATATCTTGTCCCGTTTATTGCAATTTTCTGCCCTCAAAACACCCACACAAAAAAAATCAGTAAAATGATCTACACGAAATCATAGAAGTTCAATATAATAGTAAAACTTGAAAACTTTAAAAAGCTTCGCATGCATCTCATGAAAGTTCATTCTCCTATAAAATCTTGTGAAGAAAGAAAGAACAGTATCAAATGTAGAGACCTAGTGACTTTAACAAGTATGTCCCCATAGTAATGCAAAGTAGTATCAAAGATGAATAAAAGACGGCAAACAATCAATCAAAAAAGTCGATCAATTTGAAGAGGGGCTGAAACAGAGTAAACTCCAATAGAAAAGTCCCTCCCCTTCCATATAAATCATTTTGCAAATAAATAAACTAAAATTTCTAACTCCCACCCAGAACCCTCGGTGGATCCAAAATAAGTTATTCGGAGAAAATAACAAATTTGCCCTTATTTGCAGTAATTAACAGTATTCTTTTAGCAGCCACCATCATAGCAGACATTACCTGCTTCGAACCAGATTTGAACCATGGGTATTTGACTTGATGATGATTCTCCACGCCAAGTTTCAACCCATATGCTCCAACTTGAAACCTGCAGTTTAATTTAATCTGAAGTTGAGCTAGATTTCAGGATTGCCCATACATATCAGCCCCTTGTTTCTTGTTGCCTTGATGTTTATTCTTTTTCTTTGTTTTTTTAGACACATAGGAGATTACATTTGCATCAAATAGGGGCCATAAAAAACCACTCACAACTTATTTGAAACTTTTTTTATAATGCCTAAAACACCCCACTTTTATAAAAAAACTCAAACACTGGGGTTTTTACTCCCATTTCTTCTTCATATGACTCTAAGCATCCCCAAATAGCTAACTATTCAAAAAAAAAGATGACTCCTGAAAATGTGATGGAAACATGTGAGACCCATCAAACTTCTTCAATTCTTCTTTTTCATTTCGTATTTGAGTTGGTGGTCATGGGTTCGAGTCACAGAAACAGCCTCTCAGCAAAGCAGGGGTAAGGCTGCGTACATTTAGCCCTCCCCAGACCCCGCAATGGCGGGAGCCTCGTGCACTTCCATTTGAATTTTGAGCTTGAATAATTTTGCCGTATCAGTATATTGATATCTCGGGAAATCTTTTTCATTTATTCCTTCCATTATGACATTTTTTTCAAACTTCTTTAATTCTTCTTTTCCATTTCGTATTTGAATTTTGAGCATGAATAATTTTGCCGTATCAGTATATTGATATCTCGGGAAATCTTTTTCATTTATTCCTGCCATTATGACATTTTTTTCAAACTTTTTTAATTCTTCTTTTTCATTTCGTATTTGAATTTTGAGCTTGAATAATGTTTCCGCCTCAGTATATTGATATCTCGGGAAATCTTTTTCATTTATTCCTTCCATTATGACATTTTTTTTCAATGATTCCATTATGACATATTTTTATGTGTGGTTGGTCATTCATCAACATTACCTTGTTATAATGCTTTTCTATTTTATGTATAAACTGTTTAAATTTTAAAAGGCTTGCATGCATCTCGTACATGCTTGGAGGTTTGGAACCTGGGCTAGACATAGTAATTTCCTCATTTGCATTCATAGGAATACACATGTTGGTTGTTTCTTGATTTGCTAAAAAATATTCATTGCTGGAAAAATTAATTTCCAGCAGTTTATATTCAACTCCCAATCAACATTTCCTGTTTTCCCAATGTTCTGCACCTTTCGTTCATTACAAACCTTCATGCTTTTTTATTTTAGCTATATACTGTTATTATATTCTCCTTTTAAAAAAAAAAAATATTAATCAGTTGGAGCATGGAAGCCAGTTATCTCATGTATCCTTGTCTTGTATTAAGTATAATGTTGCATATATCTTTACACATTCTGGTACTTGGAGCTATTTTCTCTATCATATCTAGCTTTCTATATACTCTTGCTGCTATATGCTGTAATATCTTAGATTTCATACCTGACTTTCATCCAAATATTTAGTTAACATTTATCTATTTTTTTTATAACTTGCAGGTGGAAAAGGTTTTTGGTCCGGGAAATCAATACGTTACTGCTGCCAAAATGATTCTCCAGGTACACTTACTGTTCCTTCTATGTATGCTCGAATCATTTAGCTAGCAATGATATAAATTGCTCTCTCCTTTTGCAGTCCCTATTGAGGGTACTTTGGATTACTTGATGATTTGTTAAACCTTAACATTATATATAATGCAATTTGTTCATTGCTTGATGTTGAAGGTTAAGATGCTCCTATCCTTTATCTTATGTCCTTGTTGCAGAATAGTGAAGCCATGGTTTCCATAGACATGCCAGCCGGTCCATCAGAAGTTCTGGTCATTGCTGACAAACATGCCAACCCAGTTCATATAGCTGCAGATTTACTCTCGCAGGTGTCAATTATTACCTCTTTTATTACTCTTTTCTACAGTTCAGTGATCACTGACCTGTTGGTTCTGGCACTGCATTCCCTTTCACCATAGTCACAAAATATCTGTCTTGGGAATTTCTCGGCTAAGGAAAATCTTGGGAGATTTTCAATTTGTTATTTTGTAGGGTATTGGGAAATAAACTGGAAAATAGGGACCATTTGAAAATATATTCATTTGAGCTTCTGTTCTTATCTTTTTATTTAATCTTAAAACCTTAATCAAAGAAAAGATTTGAAAATATTGTGGAAATTTTGTGGTACATTCGTGACAGTAACAAAAAAGTAAAAATTTTGTGATATTTGTTTATCATAGCGATGTCTTGGAATTTTTCAGTTTTTATCAAAATACCGTGTTTTTGCAATATTTTGAAAAACACAAGATACTTGTGACTGGGTTTCGCGAGGCATATGTCTCTTTTTTTAGTGCTACAAGGCCTATGTGACCCTGTACCATGTTTTCAGGCAGAACATGGTCCAGACAGTCAGGTTGTTCTTGTACTTGCAGGGGATGGTGTAGATCTGGATACAATTGAGGCAGAAATCAGCAAGCAATGTGAAGCCCTTCCACGGGGAGAGTTTGCCTCTAAAGCACTAAGCCACAGTTTCATTGTATTTGCCAGAGATATGGTCGAGGTTTGTCTTTTACTTATTTTTTGTTTTTCTTTCATTAATTTGCAAGGTGACTTGATGGTAAACTTTGATGTTTAAGTCTGATAAATTTATTTAGTATTTCAGTTTCTGGTTTTTTTTTCTAATAATGGAATTTGCTGGTTATAACATTTAGGCATGCATTTTGGCCAGTTTAGAAATATCTAATTTTTTTTAATCTTGAAGATTGACTATTTTGAGACTTTCAGGCCATCTCCTTTTCAAATTTATATGCGCCTGAGCATCTGATCATCAACGTCACAGATGCAGAGAAGTGGGAGGGGTTCATTGAGAATGCAGGTACCATATTTGGTTTACTTCTTTAAATTTCATCTCAACTACCTGTCAATGCTATTCTCTTCATCATCACAAAACCATCGCCATCATCATTGTCTATTGTTTGCCTTGATTATATTTCTATCGTAACTTTAGTACAAATTGAAGAAAAGAGAAAAGGATCAAATATGAATTTGCAAAGGTGAATGACCCAGTATGAATCATGCATAACAAGATGTCTCCATGGATGAGTCATAACAGGCTGGTCGTTATTGGAAGTTAATGATGTGGGCCATTTTGATCACATCTCTTACAATGTCAACGAAAGCTATGCCTACTTTATTGATCGGCTGGTCATTTGATTCACTGGTAGCTAAATATCTGTATAGGTGTTTCACCTATGTCACACGGACTCTTCCAAATGGAGTACCTGTGTTGGTGACAATACTTCAGGATTCTCTGGGCACTTCTAGATCTCTTTTATATTTACTTTCTAAATTTATTGCCACAACTTTACAACTACCGCACATTTTGAGTTTGTCCACGTCATTAGTAAGTTTTTCGAATTAAAATATTATATATTTTTTCTTTAAATTTTCATTAATTTTCAATATATGATCCACTTTATTTTCAATAAATTTTCAATTTTCAATATATTCGTTACTCGATTCTTCCAAATCGAGTACCTGTGTTGGTGACATTTCATATTCCGATACTTCGGGATTCTCTGCCACACTTCTAGATCTCTTTTATAAATACTCTCTCTCTCTCTCTAATATATATATATATATATATATATATATATATATATATATATATATATATATATATATGAGGAATAAGATTGTGCGGTCGACCGCTCCTAAGCTTAGGTGCGGTCGAGGGCCCAAACACATGGGTCCCACATTTTTTGTGCTGATCAAAACCATTCATTTGCAAGGCCCCATCATAAATAGGGTGTGTACAAAAAAAAAAGGTCCATTGGATCATCCTAACCCCTCCAAAAGTTGAGGGCAAAAATGGGCAGATTTGTGGCAAACGGTGTCTGTCCATTTTGACCTCCACAAATGGGTGGGTTAGGATGATCCTATGGAGCTGATTTTTTGTACATTCCCCATCTATGTAAGGGCCTTTCAAATGAATGCTTTGGATCATCCTAACAAAGTGGGCCCACATGAGTTTGGGGCCCTCGACCGCACAATCATTTCTCTCTCTCTCTCTCTCTCTCTCTCTCTCTATATATATATATATATATATATATATATATATATATATATATTTATATATATATACACACACACACACACACACACTAGTAAAAAACCCCGTGCGATGCACGGGCCGACAAAGAATTGTACGGACCACATCATAGGTTGATCCAAACCGTCCATGTGATGGAACACAACATAAATACCCCAAAAATCATTTACATAGGCTGATCCTAGCCCTCCAATCTATAGAGGTTTCCATAATATGTTGTTCATCTTAAATCGGATGGTTAAGATCACCCTATAGATTTTTTATTAAAAAAGCATAAAGGAGGGGGGTAAGATTGAAATTATGTGGCTTTATAGGTTGATCCAAACCATCCATGTGATGGAACACAACATCAATCAGTTGTGCCCGTAAAATCATTTCCATAGGTTGATCCTAGCTCTCCAATCGATATAGGCTGATCCTAGCCTTCCAATCGATAGAGATTTGCATAATTGTTGTTGCTCTTCAGGTGCCTGAAATCCGTCAATATTTTGCAAGTGTCCTGCATGAGTAATATAAAGTAGTTCTTTCGTCATTGTCATATGTCTTTACCTCTTCTTGGTAGTTTTTTTCCGTAATTGTCATAGACAGGTACCCTGTGTCGGTACTTTGCGGATGTAGATTACGATTTTACCCTCGCATAGATAGCATGTACAGATATGTGGGGAGGGGCAAAAACGTCAAAATCATCCACATTGACGTGTTAAATGGACAATAATTCTCCCTTTTCTCTTCTGCTATATATATATACTAGTAAAAACCCCGTGCGATGCACGGGCCGACAAAGAACGGTACGGACCACGTGATAGGTTGATCCAAACCGTCCATGTGATGGAACACAACATAAATAGGTTGTCCCCCAAAAATCATTTCCATAGGCCGATCCTAGCCCTCCAATCTATAGATGTTTCCATAATTCCTCTTATCTTAAATCGGATGGTCAAGATCACCCTATAGTTTTTTAATTAAAAAACCATAAAGGAGGGGGGTAAGATCGAAATTATTCGGCTTTAATGGGTGCCTTTTTTAAAAGCATAAAGGGGGGGAGGATTGAAATTATATGATTCAATGGGTGCCTTTGTTAAAAGCATAAAGGAGGGGGGGGGGGGGGGGGGGGGGTGTAGGATTGAAATTATATGAGTTGAATGGGGGCATTTGTTCAAAAAATGTGACGTGTAATTCTCACGTGATTTTCAAAAAAATCGAAAAAACCCTCCTCTTTTCATCCCAGCTTATTATATATATATATATATATATATATATATATATATATATATATATATGAGAAAATGGTTCCTACACATATGTGTAGATAAGTTATCTACACACTAGCTTAAAATACAGTGGGGGCCACATTGTTTGGGTGATCCAAGCCATCCATTTTAAAGGCCCTCACATAGATAGGGTGTCTACAAAAAATCAGATCCATAGGATCATCCCAACCCTACGATTTGTGGAGGTAAAATGGATGTCTTTAAACCTTCACAAATTAGTCCATTTTTTGCCTCCACAGTTCGAATGGTTAGGACTGATTTTTTGTGGACACCCTATCTATGTGAGGGCCTTAAAAATGAATGGTTTGGATCACCCAAATAATGTGGCCCCCACTGTATTTTAAGCTAGTGTAGATAACTTATCTACACATATGTGTAGGAACCGTTTTCTCTCTCTCTCTCTCTCTCTCTCTCTCTCTATATATATATATATATATATATATATATATATATATGAGAATTTATTTGATGGGTGGCCGTGAAAATACGTGAAGTCTAAAAAAGTAGGTACAACCCACTTTTTTTTATGATCCAAACCGTTCATCTGTTGGGGCACAACGTAAATAGGTTGTGCCCCCAAAATTTATTTCCATAGGATGATCCTAACCCTCCGATCTGAACTGATCTGAACTGATCTGAATATGGAGATTTCCAAAATTCATTTATGGAATCTTCTACCGATTGGAGGGAAAAAATGGACAGATTTGTGGACAAACAGAGTCTGTCCATTTTGACCTCCACAAATGGATGGGTTAGGATGATCCTATGGAGCTAATTTTTAGTACATATCTATGTAAGGGCCTTTTAAATGAATGCTTTGGATCATCCTAACAAAGTGGGCCCACATGAGTTTGGGGCACTCGAGCGCACTCCTTTTCCTATATATAAATATATATATATATATATATATATATATATATATATATATATATATATGAGGAATGATAGATGCAAGGGCCCTCTTTATGCGAGAGCTAAAGAAGGGCCCTTGAATAGATCCATGTCATTTTTAAGTCGGTTGAGAAACTGAATTCGGTTGCACTTAATGATGTGGATCTATTCAAGGGCTAGGGCCCTTCTTTAGCCCTTGCATAAAGAGGGCCCCGTCATGTATGGGGTGTGTAGCAAAAATCAGCTCCATTGGATCAACCTAACCCTTCCATTTGTGGGGTGAAAAAATGGGCAGATTTGTGGACAAACAGTACCTGTCCATTTTCTCACCCACAAATGGATATCCTAAGATGATTCAATAGAGCTGAGTTTTGGTACACACCCCATACATGATGGGGCCTTTCAAATGAATGCTTAGGATCACCCAAAATGTGGGCCCACCTTTGTTTCCTGCGCTCGAGCGCAGATAAGCTATATGAGCTCGAGCGCAGGAACTGTTTACTCTATGTGTGTGAGGAAACAGGTCCTACGCTCGAGCGCAGATAAGCTTATGTGCGCTTGAGTGCAGGAAACATGGTGGGCCTACATTTTTTGGGTGATCCTAAGCATTCATTTGAAAGGCCCCATCATGTATGGGGTGTGTAACAAAAATCAGCTCCATTGGATCAACCTAACCCTTCCCTTCCATTTGTGGGGCGAAAAAATGGGCAGATTTGTGGACAAACAGTATCTGTCCATTTTCTCACCCACAAATGGACACCCTAAGATGATCCAATGGAGCTGAGTTTTGGTACACACCGCATCCATGATGGGGCCTTTCAAATGAATGCTTAGGATCACCCAAAAATGTGGGCCCACCTTTGTTTCCTGCACTCGAGCGCAGATAAGCTATATGAGCTCGAGTGCAGGAACTGTTTACTATATTCATTCACGAGGTGGCTGCTGTCAGATGCAACATACCATCTGCGAAATGCCTTAGTGCCACAACTTTAAAACTATTCCACATTTTAATTTTTTATCAAACTGCACATTTTTTAGTTTATCCATGTCAACAATAGTAAGTTTATCGAAGTAAAATATTATATTTATTTTATTTAAATTTTCAATATATTATCCACTTTATTTTCAAAAAAATTTCAATATATTCGTTAAAATATTTTATGTTTGCCAAATCTGACACTCGATATCCATGTTAGATTCTGAGATTTCAACATTCATACCCGTAGTGATGCAACGTTGTGTTTTACACGTTACCTTTTAATTTCCTAGTCAACGGCTTTCTGATTATCGTTGTCATAAGCACCACCAGCGTCCTCATCGTTATTCATTAATACTGCCATTGTCGTCGACATCTGTGATTGACTTTTGAGCTTGTTATTTTACCTTTTAGGTATGGAGATGATATTGACACTCCCTTTTTTCTTATAAAAGCAATCTTCACCTTAATAAACACAGTTCTTACTTAACTTCCAGTAGTTTTTGGGCATGGTAACAACACTTACACTTATAATAGAAGTGTAAATAGAAAAAGGACTGCCACTATCACAAGGAATTTTCCTTTAGGTTCTGTATTTATAACATGGATTTTTCTTGACTGACAAATTGGGAATCTGCCATTGTAGGTTCTGTGTTTTTCGGACAATGGACACCGGAGAGCGTAGGGGATTATGCGAGTGGGACGAACCACGTGCTTCCGACGTATGGATATGCAAGGATGTATGGTGGGGTGTCTCTAGATTCCTTCCTCAAATACATGACAGTACAGTCTCTCACAGAGGAAGGGCTCAGAAATCTCGGTCCCTATGTTGCCAAGATGGCTGAGGTTGAAGGTCTTGAAGCCCACAAGAGGGCTGTCACCCTTAGGCTACAAGACATTGAAGCAACCCTAAACATATGAACACTGTTTATTTAGTTTTCATTTTAGGAATGATCTCTTCAAGTTGAGTGTATGTGCTTTATTGAAGGCTGTGTAACTCATACCTAAAGGTTTTTGTGCTGACCGGGCATGTGTGTGAATTCCAAACCCGTTGATCTTGTATGTGAATTCAAGACTGTTGATCTTGTATGTGAAATGAAGACCGTTGATTTATTATGCGAAATCAAGAGTGTCAATGCTATTGATTCTTCCTATTACTTAAGTCTCAATATTTATCTTTTTTTATTGCTACAAGTCTTTCTATAACATTTTTTAATTGAGTCTTTCTCTCTGACATTTTTTAATTGAGTCTTTGTTTTGTTTTTTTGCCAAATAGGCTAGATGCTACAATGTCTCATTGCTTGGACATATTATACAAGTACTCATGGAGAAGAATCCGGTAGTTGGAGGACTCATGGATTCTTATTAAGGCTGCATTTGGCAACCATTAATTTTCTTTTTTTCAGGGAATATTAGCTTGCAATTGGTGTGTGTGTGTGTGTTTGAGAGAGAGAGAGAGTCTACAAATTGGGGACTTAGTGGTAAAAACACCATAGAAGCGTGTGGAAAGAATTTCCACACGTACAGTAAACGTGAAAGAAGGTCCGTGCAATTGGTCCTCTAACACGAAACTTCTACTCCAGTCTCAAAATCTCAATTGACAAAAATACCTTCATGGGTAATGCAATGGAAATTTTTTGCAAAGATCTTTTCTTTTCCATTTTTTCCAACAAGGGAAATGGTATTGTGAGAGACACTTCGTCTGAGACAGATACGAGAAGCATTCATATTAGCCATTCCGAGGAAGAGTTCATGCATAAGGGTAGTTTCGTCATTTCGTCATCAAACGTTCTTCTCGCGACCTTCTCAATATTCAACGCGAACACATCTTTGCTTACGTCACCACACTGCACAAAAACTCATGCAAGCTAGCGAAAGTGTCCAAATCTTAGTGAAAAATGACAAACATATCCTAGAGCTTCTTCATGTGAGAAAATGATTTTGAAGCGTGAATTGAGTCCTCATTAATGACGACCGAGATAGCCCAAATTCCACCCATGAACGATATAATCTGGGCCGCTTAAAATTGTGGGGCATACCTAATCGATCTAACCTTACAGATGATCCTAAACCCTTTCTCCAAATAATAGGACTTTTCCTTAGTTCCCAATTTGATTGGTATTTTGGCAGTAGATGATTTAGCAAATGTGTCATCTGTTTATATGCAGCTGGGTGTAGACAATTAGACCATGTCCCATGTTTATGTGGGCCATCTCGGCCTTAATTAATTAAAAAAAGGGTTCTCCTTTGGATTTTAAATTTATAATCATCTAACCCAAGTGATGTCAGAGTGTTGTGCATCAGTGCATGGTTCATCACCGTTCATCTAGCAGATCCCGTGAGATGATCGTGGCCATTTTGATCTTGAAATGCTCAATTTACACTCTGTCGACTGTCATATATTCACAGCCACCGATCTAGAGGGTAAGATCATCTTATTGGTTGAATTTTGAGCTCTAGCGTCGTCCGTCCCTATGGTGAGCCCCACCTAAATTATTCATCTCAAGGAAACTAGTGGATCCCAAATATCATTTCCGGCTGCATTTTTTCCACTTTTCAGAGTGGGCAAAAAGGGTGGAATAGAATTAAAATGAGTGAGTCCGCTCCATTCTGAAAATTTCAATTTGTTAGCCACTTTTGGTTACAAGGGCTAGGGGCTAATGGTTGCAACCTTAGGGCTAAGGGCTAAAGAATGCAACCCTTATTTCCTTTACTTTTGGGATACAAAATGATAAGGATATAATTCACATTATACACAAAGGGAGGGGCATTTCAGTAAAATAACTTGTATTACACAGTGGTTCTTTGAACCTTTCATAAGGTCCAATCACAAGACTAGAATCCGGGCGGCTACTCGACTGACTACAACTCTCTCTCTCTCTCTCTCTCTCTCGGCAACATCGTAGAAATTTACTTCTCTCTCTCTCTCTCCCTCTCTCTCAGTATTTAAATCATGGAAGTATCGATAAATTTCATGACTCAATGGTCAATAGTCCAAGTCGCAAAAAATAGAAATATCAGGAGATGTATGGTGGAACTGGAGAAAAAGGCCATAGCTGAAGAAAACAAATATGGTGAGAACAAACACCTATTTACAGTTGTTTTCTTTCCCTACTTCTCTCTTTGTATTCGTTATTACCTATTTTCTTAGAGAATTATTTGTTGGTTTTCATTATCAAGGGTTCTATATAAATCTCCTCCTCAACCATGTAAATATAGTGGGTTTTTTTAAAAGTAGCATAAACTCATATTCCTTTTATTCTTACTTTCTCTTCATTTAGATTTCAGTTTTTCTTAGCATGACATAGGTGTGATGGAAAACAAGAAGATGGAATGGAAAGCAGATATAGGGACGGAATCAAGCACGTTGTCGCCGGAGATTCGAGCTTTTTCTGATCTGGTGGAAAGAGAAGCCCATAGGCTCCATTTGCTCAAAGAAACGAATCATAACTCTAAGAAGCCATTAGTGAGTAATTGCGACATATGGCAACCTTCATTTGAAATTGAAGACTTTGATTCGCCTTCGAGCAGAAAATTGAACGCGGGGAGTACTCCAAAGAATCCCGATTGGCGATCCGTCGAAGGTGGGAAAGGAGGATTTGTAGAAGGGAAGAAGGAGATGAAAATGAAGAATGGTATAAAAAGGCCATATGATTTGGCTCCTATTGTTCCTGAAGAGAAGATTAAGAAGACTTGTAGCAATGGGGTTGCATGGGATCTTAATAAAGAAGATGAGTCCTTGGATGGTACTACTTTGTGGAGTCTTTGGCACAAACACTGACATTTGAAATAGAAAAAGATAATAGCTTTTTCATGAATAACTCTTATTAGGGTTTGTATCTTCCTACAAAAAAACATGAAGTTTACGATTCTTAGTTTTTTTTTTCCTCAAATGTTGTTCTAGCTAAATTTGGTTTTTATTACATTTCTATCACATATTCCCTTGTTTTGATGATGACACTCCTCTCTTTGTTATACAATGTTATAAATGTGAATGAATATGCAGAAAGTCGCTTTTACGGTAGAAGGTAAAAAACAATTTTTGGGTCCCATGGGGACATAAGGGGGATGTATGTGAAATTAAGACAGTTGATTTGAAGAACTCACCAAGGCGACTCGCATGGTCTTGGTCTCATACCAAACGGACATCCCTTGCATAAGATATGGCCTTGTTTGGATTGCAGGAAGGACTAAAGCCTTTGCCCATGATTTTTTTATTTCCACGATTTGAAGGGGAATGATAAATTTTATGGATATATATCACCTTAAATTAAATAAGTGCAGTGGTTCCAGTTGCTTGCTTTTCATGTGTGATCAAACAAAGGGGAACATGCAATTCTGAAAAAAGTTTTTCTTTCTAAACTTTTCGAAAAAAAATTCCCATGATCCAAACAGGTCCTAAAGGACTGCAAAAACCAAACGGTTTAGCTATTCTCCATGAGGGTCTATTTGGTTGCACAAAAGCCAATGCTAGCTAGGGGGGGTTTGCTTGGTTTTATGAGTGTCAAGTCATCAAAACCCCTTTGTTTGGTTGCCAATGTATAGCATTGAAACCCGGGATGACTACTAGGGATTCTTATGGTTATCTCGTACTTATCTAGTGATAATGATCTGACATACTAGGAAAATCTCAACAAAATCCAAGCCGAAACGATCTCTTTTTATACATATATTTTCTGGTATTTTAGGGCATGCTTGGCAAACGATAATTTTTTTTCTTGGAATATTAGCTTATCGGGAAGGGTGGACGGACTGAGTAAGGAGAGTGTAAGAAATGGCTGAAAAATGAGAAACAAAAAAAGTCGATCCAAAATATGATCAATTTTTTCGTTGTTTTTTATTTTTTTTAGCCACTTCTCACCCTCTACTCATCGTGCCATCTCAAGTCTCTCCTATCCCTCTCTCACCACCTGTGAAACAAACTTATCATGAAAAGAAATTCATGGTTTCCAAACATGGCCTTATAGTGTTAATATTCACGGTAGAGGTATGCTAAATGAAGGGTGCCCTTGCAAAAACCAGCCACAAGGGCACCCACATTGGATCCATGTTGTCAATATGTACGTGGGTTTAGGGCAGATATATTAAATAGAAGGAAAGATACAACATGAAGAAAATCAGCACCCATGCAGTCATGATACACCATAGGTGATTGTCCCAAGTAAAGAAAAAGGGGCGGATGTGTCAGTTCCCTATTATAAATGGTAAGATTATGGCCTATCTATGGTGGGACCCATCAAATGAAGAGTTCCACGTAGGGGTGTAAGAGTCGAGTCGAGCCGAGCCAGGCTCGGCTCGGCTCGGTCAGGCTCGTGAGCGGCTCGCGAGCCTTATCGAGCTCGAATTATATTAATTTCACACCCCTCATCTTCCCTGGACAGCCCTATCTAGTGTTTTTTTACTACTCTTTTTACACTATGGGGGTGGTCCAAGTAACAAATGGGATTCCAAAAAAGAAGTGACATATTTTGCCTACCCCTTTCACTCCCTGGACAACCCTTTTAGTGTATATATTAATATATAATATATATATTTAAATATTAAATTCTTAATGAGCCGAGCCTGGCTTAACTCGGGCTCGACTCGTTAAGCTTAACGAGCCTGGCCAGCCGGCTCGGCTCGGCTCGGCTCGTCTCGTTAAGGATTCGAGCCGAGCTTTTTTCCAATTGAGCTCGAGCGAGCTTCCGAGCCCGAGCCAAAATTGACACCCTTAGTTCCACGGGACATAAAAGGGGTAGTTTTGTTATTTTAAGAAAAAAAGAAAGAAACCAAGGCAAAGGTAACTAGTTGTGATTCTTGTGAACATCACTCTCATGTTCGGAGAGCATTTTAACGACTGAAATGTGCCTATGTTCTATTTAATAAAATGACCAAAATACTCAATTGGGTATACATGGCAGCATTGAAATGGCTGTTCTGGACAGCCCTGACACAAGCGTGTTTTTGTCTTGGGATGGTTTGCCCCTCACGCAAGACACACGGTTTAGGAAACCCGCCAAAAAAGGATGTGTTTTAGTACACGCGGCGGATTCTAACTGGTGGTTACTTTGTTGGACTTATTCTCGATCACCGTATCATTTTCCTCTGTACAAGTATCTTCTCTTCGTGCCCCTCAAGACCATTCCAAAATGTGGCTCGCCCCAAGGTCCCCAATCTAGTAAGAACCAAGCAAACATTGGGCCCCACATATCGGACACAATCCAATAAAATCACAATTCATCCATGGTGGGCCCATCTTGATCATGGACAGCAATGGTATATGGTGGACCATCCCATTTTGAACATGGATTATGATAGTATATGGTGGACCCATCGTGACCTCAGTGACCATAAAACTCTACACTCGTGAGCACCTTTTTAAGTGATCCAGCGAGTCACCGGAATCTCTCCATGGTAAAAAACCCTAAAACCCTAAATAAGTATCTTCTTTCTTTTCTCCAAAACCCTTGCGAGGTTTCTTTCCCCTCTCTGCTCCTCCTCTCGCTCCTTTTCTTCGACCTTCTGAAAAAAAACCCTAGTTTTTCTAGGCTTTAAACCCTGATTCTTCTAGGGTTTCTACTCACACCAGAAGGTTGCAGATCAAATCAAAGAAAGATGAATTTCTTATTCAGGAAATCGGCGTCCATGGCGTCAAAACAGACTCTCACTGCCTTGATTTCTTCCCAAACTTTTCATATTTCTCCATCTCTAACAACATTTGAAACCATTCTTTCTAAAAATGGCGTTTCTGGTGGAGAAATGAAATGTTTGTCTGGTTTTAATCGGTGTGAAAAGCTAGGGTTTCGTTTAGGATGCAGGGATATTCATTTCTCAGCCGGTCCGTTAGGGTTTAGGGCTTCATCTGATGCTCAGGCTGAGTATGCGATCGACGATTTCTCAGAGGATGAGAAAATGCCGGGGAAGAAGGTCGGTGTTGACGGAGAGGAGGGGCTGGAGATATCAAAACTTGGGATTTCTGAAGAAATTGTATCTGCTTTGGCTAAGAAAGGAATCACCAAGCTTTTCCCCATTCAGGTATTCATTTATTTTCTCATTAAGGCCCTGTTTGGATTGCAAGAAAAATGTTTCTGATGGAAAATTTTCTTGGAAAAATGATATAATTATGGTTAATTTGGATATTATCATAAATTGAAGGTCCCTCTAAGTAAAAATTGCATAGGGTTGGATCATGTTATTCTTTTTAATGTGTAAAAAGTAGGTGATTTTAGAAATATTTTCCCTTTCCAAACTTTTCCAAAATTTCTTGCAATCCAAACAGGGCCTAACTTCTTCTTTTTTTAACTGGTTTTGATTTCTAGGTTTGATTGATTGAAGTGACTGCGTTTTTTTGGTTTCTTAGATGTCAGTCTGAGAGCTTTTTTATGCAGTTCAGAAACATTTTGACTGAGAAATTAGGGCAGAATGATTTTGCTTGTTGTCTATTTCACTTTATTATTGATAATATGTGTCTTCTACCTCCTCTCATTTGGTGTTGCTTTGAGTTAGTAAACTGACAGTTTTATTGCAGTTTTATTGTTTAGTGTCAAGTTATCCCGAACAAGGGTTCTTGGCGGAAAGAGGAAATTAGGGTTTGATGAGTTTCTCATATGTTTAGCTTGTAGGTTGGTGGTCACAGTAACCTTCTAGCAAGGTGAATTGTTAGTTAGAAAACAGGGATTTATTTATACATTAGAAAATCAAAATATCATGGGTTTCTAGAAAGTCACACATATCGTTTTACTGCTTTTTGTGTGTCAGCTTTTGTTACAAACACCACAACTTGTGCTGTCTCTAGCATGAGTGATTTGAATCCAATGACCTTGTTGCATCACAGCAATGCTATTACTGTTTTTCCTATGACTGAAATGGACAAACCGTCGAGGTTTTAAATTTCAGTTTTGGTGTTGGTTTCGGCCACTACCGAAACCGAAATGTTTCTGTTACGGGCCGAAATTTCGGCCTAAATCATGTGAAAATATGATTATGCTTCTTTTTTTTAAAAATTTCGGCCGAAATGTCTAAAATTTCGTTGTCAATTTCGGTTGAAATTTTGACTATTTTGGTGGAAATTATAACATTTCGGTGTACATTTTAAAAACTTCGGTGGAAATTTTGTGAAATAGTCTAAAAATGAAATTTCGGTGACATTCTGGCGAAATTTCGGTGAAATTTCGGTGAAATTTCGGTGAAATTTCGGTAAAATTTCGGTGAAATTTCGGTAAAATTTCGGTGAAATTTTGGTAAAATTTCGGCAAAGTCTTGTAAAGAAACAACTTCATGTGAATTTCGTTTTGGTTTGTACCGAAACCGAAATATCGACGTTTCGGCCGAAATTTAAAACCATACGAACCGTTCCATATTCGGGGGCTGAGAGTTGTATGACTGCTACCATAAAAAAAATGTTTTCTGTCTATTTAGTGGTTCCCACGCTTACGTTTTTGTGTTTCACAACTTAATTATGTTGTAGATATCACAAACCTTATTGTCTCAAAACCATTTAATGTTCATAAAAACTCTCCTGTTGAAAGTTTGTTTTTCCATATTGGTCTTGTTTATGAATTTGATGCCATATTGTGATTTAAAACGCTATTTTCTCAAATACGATCACCATGGTCCACTGGTAGAAAAACAAAACACCTAGTTATGAGGTATCCTGAATACTTCTTGTTTCTGTTCTTCTGTGCAGAGAGCTGTTCTGGAACCAGCAATGAAGGGGCGTGACATGATTGGCCGGGCCCGAACAGGAACGGGGAAAACTCTAGCGTTTGGAATTCCAATCTTAGATAAAATTATTCAGTTCAACGCTAAGCATGGGTTTGTCCCCTTCCCTTCTTCCCTTGTGAACGAAGTTTGTTCCCTTCCATCAAACTGATCATGTTCCCTTGTTGCTCCCAGCATTTTGATTAGACCTGTTGCTTAATATTGAAAATTGATATCAGCTGCAATATGGGTTTTATTTATGATTGACGAGGAACATATCTTTCTGCTGAAATCTCTGCAGGCGTGGACGAAATCCGTTGGCTTTGGTTTTGGCACCAACTAGAGAGCTTGCTCGCCAAGTTGAGAGAGAATTCAAAGAATCTGCCCCCAACTTAGATACAATCTGTGTTTATGGGGGAGTTCCCATATCATCTCAGATGAGCACACTTGATTATGGTGTTGATATAGTTGTTGGCACACCTGGTCGCATTATTGACCTGCTCAAGAGAGGTGCCCTCAATTTATCAGAGGTTCAGTTTGTTGTTCTCGATGAGGCTGATCAGATGCTTGCTGTTGGATTCGATGAAGATGTGGAAATAATTTTAGAAAAATTACCTCAGAAGCGTCAGGGCATGATGTTCTCGGCTACAATGCCCACTTGGATAAGGAAGCTAACGCAAAAATACCTTAAAGATCCCCTGACTATTGATCTGGTGTGTGTGCAAATTCATTTTATATACCTCCATTATCTTCTATGCTGAAAGATGAATCCTCATTGTTTCTGTCCTTGTGTAAACTTCCATAGCCAATTGAAGAATATCTAATATATATCGGTTCAGTTGGTTCCATTTCAGTACGGAACTACGGACATGGTTCTGGGAATCCTGATGTCATCATATCATAGAAAGATGAACTGTTCGCTTCTTCAGGGTGGCATCATAGTCATATGCACATTGACCTGATGTCTGTAAATTATTAAAATATCCCATCAGTCGGAAACTGAAGTTTTATATTCTCTGGAATGGTTACTCACATCATTAATGGACTGGATCTACCGGGATCCGAAAATTTCTATGTATTTGGATCGGATCCGGATTTGGGCTGTTCATTTTTTTCCTAAATCTGTGACTGAGGTACAGACTGTTATAATATTGCACGATGAACCCCTGGCCAGCTTCTGAATTTTGTCAAGCTCTTGTTGAACAATACAAATAAATAGGACTGTGGTGACTTATCGGTGATCCATATCTGGAATGCACTAAGAACTGGAATGGGTACCTAGTGTACAGTTCTGGGTTTCAGTAATTTTGCTTCTGCATTCTTCATGCACTGCAGCCATTCAAAAAAAAGAAAGAAGTCTTCATGCGTTGCTGTATAAATTTTGCTGAAAGTTTAGGCTCTATAAAATTGCTTCTGCTTTGTGAATGCTGTTTACGTTCTTTGTTACTTATTCTG
The DNA here is from genome assembly GCF_043159265.1 of Tasmannia lanceolata. Lineage (NCBI taxonomy): Eukaryota > Viridiplantae > Streptophyta > Magnoliopsida > Canellales > Winteraceae > Tasmannia > Tasmannia lanceolata. The sequence goes on along the minus strand of NW_027518692.1, from coordinate 60,540,167 downwards.
ATCTTTTACACTTTAAAGTATTACAAATTTGCCTTCCTGATTTGAATTGGAATGCCTTATTCTTTCTTAATTTTGACTTTTTTTGTATAGTGTTCAACCTGAACTAACTCAGGTTTACATTGCAATTTAGGTTGGTGATTCTGACCAGAAGCTTGCAGATGGAATTAGTCTGTTCTCTATTGTATCAGACATGTCTGGGAAACCATCAATTCTTGAACCTCTAATTACAGTACGTATCCAACTTCCCTAGCGATTGCCATAAATTTTCTTCCACAAGTGTTACATCAAGTAATAACAGTGATTGCTTTCATTATGATGTTTCCCTCTCTTACTTGGCATCATATGGGTGATTGTTAGGAACATGCTAAAGGAGGAAAATGCATTGTTTTTACTCAAACAAAACGTGATGCGGATCGGCTGGCGTACTCTATGGGGCGCAGTCTTAAGTGCGAGGCTTTGCATGGGGACATTGCACAGAACCAGAGGGAAAGGACGCTTGCTGGCTTTAGAGATGGTCGTTTCAATATATTAGTTGCTACTGATGTTGCTGCTCGTGGGCTCGATGTACCAAATGTTGATTTGGTAAGGTTTATTTGTTTAATTTATTTTTTATAGCAGACTTTAGATGAAGGATGATGATTTTTTATTATATTTACTCCTTTGTTTAGTTACTATTATAGAGCAATTATTACTCTGTATCTGACCTGCTTTTGCTATTTGCTATTATTCTGTTCTTGAATTGAAAGTTGTAAATGTGCTTGTTCGGAAACTATTTAAAGATAGGGCGATGATTTTTTGCCCCTCTTTTAACGTGATTAAAATGTTAAAGTTGTCCACTGTTCACGTTAAAAGGGGGGTGAATGCATGCTGCCGGGGGGGGGGGGGTGAAAAAATCATCTCCTGACATAATGTGACTTGTATGCTATTTTTCTTTTCTTTTTTTAATTCTGAATTTTTTTTAACATTGGTGCGGCTCCAAAATTGAAGCATGAAAGGTAATAATTTCTCTCCCCATAGCATAATGTTAGGCCATTCCAGCTTTCCCATCAAGCTGTAAGTCTTCTAATGGGAGCCATGTCCTGTGCGATGCTTGGCTGTGGTTAAGGAGTTCTCAATGATGCACACACTTTCACATGCTAATAAGCGCCTCCTGTCCTTATCATTAAAATTCGTTACTGCGTGCTCTCATTGAGTTTAGCCAACGAGTCATCTTTCCTTCTGCTAAAAAATAAAAGGACATGGGATAGGTGGCCTTCATATGGACAGTTAAAAAAATAAAATTTTGGGGGGTATATGTTGTAGTAGACTAGTAGTACAACCTTATGCTTTGAAGATGAGGTATATCAACATGTTCAAATGATGGATCATCCAAAGATTGTTAAAATCTATGCAACGAAAACCAAGACTTTTCGTGAGACAAGGTGTGAGGCAGATGAGGATCATCTTTAGTACCAAAATGACTTTTTTATTTTAGTTATAAGGTTTTAAATGAGAATTCTATACAGTTTTAAGTCAAAGTGCTATAATAGACGTTTTCTTTACGTTTCACTTAAGTCACTTAAAGGCCTGTCTGATTTCATGATAGAGAACCTTGAATAAGACTTTGCCCGTAATTGCCTGTTGTGTTGGGTAGCACATCCCAAATTATTTTTACCTTAAGTTTTTTTTTTTTTGAAATGGTGAGATTTATTATAAAGAGCATCCACAACCAAGGCAGTCATGGAGACAAGTTAGAGCATACAAAGAGACAAAAAAAGGCGGCCCAGTGCACGAGATTTATTATAAAGAGCATCCACAACCAAGGCAGTCACGGAGACAAGTTAGAGCGTACAAAGAGACAAAAAAAGGAGGCCCAGTGCACGAGGCTTCCGCCATTGCGGGGTCTGGGGAGGGCTAGATGTGCACAGCCTTACCCTTGCTTTGCAAAGAGGCTGTTTCCGTGACTTGAACCCGTGACCACCAGGTCACAATGGATCAACCTTACAAAGAGACAAACAAATACAAAAACTCCTCAAGGGGGAAGAAAGTCAAATATCTCTAGCGACCATCAACACCTTCACGTGCAAGACGATCTGCCTCCCATTCGCCGACCTCCTAATGTGATTAAATTGAACCAAATGTCCCTCTACCTAGTCTATAATCTCATCAATGAGCTCTAAAAATCTCCACCGGTGAGGAGATCGGCCTTCCAACCCTCTAGGAACGTCGAGAGAGTCGCCCTCCACTATAAGATTTTCCATCTCTCTATTTGACACCATTTTGATACCTTGGTGAATTGCTCACTTCCGCTTTGTTCTAGTCCTTGAAACAAATTTGACCTGAGAAGGCCCATTTTGTGATGTTTTTCTCTTCTCTTAGTACACCTCCTATTCCCGTGGGCCTTGGGTTCCCCAAGCTTGAGCCATCAAAATTTAACTTTAGCCATCCAGGTTTAGGAGAAGACCACATAGGGCCTAGAATCTCCTCACATTCCTTGCTATTGCAAATCTCCTCCCAACACCTTATATCTGATGCCGAGTTCAAGGAAAACTCAGGGAGGACTTTTGCCTAAGAAATGACTAAAGAGATGATCCTAGAGAAGGAAAATGAGGCACTTTTAACTGCATTCTTAAAGTGTAAGCATCTCTCTCTTTCCAACCCAAATGGATGCCAACAAAGTCAGATTCCATAAGGTCTTCCCCTTATAGGGCCATGGAACAAAAGTCCAACAATGAGAGATCTGATATGTGATCCGGAAATACCCAAGAAATTCTGAACATGCCCATAATTTTACTCCAAATCTGTCGAGCTCACCTGCAATGGATATGCATGTGGTTCACTGTCTCGCCCGCTCCACACAAAAGGCACAATGATCGTCAATCAGCATGTGACAGCGACAAAGGCGATCTATGGCTGATAATCTGCTCTGAAACACTGTCCAACTGAATGCTAGAATGCTCCATACCTTGGAAAGCAACGAGGGAGGGGAAGGAGCCAGATGGAAGTAGAATAATTTGGCTGTAAACGGATCAGAGGAATTCTAGATCCAAACCCTTTTTTCTTTTCCATGTTTACCAATATAGTGAGATTCCAATAAATGGATTAAAGTAGCCACCCTATCCACTTCCCAATCAAAGAAATTCAGTCTGAAGTCGAGTTTCCATGATATTTTATCTCTTTCTCAAAGCATTCCTTCACAAAGGATCCAACATTCGAGGCCGCTCTAAAGAGATCGGGGAAGAGATTCATAAGCGGATCTTGAGAACACCATTTATCCTGCCAAAACTTAATGTTGTCTAAGTCTCATTCCTTTTTGAAACTTAAAATTCTGCCTTAAGTATCCCTCCAAAATAAAAAAAAAGATATCCCTCCAAATAGGTAAGGCATTGGGACCATACTTGTTATAAGAAATCCAATTACTTGGGGTGGATCCATACTTCATTTCATTTACCTTTGTCAAGAGACTAGACCTGTCTTCTTCAAATCTCCATAGCCACTTTCCAAACAACACTTTATTGACTTCTCTCGACTTACGAATCCCGATCCCCCCTGCTTTGATAGGTTTTGCAAACTTCCTTCCAATTGACCAAGTGCATCTTATTCTTGTCATCATCCCCTACGCATAAGAAATTTCTTTGAATCTTACTCAATCCTTTCAATTGTGCTCATTAGGCATTTGAAGAAGGAGAGGTCATGGATTGGAATGTTAGCCATAATTGCTTTTATGATGGTGATTCGCCTTCCAAGAGAAACAAGATTCCTCTTCTAGGTAGAGTCTTCTGTCTATCCTTTCCACTATTGGATCCCACGCTCTCTCCTTAGGGCGACTAATTCCAAGAGGAAGCCTCAGGTAAGTACTTGGGAATTCTTCAGAGCATCCCAGTAGGCTAGCCATGCTAATTTTTTCTTCTTCCTCTTGGTGAATTCCAAATATCTTGGATTTGCTAAAGTTGGATCTTTGACCTGTCACCCCTACATAGCACCACAGAACATACTTGAGTTTTAGAATTTGGTCATCATCTATCTTGCTAAAAATTAATGTGTCATCGGTGAATTGCAGGTGAGAGACTTCTCCAAGCCAAGTTCCCAACCTTAAAGCCTTCAATTAACCCTGTACTTCTTCCTTTCTCTAGCATTCTGCTTAGGGCTTCTGCCACCACCATGGATAAAATGGGAGAAAGGGGGACTCCTTGGGTCAAGCGCCCGAGAAGACTTGAAGTATCATTTTAGGGAGTCATTAATCAAAATGGAGAACCAAGCTAAAGAAATACATCTCAAAATCCAAAATCACCTTCTTGACCCAAATCTCATTCAATGAAGCAAGTAGTCCAAGCAATCCCAGCCCACTATATCATATGCCTTTTTCATAACCAACTTGCACACCACCATTTTCCTTCGAGTTTTGGCATAGAGATATACCACCTCATTTGCTCCAAAGAGCATTGTCATGGATTTAACGACCAAGAACAAAAGCTGATTGATTTGAACTGTTTCAAAGACCCAACATGCATTTTTTCATCTTGGGCAATATTCACCTGCAAACCCTTCCTTATTGGATTGCAAAATTTTGGGTGATACCATTCAGTAAAGGAAGGCTGTGATTTAGTTTTTGATGCAGCAAGTAGGGGAAAACATTTCTTAATAGTTGGTTCCAAAAATAAAGCAGCTGCAGGAACTGCCATTCTAACCCTTCGGGGATTCTATCCACAAACGCAAAGTTTATGGTTGACCGATATTGCTCATCATCATTTAGCTATTGCATTTCTTTTTGTAAATTGGCCTTTCTTTTTTCTTTGGAATTGGTTTGGCGATTCATAATCGGGATTGGGTATGGTGGAGATCCTTTGGGGAGGTCACTCTCTTCAATCTATCTGCCAAGACTGTTGCCAATACTCTGTAAAGATATCCGACCAGGCTTATCGGCCTAAAGTCCGTTATTTTATCAGCTCCTTTAATCTTGGGGATAAGAGCTATGCAAGTCGCTCTTGTACTCTTATCCAACTCCAAACCTTAGAAAAATTCCTCAAAAAATGAACAAATATTCTCTTTTACAACACCCTAGCATTCTTGGAAGAAAGCTAAACAAAACCCTTCTAGATCCGGTGTGTGGTCTCTGCTTAAATAAAACAAGCCCGCCTTGATTTCTTCTTTCTCAAATGTTTTTTTCTAGCATAGCAATTAATCTGTCAGAGACTCTTCAATGGAGCTAAAAGAAATCCCTTCCGGCCATGGGTGGTCTCCTCTTTCAGACTCATAAAGGATTTGATAGAACTTTAAAAATTCTCTTATGATTTCTTCCTTTTTCTCAAGTCTCTAACCACCATCATGAATAGCACTGATTTGATTTCCTCTTTTCCTGGCACTAGCAATCCCATGGAAATATTGTGTTCTTATCACCCTTCTGGAGCCATTTAGTTCTAGAACTTTGCCTCGGAGGAGATCAATGAATCTCCTCTCGAGTTAACAATCTCTGATATTATTCCTTAATCGATTACAGTCTTTCCTATCATGTCATGGTTCAACGTACCCTCTTCCAAACGCTAAAATCCTGCAATTGATCCAGGAGACCGCATTTCTTGGAAGATGCCTCTCGGATGTTTTACTTATTCCATTTCTTCAGCTTCTGTTTTACATACCGGAGCTTCTTATGGATACAGGATAACTATATCTGCTGCTCTTGAAGCCGAAGCTTCAGTCCACCATTTCTCTAGCCTTTCCTGCATCTCCGGGGTTTGTAACCAAGCTATTTTGAAACGAAACCCCAACCCCCCCATCTTCGGAAGTGCAAACTGATAAACAACTGGACTTCTGCTTATCCAACCTGGGCAAATCAAGGTGTCAATTCTACTCGTACTTCGGTTTCTGGCCCATGCGAATTTCGCTCCACTAAGAGGGAGATCAATTAATTCATGCATGTTGATGAAATTTCAGAAAGCTTCCATATCAGAGGAGCTCCTGCTACTGCCTAACCCCTTTCTTCCATGATCACATTGAAGTCCCCTCCATTGCACCTAAACCTTTTATTTGCAGACATTGTTTTTTTAATTTTATCTCAGACAATCTTAGCCCCATGTAAGTGAAATCCCCCCTTTCATCCAGAATTTTATTCACTCTCATATCTAGGTTAAATACATAAAAGCTAAGATCGTTCCTGTCTTGGATTGTCATTCAACAAACGATGAATTGATGCAAATTCTGAATAGGTTCTGAGCAATGTTACATGGAACGCGGTTCGTTCCGGTACGTGGTACGGGAACGGGTACGGGGTACGATGGTAGCCCGGTACGCGGTACGATGAGGGTACCATTTTTATTAGAATATCATTCCATAGTACACACTACATACATTTAATACACAAAATATAAAAGCCTCATTTATGTCATACATATTTTTTCAAAAAGAAAGTTCCCGTTGGAATACATGAATATCCTTCCATAGTCCATACTAAATCCATTTAATAAACAAAATAAAAAAACCTCATGTATTCCTACTTTTTTTTTCAAAAAGAAAGCTCTAGTTCCAATCCAACCCAAAATATATAAAATTTGTAGCTCTCTCTCCATCTCTCCCTTAGTCTATATGCATCTCCCACGAGTCGCCTCGGGTCGTCATTTTTGGCGATCCGGGTTGCTAGCGAACCACGTTTGGGATCGTGCGACCCCGGATCGTGGGTCGGAGGGCGGATGGCGAATCCGGTAACTATGGTTCTGAGTCTTCTGACCTCAAAAATTATCCTTCAGTTAAATATGCCCTAAGAGGATTAGAATAAAAGAGGGCACACTGCACTTCCACTACGTTGTTCACGTCACTGTTTACTACACTATTCACGTCGCTGTTCATAGAGTCGGAGTTTGGGACTAAAGTTGATCTATTTCTATTTAAATTCAACAGTTAGAAGGTTTAAATGTTAGGACAATTAGTGTTTTTTTTTTTTAAAGTTATTTGTTTAGTAAGTTTAGTAAGTCTTTTATATTTGTTTTATAGTTGTATTAGAAGTGCTATCCGCTTATTTTATTTTATTTTGCGGGGGGGGGGTTGGTTTGTGATGGCATGTCTAATGCCGGTGATCTCCTATGGGAAGGAGAGTGTATGGCTCAGAGAATGCTAGAGTACGGAGTGGGGAGGGTTAAAAAAATCAGAATACCAAGATGGCATATCTAGAGTTTCGCGAGTAGTTTGAGTAGGAGTAGATATGCTGGTTTCATTTTCCATATTGAGTCTATTGAGCTATTGTTAGGGCAACCCAAGTTCACATGGACTAATAACCTATCAAACCTTGTTTTGTTCATGCCTTTACCAATTGATTGGGCTTAAGAGACAGGAAGCACTTTTTTGCTATCAAGGCCTTGTCAAAATCCCATTAAAAAAAGGCCTTTTCAAGAACATTATCCTATCGACTGGCCAATAGTGAGGCGGATCATTTTGGTCTTATTTGGGGTTGAGAAATAGACTTTCCATCTGTTTGATTCAAAGAAGCAGGATTCTTCTCTAGGAGTGGGGAACCTCGATGCCCGGGTTCTCGAATCCGAAACAGGAATCTTCTCGAATCCCCAAAAACTGAGAATCCCAATTCGGATTCGCTGGAAATTCGATTCCCAATTTTGGGAATCGCGGTTTATGATTTCTCGGAAACCCGATTCTTACTTTTGGGAACCGCGGTTTAATGTTATGTGAAACGCGATTTCCTGGCAATTCCCCAGAGATTCCCTGGCGGTGCCCAACTTCCCAGCGATTCCCCGACAATTCCCCGGCGACTCTCCGACGACTTTACGATTTCCGCTTCTGACGATCCCGGGAGCCTTCTATTCCCGCTCTGGCAACCTTGGTTTGATTACTTGCCTCCTTGATTTTTGGGGTCATGGGGGCTTTCTTCCTTTAATATAATTCTTCTTGATTAAAAAAAGCTGAAACATTTCTTTAAAGTCACTTTTGATGATATCAAGTATGAGAAAGATGCAACTTTGGCATCATTGTTTCTTTTCATCTTCTATTGTTGTTTTTTTTATTTTGTATTCTTTACTTCAACTTTTGAGTTTCATATCTTGTATTGCCCCTTCTCCTTACTTCCATCTTTTACTTCTTTTGGCATACTTGCAATTTTTGTACGAGTTTAGTAGTCAGAAAATCCATGAATTTTACCCACAAAACACTTAGAATTGTGAAATTTATGATTTCATATTGTTAGCCTTCGCTATCGTCAATAGCTAGTTGATCGTTTGATGTGTTATTCTTCTATGTTTATACTTTTTTTTTTTTTTTTGAATGCTTCTCTGTTTATGCTTGTATTTATTAAATGTTTTCACATGTTTAGGATGATATTACAGAAAGTTTTAACCTGGATGCTTCTTTATCCCCAGTAGCAGATTATCCGTTGCTTAACTAATATTAAGTGGCTGCTTAATATTAACTTTGTAAGAGTCGTGTAATTGTTCACAATGACTTGGAAGTTGTTTTAACATCGCACAGTGGCAACTGTACTTCCAATTGTTTTGTTCTGATTTGCATCTCATCCGTTTTCTCAGGTGATACATTATGAGCTTCCAAGCACATCTGAGATCTTCGTTCATAGATCTGGGCGAACGGGACGTGCTGGCAAAAAAGGAAGTGCAATTCTCATTTGCACAGAACAGCAGACAAGGGCAGTCAGGGTCATTGAGCAGGACGTCGGATGCAAGTTTAAAGAGGTATATTTATACCAGACTTACCACCCTAATTTAGTGGTACATTGAATACCAATTCTCTCTAACCATTTTGACTTGTAGGTCAACGAATGTACCGTTCTCTGAATCTTCTTTCATGCATATTTGGAAGTTGGCATTGGTTACTGCACTGAAAGCTGCTCAGATTAATTTTTCTTTTTGTAATCAACTTATTTGTTTTATACGGCCTTCAAGTTGTTACTTTATATCACGATTCATCCTTACCCTATTCTCATTTTGCTATGGTAATAGTTTTTTTTTCAAAAATACATTACTATATTTACGGTATGCCTCTAGAATTAATCAAATCCCCATATCCCATCAGTAGTTTAAATGTACTTGACGATGTGAGCTGATAATTTTGAAAATTGGGTCTATTTTTCTTTACCCCTCCTGGTATAGGAAGTGATTGTTGCAAGTGCAATATGTAGAATAAAATACTGATTGTTATTTCTTTTTTCTTATTCCCGTGTTTTAAAAGTTAGTAGATTTAATCATAAATCCAAATAAATAGTGCTTTACTAGCCTGACAATGAAAAATAAGAGAAGCCCACACACTTCTCTTATTTTCATTGTAAGGCTGGTAAAGCAGTACTTAAGAAACAATCTTGAAGGTCAAATAAGATGCACTTGATTTTCGCCCCATTGACTCTATATGATATGCTGGTGGCTCTGCCAATGAATTAAGTTAGTGAATTTTCTTGAGATAGTTGTTTTTGCAGCTTTGGGGGACTATGGCGGGCTGATTCCTTCATTTATTTTCTTCTCTTTCTTCAGCTCCCTAGAATTGCTGTTGAGGGTGGGAGTCGAGACATGTTTGCTGACATGGGAGGCAGTCGCTTTGGAGGAGGTCGTATGAGAGACTCAGGTTTTGGTGGTTCCGGCGGTGGCTATGGTAGTTCTGGTCGCTTTGGTGGTTCATCAGGGCGTAGTGGTGGATATGGTGAATCTAGGTCTGGCAGTTTTGGTTCGTTTGGTGGTTCAAGTTCTGGTCGGTCTGGCGGGTTTGGTGATTCTGGCCGTTCCAGTGGCTTTAGTGGCTCTGGGTTCAGCCGTTCTGGTGGTTTTGGCAGTTCCGGTTCAGGCCGTTCTGGTGGTTTTGGCGACTCTGGTTCAGGCCGCTCCGGTGGCTTTGGTTTTGGTTCGGGACGTTCTAGTGATTTCGGCAGTTCCAGTTCAAATGGTTCTGGTGGATCGGGTTCAAATCGATATGGTAGCTTTGGTGACTTTGGTGGAGATGGTTCCAATGATGATAGCTGGCTGGGGAAGAAATCCTTTTGAACATGTTATTGAGGTATGTCCATCACTTCAAATATCTGAAAGCCTATCGATGTTCTTTTATTTACCTTTTTTATTTTGTTTCATGGTCTCCCTATTTATTTCATCCCTTACGCGTTTCCTACCAAAATATTCTCATAAAGGCACGTTTGGCTAACGTGAATTTTCTTTCATGATAAATCGGTGTCTCCGAGTGGAGATGAGCGTGAAGTGGCTAAAAGTCAGGGAACAAAATGCAGGAAACTAGTGTCTCCAAGTGATGAGAAGTGGCTAAAACAACAACAACAACAAAAACCTAAAAGTAGGATTGTCATTTTCCTCATTTTTATCCACTTTTCAGGCTCATCTCAATCGCACTCTCTCAAATCTCTCTCCTTATCCCACTGCCCTACTCCTCTCTCACCACTTTGAGAACGATTTATCATGGAAAACTATTCCTGGCTGCCAGACATGGCCTAAAGGTAGGTAAATTACTTGATCTGGATTCCATCAGTCAATCCCTTAAACTTTCGGTCCACCTGCACCTCACATCGATCTTCCAAATTTCCCTAACAAACACGTAACAAATTATCTGCTGACCATCTCTCATGACTTTGTCCATGCATCGATTGTGTTTACTCTGCATCGATCTTATTTCACAATAATACATGCCCGCAGATCTGCTGAGTTCGTTTCATGGCTATCTTTAGTAGTTCTGACGACCATTTACTCTTTTAATTTTGATGAACGGGAGAGCAGAATTGAGTTTATATGCTTTTCTGTTATTATTTTTCTTTTTCGTGATTATTGATGACCTTCATTTTTTGGAAATAGATTGGCGGATGGCCTCGTCTTTGAGAAGGGATCCCCATGAATTGGCCGTCGCACTGTAAATTTGCGGAGGAAGCGGGTCTGATTTTCTTTTTCAACCAAGGAACTGTAAGGGCTCTTTGAGTTTATGGTTAAAGCTAAAGCTTTTAGGTGTTTTATTAGAAGAATTGCATATGAGAAAAGAAAATAAGGCCCTGTTTTTTTGTTCTCTTGATATTTTTGGTGGATCTCTGTAATACTTTTGCAGTATTTATGATTTTCTTTTCCATTGTTTGGTATTTTCGTTTAATTATTATTTTGTTTAACTGAAAGAGAGAACTGTTACACTTAATTTGAACTTGAACCATCTCTTTATATCTTTATTTTGGTGGGGTCATCTCTTTATATCTTGGAAGACTTTGAAAACTGGAATGCATTTCCATAGTTGCAAAATTCTAGGCAAAATCTGTTTGCAATGATAACACTTTTTGTGAGTTTCTATTTTGATTTCCTTTATCCTTAAACCAACATGATCCTTAGTTGGGCTTATTTGGATCTCCAAGACGAAGTGCATTGCCTACGGCTCTCTCAAAAGACGCAAAGCTCGGTTATTTGCAAAAGGTTATGCCCAAAGGCCGCCTTCGAAACATTTCTAGAACTATTTTCGCTTTTGGGCAAAACCCTTTCTATGAGGATAAGCCTTTTGTTATGGCATGATTTTAAATTTTGGTTTTGAAAACCGAATCCGAGGCACAATTAAAAACAATATATTATTTGATATGAAATTTCGGCCGGAATTACTGAAGTTCTGGCCGAAATTTCAGGAGAATAAAAACTAAGTTAAAAACTGACATTTTTGGGTTGAATGTTGTAACATTTCAGACGAAATCTTAAAAAAAATGAAATATCAGACTGAAATTTCAAATTTTCGGTTGAAATCGGGTATTGTTGATTTCGGTTTCGCTGTTGACCAAAATCCGAAATTTTAACCGTGGTTATAGGTCCTAAATTAATATGGAATTTTTAGGCAATACAAGGACAGAGGTGTTTATTTTGAGAAAAATTGCTAATATGCAGTTATTTTCTATTTTTGTAACTTCAGTCACGTGCATGTAGTGCAACCATAGGGGGAGGGCAACCAATGAAAGAAAGTAGAATTTTTAATTTGGAGTTTCACTTTGGCTGTCAAATGAAAGAATGTAAAATTTTCATTTCCATGGAGAAGAATTGTAATGAGAGGAGAGATTTTGAGGAAGTGGTTGAGTGGGTTTTTTTTTTAATAGATAACATGTAAGTAATCTTTTTCAAAGGAATGAAGAAATTTGTCCTAGAAATTGTGTTTTTGCACACAAAGGAGGACTGACTCCTCACTCGAAGTGGGTCAAGAGATTGAACTTCCCTGTAAGAAGATAAATCACGTTGTGAATTGATTCGGATGTATAACAATTTGCTATGCTCTTTTGCGTGTAAGTCAAGACCGCACTGCCAAGGAGGTGGAAGGGACCTTAAGAGAGGCCCTAGAGAGACCTGGGATTTCCGCTTGATTAGGCAGAAAATTCTATCATTCATTTTGAGTGTCATGTAACATGGGAAGGACAAGGGTTTTTATGAAACTTGAAATTTAACTTTCCTGCTGAACCAAATGCCTCTTCAACTGAGTTTCATCGGAAAAGTTGCAAGAAGCAAAATTCGAGATTGGTATTTTGGGGGTTCATGACTACGTGATAACACTAATTGGATACAGTTAATGGAGACTAATGGGGGTTAATGTAGGTAAGGGTGTTGAGGAGGCCAGTACTACTGGTTATTAAAGAGAGATAAAGGGGGTTCATGTAGGTAAGAAGGGTGTTGAGGAGGCCTTGTTTGGATTTGCACTAAAAAAATTTGTCTGATTTTTTTTTCCACGATTTAGAGGGAAAGATTATATTATGGTTAATTTCAAGGGATTTCATCATAAATTGAAGATTCCTCTCCATGAAAATTGAATGTGTAAAATTAAAGTAAGAAATTTTAGAATATTTTTCTTTTTCAAACTTTTTGCAAGAAAATCTTGCAATCCAAACAGAGCCTAGTGATGAAGGGAAGATAATTTCTTTTGTTTTTAAATATTTGTGAGTGGGCCCCTTCATCTTCGGCCAAAAAACTAAAGAGGTCCCCAGTAGGGTTACAGAGGGACCATAATTAATGTCTAGAAGTTGGGCATAAGATGAAAGGCCCAATGTCCCGTAACCAATTGCGCCCATATATAGTAACAAGTAACATACTAGTGGGGCCCACGTAGAAGATATAATAGACCCCACTAACATAGCCAGAGGTTAGTTTCTCGGACCTTTCCTGTAGATTTTAGGTGATTCATTTGTCTCTCTTAATTTTTACACAAGGGAATAATGCTACGAGATGCAATTGTATTGAGACATTTGTTAGACATTACCTATGTTGAAAATGTTCTCTAACTTAGATGCCATTTTTACTATTACATTTCTTTGATATATCATTGTAATTGTCTTCTTTTGTAATAAAATTACTCACCTAATTTACTAAAATTTGTTGGGAAGGGCAAACTTGTCATTTGATAGAAGACTAATTAAGAAGTATATACAAATTATACGGTGCAAAAGTTGTTGGATCAAATATCAAGAGAGGCAACTTGATTACACAAAATGGGCGTAAAACAAAGGAAGTCATGGGCTAGAGATACAATGCATTAAGAACTACGGAACAACAAAAGAGACTCTTCGAGGAGGAAGAAAATAAAAAAAAAAGTCCGCTTTAGACACTCCTACTTGAGAAAGGCAATCCGCATCTTCATTTACCGACCTTCTAATGTGGCGAAATCAAACCTAATGACTCTCAATCCGATTCAAGATCTCATCAAAAAACTCTGAAAATCTCCAAGGGCGAGGGATCGGCCTTCCAACCATCAAATGACAAGTAGGGAATCGCCCTCCACTATAAGATTATCCATATCTCTATCCGATAAAAACCTGATTCACTGGAAATAGCCCTCACTTCTGCTTTGTTAGAGTCTGTAAATCCTATCGGGCAAGAGAAAGCCCACCTGGTGGTACTTGCCTCGTCTATAAGAAACCCTCGAATACCCAAGGGCCCCGGATTATCCAAACTCGAGCCATCGAAATTTCTTATTTAGAGGAATATCGGTATAAATTGAATGTGGGTCCAAAGAAAACTTAAAGTGCGTTGGTTCAACTTGTTTTTTACTCATATCCAATCCAACAAGGCTTAAAATGACTTTTTTTTCCCTACTAATGGCCATTGTCATAAGTGCGATTACACCTTTATTAAAGAAACAAACAGCCCACTTGAAATTGCTTTAAATTTTGAAACACTACTTAAAAGTCACTTCCCTAAAAGCATTTTTGTCATTGTCTCGACCGACCGACCGACCTCTTATATGAAATAAAATAGTATTATATAAATAATTAAATATATTAATTACAAAAGTTTCAAACATCTCAATGCCTTTTCCCTTTGAAAAAGATTCGAAATCTTTGAGTATGAAATGCAATTTGTCTAGTATTGTATCTCCTCTTTTAACCCTTTTTGACCAGGTCGGCTCTTGTGGTGTTCCCCTTTCTTTCCCTTTAATAATATTCCTCATCATTCTGCTCTTTCAACCACATGCACAAGCACAAGGATATTCATGTCTGTGTGTCTCTCGCTCTAGCACCCTAGCCACTTGGATTTCGGGATTGAGGGCCGAGCTCCCGAGCACCCTAGCCACTTGGATTTCGGGATTGAGGGGCGTAACATTAAGGGCATATCCCTTATTTTTTATGGGTAAGCTGGGGTTTGGCTGACTCCTACCAGGGCATTAAGTAATGAAAAACTTACAAACGTTGATACATTGTATTTGAAGCATCAAATAGTGATTGGGTTAAGGGCATATATCGCTTATGAGACTAATTAGAGTGGGGCGCATTATCCAACCGGGGGGGTGAAGAAATCATCTCAAATGATGGCAATCTCGTTAATTTTTACAAAACGTTGACCAAAAGTTAGTTGAAGGAGTACTTTAGTCTTTCAGCCTGCAAAGTGCAAACATTCGGCAATCAAATCACAGCGGACTTGATAGGAAACAAGGTCTGCTGACTATTAGACTCAATGCACGACACGCGCAAGTTAGCATTCCGTACCTAGATTTTCACGAAGACGATTATAGCCCTGGGTTTTGTGGAAAAAGAGAATGACCAGGGTGGGTCATGGATTTTAGGTCCACAGGGCTGCACGTTTGTCAAATCCAGACCGTTGATCCATAGTGGGGTCTTGTGACTGACATTATCATGGTCTCATCTCGGTCATCTCATGACTCAGATAAAGGACCAGGTTTGCCTTTTCCATGGCATGACATGAAAAAAAGGAGTTAACTGACTATTTTGCCTCTCATGGCATAACTCCAAAAGGGCAGCGGGGGTCAAGGTCCTAGAGTCATCCTATGGAGGTCTTCTCGATGGCATTTAGTAGGACTTACTGGACTAGAAGTGGGCCCAAAAAAATGTCTGTTAGGAAGGAGGGATGCAATTTACGGGTGCAACTTGGGTCAGACCCAACCCAAACCCGCCCCATGGGTTTAATCCGATTTTCATCTCAGATTGGGTTGCCTTCCCTTGGGGGGTTGGATTGTGTTATGATTGGAAAAAGTAAACCCGATTTAATTCTTTGTTGGATTATGCTCGGGACCTTCGACAAATAGACCAGACCCGGACCCAGACCCAGTCACATCCCCCCTAATATTTTTGTCATGACCACGCCCTGAACCCAAAATCTATGTTTTTTTTTGTGTTTCTTCTCTTTTTGCCCCGGTCCAACCTGAACACCTAACCTGACCCTAATTGAAAACTCCGGTTAGACTGGTTGGGTTGGGTTAGGTTTGAGAGATTTAAAGGGGGGGGGGGGGGGTCATGGGTTTGGGTTGAACTCCATCTAGAGGTTGGGGTTGGGTCAGGTTAGGGCTAAGGTAATGCTACCTTGAACTACGTTAGGGTTGGACTCAACCTGACCCAATCCCACATGAGTTGCACCCCTAATCTAACTTGCGTCCCCCAAGCGCAGATGCTTAATCAAAACCTTTGATCATGTAGACAACGGTAGATGCCGGTTAGATCAATAGACCCATTCATATACACATGGCACATATGGGCCCAAAAAGTACATCCCTTTTTAGCATTTTTCATAGTATATACCATATAGTACATACCATGATGAAGAATTGGTAATGTACACCCCAAGGTTCTCATATGAGTGTCCATCTAGATCCCACATATATTGAGGATAATGTTTGAAGCCCTAAGATTGAGCCCACAGTAATGAGATCCAAGAGCCTGAAAATCATGCATACACTAAAAATCTCTCAACGCTAAACCCAACCCAACCCGTCTAACCTGATTTTTCAATTAGATGAAAGGAAAGTAGATCAGTAGTCCACTAGCGAGCTTGGGGCTAGTTGGCCTCCACCTGATCTGGTAGCTCCTAATGGCTCTGGTTGGAACATGAACAGGATGTATTCCAAATTTGAGCCAAGGCAATCAATTGCTAGCTAAGCCCCACCATATTCTCTTTCTTTGTCTCCCGCTCATACCCGTGTCCTACGTTTTCACTTCTCCCTCCGCTCTAGGCTCCCATCCATGTTTTCACTTAATCTCCCTCAGCTCTAGGCTCCCAACATTTGCAGCTGCCGATAATCTCTAAACCGCAGAAGCACGCGGGGGTGGGCCAAACCCAACCTCGTGAGTGAGCCAACACTTATAAAGACGCAAGTAGAGACAGTGATCCCTCATCTCCCAGCTCATCTTCTGTTGTTCCCGTTACCATCAAAACCACGGATAAGATGGTTCAATGTGGATCATGGCTCAATTTCTCCTAAACTGTGCATTTGCAAACCATCGAATGTTCAAAATTCAAATGGTTTAGATTGTCTGACGAGTGATTTTTTCATATAAGATCCTCAATGACAGGTCCACCAACGGTCTAGATGATGTTGACATCATGTGGGATTTTAAACTAATTGTCCTAATCTAATTAGTTACCTAAACTAAGTAGGTTGCCTAATCTACGACCAAGATCAAAGATCTGATCTACAATATCATCTGTTATCTTAACAGACATTATTAGAAGGTAAAGGAATGTCAAGAATGTCAAGAAAAATAAATGTAAAGGTCATAGTGAGAAAAGAGCAGCGGCATTTTGCGAATAAATTAACAAAAAAGAAGGATGCTTTCATTGCTTTCCATATAACAAAGCTTGAAGGCCAGTAGGGCATCAAGCTGTGTAGCTTTATGTATATGAGCCCTTAAGAATCGATGAGTGAGGGAGTGGCATTCTCAGCCTTATATAAGCCCTTTAAGGATTGTTTTGTTAGAATTAGTGTTGAAAATTCTTTTAAAGGACGAATGAATTGATCGACACTCATTAGACCAAATAAACAAAATAAATAATTCAAAAGCAATATGATACAGAGATATTATGCTAGAGGGGGCAAAAGCCAATATGACAGAGAGGGTAGACCCAGAAACAATATGATGCCGTTTTAAAGGAAACACAAATAAGAAGAGTAGAGAGGGTAGATAAGGAAGCAAAAAGATTAAAAATGAGATAGAGCAAATGAATCTCCCAAAGAATCAAGTTCTATTTGTTAAAAATATAGAAGGCAAAGATACTAAAACTGAGATAGAGCATTTCTAGGTATATATTAAAAATACATAGAGCATATGAATCTTCCAAAAAATCAAGTTCAAACTCCATGTGACTCCATAACAAAAATCAACTTTGTTCCCAACAACTCAAAACATTTTGGTCCACAATTGGCCCGTACTCGGTACCCCCAATGCTTCACAATATGATGGAAGTATAGTCTAGCTGCCTCTTCTGCACTGCAGTGTATGGATGCTGAGACGAAGGTCGTGTGCGAAAACTGTCCACAACTACTAAGATGAAGCCAAACTCCTCACCTTGGGTAAATTTGCAATAAAGTCAAGGGAGACACTCTACCAGGTCGCTTCAGCACTTGCAATGAATCTAAGAATCCAAAGAGTTATGATATGCTAACCTCCATGGAAGTAATATAAGGAATTTCACCATTGCGATATTAGGGTTACAAAATCCTTTTTCTACCTTCCTTTTCTCTACTCTACAAATAAACTACTACACATGAAATGTTTGTTTTGACATAACTCAATATTTAGATATCAGGCATTCTCGATATAGCCCTTGAAAATCAAAATATTTAACATATCTGCACAAGATGTTTATCGCTCTGGGATTGTTTCAGTGTGTGGATGTTCCATAAATCTTACAAAGGTTTGAACTTGGGACTTGTAAATAAGTAGTTATTAAATAGACAAAGAAGTGTCCATTCATCAATCAAACATACCTTTGCACCAACAAATACACCTTTGCGAGACTGGCTAATTCACTACAACAATTTAACATATTTGCACGTACAAGATGTATATTTCTTTCACCGAATCACAACTTACCATTCAAGTAATTTATAAAGCCATAAAAAAAATAAGTGTTGTATATGTGGAAGTGAGTGAAGAATATGGGTTAGAAAGTAAATCTCGGATGTAAATGTCTCTTTTTTACAAAACTAAAATGATTTATATTTTTGGTTAAAGCATAATTGTGTATTGAGAAAGCTATATTTTCCAAAACTACCATTTCTATATGATTTTAGTCTTGTATTCTGAAAAGATCGATTGTTTAGTAAGCAAAGGGTTGGATAGGGACTTGGCTAAAAAAAACCATTATAGTTTAGTAAGCAAAGGAATGGAGAGAGACTTGGCAGAAAAAAACATTATTTAATTTGTATACATGCATGCCTTTGCACAAACCAGTTTGGACTTTCATTTTTAGTTAAAACATGATTAACTAATGAGAGAAAAATACAGCGCTATATTTGGCCATAAAGACCATATCATTCCTGGGTTGTATACTGAAAAAAAAAATTATCATTTGAGAGAGAGAGAGAGAGAGAGAGAGAGAGAGGACATTATATTGATTAAAAAAAAAAAAACCTCAATTCTTAGACAGTATTCTAAGAAAGATACAATATTATGAATAACAAAAATGGTTTTAGGGTTTTCCAGTGAAAAACACTACTAACACGACTGCATCGAAGAGGGAGGGAGGGGAGTGATGAAAACCCTCTATAATTCTTAGGTTGTATTCATAACAAAATGAGAATATTATTATTGAGAAAGCTGATTTCAGCTTTTACTGAGAGAGAGAGAGAGAGAGAGAGAGAGGACATTATATTGATTAAAAAAAAAAAACCTCAAATTCTTAGACTTTATTCTAAGAAAGATACAATATTATGAATAAGAAATATGGTTTTAGGGTTTTCCAGTGAAAAACGCTACTAACACGACTGCATCGAAAAGGGAGGGAGGGGAGTGATGAAAACGCTCTATAATTCTTAGTTCATAACAAAATGAGAATATTATTATTGAGGAAGCTGATTTCAGGTTTTACTGAGAGAGAGAGAGAGAGAGAGAGAGAGAGAGAGAGAGAGAGAGAGAGAGAGAGAGGACATTATTTTGATTTAAAAAAAAAAAAAAAACCTCAAATTCTTAGACTTTATTCTAAGAAAGATACAATATTATGAATAAGAAATATGGTTTTAGGGTTTTCCAGTGAAAAACACTACTAACACGACTGCATCGAAGAGGGAGGGAGGGGAGTGATGAAAACCCTCTATAATTCTTAGGTTGTATTCATAACAAAATGAGAATATTATTATTGAGAAAGCTGATTTCAGCTTTTACTGAGAGAGAGAGAGAGAGAGAGAGAGAGAGAGAGAGAGGGAGGGAGAGAGACATTATATTGATTAAAAAAAAAAAACCCTCAAATTCTTAGACAGTATTCTAAGAAAGATACAATATTATGAATAAGAAATATGGTTTTAGGATTTTCCAGTGAAAAACACTACTAACACGACTGCATCAAAGAGGGAGGGAGGGGAGTGATGAAAACCCTCTATAATTCTTAGGTTGTATTCATAACAAGATGAGAATATTATTATTGAGAAAGCTGATTTCAGGCTTTACTGAGAGAGGGAGAGAGAGAGAGGGAGAGAGAGAGAGAGAGAGAGAGAGAGAGAGAGAGAGAGAGATTAAAAACCTGGGATTCTTAGGTTGTATTCTAAGAAAGATACAATATTATGAATAAGTAAAGATGTTTTTAGGGTTGTCTACTAAATAACACATGACTGCCTTAGAGAGAGAGAGAGAGAGAGAGAGAGAGAGAGAGTGCCTCCATTTCTATCTCTCTCTTGGATTGCATATCAAAAAGACAATTGATTAATTCATAGATATGCAAAAGTAGTAAAAATCCAGTCTCCATTTTAATTTGTCTACAAAGAAACATACTAACATAGGAAGGTATGCATATAGAATCATTCTATTCTTCTATGGGCTATTCTACCAAGAAACATGAGAAATATAGAAAGAGAGCCATTTCTATTTGGTCATGGTTTTTCAATTTGGAAACCAGAGAGAGAGAGAGAGAGAGAGAGAGAGAGAGAGAGAGAGAGAGAGGTATGCTTGGCTCCTCGCACGCCACCCACAATAGCCGATCAATTTAGAGATTGGTCTTTGAGTGTGGCATACAGGGAGCCAGGCACAAACCCTTTTCACCTTTTATTTTCCTCCATCTTTTACTCCAAAAAAAAAATCAGAACCACCTTCACAAATTGTTTCTTCTCTCTCATTTCACACACAGAGAGAGAGAGAGAGAGAGAGAGAGAGAGAGAGAGCATAAACTGACCTGATGGTGGTAGATTTATAGGCCTGAGGAAGCAAGATTTTTTTGTATCATTATAAAATAGAAACCCCAACATCTCCCATACATACTAATAAAAAATTCCAAAAAGCACATAAAAAAACGTGACTCCCACTACCTACCATCTTCCCTAAATCCTCTAATATTAGCAAAACCCTAATCAACTTTTGGCTAGCATGCGTTTGTCATGTGGGTCTGTCGAATTTCTCCTCTAAATTTAGAAGAAAATGATATAGAGTTGATCTTGGGGAAAGAACCCCATTTTCCAAGCTTGCAGGTTTGGAAGCTTTCCTTTTCCCGTCTTGTAAAAGAGGTTGCTTTTCTATTTGCTGAGCATTTTTGTCTGAATGCGCTTGGAAGAATTCGGATTCTTTCGCCAACCAAAGCAACCAATCAGAATTAAGATATTATAAAAAAGTATTCTATCTTTCTTTTCTTATTTGTTAGGCCTTTATTGTCTTTTCCTTTTTATCGAAATATATCTTTTCTTGCTTTCATCTTTGTTAATTAAATTTTAACAATATTTTGAAGGGAAGGGATATGTTCTCTTCTCCCCCTCAAATCCTTTTCAGCATATTTATTTTCTTGATTTTGTTCTAATGCAAGATGTTTTATATGTTGTGCGCACATTAAGACTAGTGTTTTTCGATAAGTGCCATGGGCCCACTTCATAGGATGATCCAAATCGTTCATTTGTTTGGCCACAACATATTAAATAGGATGCATATATTGTTGGAAAAAATTGAGAGTACCGTTGTTGATAGAAAACAGAAACTTGTTGCTTCAAGGCGTGATATCACTTTCCTTAAGACAAGATTCGCCGCCACTAGTAGTGTGCAAAGGGGATCCGCGAATTGCCTCCAAGATACAATGAAGCCTAGTAGGGAAGCCCTACTAATGTTTGATGATGCGTAGCACTAGCGGAATCAAACCCTAAATGCCCTTCCGAAATTTCAAGCCTTAGAGAAATTTCTAGATACTGTTTCTGCAGAAAAACAGTAAACAAAAGAAAAACAGTATGTAGAAATACTTGGGGATTTTGTAGGAGTGTAAAAGAGAGTGTAAAGTCTGTCAGAATTGCCAATTCATTTTCCTGTTATGAAATGACTGGATTCTGCACATTTTGTAAGCCACCTTTCCAGAATGTTTGAAATCTGACCGTTAGATCGCACCCATTGATATTGAACGGTCTTGATCGATCCTAGAGGTGACTGTTGGTTTGAGTAAAACCTCTCTCCAACCCAGTCATCGTTAGATCAACCATCTATGGTGTGGATCACACCCCCCTAGCACTTGGCCGTTGGGGGAAGGGACACAACCCATTTGATCACACTCTTTGACCGTTGGAGTTATGGGCCCGTTGGGCTGACCATTAAGCTCGAACGGAAGCCCAACCCAACCACCCAACCCAACCGAACCATTCGGCTTGACGGGCCTACGAACCATTTGACCCATCCATCCGACCGGTCCACCTTCATCTTGATTAAACGGTGCAGATCAAATCTGGAAAAATTAAAGGCTCAAATCGCTCCTCGCGACGTTGTGTACGTGCAAAGTGCGCCTAAAAAAGCGTCACTATGCGCCCTATAGCCCATTGCCTACGCCGCGCGCGCGTTTGCGTGTGCGAACGGTGCGTTGCACCGTCCCGCGGGTCCAACCATGAGTTCAACCCAATGTGCAATCAACAAGTATTAGAGAAGTGTAGTGCTTTATAAGCCCTTCTCTTTCCTTTCTCTCATCCGGTACGGGACTATTTTTTCAACTACACTTCTACATCCTTTTGTAAAAGCAAATCTTTCCAAGAAAACATTTTCTTTTTCCCAAACGCTTTTGATAAAACATTTTCCAAAATACTAAAACATGCAAAATACATGATTTTGAAAACCCAAAATCACTAATATATATCTGGTAATTATTTCTTTAGGATGATCCTAACCCTCCAATCTATAGGGGTATTACATTTTTTTACACTAAAGATAAAGAAGGTGGTTGGGAGAAGAAAAAGGGTTGAATATAACATTGTTAAATCTTATTTGGGTATAAGAGTGTCAATGGATCCACCTACATCTTGTTCAAGATTCGTTTGGATCCCTTATTGATGGGATCCTTTTGGAGTACTTTCCAGATGCTAGAGTCTGAGTGTGGGTCACGATCCATCTTGAATTCCTTAGTCCTACTTAATTCATACACAATTAAAGCTTAAGGTTAAGAAAGGGAAAGATATAGAGACAAAAAGAAAAGGAGAGGAGAATTGGGATCTACATGCAAATAGGAAACTAATATGTTGTTTATCGTTTTGAGTAGGTTTTTCAATATTATGAAAGTAAACCTCATTAATAGATAAAAATGAAAGCAAATATGAAGAGTACTTTTACATATTGGCATAATCTATTCAGATCTAGGATGTTCTATAGGATTTTGCGGACACGCCTCACTGTCTATCCTAAATAATTTCGGAAGTTTGGATATGTACCCCAATGAACAAAGGGGTCCAACTATTGTGCCCAAATGTTGTTCAAAATTCGTATATGTGCCCAAAATTTGGATCCTTGGGAGCCATCAGACTTTTTGGGTCCACTAACACTGCTATGTGCATATAATGTCATATTCAAACTGTTTTGAAGTCAAATATTGCAGGTGAAAATCAACAAGATTATTTGGTTTGTCAACAACTACAAAATGCGGAATAGGTCGCTTGTTCTTCAACTTTTCTTTCAACATTTTTATTTGTAGGTTAATCTTCATGCACCAAATCTTGTTCATTTGGCTTGATTTTTGTATTGTTAGAAAGATTTTTCGTTTACTTGTCTAACAAGCCCAAGATCACACTATTTGAACGTGATTTGAAGAAGTAATAGGCGGCGTCTCCAAGTGGAGATGAAAATCAGGAAACAAAATCCGGAAAACTAGTGTCTCCAATGATGAGAAGCTGCTAAAACTCTTGATTTTTAGCAACTTTTAATCACCTAAGACACTAGTTTCCGGGATTTTATCTTTTGATTTTTAGGGACTTCACCCTCATCTCCACTTCGATACGCCGATTTATCATATAAAAAAGTTCTTGGCAGCCAAATATGCCCTTAGGGTTTTTTCTTATAAATATATGTTATCAAATAGACTTGTTTAAATTATTGAGTGAGAATTGGCCTTTAAACTTTTGATAACTTTTGGGTTACTAGGATTAGCCCCTGTAAGAGTATTTTCTAGTTTCACTCTAAAACCTCGACTGCTATGGGATCAAAGCATTCTATTCCCTAAGTTAGTGATCGAAGTATTCTGTTTCTACCTTGGTGTTCTAGTGATCCATATTTTCTTTATTTCATCTATTTTACCTCCGCTCCGCTGCTAAGAAAGCAGAACCTTAGGGTTTTTCAACTGCATCACTAAATGTATTTGTAAATAATGTTCGCAATAATTTAAAAAAAATTCTATTGTAAATGGCTTCCAAAGAGGCATTAATGTCCCACTTTCTAATAAGATTAATTAAAATAAATTTATTAAAAATATGAAATTATTTTGGTAAGCATACAAAGAGGCACACTACATTGATTTCAGAATATTTAACTTCTACAATATTTTTGGTTGTCTGAAAAATGTCTGATCAGTCCTATTTCTTCAGTTCAAAATGTTCAAAATTGGGTTTATAACACCACGTAAGGTGTTGAAAATCATTTTTCTCAATCAATAATGCCTCAGCGGGATAAATTCACTTATTTCACACAATTCTTCTGATCATATCAACATTTTTAAGTGAGAGCTATATTAAAGCTCATCAAGGAGACTAAAATAAAACAATAGGGTGTGCATTTCATAAACAAGGGGCAGAGATAGCAGGCTCCCCTTCTCATTTATCGCTGGTATTTATCGACTTATTTTATCAGGCTAAATATCTGCACATATATTATCTTCGCATCTAAAATAGATTTGTGTGTGGATAACTGGATACTGTAGATTTCTTCGGAATTTCTGAAACGTATAAAGAACCTTATGGGGCCCACAGAGGATTCGCATGGTCTAACAATCCCACATAATGGCATGATCATAGCCGTTAGATTGGTAGAACAAAATTCCATGCAGATCAGGTCACTTCGTAATATTTGAATCGTGGCCTATCCAAGGTGGGCCCATTGAGACAAGTTCCAATCAATGAATGTATGCCACATGTATGGTGGATATGGGTGCAGGACACCGACTTTAGTGGCAGAGAATTACCAGCCTTTGCCAATAAAGAAGGGAACTAAGCTCCCAACAAAAGCATATAGACAATTATTAGGGTTAGGGTTCAAGTCCCTAGCTTGCCGTACTAGAGAAAGAAGGGCTAGTGCATGTTTATACGTGCCTATATTTCTACGTATATGTATGTAATATGTGATGCATATGTATAAATATTTATGTATATATTTAAGGGATTGATATTAGCACAACCATGTTTTGATAGTTACAATAACTCATCTTGTCTTTTAGTATTTAAAGAGCTGTCAAAAGGTTATTACATAGTTCCCAAAAGGCTCTAAAAAATGCAATTAAAACAGAAAATTAAGACAAGCTGGGTCTGTGCAATTATTAAGATGGCTGTGTTGATATCATTATCCGATATGTATGCGTATATGGTGATTTTGTATGGTCTTTGCACGCTGGATCAAATAGAAAGGACAGTGCCCTTATGCAGCAATGGATGTACACAGTATAAAAGCTCATGTATTTGTATGTTAAGAATGATACATGCACTCCCACAATTTTACTATTTCAAAAATATTAGATTCCTTATGGAATAATCATAATTTTTGTATCTTAAACTAATTAATACAGATCAAAACATATTTATCCTCTAATTGCATGTAAGTTACATGGGTTATATTTATTAAAAATACTAACTCCCAAAAACTTTGCCAAAATGTTATTCAATTACATTGCTTAATTTGTTGTCATTGATAAGACGAGGGCTTGAATCCTGAGCAGATGACAATGAGAGAAATAACATGCAAATAAATCAACATTGTTCTTTGGCGATCAAAAGGAAAACACATGAATTATCAATAATATGACAAATTAACAATTAATTGTAATATCTAATGAAAGGTCAATCTACGCAGACATTTATAGATTTCTCAGTGCCTAAAAAAATGGATACAATTTGCCGTGATAGGATCCGTCTAGCTAAGTTTGCTATGACTATTTGTCCCTTAAGGCTCCGTTCACTTGTTTTCCAGGGAAAGGAAAAGAAAGGTTTCTTAGGAATCTAACGTGGCATTAGGAAAATAAATCCAAGGAAACTGTGTAGGAAAAGGTTTCTAGCGCCTGTTCACATGCGTAGAAACTGTGCAAGGAAAGGTTTCCCAAGAAATTGCTTGCCCACCTATTATCACTAGTTTTTCCAGGAAAGCAAATCCGACCAAAATAGTGGGATTTGGTTTCCCACACTTGTGAGAAAAGAGACATTTCCACATCATTTTTGGCAATTTCCATGTCATTATTTGACATTTTCCACCTAGGCTTGTTACTTTCTCAGGAAAGCAAGTGAACACCAAAATTCTGTCTTGTCAAGGTCTAGTAGAGGCTGTTTTCCAGAGATTTGCTTTCCCGGGAACGCAAGTGAACAGAGCCTAAAGAAAAAAAATCCAAGAGGGACAAACATGCCAATTGTTTTCATGGCAAAACCTTGCTCGATTTGTAGCTTAAAGGCCAAAAGAATCCATGGGTACCTAGAATTAGCTAGCATTACCTGATGTGTTTGTCATGGTATATAAATACAAATGTACCTGAGGTAGTACATGCGGGGTCCACCTATTTGCTTAGTTGTCGACTTTGAAACCCTAGTTTCATACAAATATAGGTTTACCAGATGCTTGTCATGTTCATGGACATAAATACAAATGTACTGGAGGGAGTGCATCCAAGGTCCACCTTGTTGCTTAGTTGTCGACCTGGAAACCCTAGTTTCAGAAAAAGATTGTGGTATATGGTTTATGGTTTAGGGTTTAACAGATGGCATTGATTAGTCTAAACACCTTTAGGGGTCGTTTGGATACAACTATTTTATAACCATGGATTATAAAATCATGGATTTTATGAGATAAAACCTAGCTTTTATAAATAGTTGATATGCTATGATTACTAGTTTGAAGCTAACTAGTAGTTACACTCTCTAAATAGTTGATATGATATGATAATATGCTAATTACGAATTCTAATAGGAGGTTTTTTAAGGTGGTTAATATAGAAAGTACAAAGCTAATGAGAAGCTAATAAAATTTAAGCAATGAGGAGTGGTGTAGCGTGGTTGGTTTTGGTAGGATCATGTGGACCGACACAATCAAGACTAAAGAGCATTTCTTTGACTTGGGGTCTTTTCAAGTTTTCAAAAGAGAAGGGCGGTGGGATCTCTTACTCTTCTAAATGGTAAAGATAAGCTTTCAGCATCTCATGCATTCCCACGAACTAAAGGGTAAAGGATACCTATCTATTTTTATAATAATTTTAAAGGCTTCTTGCACAGTTGCACTACAATGATTTAGTAATTGCACAAACTCACCCTGTCTCTTCTTTTTTAATTGGCTTTGGGAATTTTTTTGAAACTGTTACCAAGGTTTAAAATTTCGATTTCGGTACCGGTTTCGGTCTTCCCTGAAACCGAAATTTCGACCGAAATTCCGAAATTTTGTAACACTTTTTTTTTTAAGAATAAAAATGTCACTTTCTCAAAATTTCGGACCGAAATTACCGAAATTCGGCGAAATTTCTAATTTCGCCAAATACCGGTTTCGGTCCCCACCGAAAACCGAAATTTTGGATTTCAGTCGAAATTTTAAACCATGACTGTAACTACCTTACAACAACTGTTTAAAGAATAAAAAACAAGATGGGTTAGTTTAATTATCAATAATGGTAGAACCGACGTTAGTAGCCCAATTTTAATATGGCAATATCACGAAAAGCCATTTCGCGGCTCAGTTTTGCAAGAGATATAGAACACAACCACCCTCTTGGATCAAGGCTGAGGTGGTTGTTCTCTCCTGCAAACCTTAGCCGCGAAATGACTTTCGACAAAATTGCCTTACAAATCTTGTAAGTAATATGGGATTTGCTAGCGTCCATCGCAGAAGGCATTTCGCAGCTGGTGTGTGACAGACCAGTCACCTCATGAATGGAGATTATGATAGCAATTCCCAAGTAATATGATGGGGATTTGCTAGCGGCCATCGCAGAAGGCATTTCGCGGATGGTCTGTTGCATATGACAACAGCCACACAGGCTCACTTTTCAGCAGATTTTGTCTCCATTCACGAGGTGGCCCTGCATGTTCTCAATATAATATATGCTACTAATATATCCATGACCAAATTTTGATGATGGGGGCGAACGTACTTTGTTATCGGTTGAGATCTTTTTGGCTTTGTTTCAAAACGTGAATGCCCATCAAATTGTGGCGAGCAGAGGCTAGTGAGATGGGCCTTCTCAGGTCCCACAGGGGTTGAATCGGAAGTAGAGGTTCGAGCAGTTGAATAGGATATCAAGCTATTGGAAATGGACTCAAAGTGAATGTAGTCCGGTGGCTTAGAGTTTCTTCCATTATACTCCTTATCTTCCTATATTATTTTCGGTTCCTGTATAGACCTTGGTTTTGTTTTTATTTAAGATATTCCCACCATTCAAAAGAAATCAAAATTGGGTCGTGCGGATATAAGCTGCGTTATCTAAGCAAATATCGTAAATATTAAATTAGTATTTTTATATTTGTTTTATTCAAAGTGAAAGAGTATGGTGAAGTGTAAGGTGTTTGAACGTTTGGCAGAGCATTGTCAGAAGGGGGGGGGGGAAGTCCCAGGGGGAGATTAATGATGAGATTCCGTGGGGCTCAGATAATGCCACGTCTGAAACTGTCCCCCCTGCTTTTCCCCATAGAAATGCGGGCCCCAGTTGCCTTTGTTTGGCGCCATTTTGCCTCACAAAAGATTCGTTCCCCCTTGCACGTGTCAGGATGCTTGTGGACCCCCCCACCTGAAAATGCCCCATCGTAATGTCCTCACGTGGACTTCATCACGTGCCGCATGTGGGACCACATACAACCTGGAGGTTATTTTGTTATCTGATCCTTGAATCATGGGCAATTTGGTAAACGCCGTACCAGTACTAAGTTTGCATTTAATTATTCTTAAACATTCGTTACAAAGCTAATCCCTATTATTACACCCACAGCTACTTTCACACTTATCGAGGTTAACCATGGTTAATTCTAAAGAACACCTAGTGTCTAACTAGTAATAATTACCTGCCCGCTTTAGAAAGAAAATGGAAAGCATACAATTTCCATTTTAGTTTACGACGCGCATGCGGAGGAGAGGAGGGGGCTTGGAATTCTAATGAAATTTCCGATATTCTCTTCTTCTTTTTTAATTTCCTTCCTATTTTTTTATTCTTTTTCTTTTGGGAGGCATGATTTTAGAGGTGAGAGAAATTCCAAGTTTGACTCTCGGGTCTTACAAATTTAATCATTTGTGGTTTTGATTCCTGAAAGAGATGAGAGTCCCCATCTTCATGACCGTCTATTCTCATGCATCGATTACGTGAAAAATATAGTAGAGAAATGACCGCACACCCTCTTTCTGATAATGGCACCCCTCACTTTTGTTAACAAATGTCTGATCCACATGGTTCAGGGAATAAGTTAGGGGTGCAAACCCTAGCCCAATCCGAGATAGCTCTCCCTCAACCCTGAACTGAACCAATCCTAGCCCTCTGGTCGAGACAGGTAAAACCTATCACAACCTTAACCCGACATGTCTAACCAGATTTTTCAAATCCAGTTTGAGTTCTGTTAAGCTTAGGGCATATGTTGAAAAAAATAAATATACAAGAAACATAATCGTAATATTTTGAAAATTACAATAAAATTTGAGGAGAGGGGTTGGGTTTTGATCGCGTAGCTTTGTCTAAGGACCCAGTGAAACAACCAAATATTCCAAAAGCTTAAGCTGTTAGTGTTGATGCTATTTAATCATTTATACTTCAAAACCTCCCCTAAGGTGTGGTCGCCTCTTTTGAGTTGGACATAAACGTGGATTTTTAATATGAAGGAGTTATTGGGTTTTTGAACTCAAGACTTGTTATGAGACAATAGCTCTGATACCATGTGAAGAAACCAATTACACCAAAATCTTAAGCTAAGTTGTTAGAGTTGCTGTTATTTTATCATTTATACCTCAACAGCCTCAACCCTAACCCAGCACAAAATTAAAAATGTCAACCCAACCCAAACCGAAATCGGTCACCCAATTTGCCCTCATTGAATAATTCACTAGGATAGGATCTCATTGTAATACAATGTGACCCACCATCTACAGCGTTGTGGATCCCGCCTTTGATCCATCCAATTGTAACATCAAATAATGTTTGTTTTCATGACAAAATAGGTTTCTCAAGTGGTGAGAGAGGAGGTAGGGCGAGTGGCCGGAGGGGAGATTTGAGAGGGTAAAATGACCGAGTAGAGGCCCTACCCATCCTTCACCACTTGAGAAACAAAATTTAGAATTAGATGGTTGGCATAGATTTTAGGTCATAGGAGATCCAAAGCAAGGCTTACCAAGTGACTGTGGGGTAGTCCCAGTGTATTGTATGAGACTATGAGTGCATCACATTATATTACAATAAGGTCACGCCCTAGTGAAGCATTCCTCTGGCAAGGTTTGTCTTGGTACCTAACCATATGCCAAAAGCCCAAGGATTGATGGAACTCGTTAGCTCATGCCCTTGAACCGCTTAGGATCGTAAGAGTTTGCTTGTTGGGAGTTAAAGGGCTATTTTTGGATCCTACATGAGTCTATGGTGGGTATCTATGTGAAATCAAGACCGTTGATTTTGTACCAATCATCTCACATGCTCTTGGTCTCATCACGAACCATCATTCCATGTATAGGATGAACGTTTGGCAAAATCATCGGTTTTTACTTTCCTTGGCAGAACCCTAAATCATCGGTTCCACTCTCTGTCCTTAACTTGGTTACCAATTTATCTTATCATTATTCTATTAATTCATATACACGCTCGTTTGCTTTCATAACATTAGAAGGGCGGCAAACGGAGAGGCGGATCATTTAGCTCGTGAAGGAGTGTCTAGAGAGTCATTAGAGATTTTTTATTTTAACTTCCATGAGGGTTTGTTCTCGTATTCTTCTCCTTTTTTGCTATGTTGCTCTTGATTCCATGACTGTCTTGGTCATGGTTTTTGTAAATAAATCAGCACCATTTTTTTTTTTAAAATTATTTGAATGCGGGAGTAATCCACGGGGTAAATTTTCGCGAAAGTTGTTGAATTATTAATGAAATCTGCATTTACTTCCATAAATTCAACAAGTTTTGATTTATTTGGAATATTTCAAGTATATGATTTTTTTTGGAATTTTGTAATTGTTAAGCCAGTTTTTTGGATAAAATCCCATTATCAGCCCTTAAGTAATGAATCTCTTCTATGTTCAATTTTGTAAACATAATTCGTAAAATACGGACTTTAACAATTTTCTTTTAATTATACAAAGAATTTTGTAACTACTGTTAAAATCAGATCATCATCACTTTAATGAGTTTTTATATGATGTCCGACCGTCAAAGTAACAAGGGCTAGGTGGTTTGCCACCTAGCCCTTGCAGATTTGACGGTCGGCCACCATATAATTTCTCCACTTTAATATTGAGTATCTGTACATAAGTGCAAGCACCTGGGAAATTGAAATTGAAGAATAACTTGTGAAATTCATGTTTAATTAAAAAAAATTGCCCATAATTTTGAGAAGCTTTGATTTATTTTGAGAGTTTTAATGTATAAACACGGCACAGAAAATTGGTATTTTTCAAGAAATTTCCAATTGCTTAGGCCATGTTTGGAAACCTATAAAAAATTTCATGATAAATTAGTATATCAAGTGGTGAGAGACGTAAGACGGGTGGGAGAAGGAGAGACTTGAGAGGGTATGAATGAGTTAAGGTTGAGAATTGAAGTGGGTAAAAAACAAGGAAAAACTTGTCATATTTCGAGTGGAGTTTTTTGTTTACTTAATTTTCAGGCTTTTCTTACCTCTCCTCGCTCAGTCCCTATCGTGCCTATCACTCTGCCCCACTCCCTCACCATTGGGTAAACATGCCCTTAAGAGAATTTTGTAAATGAAGTTCAAATACTAGTTTTGAGTCTCTTTATATAGTTTTTATGTGAAGTCAGTGCGCAAATCAGTATTAAAAAAAAGAGTATAGCAGGTCCCACCTTTTTCGAAGATGCAAACCATTTGTTTGGATTGGCACAATGTGAATAGGTTGGCCCCAAAATTCATTTCCAAAGCATGATCCTTACCCTTTGATCTCTAAAAGGGACGGCGCTGCCGCTATAGGATCATCCTTTGGAGATGATTTTTGGGGCCCAACCTATCTACATTGGGACAATCCAAATGAATGTTTTGGATATGGTAAGTGATATATCCACCCCTTTTTTTTACTTGTAGGAAGGATTCAACAAGCCTGATTGTTACGTACACTAAAGCTGGCTCTCATGTTAAAGTAAATGGGCGAATTTATCATTTCCCTTGAACAAGATGAACCTACTGTATAGTTCTCGAAGACATCATATAAAAGAGAAATTATATGATGCCTGACCGTCAAAATATAGGGCAGAGAGAGAGACAAAATCTCTCTCCCTTGATTTTTAATCCAAGGGAAAGCACCGTTGTTTACTTTTCCTTGGTTCAAAAATCAAGGCAGCAGTTTTTGTCTCCTTCCGCCCTTTGCATTTTGACGGTGAGGCATCATATAATTTCTCCATGTAAAATATCTGAAGTTCCGATTTCACTAAAAGAACATATTTTTTTATTTTTCTCTTCACGAAACATCATAATCACGAGTTCACGACTGAGGTGAACCAATCAAGAATTTGTATCTTTCGTGAGTTTTTATATGGTGCTTGTCTGCTTGAGACCCTACATTGATTGTATAGCATAGGGGGCTCTGCATAGGATACCATATGCTCTTGTTAGGCATATATATATATCTACGAGGGGCATTTGGTTAGCAACCAATGGCAATTAATTTTGTCTTTCTAGCCTTGCATCCTATTGATAAACTTTTTTATCAGCTGATACAACGATGGTTTATTTTCAATGATGTTCCCTCTGTTTCCACGTGTGTTGAAAATCTGATAAACGTGTTTAAAACCTTCGTAAAGTAGTATTCAAGATGACCTGCACGAGATAAATATTGTGGTTTTGGGGCGTTTTTAGTACTAGCTGCTGACATTTGGTGCAAGTTTTAGTGGTGGACTTTTGTGGCGGCCCCTTTGAATTTTGTGTTGGCCTGAGGTTTGTGGCTTTGGGAGGAAAACTTTGATGTGCATGCTTTGGGGTGGAATCAGCACCTCTTGGGGTTGGAAACAGATTCTACCGTAAATGTAAGCTAGAGGAGACAAAGAAGTTGGAGCCCACCTTCTGAAGATGATCCAAATCGTTCATTTGTTGGGCCATAACATAAATAGGATGTCCCCCGTAGATCATTTCCATAGGATGATCCTAACGCTCCGATATGTAGAGTAGTCTATTTAGGGGGTGGCCTAATAAATGAACGGTTTGGATCATCCTGTGAGGTGGGCCCTACTGTACCCTCAGAAAGAAATACTGGACTTCACGCCCACTCACCATATAAAATCTCCACATATTAGTTATGAGTTCTTATTGCATGCAATGATTGGAAATTTTATGGGAATCTTATTCTTGACTGCATTTGTCACTATCTAGTGTTTTTCTAACACTCAGCGAGTGAGAGACGGTTTAGACAACAAGAGAAACGACGATTTGCCGATAGTTTCTAGACAGAAAGAGAGAGACAAAGAGGGAGACAAAGAGAGTAAAATGGCGGAGTGGACAAGGTACCTCGAGAGTGGTGTGTTTTTCCATTCCCATCTCTCTCTCTCTCTCTCTCTCTCAACCAAAATCTTTCGATCAGTACGAAAGAGGTTTTTGGTGTTTTTTACAACCTCTTCCTCCTCCTAAAAACAGATGGCGGAAAACCACCACCAGGTTTGTTCCGATTTTCGTGCTCTCTGTATTAAGTGGTTTTGTCTAGCATGCGCCAGGGTGAGGAGCATAACTCCTCCCTCTGATTCTGTGCATCATGTTAGAGTTTGGTCGATATAATTAATTAGATATTTCCACCTTGCTTTGAGCCTGTTGGGGCCTCATGTTGCAGTAGTTCAAATTGTGACTCGGATGCAACTTCTCTCAATCTTTATTTTCCAAATCCTGTGTGTCAGGTTTTTCTTGCTGCTCTCCCTTTAAAATGCTACGTACCTTTCCAATACGCTAAAAGCTCCAAAGCTGATGGAGCAAATTAGGCTAGACCCTTTAAACCTGTGTAGGCCCCCACTCAAGACCGTAACATAATTGTTACGTACCTAGATCGGTTTGCAATGGATTTGATATTCTTAGAGGGAAGATCCTCTTGACCCACTTCGAGGGAAGGGTCGGCTCTCCTTTGTGCTCAAAACACAATTTTTGGGATAAAATTCTTCATTAATTTGAAAAAGATTATTTACATGTTATTTATAGAAAACCCACTTGACTACTTCATCTAAAACTCCTGTCAATCTAGAAACCCTAATCTTTATCTCTGAGACTACTACATATACCAAACAACTACAAAGCAAATCCTACAAATTGCTAAAATCTAAACTAATTTATTCCACCCCAAGTGGGACACATCTAGGCACGCAACAGAAACTTATTTGGAGATCTTTAAGAAGTCTGCCAGCTATATACTATCTTCTCACCCCTATGATCAAGTTCCGTCATAGATGACAATTGTGAATGCGCATAAAAAAACAGACGAAGTCAGTTTGAACCATAGTTTTTTTTTTTTTTTTTTTGGTATGGTAAGAGGATTATATTAAAAGCAGCATGTACAAGAAAAACAGCCCCTCAAACTTGAGGATCGGGAAAATGAAAGACCTCCAAGCGGGGCCTAGCCACCCCTGCCCAAGCAAACCTATCCGCCTCACTATTGGCCACCCTTCTAACATGCCGGAAAGAGACAGGAAATGCCCCCACGTGATCTTGAATCTCGTCCACTAGGTACGTAAATCTCCAAGGATAAGGGTGACTTCCCAACATCCATCTGATTGCATTGAAGGAATCTCTTTCTACTACCAAGGCTGATAGAACCCTATCATCAGCTAGCCTGAAGCCCCGAAGTACTGCTCTTAACTCCACTTCATTAGATTCTGCTATTCCAATTGGACAGACGAAAGCCCACTTTATGCCACCCCTATCATCCATAAGGAGACATCCAACTCTGGCCGACCCCGGATTACCCAAGCTACACCATCAAAGTTTAGCTTATGCATCCCTGGGTAAGGGGGGATCCATCTAGGGCGAGGAGTATCCCTCGGCTCCCCATTGAAACATATCTCTTTCCAATGACGCCAAAGATCTCATCTGGAAATGAATCTGAAGGAAGGGACAGACTTAGCCCAAAATATACAAGGAGATGTGATCTTTATGAACACGAACAATGGGCTTAGGAATCATAGTTACCATAATTACCAGGTTGGGAAATGAATTCGTGAAGTGAAACGAGAAACACAGAGAAAACAATAGAGGGGAAACGAAAAACGGAAAAACGATGGAAAATTATATGAGAAACACATTGACAAAAGTCTTAGGAAACGCATTAGAAACGTTTCAGAAATGACAGAGAAACGTCACTGGAAATGCATATGAAACACAAGGAAAGTATATGTTTTTGTAGATTTAAAATTTATTAATTTCAAATTTCTGCAAGATTCTATGCATAAATACATACATTTAGAATTTTTTTTCATAGTTTTTATTTAAGTTAGAGGCAGACATAGATGATTTGTGTATGTTCTTTATTATTTTATTTTTAGCATACATTTCTACATATTTTTATTTTTTATTACCATATATGCTATCATTTCCCTTTTTAATATCTATTCTACAATTTTTTAGTGTGTTTTTAACAAAAAAAATTTTGTAAGTTTCACACATGTTTCACGTAAGTTTTGCACACATTTCCCATACGCCTCTCACATGTTTCACGTAAGTTTTGCAGATGTTTCCCACTTGGTTGCTATATGTTTCCCATGCATTTCGGAAACGTTTCCCCCTTTTTTTTATCACGCTTTGGAAATGTTTACAAAATGTGTTTCCCCCGCCGTAGGATTTTCCGGATACTATGGTTTGAACTAGCAAGTCACTAAATAATAGTATTACAGTAAACAACAATCCACAATTGTAAACATGTAAGTTTTCTTTAAAATGACAGGATGAATTGACAAGAAAGTATTGTGAAAACCCCTTACTTGAAGCATAGAATAGATGAATTGACTCTTTCCAATAATGTTTGACATGATGACATGAATTATCTTTAGCTTACTATTAATCTTGTACTCTAGTAACATTGAGGTGCAATATCATCTTGACCAGGAGAAAGAGCTTGAGATGTTTATATAGACTTTTCATAGGCGTGTACGTCGAGGATGTTCGCTATCTGGTTTCATTAGGGAGTTTTGATTATGTCGAATAAGCAGTTAGGCAATCACAAGAATGGTTTCCATGAGACTGTTTTGGAAGTTGTTCCCAACTCACACCCATGCCTTTTTTAGGATCTATAGCTTATACCCACATAGCTTATTAGAGACATTGGTGTTTCTCAATCCACAGCCCTTGTTTTGCAGTTGGCTAGCTGAGGTTTTGTTGTGAACTCATCAATCTGCAGTTCGATGGAAACGAAAGCAAATAGAGAAATTAGGCAGAGAATGCAAGAGGTTTGTATGGTTCGCCACGTTGTGTGACTAAATCCAATGGTGGAGGCGCTCCAAGAGCTTCCACTATGGGTGAAGATTACAAAATACAAGATGCCCAAAAGGTTTACAACAAGTCTGAACCTTTACCTCACTACAACGGTTTTGTTGGGGGTTCTACGAGAAAGCAAACGTTCCCACATCGAAAAAGTGAATAGATGTGGAAGGGCTTATGTTGAGTTGGATGTATTGAATTCAAACCCGATTGGGGTCCGAAATATTGTGTGAGACCCGGATAAGGCATGTTTATCCGGCCCGTTTTATGTGTTTTTCGGCCCGATAAGACTAACTTATGGCCTGCTTTATATAAAGGGGCTTTTAGGGCTTATTTCGAAGGTAAGTCTTGTAAGGAGGGTGGAGAGCTCAAAAGAACGGGGAAAGGATGTGCTAGGGATTCTCGTGATTTTGGTGAGAGACATTGATCTTCTCTTGTAATCTCTTGATCTTCTAGTGGATTTTTCTCATCGCCTCTGCCGTGGAGTAGGCTTTGCCGAACCATGTAAATCTTTGTGTCTTTTGTGCTTTTGCCTGTGTTTGTTGTTTCGTTTTGCTTTGCCATTGAAATCACAAATCGTATAAGAAGAGGGGTTTTCACAACAGCTTATAAGGACTTGGACACCCTCCCCCTTAACGGCTAGATTTCAAGGGTGAGTTATACCTGGGTCCCAACAGGTTTCTCCCATTCACAGAACCTATGCATTTTTCACATGATGTAACTACCCTTATGTTATGCTTAGAGCCACATTGTAACCACAGGGAGGCATATGAATATACATGGACCGAATTTGAGACAAAAACCATAACCAATTTTTAAAACATTGGACATAACTTTGTATGGTCTACTTTGGCAGTTAAGCCAACTAACATAGTATGTTGGTTTGCAGGAGTCATCTGTTCATAAGCAAGAAAATCCTAACTTACATGGAGTGAGAAGTGATGATCCTACTTTGTTAGCTCGAAATCCAATATTCGACTTCTTGGGAAGTGTCAGCAGTGGGGACGTATCCCGTTCCACGTCTCGTTCTATGAAGAAAGAATCAGAAAACATCATTTCAGATGTTGCCGAAAAATTCTTACCAAAGTCTACAAAGAAATCAGCTTCAGATCTTGTTCTTCAAACTTATGGCTCTTTATCAGGGAGAAAGTCAGAGAATGGGTCAAGAGATTCATTTGAGTTCCCCTCAACACAGATGGATCTTGATTCAAGTCTTTTGCCTGATTCAGCCAATAAGTTGGGCAAATCAAGTGAAATAATTAATGAATCCATCTTGGCGGTCCGTGAAGTAAATGGAGGGTCTCAAGATGTTGTGGGTCCAACTGAACCTACAGTTAAAAATCCAACCCATCAAACAAAATTCAGAAAAACATATAGTGTGAGTAAAAAGAGCTCAGATCTTTCAAAAATTTCACTCCCGCAATCCGCGGCAACGTTCTACTGTGGAAGTTTGCTTCAAATGGAAGTTGTGGAAACATGTGAAAGCATCATTTGGCTAAATCAGTATTTGAGTTCCAGAAGGGCTGATCTCAGAGCTGGTGTCCCAGGAAAATTCTTGCATGCTGTAATTGGGCAAGAGGTTTCTGGTATTTCCCTATTATACTCCTTTTGTATGAGATTAATTTAAAAAATAATAATAATAAAACTTCAATCAATGTCTTTGGGTTCTTTGTGATGATGGAGGTATGCCCCATTATCCATCACATTTGAACTGTAAATTTTCTTTATAATTGCATGACAATATCTACTGTTGTACCTTTCATTTTTTTTTCTTTGTTTCTTTAGTTTTAAATCTTAGACTATCATAATGATTCAGCACTATTTAAAACCCCAAAAGGTACTTATTTCCATAAAAATATTTATTTCCCATTGTTATCTTTTTTCATTTGTCTTAAAAAATACTTACGTGGTGCGCCCACACATTCCTATCTTCTACTAATTTGATTTATCATTCTACTCATCTTTAAGGTTTCATGGTTTTTTTATTTTTTAAACCCAGAATTTATCTATGAACCCGGGGCGGCACCTTAAATGTTATTGATAGAAATAAAAATTACGAGAAGACATAGAACCTTGCCTTTGGTGTTGTACCTTGCTTTCTTGTGTATTGACCATCTCGGTCCCCCTACTTTTTTAATAAAATTGGCTGCCATTTTCGGAAAAAAGAAAAAGAAAAGAAAAGAGAACATAGAACCTTGCCTCTAACCCGTCATAATACAATAAAAATATAATAATTAAACCTCCTTTCCCAAAAATAAACATAAATATGTTAGAAACCATTCAAAAAAAAAAGATATGTTGGAAACTATTTTATTGATTCTAGTGGATTGGCAAGTCCACAGCTTGTACCATCTCATAATTCTAATGAATTACATTCTGATCATTTGGTATCTAAATCTTTATAGAAGTGGGATCCGTTGCTTCAGCTATTATGTATGCTTTCTACTTGGATGAAACACAGAAGAGCACTCAACTATGCACTATACCTATCATCAACATGAAAAGATCAGATTTGAACATGCATGCTGAGATAAAATGGTTGCTTGATTCTTGTCACATTGACCAATCATCCTTGGTTTTCATTGATGAGGTATGCACTATACCCAATTTCAGTTTCAACTGTAATCTTTGTTTGAATGGGACCCCAGTCTTTGTTGTCTGATCAAGTGACAATGTCTGGAAATGGCAGAGCAGATTGACCTTTCCTACTATGATCTATTTGGGAGTCTTAAACTAGTTCTTTTAGATGGACACAAGCTCCCAACAAAGCAAGAGGTAAGGTACCATCAAAGTTGTAGGACTGGTTATTTCTAAATATTGTCTGACCATTGTAAAATTATAGATGAGTTTTAAGAATCTCTCTGATACAGGCATTAAAGGAGGCATTGGTTGAAATCTTCAATTGCAAACAGGTCTTTTTATTTGACTCGATGTGGTTTACCTATTTATCTTATGATATGACAACTTTATGACATGAAGATTAATCTCACTGCCCCTTTTTGCATTGGTATATAGGTCAATTCTCTATATCCTTGGGTTGAAACTGTCACAGTGGGAGAGGTATGATATTTTTTGGTAGGAATTTAACATGACCACATGGCTAATTACTGGTTTCTTTTGTGAGTTTGACTAAATATTCTGGGATCTAAAGCAGCAATTTTTTATCCTGAATTGTTAGTGCTGATTTATCATGATCTATCAATATAATGGATTTTGAAGTTATAATGGCTATCAAGTCCAACTACACAAATCTGATTGTTTCTTTGTAAACCTTGAGCCATTTTGAGCCCTTTCCACATCCTAGGAGACACTCATTCTATGAAGCCCTCTTCCTCATTTGGCAAGGTTCCAGACCTAGGTTGCCTTTGTTTTTTTTTTTTTTTTGGTTTCAAATTCATGAGATTGAGAGCAGCAATAACAATGTATCATGATAAGCAGAGTACATACACCTCAGCTCCAACTCCATTTATTCTGAGTATACAGTGGACATAGAAGTTAATTGTCACTAGGTTTAAGAACAAATGGAAATGAGGAATATCAGTAAAGGGAGGGACTTAAGTTGTCTCTTTTTT
This sequence comes from Tasmannia lanceolata, assembly GCF_043159265.1. Classification (NCBI taxonomy): domain Eukaryota; kingdom Viridiplantae; phylum Streptophyta; class Magnoliopsida; order Canellales; family Winteraceae; genus Tasmannia; species Tasmannia lanceolata. The sequence goes on along the minus strand of NW_027518692.1, from coordinate 60,500,208 downwards.
TTTGAATGGCAAGAACTTAAGTTGTCTTTATGCAACGGAATGATTTTGCAAATTCTAGCTTGCGGAGAAGTGTTATAATGGATGAATATATTCTCTATAAGTCATACTTACACATGTATCCTATGATACTTGGATCCTTCGAAAACCTTGAATGTTTGAGTATCAGATAAAGCCATAAGGTTAAAGGATATGCCTTGATACTCCTGATTCGTATCCTATTTTCCTTCCCTTTTCCTTAACACTTGAGTAAGGCCATAAGATCGATTTGCACTTATGTCATTAGAATTCCAAACACCGTTAATCTATAATCAACATATCAACGTATAATTCAATAAATAAAAAAAATTTGAAGAGAAGAAAATTTTGGACCTGATGATTATCTCTTCAATTATCTTCATGGTTTTCAATCTGAAAGCATAGCAAACTATACAAAATGGTGAACAAACTGGTAATGAAGGCCTAAATTCATCTTTGAGAAAATTAGCTTATAAAATATTCAATATCTTGAAAAGCTATATTCCTAACGAAATCTGAGAATCCTCATTTCATTCATCATAGGTGTATGATATCCATTTAAATATATTTTTCTGCTAAACAGGATTGCTCATGCTGTACACTTATTGCTGAGAAATTTGCACTGACTTCACCAGAGATATTGGCTGGGCAAGGCTTCAGTCGACTCCTGGTATGTCATTTCTTCCACGCCGGTGACGCCCGTGCGATATTTTGATTTTGGTGACCCTTTCTAGTATTTTGCTGTTTTTCTACAACTGCCACCACAACCCTGGAAAACTAATCAAGGGTTTTGTCAAGAAATCAATGAATGTTTTGTTGGTTTCACTTGTTGTGGATACTGAACCTATCCTTCAGACTAAGATATGATTCCTTCTGATAATTCTTAAAATTGTGCAGCTATCAGGTATACTTTTAGATACTGAAAACCTAACAAATCCGCAATGTACTTCCAAAGATAAGTACATGGCAACATTACTGATTAATGGAGCTGGTCGATTTGGATGCAATGGCATTTACCAGATACGTATGTTCTTGAATTTTTTTTCCTGATCCACTGTTTTGAAGAGTTAATTTTATATGGTTTTTTTATGCTTCAAAATGGCAACCTCTAGCTCTAGACAAGAGCATATTGCTTCTAGTATGCACTTCTGTCATTTTTTTCCAAATAAGTTGCATAGATAACTTCAATAACATAAATATCACAGATGTATTTCTCGAATAGCACCTAAAGTGTACGCTTTAAAAGAAAAAATACATACTAATGTCTTGTCTGATCTTTATATTTGAAAGAATTATATTCGTTTGCTAGATTTCTTTCTTCATCATACACTTCAAATCGATCTAAACTCTTCTGACTGGGGTTGGTAAAAACTGAAAAATTAAAATATCTAACATTCGAACTTAAGAATAGGAAGTATTCATCCATTGTCTTCATTAAAATGTAAACACACAGAATTGGTTAGGCAGTGAATGTTACCAATGGGGTAATTTGTCTTTTTAAGTCTTTTTCTTTATTGTTAATAAATCCGTGTTACCTACCAAAATAAATAAATCTTCTAACCGAGGTGTGCAATTTTTTAAATTTGTCCTTTGCTGGTGTTTGTCAAGACTTTGGAAGGTAAGCCACTAAGCAGTGAATTGGATCGAACCTGCGACCTCAATCTTGTGAGACAGAGCACCACAGATTGAGAACTGGCACAACAACAATAACTTTCCAGATACTTTTCTTTGGTCGTATTTTCCTGAGACACTTGATGGAAAAACTAAAGAACCACGTAATTAAGTCTCATGCAAAGATAATAAGGAATTTTACTTAATTTTTACATAGATTATCTAATAGGATATTTCTTATTTCTGATTATTTAAGTGTATGAAATTTTCTGGTACTAATATTTTTCACAGTTACTTTTTATTTTATTGGCTGTCATGGGATGCATAACCAACATAATATCTACTGTTGCAGTGAAATATAAAAAATTCGACATATCAGAGCTCAAAGTAAGGGAAATTCTGCGTAAGGATTTCAAAAAGTGGACAAGAGTAGCAGGTTTATATCTCCAATACTTTTGATCCTATTGTCACATAAAAAATGTAGATAGATGAATTTCTTGGTTTTGCCAATAACAAGTTTTTGGACGAAACTGCCATTCAAAAAAAAAAAGTTTTTGGATGAAACTGTGTATGTATTGGATAGCTTATGCATTTTTCTCTTACCATCTTAATTAAGAACCAATACATATTGGATGATATTTAATTCCTTTCTTCAGAGTAAGGTGAACTGCACTTTCTCTTGTTGAATTGTTTTCTAGTTTAAGCCTATATTATCATTTGCATCATAATGTATATCTTTTATTCCATTGACACACTGTTTAACTATTGAAACTTGAGACCAGGTAATCCTGAGAGTTCTGGTTCTAGACTGACCGTCTCAAATATTGGGATGAGTTCCATTGGAATTTCAGTTGGGCAGCTTCTCACTCATGAGGCTTCTTCTGCAGAAGAGGTTGTTCTTTTCCAGCGTGAGTATTAAATAAGCTTTATGATTAATGTTATTTTTTCTTTTCTTTTTCTTTTTTTTTTTGAAATATTGTACTGTTATCTTCTTGTACCCATTTGTCAAAAAACGCCTTTATAAGTTATTCTCATGATTTCATGATGCCTAGTAATTTATTCCTCACTTCTCCAATCTATGTCACAAATATCTCCGATATATTCAAAATATAATGATTTATCGCGACATTTTGGTAAAACGACAAAATCCCGAAATAATCCTGAGAATTTAAAAAATGTATATAGCGATATTTTCATTTATCACGATAATATCACGAAATAATTTTTTGTGGTGTTTTTACGATATTTTTTAATTTTTCTTAATTTATAAGTTTTTAAATAATTTTATTTTTATCGTTTTTTCCTTATATGAACCTGAAAAAATCAAACAAATTTAATATATCCAGAGATATTCCCTTGCCGAGAAATTCTAGAGAACAATATTTGTGACATAGGCTTCAATAACTCCAAATCATTAAATGGACAATTTCTATCAAAGGGCTGCATGATTTGTCATGTAGCTTTCAGAGATGTTTTAATTACCTCATATGAGAAGATGTGAAAGTTCGGGGAATTTTTATTAACATCTGAATCACTTACTTTTTTTTTGTCATGAAATATCAGAATCGGAGAAACTTCGGCTACTCATGATTGTTTCGGGGTATTATGATGATGAGAAGAACTTCAAGGTGCACAGACAACTCTTCTCATCTTTCGTTAAAGTGTTGCAATTTAGTCATGTTTAGTTCTAACTGATTGTTGTGTTTCAGAGGGAGATCCTAGCCTCCGCCGATACTACAGATCTCATGAGGAATCTACTGCGTTTTTTCAATGCCAAAGCCTCCCAACTCCCACTCAAAGTGATCATTCAACCAGGTTAGCTATACGGCCCTTTGTAGCTCACACATTCAAGAACGTCAACACTAAATTAGCAGAATGGATTGAAATGGCAGTTTCCATAATACTGAATTTGCTTTGTGAACGTATCTAATTAAATATTTAGAGAATGTTTAAAACTCCCCAAGTCAATCATTAACTAGCCTGAGTTGAATCAGTTTTGGCCTACCCATACTAACTCATTTGGCTCACCAAATTTGACACAGTTTACCAGGGTAAGTTCTCGTTCGAGTAATGATTTAAACTCAATTGCATACTAAAACAACATGCTGAATAAACCCAAATATATCAAGACATGAGTTAATGCATCAACAGGGTAATCTGTTTCTTTAAAATGTAAAAGAAAATGAAAGATAACTACAGGAATTCAGAAAATCAGACTACATTTTTTGTTAATTAGCTGAACTCAGTTGAGTGTTCAAATGAGTTGCAATAGATCATTCCATGAGTGTGTAGAGTTTGGTTTAAGAACAATTAGGTAGTATTTGGGAAAGGCTTTGGAAAACTAATTCTGATTCTTAGAACTGCTAGAATCATATCTCTGAAAAATTAATGTTGGTTACTACTACTAAACTGGCATTTTGTAAGCTTGGTTAACTGCCTTTTTTGTAAATAGCAAATACAATTTCAAAATTAATTTTTTACCCAACAGAAATGCATTTGGATTGGAATTTTTTTTTTTTGAAAGGTTTGGTTTGCAAATTTGTGCTAATTAATTTTAGAGCATGTTTGGCTTCCTCGTTTGTTATGCAGCCCCAAAAAATGATACCTGCAAAGTTTGGGGACCCCTTGGCAAGTTTCACCAAGAAAAAGGCATTACCAGACCTTGGAAAAATGTTTTCCAAAAACTTTTCATGGTTTACAAACATGCCCTTGCATTATGAAAAAAACATGTACACAAGAACTCAACAAATGATTAAAAAAAATACAAAATAGGAGTAGTGAGTGGACATATCATTTTACGTCCTCGCGTAAAGATAATTTCCTTGATCATTCACTCTTGTCATGCAGGTCTTAGGGAAGAATTGAGAGCATTCGAGATTGATAACAAGATAACATCAAGGAAGACGATCGAACGCCTCCTCGAAGAATTTGGCGGAATGTCGAGACGTGGGGCCCAGCAGACAACCACACAATGAAGAAGAAAAACACAAGAATATTGTCAAGCAATTATTTCATCCCATGTATCCATACATAACCTTTGAATGTTGTGGAAATTCATTTCTCTTTGCTTGCAGAATTTGTAATCAAAATACTGTTTTCCCTGCTTTATCTACCGTTTATGAGAAAAGACAAATAAAACTGGGCAAAAATATCATTTCCTCATCTGTAAATATAGAATTGTCATGATGCCGAGAAGTTATGAGAAGAACTGACCTGAATTCAGTTGATGATCGAGTTCATGGGGGTAAATCAGATGGTTTAGAAAAGCTGAAAATCAGTAAAATGTCCGAGCAGCAAGCCTGTTCCCCATTTTCCGCCTTTTCTACCACTAAAATATGAGATTTTTTAGAGTCAGCTTCAAAAGATTCTTGTCAATCCATTTATGCCTGTTTGGTTGGGCAAGAATGAGAAGCCTCATGAACCTAATTGGAAAACATTTCTAAAAGGTCCCTATATTATAAATGTTTAACATACGAACACATAATATTTCAAAAAAAAAATGTATACATAATAGCATTTTTTTTACTTAAAACCCTTTGAGAACATGTTTTTTGCCCAAAAACGTTTTTATTTTAATATTCATATGAAAGATCACTTTAAGGGATTTGCCTGCCAATTTTGTGGAAAGCCAGTTTGCAGCTGACTTTTGCATGGAAAATTTATTAAAAAGTAACGAAATATAGGGAAATTTTATTAAAACTAAAATCAAAGTACATAAAAACTTTAGTAAAACTATCAAAATGCATGAAGAATTTAGTAAAAAACAATCAAAATAAATGTACAATTTACTTCTTTAAAGAAAACACATGAAAATTTAGTAAAAACTAAGAAAATAAGAAAAAAAAAAACTGATAAAATCATAAAATACATAGAAAATCTAGTAAACACTAATAACATATAAGGAAATTGAGGAATGATAGAATGAAGGGCGCCCTTGCAAGAATCAGCTCCAAGGGCGGAGCGCCGGCGCCCCTATTGGTGGATTTTTGCAAAGTCAACAAGTTTTCCACTTTTTTCGGCGCTTCACTTAGCAAAACTTCACCAATAGACCCTTGGAGCTGATTTATGCAAGCGCGCCCATCATGCTACCATTTCTCATGGAAATTTTAATACGAACTAAGAAAATATAGAAGAAATTAACTAAAAAGTACCAGAAAATATAAAAACTTTAGTAAAAAGTAATGAAATATTGGAAAATTTTAGCAAAACTAACATCAAAGTATGTAAAAACTTTACTTAAACTATAAAAATACATGAAGAAATTAGTAAAAAAACAATCAAAATACATGTAATATTTAGTTAAATCAAAGAAAATACATGGAAATTTAGTAAAAACTAACAAAATACGAAAAAATTGATAAAATACGTGCAAAATCTAGTAAAACTAATACCATATATGGAAATTGAAGAATGATAGAATGAAGGGCGCCCTTGCAAAAATCAGCTCCAAGGGCGCCCCCCTGGTGGAATTTTGAAAAGTCAACATGTTTTCCACTTTTTTAGGTGCATTTTCACTTTTTTAGGCACATCACTTTGAACAAACCCACCAATAGACCCTTGGAGCTGATTTTTGCAAGTGCACGGCGCAACCATCATATATCATTCCTCATGGAAATTTTAGTACCAACTAAGAAAATACAGAGGGAATTAACTAAAAAGTAATTGAAAACATCAAAACTTAAGTAAAAACTAACAAAATATTGGGAAATTCCAGCAAAACCTAACATACAAGGAAAATTTAATAAAAAGTAACAAAATATGGGGAAATGTTAGTAAAACTAACATCAAAGTACATAAAAACTTTAGTAAAACTATCGAAGTGCGTGAATTTAGTAAAAAAAATCAAAATACATGTAAAATTTACTTTTTTTAAAAAAATATATGGAAATTTAGTAAAAACTAAGAAAATAGGAAAAAAAACTGATAAAATGCATAGAAAATCTAGTAAAAACTAATAACATATGGAAATTGAGGAATGATAGAATGAATGGCGCCCTTGCAAAAATCAGGTCCAAGGGCGGTGCCCCTATTGGTGAATTTTTTGCAAAGTCAACACGTTTTCCACTTTTTAAGCGTCTTTCCACTTCTTTAGGCGCATTTCACTTTTTTCGGCGGTTCACTTTGCAAAAATCCACCAATAGACCCTTGGAGCTGATTTTCGCAAGCGCGCCCAGCATTCTACCATTTCTCATGGAAATTTTAGTACAAATGAAGAAAATACAAAAGAAATTAACTAAAAAGTAACCGAAAACATAAAAACTTTAGTAAAAAGTAACGAAATATTGGAAAATTTTAGGAAAACTAACATCAAAGTACGTAAAAACTTTAGTAAAACTATAAAAATACATGAAGAATTTAGTAAAAAACAATCAAAATACATGTAAAATTTTGTTAAATCAAAGAAAATACATGAAAAATTAGTAAAAACTAACAAAATACGAAAAAAACTGATAAAATACATGGAAAATCTAGTAAAACTAATACCATATATGAAAATAGAGGAATGATAGAATGAAGGGCGTCCTTGAAAAAATCAGCTCCAAGGACGCCCCCCCCCCCCCCCTCTCCCCCCCAATTGGTGGAATTTTGCAAAATCAACATGTTTTCCACCTTTTTGGGGCATTTTCACTTTTCAGGCAATCCACCAATAGGCACTTGGGGCTGATTTTTCCAAGCGCACCCTTCATTCTGTCATTCCTCATGGAAATTTTAGTACGAACTAAGAAAATACAGAGGGAATTAACTAAAAAGTAACCGAAAACATAGAAACTTTAGAAAAAACTAACAAAATATTGGAAAATTTTAGCAAACCTACCATACATCGAAAATTTAGTAAAAACTAACAAAATATGGGGAAATTTTTAGTAAAACTAACATCAAAGTACATAAAAAATTTAGTAAAACTATCGAAATACATAAAGAATTTAGTAAAAACCACTCAAAATACATGTAAATGTTACTTTTTAAAAATACATGGAAATTTAGTAAAAACTATGAAAATACAAAAAATAATAATAAAATAAATAAAAATTTAGTAAAAACTAATAACATGTATGGAAATTGAGGAATGATAGAATGAAGGGCGCCCTTGCAAAAATCAGCTCTAAGGACGCACCTATTGGTGAACTTTTGCAAAGTCAACACGTTTTCCACTTTTTTGGGCGCATTTCCACTTTTTTAGGCACATCACTTTCCAAAAATCCACCAATAGGCCCTTGGAGTTGATTTTTGCAAGTGTGCCCATCATTATATCATTCGTCATAGAAATTTTAGAACCAACTAAGAAAATACATAGGGAATTAACTAAAAAGTAACCGAAAACATAAAAACTTTAGTACAAACTAACGAAATACTGGGAAATTTTAGCAAAACCTAACATACATGGAAAATTTAGTAAAAAGAACGAAATATGGGGAAATTTTAGTAAAACTAACATCAAAGTACATAAAAACTTTAGTAAAACTATCAAAATGGATGAAGAATTTAGTAAAAAACAATCAAAACACATGTAAAATTTACTTTTTTAAAAGAAAACATATGGAAATTTAGTAAAAACTAAGAAAATAAGAAAAAAAAACTAATAAAATACATAGAAAATCTAGTAAAAACTAATAACATATATGGAAATTTAGGAATGATAGAATGAAGGGTGCCCTTGCAAGAACCAGGTCTAAGGACGCACCTACTGGTGGATTTTTGCAAAGTCAACACGTTTTCCACTTTTTTAGGCGCACTTCCTCTTTTATAGGCACATCACTTTGCAAAAATCCACCAATAGGCCCTTGGAGCTGTTTTTGCAAGTGCGCCCATCATTATATCATTCCTCATGAAAATTTTAGTACCAACTAAGAAAATACAAAGGGAATTAACTAAAACGTAACCGAAAACATAAAAACTTTAGTAAAAACTAACAAAATACTGGGAAATTTTAGTAAAACCTAACATACATGGAAATTTTAGTAAAACTAACATCAAAGTACATAAAAACTTTAGTAAAACTATCAAAATGCATGAAGAATTTAATAAAAAACAATCAAAATACATGTAAAATTTACTTTTTTTTTAAAGAAAATACATGGAAATTTAGTAAAAACCAATAAAATAAGAAAAAAACTGATAAAATACATAGAAAATCTAGTAAAAACTAATAACATATATGGAAATTGAGGAATGATAGAATGAAGGGCGCCCTTGCAAAAATCAGCTCCAAGGGCGGCGCCCCTATTGGTGGATTTTTGCAAAGTCAACACGTTTTCCACTTTTTAGGCGCATTCCACTTTTTTCAGCGCTTCACTTTGCAAAAATCCACCAATAGACCCTTAGACCTGATTTTTGCAAGCGTGCCCATCATTCTACTATTTCTCATGGAAATTTTAGTACAAACTAAGAAAATACCGAAGAAATTAACTAAAAAGTAACCGAAAACATAAAAACTTTACTAAAAAGTAACGAAATATTGAAATTTTTTAGCAAACTTAACATCAAAGTACGTAAAAACTTTAGTAAAACAATAAAAATACTTGAAGAATTTAGTAAAAAACAATCAAAATACATGTAAAATTTATACATGAAAATTTAGTAAAAACTAACAAAATACGGAAAAAATTGATAAATACATGCAAAATCGGGTAAAACTAATACATATATGAAAATTGAGGAATGATAGAATGAAGGACGCCCATGCAAAAACAGCCCAAAGGGCGCTCCTATTGGTGGATTTTTGCAAAATCAACATTTTTTCCACCTTTTTGGGCGCATTCCACTTTTTTCGGCGCTTCACTTTGACAAAATCCACCAATAGGCCCTTGGAGCTGATTTTTACAAGCACACCCTTCATTCTATCATTCCGCATGGAAATTTTAGTACGAACTAAGAAAATACAGAGGGAATTAACTAAAAAGTAAACGAAAACATAAAAACTTTAGAAAAAATATTGGAAAATTTTAGCAAAACCTAACATACAAGGAAATTCTAGTAAAAACTAACAAAATATGGGGAAATTTTAGTAAAACTAACATCAAAGTACATAAAAAATTTAGTAAAAAACAATCAAAATACATGTAAATTTTACATTTTAAAAAATAAATGGAAATTTTGTAAAAACCAAGAAAATACGAAAAAATTTTATAAAATACATGGAAAATCTAGTAAAAACTAATAACATATATGAAAATTGAGGAATGATAGAATGAAGGACGCTCTTGCAAAAATCAGCTTCAAGGACGCACCTATTGGTGGATTTTTGAAAAGTCAACACGTTTTCCACTTTTTTAGGCACATTTCCACTTTTTTAGGCACATCAACTTTGCAAAAATCCACCAATAGGCTCTTGGAGCTGATTTTTACAAGTGCGCCCATCATTGTATCATTCCTCATGGAAATTTTAGTACCAACTAAGAAAATACAGAGGAAGTTAACTAAAAAGTAATCGAAAACAAAAACTTTAGTAAAAACTAAGAAATATTGGGAAATTTTAGCAAAACCTAACATACATGGAAATTTTGGTAAAAGGTAACGAAATATGGGGAAATTTTAGCAAAACTAACATCAAAGTACATAAAAAGTTTAGTAAAACTATCAAAATACATGAAGAATTTAGTAAAAAAAACAATCAAAATACATGTAAATTTAGTAAAATCAAAGAAAATACATGGAAATTTAGTAAAAACTAACAAAATACGAAAAAAACTGATAAAATACATGAAAAATCTAGTAAAAATTATTAACCTATATGGAAATCGAGTAATGGTAGAATGAAGGGGACCCTTTCAAAAATCAGCTCCAAGGGCGCCCCCACATTACTATATTGGTGGATTTTTGCGAAGTCAACACTTTTTCCACTTTTTTCGGCTTCACTTTGCAGAAATCCACCAATAGGCCCTTGGAGCTGATTTTTGCAAGGGTGCCCTACATTACTATTATTCCTCGTGGAAATTTTAGTACCAACTAAGAAAATACAGAGGAAATTAACTAAAAAGTAACCGAACACATAAAAACTTTAGTAAAAACTAATGAAATATTGGGAAATTTTAGCAAAACCTAACATACATGGAAGATTTAGTAAAAAGTAACAAAATATGGGAAAATTTTAGCAAAACTAACATCAAAGTACAAGATACATGGAAAATTTAGTAAAAACTAAGGAAATAAAGAGAAAAATTAGTAAAAAGTAGCAAAAAACATAGCATATTTAGTAAAAACTAATGATATATAGGGAAATTCGAGTAAAAACTAAAATACAAGGAATGTTTTTTTTAAAAAGTAACAAAAACGTAGAAATTTATTAAAACTAACATAAAAGTACAAAAAAATTTAGTAAAAACCATCAAAATACATGGAAAATACAGTAAATGGTATCATCAAAATACATGAAAAATTAAGTAAAATCAAACAAAAATACATGAAAATTTTAGTAAATAGTATAACAAAAATGGAAATTTTAGTAAAATCAAACAAAATACATTGAAACTTAGTAAAAAGGGAAGTGATAAATCTGCCCCTTTTGATTACTTGGAACAACCAGCAGCAGTGTACGTTGCAATCAGCCCCATTGAATCCTTCTGACATGAAGTTTATTAGCCCCTCTGCAGCGGGTGTCCCAAGTAATCAAAGGGGGCAAATTATCACTTAGCTAGTAAAAATTGGCCAAATACATGGAAATTTAGTAAAAACTGACAAATACATGTAAAATTTGGTAAAAACTAACAATACATCTGGAAAAGTTAGTACAAACAAAGAAAATGCATGAAAAAATATAGTAAAAACTAAGTGGATACATGAAAATTTTCATAAAGACTAAGAAAATACGAAGAAAAATTACTAAAAATGTAACAAAAAACATTGAAAATTTAGTAAAAAGTAACGAAATATAGAGAAATTTTAGTAAAATTTAATATACGTGGAAAATTTAGTAAAAAATAAGAAAATATGTAGAAAAATTAGTAAAACTAACTTAAGTACATAAAAAGTTTAGTAAAACTATCAAAATACATGTAAAAATTAGTTAAAACTAACAAAATACAGGAAAAATGTAGTTAAATACAACAAAATACATGGAAAAATAGTAAAAACTAGCAAAATATGAAAAAACAGACAAAAGACATAAAAAAATTTAGTAAAAACTAAAAACTAACCACATATATGGAAAAGTTAGTACAAGCTAAGAAAAATGCATGTAAATTTTTAGTAAAAACTACACCATTCAGAAAAAAAGTAAAAAACTAAGATGGTAAATGAAAATTTTAGTAAAAACTAACAAAATACGTAGAAATTTTAGTAAAACTAATATAAAAGTACATAAAAACTTTAGTAAAAATATCAAAATACATGTAAAAATTAGTTAAAACTAACAAAATACAAGAAAAATGTAGTAAAATAAGGAAGGTGGAGTCAGATCAATTAATGGAGTAAAGGGAGTGATAAATTCGCCCTCTTTTCTTACTTGGGACAGCCCTCACTAGTGTATTTCAAGAGACGGGGTTGTCCCAAGGGGCAAATATTTTTCACAATTTCCTGAGGGTGGGAAAAGATAGGAACGCTATAAATTTCTACTTCCATTTTTTATATGCACACTCCTTCTTAATCTCTATACAACCTTACTCTGGAATCATCGGTTACGGTTAAGGAGAGGAGGTGTGTTTTATTGGTTCAGATTTCTTGTGCATGGTTTGAGTTGAGAAACAAAAATGGCTCTTCTGATAGGAGTCAGAGTTGTCATTCTCGGAACCGCCCCGTCACTCCTCTGTGTCTCTCCGCCTTCTTCAAATCCCATTTCTTCATCTTTCAGAGCTCGCCAATTTGAATCAGCAGCCCCTTTCGTTCCCTGTCTCTGCTCGAACCAACCAACCCATTTTTCCTCTTCTCTCTCCTTTTTTTCATTTTTGATGTTATTAGTGTTGTTGTTCTAGTTTGTTATTTTTCTACTATTTGGTTTCGTTGTTTCTATAACTGCTTTGTTTGTACAATTTCAAAAAAAAAAAAACTGCTTTGTTTGTGATTACAATTTCTCGAATTATATCAACAAAAAGGCAAACAAATGAGAGGAATGACATATCCATTTTGGATTTGGCTTTCATGTACTAGAAGGTGAGTACCAACTGCTCCAACGTTGTTATTCTAAAGAATTCCTATTATTCCTTGTGATTTTAATGAAGACATGGGCCAACTGGTCCATAAAGTAATAAGTAATACCTTCTCTATCAATTGGGTATCAACCCACCCCCACATTGTTACTTCATTGGAATTTTTATAATAGTCAGAAAGAATTGTATGTGTCCTTTCCTTGTCTGTAATTTAATTGAACAGGGATTTCTATCGTAGAAGGTTTGCGGGGCTCAGGATCGTAATTTGTCAAAGATTTCTTCTATGCGTCCTTCATTCGTCTTTAATTTGATAGAACAAGGATTTCTATTGAGGAAGGCTTGTGATGGGGAGTCTGGGATTGTAATTTGTTAGGCCCTGTGGAATCCAATATACCTTGTTGAAGGGAGCGCTTGTTGGTTCCATGGATGTTGTTTTCTGTCTTCAATATTTTGGAAATGGATTCAGGCCTCTTTGTATCCTCAAGCTCCACCCACTGAGTGACTTGCGTTTCCACACTAAACTGAAAGTTCTGGTTGAGTATGGCCTGGTTTCAATTACCTTGAGGATTGGATCGACATGGCATGGATAAATCGAGTCATTCTCTTCATTGGAGAAGGGATTGTTTGTTGTTTAGATTTCTAAAGAGGGGGTTGTTCTTGCTATTATAGTTCTTCTGGGCATTAGATAGGAGATGTCTTTTCCTTTCGGTGTGGGTGAAAAACTTTTAGGCCCTGTTTGGTTGCCAAAAACGTGGAAGAGGGCTGGGCATTTCCGGGAATATGGAACGCCAGATGTTGTTTGTTTGCCAAATTTGGTAATGACACTCCTACATTTTCCACATGGTTTGACGCCCAACCAAACACACTACTACTCTTCCCCTATTCTCCTCTAGACAATTGTACACATCTCCCATCCTTGTCACCTCCATGTTGACTACTACTTCCACTACTCTCCCAGCGAACCAAACAGGGGCCTTAGAAATGGGACCTGGACTCTTGTCAAGTTTTTTACATTAATGGGTTTTAAGGTGGGTATAGATCAATTGCTACCCTATTTGTGTTCTTTATTTGTTTGGATCAGTTACTACCCTATTAGTGAATCTCAATAATGAGTAAAAATAAACCTAATTTTTCAAACACCATGGATATTATGTCAGTGATGTATAACTTACATGTAATAAATTGAATGGACCCAATTATCTCATATAGGCTCAAGGCATGTAAGTTGAATAGACCCAACTTACATCTTGGTGCAAAGGAAAATAAGAAATAAAAACAGAGAAAAGGTCTACCCCTATCTTGTACTGAGTATTGCAAATCCTTGACCAATGCAAACACTAGGGGCTTTTTTGGATCTAGGTTGTTTCCTTTCCTGGAAAAAACTTTCTCTGGAAAATAATAAATCCAAGGTTTGGTAAAGTATTTTAATGGGGATTGTAAAATTCTCCTATTCTTTCCACTAAAAACAAGGAAAGAAGAAAACCCCCTTGTACCTGTTATTTCTTTTTCCATGAAAAGAAAGTTCTAATTTCTCGGGTATGAGATGACAGCCCCCAAATCCATTTTGTTTTTAAGGCTGCTCTTTTCTATCTGCAACTATAAACCCTAAACCCAACCTCTAAGAAAAAACATCAATGGAGCTAATGGCAGTGATGATCGAATCTGCAATGCCGATTCATCTTCTTTAGTGACCTAATCCTGGGTTGCCGGCGGCCGTGGGAACTGCTGCTTGATGGCTGGTTTTCAAGGTGATCTACTAGTCTTACAAGTGCTTGCGCAGAGTATGAATAGATCTGTTTTTTGGCGGTGAGAAGCCAATATGTTCTCTTAAAAGCCATAAATTCCGGTGAGATTTCAGGTCGAAACCCTCATCATTCATGTATGAAACCCTTTTTCAGTAAGTATTCTTCAACAAAACCCTCGTTCCCGCCTGGATTTCTTCTCTCCCAGATAAACCCCACATTGCAGCCTCATTCCTGGACGAAACCCCATTTCCGCCATGGATTGCGGTGAGATTTCTGATAGCAAAAATCTGTAAAAAAAACTATCTTATACGTGATTTTCTCCTAGTCGGCTTGTAAAAATTCCGATTGTATGTTGAACTGAGATTTTCCTATGAGGTAACAAGCAACGATGAAGATTTGCAGCACCAGTGAAATATAATATACTTATATACCAACAATTGTTGTAGAAGTTTACCGTGGAACCAAACCTCGGATCGGAACTAGTTATTCCAGAAAATCACCTAGTGTTAGCCAAACCTTAAATAAATAAATTCCAGAAAAGAAAAACCCAGAAAAAAATTTCTTGGAAAGTATGGTTTTCCATAATCTTCTTTTCCCTAGATCCAAACATGCCCTAGGGTTTTTACAAGAACGCATGTGGGTTTTCAACGATTCCTACACCCTGGTTAAAAACACATGAGTCTATTAATGGATCACTGGCCATAACTCAGTGAGAATGAAAATCAAAGGTTCAAATAAGCTCTATTCGTGGATTGCAATCATAATCAGGGAAAAGAAATCAGAGCTACAAATAAAAAACCAACTACCACAAGGGAATCAAACAGAGGGAAAAGAGATAAACAATGGATAAATACCAGAACCTTGAACAGAGAAGCAATCTCCTGCGCTTTCGAGATGGCATTCTGAACCACGCCCGACTCGGGTAGGGTTTCGGCGGACCCCACAATCATATGATCTCAGCAAACGTTGTCGTGCCATGATCGACGTGGGAGAGAATGCAAGTGTTTCGATTTTTCAGACACAATTCTGTCTTCCCATTTAAACTGAACAGGAAGCAAAACCCTAGGAAAATTTAAAAAAGAAAAATCAAGACTCAAAACGATAGGAAAAATAAAAATAAAAATTCAAAACTTAAAATTTGGAATTTGGAATTTCTGAATTCAATCCAAAACCCTAATTCAATGAAATCAAATTGGAGCAATTATACTATCAAACAAAATTCGAGCCGAAATAGTATTCCAACAGTTTAAAACCCTAAGAACCACAGAAATCCATAGACAGAAAAAAGCAACACAGTAAAACAAAAATGAAAGAAAAAAATGATAATTTCCAGGGCGAAAACTCACCGTCTCTGATAGCTGTAGAGTCCACAAGCTCAGTCCCAAGAAAATAAGCAAAGAAGAGAAGAAAAGGGAGAGAAGATTAAGAGGAATTTACTGAGGGAGATGGGTAATGATGCGGTGTTAGGGTTTGGGAAAACGTTGGATTGAGATCTTTTCTATGGCGAAAGAGCAAAGAAGCCTAGTGTTAAAAACTTTTCTTTTTAGGCATTTTATAGAGGGGCAATGATTTTTTTGCCCCACTATAGGGTTATGCGCCCCCTTGTTAACGTGAATTGTGGGCAGACTTTAACGCTTTTTACGTTACCAGTGGGGCGCATAATCCTAAAATGGGGCGAAAAAATCATCTCCCTTTTTGTAGATGTCTAATGCGCCTCAGTTGCCAGCTCAGCGTCCCAACGGTAAAATCTCTAAACGGTCAACCTAGGTTGCCAGGTCAGCCATGACGGTTGAATTTTAATCTGAAAATCGCCTTGTGTCCGTGGGATGTCTAGTGGGCCATACGATCAATGGTCTTTAGTACTCCGCGTTCATGATTGTGCCAGAAACTTTCCTTTCAATTAGAGAAGAACTGACACGGTCCCGTGGCAATCACAAACAACGGTCATGTTCATGGTCCCACTATAATCAGATGATCCCCATAAATTAACGGTGAGTTAAAGAAAAAAAGCATGCCTCTTAGATGGGCCCGCAGCAAAGATGGATCCTGGCCCTTAAATTAATGCGGAGAAAAGAAATGATTATTCCTCTTAGATGGCCCCACAACAAACATATCCATTCTCTCATGCCATTAATGAATGATTCCAAGAAAAAAAATGGCTCATAGCTGATACTTCAGGGGAAAGGGGACAGGGGTAGTATTGTCCAGTTCAAGTGACAGGGGTAGTTCCGTCAACGAAAATTTCTAGAAGGGCTATAATTTGAAAGCTATAAAATTTTAAAAATGAGTGCAACCACAACGTCAAGCGGGGATAGCTCAGTTGGGAGAGCGTCAGACTGAAGATCTGAAGGTCGCGTGTTCGATCCACGCTCACCGCAAGGATTTTTAATTTTTTTAAGGAAAACACTTTGTAAACGGGATTCCGTTTGGAAAATAAAAACGGGAGTGACATCACCGTTGATCAAAACTGAAATTCTAGAAATAAAAACCGTTCGGTTTAGGGTTTTGAACCCGACGTGAATCGAACACGCAACCTTCTGATCTGGAGTCAGACGCGCTACCATTGCGCCACGGATCCTCTGGCTGCTTTGAGCGATCTTTTTTTACTTAAAGCCATTTAAACTATCTCATCTGTTTCTGGAAAGTCTCTTCTCACATTTCCTTTTCCTGGAGGCTCTTGTTTACACGGTTAGGATTAGCCTATCACAACAATGGTTTGACCACATTTGATTTAGGCTAGTGATATTGGCACTGCCGTGGTTTGATAATGAGATGAACCTGTCTTTTCCTTTGAGGGAATTGTAATAGCTTTTTACATCTGGTTAAATAATGGTTAAATAATAAAAGACAAGGTGAGTCCCTCTCTTTATCAAGACTACAGTGTGCATTCTTTTGGCCTGCTTCAGTGTATGTGAAGAGGAACGAAAGTTTTAGAGCATGGAGATTATTTTGCTCGAACATGGTGAAAATAACTGGTAGAACTTGGTAGGGGTGAAAATAAGACGAACAATGCATGAGACTAGTTTTTTAGTTTAGAGTGTTGTAAACTCTGCTTCTTATTTGTTCTGGCCTAGTCCTTTTATGTGTAGCAGATGCGAGTCCTTTCTTTATTTTCCGAGGGAGGCAATTGCTATATAGTCCATTCGAAGCTACTACGGATTTGCCAATGATACATAGATCGTTACATGTCAATTATTATTTTTCTAGGAGTTGTCGGATATCTGTTAGAAATTTTGAAGTCAATAAGCACCTTTTGTGCTTAAAAGTTTGTAGGGAAGATTCAAAATTCAAATCTCCCTTTCGTTTTCAAAATACTCGTTTGTCATGATGTTGTTAGACTTTACCCCAAGATGTAGGGGTGTGTTCGGAGGGTTTCAACTCAAATGCAAAAACTTTAGTCCCACATTGGAAGTTTCTAGTAAGTTACATCTCTTAATAAGTGGTGGAGTGGGAGAAAAGGCTAGGGCCTTTCAAGGGGCTTTGGAATTTGTTAGGTGGCCCAGTTTTGGGTTCATATAAACACACGTGCGCGCACTAGGCCGAGGCTATGGCCCGAGGTCCGGGTCTGGGTTTGGGTCAATTAAAATAGCTTTTTGGTGCCAAAAACAAATTCATTTTTTTCAATAAATTCTTAAACAGTTTTAAATTTTTCTAATTGCAGTCATTATTGAGTGCCGCTTCATATCCTCCAAGAGTCACAAAAGTGAATTTGGGGAGAGAAATGTTTTGCTGTTTTAATGGCCGTTTATCCCCCAATGGTCACTTATTTTCTCCATAAAAAAGGGGAGAATGCAGCACTGTTTCGCGCACAGAAAGACACCGAATTGCAGAGTATGAAAGGATACTGTTTTGCCACAAAACAGCACTATTTTCATTATGAAAATAAAGATTTCTCTCCCTCCATATTTCATACCGTTCCATGTCTGAGCACAATTTTAAGGTGATTTAAAATGGACAAATTAGCGAGTACACATGGATCGGAGCCTGTTTGTGGCTGTTATATCTTGGAATGTCGATTCACAAATCCCGGCTGCACCATAGGAGGCGGATATGATTCTTAAGGAGAGTCACTGCGTGGCACGACTCAACCTTCCTACCTCCCCGCCTTCAACAATCTGATTTTTTGCAAAGGGTTTCTGTCAAAACCGATAATTGCAATTTTTATTTTACAAGTTCCATTTCAATTCTGGAAATTTTAACACTGCACAAATCTCGAGTTTGAGTTGCACCGATTTAGGGGTCGAGTAACCAATTTGAGTTCAAATAACCAATTTTGGGATCAAGTAACTAGTTTGGGTTCACCTTGCTTATTTTTTAGTCACTACCCTCTTTCATTATCCCTTCAACAATATCGAATGCTTATTATGTGGAATCCAAGAAAACCACTCATATAACATTAACCAACCAACCCACCCACGCACCCACAACTCTTGCAAGCAAATCCCAAATCTCAGCACATATAAAAAAAAAGTTATAACCACAACATAGAAGAATGACTAAAATCATAAACAACCCCAGGATATAAAAAAATTACCCAATAGTCATCAACATAAAAACCTTTACATAAAAAAAATAAGCACGTTTCCATGTGGAAATGCTTCCAAAGCATCAAGCCAGAACACAGGCTGATGTATTTAAAAAATTATAGAATAAAAAATCATTTGAGACCACGCCGGATTTGGAATAGAATACCGATTCCTACACCAATTTTAGGCAATCCAAACACACCTTGGAAGAAGTTAAAACAAATACACAAATTTGGAATATTTCCCCTCTTTTCAAGAGGATTTTTCATTCGCCCTTCACACCCATCTTCTCCGGTCTCTCATCTCTCATGTATCTTCACAACCGGTCCCGCAAATATTCTATGGATTTTTTTTTCATGGCTGCCAAGCATGCTCTAATTATGTAACACGTTATAAAACGCCTTTGCCTAAGTCACTCAAGTTTCCAAGAAATAACCTAAAAAGAGACAACGGGTTGGGCTGAGGCCAACCCCCGACCAACTCGGGATAGCATTTTCTCAACCTTAATCTGACCTAACTCAAGCCTCAGATCCAGAATGGTCAATCCTAACCCAACCCTCCTCTAAATCTCTCAAACCTAACCCGACTCGACTAATCCGTTTTGTTCCAAATCGGATCAGGTCGGGTAACGTAAGGAAAAGCATAAAAAATACAAAAAAAAGGGTAGCGATAAATCTGCCCCTTTTGATTACTTGGGACACTCAACAATAGTGTATCAATGACTGCAGAGGGGCTGATGTACTTCATGTCAGAAGGATTCAATGGGGCTGATTGCCACGTACACTACTGCTGGGTGTCCCAAGTAATCAAAGGGGGTGGATATATCACTTCCCCCAAAAAAAAAGCATATCGATCTAGCCCCTAAATTTTTTTGAGAATCATGATAAAATTACATTGAAGTTTTGTTCCAGTCGGGTAAAGTAGCCTTGGCATCAACCCTAAGACAACTTGAAATTAAATCGGTTGGAAAGCCAACCTAACCCTAGGAAATGCCAACCCAACCATAGCCGAAAATTGAGTCGAACCAGTTGGGTTCGTGTTGAGCTCGACCCAAAGTTGCGCCCCAGATTTGCATGGCCTAGTTCGATTCAAATGGGGGAAATGAGTAAAAGAGGAAGTCATAATTCATAAATACACTAGACGGGGCTGTCCCAAGTGAAAAAAGGGGCGAACATGTCACTTCCCTTCAAATCGTGCAACAATACTCGGTGTATAATTGCCCATGAATTGTACAATAAAAATCCGAACGATAATATTTTCACCCCCTGCAGTACGCATTCGCCCCACTGATAATGTGAACAGTGCGCAACTTTAACGCTTAATAGTTAATAACGTCAAATCACTTTAAAGGGGGGCGAATGCGTACCGCTCAGGGGGTGAAAGAAAGTATAATTATAATTGGCCCAGACCCCAGACTACAAAACGGCGTGCCCATATCCTTTATTCTGTCATTCTCGCGCTCGCGCAACACGAACCTCTGCCCCCAAAAACGAGCCTCTGAATTTTCTCATCTCCCCCCTTCCGTATCTTTTTCACTTGCGTGGAATGCGAGTAATTCAAATTTCAACGCCCTCCTTCCACAGCTTCTGTTCGCCTTTTTTTTTAGGTCATTAGGGTTACTCTCTCTGCAAGACCTGAAAACCCTAGAAAATCAAAAGTAGGAGCAGAGATATGGATCCCGAGCAGACCTTTCTCCGTGTCCACGCAAGGTTGTCTAGGATGCTGTTGCGTGTGCTCAAGCCCAGAATCCGAACGGCTTTGGAGTATATTCATCTCGTTGTAGCCATCGCCTTGTTCTGTTCTTTGGTCGTCATGCACACTAATTTTGTTCAACAGGTACTAAATCTCCATTATCTTCATCTCTGTGATGTTTTTTATTGTATCCTGTGATTTGATTAGCGTAAAATGATGTGAATTTTACATCTTTTAATGAATATGAAGTTTGTTCGTGTGTAATTTAGGGAATTATGTGTTGTAGATGCAAAATAACGTTGGTGGAGATGGCAAAGTTTGGGTTTCCTTGAATTCAAATCATTGGGAGAAATTAATAAATTACTCTGGATTTACGAATTCGTGATTAATCTCGAGAATCCCTAAGTTCAATTATGTAGGAATTTCACTTGGCGTCCTTAACTTGTTAGGACTTAGGAGTCAGCAGTTTGGTTCAAGATGGTTGTGGCATGGTGAGAGTGGCCATGTGGTCCACTTAGACGTTAAAGGCTATTGTGGTTGGTGTTGCCCTTTTATGGTCATCTAATAGGTTAAGGCAATTCTCCTTATAGCATCAAATGAGTGAATCATGAGGGTTGGCCATGGGATGTTAGTGGATGTTCTTGATGTGATTCTTGATACAAATGATTATTAATTCCTTCCATTATGTTCGTCAGGATAACCGAAATAGTGGTTTTCTTGAGTTATATGGAACATTTTCTCGAGTTATTTGGAACATTATCTAATCTTTAAACTCATTTGTTTCCTTATATTCTGTTCTATTTATCGAAAAGACGAGTACTTACCAGTAGAACTTATCGGGTTCTCTGATACATTACTAGTGTCAGTGTTTTCCTGTTTTTTATTTATTTGTATCATGTTCTCTGCTTATACATCAGATACTTCTATCTGTCAGAATCATCTTAATTGCGTTGAATTTTTGTGTTCCTTTCCTCTTTCTTTCAGAATTTTTTAATAAAGTTATCATGATTGCTTTTTCATGCGAAGCCGGGCTGTTCAAGCGAGTTTTCTGGGATTGAAATAACAGAAGCTGACCTTGTTCAAATCAAGGTACACAATAATTGATATAATTGCCTCTTATCCTCTCCTTGGTCCTCATCTCTCAGTTATTACATTATATCTGTAATTTATTATTTATCAGAAGGGCGGTCTCTTTATTTTGCTAATACTTTATATTCTTCTGATAGATGTAATTGAAATGTGTCTTAAACCTTGTCATGTATTGATTGCTCTACTATGCGCAGCACTATCCATATTTCTTTCTATATTTTTGTCAGCTGTCATCTGTAATTGACTTTCCTACTTTGAAGTTTTACATCCTATCAATTTTAGCATGCATGTTTGGAGCTGCCTCACGGAAACATCACAGATCCACAGAAAAGGAAACACATAAGACTGCAAAATGATGTATCTTTGGCTGGGTACTTATTCATTGTGATCTTGGAGGTTTCCTTTTTTCAATGTGGAGGAATACTGGAATGGTTTTTTTTTCCTTTTTTTTTTCTCTTTCCTTCCATCTTTGATTTCAAAATCCTGACTAGGAGTGCAGTTATTCTGTTGACCAGGGAGTCATGGTTTTATTACTTGGTTGAGTTAAATTTATTAAATATTAAAAGATATTGATGAATAATTGAGTATACAACACATTAAAATGACGACTGATGTAAAGAACAGAATCATCTAGGAAAATCAGGGAAAGTGGAAAGATAGATATGTAAATAGCATATATAAATGCTTGCATTTCTTTATATGTCAATAAACTGCGGTAATAGTCAAGATGCAATGTTAAAGATGGTTGATTTTCTTGTATGTGTGGCTTCCACCTTTGTAAGTGAGTTTACTCTCACATCATTGTCTCTTGTATCTCGATTTCTTTTCTTCTTTGCTTCTTAGTAGAGATGGAAAAAAGATAGCAAGACTGTTATGTGATGGAGCTCATTCCTGTTGGTAGCACACCCGCATACTTGTCCAGTTTAATTTCCCAATTAGTAACAGCCCAAAGAACCAAACCTTATCTCCAACTGCTCCTTCAAACTTATTCTTATAAAAGCAAAGTTTTATATAGTTTCTAATAGTAATATCAGCCAACTCACTAGTGGCTGATATTAGCTTAGCCATTGCTTACTTTATTGCCTTTTATCTATTTTAGTTTTTTGAAATTAGTTTCTTTATTTTTGCATGGACGACCAATTGTAGCTGTTTTCTATTATTCCTATTGCCTAGTGCTAAGGGAGCTGCTTTCAATTATTTATGTTTCCAAGTGTAAAGGGAGCCATTCCTATTTGTACACGTGTAATACAAGGAAAAAAGGGATTTGACATGTTTTGAGTGAATGAGAGTTTTGATGATTGAAGAACTATTATATTCTTCTACGCATTTGTATGGTTTGGATCACTTGGAGACAAAAATTACACAAATCTACATGTTCTTGGCCTTTCTTTCTTCTGTTTTTTTTTTTTTTTAATGGTAACTGATTATATTAAAAGGGAGGACCGAAAAAACCCTCCCGCGCCCCACTGGGCTGAACTTACAAACTGAAAGAAAAGAAAAAGAACGAAACAACAATAAGCAATTAGGGGGGAAGATAATCGAAAAGTTCCAGAGACTGCTTGACCACCCCCGCTTAAGCCAACCTATCAGCGATTTCAATATTTCATTGGCTGATCTCCTCACATGCAGGAAGTCTACCGAGCATCTGGCCGATAAGTCCTTTATTTCGTCAAAAATACGAAGAAATCTCCAAGGAGGAGAGACCGAACCCTTGAGCCACCTTATAACGTTGACAGAGTCTCCTTCCACCATGGTGTTTGCTAACCTCTCGCTTCATAGCATCAAGAATCCTTGATACGCAGCTCTGACTTCGGCTTCGGTAGAATCAGCGACTCCTATAGGCCCAGAAAAAGCCTTCACAACCTCCCCCTCTGAATTCCTTAATACGGCCCCGATCCCTGCTGGACCGGGGTTACCCAAGCTTGATCCGTCAAAATTCAGCTTAGAAAAACCTACAGGAGGTTTGACCCATTGCTGAGAGATTCTAGGAACGGAGACATGGCTGTTGCATACCACTTTCCAACCCGCCCACAAGTCGAAAGCCGAAATAAATTTGAACATCGGCAGCGCCACGGAAATAAATTTCTTTCTTCTGTTGCATTCAAGGTTTAAAATTTCTGGTTCGGTCGCCACAGAAATAGAAATGCTTCAGGTTTGGTTGAAAATTTCGGTGTAAATCTTGTAAAATCATAGAATCTTATGGAAATGTAAGACAGATGGAATAATTTTATGATGAAACTTCGGGAAATGCTAGAATAAGTACAGGTACACACTTACAAACCATGGCATAACTAAGACACTCATCCATAATGGTTTGGTATTATCTAACACCTAGTGAAATGCGTTGTCGCGCATGCCACATTTGACACGCAATTCATATAATTATAATTATGTAATACAATACTAATTTAGTATACCACTAATGCATTTATGATTGTGGTTTCGGTATGCATTTCGATTTCAATATCATTTTGGCGAGGATGGAAATCTAAAAGAGTTCAGTCATTTCGTGTTGGTTTCCATGGAAATTTAAAACTAAGGTTGTTTAAAACTATGGTTGCATGCAAGAGTAGGTTATTGTTGTAACCATTTACTGTGGCCTTAGATCCATTCTATATTCTCATTTGAGAGTGCTTGGGAAGGTGTCAATTCTTGTTCCTCTTTTCTGCCACCGCTAGATAATTAGCTATATGTTAATAACTTTGCATAAGACTTCCAATGTTTCTTTGTATTTTGATTCATGGTAATTCTACACCATTTTTTATTCCATCCATTGGTTTAAAACAATTATTTTTTGGTTGTAGCAGCTCTTAGCTAACATGGGCCTTATGGCATTTGTTTTAATGCAAGATCTATTAATCTATTTTTTAAGGTCTATGGTTTGCTGTACTTCAAGCTTGCAAATTTTTTGTTATGTATGTTTATTTAACTGTGTAGATTACCTTAACTTTTTGTCTATTCGTGTAGATAACCAGTGGTGGGCTGTGGTCTCAGAATGAAGCTGAGACTATTATAACGGAAACTTCTGAACGTGGAAGTTCAACTGGGAGTTTGAAAATTCCAGGAGTGGATGGAGATGGATTGACATTCATGTCTGCCAAATTTTGGTTAAATTGGGTTTCAGGTGCCAGAAGGAGCAAATTGAACAAATCCTCGAAGATTGATAAAGAACTCCTCGAACCTCAATCAGAAAGTAATGGAGCAGAAATTGGTGTTGATACGGAAGCACCATGGATAGGTTTTCCTTTATCTGCTACAGAGTCAATTAAAGCAGTGGTTATTCATTTCTACAGCAAGTGTCTCACACTTTTTTCTTCCTTATGGAGAAACACAACACATTTCTTATCCACTTTCAGCCAATTACGGGTGAGGAGCTTGAATGCAATACTCAATTTTGGTCCTTTAGTTTGATAGAAAGTTTTTATTGCCTTTTATTTCGGTCTTTTTAAAAAAAAAATCTTTCAGGTCAATTGGGGAAATTTGAGGCCTGAAAACTAAGGGTATGTTTGGAAACTCTTTTCAGGAGCGCTTCCGTGCTTTTCTGCTCCGAAAAACAGCTGGAGTGAAAAACTCACATTTGGCAAATCCGACCCACTCTTCAATTCCTGATTTTAGAGTGGAAAAAATAGCGGAATTGGCAAAGCAAAGCGACTGCTTTGTGCAGTTCTATTCTGCGCTATTTGTTCACTCTGGAACTCACAGAATCATAAGTTTTTCCAAACACATCCTAAAAATCTTGTTTTGGTTGTTAATAGCTTTTGTTTTTAATCTTTTGATTTGCATGACTGTTTTATCGTTTTAACTTTTAAGTAGTTTTTTTTTTTTTGAACGGTAGTAGTGACTTTAGTGGTATGGAAGTGCTAAGAGTTTAAATAATTTAAGTTAGATTTATATCATAGTTTCAGTGTAATCCTTAAGTTGTGTTTATTCTATGTTATTCAGATAGCGCCATCGTAGATGGCCTTAGTAGCGTAAGTTGTTGTTACTTGAACTTAAATATATGTAAAGACTAGAGGTCATGGGGTCTGCCTTCAACCACTACAAAATTCTTCTTTTCTCTGTTCTTGCTTCTCTTTCTCTCTCTCATCTTCCTTTCTTCTCTCGCCTCTCTCACCTTCCTTTCTTCTCTCTCCTCTCTCCTCTCTCATCTTCCTTTCTTCTCTCTCCTCTCTCATTTTCCTTTCTTCTTCTTCCATACAAATTGCTTGAGAGTGGATTGTTAAAAGCTTAACATGGTACATAGAAATAGTTGATCTTTGATATGATATAATAGGCATGCATAAATTTGAAACCCCAACTCTCTATCCTTTTGTCTTTAGGGGCCCCTTCTGACATTGGATATGAGGTCTTGGACTAACTCTTCTCTCTCTATCTTGTATTCTCTTCTCTTCCGGTTCTCCTTTCCACTATCGAATTTGAGACCTTAGACTTATTTACTCATCTTTAGGCTCTCCTTTTTGCTTTCAGATATGTGATTTTAGACTTATTGCCCAACTCTGCCATCAGAGTCATTGCATCATTACCAAACAATTTCAATCAATTTCTTTCTCACCTCTACCATCTTTTTCCGCACCATCTATTCAGATCACTAGTGTTTTCTATTCCTTTGTATATGAACGAACCCCATGGGGTGCTCTGTAGTGCTAATTCAAAGAGGATTAATTGAAGCTCTTTTCACAAAGACTGGACAATGGTTCCATGTTTCTTAAGATGCGCAAACTGTTGTCCTTTGGTGTGTTCTGTTGTGTTTTTCATGGTCTGTTAAGTATTGCGCGGACTAATTTCGTTTTGTTTGGCTTGTTGTCCTTTGATATGACTGCCATGGTCTTTCGATAGGCTTGTGACTTTATGTGAATCGCTATTCCGTTTTCTGAAGACTGTGGTGCTTTCCTTTGTTGGCTGTTGTGCCCTATGAGGACTGCTGTCGCTTCTCTTGGGTTGCTGATTCTGTTTGTGGATTGATGCATTGTTGTCAACTATTATGGTGTTGCTAGCCATTACCACTTACTTCCATTAAGTTCAATGGATCTAATTATCTTCGTTGGGCTCAATCAGTAAAGGGTAGCCCCTGGGTGGCAGTGGTAAACTAAATTTTTAAATTGAAGATGGACATGCTATATCGGATAGTAAGTATGGGGATCGACTCAAAGAAAATTATCAGATTATGACTTGACTTTCGAACTGAATAGAACTACATGTTAGTGCCAATTTGATGTTCATGGATATGAGTATACGACTAAGGAGATATCCGGTACCATGCATGAGACATTCTTTTGATGCTAATGTCTCACATGTATAGGAGTTGTTCGAGAATATATTCTTGTTTCAACAAGAAAACAAGAGTGTGGACACTGCAATTCTCTTCGCGGTGGTATGTGGGAGGAGTTGAGCGTATACGGTATATCTACCTCTCACATCTGATCTTGAACTCTTGAAGTGACAACTAGAGGAGTTTAAGGTGGCAAAATTCCTCTTTGGACTTATCCCAAAGAACCATAGTTTTAGAACTCCCCCGCATCATCGTGGACTTCCTTGAGTCGACTCCCTTTTCCCTTTGGCCGCGTTCCGTATTTGCCCTACAGAGTTAATAAAAACTCCTTTGAATCTCCTGAGTTATAACCGCGTCAACCGAGTACTCAGCCGTGTCACCAGAGTACTCGACTGCGTTGTGCTGAGTCGACTAGGATTTTCTTCGACCGCGTTTTGACCTCCATCCCGTTCTGAAACACTGCAAAGGACATTTGTGGGTGAATATTGGCTAGCATAGAGTTTCTATCTTTAAACAATCTTTACGACACCAATGCATTGGGCTATCTTCCACTTCATAACCAAATATTTGTGTGGAGCCAGCCTTGATTTTTTTGATTTGCTGAGATGGTGGCGTGGATGTTAGTTAGAAGAGGGAGGGGGGTCGTGGCGTTGATAGAAGACTTGTAAATTCACTCATTGTGGGAGATTGCTTCTCACCTCTGAAAAGTACTGTTATAGTTTGGGAACCACACTCGTGCGAATCAGGCTTCTTATACTGTTAATGGAGATCCTTCTCATCATGCGCCCTTAGAGACCACATCATGATACTCCGTCTTGTGATTCAGTGGTGTTCTCACGTGAGGATTATGTTATGACAAGCACACTCAATAGTACGCCTATTGTCAATCATCATCCTCTGCTATTTTGACACATGCAAGTAATACATCGCTTCTTGTTTCTCACCAGCTCTCTATTTGGGTCATTGATTCGAGTGCCTCCAACCACATGACAAGTGATTTGTTAGTTTTTATCTCATTTGATGAGTTTCCAGTTACTCTGGCTGATGGATCTCAAGCTTTTGTGACTGGTCAAGACAATGTCTCTATCAAATCTCTTTCACTGTCCTTGATCTTACATGTTCTTACCAAGTTTCCAAATTAAATTATTGCTTACCAGTAAATTTACTAAATCTCTTCATTGTTCCGTAACCTTTTATCCTTGTGTGTTTCAAGATCTAAAGACCAATAAGATGATTGGTGGTGGAATAGAATATGGTGGGCTCCACTATCTAAATCATGGTCTGTTCAGTGCAGCTTTACTACTACAAACTCACCACAACTATGACACCTGCTTCGACTTGCGTCACTTTTTAATCTATAGTTAAGAGTTCCCGATCTTGAGTCTGTAACTCAGTTTTGACTGTAAAGCATGTCAGATAGGTAAACATTAAAGGGTTTCCTTTTGCTATAGAGATGATAAGGGAAGTTAGTTTCTTTTTCAGTTGTTGATTCAGAATTTGGAGACCAACAAGAGTCGAGTCTGTCAGGTCAAATACTTTGTTATTTTTGTGGATGATTTATTATTCATGCATTGCTTGGTTTTATTTAATGAAGGCAAGGGCTTGATTACGTGGGTGATTCTTTTGTTTCGATTCTCTTTCCCTTTTGATTGATTATAAGCATTGATCTTGACATGTAAATAGTTCCAATAAAACTTGAATTTGTCTTGGGAAACATGACGCATTTCTTTTTCGGGTTTTAAAATTTGAACTACAGAGTAGTGCAGGATGGGGTATGCTGGACGTTCGAAAGTGGTCACCTATGTTCCACTTGGAAAGGCTTGGCTCTGTTATAGGTAATTACCATCTTTTCTTTACTGTTTCATTCATGATCATCAAACTGTCATATGCATAGTATCTTTTTAAATTCACAAGGTCTATAAATTATTATTTCCTTTTGGACTAAATGGGTTTTGTAACTTCATCCAAGAGCCGTTTTCCCTACGAAAAAAATGCTAATAAGCCTTGTGTGGTAATATTTCTTTTGGTTTTCGCTAAGCTTTGCTATCTGTTGTGACAGTGCAATGGCTCGATAAACGAAGCAAAGCATTTGAACCAACATACTTATACACTGTTGAGAAGGTAATTTTTTTCTACTCGCTCATGGGAGCTTAGCTTCCCGTTGTTCTCTGGATGTCACCCTTTCTATCACAATGTGGGTTGACCGCACTGTCCCCGGGTTCCCATGTCCAAAAGGCAACTATAGGATGCTTTTGGGTCGGGTCTTATTGTTCAGTCACATTTTTTTGTTATCTTTGTTTTCTTGTGATTATTGCCCACCCCCCACTATTCCCGAACTTTGCAGATGCCCACTACCATTGCCTCCCCTCAAGCAACTTACACATAAATGCACGGGCTTTAACATATATTTCTGCCCATGAGACGAACACTTGTTTCCAAAAGTTCTTCACCAGAGTAATAATTGTGCAGGGTTATTTCTTGCTTTCTGAAGGAGCTAAATCTCGGCATAATGTACGGATTGTTAACATTACCATATCTGCACAACATTCCTGCTTTGGAAACAGGTGAGGTCACCCTCTTTTTGATTAACATAATCTAGTTTAGCATGGGACTTGAGTTGTATGTATACCACCTTTGTGTCAATTACATTAATGTTTCTTTTCATGAGTTTATGAAATTCACACGGATTCGCGACAGTTCATTATTTTGGTCAAAATTTCGATCGAATTGAAAAAATCGCTTTGTGTCGGCCATTTCGACCGAAACAGTCGAAACACAACAAAAATCCTGTCTCAGAGTGCATGTTGATCATCATAAGGTTGATTTTTTTTTCTTCAGAAAAGACAAATCGATAATATTCCCTGAAAGTCTAAAAAACTCAAAAGAAATACTTGTGTGAGGAGAGTGATTTGTTGTCATTGTCTCGCCGTTAGGCACCAGTGTATCGTGAGTAGACCTGGCAAAATCGACCCGTGCCCGCGGGTCGACCAAACCCACCCGCAAATTTGCGGGTATGGGTTGGCATTTGAGTGACCCGTCAAAATTGACCTGCGGGTCACCCAACCCGCCAAAACATGGGTTGGGACCCCTGCGGTTACCCACATTTCGTTTTTTTTTTTTTTTTTTTTTTTGGGGTCTGAGTAGATACCGGCCGCATTTCCTAACTCGCAACAAAGGGCAGCTTTCAATAAAAAAGGGGATTTCTCTCTTTTGGAGGGTACTCCAGGCATTTTGTGTTACTTCATTGAGAAGAAATCCATACGAACCGTGAAATCAAAGAAAAAGAGAAATGGACCGTCTAGATTAAGAGGAAATGCAACCTAGTATGAAAGGGACAATGGTTCTTTTGCAATGGGCGTACTCCAGGCATTTTTCTAAGTCTCTTCTTCTCTTTTTGTTGCTATAATTTCCTTATTCACCCAAAAAAAAAAAAAAAAGAATTCTTTGGCAAAAAATTGCGGGTTACCCATGGGTTGGGTACGAGTCACCTAAGTGCTGACCCGTAGGGATGCGAGTCATTTTTGACCCAACCCGTTTGATCCGCACCAGCATGACCCACGGGTAACCCAACCTAACCCAACCGTTTGCCAGGTTTAATCGCGAGGAGGGCAAGGATTCGTCCTCCCTGCTGCTCCCGCGTGAGGAGGTGCCGCTGCTGCTTGCAATTTCTCTTGTCGTGTGCCACCTGAGAAGCCGAAGATGAGGGATTCGGGGAAAGATGCCGCGGCGGCCGCATGAGAAGGCGAAGAGAAGACGGTTTCAAGGGAAAAGTGAAATGAAATGGGTTCAGGCGAAAGATGAAAATGAAATGGGTTAGCTTAGCTTTCATATGAAAGTTTTTAAACCCCTAGGTCTAAAATGATATACTTCCCTTCCCTCTTCTCTGTCTTCTCTTGAAAAATGACTATACCAAGACCTGACTTAAATGAAGCGGGGCCACATTTTTGGATGATCCAAACCATTTAATTGCCAAGACCTGACTTAAATAGGCCTTGCCCCGAAAATCATTTCCATAGGATGATCCTAATGCTCTGATCTGTAGAGCTTTAAAATGTATGGCACGATATGGAAACTTGTACTGATTGGAGGTTTAGGATCATTATATGGAGATTTTTTTTGGGCATGGCCTATTTGAGTAAGGGCTCAACAAATGAATGGTCTGGATCATCCAATAATGTGGCCCCACTAGATATTTTGGGTGTACTTGCATGTAAGTACAAACAAATCCCCCCCCCCCCCCCCCCCTCTCCACACACACACACACACACACACACAAATAAAAAAGAAGAAGGAAAAGTACAAAAAACTACAAAATATACATCCCATGCCAAGTTCATGTACTAGCCCTCAAAATGTCAAAGGTCTCTCTGAAGATATGTCTAAATGTCTAAGGGGGTAGATTCCTTACGAAGTTATTGAATAGCATTGAGTGAATCTCTTTTGACCCACAACATAGAAACACTAATTAGGGGAATCCGCCTTACTCCATTCTATATTGAATAGCCTTTTGCATTGTCAAAATTACCACTAGGGCCTGTATAGACGAACTTGGGGTTAGATTAAAACCAAACTCTCTGATAAAAGTGAGTATAAAAAAGGCATATTGTAAGGATGTAAACACATTTTATAAATGTAAAGTTTCCATCAACTATCAAATCTCATATATCAAATACCTTACTTTTAAACATATCTTATACATGTAGATTTCTTCTTAACATTGTATCACCCCGTCTTTATGTTGTACATTTTTTTTGGAGTCAATGAATGATGCGGTTTCAAACAGTTGGATAGTTGAAATCATTATAGATGTCATTAGGTGTTCAATGTTGTTAAACCATTATGGATGGTTGTTTTGCTTATGTGATGGTTTTAAGTGTGTGTTTGTGCTTACTCTAGCATTTCTTGAACATTCATCCTAAAATTCTATCATTTGCATTCATTTGCATTCGGTTTTGTGTTTTACATGATTTTCACTGAAATTTTCAACTGAAACAGAAACATTTCCATTTTTGTGGCAACCGAAAATGAAAATGAAACCAAAATTTAAAGCCTTGGTGTTTGACCTTACAATCTGCATTCATAAAGATGTTAAATTTGATTAGCATGAGATATACATTCATAAATTTTTGAATGATGAGCTTTTAATAAATCGGAAACAGAGGGCACCACGACCGTGATGGTTGGGGTCACATCAGAAAAAAACAACAAATCAAAATAAACATGACAACAAAAACAATCAAGGAAGAAGTTGAAAATCTGTAGTTCGGGAAACACCAGAGTGAGCCATACAATCTGCTTCCTTGCTAGCCAATCTCTCATTGGAGACTACATCCTTGGTTCTTGGGAGGCGATTTCAACACCATACGCTTTAGGGAGGAAAAGTCAGGCCCTCCCAAATTTACAACTAACATAAACTCAACTAAGCCTTTGTCCCAAACTAGTTGGGGTCGGCTCGTGAATCCTTTAGAAAATTTTCATAAAGAAGGTGAAAGGATTTACCCGGCTCAAATTGACTAAGTCTAATCTTGACACTAGTTGGGTTCGTCTACATGGATCATTTTCTTCCATTCTCTCCTATCCAAGGTCATGTTCTCTGTTATGTTCTTAGCCCTCAACGTTCTTAGCCTTCAACGACTGCTTTATTATGTCATGCTTTCCTTTTAACGATTGTTTCATGGGATTTTAATTTCCAGTCTTTCTTATGTACTCTCCCAGTTTTTTGGTATGCCTTGAGCTGTCTGGCGTCCACTGATATTTACATTGCATTATCATTCAATTTTCTTAGGCTTCTTTTACAATGCTTTCATATGAACAAAGTACGAGATGAAGAAACAATTATCAATCTGCCTATTTTTTTTAAGTTGAAAATCGTGGATACCATTCAAAAAAAAAAGTTGAAAATCGTGGATATTATCAATTCGCATTACATTTTATTTTCTCAAATCATGCAGTCTCACCCACCCCTTTCTTTATGCCACCATAATTCGTGTCTGCATGCCTTGGAATATTTTTGTGGGGTTTTATATCTGAACTGATAATTATTCCTTCCAGGTGGCAGCAACTTCTCATAAACAGTTTTATTGGCTATGATACAATTCTAATGAATAGCTTACTGAGTTTTCCCGGTCAAGGTAACAACTCTTTCAATAGTTGCAAATCCTATGTTTCCCTGTGAATTCATGCGGTGCATGAGCTGAGCGTTGCAATTTCAGGCCTGATATAATAGTTCTTATTATATGTCTGTTTTGGTTATTGTTGTCTTGACATGTTTGATCCCCTTATCGTCGAACAAAATAAACACTTCCCCAACCCAACCACCCCCTTTCTTTTCTTTATTTGTGGAGGTTCTCATTTTATAAATAAAGAGAAAATAAAGTACATTAGGTCCCATAATGGGCGGTACTTAATGCCCGATCTGTTGGAGAACTTATTAGCCATGATATATCTAGACGGAAAGGGGTTGACAGGGAGGTTTATGAGCCAAGTGACCGAAACCTGGGATCTTGATGCAATGGAGTCTGAGAAGTAACAGGGATTGTTTGACTTGCATTGTCATCATCAGGTGACAACAGGACTGATAGATTTTTCTTGTCAATTTGCTTCAAGAATGTGCGAGATGGTTTTTGCTGGATGATTTCTTCACTTTACCATCCTAAGTCCTAACGACCCAAAACTGAGATCTGTTATGTGGACAGAAATGGAGGACATCTCTCATTGGGGACCTCATCCTTGGTGCTTGGGAGGCAATTTCAACACCATACGCTTTAGGGAGGAAAAGTCAGGCCCTCTCAAATCTACCACTAACATAAACTCAACTCAACTCAACTCAACTCAACTAAGCCTTTGTCCCAAACTAGTTGGGGTCGGCTAATGAATCCTTTAGAAAATTTTCATGAAGAAGGTGAAAGGATCTACCCGGCTCAAATTGACGACATAGAAATGGTAACTCCAACAATTTCTTTGTCCTCAACGCCCCCTATTTCCAGGAATTAGTCACTTCAACGGTCTTCGATGGTTAAACGGGTATCCAAAGTACGAACGAGATGGATGTTTGTCGTCCCAACCATTCTTGTTAGTACATGGAGCATTTTTTCCCATTCTCTCCTATCCAAGGTCATGTTCTCTGTTATGTTCCTAGCCCTCAAGTCTTTCTTCACTGTTTCTACCCAAGTTGTTTTTGGTTTGCCCCTACCTCTTTTTACTACATCAACTTGGCACGAGTCCCAAATTTACAACTAACATAAGAAAGTTTAATGGCCTCATCAACAAGCTAAGGTTAATTGTCATTCCTATGGAAGGTATGAAGTTCTCTTGGGCAAATAATTATTTTTTGAATGGTAATGAATATTGAATAAGAAGGAGAAAGTACAAGACTGATCGAGGAGGTCAGCATAGCTAGAAAAACAGATAAAATGAGAAAGAAAACGACATAAAATACAAGATAGAACAAAACCCCTTACGAGGGAGAAAATAAAAAAGCTCTAACTCCATTCTTGAAACTCCTTCGCTTGCGAATCTATCCGCCTCTGAGTTAGCCGATCTTTTCATATGAAGGAAGGAAATATCCGATCCCCATACCCAATCCAGTATCTCATCGATGTAGTTGAGAATCACCATGAATGTGATCAGCTCCCCTTTCACCATCCTCTTACATTAAGGGAGTCCCCTTCCACAATCACCTTTGCCATGTCGGAAGGCTCAATACACTGAATGCCTTGAAGAATCGCCCTGATTTCCTCTTCATTTGAGTCAACAATCCCTAGAGGACCCAAAAGGCCCATTTTGTATCTCTTGAACAAATAATTTACCATGGCTTGTCATGGCTCCTCTGAATTGGTTACTTTTTACTACAGATCATTTTCTTGTGATCGTAACTAGTGCCCTGAGTCATACCAGAGTCTACTTATCTGCTTAAAAATTGGGTCTATTTGGATGAGTTGTACTGACATGGACATTTTTTTATACTTTGTTATATATGGTCCATCTAGCTTGGAATATCATATTTATTTTGTTGTCTTTCCATAAATAGATGAGGTGCAAGGTGCATTTATTGGATTATCTAGTTTGCTAGTTTTGAATACGGTCATCAAGGATTAACCTTTGGAAGTTTGTTTATCTTTATAAGCACACCATGCTAAACTCTTATCGAAGTTAACTTACCATTTGCCTGTTGGTATCAATTGTTTTTTATTTTGTCAAAGTTTATGACAGTAGTCCATTTACATATTTTATTGCTACAAAGATAATCAGGTGATTAGATTTGATGTAGTATAAGTTTATGCAAAGTTCATGTTATCTTCATGTTCACAAGTATGGTCTTGGGACTTTATGCAGGTTATCTTTATAACTTCCAAACAAAGGAGTTTTATGATCTTAGTTATGCCCATGAACCAACAAAAGGTTCTCCAAGATATGAAGGTTTGTCTAATGAAACCTTTTCAAATCAAGCCTTTTCCTCAAAAGAAATGATTTATTCACATGTTATGAATGTTCTGGTTATGAATTGTCAACATAGTTGGACACATTTGAATGTTGAGTACATATTTTCTTGCCTTGCTACCTATATGGTGAGGTTGCTTAGCATATTGAATGGTATATTTGTGACGCCTTACAAAAATTCTCTAAATATTGATGCTACCAATAATTTATACTATGAGGAACATGCGATTGCTGTAAGATTGCTGAAGTTGCCTACAGACTGTTCTTTCCTTAAATTTTGCATGGTAAGCACCCCAAGGGTCTAGCACAAAGTTTTTTTTTTTTATGACATAGGGTATCTAGCACAAAGTTCTTACAGGAATATGGGTAGTTTGGGGACTAGTGCATGGGCTATTTTTAGAATGGGATGGTTGTGTCTATCAGGAGAATATTTTAAATAAGTTCCATCAAGTAAATTTCTATCTGGATGTTCCTGACAAGGAAATTTCATGGGTATCAGTGGGGAGTTCATTTTACCAGGAATATATTGGCAGAGTTAGGTTTTTGAGAAAATTTAATATTAATCCTAGGATACCAGGAAATTTCATGGGTATCAGTGGGGAGTTCGTTTTACCAGGAATATATTGGCAGAGTTAGGTTTTTGAGAAAATTTAATATTAATCCTAGGATACCGATATCAAGACATGGGCATGTCAGGATCATCCCAAACAGCCCTCCTAATATTGCCATGTATATCATGAGAGGGGTATATTTTCCTTTTTTTCAAGGAAATAAAAGAAAAAATATTCTTATTCATGCATTGTTGGGTAGGTGGCTTATTAGGCAGGGCTGTCAATGAGCTTCCTGCCACACACGTCTTCCTAGCAGCTTTTTTATCCTATATGCAATATAAACCAACTATTACTTTTCTATCAGATGGCCTATGTTTTAATTTTCTTTGAGATGCAGCTTTAATTTTGAATCTGGGAAATAGCAAGTTCCACTTCGTGTGTTTTAAGGTCGCATCAAATCACCATTACTTTATTTTGATTGGAGATTATACATTTTTAGAAGTTATATTACACAAGAAATCATTTTCTGCTAATCGCTGATTTTAATTGCATCTTATTTTATAATGATGTTTTTACTATTTCATAATACTTAATTGCTATTGACCATGGTTTTAAATCTCTCCTGACACACCGAAATTTTGGATGTCAGTCCAGACCAACACAGAAAGTACCAATTTCGGTGCCGGTCCAGATTTTGGTAGAAATTAGGAAAAATACAAAATTTTTCCTAAATTTTTTTTTTTCCAAAATTTCAGCCGAAATTACCTGAAATTTTGGCATATGACGATTTTTTTTCACCGAATTTTGGCCAAAATTTCGGTTCAGCCACAGCCGAAACCGAAACCAAAATTTCAAATCTTTGGTATTGAGTATTGACAACCGCTTCAATTCATTGCAACAAATTTATGGTAAATTGAATAACTTGTTGAAATTTGTTGCTATGGTTTATCTCATGGTATGGGATACTTGTACCCTATTCCCTTTTTGGAATGACGAGTCGTATTTCTGCTTCCTTAATGTCATTATCAATATCTGTATTTGCAGTATCATAGGAGACTACCCCAACTGTTTAGAAGATATAAAGCGCATAACAGTAGTTTAAAAAATTGGTGAATGTGCACTTGGCCAAATCGACACAATTTTTGGCCTTGTAGAGGCGCAATTTTTTTGGGAATGATACAGAGAATTCATTGAAGAGAATAGAAAGAAAAGAATGAAAGGATTGCTGAACAACTAACATGTTTCTTTAAACTCCATATCTGGCCCAAGGTGGTACCCGAAGAGCTGTCTTCAAAATTAAGCCTGATTGCGAGGGTCAGCTGCGGAATCTATTTCAAAAACTCTCCTTTGAAGGCCAACTGTGGATGAGTTCCTTCCATTACATTTCTGCTTGTAGAAACCTATTACAATCGTAGTAACAACACTTGGGATGCGCACACACACACACAAAGAAAAAAGAAAAAAAGAAAAGAACTGTATATAAAAGAATGAGCAAATTGAACTCACGAGTGAGTAAGTATCCAATTTCATGAGCTTCCTCCCTTCCTCTTTCCATCTATTCAAAACAGTTGAAGAATTGAGACTAACGTTTTCCACAGATATGATCTGATAGTGAGTTCCCTCTCAGGACCGGATGGCAGTCATATTCTATGTGGTCCAACAGTTATGAACCTACGGCATCAAACAGAAAATCAAATCATGCCGATCTTGGTTAAGTTGAAGAATGTCTTGGAGAGGGGTTGGGGAGAGGAAGTTGCTGTAGAGGGCAGGATTCAGAGTGAAAATTTGGGGCTTTTAGGGAAGGGAAGCAGGGTTTTAGGTTTGTGGTTCTTGATAGAGCTTCATCAAGCTCGAAATCCCTCGTTGGATTGAATCATTGTGGTAGTTTTTGACGACGTCTTTTTTCCCATCTGAATCCATTGTACCATTCAGGTCAAGTGATTCCGGAATCGGTTCGGGTAGAGGCCGACAACATGACCGGTGTTTCTTTTCAATTTGATAGGAGCTCTCATACCCGAGTGAAAATTTGGGGCTTTTAGGGAAGGGAAGCAGGGTTTTAGTTTGTGGTTCTTGACAGAGCTTCATCAAGCTCGAAATCCCTCGTTGGATTGAATCATTGTGGTAGTTTTTGACTACTTCTTTTTTCCCATCTGAATCCGTTGTACCATTCAGGTCAAGTGATTCCGGAATCAGTTCGGGTAGAGGCTGACAACATGACCGGTGTTTCTTTTCAATTTGATAGGAGCTCTCATACCCACATCATGACTAGTTATTTATAATTAAGGCGTGGGGTGTTGTCATAAAAA
The DNA here is from genome assembly GCF_043159265.1 of Tasmannia lanceolata. Classification (NCBI taxonomy): domain Eukaryota; kingdom Viridiplantae; phylum Streptophyta; class Magnoliopsida; order Canellales; family Winteraceae; genus Tasmannia; species Tasmannia lanceolata. The sequence continues at coordinate 60,461,884 of NW_027518692.1, read as the reverse complement.
AATGAGGTGCTGATGGCAGCTCCTTATTCAAATTGGTAGTAAGATCTTTGTAAATTTGTTATGGATCTAGATTTCCATGTCCTGAGTTAGAATCCGTAGTTGTTTCTGATGCTCATATGGAATCCTTTTGTTTTGGTATTCTAAGAGGTTGAGGCTTAGAGGATCCCTTGCTTTACTCACTATAGTCAATGGCAAATCTTTTTACTTAGTTAACATAATTGGATACCATGCATAACTTAAGACTGGTAACATTCTACATATGTGTGCTTGTCAATATGGTGCAAGAGGGTATATGCCTTCATCCTCAACAAGATCCTCTCACATTTGGCCTCTTAGCCTACATATGTTGTTTTTTTTTTTTTGGGAAATGATATAAGCACAGCCATGTTTTGATAATTGCACTAACCCATCTTCAACCTGTCTTATTGTCCTCGTTAAGAGATACCCAAATAATGGGAACTACCAGTAGCATAATCCTGGGAATACGCCACATATTGAATATTGATGTCCCTTCAATTATGAACTATCATTGAGCTCATATATTCATGTGATTGTTGGTTGCAGAATCTCTCCTCAAAATAAGATTGATTGCCTAATGAATTCATACCATCCATCTACTTTAAAAGGGCAAATCTTGGGCAACTCTTCTCTGGCCAGAAATGAGCCGCTTTCCAAAAGTATAGCCTTGACTAAAAGCAGTCACCAACATAATCCTTACTGTGTGTGTACAATTTGCTCTCTTTTACTAGGGGTCCAAATATTGGAAAATTCGAGTAGCATACTTTACGGGAGAGGCCATGTGTTAAGTAGTGAAGTCAGCACATTGAGCTCTTAGACTGATGTGTTTCTTCTTAATAATGAAATCTTACCTTATCATAGGGATGTAGCTTCCTAACAAAATTGGTAATCCATTTACCTGAAATGGATTACCTTTGGTCATTCTTTTACACTTGACAATCCTTGATAGAAGCCGTAGATGATTTCAATAATTATTCTCAAAGTGACTTCTTAGGGGAAATCAGAAGCAGAAAAATGGAATCCCTTTGCAAAGACTGCCCGAAGAGGAATATTTTTTGGAGAGAACGGGGGACCTTTTGGACAGAACAGAAGGATCATGTGGAAACTTGTACCTTTTGCAATACAATGACCATTATAATTGGAATGGAACAATAGAATATTCTAGAGTAAAAGCAAGTCCATTTGTAAGATCATCGTGGACATAAATGGCATTCTCACTTGGTCAAAGGACAAAATCCTCGCCCCCCTCGCCACGCCCACCCCCAATGTTATAAATGTGAACTTTGACGGCTGCTCAAATAGTAAACCTGGTCTCATCGGCATTGGAGGAATCTTTAGCGACCACGGAGGTAGGACCCTCAAATGCTTTTATGGTCCTTGTGGCATAGTTGACTCTAATGAGGCGGAGGCTAGAGCACTTGTCACCAGTCTTAGCATTTTTAAGGGGTCTTTCACTGGTAGTTGCATTGTCAAAGGGGATTCAAAGTGGTTTTAGCATGGGCAGGAGTTACAGTGGGCCCCTTGAAGATGACACACGTTATCATGGAAATTACCTATCTTTGCAGAGTAATTAACCCACAATTCCAACATAGATGGAGGTCTGCTAATTCAGATGTGGATGCATTGGCAAAACAAGGCGCCAACCATAGCGAACTTTTATAGGGCTGATTTTCTGCTGTTTTTTTTGTCATGCTTTTGCTTCATTGAGCAAATTGCTCTCCCTTGTGGACATGTCATCCCGCTGTACTTTTGTAGTCTTGTTCTTTCTTTTCAATGGAATTATCTTTTTCAAAAAAGAAAAAAGAAAAAGAAAAGCCTACTAAAGAAGACCCGTACCATATTTAGCTTACTGCCTAGGCATGGAATATCCAAGTATTTTAATCAATATGCAATGGAATTTAGTGAATTTCTTATGCATTTTTCATGAATGGAATTTTTTCCGCATGCATGGGTTTTTATTTATGCAGAGAGGACATTTTTACTTTCCTCATACAATATCTACTCAAATGAGTATTTTACTATTTTGGCTGATTTAATCTATCTTTTGTCCACGCAGACTACCTGGTGACCAAGTGTGGTGTGCTTATTATGTCACTCTTTGTTTTCTTCACAACAACAATGTCAGTTTCATTTACTCTGAGAGAAACACAGTCTCGTATGCTTAAATTCACAGGTCCACATATTTGATTTTGTTTTACCTCCTGAGGATTTTCTACCATTAGTCAGCAAACTTTGCTTGTTTTAGATAAGCACATCCATTTTTTTTATTGAAACATTGCAGTGCAGCTCGAACACCATGCTCGATATCGGCTTCCCACGTTCCAGTTGATCTTTGTGCATGTAATTGAATCTCTCGTCTTTGTACCGGTAAGTGCATTTTTCTATTCATTAACAGATTTAATAGTAAGAACATTGAATGTGAGGCAATTCAAAGCAATAGAATATGATATTTCCATGGATATTATGTGAAATAACGTCTCTATTCAATTTTGGTGTACAGATTATGATCGGGATCTTATTTTTTCTTTTTGAGTTTTACAAAGATCAGCTGCTTGCTTTCATGGTCTTAGTTCTTGTCTGGTTGTGTGAACTATTTACGCTGATTAGGTTCTGTCTCTCTCATTCTGTTTTTTTTTAATGGTCTCTCTCTCTCTCTATTATACTGAATGTTTTCTCATATAATTGTGGTTTCCAATGACATGCAGTGTCCGGACGCCCGTTTCGATACAGTTTTTTCCTCGCTTCTTCCTGCTCTATTTCTTGGTGTTTCACATTTACTTCTTTTCGTATGCTTACGGTATTCATTCTCTCTATGGCCAATTGCTTTGTGTCCTCAGATTTTTGCTATATTTTCCTTTTAGTCAGTTCTTTCTTTCTGAAATAAACTTTGGGCATTTGAGGCACCAAAATGGTTGGCTTCATATTCTCTCCATATTTATGAAATTTCAAGCTTTACTAGTCTCCTTTGACCATTGACATTACTAGTAGCATGTCTTTTCTATTGCAGGTCATCTAATACATCTTTCTAGATCTTACTTTGATTCCCTTTCTTACCCAGGTTTTTCATATTTGGCCTTCGCTACAACAGCATCGTTCATGTATCACTTGATCCTATATTTTTGGAACCGATTCGAGGTAATTACTACCAATACTTACAATTTTACCTATATCCAATATGAAGTATTGGCAGCTGCATAAACTCGACAGTGGTTTTTAGTTTTGTACCATGTTACACGGATTCTTCTAAATGAGCGGAATACCTGTGTCGGACACGTGTCGGATTCCAATACTCCTAGATTCTATGTGACACTGCTAGATCTCGTTTATTGGTTTTGTTTTCTTAATAATACTACAACTTTACAATTATCATTTGTTTTGACTTTCATCCATCCTAATAAGTTTTTAGGGATTTGCTAGCGCCCATCGCAGAAGGCATTTCATGGATGGCCTGTTGTTGCATCTGAGAACAGCCATCTCATGAATGAAGACAAAATCTGCTGAAAAGTGAGTCCATGTGGTATCATTCCCACAGGTTGATCCCAACCCTCCGATCTGAATGTTAGAGTGTTTTTTTTTTTTGAAAATTGACAAATATATTCATACTAGCAAAATTTACAATGGGGGACCAGTAGTCCCACCAGATTTACATAGTATGAATTGCCCAGGAGCATTCTCCTTGGCCCAAAAGAAAAGCCCATTACCCCTCCCATTACCATTACCATTACCATTACCCAATTGCCTCAATTGTAACGAATCCAACAAAAAGTGCCATATTGTGGGGCCCACCAAGTCAAGATCGTGACCTGCCACGTCACACAGACTTCTCTACCACATTCCGAATTCGATTTTCAAAAATCCTGCTCGAAGTCCCAGAGCTATTGTGCGCCCCTAACCGTGCACGATAGCCGACCACCCAACAACACTGTCGGATCTCCGGCGGCCTCCATCTCGTACCACCCGCCAAAACCCGGTGGGTCATCCTCCCCGCCGATGACCACCCCCTTCTCCACAATCATCACCTTCAACCCCTTCTACGTCTCCTCCACAAAAGTCAACTCTGCCGGGGGAATCTTAGCCACCACCATCGTCATCAAGCTACAGCTGGCCTTCCACGGCTCCAGGTCCAGCACCCCACGGCCTTTCACGGTCTCCGATAAGCTCCACGGTTTTCCTCGGCTCCAGATCCAGCTTCACGGCCTTCATGGCTTCATATCCGGCCTCCTCGACTCTCAATCCAGCCTCCATGGCCTTAGATCCCGCCTCCACACCGCCCTTAGATCTAGCCACCATGGAAGAACCATGCTCCAGATCTGGCCTCCACGGTACCCGATTCGGCCTCCTCTGGCCATCACACCCGTCCTCAGGCCGCCACCACCTACGATCTTGATTCCGAAGACCACAGCCTCCTATGATCAAACCCAGCAACCCCATTCCTAAGTCCGTCGATCCACAGCCTCCCAGATCCCCCATGGCCTCCAGATCCGATAATCCACGGCCTCGCACCGCTGGCCTTCCACAGCTCCAGGTCCATCACTCCACGGCCTTCGGCAACCTCCACGGTTTTCCTCGGCTCTAGATCCAGCTTCATGGCCTCCATGGCTTCAGATCCGGCCTCCACGGCTCCCTATCCAGCCTCCACGGCCCCAGATCCTGCATCCACAGCCCTAGATCTAGCCACCACGGAAGAGCCATGCTCCAGATCTGGCCTCCATGGCTCATCTTTTGCCAATAATGGGAGAGATGAGAAATAAAGGGCGAGACTAAAAAAAACAGCAATGGGGAGAGACAAGACTCAAGAGGGCGAGAGAGAGAGAGAGAGAGAGAGAGAGAGAGAGAGAGAGAGAGAGAGAGACTGCCTCCTTCCCTAGGCGGAAGCCCTAGGGAGGGAGCTTTTTTTTTTTCATTACCCTTAATAGTGTTTATCCCAGATTAATAGAGTAGATAATGAGACCAGCACAAATAACCAAAACCATGCTTGTTTGTACACCCTTTGCAAGAACCAAAGCCATGCCTGTTTGTAGACCGGTACTGTTTGTGAGCTTTCAAGAGATGGTTCTTGGCGGGGACGTTCGGAGGGCTGGCGGGGATGTTCGGAGGGCGGGAAAGTATCCCCAGTGTTCGGATCTATCTTGGTGGTGCAGGATGCCCTCTTGAATGTTTGACATTTTTATTGTAGAGAAGGAGAGCTGCGGTGAAAAACCGATGCTAAGTTTTTACCATTTCACCTCTTATTTAGGGTTTTGCTAACGTGTTTTTACTCACGTTTTAATGTCTAAGCTGATGTCTTGCTACTTTTTTGCTTCGGACAACCACTCTGTATTTATAAAGGGAAATGTTATCAGGACTACTGTATTTTGATGAGGGCACTCCTCACTTTATTAAAAGTATGGTAAGGCCCGCAACATAGGATGATCCAAACCGTCCATTATATGGGCCACAGCCTAAATAGGTTGTGCCCCAAAAATTATTTCCATAGGTTAGGATATTTATATATTTTATATACTATCCTTTTTCTTATCCATCCATTCATCGTGCGTGGCCAATTCGTTTCCTTACATCTTCTCTTCCATCTCATGAATGAAGACAAAATCTGCTGAAAGTGAGCCCATGTGGCTGCTCTCAGATGCAACAACAGGCCATCCATGAAATGCCTTCTGCAATGGATGCTAGCAAATCCTGAGTTTTTATATAGAAATAAAACAATATATTTACTTAATCTATTACAAATTTCAATATAGTACTTGTTATAATCATATTATTATGTAAAAACTTAAAAATTAAAAAAATGGTTAAAATTAGTTTGGCGAATCCACAATTCCTTCTTTTTGAGTTTAGGCGATACCCGTACTTATGGAACATATAGTTCTGGTAAAGAAATTAATCATTGAATGCTGTCTCATCTCTTCTCTTTTGAGCTCATGTAAGGTACCAGCACTAGAGAGATTCATGCGAAGTCGATCTCAGTTGCAGCAGCCGCAGCAGCCAGGCATTCATATCACCTCGTCCATCCTCACCTCCGCTCTGAACATTGCGAGGGTAAACCCAGTTCCAGCTGACAATGAGCTCAGACCTGGATCTGGACCTGGGCCAAGACATGGACTTGATCAAGCTAGGCTAGGAAATGCCGAAGGTGTGGAAATCACTGGGGCCCAGGAACTGCCAGCGACCCACAATCCAGATACGGTTGGCAGTCCCCTCCAATTCCCGCCATCTGATTCGCAACAAACAGATATTCCTCCCAACTCCACTGCTCTTAACCCATTAGGTTCTATGCTTCTGGGGATTTTAGGAGACTCTCGTGACAACCGATACATGCGAGACGCAACCCAAGTATATGCAGAATCTCCCCAGCAAGAAAACCGCCCAGTGACGCAGAATTCTTGGTGGAGGAGAACCTGAGATTCAGAAGGTGTACATTCTGGTTCACAATCCAAATCTCTGAACATCTCGATCTATGATCAACGACAAAAAACCCACGGTACCAGCAGAAGCAAAAGAAGATTGAAGTGGTCCAGGGACATGTTCAAGCAATCTTGTTAAGCTTAACAGCTTCCAGTTACTGTTAAGTCAGGCGTTCATATGCAATATGATGTATGGTGTCCCTAATAAACATTTTATTTTCGCATCAGTAATAAATCCAGGTTAAAATGTTCTCTAAAAATCTTCTTGTAGTTGTAATATTCTTCCTGGAGATCTGTTAACGACACATTCTAGCTGAACATCTACTTGAACCTTGTGTATGACTCCCTTCGTTACCCAAAACTCAATGCCAAAGGAAATCAATTTGTCCTCGGGTATTGGATTCCGGGACTTAGGACATAACCGGTGAATGACAGTGAGGAGTTCCATTGTTAAAACAAGGAAATTTAGACATCATTCTCATGTTATTTATTTCTATGATTTTTATTAAATTAATCCTATGTATTAAATTAATCTTGACAAAGATGAAGTATGATACAAATCATCATTTTCAAGTGAAAATATATAAAAAAAGGTTATAGGAGGCTAATATAATATCTTAAGGTTATTATTAATACTTTACTATATATTATTTCAGCATTCTCATCTATTTATTGAATAAATTAAGGGCAGTGGTAAATCGACTCCCCTAAATTAAGCTCTTATATCTGCTTTCCAAAAAAACAAATCACAACTCAAATTATCATTTCATCTTATCAGTGTAAAATACAAAAAAATTATTTGAGTCTAATAAATAAACTTCCCAACCACTTGAGTATCCTTTTTCTTCTAAGATTTAGTGGGTGGTTTGGTGAGATGCACCAGAAGGACGACTCATATCTCGTACTAATTTAAATCCTTGGTTACCAGTAAGGAAAAGGAAGGGTAGTGATATATTCACGCCATTTTTTAGTTAAGACTACGACCATGGTTTTAAATTTCAACCGAAATCTGAAATTTCTGGTTTCGGTAAACCCCGAAACCGAAATTGTGGGGTACCCAAAACGTTAGGACCCTTTTGGATACCTCCCATTTTGTATTTGGATTAGGAATTGAGTTTTGAATACAAAATGAATAGATCGAGCAGCTCATGTAGAGGGAGACAGAGAGGGATGGGGGTATTTCTGGTTTCCACAACATATTTAAGAATTTGATCCGATCCAAATTACAATGCAAAAAGGGCTGCAAATGTCAGAAATCCAAATCAAAATCTTCTCGGCATCCAAACGAGCCCTTACATTATTTCGGCTGAAATTTTAAGCAAAAATCTTGATTTTTATTAATTATTTAATATTTTCTTGAAATTTCGGTTTCGGTTTCGGTGAGGACCGAAACGCATTCCGAAACTGAAATTTGAAATCATGTTTACGGCTACTCTTTTACACTAGATTCCCCGAGGGGAGCTATCCGGAGTTAAAATAAAAATAAAAATTGGCATACATCATTGATTCATTTCCCCGAAGGGGACGGTGTTGGATGGTGGGACCCCGACCATAGTCCTAATAAAAAATAAGTATCGTCCAATATAATTCCCACCACAAATAGTGGACGGTGTTTTCTGGTGGGACTCCGACCATAGTCCTAATAAAAATAAGTATCGTCCAATATAATTCCCACCACAAATAGTGGACGGTGTTTTCTGGTGGGACCCATCAATTATTACAGAAACAAACAAAAATCCGAGAGAACTCTGGAATCGGATCGTCAAGCAGACGTGCCACGTGTCGTAAGATGACCGGTTTTATCATGAGTAGACCCCATTCTCAGCCACTCGTTATCTGACAACGAACTAGCGGTCAGGATCTCCCTCTCCCCAGAAACTGACTCAGCAGTTGTCCACACTAATCACATGCTGACTTACCTAACCGATCCCTTTATTCTAAGAGCCCGCGCTTTTCTGACGTGGCACAATACTTCTGCCTTTCTATCTAGCAACTAATCCAATCAGAATAGTCCACGTCATCAATTACATCATTCTCAATTTTCTCTCCTTAAAATCCCCTCCCTCTCCCTCTTGTTGGCCGCCTTCTCTTCTTTCCTTCTTCCACAGCCAAGTTTTCATTTTTCACCTTTGCTTCTATTGTTTTTTTTTTTTGTCTCTGTTAAGCTAATTAGGGTTTGTTTTTTCCCCTTTCCATATTCCTTTCTTACCACACCAAAATCAGATTTCTGGTTTTCCAACCATGGAAATACCAATTATGAGTACAGTAAGTGGTTTTGAAGCCGGAATAAACAGTTTACAAAACCCTTCTCTCATTTCTAGGATTTTTACTCTATCCGGAATCGGTGAAATCCCCGAATTACACAGTTTCTGGACATGGGGAGCCCTAATACTCGCTCTCATCGCCACTTTCAGCCGCGTACTAAACAGAACCAAGCTAATTCTGTTCAGAATTCCCAACCCTAGTTCCTCTATTTCAGACCCTCTTCTAAATTTTACGGATGATGACGAAACCTCGTCCTCATCGGACGATGAGGACGATTGCAACGATCTGTTTTCATCATCGATGGTGGGTCCATTTGTTAATCAGACGGAAGAAGATTTCCGAGTAGCGAATTCTGGTAAATTTGATGAAAACCAAGGGCAAATTTGTAAATTGAAGCCGAGCAGTAGCGTGGTGAAGTTATGGGATGGATTAGGGATGGGATTGGACAATTGTAGTGGTTTTATTTCGATGTGGGATTTGAATAAGGGAGAGATTGTAAGGTCGTTTACGACCGGAGGTGGTCAGATTCCGGCAATTTGCGTGACGTCTCCGGAGGTGATGGTGTCGGCCGGAGTGGATAGTTTGAGGGTTTGGGATTCGAGGGTTGGAAGTCAGATTCCGGTGACCGTAGCGGAATGGGAGCCTCGCCGGAAAAAGATCGGGGGTATCGATTCCGGCGGAGTGGAGAAGGTTTACGTCAGAGATGATGTTGGCTCGGCTCCGGTCGTTAGAGACTTGAGGAATGTGAGAACGCCGTTGACGGAATCTGATGTGCAAACTTGGTTTGACGCTGACGCCGTTATGGTTAGTGACAGTGACGAGGGTTTTGAAAACGCGGTGACGTTATCATGGCCGGGAATCGGATGTGGGTCAGATTCAGTGGTGTCACGGTGTCGAAACGCGGTGAGATGTTAGCTGTATTAGGGGCGTCTGTAAAAAACAAAGAATGGTAAGAAAGAATACCAATGTTGTTTGTATATATACGTAAAATTGCCAATTGGGAATTTCTTTCCTAATAATTCATTTTTATCTTATGGTTTAATCCCTCTTCTTAGAGCCAAGAAAACAGTATTGTGAAGGAAAAAAAATTAAGATAAATCAGAGAGAATCAATTCCATCCTTAGGCCCCTTGGTCCATCTCGCCTTGTTTACCCGCCGGATATAGCGGGAAAATTATGGAAAACCCTTTTTTAATAGGGTTACGATTTTCCTTGTCAATTTGAGCCGGGTAGATTCTTTCACCATCTTCATGACAATTTTGGTTGCTGGAATTTTTTTGGTTCTTGGGATTTTTGTGGAACAAAAAACTTCCTGGGAGATTGGTGGGAAAAAAACTCTCCTGAAGTATCCCGGTAAAATAAAAATCCCATGTTTGGTTGACCGTTTTTTTGGTTGCTTGAACTGTTGGGAAGAAAAAAATTGTTCTCAAACTTGTTTTTGGTTCCTAGGATTATTTTGGTTTCTGGGAGTATTTCTTTTCCTTCCTAAGGTTTCGTGCGGGGTTATTTTGGTTCCTGGATTATTTTGGGCACACCAACCAAACGTGGGTTTCTTGAGGACGAAGGCTTAGTCGAGTTGAGTTACGATTTTCCAGGTAAAGAATAAAATTTTTTAGTGCTTTATCTTATGTATAGGACGTCGGTTTCGGATTGGACCAAGGCAATGTGGGCCATCTCATGATCTTTTAGGTGATCAACGGTCTTGATTTCACATATATGCTCCCATGTACCCTTGACCCAAAGTTTGTCTTTAAACACATTGATACGAGAAAAACTTGTGGCGCATTCTCATATAAAGTCATGGTTGATTCTAGATGAGCATTGCTATCAAAACGGGAATCCCTTTTGTTGAAAAACAAGGCATTGAAGGGAGCTCGAATCTCCATGAAACAAATTATTGCAGTGAATATGATCAAATCAACGGTCATTTCCTCTCGCCTTTATTTTCTAGAAGGGATTCCGTTTTCAAAGTGTTTTCGAAAGACGTGTGATAATTAATGTGATAAGGAATGTGCAAGAAATCAATTAACCTTACGTCTCTAACAAGTATTCAAACATTCATTCCTCTCTAAGAATGGGGGGAAGTTGAAAAAACGATTGTTGCACGCATTGATTATTTTATCCTTCAATTACCCATAAAATTTGAGAAGTGGAAAACAAGCTACGGATCTGATGGTTAGGATTACAGGACTGATATGATGTAAATATGTAATGGATTAATTGGACGGCCTAGATTGAGAACAAAGAAGAGAGTTTATACATACAGCTTTGCATATATTTTATAGACATGACCATTGATTTTATTTAGGTAGCTCACTCTAAGACTCCGTTTGGATTGCCGTCAGAAATTGGAATTGGAATTGGAATCTGATTCTCCTATAAACAAATTGGAATAAATAAAAATAAGAATTTAATAAAAAATCCAATAAAAATTTCATTCTGACCAGGGATAGAATCAGATCAACAACTCTTGGTTAACAGATTCTAGCATTTCCCTCTTTAATTCTGCCCAATTGTCAGTTCCACCCCCTTTGACTCCATTCATTTTTTGAACCAAACACTAGAAATATGATGGAATCAAAATAGAATGCCAATTCCAGCGCTTAATTCTGGAATCCAAACACGCCCTAACGCCCTGTCTGTTTTGGATTTTGAGTCCAATAATCAGTTTTGGACTCACAATCGGTTCTCAAAATCCAAAACAAACTGTAGTTAAGTGCAAGGATCTCAATAATGCATTAAACTATCACCATAGCTGTTATGATTTCAAATGGATGTGCCATCACTAATTCACTTGAAATTGGTGGGTGACCTACATGGCTACATTAGGTGCATTAATGGAGAAATGCTATCAAAGTTTCATAAGAATGATAGTTTAAGGGTACCTAACATGTTCCATCTTTAATCACATTGTCTAAAAATATTCACACCTAACTTTAATTTCTCGTCCTTTTTGTTATTGAAGATGATGGTAGGGTCCAACTCATGACCTTAGCCTTGCCACTCAGGCCGTTGAACCATGAACCACTGGGCATGACCCCTGACCCAGCCCAACCCTCTTAAATTAACCTTTTTCAGCTGTTGGGTCCAACCCATTGACCTTACTGTTGCCACTCTGGCTCCAGCACTAGTAAGAGATGATCACTGACCCCAAACTCCCACGCAACCTTTCACAATAATTGTAGGGTTTCCCCTTCTCTTTTCTTTTCTTTTTTTGGGCAAAAGTTGCTCATAGTTAAGTTGGGTTTGAACTTTGAATACAAAGCCCTTGACAATAAACACCTTCAGAGAGAGAGAGAGAGAGGACTCTGTGTCATTTCCATCATTTCTATTTTCTACCAATGAGGTCACTCTGATTAAATATTGCATGAAGTGTCTGGGCCCTGTTTGGATTGAAGGAATTTTCAGGAAAAGTTAGGAAAAGAAATATATTTCTATAATTTTCTTTTTTTTTTTTCACAGGAAAAATTATATCCTGAACAAATCCCATTCAATTTTTACGTCGAGGTACCTTCTATTTATGATAATATCCCTCTAAATTAACCGCTTATATTATTTGCCTCTAAATTGTGGAAAGAAGAAAAAATTTCCATCAGTCCTTGCAATCCAAACAGGGCCCAAGAAAAATAACAATCGTATGGACCCTAGCACATGTACGGTGATCAAGGCCACCAATATTATTGGCCATTAAAAGTTCCACCTATTTGCCTTGGTCCCACTCTCATGATCGAATGATTCTAGATGTCTGAAGTAGTGCAATACGTCAACGTTTACATCATAAATGAGATGATCTCGGTGTGTTGTATGCTATGTGATTGTTGCTTTTACGTTGTAACTTTCTAAAAGACTTATTATATACACATGCAATACTCAAGATGTAGGAGAGGACTTTGGATAAGGTTGTTGTAAACCTTATAAATGCAAAGTTTCTTTACACTATTAAAGATCCTTATAAATGTAAATAGCTATCAAATATCTTATATAACTTTCTCTACAGCTATTTAATACCTTGTAAATGTAAATTTATCCCTACCAAATATCTTACATAAGTAAAATTCTTTATAAATATTAAAGAAGCCACATTTTAAAGTTCTGGTTCGATTTTCATCACCTAGAAATTTAATCATAAGAGCATGTTTCCTTTAAATGAATAATGGTTGCCCCGATTTCTTGTGTTAAAGATGGTAAGAACTAAGAACCATTTAGTGTGAACAGCCTCCAGAGCAACCATGTTTGTTAGGTGCCTAACCAATAGGTAGGGGTGTAAACGGATCGAATTCGAATCGGATATGGCTATATCCGAATTCGATTACAGTATACACTATCCGAATTCGGATTCAGATTCGAATTTGACGGATATTTAATATCTATTACCGAATTCGTATCTGTCGGATATTATCCGTATCCATTTATCCAGTAAATTTGAACATTTTATCATTGCACTTTATCTTTCTTCTCCTTCTTACTCCTCTAATAAATTTTCCAAACCTTAAAACCAGACCTCTACTTTCTCTTCACAAAATTAACTCTCAAACCCAAGGGCGATGGCACATGAAAAGGAAGGGGGACAATTGCCCCCCTTAATTTTTTGGGGAAAAAAGAAGAAGAGGAAGTCTAGCGTTTCGGGACTATATTGACCAATAGGGAAGGGAGACAATATGAAGCTATTTGGGACTCTATTGGCCATAATGTGCCTTGCTGGCTTTCCCTTCTAAAACTACAATTAATACATCGGCAAAAAAATCCCCCATCTCGTCTTGACTCTAAAACTGAGAGGCTGGCATTGATTTTGAAATAAATCCGTCTCTTAAATACCACCAATAGAATCCTAAATAGTCGGCATTTTCCTCACAATCCAAACCGTTGATTTGTTGCACCTGCCCATAAAATCATCTCCATCGGATGATTCTAATTCTTCAATCTGTAGATATTTCTAAATGTAATTTATCTACATATTAGAGGGTTAGGATCATCCTATGGAGATGATTTTTTTCACCTGTGATTCCTAAATCAAAGTGTACTAATAGGACACACACGGAATCTAATATTTGCACTCCATTTAATTGAAAGGTCTCAGATCCCTTGAGAGACATCTTTCAGAGAGGGAGATTCTATGATGGCAGGTCTGCAGCCAAGGCCCACATTATTTGGGTGATCCAAACCGTTCATTTGTTGGGCCCTAATGTATATAAGATGGGCCCCAAAATATCTTCTCCATTGGATGACCCTAACCCTCCAATTTATGGAGGTTTAAAATTGAAAAGTACTATATAGAAATTTGTACATAACAGAGGGTGAGGGTTCGGATGAACAGTATGGAGAAGTTTTTTTGGGATACACCATATATACATCTACATAACGCCCAAAAATTAATGGTTTGGATCAACCAAACGATGCGGGGCGGCCACCATATATAATCTCGTTAGAGAGGCATTTTTTTGTTGACTCAAATAAACCCCAACAAGTTGACACGTTATAACATAGAAGTCTCAAGTAACTATATTTACTCCGTCATTGCCCGTTAAGAATAACGCTATAATGAGAAAGGCACATTAAAGAATGGAGCATGGCCGACTATTTTGACCAATTTTTTTGCCGATGTATTAATCATAGTTAGAGAAGGGCAAACCAGCAAAGCGTATTATGGCGAATAGAATCCCAAGTACAAAATAAGTTTAAAATTTTAATTTTACCATTTTTATATCCCTTCCTTCTAAAAAATATCTTTTTCTCTTCCCAAGTGAGGGGTTTTCCCTTCCTTTTAAAAAAATATGCCCCCCTTTTAGGGATATAAAAGGGATATAACAATGAACATATAAGGGTTTTTTTTTTTGGAAACTATAATAGTGCTTTCTTTTGTTCGGAGAAAAAATTCAGATGAGAACGGTAATCGAATTTTCGAATATCCATTTACACCCCTACCAATAGGCCAAAAGCCCAAGAGTTGATGGGACACATTAGGCTAGGGCCTTTAAACCTGTCTCATACTATACTTGGTCCTATATAGTCCCATACCTAGGTAAGTCCCCACAACCCCATACCTAGGTAAGTACCCGCATAGTATCGTAATAGTTCGCTAGGCTTCCACATTCATCGGCTTCGGTGGCCCACACTCTATGACAACTTTCACTTTGGCCTTTTTCCAAGTAGCCTTTCCATATGTTACACTATGATACCTTACACTTTGGCAGCTTTCACTCTAGCTTTTTTTTAATCAAGTAGCACTTCCAGGTAGTCCTCTCCATAGGTTGCCCCTTCAATGATCACATGACATGATGGATGCTTTGATACCAAATGTTAGGGAAGCAACCTATACGCCGAAACGCCTGTGCACACTTAGGACGGTAACAGTGTTCTCATTTTGAGAATCAAAAGGGTAGTTTAAGTAACTTAGGGACAAAAAGAGATACATCACTAAGGTTCTCCAATTTCTCCTTGACACATGTCATAATGTAATTCCCGGGCTCCGAATCAGTTATACACCCCCTTTCTCTTATCATTTTCCTTCATTTTATGATAGAAACCAAAGTAAGCAATTTGTATGATTACCCTTTTGCTTTGGAATTAAATAAAATGGGTATCTTATCATCCCTGTTTTTGGGATGACGAATTCTTACTAGTGAGAAGCCTCATTTTAAAACAATGAGGTATAGAGGGGCCCAAGTTTGATTGATGATCTAGACCATCCATTTGAAGGCCGTATGGTGGGTCCAGTCACTTGATCCACATTCAACGGCAAAAAATACATCTCGTCAGTTACCAGGATTGTCCAATTAGCATGATAGTTGGCCATGGAGATAAAATGCAAGGCCCTCTTACAGCCCCATATTAGAATAAATTTTCCCCAAAGAATTACTTAAAAATTGCTATGTGGTTTCCACAATCTTTGCGTAGTATAGAAGTTCCTCTTAGTAAACCCTTCTTTCCAAGAGCATGAACGCATCATATGCCTAAATAAGGCGCATCCAAAACTCTCCTAATCCTTCAAGTCCCTTCAACCCTCATAAGAAAACCATCTCCAACTCACCATCTTTCTCTTTTCTACTAAAACCAACCACACCCACATTTCAAAACTAGATTATAAATCACTGGCAACGCATAGAACCATCATTCCTTAATCCTTCCATCCACTCCTTCCTCATACCAAATGGCGAAAACATACCCATTTCCATTTGTTCTTGCAATAACAATTTCAATAATCCTCCTGCCAAGAGGTACTCAGAATCAAGCCACAGCTCAGTCACTTTGCCTACCCCAGTATGCTCTGGCTGACCAAGCGTGCCGCTCTGTTGGGCGGTCCCTACCTGAGCCAACAGATGAAACCGAAGGGCACCACCACAAACATCACAGAGAGCACCACCACAATGATGAAAACAACCCGTGTTGCCGCAGGCTAAAACAGATTGATGACATATGTGTGTGCCAACTTATGGCCCACTTGCCAAGGTTCATCGTCATTCCAAAGCACACCATCACGATCACTCCAATGGACGGATGCAAAATCACCTACAAGTGCAGGGGGCTTTAAGGGATGTAGAAGCATAAATATGTTTGCGCAATGGATTTCATCAAATAAATTAACTGTAAGGGGAACTGATATCCACACTTCCTTGTTAACTAATGGCAGTATACATTGTTCCATTATAGCAGTATACAATTCACAAAAAGTTATTAATAAGCAGTAAGAAAGTTTTTGGAGTGGCATTACAAAACATGTTTGAGCTTTTAAAAGGTATGAGAAGAAGTTCCTTGCTTGTGTTTGTGTTACACTAGAAAAATAAATGTATCTTGTAGCCATGGTTTTAAATTTCGGCCGAAACGAAATGAAATGGCTGACATATTTCAGTTTCGGCCACGGCTGAAACGAAATTTACATGAAGTCATTTCTCTACAAGATTTCGGCAAAATTTCACCGAAATGCTGAAATTTCACTAAAGTATCGATTGAAATTTCATTTTTAGCCTTTTTTTACAAAATTTCGACGGAAATAGCCGAAATTTCAACCGAAATCGCTGAAATTTTAGACATTTTGGTTGAAATTTAAAAAAAAAAAAACGAAATCATTATCATATGTTTTTCATGATTTCGGCCGAAATAGGTGGTGGCCAAAACCAACACCAAAACCGAAATTTAAAACTTTGCTTGTAGCCTAGTGCGAAAAAAGGGATCAGGTAGCTAAGAGTATGATTATTGCAAACTCATACATCACTAAATGTGAGATCCATTAATCAACATCCATGATGTACAATGGAAAGTCTTATGATTGGCTAAAGGGAACCATATTTCAATCTGCTTGACCATAGCGTCATTCAAAAAAGAAAAAAAATTAAAAAAAATTCTAAAATGTATTTCACGAAGACAAACCTTTGATAAAGAGTAAGGTTGATGATGGTGGAGATGACAAATGACAAACTGGAAATATGATGACGACAAAGGGCATCAACTATTCAATAAAAAATCATAAGAACAATTGATATTCCAAATTTTTACAAACGGCAAAACAAATACCAGTATTACCACCTGTGGGACTGGGTATAATGGATTAAAAACACCATAAAGATACTGACCTTTGTGTAGTGAGCTCTTTCTCTAATAACATTAGATGCCCGAGTTCAGTTGGATCAGTATGACATTAAGTTCTCTCCTAAACCTGTCAATAGAACTGGCTTACACCATCTTGCTTCTCAGCCTAGATGTGCCTGGGGACCTGACATAAGGGAAAACAACAATAAGAATCACCTCTACATGTACAGTGGCGTCCATAGATGATAACACGTACAGATGAATGGAGAAGTTCCTGGCTATGTCTTCCTCAATTACTTCAAAGAATTTCAAGTGCTGTTAAGAACTTAAGACTCAATGATGCAGAATCTAAAACAAAACATATGCACACAAGGCATTTGAAGCAAGATGTTTTTGTGGCTCCTTAATGTCATCATTTCAATGAGAAATATTTTCCCATATTCTTTGAACTCTGTAAAGCCCGTGACGGATATCAAAATCACTGATGGTGAAGTCAAGAAGACCATTGCATAGGGTCAAAAATAAAACATCAAAGCTCCAAAATCTCACAGGGTAATCTGAGGACGAATCTCCTTACTGAGCAAGAAGATCTGGCTTTTCTGAAAACTCTCCTCTCACAAAATTAAATTAATAGATTGCATACCCACATTCCTGTTCAGGGAGCGTAGCAGCAATGCTTTCATAGCCCTCAGAACGACCGCCCAACTTGTCAAACACGATCTGCTGCATCTTGTCATCCATCTTGAAATTAATGAAGCAACGGGCCCTTTTTCTTTTTAACTTCAAGAAATTGAGCTTGAATTCTTCACCCCCTTGTATTCTGGATGCTGAATTCTTCTTCACCCCCTTGTCTTATCATACTAACTTACAATGTAATTCTCGGGTTCCGAGTCAGTTATGCACCCCCTTGTTGTATCATTTTCCTTCATCTTATGATAGAAACCAAAGTAAGCATTTTTAGTATGATCCCCTTTTGCTTTAGAATAGACACTGAAGTAAGATAGTATGATTCCCCTTTTGCTTTAGAATTACGATCAAATTGACAGCTTGTTATCCTTGTTTTGGGGATGAGGAATGCTTACTAGGGCGAAGCCTCATTTTAAAACGATGAGGCATAGAGGGGCCGAAGTTTGATTGATGATCTGGACCATCCATTTGAAGGCCATATGGTGGGTCCAATCACTTGGTCCGCATTAAACGGCCAAAAATGCATATCTTCAAGAGATTGAGCTTGTCCACTTGTATTCTGGATGCTGAATTCGTCTTCACCATGTTTCTAAAGCATATGTAAGAATAGCACTTACATGTCTGCACACACATGTATGGCTAATGTTCAAATGGGGAACTAATGTCTGAAAAACGAATTCATGATTTAACACCTAATTTTTCTGAGAACTTTATTATTGGTGTTTACACCCATTTGCATTTTCAGACTGAAAAATTGGGTTGTAGTCTTAAGATAGTCACAAGTATAGCAGGCCTCACTGATGTAGCTTATCATTGTATTGCACTGATCTCTTCTTATTTGACGTGGATGAATAAAACAGCCAGATTCAAACAACAAAGCTTGGAACAATTTTTCAGGTTCTTTACAAAGGGTAAATAATTCTCGAATTGTTCTAGTAAAATGGAAAGAACATCTCCGGATGAAAATCATAGGGCAGAAATATGGGGTTGGACCAAGTATGTGGATGTCCTCTCACAATTACAGGAGTGGTCTTACGGTGTGGAGGGATGTTTTGAAACAAAAGGCCAGCTATTTAAAAGAAACAAGATATAGAGCTTATAAGGGGGGGACAAAATTCAGTCCAGGAAAGATAATTGGTGTAAGGGGAAGCCTTTGATGGAGAAGTTCAAGGACCTCTATGTTGTAGCCTCAAACAAAGATGCTACAATACAAGTCTTTTGTTTGAATTGATGGCAAGATCGTTTGGAAGGTTAAGTTTTTCTGACACTTCATTCATAGGGAAATCAATAGGGTTGCTTTGCTTTGAAAAAAGACAAATCGATTTGGGTCTGGAACTCCAGAAGGGTATTTACGGTCCAATTTTCTATCATCATCTCATTCCGATCTTTCTACGTTCGCCAATTAACAGTCCATGGCCCTCCTGTTTAGCCTAGGGTGTGTGAGTTAGGGTGCTCGGCGCCCCTAGATAAGATTCTGACCGTGAACAATTTTTAGGGTAAAAATTTCTAATCATAGACCATCGCACTTTATGTCTGGGGGCAGGAGAGACAATGGACCATCTGTTTTTACATTGCAGAATGCCATGAGAGGTTTGGAGCCACGCTATTCTAAAATTTTGTATATCGTGGGTTTTCCTGCTTCATTTTGTTGAGCTTTTTGATAGCTGGAGTTTCACCCCCTAGCAAAACAAAGGTAGAATCCTATGGAAGATGGTTTTCTACGCAACCATTTGGATGATTTGGGAAGAAAGAAATAGTAGTATCTTTAACAATAGATCAAGAGGTGGCCATCTCATTTTTCATAAGGTGATCTCGTTGACTACAATATGGGCAAGAGTCTAGTCATGTTTCAGGAATGATTCTATCTATGCATTCAGAGGCATTTAACGAGAGATTTGTTATATTGATGAGGAGATTCCTGATCCTCGATGGTCTTCTCTAGGAGCAGGGAAGCTGAAATTGAACTATGATGGGTCAAGCTTAGGAAATCTGCGACCAGATGGAGTAGGGGGGATCCTTCGAGATGAGAATGACGCTACTAAGTTGCCTTTTCTGACCCTATCAGCATTACAGACTTCAACGAGGTAGAAGTTTTGGCAGTCTCGCATGGTCTTCCGTTTGCAGAGTGTAGAGATCTTAATCGCCTAATAGTCGAGGGAGACTCTCTCAACATGACTCAGTGGGAGGAGAGGTGTTGTTATCACCCTTGGAGGTTTGCTGACACGATCGAAGAAATCCAATAATGTATTGAGGGCCACTCAGCTCAGTTCTAGCATGTTAGAATATCAACTACAACAAAGTTTTGATCAATTAATTGACTCGATCTGAAGTTGAGAGGATCAGCTGGGAGCTCTTTGATTTCCTCCCTCAGTTTTCTTTGCTTTTTTGTATTTTGGTGTGATTGCTTCAGTTTCTGTTTTGTTTGTTGTCCAGCTCAGTTGCCTTCATAGGTTTCTGAATTTGGTTTTTATGGTCTCTCCATGTGCTGGATGGTCTCCACTGGGACAGTAACTGAAAAATGGGCCTCACTTCTTCTTTTTTTGATATGGTAAGAAAAAACTTTATAAATAAAATAAGAGATTACAATGAGAGCAGAGATTAGCGTACTTTATTCATTAGATTTGGGATTTATATTTGGGGCAAGACAGTAGTATATCACTAATTTCCAGACCTGCTAAAAAGAGAATAACTCCACAATGGAATTCTGAAAGACCCCCATTCCAGCTTTTCTCGGATTTCTAAATAAAACCATTAGAGATAGGGGGTTTCCACCTTTCCTTCAGTTTTTCTTTATGATTGTTAAGCTTTACAATTACATCCAATATTTTGAAAATCTCTTGAAAGGAGTAGTTCCTAAACTCATCATTATATTTATTCTAGAGTATTTTGCTTCGCAGTTGGAGCTGGAGTTTGCGAAAACTAATTCCTAGCAGTTGGAGCTGCATCATACTTTGATCCTGCATCCACAAACCTCTTAACACCGAAGAAATTGGTTAATGATGCGAGAGGTGAGTGACTCCTAGAAGATAAATTCTAAAATCCATAGAAGAATATAGAATAGAGATGTCCAAGAAAGTTTTTATGGTTTCTTTCTTTATGGTTGATGACTAGTGTAATGTGTTAAGAAAGCAAGCTTCTGATTTTCTAAGCCCTAATATTCATATGTTTTGTTTGAATTTTGGGAAGCAGCAATGATTTAACTCTTCTAAATGGAGAAAAGGATGCAGACAAATTAGGGGGGCAAAACAGTTATATTGGCTCCCTAGTAAAATAAGAAACCTACTATCTTGGAAACAAGAGACTTTCCCAACAATCTCCACCCTGGCTTGTTGCCCAGCCACCTGAAGATTTTCTGTTGATGTCGTCATTAGTTCGTTGTCGTCGTAAACCTCCATTGGCCTTTCGAAGTACCAACTACACACCATCAGATCTTCTTGGTTCTAACTCCTCCTGACTCGATCAACACAGCCGATACACGTGTGTAGCTGACAACTAGTTGTCTCACCAAGTCAACACCAGAGAGGATCTTGATCCATCCTTTCCGTCGCAGGTACAGTCACCTTCTACGGCTTTCCATAATTTCTTTTCAACGCCTAAGCCAGGCCTTGTTGAACTAAGATGTCCTTCACCCTCATCTGCGACAGGGTGAAACTGCCCCTTCCGTCAAATCTGTCAATGCTTTTTTTTTTCTTTTGGAAAATGATAGCCAAATATTAAAATAGAAGACCGAAATGGTCAAGATACAATATAAGAAAGGGAATACAACGCCACTCCATAGCCGCAAATAAATATAATCACAGCGGTGCTAGAGAGCTTTGATACTCCCTCTCTAGCTAAACCAACTGCTATCGATGTTGAACTAGGTAGAACTCGATTTTTCCGTCATCTCAAATCACTATCGATGCGAAGCTCCACCATGAACGAAAATCTCTTGTACAATCTTTTACCCTTCAATGATCACTATAATTGTGATCCAATCACATCACCCACAATTACTCCATCGGGCCTCAACGATCGCTCAAACCACGGCCCTGATACCACTTGTTGAGAAAATCTGTCGAGCAAATCAGATCTGAATGTACTCAAGTAAACGGAAAAGTAAAGATAAACACAAGTCACAAGATGAACAATGCGATTTACGTGGTTCGGCCAAGATGCCTATGTCCGTGAGCAAGAACACAATCTTCACTATGAGAAGCAATATACAAGGATAACAATTAATTAAACCCAAACCTAGAAACCTGCAACCCTTTCCTTGCTTCTCAACCAATACCGTACCCGAGAAAACCCCTTTCTCCTTCTCTTTCCTTCTCTCTATCTCTCTCTAACCCCCCACGCTCCTCACGCTTCCCCTCTCTTATGCGGCCTCCCCTCGCAAGAGAAAAACACTGAGAACTTTTTACACTAATATGTTTTCAGAAAAAAAAAAAAAAAAAAACTAGAAAAATAGTTTATCTTTTGCCTCCTTAGCAAAATAAGAAACCCACTATCTTGAAAACAAGACACTTTCCCAACAAAAACTAAAAATCATTCGTATCCTTTTAAACCAACGGAAAACCTAGAAATCGGTTCATTCAAGTGTATCAAAGTAATCAAACCATATACGGTGTGGTCTAAATTGAAAAGGGATGGATCTTCTGAGACATTAGATTGTGCATGTATCCAATAGAAACCATCTATAAGCTGCAATTTGAATTGAACCCAGCTATAAGCCTGCAATTTGGATTGAACCCAACTCCCAATTTATAATGGAGACCCTAAACCAAAAGTGGTTTCACCCATTTATGTGGAAACTGCGCTTGAATATTGATTTGATCAGCATACAAGTCGAAACCAATATTGATTATGCATATGATCACATCATAAGGAATTTAATTCATAAGTAACTAATTTCTTCAGCTTTCTACAATTCAACAGACCTAAATCTGTTTTTCTTTTTTTTGAAATGGTAATATTATAAATGATGAGAAAAAATAAAAATACAGGAGACCGAGATGGAACTCCCACATTTACAATAGAAAACGAGAAGACAAAAGAGACGACATATACAATCAACGGCACACCACTCCTCAAGGAGGAAGGTGGTCAAACCACCTAATGGGACCACCAGATACACCACGCTTGGCAAGCGCATCCGCCTTATCATTTGCCGATCTTCTGACATGTTGATATCCGATAAAAGACGCCGAAGTTATATCACCAATCTCATCAAACAAGGAAAGAAATCTCCACGGAGGAGCCGAGCTACCTTTCAGCCAACGAATCACATTTAGCGAATCCCCTTCAATAATGGTTTGATCCAACAGACTTCTATCAATATGCAAAATGCCAAAATGCGCAGCCCTCACTTCAGCTTCAGAGGCATCACAGACACCTATAGAGCCATAGTATGCCCACACTACTCCCCCCTCTTCGTTATGACACACTCCTCCCACCCCAACCGGACCCACACTACTCCCCCGTCTTCGTTATGCCCACACTAAATCTTATATTTCTAATAAATAACAGAAACACAGAAAAGAGAAGAAAAAAAGGCAAATCAAAAGACGTACCATTTGTCATGGTTTCTTAAGAAGCTGCTCGATCCAGAAGAGAATGCCTGGCCCACCACGATGATTTCCATGTGGCCCACGCTGGGACCATTAAGAGAATGCCTGGCCACTAATTGAACGGAGGATCTTACCCTCTTAAAATTTTGATCGTTGATATTTGCAAGCCTTGATGGAGTAGATTGATCATTTGATCATATTTAATTTTCACGGATGAGTAGACACTCCAATTGGCTTTGTGGTGGCCCACAAGATATATTACCAAACTCTTGTCACGTGGGAATGAGAATCTAATATACCCTACTTGAGCTAATGGAATTAACATTTCTTAACAATTGCAGGAGGTAATTCCCAGCTCACACATCCAACACCCATCACAACATTTCAATTCATATAACAATCCAATAATCTGGACCGTCCACCAAGTGAGACCCACCATGGTGCGTCATGATGAGACCCCACAAACACAATCACACAAAAAATGTCTTGCCAAGAAATGGAAACAAAAATGATCAACGTATCCGATTGAATAGGTAGGCATCGAGAGGCCCACAATATCGAATATTCAAACATGGATTGGACTGTGGGCCGTTAATAGTAAGTGGTGTGGGCTGTTAATAGGGAGCGAGGCCCACCATATGGATCATTCAAATCGAGTTTGGATTGTGGACCGTTAACAGTACTGAGGCCGACACGAGTGATCAAGTTAATTGGGCTATTATGCTCTGTGTACGCAAATGGAGGGTTAGAAAAATGCACTGTTTGTGGATACTTGAAAGCTCTCTTGTGGACTAGCTAAGTATGTGCATTGGCTAATGATTTGCAGTGACGACAAACAGGTGAGACGCCGATAAAAGATCTTCAAGTTGGTTGAGAAACAAGTCAAGGTAGAGATTGTTCAGATTAATGTAGCACCTCTTTTTTGGAGTTTCCTCATGACTTTTGAGCAAATTTGAAAACAGGGACTGGGTCACTTAATAACTTGGCCCAAAACTTGCTAAATGGGCATAGAAATTAGGCCCCCATCTAGTTTGTTGGATCTATACCTCAATTGCAGCCAAAGCTCATTAAGTTTTGTGGGAATCAACTAGGCTCATCTAACAACCCATCTCCCATTTGGTAAATGAATTATATTCCAAAAATATCCTAATCTTATTTTGCGTTACAATGCAATATTTGTATGAGTCCTAGACCCCCCTCCCCTCTCCTTCACCAAAAAAAATAAAAATAAATCCTAATTTCATATATTGGAAATAGGAATAAAATCCTAACACACTTCATAAATTAGTAACATAAATTAAAACTAAAAATTTTCATTTCTGGCCTTTTTGTAATGACCTAAACTGAAACATACAAAGCAGTTTGTGAACTTGTCAAGTCAATTCCAAGACATATCACAGATCATGATCTGATTGACTGATTAACAAACAAATCAAAAGTTATAGCTGTTTGAAGTTTTGACACTCTGGCTTGTTTTCTTTTGATCCAATGTTTAGTAACTCTTCAGCAACTTGTTCTACGCCATCAACAGTCTCAATTACGCATACATGTTCCCATGTGAGACAAAAAGTTATTCTTAGGATTGGTCACATGTCACTATCTCTATCTGCTAAGTCAAAAGCTTATAAATTGATTAAATTCATTGGTCATAACAAACTTACAGCATCATTGCCCGATTCTTTTTCGAGACACAATGCCACTTGAGTAATTCTTATTTATGAGTAAGATTATCTTTTAATTTAATCCTATTTACAAATATGAACGTTAAAGTCTATTTAAGAGCCATTAAGTATATCATTTATAAGATTATTATGATCTTTGATTGCAGATAAGTCGCATGCATTATGTTCGCCCTCTCACTTACATGAGCCTCAGTCATAAATTTCCTACATGGTGTGGTGTGGTACCTCCTATATGCATTTTGCATTCACATTGTATGTCGACCCTTCCCTAAAGTAGTAAACTTATGCACAACTATAATCTAATAAATTGAGTCATTTTTAAGAAAAAACAAACAAAACGAGGTGGAAACACTGAGGAGGTCTGCGAACGGTGAGGCTAACCGTCTAGCTCCCGATGGGGTGACTAGATCAGCGTTAGAGACTTTTGATTTTTTGCCTCTTGAGCTCTGATATGTCCTTGTATTGCTTCTCTTTTTCTTGTTCTCTTTGCTCCCGTGACTATCTCAGTCGTGGGTCTTCCTGATTAATAAAATTCTCCATTTCAAACAAATAAAAATTAATGTAACATTAATTTCCCTTTTTATATATTCCCTATATGTATGGTAGCATTTCAAACTTACCAACCTAGTACCCTCGAATTCTTCTAGAATCTAACGTAAGGCCCTGTTTGTTTTGGATTTAAAGAACCGACTGTAAGTCCAAAATGGATTCTTAGACTCAAAATTACACGTAAAGTTGATTCCAATAATCAGCTTTGGACGTACATTCAGCTCTCAAAATCCTAAGCCCTGTTTGTTTTAGATTGTGAGAACCGATTGCGAGTCCAAAACCTAATAATTGATCGGGTGGGAGCCATCCAAACATAGATCAAATGCACTTAAGAATACCCCAAATTGTAATCACCTAGTCTGTGGATGCCCAACATGAAACTCACCACTCACCACTCATATTGGAGTTACTATAGTTAGACGATTTCTTGTTTAAGAAAGATTAATGATCAAAGATCTTTGAGGTCTTTCTTCCAAATGTGATTGACGCAAAAAAAACCCAAATAATTAGATGCCATATTTCTATAGAAAAACTGCATTTAGAGATGTTGCAGCACTCTGATTGCATAATTGAGTATTCGACATTTTCTTAATGAATAGTTTTCATATATCATGTAAAACTCTCATGATTTTTTTGTGGTAAGAATTCAAAAATGATTAGACAACATAATATGGTTAGACAATTGATGAATAATACTCTCACTACAGCTATAGAGGCTTAGGGCCACTTTGGGTACCTCTAACATTTTTTCCCAAACTGTGGTCCCACTAGTTTCCTATAAAGCAATTTTACACGCCATCTTTTCCGGGAGAGCAATGCCACCCCATATGCTTGAAATGAATAAGACAAGTTCAGCTATAAGTTGGCTCTTCTTTCTTGAAAAAGAAAGAAGAGAGTGCAGATATCATCTCCCTTATTTAATTAATTTTGAGTTTTAGCAGCCTTAAAGTAGGTCACTACCTAAACATAACATGCACCTACTATAATGCTAGTCCAGGCACAGGGTGGAGAAGCTTGGCTTTTTAAGGCTAGTTACCACTGAGAAGCATTTTAAAAAGTACTAGTGTTAAGAAATTAAGATAAAATTGAAGTAATGAGAGCCGTCGGGCATGTTGACTATATCTTAGACTAATACATCTAACATAAGTAACAGATAATTTAGATGCACATTAATTAACTAACTTGTATTTGAATTGGGACAAAGTTTTTAGACCCAAGAAAGCTTTTATATAGTTGATGAGTGAGGCATAGATAATGACACTAGAGTTGCTGGCCATGAAATGCCAAATAAATAGGTTAATTTAAAATCATTAACTACTTAACTAACCTAGCATGGAATGGCTCAGAAGAAGAGTTCCATGTATAATAAATGGTTGTTTTTTTAATGTTTTCCAAACTCTCCTTGACACACAGTATTATTTATCAATAATAAAGCTAAGTAAACTTGGGATGACATCTTCTTTATCATAATGTAGAGACCACATTTGTTCTGTCTTAAATCAACCAATTGGAATCTGGGGCCAAAAATAATTGAGTGGTCTGGTCTCAGGTGACTGCTTTTCTGATCTTTATATAATGAAGGGAAAAAGAGGGACATGGATAATGAGCAGTATTCTCCCTGAATGTTCATGAGAAAGTATAGTAACAAAGAGTAAAGGGTTAATGACTGTTGCACGTTAGAGAGTTGAAAATATGACAAGAAAATGCTGCATTTTGAAAGTACTAGAATAAATGCCATTTTTTAAAAGAAACAGAATTTAAGGACTGAAATGCCCCTAGCTTACTTTACCCATTCGTCTTACCTCTCTAACTCGAACCCTAAAATTTTCCTACTCGAATCAAACGCCGAACAAGTGAAGATGAGTGAAACTCCGCTTATCTCTGGTGAAATCTTCTCTTTTCTCTGGCGAATCCTCCTTGTTTACTCTGAATCTTGGATGCAAAAGAGAAATCCCAAGGCTTCACCTCGTTTTCTCCTACTCACGCCAAATCACGGTAAAAATTTCAGATATTTGGATCGACTTAATGTGAGTTTGGGGTTTTATCTTCATGCCGAATTTGGAGTTTTGCATGGCAAAAGGTGTTATTCGGAGCCAAAAATGTGTTATTCGAAGTCAAAAATTTGTTACTCGAATCCAAAAAAACTCTCTCTTGCACGAAGGCAAAATGTTACTGGAAATTATAAGTCTTGGTCGAAGCCAAAAGGTGTTACTCGAAGCTAAAAATGTGTTACTCGAAGCAAAAAAGATGTTATAAGTCTTGGTCGAAGCTGAAAAGGTGTTACTCGAAGCCAAAAAATCTGTTGCCCGAATGCAAAATGTTACTGGAAATCATTTTGTCTTGGTCGAAGCCAAAAAGGTGTTACTCGAAGCCAAAAATGTATTACTCAAAGCCAAAAAATTGTTGCCCGAAAGCATAAAAGTTACTGGAAATCAAAACTCTTGGTCGAAGCCAAAAAAGTGTTACTCGAAGCAAAGAAAATGTTAACCGAAGCTGAAAAGGTGTTACTCGAAGCCAAAAAAATCTTGTCCAAAGGCAAACAGCGACTGCAAACGAAAATGGCTAGTCGAAGTAAAAAACATGATAGTCGAAGCCAAAAGATGCAAAGCCTTATACAAATAATTTTCGCTACAAGTAACTCCTTTTTGCTTCGACTAACTGTTTTTATGCTATTTTCAATGCTACATACAGATTTTGGACCATCTACACCATTGTACAACAGGAAAACAATCAAACCTAAGGAAAATTATTTGGAGGAGAGAAAGTCTCTGAAAAAAAAAACAGGAAATGAAGATTTTGTATATTTGGAGGAGAGAAATCGTTACAAAGATAATGAGACTTTGTACATTTGGAGGAGTAATGAGGATCTATGGCCGGTGAAATGAAGATTTTCGCCAAAAAGAAGCCTTCAATCGCCGGAATAATGAGGATTTCGCCGGAGAAAAACCCTTCCGAGCGTCTCTGTAGAAAGGAGCGTCTGAGAACTTGAGAAGAGTAAAATTGTAAAATCTAAAACTAAAAGAGTAAAGTTACCTAAAGGGCATTTTCGTCCTCAAAATTTTTTTTTTTAATAAACTAGCATTTTTTAGAGTTTTTTTAAAAGCCAACATTTTCATGTCATATTTTGAAGTCTCCAGCGAGTAACAGTAACTAACCCAAGAGTAAATCTGTAAACAACTTTTCTTATATAATGGATAATGAGCAGCATTCTCCCAAAATGCAAGAGTTCCATCTGTAGAATGTAGAGATAGGTATCTTCATTCTTTAATGGGGTTTAGAGTTCATCTCTTAGCAACCTTTCCCTCTAACATTTGCCTCACCCAAGGCATTAAACGACTAGTTTAACAAAATGATTGTCCCTTTAATTAATTGTCTCTCAATGTCACACTTAACACAACACTCATTTGGTGTTGCAGTTCCATTATGTTTATATATAAACATTTCTAGGCAAATTTATATATCCACACAATTACATATAGGTTTGCGTTAAGTTGTTTTTTTGTAGCATGCGTGTACGATGAGGACTTGTGATCATATTTCTGGCAGCGATATGATTTGGGCCACAGTTACCTATGTCCTGTGCACCTTCAATCCAACAGCTTTCTGACTTACTTAACTGTAGGACTCTACTTAGCTTAAGTTAGTATAATTTACTAATCTCTCTCTCTCTCTCTCTCACGCGCATGTCATGCAACACATGCGCTTACAAGTTGCCAAGTATTTTACAGTGGTTTATAAGAGACAGCATCATCTCGTTGTAAGCTCATAACATTGTTAGTATTTTATTATTAAATTAATTACCTAACTCAAAAATAAAAAAATGAGTTTTCCAAAGAGACAATTCTCTTGGGGAGGGCCTACATTAGTAGCTCTCAAACGGCAAAGTTAGGTGAACATACCTATACTAATTAATCACACGTGGGTAGTTTCCATGTTCATCTCCATTTTACTTACTTAGATAATTAAGGATACTTACGTCTATTTTTTGGAGCTTCCTCTATTGTGGACTCTTACCTTATTTGGTTGCTCTTGATTGACTCTCAATCAACATCGATCTCTTTTATATTGGGGTTGAGCTAGCCTCTAGCTCAATTGGTAAAGACAACGTTTTTCAACCAGAGGTCGGAGGTTCAATCCCATGCTTACCTACCAATAAAAGATCTCTTAATTTTATAAATCTATAATATGGGATTTGCTAGCGTCCATCGCAGAAGGCATTTAGCTGATGGTCTGTTGCATGTGAGAGCAGCCACCTCATTAATGAAGACAGAATCTGCTAAAAAGTGAGCCTTGGTGGCTGCTCTTACATGCAACAGACTATCCACGAAATGCCTTATGCGATGGACGCTAGCAACTCCCCTATAATATATATATATATATATATATATATATATATATATATATATATAGGATGCTGATATTGGCACTGCCATGTTTAATTTTGATAATTGCACAAACTCAGCTTGTTCTTCTTAGCTTTCTCTAATGTGTCCTGCTCTTCTCTTTGACAATTGAGGAGCTAAGCCCTTTCGGTACTAACCTATTCAATTATTTTGGGCCAAAAAGTAAGCTATAAATTCTTTTGATATATGCTTATTTTTGCTGACCATTCAAAAAAAAATTATGCTATTTTTGCTGACGATTATTCTCAATTTTCATGTGTGTATTATAAAGGAAAAAAATCTAAATCTTGTCAAATTTAAAATATTTTAAAGTTATTGGAGGGAAGCATCGTGAAAGAATACTATACATAGGCCAGGTTTTGTAATCAATAATTTCTTTTCATGGAATATTATCTTAACTAGTTTTGAGAGAAGAGTGGGGAGAGTGCGAGAGGGAGAGAAATGAGAGGGCATGAGTGAGGAGATGGTGGAAAGTGTCTGAAAAATAACGAAAACAAACTCTATTTTGAGTACTCCTCTTCTCCTCACTCATGACCTCTGACCTCTCTCCCTCTTCCACCCTCCTTGCCCCTCTCCCACCACTTTATAAACTAATATTATTGCATGGAAAAAACTTTCATGGCTGCCAAACATGGCCTTGAGAATCGATTATGGAGGTGAATACTTGTATAGTGAATTTCTTTACTTCTTGAATGAAATGATATAAGAAGATGACTAATTGTGCTAAAACACCACAATAATATATATATATATATATATATATATATATATATATATATATATATATATATATATATATATATATATATATATATATAGAGAGAGAGAGAACGGTTCCTACACATATGTGTAGAGAGTTCTCTACACACTAGCTTAAAATACAGTGTGGGCCCACATTGTTTGGGTGATCCAAGCCATCCCTTTTAAAGGCCCTCACATAGATAGGGTGTCTACAAAAAATCAAATCCATAAGATCATCCCAACCCTACGATTTGTGGATGTAAAATGGATGTCTTTAAACCTTCACAAATTAGTCCATCTTTTGCCTCCACAGTTCGAATGGTTAGGATGATCCTATAGATCTGATTTTTTGTGGACACCCTATCTATGTGAGGGCCTTAAAAATGAATGGTTTGGATCACCCAGACAATGTGGGCCCCCACTGTATTTTAAGCTAGTGTGTAGATAACTTATCTACACATGTGTGTAGGAACCGTTTTCTCATATATATATATATATATATATTTTTTTTTTTATTTATTTTTTATATGTTTTTTTGTGAATGTTCTGATGAAGGGTTGTTCTGTTGGATTTTATAAATTTTGGGTATATAAATGTCTTTCTACAATTTTTGGATTGTAGTCTAAGTTGCTCTTTCCACCCTAAATTTAGATGACAATTTATCTTGGTCCAGTGCCTTCGAAATGAAAAGCTTGTGATGAAAGAGAGACATGCCATATGAGGTAAGACATGTCTAAAGATCAAAATATTATATCACATATTCAATTGTTTTGCTTCTCAGTTTTGCCTAACATTGAGTCCACACTACATAGAAGATAAAATTGGAAACAATGCAGAAGACATTACTAAAAGGAAAAAAAGGATAATGTTTTGAATACTCTTCAAGAACACTGACATACTTTGGACTCCATGTTCTTCATAATATATATATATATATATATATATATATATATATATATATATATATATATATATATAAGAACAAGGGTATTCCCCTCCTGGCCAAACAGACCATAAATGCTGTAATGCACATGATACTAGAAGAGGTGACACAGGTGAAAGACACAGTCCCAACAAAGGGGCACAAGCAATTTATTGGGCCATGTGGGTGACCACTCCAATTCTCAAACATGCACCACGTAGCTACATACAGTCAAGCCCAAGTGCCCATTGCACGTGTACGATGACAAATGGGTCCCACCATGGTCCCCATAACATGGATGGGTCATGGGGTGAAGATGACACCAGGGCATGAGCCAAACATTTGTAAGTAAGGCTCATACCACATGGAAAATTGTTTATTCACCGCCTTTTCTTCCCGGGCCACCCACTTGTAGCATAAAAAGAGTAGTCATAAATACTCTAGAGGTGGTAGCCTAGGGAAGAAAAAGGGGCGAATATACCACTTCCCGTAGTACATTTAGGCTACGAATATCCGCACTACCATGTTTTAATAATGGGCCAAACTCAACCTGTCTTTTATTTTGTAATCAGATGTCAAAAGCTATTACAACCCCCAACAAGCCCTCAACAGCCAATTAATAAAGAAATGACAGGGTGAGTTCGGCCCATTATCAAAACATGGTAGTGAGAATATCAATATTCAATAGCCTGTCGTCCATAGCGTGTGACATTTGATTGAAAATTCAACCCTTAAATATGGTTATTTTGGTCATTGTCGTCCTCCTTTTATTAACCAAAACGGGTTCCGTTTTACAAGTGTTTTCCATTCTTATTTAAGCATCATCATATGGATTGCCCCCCTTTCATCCCATATAAAATTGGATAAAAACTTCCCCCACTGACAAGTGTTTTTTTTTTTGGAGCCTTGTGAGCCCAACTTCTTAAACATAGACACGACACACATATATAAGGGCTTGTGATCATAAGGCTTAGCAACGTGTGTGTTCTGTGTGCAGTCTTTTAATCCCACGGGAAAGAGAATAGAAGAGAAGCGAAGAATGAAGGTGCAAAGCGAGTATTGTGCCCCGCATGAAGAAAATGAATGATTATTATACTTACAAAGGTTACAAGTAGAAAAGCCGATAAAAGGAAGAGAGAGAGAGAGAGAGGGGGAACAAAAATAAGAAGAGAGAGCGTTGTGAAACGGAATTCCGCTGAGAGGAATTCTCTGACAAACAGTTGGCGTGCAGGTGGTGGAGACGGAACCCCGTTTCTCTCTTTTTCCAATTTTCTCTCTCACACGCTCCAATTAAAAAAAACACCCTAAACCCATAAAAACAAAACACACAAAAACCCCAACTCTACACCAAACTCTCTTCATCTTCTCTACTATTTTTTGCTTCTTTTATTTCTCTCTTTCTATGAAACTTTCCTTCCCAACCAACCGTTGCAATCGACTTCAATCCCTCTCTCTCTTCCCGGCCGGCCGGTATGCCCGGATGGATTGCCGGACTCGCCGGAAAGAGAAACTCGTCGTCATATTAGGCGCTACCGGCGCCGGAAAATCCCGTCTCTCCGTCGATATTGGCCGGAGATTCCCTTCAGAAATCGTAAATGCTGATAAAATCCAACTCTACCATGGTCTTGACATCACCACAAATAAGATCCCAATGCCCGACAGACACGGAGTGCCCCATCACCTCTTTGGCGAGTTTGACTCTTCCGATACCGAAATATCGGCCCCTGATTTCCGTTACATTGCAGGTTCTGTTGTGGAGAAAATATCGGATCTGAATCGGGTCCCGATTCTTGTTGGTGGGTCGAATTCCTTCATCCACGCGATGGTTTCGGACCGTTACGAACCCGATACCGTCACATCCGAATTCCGATACGAGTGCTGTTTCTTGTGGGTGGACGTGTCGGTGCCGGTTCTGTTACAGTATTTGATGCGGCGTGTCGAGGACATGCTGGATGAGGGCATGTTCAACGAGCTGGAGGAATTCTACGAAAATGTATCGGTATCGGCGGATATTCCGCGTGTCGGGCTTGGGAAAGCTATCGGCGTGCCGGAATTCGAGCGATATTTTCGGCGATACCCACCATCGTACGATAATTGCCGGAGCGGTCGGCCCGAGAGTGATTCGGCTAGGCGGGCTCTTTTTGAGAAAGCGGTGGAGGCAATAAAGGATAACACGTGTCAGCTTGCGAAGAAGCAGATGCAAAAGATCCTACGGTTAAGATCAGCCGGATGGGATTTGAAACGGGTGGATGCCACTGAGGCCTTTCGGGCTAAGTTAAAGTCGGACCCGGGCCGGACCATGGAGGTGTGGAATAAGGATGTTATGGAACCTAGTGTCAATATTGTGAAGCGATTCTTAGACTTAGACGCCCTCTCACACTAAATTCTCTCGTGTTCTATAATTATATAGATTTACAAAATATTGGTCTCCATTCCGTTTCGGTAGCCCGGCACGCGGTACGGATAAGGCGGCCGATTTTGGAGCATTAGGGCGCCTCTTGAATGGTGTGAGGTGGGTGGTGGCTTTGAAAGAAGAAAAAAATAGTTGAGAAAAAAAAAAGAAAAAAAGAAATAAAATGTTGAATTTGGGTGTAAATTCTAGAATTTTTTTTTTTTCAAAATCTTTTTGTTACTCTCTCTAATCACATTTTGTGTGTGAGCGTAGAGCCTCCAATTCTCAGCAACGGTCGTTCCTTCACACGCTAAACTTGTGTTACGTTATGGTATGTATTTTTTTTTTGAATTTTTAGGGTTTCGTTTTAGCATAGTTTTGGTCGGGGCAGTACGTCCCTGCACGCGCACCTGTTATTTGTGTAAAACAAAAAACAATCCCGAGGTATCTTGGTATCTTAGGTCTCCCCAACTGCACATTACTTAGCTACCAAGACAATTTTGAGACTTGATGAACAAAAACAAGCATGCTCCAATGCACACGTGGCATATTTGATCCGTTCATCTTAACCCGCGCGGGTGCGGGTACGGGTACCGGCGGGGTATGGGTAAGAAATATCGGCGCGGGTACGGGTAGCTTTTCATGAACCCGGAACCCACCCGGGCGGGTACAGGTATACCTGTGGGTAATCCAGCAAATTTAAAGAAAAAATTTATATATATATATATATATATATTACCAAAAAAAATTATATGATGAATGGGTGTATGAACACATAAAGGTGACACGATGGATGTACAAGCCTTGATATTTAATCCAACATCAGCTTCTCAACAAGTCAGCTGCTGTTGGATCAAATATCAAAGATGGGATGATGAGTACATGTTTATCCGCCCATTCATCATACAATTTTTCATTTACTTTAACAAGTGTTTGTTTTGGTACAACCAAAGATACTAGTCACATAGTCGGATTGCTTTGACTTGTTTTCTTGGTCCACCCACATAGTCTATCTTTTACTGTTTAGTGTTTAGGCCTTAAGAATAAAAAGTTGAAAACTGAATGGCGGGTAACCCGCGGGCACCCCTGCGGGCCGGGTGTACCCGCCGGTACGAGTCCCATGCATTTTGCCAGGTCTAAACATAATCCTATACATACGGCACTAATATCCATATATAGATTTATCTATGCAGATGCCCAAAGATGTATATTTATATGTATGCATTCACTCGTGTTAACTAAGCATATCGAAGTTAAAGAATTTCCATGAGAATGATCTACACCAAATAGATAGTATATGCTACTCAACACTGAATGCTCACAATCATTGTTACAAAAATTTTAAAATAACTGAATAACATTCCGTTTTTATCCCCTCATTTAAACTTTAAAAACTCTCAAATAATAAAAAGCTCACTCATTTAACCATCCTTACATGCATTTTCACTAACATTTATCGTTACGTAATTATTAATGAATTATTAGAGTTTCTTTCATAGAGTTTCCCATTCTTCACCCTAACGCGGGGAACTATATATTTGTAGGCTAGTGGTTCGTTAATATTTTTGTAAGCATTACTATAAACCGGTTGTTATCAAGTATATGTAAGCCATAAAAGGTGCGTTGAACTTCCAAAAATGATCTTTTCTCTTGGCTTATTCTTTTGTGTGTGTCTCTTCTTTTGTGGGTCCGAAAAGAACAAAATTCCACTTGAGTGGCCTTCCTTTCTTCACTTATGGCAGATAAAGAGAGAATAATGAGAATCTAGTACTTCGCTAATCTCTATGGTTAGAGTTGAATTTGAATATATGAATTGTACATATGGGGCCTTCCCATTATGTTTACCCTTTAAGAAAGTGAAGAAATAAAGACGGTGGCATCTCAGTTATTGTATTGAAGTGATCTTAGATTGGTAGTTTTGAGCCAAAAGCTTCTAAGATGCTGATGGCCATGAGAAAGTGTTTTGGGGAATCTGAAATGGAAAGAACAGTCATCTAAACAAACTCATTGCCCTTTATTAAGAAGTTAATCTCAAATTCAAATTTACTTTGTCTCATTTGGTGTGGGTTAATCTTCTAAGTGCTCGAGGACTGATATCAATTATGTAACTCAAAAGTATTGAGCAGTTTGAATCTTCGGTGGTTTAGTGCTCTGCTTTCTGTCTATCCTAAATTTTGGACCCCTCCCTCTCTCATGTGTTCACATGAGAGAGGGCGGGTCCAAAAGTGAGGATATCCTGAAAGTGTTTTGCTGGCCATCAATATCTATGGAACATCCGTACAATTATTGTTTTCCTCCGGCTCCGTTTCTTTAGATAGAAAGAAACATAGCCTTAACGAAAACAATGCTAGGGACAAAAAAATTTCGTTAATTATTCCTCAAGTTCTTGTTGTGTTGTTGTTCAGTGATGGCTTAGTAGTTTTAAATGTGGTTAATTAGTCATGGTGTCTGTGACCAGTTCTGAGATGGGCTCGTGCCAGCATGTACTCAATCCACCACATATAGAAGCCCATGGTTGGCCCTGTTAATTAGGCCCAAGCCCAGTAGTCAGTTTTGGCCTCACCCGTGCAACATGCTGAAATGGGAAATGGGAGAAAGATTTTTATTTTTTTTTTGGTGGGGGGGGGGTGTGGGGGGAGGGGGTGAGTGAAATTGGAGATGGTAGAAAGATTTTGGAGAGAGAGAGAGAGAGAGGTGAATTGGATGGTTCAGATCAATCAAAGGCAGAGACACATGTAATAGTGGGTGCACCACAATGTATTACAATATGATCGCACCCTCCTCTGATAAATGGCCAGTGCACTGAGGCATGGTGTCTCTCCATATCCTGCCCTGATTTTTGAGGAAAATATCTTTTCGTTCAGTTTTTATGCAATGCAGTGGAGCCTACACAGTTGGATGATCCAAACCGTTCATTTATTTGATCTCAAGTTAAATATGCCGGACCCATAGAATGATCATAACCATCTGAACTGTTGAGGGATGACGCTTTACCGAAACCCTTGAGATTGAAGGTCTAAAATCATCATATTGAGATGATTTCGGGAGCACAGCCTACTTAAGGGCCCAACAAATGAATGGTTTGGATGATCCACCTATCTTTTAAAATAAATACACAAGTCCGGGCACCATATAGTTTCTCTATTTTTACCATTCGGCTAAGGGGAATCTAAGCTTGTGGTTGCCATGGTTTTAAATTTCGGATTTGGGTGGAGACCGACACCGAAACCACCAAAAACGGAAACGGTCATTTATTTCAGGCTGAAATTTCACACAAAATACCAGTTTTTTTTTTTTTTTTTTTTGTAATATTATACCGAAATTTAATATTGAATAAAATGCCATTTTATTTGTGGTACCGGGATTTCGACCGAAATTTGGAAATTTTAGGGTCCGGTACCGAAACCAAAATTTTAAACCTTGGTGGTTGCTAATAAAAGAAAAATCTACCTATCAAAAAATAGAAAAGAGGAATCTTTAAGTGGACCGGCAAAGTAGGTGGAGGCACCTGTCAATGATCAAATAATTCACCCAATTACTCACAAGCTTTTTGGATGATCTAAAAGCCCCAATCTTGACATAATGAGGTGAGGACTGCTTAGGTAGCATTGGGGGTGCGACTTGGGCTGAGTTGGGCAGCTTGAGGCTAGTGGCATTACCTCAATAGGATTCGGCCTTATTGCGATAAAGTGAGGCGCACGTGATAACACTCTAACATCATCCTCTTGGTAAAACTGACTTAGAGGAAGTCTAAATTGAAAGGAGCCCTTGCATAAAAGAGGTGAAAGGGCTCTCCTATTGGCTACACATCATCATCATGCTTTAATAATGGCCGAAAAGTCAAACATGATGGTGATGTGCAGCTAATAGGGGAGCCCTTTCACCTCTTTTTTGCAAGGGCTCTCTTTAGTCTAGAATTCCTCAACTAACTATATGAACCCAATGAGCATGATACAGCTAGAAAGCACGCTAATATAATGCATCCTTGATGTCTGTAAGCACTGTAATCAAGTAGGATTTGAACTCTGGCTTTTCATATTCTTCCAAACCAATGATTCTATCTGGCCCATTGACACCCATATAAATGTCAAGTTTCCTTTAACTATTAAATACCTTATAAATTTAAATTTCTTTACAAATATCAAATAGCTTACACAATTAAATTTCTCTATATAAGAGGAAGTCTAAACTGAAGGGAGCCCTTGGTGAAAGGGCTATCCTATTGGCTGCACATCACCATATGAAAAGTCGGCTGATGGTGATGTGCAGCCAATAGGATAGCCCTTTCACCTCGTTTTTGCAAGGGCTCCCTTCAGTCTAGAATTCCTCAACTATTAAATACCTTATGATGTAAATTTATTTATAGCTATTACCTTTTTACGCTCCAACTCTTATCTCTCTTTTTTTTAAAAAAAAATCGGTAGATAAGCTAGAGTTATGCAGACACGTACCGGATTTACTTATTAAAGATGAAATTTATCCTTACCTCATAAAAATTTAAACGTAAAACCAAGTATTTTTCTGCATTAAAAATATTTTGGCATGAAGCATGCCATATTTTGTTGAATTAAATATATTTTTGTCCATGGAATATGGACGGTCGAAAACTACTTATAAGCAGCCCATCCACATTCTGTGATTTGATATTAAGATTATTTGATTGGGTGATTTTGGGCCGTCAGAGTGTCAATGCAGATGGATGGTTCGGATCATTCAAATATGTTGATTGGGCGCACCTCGTTGTATTACATCATCCAGCTGTTTGGAGAACACACCGTGTCAGGATTCCTATAAAAGCTCTCTCCATTGTGCCAAGTGGTCAAGAACACATCAAAACCATTTTTTGATTCATTTTTGGGCCACAACATACATAGGTTGTGCGGTTGTGCCCCAAAGCCTTGAATATTGCCGTAACTCAACTCAACTCAACTCAACTCAACTAGGCCTTTCTCCCATACTAGTTGGGGTTGGCTAATAAATCCTTTGAAAAGTTTTCATGAATTTTATAGAGGATTCATTTTATAAAAAAGTGGCAAAGTTTACAGTCGGTTGCCAACCCTTGAATAGGATGATCCAAACCGTATATTTTTGTTGGGGCATAATATAAATGAGGAAATTGTTTGTGCCGCATATAAGCTTATATGCGCTCGAGTGCACAAAACAGGGTGAGCTCATATTTTTGTGGTGATCTAAGTCATTTATTTGAAAGGCCCTTAACTAGATAGGGTGTGTGCAAAAAATCAGATCTTATGGATCATCCTAACCCCTACAAAAGAAGGGGGAAAAATGAGCAGATTTGTGAACAAAAAGTGTCTGACCATTTTTCTTCCCACTTTTGGATGGGTTAGGATATTCCTATAGATTTAAGTTTTGACACACACATTATCTATGTGAGGGCCTTCCAAATGAATACTTTGGATCACCCTAAACCTATGGGCCCACATGAGTTCTGTGCACTGAAGCGCATATTAGCTATATGCCCTCCTGCACACAAAAGTTTCCTCAACATAAATAGGTTGTGAGACTGCCAAGTACCAACAAAAAGCCTTCTCTCCTTCATTGCTAATTAATTGTGAGACCCACCTCGTAGATTTTTATGTTAATGGGTGGTCCCACCATAAAGCCGCCCAAATAGAAATGACCCGCCTCGAGGGCAATCTCGTAATTTGGAAAGAAGACAAACGGCAGTGGACCAATGGTCTTCGTCTTTCATCTTGACTTTTCCAATTCCTTCTAGTACCCAAGGCCGTCCTTTCAGTATTTGCCAGAACTCTTCTTCTCATTCAACCTTCAACGCTCGTTTTTCTTCGTTTCTCTTTATCATGGACGAACATTTTTAGCTTAAATTAAGCTGCCATGGGACAATAGTTGCAGAGAGTAGAAAGATTTTTATAGGGTTGAGGAGGAAATGGCGAGAAAAAGATCGAGGGATTTCTATCGTAAAGAGGCTGTAGAATTCGTGAACCATGTGATGGAAGATAAGCCTTTGTTACCCTTTTTGATTCCTTTGGTCCTTCTCGTTTGGGCAATTGAAAGATGGATTCTGCAATTCTCCAATTGGGTACCTCTGGCTGTAGCCGTGTGGGCCATGATTGAGGTGAGTTTTCTTTTGTTCTTTTTAATTGATATCTTGTTTGTGAGTTGGTTATAATTTTTTAATTAATTCCATGTTTTTTGGTTAGTTTTTTTGGAGAATTGGGTGTGGGGTATTTTGGTTGGGCTTTGAGAATTTTAAGTGGTAGAAATTAAGATGGGTTTTTGTATTTTTGTTAATTATTTTCGTTTATGCAGTTTTAGTTTTCTTCCTTTTATTCCGGAGTTTTCAAAATTGGGTACTGGTACTATTTCATGGATTTTGTTGATATACCCTGTGGCTATTTTATTTTTTTTTGTGGACGAAATTGGATTTATCGATTGGATTCAGTTTCTTTTTCTTCTTCTCTTTCTTTAATGATGGAATTTTTTAAATTTTCCTCGTTTTTTGTTTTTAAATTCTACAATCAGTGTGATTTTGGTACTATACAACTGAAACCTGTTTGCTGATTGAGGTAAGTCTTTGCGTTTTTGATGAATTGGATAAAATTTCACACAATCAATAGTTCACCATATGGGCTGAAAGTCACTCTGGTTTTTGGTTCATCAAGTTCCTCTATCTTTTACTCTGATTTTTATGCAATGGGTTGTTGTGGATTTTCATCTGTGGGCTGAAATTCACCCTGGTTTTTTACTGTAATATTCACATGTTTGCTCCAATTCTTTTCTTTTTTTGGTTTGTTACTTTCTCCAATCATGCATCAATATAATTTTCTCCCAAAAGCCCACATGGATTTCAAAAGTCATTGGGAAGACGTTTTATGATGATGAGTGAAAATTGACAAAATTCCTATAAGCCAGGTATTGTACCCTGTTAGAAGGTGTATTGCATAGCCTAAGGGCATAGTGGTCTTTGTATGTTCTCTATATATATAAATACTAAAGTAAGGGGGAGTAAACCCCACTTCTTCCTTTTCTCTCTAATCTCTTCTCCTCTCAACATGGTATCAGAGCCCTAGGGGTTTTTGTGCCCTAGGGACCATTGGAGAAGCTCCCCTTCTCCTTCTTCTCTCCTCCCTCCCTCCATCACGCTCCTCCTTCTTCTCGCCCACCCTTCCCACTCGCCCCAGCTAATTTTTTTTTTCCGCCCCTGCTCCTGCTCCTCCTCCCTCGCTCTCTCTCTCTCTCTTCCACCCCAATCTCTTCCTCTTTCTTCCCATTTTCACCATTTCCTTCCTTTCCCTCATTAAAACCCTCATTTTTCCCTACTAATCCCATTTCCTATCCCTCATGAAACCTTAAATCCCTAACCCTCCTACCCTAAGTTCTAACCCTCTTTCTCCCTATGGTCTAAATTTCTTCCGCCCCTCTTTTCTTCTTCGCTCCGCGACTCCGACCTTTCATCTTCTCCATTTATGCCCTAGAGGCCCTACTATGTCTTTTTTTTTTCTCCTCTCATTCGTCGGAGTCGCGCCACATTCTCTCACCACACATAGTGGTCTCTTTATGCCCTAAAGGCCTTCTCATTTCTCTTGTCTCTTACTTTGACGTCGTGTGTTGTCTATTTTGCCTTCGTTCCTTCTATGGATCCTCCTATTGTAGACAATCCCTCTCTCGGGCAAACCTCTTCTTCTTCTACCCCTATTTCCCCTTCATCGGGTGATGCCTCCTTCCTCCCGATGACCACGGTCAAGCTTGATGGTTCCAATTACATGAATTGGAAAGTGGCGGTGGAAGTTTATCTCATTGCCAAAAGGAAGGTCTACACCATACGTCGTGACCCTCCTGCGGCTTTG
This sequence comes from Tasmannia lanceolata, assembly GCF_043159265.1. Classification (NCBI taxonomy): domain Eukaryota; kingdom Viridiplantae; phylum Streptophyta; class Magnoliopsida; order Canellales; family Winteraceae; genus Tasmannia; species Tasmannia lanceolata. The sequence continues at coordinate 60,419,924 of NW_027518692.1, read as the reverse complement.
GATCCCACTTATGAGCAGTGGAAAACGGATGATGCTCATATCCGTAGTTTACTCTGGCAGAGTATGATCCCACAGATTTCAGGGACTATGATGCAGCTTCCGACTGCAAAGAGGATTTGGGATCATACTGCAGTTATGTTTTCAGGCGTCGGTAACCTCTCCCGTATTAGTGCCACATATTTTGAGTGGATGCATCTTCGGCGTGGTGACACCCATCTTTCTACATAATATGGTCAGTTCGTCTCTCACTGTCAGTAGCTCGACATTTTTCTGCCCTTGACGACAGACTTAGCCGTCGCCGCTCGGCAGCGGGATCAGCTTCGAGTTGTTCAGTTTCTCGAGACCTTGGGCCCCGAGTTTATATTTTTTCGCCAGCAGATTTATGGTTCTGGCACTATGCCTTCCCTTGAGGAGGTTTATCAGCGGGCACAACAGTGTCTAGGTGGAGCCTCTCTTACTCCTGCTGTTTTTTATGGTCATGCTACCGCGGCATATGCAGTAGGAGATCGTCCTGCCCGTGGTGGTGGGATGTTTGGCAGAGGCCGTGGCCGTGACTCTAGCCGTGGCGGACGTACCATGGGTACGGATTTATCTAGTGGCAGGGGGTATGGTGGCCGACCTCGTCCATATTGTACACATTGCCGGCGCGAGGGCCACCGTAATGAGACCTGTTATGTGCTACATCCTGAGCGTCGTCCCCCGCCGCCATCTCAGTTCGGGCGATCAGCGCACCTTTCTACTCTGGACGACTCTGATCCTCGAGCATCTTCCTCCGGCTCCAGCCCAGCTGTACCGTCTTTCACTCAGGCCGACTATGATGAGCTCCAGCGCCTACGCTTGGCCGCCCATCCTCCCAGTGCTGGCTTTGCACAGCCACGTAGCACTCCTGCCTCTCTTCTCAGTAGCTCGAGCTCCTGGATCATTGATTCGGGAGCCCCGAACCATGTGACAGGTACTCTATCATCACTCAGGTCTTTTCACCCTCTTTCCTCTCAGTGTATGACCCTCGCTGATGGCCGTACTACTCCCATTTCTGGTACAGGAAGTACCTCTCCCTACCCTGGTCTTACCCTCTCCTCTGTGCTTTGTGTTCCCCAGTCTCCCTTTAACTTACTTTCAGTCAGTCAGCTCACTAAATATCTTAACTGCTATGTCTCATTTTATCCATCTTATTGCTTATTACAGGATCTTGCGACTGGGAGGACGATTGGTAAAGGACGTGAGGTAGATGGGTTGTATCGTCTGGATGAAGGTCCCCTCGTACCATTTTACACAGTTCTGTCGACACCTACCAGTGGCACTGCCTCCTTGGTCATCCATGCATTGAGCGCTTACAGCGCACCTCTATAGTTTCTGTTCCTATTCAGTCTTTTCAGTGTGAGGCCTGTGAACTTGGAAAACACCACCGTGTGTCTTTTCCCTCTAGGCTTGTTAGTCGGGCCTCGCACCCTTTTGCTTTAGTGCACTCTGATGTACGGGTCCCCTGAGAACTCCTTCTATTTTTGGATATAGATATTTTGTTGTTTTCATTGATGACTATTCTCGCATGACTTGGATGTATTTGCTTCACGATCGTTCTGAGGTTTTCTCTGCTTTTCGTACTTTTCATTCTGAGGTTACAAATCAGTTTGATTGTACCCTCAAATGCTTGCGCACAGATAATGCTAGAGAATATTTCTCCACTACCCATGGGTTCCAGGATTTTCTTTCCAGTCGGGGTACTCACACCTCTCAGCAGAATGGTGTGGCTGAAAGGAAGATGCGCTCTTTACTTGATGGGGCTCGCTCTCTTCTTATTCAGATGCGAGTTCCCAAGAGCTATTGGGGTGATGCTGTTCTTACTGCATGCCACATTGCCAATCGGCTTCCATCCTCGGTTCTTGGTGGCTCTTCCCCCTTTGATGTGTTATACCCTAGTCATGACCCCTTTCCTATCACTCCTAGGGTCTTTGGGTGTGTGTGTTTTGTTCACCACCTTGGTCCTGGCTTTGATAAGCTGGACCCTCGGGCTGAACGATGCATCTTTCTTGGGTACTCCCGTACCCAGAAAGGTTATCAGTGTTACAGTCCTCGCCTGCGTCGGTCCTTTGTGTCTGCCGATGTCACATTCTTCGAGTCTGAGTCCTACTTTGTATCTTCTCATGAGACTCCTTCCACAGTTCCTGACTCGGACCTTCCTCTTCCCCTCCCCACCCTTCCGGCTCCTCTCCTCTCCCCTCCTGTATTAGTTCCTGAGACTATTCCTGTTTGTGATCCCTCCTCTTCACTACAGGCTCCTGAGGCTACTGAGGCTCCTCCTCCCGCTCCTCCGCAGACATATCCTCGTCGGCCAAGATCTACAGCTCATCCTCCTCCGCCTGCGCCATCGTCCTTGCAGCCGGAGATCACACCCCCCACTTCTCAGGTACCTATCTCTCATACTCCTACTTCAGATTCTCCCATTGCTTCTCGTACTCGTTCTCACAGTACTGCTCACCCGATTTCCTCTGTTATTTCATATGATTCTCTCACCCCGATGTTTCGGAGTTTCCTCTTTGTCCTCTGTTTCTTTGCCACAGTCTTTACCAGCTGCACTTGATCATTCGGGATGGCGTGCGGCCATGGATCTTGAGATGGAGGCTCTCCAGGCCAATAAGACATGGGAGTTAGTTCCTCTTCCTCCTGGGGCTCGACCAGTTGGTTGTCGCTGGGTTTATGCCGTCAAACACTTACCTGACGGTACTATTGAGTGCCTTAAGGCGCAGTTGGTGGCAAAAGGCTATACTCAGACCTTTGGTGTTGATTATTTAGAGACTTTTTCGCCGGTCGCTAAGATTTCGTCTGTTCGTGTTCTTCTATCTCTTGCAGTTACACATGACTGGCCTCTGCATCAGTTAGATGTCAAGAATGCCTTTTTACATGGTGAGCTTACTAATGAGGTGTATATGGAGCAACCTCCTGGGTATGTTGCTCAAGGGGCGATGTCCTCCTCAGTATGTCGGTTGCGGAAGTTTACATACGGTCTCAAGCAGTCTCCTAGAGCCTAGTTTGGACGATTCAGTGATGCTATCATGCACTATGGCATGAAGCAATGTGCAGTTGATCACTCCGTCTTCAGTTCTCATTCCACTACTGCCTACTGGTTGTGTGCTATTGATAGTATATGTCGATGACATCATCATTACAGGCAGTGATTCAGAGGGGATACGCAGGTTGAAAACCTTCTTGCAGAACGAGTTTTCAACCAAAGATTTGGGTCGTCTCAGATACTTTCTTGGCATTGAGGTTGCATATTCTACTAGAGGTCTCTCCCTCTCACAGAGGAAATATGTACTAGATCTTCTTGAGGAGACAGGTCACCTTGGAGTGAAACCTGCGTCTGTTCCCATGGACCCAAATGGGAAACTTCTTCCAGAAGAAGGAGATTTATTAGATGACCCTGGCAGATATAGGAGGCTGGTGGGTAAGCTCATATATCTTACAGTCACTCGTTCAGATATATCATTTGTTGTTGGCTCAGTCAGCCAACATATGAGCTCACCCCGTACTTCTCACTGGGCAGCAGTGATCCAGATTCTTCGCTACTTGAAAGAAGCACCAGGGAAATGACTCGTATTCAAGAAGCATGGTCATACCCGCGTAGAAGGCTTCTGTGATGCAGACTGGGCAGGATCTCCAGCAGATAGGAGATCTATCACTGGATATTGCACCTTTGTTGGTGGCAATCTAGTGTCGTGGAAAAGTAAGAAGCAGGACATAGTCTCCAAGTCGAGTGCCGAATCAGAGTATCGTGCTATGTCTCATACCAGCGGGGAGCTTATTTGGTTACGTTCTCTCCTTTCAGAGATTGGTTTCTCTTCATCTGCTCCAGCTCAGCTGTATTGTGACAATCAAGCTGCAATTCATATAGCTACCAATCCGGTCTTTCATGAGAGAACCAAGCATATAGAGGTTGATTGCCACTTCATTCGCCAAAGGATACAAAGAGGCGAGATTCATGTTTCTTTCACGAGATCTGCTGATCAGTTAGCAGTTGTGTTCACAAAGCTCTTAAGCTATACAAAATTGAGTGACATATGTAACAAGCTTGGAAGGTACAATATATACATTCCAGCTTGAGGGGGAGTCGTAGAAGGTGTATTGCATAGCCTAAGGGCATAGTGGTCTTTGTATGTTCTCTTTATATATAAATACTAAAGTAAGGGGGAGTAAACCCCACTTCTTCCTTTTCTCTCTAATCTCTTCTCCTCTCAACATACCCAATCCGAGGGGTTCCACTTTTAAAAGGTAATATTATCAAAGTGGTCAACTAATAAAACGTAAACAGAATACCTCCATGCTATGTAATGAATATCATACAATGTATTGTTTCGTCATCTTAACTTTAATCTAAAAAGGAACTTAAAATTCATCATTGGCATTTTATTTTTTTTTGGTTTTATAAATATGGACCTTTTTCACTAAATAAACTGATGAATTCTGTAATATGATGCTTTCATCATTCATCTCTACTTTAATGAGTAAAATAATTTGAGTAATTAAGTTCCAAGGTTTTGAATAGAAGCATATAACGTTGTAGAAAAGTTACGTAACACAAAGCACGGAAGAATTACTTCTTTTGTATGAAGTATGTAAGGTTACAAGAATTACTTCTTTTGTATATAGTATGCAAGGTTTCAACGCCGACTGCTCGTGGAAGACTTGAACAAAAGATGGACGAGACTCATTTTGAACACATTGGTACTTTCTTTTTTCAGTTACTAGTTTTGTTTTCATTCCGTTTAATTATGTATGTTGAACCCTACTTGCTGACTTTTTTATTGTTTTTAACTTTATTTACAGCCGATAACAGCAATAGAGCCATGTGCGTGGCTGAACAAACTTTTGATGGAAGTTTGGCCTAATTTCATTGACCCACTACTCTCAAAAAGGTTTTCATCAATTGTAGAGGCAAGCTTTCTTTACTTTTACTTCAATAGATCCCAGCTCTTGGTTGTGTATTCAATTAAATATTTATTGTTTTTTTCTAGATCCATTTGTAGTGTCAGGATTAGACTTAGTCAATTTGAGCCGGGTAGATCCTTTCACCTTCTTCATGAAATTTTTCTAAAGGATTCATTAGCCGACCCCAACTAGTTTGGGACAAAGGATTATCTGAGTTGAGTTGAGTCTAGATCCATTTTTAGTCTTGTCTTAGAAGTATCCTTCATTATTAATTTGTTTAAAATTCAGTTTACATTCAGCTTTTTTCCTAGAGTATTTATTGTTATCTTTCATTTGGTTTGTTTGCAATGAATCAAGCTTACCTATTTCTTGCTATGTTGTAATCGAAGTTTCTTTGAAAATGTTATTTTCTGTTATTTTGTTCTGCTTATGTAATTATAGAGCAATTTGAATGTTTCTGTCATCTTCTTCTTGCTTGCTAAGTTATGGGAAGAAAATCTAATATTTGGTGTAAAAAAATCTTTGCAACTGAATATTTTGACGCTCGAAGAAAGTCTATAGTTTTTCCATAGGTATGTATGTATGTATATATGTAAAAACGATATTGTTGTTTAATTATTTAGTAGCAAAGATCTTCTACCCAGTGTCTCACCTTCGTTTTTCAATCTTGCTCCCATTGTAGAACATCCCACCACGTGTAGACCTGTTATTGTTACCATGATTTTGTCCAATCAACTATTAAATCTACTATTTGTCAGTGTGCATTTGTCCATCTATTTCATGATATGAGCCTAAGAAACCAGGATCCTTCAAAATGGGTGGACTACCCCACTCAACAGGATATGATAAGGATAAGTATGTGGAATATGTGCCAGATATGTCTTATTCGTTTCCTTATTTTAGGCCTTCCGTATCCTTATTTTAGGACTTTTCTTTTGGCAGTATTGGTTAGGTGTCTGGTCTTTAGGGGTGTGAATGAACCGAGCCGAGCTCAGCCCGGCTCGGCTCGGCTCGTTAAGCTTGATACCTGGGCTCGGTCTCAGCTAGGGCTCGAACCAGGCTCGAGCTACCGAGCTCCACCATCATCTTCCCTGGACAGCCCTATCTAGTGTAATTTGACTACTCTTTTTACACCACAGGGCGTGGTCCAAGCAACAAAAGGGGTTCCAAAAAAGGAGTGATATACCCCCCCCCCCCCCCCCTCTTTCACTCCCTGGACAGCCCTTTTAGTGTATATTATATTATATATATATATATATATATATATATATATATATATATATATATATTTAAATATATTAAATCCTTAATGAGCCGAGCCGAGCCCGAGCCAAAACTGACACCCTTACTGGTCTTTCATATATAGACAAATGACAGATCACCATTTGAGAATAGATCTTCTTTGTTCTTTTCATAATCTTCAGCATAAAAGAAAGGGAACCTAAGATTCTTACCTTGTAAATGCTTCTGTATTCTCTTTATATTCTTCATCATAAATAAAATTGAGAATCTTAAGCCAGAAAGAGGTCTCTAGGAAAGGTGGTGTTGATGTCTGAAGTTTTGTTTGCTTTTCAAAATTCAAACCACATTTGTGTTTTTTTTTTGGAAGATAGGGCCCTCGATATGAGGTTACAACCATTAGAGGTTGAAGAGTTTTGATAGGTCCCAACATTTTTTTTTATGTGTATAATTGATAAGGCCCGTCATTCAATGGCCCTGGAGGGCATTATTTTAATCATGTTCAAGCGTGCGGGCGGGAGAGAACATACCATACATATTCTTTTTCTCACCTGTCTTTTGTTCTCTTCCTTTCTATACTCTTCCTTGTCTTTTACTTTCTTCTGTATGTCTATGAGGATGGATTTACAGCCTTGGTATGGTCTTAGAGCAGGGGACATGACCCAGGATCCCTCTCATCTTTTCTTTTTGATTAATGCATTAGATCTGATCTTGTATTTTCTCTTCTGGAGACCCTTTTCCTTTTTGGATGGCTTATCTTTTCTTTTTGATTATTTCATTTGATTTCTAGTATTATAGTTCAGTTGCTCTTTGATTCTCTGAGGGTTTGAGTAGCAGGTTTGCTTTAGAGACTGATGTAAAAATTTATGACAGTGTTAAGAAAATGAGTGGTTGGGTACTTATTTGTGTGGTTTTCAAAAGATAATAAGAAAGAGAAATGTTACCTTAGGTGGAAAGATAGAGATAACCTTGTGGTCTTATATTAAATGACGCACCACTATCTAACATTAACCATCAAAAGTGGGTTCTTGACATTTTAAAGATCCTTCTTGATATTCTAGGTGTTGTTCAAAAAGTAGTTCAGATCGCCTGTTCTGTTATGGTACATAGTATGCTGTACTAGATTAACAGCGACTTTGTAAATTATAGAAAATAAGGTTTTGTTATCATGGTATTGCTAGATCTTCTCAAATTTTTATTTGATACCCAGTATATATATATATATTGATGCAGTACTTGATTTCTAATCACTTGAATTGAACAAACCTTTGTTATTGCAGAAACGCTTAAAACACCACAAGCCACGGATTATTGTAAGTTTCTTTATGTCTTTTTAGTAAACATCTCAGATCATTCTGCATTGATGATTAACGATCCAAAATATGTTGATTGAAAAAAAAAGGTTTTTCTTTGGTCAGGAAAGAGTCGAATTGCTCGAATTCTCACTTGGTTCATGCCCACCAAGCCTGGGACAGCATGGAACACACTGGTCGACTATGGGAGACCAGGTCTGATTTCTACATTTATGTTTATATGCGTTTCTATTTTTTGAAGCTACATGGTCAATCTATCATTATTTTTTATAATTACAATTAATAAACATAATACCATTAAAATATAATAATATACATAAGAAAAGATAAGGCAAGGCTTGTTGTAGTCTCATTCTTTTGAAGAAGAGAACACTTGCTGACGTTTGCACCAAATAATTACGAAGATATAAGTTCCAGTTATTCAATAGAGGCATGGAATAGATGTATTTCATTTCAACTTGTTCGACTATTAAAGAGTGAGACTTTGAGTGTTGTGTCATAATGGTTTCTTTTATTGTTCTAGTATGTTATCTCGGGCATTAATTATCTTATTATTTTTTTAATTTTTCGTTGGGCTAGATTAGGCAACTAAGATCAGGATGGTAACTGAGATTAGGATATCTCTTTTCATAATAATCTTTATCTTTCCCTGTTTGGGAGTTGCTAGGGAATTTCGCGGAAAGGCATTTCTCGGGTGACTTTTGCATGAGAGAACAGCCACACAGCTCACTTTTCTGCAGATTTTGTCTTATTAATTTAATTCATGTGAGTTACCTGTTCCCTCATGCAAAAGTCACCTGCGAAATGCCTTTCCGCAAATTCCCTAGCAAATCCCTTTCCTGTTTATTTCTTAAGTGCTCTATGTAAGCACTATTAGGGTTGATATTGTGATCTATCCAAGATTATTGAGAAAGCCTTGTCTTTGTAATTATTTATGTAATGTATCTGTTCTTAATATGCAATCAGAAGTGAGACAATAAATCTATTTTAGTTTTATCCTTTATGTTCTCTGGTATTGTTAATTTTTTTCTTTTCACAGGCAAAGTGCTTTCCAATTTAGCAGAGCTGAAGGATTTTGTTCCTTGTGTTCAGTTGTGATATAAGATGTATTTGTTAGAGTAAGGAAAAAGAGAACAAGGGAAGAAAGAAATAAAAGAGAAGAGATAGAAATTTCCAGCAATACGACTTGAGGGAGATTCTCCTCTTTGTGACTTTTTATTTCTTAAAATCATTTACGCAATAATGATAAGAATGCCCCCCTAGGGATGCATTATAATATAACTCAACACTTCTACTCAAGTGGGGTGTATATGTCTATTATGCCCATCTTGCCTAAAACCTTTTCCAACTTGGATCTCGTCAAGTGAATAGTATAGCAGAGACCAACAAGTCTCTGAAAAAAGCCCCTTATTTGGAAGATCACTATCAGTTTCACTCAACTTATATTGGGGTCAATTGGGGTTTCTGTTGGACAAGCGCCCAACTTCCCCACTTCTGCCAATAGATATAGGACATACTTTAATATCTCCTTTTGACTGAGATACATCAATCCCAAGAAAATATTTTAACTGACCCCCAAGTTATTAATTTTAAATTTAATGTAATTTCCCAACCTTGATCGTGATTAGTGGGAACCATTAGCTTTGTGGATTTGCATTGAACATGGAATTACTCCTTATTTCCACAGTGTGCAGAGTTGATTGGAAGTCTGGAGTTACTTTTCACGTTTGGAGTTAGTTTTGCCTATACAAGGGAGGCAAGCTGTTTTAATGTTTTGGTTATGGATACCAAATCTAATGATGCTATACCTACTTAATGAAAACCTATGTAAAATCTGAATATCTCCCCAAAAATTTGGCCTAGTTAGTTTTCTTTAATAACCAAACAAAAAAAAACAAATATACCTCTGCAGGTTTGGTGGATACTTTTATGGCCCATCTCTTCATGTTTTGCTCTCCAAATCAGGATCCTTTTGTCCATTATCAGATAATGATGCCAGTTTCACATATAAACTGCATGTAAAATTTATTTGATGTTAGTGCAAGACTGGGAGTTGCTAGATTCTAGTTTCTTTAAGCTTTACTTTGATGGCTCAAGTTTTGGGAATCCTGGCCCCTCTTGTATAGGGGGTCTCCTTAGAGATGACTCGGATTCTGTGAGGCGGGCCTTCGCAGGCCCCATAGGGGTGGCAGATGCTAGTGAATCAAAGTGCAAGCTGTCCTTCAAGGGATCAAATTCCTGGAACGAGATACCTTGGATAAGGTTGTGATGGAAGGGAACTCTGTAAATGTCATCAAGTAGCTTTCTGGTTCATCTAATGTTCCTTAGAGATTTGCTTCCCCCTTAGACGAGATAAAAGACATAGTGAGTGGTCATAGGATTTCTTTTCACCATGTGAGAAGATCTGAAAACAGGGAAGCTGATAAGCTTGCTAGGGATGATTTATCCAAAGTAAGCTTGGAGTTTAACGATTTCCTTCTGCCTTAATCTTGGCCCTCTTTTATTCTTGGGCAATCTTTTCTGGCTTTGTATCTTCTTTCATTCCGTTTTTGTATTTTTCTGACCATCTCGGTCTTTTTCGTTAATGATCCCTACCATTCAAAAAAAAATTATTTGATGTTTTCGTCATCAGCAGCTTAATAACTGCCCATATTTTTGAGTTTACACGTCAATGATGCACTTGCAATCATGGTTTAAAATTTCGGTTTCGGTAACCGTTTCGGACCCCACCGAAAACCGAAATTTCAGTCCAAAATTTGGTAATTTGGTTCGAAACTCCAGGCCGAATTTTCGAAATTTCAGACCGAAATTTTGTGACACTTTTTAAAAAATTAAAAATTAAAAAAAGCATATAATCGAAATTTCAGACCGAAATTTTGGCCGAAATTTGGTAAATGACGAAATAATGAATTTCGGCAGATTTCGGTTTCGGTCCCCACCGAAATCCGAAATTTCAGATTTCGGTCGAAATTTAAAACCATGCTTGCAATGCATGTGAAAAAAGAAGGGAATTGGAAAATCAAAGAAATACCATAGAGCACGGTGAAAAAATAAGTGTAAAAGTTTATGTGGAATAAAATAAAATATGATACAACATGAAGAGTGTTGTAGAATCATATATGAGATATTTATAAGAATTATATTCTTGGAATATAGACCTCAGATATTATCCAGAAAGTTGATATATATAGTATATGCATTTAAATATGTTTCTACAGATAAACATTCAAAACTTTGAAATTGCCTTCGGGTAAAAGATTATGCTGATTACCCACTTCTTTCCTTAGACCCTTAATCACTTAAGAGGTTAATTTCATAATTTAATAAATTTTAGGCGGGCAGTTAGTTTGAGAGAGCGGCAAAATAGGGTGAGAAATTTATTAGTTAATTGAAAAGGAAGGGATGTGAGTAATTAATCATGCAAAGAGAGCAAAGAATGAACTGCACAATATAGTAAGTATGTGGTGTTTTATTCTTCAATGAACTGTAATAAACTATGGTTAGGACAAAGCTGAAAAAGTTGGAACAGAATAAACTGTCATTTTTATTCGTGGTTTGGTTTTAATGTTTACTCTTTTTTTTTTCCTTCTTTTTCTTTAGATACCGATTGTGACTTTAATAAAATTATGTTCATCTTGATTCATTCTGCATCTATTTATATTGACAGCCAGTCATGCGTATGGGCTTTGATTGGAGCACCAATGACATGAGCATTATGTTGCTTGTAAAGTTGGCAAAGCCATTGCTTGGGACTGCCCGGATTGTCGTCAACAGCATTCACATCAAGGGAGACGTATGTAACATTCCATTCTCCTCTGTACTGTTGTTTATATCTTATCACATGATAATTTTATTTTATTTTATTTTTAAAATTGTCTCAATTTCTCAATGAATTTTTGTAACATTATTTTGTCTTGAATTTTTAATGATACACAGATACTCCTCATGCCAATTCTTGATGGACAAGCAATTCTATATTCATTTGAATCAACTCCTGAAGTGAGAATAGGTGTGGCCTTCGGAAGTGGTGGAAGTCAAACACTTCCCGCAACAGAACTGCCGGGTGTTTCAACTTGGCTGGTGCACTTCTCTACTATTTAATCTTCAAATTCATATGAAATGACATAATTTTTTTTTTAAATGTCTTTTTCTTTTGTCATCCATAGATTTCAATTGCATTTCATAATTCTCATGAAGTTAAATGGAACGTTAAACGTATTCAATCAGGAAAGTACTCGTGCACATTGTTGTCAACCCGTGACTCGACTTGTGACTCGATTTCTTAATTTTATGACCCGTGACTCGATTCGACTCGTGACTCGTAAGAGTTTTTGACAAGAACAGAAATTTAGTTGAAAAAAATATAATTATATATCAAAAGATGAATCATGTAAAAAAATATAACCCAATAGTACACAGATAAATCATTAAGCCGAAAATATAAATAACTATATGCTTGTAACTTGCATGCGCAAAAATAATTAAGTTCTAAGTTCCAACTTCCAAGTTTTCAACCATTAAAACAAGCCCAGACTCATCGAATCGACTGGACTCGTAAGAGTCTTATTTTTTCGAGTTGACCTGTAGTGTTTCATTCAAGTCACTTGACGACTCATAAGAGACTTCAACAGAGGCGAGTCACATGGGTGACTCGCCTCAAAAGCCGAGTGACTCGACTCGGCTCTGGAGTTAACTCGTACGACTCGTAAAAGTTTGACAACTATGATGTGAAGTGACAGATTTTTTTTATTTTTTATTTTGAAATGTCTTGTTCTTTTGTGATGAATAGATTTCAATTGCATTTCATAATTCTCATGAAGTTGAATGGAATGATAAACATATTCAATAAAAAAAGTACTCGTGCATTTACTTTCATTCTTGACAGAAAATTGATATTTTCTTTCACGCAGGTCAAGCTTTGTACTGATACCTTAGGCAAAACAATGGTTGAGCCTCGACGAAGATGTTTATATTTGCCATCGGTAGATCTAAGAAAAAAGGCTGTTGGAGGTGTACTATCTGTCACAGTGATTTCAGCAACTAAACTGGTTGGGAGTACCGTGAAAGGTGGAATTTCAGAAAAGCGTCAGAACTCTTCAGGAAATGGTCATTCATCTGGGGGATCTGGCAGTAGAGTTTTGCAAACTTTTGTTGAAGTAGAACTTGAAAAATTAACCCGGAGAACAGATGTGAGTCAAGGTTCAAGCCCAAGATGGAATGCTACCTTTAATATGGTTTTACATGATAATACAGGAATTCTCAGGTTCCACCTTTATGAATGCGGCCCAAACAATGTGAAGTATGACTTCCTAACCAGCTGTGAAATAAAGGTACTACTGACAGGTACTGCTAATTTTGTATTCTTTTACGATTTTGTGGCTTTTCGATGTGAAACTTTAAGCGATATTGCTCCAGTGAATATATTTATCATTTCATTCTTGTGGGATCTGATCTAGACATGTAATGTGTATGTTTTTTTCCTGCAATCAGGTACAATATGCTGCCGATGACTCCACAATATTCTGGGCAGTTGGACCTCAATCTAGTGTACTAGCCAAACATGTTGAATGTTGGGGAAAGGAAGTTCAAATGGTTGTTCCATTTGAAGGAACTAATTTAGGAGAGGTATAACCTTCAAGTTATTTTCCTTGCAACCTTCCATATTGGAAAAAAAAAGAAAAAAAGAAAAAGAAAAGTCCTTTTATGATTTACCATGGATTTTGAATTCTACCCTTTTCACTACATCTACCCTTCTCACTACATAGTTTTTTTTTTACAGAATATAACACTATTTATACTATACATTATATTTGTACAATCCATTATAATCCAATTATCGTATAAGAACATTAAGTTTCTAAAATTGATTAAAAATATAATACATCCCATTTTTTTAGGTTTTCTGAGTACGACAGTTCGTGATCATGGTGGACTCCGACATTCTTACCCAAACCCATGCAACACTCCTATATCTTTAGTCTCTACTGACTTTCACATGAATTTGACTATAAAAAAAATGCAACGAGCATGATGTGTGGACAAAAAAACAAAGATGACATAGGGAATTTTATGCCCAAATACCATAAATTTTGGAAGTGGCATTCATCCTCACATCCATGTACACAGAATATTTTTATTACATATGATAGTGGCAACATCTTTCTTTTATCTTATTTTGCAGAAATTTGAAAATGATGACTGAGATGTCTTTCATTAAAAATTAACAATTATATTATGTATTTATGTCGGACAATTGAGATTGTTCTCTGGTTAACTGTTGTAGTAATTGCAATAGCTTCCATCAAACTTTATTTATATGTTTATTCCTTTTACAGTTAACTGTAAGCCTTGCGTTGAGAGAATGGCAGTTTTCTGATGGTTCAAATAGCTCGAACAGCCCTGCTGCCCATGTTAAATCTCAGCAATCAGTATATGGTTCACCAAACTTTCAATCAAGAACAGGCAGGAAACTGAGGATAACTGTAATTGAAGGAAGGAATCTACCTGGGAAAGAGAAGTCGGGCAAGTGCGACCCTTATGTAAAATTACAATATGGGAAGGTTGGTGCCATTCCACTAATATATATTCTCATTGGTTTTGTGGAGATAACCATTAAAATACAAATACAAATATATATATATATATATATATATATATATATAGAGAGAGAGAGAGAGAGAGAGAGAGAGAGAGAGAGTAAAGGGTTCCTGCGCTCGAACACAGATAGCTTATCTGCGCTCGAGTGCAGAAAACAAGGGTGGGGCCACATTGTTGGGGTGATCCTAAGCATTCATTTGAAAGGCCCCATAATGGATGGGGTGTGTACCAAAAATCAGCTTCATTGGATCATCATAGGGTGTCCATTTGTGGGGGTGAAAATGGACAGATACTGTTTGTCCACTAATCTGCCCATTTTTTCACCCCACAAATGGACACCCTATCCATGAAAGGGCCTTCCAAATGAATGCTTTGGATCCCCCCAACAATGTGGCCTCACCCTTGTTTCTGCACTCGAGCGCAGGAACCCTTTACTCATATATATATATATATATATATATATATATTCTTGCTGGTACTTTTGTTGACATTTTGTTGAGGGTGCAAGTCTTTTATCAACTAATTATTATAGTGTTTTATTTCAGAACCTCCAAAAATCAAGGACAATTTCCAATGTTACAAATCCTATATGGAACCAGAAGTTTGAATTTGATGAAATAGGAGGTGGTGAATATCTTAAAATCAAATGCCATAGTGCAGACATCTTTGGAGATGATAACATCGGGAGTGCCAGAGTCAATTTGGAAGGACTTTTGGAAGGTTTACCAAGGGATGTTTGGGTCCCTCTTGAAAAAGTTAATACGGGAGAGTTGAGACTTCAAATAGAGGCAGCAAAAATTGATGACAATGGAGGATCACAGGTATGCTTTCCATTGCACCAACTCAACCATGCTTTTAAGAGGAGAAAATCTGATTTACTTTGGGTTTCTTGTTCCCAATGCTTTGTTTCATTCATAGATGGGGTCAGGGAACGGTTGGATTGAACTAGTTCTAATTGAAGCTAAAGACCTCGTTGCTGCTGACTTGAGGGGAACAAGCGATCCATATGTGAGGGTACATTATGGAAACATGAAAAAAAGAACGAAGGTTAGCGGTTTCATATAGATTCTAGCAACTTTATTCATATGAATATGTAACACTTAAATTATTTGATCGTTTGTGGCTTTTACTGTTTTGGATATTCCAAACTGAATATCATTCTTTGAATTAGATTGTCGTTCGTTTTCAATAAGACATTGCCACGAAACGCACCCACATGTTATTGGCAGTCTTTAATCTTCTAGATTCTGCTGCAGCTATAGTTTTTGTTTGCAAATGTCTTGATTTTTTGGTTTCAATCAACTCTTAGGGCCTGCTGAACAATTAGCACCAATTACCCTTGAACCCCCACCCATGGGACCACTGCCAACCTCGACCCCCTCTAGCTTGGGGATCCAGGGGCCAGCAACCTCAGCCCAAGTTTTTATCTGTATTTTTGCATGAAATATTCCCAATTGGAATTGGTCTCTGTTACTTTTGCAATTACAGTGAAAAATTCTTTTTCATCTTCTCCTGTGGACATATCTTATTATCTTCCATGCTGAAGTGAACCATGCAATTCTTTTTCTTTTTTTAATGACAGGGTAACCCCACCCCAGTTTATAGGGCGGGACTATTCCCTAGGGATGCGCACAATCACCTGTAACCACGCGCATCGGGTAGCCCCTCCCCCCCCCGCCCCCCGGAATTCAAACTCTCATCGACGGGGAGCATACCCATGACTTTAAGCCAAAGAACCACACCCGTACTGGTTGAACCATGTAATTCTGTGTATTATCTTTGCATTTTTTTCAATTTCTTGCCATTTCAGAATTTACCCAGCTTGATAGTTTTTCATTCTAGGATTCCAATTTTTATTAGAATTTCTTTGCATGACCTTTCAATATGGGCTGTTATAGATGAACCAAACCATCTCTCATGGACAAATGATGAAACAACCTCCATCAATATCTTCCATTTTTTTATTTCACTTTCTTATCATCATATCCATAAAGAGAGGAATTAAGTAGGTAATTGATTGCTATTTTTTTTATCCAAAATGATACCTTAGAATTATACCTAATATTAGAACATAAATCATTGCATTCAATGCAGGTTGTTTATAAAACACTCAATCCTCAGTGGAACCAAACTTTGGAGTTCCCTGATGACGGGAGACCGTTAGCTCTGCATGTAAAGGATCACAATGCATTGCTCCCTACATCAAGCATAGGTGATTGCGTGGTTGAATATGAAAGATTGCCTCCCAATCAGACCGCTGACAAGTGGATACCTCTCCAAGGAGTGAAGAATGGAGAGATTCATGTACAAATAACTAGAAGAGTTCCAGAACTACAAAAGATGTCCAGTGTTGATTCTGATATTTCTTCCTCCACCAAAGCACACCAAACTTCTGACCAGGTGAGATTATTTCATCTATTGTAGTTTTCTGGAAAATCTCTATTTCAATTGTACTAGGAAAATGATGTCATGACTGAGAGTAAGACCGATGGGAAAGCCCAACAGTGAGAATGCGTCGTGTGTGCAAAAAAAAAAATCTACTTTTTTGTTGATTTTCCTAAACCTGAGGGTTGGCTTACGTCACTTGTGTTGTTGTGGCGAGAACCCATTCGTTTGGTCCCCTGCTCGTGGGTCTCGCAAGACCCTGTTCATTCTGGATTTCGAGTCAAAAACTGATTATGGGGCTCAAAATTAAATGCAATTTTGAGTCCAATAATCAGTTTCTGACTCAAAATCGATTATCAAAAGCCAAACCAAACAGTCCTTTAGAGAGAGAGTCCGTTCATCGCGTGAGTAGAGCGGTGGATTGGCTAATGCATTTAAACATGTACTCTACAATTTTGTCTACAATTTTGGTGCCTTAAAATCATTTTCTTTCGGTTGGTGATGGGGCAGGCCAGACAAATCATTAGCACGCTTCAGGGTTTAGTCGATGATGGTGATCTCGAAGGGCTTTCAATGGCTTTGAGTCAGATAGAAAGTGTGGAGGATGCGCGAGAGGAGTACATTCTGCAGCTTGAGAGTGAGAAGAAACTGCTGCTCAACAAGATAAAAGAGTTGGATCTGGAAATGAGTAGAGCTTTGCCTAGCTCTAGCAAGAAATTATTTTATAGTTAATTATTCTATGGGATTTGTATTCCTACTAATTTCAGTTCCTAAATTCAGTATTCTGTAATATAAACTGCTGAAATTCAGCACTGTGATGGTTAAAGGGATTATATTATGTGTTTGGCTCCCACAAGAGGTTTATAAATGGCAATAAAATCAGAAAATTACACCGGAAGTTAAAAAAAGTTTACTGAAATAAATGAAAATGAAGTTAAAGCAATTATTAGGAAATAATTTCCATCTCCTTCAAACTC
The DNA here is from genome assembly GCF_043159265.1 of Tasmannia lanceolata. Lineage (NCBI taxonomy): Eukaryota > Viridiplantae > Streptophyta > Magnoliopsida > Canellales > Winteraceae > Tasmannia > Tasmannia lanceolata. The sequence goes on along the minus strand of NW_027518692.1, from coordinate 60,402,490 downwards.
CAATAGTATACTGGACACCGGTTGATGTCAACCACTTGTTGCCGTCGATGAGTGCTTCGACAGTGAACTTCTGAGCTTGACTTTTATCATGTAATTGATGATAGCCAGGCCAATTGGCACGACCCGACAAGTCCGATCCCGGCCCGTTATTCATGTATTCTCCATAAAAGAGTGTGTCTAGTCCATCATGGCTCCCCTCCCACTCTAGCCACCCTTTCGGATTGATCAAATCTCCCAAATATGTTTCCATAAAAACCGTCGCAGCGTACGGCTTCCATGGCCGGCCAAGGTATGATGAATGCTTCGAATTGTTGAAGCCGGAGTCGGCCAACACTTTGCTGTTTTGGATAGAAAAACCTGTGTTTTGATTCAAATGGGTGCGACCTTGGGCTGTTATGGTGCACTCCTGGCCCGGGAGGGGCTTGCGGACGAGAATTATACAATTTTGGAAGACTGCGGACCCTTGGCCAAAGATGAAATCTACGGTGCCAGATATGTTACACTCCCGGTAAAATTGGCGAAGGCTGTGAACAAAGAGCGTGTCTTGGTAACCATGGATGCCACACTGGTAGTAGACAGACATGTCGGAGTCGGAAAGCACGGCGACTGCTTGATTTGCTCTGGGTCCAGCCGTGTTCACAAAGGAGATGTCCCGAGCTATGAAACCTTTGCCCTTCACCGCTACAATTAGAGATGGGTTAATCTTTGGGCTGTTCCACATTATGTTTCACTATATAGTAAGTATACTGTGTGCTTTTGGTCCACAAAAAGCATAAAAGTGAGAAAGTCACTTTTACAATCAATCGTAAGGGGAACTATTGGGTCCCACAGGGGGGAGTCGGGGACATGTATGTGAAATAAGGACCGTTGATCTTGGTCCGATCCAAAGCGGTCAAAGATTTAGCTTTTCTGAGCATAATGGAAACACTTATTTGGTAGGGGTAGAGAATTTATATGATGGGTGGCCATGAAAACACGTGAAGTCTAAAAAAGTAGGTTCGGCCCACTTTTTTTTATGATCCAAACCGTTTGGGCACAACGTAAATAGGTTGTGCCCCAAAAATCATTTCCATAGGATGATCCTAACCCTCCTATCTGAACTGATCTGAATATGGAGATTTCCAAAAATCATTTATGGAATCTTCTACAGATCGGAAGGTTAGGATCATCCTATGGAAATGATTTTTGGGGCACAACCTATTTACGTTGTGCCCAAACAGATGAACAGTTTGGATCATAAAAAAAAGTGGGTTGTACCTACATTTTTAGACTCTACGTGTTTTCACGGACACCCATCATATAAATTCTCTGTTTGGTAAATGCTAAAAAAGAGAGTCACTTTTATGCTCTTTTCTAAATGACACTTTTATGGCCAAGGAAATGCAGTGAGAATCAGGGGTGCAACTCGGGTCGGGTTGAGGCCAACCCGAACCTGACCGAAGGAACCATTTACTCAACTTGAACACGACCCAATTTCCAACCCGACCTGACCCGAGGAACTTTTTTTTCCAACCTACCCAACCCGAGTTTTATCAAAAAAAAAAAAAAAAAAAAATTGATAAAAATTTCAGGTTTCACTCGAGTTGGGTTGCCTGATCCTGACCCTAACTCAACCCGGGTTGGAAAACCTGAACCCAACCTGACCGGACTTTCGTTTCAGGTTGAACCCGACCCAAGTTGCACCTCTAGCTAGTTTGGAACGAACCTTGACCCTTACCGTCTCAATTTTATGGGAAAAAAATAGTCAAATAACGAAAAAAAAGAGAGCTCTTACCGAGTGTTGCTGATCCATAGGTCGTGTAACCATTACCATGGCTTCGATCACCAGTAATAATGGTCTTGTTCATCCCATCTCCGATCAAAATCAAATTGGCCTTTTCAGGAGAAATATTTACAATCTCATCATAAACACCAGCTTTCACGTAAATCACATACCGTCTCAAGTCGTCAATAGGGCCAATCTCGCTGTTATTCCTCATCGAGATCCTCGTCCTTTCATTTTCCGGCGCCGCCCTCACCGCATCGCTCACCGTCCTAAAATCTCCGCTCCCATTGGCGGCCACAATCACGTCCACGTCAATCTCATCCACTCTCGATCGCAATAACCGACGCTCCCTTGCTGGAATCCACGTCGGAAAATCCATCTCCGGCGTCTTCCGTCTCCCACCAGGGTGAACCCTTCTTACCGGAATTTTGTGCGTCATTCCTAGAAGGTTATCTACTAATACCATTACCTCATGAACATTCATTTCGAATTGAGATTTGATAACTCCATTAGTTTTCTTGAATCCTTCAAGACATGTCTCTTGGTTGCTAAGTACTGCACTAAGCCAAGCGTTTAGGTTCGCGATGTCCCCCTCTATGCAGTTTCCGTCGCAGTCACCATCGGTGTCACCGTAATTGGTAACGTTGAGTAGGGGTTGGATTTTGTACATGGTGTTGAGGGTCCAGTGGAGCTCTTGGGAAGAGGTATTGAGGAGGTCTAAGCAGTCGATAATGGCGTTAGTGATGAGGAAGTCATCGATGGGTTTATCGTAGTTGGAGATAATGGAGTTTACCTTCTCTACTTGGTTTAATGTATTCTCTATGTTAGTGATGAGGGAGGATATTGGGAAGGAAATAGAGGTGGAGAGTGTAGATAGGAGGAGGAGAGAGATGATTGCTGTGAGTGAACACGTTTGGGAGGTGGCCATTAGAAGCAATGGTATTGACGAGAGAGAAGAAGAAGAAGTAGGAGGAGTGTCTAAGCTCTATTGTGATTAGATAATAACTATAAATAGGCTTACGACAGGACTCTATTCTATTGTTATTACTTATTAGGACGTTAACGACCTCCCCCTGAAATTAGGGATTTTTTCCAGTAATTAACTATTTTATGATAGGTTTAGTTAGCATTTATTCGTAAAGTGCCCCACTAAAATTCCGAATTTTTTCTCTCCCATCAGTTTAGTTATTAATTTTCATAAACTTACCCCCCTAAAATTCAGGGTATTTTTCTCTCCCTAAATTGATTTAGTTAGGGATTAGGGTTTCCTTTCCAAAGTCGATTTAGTTAGAATTTCTAGTCTTAAAATACAGGGTTTCTTTGGTAAGTCCTTATCAAGAAGCCACTTAAGACTTAAGTCTTAGTTTAACCCCAGTCTCCATTCATTTAGCATTTTTCATAAAATCCTAAAATATAAGGTTTTCGTAAGCGATTTAGTTAGAATTTTTCGTAATGTCCCCAAAATATTTGGTTTCTTTGGTAAGTTGTTAATTGTTATGTTGTGTCATGTGTGCACGTAAACTCCAGTACTTTTCAAAAAGTACGGTGGCCCCACTTAATAGGATTTATTTGGTCGGCCTGGGGCGAGCTACATGTAGCGTAAGGGAGGCAGCAGCCCCTCTTGAGTTAGGTTTTTCCATAAAAATTCACTCCTTAAAGCATAAGGAGTTTGGATAGGATTGCCCCCCTAACTTTTTTTTGGGAAAAAAAAAAAAAAAAAAGCATGTATGTAGTGGGGCCCACTATTTAGTTATAATTTATTAAGGGGACTGATAAATCGACTTCCCAAATTGATAAATCGACTTCCCATGTGTCTTTCTCTCTCCTCTAGGTTAGAGAGAGAAAGAGGAGAGAGATAGACACATGGGGAGTCGATTTATCACTGCCCTTTATTAAGAAAAATTATTTACATTGTACTAAGAATAGATATACGTGTTAAATGGAGAAATACTTGCAATTTTCTTAAGGGTGGTGATAAATTCACCCCATTCTAGGATGAATTCACCCCGTATGTTTCAAAATGGATTGTACAACCCACAGCCCCACACCAAAGGATGATCCAAACCGTCCATTTGACGGGCCACAACGTAAATAGGTTGTGCCCCAAAAATCATTTCCATAGGATGATCCCAACCGTCTGATCTATGTAAGTTTCCATAATGTGAGCCCCTCTTTAGACCAGAGGGTTAGAATCATCCTATGGAAATGATTTTTGGGGTCCATCGTATGGACAGTTTGGATCATCCTTTGGTGTTGGCTGTACAGTCCACTTTGAAAAATACTGGATGAATTCATCCAAGAAGGGGGTGCATTTATCATTGCCCTTTTGTTAATACCCTTCAAACAACTTCATAAATATGTGCTACGAGCATTCGTCTCACCTAATAATTCACAAATCTGATATTCATAACTATAAAACATCAAAACATGAAAAATGGCCGAATAAAATTGAGCAAATTTTCTATGGGCAAAAAAATATAAATTTTTTTACATTGAAAGTAATTCGAATTGAAATTTGTGTGAATTTAACTTTTTTCTATATATTAATTTTTTATTATTATTTATAACAATTGTTTTTTGCCCACCTCGGAGAAAATTCCTAGAAGTGACCTGGACCCACGGGTCGACCCGGCCCACCCATAATTTCAGGGTCCAGGTCCCAATAAAGTGACCCGTTTCAATTTGACCAACGGGTCCACCCGGCCCGTCAAAACTGATCCGAGCCGGGTGGACCCGCAGATGCCCGTTAAAAAAGCCGAATACTTTTTGGAGGAGAGGAATAGAGGATATGTGACGAAAATACCCGAAACCTATTAGGGTTTTTAAAAATATAAAGCGATTTGTGTGTGTGTGTGTGTGTTGGGGGTGGTTTCATGGAATTGAATAAATCATTAAGATTCTTGGGCCACGATATGCATGTGTAAAATAGTGGGCCCAACCCATCAGAACATGAGACAATGGGCCATACGGCCCATACCTATCAAAATATTCACCCGAATTTTTCCCATTCTGTCTATTTGCGTATGACATTTTGCTAACTATGCTCTAAAATACTATGGGTCCCACTGCAGATCCCAATGAAACGCTCCTAGCAAGCAAAGGAATTTAGTACTGCACTTATGCAAAGATGAGATAAAATATTTGAATCTTTTAGTCAATGTAACCGTACCTAAAGATTTAAGAAAAAAAGAATACAAAATAGGGGAAGATCACTAGCTTACATACAAGAGCTCTACATCTTTTCTTTTCTTTTCTTTTCTTTTCTTTTTTTATAGGTACAACAAGAGTTCGCCCTAGAAGCACAGATTAAAAAACCCCAAAAAAAAATCAGCAGAAGAGGGAACCACAAGAACAATCAGGGCATAATGCCAAGGAGTAGAATTATTGTTCTAGTTTATACCTAAAAATTACATTCACACTTCCTTACACACAAACTTTATATTATCAGATCAAAGATCATAACTTTTATTCACAAACTGAATTGGAAAAAGAAGTAAACTCATCTGTTTGAAACACTGCAAGGATTCCCATTCTCGGGTGGGCGACCCACTCTAACATTTACTAGCTGGGCTGCTGCACGGGCGGCTGCCGATGCTCGCTCTGCAGAGGCAATGGCAGCTCGAGCTCTTTCCAAGATGTCACTTGAGTTTGAACTTGCCTGTGTTATCTGATCACCCAATGGTCCATCTTTTTGAATATTGGTATCTGGTTGTTTGGTTTTATCAGGACAAACTAAAGAATTATTGTTGTTAGAAACAGCAACTTTAGCAGTGATGGGAGCTTGGAGAGTTTGAACATGTCGAATTCCTTGAATTTGGTCTGTGGGCACAATGGAGCGTCCCTCCTTAGACAGTGAAACATCAACAGACCTCTCCACAATGGGTGTTTGCAAATCTGCAGCTCTACTGCGTATTTGATTTGATCCATCCTACAACAATTAAGGGTTATTATCATTACGTGAAGGAAATTTACCAGCTATGAATAATGAATGTTTGTGATAAATTCTAGGAATGAACAATTAACACTCCAGATAAGCAAACTTTTAACTGTCACAATCCCTTGCTGTTCCTATGAAAAACTATACCTACCTAGCAAAGAAACAAATAATATCCCACAACACAATATGAAAGAAATGAATATGCTGCAGAAATAGCATGTGTCAATGCCTACCCCAAAAAACAACCATATGTATTATTAATCATAGAGTTGATTGACGGAAGAAGGCTTGCTAGTTTGAGTCAACCAAGAGATGATTGGTAGCTAAGATGAGAAACAAGGAAGGCTAATTTGACCACCATGGAAAGCTCATTGAGCTATTAACTAATGTTGACAAGCCTCTGATATTTTGGTTGGCAGAAATTTTCTTCAAGGACTATGGTAATTCCTATATTAGATGGTGGAAACTTACAGCAAGTTGCTAGGTCCAACTTAATTGCACAAAGTAAAACCAATATGTAACAGTAACAGATCGCCAAAAAAAAATACCAGCAAATCTTCGTGTTTTTTACTGAATTCCACTTCAGTGCTAGAAGAGTCCCATTCCAGGCTGTACTCATGAGCAATTTCCTTTAAAATCCTGAGTTTTAAATCTCCAGATGGAGCTTTAACTGAAAGTTTCTCAATTATCTGCAACATCAGGAAAAGTAAAAACCATTGATACCCTAGTTACCACGAGATATGCCACACTTGCAAAATTTCCGTAAACAAACACATTATACAAATCAGATACAACTTACAGCACGGTTGACGTTAGTGTCTGGTCGAAGCTCAGAAGCAGCCGAAATGAACTCCTTGCCGTATTTTGCAGTGAACAGATTCTGCACCTGCATTAACTCTGGTAAATCTGAACATCTCGGAGCAGCAAAGATTATGCTTGCAATTGCTTCCTGTAGTTCTGAGGGGCACTCCCTGTCATGTTGAAGAATGTTTACAAAGATGAGTCATCAACATTTTTTATTTTTTTAAATGGTAGCCAATTATATTAAAAGAGAAGACCAAGATGGTCAAAATACAAGAAAAGAAGGAGAATACAACATCACTCCTAAACTACAAGTGTATATGATCACGGAGGGAGAGAGTCGAAGAAAGCTAGAGATTGCTTCAATACTCCCTCTCTAGCTAACCCATCTGCTATCTGATTAGCGGATCGCCGAACATGATTAAAAACAACCTCTAGGGACCTCACCCAGTCATTGACATTATTTTGTCAGATAAAAATATTCAACAAACTAGCTTTATTCAGAACATTTCATATCTTAACAAATAGGCAAACCACCTTTCGTTAAGCAAATCAAGATTTCCTCTGAATCATAGACTTAACAAATCCTTGAAAGAAATAATTTCTTACCAAGAACTATATGAGCCAGCTTGTTCTTTTATCACACTTGATCCTACAACTATGATTGTCATCGAACCCGTGGGTTTATAGGTTTTATGCTAGCAGACCTCATTGTGACGTTGTGGGCTAGGGTTCGAGTCACGGAAACAACCTCTCTGCAAAGCAGGGGTAAGGCTGCATACGTCTAGCCCTCCCCAGACCCCGAAAGGGCGGGAGCCTCGTGCACTACGCTGCCCCTTTCTATGCAAGCACCTCATTACTATCAATTTGCTGTGAAATCAATTATAAAAACTTGTCCTTGGTTAAGAGTTCAACCAAGGCAAAAAAAGCAGGTTGCCATTTGAATGAGTTACTGACAATTCGATTCGATAGGACAAAACTAGGTTTACTTAAGCAAGTCAACTTGTTTAACATCGTGCAGTAATAACAAATTTATCTCAAAAGTACTGTAGAAAAAAAAAAGAACAAGCAACTTTTTTAGGTGGGGTGGGGGAGGGTTGATGAAAATATCATTTAGAACATAAGAGAGAGTAAGACGGTAAGACTCAAGATACCCATTGTTACGCGGGGGGGAGGGGGGGAAGGGAGGGATTCAGAATGCTGGAAATATTGTGAACGTCAATCAGTTAGTCTGTTAACCTTGAATTATGACTTAGAGGCACCCTTTTTTTTTTGAAAGAAGACAATTTTATTGATACTGTGAAAGTTACATTGGGGACTAGAGGTCCCAACTCCTAGACCAGTTAAAACCAAAGAAGAAAATCTACTAATTCATCCGCTACAGTCAGGACCACCCATCCATGCACTGCCATCCAGCCAAGTAACTAATTTACCTCCCCTACTATCTAGAATCACAGCCTAGAGAGTCTTCACCACTCCCCCAAAACTCCATAGCGTTACCCCAAGGCCTCCAACAGATTGAATCTAACGAAAAATGCCATATTTGGGGGCCTCTCATGCAAGGCTTTCCTCATAACAGACTTGTCATCACCATTTAGATAGTCATTTAGTTTGGTGATCTAGGCAATCCATCAAAACTGGAAGAGACTCAACCATGCTATGCCGAGTCTGGAACTCTAGCAGATATACAACCCCAGAAAACGGGATCAGGACTTCCAGAGGGTCGCTGATCGCCAAGCCTTTCTCCACCGTACGGCAACCCACTGCCTCAATGTGGAATCGTTTTTGGCTCCATCCAAAACAAAATCAGAACCCCAAAATCCTGGTGAAGTCCCAGAACAAAATAGAGAGGGAGAGCTGGCTACTTAGGGAAGTTGGTCTTCTCGGTTCCTCAAGGGAGGCCATTCCTTCTTTATTAAGGATCCTGTGTTCAAGACTAGATGGAGAGGTCCTTTTAATAGCTACATCAAGGAGTATGGAGCCTTGGAACCTCCACTCCTAGGGAAGAAAGCTATAAGTCTGACAATACGCCTCCCTAGCTACCAATAAATATGAAAAATCAAAACATCCAACTAATTTTAATTGTTATAGCCTTCTCCAACCCCGCGAACCCCAGCTATAGATTTAGCTATAGGTAGGACCAAATCTAGGAGGCTTGGAATAGAACTTTAAGAGTCTAAACATTCTGCAAAATTCCTTCTTTACACCCGGTTCGGAACCCAGGATAGAGCTCATCGTATTCATAATGAACTGATCTTGGGAACTTAAACCCCCGACTGGGAAGGTTGAATCTTTGTAAAAACAGGTTGAATCTTTGTAAAAACCACCAGGTTCGCGATTGACGAAATTCTTCCTGACATATGGAGCATGCTTCCGTCTAATGTGAGGGATGGGTTTCTTGGGACTCACCAACAATCCCAAAAAATCTTCATGCCTCTATTCCGGTCCCATCAAGCCATTTTCTGGAATAGCTAACGGCTCCATCTCAGGCCTCCTAGCAATGAAATTTGAATTTGAATTTAAAATCCCAATGGGGCCCAACGGTTCACCAAGCAAGGACCTTGAGGTCATCGGAGGCCGATCCGCCGCTAAGGAGGAACCTGGTTTTTGGATGGTAGATTCAGGGGTTTCCTTCGAGAGCTCAACCCCAATGGGATAGACCTGGTCATAGATTTTGAGCTTTACACCAGAATTGGGGAAGAGCCATCGAGGGGCTAGAATCTTAGCCGAAAGGAAGCTCATACAATTCTGATGGTTGCCCTCCATCTTGGTTTCTACAACCTTGCCAAAGAGGCCCCCTAAAACCTTCACCGTAGAAACAGCCCAAGCATGCAAAGGGATGCCATAAAAACGAATGCAAAGGGACTTAGAGGCACACTTGAATGTCGTTTCTTGAAGATAGTTGGAGCCTCCCAACCTGCAAGGGATTTGGGCAACTCTATCTCTAGGAATCAACCATGCTAGACTCAATTTGGTCTCAAGATGTGGTTTGCACTGCCACTCTGAGATGGGTGTACTTGAGTCTCCTTAATAATGCCCAAAAAGAACAAGTTTAAAGAGATGCAAACGAGATTCTCCACAATCCCACAATTGCGATGTTGATCAATCATGGCTAAAGATTGAAGCAAACATTATCTAGTGACATCAACAAAATCATAAGAAAATGATCAAGTCAAACACCTTTAGCAATGTCTAAAGAACTAAAAGATAAAGAAAAATACTATGCAGTGATAACTACAGATCTATGCAAAAGATCAAGGCAAGCACTTTTTAGGAGATGCTTATAAATCTAAGAAACTTGATCAAGACCAAGCATGGAGTCAACAGATCGAAGCAAACAGACCAAAAAAACACTGTAGGTGTTGATGTACATTGTATCTGAGCAATTAGATCAAAGAAAAATATGACAATCGATGATGTCTACTGTATTTTATCAAATAACCCTCTCTCTTTCTACCTGTTCTGAGTCATTTGGGCCCACCACTTAACTAGTCTGCTCTTGATAAAATGCACTAGTTTTCTAACTTGAACTAGGTTCTACCCTGACTCGGTCTGGAGGCCTTGTTCAGTCCTCCTACTAGCATCTGGTGCGTTTAAAACCTCTCTAGCCTATGCGTTAAATAGATTACTACGAGGCTTAAATTTCCTATCACTTTCCGATCTGAGACTAAACCTTTGAAGTAAAAAACACCATTAATGATTCTACAGAAAACCAAACCAAAACAAGGGTAATTTTGCAAATCATTCTCTAAATATTTAAAATACTTCTAAAATAGCACGCTCATTTGATGGTAAGGCAACAAGGTCTCCCACCTTGTGTGTGTATTCTATTCATAGAACAAAGAAGATAGATAGATATAGGCAGATTGAGAGAGAGAGGGAGAGGCACTAAGAAGATGAATTCGATTCACCGTAAAGAAAAGGGCTGGTCATCATTTCCTGTTCCAATGTCGAGGTTGAGTAAAAAGTTATGACATACCTAGATGGTAGAGTACCAACAAAATAGGAAAAAAATTAGACTCATAAAGAAGATAATGACAATTTCAAACCCACATTAATATATGGAAGTGTACGAGAATCTGGTCCTAGCTTCACATTGTGGCTAGAAAGAATGACAAAACACATCGATCTAGTCTTCTTTGTTGAAATAGGGACTGTTAATGTCATTTATGATGGCCCTATCATACCAGTGGCACACTTATGATATTGTTATTTTCTTCATGGATATAAGATGATTTAGAGGTTGTGGGGTTTTTTACTCTCTCTCTCTCTCTCTCTTAAAACCCAAACCCCTCTAAACCTTGAATTTTGGAGATAAAAAAGATATCCTCTCCCCCTTCCTTCTGTGGAGCAAGCTTCCTCCTCTCCTATCTTCCCTTTTCTCCCCTTTTCTTTCCCACTCACGACTAGGTGAGTCGCCCCCTTTCCCCCTCCATTGCATCTCCTCTCTCTCATTCACTCTCTTTCCCTCCCTTCCCCTCGTCTTTCTTTGCCTCACTTCTTCTTCACCTCTCCTTCCTCTCACCCTCACAGATGGGTTTATAAGTTGGCACCCTTTTACCTCATTTTCCCCCTTTCTCTTTCCCCTATTGAACTTGTTTATCCACTCCTCTCCTCTTTTATCTTGTGGATGAGATCAACCCTCTCTCTGTCTCTCTTCTTGGACTCTTCCTACATCACGACGACCAAGGCACAAAGCCTAGCACGCCGCCTAGATATGGATCCTATCACCTCTATTTTCCGCAACCTTTACCATAATCTTTCTCCTTGAAATCTTTCCCACCAACTTGTACCTCTTTACTATAATCATTCCAAACCCTTGTCATTTTATTATCCTACTAAACCTAGAGATCTCCAATTACTTCCTTACCTCCAATTACTTCCTTACCCTATTAGTATTGCTTGGGCTATAAATAGGTAGTGTATTAATAAATTCTGACCTTATTGGTATTACTGGCTATAATTAGGTAGTTTATTAATAAATCTGATTTTCTAGGATAAATTTTACTGAGGTCTAATTTTTATTCATTAGATAGCTCATCCCGTTTTGGGGATTATTGTATGGAATATTCTTGGACGAAGTTATTTCTTTTGAGGGGTGAACTCGAAAGCTTAGAATTTCTATGAAAACATTTGTTGAGTTTGATTATTTATGTTTTATTTATGCTGGTTTATTAATGCATATTGTTGTTTTTATTATGCTGGTTTATGTTTTTATTGAATTCTCGTAAGTCATCCTGTGGACCCTAGGTTTGCATCACATATACAGTGATACAGTTGTCTTCCCTTATCCATTTTGCATCACATATACAATTGTCTTCCCTTATCCATTTTGGTTTCGATTGCTACGGAAATGGAAACGCTTCAGTTTCGGTTGGAAATGTTGGTGGAAATCCTATAAGATCACAAAAATGTATGAAAACATATGCAAATGATAGAATTTTAAGATGAAACTTCAAAAACGTTAGAATATGCATAAATACACACTTAGAAACCCTAACATAAACAAAGCAAAACAAAATATCCATAATGGTTTAAAAACATCAAACACCTGGTGACCTAAATTGTTGCGCTTGCGCATGTCTGGTAATTCAATACATGCCACATTTTACATGTAATTCATTTAAATATTTATAAATAATGCATACACCACATTTCATGTGCAATTCATATAAATATAATTATGTAACACATACTAACATAGTATGTGTCACTAATCCACTTACGGTTTTGGTTTCGGTATTCATTTTTTTAGTCAATATTTCAGTCATTTTGTGTTGGTTTTGGTGGAAATTTAAAACCATGTCAAAGGAGATAGTGTTGCCATGAAAGTGTTGTGATACACTTGCCACAGAGATCCATAGCTGGTCAAGCGAAAAGGGTGAAAGGTAAGTTGGGTGAGGAAGTTTCATCTAGAAAAACTTCTCTCTTGTCTTTATCCAGAATGATATGGCTAACCAAGAGGTAAGTCTTGCTGTTTCCTCCGGGCAAGATTCCCCCTTGTTGCACTGGGTAATTCCTATAAATCCCACAGAGGGGTTAGTCTTTTCGAGGATAAAGTTACTCCTCAATACAACCATGCACACATTCTTAACCGAATAAGTAGATCATGAACTCTAACTAGGGAAGAAGGCATGTCACCTAAGTGAAGGTCCAATTGAAACAAAAAGAAAATCTTACTAAAAGCAGCGGCAATCATAGTGATTGAATGATCATTTTAGACATTTTTCATCTTCAATTGATCATGAACTCTAATTAGGGAAGAAGGCACGGCACCTAAGTGAAAGTCCAATTGAAACAAAAATAAAATCATACTTAAAGCAGGGGCAATACTAGTGATTAAATGGTCACTGTAGACATTTTCTTCTTCAGAATGGATTTTCTTAGGTAGCTTGAAAGCTTGGAAATTCTTCTTTTGAGAGCACCAATTATAATCTATTGGAGCTCTGAATGATCTTGTTCTTAACCTATGACTTGACAGTTCATGAAATCAATTTCTAGACATCGAACAAGTAGATAATTCATTATGATGGAATATGCATGGTGATTATATCAAACATATGAACAAATGTGTGCAGTAATATTCAATAAACCTAAAATTTCCTTTCCTAACATACTGATGGAGGCTATATAGTTAAGGCAATGGTTATGTTGTCAAGGACCATTGATTTTATTCAGTAAAAGAAGATTCACTTCTTAAGCAAGCACAAAACTTATTGTTTATTTCCATATGGAAAAAGAAAAAAAAGAAAAGCGTAAATGTAGCAATAATTTAGTCAAATATATAATAAGCAAGTCAATGTAAGACAACAGTCCACCTCTTGGTTTCGAGAATAGGAACGCGTGCAAGGACGAATTCACAGAATAGCTCTAGGATCTCATAGGCAGCCAAAATGTTTTGTTCGCGTATAACATGCTCCACCTAGCAAAAAGGAGAGAAATTAATGCCATAATTAGAATCTAACCCTTCACCATAAGTATCAGTAACCTGATTAATTCTATGAGTACCCGGATTCGGGCAATAGGTTCTTGCCCAGTCTGGAGGAATTGTGCTATCTCCTTGCGCATCAGTTTGAGCTGCACCTCACGCTTGTTTCGAAGTAGTTTGATTCGTGAAATGGCTAGACTCAAGCATGTTTTGCTAGAGAAATACCAACCACCCAAAAGTCAAGTAAATCAGTCTCATTTTTTTTCAAAGAACTAAAACTATGATTCAACCCATTGAAAGAAAAATCCGTGCTAGAAATTATAGTTTCTTTTGTAGAAGCGATATCAGAACAGATACAACAAGTGCTGCATTCAGAAAAATAGCAATCTTGCGAAAAAAAAAACATAAGGAAACATACCATTTGCCCAAATTCATAGGATTTTTTCTTTGGGGATTATAATCACTTACAGAAGAAGATAAATCCAAGTTAGGGTTTATGGGATCTATCTACATTCTGAAAAAATGAAAATCTCGATAGAAAACGATCAGAATGATAAAAACCATACGCTAAAATTGAATAATTTCCTATAATGATTGAGATCGGATCTAGGGTTTATAATTCAGGCTACAAAAAATCAAACTAAAATAAGAAACCTGCAAATTTTATTGGAAAAATTATCCAGCGAGAAGGAAAAAAAAAAACGTACAATTCAAACATATCAACCCACGAAATTTAAAAAAAATAAAAATAAAAAATAACATAAAAAATCAAACAAATGATTCGTCGACTGACCATTTGGTTCCTAGAAGACCCCGATTGAACAATGAATTGAGGAGTGACATCGCGCAATATGAGACTCCTTGCTTTCTAAGGATTTTACACTTTATATGGACACACCGTGAATGCCAAAAGACGAGTCACTAGGCAGATGGTCACCGCCTATGGCAATCGTAACTATCATGCAATCAAGACCGTCGATCTTGTACTTGGTGGCCCACCAACGAGTGGAACTATTGATCTAATTTTAAGGCCCGTGAATGGAAATTCAATCCGAGGAAAAACAACAGTTGAACTAACTCTTCCTAGCAAAGCCCTAAAAAGAAACCTGGATCAAGGGTTAGGATCATCCAATGAAGGGAGGAGCAATGGTCTAAATTAATTGCGACACTAGGTCAACGGACCTGATTACCTGTAACATTTTTAGGGAAATGATATAATCTCCCCCTTTTCTTCCTCTGCCCCCCCTCTTGTAGTGTAAAAATAGCAGTCATAAATACACTTGAAGGGAGTGGTCCGGAGAAGAAAAGGGGCGAATATATCACCTTTCCACAAAAGTATTCATAAACCATGGGCCTGCAATCAGGAAATTGGTTGAGGGTATCTTTTGCCTTTTGGTGCGTTGCCCATTCATACTGAGAATGGACATATAAACAGATCGAGAGTCTCATTAGATGCCACATAGATTAGTCCTTATTTGCAAAGGGAAGTGATAAAACCGCCCCTTTTGATTACTTAGGACACCCTACAGTAGTGTACGTGGCAATCAGCCCCATTGAAACCTTCTAAAGTGAAGTACATCAGCCCAATCATGGTTGTCCAAACCTTATGATATTGCTTTGGCCTTTGGATTGTTGAAAGGATAATCCTCCGTGTACACTTGACTTATCTTATTTCTCACCAAGTATATATTAATCCTTTATTGCCGGTTAGTATATGCATAGTTGTCAAATTAGATACCTTTATAACAATTTTTTAATGAAAAATCATTAAGGCCATGTTTGGACAACCATGATTTTTTTTTCCCAAGGAATATTAGCTTATGCAATGGTGAGGAAGGGCAAGAGAGGGAGAGCTAGGATGAACTGAGTGAGAAGAGCGTGAGAAAAAAATACTTAAAAACAGAGGGATAAAACAAAAACCGCACAAAATATAATTGGGAAAATTACATTTACACCCCCTCTAGTTTCTGACACATACACTTCTACGCCTGTGGTTCTAAATGTGACAAGTACATCTCCTGAGGTTTCAAAACGTGACAAGTACACCCCCTCCGTCAACGGTCCGTCAGTTTAACCTGATGGAAAAACTGAAACTAACCATGGTTAATATTTTACTAACATAAATACCCTCATTTGCAGAGGGATTAGGGTTACGGCATTTCCCACTGCCGCCGTCGTACCTTCGGCCAATGCCGTTACCTCCACCACAGACAATGAAATCCCAACCTATGGCTACATCAAACCCACATTTCAAGAAAAAAACATTGATAAAAACAAAAAAGCCTAAAATATTAGAGTTTATGTGAAAATCATGATAATAGTGCTAATGAAGACAAATAAAACTCCTAAATTGAGAGTTTATGTTGATTCAAACCCTAATTTTTAGTTTTCAAGCCTGAAAACTCTAATTTTTAGTTGAGGAAGACGAGAGGGCATTTTGGTCATATCCACCTCATCGTCTGGTCCGTCCAATTAAAAAAACCCAACGGAACCACAGGGGGTGTAGTTGTCACGTTTAGAACCACAGGGGTAGAAGTGTATGTGTTAGAAACTAGAGGGGGTGTAAATGTAATTTTCCAATATAATTTGTTTTTCCTTGATTTTTGGCCACTTCACATCCTTCTCTCACTCATGCTCTCTCATGTCTCCTTTTCCACCATCTCTTGCCCTCTCTCTTACTACTTGATAAACCAATATTCTTTGAAAAATGTCTTGGCTGCCAAACATACTCAAAAAGATTTTAAAATACTCTTAAATACTCACGAAAAAAAGAACGGATCAAATTGCCCATTCATATGGTCTTCGTTGCCCATATTTGTTGGGCCTGACTTAGATAGGTCGTATGCTAAAAATCATATCATCTTAGCCCTCCCAACTATAGAGGTTTCTATAATGTGCGAGGCATGTTTGTATGTGCGAGACAACGTATCACAATTCAACCAGATAGGCCAAATCTGATACGAAGATCTAAATTTCGTGGAATCGCTTGCAACAGGATGACTGGGTTTATAGATTGTCGACTCAGTCACTTGTCTAATTAAGCCGATTACTAGAAGTCCAATTTCCCTTCCGAGAGGGCAGTAATCGGACTACTATGTGAATGCGGCTGCAAGTATTAAAGTAGATGAGAATCGGAAATGTAAACAGCATTAAAATGTAAAGCCGGAGTAGGGAATGCAAAATAATTTATCAAACTATGTGAATACTCTGATCTTTGCTAGGGACCATCGCACAAGGCACTTCACGGATGGGCCGTTGCATGTGAGGGCAGCCTCACAGGCCCATCTGTGAAATCCCTTATGCGATGGTCCCTACCAAATCCCAAACAACATTGGGGTAGTTGAGGGATATGATCAAATGTAAAGATAAGTGAAAATGATCGAGGATCATAGCATCGAGTGTTATAGTGAAGATTTCTATGTGCTCGAGGCTCCTCTACCATTGATTGAGTTGAAATAAACAGTTGGATCACCTTAGTGGTAGATTAGGCAAGTGGGTTAAATGAGGTGAGTTAGGTAACCTAGCTAGATTAAGCAGCTGGATTAAATTAGTAATTAGGTAAGATTAGAATATTATATTCATATCTCTTTCCATATCTATCCCTTTAAAGAGTTTTATATAAATATACAATAAGGCTCTATGTAATTTATCCAACAAATTGAGATTAATAGAAAATTCTGATTTTATCAGCACCCACGATAGTTGGATCGACCTAATTGGTGGCATAACCATTTCTCTGCAGAATGGAGGGTTAGGATCATTCTCCGGAGATGATTTCCGACCTATCTAAAGGGATTAACAAATCAAGGTGGCCCACCAAATATTGCACCGACGTGCAGACTGACACCCAAGATGGGTTGGAAGTATCAAAACAGGGGCTGGAAATATATAATATTTTAAGCTTTCTAACTTTAATTAGACTACGTCAGCAGCTCCGGCTAAGATTTGGAATAGTCCAATTGGAAAATCCACGTAAGCGTGGGTATGTGGGAGGAGATGAGGACGCCACGTAACGAGCCTGGGATATTAAAACCGCGGATCTTTTTTTTTATTTTTGCTCGCGTGACAAATAAACCGCTTTTCATCATCCACGTCATTTCCAAATCCGCCTTTTTTCTTCCTTCCGATCTCATTTTTGCCTCTCCCATTTCCTTTTTCTGGAATTTCCCTTCAAAACGAAGCGCTCTACTTCTCTAGGGTAAGGGTTTTTCTATTCTCTTCTTTTCTTTCTCAGCATATGGAATTCTAGGGTTTCCATATTTTGTCTTTTCTTCTTTTATCGTCTCGATTCTAGGGTTTGTAATTTCCAATTCTCCTTTCTTGTCATTCATTTTGTTTCTAGGGTTTGGAATTCTTTCTTTTTGAACCTCCTAAGGTTTGCGGATAGGCCAAGGGTTTCCTTTTTCTGTTTTTCTTTCTCCACTTCTCTAATTCTGGGGTTTCCATTTTTTTTTTTGTCTCTTCTTCTTTTATCGTTTCGATTCTAGGGTTTGAAATTTTGAGTTCTCCTTCTCTCGTAATTCATTTTGTTCCTAGGGTTTGGATTTCTTGCTTTGGGAACTTCCAGGGTTTGTGGAGTTTTGCAATAGATGTTATCAGATCTGTACTCAGAATATCATTCATTTCGTTTCTAGGGTTTGCAATTCGTTCTTTTTTGAACTTCTAGGGTTTGCGGAATTTTGCAAGAGATGTTATCAGATCCGAGCTTCGAAGAAGAAGATCACTTCGACCGTCTTCCCAATCCCCTCCTCTTGCTCATCTTCAACTGCTTACAAGACGTGAAAGCCCTAGGCCGGTGCTGCGCGGTCTCCAAACGCTTTAATTCCCTGGTCCTTCAGGTGGAAACCGTCTCCGTCCGGGTCGATTGTGTCATCTCTGGTGAAGATTCCGGTCCGAATTCAAAACCCAAAGGCGTATTTGGAAATCTCGTGAAATTATTACTCGGCAGCTTTTTCAAACCATTTCAAACCCTCCACCAGATCCTCGTTCCTAAAAAGGTGGTTCTGGCTGAGGTATCTCACCATTCTCCAGGCGAGGTCTTAAAGAACTTCAAAGAGATAAGCTCTTTGAAGATCGAACTCCCAGGTGGCGAGCTTGGCGTTGATGGTGGGGCCCTCCTTAAGTGGAAGGCCGAGTTCGGAAGCTCGCTTGAGAGCTGTGTGATCCTTGGCGCCACCTCATTCAAAAAGAAGTCTTTGGAGAATGGCAATTCTGACTCTCCTATGTCCCTTGAAGATCAGGGCAGTATCTCAGAATCGTTCTGTACTAACGGGGGATTGAAATTGCGGGTTGTATGGACGATTACGTCCCTGATTGCTGCCTCTGCCCGGCATTTCCTTTTGCAGCGAATTGTCGCCGATCATCCAATGCTTAAGAGTCTTGTTCTTACTGATGCTGATGGGCAAGGGGCGCTCTGTATGGGGAAAGAGCAGATAGCGGAGTTTCGGGGCTTGCCATTGGCAGCATCAACATCGGCGAACAGAACCCAGGTTCCGGCTCTGAACATGAGGTTGTGGTATGCTCCCTGGCTAGAATTGGGGTCGGGTTATGTGCTGGAGGGAGCGACACTTGTTGCGATCAGACCGGTTGATCGTCCTATCAAGCGGGAGAATGACGTTCTTGTGGCTGGTGCTTTTGATGGGCCATTTGGCGAGGCGGCCAAAGCAATGATGAAGAGAAAGACATACTTGTTGGAAATGAATCCCTTCTGAGTGGCACTTTAGAAAATGCTGGTCGGGATTTAGAGGCTTTTGGGAGATATTAGGTACGCCCTTATCTCTGCCAATTGCTGGTGTTGGTTGTATCTTGCTAGCTTATTATGAATGAAAAGAAATGTTTTCTTGATATACAGTTGGAACTTAAGTTTCCTAAGCTGCCATCCACTGAAGGTTTTTATAGTTTTCTTTGTACTTCATCGTTACATTATTGATTTTCTTTGTTGTCTTTCATCAGTAATCAGTGGCTTGGGTAATTTGGTTAGGAGTCATTGTATTATGCAGGCACATATTTTATAGGAAAAATGTGAGCAATCAGAAGTACAAATGGGGTCCACTTGTTCAATGATCTGATAGACCGTGACGGGCCTTGCACAAAAATCCACCTCCCATCAGTTGATTCTATGCCTCATGTTTATGCTGGATTTTGTGATGAAGGTTAGACTCGTCCCATTGGGCGGATTTGATTTTGAATCATTCATAGCGAGGCCTAGAAGAATGGTATGGATCATTGAATAAGTGGCCCCAACTTGTACTTTTCCCGCTAATGTGCATCATGTAACAATTGATGTTGATTTTCTAATTATTATTTTTCTTCTGTAGTTTGGTGTGGTTCGGTAATTTAAACTTCAGACAGATCTTCCAAATTGCAATACAAGCCTCACTGTATAACTTATTATAGTAAAAAGCCATCATGATCAATATTAGTTATTAAAGATACACTATATAGCTAGTAGTTGTAGAACCTCCTGTTAGTTTATTGTACATTACAGAAGAAAACATTTTATGGTTCGTGAGTTGTTTTTGGTGATCTGATATGGTCTTTTGCCTTGGCAGTGTGAGTGCTTAAAGAGATGGGATTATGTTGGTGTCTAACTGTGTCTGTAATTAGTGGTACACAAACCCAATTTGGTCTTGGAGTTGAAGGTTTAATGTAATCATTGTATGTTTGGGAACACATTGGTGAGATGCATTTGTTGAACTCACTCATATTTCCCTCATAGAGAGTAGTCTATAGAGGTGTATTACACTGTTTGGTTGCTTCACACACACACACACACACAATAATGGTCATCCCATTGGACACATTATGCCACTGTCAGATGCCAATGCATTTTTGCATCTAAATCTCATGTATTTGAGTCAGAGATAATGAACAAGTTGCAAGTAAGCCACTAAAAGTACCAAAACCTAATTGAAGACAGTTATTGATTCCACACATAACTATGTTGAAAGCTGCCAACTTCATTATCCTAAAAACAGGTATTAAAGAGTAGATGCTTGATAACTATATTAGAGAGTAGATATTTCACAAGGATACCCTGCATGGTACTTATGGACAAATTGTGGTTGTTTGTATCATTTGGTGGGAAATATTGTCTTTAGTAGTATTCCTGTAACCTCGATGGGTGGCTGAGAAGTGAGGCGCACTGAGTAACAAGTATTTGTGTAGGGTCACTTTCATAGTAAGAGCAGAGATATGTGTAGCAGATTTGTAAGATGTAGACAATGGAGAGAGACTTCATCCAAAGGTGGAACAACCTCTCCCAACATAATGAATATGGACACTATTTGGTTGCTTCTCAGCCTAAATGATGTTGCTGTACTGATGGTAGCTCCATTTATTCCACTTCTCACAATTTCTACAAAAGGGAAAGGAATGATAGATGGAGAATAAGAAAGGAGAACGGACGAAAGGTCAAAGCAATAGTGAACAAGGTCATGAATTCCTAGTGAGCCAACTTTTCCACATCTCAAAGCACTTTACAAAGTTTATGTGGAAGTGAAAATTATTGGTAACTAGGGTTTCAGTTTACTCTATAAATAGGCTCGAATTCTGCTAGATCAATTTAGTAAATCCAATAACCACTTTACATGCGCCAAGGAGGAGTATTAGCTGTAATGCAAGTGGGCCAGTGGAGCACAGCTGTGAGCTCCAAACTTCCTCATCACCACTCTGATCAACTCCTTAACTAAATTCAACTTCAGAGTACAACTCACTCACTCTTGTAATAGGGCTTTGAGTATGACTACTCAACAGAAGAATGGGGGTCCTTGAACACAATAACCATCGAGAAAGAGCCTCCCAAGTATATAAGTTGCTTTTTTTTGAATGGTGAAGAATTGGATTAAATAAATAAATAACCGGGGGATCAGCCTGGCGATCAAGATGATCAATATACAACTCCATAGAGAAAAGAAAAAACAAAAAGAACATCAACACTCTAATAAAGGGGGAAGAAAATCATACATTTCCAAAGACGGTCGCAATTGTAAATGCTATCGCCTTGATGAAAATGCCTTTACTAGACCCTTGAACACTCCGGCGTTTCTCTCTTTCCATAGCACCCAAATAATGGAGATGTAACATTACTTTCCACAAGATTTTACCTCTTTTCCTCCATGACGGAAAAAAAATAATTATCTAAAAGCTCAAAAGGCTTGGATGGAAACACCCATGCTATACCCAATCTGCTTAGGATTTTGCTCCACACATACCTTGTTGTACTGTAGCGAAGGAACATGCGATATGTACTCTTTCTCCTCCTCACATACCTTGTTGTACCGTAGTGAAGGAACATGTGATCTACTGTTTCTCCTGCCTTGACGCACAACACACAACGGTCTAGAATCCACATATTTCGGTTCCGAATGTGCTCCACTGTAAGAATTTTATCCATAACTGCGGTCCAGGCAAAGGCACAAACTCTGGGATGGGCCCGAATGCTCCATACTTTAGCCCATGTCGAGGTTGAAAGAAGGACGCCGCCCTTTCTAAAAGCCTCACCGCTCTCTCAACCTTCCTCTCAAAGAGGTTCCTCCTGAAACCAATATTCCAAGAAATCCCATCGACTTCCCTCTTCAGACAATCCTTAACCGAGGCCTCTTTATCCACCCTCACTATAGACAAGTTTGGGAATGCATCTTTTTGTGGCACCACTCCACTCCACTTAGCTTTCTAGCCCCACAATTATCCTTTGTTACCTTTTGATGGATTCGTGTTCTCCGTTATTGAGTGTATGCCGCTCCCATGTCATTGCATCTCATATCCGACTCCTAAATATGCATCTCTGTTTTTAAAAACTAGAAAAAAGGAGTCTTTTCAGAAGACACCTTTCTCCAATCATTAATGCCTGTCGTTACAACTAATTGAAGATGCAAAACGTGGATGAATACCTAACAGCTAAGGCTGGGGATTTCCATTGAAAGCAGATATGTAGTTTTCGTCCGTTAGTATTGAGTTGCTGTGCATTTCTTTTAACAGAACTGTTCACTGTTCCTTTTTTTTTTGAACCAAGCACTGTTCCTAATTGAATAGAATTAGGGAGACTTCTTGAAAAGTTTTGTGGCAGCTTCTTGTGGTTTTTCGAAGTCCTGAATTTTGGCCATCTTCCTTAGAGAACTTGAGAAGTTCAAGTGCCATTAAATTTAAATAATTCCCTAACTGTGGAAGCTTGCTTATTCACTTTTCATTGGCAGCTTACTCTAATCAAGACCTCCTTGTGGATCTTGTGTTCGTTAATGAATATCCTCTTTGTTTCTAGTTGAAGTTTATGATTTGAATTGGTTGGTTGTTTTATGATTTCTTCTCTAAATAGCTCATTAAGTCTGGAGATTAGGGGCTTGTGTACAGTGACTGAATTCATTCCTGATGCAAGAGCATCTCCTTGGAGTCTTTACATCAGCCATTTTTTCGCTCATTAGGCTTGGACTTTTGTTTTGGTCCATTAGGTCTATCCTAGGTGGTAGTTTTGTCATTTTTTCTTTTCTTTTGGAAGTCCTTAATGATCTTTTAGCATTAGTGTGGGATTTGCTTATTGGAATAGGGATACTCACCTGGATACTTGCGAGTTAATTCCATGTTTGAATTTTCATTACTTATCCCAGACATAAGAATTTCAGCTCGTCAGCTCCATCCCATATTTGGAAAACCATCAGAAGGTCAGCTATAACCGAACTAGACAATCTGTTAATGGTAATAATATCCTGAGAGCTACAGGGTTCAATGCTTATATGGAGGCAGTCCCTTAATCGTGCTTTTTGGCATAGGCTTCATGCCAATTTTCATCAGAAATTTGTTGCGTCTTCGCTCAGACAAATAAAGTAGAGTAGCAGCTTGTGGTAGGTGTCTGCTTAAAAAAAAATCGACTCCACATGTTATCTGATGGTTTACACAGATCAGAACTTTGCATTGTTGCTTACAAATCACAAATCCAAGGTCATTACACTTGGATTTGCTACATCACCCTTAATGTGGAAGCGCGACTCCAGAAACTTTTTTTTTTTTTTACAGGACAACTATTAGTTTTGGGCTCAACCTCTTTGAAAATTAATCTAAGTTGCTGGTTGATCTCATTTCCGATGACACTGGCGGTTCTTAAGTGGTTTTGCTTACATAGAAGATAGAACTTGAGGACTGAATCTGCAGAAGTATGCAATTGTCTGCCTTGTAAGTTTATAACAGCCTCTTGAATTCCCATTTTGGTTGCTTTGCATTAAGAAAATGATCAGTTGGAGCTACCACTATTGGCCTTTCAGTTTTGGTTTCCACTTCTCAAGAAAATTCTCAACTGTGAATGGAATTGTAGAGGATGGAAATGGTTTAAAACATATTTGAGGGAAAGGTTCTGTTGTTTCTAACATTGAATTTGTTCATCCTAAATCAATTGTGGAGCAATTTCAATTCCAACCAAGAACATTAACAGAGTAGTTACCAATAGGTAGTAGTAGCAGCA
Organism: Tasmannia lanceolata; assembly: GCF_043159265.1. Taxonomy (NCBI): domain Eukaryota; kingdom Viridiplantae; phylum Streptophyta; class Magnoliopsida; order Canellales; family Winteraceae; genus Tasmannia; species Tasmannia lanceolata. Next base: position 60,378,609 of record NW_027518692.1, on the reverse strand, counting down.
CCCTAAGGAAAACACTTCACTGTCAATGAGGGTTACAGAGTGTTCTCTAACTGTATGTACTCATGATTGCTTGGTGTCATAGTGCACCCTCGCTAATTCATATTCATTGAAAAACATCCCAAACAACAGAAGAAATGGACTTATATGGATACCCCTACTTAAGAAAGGACACAAATACCATCTCTAACGTTAATAGACCATTCAGGACTTCTCAACTCAACTCAACTCAACTAAGCCTTTGTCCCAAACTAGTTGGGGTCGGCTAATGAATCCATTAAGGACTTCTAAAAGTAAGAAATGACAAAACTACCAACTAGGCTAAACTTAATGGACCAAAACAAAAATTCTAGCCTAAAGACTCCAAGGAGATGCTCCTGCATCAGTTCCATGTTAGTAGTAAAATTTCTACTATTGAGCATTGTAACCACATTCAATTGCCACACATGAATAAGGATGATCTCAATTTGAAGTAAAGCCGAACTTGTTTATATAAGCTTTCATTGATTTGTAAATCTCCTCAAGGATATGGATTTGTGGAAAACAAGATGCCACCACATTCAGTTACAGTTTGATTCTAATCCAAACAAAGTATCCTTCGGCCCACACTGATGCCCACTCTAACTTCTCATGATTCGCCCAATTGGCGGCATTGTTAGGACTATTTCCTTTGTAGCTAAAGTCTAAGGACTGTTTGGAGTAAGAAACTATTGTTCATTGCATGTGCTGTGAGACTTGTGCTAGAATGTGAATAAGACCTTGCAGCACAAGGTTATTGTTTCCGCTACTTACCCTGCATCACATCATATATCTGTCGAACCACTTGATGAGTCACACATCAAGTTGACTCATCTAATGCACGGCTCATCCTATCTCATAATCCTCGATTTCATATTTATGTATTTGATAAAGACACTCCTTTATAAAAATTATTATTTTTATCTAAAATAATAATTATAAATATAATTTGAAAGCAAATGAAAATGGGTGAGTTCATAACGTGAAGAAGATTATCAATTGGCACAATCCGATCTCCGATTGAGGACCGATGGCCACACGATCTAACACTCATGAAGTGGCTTCTCCAGAGAACACGAGCTCCTGCCTGAGTGAAAAAATGTGATCTACTGTCTATCACTATCAAAGCTTTGATCGGACGGTGATCAGCTTAACCAGTAGAGAACTTTAGCTGTCAGTGCTTCTCACTTGATCATAAACCTATTTTAAATTTTCGTAGATTTTTTTTTTAACGTTATAGCATCTAAGAATACACATAGAATGATATTTCCTAAATAAATAGAAAAAAAATGAAAGAAACACACAACTCCAAAAAATTTACGTAGTTCGACAATGGTGCCTTCGGGCTATGGTTAGGGCGATAATGATCAACAAGCTTTCATTATGGGAAGATTATAAAGTAGTTTCACATGTCTACAACTAAGACCTTACCCAATATCCAAACACTATTCCCAATATAAAAGTAACCCTAACATAGAAAAGGGAATAGGGAAATGATTTCTGCGCTCCAATGTTTTGATAAAAATGCGCTCCAGATGTTTGTCGTATAATATTTAAAGGGCTTTAAAAACTTTTTGAGAACCGTAATATTCCTCTGACAGCCCTTTAAAGGGCTTTAAAAACTTTTTGAGAACCGTAATATTCCTCTGACAGCCCTTTAAATACTATACGACAAACATCTGACAGCCCTTTAAATACTATACGACAAACATCTGGAGCGCAGAAATAATTTCCCAAAGAAATATTAAAAAAATCGCATTACAAAAATACTGCTATTCTTCGTACTGATATTGTAATCATAGAGGGCCCTTATATATGGGATAAAATTCAAGACATAAATATAGCAAAATCTTAAGGGAATTGATATCAGCACAACCATATTTTGATATTTTCACTAACCCATCTTGTCTTTTAGCATTTAAAGAGCCCTCAAAAGGTTATTACATTTCCCAAAAAGCTGTCACAAGCCAATTAAAGAAGAAATGATACGGGTTTGTGTAAATACCAAGAATGGTTGTACTGATAACATTTCCAAATCTTATTAGACTTTGTTTGGATGCCACATACAAGGCGATTTCCAAGCAAAATATAAACTTTTCTTCAAATCGATGGTGCTTGGTTGCCAATGTAGCATCGAAATCCCTAAAAACTACGAGACAAGAAACAAGAAAAAGTGTAATAATTGCTTGTCTGGTGATATGGCATCACATATCTTTCCATATGAAATAACCCAAAAAAGAAGAAATTTCAAAGGTAATCCCCTCTCTCTCTCTCTCTCAACTTTGCATCCAAACCGGGACTTTACTCGGCTTTACCAAGGTTTTAAAATCCTAACACCCCCCCCCCCCCCCCCCCCCCCCCCACCACCACCACCACCACCTGAACTCTACTTGCCCAAAGAATGCTTAAGGATCCAAACAGACCCTTAATGGAGGATCCCAAGTCTTCGATCAACGATTACAAGTAAACAGTTGAGAAAAAATCACAATGGGTCCTCCCCACATGATGTTATTGTGATCCAAACCCTTTATTTGGCAGTCCTTATTATGGAGATGACATAATAAAAAAATCTTAATTAATGAATGATCCCAACCATCTTATCAACGATCTACAAATGTACAGTTACCCTTTTTTGTTTAAATTTTGCCTGTCTTGCTTTTCCTTTTAAACTTCATTAAATGACTACTATAACTCAGGATTGGACGCCCCAAGAGGACGCAGAACACGTTTTTAATTTGCAAGTAGGGAAGAAAAATATTTCCTATTAAATGCAGCTTATCAACTAAACAATAAAAAGGCCCTAATTGCATAATTCTTACGAGTTAAAAAACACATATTTAAAATTGGTATCTTTCTTGTTTAACTAAATTAGGTTGCTGATAATAAATGTTTAAATTTTTTATCATATTAAATGGTTAAAATACCTCATATTGAGAAATAGATAGTAGAAAAATAACTTCTTTATTGTATGAGAGAGCGGTTTCTACACACAAGTGTAGATAAGTTATCTAAACACTAGCTTAAAATACAATGGAGGCCCACAATGTTTGGGTGATCCAAACCATTCATTTGACTGGCCCTCACATAGATAGGGTGTCCACAAAAAATCAGCTTCATAGGATCTTCCTAACCCTTCGAACCGTGGAGGCAAAAAATGGACAGATTTGTGAAGCTGATTTTTACCTCCACAAATCATAGGGTTGGGATGATCCTATGGGGCTGATTTTTTGTGGACACCCTATCTATGTGAGGGCCAATCAAATGAATGGTTTGGATCACCCAAACAATATGCCCTCCACTGTATTTTAAGCTAGTGTGTAGATAACTTATCTACACTTGTGTGTAGAAACCGTTTTCTCTTATTTTATTCACTTTATTTATAATAGTTCATATGTAATACAGATTTAACAAATTTCTAATTTGAATATTATGTCTTAATAATTATTGAAGCATGCGTACTGTTTAGGGAAATAGAATAACCAAATTCGTTTTAAATGAGGAAGCAAATATGAGGAATATCGAACTATCCCAATTCCCAACCATCCATCATCTACAGTACCAACCACAGATGTTAAATGTGTTTTTAATATGGTGGTAAGTGCATGTAGCTACCCTACCGGCCATGTATCCGAGGGTTAGGATCATCCTACGAAGAGATTTTGGGGCAGGACCTATCTAAGTCAAAGCCCAACAAATGAATGGCTTAGATCATTCAATTATGTCGCCCCCACTGTACTTTTGGCTGCACGTGTAGCTACAAGCACACAAAATAAATTACTCCAACAGAAATTTATATGGATATCATGAGCATACTTTTATAAAAATAAAAGGGAACTGATATATTCGTCCGCTTTTCTTCCCCGGGCCACCTCCTAGTAGTGTAAAAAGAGTAGTCATAAATACGCTCAGACCTGGCAAACGGGAGGGCCGGGTTTGACCCGGCTCGTATGGGTCCGGGTCAAAATGACCCGGAAAAATTTACGGGGTCACTAAGCTTGGCCCGGTACGGGCCGGGTCGACATGCGGGTCACCCGTTTTTTTAATGAATATTTGTTTTTCCGGTTTTTAACAGATTTTTATATGTATTTGCTAGCCACCTTCTCCAAAGGCTACTTCTCGCCCAACCTTTGCAATTGTATGTGTTGAGAGATTTGTCTCATGAGACGTGGTGAAAAAATACTATTTCTGGAAAGGTGGCTAGCAATAATAAGTACCCGAAGAAGTTAGCAAATAATATACTAAAGTTTTCAAGGAAAATTAAGGAAAAAGTGCTCTAAAGCAGAAAAATTACTGAAAAAAGTACTAAAAAATATGACAGTTACTTTTATATGACAATTATGGGAAAAACTGTATAGAAATATGACAGTTACGGAAAAACTAATTTGTTTAACTTTTAGGGCACCCACGGGTCCACCTGGACCCGCCCAGTTTTGATGGGCCGGGTTGACACGTGGGTCAACTTAGAAACGGATCACAAAATGTTGACCCGGACCCGGAAATTCTGGGCAGGCGGTGACGACCCGTGGGTACTAGTCAATTCTTGCCAGGTCTAAATACGCTAGAGGGGGGTGGCCCAAAGAGGAAAAGGGGGATAATATATCATTTCCCATAAAAAACAGTGGGGCCCAAATTATTTGATGATCCAAAACATTCATTTGTTGGGTTCCTAAAAGCATCTCCATGAAATGATCCTAACCCTATGATCTGTTGAGGGATGTCATGTTATAGAAACTTCTATAGGTCGGAGGGCTAAGATCATCATATGGATATGATTTTCCAGTAATGGCCCCGGCACATTATAGAAACCTCTACAGACCGAAGGGCTAGATCATCCTATGGAGCTGATTTTTTTAGAATGGCCTATCTATGTTGGGACTTGGGACCCAACAAATGAATGGATTGAACCATCGATTAATGCGGGCCCGACGTCCGTGGGGACCCCTATAAAACTCAAGGGAAACACTCTCTCTCTCTCTCTCTCAACAAAAGCAAGAAATTTTTTTGTTGCCAGAGCTGACGTCTGAGTAGTTTTGTACGTTTTCAATTGGTTGGTAGAGGGGTTGAGAACCATGTATAACGTGGGCAAAAACTATTGGATCATGCGTCTCATTCCTTAATAACTTAGACCTTTAATTACCGGAGAAAACTCAAAAATGCCTTTATCGATCACAAGGGATCTGAATCATCCGAGGCCTCCATGCCGGTGGGTCCAAACTATACATGTGATGGCCCACCAAATCAACCGCCTAGATCACCAAATATTCCCCACAAGCCTAGATAGATAATAACGGAAATGCAGTCATGTTCAGGAAAAGAGAAACTAGAGGGGGTGGAGATATCATTTTCCTTTCCAAATTTCAAGCGAAAAACTGTTTACTGACATTTTATTAAGTTCTTAGTACCTAATTATGTTAATATACTTATTTGTGTTTAGATATTGGCTGTTTTCTTTGAACTGAGGTTCAATCTAGAAACAATGGAGAGAAGGAGCTGTCATTATCATGAATTAATTAACGCTGGATAGTGAAACTATGGAATTTGTTTGTGTGTACTGTGGAAGGATTGTTTTTCTAGAAGATTATACTTTCAAAGTTCAATCCGTGCAACTATGCAATGTTCTTGTTAGGCTTGACATTTTGTAGGCTCTAGAAACAATGAAAAGCCATGAATAAAAAAAAGAAGATATCTTAGACCTTGTTTGGATTACAAGAAAATATCTGTGATGGAATATTATTTTTTGGGAAAAATTTTCTTTCTAAAATTTAGAGGAAAATGATATGAATATGGTTACTCTAGATGGATCATCATAAATTTGAAGGTCCCTTGAAATAAAATTGAGTTATCTCTTTAGGCTCTGTTCACTTGCCTTCTTGAGAAAGGAAATGAGAAGAAAGTAAGCCAAAATTTTCCGTGATCGGACATGATTTGACATTTTTCGCCGTTCACTTGTTTTCTCGGGAAAGCATAATTACACAGGTGGAAAATATAAATAATGACGTGGAAAACGAACTTTCTTGCACTTTCCCTCTAAAGGTGAGAAAATCACTTTCCTGAGAAAACCACTTTGCCTGCATACTTTCTTTTCCTTTCTCGGCCAAGTGAACAACGGAATTTTCTCACAGTTTCTTTTCCAGTTTTTCACGTCAGATTCTTTTCCTGCTGCTAGTAAACAAGTGAACAGAGCCTTAGTGTGTGTGAAAAAGTAGGAAATATTGGAAATATTTTTCCTTTCATGCTATCCAAACAGGACCTCACACTTGTGTATATTTATGCTGCGGGCCATAATTGAGACCGTCCATCTTCATTGTTGTTATGATCAAAATCACACCCACCACACTAGCTTTGCGATCTGATCACTCAATGAACGTATCTTTGTTAAATGCTGATAATTTTGGCCGTACATTTGGAATCTGCAATCAGATGGTTAGAAAATTAGGAGCATCCCTGGCCCACCTACAAACTATGGACACTCTATATTGTCCTAAATCACACTAGAAGATGCTAAATATCGGCATGAAATGTTACATATATAAGATTCTTACTAATTTAGATAAATAATACAAATGAACATCACCATCAGAATCATCACTAATTATTGAAGAAAAAACCCACTTTGGGTCCCACACTGGATGATGATTGGGTAATTTTACGATTTCTAAATTGAAGCAAAATGATGGGACCCACTTCCCATATCATGTTCACGAAAAAAATTATAGTATATCGGGTACAAAAACTCACAAAGCTAACAGTGTGTGTGGTTGCTTAGGAGGCATCCTGTTTAAGTAGGGCCCACTTCTAATCACTGTCCGACTTTGATCGGAAGGTGATAATCTCTGCTCACGGAGAGAGAAATGGCGATCTAACAGACACGTGTCGGTAAAATATTAGTGCGATTACATGGTATTTAGGGAAATGATATATTCACCCCTTTTTTTTTACTTGGGTCAACCCCCTCTAGTGTAAAAGTGTAGTAAAAAATACACTAGAGTGGGCTGTCTGGAGTAAAAATGGGGGGCAAATTTATCACTGCCCTTTTTAATAGAAAAGCCTGAGGGTGGCGGGCTTTTGGTAGGTAGAATTGTTGGAGGTGGTTGGAATGGGGTAACCCGGAGAGCTGTTGTGATCGAGACTCAACATCGTAGGGGAGACAAAACCACCCCCTGTTTCTCACAAAAATACCAAAATGCCACTAACCCTCTTGTTCTCATAAGGTTAACCTCTCCCAAGAAAAAGAACCAAACAGCTCATGTAGTTTCCTCCTTGTAACCAACAGCTTCCTCACAGACATAAAACTCAGACGAATATGTCCACTCCATTATTTGTTTCTTTCTCACCTGCTTTTGCTTTTGATCGTCATAATGGCATCTTTGTAATTATATCAATCCCCCATGGCTAATTGAGGAATTCAAATTTTTTTATTTTGTCTAGCACTGTACATTTTTGTAATTTCCACTTTGTTATACACTTTACATTTTCCATGCATGTCTCTTTCAAAGTATCATAAGGGATGAAAATTTCTCGAGACTGATGATGTATACACGGCAAAAAAACCCTATTAATATCTACTTGTGTTGTTTCTATCCCCCTCTTTTAATTTGAGAAACCTTCAGAAAATCAAGAGCTAGAGGGTTTCCTTCCAAAAACTAGAAGGTTATATACTTGTGGTTGGAATTCAAATGGAGGAGAGACTTCCACCAGGATTTAGATTCCATCCAACTGATGAAGAACTCATCATTTACTATCTAACAAGAAAGATTTCAGATTTTAATTTTGTTGCTACAGCCATCACCGATGTCGATCTCAATAAGTGTGAGCCTTGGGATCTCCCAGGTAGTTTGTTTCTTCTTCTTTAACAAAAAAATTGTTTTCTCATCATCATTTTTTATGTTTTCTTCATGTGTTTATGGTAATGTCCCTAAGAAGAAGAAGAAGAAGAAGAAGAAAAGACAATTATAATGTTTTTTGGAAGAATACAAATTGGGTTTTCCTCCTCTTCTTTTCTTTTTTTGTTATGGTTGAGGCGGGTTTTGATTTTAATTTTCTTTTCCTACTTTGATTTAGCTATGGTGTTGAGGTTTCTCCCAATAGATTTCAGATTATCCTCATGTAGTTCCACAGTTGGTAAAATTTCTATTTTTCTCATTGTTTTTTTTTTTTTTTTTCTGTTTCTTAAATTGGAAATGATAATTCCATTTCTTTTTCCAGTCTGCATTCCACTTTTGTTTGTCTTTTCCTGAAATATTAAATTCATTTAAGGAAAGACAAACAGAAAGGGTGTAAATTCTGAGAAAAAAGGGTGGTAATATAAGACATACCTTTTGTTAAAGACTAATCAGAGTTTTAGATAGGGATTTGCTAGCGTCCATCCCAATAGGCATTTCGTGGTTGGCCTATTGCATGTGAGAGTAGCCACACAGGCTCACTATTCAGCAGAGTTTGCCTTCATTCACGAGGTGGCTGCTCTCACATGCAACAGCCCATCCGCGGAATGCCTTTTGCAATGGATGCTAGCAAATCCCTTCTCTAAATAAAGGTTCAAAGATAACACAATAATTAAGAAAGAAAGCAAGCCATTGTTTAATCCAAAGCATGACTTTGGTATTCATGTGTTATCCACATACAATCATAACCAATTAAGGGACGCACAATCAAAGTCCTATCAATTGTTTTTTTTTTTTAATTTTTTTTGTAACTTTAACAGTTTTCTTTGTTCTTCACGTAAGCAATTTATATTTTAAAACAGAAAGTATAAGAGTTCTGTCTACTAATGTTCACAATGGATATTTTTGCTAAGCTAATTAATCTTTAATAAAGCTATCTAAATTGATTTCTTTCTGGGATTTGCTAGTGACCATTGCAGAAGGCATTTCTTGGACCGGCTGTGCTGTGAAAGAGCAGCCACATTGGATGAATTAAATGAATAAGACAAAAAGTGAGCTTATGTGGCTGCTCTCTCAACCGCAAAATGGCTTCTGCGATGTTCCCTGGCAAATCCCTTCCTTTCTCTTGGGCTTTATCTTCTTCAATATTTCAACTTGAATGAGTTATTAATGACTAACTTAGAAGAAAAAAGTTATTGTTGATTTTCAAACCAAACATTTGAAAGTCGGGGTTTTGCATAATTTGCTTGCTAAATTGAAAGTGATATGAATACACGCTTCTTTCAGGGTTGTCTCCAATAGTCTTCCTAATAATGCCGTGTATCCCAAATATAGGGGTATGTTTGTCATTTTATAGAAAATAGGGGTACTTTGTCGTAAAAATGGTCGTTAATATGAACAAAGAATCACAAAGGAAATACAAGTATAGGGTAGAAGTACTATTGCTCTGCTCTTTAATGTCTTAAGCATAGTTTCAAAACTCCCCCACATCATTGTCGACTGCCGGAGTCTACTCCTTTATAATTAGCTTGGTTGCATTCTCGTCCGAGTCCACATTTTGCCATATACAAATTAAGTCAATCAGAGGTTATTTGAATCTCCAGAATACTTGGCCTCATCAACCAAGTATTCAGCTGCGTCAACCGATTACTTGGCTGTGTCGACTAGGATTTGCATTGGTAATGTTTTAAAACACTAGTTTTAAAGGGTGCTTATGATATTGAATTGTGCAGAAAAAGCTACCATGGGAGAGAAAGAGTGGTATTTCTTCAGCTTGAAAGACCGAAAATACCCAACTGGTCTCCGAACCAACCGAGCAACAGATGCAGGCTACTGGAAAACCACTGGCAAAGACAAAGAGATCTTCCATTCAGGAACAGTGGTTGGAATGAAGAAAACTCTAGTATTTTACAAAGGTAGAGCTCCCAAGGGTGAGAAAAGCAACTGGGTAATGCATGAATATCGTCTCCAAAACAAGTTTGCTTACAAACAAACAAAGGTAAATGGGTAAAACCCTAAAACACTTGGACCCTCTTTGGATACCACCACGATCAGTCCTTATTTGCAAAAACAAGTTTATTCTTAAGTTCATTTTATTTTCAAATGGGGCATTAATGCCTCTTTGGAAGCCATTAACTTGTATAATTTGAAGTAAATACATAACCAATATAACTATTATTTACATATAAGATTATACGGAAATAATACTATTATATTTTGAAGGTATCCAAAGAGGTTCTTATACTCTCCTCCCAAGTTCAAACTGGCTGATAAATGATTCTTGGGTATTCTCCAACAGGAAGAATGGGTCGTCTGTAGGGTCTTCCAAAAGAGCTCCACTGGGAAAAGATCACCATCTAGCCCACCATCTAGCCCACCATCTTTGCCCCCATTGCTTGAGTCTTCTTGTGATACCACCATGGTAAATGAGCTGGGAGAAATAGATTTATCCAACTTAAGTAGTCTTGTAAGCTCTTCAAGCGGTTTCAATGCTAATTCCACCATCATCAACAACAACAATAACAGCATGCGGATGAACATGAACATGAATTGGGCTTTCCCCAATGAAACAACAAATAGTCCCTCACCTTCTTGGCCTTCAAGCTTATTAAACTCGAATTTCACAACGAACTCTTCAATTTTGAGGGCATTGGAGTTCAGTGCATATCAACAACAAGAAGCCACGAGTACCGGTTTGAACGCTTTCGTAGCGCAAGGCGAGTGTTCTCTCGGCACCCATTTGAATTCGACTTTCCCGGCTTCTTCCTCAAAGGGTATTGATACAATTCAACTACAGCCATTCCATCTCGACTCCATTTGGCGAAGCTGTTGAAAGTGAGAAGACTAACTTCTCATTCCAAGTTGTAAATTTCTTTCTCCTTTTTTTCATGGTGGTGGTTCAGATGAGATTGGACCCATAACCTCAATGTTGCGATCCTTTAAGTCCTGATTAAGTTTTAGGACTAAGATCCTAAAACTGCCTAAGAAGGTGTTTTTCTTTTGTCTTTATTATGTTTAATATGGAACAAATGCTTCCATATTCACTTATAATCATTAGTCTTGTTACACTTGTTTTTGGAAGATTTAAATTAAGAGAAAAGAGAAACTTTGTATTTATTTGTTTCCGGTGGCGCTGTTAGAGAGTGTTATTTAATCATTTATAATTCAACACTCCCCCTCATGTGTGACCCCTCTTTTTGGGGTTGGCAGTGTACGTGGCACATGTGGCCTCTTTTTTGGGTTGGCCGTGCAAGTGGTTTTTTTTAACATCAAGGAGTTGTTGGGTTTTTGAACCTAGGAACTGTTGTGAGGCAATTGCTCTAATACCATGTGAAACAACCAATTACTCCAAAAGCTTAAGCTGTTAGAGTTTGTGTTATTTAATTATTTATACTTCAACAATTTACACAAGCATTGTTATGGAGAAGGAAGTCATCAGAACACATTCTCCCAACATGGTTGGTAAGTGCATTTGATAGTAGATGGATGTTAGAATATATCAGATTTTACAAGATCTGACCATTGGATCATCGAATGTTAGATAAGATTAAACAAGGATTGATTAAGACAGTTAGGGTAGATTAGGATACTAAGCTAGATTAGGATTATCACTCCCGAACTTTATTTTTGACTTCTTATGTTATTCCCTAATACTCAATATAAACACTGATTAAAGTTGATTGTAATAATCGAAAACTAGCATCCAAGATTAGGACATGATTGCTAATCCATGTCTACGGGGGTGATGAGGAAAATCCATGTTTACAACTATGTGATTAAAGACATGCTATAATTTCTATGGATTGTTGTTAAAAGGAAATGATCCGGTTGGTAAAATCTCAGTAAAGAATATATACCCGGTAAAAAAAATAGGGGAGTGATAAATCGACCCCCATATATCTTAAATCGACTCCTCATGTGTCTTTCTCTCTCCTCTTCTAACCCAGAGGAGAGAGAAAGACACATGGGGAGTCAATTTAAGATATTAGGGAGTCAATTTATCACTGCCCAAAAAATATTGAAAATACCCCAATCTTCTGTACTACCTTGGGCTTGAATCACCAAAAGATAAAAGACAACTAGTACAACAATCCCCACCTTAGCTTGTATTTTGATAACTCACCTAGAATATAAAGCTATAGATCTTCATCTATATACTTCGTAAGGCCCATTTTGCCTGCAGAAAAATTTAAACTGGGTTCAAGTTATGAGTAATGCTATGGAAACATGTAGTAGGACCGAAAATGGTACCGAACAAAGTGATTCGCGCCACAACATCACAAGTGACGTGAGCCCGCCCTTAGGTTTAAGGAAATCATAAAAAAAAGTAATTTTTTTTTAACACATGCCACATTCTCATTGCAGGTCCCTTGCTAGGTCGTACTCTTGGTCTCCACATCATTTCCCCCCCCTTTTTTTTTTATTTGCAATCAAACAATGAAACTACATGAAATTCCAAAAAATTCTTGCCATCCAAACAAGGCCTAAAGGGAACCTTTTGCACCCTGCACTCAAGGTGCTTGCTCCCCTAATCTTAAGTATTTTTTTTTTATGTTGATCAAATCTAAGCAAAACTATATTTCACACATTATCTTTCATGTAAATATTCTGTAAAAGTATTTCACCTATAGATGCCCACTATTGTGTAGTGTGGTATCACACATCTATGTACTTGGTCCACACCCAAGGAGGGTGTGAAAGTAGAGATAGCAGAGGGATAAGACGAGAAGGAGTTTATTGCCTGCTTAACGGACCCGTAGCATTAGCTGTTAAAGGGATGGATGGGGGGAAATTTTAGGGGCAGATTTATCCCACGTAAATGACTTAGATAAATTTAGATAGGTGGGCCCCACCATGTCGGTTCTCACTGATATATTTCCCTCCCTTTTCTTCCCCAGTCCATCGCCTTCTAGTGTAAGAACTAAGAAGAGTAATCACATATATACTAAAGGGGTAGTAGCCCATGGAAGAAAAGGGGTGAATATATCAAGGTGTCTGATATAAAAGAGTAGTCATAAGTCATAACTGTGGAACCCATCACATCTGTGGTTTTTTTCATCCAACCATACATCCATGCAAGTAGGTCCCACCCATCATCACCGACGGCAAATTGCAGGTAAATTAGGGGCATTTTGGTCATCTAGAGGATCCCATTTAGGAGATTGTACAAACTTAACCTCACACGAAACAGAGACCGAGATCGAGATCGAGAGAGAGAGAGAGATGGTTCGGAAGAAGACCGTGGAGTTCGATGAGAGTCCGCCGGACGATTTCGATCCGGCGAACCCATACAAAGATCCGGTAGCGATGTTAGAATACAGGGATCACCTAGTGAGGGAGAAATGGATCGACATAGAGACGGCTAAGATCATCAGAGAGAAGCTCAAATGGTGTTATCGGATCGAGGGCGTTAACCATCTCCAAAAATGCAAACACCTCGTCCAGCAGTATCTCGATTCGACACGTGGCATCGGATGGGGAAAAGATCACCGTCCCCACGACCTCCACGGTATATATTATCACTTTTTTCCTTTCTAGGGTTTCTTCTTTTTTTGTTCTACTGTAAATCGATTTCATTTCTAGGGTTTCTTATTCTTCTCATCTCATTGTTCTATTATTATTTCTTTTTAGGGCCGAAGGTTTCTGAGTGATTTGATTCTGCGTGTTGAGGTTAGTTTCTTTTTGTTATCTACTGTTAATTTTTAGCATGATTTGTACTTGGATTTGATGGAATCTTGTGGAATTTTCTGGTAATTGTGCATTTGGTTAGAATTAGGGTTCTGATTTGCACTTTTTTTCTCGGTAATTATGATCAGTTGTTTGTTTACATTCTCGATAATCTAGTTTCAATGCTTTTGAGGTTCTTTTTTTCCCCTTATTTCTTTTTATTAGATTTGATGCTTGGAATTGTATTTGGAGGTTTAGCTTAGCCTTGTCATTAGTGTATGCAATATTCATTTGCTTAATTGAGGCTTATTTTTCTTATGCTATGCGTTTTGCTCTCTCTCTCTCTCTCTCTCTCTCTCTCTCTCTCTCTCTCTCTCTCTCTCTCTCTCTCTCTCTCTCTCTCTCTCTCTGTGTGTGTGTGTGTGTTTGCGCGCGCCTTTACTCTGTTGGACTAATTTACTCGTCCTATATCCAATGTTTTAATTTTTTAGTACCAAGGATTGTGACCACTGTAGATATAGTATCAGTGGTATGTTGAGATCAATTCTAATGCATTCATGAGTAAAAACCAAGCTTAAGATGTTTCAGGCCCTTTAGGATTTATTGTTTGATATGTTCTGGGAAAAGTTTAAGATTTCTCCTTGGAATTTGTTATTAATGTAGAATCCATGAAAGATTTGAGACAAAACCTATAATATATATTTCAATGCAAACAAGATCGGATCAGGCGCAACAAAAACAAATTTTGCAGTTACGACGTGAAATAGTCACAAATTTTTTTAAGGACTGGCACACGCATGTGTGTGCCTTTATTTTTTCTGTGTGTGTGTGTGTGGGTGGGGGGGGGGGGGGGGGGGGGTGGTTATGATTAATTTTACCTAGAGATCTATTGATAAATTAAATTAGTAGTTTCTTGATTCATTACATTAAAGTGGTTAACTAGGGGCGTTTAAGAGTTAAGAATTCTGATTGATGGGGTTTAAGAGGGGGACCAGTCGTCTCATATATGATCTCACTCCCTCACGGCGATGCAAATGCCCTACTTGATTACCTACTTCCTATGCAAATACTCTTTCTCTTGTCGTGTTCCTTTCATCAATTTGCCGTTAGAACAAATTTGATTTGGGACTTGTTGGTTGCAATCTGTATTGGTTGTAATGAACCGTAGTGTATGTGGTGGGAAGACAAATTAACCACAGCTAGAAGACGGGGGTACAAGAATTCTGTAGGCAAATGGACCAGCTGACTCGAGAAGGGATCACAAACAAACAGCATGCAGGTTGGAGGTGAGGTTTTTTTCCATCTTTAGAAGCCAGATATAGATGCTTTAAAACTGAGGTTCCAAATTTTCATGGTCAACCGCATCATGGGCTTCTTGCATGGGCTTGCAAGTGTCAAGAATTTTTTTTTTCTGGAATAAGCTTATGGAGTAATGAAAGTTGAAGCTCATGGATGAAAAGTTAAGGGGTCATGCATCAGTCGGTTTGGCGGGATTGGCTACAAGATTTGTGGGGAAACAAGATATGACTAAAAATTAAAACATGAACAATGATGAAAGAGAATCATCAAAAAAGAAAAGAAAAAGAACAATGATGAAAGAGAAGCTTAAAGACATTCATACCTATGATATCTGTATCTTGCCATTTAAAAAAGGATTCATGGATTCTTCAGAAACCTAGAGTATCCAAGCATTGGATAAGGATACGTGGGTAAGGGTGAGGGACACACCTCAAATACTCATGATCTGCATCCTATCATATTTTTCCTTTTTTGACAAGTAGATGGCGTTCAATTAATGATCCCCACCGATATTGCCTAAAGCCTATCGTATCCTTGACAAAAGCATATCATATACTCAACCACTCGGGTACTCGCGATGAGTATTTTATTTTGGGTTGCAATGACGCTTTCTATCCATATTGACAAAAGAATATCATATCCTTCTTGTACTTGTATCCTAAGGCTTTGGATTTTAATGGGTCCCCACTCCCCGCTACTCGATCCCTAATTGTATCAGATACCTGTACGAGGCTTTGGGTAACATAGATTCATACTAGTTGATTGTGATGTAAGTCTATTGCAATTTAACCAACATTTGAGGCAATTTGAACCGGGGTTGAGGATTATTTGAGGAAGTTTATGAGCAAGGTTTTAAATTTCGACCGAAATCCGAAATTTTGGACTTCGGTCAATACCGAAATCTGACAGAAGTCCGAAATCGATATTACCTGAAAGGTTCCATTATTTCGATCGAAATTTCGACCGTTTTCCTGAAATTTCGGTCAGAAATTTAAGGGATTTCACCAAAAAATCTGGAATTTATTCATTATTTAATATTCTGTCGAAATTTTGTACGATATAAAATATTACTTTTTTTTATTTCATTGGATTTCGTCCGAAATTTCTGTTTCGGTCCTCACCGAAATTTGAAACCATGGTTATGAGAACCCTACTCTTGATAAATTTAATGAACCGAATGGACAATTTATTTTGTGGTGCTTAAATGGACTCTGACTGCAAACCCAAGATGAAATTGTTACCCAGCAAATGTGGAATGTAGAAGCTTAGTAATGCCAATTAAAGTGGAAGAGATTGAATAAGGTTGGCAGTTAGCTTAGGCTATTTATCCATTGCTCGGGTTCATCAATAGGAGTTGGATGAGGATTTAGTGTTATTTAAAGGGAAAAATACAGATACACCACCTCAACTTTCTGACATTTTCAACGATAACCCTGACTTTTCGAAGTCATCAACGACACTCCCTTAGCTTTCAATAATTCTTGTTACGTGACTAGGTGGACGGGAACGAAGAAATTGTCAGGGGTTTCTTTGATGAGTTTTGAATTATAGGGTGAAAAGTTTAGGGGTCTACTTTATGGATACGACGACCTATTACGAGTAGGCTGACAATACTCCTAGCCACCAACAAAGGGAAGTCGTCTTATTCTCAGCCTATTTGGATCTTTTTGCGTTTGTTTAAAGAACTTAGCCGAAGGGATAAGGAAGATGAATATTGTTTGGAGAGGTCGTAGAGAGTTCGATCTGCTGTTGACCGGTTCATAGTCTAAGCACTATCGCTCCGTGGGCACTCAATCTAGGAAGGCAGCCTTACGCCCGCAAACAACTATTCGTTTGATCTCCTCGGCACTTTGAAAGCTTTTCCATTATGCTCCGATCCTCCAAGGCTCCAACCTGCTTCCTCCATCAAAATCAATGGCATCAGATCTAACTCAACTCTCTCCCTTTCCGACTTAGCGTACATTATCTTCTATCCCCCCTGGTTGTATTCAAAGGATCTCGACCTATTACGAGTAGGCTGACAATACTCCTAGCCACCAACAAAGGAATCACTACTTTTCACCGTCCATGAAGTAGCCCCTAGACTTTTCACCCTACAGTTCAAAATTCATCAAAGACACCCCCTAACAATTTCTTTGTTCCCGTCCACTCCGTCACGTAACAAGCATTATTGAAACTAAGGGGTTGTCGTTGATGACTTTGAAAAGTCAGGGTTATCGTTGAAATGTCAGAAAGTTGAGGGGGTGTATCTGTATTTTTCCCTTATTTAAAAGAGTGGAACAACAACTCTTGGTCCTAATTGTGAGGGTGTACATTGTGCGACAAAAGCCTAATCAATGGGGAGATGCTTTGATTCATGTTCAAGTCAAATCTTTTAATTGACTGAGGAAATTCAGAGTCTGTCCATTACTTAATTCAAGTGCAGAAGAATGGGTTATTTTCATTTGTATAGCTGTAGCAAATATGTGATGCCGAAGCTCATCAATTTGAGCAAGATATTATAGATCAATGGAGGTGTTGATTCATAAGGAGATCCTATGTGGAAGCATTACAATGATGAGGAAGAAGATGTTAGTGTGGATCTTGATGTTGGTTTTTCGACTAAGCCATGAATGCAATGGACCCAAAGAACATATATATATATATTTGTGCCCTTTTCTTAACCTCAAGTGGCAAAACTTGCACTATTATCATTGGCAGAGGTTGTTGTGGGGATGTGTCTGCAAGAACGGTGTACAAGCTGATGCTGAAGAGCTAGTATGGTGTGACGTGCTTTCGGTGGATACATGTAACATACTGGCATGTTGGTATACCTTGCTGATACAATTGAGACATCGTCCATGATTCAAGGAAAAATACTTATTCATTCCAAAGAGATGGGAAGATAATAACGTTGAATCCCATGAAAGAAAGTGTAGTCCAAGAGGAGAAACAAGCTAGTTTCCTAACTAACTCAGCAATTCCTAGCGTAAAGACAAGAGCCCCAGCTGGTGTTTGTCTTAGCTGATAAGGATGTGACAACTATGTTGCTGGTTTGGGGCCTGCACCAACAAGCGTTCAACTACCATATACTCAGTATGTGAATTTGATCCTCCAGTAGCTTCATGATGTTTTCTTTACTATGTTGGACATTCAACATCACATTGATTGTTGCTGCTTATGGCTTTTCAAAATCAAGATGCATGTAAAATGAGGTCCAATTGAACCTGAAAAGTCTTGGGGTATTTAGCAAAAGGGTCGATTAGTGAGTGGATGAGTCCATGTGGGGTTTTGGGTCTAGTTTGCCCCAAAAGAACCTGGCACGTATGCATGGACATCTGTACTATTCACAAGATCACCAGGAATTACTGATACGTCATTCCTTGTCTTGATGACATGCTTGATATGTTATCTGTGTCACTTGTCATCTCCAAAATTGATCTGCTGAGTGGCTATCATTAGATCCGAATTAATCTTGAGTAGAGTGGAAAATTGCGTTAATGACTGGCGGTGGTTTCTATTAGTGGTTGGTTATACCATTTCGGTTACTGAACACTCATGTTATTTTTCATGTTTTCATGAATCACTCTCCTTTCTAAATTTGTTATTTGTTATTGTTTATTGTGATATGTTTTTTTGCTTGCAAAACTAATATGAACATATGCAGCATTTGTGGTACGGTAAGTCATGGATGTTCTATGGTGCTGCAGAAATAGATCAACAATCAAAATTTAAACTTAAATACAAACCCAATACAAAAGAGAAAACAATAAAGGAAATGGTCAAATAATAGAGGAAAGGGTCAAATAATAGAGAAAAGGGTCATCCTGGGTATGCGCTAGCTCACTTGACGGACACTCCAGATCCCGTTAACGCTCGTGAAAACCCTGGTCAGTCGGTCCTCCATTCATCTGAACGTAGGTGTGATTATGAGGCCACCTTCACAACCTTCTTCGGACTAAAGAACGTATTGGTCTTAATGAACTTTCGAAGTGAGCTTCCTGCGTTTTGAAACACTGCATAATTCTCAAGATTGTTGTCTCCAATGCTTACCCTGCTGATCTTCCTTTAGTTCTCAATATTAATAGTAGCCCAATCTTCAGCATCTTCAATCTTTAGGACTACCATAGCCATGAAGCTGAAGTTCATAATCCAGATTTGCCCACTTAATGCATCCTATAGACCACGTGCTAACCTTGAACTTGTTGAAAACCAACATGCACTACGATTTTCCATTTGATCTCTCCCTTGCCTCCACTCCAGCTTTTAAGGACTGAAGGTTAAGATGATGATCCTGACAAGTTGGTGAAGCAATTCCAAGTAAGCCTAGGGAAGAGATCGTTGACGTTGTTGGTGCACAAATGATTCATATGTGTCAAGCCACTCCTTACAAATTTCAAGTGCAATAGAAGAATAGTCAAATTTTATTGTAAAAGAGTAACACTAAAAAATGTTCAACTCAACTCAACTCAACAAAGCCTTTTTCCCAAACTAGTTGGGGTCGGCTAAATGAATCCTTTAGAAAAATTTCATGAAGAAGGTGAAAGGAATCTCTACCTGACTCTAATCCTAGCTCTAGTTGGGTTCGTCTACGTGGATCATTTTCTTCCATTCTATCCTATCCAAGGTCATGTTCTCTGTTCCTAGCTATCAAGTCTTTCCTCACTGTTTTTACCCAAGTTGTTTTCGGTTTGCCCCTACCTCTTTTTACTCCATCAACTTGGCACGAGTCGCCTCTTCTCATTGGAGCATCCAAAGGCCTACGTTGGATATGTCCAAACCATCTTAAGCGGTCCTCTCTCATCTTCTCCTCAATTGGTGCCACCCCCACCTTTTTACGAATGTCTTCATTTTTAATTCTATCTAACCTTGTTTGGCTGCACATCCATCTAAGCATTCGCATCTCCGCTACACTCATCTTCTGCACATGCTGCTTCTTGGTGGCCCAACATTCTGAGTCGTACAACATGTTGGCCTCACAACTGTCTTATAGAACTTTCCCTTCAACTTGGTAGGGATTTTGCGGTCGCACAGAAATCCTGAGGCAAGCTTCCATTTTAACCAATCTGCTCTTATTCTATGGTTAGCATCCTCTTCAATCTCTCCTTCCTCTTATGTACAATTGAACTAAGATAGCGAAAGATATCTCTCTTGGGTACCTCATGTCCAGTCATATTTACTACATCTTCGTCCCGCCTCCTTACATTACTAAAGTTGCACTCCGTATACTCTGTCTTAGTCATACTCAGTCTAAAACCTTTGGATACCAAAGTAGTTCTCCATAACTCTAACTTAGCATTTACTCGTGCTTTGGTTTCGTAGATTAATACTATGTCATCTTCAAATAACATACACCACAGCACCTCATCCTGATACCTTCCGTAAGCTCATCCATAACTAGCGTAAAAAGATAAGGGCTTAGAGCTGATCCTTGGTGCAGTCCTTTTGTATTTGGAAACTCACTAGACGTGCCATCTGTGGTTTTGACACTAGTTACTGCTCCATCGTACATATCCTTAATCACATCAACATATTTAGTAGGCACTTTTTTCCTTTCAAGGACCCACCACTAAAAAATGTTCATAAAAGAAAAAAAAAAGTACAACACTAAAGCATCATTTAAAAACTACTCGTACCAATCATCGACTTGCCTGAATCAACTACCTTTTACCTTGACCAATTTCTCGTTTGAGTCCGAGTTTTACCCTACCAAGTCATTCAAAACACAATTCACCTGAGTCCGAGCATTCCATTGCAGATTTTTCACTGGGCACGGGTCCTTCCCCCTTTCTCCTAGCTTCTCATCTTACTTAGAAGCTGCCTCTTTTGTCTCTAGTGCATCCTTGCATCAGGCTTCAATAGCTGGGTTTCTTTCACATCCCACGTTGTAGTGACCAGTGTTCACCTCATCTCTCTTGTAAAAGAAAATCATAGGTTGCAATTTGCAAACTCTTTTAACACATTACATCTGCTTGCCTCCATGCATTGCCTTTGTGACAGCTAAAGAGTAGATCTGCTCACATGCTTCCAGCTTTCAACTGTGACATGTGCACATCCTTCCAGCTTTCGAAAGTGACCTACTAATTTAATATGTAATACTGTTCATGCCATTAAAAAAAAAATAATAAAAAGAATCTAATACTGTTCGTTTGTCAACAAATAAAAACTGGAGAGTTGGTATTACAATACTATGTCTATACATTATTCTCCTATAAAATGGCATCTTTACAAACTTTGATACCTCCATTTTGAACCATCAAACATGATGGTTCAGACTTCATTCTTTAGAAAGGACGATTGATTCAGGCCTTGAGCTTGAATTCGAGATCTGACAAGTGATGACTCACCTGGGATTTTCATCCTTGTAGCTTCAACATGCATTTAAGCGGAAACCTCTGTCTATTCCCATAGGCAGAATCCTAGGAGAGAATGATCAATCGATTCAATCGTGAAAATTCCTATTAGGCTAGAAGGGGTTAATCTTTTTTATTTTATTTTATTATTTGGATTGACTTGACATGATTTGGGAGGTCCAAGCACAAATGATATATTACTCATTAGTTTTGCACGCTGCTGTATTAGTTTTCCAGTGCCACATTCTCAGGTAAGAATTAACACTACAAGGGAATTTGATAACTTTTGAATATATCAACAAGTGAAAGCCTTCTCAATCAGTTGGTTTTATACTAATCTAATATGTGAAGCAGTGAAGCATGTTCCAGTGTGACTTCGAGATCCTTACAAAATTGTTTCGATGATGGACATGCAAGCTTGATGAGCTTTACCTCTATGGCTTCAAGATGAACTATTGCTTCAAAACCATAGTATCTAAGGACACTAGCCCACATGAGGTTCTCGAGTTTGACCATCTCATGTGTTGGGACCCGGCGTAGAACTGACCTTTAAAAGCTAGCTTTTAAGCGTAGGGTGCCCAAGTCCTTATAAGCTCATCCACATCCATTCACTTTTCTGTTGTGGGATCTTTGCTTTCGTGTGGAACCCCCAACGACCCCCCCTCCACACGTAAGCAACATGGAGCAACGTGGGAACTACAAGATCTTACCGGAGAGATTTTCTCCGTCCTCAAGGGCACAAAGGATTTACCACACCCTGGATATCTGATACCACTTGTTGGGACCCAGGTAGAACTCACCTTTATAAGCCAGCCGGTAAGGGTAGGGTGCCCAAGTCCTTATAAGCTCATCCACATCCATTTACTTTTCCAATGTGGGATCTTTGCTTTCGCATGGAACCCCCAACATCATGGATGTGGACATAAGTTATGGAAATGAGGTTCGATCATAATCTAACTCCGAATTTTAGGATTTGCAGGACTGGTTACCCCTAAGGCCATGTTTGGATTGCAAGAAAAACATTTCTGGTGGGAAAAAATTTTGGAGAATTTTTTTTTTCTTTTCAGTATTTTAGAGAAATATGATATAATTGTGAAAAGAAAGTACCTACTTAAATTTAGTTTTTTTTTCCCCTCAACTTTTTCTCCCTCCCTCCCATCTCTCACAACTGGCCCTATAAAAATTCCATGAAATATTTTTTTCAAGGTTGCCGAACATGTCCCGAAGGATAAAAAGAAAACATGATAAACTTTTCCTGGGTTTCCTTTTTTGCAGGTACAGTGGAGCTCTGAAATTTGGAGCGGACAATCAAAGGGCTACAGTGGTTTGGTCGTTACTTCAGTGTGACGGGTCTTTGAGAAGCTAACTTTGTTGTGGATTTTTAAAATAATCGGTGGCTTGCTATGGGCCAATAAGTGATATTTGAAATTTATGTCTCTTTTCTAGCTAAATATGAATTTTTAGTCTTATTACCATTCTATGATCAAAGGTGTAACTTAGTTGCTGCACCATACATGTGTCATCTGTACAGTGATAAGGAACTTGCTAAGGTTACTAGAAGAGATATTTTATATGACGTGTGGCCGTGTATTACCCTCTATAGATCGGAGGGTTAGGATCATCCTATGGAAATGATTTTTGGGGTGCAACCTATTTATGTTGTGGCCAACAAATGAACAGTTTGGATCATCCTATGGAGTAGGCCGTACCATACATTTTGTAAAATATGGGTTTATACGGCCACACAATGTAGAGGCTAACTTCTACCGTAAACACAGGGTCCACTTATAAGTCCAAATCTATGGCCAATCCTTGCTGACAATGTGGGGATGGATGTTTCAATCGAGCTTGAAGGCTAGAGTGCCTGTCAAATCAACTCTAAAACCATACAGATATCTAGAATGCAATTACATTTATGAAAACAATATTGCATACTTTGATCAGCGATTAAATATACTTTCGCAGCCCTCGGCAGAGATGAACCGACCACAATGATCTTCCACTATTTCTCCTTTGATGATCCTATCAATGGAGTCTCTTCTATTTAGGATTTTCGCCGGGATTGAGAATAGAGGGACCAATGCCATACAAATAGAGAAGCGCTGATAGAATTTTCCCATCATATAACTCTTAATAGGTACTGTGATATAAGTTTTTTCAAATTAGATTTAACTTCATCAATTAATCACTTCAACCGCATGTGGTTGGTCTAGGCTAATCCATCTGTATGCTTTAATTTAATTAAGATGCATCAATTACCCAAATGACCTTGTAGTAACTCCATTTTTGTACCTCGACTTTTGCATTTGAGGTCCCGGGCAGAAAATTTTCTCGCTAGGTTCATCCAAGACTAACCCATCAAAAAAAAAAAAAAAAAAAAAAGACTTCTAAATAGAAATATCTTGTGTTTAGCGAGAGCTTACTCCCACTCTCTCTCATGTATATCAAGAGGGCATTCAAGTGGAAGATGCTAAGTCAAAACAAGCATGACTAATCAACAATTCATCTCCTGGAGAAATCTTTCTTGTATTTTATGTGAACTTTAGACTATTCTTTCATGATAAATAGGTATCTCCAAGTGGTGAGGGAGGGGTAGGGCAGTGACAGGAGAGAGATTTGAGAGGACACAGAGGTGAGTGTGGGAAGCGGCTAAAATCAGGAAAAAGACGGATCCTATTTTGAGTAGAGTTTTTTGTTTCCTGAATTTTAGTCAGTTCTATAACTTTACTGATTAGTATTAGTCGTGTATCAATTTTATTTTCTTATGCCATTACATTAAAGATACAAGATTGTATTGTTCAAAATAAATCGTTGTTTCTATCCATTATCTGTTACTAATCGGCCGTAATGCAAATAAACAAAAGGAAAGATAAAAAATGTGTGTGTGTGTGTGGGGGGGGTTGGTTTGATTCGAAGCAATTTCCTTTGTGACTCTTCTAGAGCAAGGTTTCCATTGTGCTGTAAATATCTTCTTCTCTCCTCATTTCATTAAATTACTCTACTTAAATACAAGAATAAAAGTAGTTGCCACATCCCTACCCACTAACCCAATTACATCAAACACATACTGTTTTTTGTTTCGTGATTTTCAGCCACATCATCCTCATCTCCACTAGGAGACAGATTTATCATGAAAAAATAATTCTTGGTAGCCAAACGCGCCCTTCATGTTCTCACTGTCTTGCAACTCTCTTTGGGCCATGTCCTTTAGATTTCTTTAATAAAATCATCCGGGTTATAATCACAATGATTAAGGGTATTTTTGGCAATTAATACATCTAATTTCTTATTCTATCTAGATTGTAATTGTTAATTTTTGAATAATCAAAGGCAAGCCCAATTAGGTCTTATAGAGCCATCATTTCCTTCTTGCCTTTCATTTCTACTTTTATTCTCTTTTGGTGATGGGAACTTAAATTTGGGGGAGAAGAGAGTTACGTTAGCAACGCAATTCTTTTGATCTGTCTATAGAGAAGATGAACCTAGCCAAAAGTCATTGGCTTCCTCTTCAAAAGCTTATCCGCAACACTTAAGAAATCTAGCCTGTGACTTTGAACTTTGATCCGGTCAAATCCTACTTTCCAGTTGTTTGTTCCTCGAATTTTCTCCCTCCTTCCTCGGAAAGAGTGGATAAAGAGGCTTAAATAACTACCCTAAATCCTCGCCGATTTTAAAGGGTCGGCTTTCCCATTTGAACAATGGAAAGGTATATAAAGGGCAGAGTGGGACCCAACATGTTTCTTTAGACTCTACCCGTCCATTGAAGTGCCTTTGTTTGTGGTAATAATTGTTGCTATATTAGGCCCAACATAGTGGGCCATTATACAAAATCTCATTCCCAAATGAAATGATCCTATTCCTAACCATCTAATTTTGTGGGCCTCCATGCAAAGAATTTGGTTTAAGTATCCATGTAAATTAGTGGCTAGCAAAGGGATACTTATACCAGAATGGAGGCCACAAATTACATGGTACCAGGAATGTTTGGTTGCAATGTAGCCCATCATCAGTTGCAAAATTTCGATCATCATACAGAACCTATGCTTGGAGATATTTTATGAAAAGACTTCAAATAAAGTTGAAATTTTCCAAGAAAATGGGGAGAAAAAAAAAATTCATGAAAAATGAGTTACCCTAGGAAACTCATTTTTGAGGGATAATTTTTTCCAAGAAAGCTTTTGCCCCACATCCAAACAGCCTTTTTGAGATTTCCATTGTAGAAGAATGGTCGAGTAGGGCGTGACCTCATCGTAATAGTATATGGCGACACACCAACTGTGAAATTGTAGGTCCCACCATTGATTGATCTGAAACGTTCATTTGATAAACCCTTTCTGGTTTGATCTCTATGACGCAAAAAGTCACATCTCACTCTAACATCCTTGATGCCTACTTTTTATTATTTAAATGAACGACTAAAACCTAGCAACACTTCACATCCAAAGCCAAGCCCTCCCAACGAACGGTCGAGACTAACCAAAGGTGAGACCCATTACAGTATAGTGGGTCCCACCTTTGAATGATCCGAACCATTCAATTGATTGGTCCCCCAAAAGAATCACGTCAATCATTCAATTCTAAATGTGATTTTTTACACTCCATGTTTAAAGAGTAAAAACACATATTCCTGGATGTTTGCGCCGGCGATTGGAGTGATTTTCTGCCGGTAGCCGATCCAATGAACGGTTCAGATCATTAAAAGGTGGGACCCAGTTGGCGTCTCATTGTATTATAATGAAGTCGCGCCCCACACGCATTCCTCCTCGATGTAGATGCACCCAAAATGCTTTGAATCCGCTCCTTGCTTTGAACCTCAAATTTCCTTGTTCTCGTGAGCATATGTATGTACGCGTTGGAACCTTCACAAATTCCAATGCCCATTGCCCAGTCCAAGTCCCCCGCATAATGGCAAGAGCTGAGCCTAAACAATAGGAAAGAAGACTATTTCTTAGCCTAACCAGTAAGAAAGACCTAGAGAAGAATATTTCACGCGTTCCTCCTCAATGATAATATAAAATTACCTAAAGTTGCCAGAGATCATTTGGGTAAGCCTCCATTAAAATTATAACTTCTGGCCTTAAATTAGGGGAGGTGATACAGAGCATAAGAGCAATGATAGAGTGAAGGGCGCCCTTGCAAAAAACCAGATACAAGGGCACCCTTGTTGGTTCGTATCAAGAAAATGGGAATATGATGCTGACAGCTGCAATCATAACTGACTTTGCTTGTTATGGACCAATCCGGGGAAGAAAATGGGGGCGAATGTACCATTTCCTTAAATTAAAGAACAAGGCCTTCACCAATTGAGTTAAAAGCTCAGGCCAAGTAATCAGGTTTTTTAACAAGTTCTTAATATCTTTGTTTTTTAAGGTAAGAAGAGTAAAATAATATTTTTATTCTTCTAAGGTAGAATAGGAAATTAAAAACTGAAAAAAAATCCTAAAAATTGGAACTACCAACTAATCTTAATGTGGAAGTATTGATAAAACTCATATAAGGAAACTTGATGCTGACTATAAATACCCACTTACTTTCAGGTAAATACCCACTTACTTTCGTGAAAAGACTGATTCATTCTGAAACCACATGAGAAGGAATTGATGAACTAAATCAAGGTTACTAATATTTGCAGTACAATGTTTTAATAATTGCACAAATTCAGCTTGTCTTTTCTTTTTTTATCCGGCTTCTGAGAGCTTTTTGGGAAATGTAATAACATTTGCCACTGTTTAAATTATAAAAAACAAGATGAATTAGTACAATTATTAAAAACAAAGTAGTGACAACATCGGCAGCCAAAATCAAAATATAATTCACTTTATTTTGATTAATAAAAAGTCACTTTCAATTTTTAGTATTGAAAATAACACTATCCATTTCTTGGAGTGGAGCCTTTTCATCCTCGCTCAAGTCCAGCAAAAGGCGAGTCCAAGCCGAGCTCAGTGACGGGAAAACCAAGACTTGGTTCGAACCCACCACCCAAATCTTCGCAGCTATTTTCAGCCACGGCATGAACCTATATATAGTAACGCCTCCCTCACATCTGCCACTCGCCATATTGCCCAATGTAAAGGTACAACCACCATAGTTAGCAAAACTTCGTTTTAATATTTATCAATAGACACGTTTCGTATCGTAGGTCTGCTGTTTAATACTTCGTTTAAAACTTTTACAAGAAAAAAGCTCTATTTGTTTTTAGAAAAACATATAGAATGCATTTTTAGCCAATTTTTCAATTTTTCCCTAGCTATATTTTGTAAATGACAAAATTTTAACGGAAATGTTATCGGCACAACCATGTTTTGATAATTGCACAACTGCATCACATCATTTCTTTTTTAATTGGCCTGTCAGAGCCATTTGGGAACGGTAATGAACCTCAACAGCTCTTTAAATAATAAAAGATAAGATGTGTTTGTGCAAATATCAAAACATGGTTATGCTGCTAACATTTCCTAATTTTAAATGTTTTTTTCTTTGTTTTTGTTTATTTGACTTTTATTACTAGTTATTTTTTTAAGCTAAAATTTTGCCCCCTCCCGTTTTTGTGGCTGAATCACCATTTGCTAACTATGGGTGCAACCCTGCAACCACATCTTTTAGTCACTCACTCTATACTTCCAACATTATTAAAACATATATCAGTAAACCGTTACGACACGAAGTATAGTATCGGTCACTTTCCGATACGAATGTTTTCCTAAGGACTATATTGCCCGCAGAAAAACTTGTTTTATAATATTATTTCTTTTGTAAAGATAAGGGTAAAATGGTGATTGAAATGCAAAGTCAATGAGATAACATAAATGCGAGATGGGTGGCAATCGTCCTAAATTCCGCCTCGCCCAAATAAGTTTGGAAAGGAATGGAAACGCACCGTATACACTGAACCTTAAGCGCGGGATTAAATTAATGAATAAAAAAGGGTGGGGAGATAAGAAAGAGGGGGTGGGGTTTGTGTTAATTTATTGGAAGTCATCCTGATAAGATTTAGAAAGCAAAACCGCTGGCGTATCACACAGTAGGGCGCCCACAGTCACGGGTAAAACCGGAAACTGGAAAGCGGTTTTGGAGAGCGGTTTGAGTATGATTTCCAGAAAACCAGGAGAGAGGAGGCGTTTTCCACGATATGTGGCGATCCGCACGCAGTCTAAATGTTAACGTGGTTGACACGCGCTTCTCTCCCAAACATTCATGGATTTGGACCGACTTGCATGTCTATCTGTCTGTATTCCAATAACAATTCCATTACGATATTGCCCTTAGGCTTTTCTTCTAATGATAATGGTTATCCTTGTAGCTTATCTACGTCTTAAGCCTGGGAAAAGACGATAATACCCTTAGCTCTTATTAACGTTTGAAGTTTAGTATTATTAAAAAAGGGGATTTGCTAGCGTCCATCGCATAAGGCATTTTGGCGGAGTCTGTTGTGCTGGAGAAGCTGCTCAGATGATTTAAATGAATAAAACAAAATCTGAGCCTATGTTGCTGCTCTCTTTTGCAATGGACACTCTGCGAAATGCCTTATGCGATGGATGTACAATTGCAAATACCTTCAAAAAAAAAATGAAAAAGAAAAAGAGGAAGGTTAAACTCAAGGTGCCCTTGCAAAACCAAGATAATAGGGTGCCCCCAGTGGTGGAATGTCACCGATGTGCATTTAATATTCTTCGACTTTTACAAGTTCTAAAAGCACTTTGGTTGTGTTCCACTAATGGGAAGAATGCTAAACTCATATGCCTTTCAAAAATCTGCTTAAAGGGCAACACCCATTTGCTAAACTCAACTCAACTAAGCTTTTGTGCCATTGGCTGCCCATAAAAAATGCATTTAATTAAGGCTCTTGTACTTGCAGCCATTATAAATGCACTATACAAGCGATTTATACTAGGGATTTGCTGATTTATACTAGGGATTTGCTGGCGCCCATCGCAAAAGGTATTTTGCAGATGGGCATTTTGCAGATGGTCTGTTGCATGTCAGACCCAGCCACACAGGCTCACTTTTCAACAGCTTTTGTCTTCTTTCACGAGGTGGCTGGTCTAACATATATGCAACAGACCATCTCCGAAATGCCTTTTGCGATGGACGCTACCAGATCCCTCTATACTATATAGAGGTTTTAGTTCATCGAACACTTGTTGGTGTAAGTCTTCTTTTATAGAAAGTTGGGACTTGCTAGGCACTTTCACGGAAAGGCATTTCGTGGTTGGCTTTTGCATGATAGAGCAGACAGCTCATGTGACTTGAATGAATGAGACAAAATCAGTCAAAAAGTCAACCTGTGTGTTTGTTCTTACGTGCAAAAGCCAGATGCGAAATGACTTTCCGCGAAATTGCCTAGCAAATCCCATTATAAGACAGTAAAGAAGAATAAGAAAATGCTAATAAATATGCTATGGAAAAACTTGTCATTTATAATTTAACTAGCTGTGAAAAGGCTACTATTACATTTCCCAAAATTCTCTGAACAACCAAATAAAAAAGAAAAAAGAAATTGAGTTCGTCCTGTTATCAAAACATGGTAGTGGAATGCAAGTTTGTGGGAATATCCAGAGCAAAAAAAAATAGTATTACCAGCAAAGGGCATATCCGTATTTTTAGGGAGATTATGAAAAATCAATCGTCATTTCCCAAATAATGGCCCAAGGGCATCATGTCATTATAGGGTTTGGCCATCACCCACTTTCCCAAAAACTAAAACCAGCTTTCCCATCCTACGGCTCTCTTGGAAACCACTGGCCACCATCGTAATCCACGCCTCCCTTCCCCTAATAAAACCCACATAATAAATACCCATCTCTCCTACCCTTTCTTCCCCCTCCTCAAATCCTCCTCATCTCATTTCCTTTTCTCACCAGTTTCTACTGCCACTATTTCCCTGCTATCAGGTGGGAAGAAAAAAAACCCTCTTGTTCCTTTGTACCTGTAGCCATGAGAATGAGCTGTAATGGTTGTAGGGTCCTTCGCAAAGGTTGCAGTGAAAATTGCAGCATTAGACCTTGCTTACAGTGGATTAAGACCCCCGAATCCCAAGCCAATGCTACCGTCTTTCTCGCCAAGTTCTATGGCCGTGCTGGCCTCATGAACCTCATTAATGCGGGCCCCGATCATCTCCGACCAGGTAATCTAATCTAATCCAATCCAACCATCCATTATATTCATTGATTTTTTATCTGGGTCTTTTTTTTTTTGATAAGTTTTACTTAAACCTTTTTTGTGGGATTTTTTTCTCAGGTATTTTTAGGTCTTTGCTCTACGAGGCCTGTGGAAGGATCGTAAACCCAATCTATGGCTCGGTAGGCTTGCTCTGGTCTGGAAGCTGGCAGCTCTGCCAAGCTGCCGTCGAAGCCGTTCTCAGCGGCGCGCCGATCATGCAAATCCCCTCTGAAGCAGCTGCCAACACGTGCCCTCCAAAACCATACGACATCCGACACGTGTCGAAAGAGGAGGGCTCCGCGAACCAGGAGCTACACAAGGTTAAGACCCGGAGCCGTTTCAAGCGCTCCGCTAAACCGAAGCCGAAGCTCGGCTCCGAATCTAGTAATCCTGACTCGACTCCCGTCTCTAATCTTAGCTGGCGCCGATGCTATCCGAACGGCTTCGAGCTAGCCGCGAGCCATGACTCGTCCGAGAGCCATCTGTCTGAGCCGAACGCCGATGGCGGTGATAGCCGGGAGACTGAGAGCATGTTTTCTGCTGAGACGGTTGAGGCTTCGCAGGTGAGCCGAGCCGAGATTGAGCCGTTAGCCCAGCCGCATAGCCGCGCTGACGAGAGCGAGCTGCAGCTAGAGCTGACGCTCGGCTTCCAACCCGTGTCGCATGCAAGCCGCGTGGACGTGTCCTGCTCGATGAAAAGTCATGGAAAAATCGGTGGCTATTGTGCTGACACGTGTAAGGTGGAGTTGGGGCTCGATTTCCCAGCGTGATTGTGGTTTGAAAGAAAGCAGTTTTGGCCGTGAGGGAGTTGTTTTTCTATGTGTTCACAATAAGATATTAACTTTTTTTTTTCTTCTCTTCTTTGTATAAACTTGGTTACATAGATGGATATAAAGATAGAGATTTTATATGGCCTTAAATTCCAGAATTTTTTCCAAAAGTACAGTGGGGTCAACTTCATCGGATGATCCAAACGGTTCATTTGTTGGGCCACACCGTGAATAATCCCCAAAATCATTTCCATGGGGTCCCATCTATAGAGATCAATATTAAATTTGTATATTTTTTCGGGGTTTGCTAGGCAATTTTGCAGAGATATTTCGCAGGAGGGAATAGCAAAAACAGCCTTACTTTTTAGCTGATTTTGTCGTATTCATTTAATTAACCTTCCGTGGCTGTTGAAGTGTTGATATGGCTTTTCCCGAAAATTGCGTTAATATGCTAATCTTAATTCTTAAAATGTGAGTAATCGCACGCTCCTAAATTAGAAAGCGCACACCCTTGAATTCTAAGATGCACATGCGTGGGGGTAATGACGCGTAACATGTCATCTGCCTCTGTGGTTTCGCTTTGACGGTGTTTGGATTGTGCGGATTGTAGTCATTTGGAGTTTAACCCCCCGTTTTTGTTTTTTCTCAACTCGTGACTAACTCGAAATGTCTTCTCAAAATTAAACCCAATTATGAGTCTAATAATCATTTTTGATCTCAAAATCCAAGTGTAAGACGAAGAACTAAAATTTAGATATACTTGGCAGGGCCTTAGAGTAGGGCTGCAACTCGGGTCGAGCGGGTCGGGTTTTGAAGAACCCAACCCTACCCGAGAAATATCTCGGGTCGGGCACAATTTTTTAAAGAAAACTCTTGTTTGGCAAGGCAACTCAACTCATAGAAGTAGAAAAACTCAAGCATGGCAAACTCTATAGTGCATTAACTAATAACTAGTCCGAAGAGAATAAATTGATGCATTACCAAATGAAAATGATTATACTCATATGAGATAAACAACAAACTAATTAGTGCATTAACTATTTAATTGAAACTTGAAACCCTAGAGCTAAAGAGGGGGAATGAACAAGAGATGGAAAGAGTCCCTGTGATTGCGTGTGTGCTTGAGTTTTACTTTTAAGTTTTCACTTTTAAAGTAACAAAGTTTTAGAAAAAAAAAATACATACTATAACTTGAGTAACTCAGGTCCGGTCCGGTCAGGCCCCTTCAAACCCGGCTCGACCCGAGATTCAACGGGCTTTTGGATCGTAGACCCGGCTCGACCCGAAACCCGAGAAACATGAACCCAACCCAAGCTATTTTCGGGTCTGAACCCGACCCAAGTTGCAGCCCTACGCTAGAGGAGGTTTGATGAATCAAAGACCTAAACATCAACACATAGATGTGGCACAAGAGAGACCCAAAAGTGTCTGTTTCCAAGGAGCCTAACAGGCATCTTCCTTACAGAATTTTTTAATAAAGATATCATCTCCGTTTTGTAGGACTTTGGTAGAGAAGGCAAGAGGGTTATTTTGCCATAGAATGTGCTATATGTAGAAATATAAGAAGACCCACCCCATCAAACTTTCCACATGAAAGTAAATGATATCAACAAGCAAAATTGACTTAAAACATTTTGATAAGGAGGTTTGGTATTTTCCTTTTGAGGGAGAAAGAAACCCATACAAGTAAGGTATCAACTTGGGATTTTCTTCTTCTTCCCACAAAACCGGGGGCGTGAAGAAAGATTTGGGGGGATTTGGTTGGGTGGAATGTCATGTCAAGGTAAGATGTTCAACGTGGATTGAGTTTCTTTGAATTATTCCTCTCTGTAGGTATATACATTAGGGTATTTTTTTCAACTTTCACTTCCAAACCCCACCATATAAGATTACACACGCATTAACGTACACTTAGGCGGTTATCTTTAGTGAAGCTTATTCATCATAAGAATTTCTCTCTCCGTCTTCAAAGTCTCAACTGCAACAACTTGCTAGATTCTTTATCCTGTATTAGAAAATCTAAACCTACCTACTAACAGCTCATTAAAATAAGAGAAAATTAGGTCTGCTCCTATTGGTGGGGAATAATGGGACCATGCAAAATGGTGGGTCCTATTGCAGGAGTATATTTCTTAAAAAGAACAGTGGGGTCCACTTATTTGGATGATCTAACTATTCATTTTAGTTGATCTATACCGTAGATAGGCCGTGCCCCAATAAAACGTGTGGCTCAGAGAGTTCAAGATTGGACGTCAGAGATAATTTCTTGCTCTTTTTTTTTTTTTTTTTTGTGAGTTTGCTGGGTAGAGGCATGTGACGAACATAACTTAAGAGAGATGAATTGACTGTTCATCTAGTGGGTCCCATAATGGACATGACATAGCCCTAGAGTAACATTGCTATTGAATCTGGACCATGGCCTCTCTTCTATACAGTGGAGCAACAGCAGCCCCTAACTTAAAAATATGGGTTTGGCCTCTGGGCTTTGATTAGTTTACTGAATAATTTTAGGTCATTGAGTTTTTTTTTTTTTTTTCCCTTTTTCTTTTAAAGAAATGGAGTTGTTATATGATTAATAATCATATCTTTCTACAGAAAAAATATGGGCACTGATCATTTATATATAAAGTGATGGTTGAATAATGTATGGCCGTATGTGTTTCAGTGTTTCTTGGGAAAGATAAGGTTATTAATCATGTAACAGCCCTATTTCTTAAAAAAAGGACAAAAAATACTTAATATATGTGTATTGATCATTCAATCATCCAACCCACATTGTTATTAATGGGGCATACACCAATGTTCTCTTCCAAAGGATCACTCTAATTTATAGCCTTTAGATAGGCTGCTAAAATATAAAAGCGAAGATCTACATGCATAAAAAGATACCCAAAAAAAAAGCTCAATATAATTTAAGGGGGAAGCATTTTGGTGGGGGCCCTATCCATATAAAGGTCGTGTAGCTAAATGGAACCACTTAGGGGTGCAAGTTTGGCCCTGTGAGCCCTGACCCGCCCTGAGCCCAAACAAGGTCTGGGTTGGATTTTCCAACCTGGAGGGCGGGTCAAGGTTCATTTTTTAGGCTCTGACTCAGGGTCGGGTCGGGTTAGGTTCAAGGTTGATACCTTGGGTCAGCCCGACCCGGTCCGACCCTGTTTTCTACTATAAAATTGAACCATGTGTACATATTTCTTTTGTTAATATTTTCTATTATCTTGGATTGATGTTCTTTTAGATTATTATTATTAATTGTTTCTACTGCCCGTCATGTTGTTGAATTCATACTTATTTTGTTCCCTTTTCTCTGTTTATTGATCATTTTGATCTATATGATATGTAGTTGCTTTATTTTTGCACTCTTAACAAGTATTTGCAATAGGGTCAATTAGGGCCAGCCCGGCCCACCCGACCCAATCAGGTCAGGCCAGGGCTGCGCTAAGCCCTGCAGGGCGGGCATTGGGTTTAGGTTTTTTGGCCCTGACTCAGGGTCAGGGCCAAGATAATGGGATCCAGGGTTGGGTTAGGATTTTGAAAAACCCGGCCCGACCCGACCCTCTTGCAGCCCTAGAACCACTTGTACTTTTTCCTGCTCATTTTTTTTGAGGGAAGGTAAAAAATTATAGCCTTTAAATGAATGGCTAGAAAACAAAAATCAAATGTCTACATACATTATGAAAGCCTCTACTAGTTGAGGCCACTAGTTCAATGATTGAAACCATATATTTGGTAGACCTTGCTATCGATGGGCCATGAATCAAATTTGGGTGATTCTAAAACTCCAGTTTGTGGGGCCTTTCTAGATGAATGGAGACATTTGCATTTTCTTTAACCCTTCATTTAAAGGCCTACAAAATTGGGGCCAATGATTATTTCAAGTCCTCCATCAAATTCGAAGGCTCAACTATAGACAGGCGGTGGAAACTACTAATGTAGAGAATGGTATAGCAGAGGGAATAGAAATCGGAAAGAACACCAGGATCTCTCCCACGAAAACTTGACAAGGGTTTACCATTAATATATAGGATGTTCATATCTAGATAAATAGACACAAATATGTTACAAAGTTGGCAGTTGTACATGCAGATAGGCAATTTACACTGATTGGATCCAAGGAATGTGTTATGCAGTGAATAGAGTACAGTTTCATAGCCCGCATTTCCAGTATATACGGAATATTTGTCAGCAGTTGATCACAAGTGCAAGAATCCACTACAATGGATGCCTATGACGCGGCCAATATGAATTTTGACTAAATCTCAAGGAAAATGTATGGGTATGTATCAATCATACCAGCAATATCTGATAGCTGAAGATGGAATTTATGGGGGATCGATCCTGACTCCTGAGCTTTGGACAAAATTTCTTGAGGGTGTGGATAGAAATCCCTTTTTGACTAAACATTTCATCCGTCTAGCGCCATGTGAGTAAACTTCTTATCACTTATACACAGACCATGTATAAACTAAGATATCTCCTCTGTACATGTGACATATATAAACATAAGAAGGCCATGAAGGGGAGTGGTAAATCGGCCCCCATATATCTTAAATCGACCCCCTATGCGTCTACCTCTCTCCTCTCTCTCTCTCTCTCTCTCTCTCTCTCTAGCCCAGGGGAGAGAGAAAGACACATAGGGGGGTTGATTTATCACTGCCCGCCATGAAAGCTCAAAGTAACCTATAGTTTTTCAGCCGCCTATAGCGACCTCCACATGCTTCGGGAAGGCAATAATTGAGTCGTTCTAGAAGCTTATTTTCTTGGTTTCTCATGTTTGTGTGCATGCAAGATGAACAGATTTCGGGAGAAAAAAGATGGGTAAAAAACTAAAAAAGAAATATTAAAAAAAATATAAAGAAAAAATAAAGAACCGAACAAATTGAACAAAAAGAATTCGGGAAAAATGGACCTGGACAAATAGAAATACCAAGGTTCACGTATTGCAACCGCTGTACAGAAGTGAAGGCAATGATAATGATTATTTCCTGTGGAAAGAAAGGCACTAATAGGTGATTACTCTTACTTGATGTATTGCGATAGCCACCTGAAACCATCTCCATAACCCATCTTGCGGACGATACTGCACATGAAGAGCTCAATGGGTCGGACATTTGAGTCGGCTAGATTCACCTTCCCCTTTCCAGTGGTGCAGTTGCCCAAGCCAAGATAGTAGCGGAGCTCCTCTTCTGATGCGGCGTAAGGGATATCTATCTTGTTCCCAAGGACCAGGAATGGCACATTTGCCAGTGACTCATCAGAGAGCAAACCGTCTAGCTCATTCTTAGATTCAGGAAATCGCTCCTTGTCAACCGCATCTACTAGATATACTACTGCATCCACCTATAGACATGAACGAGAAACCAATGCAATCAAATGAAGCCATCCCCACCTTAATGTCCAGAACTCCATTGTCAAGTTGTGTAGGCTTTACTACAGTTGTAACAAGATAAATAGGGCATAGAAAAAGAAAGAAATGGAATTTTCTAGAGTCAGTAGTGATATGTTCTGCACTTTGAAGCTGTTAATAAACTGATAATTGCACGTACTTCTACATAATTATTTCATTGCTTCTCTGCTGCTTGCAAAAGTGGCCTAACATGTGAGGCAATCTTTTCTTCTTTTGTGCAGACAAGGTATGCTAGCCCAGTATCCTTCCAGCCAAGGTTTCAAATCCAAAAGCAAACATATATATAAACAAAGAATTTATAGGTAGTGATGCCATTCGTTTGACGCTTCTTGAGCCTATTTGGACACATGGAAGAGTTGATATATGCCTACAAATTTTAGTCAGCATTGGACATGGACCTACCACAATGCAGTTTTAAATAGTTTCGATGATAGGGAGACCGCATGGCCATATGCATTTTCAGTAAACAAGTGTTCTCATTTTTCAAAAACTACTCCAAGGCTTCTTTTTTTTTTTTTTGAATGGTAGCCAATTTTACAGCAATAAAAGGGACCGAGATGGTCAATACATAGAAACAAATTACAAAACGGAAAAGGAAAAGCAAGACAAAAATAAGAAACTTCTCCGAGGCTTCTGTACTTCCCAAAATCCTACAGGGGAGTCCACTTATGTATGCATCAGGTGGGCAGGCCAGACATTGACTGATCCCAATGTACCATGTACTGATAGTATGGCTATGCATTCTGGTAAACATTTGTTAGCATCTGTCCAAAATTTCTAAAGGACTTTCATCATTCCTCAATCCTAGAGGAATTCAGCTCATGTATGCACATAGCTGTGCAGGTATGAATTCAGACATAAGAGAGATGGGAGCAGGCAAGTATCTTCCGAATGCTTAGAAAGGTCAACATGTTTTCTCAAGAGAACCAAGAGGCTCCAACCAGATCATGCCCGAAGAACAGTTCCTATGAATATGAAGATCTGACCAAAAAAAAAAACTGCAGGACAGCTGCAAAACTCACCAGAGTAGAATCGTCTACTCGTGTTCCACAAAAATCATGTTTAGAGGTTAGAGTGACAGCAGACACGAAGGGACTTTTAAGGTTAATGTTATAAGGTAATGTGACTATGTGAGACTATTAAAAAAATGCCTAGTAATGTTAAGGGGCATGGATCTACTTCTAGGGATTTCCAGCGCATTTAACCATGAAATTAAGCGGGTACAGAATCTCAGACAGAATGGTTAGTGCTATATGCATAAAGATGGCAATTTATTAGACAGAGAAAAGGATTGCATTGTGTGTGTGTGTGTGGGGGGGGGGGGGGGGGGGGGGAGACATAAAACTCTCTAAATTTACAATTCAAAAAAAATCTATCTTTACATAAGTCCACTACTTTCATCAGTACAGGTGTGACTCTTTGGCTTAAAGTCTTGGGTATGCTCGACGAGAATTCGAATCCCCCTGGGCTTACCCGATGCGCG
Source organism: Tasmannia lanceolata (assembly GCF_043159265.1). Classification (NCBI taxonomy): domain Eukaryota; kingdom Viridiplantae; phylum Streptophyta; class Magnoliopsida; order Canellales; family Winteraceae; genus Tasmannia; species Tasmannia lanceolata. Next base: position 60,340,600 of record NW_027518692.1, on the reverse strand, counting down.
TGGTTTATGGGTGATTGCGCGCATCCGGAGGGAATTAGTCCCAATCCACAAAGTGGGGTGGGGACACCCTACGTCACCAAAAAAAAAAAAAAAAAGGTCCACTATTTCATCAATGTAAATTACCAGCCTCCATGGACCCAAGCTGCTCTCATTCGCCCAGGATATCACATTGGACGATCACCTTCAACAATGAGATTACAAAACCGAGAAAGGAGAATATTGCATTTCCGGAGTGAAAGGTCCAAAAGAGAAAAAAAATTGGAGGATCCTTTGGACGTGTGAGGCAATGTTTGCACCCATTTTTTGAATTTCCATTTGGAGTCAAAGAAGTTACATGGAAGGTTTTAAATTTCGGTTTCGGTGTCTGCCTCCCCCACCGCCAAAACTGAAATACATATTTTTTTGAATGGTCAGGAGTTTCATGGAATAAAAGACCAGGATGATCCAATACAAAAAAACAAAAGAAACAAATACAAGAGCAAAAGATAAGCAACTGAAGATAAGAAAGAGAGCAAAACAAAAATCAAGGCGGAAGGAAATTGTATAGCTCCAAAGCTTCCAAAGTGACACCATGCCTAGCTAAATTATCTGCAGCCCTGTTGGTGCATCTTCTAACATGATGATAACAGATTGACAAGGAACCAACAAGGTCTTGAATTTTGTCAAAGAAAGAGGCGAACCGCCAAGGGTAGACTTGGGATTGCGTCAACCACCGGATCACATTGAGGGAATCCCCTTCCACTACCACCAAAACAAAAATTTCTTCTGCCACGAGCATTAATCCTTGGAGCTCCGCACGGATGTCCGCCTCATTAGAATCGACAATCCCAATGGGACCTGCAAAAGCCCACCGAACCAAAATCGTCTCTGAGTGCACCCCCAATCCCCGCTGGCCCGGGATTTCCCAAACTAGAACCATCCAAGTTAAGTTTTAAGCAGCCTAATGACGGTGGTTCCCAAGTTTGCAAAGTCAAAGACCGAGCTTCTGCGCTAATGCAAACTTCCCTCCAACCGTTCCACAGAAATATGGTTTTGATGGAAATTTCGGTCCAAATCATGTAAAATTATGATAATAATTTTGGTATTTTTAAAATGTTCACCGAAATGTCTAAAATTTCGGTGTAAATCATAAAATTTCTGTGGGGGTAAAAACATTGAAATTTCTCCCGTTTCACTGAAATCTTGTAAAAATCCAGTTTACAGTGAATTTCGTTTTGACCAAAATTTTAAACCAACCATTCAAAAAAAACAATGGTTAAATGCCAACTGCCACTTTTCAGGAAGATGGAGGCAACAATTATTCTCCAACGAAGGAATGTGTGATAGTTCAAAGCTAGTTATTACAAGTTCTCTCTCAAAGGACATGTAGTGGTCATCAGTCACAACAAATCTCCACTCAAGGACGTGGAGTAGTCGTAGGCAGTTACAGATGAAGGCTTTAAAAATACAACCACATCAAAAGAATGGGTCCTAGAAGCAAACACAAACATGTCTTAGCATTTATCTTTTTATCATTTACTTTCCTTGCACCGTCATTTCCTTCCCATAGTTGTGGCTTGTCCAATTTAATTAAGGAAACATGAATTTATCTTCTCATGAGTTTTTCTCTTTAATTCCCCATTCCTTGCACTGGCATCTGTTTGTGTCATTTTATTAAAAGTTAATTGGAAATTCTGTCGATCCTGAGAGTTGTTTGCATTTTGTGTGCATCGACGTTGTCGTTTGCGTTCATCCCAGAAAAAAGTCGGGTCGGGTTAGGTTGAGTTCTGGTTGGGTTCGGGTTTGGGTTGAGTTTTCCCAACCCAAGTTGAGTTCGGGTCGGGTTCGGGTTGAGGGTTTGGGCAACCTGACCCGAGTAAAACTCGACATTTTTATCAATTTTTTTTTTTTTTTTTGTGAAGCTTAAAAACACGGGTTGGGTGGGTCGAGTTGAACTCTGGTTGAGTTGAAAAAAAGGGTTCCTCGGGTCCTGTTGCCCCTACGTTCACATTCTGCATGTGTTGACATCCCAAATTTGGCAGCGTGTCATACTGAAAAAATCATTTCCATCGGTATAAAGGCATAAGAGTCCAAGAAAGAAGTGGTGTTCCCCTTTTCGTCTCAATTGCCTGAAATCCAATCTCCAGACGACGGAAAGCTTTGGTCATCAACCCCTTGAACTGAATTTCAAATTGTGTTCTTAGACTAACACGCCTGTGAATTCATCACACACACACACACGCATGAGCACATCCACACAAGTCGTGCTGACCTATTAGAAAAATAAAAAAATAAATCTGAGACATGCTTAAATCAATGAGAATCTCCACTAACCCTAGAACCTAAATGCAACAGTAAGTAGATCTCAGGAATCAAAGATCCATGAAATAAAATGCAGATGCACAAAATAGATGCCAAAATCACCATGTTGAAGGGAGATCATTCGAAATGGAAATGACATGAAATAGCAGGGATACAATGAATTATAACCATACCTCAGCGTAATAATCTTTCCAAACCCTACGAGCAATCTGATGACCGCCTAAATCGAAGGCCTTGAATCGAATTTTGCCAATGCTCAGTTCCTCTGACGTTGGATGCTGTGTAGGTTGATGTTGCCCTAATCTCTGCAATTTCAAAACCCTAGTCACTGGCTATTGTTATCAATTGAGAGAAGAATTAGAAGAATGAAGGAAATGGAAAGGTACCTCGTCTTTGAGCATGTGAAGGAGAGTGGTTTTTCCGGCATTGTCAAGGCCTAGAAAAAGAATCTTGGCCTCTTTCATGGCGAGCCCTACCATTGCCAGAACTCCATAGAACCAATCCACTATAAACATTCTCGTTTGTTCTGAGAGTGGTGAGTGTGGTGACGAACGAGATGCGAGAATGAATGAAAGCTGTTAAGCTGAGCTTGTGGGGGTTTCAACCTCTCTCTCCTTCTCTATCGTTAGTGTTGTCATCGGGCTTATGTGGGCCGTCGATCTTGAAATAATGGAAAAGTTATATTGGATCCTGTGGTATACGAAATAAAAGTGTTTGATACTATACTTTTGAGCACTGCTAGGAAAACGGGAATCCGTTTTGAGAAAAAAAAACGGGTATCATTCATTGGGCCACGTCCACTAAAATACGAAAGATGCAATAAATGCATCTTGAAAAGGTTAAATCAACGGTCACATCGAGTCCGTTTTTATTTTCAAAACGAATCCCGTTTTCAAAGTGTTTTCTTTCCTATCTTTGGTAAAGTACTGAAATACTAGCATTCTTAGCCCACGCTGTGGACGGATGAGGGGCCCACACTATGAAAACATGAGGTGTAAAATGGTGGGCTCACTCACGGGTGTAAAACTATGGGCCTTGCCTCATTCATATGCGTAAAAAAATCCACTGTGGAAAAAATCTTTGTAAATATATGATAAAAGTTGGGTGATGATATTTTCACTCCCCCTGCATTACATTGCACGCTCCCCTGATAACATGATCCGACATGAATTGCGTTCGATTCCTTTGCTTTGGCGGAAATCTAATTTCTTATTAGGTGACATGAGTATCAGCAGCAGGATCAAAAGCTGAATCTTTCTCCCTATCCACTTTAGATTAATAGGTTATAGAGAATGAGGCTCTTCCTTTCGTTATTACACCCCTCAATCTCGAAAGGGATAATCTGGATCATGATCAAAATCATAAGGAACTGGATCCCGATCACGATCATCAGAATCGCATTCTCGACCGCATCTGCACCTGTCCCTGCTGGCACAAATAATTACTGAGTAACTGGAAGTATTTAAATACATTAAGTAACTGGAAGTATTTAAAAATAGAGAATCTGTATATTAGTATAAAATATATTATAATGTGATTTAAATACATGCAAATAAAAAAGAAAAAGAAAGCTCTAGGCCCATGCATGTCACATTTACATAATCATAGGGTGGACAACCGCTAGTCTAACCCATTGTAGCTGGTCCCACCATGATTGGATGATCCTTGGCATTGACGTTTAGAAGGGGCATTTATGTGCAATTGGAACAAGGGTGTGTGGATATCATTTTCCTAAGCATTTATCAACATGATTATGCAAGCATCAGCATACACATTTGGTATCAAAGCACTTATATAATAAGTTAAGGCCTTAGTGGAGCCCCATTATTAGAAGAAGGGTATGTGGATATCATTTTCCTAAACATTTATCACTACGATTATGCAAGCATCAATCGGGCCTTGAAACATTTATCAACATTCCTGCACCCACACACATGACTCTAAACACTAATCCTTGTTTAAGTCAGGTTTAGCCAATCGGGCCTCGAAGGAGTCCCGCAAACGTACAACATACGAAAAAAGGAGAAGGGTGGTGCAAAAGCCAAGGAGCTGAAAAAGGTTTCAATTTGATGGCATCTGATTTTAGGGCTTCGACGGACAGAAGCCCCTTTTGCCTTTTCAGGAGTGAAAAGTTAAGCGGCTAACAGACAGGGTTGAACGTTCTGAGGCTATAAGAAATATGATTAGTATTGGTACATTTTGATATTCGATAACGATGTTGGTCCTGCACCTTTCAAACTTTGCCCATACTTTGTCACTATAACTACGAAATCAACCCCTTCTGTTTATAGGAAAATGGTAGCCAACTATTATTGGAAGAGTTGTCATTCGGCTATGTTGGGATGCTTATTTAGGGTTCAACTCGGCTCCGGTTGGGTCGGGTTGCAGCCAACCCGAACCCGAACCCAAACCGAAACTCTAAACCATTAACCCGAACCCAACCCGACTCTCAATCCGATGAATGCTAACTTGACCTAAATCCAAAAATTAATATCTCAACCCAAATCCAAACCGACACCCCACAACAATTCGGTTCGGGTTGACCCAAAAAGACAGAAAAATTGTAAGGCTTTTTTGAATGTCGGGTTTTGATGTGGGTCAACCCGACCTGACCCGACCCGACTCGACTCAGGTTCAACTTCCTCAACCTGAGCCTGACTCCACTGAAACACAACTCGACCTGTGGTTTTTTCGGGTTGAACCCAACCTAAGTTGCACTCCTAATGCTTAAGCATTCTTTGTGCAAGTAAAGTTCATGGACGGGGATGGGATTTTAAAACCCTGGTAAGGCCAAGTAAAGTCTCTGCTAGGATGCAAAATTAATCGGGAGAGGAGAAGGAGAGGAAGAGATAGAGAGGTAGAGGGGAGATAATGGAAAAATATGTGATGCCATGTCTAGGGGTGTCAATGGATCCAGATGGTCCGATGGATCCTCCAAATCCGAACTTTAATGAACGGGATATGGGCATAATAGAAAGATCCACGGATGGGTTTTGGATTCTCATTATAAGATCCAAAAAATCTGATGGATAGTCACAATCCGAAGTTCTTTTTAACTGTCGTGTTTCATAGTTCATAGTTCAAGGATTTAAATATTTCGTCCTTTTTTACCGTCGCGTTTCATACTTCTTTCATCATTGCCCAAAAATTGGATGGCAATATTATAATTATTACACATATGAGTGGAGAAAGGTTCATCGCACATCACCATTGTTCAAAATCAGTACAGTCGAGTTGGATGATCTGCACATTACATGGTGGACCCTAGAATTAATAACTCATGGTGGAAAAATCAAATAATCCAACCACATATGTACGGCAGTTATAAAACTGTAGTATCAAATAATTCAATCACATGTGCACCATAGTTATAAAATTCGACAGATAACTGAAAAATCTTTGAAAAGATTACAAGTTGATACGAGTTCCTGAGTCCGGCCAAAGGGCATTATTTTTCAAATAAGTTAAAAGAGAAAGATTACCCATAAAGTTACTTTTAGTATCAATGGTAAAAGGAAACAGATTGGAACGTATAAGTTGCGTAGGATGGCATGTGTGTGAAATCAAGACCATTGATCTTGTAGAACATCATGAGGGTGACATCGTCTAGCTCTCCAATGGTTTATCTTTACTCATAAACGAGGATCAATAGATCAAGGGCCCCGATAAACGAGGATCGATGGATCATCTGATCAAGGTGGTACGTGTTACAGATAAGTAGGATGTAATCATATAAACAGGGAAGAGGTGGGCCCCAATAAGTACTTATGAGTTATGAACAAGCATACAAGGATTTTTTTTTTTTAGCAGTTTCTAAGTTGTAAAATCGGCAAATGAGAAGGTAGAAGATCATGATGGAATCCACCAATCAAATGGTGGGACCCGCTCATTCGTTGTAGGGCCCACCAATAACATATTAGAATGAAGAAGTTGATTGGAGTGAGTGGCATAACCGTTATTAAGGATTGAACAGTGGCAAGTGTCAAAGACATCTCAAACAAACCAAACTTCTGCTGCTGTCACGTGGTCGTAATAGTCTCTCTCTCTCTCTCTCTCTCTCTCTGTATAATGGAGAAATCTACTATGTACGAAATCCACCTTTACATTTTCCTTAGATCTCTGCTCTTAATTTTTGTAAGGTTTTCCGGCAAAATGTCTTTGCTCAGAACCAAGAGATTTCCAATATCTCTCATCATCTTTCTAAGCCTAACAGTATTGCAGATTTGGGTCTTTTGCAACCACAAAGTGGCGGCAGTTCGGTCATTTTCTGGAAGCTTTGTAAAAGAGAATGAGAAGAAGATGAAGATGAAACAGATTCGTGCGTTCTTGGATGAAAGATCCCTTGCTTTTAATTCCACTAAAAGAGATTATCAAAACAGCAAGAGGAGAGTCCCTACCTGCCCGGATCGTCTCCATAACCTGTAAGCTTCTGTTTTTGGGTCCTCTTCTTTCCTAGAAATCACACAAAATACTCACGTTTTCTATCACACAACACACTGGAAATCCTCCTTTTTTATGCATTACCCTCCTACGCAAAACTCGGACATCACCAGAAAGTTCTTTTGCCAGCTGAGATTTGGTATTAGAATATCTGACATCATATTGCTAGAATCTTTGTAATTTGGTTATTATTATGGTGTCATTAGTCATCACAGAGAGATAATTAACTCGAAAGGTATTGGTGTACTTATGCAGAGATTCTTCTCTGTATCGATATTGATGGTATTTTCTTCACCATTACAGAAAAATTAGTATTTCCTTGTCGGTGTGAACTTACTATAATGCGAGTAAATACAGAAGGTTTTGTTTTCCTAAGCTAAAATTGCAGACTTTGAGTTTTCCCTTCTTCTTTTTTTGTCTATCACATTATAATATTCTTCTACGGAATTGCCTCATTGCTCCATGATGAATCGGTCGGTGAGGGGATCTTTTGGGACATGCCATTTTCTAGTGGGGGCATTTTAGGAATAAAATGGATAAACAAATTTTGCAAATTTGCAAATCTTGAAAGTGACCTCCTAACATTATGAACGAAACTTGGCTAATAGTCTGAGGAACTTTCCTCAAACCCCTTGCTAATAGTCTAATAGCAACGGGTGTGGAAATATCAATTACTTCTGAAAATAAAAAATAAGCATGGAATTGATATTTCCACACCCCCACACTCTTTGTTATTACAGGGAGTCTAAGGAAAGTTCCTCAGACCCCGGCCTGAGCCAAGTTTTTGTTCCAATATTACAATCTAATTGTAAACCTTTCTTTGGTAATTTGGAAGAATAAAAGTAATGATGGGAACTAACAAGAGAGAGAAGAATTGCTATATAAAAACAGTAATGTGAAACAACACTATTGTCTCAAGAAGAAAAACGTTAAAGCGACTCTGTGTTGTAAACGTGAAAGCAGCACTCTCAAAATTCTATACGTCAACTTCTTGACTTTGTTGGATACCCATAACACCTAGTCTAGATAAAGTAGAACTCTTTAAACTAGTATAGGTGTTATGGTTATCCAACAAAGTCAAGAAGTTGATGTATATAAGATTGGACGAGTGAATAGAATTTTCAGAGTGTTCTACTTTATCTAGGCTAGGTGTTATGGTTATCCAACAAAGTCAAGAAGTTGATGTATATAGGAATTGGGCGAGTGAATAGGATTTTTAGAGTGTTGCTTTCACGTTTACAACACGCTTTAGCGTTTTTCTTCTTGAGACAATAGTGCTATTTCACATTATTGTTTTTATATAGCAATTCTTCTCTCTCTTGTTAGTTCCAATCCTTACTTTTATTCTTCCAAATTACCAAAGAAAGGTTTACAAGAGGTATCAAAGCTATTAAAACTCCTAAACAAGTAAGACTCCTAGCTAATGCCTATCGGTAGAGTAAAACAAAACCAAGAAAGACCCTCATGAGTCGGTGGTGACTCACGTTCACAATTCTACCCCTCAACACCGACTCACCAAATTACTCAAACCCGTTATGAATTAACCCCGTCGGCCCGACCCCTCCGACGCCGTGCACAAATCAGTGATGACTCTAGCACTCCCTTTCAGCGTTAACTCTTTACAAGTCACGCTAAGTTCCTTAAGAGAAAATTTTCGCAATCTATCAATTTGCCACTCCTTTACGCGTTTTGCATCTTCAAAAAATGCTGAATCCTTCACCTTACAAAAATAAGCCAAACTTGCGTACTTCATATTCGCCTTTGGAATATGCGTCGATCTCCGTGGTTTAGATGCACTAAACTCACGCTCTTCTGGTGAAGCTGGAATATCTTTTTCACGCGACAGACTTTTTCCAGTCTTCCATGGACTAAAGCTCTTGCTCATCGAACTGCCATTTGGTGAAATTACGGTCGCACTTTGACGTGGCGCCTCATGTTCTGGCTCTAACACATCTCCATCCATCTGTGAGAGATCAACCGTGCTTTTCACCCTTTGGATCGAATCTGGATTTGCTACACAATGATTTTCCTGTGGTAGCACAATCGAATCCAATCTCTCTTTCAAACTGCCAATTAAATCAGTTGAATCTAACATTGCGATGTTTTCCACGGACCACCAAGATGACGCTTCATCGAACATCACATCTCTTGACACATAGACCCTTTCTGTTCATGGATCCAAGCATCTCCACCATTTCCTTTGCTCATCATAACCAATGAACATGGCTCGAACCGCTGCTTTCTCCATCTTTCTCCTCATTTGCTTTGGCACAAGTACATAGCAAACACAACACTAGTGTCTAACTGCCAGCCTTCAATACGTACAATGCTTTTTCGGCACGGATCTTCCACTTCCGTAGCGTATCCGCTCCCTCTTTTGGTACCTCAGTATCGTTGCCATTCACTATCTCCCATAGATCCTGGCCTTGAAGATACGACTCCAAGCACGACTTCCAATAGATGTAATTGGTATTGTTGAGCTTTTCAATCCCCGCCACCATACCAACACTTTCCGCCATCTCTTCTTCCAATCTCGATATCACCTCGAAGCAACCAAAGAACAAACCGGTATTCCGATCGAACACCTACTATGATACCACTTGTAAATCTTCTTTGGTATTCTTGAAGAAGAAACACACTATTAGCAGGGGCAATTAGGGAAATAAACAATTTGTAGTTCTAATAGGAAATTTTATATATGTAACATGTGGCAATGTGGCCGAGTGGATCAGAGTAAATACAGATCCAGAAAGAAAGTACAGTAGGGCCCACCAGTCCGGATGATCTAATTCGTTCATTTGTTGGTCCCCATAGTGGATAGGCTATGTCCCAAAAGTGGTCTCTTTATAGCATGATCTAGACCTCTGTAATTGGTGTAAAATGGTCTGCTCAAAATGTTAAAATAACGACATAAACTTTTCTCCACATAAATTTCAAGGGATTTGCTAAGTAATTTCTGCCACTAGGTGGGTGTTCTCTTTTGAAAAATTTAGCTGGAAAATGGGTTTCTGCAAAATTGGCTAACAAATCCCTTGAATTAAATGATGAAAAAGACAAAAATCTGCTAGGAGGTGACCCTTCTCTCCTGAAATAATAAGCCCCCAAATGGCTTTCTAAAAATTGCATTGCAAATAAGCAATTTTGCGGTGCACTTTTCCGAGGAGAGAACCACCACCTCACATGAAAATAAGACAAAATCTTCTACGAGGTGGGCTGTTCTCGCCTAAGAAAGTGATCCGCAAAATGGCTTTTTAGGAGATTGCCTGGCAATGCTTACAACGAAAATGATATTATGATGGCAGAAAATAAACAAAACAAAAAGGTGTAACTTAATTATTAACTCAAATTGGAGCATAAGATTCCACAATCATATCTCCTTTGAAGATGCCACCATGTGAATCCGCGATGACTTATGTTGGTGTGTAGAGGGTTTTGGTGTCTTTAAACCTGATCATACTCAATAACATTCAGGTGATGATGTAGATTTTGTGGTAGATCTAATTAAGAAATGTAATTTTAGATCATGAAAATCAGCCAAGGATAACAAGAACAATCTAAAAACAGATATGCGTAGTCCAAAAATAAAGAATATGAGCAGAATTGTGCTGTAATTGACTGAAAATTAATGAAAACAACAAGGAAGGTGAACCAGAACAGAGAAAATGGATAGAAACTGAGATGAATGGATAAAACTAAATTTTTATTGAAATTTTTTATAGAAGAAACAACAAGAAGTACTTAGCTTGGTGATAAACTCATGCCAAGAGGAAGAAGAGATGGAAGCCCTTCAATGTGCAGGAATTCCTCTCAAATGTCACACTAAGATCACCTTACAAGCTTCAAATTCTCGTTCCCCAAACTAGGGTTACAAATCATTTTCATGTTTGCCAACCATGGAATATTAGTGTGGCCAATTGTGACAGATGGTTGGATAGGGGGAGACTTGAGAGGGCATGAGTGAGGGGAACCTGAAAAAATGAAAAATGAAAAAAAAAAAGAGAAACGATAAACACCCCCCCCCCCCCCCCCCCCTCAAAAAAAAAAAAAAAAACGTTATTTGTTAGGTTTTAAACGCAAAAGAAAAACGTTACAGGAGTGAATTTATCCTAAAGCAGTGAACCACTCTCACAGAAACCGTTAAAGGGGAGGATTTTATCCGTTTACAGGGGAAATATCAGTGCCCCAAAAAAAACAATATAAAGTAGTTTTATTATTTTTCACTGTTTTATATGTTGGGGGTTCCATGTGATCCCACATGGGATAAGTGAGTTGATGTGGAAGGGCTTGTAAGGACTTGAGCACCCTCCCTTTCATGGTTAGCTTTTAAAGGTGACTTCTACCCGATTCCCAACAAGAAGCGGTATCAGAGTCGGGGCGTGGTAACCCCAGTGTACCATCGAGGATAGAGAAAATCCCTCGGGGAAGATATGGAGAAAATACTCGGAGAAGATCTCGGTAACCCTCGTATACACTCTAGGACGGAGAAAATTTCTCAGGGAAGATCTCGTAGTTTCCACGTTGTTGCCGCGTGGAGGGGGAGATTGTTGGGGGTCCACCTTATCCCACATAGGAAAAGTGAGTTGACCTGGGTCCCAAAATTATAGAAATCTCTCTCTCTCTCTCTCTCTCTCTCTCTCTCTGCCCTCTCTACTTGTGCCACATCAAGCCTCTCCCCCACCCTCTTCCTATCCTCCTCTTTTACATTTGGGCCCATGAATACTCCATGGAATAAATTATCATGGTTGCCAAACATGCCCTAAATCATATGGTTAAGTCCATTGAATGATGGCACTACAAGTTGTTTTAGAGGTGTGTGATGCTAGCAACCCAACAAAGCTTCCTAAGACGACAACGACTATGAAGAGAGTCACTTAATTTCAAGCCTTGTAGGCAATTCCTAGAGTGCCGTCTTAATGCATAGGGCTGGAAATTTCACCCGTGAAAACAAGGATCTGGTCCACCCCGCCCTGCATGGGGCGGCGATTCCCCGATTTAAGCGGGGCGGGGGACGGGAATTTAAAAAATTTCCCTAGCAGGGACGGGGAGGGGACCGTCCACCCCGTTTAATATCCAATCATTAATTTATTTTATTATTATTTTCAAGTGTTTTTACTATTTTTTGTGAGAACTAAGAATATATTTCTTATAGTCTAGTGATATTAGCACTACCATATTTTGAAAAGTGCACAAATACAACTTGTCTTTTCTTCGTATATTAGTATTAACATTTGACAATTGTTCAAAAATTAAAAGATAAGATGAGTTAGCCGAAAATATCAAAACATAGGAGTGCCAACATCAATTTCAGGGCAGGGACTTTGCCCCCGTAGGGTGCGGGATGGGGATGGGGGAGGGGATATTCCCCGCGGGGAGGAGATGGGATTCCCTGCCATCCCTGCAGCGGGGAGGGGACGGGGATGAGAAAAATTCCCACAAAGGGGAAGGGGACAGGGGATACAACATCCGGCCCCACCCCGTTGCCAGCCTTATTAATGCATCATTGTTCTGCTGAGGTATTGCATTCCACTTTGTGACATCTACAAGTTGACGTAAGGCATGACTATCGTGGCACGCAGAAAAGACTCCCGATTGGGACCAATATTTTAAAAATTCGAAAAAAGTCAAAATGAAATTTGAACAGATAATACGTTTGCTTAGCTAATCTATGAAAGAAACTAATTGATACGGTAATATATAGAAAAAGGATATTATTTAAGGGCGATGATATTTTCACGCCCTGCAGTACGCATTCGCTCCCCTTATAACGTCAACCGTCGGCAACTTTAACGTTTTTTGACGTCATATCAAGATAAAATGGCCTTATAACGTGAACAGTGGGCAACTTAATGCTTTTTGACGTCAAATCAAGTTCAAAGCTGGGCGAATGCGTACTGTAGATGGGTGAAAATACCATCACCCTTATTTAAATAGAACCGGTAACCGGACCATTATGAAAACTCTGCTATATTATTTGCAAAGAAATGTACGGAATGCGAGCTTATGTTTCAAGTAATTACAGATTACGGGCACCTTGTAAAACAAAGAATGAAACATCTTCAAAATTCGGTGGTAAAAAGACCCTGATACCCTTCTGACATCCACAAAATCCTCCTTTTCATTCCTGCCTATTAAATTGGCACTCTTAACGAGGCTTCGTTTGGTTCTTGTGAATGTGTATTTGAACCGACAGAACCTTGGGTTCGTTTCTATTTTGGCCGTCGGAAATAATTAGAGACGGATGGTTGCTTTACACGTTTTGGAAAACTTTTTGGAACGGTGACGTTATTAAATACTTTTTGGAATGTTGACTTATCTTTTTCTCACTTCTCTTTTGGCTTAGAATGTTAATATTATTTGAATACGTCTCTTTTAGCTTAGAATCTTTTCACTTCTCTTTTGGTCCCCACTTCTCTTTTGCCTTATAACGGTAACATTATTGAATACGTCTCTTTCGATTTAGAACGACGACGTTATTGAATATTTAATTATTTCTCACGTCTCTTTTGGCTGAGAACGCCACCGGATTCTAAAGTACGCCGCTGGAATCTTAAGGGGTACGCCGGCGGAAATAGAGTCTACGCAGGGGGAATTCATGGGTATGCCGGGGGAAATAATAGGTACGCGGGCGTAAATAATGGAGTACGCCGGCATAAACAATGAGGACCAAAAGAGAAGGGAAAAATAATTCATGGGTACGCCGGTGGAAATAGGGTGTACTCCGGCGGAATTCATGGGTACGCCGGCGGAATTCATGGGGACCAAAAGAGAAAGAAAAATATTCTAAGCCAAAAGAGCCGTATTCAATAACGTTACCGTTCTAAGCCAAAAGAGAAGAGAGAGAAAGATAACGGCAACATTCCAAAAAGTATTCAATAACGTCACCTTTCCAAAACTTTGTTCAAAACGTGTCGAACATCCCTCCGTCTCTAGTTGTTTCTGACGGCCAAGGTAGAAACGAACCCAAGGTTCTGTCGATTCAAATACACATTCACACGAGCCAAAAGATGCCTCGTTAAGCGCACCAATTTCATAGGCAATAATAAAAAAGGAGGATTCTATGGATGACAGAAGGGTATCAGGGTCTTTTAACCACCCGATTTTAAAGATTAGCCCGTGTTTCATTATTGTTTTAAAATGTGCCCGTAATTCGTAATTACTCGAAACATTAGCCCACATTCCGTACTTTTCTCTTATTTGCATCATTGGGTGTCATTAACAAAACTCGGTTGAGACGTCAACCACTACTCCTTTTCTTCCCCTCCCATCTTCTATCCATCACATTCAACACTGAAACACTAGGACGACTTTTCGTTAAGCATTCATTCGCAAGTCATTGATCAATTAGCGGGACTGAGCCAACTTCTGGTTATGTTAATCTATAGATGAGCCCATTAGGTGAGCAATTAATTATAATGGGGATGGATAGAGGTATGCAATAATAGTGAGCTGAGGCGAGCCACCTCACAGGCTTGGGAGCCTCCTCGTAGTGGATATCCAAGCTAAACTTTGACAGTTCAAGCCTAGGGAACCCTGGACTGTCCGGAATAGGTCTTCTAAGAAATGAGAGTTGTCACACAATATGGGTGTTCTCAGGCCCCATCGTTATTGCCGACTCCAACGAGGCAGAGATTAGAGTGGTGCATCAAGGAATTTGAATGTTCGAAAATAATATTCTTGATAAGGTGGTAGTGGAAGGTTACTCCTTGAACGTGATAAAATGATAGACCATAGCACCCTAATCATATTGCTTGTTAAAAAAAAGAAGTCTAAAAGCCTCAGTCATGACATCCTTTACACCCACTTCCCACCACGGAACTGTCCAATGATCAATGGATTTGGGAAAATTATGTGGGGAATGGTTATGTCAAGGTTTGATTGGGGGAGAGGAACAAGAATAGAGGCCTAGCTCTTGTTTTTTTTCTTGAGCATGATAGATCTAGGAACATCAATAAATCAACATCGTGTTATTATTGTAATATCTGTAAATGTAAATCGGTTAAATAGGGTTGTTTCCTTCCCTCTTGAATGATGATTTGAATACTGAGTTAGAAAAGCCCTATTCAGTGGGCAAAATCTCTTGTGCTACTGAAGCCCATATATTAAATCTGCTTATTGGAAGTCGATCCTTGCTAAATCCTCACGTCAATCCCATTTTTGCCATTTATATTTCATCTATGTAACACCATCAATACTGACAACCTATTGATATGGTTTACAAAAATGCCGTTATTTCCATGTCAGCCCATTCTTGAAGTCTCCTTTTCCTGGCTAATGGAGCTTGGACGATTGGGGGACTAGCATCGCCAGGGCAGAATGATGTATCTCACAATGGCCTCGTGCAAGCTACTAGGAGTCCAAGTTGGTGCAGGGCGGCCCAGTGCACGAGGCTCCCGCCATTGCGGGGTCTGGGAGGTCTAGATGTACGCAGCCTTACATCTGCTCTGCATAGGCTGTTTCCGTGACTCGAACCTTTGACCACTGGGTCATAATGGAGCAACCTTACTGTTGCACTGAGGCTCGCTCTGTTCCAAGTTGGTGTAACTAATTAAAAATTTAATGTTTTTCTTTTCAAGTTTTGCTATGGAGATTGAGAGTGGAACCAAGAGTATAACCTAACAAATCACCACATGCCACATGGCATGTGAGGGTATCACCGACACAAGCCAGGAGTAAGGTTGCGTACATCTAGCCCTCCCCAGACCCCGCAATGGCAGGAGCCTAATGCACTAGACCGCCTTTTTTTTTTTTTTTAAAATCTCCAACACAAGCCAAAACGTAAGGAGAAGAGGGAAGGGGGAAGAAAGGGATAAGTTCTATTTTTTTGGTTTTTAGATGAATGATATGTAGTTTAGGAAAGAAATTCGATAGCGTTCATGTATTTCATGGAAGTCAACTTCCAAAAGATTAAAAAACACAAATCAAAATTTTAACAATATGTCATCAAAAGGGCGTAGAAGAGGGTAAATGAAATTTAATGAAATTTTGTGCACTTTTTAGGCAATGGATTGGAACTATACATTGCAAGGGTCCCACCGCTACTTGGGGTGACATCAGTGTGATGATCGTGAGTTTTCTAACGTACAAGCGAGCCACTACCCCATGTCTTATTGCTTAGATTCGTATAATACGACAAAGACAAATTAAAGATACATATAAGAAAGTTCTAAGCAATTGGGTAGGTGTGGAAATTGTTCCCCACACGGTCCTAAATGTGCTAGGAAACAAAGAATGTGTGACACGGAAGCATCTCCATTGTGCCAGAAAAGAACACAAAAATAGTCCCCACGTCTACTTTTACTCCAGTGGTTAAACCCACCTGTTTTCCGTGAAAATGAAACTCATTGAAAGTGGACGGGGATCTCATCCCTTCAGCAATTGGAAGCTTGGAGATTCCTTAGGTTTGGTAGCCCCTGAATTCTTGATACCAGTGCGGTATTGAAGGGACGGTTTCTAATCTAAAGAGGAAGTGCTCACAGTCTTAATTAAAAACAGGCTACCGCCATATTACACAATTTGTACATCTCTTGTTGATGTAATCTTTATTTCAATTTCTGTGCACTCTCATTCCCACAGATATATTGAAATGCTAATGGAATCAAATATGGGTCAAGCCACGAATGTTTTTCTTGACAAATATTAGAGCTAGATTCTCATTCCTTGATCATCAATGGACAAATTATGATTAATTAACAGAAGTCTAGCTGGACTCCTAGCATTTTAATTAACTGAAGTCTGGCTAGTCTAGAAGAATTTACCTGCATTTTAAGCAAATATCTTCAATAACTAGGAAAACGATGTTATTATGTAGTGATAATGAAATCATGATTTTAGCAAAAGCAGGAAGAAAGGTTTGGAAACGGCACCTGGCATTTCTTCTTGCAGGTTCGGCATATCATGGGTATTCCCAGAAAAGCTGTCACACAGCTCCTAGAATGTTGGTCTTCGGGTCCATGGCCTAGAAGAGAGAGATGATCTTGTGGAATATGACACTATTAACTTCAACTGTAATTTGGGTCTTATGTAAAGAGAGAAATGTTAGGTTGGTTAGAGGCTTAGTCAAGTCCTTGCATTTCCTTTTCATAAAGACAGTTATACTAACAATTGGTTGGGTTAAAGCTTTGCCTAGCTTCCAATTTGTCTCAGCACATGATCTAAGGCAGGGTTGGTCATAGGTCGGTAATAGTCGAGAGGCAAGGCATGTAACCCCAAATGTGAGCCTTCTAATAGCGGATTCCTGAAGTAACTTTGATGGTTAAAACTTGGGAAACAAAGGGCCGGCAAGAGTAGGAGGATTCTAAGAAATGAGATCGGAAATCCGATTTGGTCCTTTTCGGTCCCTATGAGGATTGTGGATTCTAATGAGGTGGAGTTAGGAGGCGTGCATCAAGGAATAATGATGATAGAGAAAGACATCAATTTAACATTTTGTTCGTTCTGATTTGAATGTGTCATAGCTCTATAATTTAGATTAGGTTTATCGTTGGATGAACTGCATCACTGATTCCTTGATCATCAATGGACAATACATGATTAATTAACAGAAGTGTAGTTGGATGAACTGCATCATAATTTAGGTAGGTACAGCCAGTCTGTGAACGGCCAACCAACGCACTGTAAGAATTGGATAGGTTCGATCTATGGTTATTGAGGCCTCCTAAAAGGATCTACCAGATGTAGAATCTATGTTGAATCACCACTTAGCGGGGTTACTAGGACTTGGGTCTCTTTCTTGGACGGGCCAGCAAGTACTTGTATCTTTACCGATTAACCGATCTCGGTTTCATTTTCCTATAGAAATTTATATAGAATCTTTGAAAAAGATTTTCCTCCAAAAGAAAGAAAGGACTTACTATCTTTGGATCCGAAGCTAGCTTGAGTAGAGCTGAAAGCAAGAGAAAAGAAATTGAGGCGAATCTAGTTCTCTGAAGAGGTGATGAAGAGGTGATAGTAGAGGGTGACTCATTGAATGTAATATAAAGTGGCTGGAAGGATGTTCATCCTATCCTTGGTGGCTTTCTCATTAGATCGATGAAATCTCAGATTATGTGGCGGTATCCTCCATTCCATATAATCATTTGAGAAGATCGGCAATTAACGAGGCCGATGGTCTAGCGAGGGAGGTTTGTGGAGTTGGAAGTCTTTCACTTCCTCCCGCCCTAGAAGTGTAGTTTATGTTTTCATTCCTTGCTTTTTTATTGCTTTGATCATCTCCATCGTTGGAGTCTCCCTATATTTTTTCTCCCTTAATATGATTCTTTGCCATTCAAAAAAAAAAAAAAAAAAAAAAAAAAACCGGCTAGCATTTCTTCCAATAAGAAGTCAAAATCGGGCTAAAGACAAGTGCAATGCATAAAATAAATAAGAGATTTGCTAATGAAATGCCATTTTTGAATTTATACTGCCATTAGTCTAATTTATTTACAGTAGAAAGGGAGAGGCTAAGGTCTAAGCTTTTATCATCTTTTTTTTCTCCCTTCTTATCAGAGGGACCGTGATAGAATACAGGGTTTTCAAACTCTACCTTCTGCGTGAAATCTTCCCATTTAAAGGAAGGAGTCCAAGACGCTTTCTCTTCCTTTAGTCTCTTCTTCTCCGGTTCATTTAACTCGTTTCTGAGACGATCTTTAGTAGCTCGGATACTTCTGAGGAGAGCGTAAAACTTTTCCATCTTTTCTTTTTCCTCTTCCTCTCCTTCTCTTTCTTCTTCCTCTGGTGCAGGTCTCTTTCTTCTTTCTCCTTCCATAGATATATCAAAGTAGAAAAAGAGTAGCCAGGACTATCCTCTACGCATGCTTTTTTTTGTTTTGAAATAAGCATGGAGTAGTCTATTTATAAGAACTCTGGCCCAGACACAAAGTCTTCGACATATGAAGATTTCAATTTTCGACAACTTGTGTAAGCCATCGAAACTCTCTTAATCCCCAAAACACCCTTCTAGATAACTGAAATTACAGTGATAAACCAGAGCGGGCCCACTCACACAACATTTGCAACGTACAATCCCTTCATCAAGTGGGCCCACCATGATGTCATGAGCTGAAACATTCCTAGCCATTTGATCACTTTTGATTATGATCTGTTGCTCTTTGTTGTTGCATATAGGTACAATAAGGTCCTACCCTTGATCGATCTGAACCGTCCATCTAATTGGGCCTCCCTACAGATCTTCTGGCACAGAAATCACGCTAATCATCTAAGCCTTACATCTTAGCATGCAGCTGAATGCGAACAGTTAATTTGGGTGTGTATTTTCCATGTTCAAAAATAAAAACCGCAGAATGTTTGGTGTTATAGTTGGATGATTTTGATTTTTAAGTTACAGAAGAATCAAAGTAAGGCTTATCAGATGGACGGTTCAGATCGTGTAAAATCAGACCTACTGTTCCACCAATATAGGATTGGGGTCGTGTTCGTTGAGTCAACTTAGCCTGCTCATGAAATGGCAAAATGTGAATAATATCGTAAGTCCACGTAAGCGTCACCAGATGGCGTCACAATGCTAACGTAATGACCTACGTAGTTCGTGACCTTATTTTTTTGACCAGGACTGTTGCCCACGTGGATGGGGTATGTGCCGCCCAAAGAAAAATAGAAACAACGGGGATGGTGTGTTTCACATCTGCTCGTAATGCCAAAATACCAGAACACGTCATGGTTCAGAAAGATGCTAAAGGAAAGATTTTCTATGAGATTCGTCGGTATTTGTGCCTATCTTTCAAAAAGTATGATGAGCAAGGTAGGTTGCTCCACTATGACCTGGTGGTCACGGGTTTGAGTCACGGAAACAACCTCTCTACAAAGTAGGAATAAGGCTACGTACATCTAGCCCTCCCTAGACACAGTAATGACGGGAGCCTTGTGCACTGGGCCGCCCTTTTTTTAATTTTTATTTATTTTTATGATAAGCCACGTGCCTCTTGAGTTCATAGGCTCTTGTCACGAATTTATGATTCTAAAGGTATGCCTATTATATTGGGATGATCTTCAGGTTCTTCTGATCTTTCGTTACCGTCTCTCTCTTACTATTGCCAGAGGTTCTTCACTCTCCATCTATGGTTGTTCCATTTCTATATCTTCCATCGTTCCAATTTTATTGGATGTCTCCGAAACAACCAATTACTCTAGAAGCTCAAGTTGTTTGAGTTGATGCTATTTATTCATTTAAACTTCAATACTCCTCTTCACGTGTGGCCCCTTTTTTTTGTGTTGGAAGTTTATGTGAATTTTTAATAACAAGGAGTTGTTAGAATTTTGAAATCAGGACTTCCCATAAGGCAATAGCTCTATACCATGTGAAACAACCAATTACTCCATAAGCTTAAGCAGTTAGAGTTGGCGTTATTTATTTATTTAAACAGTTTGAATTCTCAATCTCCACCAAACGCTTGGTAGGACTTTGCTATCCTATAGGGGGGGGGGGGGGGGGGGGGGGGGTTGGTGAAAAAAGATGTCGTATGTGTTAAAGAGTGTCCCTTAATGCTGGTGCATAGACAAGTACTAGACACCTTCTAAGCTAACCAATGGAATCTATCAATTTTGTGTAAATGCATATGACCTTTTAATACTCGGTGAAGTAATTCTTCTATGTTTTGGGGTGCGCCCACCGTTCAATTAATTGAATAAGGACTTTAAATTAGTTGGTTTCCACATAGAAAATCTGGATTTCTACTAATTATCGTAATTCAGCTCTGACCATATTTGTTGCAGTGGGCCACACCTTTCGATTTTACGTTTTTCTATGGAGGATGGGCCACATGGCTGCTTGGATTTCTCTTATGTTGTCCCGAGACTAACTAGAATGATAATAGGATTGTTGATCTTTAAAAATTGCCTTGTGGATCGGTTGCCCTTGATTATTGATGTGGGCCTCCTTTGTGTCCTTGATTGCCCTTGATTATGCGTCCTCTTTACACTATATTTTTGCTATAGTTGATTGTGGGTGAATTGTTAGCTTGGATAGTTTGTTCTCGCTCTTCCCTCCTTCAAGCACATGATTGCAACTAGTTGGCTCCATCATATGATCCAACGTAGAGCACATCCCCTTCTCACAATAGAGCAAATTGTTTGTCTTTCTCAGTTGCCATTATTTTTAGATTATTATTCTATAGAGGTGTGCTACCTTAGGTGATGGTAGATGAAGGTTGGAGGAGAAGATGAATAGATCATGAGAGGTCGTAGCCCTATTGGTGTTCTAATCATATCGAACACATAGAACCAAATCTTGGGCAATAATTAACTTTGAGACAAACGTATCATCTGAGTATCATCTGTTTTGAACACAACGCATGCCTTTCTTCCATTGGTGCCGTTAGGTTATGCTTGCCGTCAGTGTGTCGAGCCGACCTGAATGTGTAAATATTGTCTTGTTCTCTGTCTCTTACTCTCATCGATTTTGTTTTCTAACAGCACTAACCGTGCCAGACCCACTCCGCGGAGTCCAACCCTTGGAGATGCTGAAAACGTGTCTACATAGGAAGAGGGATAGTTCACATATATAGCCTAGGAAGTTTATCTCCCTTTACGATGCGGGATCTTACAATTCAGCCCCCTTTGGGCCCAACGTCCTTGCTAGCACATTATATTGCCGGAGGTACAACTCATATACTATTTTGTCACGCCCCAACGCCACTGTGTAAGTATTGTCTGGTTCTGGGTATCTTTCCCTCCTCGATTTTAGAGGAGTATTTAGGGTGGGGATGAGACTTATCAAGCGTATCCCCTCCTAAAATTTCTCCCTCATAACTGTTCACGTTTCCCACTTGTTTTGGTAGTTTTGGTGTTATTAACAACTTAGGATTCACTAATATCATGACCTTTTGGTCCCAACCATTGATCCTTTGCACAGGCCCTACTCAGATCTCGAATTGTAAAGGTGGCCATTGTAATGAAGAATGAAATCCTCATTGACTAGTGGCCCGACCTCGTCCTTGTCTCACCATTATACAAGGCCCAATTCTGTCACTATTCCTTACCTGTAGCATTGTTGGTGATAAATACAAATTTAGTCACAATTGTTGTCAGAAACCCTTAGAAAGTGGCCTAGTAGTAGTGGATGGCGTGAAAAATCGAGGCTTGCAGTTTAGGATTCACGGGTGAATGGTGGGCTCAAAGTAAAAATAGGGCCAAAGTAAATATCAGGCCATGAGTGAAAAAGAATGGCATGGTTGGAGACGTGTGCTAGGAGAGTGAAAGTGGGTCAAATTAGGGGAAAGAGGTAGTATAAATTATTAGAGTGGGTCTAGTGAGTAAAAGGACGAGGACTATAGGAAACCTTGAGCCTAAAAAAGCAAAAAGGAGTAAGAAACTAATTAAGACCGGGCCAATGAAATAAAACTAGGCCCCAGCTAAAACCTTTCGAACACTTACCACCACCAGCAAGCTCTCCTCTACAAGAAACGATGCAACTGACTTGAGATATGAGAGAAGCCCCCCAAGGAGAGCTGTTTTCGCTCTTTACCCTTCGTTAATGTGACAAAAATGATCGTATGTATGAAGGGATATGCTTAGGATCAGATCCACCTATGCCTTAGTCACTATCTATTCAAATCCCCTGTCTGTGGGATCGGATTTAGAGTGTTTTTAGGATCCTACTTTTCGTGTCCCGGGCGCTATCCATTTCAAATCGGACCATTCTTCGGAGTGTGCTAGTAGGTCCCATTACATTGTGTGTAGTCAAAATTCTTAGAAGGGAGGCGGTGCACTGAGTTAGGGACTTTAGGGCAAGGTTTTAAATTTCGACCGAAATCTGAAATTTCGGGTTTGGGTCGAGAACAGTATTAAATTTCGGCCAAAATTTAAGGGATTTCACCCAAAAATCTTGATTTTTTTTATATTTATTTAATATTATCCCAAAATTTCTAAATTTAACGCTTTACGAAACCAAAATTTCAAACCTCGCTTTAGGGTCAATGGTCAGAGGAGGGGAAGAGGATGGATGAGTTGAGACTTCGAAAGGGATGAATGACAAAATGTTGAAAATAAGTGATTTGTTTTTACTAAAAGACCCCTGAAATAATACTTAAAGTTACAAAAGAAATTGGACTATCCCACGGGCTTTTGTTAGTTGTTTGGATCTTATCAGGCATAATTTTGGATCCTATGACAAGGATCCAAAATGTGTCCATGGATCTTTGTAATGCGTCTAGATTCTCCTCATGATCGAGTGCACGTCTCTCTGTCTTTCTCTTTCTGTGTTAGGGTGGTCCTCGATTTATTGAAATTAAAATTTCTTTGTTAAGATTCAGATAAGATTTTCTTCGCTAATTGATTGGTTCTGAAGTTTTGTGATTTAGTTGTTGACGCTGGTAAGTGTACGGGGTCAATAAATATTTTTCCGAATGAAATGGAATATGAAAAGTTTAGAGCTTGAAATAAAGAAACACATACGCAATAATACCGAGTTAGGATATATACACAGTATCCTAGCTTTTAGTATAATAGCCGTTAATTTGGTGCAATCAACGGCCGGGATGGCTCAAACATTCAAAGAGCTTTAATTGGCACTACAACAAGAGCAAGACAAGGTCAAAGATAATGTCCAATAAATCGGCCATCTCTAGGCATCAAAGGTAAGGTTGCAACTTACCCGACCTGCATCGACCCGACCCGAAAATAACATGGGTCGGTTGTAGAAATCATGGGTCTTGGGTCGGGTCGGGTTTCATGTTGAAAAATCCAACCCAATCTCGGGCTGGGTAGGGTTTAGGAAAAAAAAAAAAAAACCAGAAACCCAAAGCCTGACCCCACTTTTATAGGTGTGCTATGATTTTCTTTTATCTCTCTAAAATAACATGCCAAATTATTTTCATATTTACCGATATAATTGTTTACATTGAAATATTCAAATGAGAAAAAAAATTGTTTCCATTGAGGTGATAAGGTTTGTGTGAAGATTTAAAATTAATCACCATAGTAAGCTAAACTTTAAAAACCCGACCCGACCCAATAAACTATCTTGGGTAGGGTCAGGTTTATGAATATCGGGAAAACCGGTAAGGACCCGCCCCGTCCCGCTCGGAGTTGCAAGCCTCTAAGAACAACATGGATCACAATATGGAAAATATTTGGACTTCTTTACTACAACTATATTCGGGGTGGCATTTAAGGGCAATTACATCTTCACAGCAAAACCAATATGCCTAAGATGCACGCATTTAGATTGAAAATAATATAACAAAGAATAGATCTAACTTGAAAAATCCTAGAAAACGCTACAATCTGCTTTACGATGAGATCATGAGACTATAAGGCTATGTTTGGAAACCTTGTATTATTTTTTTCATGGAATATTAGCTTACCAAATGATGAAGGTGGACAAAAGAGGAGAGAGTACCTGAGAGATGGAGAGAGGTAGACATAGGATAAAACTAATATTCCATGGAAACAACACTTCCGTGACGTGCAACCTATGTGGGCGCCCTTTCATCTAATTTTTGCAAGGACACCATTGAGTTTAGCGTTCCTCTTCGGATTTTTATTCAATACCTACTCCCAGGCGTCCTTTCATCACATCTCTCTTGTATGTGCTGTTTTAGTAATAATATTTAATTAAGGAAATTGATATCCCATGCTCATGTTTTAATACTCACACCCACATTTTTACTTTACCCACTTTTTAATTAAGGAAATTGATATCCCATGTCCATGTTTTAGGGGAGTCCCTACGCAATTTCTCATAAAGACATTTCAGGGCTCACTTTTACATGAGAGAGTAGACACCTCGTCGTAGATTTTGTCATGAAAAAGTAAGCCAAAAAATGGGCTTTTTTTCAATCTTGTTGGGGAGGCCTCCTTAAAGATGGAGGAGATACTAAATGGGCCTTTTCAGGTCTCATGTGGGTGAAAGATTCTAAAGAGGCATAAGTTTGAGAGGTCCCACAAGGCATTAGGATAATCGATAATAGCATATTCGACATGCTAATAGTGGAGGGTGACTCCTTAAACGTCATTAGATGGATAGATGGTACTTGCTCCTACTCCTGGAGATTCATAGAGTTTTTTTAATTGGAGATTTGCAGAGTTGATTGATGGGATTCATGACTGTATAGATGTTTATACTATCTGGTTTTAGTGCGCCCATCGATCGGCGAATAGAGTGACTGATCCTCTAGCGAGAAATGACGTTAACAGAGCGAGTTTTGAGATATCTGACCACCTTCCTCCTTGAATTTTCCTTCCTTCTACATTCAACCTTCTTGGTCTTTGAGGTTTTTCCCTCCGTCTAATATAATTCCCACCATTTCAGAAAAATAGTAAGCTAAAAAATGACTTCATGCGAAATTTGCCTAGCAAGTCCTCTTGCTTTAAATATCACCATTCCGGTGTGCATGCCCTCAACAAAAATTTTCTTGCATATTTGGCACTTAAAAAAGGGAAATGATGATTCGTCCCTTCTTTTTATCTTGGGACAGCCCACTCTAGCGTACAAGAGTAGTCATAAATACAATAGAGGGGGCTGTCCCAAGACCAAAAAAGGGGACGAATATAACATTTACCTACTAAAAAGCTTCCAACATGTTACCGGAGGAGTATAAAATAAAGTGAGGAGTGTGATTACTAAAACAAGAGCATTAGAATTAAGGCTTCGAATAATTGCACTACCATGTTGTAAACTTGTAATAACCTTTAACAGCACTTTAATTAAAAAAGACAAGATGAGTTAGTGCAATTATCAAAGCAAGTTGTGTCTCACATCATCATCCCGAATTAAAAGATTCCATAAAAAATTGTACCGTATTCGTAATGTGGACCCCATGTGCCCTACCCACAGGGTTCTTTTCGCAGGTCTCCGGAGAAACCTCGAGGAAGACGCGCGATCAGTATGCCGTCACGAGGCGTGCGTCAGTTATTCGCCCCACGACGACGACATTTGACGTTTTCCAATGACGTCATCAACCACCAAAGACTTTTTTTAAGATCATATCTCTCTCTCTCTTTATATGAGACGAGACCCGAGAAAGACGCACCAGCCACTCTTTGCGTAAAAATAAAAATATCCCCTTAACGTTGCGGTCAGCTGCCGTTAGCCAAGAACATTGAGATGGAGAACAGAAAACGGCCTGCAAACGGCGGAGATGACGGAGGGAGATCGAAAACCAAAGCGAGGGAGATCGACGGACGGCAATTGGCCACGGAAGACGAGGTGGAAGAGTTTTTCGCGATCCTCCGTCGTATACACACCGCGGCTAGGTATTTAGGTAAAGGAAAGGGTGACGGAAATGGGCTTAAATTGACGGAGTTAAAATGGAAGCCCTCTTTCGAGTGGGAAGATTTAGACGAAGAGGGTTACGCCGTTAAATCAGACGATAAATCTAAGCCGGTGGAGAGGGAAAAGAGGGCAGAGGTGAGCGCGATTATTGACTTGAACGCAGAGCCGGAAATGGAAACGCGCCGGGATTAGGTGGGGGGGGGGTACCTTTCTCATGCGGCGCACTTTAGTATGCAGTGGCTAAAATGCGCATATGATTTTCCATCTTTCTTTTTTCTTTTCTTTTTTCTTTTCTTTTTGTTTGTACACAAGGAATGTTGGAATGTCGATTTCTTTTCTTTTTGTGTTGTAATATTTTGTTTATAATTAATATATGAGATGACGTTTGAGTACTTTATGAGAGACAAACATTTCGTGGAAAAACAATTCATTGTGATTTGTGAAAGTTTGTTTTAGGAGAATGATTCATGTATTTTAAATGAGTAACGACTAGGGGAAAATCTATTACACACCATATCTAACAAGAGTGATTATTTGAGTATATTTGCCGAACTACATATAACTTATGAGTTGGTGTATGTATTGCATCTTTCTATTTATTTGCTCGTAGCTTGATTAATTTTGGCTAATTGAATATTTAACAATGATTAATTTTGGCTAATTGAATATTTAACAAAATCTTATCAGAGATGTTGGAGTGATTTAGTGGGAGAAAAACAATAGAATTCGAAACTTTGTTTGAGAAATTCTTGTTTGAGGTAGAGTTTTTTTACAATGTATTTTTTATGTGAAATTTTCTCTGTAATTTCATGAGCTTACTCAACTCAACTAAGCCTTTGTCCCAATAATTAGTTATTTAGAAAAATTTCA
Source organism: Tasmannia lanceolata (assembly GCF_043159265.1). Classification (NCBI taxonomy): domain Eukaryota; kingdom Viridiplantae; phylum Streptophyta; class Magnoliopsida; order Canellales; family Winteraceae; genus Tasmannia; species Tasmannia lanceolata. Next base: position 60,313,782 of record NW_027518692.1, on the reverse strand, counting down.
TGAAGAAGGTGAAAGGATCTACCTGGCTAAAATTGACCAAGTCTAATCTTGACAGTAGTTGGGCTCGTCTACATTGATCATTTTCTTCTATTCTATCATATCCAAGGTTATATTCTCTGTATATTTCTAGCCCTCAAGTCATTCCTTATTGCTAAGGGTGTCAATTTTGGCTCGGGCTCGGAAGCTCGCTCGAGGTCGGCTCGAATCCTTAACGAGACGAGCCGAGCCAGCTTGCCAGGCTCGTTAAGCTTAACGAGCCGAGCCCGATTTAGGCTCGGCTCGGCTCGTTAAGAATTTAATATATTTAAATATATATATATATATATATTATATATTAATATATACACTAAAAGGGTTATCCAGGGAGTGAAAGGGGGAGGCAAAATATGTCACTTCATTTTTGGAACCCCATTTGTTACTTGGACCACCCCCCATAGTGGAAAAAAAGCAATCAAATTACACTAGAAATTACACTAGATAGGTCAAATTACACTAGATATGGCTATCCAGGGAAGATGAGGGGTGTGAACTTAATATAACCCAAGCTCGGTAAGGCTTGCGAGCCTGGCCGAGCCTGACCGAGCCGAGCTTTTGAGCATAACGAGCCGAGCCGAGCTTTTGAGCTTAACGAGCCGAGCCGAGCTTTTGAGCTTAACGAGCCGAGCCGAGCCTAGCCAAGCTCGGCTCGGCTCGTCTACACCCATACTTACTGCTTCTACCCAAGTTATTTTCGGTCAGCCCTTACCTCTTTTTACTCCATCAATTTGGCAAGAGTCACTTCTTCTCACTGGAGCATCCAAAGGCCTACGTTGGATATTATGCCCAAATCATCTTAAGTGGTGCTCTCTCATCTTCTCTTCAATTGGTGCCGCCCCCACCTTTTAACGGATGTCTTCATTTTTAATTCGATCGAACCTTGTGTGGCCGCACATTCATCTAAGCATTCGCATCTCCGCTATACTCATCTAATTATGCACATGTTGCTTCTTGGTGGACTAACATTCTGAGCCGTACAGCATGGCTGGCCTCACAACTGTCTTATAAAACTTGCCCTTCAACTTGGTAGGTATTTTACGATCGCACATTAAATCAATTTAGGGTTATTTAGATTGATTGAGGTATGAAAAGAGAGCTTTTACCCGTCTTACCCAAGTTTTCTAGTTTTATTTAAGTTGACCAACATTATAGAGTATTGTTTAGAGATGTGGAGTGACATGAAATGAAGGCAAAGGGTTCAATTTTGAAAGTTGAAATGAAGAAATTGGATATAAATAATGTTGGAAAATATTTACGGTGGAGATGGTGGGAAATGGAATCAAAATGAGATGCTTCAGGGCACGTAGTTGGTTTCCTTAAGGCGACATTCACTCCCACCAATTGTGTGCAAGGGGAACTATGATTTCGCCTCCAAGATACAATGAAGCCTAGTTAATTCGTTACCAAATGTTTGTTGAAGTTTTGCACTAAACGTAAAGAAGCCCCGAATCTTTGAGTAACAAGTATGCAAGATACTAGTGTCTGTTTCTGCAGAATAAGAAGTCAAATGAGAGCGGACAAGCATTGAAGATGTCTAGAATTTCCACTTGAGAATAGTGGAAGAATGGTAAGTAGTGTTTGGTTGTGCGGCAATCCTCTCGGAGAGTAGTGGAAAAAGTAGGGGTGTCATTACCAATATAGAGTTTGGTGGAGAGAGAGAATAAGACTTTTCTACTTTCCTTCTACCCAAAAAACACCATTTTTGGTAAAATTTGGTAGAATAAGACTATTCCACATGGGCGCCACGTAGGAAAAAACGCAATGATAATGTCCCAAGAAAGTCTGGGAGTCGAATGGAGTTTCAATGCAATATTGGCAACCAAACATGGAATCGGCATTCATTGGAAGTTCATTTTCATTTGAAATTCCAATTAATGCCAAGAATTTGAACAACCAAATAGGGCATAGAAGTTAACATCAAGAAAGTGTGAAGAATGAATTTTGAAAGGCTTTTAAGAGAGTGAAAATGCGTTGGAATTTCTCAAATTCAAATTCTCACTAGTGAATTCCGTATTATACTATAAATGAAAAGTTTCACCTCTTTTTATAAAGCCTCCGTTTTCCTTTGAATTTGAAAAATACCTCTACAAGGTATCTTTTTTGTTCGGTTTGAAATTTGACTGTTAGATCGCGCCCATCCGTGATTCTACAGGCCAGATCGATCCTAGTGACTATTGGTTTGTGTAAAACCTCCATCCTCCCATGTAACTCCTAGATCGTCAATCCATTACTTAGATTGCACCTGATCAGCTTCTGATTGTTAACACAATCCAACGATCCACATTGCACCCGATCGATCATTAGCTGTCACCCGCGATCTAGCGCACCGGATCACACCTATTCCAGCACTAGCTGTTGGAGTACATCCGATCGACCGATCACATACGTTATCGATCCTACAGCCAGACAGACCAAACACAATCAGATTACACCGATCTTGATTGAACGGCCTAGATCCCCTCCCCTGTAACCACTAGATCGTCAATCTATAGCTTGGATTGCACCGGATCGGCTTCTAAATGTTAGGATTTGACTGGATGCGATCTGATGATCCGCATTGCACCCAATCGATCATTAGCTGTTACCGCTATCCAACGCACCAGATTGCATCCGTTCCATCACTAGTATTTGGAGCACATCTGACCAATCACACACGTGACCAATCCTACAGCCCGATCAACCAATCACAAACGGATTATGATGGGGTGTAAAAACACAGCAGCCTATTAGCTGCCGACACGTGGCTAGAGGAGGGCCCACCGCGGACCAGCCTATTAGCTGCCGACACATGTCTCGAGAGGGGCCCACCGCAGACCCCGCGTCAGCAGGGGTAGTTTGGTAATTACACAGAGTAGGTGAGCTTGAACCTATAGCTGGTCGACACCTGTCTTGGAGCATTAACTCCCCAACTACCCCAATTTCTCCCTATAAAAGGGCCTTCAAAGCTCATAAATCAGGGTATTGAATTCTCACCCACCACTCCTAAAACACCCTCTTCACTCCGGCTCATACCGACTTGAGTGTCGAAGGGCCTGTCCGGAGTACACTCCGGGTCGGTCATTCTGACCTCGTTTGCTCCTGTGCAGAACACAGCTCATCCGGACTCTACTTCCCTCCAGCTCGGCTCTTACGTCACTGCCATATCTGTTAACCGATTTTGGGCCTAACAGATTGGCGCCATCCGTGGGACCCCAGAACTAAAAGCTGTTCAGATCCCTCACAAACAAAAATGGCAGGGCGCAAGAGCGCGCGCATCCCCACTGCACGGACTACCCAAGACGTGCTGCCCCGCAGGACCTGGAGCGGACGAATTGCCTCGCTAGTAGTGGCGGCCTCCGCTACGGCCGAGCAGAGCCTTGCTCACTCGGAGCACCTGAACCCCCTGCCCACTCCAGAGCAAGTTCAAGCTCTCTTCCAGCAAATGACGACTCTCGTCGAGTAGTACCAGCAGCTACTCCAGGCACCTCCCCAACCGCCTCCAGAAGCTCCACGACCTGCCCAAGAGAGGCCAGATGTCCACCGGGGGGAGTCATCGCGCCATGGTGAGGACCGAACTCACCGCTCCACAAGACAAGTCGGCCGCCAAGTTCATTAAAACTAGGGTACTCGCTGTTTGGTTCGCCACGACTCGTCTCCGCAAAGACCGGGAGCCCACTCCTGGTCCGGGACCAGCCCGGATCAAAAGCCAAAGCTCCTTGGAAACCCAGTTCATTAAAACTAGGGTACTCGCTGCTTGGTTCGCCACGACTCGTCTCCGCAAAGACCGGGAGCCCACTCCTGGTCCGGGACCAGTTCGGATGCAAAAACCAAAGCTCCTTGGAAACCCAGTTAATTAAAACTAGGGTACTCGCTGCTTGGTTCGCCACGACTCGTCTCCGCAAAGACCGGGAGCCCACTCCTGGTCCGGGACCAGTTCGGATGCAAAAACCAAAGCTCCTTGGAAACCCAGTTCATTAAAACTAGGGTACTCGCTGCTTGGTTCGCCACGACTCGTCTCCGCAAAGACCGGGAGCCCACTCCTGGTCCGGGACCAGTCCGGATGCAAAAACCAAAGCTCCTTGGAAACCCAGTTCATTAAAACTAGGGTACTCGCTGCTTGGTTCGCCACGACTCGTCTCCGCAAAGACCGGGAACCCACTCCTGGTCCGGGACCAGCCTGGATCAAAAGCCAAAGCTCCTTGGAAACCCAGTTCATTAAAAGTAGGGTACTCGCTGCTTGGTTCGCCACGACTCGTCTCCGCAAAGACCGGGAGCCCACTCCTGGTCCGGGACCAGTTCGGATGCAAAAACCAAAGCTCCTTGGAAACCCAGTTCATTAAAACTAGGGTACTCGCTGCTTGGTTCGCCACGACTCGTCTCCGCAAAGACCGGGAGCCCACTCCTGGTCCGGGACCAGTTCGGATGCAAAAACCAAAGCTCCTTGGAAACCCAGTTCATTAAAACTAGGGTACTCGCTGCTTGGTTCGCCACGACTCGTCTCCGCAAAGACCGGGAGCCCACTCCTGGTCCGGGACCAGTCCGGATGCAAAAACCAAAGCTCCTTGGAAACCCAGTTCATTAAAACTAGGGTACTCGCTGCTTGGTTCGCCACGACTCGTCTCCGCAAAGACCGGGAGCCCACTCCTGGTCCGGGACCAGTCCGGATGCAAAAACCAAAGCTCCTTGGAAACCCAGTCCACTAAAACTAGGGTACTCGACACTTGGTTCGCCACGACTCGTCTCCACAAAGACCGGGAGCCCACTCCTGGTCCGGGACCAGTTCGGATGCAAAAACCAAAGCTCCTTGGAAACCCAGTTCATTAAAACTAGGGTACTCGGTGCTTGGTTCGCCACGACTCGTCTCCGCAAAGACCGGGAGCCCACTCCTGGTCCGGGACCAGTCCGGATGCAAAAACCAAAGCTCCTTGGAAACCCAGTTCATTAAAACTAGGGTACTCGCTGCTTGGTTCGCCACGACTCGTCTCCGCAAAGACCGGGAACCCACTCCTGGTCCGGGACCAGCCCGGATCAAAAGCCAAAGCTCCTTGGAAACCCAGTTCATTAAAACTAGGGTACTTGCTGCTTGGTTCGCCACGACTCGTCTCCGCAAAGACCGGGAGCCCACTCCTGGTCCGGGACCAGTTCGGATGCAAAAACCAAAGCTCCTTGGAAACCCAGTTCATTAAAACTAGGGTACTCGCTGCTTGGTTCGCCACGACTCGTCTCCGCAAAAACCGGGAGCCCACTCCTGGTCCGGGACCAGTTCGGATGCTGTAGACACCCCATTTTGACCGGACCCAAGTTCGCGGTGCTTGAGCAAAACCCCATCCAATCACCAAGCTAGGATCCCGGATTGCACCCTAAGCTAGGTTAGGGTCCCTCATAGGTCCCCGTAAAATTTCGTTGGGATCCGAGCTCGTTTGATCAGCGAACGAGGTGAATCAGTGTCATAATGTAAACCTGTAAGGGGAGTGGATTAGCTGAAGAGGGGGTGCGCCTTTGAGGTGCGAAATTCCGATTGTCTTTCGCTAATAAGACAAAGCGGGAAGGGTGCGATTATTAATTCGCGCGCCCTATCAAAAATAGTAGTGCCATTATCAACAGCCTTTTTTTTTTATATAAAAAAAAAAAATCAACAGAAACCGATTCACTGTTCATTCTCGTCGAAAACGAGAGAGAGATTTTCGCAGAAATCTGAGAGAAAGAGAGAGGGAATTGGGTTTCTTCCTTCGCCTTCATCTTCTCCGATCGGATTTTCCGATCGGATCCGATCCTTCTCCGACAGCCACATCCTCCACCTCCTCCATCTTCTCCGACAGCCACATCCTCCACCTCCTCCATCTTCTCCGGCAACCCCCTCCTCCGGCCAAGCGTCTTCTCCGATCGGAAAAATCCGATCGGATCTCCATCAACTCTTCTTCTTCTACCTCCGGCAACCTCTGCAAATCCCACCGGCAACCTCCTCCATCTCCACACTCTTCCTCTCCGATCTCCTTGCCGGAGCACCGTCACCGTCTCTCATCACTTGCCGGAATCTGATCCCTTCACCGCCATCTCTCTTTTCGAATCTGTGATCTGAAATCTCAGATCTAGAAATCTCAGATCTAAGATCTGAAATCTCAGATCCAAGATCTGGAATCTCAGATCCAAGATCTGAAATCTCAGATCTAAGATCTGAAATCTCAGATCCAAGATCTGAAATCTCAGATCTGAGAAGAAAGAAATTGCAGAGGAAAAGAGAGGCAGAGAGAGAGGTTTTTATTTGTGGATTTTCTTCTCCGGCAGATTCCCGGAGCTCCGACAACCAAATTTCCGAGAGATCATCCATCTATATTGCTTTCCTTCATTTCAATCCTCAACTTCTCTTCTTCTTTGCTTTTGCTACTCTTCATCCACCATCGCTTTCTCCGGCAAATCCCATCGTCCCCAACCATTATTTCTTCATTTTCGATTTTTCTCTGAGCAGATCTCCGGTCAATTTTTCCGGCCGGCATCTCTGAAATTTTTGTTTGATTTCTTCATCGTTACTCTCCACTATTGCTTTAGATCCTTCTTTTCCCCCAAATTGAAACCCAAGATCTGCTTTTCTCTTACCTTGTAAGCTTTGGATCTGGAATTTTCGTGGTGATTTGAGCTGGAAATTGAAGAGAGTGGGAGATCAAGTGCATCCTCTATTTTCAAATAGAAGAGGCAGCTAATTAGAGGTAAAATTTCGTTTCAATTTCAATTGATGCTTGAAGTATAGACTATAATTCATATTCATGGTCCGGATGTTTGAGTAGTTTGTGGTGTCTTTGTGCTTGGAAATGATGCTGGCTGTAGGTTTAATTCTAACTTTAATTAATAATTCTTTTCCCTTGAAAATGGTACCAGCACAGCAATATTTGATAGCTTCACAAGCTCTATTGGTTTTCCTTCACAAGCTCTATTGGTTTTCCATTGTATTAATTTTTCTTAGCTTGTGAGAAAAGCTATGATTATGTTGTCTGTTGCTGTGGTAGTAAGGAGTTAGGAGGAACTGGTACAATTTTTAGAATGAAGTTGTGAAATACTAGTTTTGAGAATAGAAACAGGGTATTTGTGTTAACTGTTTGTAGTAATTGACCCTTATAATGACACTACTGTTTCTCTTGTCCCCCACATGTAACAGTTGCATTACATGCATAGATTGCTATGGGCATAGTCATTTTTTGATTAAATGTATGACAAAGCCAGTAGTGCTGTTATTAAATGTAATAATGCTAAGGTTGTGTTACTAATCACTGATGTTGTTACTATCCGGTTCCAAGAATTGAACAAACATATCCTGTTTTGTTATTATGTTGTTATAACTTCCTTCTTAGGACTGTGAGAGTCACGAACATAATTTCCAACATAGTTTTCTTAAACTCCAGTGTGAACCCTTTTAGATTTCTTGGGCATTGTTGAGAGTGTTGGTCTTCATATTAGCATTCTTTCTTTATTCTCTTTTAGGTATCATTCAGCCTTTGAAATCGTTCACAATCTGTTTTCGTTCACTCAGTCAACCTTGTTTCCTGTGAATATATATAATAGAATTTTGGCAATTCCAAGACTAATCTGCAAGTTTGAATGGGAATGGGTTTACTAATGCTGAATATAATAGTTGATGGATTTAGTTTTACATCTAATTACCTTGTTTTTTTTACTACCTAAAAAAAAGAAAAATTGATTTCTGTCAAGGGGTACTATAACTCTCAAAAATATGGTGCGGGGCTGATTTCATTTTGTTTAGGAGAAGCTTGTGAGTTCGGTAAAAATAAAATAAAAAAATAAAAAAATAAAAATAAAAATAAATGTGATGTCAGCACATTCATGTTTAATAATTGCACTTAAGCATTTTGTGTTTCTTGATACTAAGTCTCTTGGTTGTTGTTGCCCCTTTTAGGGAGTCTTAATAGTCTTTGATAGCTATTACCTAAAGAGACAAAATGAGGCTATGCATTTATGAAGATATGAATGTGATGATGTCACTTTCTTAAACCAAATCTGGGAACTCATATCCTTATTACTTTGTATTGGTGGCAGCATTATTTTAATAACTACCTCATTATTGACAAGGTACTAGAAAGGATAAAGAAAATCTGGTCTTATTAATATTACTGCAATCGAAATTTACTGTCATATCTTTGGATTGTTCGTTAAATGATATTGGCATCACTAGCTTTGATATTTACATCTACTATGGTAGCTGGTCCTTTTCCCTTGTTTGTTCTGTGAAGTTCTTTTTGGGGAATCATTGTAATCAGAGATAAATGCTAAAAAAAAAATGGCAATATTGGTTCAATGTAATCAAGATGTAGTAGTGCCCGTGTTAATGCCAGTTCTTCTTTGGATGTTAGTCATTTGCAGATCATGTTTAGCATTAGAGTGAGATACTTGAATTACTCTTCTATTTCTCTTAGTTTGTTTACAATTGTATTTCTTTGAAAATATTTTATTTTTTTTTCCTTTCTCTTATCATCATAAGGGCGATGAAGGCGCTAGCCCAAGCCCCATCTTTAGGGGACTCGCTCAATCCAAGTAGCGTTCCCCTCTTTTGTTTAGTAAGCCTGCCTAGTCTTTCAGATATGCCCCCTGTTATGCATCAAAATTTATAAAAATCAGAAATATCATTGCATGCATTTGTATAATCTATTAAATTTTTTTAATATTCTTCTCTTGTACTAAACTTTGAGTTAGGTTCTGAAGATGAATTGACTGCCCAGGTGAGACTATTTTGAAAGCTTATTTTACTTAGGCTACCCAGCGGCTGGTCTGGGCTAATTAATTTTATTTTAAATAAATTGTTTAATAGGAAGGAGGAAATCAGATGACTACTCTACTCGATATTATCGACATGAGTACTGTCTGATTTCAAGGCGGTTTGTAGGAATATTATATGTGTATTGAAATCAGATGATTACTTTGGCATCATCTGATTTTGCTGAGTCCCCGTATTGGGGTTTGTGGTTGGCTTTGAAGTGTTTGAGTGTTTGATATTGTTTTTACTTCATTAGGCTACATGCTATGATTGCTATTATTACAGGTTGTGTACTCTTTAGTTGTAAGTCTTTCTTTGCTTAGTACTTGATTTGTTTATATAAGAATTGAATGGAAATTTGAGATTGTCTAGTAGCTCTTTTCTGCTCTCTTGGTGGACTTTCCAAGTCTTTTAGACACCTTTAGATAGATCCTTTCCTTCGTTTAGAGGACCATTGTGGTCTCATTAGTAAGGTCCTTCATAAGGAGACGCGCTTCGTCTCGTTAGGCAGCTCCCATCGAGGAGCAAGCCTCGTTGCTTAGAGCCCACCTTTTCCCATTGGAGGCATATAATGCCTCATTTATGGAGCATCCATGGTTTGTCTCTCTTTTGAGCTAAAAGACATGTTATGTCTTATTTGTCCCCCTTTTTAGAGTATGAGAAAGTCTCTGAATCGTTTATCTTTTTTTTTTTAGTGGCGGTATTAGAGAGTCTTTGACTCATTCTTCCTTTAAGTGTAGTATTAGAGAGCCTTTGGCTCACTCGTCCTTTAGGTAGCGCTGTTAGGGAGTCTTTGATTCATTCATCCTTTAGATGGTGTTATTAGAGTGCGCTGTTTGGTTTTGGAAGAACACCCTACTCGGCTTGGCTTCATACCCCTACCCTTATGGGTATTGGGTTGCACATTTGTTGCACCCTGAGGGCTAGGTAGCTGTCCGGCCCGGCTGGATGTTTTTACCTTTGCCAAATATGCACAATGTCTCTTATTTCCTTTTAGACCGCCCGGTCTCATTCTCTTGCTAAACCTCCTCTTTGTGCGCCGTTTGGTTTTGGAAGAGCACCCTACTCGGCTTGGCTTCATACCCCTACCCTTATGGGTATTGGGTTGCACATTTGTTGCACCCTGAGGGCTAGGTAGCTGTCCGGCCCGGCTGGATGTTTTTACCTTTGCCAAATATGCACAACGTCTCTTATTCCTTTTGCTTTTGAGCTTCTCCTTATTTGATAGTCTATTAGCATAGGAGTCAGCCCTTGATTAGAGAGTCTTTGACTCATTCATCTTTTAGATGGTATTATTAGAGAGTCTTTGACTCATTCATCTTTTAGATGGTGTTATTAGAGAGTCTTTGACTCATCCATCCTTTAGTTGGTGTTAGTGGAGTCTTTGACTCGTGTTTCCTTCTCTTTTAGAGAGTCTTTGACTCATCTGCCCTTTAGTTGGTATTAGTGGAGTTTTTGACTCGTGTTTCATTCTCTTTTAGAGAGTCTTTGACTCATTTGTTTGTGTGATGTTGTTATCAGTGGAGTCTTTGGCTTGTGTTGTTGTCAGTAGAGTCTTTGACTCGTGTTTGCATCTCTTTTGAAGAGTCTTTGACTCTTATATCCCTCATTTACTCTTTTTGAAGAGTCTTTGACTCTTATATCCCTCATTTACTCTTTTTGAAGAATCTTTGACTCTTTGACTCTTGTATCTCTCAGTTACTCTGTTTGAAGAGTCTTTGACTCTTGTATCCCTCTTTTGCTCCTATTAGAGAGTCCTTGACTCGTTTATCCTTTAGTCGCTTTTATTAGAGAGTCTTTGACTCATTTATTCTTCAGTTACTGTCATTAGGGAGTCTTTGACTCATTTGCTCTTATAATAGTATTATTAGAGCATAGTTTCCCCTGTACACCCTAGGGTTTGTCCCTAGGATGTTGTTTTGTATTTTCCCTCCGGTCTTTGACCAAAAGGGTGAAAACATCAGAAATTTTAAAATCCATAAACATTGAAATCATTAAAAATCTCAAAAACATTAGAAACTTAAAACAAAAAAAAAATAGTTGATTTGTTGTAAGTGTTTGATAGTTAGAGAGTTCGTTTCGAACTACGTTGGCTTGATCCTCTTCCGAGGTACGTAGTGCAGCTTGGGATTTACATCCCAAGTCCAGCCAAACTTTTTTTGTAAATAAATGTTTTAAACCTTCTTCAAAAACCTTTAAAATCTTGTTTTCAAAAGATCTTCCTCTAGAGTTAGGAGTTTCTCCTAGATAGAGAGTTTTAGAGTTAGGGTTTTCCTTTTGATAGGTTGTTTGATTGTTTGTTTGCTGTGTGTTTGTTTTAGAGTTAGGTGTCTGTCCTAGAGTTATAGGAGCGCCTCCGTCCGGTCAGTCGGCGATCCACATCGCCGAGTGATGACTAGAGTAGGATACGCTAGTCCACCTTTGGTTTTCCTTAGGAAATACAGCCTAGTTACACATAGGTTGTAGGAATCACTTACATTAGCCTAGGGCTAACATGCATTTAGTTAGGGCATATAGGATGTCCTAAGAATTCACAATTTACTGGAATTTAAATAATCGTACAATAAACTTTAATAATTGGTCCAGTCTTTTAGATCGAGTTTAGGATAGAAGGCTAGGTGTCTTAGGCATCATAGCTTAGAATAGGCGCGAAGAACTACGTTGCCTTGATTCTCGTGGAGGCGGGGATACGTAGGCTTCTTTGGATGAATACCAGACCATCCGAGGACTCGGGCTAATAATTTAGAGTCTTAGGATTTATTATGTTGTTATTATATGTTTTGATGTGTTTTCTTACTTTCTCGTACTGATCCTATACCTTTTGCTGTGGCTTGCATGTGTTTGCACATCAGAATTTAGACACCCATTAGGCATGTCACTCATAACCTAGCTATGCTTAGGTGGCACATCTTTCATTTTATTTTATATGTGTTTATTATCTTTATCCTCAGGAAATGCATGCTTAGGTAGACGATTCTTGAGGATTGTTCCCATTTCAGATGATTTTTACCCAAACTTCTTTGGAGTTAATAATAAATGGCATAAGAGACCAAGTGCTTGCACTCGGACGAATCGGGGGTGCTCTCAGACCTTCCCCATTCGTAACCAGGCACGAACCCATATATATTTCTGGTTATCCATTGCACAGAGGATTTGATTTTAGGGTTCCATGGCATATCCATGGATGGCGACTCTGAGTTTATTTCAGGTATGTCTCGGTTTCGAACCTCGGTTCCGGATCAAGACATATCTCTTTCTTTTATATCGCCACTCGTGCTATGCTATGAGGGTGGCATCCGTTTTGAGAGTTCCTTGGTAGAGCTCTCCTTCACACGTGGATGATCCAGATGGTGTGGGGACCCGTTCCCTCGCCGCCTATCTCGGATCGGGGTCCACAGATGCAAAAACCAAAGCTCCTTGGAAACCCAGTTCATTAAAACTAGGGTACTCGCTGCTTGGTTCGCCACGACTCGTCTCCGCAAAGACCGGGAGCCCACTCCTGGTCCGGGACCAGTCCGGATGCAAAAACCAAAGCTCCTTGGAAACCCAGTTCATTAAAACTAGGGTACTCGCTGCTTGGTTCGCCACGACTCGTCTCCGCAAAGACCGGGAGCCCACTCCTGGTCCGGGACCAGTCCGGATGCAAAAACCAAAGCTCCTTGGAAACCCAGTTCATTAAAACTAGGGTACTCGCTGCTTGGTTCGCCACGACTCGTCTCCGCAAAGACCGGGAGCCCACTCCTGGTCCGGGACCAGTCCGGATGCAAAAACCAAAGCTCCTTGGAAACCCAGTCCACTAAAACTAGGGTACTCGACACTTGGTTCGCCACGACTCGTCTCCACAAAGACCGGGAGCCCACTCCTGGTCCGGGACCAGTTCGGATGCAAAAACCAAAGCTCCTTGGAAACCCAGTTCATTAAAACTAGGGTACTCGCTGCTTGGTTCGCCACGACTCGTCTCCGCAAAGACCGGGAGCCCACTCCTGGTCCGGGACCAGTCCGGATGCAAAAACCAAAGCTCCTTGGAAACCCAGTTCACTAAAACTAGGGTACTCGCTGCTTGGTTCGCCACGGCTCGTCTCCACAAAGATCGGAAGCGCACTTCTAGTCAGAAACGGGCCCTGGCAGAAAAACAAACCCTTGCAAAAACCCAAGTTCAATAAAACTTGGTCATCTCCAGCCGGATTGGATACGACGCGTCTCGCTAGACGACAAAAATCAGTCAGGCCCAAGCCGGACTGGATACGACGCGTCTCGCTAGACGACAAAAATCAGTCCGGCCCAAGCCGGACTGGATACGACGCGTCTCGCTAGAGGACAAAAATCAGTCCGGCCCAAGCCGGACTGGATACGACGCGTCTCGCTAAACGACAAAAATCAGTCCGGCCCAAGCCGGACTGGATACGACGTGTCTCGCTAGACGACAAAAATCAGTCAGGCCCAAGCCGGACTGGATACGACGTGTCTCGCTAGACGACAAAAATCAGTCCGGCCCAAGCCGGACTGGATACGACGCGTCTCGCTAGACGACAAAAATCAGTCCGGCCCAAGCCGGACTGGATACGACGCGTCTCGCTAGACGACAAAAATCAGTCCGGCCCAAGCCGGACTGGATATGACACGTCTCGCTAGAAGACAAAAATCACTCCGGCCCAAGCCGGACTGGATATGACGCGTCTCGCTAGAAGACAAAAATCACTCCGGCCCAAGCCGGACTGGATATGACGCGTCTCGCTACACGACAAAAATCAGTCCGGACTGCTCCAAAATCCAGACTGCTCCAAGCTCCGGACTGACAAAATCCGGACTGCTCCAAGCTCCGGACTGACAAAATCCGGACTGATAAGCTCCGGACTGCTCCAAAATCCGGACTGCTCTAAGTTCCAGATTGCCAAAATCCGGACTGCTCCAAGCTCCGGAGTGACAAAATTCGGACTGCTCCAAGCTCCGGACTGACAAAATCCGGACTGATAAGCTCCGGACTGCTCCAAAATCCGGACTGCTCTAAGCTCCGGATTGACAAAATCCGGACTGCTCCAAGCTCCGGATTGACAAAATCCGGACTGCTCCAAGCTCCTGACTGACAAAATCCAGACTGATAAGCTCCGGACTGCTCTAAGCTCCGGATTGACAAAATCCGGACTGCTCTAAGCTCCGGATTGACAAAATCCGGACTGCTCCAAGCTCCGGACTGACAAAATCCGGACTGATAAGCTCCGGACTGCTCCAAAATCCGGACTGCTCCAAGCTCCGGACTGCTCCAAAATCCGAACTGATTAGTTCCGGACTGCCCCAAAATCCGGACTGCTCCAAGCTCCGGACTGACAAAATCCGGACTGATAAGCTCCGGACTGCTCCAAAATCCGGACTGCTCCAAGCTCCGGACTGGCAAAATCCAGACTGCTCCAAGCTCCGGACTGACAAAATCCGGACTGATAAGCTCCGGACTGCTCCAATTTCCGGACTGCCCCAATTTCCGGACTGCTCCAAGTTCCGGACTGCTTCAATATCCGGACTGCTCCAAGTTCCGGACTGCTCCAAATTCCGGACTGCCCCACACGCCGGACCCCGACCGCCACCAACCAGAAGATGTACTCACCACATTTCCCCAAGTCACCATAATAACTTGGAGAACTTGGGGGGCAACTGATGGGGTGTAAAAACACAGTCGCCTATTAGCTGCCGACACGTGGCTAGAGGAGGGCCCACCGCGGACCAGCCTATTAGCTGCCGACACATGTCTCGAGAGGGGCCCACCGCAGACCCTGCGTCAGCAGGGGTAGTTTGGTAATTACACAGAGTAGGTGAGCTTGAACCTATAGCTGGTCGACACCTGTCTTGGAGCATTAACTCCCCAACTACCCCAATTTCTCCCTATAAAAGGGCCTTCAAAGCTCATAAATCAGGGTATTGAATTCTCACCCACCACTCCTAAAACACCCTCTTCACTCCGGCTCATACTGACTTGAGTGTCGAAGGGCCTGTCCGGAGTACACTCCGGGTCGGTCATTCTGACCTCGTTTGCTCCTGTGCAGAACACAGATCATCCGGACTCTACTTCCCTCCAGCTCGGCTCTTACGTCACTGCCATATCTGTTAACCGATTTTGGGCCTAACAGATTACAACAATCTTGATCGGATGGCCTAAATCCAATCTGAAAAAAATTAAGTCCTCCTTGCTCCTCGTGACGAGCGAAGTGCAAAGTGTGCAAAAAAACACTATAGCCCACGCCGCACGAACGCACCGTCCCGTGGGACTTTGTTTCTCTTCTCACCAAGCACTTTTCACCTCTTTACAAAAAATACTCACTTTCCAAATAAAATACACTTTTCTTTATAAAAAAAACCTTTTCAAAAGACATTTTATTTTTAAAATACTCTAGCAAATGAGCTTTCTAATTAAACAAAGCTTGGTTATAAGGTGTTGTTGGCAAATGATGAAAAGCTAAGGGCCTGTTTGTTTTAGATTTTGGGGAATTGGTTGTGTCAAAAACTGATTATTGGACTCAAAATTAAAGAGATTTTGGAGTCCAATAATCAGTTTTTGGCTCAGTATCAATTCTCAAAATCCAAAATAAACAGAGCCTAAAAGAATCATAACATATTGAGTGGAGGACATCGAGTCAAGGGTAAACATCACAATTCGATTATGAAAACCACATAACATTATTTTCAACAATGTGGTGGAAGAATCATAGTTGAAATTATAAAGAGTATTGGAGAAGCTCTATATGCCGATGAGCTTAGCCAAATAGATTGCATCTGAAGCATCCATTGTTCGAGGCTTCGAGCTAAATATGTAGGAAGACATGAATCTTCCGGAGAAATGATTGTATTTGATGGGCTTGTGGAACAACCCTTATAAAAAGATAAAAGATTTAGACAAGACTTTATTGCTTAAAGATTAAGACAAGACCTTATTGCTTCTTACTTTCCTTCATAACAATCTAGTGACTACGCTACTATTAGGAAAAGATACAGTGAGCAGGAAGATATCACATCATCACTCCTACCAAACAAGATTACGTGGAAGCTTAATCTTGAAGGTAATCAAGATCATGAGTTGGGTGTTCTCAGTGAGAACTAGTAAGGATGGTCGTTTGATAGGAGATTTGGAAAAGATAGGCAGAGATTTAAGATTGATAGGAAAGATATGAAATATTAACTTCGCAAGGGTAAAATAATATTTGGTGAGAGTGTCCCAAGTGAGGTAACAAGTAAAGAGAGGAAAGGAAAGTACGTTTGCCTGGCTTGGACTGAGGAATTTCCTATTTGGAGAAGCAATCTAGTCGGCAAGTGATGAGATGCCTTTGCTTCTAAGCAAGCTCCTTATATCTTATAATAACAACCGTTCTTTATACATGGAAATTCACAGAAGAATAATGGGTCTTTCATGTGGAGCTCGCATTGGATTCCTTACCAAAAAAAAAACATTTTGATAGCTACCTTACCAATTTATTTCTGTCTACGGAACAAGGACTGTTGCCTATATTCATGTGTTGCCCATCCATTGGCTCTGGTTCGATTGATTTTGCTTACCCGATTGCTCCAAGATGGGGCCCACCAATGGACAACTCTAATCAATATCATAGTGCTATCTATGCAAATGTTAGGGCATCTTTTGATCCCACCAAAATTGGCCCTTATTTGTAAATAAGATTATTTTAGTTTAATTATATTTGAAAATGAGATATTAAGACTCTTTACAAGTTATTAGTAAAATTATTAGAACACCATTATTTGCAAATAATTACATCTGTCTAGCTAATTTAGCAAGAAGCCATTTCGCTGGCCCTTCTTTCTCAAGAGAAAAGAGCCACCTCATAGCTGAATCTCTCCTTCATTTAATTCTTATGAGTTGGCATTTCTTCTCTGAAAAAGAGGGGCTGCAAAATCACTTTTGTGCGAAATTGCCTACACAATCCATTATATTTAACTTCAGCACCAGTTGCTTAAACCATATAAGACAAAGTAATTTCATCTCATTATCAAAACATGGTTTCGCCAATATCACTGTCCTTACAAATATTAGTTTACAAAACTCCATTTTATAAGCTCCAAAATGCTACCATGGTTGATGATGTCAGTGGGCCATGTTTTACATTTCATATAGTCTCCGGTGTGGGCCCAATGATTGCACCATGTTGGCTAAATGGAGCACATAAAAAAGTTATGGCACATTGGATTAGGTTCTCTTGATTCGTATGTACCTTTTTTAAATTTTTGTAACCCACTCTTTTTTTTTAAGAAAAAACCAACAAATACCAACCTTTCTTTTTGAAAAAGTCAAATAATACCAACTTTTTTGGTTGGCTTTGTTACTAGGATTCCATGCGTTTCTACTAACACAAAACCAAGAGATGGGGACGAACATAGGAATTAACTTTTGGGATGGAATTATGGTTTGAGTGGATATTTAGCGTTTGAGAGGGTGGGTTGGTCCACCCCCTCCACTTCAAAATTATGATGGAACTTTTCCATATCTATTGTATAATACACAGCACTCTCAGCTTGAGCTCGTATCTCAGTTGGAATGTGCATTGTGTCACTACCACAGGTTGTGGGTACGAAGAGACAATGAAATAAGATCTCCAATGCTAAGTTCGAGTCATCCGAAAGTAATGTCCTCAAGTCCTGTGCAAGTTCATCCTAGTGAGAGGCATGTCCGTTCCACGCATAAATTCACCAAGTCTTGCGACATGGCTGCTTAAGGCCAATAGATACGTGCCACGAACGAATCCAAAGGATTGAAGGTCTCACATGTTAATTTTAAGAAAACTGGTACCACTCCTACCCTGGTCATGCCCCTCCAAATGTCCCTACCATCTTGCCAGTTAGCCCACACATGCACCCATTCTTTGGCTTAGCGTGGCTTTCCCATGCATCATGACACATTGGTGAGCCTATCATGGGAAGAATCTGATCTCCTTAGTGGCTTTAGATTATAATGGCAGTAAATTCATGGCAATGTGCACAAATGTACTCAAAGCCATGAAGGAGGAAATGGTTGTGATGAAAGGAAAGAAAGAAGATGACTTGTACAGGTTGCAACGAGTAAAGTAACACGTGAAGAAGTTGTGACTACTCTAGTTGACTTAGGCACAAATGATATTACTAACATTTGTTCTAGGCCATATGCATGAGAAAAGTTTCCATGTTCTTAATAAGAGAAAATTACTTAAGGAGAGAAATTGCAAACGAGACTTCCATCAATATGAGAGGTGTTGAAAGGTGAAGTTCAAGACAAGGTAGTACTACACTAGGGTGTATTAGATTACATTCATTTGAATGAATGGGAACTTGTACATGTTCCATTGGGAGGTGGAGCATACTATTTTGTTTACTTTATTGATTACCACTCTATGAAGGATGGGTCTATTTCATGAAATATAAGGCATACTACAAGAAAGTCAGGTTTTAGCAGTGGTCATTAAAACTGTCTCTAAAGAGAGTCAATTACATGTGTTCTTTTAGTGGCGGTCATTAAAACCTTGTGTGTATAAGGAAACAGTCAGGTGTGATCTGTGGATATACGTTAGTAGTTCAAGAAATGAACATTGGAATGCAATAGACAATGAGTTTTGGTTTGTACCGTAACTTCAAGCCAGCCTACCTACCAGACAAATTGTTTTAAAAAAAAACCAATGTACAGGAAAGGTTCCTTGTGTGGGACTTGGGAGATGGGGCTGAGTGCCTAGGTTCATCCGATCAAGGTGTTTCCAACAGCATTTACCAACAGGAAAGGCTGAAGTGGATTCAAATAAGTGCCTTACAGAAAGGAGCATAAAACTGACTTTCTTGCAAGTAGTTTCCAATAGTTGCTTCCCTCGACTGAGAAAGGAAATGGAAAGTAGAAAGGAAATGGAAAAGAAAACGAGAAGGGTGTTTAGTTGTAAAAATTAAGTGTTTAGTTTGAACGAAAATAAACATCAGATTTATTAAGCAGGTTGGATCTAATGAGTTCATAGTAAAAAAAAATCACATGAACAGCACAATTGAATTCGAACTCATTTTGGGAACCTAATTAGCCCTCTTCATTCCTATTGAACTATTGCTCATAAACATCAACTAGATTAACTGATTAACAAACCATGCAAGTATGGTTGTTCCACACAAGTAGGGTCCACTTTCATGATTATAAGCAGGCAAAAAAGGATTGACTCTAAACATGGCATAGAATTGAAATTAGCAATTCTAATTCTCCCAAATTGTGGAAAGAGCAATTGTTAAACTGTGGTGAATAGTGTTCGAGTCTTGACCATTTCCAAGAACAATGCTAGGAGAGATCATTTGATAGGACGCACCTAAGGCTCTGTTCACTTGTTTTCCCGGTAAATGAAAAGAAAATGTTTCCCGGGAATCAGACGTGGCATTAGGAAAAGAAATCCAAGGAATCTGTGCAGCAAAAGGTTTCCCTAGACTGTTTTTGGACTGTTCACTTGCGTAGAAAAAGGTTTTCAGGGAAACTGCTTGCCCTTCTTTTTGCACTAATTTTCCCAGGAAACGAAATCCAAGTGTGTTTGGTCGGAAATGAAATCCCTAAAGAGGGGGGGGGATGGGCTTTTCCATGTCATTTTTACTAATTGTAGAAATTCCACATGTGTAATTCTATTTTCCCGGGAAAGCAAGTAAACACCAGAATCCTGTCTTGTCAAGGAAAAAAGAGGCTGTTTTCTAGGGATTTGCTTTCTCGGGAACGCAAGTGAACAGAGCCTAAATGTAACGAAATGTCAGAAAAGCGCCGTGTCATGGCAAAATGACCCTTTTCCACTCGTTTTCGGTTGGAGCCTAAACAAGTGATTTATAAGAACAACGTACCCAGAAACTCACTTTTATGATCGTTAGTATAAGGCAATTTTGGGATCCTACGAGGGGGGGGGGGGATAGGGGGCATGTATGTAAGAACAAAGACTTTTATGATCAATAATATAAGGCAATTTTTGGATCCTACAAGGGGGTCTATGGTGGCATGTATGCTCCAACAAGATAGTTGAACAAGAAGATCATGACGTGACCCACGTGGTCTTGGTCCCATCCAAAAACAGACATTACAGACATAAGATAAATGATATTTGATGGATCAACGGCCTACAATCATCCGATCAAGGTGAACTCCATGCCATTTGGTCAGCCTTATCATTGCTGTTCAAATCAACGGATGTCATTACGTAAATGGGGCAGAAGTGGGCCCAACAAGTGTCTTTTAGTAAGTAGTATAAAAGTGGCTTTCTTGAAATCATTTTGCTCATAGACACAGGCATTTCCAGATGATATATCAATGGGCACTGCAGCAGTAATTTTGGCATCCCAGCTAGAAATAGCTCCGAAACCATTCTAATAGTTCTTGAAATTAGAATGTGACTGCTGCCAGTTCATTTTCTCCAAAGTTACATATTCTTCCAGATGATAGTAGAGAAGATCAATCAATTGTGAGTGCCAACCTATGAAAACATGATAAAGCATACATCTAAATCCAGAATATGTTTTGCCTAGCTATGATTATCAAATAATTAAGGTCATCAAATCAAACAACTAAGAAACACAGAAACAAGATGTTTCATTGTAAACAGATAATAGAACTTCACCAAAATATGCACAAACATTGTCGTATTTCCATATAGCACAACTTAGAACCTTATACTGAAAATGTAACACTCTGGTGTACTACATGATACAATCACTGAGACATTAACATTCTAAGAAACACACAGAAATAAATTGTTCCATTGTAAACAGATCATACAACTTCGCCAAAATATGCAGAAACAATCGTTCTTAACTCAGTAGGTATTTGCATATTGCACGACTTAGAAGCTTATACTACATGATAGTCACTGGGACAGCATTTTTTTTTTGGGGGGATGACATAGGGTATCACCACCCCATTTTAGGGCGGGACTAATCCCTATGGCCCTGGGACAGCATTCTCATCAACCCAAAAAAGTGAGAACTAAAGAACCAGTTCCAACTGTTGAGTTTACGGATAACCAGCCATTCCAACAGCTGAGTTTGCCCTATTTGTTTTGCGAGCAGCCTGAGTTGTTGCCTTGGTGATATACATGTAGTAATATACATTGAGAATCATTGTGAAAACCACAAACACGGCTGCGGCTATAAACACTCCTTTCCGCAGTGTTTCACATGACAAGTTCTGGGCATATATGGCATCCCTATACTTTGTGTGGTAGGCATTTTTTGTTGCGCCGGCAATTAGACATGCCTCTGCAATTAAAAAGGATACCCTGCCAAAATTTACATGCTAATTTGTAGTGTCTAGTACGGAAGGCACAGGCAAATTGAAAAAATGCCAGTATCAAATAGAATTAGTTTAACAAGTAAAGAAGTTGAGAGCAGAGAAATCAGGTCTTTAATGACAAAAACTCACCATGATGATGCAAAATAGATAATGGACCAGGCTCGACTCCCACCGGGGGCTAAAGGACTCCCAAAACACATGCACTTTGTGACGCCCATAACCAGTGATTCGCTTGAGAGAAGAAACAAGAACGAACCGACCCCATAACCGGTAGCAACATCTGAGTTGTAAACACAGTATGTGCCATTGTCTCTCTCATCTTTCACTATTGTACCCTGTCATGAAAAAAGAAACTTTGTGTTGGATGAACAAAAAATCCACCTGATGTATAAATAGTATGGGAATTTATACCAGTACTGAAACAGAATGTTGAAGAGTCCCATAATGATCTCATAACATCTTGCAATAACAATCATGATAATCAAATGTAGTAGAATACAATTCTACGTAAATGGTACATTTCCTCCAACTAATGTGCAGGGAGTTACCTGCACATTAGTGGCTTAAAAAACCACCGATTGGTCGTTTTTGTGGACCCCGCAAAGGTGGACCCGTCATACGAACCAATCGGAGGCTTTTTAAGCCACTAATGCGCAGGTAACTTTCTGCGCAGCTGCGCAGGAACACTTTTCTCTCTCTCTCTCTCTCTCTCTCTCTCTCTCTCTCTCTCTCTCTCTCTCTCTATATATATATATATATATATATATATATATATATATATATATATATATATATATATATATATATATATATTGTCGGAAAGAGTATTCTCTTAATCCAGCTTGGTAAGTTGGAACAGTATTTGCAGGTAGAGATTATGGACCATTAATATAAGCAATAGAAACTAAAGATAAAAATGCAGCGACTACTTTTCAGAGGAGAGAACAAAGAAAGGATATTCTTATTTGGGAAGCCCAATAGTAGTACCCAAATACCAGGTTAAACATAGAAGTATGACAACTCACGAAACTAAGAATAGAAAGAGTCACTGGTAGAGATACTTTCTGGGTTAGGGCTAAAATAAAAAAGGATATTTAGAAAATCGGAATTGAATCGTGAATCATATTAGATCGTAAATAGTAAGATTATATATATATGAGGAAAGTGTTTCTAGTCCGGCCGACTAGAGATCATTCTCTAGTCCGCCGACCAAAAACACATGGGTCCCACATATTTGGGTGATGCAAAGCATTCATTTGATGGGGCCTGACATAGAGACGGTGTCCACAAGAAATTAGCTTCATAGGATCATCCCAACCCTATGATTTGTGGAGCTTAAAATGGACGGCTATAAACCGCCACAAATCTGTCCATTTTTTAACTCCACAAATCGAAGGGTTAAGAAGATCCTATGAAGCTGAATTTTTGTGGACATCCTATCTATGATGAGGCCGATCAAATGAATGCTTTAGATCACCACAAAATGATCTCTAGTCGGCCGGACTAGAAACACTTTCCTCTATATATATATATATATATATATATATATATATATATATATATATATATATATATATATATATATATGTCATTTCGTGGAAGGGCTGTTGCGCGTGCGTGAATGTGAAATGTTTCTAGTCTGCTGACTAGAAACACTTTTCTAGTCCGTCAGCCAAAAATACACTGGGGCCCACCTTGTTTGGGTGATGCAAACCATTCATTTGATTGGCCCTGACATAGATAGGGTGCGGCCCAAAAATCAGCTCCATAGGATCATCCCAACCCTAGGATTTGTGGAGCTTAAAATGGACGGCTCTAAACCTGCACAAATCTGTCCATTTTTTAGCTCCACAAATCGAAGAGTTAGTATGATCCTATGGAGCTGATTTTTTGGGTACCCCCTATCTATGTCCGGACCTCTTAAATGAATGCTCTGGATCATCCAAATAAGGTGGGACCATGAGTGTTTAGCCGACGGACTAGAAAACGTTCACACACACACACACACACACACACACACACATATATATATATATATATATATATATATATATATATATATATATAGAGAGAGAGAGAGAGAGAGAGAGAGAAGAGTTCCTACACCCTAGTGTAGATAAGTTAGCAACAAATCTGTAGGATCAGAAATCTGTCCATTTTTTGCCTCCATAGTTCGAAATGTTGGGATGATCCTATGGAGCCGATTTTTTGGGCACACCCTATCTATGTGAGGGCCCATCAAATAAATGCTTTGGATCACCCAAACAATGTGGCCCCCACTGTATTTTAAGCCTGGAATGTAGATAACTTATCTACACTAGGGTGTAGGAACTCTAGTGTAGATAAGTTATCAAGGTAAAAATGGACGTTTATAAACCTTCACAAATCTATCCATTTTTTGCCTCCATAGTTCAAAATGTTGGGATGATCCTATGGAGCTGATTTTTTGGGCACACCCTATCTATCTGAGGGCCCATCAAATGAATGCTTTGGATCACCCAAACAATGTGTCCCCCAATGTATTTCAAGCCTAGGATGTAGATAACTTATCTACACTAGGGTGTAGGGACTCTTTTCTATGTGTGTGTGTGTGTGTGTGTGTGTGTGTGAGAGAGAGAGAGAGAGAGAGAGAGAGATTTTATATGGTGTAAGCCCTTATAGTCCTGTTTTTTCTTTTTCAAAAAGAACTGTACGGCCCAACCCTCTGATCTTAGAGTGATCTTAGAGGAACAACATATTATGGAGACCTCTATAGATGGGACGGCTAGGATCATCCTATGGAAATGATTTTTAGGGCACAACCTATTTACGTTGTGGCGCATCACATGGAAAATTTGGATCATCATATGGTGTGGTTCACACAGTACTTTTTGAAAAATACGGGACTATAAGGTCTTACCCCACATATATATATATATATATATATATATATATATATATATATATATATATATATATATATATATATATAAGTCAATAATAAAATGACTAAGGTTATTCATACGGGACTATAAGGTTATTCATTATTCATTCTCTATCCAAATCCATTAACATAAAACGAAACTACCGTGATTAATTATTCAATATCATAATATGAATTATTTGCTAAAAAACTTGTTACATACTAATCATTTATTTCCCATCTAAACCCATGCATATTGGATAATAATCTTAACATAAAAAAGAGACTAGTTCGTATCAATTCTTAAAATCTCAAACGTAAATGAAAAATATTGATTATCAAAAATTGGTAAGTCGTTGTCCTCATTATCGTTGTAACAATAAATGCACATGTAGTCTCACACACACACACACACACACACACACACACACACACACACACACAGAGAGAGAGAGAGAGAACTTGTAATCTCAAAGTTCCCACATGCTTCTAATCTCAGCCAAAGAAGTTGGCATTTAGTCTCCACCTAGTTCTAATCTCAGCCAAAGGAGGTGACATGCATTCCCACCTAATACTAATCGTAGCATGGAAAAAGAGGAGACATTTGAAAACCATTTTTTTTTTAATGGTAAAAGATTTCATTAAGAGGACCAAGATGGTAAAAAAAACAAAGAGAGAAATCACAAAGAAGGCCACTTCATTTGCCGATTTCCTAATGTGGCGATAGGAGATACTAAAGATGCCCACAATGTCTTTTATCTCATTAAATAAGTCCAC
The DNA here is from genome assembly GCF_043159265.1 of Tasmannia lanceolata. Lineage (NCBI taxonomy): Eukaryota > Viridiplantae > Streptophyta > Magnoliopsida > Canellales > Winteraceae > Tasmannia > Tasmannia lanceolata. The sequence continues at coordinate 60,289,071 of NW_027518692.1, read as the reverse complement.
AAAACGCCAAGGAAAAATATGAGAGCCGGATAGCCAACGAATAACATTGAGGGAATCACTTTCCACCACCACTCAATTTAGATCTTCCACCACTAATAATTTGATACCTTGATGGACCACCCGAACTTCCGCCTCACTAGAGGCAGAAACTCCAATAGGACCTGTGAAAGGCCACCCCACCACTCCTTTCTCATCCCTAAACACTCCCCCAGTACCGGCCGGACCCAGGTTACCAAGACTAGATCCATAAAATTAAGCTTGACAACAATTCTCTGCAGCATTTTGATACATCTTCCATGTGGAGGAAAAAAACTCAAGAAGAACGTGTAACCCACAGCACCTGTTTCTCTAAATCTCGCCTTTTCAGTGCAGAAGTGTGGTTTTTTTAAGCAACAAAAAGTCGTTTCATGCAATTCTCACTCACCTGATTTCGCTTGTTCCATTCGCTCTAAAAGCATCCTGCATTTAGGGGCATTTATAAACAGTTTGCAAGTAATAAGGGGCATACCTGGTTGTTTGCACGGATCCAGTTATGCTCCTGACACACGTAGTGAACTCCCTTAAATCCAAGAAGCATCAGCCACAAATTACCATAAGACTGAACCTCCACAATCAGAGTAATTTTGAGATTCACTCTAGACTATACTATTTCCCCCAAAAAATAGCCTGACTAGCTTCCACAACTTCAACAATCAATGGGTCATTTGGTTACACTACAGTTAGAGCCATCTATGCAACAATTGCAACTGAAACAAGCTCAAGCATCTGCCACAATCTTGGGCCACCCTAAAATCCTAGAAGCAGCAACCATTTATTTTTTCCCATTTTTTTGTTCAGCAATAACAAATTTATGCAGCAGCAGCAACCAATTATAATATGGTGAAGTGCCCATGACCAATAAAAGTTCGGATCGAGTCAAAATCATAATAGTACTGTGAAAGTAGCAACCAAAAAGTGACTTGAGTGTCCGCATCGAGACGGGTCCATTCTCAAATTTTGGAGTGTCGGCTAATCATAGCTGCAGACATCCCTGTCAATGGGATTGTCGCGGCAAATTCGTCTCCAAAATGGACTCCTTCCCTATCGGGTTCATTAAGCTGAATTTTAACAGACCTAGTTGAGGGAAACTGGGTCCTGCTGGCATCAGGGGCCTCCTTTGCAATATGGACGAGTTATCTTGGTAGGCTTACTGTGGCCCTATTGGCGAGAAGGATATGAATGAAGCAGAGAGGTGCAGGCTTTGCTATCTGGCATCTGATATATAGGTCACATTGTGATCGATAACCTTATCCTGGAAGGCAACTTGTTTAACATGATTTGATGGATGGAGGGGTAACTGTGGCATTTTTTTTATGCTATTAAGGAGTTATTAGACTGCATTGAGGAGCATTCCGGCGTTCTATCAAGTTTGGCGCTTGGCTAATAATGAGGCTAAACAGTTGTCCTATAGCCAGATGGGGAGGCTGGGTATTGAGACTTTTGACTTGCTATTTCCATGAGTTTTTTTTTATTTGTTTAGGCTAATAGATGGTTATCATTCAAAAAAAAAGGCTAGCAGATGGCCTTCTAGGTCCCTGGGTTTTGCCCTTTACTTTTTAATTAATCGTTGCCATTGGAGAAAAAAAGGATGGGTATCACTTGACTAAGTCACTTAAATGGCTAATAATAAATAATAGATTAATCGCCATTGCTTATTCTCCTCTTCCATCTTCAAGCTTTGGCAGTTGCAGAAGGATAGAGTGCACGCATATGCGGGATTGGTATTAGATATGTTAAATCTAAGTCTATGAGCAAGCTCACTATTAATGTGAGTAGGTTAAGATGGGTATAAAAGGGTTTTATGAAGGAGATGTCCACATGATTATGGTTTTGTTTTTTTTTTCTAGGAATTGAAGAATGAGAGTGTGTAATTCTGAGGCCTCTTGTTATCTATTTATGTAATTTGTTATCTTTCAAAAAAAGAAGAAGAATGAGGATGTGTATATTGAAAACAACCACCCTTCCCTCCATTGATGTTGCTTTGCTCTCTCAGCTTATGAACCATTGTATTTTTCTTGGCATATATTGAACTACATGATGGATCAACCACACTCCCACGTCATATTGGGTGATGCGAGAGAGGGAGGGGGCATAGAAGAAGAAAGATGAGGAAGAGAAATAGTGGACACTATACATCCAACATCACATCCCATATGCATTTTAAAAAAAAGGAGGCCCAGTGAACGAGGCTCTCGCCATTGTGGGGTCTGGGGAGGGCTAGATGTACACAGCCTTACCCCTGCTTTGCAGAGAGGCTGTTTCTGTGACTCGAACCCGTGGCCACCAGGTCACAATGAGACATCCCATATGCATTTATATAAGTGAAAGTCCATCCTTACATAAAGTGCCACTAAGGCCATCTAATGATAGGCTCAATCTACTAATGCAAATAGGCTTAAGAAAATAACTGAATCGTTACACCAAAGCATCATTATGCATCTCCCTTTAGTAAACTTCTAACAGCCCCTCTAACTGAAGCATAGATGCCATCTATATCATCTATGCCCGGCCTGGAACACATACTACTAAACTGACTTCTACTGAAAAGTCTTTGTAAACACGTCCACTCTCACGCGTGTATGTCATCACACGATCTTACACACATCTAACGCCGCCATAGTCTCCCCTTTGACTCACGACCACGTCCTTTTCCAACAACCGAAACTCCTCTATTAAGTAATAAGATATTACGACAACACCGCCCTCAAGAATGCAGCACAGCCCAGGAGAAAGTGCAGTGAATGTGCATATGTCCCCATGAGAACACAGTAGTCTAATTTAACATTCCACTTTAAGACTGCACAACAATCCATAAAAAGATTGCATATTAAGTAGTTCACATGAAGGTTCTACTACAACCCACATAAAGGCTCTGAAACAACCCACACAAAGGCTACATAGTAGTCCAAAGTTCCACTGTATACACTTCACTCAGACACACCAACAAGCACTTGGTAGGCAGCTCTAACAATAGTTGCAACGAACACAACAGGTCACTATAACAACCACCGCACTCACAGCACCGCAAAGAACTAAACACAAACAGCAACATAGGTTCATCAACACATGAATGAAATAACGGCAACACCTTTTTGTTGAAACCGTGGTTTTAAATTTCCACCGAAACCGACACAAAATGACCGGACTATTTCAGTTTCCACCCCCTTCGAAACACATATTAAAACCAAAATGCACACTGAAACCAAAACCATAAGTGTATTAGAGGTATACTATATTAGCATATGTTACATTACATTATTATATTTATATGAATTCATGTGAAATGTGGTGTAGTGTTATGTATACATACATATGTGTGTGTGAATTACATGTGAAATGTGATACTTACTGAATTATCAAACATGCAGGGAGCACATGCCACAGGTGTTCGGTGTTGTTAGTTAAACCAATACGCTAATACTAATAATACATTATTGTAAAGTGATATACACAATGATGGTCATGGAGACGACCACAAGATGATCATTACTTCAGGCATGCTAAGCTCGTTAATAAACATGCTTACAGAGCTATACTTTATCATTTAAGCAAAGAGTCCCTTTCACATCAAAGAATAGTAGAGAACATTATGAATCAATTCATAATGAAACCATGGTTATCCAACCAAAGGGTCGAAGGAATGTAAATAATCCTTCACCCAGAACGAGGACAAAGTAAATTTTGCAAGACAAGCTTGGATAAAGGTTTCCAACCCATGGCTACCCCATTGACAAACCAAACAATCACTTCCCTAATGAGCATCGTAAGGAAGATATATATGCATGGTGTCTTCGCTTAAGAGTTGAACAAAAGAAATAGCTTAAATATGGTTAAGCTTGAAAAGATCAATTTATGGAATAGAGCTAGGACAGTTGGCTTTCTTCTAGTGTTTATGCAAGGATTTAAGTAAAGATGGGCATGCTCATAATCAAGTAGAGTATGGCTTGTAAGAATCATGTTTCCTATAGGAGTCATTTTACTTATGTTCACAATATTGCAAGAATTGGTAGTTGATCAGCTAAGTAGACTCAACTGGTATATTGAATTGAAAAACTTCATCCCAGAAATGATTTTAGGATTGATACACCAAAAGACTAAAAACATTGACAAAAATGCAAAATAAACCTCCTTAACAAGTATGGGAAGTTAGTTTGTTAAGCCATGCTACACTGAGAAACAAAGAAATGAACCAAACATGTCAATCCATGCATAGCCCCATTACTTCTCACATGCAACAGAAAAAAAAAGACATAACAGAAAATAAAAGACCTCGGGTTAGATAAACATAGTTTCAAAACTCCCTCACATCATTGTGGAATCCCCCGAGTCAACTCCCTTTTACCATGGCCGCATTCTTGTCCGAGTTTGTATTTCGATTTATAAAGACAATCAAAACTCCTTTGAGTCTCCTGAGTTATGACCGCAGCGTGCCTAGTTGACTAGGATTTGCCATGGCCATGTTTTGACTCGCATCTGTGTTTTGAAATACTTAAATTCTGTTTATCATTGTTGACTAGGGCAATATCTAGGATGGTTGATGATCACTAACAGGCCATAGAAAAATCTACTCGTACAGCAAAAAAGAACTACTCGTGTATAAAATAAAAATTAAACATGGCAACATCCTTAGCGATCTACAATGACAATGAAAAGAAGAACAATTTACATATCCCAAAGCCATATGTATATTACACATTTGAATTAATCACATTGAACTTGGTGATGATCAAAGAAGGTAACCTACCTAACCACAAATATTAAAAAACAACAAATAGGAGAAATTTCAACTGAACCAACAATCCTATGTATAACAGATCTTCAAACACTAATCTGTAAACGTAAGAAATGGTGTAAAGGTAATAATCTCATAAACGTTTGAACCAGATCTGCAAACCCTAATCTCCAAATACAGGAACAATCTCCAATCTGATGATAGTAACATTGTATGCGACGAGTTATATAATAAATTCTAATCCATTTGAACTACAAAAAGTGAGAGGCAAAAGTCACAAAACCCTAAACTCTAGTAACTTGAAAAAAAAACCCTAATCGTTGTTCGATTTTCACCGTATAAGAAAAAAGACGAAAAGGGGCAGAGAAAGAGAGAGAGATAGAAGAATACGGTGCTTCTTCTGCGTTCGGCAGCAATGGCGAATCCGAAGGCTACCAAGCAGAGGGTCACCACCAGTAAATGTACTAATGTCGAACCCCTTTCCTCTCCCATTTCTCACCCCCCCTTCTTTCCTTGTGTTTTTTTTTCCTTTTCCTTCTCTCTTTCAACGTGAAGTGACTAGTGAGAGAGCAGGGTGTGTAAAATGAGTGAGAGCTCACACTTTTTGCAAGGAAGCGGACAAAAAATCTACATGGGAAAAGCGTGGAAAAGCGTGGGATGCACTTACCAAATGGATGAATTTATTAGGGGATTTTAGGGGCGTTAAAGGAGATTCTTACTGAAGATTCGTTGGTAAAATTCTTGCAAAGCTCTGTCTAGAAAGTGATGATTTTCTAACAAAAGTCTAGCAGGGCTTCACCTTTTTATTTGGATGGTCTGGAAGAGCTTCACTTGTTAACATAGGAAGTAAACAAAGGAAAAGAAAATACACATGCAAATAGAAGTGTTTTACAAGATCCACCGTACTAGGGGTAGGGCCTGAGAGTTTCTTAGGTAAACCCACTACAATAAATGTGAATTTTACCGGCGAACATTTACTGCCGGTCTAATAAAACAGATGGTACAAGGAGTAAAGTTGATGGAGAAAGACATTTTGGACAAGGCCATAGTGAAGGGAGATTCTTTGAATGTTATAAATTTCGTATCATCATGTGAGGCGTTTGGCTAATACAAAGGCTGATAGACTAACTAGGGATGGTTGTTCAAGGGTATAATTGGAAGTCTACGATTTCCTCCCTCTTGAAATGTTTGTCTGGGTCTACCATTTTTCTTTCTTGCTTTTGTATTGGTTTTGATCATCTCAATCGCCACGGCAGTCCCTTGTTCCTTTTATTTCTATTTGTAAACGCCAAAGCCTCTTCGGAAAATGTTGAACCCAGTTCTATAGAAACCCCAAAGAACCAAATTTTGCCTAAACCAGACTGCTCCAGAGACCTTTGACTCCACATGTCATCCATCTCCTAAATAGATACTCCATCCTCAATCACCTACCTGATGACCCAGAGGACAACATTCCCACTCCGTTACCCCCAACCCTTCTCCCCAGGCAAGACTCTGATCCTCCAGACATTGAAAACAAAGTGGATAAAGAACGGGAAGAAAACAATGAAGAGGAGGACCAAATTAGTCAGCCTCAGAGTAATAGTGAAGAAGGCACCTTTGAAGATGAGGGATGAGGGGAAGAAGAAAATCACTCATTGGAATCCCTCGCAAATAATGAAGACAATCCAATAGACACAGAAGCTCCCAAAGAAGCTCGAAAAAAAAGTATACCGGGCTGAAGAGCGTCATCTAGTCAATCTAATCCCGGATGAACAAGAGGACATTGAAGAAGAGAAGCTAGAGCTTGAGGAATCAAATGAATCACGGGAGGAAGTTCTCAAAAAAAATTGCTTACGACGCTCACAAAGAGCCCAACATATTGAGCATTTTGATCTCTTAGGATTAGTGCTTCGTCGGTCATGTGTTTCTAGTTTTGGATTTCCCTCTCTCATATTTTCTGAGTTAGGGATGGCTTGTTGCGCCTTTAAATGTATCTCTTTTTCTATATCAAATAAACCGGTAGAGGTCCCTGCCAAACCCAAGTTACCCATCGAAAAAGAAAAAAAAATTAATGTCATTCTTTACGATTCAAAAAAATAAAACTGTTGGTACACATATTAATCAGCATTTTTCTGTCCATCGGTAAAACCTAAAACATATATTTGCGGACAAAGTTGACAAGAGATAAGGGTTCATTATGGGCAGTGATATTTTCCCCTTCCCTTTAACAGAAATCGTTCACTTTTAGGCCTTTTTGGAGTTAATGGTGGCTCCTCCACGCTTTAATATATCCTTACGATATCTAAGAGAGAGAGAGAGAAGGGGGGGGGGGGGGTGTTTAAATATGGTATCAGTAAAGAATATTCATATGTATAGATCATATACAGATGGTTCTAATGATGGTATACATGATACGGAAGGTATGAATTATGGTATTTAAGATCTAAGATCGGAAGGTATGAATGATGGTATGTCTTTGGGGTGGGGGGTGAGAATATCACTGCCCTTCATTTTTTTGTCGATCTACAATGTTGATGCTTGAAGGAGGGTTCTTGCTCTTATCTTTGCCTTGGATGGTGTGGCTCGTGTGGGTGAGAGTTCTTATTAATTAGAACACTAGGTGTAAAGAGTGACTAATTAAGGGGATAATTAGGGATGATTATTTATGGAGGTATTCTAAACTGAAGGGAGCCCTTGCAGAAAAAGGCTGAAAGGGTGCCCTCATTGGCTGAAATTGCTGCATTTGTGATGGCAAAAGTCAAAGAGAACTACTAAATGCAGCCATGTTCAGCCAATGGGGGCGCCCTTTCAGCCCTTTTTTGCAAGGACATCCTTGAGTTTAGAATTCCTCTTATTTATGGGCTATTTTTGTCTAGGTGGAACTTAGGTACGGGAGGAGTTAAGGAAAAGTGGTAAAATGAAGTAAGAGTAAAACGATCATTCCAGGTAGTTAAATCCAAGCCTTTTAATCTAGCTTAATGGATGGAAGGTGAGATTGTTCGATCAAGTGTGACCCACTTTGATCACTCTTGGATCTTTGGTCAGACGGTGTTACGGTTTATCAAAAGTGAACCTCTTGCTACTGGCGTCTTAACACTGAAGAAGAATGCTTTAGTAGGGTGAAACCTCGTTGAAATACAATAAGGCACACCAACTATGAGATAGTGGACCCCAACTTTGATGGATCTGGCCATCCATTTGATCAGTCCTGTGGCTGATAATAATGTATTATTGGATGTTAGGTTTGTTATTGGAGGTATGATATTTTCACCCCGCCTTGCAGTACGTTGCCCACTGTTAATGCCAAATCACGTTATAAGGGGGGCGCATGCGTACTGCAGGGGGGTAAAAATATCATCGCCCTTGTTATTGCTATGATCATGCAGATCCAACACAGGGTCCATCAGATGTACAGTTAGGATAATAAGATCTAGGGCCTACGATGTAATAGTAAACGTGCCTAATTGTATTACAATGATTTGCAACTAGTGAAGTGTCCACCCGGATTAAGGGCCTGGATCATGCTGGATCATGTGGAATGGTCCTGAATGGATCTTCATCATTCTCTTTTCAATGAGAAGATTCTCAAGATATCATTACTCTCAGTTAAAGATGGGTTGTTGGCTCACGGCCAAACGCAAGATCCTAACCGCTTGATCATGTTATGAGACAATCAGGCATGATTCCTTATGGCTCCAAAGTCCAAAGAACCAAACAAGTTTGAAGTTTCCCACTTGGAACATAGTCCTTAAGTAAATAGGGCCAAATAAGAACTTGAAAAGGAGGATATTTGTGGAGGTTAGGAATACGAACAGGTTAGGAGATTCTGATGTAAAATGGTAGAGGAATTTCGATCACAAATCCTCTCAGACAAACCAACTCCAACTTTTAAAATAATTTCGAGGATTTTTTTTTTCTGAGGATAGAGTTCTGTATTATCGAGAACAATCATTAATACGACCTTTCATTTTCGAGATCAATTTCAAATGGTGTACTTATACTTTTAGGAGGACCACACACTCCCTCTTGGAGAAACAAGGCAGTCTGAAAGAGGCACACATTTAGTAGTCCCTCTGTATTCATGCCCACCAACAAGGTATCATGGCAAAGACTTTTCAACAGATGGGTGGAAGGGTTTTTTCGTAGTTTTCCTCCAACTTAAAAATCTTCTTCTATAGCGACAAATTTAGCAGATATTTGGGTAATATAGTGACCAGTCAGAGACTCAAAAATGAGGATGAGATAAGGTGAACCAGTCGTTCTCGACACGTAGCACACCAAGAGGGGTGCTTAACGACAAGGGTGTGATCCAAATTTCCACTTAATATGTGGTCATCAAAGTGCAATGTCACCAATTGAAAAATTAACGGCCAAAAAGGGGTCTACAATCAACCATCAGAAAAGAGGATCGTTGGATGAGGAAACACCTTTGCCAACAGAGGGCAGACACTATATATAGGAAATGTTAGTATAACAAATTTTTATCAACAGTTCGAAGATATCTGTTGGGATGTAGCAAAAGAAGAAATGGCTTCTTCTGTAGCTGGAGCCTCTTCTTTGGCCCAAGCCAGCATGGTTGCACCGTTCACCGGTCTCAAGTCGAATATCGCCTTTCCGGTGACCCGCAAGACCAACTCCGACTTGTCTCACCTCCCTAGCAATGGTGGCAGAGTCCAATGCATGAATGTGAGACAATGGAGAAATATATGGGTCATGTATATTTGCTTGAGTGAAAGAAGAATACCTACTTATCCTTGGTTTAGTGTATTGTTGTCATAGGAGAGTGAGAATTGTAAAGGTTTATGGACGGCTATTGATTCAAATTGGCTTGGCTTATTTTATTCATGTACGTATGTGTGCAGGTGTGGCCTCCTACAGGCCTCAAGAAGTTTGAGACTCTCTCTTACCTTCCTGCTATGACCTCTGAGAGATTGGCCAAACAAGTTGAGTTCCTTATTAGATCGGGATGGGTTGCTTGCTTGGAATTCGATGAGGTAAGCTCTCTCTCTCTCTCTCTCTCTCTCTCTCTCTCTCTCTCTCTCTCTCTCTCTCTCTCTCTCTCTCTCTCTCTCTCTCTCTCTCTCTCTCTCTCTCTCTATATATATATATATATATATATATATATATATATATATACTAACTAGTAAAAAACCCTGTGCGATGCACGGGCACGGGCCGACAAAGAACTGTACGGACCACATCACGGGTTGATCCAAGCCATCCATGTGATGGAACACAACATAAATAGGTTGTGCCCCAAAAATCATTTCCATAGGCTGATCCTAGCCCTCCAATCTATAGAGGTTTCCATAATATGTTGTTCCTCTTAAATCGGATGGTTAAGATCACCCTATAAATTTTTTATTAAAAAGTATAAAGGAGGGGATAGGATTGAAATTATTTGGCTTTAATGGGTGCCTTTCTTAAAAAGCATAAAAGATGAGTAGGATTGAAAATATGTGTGTTGAATGAGTGCCTTTGTTAAAAAAAAGTAAAAAAGAGTAATGTGTAATTCTACAAAAAATTGTCTTATTTTAAAATATGTGTGTTGAATGGGTGCCTTTGTTAAAAAAAAGTAAAAAAGAGTGATGTGTAATTGTACAAAAAATTCTCTTATATATATATATATATATATATATATATATATATATATATATATATATATATATATATATATATATGTTGACCTGAGCTTACAATATGTTAGGGTGCCAAATGGATTTGTCGCCGAGAGAAAAATGAAAGCATGTGACAGTTGTTACAGACCAAAGATTTCAGAGCCGGGTTGTGCCTAAATTTGTTGCCTCTTCTCTTACTTTAATGAAAGTCCGTGACAGTTGGTATCAGAGTAAAAGATTTCAGAGCCCGGGTCGTGCCTAAAATATTTTGCTTCGCCTCTTACTTTTATTGTTGGGTGAGCTGTGATTGAGCCTCCTACCTCAAGGTTTAAGAACAAAGCCTTAACCAATTGAGCCAAAGGCTTAACCTCAGTCTCTTCTCTTAACGTAGAGCCCTATCTAATTGAAATATTATAGGATCAAAGCTCATCTGTGTGGTAGGAAAAAAAGTGCAAATCAATTAATCCCTTAACCTTGTGAAACACTTCTTAACATCTACAACTACTAGTACGGATATATATTAATTTGATGGGTATGCTGAATTGCACGGATGGGCTTCGTGTACCGTAGGCACAATGCATCGCCGGGGTACTATGACGGGCGCTACTGGACCATGTGGAAGCTACCCATGTTTGGATGCACAGACTCTTCGCAAGTATTGGCCGAGCTGGAAGAGGCGAAGAAAGAGTACCCAGGTTCCTTCATCAGGATCCTCGGCTTCGACAACATTCGCCAGACCCAGTGCTGCATGTTCATTGCCTACGAGCCTAGTACCTGATGTGATCCCCATTCATGCCGATCTCTTTAGCTTTTGTTTCTCTCTTGTCTTGCTATTTTTGTTTCCTCTTTTTTTTTTGATCTTTTTCTTCTCTAATGGAGGAGATAAGGTCTTTCATGTTTTGTTGGAGAAGAAGCTCATGGCTCCGCTACATAATTTCCAACTCTTATCATTACTTTTTGGTTGGGACTTGGGAATCATGGCTTATCTTCCATCCCCTCCTCTTTTTCTAAGGTTTCTGAGAGAGGGGATGGAAACTAGTTACTGTTAATTGTAAGGCAATCTAAAATTAGCAAATCTATTCCTTTTCAGATCTCAATAGGTTTCTGAGAGAGTTAAACATGTATAAAGCCAGCGTTACTCCATCTGGAAAAAGGTGTTGTTCCACTCCCAATGGACAAAATGATGTGGCCCCCTCCTATTGGCATGGTTTTCATTGCTTAAACCACGGGAAATCTTAAAACTATCCATTTGGGAACAAGCTTACAGTACAAGTGGTCCTCTACTCTCTTCTGTAGCAAAATAGTGTAAGACACATGCTAAGCCCAGTTGAAAATTCTAAAGCATTTGCTAGGATCACATTAGTATCTCATTTATTTTTAACCTTAAATAGTACGTACAACAGATTTTCTCTAATGTGTTGGTCCGCAACAATAGATAGGTCATTGTATGGGCCCAATTCGCGAGGTGGATTGGCTACTTTGGGTTTTCGGGAGCTCATTGCCACGTGTCAGCATGCTATTGGCTACCTGATTTTACACGCACGGGAAGAAGGAAAGCATAGTATTCCTGTCTATTGGATGATCAAAATCTTTTGTGTGTTGGTCCGCAACTATAGATAGGTCAAGTTTCCTAGAATATATTTCTTGGTTTCAATTCATTACATAATTACATAATTATCCTAATTATTTAATATATTTGGGATAAATTGGGCGGCTCAGAGCATTCAAAAAAATGAGGATTTAGAAACCTCCACAAATTGAATGACAGAGATCATCCTATGGAGAAGATTATTTGGGACAAGAGCCGTCTTCAACGAATAGTAATAAATGAATGGCTTAGATCTGTTGGGGAAACACGGACGGACCGCAGTGGATAAACTTTCTCCTGCTATTCGTGAATCAAGAAATTACAAAGCACAAAATAGCAATCCACCAAACACAATCAAGTATACACGATTTAACGTGGTAAACCCTCCGATGTGAAGGGTAAAAACCACGGGACAAACTCCGAGAGAAATCCACTAAAAAAGATAGGAGGAATACAAAGTCTCTCTTCTCAAGTTTTTCCAAAACCTTAAGGCATACAACAAGAAGAGGAGAATAACAATGAAATCTTGGAGGAAATACAGGTTTATCTCAAAAACCTCTTGCAAGAGAAATTTTTACCACCTCTAAAACTGTGAGAGATCTTCTTTTTCTCCAAGAACTCCTCCAAAATCCTAGGCTTTGGCAGCTTCTTCAGGCAGCTTCTTCACTCTTCTTTCTTGCCTTTGCAAAGACTTCAATCTCCAAAGGATTAGGGTTCCAACCCCTCTTTAAGTTTTGCCCAAAACAAAACCCTAGATGAGCATACACGAGAAACCCTTTTTCTCTCCTCTCGTTTTTTTCTCTTTTTTTTCTTTCTTGTCACGGTTTTTGTTTTCTCACGGTAACACCCACGCCCCTTTACATTTTAATTAAGAGACAAGTGAGTTGGTGTTGTGCGTACATGGGGGTGCACCCCCAACAAGATCATCCAAAAATCTGTGCCTCAATGTACTTTTTTGTGCCCTATTAACATGGAAATACAGACACTTTTTTTTTGGTATATGCAAAAATCTAAACAATGCTATTAGTCTTTTGCAGGGGTGTCGACAGTCCCAGACGGCCTGATGGATCCAAAGAATCCGAATGTTAATGGTCAGTATTTGGGCATACCAGGCAGATCTGAATGAATCCACTGGATCCATATCTTTAGGCCCAAAAATATTTTGGACTCTAACCCATACGTAGCGACAGAATCCAATGGAATGTCCCGGAGGGTGCAAATATATAAAAATGCCCTTTATATTTTTGTTCATTTATGTTTTCATTAGAAATAATTTCATAATATTTAAAGGGGAAAATATCCAGATGGAGAGTGCCAATATTTTTGTTCATTTATGTTCCCAAACATTTTATTTTGGCTACTGATATTTGCTCTACAATGTTTTGATAAACTGCGGAACTCACCTTGCCTATTACTATTTAACGAGCTGTCAAAGGCTATTACAATTACAAAAACTCTCTGCAGCCAATCAAATAATAAAAGATAAGGGGACTTCACCCTATTATCAATACATTTTTTCAGTAGGTAAGCTGGGTTTAAACATTTGAGCTCAAGCCCCGTAACAAGGCCTTACCGAATATCAATTCTTATCTACTTTGCACGTTCTTCGCCGTAGTAACAGTAGCCCTAACCGTGTACAACGCAAGCACGATATAACACAAGTACGATCTAGTACGCTCTGATAGACAGTTGGTTGGAAATAGGGGTGGTTATTCGGTTATAACCGAACCGAAATAACCGAAATTATTTCGGTTATCAAATTTCGGTAAACGAAACCGAATCGATTAAAAATTCGGTTATTCGGGTATAACCGAATAACCCGAATAGTGGGAAAAAAAGAGGGAAAATGCAAAATCTTGATTTCGATCGAAGGGCTAGGATCATCCAATCGAAGTGATCATTGGAGCACAACCTAATTAAGTTGTAATCAATCAAATGGACGGTTTTGATCATCCTTTGGAGTGCCCGTATCACACTTTTTTTTGAAAAAATAATGATTTTTATCATTATTTCGGTTAACCGAATTGTTTCCACTCAAAACCGAAAACCGAAATTTGGCATCCATGAAAACCGAAACCGAACCGATTGATATTCCAACCGAACCGAAATAACCGAACGATAAACTGGTTGGAAATGGGTCATGGCTGCAATGATAAACTAGTGTTTCCAAGTGGAGAGAAGGGCGTAGGTTGGGTGAAATGCCTAAGAAACTAGTGTCTCCAACCAAGTGGTGAGAAGTGGCTAAAAATCAAGGAAAAGCTGATCCTATTTTGAGTAGGGAACTCAACTAAAATAGGATTGACTTTTTCTTGATTTTTGGCCCACTTCCCACACTAATCTAAATCGTGCTCTCTCAAATTTCTCTCCTTCTCCCACTCACCCTTCCCTACCCTACGCTCTCTCACCACTTGAAGACAGCAATAATTTATTGTGAAAGGGGATCTGCTGTGGCCTCAACTCTTTGGCTAAGGGTGTGCCCTTCTAGGGAGACAGACGGTCTAACAAAAAAGTGAGGTAGATGTGTCATTGAAGATGTAGCGCAACAATGCATTATTTGTATGGGCACAAAACCGAAAATCACGCCTCCACTTGACACACCAAAGATGCCTCTCACGAAACGGCAGAAAATGCCTCGTTGACGCTCCATGTGAGGCCCACATAGGAACCTTCCTTCAGTATTCAGACAACCTGACAAAAGCGGGACTGTTCAGACCTCCTTCTCATAGTTTGGTGAGATGCGTTCCATCTAAGCATTTGCGTTTAAGTTAATTCAACAATGGATGCCACTAATTTAATCCAAGATCAATTGCATATATATAATATATTAGACCCCATTTTCTTCCTCGGGCCACTCCCTTTTAGTCTATTTATAAGTTTCAAGTTTATAACTACTCATTTTCCGCTGGAAGGGAGTGACACGGGGAAGAAAAGTGGGGACTATATCTTTTGCCTTTTAAATAATTCAAAATATCTACTGCTGATGATATCACGTGCTTAGCTTTCATGGTTTAAACTTCTTCAAAAACCCATCCCATCGGAGACGGCCGTGATCCGGTCAAACCAAGACTCTTTCCAAACACAAAAAACAAGCACTTCCGTCCACACTAGCACTAGTTCCTCTTCTTTTTTTTATTACATTTGTGTCATTATCAAGAAAAACATAAAAGAGAAATGATATCACCACAACCATTTTTTTATAACAGCACTAACCCATCTTGTCTTTTATTATTTAAAAACCTGTCAAGGGTTATATTACAGTTCCCAAAAAGCTCTTATGAACGAATTAACAAGGAAAGGACAGGCTGTATTTGTCCAATTATTAAACCATGGTTGTGCATAGAGGCCTTCAACTCACCACAACAACTAAAATAAGTCGGAAGAAATTCGGACCTTCGATTATATTTACAGATGACTCAACCCTGACATTTCTTTATACAGATTTTCGCCGCAAATAAATAAGAAAACATCAAAAAAAGGGAAAAAGAAACCTCCCTCTCCCTTTTATCATATACAGGACACACCAAACCTTCAATACTCTTTAAACCTAACAATTAATAGAAAAGAAAAGAACGTTTCCTTCTTTTCATCGAACCTAATACCAAGAAAAGAAGGTTTCCTTCTCTTCTTTATTCCAAAATCTACAGAAATTACGTAAAGAAAAAGATGATAGAAGATGGGGATTTACACTAAAAACAAATCTCTCTCTACCGCGCTCTCGAAATTTCTTCAATTAAAAAACTCTTATTTTTTAGTCTGTCGTACCTGTTCTTTGTTTGTTGTTTTGTGGTAGTTGAAAATTTTTATGTACTTTTTCTCACTATGCAAAGGCAGGGATGCTGCAATTTCGCCGATCTCTGTCAAGACAATCAAAACCTTCGATTCTCACGGTCGGATTGTGGCTGAATTTGTTACGAACAAATCCACTTTTCCGGCCAGATGTTGACGGAGAAGGAGATAATCCGGAAGGTATTGGTAGAGGCGATAACAAAGCCACTTTCTCATCGCCGAAACGAGCATCGTGGATCAAAGGATTCGCAGCTCGGATCGGCGGAGATCCGCAGAAATAAGGCGGAGATGAGGCTACCTGGTTAGCAATTTGATCAGATCCGTATACTCCCTGTTAGAAACAAGATCAGAACTATAAGAATTAGAAAAAATAGGATATAGATCTAGAGAACGTCTTGATTAGGAGGTGAAAAAACGTACTTTAATTATATCGATAAGCTCCCTCTCTGCTTTTGGATCGCACGACTCCTTTGGATGACTGCTTGTGGTATAAGAAAGGAAAAAAGGTGAGTTTTTGGAAAGTTTGAGAGATCGAATGAAATTAAGGGAGGAATTAAGGGAAAATTACCTTAAATGAAATCGTGAGGGCCGAACAGGATCGTTAACGGTAGGGATAAGGAGGCCGAGTCGCCGAGGCTTAGGGCAAACGACGGGATCTTTCCGATCGTAGATGGTGCCGGAGCTCTTCATCTCGTCTGAGGTGGGAAAGGCGTTCTGCTGGAAGACACAGGGGTTCATCTTATTTACAGCTTTACCAGGTCTACAGAAGAAAGCCTTCAAGAAGGTAAAAAAACAGAGGATTGTCAGAGAAAATTGGAAGATGAGTCCTGGAAGGAAATAAACGGGAAAAACTTTGAATTTATAGGTTTATTAGCCAGATCTATACAGTTCAAATCTAGACATGGCAAAAAAAAGAGATTTTTTTTTTTTTTTTTGCGGATCTGTTTAAAAAACCTCCAAAACTCCCTACTAGAATTCTACAGATCTATGAAAATCCTTCCGTTTTCTCTGACAAGAAGAGCATGTCCTGGTTCTATTCATTTCTGTCTAATAGAATTTTGTCTCTTAAATAAAAAATTCGTTTAAAGATAAAAAAGACTCAGAAAATCAAAATCCAAATCTTAAATTCCATCGGAAAAACACGACGGAAAATACAGAGATAAAGCGATCTAGATAAAAAAAAAACAGAAAAATTCTTCTAGACAGGGAAGAAGATACAAAAGAAAGAAAGAAAACATGAGGAAAAAAGATTAAAGAACAAAAAAAAGGATCTTACCTTCTCTACCGGACCCTCTCTCACTCGACGAAGGACGAGAACGAGAATGAGAACGAGAAGAAAGAAGGAAGAAACGAGGTGCTATCGCTAATATTTATAGGAAATGTAGGAGGCAGAAAAAGCCCTAGTACGATAAGTAGAGTAATTTAGGTAGACGGTTGTTTTTCACCCCTGTAGGATTATGCGCCCCCTTGAAAAGTGATTTGTGGCAGAGCTTAACGCTTTTTTATGTCAAATCACGTCAACAGGGGCGCATAATCCTACAGGGGGGTTAAAAAATCACCTCCCAATATTTATTTTTAATTCATCATGCAAGTGGTGCGTACCGCGAAAAAGCGCATCGCTTATTGCGCCTGATGAAAAAAAGTAAAAAGAATAATGAGGAATACGGGAATACGGGATACGGGCATATGTTTGGAGAAATTACGGACTATGGGCACCTTTTAAAACAAGAACAAAATATCGGCTAATCTTCAAAATCGATTTGGAAAAAGACCCTCCTACCCTTATGACATCATACGAGTCCTCCTATGTTGCCCTTCCAGGTGGATGAGATTTGAAAACGTACAATCATTATCTTAAAGATGAGAAAGTGGGGGAGTGAAAATATCATCCAAAAACGTAGCAAACGATCTTAAAAGATGAGAACGTGGGGACTGAAAATATCATCCAAACCTTTCATTTGTTGGGCCACAACATATATAAGATGCACCGCATAAATCATCTCCATTGGATGAACCCAACCCTCAGATCTATATAGATTTCTATGGAAAAAATAAAACTAACCAGAGAGAGAGTTTACGAATTGATTTTAGCAAAAAAATTCAGAAAATAAAAGGGTAAATTAATTGGAAAAAAATCAAAGAGATGATCCCAACCCTCAGATCTATTTAAGAAAAAATCCCGAAATTAGAGGGGCTAACTTTACGGAAAAAAAATCAAAATAAATCTATCGACTTAAACTTAATAAAAAAATCCTAAGTTTTAGGGGGACAATTGAGTATGCCGCCGGAATATCAAAGGGTATGTCGGCGTAAATAGGGCGTAAGTGGAAATAATGAGTACGCCAGGAGATTTTGAAGTACGCCGCTGGAATACTGAGTACGCTACCGAATTTTCTGGGTTTGCCGACGGATTATAGGGTACGCCGACGGAATATCAAGGGTACGCCAACGGAAATAGGGCGTAAGTGAAAATAATAGGTACGCTGGCAGAAATAATGGGTACACCGGCAGAATACCGAGTACGCTGCGGGATTTTCTGGGTTCACCGCCGGATTATAAAATACACCGCCGGAATATCAAGGGATACGCAACGAAAATAGGTTGTAAGCAGAAATAATAGGTACGCCGACGGAAATAATGGGTACGCCGATGGAAATATGGATACAGAGAGGGAAATATTGGGTACAAAGAAGGGTATTATTAGAAGACGCAACCGTTTCATATTGATGTCCAGGTGTCGTGGATCCAACCGTCTATTCATATTTGTGACAACCAAGATTTAAACGAACCAAAGGGACTCTGGGTTCACAGAAAGATTTCAAATCCAAACCAAACCGACTATTATAGAGCTGCTAGCGTTCCAAAAAGTTTTCAACATGTGTCAGGCATCCATCCGTCTCTAGGTATTTCTGACGGCCAAGATAGAAACGAACCCAAGGTTCTGTCGGTTCAAATACCCATTATGTTAACGGAAATAATAGGTACGCCGGCGGAATACCGAGTACGCTGCCGGATTTTCTGGGTTCGCCGCTGGATTATAGAGTACGCCGCCGGAATATCAAGAGGTACGCCGCTGGAAATAGGGTGTAAGCAAAAATAATGGGTACGCCGGCAGAAATAATGGATACGTCGATGGAAATAATCGGTATAGAGAGGGGAATAATGGGTACAGAGAGCGGTATTATTAGAAAACACCACCGTTTCATATTGATGTCCACGTGTCGTGGATCCTACCGTCTATTCAAGATTTAAACGAATCCAAGGACTCCGGGTTCAAAGAAATATTTCAAATCCAAACCAAACCGACTATGTATAGAGCCGCTAGCACTCTAAAAAGTTGTTCAACATGTGTCAGGCATCCATCTGTCTCTAGGTATTTTCAACGGCCAAGATAGAATCGAACCCAAGGTTCTGCCGGTTCAAATACCATACGAACTAAAAGAGTCTCGTGAAACACACCAGTAACGAAAAAGGAAGCTGAATGACAGTTATGTTAATGTCAAAAAGGTATTAGGGTTTTCCAACCCGATTTTGAAGATTAGCCTTTTTTTTGTTCTTGTTTTAAAAGGTGCCCGAAATCCATAATTTCTCCAAACATCAGTCCACATTCCGTACTTTTCTCAAGAATAATAAGTTAAGAGAATAGGGACGGTAAAACAATAAAGGAGAATAAGATAAAATTAGGAAGGAACAAAAATGAGGAATTAAAAAAGAAGAAGTGGGGGATGGACGGAGGAGATTGCGATAAGATCTCTGAGGGTGAAGACAAAGGCTCTCATCCAGGCGAATGCTGTCCGTCCATTTTTCCTCTTCCACTTTCTTTAATCACTCGGTAAAATTTTCGAAATGGTAAAAACATATGCGCACTCGCTGATTAGGTTAATGCTTAAAATTACCATTTGTATGCACAAAATAGTCTTTTACTATCCATGGTAACAGAAAAAATTTTAGGAGACGCAATCTTATTATCTTGTCTCCCTCGATGACGAAAAGTAGGACCCATTCACTTTTGTATTTACACACTAAATTTATAATTATTATTTATAGATTCATTCACACAAAATTAAATTGTAAAATATTTTCTGCAAGCAAGAACAATTTTCTATTTTCATGACATAATTTCTCCTCTGGAACGTGTGAAATGAACATTTTATATGATATAGTTGGTAACCATATATCACACTTTCCTCGCGTGCAATAAAAATATCAAGCTGCAAAAGTTTCACCAAACAGGCCATTACTCCCACCTTATTCTCTCCAGAAATGAAGAATGTGGAACGTCAGATCATTGACCAAAATGCCACGCAACAAATCTGTCGGCTAGAATTGCTTGATTGGAATTATTTTGGAAGCCAATGGCAATCTATCGTAGGACCAACTAGATGAACGGTCAATATCAGTGAAGCCTAGGTTTTTAGATGAATAAACTTCGAAGAATAAGCTTCAGACAAAGATTACCTTGGGTTACCTTGCAATTGTCAGAGGCTCTGTTCACTTGCCTTCTTGAGAAAGGAAAGGAGAAGAAAGTAAGCCAAATTTTTCCGTGATTAGACATGATTTGACATTTTCTGCCGTTCACTTGTTTTCTCGGAAAAGCATAATTACACAGGTGGAAAATATAAATAATGACGTGGAAAACAAACTTTCTTGCACTTTCCCTCTAAATTTTCTCACCAAAAGGGTGAGAAAATCACTTTCCTGAGAAAACCACTTTACCTGCATACTTTCTTTTCCTTTCTCGGCCAAGTGAACAACGGAATTTTCTCACAAAAGGAATTTTTCCACAGTTTCTTTTCCTTTCTTTTCCAGTTTTCCACGTCAGATTCTTTTCCTTTCTTTTCTTTTCCTGCTATTAGAAAACAAGTGAACAGAGCCATAGGGAAAGGAGACTGAGGGTATTTTCGTCATTATAGCAGATTAAAATATTTAGTTGGCGTTATTTGAACCGGAATTGGGGGCATAAGATTATGAAGTATAATAATGGTATAATTTAGAACTTCCACCCACGGGACTTGTCTTATTTGATAGATATTTTCTTTTTTATTTTTAACAACGAAGAGTAACAGGCAACAGGGTGGACAACCTAATTTTGAGTGGTGGCAATTGAATCCCCGTAAATTTGTTTTTTGCTTAAAAAAACGAGGAGAGAATCGATACCCCATACATGTGACACCGCCTCAATCTTCTAGAAGCGATTGATGCAAAAGTTTGAATTCCTTTTGTGGGACCACTCTACAATAGTAGATGCCTTGCATCTCTTCCGTACACGTGTATGATGATCGAGATTACCTATCTCTGCAGGACACGTGCATTTGCAATAATTCTCGGGCAGTGATAAATCGACCCCCATGTGTCTTTTCTCTCCTCTGGGTTAGAGAGAGAGAGAGAGAGAGAGAGATATGGGGGTCGATTTATCATGCCCCTAAATCTCGCAGTTAACTGATGGCAATACGGCATGATACGGGCATGTAAACAAAGACGGTCCCAATCTTGATTGATCTAAACCGTCCAGTTATTAAACCTATACTTTGGATCTCCAACATGATTAGAATGATTTATGGGGCCATAGAAGATCCAAGGATGGGCCTCTCAGATGGACGGTTTGAATCAATCAAAGCTGGGACCCACTATACTATGGAGGGCATGCCCCATTCTATTATAATGAGGTTGCGTCCTACTGAAGCATTCATCTAATTTTGAGTCCAATAATCAATTTCTGACTCACATCCAAAACAAACAAAAGCCTAAATGTAAATTTGAGTCCAATACTCCGTTTGGAGTTTGGATTCAAAATGGATTCTCAAAGTGGCTATTAGACTCATAATAATGTTCAATTTTAGTAATATAATCAGCTCTGGACTTTAATCGATTCTCAAAATCCAAAACAAACATGGCCTTAGTAAATGAATTTTATTGTTGTAAACAGAATTATTATCTTCTAGAATCACTAGAGAAAGACACATGACACACGAAAATGAATTTTACTTTGTATTATCCCCCCTTATCATGCCCAACTAATGGCAATCCACTAAATAGAAATAGAAAATAAAGTTTTCTAAGCCAAACCATTAAAAAAATTTCAAAGAAAGTAAGGGAAAAAGAGGCTTTCTTGTTTTTTTGTTTACATGTCTTTCTTACCAACTAAACAGGATATTAGGCCCTGTATATTTGGTCTATTTCGATTGCAAGTTTTTTTTGCAAAAGTTTGAGAACGAAAAACTTTTCCAAAATCTCATACTTTCGTATTTCTGATTACACATGAAGAAAAAAATTAATTAGAAGTTTAGAACCACCACAAGTACCATTATTTATAATGATATTCTTTATGATTTGCCTCTAAATTGTGGAAATAAAAAAGGAAAATGATATTAGCACAATCAAGTTCGATAATTCCACTAACTCATCTAATCTTTTATTATTTAGAGTTGTCAACGGTTATTACAGTTCCCAAGAAGCTCTCACAAGCAAATTAAAAAGAAAAAACAAGCAAATTAAAAAGAAAAAACAAGCCTAGTTCGTGCAATTATTAAAACATGGTAGTGTCAATACCAGGCTTACCAGCAGCCTAGAATCCTAGAAAATTATTTTAAATGAGAAATGTTTTTTTTTTTGTAATCCAAAAAGGGCATTAAGTAAGAATAATGTGGAGAAATTAGAGAGTTTGGTTAAGAGTGGAAGACACTTTAAAGGAGGGAAAGAAGAATGAGCAGCAACAAATAAGGAGGCAGTCTGGTGTTAGTTTCTTTTTTCTTCTGTTTCCCCCATGAAAAGAGAGGGAGACGAAGTAGGGTTTGAGGAAGGAGAGATTGAAACAAACAATCAAATACGATTAGAGCATAAAATTTTCAAGTGAGATATTTTACCCACGTACAACTTTTATGCCCCCATTTGTTTAGAGAGATGATATTTTCACCCCTCTGCAGTACGCAGTCGCACCCTTTAACGTGATTTGACGTCAAAAAGCGTTAAAGTTGCCCACTGTTCATGTTATAAGGGGGCGAATGCGTACGACAGAGGGGTGAAAATATCATCTCCTTTTTTTTTAATGGGCAAGCTGGGGTTAGGCAGACTCCTACCAGATATATTAATAGAAAAAAAAAAGAGGTACATCATGAAAGCCAAAAGAAAACCCCACAGCAGAAGGGGAAACAAAAAAGAACTCCAAAAGGAACACTAAAGAGGGCAAGTGAGCCACCAACCAAAATAGAGCAAGACAACCCAAAACCCAAAAGGGGTAAGAAAAGAAAACAAACAAACACCCCAAATCAAGCCCCATTATCCTAATTTTAGAGGGGGTCTTGAAATGGAGGGAAGCACAAATGGAGGAGATGATCGAAGGAGCGAAACTGGTGATTTTCCTTTCTTTTCCTTCTTTTTCTG
Organism: Tasmannia lanceolata; assembly: GCF_043159265.1. NCBI lineage: Eukaryota > Viridiplantae > Streptophyta > Magnoliopsida > Canellales > Winteraceae > Tasmannia > Tasmannia lanceolata. The sequence goes on along the minus strand of NW_027518692.1, from coordinate 60,265,946 downwards.
AACTGTTTGCCATGAACCATCTGTGGAGTGAGAGTCCGGAGAGGAAGGAGCCACTGAATTTGAGATTTCCGCAAGAGTATCAGAACCAAGGCCTTCAAGGATTGAGAATTTATTTCCAAATTGAATAGCAAACCTATGCTGAGGCACAGGGAGACTAAAGTGGGTACGAAGAGGAGAATTTTTATCCAAGTTCTGATTTGTAGCTTCATATTGATGGAGGACTGAACCCGAAATTTCAGAGACAATTTCAGAGTGGATTTTGCTGACTGGTCTCCATTCTTTCTTAGGCTGAGGATGAGTATGATTAGAATAAAGATGGCAAGCTTTAGTACTATGACTAAAGTATTTGCAAAATGAACAGGAACTCGGCTTCCAATCATAATCGATTTGTTGAATAATCTCACCTGAGGAGGTACGAAGCTTTATAGATTCTAGGAGGGATTGATCCGCACTAACTAGCACACATAGCCTAGCATAATCAAGCCTAGATGACTCAGCTGTTTGAGTGTCCATGTAGAGGGGCTTACCAACCAAGCTAGCAATTCTACTTAGGCAATGGTGGTTCCAAAACTTTAGATGGAGCCCATGAAGCTCGATCCAAATCGGAATTTCTGTGAGTTTTTTCTTTTCCATGATGGTATTTGGATCCCATCTTTGAAGAATCAATGGCCTTCCCCCAAAATTTTGACCATTCTCCTCTAGGACCCGAGTACAATCTTCCTCACACGAGAATTTAAAGAGAAAGAAGCCATGGTCCATGGTAAACATTTGAAGAGTACCTTGCAACTTCCATTTGCGGCTTAGAGCATCTCGGAGGGAAACGAAGTAGGTCTCTTCCCAATGAAATACCCTATGAGGCAATTAGCCCATTTTTTTCCCATGTTCTTCCATAACTGAGTCTTCCAAAGATAATGCCATTTCATCTTTTTCTGAAGCAGCAGGGTTAATGTGGCCCAGATTTGTTGAGATAGGAGTAGAAGGTGGTTCAGCAAAGAGGTTTTTCCAAGGGATGATAGGATTTGGAATCTGGGCTTCCATGGCCTTGGTGTTGTGGGTCCAGCCCATGTAGGCCACACACCCATGTATCCTATTTTAATAGGAAAAGTAGGTTTCCTATGTGATATAGGAAAATAAGAAAGTGAGAGTTGGTGGGTGTGTTGTGCGTGAAACAAAAAACACAAAAATAGTAGTAGTGAAAAAATAGAAAGGAAAGAAAGAAAAAAAAAAAGAAAAAGAGAAGAAGAAGAAGAAGAAGGAGAAGAAAGCAAGGGTTTTTTCTTGGTGGCTCCTTTTTGAAGGTTTTGTGGGGAATCAAAACCTAACGTTTGGAGCGTTTCTTGGAGTTCTTACAGCGCCGTTAGATCATTTTGTTGCACGGAAACTTCACGAGGATTTGGGCTTCTTCGACTTGGAGATCGAAGTGGGTATTTTTGGTGAGAAAGTGGATTTTGTTGTTCGCAACGAGGTAACCCTTTATCTCTCTTATTTCTTGTATAAAGACATTGTATTACTTATTTGATTAGTGGATATTTCGTCGGATTCGCCCCGTGGTTTTTCCCTCTTCGTTGGAGGGTTTTTCACGTAAATCTTTATGTTCTTTTGTGTGATTGCTCTCTTGTTGGTTTGGTTTCTTTAATCCACATATTTATTTGCTTTGTAATTAAAGTGGGTTTTCTTCGGCGAAAAACCCAACACTTGGCATCCTTTGGGTGGCTGTTGTGGATCTGCTTGAGAGAAACAGAATTTGGGATAGGAGCATCCAGAAAGATTGGACCATGAACTAAACTCTTGGGGTGACCTTTTGGATCTGGATATCCAGGGGGGTGATCCAAAGGACGGAGAGAAAGAAGGGAGCTTATTGGTATATCCTTAGAGTTGGTGTACAAAGGTTTTGTGATTCCTGGCTGCAAAAAACCAGAATCTGTAACTAAGCTACTGAGGTTTTTTTTTTTTACATTGTTTTGAGTTGGGGATGGGCGGAAAATTTGAATTTCAAAACGCCCACTGGCAGCTGAATTTTCCTCATTCCAAGGAGAAGGTACGCTCTTTTGCACTAACATGATGAAAGAGGCTTGGCTCTGGGTTCAGGTTGCATTGGCCAACCCTCCATTCCATCTTTCTCCTCAGAAGATTCAGAATAAAAGATGTGAAGGGGGGAAACTGGGGGTAAGCATTGCTGGGGAGAAGTTTCAGGTTCAGCAACCATGGAATTCTGAACATTCTGAACTGAATCAGGTACATCATCAATCTCAGATTTTGATGGGTATCCAAGAGATCTGGGATGAGAAACTGAGCTGAAATACAATGTTCTTCATCCCTTGAAGATTTCAGTTGAAAGTTGCTGGACGAAGTAGTAATGGGATCCACAATGAAAACAGAATCAGGAGAGTTCTAATACTGATCGCCCATTTGATCCTCCGTTGCTGCCATTTCTTGAAACAGAGCTTTATACGAAACAAACAATGGAACTATCTAAAATTAACTAAAACCAGGGACAAGAAATCAGGGAAGAGGAAGAACTAACCCATCTCCCTTTGTTTATGAGGAGTGAGCAAAATGGGAATATATTGTAAAATAAAGGGGATATCACATTTAGTAAAGATAGACAGGTGAGATGACCACTCGTCAGTCATTTCCACTTTCTTTATTTTTAGAAAGGAGTTCCGTTTTGAAATTGTTTTCCTTTATTTAGTGCCTATTTTATGGTGAAACAGTCATACTACCGGCCATGTTTGGACACAGTAAAACAATATTCCATGGAATATTTGTGGGGGCAGTTATGGGAGAGACCCGACCCTTATTTTTCACAAACTCCCCATTTTAGAAACCAATTTCCTAATTTTCTTGACTTTTTTTTCCTTCTTAATTTATTGTTCCTTTAATCCTTTACTTGAAGAAGAGGATAGAGAAGAAGAATTTGCAAAAGAAAATTGTTAAAATAATAATATTGGCAAAAAATTGAACAAAAATCAGCAAAAATCCAGTTGAATTGGTATTGATCAAAAGGTCAACAAAAAGTGGCAAAAATATTGAAAATATCAAAGTTCCAACACTTTTGCCGCCCTAACTCTATATGTTGAATGTGTATCAAAGTGGTTGAGCTTGTGCATGTTAAAAGGAAGATTTAAAGATTGCCTGTAGGCTGTAGAGAAACATTTATCTAATGAAATGAAATATTTTCATTGCTGATAATTTGTAAGTGATGTAATGGAGATCTTTGTTTATTTTTCCCTTTCATGTTAAAAGTATTTGACAGAAACGGAAAAATTAACCAAAACTGAGAATGGAAAATAAGTGGTATGTAATAAAATAAAATGATGGTGAAATTTTCCCTACAAGTGTCAGGATTTAGGGGTGCAACTCGGGTCGGGTTGAGGCCAACCAGAACCCAACCCGAGTGGCCATTTGACCAACCCTAACCTGACCCAACCCGAGTCTCAACCCAGAAAGAAGCAACCCAACTCAACCCACATTAAAAAAATTTGAACCCGAACCAGACCTGAATTGTAGAAAATAATAGAAATCAGTGTGATTTTTTTCTTCAGAAAATCCTAACAAGAATAACAGTAGTGCTCTGTATTGTTACTTATTTTTAAGGAGATTGAGGGGAGAACATCTTCTTAGATTGTTTGGTTGCCTTTTAAGGTATTTGACCACTAGCGCTGTCCAGCGACGGTCGGGTGATGTGACACGCTCGAGATCTTATCTCCAAATTTCTTCAAATCGGATCCCAAATCCTCCTAATATTTGCAAGACAAACCAAACAATATTTCTTTCTTCCACCCTAATGTTGACTGATCCGCTTTAGATCTCTCCTTTAATCTCCCCTTTGACAGCTGGGATATAGATCTCCCACCGAATTAATGGCATCCAAACAGTGCATCGAGGAACACAGGAAATAATTTTGGCTCGAAGACCATTTTGAGTTTTTATCTTTTTGTGCTGTCTACATGATGTGATATCATTTTATTCTATTCAGTTGATTAAATGGTTACTCTTCCCGAGCAGAGACACACAACGAGGCTCTGTCATGCTTGACAGTTGCCTAAAAAGCAAAAGCTAGTTGGCTATAAAGTAAAAGCAATCTCTTTGAAGATTTTATAAATAAAATATTAAGACGATATAAACATTTAAGAGAGAGAGAGAGAGTGAGCGAGAGAGATGGCAGGAGTCGGGTTTTCTTCTGGGTTGCCCGACATCTCAACCCGAACCCAACCTGAGAGCACCTCGGGTTCATGATTTCCAACCCGAACCCGACTGGAACCCAACCCAACCCGGCATTTTCCCCGGGTTGAACATGACGGGTTCAGGTTGGACCTGCCCGAGTTGCACCCGTAGTGAGGAACGGGTGCAGTTTAACTGGTTTTAATATCTGTGACATACTTCAACGCATCCATTTTTAATAACTAAGAAATTTAGAGGTTAGTGAGCCCCAATCTCCATACATGTTGGCCCATTTATGATTGGAAATATGGATCTGAATCTAAATGAGCCATATTTGTGCCATACTTCATGAGTACATGTTTAATAACTAAGAAATTTAGAGGTTAATGAGCCCCGATCTCTATACATATTGCCCATTTATGATTGGAAATATGGATCTGAATCTAATTGGGCCATAAGTGGGTCAAAAGACAACTTGTGGATCCATGGAAAGCATCCCAAGTTGGACATAGGACAACAGAAATCTAGTCGGATGGGACATAGACACGAGTTGTAGACCCCTCAGTGTCGCAGCTCTGATTGGGTAGTGGTATGATACAAAAACATCCTTCATATTTCCGTACGTCCAAGCTAAACATGGGGGGTATTTTAGGTGTGTTATATAAACTTTCACCAGTCAACGTAAAATAGGACATAGGACACTTCAATTGTAAGCCCAATTCGAAATGGATCATGACCCAGACACCAAAACTAGGAACCAAAGAATTCTCCGACAGGATAGGAACAGGTCGTGGCTCAACATAGGTGGATCCCATCCGAATTGGATCCTTTGATAACCCTGACTGGGAACTTGGAAGCATTCATACGGTAGAACCCACTGCACTGATTTTTTGCACCATGGGCACACCAACCCACAGTAAAGCACACCAAATGAATTGAGGTTTCATTCATCACCAATAGACAGAACATGCGAACAGTCGAGAACAGGTGGTCTAGCAAGATATTTAACCGAAGCTTCATCCAAAATAGTTTGTTCCAAGATAAGGGGAAAGAGTTGTATTACACTATGTTTAAAAGCTCATATTTGAACAAGAACTTGTCTAAAGATAATTGATCCCGCTGAGTCAAAACAGAGGAACAAAAACGAACCCCGCTCCTAGAACCTCCTCGAATTGCGGTTCAGCCCTCTGCTGTACATGTTGCAAGTAACCCAGTGAAGAGTTGGGTAACAGTAAGCAGATAAATATCTCATAAGCAAAGTAAATGCACAAGCATGTGTTCACTATATCAACAAAAAAGATAGAAACCTGTTTATCCGGATTGCCTCCAACCTCTTCCGCCGGTGTGGTAACAACCCCAACCTCTCGGGTGTGGCTTTCTCCCACGAAAGGATGTCATCCCTGGATTAGATTGTTGGGGAGCAGCAGGAAAGCTGCCTTGATGCACAGTAATAGGTGGTAGCTGGCCGTAGCTCTGTTCATTACAGAATCCTCCTTGCCCCACATTATGGTGACCTTTGCCCTGAAATCCCATTCCAAATGGCAGTTGGCTCGTGTTACCTGGGCCGATGAGCCCAGGCCAAGACATGGGCGATGACCCTGCAGAGATATTCAACTGCCCATATGGTGACACTCCACAATTCGGCCTCAGACCAGGATCGAACCGTTGATGATGGGATGTTCTATTTGGAAAAGCCATAAACATATGATGTTGCTGCTGATTTGGGTGCTGATGGCCTTGCTGTTGAGGACATGGGTTGCCATCCATTTGATGAAATCCACTGGGTAAGCCCATCTGCAGCTGCTGAGCTGGCATCCCATTTGTCCAATTTGCATTTGGTGGCAGTAAGTGTTGAGGTGGACCTCCAAGAAAGCCGGGCAGTTGTGCCACATGTGAACCAGGTTGGATGGTGGCATGCTCACTTGTGCCAACCTGTCCAGTGCCAAAAGAACATTGACAGGTAGCGGCATCTGGAGCTGGTTTGGAACATATGGTGGACCCTCACCAAACAGTGTTGGCTGACCCACACCCATGGGTGAAGGTGGGACCAAAGGCCTGACATTCTTCTGGAACCTGCCCTTACCTTGAACCTTCTTATGACCAACAAATTCTTTATTTCCACTTTTCTGATCATCCATCCCTCTCTTTCCCATCTTCTGCTGTCGTCTGTACTCGGCTTCTTTCTCGTCATCAGAGAATTCACACTCAGAGACCTCTTCATCATTCTCGCCAGATGGGTCATAACCTTTCTTGTAGAGGGACTAACCGTTGAGGATGAGATTGGCGAACTGGGCAACAAAGGAGATGGCAGTGCCTTTACGGATTCCAGCAGGGACTCTCTTCTCAGAATTGTATCTGACAACATAGTATGGGCTTTTAACAGGTCCAAAGATTTCATCAACTATCCCTAAAGGCAATCTGCTTTCTGTTATAGGATAGAACCTTCATTAAGAGGACTGTGCTTTACTAGCCCCTCTACAATGACTTTGTTACCCATCATCTGATGAAATTGAAGATAGACTCCTCGATAAATTGGAGAGAACTGAAATTATAAAGTACTAACTAAACTTGAAATAATCCAATCTAAAACAGAAGAAATATGATGTTGTGTTCTCATTATTGTGATTATATAGTCAGTGGTCTGGGTCACTGCAAAAGTTTTAAAAGTTTCAACAACGGTTTGAAGAACTCACCAGGACAACCTGACTTAACAAAGACATAGGTATGGAATAAGTCATTTTTTTAAAGACCGGGAAGAATAAGAATTTTAGGCCATGTTTGGCAACAATGAAACATTTTTTTTCCATGTAATATTAGCTTACCATGTCTTGAGAGAGGGAAAGGAGAGTCGGAGAGGGAGAGAATTGAGAGGGCATGAGAGAGGAGATGGTGGGAAGTGACAAAAATAACGAAAACAAACTCTATTTTGATTATAGATACAAACTAGGGGAGGTTTTCCGGATGCAATCTTAAGATGAAAATAAAGGAGAAACAGAACAAGAGAATTTGTCCCATTTTTTTATGGTTGAGGATGGATTTCATGAAATCGATGAAATAGAGTGCTTTTTTCTTTTTTTTTCCGTATGGGACAAGATGAGGTACGAAAAGGGGGAGAGACGCCATTACTACTTTTTAGAAAATTAATGAGTTGGCTCTAGATTCCTGTAAATGAGGAGAAAGAAAGAGTAGGAAAGTAAGTGAGATTTTTACATGCAAATTCTTGATCCATATGAACGAATAAAAGATAGCAAAAAATGCAGGAACCTATCAATGACATATTACCACATAGATGTAGCCCCACAGAGTAAGCACTCCATACTAAAAGAGTTCTGTGAATCACTTTTATTTTTCTAACTCGAACAGAATGAGATGGAAAAAAACCAAATAAACAAAAAATCTAAAAGAGTAGAATTAAATATAAAGCTAATAAAGTGTGAATCATTTCCACAAGTTGATCCTAACCCTCCGATCTGAATGTTCGAGAGTTGATCCTAACCCTCTATAGATCGGAGGGTTAGGATCAACCTATGGAAATAATTTTTTAGGCACAACCTATTTAGGCTGTGGCCCATCTAATGGACGCTTTGGATCATCCTATGGTGCGGGCCATACTATACTTTTAATAAAGTGAGGAGTGCCATCATCAAAATACAGTAGTGCTGATAACATTTCCCTTTATATATATATATATATATATATATATATAGAGAGAGAGAGAGAGAGAGCAGATCCGGCTCATTTAACGTGCTCCAAATTAACTTAAAAAAACGAAGTTTCAAAGCATACCACTCCCATTACGCAAAGCAATAGCTAAACTTAAATGGCCTTGCAAATAAAATCATCCTCATTAAGAGCATGATAAACAATATATTATTAGGGTGGTGACCACATGGCCTCACCAAATATTAAGTAGGATTGCAACAAACATCTCGTATAGGAGTTAGTTGTGGAAGCGGTGCAACAAAAGAGGCAATTTTGGAGGTGCTTGAGTTGGGTGTGGAGTTCAACTCAAACAAGTATAAAAGCAAAGAGATATGACATCTCAGGCATCTAACATATAGCATCAACTCGCAACGACTGAGTGAAGCCTAGCTTCCATTTTTATCATTCAAATAGATCATTGGAATCTAAGAATAGCGTTCGATCCGTTTTGAGGCAACAAATGCTTTTTCAGAGGATTGTCGGGAAACGATTGTCCTGCCATTTGCGCTGGCCACAAATTTCCATCAAACCACTATTTGTGGCTTGAAATCATCGGAAAAAAGTCATCGTGGGACTATTCACCGTCCTGCGAAGATTCGACACTCTGTCCCTAATTCTCGATGCTTTCATCACCAAAAAAAGTATCGTTTGGTTATCGTACTAGCCATATGAATCATTCGGATGCATCTCTGAGTAAGATTCTTCGCTTATCATTGGCAAAATTAGCCGCATTGGGTTCGGCTAATGAATCATTTAGAAAATTTTCATGAAGAAGGTGAAAGAATCTACCCGGCTCACAATGACTAAGTGTAATCCTGACACTAGTTGGGGTCTTCTACATGGATCATTTTCTTCCATTCTCTCCTATCCGAGGTCATGTTCTCTGTTATGTTCCTAGTTGTCAAAAGTCTTCCTCACTATTCATACCCAAGTTGTTTTCGGTCTACCCCCGCCTCTTTTTACTCTATCAACTTGGCACGAGTCACTTCTTCTCACTAGAGCATCCACAGGCCTACGTTGGATATGTCCAAACCATCTTAAGCGGTCATCTCTCATCTTCTCCTAAATTGGTGTCACCCCCACCTTTTTATGAATGTCTTCATTTTTAAGTCTATATAACCTTGTATGGCCGCACATACATCTAAGCATTCGCATTTCCGCTACACTCATCTTATGCACGTGCTGCTTCTTGGTGGCCCAACATTCTAAGCCGTGCAGCGTGGCTGGCCTCACAGCTGTCTTATAAAACTTTCCCTTCAACTTGGTAGGGATTTTACGGTCGCACAGAACTCTTGAAGCTTGCTTCCACTTCAACCAACCTGCTCTTATTATATGGCTAACATCCTCTTCAATCTCTCCTTCCTTGTGTAGGATTGAACCAAGATAGCGAAAGATATCCCTCTTAGGTACCTCCTGTCCATTCATATTTACATCATCGTCCCGCCTCCTTACATTACTGAAGCTGCACTCCATATACTCTGTCTAAGTCCTACTTAGTCTAAAACCTTTAGATTCCAAGGTATTTCTCCATAACTCTAACTTAGCATTAACTCCTGCTTTCCCATTCTACCAACCAAAAAAAAACAAAGATTTCCCATTCAAACAGCTCGTTCTCCACCTACGGTTGTAGATGCATGGCACTCCAACCACCCAAAGCTCAAAACTTTCGCACAAACCCTGCAAAAATAACAAGAGCCAGACTAAATCTAAAAATAAAACAAAAATATACTGGGGATTTTTAATCACGCGCAGCGTCTCTGTCTCCAGCCACCGCTATAGCCCGCCGCCTCAAGAAAAAAGGAACATCAGGCTTGAGAAGAGTAAACTTCCGCAATTTTTTATTTTTTAGGGTTAGGTTACGCTTAGTTTGGTTTTATATGAAGAGAAAACAAAAGTCGTATATTTTATGGAATTTGTTAGGGATCATTTCGTGGATGGTCTGTTACAATAGAAAGCAGCCACATAGCCTGCTTTTCAACAGATCTTGTCTTTATTCATGAGGTGGCTGCTCTCATGCAACAGACGAACACAACATTAAGTAGAGGACATGCACATAACTACAAAACTCAGCAAATCAACATGGGCATACGAACATGGAGCCAAAAAAAAAAAAAACAGACATAGACCTGGCTTCTAATCATGAATGACAAACTTCCATGAATCCTATGTGATCTAAATATGTCAAGATACATTCAGTTCCCAAGGATTTGGTAAGTAGGCAACTGAACTGTTTTCAGACAAGGCATATGACCCAAAGTTTATGAGAATTGAGTGAATGATAGAACACCCTGGGTGTGAAGAGCATCGATAGATCCTTATCAGTTAGAACTCATTTTGATAAACTGTGATTCAAGACACTAAACAATATATCAATTCATCCAAAAATATGCACAACAGGAACAAAACATGAATGTGGGCAATTGTCATGAACTTTTTTTTTACTTTCTCTTGTAAATTTCCTCACCATTTTATGCGAACTTCCCCTTTTAAAAAAAATAATAATAATAACCAGATTGTACTAATACAAATTTCAGACATGAGCATGTGAATGATCAAACATATTTTTACAGATACCTCCTTGTTTTATAGAATCTCTAAATCCTATCTCAATTAAAGGCATGCAATTTTCATCAATAAGATGTGAAGATAAGCTGGCCTAACACCTATAAACAGTGGTGATTCTCATGAAAAACTACTGTTATGATTTAACCTATAGACCATTACTAAGATTTTGAAAAACTTAATACATAGCTGATGATAAGATCGTTTCATATATAAAAACATTCTACAGATTACTTGAGGCACCAATACAATTCTTTTTAAAGTTTTTATAAACCAGTCAAAGAAGTAAATCAAATGAAAACCATACAGTAGCAAGGCATGACTGAACTATCATTTTGTCTCAAACAAATTAGAAAATGGAGACTTTTATTTTCTAAAAACTCCTACAAGCCACTATAGAACCTGATTAAGCTAGCATTAGACACACTCACACACATACACACAGACACGCGCACTAGCCACACACTCATGCACTTACAGTCACACACACATACAAACACATACTCACACATTCATACGCCCACACACAACTATAATGGGAACAGGTTCGACTTTGTGATACCAAAGCTGACAATTGAAGTGTTTAAAGCAATGAAAATTAATTCAGTTTTATGCAATCAAAGCAAGCAATTGAATTCAACTAGCTGGAATAAAGAAAGGGAAAATGTTACTGAATGAAAGATAATAATGGTAATGGTGGTGGGGGTCAGAAATTCAATGTCAACCTATTTCAACAGCCTTAACATCTCCAGTCCAATTTATAGTACCAAATGATCCACAATGTAATTACCATTTAGACATGGATGCATAGAGAATTCAAACAAAAGGGCAACACATAGGTTCTGAACCCCTATATGAGTTAAATATTGTTAATAAAAATGGAAAAGAATTATTAACAAGAACAATACTTTTAATTATGGCACAAAACTAATTAACTCTTCTTAGAAGATCCAACCATAGAAGGTCATCACTCCTTCTATAACAATGCACTGATAATGAGAGAAATTCAGCTATAAATGGAACACACCTACTGATGTTAATCCTATTACGATGGCATGGCAAGATATGTAGCAAATTCCATGAATAAACAGACCATAAAAAGGGATATAAAAAGAGACACATATTTGAACCAGTAAGACACTGCCATTCTTTATGGTTCAGATATTTCTTGTTTCTGCTCCTTATTGTAAGATGGATTCCAGATGCCTTTACCCAAGTATTTTTCAAAATTAAATGAGGCAAGATACCTAAGAATTTCAATAAATCCATGTCTTACAAGAAAACTCCGTACACAAAATCATGCCTGCCTCCCTAATCGATTTGAATACAAATGCTCACAAAGGAGGAAAGCTCAACAAGCCTTATCAAGGATATCAAGTCCAAAACAGGGTTAATATCTTGGGGATTTAACTAGAATGCCATCAGGGTTGGAAACATGTCATAAGTGAACTTATGACTATGAAGAAAACTCTAACTAAGAGATGCCAACATAAAAAAACAACCTGACCTGCTTTTATCATGGAAACAACAATTCATCTTGTTCATTTATAAAAACAGACATGACAACTACCATGTTATGTCAATGACACCAATTCATCCTGTCTTTTGGTGCTTAAGAATCAATCCTGAAATTGTTCCAACCTCTGAAAGATGTGCTAACTCATACGAATGTTCTTTCACCATGTTTTAACACTTATACTAATCTATTTCATCCTCTATTACCTTAAAGTGTTTAAATATCTTTACTATTCTTAAAGCTCATAAACTAATCCAGAAAGCAAAACAACTTTATAAATTATTTAGACATGGTACTAGTAATATTTAAAACAGAAGACTAATACCTATACCATGAGTAAATGGTGATCAAAATCTGTTCATTGCTCAAACACAAGTAATTCCAGGTAACAATACCTAATCAGAAATTTTATTAGCCCTTATTTTCTCGTAAAATTGTTCAAATCAGGACATTGAATCAACAGGTTAATGTCTGTAAAGAAAATCATCCTTATTAGACACTCATTCAGTCCCTTCATCTCAGGAATTTAAAAAAAATGAATACATATGATAGGCATACAAGTCGGTATACACGACAAGCTTAACCGTACAAATGTTTCAATGTTCTTGTACTCCTATGATTTTTTCATTCCAGCTCAACAGATCCATTTTTTCATCATAAAATCGACAATATATCAAAGAAATCTCTTAACAAAATCAATATTTGTGAAGGAAATCATCACACTGATCTTATTTCTAAAAAAACCTTATTTCACTGAAACTTCACCAGATCTTACTCAAATATAAAGCTAAAACTTTAAACATAAAATGAAAACAAACACACAGAGAGAATTGAAGAGAAGGAATCAAGATCATCTTTAAAAAAACGAATTAAAATACTGTCTAGATCTAAATTATACAACAGAGAATGAAGATTACCTATTTCTGCTCAGGAAAATATTGCTAATCGAAGATGCTGACCTCACCAAGACTTTAGCTGAGAACTCTCAAACTCATCGTCCTCTCATGAAAACTTCAGATCTGAGATCTAAGCACTTGCTAGGGTTTACACTAGAAGCAAGGATTATAAGGCTAGAGAAAACAAAACAAAAAACGAGGTAATCAAACAACAAATTTGGAGCTTGATCGGAAATCTGTAGGAGATCGGCCAAAGAAGAAGAAGAGATGAGGTTAGGGTTTGGGTTTTTTGATAAGCTCTCTCTCTCTCTCTCTCTCTCTCTCTCTCTCTCTCTCTCTCTCTCTCTCTCTCTCTCTCTCGTTTTTCTCAAATGAAAATGAGATCCCCGATGGCCTTTTATATATGAGGGGGTGAGTGGTGGTGAGAGTGAAGATACCGGCCGGAGATAGAGCCGAGCAAGATGGGCTGAAGCCTCTCTCTCAATCTTTGTATACCTTTCTCTCTGATTTCTCCTCTCTCTCTTGCTGTGTGTGTATTTTCAACGAAAAAGAGTCCCCTTTCTCAAGCCCTAATCGATGGCCATGTAGGGAAAAGGATAAATTTTCGCCCCATTTCTTCATCTGAACAGCCCCTTGAAGAGTATTTTATTTCTCCCTTTTTTGCACCTGAGTGGGCTGTCTCAGGTAATAAAAATGGACCAATATATCATTTGGCATTGATATCAGCACACCTCCCTGAATGAACAATTCACTCCCCTTCTGCCTTGACTAGGGAAATGACCTCTGCACACCATGTTTTGATAGTTGCACTACTCGGCTTGTCTTTTCTGTTCTCGGGAAATATAATAACTTTGGATAATCTTTTAAACCTTTCAGATAAGCACATAACGAAATATGATTAAGCTGATATCATTGGAAGTTGGAGATTCAAGTAGGGGAAGTGCCAATATCAAAATATACAGAGCATTTTCATTTTATTTTATTTTTATTTTCGACGAAAATGCAAAGGGAAGACTAAGGCTTTCTGGCAAAAGGTACAAATGGGGTCCGAGGATTACCTGAACTTCCAAAAGATTTCAATAATAATCTGCAAATGGGGATTTTTTGGGTTCTTTTGGCACTATGGGTTCGGTTCTTCGGAAATTTCATTCGATTTCGGGAATTGTTTTCAAAATTGGTTCACGGACCTGAGACTTGATTACGAGAGACTTTGAATTCGGTTTCGGGACCCAGATTTCGAGATTTTATTCAATTCTAAGAGTTTTAGAAAATGGGGTGTCTACAAACACTCCCTATTTTGCTGACATGGCATGCTCTTTCTCAACCCTCCATGTTGACATGCTTCATTCCTCCACCTTACTAGTAACACTACTGAGGGTGTCAATTTTGGCTCGGGCTCGGAAGCTCGCTCGAGCTCGGCTCGAATCCTTAACGAACCGAGCCGAGCCGGCTTGCCAGGCTCGTTAAGCTTAACGAGCCGAGCCCGATTTAGGCCAGGCTCGGCTCGGCTCGTTAAGGCTCGTTAAGAATTTAATATATTTAAATATATATATTATATATTAATATATACACTAAAAGGGTTATCCAGGGAGTGAAAGGGGGAGGCAAAATATGTCACTTCATTTTTGGAACCCCATTTGTTACTTAGACCACCCCCCATAGTGTAAAAAAAGTAGTCAAATTACACTAGATAGGGCTGTCCAGGGAAGATGAGGGGTGTGAACTTAATATAACCCGAGCTCGTTAAGGCTCGCGAGCCGCTCGCGAGCCTGGCCGAGCATAATCGAGCCGAGCCGAGCCGAACCTGGTTCGAGCCCGAGCCGAGCTTTTGAGCTTAACGAGCCGAGCCGAGCCTGGCCAAGCTCGGCTCGTTTACACCCCTAAACACTACCCATTCATATGGTCTTGTAGCTTCTGCACATCTGCATGCATCCTAGGTACTCCTTAGCACATTCTCTCACTACTTTACCCTTACTCTTACTGCGCAACTACAAAAGTCACACCCTCTACCTGGCCCTTATATATGGGCTTTTACATAGGTATTAGTCGGAAAATAGAGAAAGATATATATGCCCTACTAGGTGATGCCCAATTACGCCTTGGCCGGATTCCGCTCTACATCAATATTCAGTTTTAGTCTCAAAATCCATAGCAAACAGAGAACAGTGTCAGTCCAACACTCGTTATTGGACCCATAATTTTATGACCGCACGCCCAAAATCTTCGATAAATACTTGGTCATCGAGTTGCAATATGAGCAAAAAAAGCCTTTAGGATGATCCATAGCAGATAGATGAAGAAAAGGCACATAAAAATCCTAAATTTATTCATTTGCAGAGAGATGAACAAAGAACACAGAACCCTAAATTTATTCATTTGCAGCAGAGAGATGAACAAAGAACAGATGAAACCATAAATTTATTCCATAGCAGAGAGATTAACAAACACAGATTGTTCAAGAATCTATTAAAGGAAACAAAATAAATACCTTTAACGATCTCTGTTCGAAAAAACTTGTGTTTTTTTTTTTTTGCAATTCGAAGGAGTCTTTTTCGAAAAATCTGACCTTTTTTGCAAATCGAAGGAGAAATTGGGTTTTTTTCCCTAATTTCTTCTCTGCGTTCACTTTTTATTATTGGCAAGCTAGGGTTTGAACCAAGGAGAAAGGGGGAGAGGCCTGAGAGCTAGGGTTGACAAACAAAGAGAGCGAAAATAGGGTTGATATATGGAATGAGTTTAGAAAGATAATACCATACAATCCTGTTTTTTATATGCACACTCCTTTTTCCATATTGTATTTTTTTACTTTAAAATACTCATGCGGTAACTAATCTAATTAAACTACTATATATATATATATATATATATATATATATATATATATATATATATATATATATATATGAGGAAAAGAAGTGTGCGCTCAACCGTTTAGAGAAAAGGTGCGGTCGAAGAGAGAGAGTGTGTTCTGTTGAGTATACATATATGAGAAAAAAAACCCGTGGTCTGTTGAGTATACATATATGAGAAAAAAACAAGTCTGCTTCGATCGACGAGTACTAAAACAAAACCCAAAAACAAAAGAGAGCAAAACCCTCCTCAAAAAAACTCCTCAACAGCCCTCGTCTCCTTCCTTCGTCGATTGAAGAGGGCAAAACCCAAAATCAACAGACCCTCGTCTCCTTCCTTCGTCGATTGAAGAGGGCAAAACCCAAAATCAACAGACCCTCGTCGTGGATTGGAAAACCCCAACAGACCCTCGTCTCCTTCCTTCGTCGATTGAAGAGGGCAAAACCCAAAAATCAACAGACACGAGCAATACCCTCCTCAACAGACCCTCGTCTTCACTCTCGTCTTCACTCGTCGATTGAAGAGAGCAAAACCCTCCTCAACAGACCCTCGTCTACAGTTGCAAAACCCAAAAATCAACAGACCTAAGGTCAGGTTCTTATAACTTTTCCCTATTTTTCTCTTTTTTTTGGTGAAAATGAGAAGCAAATTTTGTATGCCGTTTGCGTTTCCCCTATTTTGCCCTCATTGTAAGAGGGTTTCATCTAGTTTTTAGTAGGGTTCTCTGTGCATTTTTTAGTAGGGTTTCATCTAGTTTCATTCCTCTGAAAAAAGAAAAGAAAAGAGAAGATGCAGGTAAATGGTGCTTGTTGTTATTATTTTTGTTATTTTTATGAGGAGGGTTTCATCTGAATTTTTTTTTCCCACTTCAAGAGGGTTTTGAGGAGGGTTTCATCATATTTTATACATGTTTGATCTATTTTGATGAGGGCACTCCTCACTTTATTGAAAGTACGGTAAGGCCCGCACCATAGAATGATCCAAATCGTCCATTAGATGGGCCACAGCCAAAATAGGCCGTGCCCAAAAAATCATTTCCATAGGTTGATCCTAACCCCCCGATCTGATTGTTAGAGTGTTGATCTAACACTTTATAGATCGGAGGGTTAGGATTAACCTATGGAAAAAAATTTTGGGCACGACCTATTTAGGTTGTGGCCCATCTAATGGACAGTTTGGATCATCTTATGGTGCCGGCCATACCGTACTTTCAATAAAGTAGGAGTGCCTGATAACATTTCCCAATATTTAATAGCTAAAAGGTGCTTCACATTTATAATGTTCCAAATGACTCTGAGAGCCACTCAATTTTAAAATAGAATTTGTTGGGCAATTCGGTTGAATGCCATTATGTGGCCCACTTTTGCATAATAGTACAGGCGTACATGCTCAATTTTTAGCAATCTGTTGTCCTATTCATTTCATGAATGGTTGTTTGTTTTGCATGTAAGAAAAACCCAAGAAATGGCATCATCTAGTAACTACAGCAGTACCTCACATGGTGTGTGGCCAACCGCCGAGTTTTGTCAGTGTTCTGAACCAGCTGTTAGGAAAATCACCCGCAGTAACAAGAATGGTAACCAAGGACGCCCTTACTACACTTGCGCTCGGAAGAATGTGAGTAATATTCATTATTGCAGTCCTTTTTTTTCAATCTTCTCGAAATTGTAACGTTTAAACATTATGCAGGGCAAGAAGTGCGAGCATTTCTATTGGGCTGACGATGACTTAGACAGGAACGAGCTAGGCAGTGAGGCAAGGTCGTACAATGGGCGTGAAGTTGGTGGCGGACGTGAAGTCTTTAGCGAATATAGGATGTTGGAGGAGCGCATGAGAGCAGTGGAGATTGATAATGCCATGCTTAAAGTTTTAGTTGTTATAGTTATTTTTCTTCTTATTTTAGCATACATCAGTAATTTTGCAAGCAGATGAGTCCATCAGCTTATTTAATGGTAGATGATGAACTATTTATGTAATGAAGAGT
Source organism: Tasmannia lanceolata (assembly GCF_043159265.1). Lineage (NCBI taxonomy): Eukaryota > Viridiplantae > Streptophyta > Magnoliopsida > Canellales > Winteraceae > Tasmannia > Tasmannia lanceolata. The sequence goes on along the minus strand of NW_027518692.1, from coordinate 60,248,272 downwards.
GTTTTAGGACTTATATCTATATTAAAACAACAAGTTTTATATTTGGGATGAAATACATGCGTTCCATATAACAATCAGTAGGAACCTGTTTGGAAACCATGAAAAATTATTTCATGGAATATTCATGGGTCCATCTGTAAAAGAGGAGCTGAGGAGGGAGGCAGGGACTCAAAGGGCAAGGGTGGAGAACATTGGGAGAGCAAGAGAAATCCCTTAAATCAGTGAAAACAAATACTCTTTCTTATGGATTTAAGGTTTTTTTTATCAAAAGAGACAGTGTTTCTCTTCAATGGGTTGAAGACAATGGCATTCATCAATTTAGGGAACACTTCCTCATTTGGATGTAGGTAAAAATTATATAAAAAAAAATCCATGGAAAAAAATCCTGGGTCCAGTAGTAGGGTTGCAATTTTCCGTGGAAAGACTTAATTTAACTTAAATCACAGTGGCTGTTGCCCTTAGAAACAAATTCTTTAAATTATAATATCAAATTAAAGATGACCTGGATCAATCACTTGCAAATCTGCAGACAAATACAGAAGGCCATATTGGAAAACATGGCTTAATTGAGCTGAACGGGTTAGCACTCCCACTTGCTCTTTTTCTTGTAAGTTTCAATATCTTTTTGTCTCTGTATCTCTCTATTTCTCAATATTTGTTACTGTTAATTGTAGTTAGTGATGCAACTTTGTTCTCTGTTATGCATGCTAGCATAGTAAAAATTCTAGCACAGTAACTCGTGCAATTGAAATCCCTTGCACAAATCCAGATTGCATAGATTCTAGTGATAACGAACTAGCGAATAGATACCTGCCTTTGAAATGCATTTAGGAAAAAAAAATTGAAAAATAAAAGCTGGTAAAGCTTGATGCAAGCACATGTTGAGTTTTAGATAGAAAAGTTTAGGACTTGCAAATCAAGATGGATTCCATAGAATCCAGATGCGACCCTTGGGAGCATGATTATAGTTGGCAAAGCTGGCCCAGTTGCTTACAATATCTTCTCTAAATTTCTCAAAATTTTCTTCAGGAGCTTTTGTTTCTAAAAGACAAAGCAGGGGGAGTTTTTCGTTCATGATAAGCCTAGTGATATCCTACTTTTTGGTTTGGGTACCAAGCCCCCCCCAACGTTCCATGCTGCTAGCTTTGACATGGCAAATAGTCCTGGGAGTGTGACTGTCATACTCTCCAGCAAGCTTTGAGGAAGTTTGGACGATGTGGGCCCCACCATGAGAAGCCATTCTGTAAGCTGGACCACATTCCATAACCAAAATATCCTTCTGAAAATAAGCAAACAGTTAACAGATGAAAAAACTCCACTACAATAAAGAGTCAAAGAGAGTAGGGCACTTCTGTCCAAACAGAAATTCTCATGAGGTTATGAGAAAATGTTACAAAACTCCACATTCCATCATTTCCTCTCATTCCTTTGAGGATAGAGTTGTTACAAAACTGAATTTCCCTGTACTCAGCCTTAGTGCCTTGATCGATGGTTCAAAGTTTAGTCCATGAATAGTAATATCCATTTCAGTAATGCACAGAGATGAATATTTGAAACGAGGATTTATTGATAGAACAATTGAAATTATAGAGTCATTCACTATACAAACATAGTAAACAGAATTGAAAAGAGACAAAAGAAGGTGTTCTGGTTAACATCCCATTGAAAATGGGATATGGTGCAAAAAATTTCAGAAGGTGCAATTTTTGAAATATAACATCCCATTCACTTCCACAGTAGATTGTTCAGCAAGTGAAATCCCATTGAAAATGGGATATGGTGCAAAAAATTTCCCCACTTGGATGATCATTACAGTCCAATTGGAGGCATGCAAACTTCTGATCAATGGATAATTGGAAGATAGGCCATCATATGCGTACAAGTTTTCAAGCATTGATATGAAGATAGGCCATAATTGTATTTCAATTGCAGGATAATTGGAAGCGAGATAATGTAAAGAACTGCTAAAAAGTCTAAATATCTGAGAAATGCAAACCATGATGAGCATCAGTCAAGGCATGGACACTATTCATGACTAACATAAAGAATCAGTGACACTAATCCGATATTACAGCTTCAAAAACCAAAGAATCACAGCTGCCATAATCAGAATGAAGCCCAACATGCAGCAAATGCAGGTACAGTCGATAGTGGGTCTACAAAAAAAACAAAAACAAAAAAACACCAAGTTAGTGACAATGGGCAGTGAGAAATGGCACCTTCTAAATGATGTTTTTTTTTTTAAATGACGATTTTAAATTTCTTCTAAATGATGTAAACTTTTTTAAATGAAAATGGGCAATGAGAAAAACACCCATAATCCAAGGGCTCGTGATTTAAACTTATGTAACAAATACTGAAAATGGGCAGTGAGAAATGGCACCTTCATCTAGAAAGCAACTGTCTAACTCTGTTCATCTTACTCATTTCCATTTTGGGTATGGGCATTTTGCTGCTCATTTGCAGCCACCTATTAGCAAGCACAGTAGTAGAGATTTAAATCAATAAGAAAAAAAACGGAGCATAATAAATTGACAAGAGCAATAATAACGTTTCCAAACCTTAGTCCTCTTTTGACAGCTTGTTCTGTAATGTCCATATCCCCCACATTTTGAGCACTGGCGTTGCTGTTTTTGTGCTTGACTGGCCTCTATGCCAGATACATGACGCGTTGCACGCTTTGGCCTGCCCTTCGTCCTTACAACTTCAGGGTCGCGAATTGTAAAGCCAAGTATTTGACTGGAATCAAAGTTTGACAGAGGTATTTGACTGGGACCAATGTTTGACTGAGGTATTTCACTAGGACCAATGTTTGACTGCACTTGGCTACCAACTGCACTCTGCTGATAGACAATCTCCTTCTCCTTATTTTCAACTTCTACAGCAAGCTCTGTACAAAAATCAGTCATCTTCTTGAAGAGAATCTCGTCATTACCAACTTTTTCAATCAGTTGCTGCCATGTTGACATTAGACACCACCTCTTCAGTCCATTCACGCCACTACTATCTCCTTGGGTTACAGATGTTGTGCCCCCAGCTCGATGCCTTGCATCAATTGACCACCTCTTTAATAAATAGCGTTTGGGGATAGTAGGTACTTGCTTTCTATCCATAATGTGAAGGATATGTCTGCATAATATTCCTTCCCTCTCAAACTTAGCACATTGACATGTCGCAGTTACATCGTTGGAACTGTCAAACAGAACCCTAAGGTATTTCTTCTTGTCATCTGTCCTGATTCCTACATTGTATTCCACAACATTGCCGTTCTTTCCCAACTTGTCTTTCCATAAGGCAAAATTACCCATCATCTCATCTTGGAATATGCTGAACATCTTCTTTGTATAGAATTCCCCAGCCTTTCGTTCCAATGGGCTGGTTGTGTTCATTTTGGCAATTGTATTTTTAGACTTAAAATCTTCTTCCAATTCGGCTTTACGCCGCTCAACCAGTGCCTTATCGTATTGACCCAAGAATTCAACTAAGGAGGTGTTCTGGTTAACATAACCATCAAAGAAGGAATTTATGCTTTCACTCCGTTGACTTGATGTCATTCCTGCTGTGAATGTGTCTCTCCAATAGGCGGGAACCCAATGCTCGCGGATATCCCACATTTTTCCCAACCAATGACTTTCACCAATGTCATATTTATCAACCAGAGATTTCCATTCTGTCTCAGAATCCTCTATTTCCCTCCTGTAAAACCAGTGATTGTAATCCTTGTAAAAATCAGTGTCGACATCTCTCATGTCAGCAACATGCTCAAGGAGATGCTTCTTTATGTGCCACGAACAAAACCGATGCCTGGTATGTGGAAATACTTTTCGAATCGCATTTCGCATAGCCCCGTCCATATCAGTTATTATAGCACCTGGAGCTTTACGAAACATACACGTGAGCCACTGCTCAAATAACCAGGTGAAAGTCTCCTCTGTCTCGTCCGCAAGAAGTGCACATCCAAAAAGAGTCGACTGCCTGTGATGGTTAACCCCAGTGAACGGTGCAAAAGGCATTTTAAACCTGTTCGTTTTATAAGTCACATCAAATACGATCACATCACTAAATGTAAGGTATGCTTCTCTCGCCCTGGAATCAGCCCAGAACATCGAACGCAAAGTTCCATTCGCGTCTAACTCCAACTCAAAATAGAAGTTTGGGTCTTCAGACTTTCTCTTTTGGAAATGGTTCGCCACTATCACTGCTTCTTTACCCATATTATTCTCCCTAACTGCTCTCAAATGGGCAATAACTTGATTTGTTGAGACCACGGGAGCATTGGAAGTAGAGTTAATGGCATTCTTTATCTGAGAAGGCTTGAAATTGCTTCCACTGAGTTGTTCAATCAAATTCTTACAGCCTTTGTTTTTACGGAACTGACTATGTGAGCGATGCATTTGCGTTTTAAGTGGTGAAGTAAGGTCATGAGAATGGATGTCGTCAAATGTTGTAACTTTCCACTCTTTATCTCTCAATTTGATGATCATCCTTGCTTTACAATTCATTCTGGCAAGGCGACGCTCCCTCAAGTCCTTAACATCATCCCTCTTCTCCTTATCCTTTTTCTCTCCCTCTTTATTACATACAAACGTTCTCGATATCACCGTCTTTGTTAAATTTGATATGGTAGTACTAGATTTTCGTAGTCCAAAACCAGTAGCATACGCATAAGCATTGTAGAACTCATATGCAGCTTCCCAAGTTTGAAATATCTGGTCCTCAAACGGCATATTCACAATACTATCCTCACCGACAACCTTGTTGGGAGTAGTAACTGTATGACTACAACCCTCATCTCCGTCTTTACCATCAGTAGCATCCCATTGAAGGTCATCATAATTGAGATTCACCCCATCATTAATGTCAATTATATTCCCATCCCATACTAAATTATCATCGTTGAGATTAAACTCATTGTCACACTCAATTAAACCATTTGCATGTACTTCGTCAATAGATGGGTCCATTTTTTATACCTAAAAATGCAACATATACATGGCCCATCAGCATAATAAGAAATTGTAACATATTACAGATATTTTCTACTGTGTGTCTTAAAGTAGAGTAAGAAATTGTAACAAAAGTTAAAACCGTTACAAAAATAAGAGAAAAACAGAAAGAACAAAAAAGGAGAAACAGAGAAAATCGAAAAAATCTGCACTATTGACGATTTTTGCAGAAAAAATAGAGGAATTTCAACAAAGAGAAAAAGAGAAACAAAGAAAAAAAAAACCACTTTAAACCCTAAATATCTGCAACATTTTCGCAGCAAAATTGAAAAAAACTGCACTATTGAGGATTTTTGCAGCAAAAAAAAGAAGAGGAATTTAAAGAAAGAAGAATACAGTGCCCTCAGACAATACAGTGAAAGCTCGCTTCCCTAAAATCATGAAATTTTCCAAGAATATAGAGGACATGAAACCCTCCTCAAAACCCTCTTGAAGTGGGAAAAAAAAATTCAGATGAAACCCTCCTCATAAAAATAACAAAAATAATAACAACAAGCACCTTTTACCTGCATCTTCTCTTTCTTTCTTTTTTTCAGAGGAATGAAACTAGATGAAACCCTACTAAAAAATGCACAGAGAACCCTACTAAAAAATGCACAGAGAACCCTACTAAAAACTAGATGAAACCCTCTTACAATGAGGGCAAAATAGGGGAAACGCAAACGGCATACAAAATTTGCTTCTCATTTTCACCAAAAAAAAGAGAAAAATAGGGAAAAGTTATAAGAAACTGACCTTAGGTCTGTTGATTTTTGGGTTTTGCAACTGCAGACGAGGGTCTGTTGAGGAGGGTTTTGCTCTCTTCAATCGACGAGTGAAGACGAGAGTGAAGACGAGGGTCTGTTGAGGAGGGTATTGCTCGGGTCTGTTGATTTTTGGATTTTGCCCTCTTCAATCGACGAAGGAAGGAGACGAGGGTCTGTTGGGGTTTTCCAATCCACGACGAGGGTCTGTTGATTTTGGGTTTTGCCCTCTTCAATCGACGAAGGAAGGAGACGAGGGTCTGTTGATTTTGGGTTTTGCCCTCTTCAATCGACGAAGGAAGGAGACGAGGGTCTGTTGGGGTTTTCCAATCCACGACGAGGGTCTGTTGATTTTGGGTTTTGCCCTCTTCAATCGACGAAGGAAGGAGACGAGGGCTGTTGAGGAGTTTTTTTGAGGAGGGTTTTGCTCTCTTTTGTTTTTGGGTTTTGTTTTAGTACTCGTCGATCGAAGCAGACTTGTTTTTTTCTCATATATGTATACTCAACAGACCACGGGTTTTTTTTCTCATATATGTATACTCAACAGAACACACTCTCTCTCTTCGACCGCACCTTTTCTCCAAACGGTTGAGCGCACACTTCTTTTCCTCTATATATATATATATATATATATATATATAGAGAGAGAGAGAGAGAGAGAGACTAGTAAAAAACTCCGTGATCGCACGGGCCGACAAAGAACTGTACGGACCACAACATAGGTCAATCCAAACCGTCCATGCGATGGAGCACAACATCAATAGGTTGTGCCCCAAAAATCATTTCCATAGGCTGATTCTAGCCCTCCAATCTACAGAGGTTTCCATAATATGTTGTTCCTCTTAAATCTGATGGTTAAGATCACCCTATAGATTTTTTTATTAAAAAAGCATAAAGGAGAGGGGTAGGATCGAAATTATGTGGCCTTAATGGGTGCCTTTGTTAAAAAGCATAAAGGAGGGGGTAGGATTGAAAATATGTGCGTTGGATGGGTGCTTTTGTTTGAAAAAGTCAAAAAAAAGTGATGTGTAATTTTCAAAGAATTTAGAAATAATTCAAAACATCATTGCCTTTTCTCTCTTGCTGCCACCTAAGCAGTGAATAGTAAACACCACGGGCCGACAAAGAACTGTACGGAACACAGCACAGGTTGATCCAAACCGTCCATGTGATGAACATCAATAGGTTGTGCCCCAAAAATCATTTACATAGGCTGATCCTAGCCCTCCAATCTATAGAGGTTTCCATAATATGTTGTTCCTCTTAAATCTGATGGTTAAGATCACCTCATAGTTTTTTTATTAAAAAAACATAAAGGAGGGGGGTAGAATCGACATTACGTGGCTTTAATGGGTGCCTTTGTTAAAAAGCATAAAGGAGAGGGTAGGATTGAAAATATGTGGGTTGGATGGGTGCCTTTGTTTGAAAAAAGTCAAAAAAAGTGATGTGTAATTCTCAAAGAATTTTCAAATAATTCAGAAAATCCTTGCCTTTTCTCTCATGTTGCCACCTCAACAGTGAACAGTAAACACCCCTCCCCCTTTATTATATAAACTCCGTGTGATGCACGGGCCGACAAAGAACCGTACGGATCACAACATAGGTTGATCCAAACCGTCCATGTGATGGAACACAACATGAATAGGTTGTGCCCCAAAAATCATTTCCATAGGCTGATCCTAGCCCTCCAATCTATAGAGGTTTCCATAATATGCTGTTCCTCTTAAATCTGATGGTTAAGATCACCCTATAGATTTTGTTATTAAAAAAGCATAAAGGAGGGGGGGGCGTAGGATCGAAATTACGTGGCTTTAATGGGTGCCTTTGTTAAAAAACATAAAGGAGATGGTAGGATTGAAAATATGTGGGCTGGATGGGTGCCTTTGTTTGAAAAAGTAAAAAAAAAATGATGTGTAATTCTCAAAGAATTTTCAAATAATTCAGAAAATCCTTGCCTTTTCTCTCCTGTTGCCACCTCAGCAGTGAACATTAAACACCCCTCTCTCTTTATTATATAAACTTCGTGTGATGCACGGGCCGACAAAGAACTGTACGGATCACAACATAGGTTGATCCAAACCGTCCATGTGATGGAACACAACATAAATAGGTTGTGCCCCAAAAATCATTTCCATAGGCTGATCCTAGCCCTTCAATCTATAGAGGTTTCCATAATATGTTGTTCCTCTTGCATCTGATGGTTAAGATCACCCTATAGATTTTTTTATTAAAAAAGCATAAAGGAGGGGGGCGTAGGATCGAAATTACGTGGCTTTAATGGGTGCCTTTGTTAAAAAAACATAAAGGAGAGGGTCGGATTGAAAATATGTGGGCTGGATGGGTGCCTTTGTTTGAAAAAGTAAAAAAAAAAATGATGTGTAATTCTCAAAGAATTTTCAAATAATTCAGAAAATCCTTGCCTTTTCTCTCCTGTTGCCACCTCAGCAGTGAACAGTAAACACCCCTCCCTCTTTATTATATAAACTCTGTGTGATGCACGGGCCGACAAAGAACTGTACGGATCATAACATAGGTTGATCCAAACCGTCCATGTGATGGAACACAACATAAATAGGTTGTGCCCCAAAAACCATTTCCATAGGCTGATCCTAGCCCTCCAATCTATATAATATGTTGTTCCTCTTAAATCTGATGGTTAAGATCACCCTATAGATTTTTTTTATTAAAAAGGCATAAAGGAGGGGGGTAGGATCGAAATTACGTGGCTTTCATGGGTGCCTTTGTTAAAAAGCATAAAGGAGGGGGTAGGATTGAAAATATGTGGGTTGGATGGGTGCCTTTGCTTGAAAAAGTCAAAAAAGTGATGTGTAATTCTCGAAGAATTTTCAAATAATTCAAAAAAGCATTACCTTTTTCTCCTGTTGCCACCTAAGCGGTGAACAGTGCCTTTGTTTGAAAAAGTAAAAAAAGGTGATGTGTAAATCTCAAAGAATTTTCAAATAATTCAAAAAATCCTTGCCTTTTCTCTCCTGCTGCCACCTCAGCAGTGAACAGTAAACACCCCTCCCCCTTTATTATATAAACTCCGTGCGATGCACGGGCCGACAAATAACTGTACGGACCACAGCATAGGTTGATCCAAACAGTCCATGTGATGGAACACAACATAAATAGATTGTGCCCCAAAAATCATTTCCATAGGCTAATCCTAGCCCTCCAATCTATAGAGGTTTCCATAATATGTTGCTCCTCTTAAATCTGATGGTTAAGATCACCCTATAGATTTTTTTATTAGGGTGATCTTAATGTGTGCCTTTGTTAAAAAGCATAAAGGAGGGGGTAGGATTGAAAATATGTGCGTTGGATGGGTGCCTTTGTTTGAAAAAGTAAAAAAAAGTGATGTGTAATTCTCAAAGAATTTTCAAATAATTCAAAAAATCATTGCTTTTTCTCTCCTGCTGCCACCTAAGCAGTGAACAGTAAACACCCCTCCCTCTTTATTATATTAGATTATATTGGGAGATTTTTTCTCTATAATCAAAATAGTTTTGCTAACTAAGTAGAGAGTTCTACTAAAACTCTGGGCACTAATATTTTCACCCGTAAACAGATAAAATCCCCCTATAACAGTTTCTGTGAGAGTGGTTCACTGCTTTAGGATAAATTCACCACTTTAACTGAAATCGTTTGCGTTATGTGAAAAGGATGCCACGTGCGATTGAAGGAGGATGGGGAGGTCATCCTGCTATAATATACTAGACTAGTGTATAACACGGAGGCAAAAAAATAAACAATTTGCCAAAATTTTGCTGATATATATTGAGAGATTCAAACAATTTTGCTAAACATGAGATATAGTGGAGATTTTTTCTCCAATAAATAGAAACAATTTTGCTAATATACATGGGATATTGAGAAATAGAAATAATCTTGCTAAACTTTTACTTTCCACTGTAATAGATACTTTACATATTGGGCCTTAGGTCGGCTTTATTAAATGAGTAATGCTAGAGAAACCAGTTTTACAACCCCACAGGAAACCAAACAAATGACTTGTTGCCACCACGTCACGAGTACAAAAAGGTGATTTTTTTGCATGCATGGCACATTCTCATTGTCGGTTTCTCTCATCAGTCTTACTATTGATTACTGTATCATTTTCCCTGTTAAATTGATCATGATCTATTGATCACTACAGAGACCATATGTCTTGGCCAAATGCCATTCAAAACACCTTAATGGATGATTCCAGTCCCTTAATCCCAGAAGCCATGTCTGTGTTCCGTCAAGAAAAGTTAAATCTTTTATTTTTTTGGTCCGTCATCTTAAACAAGTGATGCCCGTTGTGTGTTGCCTCGTAACGTCCTACAAGATTAGCAGTCTTGATATTTATTAGGTGCTTGATCAGCGTGCCAAATGCCCCAAAGCATAATGGAATGCATTAGATCAAAGCCCTGTTCGTTTTAGATTATGACAACCCCAATGTTATGTGCATATATAATGGTATATATGGGTAGTGATAATCTAATTATTGTCTAGTTGTGGAAATGTGTTTTAGAGTTATGCGTGTTAGTTGTGGTGTATGGGTTTAGGGTGGAACGAAACTTGCCTCAGGTCGAGGTCTAAGGAACTTTCCTCAGGCCCCTTGCTAATAGTCTAATAGCAAGGGGTGTGGAAATATCAATTACTTCTGAAAATAAAAAGTAAGCATGGAATTGATATTTCCACACCCCAACACTCTTTGCTATTATAGGGGTCTGAGGAAAGTTCCTTGAACCCCGACCTGAGCCAAGTTTTGTTCTTTAGGGTAGTGGGAGTTAGTTGTTGAAGATGTGTATTGTTAGTGGGTGTTTGTTACTTGCTATGTGTTATGTAAGTGGGTAAATGGGGTAGTTATGTGGCACTACCTTCATTCTTGTATTTAAGAAGTTTATGTTAGAGAAAATGGAAGAGAAGAATTTTACAACACAAAGGAGACTTTGTTCTAGGAGAGTCACGGTTCCTCTCGAATCAAGCCATTAGGAGGTTCGGTTGCCTCGAATCAACCTCTCTCTCCCTCATTTCTATTTTTTTAATTTTGTTTATTTATGTTACGGCCAATTAGGCACCTAATAAATTGGAATCAGAGCGGTAGATCCTGTGACATGATTGCGCCGTCAGATATTTTTGAATCCCTACGCGATGATTTCCGGCAAATCAAAGTGAAGTTTTTGAAAATGATGGAGGAACACCGGCGAATTACGAAAGGCTTGGAAAAAAATCAGCAAAGAGATCAAAGAAATGCGTAATGACGGAGAAAACTTAAATCTTGAGAAAGTTGATGCTTGCGTAGAGAAAATTGTGGAAATCAATGGCGACCAGGATGAAAAATTATATTCCCTTCCAACTTTAAGAGCAACAAATTTTGAAAGCGGGGTTTGCAAGATCACGGTCGTCACTTTTGAAGAATAAAGAGATCTAAAGTTGACTGTGTTTCTCAATTGAATGTGCCCAATAAGATTTGGGTCCGAGAGGAATACAATCTTTTTCTATAATAATTCGACCTTAAGGACAATGTCGATTCTAAGGGAAAAGGAATGTTATGTGCATATAACTATGGTACATATGGGTAGTTATAATCCAATTGTTGACTAGTTGTGGGAATGTGTTTTAGAGTTATGGGTGTTAGTTATGGTGTATGAGTTTAGGGTAGTGGGAGTTAGTTGTTGAAGATGTGTCTTGTTAGTGGGTGTTGGTTACTTGTTATGTGTTATGTAAGTGGGTAAATGGGGTGGTTATGTGGCACTACCTTCATTCTTGTATTTAATAAGTTTATGTTAATGAAAATGGAAGAGAATAATTTTACAGCACAAATGAGACTTTGTTCTAGGAGAGTCGTGGTTCCTCTCGAATCGGGGCCTTTAGGAAGTCCGGTTGCCTCGAATAAACCTCTCTCCCCTCATTTTTATTTTCTAATTTGTTTATTTGTGTTACGGCCAATTAGGCACATAACGCCCAAACCAATTATTGGACACAAATTACATTAATTTTGAGTCCAATAGTCAGTTTGGGGGCTCACCATCAGTTATCATAATCTAAAACAAACCAGGCCTAAGACCTTTAAACTTGTCCATTACCAGGCTAGGTCCCATATAGTCTTAAGGCAGACTCCCACTTAGGACCATAAGGTGGCTCTTATACCAAATGATAGGTACCTAATCAATGCGCCAAAAGCGCTAAAACTGATGCAACAAAATGTTCATGGCCCCATGTCAAATTGAATGAAAAATCAATGGTTTAGCTTCTCTTGCTGGAGCCAGAGAAGATGTTGTACAGATCAACGGCCTAGAATCATCTGATCAAGGCAGGATCAACCCCAATGAGTAGACTTGGCAAACGGGTAACCCGCGCGGGTACCGGTACCGGCGGGAAAGGGTAAGAAATACCAGCGCGGGTACGGGTAGCCTTTCATGAACCCGGAACCCACCCGGGCGGGTACAGGTACAGGTATACCCGCGGGTAACCTGGCAAATTTAAAGAAGAAATTATATATATATTTACCAAAATAAATTATATGATGAATGGGTGTATGAACACATAGAGGTGGTACGATGGATGTACAAGCCTTGATATTTAATCCAACAACATCTTCTTAACAAGTCAGCTGTTGTTTGATCAAATATCAAGGATGGGATGATGAGTACATGCCCATTTATCATACAATTTTTCATTTACTTTAACAAGTGTTTGTTTTGGTACAACCAAAGATACCGGTCACGTAGTCTGATTGCTTTGACTTGTTTTGTTGGCCCACCCACATAGTCTATTTTTTACTGTTTAGTGTTTAGGCCTTAAGAATAAAAAGTTGAAAACCAAATGGCGGGTACCCGTGGGCACCAACGCCCGACCCAGATCCACCCGTGGGTCACGGGTACGGGTATTTTTTTTCGCGGGTAATGAAATTGGTACCCGTACCTTTGCGGGCCGGGTGTACCCGCTGGTACAGGTCCCATTTTGCCAGGTATACCAATGAGCTAGAACTATAATCACTCACAAGATTAATGGACCTAATCAGGTATTTGATTAGTGTCATCTTCTTACTAGATTTGCATCATTTTCAACCTTTAAACTTTAGATTAGTGTCATCCTTACTAACTTTCTAATTTCCTTCTCCGATTCTTCCCTCCAGCGAGTTTATATGAACTCCGGACGGCCATTAACAACCTATAAATAATTTCCTTGCTGTCCTTGTTCCCTTCGAATTAGTTTTGTTCATCAAACCCCACAAATCTCAGATAAGAAACCCTAGGTCCAAATCATTTCTCCTAGATCCAATCGATTTTTGCTAAGCTCTGCTCATCAGCATCTTGATCTGAGTTATTTCGCCTCTGGTCTCTTTCTATAAGTCCATATTTGATCGTTTTGGATCATCTCCTTCAGCAATTTCACTGGTACAGGTTTCTACTCTGTTTGATTCTTTCTTGTAAATCTTCATTACCAGCTAAAAGATCTTCATTCTATTCAGGTAATTTTTTACTTTCTTGCTTAGAATGTGAATAAGCTAATAATGATTGCTTGATTTTGAGATTTTTCCTCTTCAATAGATCAACGAAATCATATCAGGTTTCATAATCTTTATTCTGATTTTCATTGATTCCTGTTTACTATGGCAATGGTCTGAAATTTGATTTTACCGATCTTTGTTTTTATTTCTAATGATTTTCTTGCCAGTTCCTGTTAGAAGTAATAATAATCTGAAGTGTGAAAATTTGTGTTTAAATGCTATTAATGAAGGAATGGAAAAGCTAGAGTTTCAAGGAGGCGGAGGCGGCCGCAGCTGCAGATCCAAGCGCAGTCGTAGTCGCAAGCGCAGCCGCCGCCGCCGCCTTGCCCGCCTTAAATGGCAGCAACAGCACTAAACATATGATGAGCGACAGATTATGATCGACAAAGCAGCTATTGAGGGGAGAGATTTTTACATCAAGGTGGATAGGCGCGTAGATGTTGATAGATTTCATGAGCAGGTCTCTCGACCATTTAGTAAAGATGTTGCCACTATGAAAACCCACTTCACGTTATACGCATCTCCAGATTGCCCGGCCGAGCTCGTTACACAAGGTCGCCCACTTCGCGTAGATGTTGATAGATTTCATGAGCAGGTCTCTCGACCATTTAGTAGGGATGTTGCCACTATGAATACCCACTTCACGTTATACGGAGGTCTCTCGACCATTTAGTAGAGATATACGCATCTAGAGAAGTGGGCGACCTTGTGTAACGAGCTCAGCCGGGCAATCTGGAGATGCGTATAACGTGAAGTGGGTTTTCATAGTGGCAACATCTCTACTAAATGGTAGAGATACCTGCTCATGAAATCTATCAACATCTACACGCCTATCCACCTTGATGTAAAAATCTCCCCCCTCAATAGCTGCTTTGTCGATCATAATCTGTCGCTTATCATATGTTTGGTGCTGTTGCTGCCATTTAAGGCAGGCAAGGCGGCGGCTGCGCTTGCGACTACGACTGCGCTTGGATTTGCAGCTGCGGCTACGGCCGCCTCCGCCTCCTTGGAACTCTAGCTTTTCCATTCCTTCATTAATAGCAATTAAACACAAATTTCCACACTTCGGATTACTATTACTTATAACAGGAACTGACAAGAAAATCATTAGAAATAAAAACAAAGATCGGTAAAATCAAATTTCAGACCATTGCCATAGTAAACAGGAATCAATGAAAATCAGAATAAAGATTATGAAACCTGATATGATTTCGTTGATCTATTGAAGAGGAAAAATCTCAAAATCAAGCGATCATTATTAGCTTATTCACATTCTAAGCAAGAAAGTAAAAAATTACATGAATAGAATGAAGATCTTTTAGCTGGTAATGAAGATTTACAAGAAAGAATCAAACAGAGTAGAAACCTGTACCAGTGAAATTGCTGAAGGAGATGATCCAAAACGATCAAATATGGACTTATAGAAAGAGACCAGAGGCGAAATAACTCAGATCAAGATGCTGATGAGCAGAGCTTAGCAAAAATCGATTGGATCTAGGAGAAATGTTTTGGACCTAGGGTTTCTTATCTGAGATTTGTGGGGTTTGATGAACAAAACTAATTCGAAGGGAACAAGGACAGCAAGGAAATTATTTATAGGTTGTTAATGGCCGTCCGGAGTTCATATAAACTCGCTGGAGGGAAGAATCGGAGAAGGAAATTAGAAAGTTAGTAAGGATGACACTAATCTAAAGTTTAAAGGTTGAAAATGATGCAAATCTAGTAAGAAGATGACACTAATCAAATACGTGATTAGGTCCATTAATCTTGTGAGTGATTATAGTTCTAGCTCATTGGTATACCTGGCAAAATGAGAGGCTAGGATTTGTGGAGAGAAGAAAGATATTTACCCCCATGTTTTCTACTTAGGCCCTATTAGACAAGGAGTAATTAGAAATACACTATAAGTGGCTGTCCAACGGAGAAGTAGGGGGGTCAAATTCATCGTATCTTTTTAATAAAACCCAAACCAAATTAGGGCGAGAGTGGGGGAGGTGCCTCATTTTTCTTTAGAAGAAGAGAGAGAGAGAGAGAGGGGAAGAAGGATTTCGGCCTTCTTCTCCGGCGATTCTGCCGGAGATCCGTCGAGCCAGCCACCTCCTATCTCCACCACCGACAACCATCCTCATCTTCCACCTCCATCTTCATCTTCATCTTCTTTGCCATTGAAACCCACTTCAAAACCCATCAAACCCACTTCGATTTTCTCCCATTTTCAGCCATCGTTTTCACCTTCCACCTCCACCTCCACCTCCACCTCCACCGCAAGCCACCATCATCTCTACAAACCCATCTTTGTCAATCATCAAACCCACTTCGATTTTCTCCCATTTTCAACCATCGCCGCCATTATCTCCTCCACCCTCAATCTCCATCAAAATCCACATCAGCCCAAACCCACTCCATTTCTCTTCCCTCTGCAACCAGATCCGACCCATTTCAACCAATTTCACCATCTTCTCCCCATTTCCGACCGTCCACCTCCACCAACTCCATTTTCTTTGACCATCTCCTCCATCTAATCCGACCACCCAAACCCATCTCCTCTATCTCCCTCCATTATTACCCTCAAACCCTCCATCTCCAATCTCCACCCATTTCTGCAATCCGACCAACCCCTCTCCCCAAAAGAATTCGAAACCCTCTTCCTAACCCCCTATTTACAGCCACTACCCCATCTTCTTCAAAACCCATTTTCGTCATCTCCTTCTCCGGCCATCACCTCCTCCGATCCTCACCACCTCTACCACCATCAACCTATATTTCTCCCATTTCCCATCTTCTCCCCCCATAGCAGCCACCTCAAATCTGCTCCCATCTTCTTCCCCATAGCAGCCACCTCATTTCCACAATCTCGGCAGTACCGCTCGATTCGATGATTACTGCGGCAAGAAGAGAGGACATAACCAAGAGGTAATATCAGTTTTCTATTCTCCCTGCAATTTCATTCCATGTCTAATCTTGTGTGTGTAATCGTGCCTTTGATGTTTGTTATGTTCAGGAATTTATGTTCAGGAATTTTTGTTTTACTGCTTCTCTGAATTCCATACCATGAATTTTGTGTGATTGTTATGGGGGGCTTGTGCCTTTGATTGTTTTTGATAAAAAGAAGAAGAAGGGAGTTATCATGATCTTACGTGGCCTTGAATTTGAAGTATGATTTGGGCTTCTTATGATTAATTTTTACGGGATTTTGGGAGTGCGATATACATGTTTTAATTTCAGAAACTGTTTTTCACCCAATTTTGATCCTCGCCCGATGTGAGCTAGATATAAAATTTGATATTTTCGCTCCTTTGTTGTTCGGTTCAAGATGCTGATATAGGTAGTTTTGAAAATTCCCCATTCCAGTACAGATTACTTCATACAATGTTTTTAGATCCTCTTGGAGTATATATGGTTGTGATTTCAGTTTTACTCAAGTTTTGATTTCTACATATGTATCTGATTCATGATTAGCTCAAGGTAAATGCTTGATTGGTTTCGAATGAGGTTCGATTGCCGCGTTTGAGTAGTCATTTTGGTTCCATGCATTTCAGAGTTGTGTGGACTGCCCATCTGCCATCTGATAATGTTCAGTTGAAGATTGACTCGTGCATATTGATTAGCTATTTGTCATTTGCCATAACACTTTTCACGGTCGCAGTTAATATCCTCTTCTTTCAAGTATTCCCTCTAGGTTCATTAAAGTTTATTTCTGATTTTTAGCGCTTATATCCTCGAGCTTGAGAGCTTGGGGTCAGGCTTCTTTCACATTATGTTGTCTTGATCTCTCTTGAATTTCATTTTTTTTAGAGAGATCGCTCCCTTCGGTTGTATTCTGTGATTGAGTTGGCGTTGAAATAGAAGTATGGGGCCTAGTCTTTGAGTCTAACTTTGCAGAGTCTTCTACTTTGATTTTGGCATCTCGAAGAGCAGAGGGTAAAAGGGCTATGATGAGGTTACTTGGAGCCCTCCCCCTTTAGCTTTCTCTTTCCTTCCCTTTCGAGGCTTCTCTCAATTTTAAGATTTTTCCTTAGATCTCAGGGTTCCTATATTGTCCATCAATTTCAGAGGTTTTCTGTCTGGCCATGGCGATGACGGAATGTTTCTTGAGCCACCCGTTTGCCCTTCGTGTCCATTTTCCTATCTCATCATTTTCTACAGGGTTTGAGGGGTTTCCTTTCTTTCCGGGACTATTCTTTGCACGTTCCTCGGGATCATTTTCGAGTTTCGGGATTCTATCGATTTAGTAGTTCGTTTTATAGGGTTTTGTCTGTTCCTTTTGTTTAGAACTTTACCCTTAGGGTTAAAAGCTTTTCATCTCTCGTTTATTTAGGGTTTTCCTTCGCAGGTTAGAATTCGTCTCTTTTGGATACTGACTAAGCCTCGTCAGCTTTTGGTCATCTCTTTGAGATTATTTTTCTCGTATCGGAATTTTAGTTCCCTCGTTTGTCTTCTTTCCCCCAAGGCTTTAGGGATCCCGTTTTCCTCTTTAATACCCTACCGTGATATGGTGGGTATAGAGGCTCTTCTATCGGATCCCCTTTAGCCGAAAGGGTGTTAACACACTTTTAAACGTCAAAAATATAAAAGCACTTCAAAAACATTTGAAAACATAAAAAACCTTTAAAAAATCTAAAGTGTTGAGTTTTAGAACATTTAGGAGAGTTCGTTTCGAACTACGTTGGCTTGATCATCTTCCACGAGGTACGTAGTGCAGTTTGGGATTCATATCCCAAGTCCAGCCAAACTTTGTAAATAAATCTTTTAAACCTTTTAAAAATATAAAAATCTTCCAAAACATTATTTTTCGAAAAGATCTTCCTCTAGAGTTAGGATTTTGTCCTAGATAGAGAGTTTTAGATTTAGGAGTTTGTCTTTGATGTGTTGTGTGCTTTGTTTGTGCTTGTGTTAGAGTTAGGGGTTTGTTACGCCTCCGTCCGATCAGTTGGCGACTCACATCGCCGATTGATGACTAGGTCTAGGATGCGCTAGTGATCCCATTGTTTTCCTTAAGACACACAGCCTAGTTACACATAGGTTATAGGAACCACCTGCATTAGCTTATGGCTAACCTGCATTTAGTTAGGGCATATAGGGTGTCCTAAAATTCACAATCCACTGAAATCTAAATAATCGCTCATGAAGCTTTAATAACTAGTCTGGTCTTTTAGATCGAATCTAGGATAGAGGTCTAGGTGTCTTAGGCATCCTAGCTTAGAATAGGCGCGAAGAACTACGTTGCCTTGATTCTCGTGGAGGCGGGGATACGTAGGCTTCTTTGGATGAATACCAGACCATCCGAGGACTCGGGCTAAATCGTTTAGAGTCTTAGGATTTGTTATGTTGTGTGTTTTGTTATGTTCTCTTACTTTCTTGTACTGATCCTATACCTTTAGCTGTAGCTTGTATGTGTTTGTCCATCAGAACTTAGACACCAGTTAGGTATATCACTCATAACGTAACAATATTTAGGTGGCACCTCTTTCATTTATTGTTTGTGTGCTTATTATTTCTATTCTTAGGAAATGCATGCTTAGATAGACGACTCCTGAGGATTGTTCCCATTTTACATGATTTTTGCCCAAAACTCTTCGAGGTTAATAATAAATGGCATAAGAGACCAAGTGTTCGCACTCGGGCGAATTGGGGGTGCTCTTCAGACCTTCTCCATTCGTCATCAGGCACGGACCTTTTGTATCTTTGGTTATCCATTGCAAACAGAGCATTTGTTTTTGGTTCTATTGCGCATCCATGGATGGCGATTCTGAGTTATTTTTAGATATATCTTGGTTTCGAGCCCTGGCTCCGGATTAGGATGTATCTCTTTCTTTTTATATATCGCCACTCATGCTATGCTGTGAGGGTGACACCGTTTCGAGAGTTCCTTGGCAGAGCTCTCCTTCACGTTGTGGAGATCTAGAGGATGTAGGGACTCGTTTCCTCATCATCCTCGGATCGGGGTCCACACATCTCTACTAAATGGTCGAGAGACCTGCTCATGAAATCTATCAACATCTACGCGCCTATCCACCTTGATGTAAAAATCTCCCCCCTCAATAGCTGCTTTGTCGATCATAATCTGTCGCTCATTATATGTTTGGCGCTGTTGCTGCCATTTAAGGCGGGCAAGGCGGCTGCGCTTGGATTTGTGGCTGCGGCCACCTCCGCCTCCTTAGAACTCTAGCTTTTCCATTCCTTCATTAATAGCATTTAAATACAAATTTTCACACTTCAGATTAATATTACTTCTAACAGGAACTGACAAGAAAATCATTAGAAATAAAAACAAAGATCGGTAAAATCAAATTTCAGACCATTGCCATAGTAAACAGGAATCAATGAAAATCAGAATAAAGATTATGAAACCTGATATGATTTCGTTGATTTATTGAAGAGGAAAAATCAAGCAATCATTATTAGCTTATTCACATTCTAAGAAAGAAAGTAAAAAATTACCTGAATAGAATGAAGATCTTTTAGCTGGTAATGAAGATTTACAAGAAAGAATCAAACAGAGTAGAAACCTGTACCAGTGAAATTGCTGAAGGAGATGATCCAAAACGATCAAATCTGGACTTATAGAAAGAGACTAGAGGCGAAATAACTCAGATCAAGATGCTGATGAGCAGAGCTTAGCAAAAATCGATTGGATTTAGGAGAAATGATTTGGACCTAGGGTTTCTTATCTGAAATTTGTGGGGTTTGATGAACAAAACTAATTCGAAGGGAACAAGGACAGCAAGGAAATTATTTATAGGTTGTTAATGGCCGTCCGGAGTTCAGATGAACTCGCCGGAGGGAAGAATCGGAGAAGGAAATTAGAAAGTTAGTAAGGATGACACTAATCTAAAGTTTAAAGGTTGAAAATGATGCAAATCTAGTAAGAAGATGACACTAATCAAAGACGAAATCTGAAAATAATAGGAGAAAATCACGATATGCTAACTTTATTCGTGAGTGAAAAAACAATCTCTTCAGAGATCGGCCTCACATAAGTGAAAACATACAAGATTTAGCTCAGAACACAAGATAAGACAACAAAGAGAACATAAAACATGGAAATATAAGAAGTAAATGAAGCAGCATTATAACGAAGTAAATGCAGATAAATTCAATGGAGCAAAAACTTACATGGCAGCAACAGCGCCAATCATATGATGGGCGACATATTATGATCGACAAAGCAGCTATTGAGGGGGGAGATTTTTACATCAAGGTGGATAGGCGCGTAGATGTTGATAGATTTCATGAGCAGGTCTCTCGACCATTTAGTAGAGATGTTGCCACTATGAAAACCCACTTCACGTTATACGCAACGCATCTCCAGATTGCCCGACCGAGCTTGTTACGCAAATACACGCTCATTGCGCAGTGCTTGGATTCAAATTTATTACCTATGTAGCATATGCCGAGCTCCATGGCATCTTATCCTCCACCATGGTGCCAGCATCTAGGAAAAAGGAAGAATCTAGTGATAGTTCTGAAAGTGACTCTGAAGAAGAGGTAAAATGAGTTGTTTTGGTTATACTTGTGTGATGGATACTTTGTATGATGCGTCTTTTCTTTTAGGTCTTGTTGCCCCATTTTGATGCTAAAGTCTCAAAGCAGGACAACGCTGCGAAAGCTGTTGCTCTGCTAGCTTCCAAAAGTGCACCAGTTAGCGTAAAAAAGGGGGAAGAATCAAGTGAGAGTTCAGAAAGCGAATCATCCGAGGCTGATGTGAGTTTTTCTTTCTCCTATTTCCCCCCTCTATTCACATTGAAATATGTTTATGTACATAGTAGTTTTCTTGATCGTTTGTTGGAAGCTTCTCGGCCATATTTGATTTTATTTTAAATGTTTACAACAGCTTTATTTTCTGCTGCGTGTCAATGTTTTTACCCATTCCATGTTTAATATATTCAATTTCATGACATTGTTAACTTTGCGTTTCTGCATGAAACTTCTAAGTTTTTAGTCTGTTTCTGATGGATTTTTTTAGTTAACACCCTATTTTGGTCAAATTTTTAATTTTTTTGGAAATCTGATAGGATCATAGGAATGCCTCTTGGACATTTATTTAGCAATTTCCTTTTGGATCACAGGAATGCCTCCGTGGGAATCTGGAGATGCGTACAACGTGAAGTGGGTGACCTTGTGTAACGAGCTCGGCTGGGCAATCTGGAGATGCGTATAACGTGAAGTGGGTTTTCATAGTGGCAACATCTTTACTAAATGGTCGAGAGAATGAAATCTATCAACATCTACGCGCCTATCCACCTTGATGTAAAAATCTCCCCCCTCAATAGCTGCTTTGTCGATCATAATCTGTCGCTCATCATATGTTTAGCGCTGTTGCTGCCATTTAAGGCGGGCAAGGCGGTGGCGGCGGCTGCGCTTGCGACTACGACTGCGCTTGGATCTGCGGCCGCCTCCGCCTCCTTGGAACTCTAGCTTTTCCATTCCTTCATTAATAGCATTTAAACACAAATTTTCACACTTCAGATTACTATTACTTCTAACAGGAACTGACAAGAAAATCATTAGAAATAAAAACAAAGATCGGTAAAATCAAATTTCAGACCATTGCCATAGTAAACAGGAATCAATGAAAATCAGAATAAAGATTATGAAACCTGATATGATTTCGTTGATCTATTGAAGAGGAAAAATCTCAAAATCAAGCAATCATTATTAGCTTATTCACATTCTAAGCAAGAAAGTAAAAAATTACCTGAATAGAATGAAGATCTTTTAGCTGGTAATGAAGATTTACAAGAAAGAATCAAACAGAGTAGAAACCTGTACCAGTGAAATTGCTGAAGGAGATGATCCAAAACGATCAAATATGGACTTATAGAAAGAGACCAGAGGCGAAATAACTCAGATCAAGATGCTGATGAGCAGAGCTTAGCAAAAATCGATTGGATCTAGGAGAAATGATTTGGACCTAGGGTTTCTTATCTGAGATTTGTGGGGTTTGATGAACAAAACTAATTCGAAGGGAACAAGGACAGCAAGAAAATTATTTATAGGTTGTTAATGGCCGTCCTGAGTTCAGATGAACTCGCCGGAGGGAAGAATCGGAGAAGGAAATTAGAAAGTTAGTAAGGATGACACTAATCTAAAGTTTAAAGGTTGAAAATGATGCAAATCTAGTAAGAAGATAACACTAATCAAAGATGAAATCTGAAAATAATAGAGGAAATCACGACATGCTAACTTTATTCGTGAGTGAAAAAACAATCTCTTCAGAGATCGGCCTCACATAAGTGAAAACATACAAGATTTAGCTCAGAACACAAGATAAGACAACAAAGAGAACATAAAACATGGAAATGTAAGAAGTAAATGAAGCAGCATTATAACGAAGTAAATGCAGATAAATTCAATGCAGCAAAAACTTACATGGCAGCAACAGCGCCAAACATATGATGAGCGACAGATTATGATCGACAAAGCAGCTATTGAGGGGGGAGATTTTTACATCAAGGTGGATAGGCGCGTAGATGTTGATAGATTTCATGAGCAGATCTCTCGACCATTTAGTAGAGATGTTGCCACTATGAAAACCCACATCACGTTATACGCATCTCCAGATTGCCCGGCCGAGCTCGTTACGCAAATACACGCTCATTGCGCAATGCTTGGATTCAAATTTATTACCTATGTAGCATATGCCGAGCTCCATGGCATCTTATCCACCACCACGGTGCCAGCATCTAGGAAAAAGGAAGAATCTAGTGATAGTTCTGAAAGTGACTCTGAAGAAGAGGTAAAATGAGTTGTTTTGGTTATACTTGCGTGGTGGATACTTTGTATGATGCGTCTTTTCTTTTAGGTCTTGTTGCCCCATTTTGATGCCAAAGTCTCAAAGCAGGACAACGCTGCGAAAGCTGCTGCTCCGCTAGCTTCCAAAAGTGCACCAGTTAGCGTAAAAAAGGGGGAAGAATCAAGTGAGAGTTCAGAAAGCGAATCATCCGAGGCTGATGTGAGTTTTTCTTTCTCCTATTTCCCCCCTCTATTCACATTGAAATATGTTTATGTACATAGTAGTTGTCTTGATCGTTTGTTGGAAGCTTCTCGGCCAGATTTGATTTTATTTTAAATGTTTACAACAGCTTTATTTTCTGCTGCCTGTCAATGTTTTTACCAATTCCATGTTTAATATATTCAATTTCATGACATTGTTAACTTTGCGTTTCTGCATGAAACTTCTACTAAGTTTTCAGTCTGTTTCTGATGGATTTTTTTAGTTAACACCCTATTTTGGTCAAATTTTAAAAATTTTTGGAAATCTGATAGGATCATAGGAATGCCTCTTGGACATTTATTTAGCAATTTCCTTTTGGATCAGAAATTTATTGGAAAATTGCCTGGGACTGAATTGACGACAAAAGTATTCTTATTTAATATTAGTTCATCACACGAAAAATTACATTAGGATAATTAGAGCTACATGTGAGAGCCTATAAAAATGATTTAATTAGTAGGTTTTAATTGATTAAGCGTGAAGGTTTATGGTTTTAATATTGTATGCTGTGTCCATTATTCTTGTGATTGTTGCTGTGTTTTATGTTGGCATGATTCTCTGTTACCTGTTACCAATGCTTGCAAATCTAGTCTATATGCCTCTCCAATAATGGATGCAGTTGTGATGCATGCAACTCCTGCCATGGTTGGCCGAGACAAGAATCTGGACAAATGGACTTCTTGCTTTTTTGTCTGTAATCCCTGTTTTGACTTCTGATGCGTCCCATGCAAATTATTTTATAAGTAGGATTGGATGAAAATGTATCTAGTTGTCTCCCATGTTCTACCACTGTTACCATTCTTGTTGAGTATTATCAATTCCTCCACGTTGGGGGGGGGGGGGGGGGGGGGATGTGTGAATTAGTTTTGTCATTTGTTAGAGCTAATGCCGTAGCACCCTTTTCTTTCATCGCTTAGATCATCGATTGCCATTTTGCCTTATGCAGAGCACCCCTACTATTGTCAAAATGCCTAGTCCCGAAGTCATTCAGTTTAATAGCAGTAGCGACGAAGATGAGGATGATGACTCTGAGGAAAGCTCGGACGAAGAGCCTATAAAAAAGGTGAACACCTTTGTTCAAAATGTGATCTTTGGAATATGCCATTGCAGCAAAGAATAGTTGTTAATATGTTTATATTTGTTAAACATAATGTCTTAAGACCATTTTATTGTCCCTAAGATTTTCAATTTCCATTTTGCCTTATGCAGACCCCCTTTACTACAATTGTTGGGAAGCCTAAGAAGAATAGCAGTAGTGATGAAGATGAGTCCTCTGAGGAGGAAAGTGAGGAGGAGAAGCCCACTAAAACTCCAAAGAAAATGGTAAAGATTCTCACTTATCATAATACGTTCTTTGAGAAATGATTATTGAACGGGTGAAGAGCCCGAAGGACACTGGATAATTAATGTTACTAAAGCATTTGGAATAGTCTGAATGCCCCTTTTTTGGGATTTGTAGGGTTTGGAATTGATAAGGAATCAATAATCCATTTATTTATTTATTAGACTTTTTACCTTTTACTTTTGTATTTTTAATCTCATTATCTGAAGTGTCGAGATCATGACAAGGGGGTTTGGATTCATCTCGCATCTATCATTTATATAAAAGTAATGTCATCCAGAACAACTTGAAGCTTTAGTGGGAAATAAAATTCTTTTTCTTTCATGGTACCAGAACAAAATTGGAACTAAGCCTTAGCGTCCTCTCATTCAAGGAGCTGTAGATCTCAACAGTGTTTAAAAACTCCTTGACACATCATGGAACACGCCTGAGTCGACAAGGATTTTTCTTGCCAGCGTTCCGCTTCGCACATATCCGCGTTTTGCCCTTTAGAGTCAATAAAAACTCTTTTGATTCTCCCTAGTTATGACCGCATTAACCGCGTCAACTGCATTCTTGGCCGCGTCCGCCCTGATAAGGATTTTTCTTGTCTGTGTTCCGCCTCACATCCTTGTTTTTAAACACTGGATCTCAAGGTACACACCATTTTTTCTTGTCATTCTCATATTTTTCCATCATTCTTATCCTGCTCACCATCTCTCTGGCCTTCTTATGCTCTCTCTCTCTCTCTCTCACTTTTTTTCTCACGCATCCCTCCTCTCGCCTTATAGAAAGATAAGGGAAGAATCAATTTTGTTCTCATTTTCTCATCTTTTTTCAATCATTCTCATCCCGCTCACCATCTCTCTGGCCTTCTTATGCCATCTCTCTGTCCTCACTTTGTTTTCTCACCCATCCCTCCTATTTGCTTAGAGAAAGATGATATGGAGTGAATCAATGTCGAGATTGTGTTCGAAAACATCCTAAGATAGGAGGGGTGGACAATTTGGAGACGTAAGTCAAGCATACATAGCTTAAAGTGGGAGATACAAAATTTTGATCCCATTTTCTCATCTTTCTCATCCTGCTCACCATCTCTCTGGCCTTATGCCATCTCTCTCTCTCTCTCTCTCTATTCAATTTTTTCTCGTTGCGTCCCTCCTATCTCCTTAGAGAAAGATGATAAGGAGAGAAGCAATCTCGAGATTGTGTTTGAAGACATCCCATGATTAGAGGGGACAAGTTGGAGACAGAAGTCCAAGTCATACATAGATTAAAGTGGGTGATAAAAATAAGTCCTTTCGTAGAATGCGAAATACGAGAAGAACAGTAAACTTTGATTGAACTTTCAAATTGTTGACCGAAGTTCTGTAATTTATGTAAAAAAGTGGTGGTCGACCGAAACGTTACTGAAATCTAAACATGTTGGTGTAAGAAAATTGTCTCATTGGGGATGGAAATAGAAACATGTCACGAAACGGTTTGGACCACCATTTATAACCATGGATTTAGCACCGTCTGACATTTTATATGTTTGACAAGCCCGAGTCATTTGACTGATGGAATTTCATTAAAAATTTATACTCTGCAGGATAATGATGTTGAAATGAAAGATGCTAGTGTGGTTAAGTCAAATAATAAGAAGACCACTACTAAATCTAAGGAGGTAACTTTCTCTACTTACACTATTTTATTGATATTTCTGATCTATATGGCTAATAATCTCGACATGTTCTTATTAAATTTGTACAGCTTCAAGCCCCTGTTACTCCCAGCGCTAAGACCACTGGGTCAAAATCACTTTTTGTTGGCAACCTCTCATTTAATGTTGAACAAGCTGATGTGTATGTGCCAGTCACTGTTATACAGTCACTTATTGGAAGTGATTTTTACTCTTCCATTTTCATTTGTTTGCTTATTACATTACCTGCAGGGAGGAGTTCTTCAAAGATGCAGGTGAAGTTGTCCGGTTTGCATCAAATAAGGAAGGCTGTTTCAAAGGATTTCGTCATGTTGAGTTTGCCACACCGGAAGAAGCACAAAAGGTAATCTCATCCATGCCACATCTTGCCATTTTGTCACTACTTTACATCTCCTCAAGTATTTCTTTCTTTCTTTTTTTTGGCTGCTGGAACTGTTAGAATAACAAATAATTTTGACATCTTAAATCCTATACCTTCAAATGCTTGAACACAAAAGAGTGTTTGACTTTCATACAGTATTTATTGTTTTAGTGACGTCTAATCATGTTTTTGGTAAGTAGTTGACTGCTGATTTAGGTTCCCACCTGCCTCACTTGTTTGTCATGCCCTAGTCATTTATATTTCCTTTTTTTAGCTTTTGTACTTTCGGTTTTGTTGCAGGCTCTCGAGTTGAATGGCCAAGAACTATTAGGTCGGGCTTTGAAGATTGATTTGGCCCATGAGAGGGGCTCATATACACCACATAGCGGGTATTATTCTATGCCAATGTTGCTTCTCTCTCTCTCTCTCTCTCTCTCTCTCTCTCTCTCTCTCTCTCTCTCTCTCTCTCTCTTTCTCTCTCAGTAGTTCTCTTTAAGCTCACCTCATATTGCCAATACCGCAGCAAGGAGAACAATTCTTTCCAGAAGGGAGGGAGAGGTGGACTAGGCCCAACCAAATATATGTACGAGGTTTCGACAAATCCCTTGAAGAGAATCAGGTGAGACTTACGCCCTTTGTATTCCTTTCAGGATTGGGCTACCTGATTTCTGGTTTCAGAGTCTCTACTTAGGATTGTTTTACTTTTAAGAGAATCCGACTTTTAAAGTAACAATTTACTTGTTGGAGGTTCTGCTCCCAATTCCTGCTTCATATGGTAAAGTTTGGCCGGATACATTACTTTCCTATGCTGATGACAGATTCGGAGCAATCTAAAAGAACATTTTGGGTCTTGTGGAAAGATTTCATGGGTTTCCATTCCAAAAGATTATGATACCGGTGCTCCCAAGGGGTTTGTGAAATTTTCATTTAATTCTAATATCTGTTCTCTTTGCTTCGCCAAATTTCAATTGTGTTTTATATGGTATATTGAATGTCAACTCTCATATTTGCCATCGTTCAAAAAAAAAAAAAAAAACAACTCATATTTGCTTTTCCTGATAAACATTTGGCAACTCTTGTAGGAAGCTTCATATTGTTTCTTCTGCTACTATGAAAATGCCATTTAGACAAAAGGATTTTGCTCTTCAACGTCTTGTAATGGGAGCTTGCTGAATCGATTTGGCTGAGTTCTCATTGACTTGACCGAGCCAAACACATCTCGGAAGAACTTTCTTAGGACTTATTCTGAATAACATATTTTGAATCCATTTTTAGTCTTCTATAAATCATCTTGAAAATTTCTAGTCACATGTAGTTCTCGGCTTCTCACGTCACCTAAATTACACCATCTTTCTGCCTTTTGTAAATCATCCAAAGTTTTACAGTTTCATTTTATTTACCTTTTGGTGAGTTTGAAAAGGTTTGTCTGGCAGGATGGCTTTTTTGGAGTTTAAGGACAATGATAGTTTTTCGAAGGCCCTGGAACTCAATGGTGAGGAACTTGGGGGCTACAGTTTGACGGTGGAGGAGGCAAGACCTCGTGATGGTGACAGTGGTAGGGGGGTGGTAGGGGTGGTGGCAGAGACAGTGATGGCCGACGTGGAGGTGGCCGATTTGGCGGTGGAAGTGGCCGATTTGGTGGTGGCGGTGGCCGTTCTGGTAGTGGGTTTAATAAGCCGAGCATGGCTGCTGCTGGTACAGGTAAGCTTGCGATCTGAACTCTCATTTTGGGTGCAATTTTTTTGTGTAAACTGCACTTTTCATATAAAGAGGAATAATAAACTCTGGGGCACCCTTGCAAAAAAGGGCTGAAAGGGCGTTCACATTGGTTGCTCTTTACCAAATTTTGTGTTATCCCTTTAAATAAGCCACGATCAGATTAAACCATATAAAATCTCAAAAGAAGCAAATTTGAATGAAAAGATAAATATTGCTGTGTATTTGTGAAACAACCAATTATTCCAAAAGCTTAAGCTGTTAGAGTTGGTGTTCTTTAATAATTTATACTGTAACACTCCCATCACGAGTGGCCACTTTGTTTCTGGGTTGGTCGTACACATGGATATTTATCCAGGAGTTGTTGGGTTTTTGAACCTAAGACTTGCAGTTTGGCAATAGCTCTGATAGCATGTGAAATAACTAACTACTCAAAAAGCTTGATCTGTTAGAGTTTTTGTTATTTAATCATTTATACTTCGACAATATTTGAGGAGAGGTGTTTCTTATGGTTAAATCGATTGTGATATGATGATTTTTGTTGGGATTTTATGGTATTTTTTTAGATTTGTGCTACTGTGCCATACACGTGTAGGATGATTAGGGCTGTTGAAGGGTGGGTACCTTGTAGATGTGTCATATCCTGAAAATCAGGGGGATTTGCTTTGAATATATATCATAGCTATTTCATCAGTGGCTTGTAAATGAATTTTAAGAAGAAAAGAGTACATTGTGTGGTTTAGAACTCGACAAGGGGACTCAAAACTCAGCCGAGTTAATCTGCACGATCACGCAGAAAATTGATTCAAGAAGTTGATCGAACAAATTGATGGGTGACTGTCTAATGAAAGCATATAGGAAAATATATATGGTTCTTTTCCAACATTTCCACCTGTTGTTTGTCTTTTCCGTGAAAGAGACTTACTTCTCAAGAAAATATAAATAAAAAGGTTTAGGAGGGGATTTGAGCAATTTTGTGCAAATCCATTTCCCTGCTGACTTTTGCAGGAGAGAACAGCCACCTCAGATGAATTAAATGAGTAAGACAAAATCTGGTTAAAGCTGTTCTCTCATGCAAACGTTAGCTGTGAAATAGCTGTTTGCAAAATTGCCTAGCAAATCCCATGAAATGGCTTTTAGCAGGCTTTGAGTCGATGGACTCATACTCAATTCATAGCTGAGTCGAGTTTCAGTGTTTTGACATATGAGAACCCCAAAGTGGCCAAAGAAATGAGAACCCAAATGGAAATGCAAGTAAATTTAAAAGAATTGGTTGCTTTCCCTGTTGTTTCGTAGAAGGAAAACAACAAGACTTACCCATATATAAATAAATGGGAATGTAAATTTGCAACATAATGTGTCACTTTTTGAATTATATGAAAAACATTTCCTGAGGAATTTTTTCCACCTGTTTGGATTGGAGGAATTTTCTAGAAAAGTTTAGAAAGGAAAAATAATTCTAAAATTTTCTAGTTTTTTAACAAATGACAAAAGATAATGTGAACCATTCCTTTTATTTTAACCTGTACGGGTGTGGCTCTTTGGCTTAAAGTCATGGGTATGATCCCCATTGACATAATTCGAATCCCCCCAGGTAAGCCCGATGTGCATGGTTTACGACTAATTGCGCGCATCCATGGGGAATAGTCATGCCCTAAAAATTGGCGTAGGGATACCCTATGTCATAAAAAAAATGTGAACCATTCTTATTCAATGTTTATTTATAGTGACATTCAATTTATGATGATATCCTTCTAAATCAACCATAATCACATCATTTTGCTCTAATCATGGAAAGAAAAAAAAATTCCCAAGAAAAATTTATCGTCATAAATATTTTTCTTGG
Source organism: Tasmannia lanceolata (assembly GCF_043159265.1). Classification (NCBI taxonomy): domain Eukaryota; kingdom Viridiplantae; phylum Streptophyta; class Magnoliopsida; order Canellales; family Winteraceae; genus Tasmannia; species Tasmannia lanceolata. Next base: position 60,218,076 of record NW_027518692.1, on the reverse strand, counting down.
AAACTAAAAAAGCCTGTTTTGTTTGGTTGCATAAAGGCTCAGCAGTTGTCAGAATTTGGTTTGGATTTGGCATGCCATTTCACGTTTGGTTCCGAAAATACATTGGACTCCCTCTGATTCCCTTGGATGTCTCTCGTGTAATAATTGCTTGTCTCTTTCTTGTCCCCTTTTTCCAAAAGTAAGGAATTATGGTTGAATTTTCTAGGAGATGATGCTCTCTCTCTCTCTATTCCCTCTCTCTCCTCTCTCCCTATATAGGTAATGACACCCCCCAACTTTTTCTCCTACTCTCCGAGTATATGCTTCGCAACCAAACACTACTACACTATCTTCCGAGATAATTCTAGGCAAATCAAAATGCTTGTCTTTTTCCTTTGATTTCTTATTCCACTACTCTCCGAGTCACCCCAAGTAACCAAACATAGATACGGGAAAAATTTTGTTTCCACAATTTAGATTTTAGAGAGAAATAATAAATTTTAGGGATTTTGTTGTAAATTAAGTCCCTGAAAATTTGCGGTCCCATGTTTTGATAATAAGACGACTATTGCAATTTCGAAAAAGCTCCCAGCAGCAAATTAAAAATGAAAAGACAAGTTGAGTTCGCCCCATTACCAAAACACCCTTGTGTAAGTGGCCCAAATTAATGGTCCTTGAAAATAAAACCTGAAGTGTGGTGGTTCTTGGTCACTTTTTACGTATGGAATCAAACATTAGAAAAGCATGCAATTTTAGAAGGGATTTTTGCGCAAACTTTTCCAGAAAATTTCTGCAATCCAAACAGGGCATAAAATGGTTACAAATTTGCAAACCGATGGGGTTTTGGGTTTCTACGGCACCTCTTGGGCTCCAAATCCTTCGGTTACAAGTGATGACATAAACACACATCGGTTACAAGTGATAATTGATAAATAGAAGAACCTTAAGTCAGACCAAAGTAACAGTATAAGAGGCGAACTCTCGACCGAGCTCTTGAAACAATCCAATGGTATTCGGCCTCAAGCGTTAGTACCAACTACTGACACTCTTTTAGGAGGAATAGAAGGCTTTGCACATAAAACCGTCTGAGGCACCTGAGGCACCTTGGAAGGTCATCACTCGGCAGAAAGTTTGGAGATATTCGAGGGTATTCATTATTCCGAAACCGAAGCGCGACATGTCGAAGTTCGGACCTATCGGAGCGGCCATGAGTTCTGGAGTGAATGGAGAAACAACTTCCTTCCCTCACTCTTCTAAGAGGTCGGTGTTGGATGTCCACTAAAAGTGGGTTTGGAGGGGCTGGGTTAGCCGCAACGATATTGCCAGGCACCTTTTCTGCTGCAGGTTGAACATGATTAGCGAATGTTGGCTCAGCCGTCGGTCGGTTCCGACCTTCTGGGTTGGACGATGCTTCTTGGATCGGTACCGGGGTTATTCTTGAAGTGGAGGCGGCACGATTCCACTGCCTTAAACTCCTCAAATTCCCGCCTTCCAGAGATTCGTCTTCCTCCACCGCGGAGTTGACTTGTGCATTGGTTACTCGTGGAGTGGCATTGGCGGCCGTGACGGATGGCTGGGAAGGTAAGCTAAGAAGGACTTGAAGCATACAAGATACGTCCCCCACTTGGTGAGATAGATTGTTGAACATATCCATCATTGGACGGCCGGAGATGGTGTAGTGGACATCGGAGACTCGTCCAAGCGGGGAAGTTGATTTCCTCCCGGTGGAGGAGGTGGATTGGAGGTGGAGCCTTGGTTGGCACAGCCCCTTGTCATGCTATCACTTTGTTGAGGGTTTGTGGTGTTCATCTTTTCAAATTTAGAAGAAGTTTCCCACCGTCCCACGGACGGTGCCAATCCAATGATGCCGAAATCCGATTCTACAATCAATGGATGGTAGAGCTCCAGTCAATGGCTGTCTTGCGATCACAGAAAACATGTACATAAGAAGAAGGGGAGTGTTGAAAAGAGAATAAGAAGAAGATATCTCGATCGAATCGACCGAATCAGAGAGATAGAGAGATAGAGCGAGAAAGAGAGAACCAGACGGGAGAGAAAGAGTGAGAGAAGGACAGAGTCTTACCGGAGAGGAAGGCCGGAGGCGATGAGGTGCAGCGGTGGCAAAGAAGGAAGACGAGAATGAGAGGGTCTCTCCTCAGTTTTTTTGTCGAGGAAAACTAGGGCAAAAGACGGGTTTCCGATAGTTGGGCTCGGAAATGGGAAATTCTCCTAAAAATCATCTCCAGACTCCATAGGCTTATCCTAAGTCCTAACCATCCGGTCTCTAGATGTAACGCATCACATAACCGGTCGAAGCGTTGGAATCATCCCGTAGTGATAATTTTTTAGAGAATGCTTAACAAATGAACGGTGTGTCTGGTTTATCACTGTAACTAGTAGGGAACCCGTGCGATGCACGGGGCAAGAAAGAGAACTTTAATGATCGATAAAATGATGTTTAAGCTTATTCATACTTAAAGTAAAAAAAAATAAGTATAATTGGTCATTCATACTATATGAAAATCGACATTCAAAACTACAGACAGTAAGGTTAAATAACTGGAATGGTCAAACATCAGATTGTATAGAAACTTATACAAATTAAAATTTTGTATGGTATGCATGGATTTATGAGATTCATTCATGCACGGACATAGATATCTAAATTGGTGAAGTGAATGTAGACATGGCATATAAATATTTTGGGTTATATAGAATATACAGAAAAAGTAAAGGGGTTTTTAGCAGTAAAACCACACCTCATCATCAATTTTAATATCAATATTTGATTACTCAGAGATGATTATCTCATATGAAGACATGCTTCACCATAAGATATTGGAATGGCAGCTGTCTTGCAAGCCCAACACCCCAATATTCCAAACACGAACTCACATAACACCAAATTCAGTTAAAAAACAGAACACCATCTAATCATCAGAATTTGACAAAGGAAAAATAAAGGATTTTGTGATTCGGAGAACAAAATATCAATGACCCTAAATCACTTGTAAGGGTATACTACATCAGAATTTGATAATGATCGTATAAAACAAAATAAAGAGAGTAGGGTACCATGGATACTCATGGTAAATTGAACTCTAAAATTATCTGATAGAAAGTAGAATTGAACTTACACCTTTCTTCTTGTTGATTTCCTTTCTACCTCATGTTAGGAAATAATCCTAACGGTGGATGTGGCTTTTGCAAGATCGACGGTCAAGATCATTTGGTTAGTTAATTACTTTTGTGAAAAGTCATTAATGAAAAGACTTTATGTGAAAAAGGTATAAATGTAAAGAGATGTTTGGGGAGAGGGATCGGCGCGATGAGGAGTCGCATCTCTTCCCACAAACGCTTATAAAAAGTACTCTTGTGTCCTATTTGCACACAACAAATTCGTTTTGAATCTTTGAGAATCCACGCTTGAAGAGAAAGAAACCGGTCCCCATCACCGACGGTTGTGTAGCGAAGAGAAACTCAGAGAGAAAGAAAAACCCAATTCATGGCTTCCGGTATGATTTTTCTCATTTAAATTCAATCCATATTGTTTCTGTGATTTTCTCAATGTTTAATCGCCAAGATCTGTTGCCTCTTACACCTCACTCAGAGGGGGGACAGAAGGAGAGAGAGGGACCTGTATTATGGGACGTTGGAACTTGAAATCTATTATTATAGATAGAGACGTAAAATAAATGGGTAAGTTGCCGATTATAGGAGGTATTGTATTGTAGGAAACCATCCCATAGAGGTTTGTTACTGATTTTATGATCAATGATAAAAGGCAATATTCGGGTCCTAATGTGGAAATAAATATGAGATCAAGGTCGTTGATCTTTAACTTCTCTTATTAATATTGTAGGAAACAATTCAGGAACTCGATAATAGGAAAATTTTATCCCAGATATTGTAAACTCATATTAACGTGAGAGAACCAAATCCCGATATTATAGGAAACAATCCCCTCTTATTAACGTGTGATAATGGGAATTTTTTTTATGATTTATCGACTTAAGAGAAGTTTTCGTATTTTGAGAGGGGCAATTGCAAACGATTTTAGGAGGAGGGATATATGGAGATTTTATAGGAAAATTGGGAAACAAACTTGCAGTGATAAATACTTTAACGGGATGAAAAGAAAAAAAAATTTTAAAAAAAGAAAAGGAATGCCACGTGTCGCACTGGCAGCTTCCACGATTCCGTTTTACATATACTAGTAAAAAACCCGTGCGATGCATGGGCCGACAAAGAACTGTACGGACCACGTCATAGGTTGATCCAAACCGTCCATGTGATGGAACACAACATAAATAGGTTGTGCCCCAAAAATCATTTCCATAGGCCGATCCTAGCCCTCCAATCTATAGATGTTTCCATAATTCCTCTTATCTTAAATTGGATGGTCAAGATCAGCCTATAGTTTTTTAATTAAAAAACCGTAAAGGAGGAGGCTAAGATCGAAATTATATGGCTTTAATGGGTGCCCTTGTTAAAAGCATAAAGGAGGGGGTAGGATTGAAATTATATGATTTAATGGGTGCCTTTGTTAAAAGCATAAAGGGGCGGGGGAAGGGGGGGTAGGATTGAAATTATATGAGTTGAATGGGTGCATTTGTTCAAAAAAGTCAAAAAATGTGACGTGTAATTCTCACGTGATTTTCAAAAAAATGGAAAAAACTCTCATCTTTTCATCCCAGCTTATTGTATTAGATAATATTATATTATATGATTTCAGTTATCTAGAAGGGTGTTTTTGGGATTAAGAGAGTTTCCATGGCTTACAGTCTTACACAAGTTGTCGAAAATTGAAGTCTTCCTGTATCGAAGACTCTGTGTCTGGGCCAGAGTTCTTATAAATAACTCTCTAATGTGCGGTTCCTCAACAGATCGGATGGCTAGGATCAACTTATGGAAATGATTTTTGGGGCACAGGTTGTGTCCCATCTTATGGACGGTTTGGATCATGCAATGGTGTGGGCCGTACTGTACTTTTTGAAAAATAATGGACTCTAAGACCTATCTATCTACTATATCTACTTCTATCTACTACAATAAGCCGGAAGGAAAGTGGCAGCTTTTTTTATTTTGTGTAAAATCTGTGAATATAACACCTCACCTTAAATAGAAAAATGCCTCATATGCCCTCAAATTTCCACACTTTTCAGTTAGAAATACCTCTTGTGCCCTCAAATCTCATGCGTCCCCGTATCACCTCTCTCTCTCTATCCTCTATCTCGTGACAGATTTTTTAGATTTTTTTGGGGAAATCTGTTGATTTAACTTGTAGAGTAGCGAGGGCTAGCAATTTCACCCAAGAAAGTGGGGATCCGCCCCGCCCAGGGATTCCTTGATTTGAGCGGGGATGGAGAAGGGAGCAAGGGTTTAAAAAATTCCCCGGCGCAGGGACGGGTAGGGGAAGGGGATGTAGTTCTCCCCGCCCCGGCCCCATTAATTAATATTATTTATTTTAGTATTTTTAAGTGTTTTTTTTTTTTTTTTTTGGTGAGGACTTTCTTGGGAATATAATATTAAACATTTCATTTTCACATTTGTATTTTTTTCTTTTAGGTAAGTGATTTTGGAACCACCATATTTTGATAATTGTACAAACAAAGTCTGATTAAAAATTAAAACTTAACAGACAATAAGACAAGATGAGTTAGGGGAAGATATCAAAACATGGGAGTGCCACCATCATCTTAGGGCCTTTTAACTTTACCTTTAAGTTTTATAGCTAACAAATAACAAGGGATTGAGTTTTTACATTTTAGCTCTTGGGAGTCAATACTTTGTGCTGTAGAATGTTAGCTTGGTCACTTGCTTAATATGCGGCATTGCATTATTTTTTTAATTTTTTTGTTGTATTGGAAACTCTCCTTTCGTATCATTGATGTTCATGAATCTCATTGTTATGTTTTCACTTAAATTTCATTTGTTGGATTAGGGAGAGAAACATCCATAGATTAATGACACCCAGCAGCAATGTCTAAGGGAAGGGAAGTGATATGTCTGCCCCTTTTAATTAGGGACACATAGCAGTAGTGTATCAGTGACTAAAGAGGGGCTGATGTTGGGGCGGGGGTTTTGTCCCCGAAGGATGTGGGACGGGGAAGGGGAGGGGATGGGGATCAGATATTCCCCACGGGGAGGGGAGGGTGAATCCCCACCATCCCCGCAGTGGGGAGGGCGGCGGGGAGGGGGGAAATTCCCCGCAGCGGGGAAGGGGAAGGGGACCCCAACATCTGGCCCCAACCCACCGAGAAACTTAACCATCTGCTTCTTTCTTATTGGGAAAGTAGGGATAAGATCTTGCTCACTAATTATTGGACTCAAAATTGAACCCTAATTACACACTATTCAAAGTAGAACCTAGACCTGCCCAGTATTTTTCATCGAATAGTGATAATTGAAGTTGTGGATTTGTCGACCAAGCTTGATTTGATTCAGAAGGATTTGGTTTTCTCGACAAATAGTTGATTAGGTACTGAAATTTGGAGATTTGAGGTTTCTTCCCTGAATATGGAAATCTTGAGATTTGTTTTTTTTTAAACATTTATTTGTATGTAGATTAGAAAATGTCACTATTCTTTCATTTCATATGATTGACTTTGCTATGTTGAATATGCAAGTATGTTTTGCTTATACTCTGGACTTGGATCTTTGTATCAAAATTTGAACAATCAATGAATTTGGAAATCTGATAATCATATTGTCTCTCCATGTTTTCTACTTAAACTACAAGTGGTAAGTTATTTTTTAACCCCAAAACTTGCTTTGTTATATTTCTTGCCCATCCAGAAAGCAATCGCTGCTACATATTTAGTGTATGTTGAATGTGGGTTTTTAGGATATTTTCCCCTTCGTGTAGGTGTTGCTGTTTAGAGGAGTTATAACTCTTCTACTATGTTTTTTCTCTTAGTGCAGGTGTTGATACTGCATTCATCAAACAGATTAATAGGAGTGTCGTATGATTCAGGTTTGTATGCTGATTTATCTCTTTTTATTTTCATTGTTCTTTATTACTTTCCTTCATTTGTTCTGTCAGAATTTTTTCCCTTCTCGCCGAACTATACCCAGTTGATGGATTCAGCTATGACACTTTCCATTTGGTTAGTTTCTTGCTTTCAAAGGTTATGTTCTTACTCGCCTTCTAATTCATGGATTTTTCTACTGACTTCTTGGTAAAAACTGCTTAAGGAAATTGCTTCCTGGCTTTCACGTATATTAAGGTATATTAAATTGTTATACAATTATACTTCTATTTTGGATCCCTAACTTTTTTGTATCCGTCCTATAGATCTTGGGTTTCTTTCATAGAATAAAGAGAGTTGATTGTAATTCCTTTGTGTTTATAATTAGTCAAGTTACTAAACTAAACAATTATAACCTTATCAAGTGTAACTTAATATCTTCATATATTTTTATTGAAGATGAAAACTCCGACATGCATGGACGGATCCAGGGGGGGGGGCGGGGAGGGGAGGGGAGCGGGGGCAGTTGCCCCCCTAAATTTGGGATTTTCTTTTTAGTTAGATTTTTTTTCTAAAGTTGCCCCCTTGGGATTTTTCATAAAGCTGCCCCTTGAATTTAGGATTTTTTTTCTTAGCCTCTAATTTCTTGTCTCAGTAAAGCTGTCCCCTTGAATTTAGGGATTTTTTCCTTTAGTCTCTAAATTAACTCTCTCTATGCACTAACAAAAAAAACTGGTTATGCAGCTAAGCGAATCGCACCTTAGCACATAAGTAGGAACTTGTCAGGCACTTTCGTGAAAAGCCATTTCGCTTATGACTTTTGAACGAGAGAACAGCCACACATTCTCGCTTTTTAGCATATTTTGTCTTATTCATCTATTCATGTTATATCACTGTTCTCTCGTGCAAAATTCAGCTGCTGAACGGCCAGCTGAACGGCTTGCAGCAAAATTGGCTAGCAAATCCCACATAAGTAGGAGATTTTATATATTGTGTGCCCCTAAAGTCTAGAATATTTCAAAAAGCTTTGTAGCAAATCTTTGCATATTGCGTGCTAAGTCTAGAATTTTTCAAGAAGTATTGTGGGTATTCATTTGTTGGGCCACAATGTAAATAGGATACCCTGTAAAAATCTCCACGGGATGATTCTAACCCTCTGATCTACAATATATGGCCCATTATAGGAACCTCTATAGATCAGAGGCTTAGGATTATCTTATGGAGTGGTTTACACGATGGAGCCGATTTCATTGTGACCCAACAAATGAACGGTTTGTGTCATCCTATGAAGTGGGCCCATTGTATTTTTAAAAAATATTGGACTAAACGCGCAAAAAACAAATGAAATCTTGGGCACCCCTACATTTGAAGTGTAAAATGGTGGGTCAAAATTTCTATAACAACCATTCTTTGCCCCCCTTGGAGCAAATTCCTGGCTCCGTTCCTGCCGACATGCAGCACAAACATGTTAGAAGTCGTGATGTTTTTATTTTGATTGATTTTTTTGGCGCTCAGATTTGTAATTTGTTTTTGGTTTTCCAATTATAAATTGAATTACTAGACATTTGTTGTCGGATCTCTTCCACACTTTGGGCCTCTGGTTTGATCCATTTTGTCTTATGTTCGGGGCTTCATTTTTGGGTTGTTTTTGTGATTTGTATGAGTCTTCTTCTTACAGAAACTCAACCGTGTATAATCGGTTTCTCTTTTAGGTTTTTGACCCTATCAAATTGTATCATGTGTTCTGGTTCATCGTCCATTTAGCCAAGTTATGATTCTCTGACATTTGGTTGTTTTGTAGAATGGGCATTTTCTCTTATGTTTGGGGCTGAAATATTTGGGTGGATTTTTGTGATTTGTACAGGTCTTCCTCTTGGAGAAATCCAAGTGTATAATCTGTTTCTTTTTCTACTTTTACTCGCTCTGCTTCCATCATATGTTCTGGTTCATTAGCGGGTTGTTCCGTCTACTTAGCTAAATCATGATTATGTGATGTTTGGTTGTTTCGTCAAGCAAAGTTTTATGGGGGTATTTATCATCCGATTTTCTATAACGACACAAAGGAAAGGAGTTTACTTATTTTATAACAACATTTCATATGGATCCATAGTTCATCACACTGATTCTAGTATTCGTTCATTCCATATCATTCTAAATTAATTCAATGTTGGATGCTGGGATCAATCATTTTTTAGAATAATGACTCAGATACAGACTTCATTGTTAAGGGAAAGATTAGATTTGTTCATCTTCTTTTACTCTTTTAATTGCATTTTAGTTTTATTCTGTAGACCTATAGCCCCTTGCATCGCACGGGTTCTTTTACTAGTATCTATAAAGCTGAATGTGGTAAGTTGTGGTTGTGCCACCCCCTTTGCATACCACATTCAACTCTTCGTTTTTTTTGCTGTAAACGTTTGCTATTTTTCAATTGAGCTTTAAGAAAACGTGTGCCGTGTTACATATTTTGATGTCCTTTTTATTTCTTGGGCTTCAAGAAAATGTGTGCCGTGTTACATATTTTGTGTCCTTTTTATTTGTTGGTGTTCATAAAGATGGGTCTAATTTTTCAGTTGGGACATGAAGGCCCACTGAAAGCGATTCACTATATCATTTCTATAACGATACTTTGAAAATAATTATAGTGATCGATGTTTTAGCCACCATTACATGTGAGAGAGCAGACAGTGAGATGAATTAAATGAATAAGCCAATATCTTAGGCTTTGTGACTGCTCTCACATGCAACATACCATCTGCGAAAATGTCTTTTGAAAATTACATAATGCTGAAGCTCTAAATATCAACGCAAAAACTGATGAAACCAAATGTTCATTGCCCCCCCCTGTCAAGTTGATTGAAAAATCAATGGTTTAGCCTCTCTCGGTGGAGCTAAAGAAGATGGTGTACAGATCAATGGCTTAGAATCATCCAATCAAGGCAGGATCAACACCGATGAGCTAGACCTCAGTTCACCTACCAGATTAATGGACCTGATCAGGTACATGCAGCACATGTGGGCCCCAAACTGATCATTAGGAAAACTAAAAATCTTTTATGCAGCATTTTTCATATTAGAAAAGACAAAAAAAAATAAAAAATCCAAAGTGGTCGGATCCTCCAGTAAAGAGATTTTTTGCAGCATGGTCCATGAACATTAAAGTGTAGCGACAAATAGTTTGGATCTCCAATCAGGTGGGCCCCACTTGTACTTTTGATCCGTGGATCATTTGCCCATAGCAAATTGCCTTACCTTAATATGGGCCCCACAACATGATCAGCAGCCACTGCCATGAGATTTTGTATTATCCTTTACAAAATGGACCCACTGCTTCCTTCCTTCAGGATAATGTTCTTTTTTGATCTTTTGCCTCTTCAAATCTTCTTCTGAAATCCAAATGAGAAGGACAAGTATATCATGGAAAAAATAATCTATTAAGATTAGCATCGTTTTCATGCATGGCATGGACCCACTGCCATTCATCTGGTCCATTGATATTATTGGCTATCTCAAATTTGGCCTTTTGCCGCTGGTCCCATTGATATTATTGGCTATCTCAAATTTGGCCATCCATTGATCGAGAATGATTAAAAAAATGTTCAAAACATGGGTTTGAATCTGAGTAGGACCCACTGGATCGCCCGTGATTGTCCATTGGAAGGCGAACCTGGAGAGGAAGAAATGTTATGGCACAGCTGGCAGAGTGGGTGGAGTGTGGGACCTACGAAAAAAACAAAGGAGATGTTTTTTTCGCCCCCTAGTAGGATAACGCGCCCCCCCTTTTAACGTGAATTGTGGGCAGACTTACGCTTTTTGAGGCCAAATCACAAATGGCCCAAATCACGTTACCAGGGGGGGCGCATTATCCCACAGGGGTGAAAAACTCATCGCCCTAAAAGAAACTCCTGCCACTTGTCTGGCAGCATCCAACGTGGAGCGGGAAGCACTCTCGGCGGGTCCACGTCGGCGTTATTGAGGGGGGATGCAAGTAGAAGCCTCAACGAGCTTTCGCTTTCTTCTTCCGATACATGTTACATGGCATGCCATTGTTAAAAACATCCCTCATTCTCGCTCTTTTATCAGACTCTTTCAATGCACCACCTCCGAAGGGGAAAAGAAGAATCAATGTGCAAATAAGAAGCCATTGATCGGATAGCCACCCTCTAGATTCGAGACACGTGTAAAACAATGACACGTGAGAAACGCAACTGGTTATTAATTAAAGCTGAGAGAAAGTAAGCGTTGGGCAAGTGAGACCTTGGAGCGTTGAATGAAGAGTTCCAGTGTTCCACCCTCAGAAGCGTGAAATTAAAAACTGTAAATCTTCTCTTATTATTAGTTGATTAGTTCTGTATGATATGAGAAAGATTATAGATAGCTGCACCCCTGTTTTGATAATGGGACAAATTCTCTTTATTGTTTCTTCTTTAATTAGCTGCTCTGTGCTTTTTGGGAATTGCAAAAGCTTTTGACAGCTATTACCAACAACAGCTGGTTAGATAATAGGATCAATTACCAATGGGGGACAAAAATTAGGTGGAACCATGCCTTTCAAAGATTATCAACAAGGGACAAAAGAGGTCTTGTCATAAAAAGCTGGAAGAAAATGCACTTTTCTTAAGCAACACGTTTTGTTTTTCTACTTTTCCCTCTTCCCTCTTCTTTCCTTCTTTTTTTTTTTACTTTTTCATTTTCAACTTTGTTTTTTTACCTTACCAGTCATCTTCTTCATCATTTAGCCACCATTGGAGGCGGGAAAACTCAAAAATTTGAAACGTGAGTTCATTCCCATCTATCTTTCAATATCTAGGTTTTGTTTTTCATTTGTTTTAGGATTTTGCATTTCTCCTTCTCCCTTTCAATGGAGGATGAGGAAGATGAATCGTACGGTAGAAAGAAAAAACCGTGAAAATGAACGAGTGAAAAAAACAGAAAGTAAAAACGTGTTCATAGGGGACTTGATAAGCCCATTCGGAATTTGGTAATCCCATTTTGATACTGGATAATCCCAACCCCAGAGACTTGAAAACCCCCTTCCAAAACTCCAGTACCCTTGGGCAATTTTAACGGACTTGATAAGCCCATTCGTAAATTGGTAATCCCATTTTAATACTAGATAACCCCAATCCCAAATACTTGAAAACCCCCTTCCAAAACTCAAGTACCCTCGGCCAATTTTCAGGGACTTGATAAGCCCATTCGAAAATTGGTAACCCCATTTTGATACTTGATAACCCCAATCCCAGAGACTTGAAAACCTCCTTCCAAAACTCCAATACCCTCAAGCCAATTTTCAAGGACTTGATAAGCCCATTCAAAAATTGGTAGCCCCATTTTTTATACTAGATAACCCCAATCCCAGAGACTTGAAAACCCCCATCCAAAACTCTAGTACCCTTCGCCAATTTTCAGGGACTTGATCATCCCATTCGGAAATTGGTAACCCCATTTTTTATACTAGATAACCCCAATCCTAGAGACTTGAAAACCCTCTTCCAAAACTCCAGTACCCTCGGCCAATTTTGAAGCACTTGATAAGCTCATTCGAAAATTGGTAACCTTACTTTTGAGAGTTACTAACCCCCTTCCAGAGAGTTGATAAACCCCTTCTGCGACAAAACCCCATGCCTATAGCAACTCGTCTAATGGCATTACAATTCTGCTCATGATAGAAATAACAAAAGAAATGGATGTTGTTTTCATTAAATGTGCTTCATGTATTGCATCCCAATTTGTGTATTACAAAAAAAAATTTAAGTAAATCAAAAAAATGTGTAGCCATCCATTCATGTATTACATCAACTTTTTCTTATACAACCACTTGTCTTCCAAAAAGGTGAGTGAAGCCATCCATGCATTATCTCCAGAACTCACCCTAAAATACAAATCGCTTAAACCCTAAACAAGATAAATTAGAAACAGAGTAATGAAAAATAGTGCAAAATCCTTTAAAAAAAACAACAAAACCAAAATACAAAGAGATAGATGGTAAGAACTTAACATTCAAGTTTTCAAGATTTGCCAGCAACAATGGTGGGTGAACAAGGAGGAAGATGACTAGTAGGGTAAAAAATAAAAAAGGTGATAATGGAAAAGTAAAAGAAGAGGGAAGAAGGAAAAAACAAGGTCAAAACGTGTTGTAAATGCCAAAGGGCATTTTCGTCCAGCTTTTACTGACAAGACCTCTTTTGTCCCTCGTTGATAATTTTTGAAAAGTATGGGTCCTGTTGATAATCTTGCCTAATGTTTGTCCCCCATTGGTAATTGTTCCCAGATAATAAAAGGCATGTTGAGTTTGGCCCCTTATCAACACATGGTAGTGCCAATATCAGTAACCTATGAAAAACTGATTTTTTTGGTCAAAGAATAGAGTTGAAATATCAAAATGGTTGATGCGAAATCCATTTCGGTTGTGAAGAAATAAATGAAAAAGTATAAAAAAAGAAATAAAAGACTAAGCACAAGATAAACATCGAGATTTTACGTGGTTCAGCAAAGATGCCTAGAATCACCGACAAGACTGTAATCTTTTATTATGAGAAAACAAAATTTACAAGGATTACAATGGATTCAACCCACAACCTGCATCCCTTGATGTGCTTCTCAATCAAGATCATTTTAGTTTCCCACCACAACGAAACTGTGTGGGAAACAAGGCAACTTTCTGAGGGAAATGATTATGTCAGGTCTAAGGTAAGTACATTGTAAGAGGGAGTAAGTTATTTTGGAGAAACCTAGTTTACCTTTTGAAGCCAATTTCCATACACCAATGTACGGGGTCAATAAGGCTTGTATTCGTGTTTCAATTACCAGATTTTTTGGAGTAATTGGTTGTTTTCACATGCTATCAAATAGGGCTGCAACTCGGTTCAGGCGGGTCAGGTTTTTTTACGTTGACGCAATTTTTTAAGGAAAACTCTTGTTTGGCAAGGCAACTCAACTGATAGAAGTAGAAAAACTCAAGCATGGCAAACTCTTTAGTGCATTAACTAATAACTAGTCCAAAGAGAATAAATTGATGCATTACCAAATGAAAATGATTATACTCATATGAGATAAACAAAAAAAAAACTATTTAGTGCATCAACTATTTAGTTGAAACTTGAAACCCTAGAGCTAAGGGGGGAAACGAACAGAAGATGGAAAGAGTCCCTGTGATTGCGTGCGTGCGTGAGTTTTACTTTTAAGTTTTCACTTTTAAAGTAACAAAGTTTTAGAAAAAAAAAATATATACTATAACTTAGTAACTCGAGTCAGCCCCCTTTAAACCCGGCTCGACCCGAAACCCGAGAAACTTGAACCCAACCCAAGCTATTTTCGGGTCGGGTCGATGCGGGTCGGGTTTTACCCGACCAAGTTGCAGCCCTACTATCAGAGCTATTGCCTCATGCCATATCCTGGATTCGAAACCTAATAACTCTTTTATATTAAAAATCTACATGTACGGCCTACCCACACCACACGTGAGGAGTGTTGAAGTACAAATAATTAGACAGCACCAACTTTAACAGCTTAAGCCATAGGAACCAGGAACCGAACAGATAGCTCTTAAGAAGTTAACAACTTCCTCTCTCTTTTTTTCTTTTCCCTTTTCTTGCTTTTTTTCTCAAAATGTCAAAACTACTCCTCCCAAAATTAAATCACTTGCCCATAATGATTTTAAAATTTATTCTACCAATTTAGATTTTCTAAAGCAATATTGAAGGCCTTAAAAACAGAGAAATATAGATTAAACAAAAAAAAAAGCCTCTTTACTATGGAGGTTTTTTTACATGGCTAGGACTCTAGTCTATTATATGTTATAGTTTGTGATGACGGAGACAGTTGATCTAGTAGACCAATACGTTGATCAGATCACTGATCTAGGTTAGACCAAGGATACTGAGTCATTCTAGTGGTCTCCCACTGATCTAGGTAACATGGCCCCACTCATTGCTCGTGAGAATTAGGACACAAATCACAATAATCTCCAATTTAGCCCATTTACTAGTTAGCTAGCTTTCTTGTACTTAAGCTAGTGAAGTTAATTATGTTATAATCCTCACTTCCATAACTTTAAATTACCTTAGAAACCACAGAGCTTTGAATGTGAGCTCTAGTGAGCCTTTCTTCAGGATGATTTTCAATAGCAATCGTTGTGAAGCATTTAAGCCATGAACTTATGAAGCATGATCCACCTACCTTTTGGACCCTATATTTGCTATATGAATGTGACCAGATTCGATTGCTATTGGCCCCACCTTGTTTGCGTTATATATCCTAGGTCCTTGATACAAAAAGCCTTATATAGGATGTCCTTTCAGGAATAGACTGGAAACTCAGTCTAAAAGATCAACGGTTTTGATTACACATGAATTTCCCGATGCAATTAATACGCGAAAATTGATGATTGATCAACGACTGTTACAATTTGTATAGGGCAGTGATAAATCGACCCCAAATATCTTTCGACCTCCTATGTCTCTTTCTCTCTCCTCTGGGTTAGAGAGAGAAAGACACATAAGGGGTCGATTTATCACTCCCCTTTGTTTAGTCTATAATAAATTATATATGCTACGTATTATCCACTCCCCTTTGTTTAGTCTATAATAAATTATATATGCTACGTATTATCTAGGCGTGCAACTCCCAATTTTCAACCCGGCTGGGCTCAACCGACCCAACCTGATTTGCGATCGGGTCAACCCAACCCAACTCGATTTCCAATTCATGCACATGTTTTTTGTGAGCCTCACTGTTTTTTTTTTTTTTTTGCTCACATTCCTGCACAGACATCCACCATATAAAAACTCTTTGTAACTGAACTGAAGGATAAATTTATGTTGAAATTTAAGCACATTTCTAGCTTCAATAGGAAATGTGTTCAGCTGAAATTGGGTTTTAAGCACATATCGGAAGTGGAAATCGGGTTTCGGGTCGGGTTGCCCGACACCCCAAACCGACCCAACCCGATTTCCAATTCGGGTTGATTATTCCCAATCCAACGAATTTAAAAAAAAAAACCAACCCAACCCAACCCAAATTAGGGTTCAACCCGTCGGGTTCGGGTTGAACCCGACCCGAGTTGCACCCCTAACTATTATCACCCCAAATTGTTCTACGTATACCCCCACGTGCAGACACGTGTGACATGTAATATCCACGAGCGAACCACGTGAACTTCTCTCTTGAAGAAAGTTTTGTCTTTCCTTGTGCAGGTGTAGGGTCAAGTAAAACGCAAATTAGACAAACTAAACATAATTTGTCAGACAGTTGGGTTTTAAAGACTTTGTTCTATCGATAAATATGGGGAAACATTGTCCAATGTTTGTTTGTGGCCATCTTCTAGAAACCACTAGTTAAAACGTTCAAAATCGTGGTGCTACGGATATATACGAATAGTAAGCAACACGGACATTTTCCAAATGCTCTGTTTGGATTTCAAGAATTTTCTAGAAAATTCTTGAAAGGAAAAAGTTTTCTAAATTTTCTAGTTTTACAACGGTTTGGTTATCCCTAAAAAAGTAAAAAGGGGCAACTTTAACGAGCGTGATTTTTTCCCTCTCGAGGACAGGAAAATTTTTACTTAGAAATTTTTTTTCTGCCAGAAATGTTTTTCCTCGTATTCAAAAACAGAAGAAAGCTTTTTACGTGCCGCTCGAGGAGGACAACTGAGTCGATTAAGAAAAAAGCAAGAATATTTTAGTCATTTAACTTACGTGTCCTTCAATACCCGTTGCTCTTTTTCTGCAGAAAACAACGGGTGTCAGCGAACGAGTCCCTGGAAAATCCGACAAACCAAAGTACGGCACGCTCTCTTATTTCTATTTCTCTTTTTTCCCCCCCAAAACAAAGTAATTGAAGGAGAGAGGTCTGTGTCATTGTGGGGCCAGAGTGGGGCCCATATTTAAATCATTTCAGCTTCCAGTCACATCGTAACATCTCATCTCTGTCCTCCGAAAGACCAAGAGGTGAGAAGAATCCTACGTGGCTTCTGGAGAGACGTGGGACCCTCATCTTTAACCTCCTTTGATACGGTTGGATAGTTGACGTTTGCGTTCCCGATAACGGCATCGTAGCCGTTGAAAGCGCGAAATGACGGACTGAGTCGGATGATCGGGAGGAGGCGTGGGAATCGAGGTAGATAAAGAGAGGATGAGGTGGCGTGTTGTACTCGTTCGGGCAGTAGTTTCGTGTCGGTTGGCTTTTTCGATTGTCTTGGCTTAGACGACCCCACTCGTTTGTTTGGCCGACTCAATTGCTCTTTCCTTTCATTAAAAAAATATCACATTACGAAATTACCAAAACGCCCTTTCATTTGATGGAATACTTGATAGATAGCGTTTTTCTTTACTCTTTAGTCATTGATATACTCACAGGGTGTTCCTCGTGATCAAAAGGGGCGGATATATTATTTCCTTAATTCTACCAATCCAAGCAAGGCCTTCATTTCTGATTGTTCAAACAGCTTAGATCCCTGTTTACTTTTGTAGCGAGGGTTATTTTAGTAAATCTATTCGGCCGACGTTACCTAAGTCCCAGAAAAAGGCGAACCGTCGGCCCACCCAAGTTACCCAACCCAACGCAATCCGAGCCGAGCCGAGCGGAATTGAGAAATAATACGGTGGGCCTCGGAATCGAAACCTAGAATTCAAAGGAGTTAATAATAGTGGAGGAGAAAAAAGCAAGACGTCCGTGATGGCCAAAGCATCCGATAGACGCGCCCTCGTGTACGCCTATTAAAATCCCCCCTCTCCCCTATAAAAACCCCTTCCTATCCCCCACTTCTCACATACACCCGTTCTTTTTTCCATCACAGTGTATATCACACAGTACAACAAACACCCTTCCTTCTTTCTTTTCAATTTTCTTCTCCCTCCCTTACAAGTTACAACTCATGGAAGACAATAGCGTATCCAGCAACGGTAACAACAAGCGAGTTCGAGACGACTCGGACGAGTCGCCCGAGTCGAAACGCCTCCGGGCGAACTTGTTAGATTTTCTCGACGACTCTGACGCTCCCGGTGACCGGAATCCGGCCCTCGCCTCCGTTATAAGGAGCTTCGAAGAAGAAATACATTCATTGGTTGATAACGACACTCTCCCCGCTCCCCTTCCCTCTTTAGAGTTCGAATCCTTCGAGTCTTCCCTTCCGGATCTGGGTTACCTTCTAGAAGCTTCTGACGACGACCTAGGCCTCCCACCGACAATATCCGGTTCTGACGAAAACGACAAGGAAGGCGACTCAGATATCTTCCACGTGTCGCCCAATCTGATAGGATTCGATCAGATGTTTTGGGGGTTTGAAGATGAGATACCGAGTTACGATGCTCTGGAGTTTGGAATCCCTGAAGATGGGAATGGTAACGAAGATACGTTTGTCCTTTTCGAAGGGCTGTTCGGACCGTCCGAATCTCTACCGGCAATTTAGCTGAACCGGGCGTTGCCGGTTTTCCGGTGGTTGTTGTAGGGTTTCTGTTTATATGAGCTGTAAATTTCTAGAGAAAAAAAATGAAAAAGATTGGTTGAATCAGATTGTCATCTTCCCGCTTCAAAAGCTCGTTACGTATTTATTTTTAAGATTCTCGAAAACTCTCGAAATATCGCCGCAAGTTGGTAAAAAAAATAAATTTATTTTTCATTTTTTTAATTAATAAAGCCTAAGGAACTTGCAAGTCTGCAACGGGCAGGGACGGGGCGATGGCAAATGACTAAAATACCCTTTTAGTTCCTTGTAATTAGCATTTAAGAGTTGGTTAAATAATAGAAGACAATATCAGTAAACTTGGTTTATAAGCCTTGGAAATATCCGAGGGCAGGAATCCGTCAATATCTGCTTGGTTGTTTGTTATTTTCACGTTTGATAAATCGGGTTGTATAAATTAGTTTCTTAAAAGGGGCGAGTAAATGACAGGATTGCCCTTCGAAACCAACGTTGATTGTGACCCTGATATTTTTCAATGGGAGGAGGGAGGAGGGAGGAGGGAGGAGAGCCATGCAATGTGCCGAGCCACGTGGTTTGGGCGCTTCCTTTTTATTACTTCGGCTTAAAGAAAATGTGTGCCGGGTTACATAGTTTGTATCCTTTTTATTTGGTGGTGCTCATAAAGATGGGTCTAATTTTTCAATTGGGACACGAAGGCCCACTGAAAGCGGTTTACTATATCATTTCTATCACCATAGATGGAAAATAATTTATAGTAAGGGATTTTTTAGCCACCATCATTTCATGGATGAGCTGTTGCCTGTGAGAGCTGCCACCTCCGATAAATTAAATGAATAAGCCAATATCTTAGGCTGTGTGACTGCTCTTACATGCAACAGCCCATCTGGGAAATGACTTTTGCAATGGTCGCTAGCAAATCCCATTAAGTTACCTTAAAAATTACATAACGATGAAGAAAATATTAACACGCCATAAGTATATAATATAAATAATATCTTATTGCTCAGATTATGAATCATTAATTTATATTATTTATTTTTATATTTAATACAAAAGTTCAGTGATATATAAAATATAAGAGAGTATCATCTTAGGAAATGTTATTCAATACAATATTTGGCGCAAATACATACTTTTACACAGGGGAGGACATGGGTCGGGTCGGTTCGATTCGGTTCTGCCCCAAACCCAGAAACGAACCGATCCTTGTCGGTTCCCAAATTTGGGAACCGGAACCGAACCATGGTTCCACGGAACCGAACCGAACCGGAACCAAACAATATCGGTTCGGTTCGGGTCGGTTCTGGGTTTACCCATTTTTTTCCTTTTTTTTGTTTTGTTTAGTGACTACAATTTCAATGGAATCTCCCAAAACATAGTAGCACACATAGATAAGCTAGTCTTAATTCTTCTACAAACAGTAATAATAATTATTTTTCGCAAAGGTTAGGACCTAAGCAGTAAGCATTATCACAATCTGACAATAGGCATTGGAGTAGATCTAAGCAGTACACAATCTGGCAATTGGCATTGGAATAGAAATGAGGTGTGAATAACACAGATGAAAACAGTTCCTGGAAACTACATAAATAAGAACAAGTTCGGTTCGGTTCCGAACCTTGCAAACTACATAAATAAGAAAAGGTTCCTTGCAAACTTAATAAGTAAGAACAGGTTCGGCGCCTTCACATTTGCTTTTTTTCATTTTAGTATTTATAATTTAATATACATGTGAACCGGTTCGGTTCGGTTCTCGGTTCCAAGACTCCAAACCCAGAACCGAACCGGCTAATGTCGGTTCCCAAAATTTGGAACCGGAACCGAACCGTCAAAGACTAGACCCAAACTGAACCATATAAGCCGGTTCGGTTCGGTTCTTCGGGTTAGACCCGACCCATGTCCAACCCTACTTTTACATAAGAAATGTTCAGTGGTCGTAGCTTCCATGAACACTATTGCACTTACAATATTCATTATTAGAGGCTCAATTGTACATGTAAGATTTTATTCCCTTCAGCTATGTGACGAAAGAAAAATTATTGGAAAAACATTCCCCAGGTAAGGGAGTAATCAAGTGTTTGGCTTACTCATTTTCTATGGAATATCTTTTCCAAAACCGACAAATAGGCGAGGCGCAGGTCTTTCCCATCTTCTTAGGCGGAAACTCAAACAACTCACCATCCATGCCCAAAGAAGACCCAAATGGCGACGGATTTAGATGCGGGAACGGCAAAAAAGATAGTGTGAACAACAATCTTTAGATTGAACATCACGTCCGGGACCTTCAACGGCACGTAGTTGAGATCCGCAGCGATGGACCAGGGTTCATCACAACCAGCAGCTGACCGTGGACCAGGGTCAGCAATGTGGTGCCCACAGGTAGTTTTATTAAGTCCTCGTGCATCAAGAAACGGTTAGGGACTGTGTGGAACCGCACCTTGCTAACGTACGCATGACCCCCAGCAAAGATAGAAGCCTCGTCTAAGACAAATACCGTCATGTTTTGGAGATTTGTAAGTCTCCACAGGTAGCTTTATTAACTTCATGGTTTTTAGGGGAGATTTGCAGAGAGAGAGAGAGAGAGAGAGAGAGAGAGAGAGAGAGAGAGAGAGAGAGAGAGAGAGAGAGAGAGAGAGAGAGAGAGAGAGAGAGAGAGAGATGTATATGTTATGGTGAACAGGAGGAGTTCCAAGGTGGTTATTGTAGATATTTGCATTTTAGGTTTGTGGGTGTGTGGTTTAGAGTCATAGGTGTTAGTTTTTATTATGTGTAAGAAGTGAAAGTTATAGCAAACAAAGTAAACTTTGTTCTTCGAGAGTCACGGTTCCTTTCGATTTGAACCACTAGGAGGTCTGGTTGCCTTGAATTAACCTCTCTCCCCTTCTTTTTTTTATTTTTCTTTTGTTTATTTCCATTACGGCCAATTAGGCACGTAACAGAGAGAGTAGTGTGGAATGAAATAATGAGCAGGGTTTTGGGTTTTTATTAAGGGTTTGAGTCGGTTTTAAGGCGGTTAGTTAGGTTTGATATGACGAAAATGACTCGAGGGTCTTTTTAAAGGACGAATATGTCCATTTGTTAAGATGTGGCCAAAAAAGGCTATTGATGTTGGCACTATCATGTTTTATCCTCGTACTAACTCGACTTGCCTTTTATTATTTAAACAGCTGTCAAAATATATTACACTTCCAAGAGAAACTCTCAAACGCACAGGCATAAGAAAAGACAAGCTGTGTTCGTGCTATTATGAAAAAACATGATAGTGGAGATTTGAATAGACTGTACTTTCTTGGTTTGATATGAAGAAATTGACGCGAGTGTTTTTAGTAGAGGACGGGTGTGGCCGTTTTCCGTTGGGATGTGGCCAAGAAAATAAAGCATTTTGCGGCTTACTTTTCAACAGGTATTGTCTTATTTGCTAATTCATCTGAGGTGGCTGCTCTCACGTGCAACAGCTAGCCGCGAAATGCCTTTGTGCGATGACCCACAACAGGAGTTTGTTGAACTGGCGTGGAATGAAATAATGAGGGGTTTCGTGTTTTTATTAAGAGTTTGAATCGTTTTTAAGGCGGTTAGAGTTTGTTTGTTGAGATTGTACTTTCTTGTTTTGATACGACGAAAATGCCGCGAGAGTGTTTTTGTAAAGGACGCATGTGTCCATTTGCCGTTGGGCCAAGAAAGGCTATTGATGTTGGCACTACGGTGTTTTTGATAATTGTGTTGAAGAATTTTCCTCTTAATATATATAATATGGCGTACCTGTTTACTGATTTCTGTGAAAACAGAAAGAATAGATGATTAATATAACCTTTTCGATGCGGCGAGTTGAGGCACGGACTAGGTCGCTCTCTTTAAGGTGATTTTGTGCCTCTGCGGAAAAGCTTCCGGTGCAACAGATTCGAACGCAATCACCCCCAGGATACAACAGCCCGACGCACCGTCGCTATCTATCTGAAGTACACGATCAGATAAATCCGAACCAAACAACGAACACTCCGAATGCCCAGAAAATGGAATAAAACAGAGATGAAATAAAATAACATAACACTCTGAAATATAGAGAGAAACTCGGTTCTGTCAACAATAGAAAGAAAGAGAAGCACTGTATTATCACAGATAACAGAGTGCTAGAAAGCAGAGAAGTTGTGTGTTTTTAAAAACGTTGGTGTGCTTATGTTTTTATAGCAAAAACGTATCTAACGGTCAGATTTAGGAAGAATTAAATAGACGTGACTTTTAGGATAAAATAGAAAAGATACGATTAGGTTTACAATAAACATGACTCAATCTCGTTAGGGAAAACCCAAAACCCAACCCAACCCACCCGCACCCCGACCCGACACGGCTCGGTGCGTGGGTGTTTGTTTATTTGTTTTTGGTTCTCTTTGTAAAATCCCAAAGGCAAACAAATTGAATGCCCTTGAAAGGCTCAAGCCTTAGCTCAACATTCCCTCTTATATGGATGGGAGAATTTTTCTCAACTTCCCATCTTGGACTAAACTTTTGAGAGATAAGAGAGCACACTCCAAAGGTTTTTAGTGGGAAAAGTACAAGAGAAAGAATCAATTTGAAAATTTCAAATTTTTGGGTGGGAAATTCAAAAGCAAAAAAGAATCTTTTTCAAAAGCAAATGTTTCTTTTATTTTTACTATTTAAAATACTAACAAATTGTACTAACTCAACTTGCCTTTTATTATTTAAACAGCTGTAAGAAGATATTACACTTCCAAAAGAAGGGCCCTAACATAAGAAAAGACAAGCTGTGTTCCTGTAATTATCAAAAAATATGATAATGGAGATTTGAAGAGAGGTTAGAGTTAGTCTGTTGAGATTGTATTTTCTTTATTTAGTATGACGAAAATAACCCTAGGGTTTTTTTTTTTTTTTTTTGGGGTAAATGATAGATATGTCCGTTTTCCTTTGAGACTAGTGTAGGCATATTTGCAATTAAGTTTAGCGCACATACATGGTGTCCTAAAATCATTTTCCTTTGTTTCATTTAATATCTTGTCATCCCCTTATTGTGTCCTAAAATCATTTTCCTTTATTTCATTAAATATCGATGAGGAAATCCATCTAATGAATGGTGGATTACTCGAAACATACAATCAACTATTCACCATGCATCAACATTTTGTAACAGATTTTGCATGGGTTATGCATGCTCAATATTCCATAACAATACATATGTTTTACATGGCAAAACAACTAACACAGTAGTGTATATAGTGTGATAGAGCACCAAAGATAAACCTATGCCTTATATTTTCACATGAATAGTCCTTATAAAAGCTTCATGTCTCTATTCATTTACTATCAGAGAGTTAGTACAAAGAAAATTAGAAAAGAATGCATGTAATTATTGAAATAATCATGTTAAAGTATCAATTGAGATATTGGAAGAAACTAAAGAAAATCCATCCTATCTTTCTACCACAAGTTTCACCCATCTGCCAATTCAACGAGACTTAGACCAGTAAGTATATCAACACAACTCTTCCATATTATATTTTTAGAGGAATGATAGATGCAAGGGCTAAATAAGGGCCCTTGAATAGATCCACGTCATTAAGTGCAACCTAATTCAGTTTCTCAACCGACTTTAAAAATGATGTGGATCTATTCAAGGGCCCTTCTTCGGCCCTTGCATAAAGAGGGCCGTTGCATCTATCATTTCTCATATTTTTATTATAGTTTTTAGGACTTTTTGTATTATTTTGAAATATGCTATTAATTACAGGACCAAAATAAAGTGAATCTTTTTTTATTTTCTCAACCTTACAGAATGGGAAAGGATACAATAAATGACCGCAAATGGTAGAGATTTACTTTACGGATTTTAAGACCAGATCTCTCGACCATATGGTAGAGACATGGCTACTATTCTTAGCCACTTCACGTTATACGCTTCCCTTGATTGCTCGAAAGAGCTTGTTGCTCACATTCACGCTCGTTGGATCACATTAGCGAATTCAAAGTAATTACCCATGAAGGTAAGGTAATCTTTCATTTATTTAGTTATCTTTATCTTCTCCTTCTCTATTGATTGATTTATTGTTTTTGTTATTATGTGTAGCATATGCCAAGCTCCTCATGGCGTCCGATTCCTCTGACACCTTATCCTCCACCACGGCGCCTTCTTCAGGTTTTTTCTAAGAACGTGATCTTCTTCTCAGGAGTCTCAGAAGTCCATAGTTAAATTCTTGGTAAATTCTCTTGTCACCTCAGATCACCCACCAGATTAATGGACCTAATCAAGTACATGCAGCACAGTGGGCCCCAAACTGGTCATTTGGAAACAAAAAATATTTGATTTAGCATTTTTCATATTAGCAAAAAGACAAAGAAAAAAAAATCTAAAGTGGTCGGATCCTCCAGTAAAGAGATTTTTTGCAGCATGGTCCATGAACATTAAAGTGTAGCGACAAAGAGTATGGATCTCCAATCAGGTGGCCCCACTTGTACTTTGATCCGTGGATCATTTGCCCGTACCAAATTGCCCATGCTCAAATCCTTAGCTTAATGTGGGCCCCACAACATGATCAGCAGCCACTTCCATGAGATTTTGTATTATCCTTTACAAAATGGACCACAGCTCCTCTTTTCTTTAGGGTAATGTTTTGTATTATCCTTTACAAAATGAACCACAGCTCCTCTTTTCTTTAGGGTAATGTTCATTTTTGTTCTCTTGCTTCTTCAAATCTTCTTCGAAAATCCAAATAAGAACGACAAGTACATCATGGAAAAAAATCTTTTAAGATTACCATCGTTGAACCACTGACATTGATCTGGTCCATTGATATTGTTGGCAATCTCAAATCTGGCCTTTTGCCGCTGGTCCCACCATCATCAGAGTATTCTAGACCGTTGATCTAGAATGATAAAAAAAAAATCAAAAGATGGGTTTGAGTCTGACCTGGACCCACTGCATCGCCCGTAATTGTCCATTGGAAGGCGAACATGGAGACTGGAGAGGAAGAAATGTTATGGCACAGCTGGCAGAGTTGGTGGGAGTGTAGGACCTACGAATAAAACAAGGGCAGATGATTTTTTCGCCCCACTGTAGGATAACGCGCCCCCTCTTTAACGTGACTTGTGGGCAGACAGTACACTTTTGCTTTTTGACGTCAAATATCCTACAGAGGGGCGAAAAACTCATCGCCCTAAAGCAAACTCCGGCCACTTGTCTGGTAGCATCCGACGTGGAGCAGGAAATCCGGCATAATGGCGCGAATGACTCTTGATGGGTCCACGTCGGCGTCGTTCAACTCAATGGGCTCTCGCTTTCTTGTTCCATACATGATAGATGTATGTATGCATACATGTTACACGGCATGCCATTCTGAAAAAACACCCCTCATTCTTACTCTTTTTTCGGATCTTTCAATGCACCACATCGGAAAGGGAAAGCAAAAATTAATGTGCAAATAACAAGCCATTGATTTGATAGTCACCCTCTAGATTCGAGACACGTGTAAGACATGACACGTGAGAAACGTATTGGGTTATTAATTAAAGCTGAGAAAAAGTAAACGTTGGGCAGTGAGACCTTGGAGCGTTGAATAGAAGAACAGAGAGGGGGAGAAAGAAATAAGTGTTCTGTTATTGTTGCTATTTTGTTTTTCCAAAGTTGTTGAGCACAGGGAAGAGTTCCAGTGTTCCACTCTTAGAAGCGAGAAATTAAAAACTGTAAATCTTGTCTTATTATTAGTTGAATAGTTATGTTTGATATGAGAAAGATTATAGACAGCTGCACCCTTGTTTTGATAATGGGACGAATTCTCTTTATCGTTTCTTCTTTAATTGGCTGCTCTGTGCTTTTTGGGAATTGCAATAGCTTTTGACAGCTATTACCAACATCAGCTGGTTACATAATAAAAGACATGTTGAGTTTGGCCCATTATCAACAGATGGTAGTGCCAATATCAGTAACTTATGAAAAACTGATTATTTTTGGTCCAAGAATAAAATTGAATTATCAAAATGGTTGATGCAAAATCCATTTCCGTTGTGGACAAATAAACGGAAAAGTACATAAAAAAAAGAAAGAAATAAAACACTAAGCACAATATGAACACCGAGATTTTACATGGTTCAGCAAAGATGCTCAAATTCACCGCAAGACCACAATCTTTTATTATGAGAAAACAAAATTTACAAGGATTACAATGGATTCAAACTACAACCTGCATCCCTTGCCGTGCTTCTCAATCAAGGTCATACAGAGTAACTCAAGAGAAAAAACCTCAAGAGACAACACGAGAAAAAACCCTTTTTCGTCTTCCTCACACTTCTCTCGTTTTCTCCTCTCATGCCCATGCCTCTTCTCTAGCCACCACTATACATAGTCGTTTAAAACGAATTTTTATATCTTTAGGTCTTCTCAAAACCTAAACAGGCCAAACTTCTAATTTTAGTTTCCCACCACAACGAAACTGTGTGGAAAACAAGGCAACTTTTCTACTACGTAAAGAGGGAGTAAGTTATTTTGGGGAAACCTAGTTTACCTTTCGAAGTTACGGGGTCAATAAGGCTTGTATTCGTGTTTCAATTACCAGATGTTTTGGAGTAAATTGTTGTTTTCACATGCTATCAGAGCTATTGCCTCATGGTATATCCTGGGTTCAAAACCTAATAACTCTTTTATATTAAAAATCCACACGTACAGCCTACATACCCACAAAAAAGTGGGGCCACACATGAGGTGGAGTGTTGAAGTACAAATAATTAAATAACAACTCCTCTAACAGCTTAAGCTTTTGGAGTAATTGGTTGTGTTAGGTCTAAAATTGGTAACAGGTTATGGTAGGGCCTGAAGGGCTGATCTGTGCCTGAAGGGCTGATCTGGGCCTGAAGGGCTGATCTGGGCCTGAAGGGCTGATGGAGTCCTGCGCTGTTAGGGCCAGACAAGAAGACAAAGGGTCAGAAGACCAACCCGGAGTGGTGCTCCGGACGGGCGCTTCGACACTCAAGTCAGTATGAGTAGGAGTGCAGAGCAATGTCAAAGCAAAAAGCTTAGGGTTTTGATCTCAGATTTCAGAACCCTCACCTTAGCACAAGTGAAGGCTATTTATAGTGATTCTGAGCCACCTGTCCAGGACAGGTGGTAGCACCTGACTGGACCAGGTTTCATGCCTAGTAAAGGGCAGGTGGAAGTCCCTGATTGGTCCAGGCAGCATACCTAGCAGGGGACAGGTGTGGGCTTTGCAGTGGTCCCTGTGAGGGCCACGTGTCAACAGCCAATTGGTTGCATATTTTGGACCCCATCAGGTTGTTTTCATAGGAACCGAACAGATATCTCTTATCAAGTTAACAACAACTTCCTCTCTTTTTTTTCTTTTCCCTTTTCTTGCTTTTATTCTCAAAATGTCAAAACTACTCCTCCCAAAATTACATCACTTGCCCATAATGAATTTAAAATTTATTTTACCATTTTAGATTTTCTAAAGCAATATTGAATACGTTCCCGTTTGTAATCAAAGTTCCGCCATTGATGTTTGATCCAATGGTAGCCCGACTTCATAAGAGGTTGTCGTTAGATCAAACACCAAGAGTAGTAGCTATGTCAGTTCCCATTAGCCCGAATAATGTTTTTGTAATTGCTTTTTGATAGCTTTTGCCGCATCACCAGAGGATATTAATCACGAGTTTAAGCTTAATAGTGAGCTCAGTCAAATTAAGGGAGCTTCAAAAAGTAATATTTAGGAGTTTCATCATTTTGTTATCTAAAAAAATTTATTGAGCTTCTTGTTGATAAAGTTTAATTTGGTTAAAAAAATCTAATGTATGTCTAGATAAGTAAAAGATCATAAAACGAAGAGATTAGTGAAATCACTTTCTATCTTTGCAAATTGCAACACAGGTGAGCTGAGTAAGATTGGCACGTGTGGAAAGTATGGTGTGGTAGTGGATGGCGCACGCACGCACGCCAAGCTGCCCCTGAAATGAAATTCGTAGTGGAGGTGACCGCTAAAATAACTACCAACCTTGGCAGGATAACGACAAAAAATATCATCTGTGACACGTGTCGATCAATGACCGAATCTACGGAAAAGAAGCCGCACACGATTACACTTATTGGGCTGAAAAGGAACTCTTTCGGTGGGTACCATGGGGTTATTTTGGTAATTGTATATATTCCTGTGATTTCCTTAAAAAAAAGAGAATTGAGATCCGAACGAAATACCGAAACAATTTTACTATGAAACGAAAAAACACAGAAACAATTTTATACTTTGGATGAGGGTATCAATG
This sequence comes from Tasmannia lanceolata, assembly GCF_043159265.1. Classification (NCBI taxonomy): domain Eukaryota; kingdom Viridiplantae; phylum Streptophyta; class Magnoliopsida; order Canellales; family Winteraceae; genus Tasmannia; species Tasmannia lanceolata. The sequence continues at coordinate 60,189,447 of NW_027518692.1, read as the reverse complement.
TTTGAACTCACTTTGTTTGAAAATATCGATAATAACCCCAGTCTGGCGTCTGGGAGTGGCTGAGTTGTAATTTCCAGGAAAATGATGCCCAAGTTAGAAGCAAGCAAGGAGACAGTGAAAACGAAACTTCTCAACCGAGAAACTCTCACGGCATGGGATAGTCATGCATGATGCATGGCCACATTCCATGGTCATGCCACATCATCCTCTTTTCTTTTCTTTCTCTATTTATTAACTCTCATCAATTCATTCGAACGCTTCGTAAAACCCGCTTAAGAAACAGAGAGAGAGAGAGAGAGAGAGAGAGAGAGAGAGAGGAGAGGCTGAGGCAGAGCAAATGAGCTGAAAATTCAGAACAAAGAGGGCCGAGGTTTTTTCCCTTTCCTACCCTTTTTTTTTCCGTTTCACCCCTTTTCTTTCGAGTTTCGATCCAAAAATCTTTGTCGCATAGCCTCATCGGGTGGGATAAACTCATAAACCAGAGCCATATTTTCCTAACCCTCCTTGATTTTCTCTTCTTGGTTATTTTCTCTTCCCACTTTATTATATATATATCATCTCCTACTTCCATTTTTCTCTCTTTTAGTTGTTTTGTAGTAGGAAGTTGGTAGAGGGTAAAATAGAGGGGAGGGATTTATCATTTAGGTCTGAGGGTTTTAGCCTCTGTATTGGAGCTCAAACAAAGCTCTGGCTTTCTTCCTTTTCTCTATTCTTCTCCTTCTTCTCTACCTGCACACAATCTCGGCCTCTTAAACAGATATTTTGTTACAAGAGGAGAAAAAGTTTGAGATAATTTTTTCTCCTATATACCCTTTTTTTTATTGGGAAAAGAAATGCCAGGGCCTCAAAGGCAACTGTTGAATCATGACATGGTCTGCCGAAAAATGAAGAAAAAATCCGATTTTTCGGAAAACCAAGCAAACACCATGAGGAAAATCCGCGTTATCTGTATCGACCCAGATGCCACAGATTCTTCCAGCGAAGATGAAGATGGAGAATATAAGAAAAAAACCGATCTGAAGGGTTTCAAGCGAGTCATCAGAGAGATTAAGTTGCCCATAAAATCTATACTGTCCGATTTTGATACAGAGACTTCTTCTCAAGAAAGCAATATCAAAACAAAGTCCCGCAAATCTTCATCTAAAAGAAGGGTTTCAAAATCCCCTTCTTCAGTCCTCGATGTTTCAACTTCCAAAGGAGAATGCAAATTAGCGAAGAGTATAAAACCCGAATTGGGTCTTTTGGAAGAGCCTCTGTTTCCTTTGTTGGATTTTGATTCTTTCTGTTTGGAATATTTTGAGGTTTTAGATGATCGGGATTTTGTGGGTTTGGAAGATCTGCCGTTCTGTAGTCTTAGCAAAGGGGAAGAAAATGATTTCTCGGCTATGGATTTTGATCTTGATGTTGATTCACTTGCTTGGATAAATCTCTGAGAAAATGAGAGTAATTTTGCAGAGCAGATAGAAGATATGGTATTCTTTTGTTTTTCATTATCTTATTTTATTTCTTGGTTCGAGAAGGAAAAATCTGAAGAGGTAAAAGAAAAATTCTAGCATTTTCAGTCTTTTGTTACGGGAGAGAATTGGGATTATTATCACTTGGAGAGAATTAATGGGTTTTTCCATGTTTGTCTTTCTGCGGACTAGTATATATAAATGTAAGAGACTAAGAGAGAGAGAGAGAGAGAGAGAGAGAGAGAAGCATTTTCCTACTTGTAGTGATGCTTCTTTTTCTACTACGTGAGTTGTGTTACTGAGCAGAAATAATGTGTTATCTGTTTCATGTCTACCCTAAACCTCAAAAAAGGGTTTAGGGTTTTAATATTTCCTCTGCATTGTGGGGTAATTGACTTTACCTTGTTCCGATTTTGCTTTTCTTTTTCTTCTTTAGCACTTGCTAATATTTTTTTAATTGCCTTTTGTGTTTGTTAGTATTCCATTTCGCACGTCGTGCTTTCTTTTATTATATTAATTATGTTTCCTTTCCAATAGCATATTTTGGGAAGAGAGTTGTATGCGAACTTTGGCCCATTTCGGCTTTTTGGGCGTATTCTTTCAATCCTTCCCGGAAGGCGGAAGTGCTTCTGAGCTTCATGGTGGGCCCTGATGATGAACGGTTGTGATAGTGATAAAGATGGGAAGCCATCTTTTGGTGGGACCACGTACGTTGGGAATGTGCATCAAATCAATGTGGATACCATAACGTAAGAGCGTTTCAAAGGCTAGGAAGACACGCTTGTTTCCATAACAAAAGGAAGTTTCAAAGGCTGGGAACACAAGTCCGTTTTCGGAATGTCCCTATTACCAAACAGCCCATAACCATTTCTTTTGTCAACAGTAAGGGTGCGTTTCTGTTTTCAAATCACAATTTTTTTTTTCCCAATTTTTACGAGATAGAGATAGAGCTATAAGGTATGTATTATCTATGGTGAAATTTACATTAAGAGATATTTAATAGCAATGAAGAAATATATATTTATAAGAGGAAAAGGATTGTACGCTCGAGCGTACTAAGCTTATGGTACGCTCAAGTGCCCAATCACATGGGTCCCACATTTTTTGTGGTGATCCAAAGCATTTATTTGCAAGGTCCTATCTATGTGTACCAAAAACCAACTCTATTGAATCATCCTAATACCTCCAAACGTGGAGGGCAAAAATGGGCAGATTTGTGGACACACAGAGTCTGTCCATTTTGACCTCCTCAAATGGATGAGTTAGGATGATCCTATGGAGCTGATTTTTAGTACACACCCCATCTATGTAAGGGCCTTTTGAATGAATGCTTTGGATCATCCTAACAAAGTGGGCTCACATGTGATTGGTACGCTCGAGTGTACAATCCTTTTCCTCATTTATAAAGTATATAATATTTAACTGCATTTATAATGTTTTAAATAACCTCCGGACCACCTCAAGTTTTCCAATTATATATAGACTATTGATATCTGCAGAACCAGTCTACCATGTTTTATAGTTGCAAAAACAGAGCTTATCTTATCTTTTTCTTTTGTTATTGCCTTCTGAGAGCTTTTTGTGAAATGTAATAACCTTTCACAGTTTTTTAAATAAAAAGACAAGATGACTTGGTGCATTTATCAAAACATCGTAGTACCAACATCAATAGCCTATACATGAATCGGTATAGATATGAATTGAGAATCATGAAAACGGATGCTTGATAAATTGATTCAATAATAGTAGGCAAATTAAAAATCGGTTATGTTCGTTTTCTCAAACTAGCTAATATGTGTTGCAGCAGTACATATTGACCTTATTTAAGACGGATAGTAAAATTAAGCGAGCTGACCATTGATAAATGCCCACTAAGTACCTATTCGTTTTGGATTTTGAGAATTAATTTCGAGCCCAAAACTGATTGGAACTGATTATTGAACTCAAAAATTGCATTTCCAATAATCTGTTATACTCGCAATCGATTTCGAAAATCTAAAACAAAGAGGGCCTAACTTATCGAGGGTGATTAGCAATCCGACAGATATATTTGGATTCAGGGTTGAGTGATCTAGACCATCCATAAGTTGGACCATTATACAAAAACCACCCAAATTGAATGATCCTAACCGTCCATTTAATGACTTTTTAAAGGGACAATCAGAAACTTAAATGGTGAACAGCCTATGCATCTCTTCTAATCAGAAGAATCCTCTAATCTATTTGAGTTTTGTACCGTTGCCTTTTATGTGCTGTCAGCCTTGTGATTCCAAGGTCGTGGCTTTGGATTGCAAGAATTTTCTAGAAAAGTTTGGAAAGGAAAAATATTTCTTTAATCTCTCTCTCTCTCTCTCTCTAAAGAGAGGGCCATACGTGAGGGGGAGTGTTAAAGTATAAATGAGATCTCAGTTTTTGGCGCCATCATACCTGAATCCCCATTGGGTCACCCTGAGATGGTACACTAGATCAACCATCCCAACGACCTGCTTATTCATGACACTTTCAGTGATCAAAACAGTTCTCAACAATTTCCAAATACATTGGTCTTCAGCTTTCAATCTTCCTAAGAGTTCAGTACTAAGATTGATCAAATGTTCCGACTTCTTTTGATATATCCCATAAATGAAGAATAAACTGCATATTTCAACTGGGATGTTATTTGTCAACCCAAATTTGAAGGTTTGATTGGAATTCGTCTGTGGCTAAAGTGTTTGGTAGCCAACCGAAGTAGTTTCGTGGGGCGGAATGTTACTACCAAAATAAGGGGGCAGTAGGGGTGTCATTACTAATATATATGTAGAAAGAAAGAAGATAATGAAGACGAGAGAGAATAGTGTTAAACCCAAGACCCAATTGGCAAAAATTCACTTTTTTCCAATTAGTTTGATGGGGGACAAAAGTCATGCCACAGGGGACGAGGGAGATACAAGGCAAGTAGTTCCCTAATAGTATGAATTAAAACATGCAATCGAACACGAATAGTAGATGACGTGGCACCAAAACAATTCAAAATAGGGGTGGTTATTCGGTTATAACCGAACCGAAATAACCGAAACCGAACCGAAACCGAACCGATTAAAAATTCGGTTATTCGGTTCTAATAAACCGAATAAGGGGAAAAAAAGAGGGAAAAAAGCAAAATCTTGGTTTCGATCGGAGGGCTAGGATCATCCAATCGAAATGATTTTTGGAGCACAACCTAATTAAGTTGTGATCAATCAAATGGACGGTTTTGATCATCCTTTGGAGTGCCCGTATCACACTTTTTTTTTGAAAAAATAATGACATCATTATTTCGGTTAAGCGAATTTTTTTTTGAGATAACCGAAACCGAAACCGAATAACCGAATTGCCAAATAAAAAAAACTGAAACTGAACCGAAACGGAAAAAAACCGAACCGAACCGACTGAACCAATTCGGTTCGGTTCGGTTATTCGGTTTTAACCGAATAATGAACACCCCTAATTCAAAACACCTAGTAAGCCCCAGAAATTGTATAACCAAACAGACCAGGTATCCCCTCAAACTCTGGAATTCTGCAACCGTAATGGAATGAGCGCATTGTCCCCGTTCTCTCCCTTCTTCACATTTGGTACCTTCTCCCTTTCCACTACGAGATACAAAGAACCTCACAGTGGAAGGAGACTCGTTAAACATCATAAAATGGTTAGAAGGCCGATCACCTCACCTTTGGAGTTTTTCAGAGTTCTTTGATGAGATCTGGGACAGGATTGAGGGTGACATGGTCCGTTTCCATAACGTGAGGAGGTCAGTGAGTGGTGATAAATTTAGCAAATTCTATCAAATGGAGAAGCGGCTAGGCTCGCTCGTGCAGGATTGGGAAGAGTGGCATTAGAGTGTTTTGAATATCTTCCCCCTTGATTTGTTCTTTATTTTCTGCTTTTATTTTCCCAAAATTCAAGGTGGAAAAAAAGCTTTTCAATGGCAATGGTTGCAAAGAAGCATTCATCCCTTTATAAGTATTTCATTCAATAGTAATTGGAGCTTATGGACTTGGTTTAAGACTGGTAGTTGGTCAGACACTTGGCACTTATATAACTTTCTACCACATATTTTTCCAAAACCAGAATTTGCTACTTTCTGCTTTTTAACTTGTGCTTCTCAAAGTTTCTTTACAACGACTCATATCCCAGTCAGGATCACAGAAGTCATCATTTTCCAATATTTGCTTAGGGTCGAATGGAGAGTGGGATGGGGCTATATGTAAGACATGCTATTTTGATGTACAATAGCCAAAAAAGAAAAAAAAAAAGGCCTTGTTGACAACACTTGAGGACCTTTTAAATACATGGATTTTATAATCCAGGATTTTACAAGTGAAAACCTAGATTTTATTTGCTAGAAGCTGGATTTTATAAGATTGAGTGGTAACACACCTTATTTACGCACTTAAAATCCAGGTTTTAGCTTATAAATTCTAGGATTTTACTATCTTTGACCATACAATCCATGTATCCAAATAGCCTAAGTTTATCTTTTTTTGTCCGGTTGAATTTTGGGAAGTGGACATGTTTGAACAAACTAATCGACAACCTTATGATTGTCAAGAAGAAATTCAATTAAAAGATATAAAAAAGGAAATCTGGTGCCCTTTATTTTTCTTAAATTAAAGAGTAAAAAAGAACAAAAAGTGATCCTAAACATAGTAAAAATTAGATTAAATATTAGGGAAAATTACATTTACACCCCCTCTAGTTTCTGACACATCCACTTCTACCCCTATAGTTTAAAACGTGACAACTACACCCCCTGTAGTTTCAATTTGTATAAGGTAGGCCCCCTCAGTTGATGGTTCGTCCACAGATTGAAGGGTTAGGATGATCCGATGGAGCTGATTTTTTGGGCACACCCTATCTATGTCAGGGCCCATCAAATGAACACTTTGGATCATCCAAACAATGTTTTGGTAGTGTTTGGATTCGGGTATGGGCCCACATTGTTTGGATGATCCAAAGCGTTTATTTGATGGGCCTTGACATAGATAGAGTGTGCTTCAAAAATCAGCTCCATCCTAACCCTTCAATCTGTGGACGAACCGTCAACTGATCGGTCTACCTTATACAAATTGAAACCACATGGGTGTAGTTGTTGCGTTTTAAACTAAAGGGGTAGAAGTGGATGTGTCAGAAACTAGATGGGTGCAAATGTAATTTTCCGTAAATATTATTAGCAGAAGCTTCAATCCTTGGTTTGAGAGGAGAAATTATATGATGTTGGATCAAATATCAAGGTTAACGTGTTTACACAGTGTTTCATCATCATATGATTTCTCGGTTTTAGGGTTGGGGCTGAAAGTGTCGCATCAATTCAGGTTGTTGACTTTGTAGCTAATTTTGCTTGTAAAAAAAAACAGAGCATCATACATACGGGCTGTGGAACGACCTAGGGGCACTTTAAGATGTCTCTTTGGGTAGCCCTGGTATTCATTGTAAGTAATTTTCCTTTTATTTTGGTTTTGAGGTAGGATGGTATATCCCTCTCCCCCTCCCGTACTTCTTTTAGGGAAATGATATATCCGCCCCCTTTCATCACCAGGAACACCCCCTGTCAGTGTATCAATGATAAAAGAGGGGCTGGTGTACTTACGTCAGAAGAATTCAATGTCCCTGATTGCCACAAAAACTAAGAGGGGTGTTCCGGGTGATCAAAAGGGGCGGATATATCACTTCCCTTCTTTTATTATACAATAAAATTTTAGGTGCGCCCTGTTCCTAGATAAATTTCATGCAAAAAAAAACACAGTTAAAAATGGAATTTCATATTTGAGGGGTAAGAGCAAAATTAACAGTACAACGGAGTTAAAAATGCAAAATAAAGATAGGTCAGGCAAAAAACTCACGTGCCCATAGATAAGACGTTAGTCACTTAGTCTCAGCTGATGCTCAGCTCATTGTGCAAATAAAGATTTTCTTGCTTCTAAAACAAGAGGGCTTTATTAGCCCAATCCCACATTTTCCCGCTATTCAATGAGTGACCAAGGCGCTGTTTGTTTTGGATTTTGAGATCCGATTGTTAGTCCAAAAACTGAAAATTAAAGGTAATTTTGAGTCCAATAAATTACTTTTGCCCTCACAATCGCTTCTCAAAATCCAAAACAAATATGGGCTGAACATGGGAAGGGTGAGAGTACTGAAGGGCTTTTGCAAGGTTTACTTAGTGAGATGAATAGCTTTCTCTTGAGAAGATGCACATTTTAAGAGACAGAGAGATTTATACAAGTTTTTAAGAAAAATGGTCACAGAAGACTGAATATCTTTTCAGAAAGAGAAGTGTGAGACTGAATATCTTATCGTATAAAATAAAGTGAGTTCATCCCCTTGTCAAAACATGGCCATGCCAATACCAATAGCCTATGTATAAAATAAAGTGAGTTCATCCCATTATCAAAACATGGCCATGCCAATACCAGTAGCCTATATACATAGTGCTGGGACGCGGGTAGAACTCGCCCTTAAAAGCTGACCGTCAAGGGGAGGGTGCCCAAGTCCTTCCACATACATTCACTTTTCCATTGTGAGATCTTTTGCTTTAGTACGATCCCCCAATACATAGGAATGCATAACTTAAGGGCTCATTGCAAAAAGCCAGCAACAAGGGTGCCCACTATATGCCAGATTAAATGTAGAGATAAATGTAGTGAGTGACGTGGATCCAATTGGGTGCCTTTGTGTGGAGATTGAGGGGTTTCCATCTCCGTCGATCTCCACACTTTGCCATTCAGTGTTTACAAGTGTGTGTGTAGAGTTTTTATATGGTGCCCGACCGTCAAGTACAGTAAAAAAGGTACCACCATCCAACAACAGCCTCTTAAAATAAGGTGGGCCCATGTTGTTTGGGTGACGTAAACCATTCATTTCATGGGCCTTGACATAGATAGGGTGTGCCCAAAAATTCATCTCCATAGGATCATCCTAACCCTTCGATTTGTGGAGGTTAAAATGGAAGAGTAAAAACCTCAACAAATCTATCTATTTTTCACCTCCACACCATTTTTCACCTCCACAAATTAAAGGGTTAGGATGATCCTATAGAGCTGATTTTTTTTACACACCCTATCTGTGACAGGGCCTATTAAATGAATGCTTTGGATCATCCAAACAATGTGAGCCCATTGTGTTTTTGGCTCTCTCTCTCTCTCTCTCTCTATAGAGGAAAGTGTTGGTGAGCTTAAGCGCCCAATCACATGGGGGCCTACTTTGTTAAGATGATCCAAAGCATTCATTTGAAAGGCCCTTACATAGATGGGGTGTGTACCAAAAATCAGCTCCACAGGATCATCCTAACCCATCCATTTGTGGAGGTCAAAATGGACAGACATTGTTTGTCAACAAATCTGCCCATTTTTGTCCTCCACAAATGGAGGGGTTAGGATGATCCTATGGAGCTGATTTTTGGTACACACCTTATCTATGATGAGGCCTTGCAAATGAATGGTTTGGATCACCATAGAAAATGTGGGATCCATGTGATTGGGGCGCTTAAGCGCACTATAAGTTTGGTGAGCTTAAGCTCACCAACACTTTCCTTATATATATCAACCAGTCACTTTGGAAAGTACCAACCCAACAATCAATAGGTTTAGCCTTGTCTTCCCACCATCTTTGGAAGTGGACAACATATCCCTAGTAGATAATGACTGGAATTTTTATTTATTTTTATGGCAATATTCTTTACCGGGTCCCTTCGAGTCACCATCTTTGCATCAAATCCTACAAATCATTCTATATAAAAAAAAATAGTGGGTGGTGTGAGCAACCTTAAACAAAGAAAATCCCTTGTATAGCTATTAAGCAAAGTGCATCGTCCACCCCATCCATTTAATTTCATGTATCTATACGTAGTGGAACCACCAATCCTAGTGACGTAACACAAGTGTCATCTCTTCTTTCTTGGGTCTCTTTACCAGGCCAAGAGGAAAAAAACAAGTAGCTTTTATCGCCTTGACAAGTGTGCCATGGCAAGAAGAAGCGCCCAAAAATGAGAAGAGATAAGAACGGTCGGCCATTGTGACGAAAGCAAACCACCAATTCCCGTGAAGAAAAAGAGAACGTAGAAGAAACGGAATTGAAAGTTATATAACATCACAACAAACCTGCCGTCTACTTAATGGCTACAGTTCTTTTCATCTACCATCCACCAAATATTAAGAAAACGAAAGGAAGAAAAACTAAAAAAGTGAAAATGACAAACAAGAAAATTACAGTGTCTACAACTTTCATTGGATCAAGACCAGTTTTAGTCGATGGTTGCACATAGATGTGGCCTCTCAACCTGAAAAAGAACAATATATACCCATTAATGATGTATAGTAGTACTCTCATTAGTGTTTTATGGTGGGACCCACCATGTCTACCAGTAATAAGTAGGGAAGAAACTGGAAGCAAAAACCAGTCATGGGTGCCTCTCCTAAATTTCCTCATCATATTTCTATATAGAGATATATTTATATGGTGTGTGGTCTATAGTCCAGTATTTTTCAAAAAGTACTGCATGGCCCACTTCATAGAATGATCCAAACCGTTCATTTGTTGGGCCACATCCTAAATAGGTTGTGCCCCGGAAATCTATTCCATAGGATGATCCTAACCCACCTATCTAAAGAGAGATTGCACATTATGGAAATCTCTATACCTTGAAGGTTGCACCACATATCTCCTCCTCCATTGCTGGTTCAGCCGTGATCTTGTTCTTTGGATGCTCGTAGCTTCTCAGATCCGTGGCCGAAGAAAAGAAACACCCTAATCTCATGATCCAGTGAAAAAAAAATGAACAGATAAATAAGAATTATCATCAACCTCTCTCAATACCCTTTCAATAAGGAAAAGCTATAATTAACTTCACCCATAATAACCATGAAATGGATTTTTAAGGCTATTTCATCATTCTTCTTAGTGGAAAATGATAAGGTGTACAAACTATATACCAAGCTTGATTTACTTTGAAGATCATCTCTCTTTCCTATTTCATGCTATATGAAAGAAGAGAAAGTGAGAAAGAAATTCACCTGGAGGAAATGATGCTAGTGATTTCCCACATGCTCCTTTTAGTATATCGACATCATCAGAGAAGGCAAGATACCCATCAGCTGTTATCCCCCAGTATAAAGGAACCTTACCCTCTTGATCCTAATAATAATAATAGTAAAAGAGTCATATCTCTATCTCCTTTCATGAATAAAAAAAATTGAAAATAGAGAAGAAGAAGGTGGGTTATCTCTTTTTTGTTAGATGCATACAGAAGCAACGAAGACAGTGGAAGTGGCCTTGTCGAAGATAATGAAGGCGAAATTTCCAATTAGGTGAGAGACCATGTGGCTAGCTGGATAGGGTGCACGGTCTCTCAAGGCCTTGTAAGCTTCCATAACCAAAACAACCTCAGTTGCGTTCTTCCCTAGCCCGTATTGTTGTTTTAGCCTAGCTAGGTTCTCTAGAGTCCCCTCAAACAAGCAAAATATCTCTTCTTTTGCTGCAAATGACCTGTACCCACCACAACATAAATCAAAATGATCTTGTTATTATAAATTATGAAGATGATTATACCTTACCTGGGTTGTAACATAGGTTGGTTCTCATGGGTGTAGGCTATGTGCATGAGATTGGTAGAACGAATGGCCACAGCTGAAGGGGTGTTTTGGAGGAAGATATCAACGAGTTTTGATGCTGTTTTCTTTGGTGAGGGGGTTCGATTCCCTGCTTGGATCAGCTCCTCCGGAGCTTTTATGACTTCGCTGCTAAAAGCTGCCAACATATTGGCTTTCTATGGAAGAAGAAGAAGATGAGGACGAAGATTATGGTCTCACTCAGACTCCCAAAGACTGAGGAGCTCCTACAATATTAGAAAAATCAGTGGGCTTAAGATGGGACCTCAAGTCACCTATTTATAATTTTTTTGTAGAGGAAAGTTACAAACGCCATCAACTTGCAGGTTATTTTAAGATAGAGGGAAAGCAAGGTTAGAAAGAGAGATGGGGTGGCTTTTTCTTGCAGGCATTGTTCCGCATGGAGGCATCTGTGGCTTTCAGAACATGTTTGGTAAACCCTTTTCATCAGAAAGCTAGAAAAGGGATAGAAAGATTTTTTTTTTCGTAATTGGTTGTATGGGGAGGGGTATTTTGGGATTAGTGTTCTGTTAGTGACATTGATATTATCGAAGGTATTGAACCTGTTTAAGAGGAGAAGAGACACTTGGGAAGAAGATTACAAGGAGCAAGGTGCGGCCCAATGCATGCGAGAGGGTTGCTGCTCATGGTATCTGGAGATTGGAGGATCCTAAAAGAAAGACCTAGATTTTTTTATTTCATTTGTGGATTTAAAAACTAGTGCTTTGCAAGTGGAATCCACATGAAAAGTGAGAGTAGTACGAAATCCAACTGGGATCTAAGAAGTTTTGGATCCAAAAATGCGACCCAAATTTGCATTTAGACAATCCAGACCATCCATCTACTGGGTGACGGATCAAACGATCCAGACCGTCAGTTGATACAAATTTGGTACTAAGCACACCCGTTGTAGAACCCATCAAATTGATATCGAGATCATTGAATCGGATCCATCTGGGTCAGACTATCTCTTAAACATCTCATTTAAGGAGGCCATTGGTAAATTATAAAGAGCAATAGATAAACTAAACGTGCATGCACGATGCACGTCCAAGTGTTGATATGGACACTCAAAACCGGCCAGTAGGCCACACCTTGGAATGTCCAAGGCTTAGAAGTCCCTCTGATTGCTAATTTCTTTTCTCTGTTGCTTTTCTCTACAATAACTAATTATCAATAAATTAACTAACAACTGTCTGTTAAAAGTTCATTTCGCACGGATTGGGATCATCCCAGTTCACAACAGTTCAATGCCACAAGCAGCCCAAAACATCGTTGGGCCATCCATTACTCGTTAGAACAGAGCACCTGCGAGACGTACTAATCAAGCATCCACGCCATTGCCGTTGTCCGCAAATGCCAATTCACAGACCAGAGCTAGATGATCACTGCCCCACTTCTGCAAAACAGAGATACCAAAACTTTTAACAAGAATAAATCTGTTTCCACGCAAACAAAGCATAAGCAAGTATAGGAATACATTAATTGAAAGCAAAAAGATTTTAGAAACCTAAATTACATTTCAAGCTCCATCCTACCAGTTTAACAGAGGAAGAAGCAGTGTGCTGTAATGCATCACCACTTGTATGATTGCATCTCTATAAAATTACTATGCTGACAATGAGATTTGATAACCAAATCATGAATCGATAACAACTATTTTATTCATTCACTTCGAGTGGTCATTGGAACCTGATTCACCAGTATATCCAAGAAAGAATTGCAAAGGCATTCCATTCCTATGTAGTGTTCCATCATATGGACCTTTCCAACATAAATCTCATTCTAAAACAGTAGAAATGCATAAAATTTAATTCTGGTGAACTTTACCACTTAGATGGGTCTAAATGAGCCTCGCATTTTATAAAGAATATAATGTTAAGATCATCTCAGGCTGAAGTAAACAAGATAATATTAATAGGACAGTCTAACAATAACAAAGTAATAACCTACAATATTCAAATACCCATGTTGGTCGATAAACCATAGTGACTAGAGACTTGACACCTAACGATGGTAATCCAAACATTTTAGACATTATATTATAAGTACAAAGTGAGATTAGAAGAATGTTTTCATTGATGATGGATGAGGATAGTAAAATACAAGACAAGAATACAATGTATCAGGGAATTTTAGTGAAACAGCCAGCCACATAATTTAATCTTGCATTCCATTCCAGCAGTTACGAGAAACCTATAATGCCTGAACATGTCTTGAATGTTTGGATACCAAAGACAAGATATAGCCATTTTGTAGTATATAGGTATCGAGTTTTGCTAGAAAGACCTACTTCCCAACCCACTATCTGAATGTCCAATACAAGGATGCCATGTTTCCCAGGTTGTACTTTTTTCTGGTCTTTGTGTACAGGACAAAAATGCCCTCAATATAGGATTAAATTTCAAAACCATGCCCTAAGAAGTTTTTCTTTTCCTTTTTTTTCCTGTCGCATCTTAGCGCAGCTGTGTGGAAACCAATCACGACCAGTGACAGAAGAAAAAGAATCACAGAAGCCAATCATGACCAGCGACGGAAGAAAAAGAACAATCATCAGGTGACAGAAGCCATGTCAACGATTGGAGACTATTTCAGTCCACAAAAATATGGTGGTATCATCACTGATACAGTTTTTCTTTTCCTTTTTTTTTCCTGTCGCATGTTAGCGCAGCTGTGTGGAAACCAAGCACGACCAGTGACAGAAGAAAAAGAATCACAGAAGCCAATCATGACCAGCGACGGAAGAAAAAGAATAATCATCAGGTGACAGAAGCCATGTCAACGATTGGAGACTATTTCAGTCCACAAAAATATGGTGGTATCATCACTGATACAGTAATGGAGAAAGAAGATAAAACATTTGTTTTTTTGCTTTTAATTTTTTTGAAGTTTTATGTAAAGCGGACAGGTATCCAATCACCGGTTGCCTCCTGAAGCAACTGGCACATATAGTGCCCCAGCACAAGTCATTCAGAAGAAGCCTTGTAGAGGGGCATCTTTCAATATGTTTCCTAGAAGCATCATACTAAAAAGCATGAAACTTCCATCATTCAAAAAAAAAAGAACAAAAAAAAAAGCATGCAACCTCAATACAGAAGTCAATCACTTAAATACAGGAAAGACTTCTCAATGAAAATACAGAAGAGTAAATGGCATACTTCACTTGGGAGACCTCCTGTTTTTCGTAAGATATTTATAGGTAAAGTTTCCAGAACTCTTACGGGAACAAGATCCTCAGAATGCCTGTGAATCATAAAAATGAATAAGCTACAAGAAATACCCTAAATGACACCAACCAGAAGATCATATTTGACTAAAATTGTCCCACCAGATATAATCAACAGTTCCCATAAACTTGGAGTGACATGATGTTGCTAAAGGTTCTCCATGATTATCTCTAGTGCTACGATCTCCCTGTCCAAATGCAAATGTACTGTGAATATATATATATATATATCATAATTCGGATGCCGATGGAATTGATGCAGATCAAATACATAGATGAGAGACTATACCTAAACATATGCATTCTTAGATATGAGTCCTCTAATGAAATTCATATAAAAGAGAGTAATATAGAAAAGTTACAGGAACTCCTGGATATGCACTAGAGAGTTTTAGATTGTGCCGTAAATGAGTGGATCCTCCAATGCCTGCTGCAAGCTCTATTTCTTCTTCGTTCCATGTATATTTCAATGGCTTTGAGATGGAAATTGAAGACCTGAAACCCACCAGCAAAACCCATATAAACCAAATCAGTTAAAAAAATATGTATGAACAATACATGTTTTTATGTTGTGTTTTGATAGGATAAGTATGAACTACCAAAGTTTGAGAAAGATAAGACAAAAGACCTCTCTGTGGCCTCACTAAAGGCTCCGAAGGAGTTCCATTTTATTGGATGTCCTATCTGGCCAGAGATTTTTTTACGTTCATGGTTCATAATGTCCAACTGCAACAAATTAAAATGAATGTTTCACATTTTATATTTAGAATTCCAAAATTATAATCTGGCATAGAGTATCAGTAAGCTGTTAAAATACAGCACAAATTACAATGAATGTTACTCACCTCAGATGAAGCAAGAAACTGATATATTGCACTCTGAGACATGAAGATGAAATCATAACTCCAATTAAAAGAGACGGTGAGAAATTTTCCCACATGGTATAGTTAATTCGAAACCACAAGATACAACCTGTGGCATGCTATTTAGATCGCCCGCAATTACAACTGGAATGTTGCCCCATTCCTGTGATAGTGCATGTGCCTTCTCGAGAAACAGTCGGACCTACAACATTGTCATGTTAAACACCTAACATGTAATGCCTGAAAGAAAGATGCTAAAAACCAAGAAGTTGAGAAAGACAGAAATTACTGCCCCAGCCATAGCATAAACATTTTATACGCCAGTTTAGAAATCATGACATATATTCAACAATAAACTTACAAGAGTAGATTGAATAAAATTTAAATGAAATTAAAAGAGCAAAAAAAATGTTATTACAATATTGCCAGGCCAAGCAACTGGCTAATTAAACAATCTGATTAAAAGGGTTACAGTTTTCATACTCCACCTACCTAACGTTATATCACCCATATGATAATTTTAGTTAATCGGAACTTCACTCTCCCAACCCGCACTTCAACATGATTTTTCTGAGACATCTATGACTTGTCCTGTTGTTTTTTGGGGTGAACTTTGGCACGTGTCAAGGTCAAAATATCGCATGCCATTGTGTGGCTATAGGGTGCCACCATTGTGCCAGTCAGCCAACACACAAATAGTCTTTCAGCCAAACCAGATGCACCACTCAAATACAAAGAACACCCACGCATGGTAAAGCAAACAACGATGGAAAGGTGAAAATAATATAGTGTTGGTTCATCCAATACTACCTTAAAATATGCATGTCCATGGCAGAAGTGACTAACTAATAGGGACAACTTTCTGCCACGAACTTATTTCCACCTTTAGAGATTCAGGAATTCTTTTACCTGTCCCAATTTAACATCTCCACGGTTTGGGTTGAAAAGAACGTGTATGTTTCCAACTAGTAAACTCTGATCAGGTGTAGCCCTACATTGGCAGAATTTTTGTTAGCGAACAGAGAGAGAAGAAGAATTGCACTTAACAAAATCAAGAACAAGGTGTCCAATTTAAATATTTCATTAAGAAATACATTATTTGCTCAATAGTTATATGAGAGAAAATTGTTGACATGTGAGCCAGAAAACAGTCGAAACTGGGAAACTGTGTTTCATACTGGATATAGCCATAATCGTGCATGTGTGTGTGTGTGATAGGTCTACGAATGGAAATTATAGAAGAGAAATTGTTTGTCTTTGCCTGTGTAAATAACGTTTATCCATAAGCTGAGATTGTTGCAATCTGCTATTTTAAAATTACAGTGAGGTACAAGAAAACTCACTCTGCCATTTGAGGATTTATGCCATTCCCATTTGAAGAGTTTGACTGAATACGATTCACCTACGCAAATCAATTCAGTGGGAATGTTCCATATAAGAGAGAAAGGACATTGTCTAAATCAGAAATCTTATAAAAAAAACATAAGGTTCCTACATTGTTTTACAGTGAGTATATGGAACTTAATTTAAAATAAAAGGAAAAAATGTTATATTCTTTCATTGGGTAAAGAAAAAAAACAAACTTTTAATAAAGACACAAAATTGGAGATAAGAAAGAGCTCAAAAAAATAACCAAAATCATCATGCAATATACATAATTCAACATAACATCTAAGAGTATTATTTAAGATGTTAAATAAAAAAAATTCATGCCACTTCAACCTATGATACCCAGATATTTGTAGAGGCACAACATATAGTGTCCATGACATGACATGATACCAATACTCATACAGAATCCATGGACACTTTTGATGGTTAAAATAATTAACATGTGTCAAACAAATGTCACTCTCCTCAAATTAACCATCATGCTTTTTTTTTATTGTTATTGCACATTGCAATTACAATTTTGAGTATGTGAGGTTTTTAAATCCTGTTTTTAAGCTTTTATTAATACCACGGCAAAAATTAAATCTGATTAATTTTTTTGTGAATATTTCCCTTTTTTTGGCTTCACATATAAAACAAAGCCTTATGAAAAAACAGATAAAAATACAAAAGGCCCCCATAGCACTCAGGCCCAAAGCTATATAATAAGCATGCTGACAACAGAATGAAGAAGGAAAAAACAAGAAACCTAATGGCAGGGCCTGAAAATAGAACCATATAACATGTTTACAACAAAATTTATGCATGGAAAATCACTCAAAATCTTTTGATTCAAAATTCCTTCTTAGAAAAGAGATGTTCTATTTATTTGATGGCACTTACATTAACATCTCAATGTCACTAGTTAAATTGTTGAAATGGCACTAATGTCTTATCGTCATTAATTGAAAATTCATCAAAGTTGTAATATGAAAACCTTATGTATGGCTATGGTCAAGATTGGGTCGACATATTGATTTGTGCAGAGAACAATACATCGACCGGAGCAATGATCTAGAACTTCATCAGCGCCTTCATTCAGAAATCTGATGGCGAGGTGATATAAGAATAATTTGCAACAATGAGCTTGATGCCTCTTAGTGAATCAATGTAGAGACCCTCAACTTAACATATTCTACACTCGTTCAATTTTCCTTTTTAATTATATTAATCATAAAAGGGTGATGTTCAACAAGAAGACCTCTCTATAAGGATTTGGAAAACCTTGCCTGATGAAAGTTTGGCCAAGGGAGTCTCCCTGGAGGGATTTGGTTCAACGAGAAAACCTCTCTATAAGGAATTAAGGATTCGGTTCAACATATTCTACACTCGTTCAATTTTTCCTTTCACAACTAATAACCTTGGAATCCTAAAACTAAAAGGCTCAAAGAGACTAATATTTTCTAGAGGAAGCAGACCATTGCCTGGCTCAAGGTTGACGGGACACATTTAGGAGGTTTTTGACTTTTTGCCTCCATGTTGGAATATTTGTAATGTCTTAATTTTTGCTTTGTGCCTTTGTAACCCCATTTGTTTACCATCTTGGTCAGGGGCTTCCTCTTTTCTTATTAACAGAATTCTTACCATTTCAAAAAAAAAGAAACTTCTAGAGAACCTACAGAACTTAATCATTAAAAAAAAAAAAAACCCACAAAACTTAAATTAAACTAGAAGTCTCAGACTTTCAAGGCCATAACTGCCTCAAGAAAAATTGCAAAACCGCCGTTTAGACTCAAAAACCAAAATAAAAACAATTATAAACTTTTTTTTTTTGAAATGGTAAACAGATTAAAAAATAATTATTATAAACCTATGAATAAAAAAAATTCTTAAGCACTTCTAATAGACCCCCACCATCATATTTAGCCCCTTATTTGTTTTCCGTGAATGTTGGTCCCTCATCAATGAGTGACAACTGACAGCAATGATTTTTTTTTGTCTAAAGGGACAAAAATCAATATGTACTTTAAATTACAATATTTAAAGTTTAAATTTTTTATAAACATTATGGTGTCTACAGACAAGTGAAAGTGTAGCCAACTAGTAAGCTGACTTCGTAATCCAGTGGATTGTTGACTCATGTCAGGAGTAGAACATAAATTGTTTAGTTAACATACTACGGTCAAACAATTATGAGACTACATAAAAACAAAAGTCCTCAAGGTTATGATTAGAAGAAAAAAAAAGGCAAAAGAATCTGTTATAATGCATACTGCACGAGAATAAAAGGATCTGATATGGGGAACAAGAACTAAGCATTATCCAAGTGATAAAAAACAAAATGAAATATGTGGACCAAGAATAGCCAAGGCATCGCCCTTGGCCTTATCCAAGTTTGCTTAACTGATATTTGAAGACTATAGGCCTTCTAAAGTACCCGAGGGGCACAGATATATTGAGGGTACTTTTAAGCTCCAAAACCAGGACCAAATCATCATAGGGAAAGCACCCACCATACCTTTAAAACACAAAGTTGGGCAACATTGTCCCGAAGCCCAAACCTCCGGAATTCAATGTCTTCTTGATGTAGAACTGTAAATCTGTATTAAAAATATAGTTGCAAAAAGTTACACAGTGAACAAGACATATATGTGACAGTCACATATAACAGATGAGTCTATCATGTCTGTAAAATGAAAAAAATTGACAGCCTATTATACAGAATCATTATGGGAAATTAAAACATAATAGAAGGCATTCATTTCAAGCACTTTTAATATTTTAACTGGACTGTTCGGAAAAGAGATGGCAATATCAGTAAGGATGGAGCTCTCTCGAGGTACAACTTTGCCTTTACTTTTAAATTAACAAATTTAAAATACGTCGTTGTTGATTTTTTTATCATTGGCAAAGTGGCCTTCTATGTTTCAAATATATACTGTGGTGGATCAACCATGAAGACCGGATACCATAGCCAGACTTGGTGTTTTTCTGGTTCTGATGGTGGATCCCATTAAGCTAGTTAATGTACTACAGTCAAATAAATGGATTATTTGACTGCCAGAAAAACAGCACATGGATTAACTCGCCACATTTATATCTTTATATAAGGTGTTATTCTTGAGGCCCACTATAAGTTCTTGTACATATGCTGGATCAAAATGTTGCAAATATGAATGAAGAGGCAAAAGTGATCAGAGCAACTCAACTCAACAAAGCCTTTGTCCCAAACTAGTTGGGGTCGGCTAAATGAATCCTTTAGAAAAAAATCATGAAGAAGGTAAAAGGAATTTACCCGGCTCTAATCCTGGTTCTAGTTGGGTTCTTCTACGTGGATCATTTTCTTCCATTCTATCCTATCCAAGGTCAAGTTCTCTGTTATGTTCCTAGCTATCAAGTCTTTCCTCAATGTTTCTACCCAAGTTGTTTTCGGTCTGCCCCTACCTCTTTTTACTCCATCAATTTGGCACGAGCCGCCTCTTCTCACCGGAGCATCCTAATGCCTACGTTGGATATGTCCAAACCATATTAAGCGATGCTCTCTCATCTTCTCCTCAATTAGAGTCACACCCACCTTTTTACGAATGTCTTCATTTTTAATTCTATCTAGCCTTGTGTAGCCGCACATCCATCTAAGCATTCGCATCTCCGCTACACTCATCTTATGCACATGCTGCTTCTTGGTGGCCCAACATTCTGAGCCGTGCAGCATGGTTGGCCTCACAACTATCTTATAAAACTTTCCCTTCAACTTGGTACGGATTTTACGGTCGCACAGAACTCACTTCAACCAACTTGCTCTTATTCTATGGTTAACATCATCTTCAATCTCTCCTTCCTTATGTAGAATTGAACCAAGATAAAAGTGATCAGAGCAGAAACGCCTAAATGATTGTGTTTGTGATGTAATACATGTAAAAGGGAGTCAATTAGAAATAAAGCTCTTCAATGGTCGTACCTGTAAACCGGGAGATGAATGTTAACGTTAGATTCCGAGCCTTTTTCCCCTTTCTAGAGAGTTTTTGCCACATGTTGTGGTTTTGATACAAACTCTGATTAAACACCAGCCAAGTTTGGAGGTTACTTTGGGCCCTAGATCTCTCTTTTCTTCATTTTCCGATTGTGTTCAGATCATACATTTATTGCAGCCCATATTTATCTTTATTGGTGTCTTTTGGTGAGATTTGTTATGAAAGATTTTATGCTTGGAAAGATTTAAGTTCATTGATGGAAATTCTTTAAAGACTAACTTCGAAGTAAAACCCTAAAGGCGATTTGACTAACTTTTCGAACACTTAATCTGAATTTGGGACTGGTTCTTCTATTTTATGTGAAAATTAACCCATTAAGCTATAAAAGATTCTCCGAAATAACCCGCGAACACATCGGGTTTGCACTACTTAGTGTGGAGAGTGGCTGACAGGAAATGATAAATAATGGATGAATGACAATGAAGATGGCCTTTTAGTTTATTAGAGTTGACCAGATGCTTGGTCATGGATGTTACAGGCTAAGAGATGATTGCATTATTCAATTTTCGTGGACTTTGTACAGCAATCGCACTATCAAAAAGAACTTAGCATTTCAGTTTGGAATTTATGTCTCGTAGCTTAGAAACTTATTTATAAGGATATCTCAGCAATTTTCTTCATTTTTCTATTTCCTGATTATTTCCCCTTAAGTTTCTATTGCTTATTTTCACAACTTTTTTTTGTCATTTTCCCCTTTTATAGTAATACTAGACCGTTGAGAAAAAGCATACAACTCAATAACTACGTCTTGCTACAGCCCAAATTGTCCTCACGAACTAGATTTTTCCAACATTGCTATAGACATAAATGCATCTTTGATTTACTTTCAAACATAAATTCACGAATCATGACAAATACATCATTCCAAAAAAAATTTAAAAAAAAAAAAAAAAAAAAACTTCCTAATCACCAAAAAAGAACTTTTATTAAATTGGAAAACCTTACTGTTCTTTCCTCCAGAAGATAGCACACCCATCACATGCTTCTCCTGTGCGACCCTAGAGTAAATGATACTTAGAAATTCAGATTTATACATTTGAAACGTGAAACAATTATTTGACAACTGGTACATAAAAACAACACTTAGGGAATACCTTATAAATGCCCTTGTAACCATCTTCTTGAAGAAGATCAGCTAAATCATTAAAACGGTCAACCTCCTGTAGATGGAACTTTGAAAATCAAATGCAATGTTCAACATGTAATGCGATATTGAGGTTGAACGAGGTTTCTGATATTTTGTATGACACATACAAAATGCCAATTTTTATGGGGAAAAGAGTGTTTGTTAATTTATAGAAATTAATATCATATAGTGGCTGCAACAAATGGAGAAAAGAGGATAACACTTCTCTTTTTTAAATAATAAGAGGATAAGACTTTATATGGGCCATAAGTGTCAATTCCGTCCCGTTGGGCATTCAATTTTCTCCTACAATGTGAAATGTAATATATGTATTACATATAGATATTTATATGCGACATGTGATAGTGCATGCCACTAGGTGTTTGATGTTGTTAAACCATTATGAATGGTTGTCCTTATTATGCAGTGGTTTTTAAGTGTCTATTTCTACTTATTCTAGCATTTTCTGAAGTTTCATTTTAATCTTATTCTAGCATTTTTTGAAGTTTCATTTTAAAATTCTATCATTTGCATATGTTTTCAAATGTTTCTGTGATTTTACAGGATTTCCATCAAAATTTCCAACCAAAACAAAAATCGAAATTTAAAACCCTTTTTTTTTTTTTGGAATGGTAATTTAAAACCTTTTTTTTAATGGTAATTGTACATAAGGAGAGATTGGAGAGGATGTTAACCATAGAATAAGAGCAGGTTAGGTTGAAGAGGAAACTTGCCTAAGGAGTTCTGTGCGACCGTAAAATCCCTACCAAGTTGAAGGAAAAGTTTTATAAGACAATTGTGAGGACAGCCATGCTGTACGGCTCAGAATATTGGCCACCAAGAAGCAGCATGTGCATAAGATGAGTGTAGCAGAGATGCGAATGTTTAGATGGATGTGCGGCACTAATTGAGGAGAAGATAAGAGAGCACCGCTTAAGATGGTTTGGACATATCCAACGTAGGCCTTTGGATGCTCCAGTGAGAAGAGGCAACTCGTGCCAAGTTGATGGAGTAAAAAGAGGTAGGGGCAGATTGAAAACAACTTGGGTAGAAACAGTGAGGAAATACTTGATAGCTAGGAACATAACAGAGAATCCTTTCAGCTTCTTCATGAAATTTTTCTAAAGGATTCATTCAGCCGACCCCAACTAGTTTGGGACAAAGGCTTTGTTGTGTTGTTGTTGTGCTAATTTAAAACCTTGTTTGCATCTCATGTTCTCTCAATTAGCTAATAACTCGATATAAAAGTCTCGCATTGCTCAAATCATTAACTAGTTCACAAAAGTCATCAGTCAAATTAGAAATGCCACAGTTCATAATCAAAACCCAACAATATCATATAGTGTTTGAAATCTTGGACTCCAATGAGAATTTGGCCAAGGGAAAAAAGGAGATGGCTTGGTAGATTCAATGATCAGCGAAGTCACCTTTCCATTAACTCAGGCGAGTAGGAGGAGTTTTGATTGACTTAGTAGGACAAATGCCGGGACCCAAAAAAAAAAAAAAAAAGCAATCAACCTGGGGGAGTCTATGATTGACTTGAGAAGTTTTTATATCACTTATCTTGTTAAATTCAATCCATAAATAATTAGAGCATAAGAAAAATTGAGAGAGAGTGGTCACACTTGCCTGGAAGCATAAAATGCTAGGCATGTAAAGATTAAGCTCTTTCTGTATAAGCTTCTTCCGCCTATCCCAGTTCAAATTTTGCGGCAGGACTTGATCATAAAGGTCCAGATGATTCGAGGCATTCCCAACACCTAAAATATTATACGAAACAATTACAAACCTATCTGCAAAACAAAAAGGATTTTGTTAACGATGAAGGCATCCCAACCTAGAATTCACTATCTAGTCTGTAAAAAAAATCCAACACAAAAATCAAATTCCTTAAAACAAATTATAAAGTGTCAAAACCCACCATATCATTTAAGACAGAAAGAAACCCCTTTCTCAAATAAACCGCAATAGGAAAGAAGAAAAGGGGGGCATTACCCTTATAATGGGAGCAATCGTGGGAAGAAGAAGAAGAAGAAGAAGAAGAAACCCATCTACGATTTCCTTCTTCTTCTTCTTCACGTCGTCTTTTCCTCTTTTGCCTTGAATCCGATTTCCAATTTTGTTGCTTCCCAAGACGGTCAAATGTTTGGTATGTGGAGGTTTGTGCAGAGATTCTTTGCCTCTTGCGCCTACGTTTTATGAGAAGATGAGATTTGCGTTTCCTTTGGACAGAGACCGAAGAGAGCTCCGTCTGAGGATGATGTGCCTTCTGCATCGAAACTACTCGACGATTACCACGCCTTTATGGCTACCATTTATATTTATATTGAACCCGGACGGTTAGGACTCTGAATCGCCGGTCTCGTGCACATGGATGCCCTAGCCACATCGCCAATTTTTCCGATGGGCTGTCACGTGGTGCACCAGATGGGGCTGTCCCAAGTAAAAAAGACGGGGGGAATTTTAGTATCCCAATGATATATGGTACTAGATTCATTTGAGTGACTTAGGGGTGCAACTTAGGTCGTGCCCAACCGGAACCCACGGGTTTAACCCCATTTTGCTCGGATTTGGTTGGCCTTTTCTTAGGTTATGTCAGCTACCTTTTGCTTGGAAGAAGCCAACACAATTTAATTCCCGGTTAGGGTAGGGTTGAGGCCTTTGGCGACCCGACCCGACCGAACCCAATCAGCCCAAACTTATATCTATTTTTTGTATATTTTTTCTCCTTTTTCCACTGAATTAACCTGACCCAATTTGAAAAATCAAGTTACACAACTTGGGTTAGAGACGAGAAATTTAAATGTAGGTTAACGGTACATGTCGCACATGTGGCCCCCTCTTTTGGGTTGCCCTACACATGGATGTTTAATATCTAGGAGTTATTGAGTTTAGAACCCAAGACGTGAGGCAATAGCTCTGATACCATGTGATATAATGGAAATCTTCACTAATATTGGATGATGACGAAGAACCTAATGAGTGTTTATATGGACCACTCAAGGGATAAATAGAAATAGATGAGCTAAAATTAGGAGGAGATCATCCTAATCAAATCAAGTTACCTAATCTAAGCTAACTACTAAATCTACCATCAGATCTTATTCTCTAACAGAGAGGGAGAGGGCAAGAGATATTAAGGCCATATTCCATTTGGATTTTGAGAATTGATTGATTCGAAAATGAGTCCTATAAATTAGTTTTGGAGTCAAAATCAATTCTCTAAATACAAAGGAACCGTGCCTAAGAAATTATTTAGAGGCAAAGTGATGAGATTGATGAGGAGGGGAAAGCCATGAGTGGAGTGACAGACATGTACAATTACAACAGCAAAAAGCAAAACAAAACTTTAAGAAGTTATTTAAAATGGACTGACCCTGAGAAGGAGGGGGCTTAGCACTAAAATAACATTAAAGAAGAAAACAAAAGGCCCCATCATGCATGCATACAAGAACCTCTAGATATGCAACCCGATTTCAATCTCATCTGAGAGTAACCGTTGCTCTTCATCCTTTCTGAATTATCTAGCATGATGAAAGAAAAGAAAAGAAAAATCGTCTTCATTAAAAATATAAGTATTCATAACATGTAAGAGATTAAATGGGTTAGAAAGAAAGTTAAGAAAATAGATTTCAACACATATTCCATGAACAAAAAAAAAATCATGGCTACCAAACATGGCCTTAGGGATGCAAATAACATTGAGAAGATTACGGTTATAGATAAAGAGATAAATGAAAGGGAAGTGCGTTGAAAGCTAAAACTTTAAAAGGAAGAGATAGGTCTCCTAAAGTACGAAATGAACAGTGAGGAGGTTTCGTTATAAAGTAGTATGATAATCACAATCATCTCTTACTTTACTATTATGCACATCAGGTTTATAATGAAATTGATCTAAAATCCTATAAGCCAGTCAGAACCGATAATTCCACAGTGAGTTAATTAGATCGAGACAGTTTCACTGAGAACTTGACTACAAATCATTGTTCTTATTAATATAATCCTACAATTTCAAAAAAAAAAAAAAAAAAATTGACAACAAATCTTTCTGGATGCACAGACGGGTGCTTACAAAGAGCAGTGCATTAAGTATTTACATTTTTCACTGTTGTTAGAACTTCACTTTGTTGATGTGGATCCGGTACAAATGCACATTGTACCGGATGCACAGACGTGGATCCAATGGGGACACCCTTGAGGGCTGGTTTTTGCAAGGGCACCATTCAGTTTTGCATTGTTAAGTATAAAAGATTACATAACGCCTTTCTCCAATAGCTTAAGCTTTTGGAATAACTGGTTGTTTCACATGGTATCAGAGCAAATGCCTGAGTTCAAACCTCCTGGATAGCAAAAATCCATATGCAATGGCTAAACCCAAAAGAGGGCTCACATGTAGGCCAAACCCAAAAAGAGGGGGCCACACGTGAAGGGGAGTGTTAAGTATAAAAGATTAGATAACGCCTTTCTCCAATAGCTTAAGCTTTTGGAGTAACTTATTGTTTCACAAGCATTCCTCTTAAAATGATAATTCATGGCTACAAACTATTCCTCGTTAAGCGTAGTTGAAATAAATGAGTTGCTGATTAAAAAAGGGGATCTTTTTTTTTTTGGTTTGTTTCCCTGCTGTATTTTGCTAAGAAAAAGAGCAAAAAGAAAAAACGTCAAGAGGTGGGGTTGTTCACCTTCAAGCTTTCATTACAGGTTGCTAGAGAGGTCTCCAAAAGTAGAACAAAACTCCCTTGTGTAAGAACAATCTGGGCTAAAGGCAGCATAACAAAACATGCTTTTGTAGCATGGCAAGTCATACAAGGTAAGACGAGCACATCTAAAAGATTGCTTCACATGATGTCTCTTCAGGTTGCTGGATATGTAACTCAGAAATTGAAGACACTGATCACCTTTTCTTTACTTGTTTGTTCTCAATTTGGATATGAAGAGCAGTCTTGTGGATATTCAGCTACATACGACAACCCCACAAAAGCTTAATAAAAGAGGAGGAGTTGATTAGAGACCAATGCAAAAGAGGACCAAATGTCATCAGCCATGAAGATTGGATTCACATCCACTATATATCAATAGAGAGAAATTCAAGAATCTCTGAAGACATATAGTAAATCTTTGGACTCATTCCTTTACCTCTGAGCCTTAAGAGGCTATTTATAAATAGGGACCTTGATCGGGTTTGAGAAGATACATTAGGGTTTCTAAGTAGTTTCCATGAAGTGGAATTACCCTATTATCCCTGTACATGTGGCAGCCCAAAATTGGGTGCTATTTTCTCTACGGTTTCCACACATGGATGGAATTACTCAGTACCCTCGGACACGCGGCAGCCTGTGATTGGGCCGTTATTTTTACCCCCATCACCTCCAACGCCCTTGAACAGTGTAAATCAGGATAGTGAGGGGAGGGATCATGTTAGAATGTAACTCTTTATCTTTTCTGAAGTTACACATTTGGCGGGGATCCACAAAACACCAGCTTGTCTATTAAAAAAGGGTAGAGAAAAACTAGCCATTTGAACTTTATGTTGTTTATCTGCTCAGAACAAAGGGAAACTTTAATGGAGAAATGGGTGGAAATGACCAAAAATGTGGTTGCCCATCGCACTACCCAAACAAAAAGGGACAATTTTTTCCCCGAACTGATCAAAGACTAGAGCAGGTCAATCTACTGTGGACTGGTAAAAATTGAATTGCCATTATCAGTTTAAATGAAAATTGTCATTATAAGTTTGACGAGTCAAAAATCACCATTTTACCTGGACAGGTAACAAATATATAGTTTTAGATTACCGTTAATAGAGAGCTTGCCCTAGTGCATAAATAACAGCTATCTTCCGGCAAGCGTAGGTTGCTTATTATTTTTCTTTCAAAATACCTAGGTGTACAATTAGGGCATGTCCGACAACCATTATAATATCGGCTTCCACTGCATTTTTAGTGCAGAGAATGAAAAAAATCCAAGAAGAGATTCTGTGGACCGTCGACTCACAGTTTCTGCCAGCTTATTCTGGCTAGAATAAGAAGCACCTTGCTGAGGAGTGTGGGTCACATGTTTTTTCTACTAACAACATAAACATAGCTAGGTAGGTGGTGTGATATCCTTGTCCGAGCTAAACGAATACCTGGCTAGGGTTTTCTAGTTATGCACAAAAAGGTGAGCTGTGCATGAGTCTGTGAATGTGATGACCTAAATTGTCTATCATTCTGTCTTTTTAGTCGAGTGAATAATATTCCTTCTATTTCTCTCCTTTTGTAGCCAATTTTTTTTTTTTTTTTTTGGGTCCCTCAACGACATTACTGATCTCTTTTGCCATTAAAAAAAAAACCATTGCTGATATCTCTTAAACTGAAGGCACTTAAATGCATGCACCTTGACAAACTGATAATACTATTCTACACTACATTAATGCTTACAGGTTTTTCTCCAAACTTAGCTCTCTTGTTTTAAGGTATTTTTAATTGTGCCTCTAAAAAGTATCTTTTCAAAATTACCCATATGAATCAGGTTTAATCTCCAACTAGGTGTTAATTTTTACTTATCTACACTCCATCAATCCTTTCAGGTTTCTTAGGTACTACAAAGTGCACAACTCTTATTGTTAGTGCAAGTCAAATTCAGAGATTAGTGTGAGCCGTCTAGGAAGCAATAGCAAGAAGTTTATGCCCTATTTGTTTTGGATTTTGAGAACCGATTATGAGAATAAAATTGATTATTGGAGTCTAAACTGATTATTGGAGTCAAATTTACGTTTAATTTTGAGTCCATAAATGTAGAAGATGCTTAAAGTGGTATTGACACTCTACAATAGCAAGTTGCCATGTGTGGCACAATGACTATCCATGTGTACTAAAGATGATTGGCTACATTCACTCTGCTTTGCACAATTGCTACTTCTTTTACAAGAACATTGCATTAGGTCTTACTCCCTACTTGAGGCACTACAAATAATGTCTTGGACCTTTTTTCTTTGTTTTGCTTATATGAGTACCTGTTAGCCCTAGCTATTCATTTCATGGATGGGAATTTGTGATTAATGCATTTTGCATATGTCAACTAAAAGAATAAAATTCACTACTTTTACATATAATGGTCCTCTCTTTGTTTTATTACAACCTCTGGTATGTCAACTGTTTCTTATTTGTGTAAATTCAGACATGTTGTATAACTACTAAAATTTTCATTATCTCTGTTACAGGTTGTATAAGCAGCTGTCTTGAAAGCCATCATTGGATCGATGTATACTGTTCTTGCACGTTGCATAAGCTTTCGAGGAGATAAGAGTCATGTAGATGTATTATACAGATGTTGTTTACATAGGAGATTGCTTATCTGAATGTATAATTTTCTTCAGTTCCTGTGAGATGCGGATGTTGTGTATACATGTTACATCAATAAAATTTGTTGATGTGGATTTCGTTACAGGTTGTACTTGTAAACTAGTTGCATGTGTATTTAATGCAAAGACTGTGTATCCAAATAGGTTTTGGATATGGTTCAATATATATGTGGATGTGAGTCATAACTGTCTTTTGTAACATTGTCTTATTGTGAATGTCATGTTGGGTACAGGTACTAAAGTGTAAAGAAGGTTATCTATTGTACCCATTTTGGGAATTTTCAAAATTAAATATTTTTTGAAATAAATTATCACGTTTAGCAGCGGTGCTAAAAGAGACATATATCGATGTTATACTGGTGAGCTTCGAAGTCTAACATTGTAAATTAGCAGAGGTCATGACCGCTGCTATAGTGTAAAATAAAAAAAATATCTATATTTACCGACGGTCAGAACCGTTGGTGATTCTAACATACATAGCATGGCCATACATTTTCACCGATGGTCCTTAAACGTCGGTGTATTCATCGACGCTCACAAAACGTCGCTAAATGATCTATTCATCGATGCTCCTTAAACGTCGCTGTATTTACCGATGGTCACAGAACGTCGGTAAATACACGTATCAAAGGCCATGTGGATCTTTTAGTGACGGTCATGACCGTCGGTGTAATATTACATACACCAACGGTTTACTTAAAACGTCGGTGATAACCATAACACCAACGTTTTTATTTTTATTTTTAACGACGTTCATAAACGCCGGTATAACTGATAACATCGACGCTTTGAGAAAAACGTCGGTAAATACCTTTAGGCACGGCAGTATCATCAACGCTCTTGTAGTGTATTGTTGCTTAAATCTAATTGTAAGCTTATTGGGAGAGTTCCAACTATCTTCTAGAAGTGGAATTGCGCAACACGCCTCTAGGTTTTTATTCAAGTTAGCAAATAGATTAGTCAATGTGACCTAAAACTAGCACGCCTCATTTTTCGCTCTATCTTCATACGAAAAAACATAATCTTTTCATTCACCTCAAATTGTCCTTGACTATTGTACGAACTATACGATTAATAAAGGAGGGGGGGGGGAATACAATTACCTTATCTTATAATTCTCCATCTTATTATTTTGTGTTTCCTTTGAATGTTTGGTAATAAATAGAAATTCAAGCAAATGAAAAGCAACAATTTCAATAATCAAGTCCAACCCTTCCATTGCCCTTAGAAACACATACCTTCTGTTTGTTACAAGAAATTGTAAACCTACCAGTCTAAGTTGGGTCTGGTCATTCAATCATTCCAATCTCTAACCGTGAGTGAGATGAGAAGAGATGAGACTCATAACCCATAGAAATGAAGTGCCTAGTATCATCCCTTCTCTAATACGCATCGCATACTGTAGGATTCAAAAAGACCTCTTATGCAACAAGACCTTCTGCTCTGGAATCTAACCATTTTCTTTACATACTCCAATTTTGTGTATTCCTTCATGTGCTAGGCATGAAAATGCTGTCGATGATGTTCCATTGCACGTTTACCTAAAGAGAAGAAGCGTTGGGGTTGGAGAGGTTGTGTTTTCAAGACCCCTTCGTATATTGGAATTTTCATGTTGTTGCATCCCATGTGCAGGAGTAAAAGAAGAAGGTATAGTTATGGTGAGATCAAGATTCAAGTCAAGCAACGCACTTGAATTCTCAAGGCAACTAGCTGCATCTGATGTCTGATCGTTGTCTCCTTGGGATTTTGCTTGTTCAAATAATTGGCACTTGGACCCAGATGATGTGCTACTACCAGAGCCATGTTTCTGCTGATGAGAGGGGAGGTTCCGGCTCAATCGATGGTTATTGGGATCGATTCCCATACTTATCAGCTTTCTCCTAAGATGAGAATTCCAATAGTTCTTTACCTCATTGTCTGTACGTCCTGGCAATCTCCCCGCGATCAATGACCATCTAGAACCATCATGCAAAAAATAATTAAAACAAGATTTAAGTTTGGAGTTTGAGCAATATGTTTCAAAGTGCAAAAACAGACTACATAAAAAAGAGAGTTAAAACAAGACCAGAAATACATCTTTGGAAGATGAAGAGTCCTCCCTCTACATAGATTCATTCTTATAGACAAAGCCCAATAATCTATATACATCCATTAATGCTTTCATTTGATGAGAAGCCGCGGTGGAGCCGTGGAGGTCCGCTAATAGTGAAGCCTCCTTTCATCGCATGAGGAGGTCGGCTAATAGTGCAACTGATAGACTAGCTTGGGAGGGAGCTTTTAGGGCATATAATTGGAAGTCTTCGAATTCCTTCCTCCTTGGGGAGTCTTGGTTTGGCATTTTGGGTGGTTTCCCGGGTTTCATTCTTTATTAATATAATAATTTTTGCCATTAAAAAACTGAGAAGCCGCGGTGGAGTTGAGTTCCATACCGGTTCCCGAGAAGTGCATGGAGCTTGATGATGAGATCTTCTTCATCCTCTGCAAAGTTGCCTCTTTTAATGTCCGGCCGCAGATAATTTATCCATCTCAGCCTACAACTTTTACCGCAACGAAGCAACCCTAATAATAGAAATGAAAGAAAATTCTTAGTGATTGATCAATGGATAATGAATTCATCAAGCTAGGTAAGCAAAGGGAATGATAAGTTTATTAAATGGACCTTGACAAACAATGATCAAGTACTAATGCTGTGTTAAAATTAATATTCATTAGTTTTGTTAGAGAGAAACCTGCAGCCTGAGGGAGAGACCTCCAACATCCTTCTCCATGAGTTCGGATATAATCAATGAGTTTCTGATCTTCTTGCTTAGACCAAGCTCCTTTGTTGGTGTCTTGCTTGTCACAGCAAGGTTTCCTCATTGAAACGTGTTTAAAGAGAGACAAAAAGGTGGATAGATGGATCCTTAGGGATAAAGAAAGAGAGCACCAAAGAAGGAATGGGCCTTTGGATCCTTAGGGATAAAGAAAGAGAGCACCAAAGAAGGAATGGGCCTTTGAGATAAATAAGAGCTTTTTTTTTTTTTTTGCAGAAGTGAGGGTTGACTTTGACCGGCAGTTTGAGAGCATGAGATAAAGGACGGTTAGTTGTTGTTAAGTACATACATATCTCTCTCTCTCTCTCTCTCTCTCTCTACCCTGAAGGAGAAGTTTTAGACACAAATGCAATGAAGTAGGCTGGTCACATGCTCTGCCCTCTCGTTGACCGATAGCTTTTGTTAACTCCCACCCCATACCAACGTTTCTCTTCCATCTTTTACTATCCCCAAAACTTATACCCATCTATTTGGGATATACAAATATGGGATTTGCTAGGGACCATCGCAGAAGGCATTTGCATGAGAGAGCAGCTACCTAGGCTCACTTTTTAACACTTGTCTTATCCATTTAATTCATTTGAGGTGGCTGCTCTCTCATGCAACAGCCGGACCGCGAAATGCCTTCTGTGATGGTCCCTAGCAAATCCCTACAAATATACATACTTCTATATGTATATTTGGACCTCTATCCTGCTTGTACGATGAGCAATCCGTGTGTTTCTCGCTTTCACGACTGATCTTAAGATCAAGGCATCAGTACATACCCTGCAGACACTCACAATTTCCAACCTTTTCATGCCGTTTGGATACATGAATTTTACAATCCAGGATTGTAAATCCTTAATTTTACAAGCTAAAACCTGGATTTTACAATCCTGGAAATATACAGTCCAGGTATTAGCTTATAAAATCAAGTTTTTAGCTTGTAAAATATAGGATTTTACGATCCAGGATTATAAAATACTTATGAAGCCATTTCGATACAAGGATTTTATAATCCAGGATTGCAAGTCTTGGATTTTACATGCTAGCTAAAACCTCAATTTTATAAGCTAAAACCTGGATTTCATAATCCTGAAAATATACAATCCAGGTTTTTGCTTGTGGTATCCAGGATTTATTTACAAGCTAAAACCTGGATTGTACATTTTCAGGATTGTGAAATCCAGGTTTTAGCTTGTAAAATCGAATACTTTACTATCCTGGATTTTAAAATCCATCTATGCAAATGACTTATCTTCTTAATCTTTCATGTTTTGATACCACAAAAAGAGCTGACAAATACACTGCAAAACAAATAAGAAGCTTCATCTAGACATGTCTGGGATTAATTGAGTAATTGAATGGCGATTGGCGTGCCACTAGATGAGAGGTCGAAATCAGGCTAACAGCATGTGGTCCAGCCTTGATAAAGCTTCCCAATTTATTTTTGTCCTCACATTATTCTGTGTCTTCCATGGATAATTATGATGGTGGCAACGGTATGAGGTTATACAGTTCAGTATTCACGTGCTAATGCATGGTGGTTGCTGTTTTCGTCTTCTCTCTAGTTTTATGTCTGTTAGTCAGCTCTATTGCATTGGGATAAGAATGGTAGTACTTGACCTCTCCATAAGGACGTGGTCTTCACTGAAGTGATTTAGAGCTTTATATTTTATTCATTCGTTGGGATTTGTTCTCACATACACTCATTTTCTTCTTGTTTCTTATAGTTGGCTGTTAGGTTGGTAGTTGGATTGATCTATCATCATGACAACGGGAAAAAGCCTTTAGAAATTAGAATCTCAGACTACTTATTCAATGAAAGTAAAGAAAATTCTTAGTATCTATAATTGTAGTCTGTCAGGAGTGGTTTTAAATTTCGGACTTCACCAAAACCGAAATCAAGAAATTTAGGCCGAAATCCGGTACGCCAAAAAATTAACATTTTATTCATGACGAAATTTCCCCCAAAATTCCTGAAATTTGGTAAGTCCGAAATTTCGGATTTCGCTGAATTTCAGTTACGGGCCCAACTAAGAATCCAATGCAAGTCAAGAGAAAATGGAAGAGTCGGTGAGAAAGAGAGGGGGCTAAGATCCAAAATATAGCTAAAATTAGAGGGTGATGGTTGAAAACAATGGTAATGACATGATCGATGTGACTGAGGTGGCAAGCATCAAAGACGATGTTAAAGATACAGCTGGTTAGTAAGACAGCCTCAGGTGAAGATGCCAAACCCTTGGGAGAAGGGATGCGATGAAGAACGAATCTATCTTTTTTTTGGCTGTTTGATTGCGGGATAATCTAGCCTTGAATAAGACTTTGTCCAGGATTGCCTGCTATTATGGATATCCACG
The DNA here is from genome assembly GCF_043159265.1 of Tasmannia lanceolata. Lineage (NCBI taxonomy): Eukaryota > Viridiplantae > Streptophyta > Magnoliopsida > Canellales > Winteraceae > Tasmannia > Tasmannia lanceolata. The sequence continues at coordinate 60,155,259 of NW_027518692.1, read as the reverse complement.
TCACTCACTGCAACCTAAGAAACCCTACCTCAGAAAAATGACCAAAATACCCCAATCTCAAAGAAAATGGTCAAAATGCTCTTTATCTATGAAAAATGACCACAAATACCCGTATCTCATAGACTAATATCTCATAAAAGGATCGGTGAATAAAAGAAGAGGGTATTTTTGCCATTTTTAAATGATAGGGGTTATTTGGTATTGTTACATAAAATAGGGTTGTTTCGTTATTTTAATAAGATATGGATATTTTGATCATCACATAAAAAAAACTCTTGGGCCGCGTTTCTTTCGACGTAAAAATGGGCGTAAAACAAATTTTACATCCATTTCCACTTAAAAATGCTTGTAAATTTTGTTTCACGCCCATTTTACTTTGAAAGAAATAGAGCCTTGAGAAAAAAATTTGGAGTCAACAGGCCGTCTCTCCCGTCAGGATTTTTTTGGTAGGTAAGCTGGGATCGAAGCTGGGAGCTTACAGTTACAGTTGAGAAATCCCCTCATAATTTGTTTTCCCCCTTCCATTCTGTTTTTTTGCCAAAATTCTTTTGATTGGGCTTTTCTATGTGATGAAATCCATTGATATCAAGAAAAACAAAGGTTTTTTTTTATATGTGTCCTAAGATATTGGGTGAACTTTCCAAAATACTTTTATAAAATCTTAAACAAAGGTAATTTATTTAGTAAACTATGACAAGAAGTGGATAACTCATAAGTTATTATCTTACATTAGAATTTGATGACATGTACTGACACCCATATTAGTGTTTTGAACGGATAGAGACCAGGTTATTTACTTATTTATTTATCATGTTTTATTAACATGGGGCCGGCCATTTAAACCTCTTCTATTGGGTTGTTTTACATTGTTTTCCATACCATCACTCTCTCTTCGATTGTCTGGTGCCTCACCTAACAATTTTGTGTTTCCTACTTGTACGTTGCCTAAAACCAAACTGAAACATGATTAGCACTGAGAAAGTTCACTTATCCGTTTTCCAATTCAAGCTCTGTAATCCTCGTATGAGTCAGGCTGAAAGTCTTTGCAGCTGGACCCCACCTTACATCTACTCCATATATTCATTGATTAGGGCCTGTAAATTTGGTAATGCCATAGACAAACCATGAAACTTAAACACTATTTCCTAAAGTGACACTGACTGGGCCCACTATGATCTGAATGGCAACCATAAGCCCGGCAAAATTCGGATGATCCTAAGCCTTTGATCCTTCGAGCCTCGTCGAGGATTCCACCGTGAAAAGTTATACCATTGATATTTATGGTGTCTCTATCAATGTATAAAACTTAGAATCATGTTATTCAAATCATACATCTAGATTATGCCATGATCACATATGCAGTAGATCTAATCAAATGATTACCAATTTATTAACCTAAACTAAACGGATTTAACCATACAAATAAACTAGAATACAAAAGAATGAATTAAGAACCGTGACGGTGAACGACCGGGTTGGATCTTCAATTGCCTCTCTGGTCTGCACTAATCCAAGACATGTACGTCTGGGTTCAGACAAAGACATGTACACATGTGCAATCTAGACCGTCAATCGTTTAGAAAATCAAGAGGCAACCCAGATGCCCTTTGGCCCCATATCGAACCTACACCCAACGGGTAAAATAAAGGACTACAAAAAAAATCAACGGTTTAGCTTTTCATGGCAGAACCCTAAACAAGGCTTGATAGTTCAGATTCACTTGTTCATCATAATTATTAGATATTGCCACTAAGAAATAAGACATGTAAAACAAAACTAGTGTAAAGACTATTGCGACAAACACTAACATTTAGATTTAAGAGAACAAACATTAATGCAACAAAGAAGAGTAACAGATCTAATCTGACAGAAATAAGGGGTGGAAACCCAAGACAAGAGAGCAGAATAGAGACTGAAATGAACCAAGATGATGTTTGCTGGTCGCATATAGCCAGTTTGGGGGAGAAAATCCTCGTCTTCCTTCTTTTTCTTCAATAATACCTTCATTAATGTCATATTCCCTTTTCAAATACTTATGCAGCCATAAAAACAATCACCTTTAAAGCTAATCTAATCTCATGTCTACAAAATATTCTTAAGTGAATAAAATAAAAGGCTAACTACAGTAAAAATCCTCGCATTTTTTTTTTTGAAAGGTAACATAATTTTTTGAAAGCTAATCTAATCTCATGTCCCCTACATGTTGTGCCCATGTGCAACTTCAAACATTGTCTTCTTAGTTGGCATGTTGATAGAATTATTGTAAGCAAATTCTACCTAAGACAATAGCAAGGCCCATTCCTTCAAGTGATCGCTTGCAATGCAAGAAAGTAGGTTTCCCAAACTATGGATGCCACTCAATTTGAGAATGAGTATGAGGATACTGTATTTTTGTCCCCAATTTCTTCCAAATTGTACGCCAAAAGTGACATACACATTTCACATATAGATAAAAAAATTATAGCAGTAGGTACCCCATGCAAACATACAATCTCCTTAAAGAAAAGTTCAACATGTGAACGATCCACAGTCCTTGAACAAGGTCTGAAATGTGTGACATTGGAAAATCAATTGACCACCACAAAGATAGAATTATTCCCCATTGCCTTCCTAGGCAGTCCAACCACCCACTACATACTAAGATAAACCCACGGTGATGTAGGGACTGGTATTAATGTGTACAACCAATTGTTTTGTGACTGTCTCTTTGACATATTTGCAAACCCAGCACCACCTAACCAGTCTCTCAATGCCCCTATGCATGGGGTGCTAAGAATAACAATGAGCCACATTCTCCAAGGTCTTATCACGACTCCCAATGTCCACCAAGATTCATGCAGCTCTCGTATAATTTGTTCACATACATAGTCATCTAGAATACATAATCAATTACCTCTAAACCATAGTTTCAAAACTCCCCCCATCATCGTCGACTCTGTTAGGGAAAAAGCCTAAAGCAGTGAACGAATTTGAAAATGACAGGAGGAATAAAATTGATGGAAGGAATTAAAATATGACAATAATCAAATTAAGGGCAAGGCACACAATAATCAAATTGATGGGAGGAATTAAAATATGACAAAATATAAAATTGATGGGAGGAATTAAAATCTTCCCAATAATTTAAGATTTTGACCTGCAAATGAGATTTCTACTATCTTCAAGTACCCAATTACTTTGAGCAAACATATCCAATGCAGAAGATATAGGGATTTGCTAGGGACCATCGCAGAAAGGCATTTCACGGCTGGCTGTTGCATGTGAGAGCAGCCACCTCAGATGAATTAAATGTAAAAGGCAGAATCTGCTAAAGAGTGAGCCTGTTGAAAAATTTTAGCAAGGAAAGATAAGTAATATTTCTAGCCATCCAACATCTTTTTTCCTAGAACAAGCTGTGAACTGAGCAGCGAACTATACTTTTGTTTTACACGAATAGATTAGTCCTTGGAAATTCTAGAATCAACCCAATGACTTTTCGAACCAAGAGAGAAGCACATGTATAGCTGGACTTTTACCTTAGTTTTTCAAATTCTTGCAAAACCCAGAGTACCCTCCCCTCCACAAGCATCAATAGGAAGAACTACACTGTCAACATCACTCGCCGATATGCAACCATGCTTCGAGGACCCCAAACCTCCTTACAACATACTGGGGTGCACCATTTAGGCCCGCAAGGACGCATGGCAAAATTGTGTATCCTATCTGATAAACACAACTCAAATCTGTATGACAGATGAAAAGAGAAATAAGAGAAGAAAAATGGGGAAGCACAAAATATCCTTGCATTTCTCCAAAGCAATCTATATTGAGAGAAATTATATGATGCCCGACCGTCAAGTCACATGATGGTGGTACTTCAAAAGTACCACCCTTGATATTTGATCCAACAGCAGCCTCTTAAAAAGTGGGTAGCTGTTGGATCAAATATCAAGGGGGGGGGGGGTACCGTTTTGACGGTACTTGACGGTCGGCCACCATATAAAAACTCCTATATTGAAATGAAACAATGAATTCTCAACTTGCATATGAGAGAACACAGACTTGCACATGCGTGTTGACATAAAAATCAGAACAAACATAGATTTGAATCTAGAATCAAAACCGAATGAAGGCAATCCGAAGGCTTAAAAAAAAATCAAAATAAGAATCTGTAAAAAAATCATAAAAAATGTGCTATACTGCCCTGGTCAACCCAAATAGTTGTCATCAGCCATATGGAAGCAAATATCAGCAGTATGACAACACGTGTGGAAGAGTCCTGGATCAGGAAAAAAAGACAGTTGTGAAGCCCCTGGCTCATGAGGTACACTAGTCTTTCCATAAAACAGACAAGAGTTCAGAAAATGTAACTGGAACTTCAAAACCATAGTTACCAGGGTTGCCATCTTGTATTCTGACCTGCGATCCGGGGTCGAACGATCCCAAATATGGTTCGCTTGCGACCTGGATCTCCAAAAATGGTGACCCATGAAAGAGAAAGCGAGAGATGTGCATGTGCTACGAGAGAGAAGGGAAGAAGACGGAAAGGGAACTAAAATCAACACCTTATATGCTTTCATTTATGATCGAGAATGCAATAAATGTTGGTACTTTATTTAGTGATATTTGTAGATCCTCAAATTTTATATATTTTCGGTTGGATTGGAACCGGGACATTCATTTTGAATAAATATATATGGCATACACAAGTTTTTTTAAATTTTTTATTAAATATTTTTAATGGTTTAAATGTATGTAGTATTGACATTTCAAAACAAAATATATATGTAGCATAGACTATAGAATGATATTCATGTGTGTGTGGAGAGAGAGAGAGAGAGAGAGAGAGAGAGAGAGAGAGAGAGAGAGAGAGAGAGAGAGAGAGAGAGAGAGAGAGAGTAATGGAGCGACATTAATTAGCGCTCCAAATCGACCCACAACCCCAAATAGCGAATGAACTTATCCTACTCTCATCGTACCGCGTACCAGGCTACCAGTGTACCCCGTACACGTTCCCGTACTGCGAACCGAAACGAACCGTGTTCTAAGCAAGGTTTTAAATTTCGATTTCAGGGGTAGTTTCGGTCCTCACCGAAATTTTAGCCAAAATTTATGCGGAAATCTCGAAATTTCGGCCGAAATTCGGGATTTCGGCCTAAATTTCGACCAAACTTACTGAAATTTCGGTAATTTCAGCTGAAATTCTGTAAAGAAATAGAAAATTAATATTTTATCGAAAATGGAACGTTTCGATTTCAGTCCTGACCGACCGAAATTCCGGATTTCGGCCGAAATTTAAAACCTCTGTTCTAGGTAACATTGTTCAAAATGAAAGATTTATCAAAAACCTCTGTTTTGTTGTAGTACCTTGATAAAAAGAACCAAAAAGTTGGAAGAATAATTGTACCACACTCTTAGAACCACATTTGGCTCAATACATGGTTATGTTTCCTAACACATCATATATGATTAGGCAATGTATAATATATATTTCTAAGATTATCATCTTCATCTTGGTAAATAACCGAATACTTTTTGTCCCTTTCCAACTTTTTACATGGAGAAATGATTCCAGAAACCACCATTACTTGATTAAGAAAATACGTTCATCAAATTACTACAATTGGAATCAAAACAAAAGAGAAAATGTACGGCTATTCTAATTAGATTTATATGAGAAATTGCAAGAAGATTCACTTCATCTTTAAAATTATAATATTGTTGCTAGGTAAAAGCTATCTTTATAACTTTAATAAGAGCTACGATTTGTGGACATGGACACAAGTGTCGAGAGTCGACACGTGCACGCGACACGGACACGGAGTGTCAGACATGGCAAATCGCCAAAATTTAGAAACAGGGGCACGGTTAAAATACAAAGTATATATAATCATGATTTGTAGATACGGATTCATGTGTCAAGTTTCAACACGGACACGAGTTGATACGAGTTGTCTGACACGGCAACATCTAAAAATCTAGAAATGGTGACACGCACATACATATAAAATTATTGATTACTATCATAATTTGCAATAATATAAATATGGTATTCATTTAACAAACAAATAAGTCTTAGAATCAATCAACTATAATCTAAAGAATATATGAGATAAACAAATAATAGCACATTATTAGGGGTGCTGACGGAAACCTGATTATGTCTTTCTCTGGATCGATCGGCATTTGTGACGCTAATGAAGCTGAGGCTAGGGCTCTCTTATTTGGGCTGAAATGGTTTCTTCGAAATAACCTCGGGCCTATAATTATCGAAGGAGATTCGTCAAATGCCATAGCATGGCATCTGGCCGCTCAGCCGGTCCGTGGAAGCTGCAAAGCGTGCTTGATGAGTCCCGTGACATTATTAGGGAGATCAATCCCCGGCTGGTGCACAGGCGAAGATCAACCAGTGGAATGGCTGATATTTTAGCCAAGGAGGGTGTTGACGTCCCTGTAACTCGTGTTATTTCCTTCACTGAGAGAGTGTAATAGTTTTATTTCTGGGACATCTTATCCCCTGATTGTATTTTATTCAGATCAATAAATCTTTGTTACCTTTCAAAAAAAAACATTCCTCAATTGAATCTAGTTCTCTTCAATCTCCAGTATAAAACAAAAAAGGGAGACCAATATGATACAATGAATATAGTATTGGAATAAGAGTTGTTTAGGGCTTTAGGCTTATGAGGGAGAATATAGCAACAAATATTAGTTAAAGAAGAGTTAATAATAAAAGAGGTAAAGACAATATTCAATAATAAAACAGAATGTCACATTTGGCACGGTACAAAAACGTGTCGACACGCCCACGTGAAATCTAACCCTTCTAGCAGTACCTTTAAAAGTGTCCAAAATAGTGTCAACCTGTGTGGACACGCGTGTCTTGTCGGACATAGCAGGACCCATGTGTCGGCAATAAATTCAAAAGTGTCGTCTAAATCATAGAATAAAAGTCTCTTGACTTTTAAGATGATATCAAATATTGTTTGTAAAAAATTGAGAATAACTACAAAAAATATGAATTCTTTAAATTACATTTTGATATATTTCATTTTTTTCAATAAATTTTTGAAACATCATGACGGATAAATTGTAACCATTCATCCCAACTTCACTTTTAGAATGAGATACACTGCTTTAATATCATCACTTCTTTCTCTATTTATAAAGTGCAGATTTGATAAATGACTAGACACAATCTTTTCATAATAGGTGGCAGGTTGAACATCCTGGCATCAATTTTACAAATTCGAGGTCATTACCACTAAGGTAAATGCTCAACTATTCATCCTCAATGTTCACAAGCACAACTGCACAAGGATGCAAGGTAGGATCGGTATGTGTTTCAGTCGCGATGTAAATAGGAACATGCCAATTTTTGGTGGAAATTTCAGTGGAAATCTTGTAAAATTATAGAAACATATGGAAACATACGCAAATGATGGACATTTACAATGAAAATTTAGAAAATGCTAAAGTACAAATACATGTTAAAAAACCATTACAAAAGCAAAACAAAAAACACCCGTAATTGTTTAACAACATCGAACGTATAGTGACATACATTTTCACACTTGGTACATACTACATTTCATGTGTATTTCATATAAATATTTATACATAATACATACAACACATTTCACATACAATTCAAATAAATATAATTACGTAACATATAGGTTTCTGTATGCATTTCAGTGGGGATGAAAACAAAAATATTTTGATCGTTTTGTGTCGATTTCCATGGACATTAAAAACTGAGCAAGGATGACTGAAACTTGTAGATGCTTGAGTTGGTATACAATGTAAAAGACCCATTTAATTATTTCTGATATCATGAAATAAGAATTTTACTAACCTCTTCAGCAGTATATCTTGGGCATAATGATGAGTATACATGAAGATGTGATAGTTTTTTAAAGGTATGAAGATGTGATAGTTGTGCAGATATATATTCTGGTCGTGATTCATCATCCAAGCAGACTGCTATTTTCGGATTGCTTCTCTAGGGTTATTTTGGAATTCATATGTAGTGACATATATATATATATATATATATATATATATATATATATATATATATATATATATAAGCCACAGTACTGCAGGCTTTAGAGTTACATGATATTGAGTTTTGATGTTTTCTTGACTGAGAGAAAAGGTAGAAAAGAGAGTTTTTATCTCCATTCTTAACGTGTCTTTTAATAAATTTCTCTCGGATAATGACACAACTTAAGGAATACAGGTGGCTCAATACGAAGTACATATTTACTTCTATTTTTATGACCATGCATTGATTCATGGACATACACATTTCCTTGCAGTCGTGACTCCATAATTAGTTTCTTGATAACATATAATTTCATGTATTCTTCTATACATGCTACCACAATCATAATGAACAACCTCTCTTCAAGTTCTTCTAATTTGTTATCAAATTCATTTGAATCACTATCTGATCCATATGATTCCATATTGTTTAACTTACCAGCTAATAAATTCATATAAACTCATGACATGCACAAGTATAGAAATCTAAATACAAACAATAAGACAGAGGTTTCAAATGAACCCGCACTTGACTGTACACATATTCAATCCATGGATTCATTCAAAAAGCATTCATAATCAAAACTAATGCATCAATAAAATAGAGCAAAAACATAAAAACATCTACAAACTCGTGCATCCAACCTGTCTTACAAAAACCACTTACTCAACAGTCAAGCAAAGTAGACCAAACAATGTCATGCCCAATCAAAATAAAATAAAATTCAGATAACCCTATTACTAAAGAGAAGCTCCATAACGATTTGGATATAAACGGGCTAACTTCCGATCGACCCACTTTCTACGTGACGTAGGACCTAGTAGGATAAACATTTCCCTTGCACTCGGATCCTCAAGCAACTCCACAACATCGATATATAAATCACTATCAGCAGGGATATCATCCATCTCATGAAGGCGATCTAAAGCGGTAACCAAGGTACTTTGAGCCTTTTCCCTTTTAGCCTCCCTTTCTTCTCGAGCCTTCTCTCTTTCAGCTTTCCTTTCTTCTCGAGCATTCTCCCTTTCGGCTTCCCTTTCTTCTCGATCCTTCTCCCTTTCTAATCGAGCCTTCTCCATTTCAGCATCTCTTTGCAATTGAGCTTTAGCCATTTCTTGTGCAAGTTCAATCAAAGTAGCCATGCAGTGGCTAAGTTCAGATGTTCTAGAATCCTTCCTTTTTTTTCTTCTAGATGTTGCTGTTTCAGAACGCGACCTACGTCTAGATGGTGTTTCCTCTCCCTCTCCTATTGTATCTCCTTCATTATTATTACCATTTGGTATAATTTCCTCTAAAGGAGTTTTAGTATTACCAAACAATTCATGAGTTTGTGATTGAGATTCCGCAACACAGTCTTCATTGAGCAAAACCTGATTAGCAGGAGTAATACGCAAATTTCCTAATGTGGATGTTCCACCAAATATAATGTTCAACTCGTCGGCATTTTCTAGTGGCTTTCGACGAAACTGTGCCGCTTTTGAATTGCTCTGCATTTGACACAAAAATATATTATTAAACTTGCTTTGGTATGGAATATAACAACATAACAGGATGATCAATGCAATAGAAGGAAACTAAAATGTACCTTCAAGTAATCTGCCCATTGCTCTTCACTTGCAATTACAGTTTGTATGACCGGATCCCATCCTAGTCCTGTGGTATTTGATATAAGGTTATTCCAAACATTCCACTCTTTCTTCAATTGAGCCATATAATTTTTAAACTTCAAATGATCATAATTCTTGTTTGTCTTTTTGTTGAACTCCCCTCTAATATGTTTCCATCCAACTTTATTGAATGAGGTTGTAGGCTTGTTGCCCACAAGTGTTTGCTGCACCATTAAATCAATAAAAATCTTCCTATACTCTGGACTCCAGGTGGCCTTTTCTTTGGGATTGTTTTGTAGAGTACTTGAGCCAGCCATCTTAGCCAAGGGAAATCGTCCTGCCCAACAAAATGTAGAGCACTTGAGCAAGGATCTCTCTCAAATAAGATGCGAGAGAATTGCACTATGTTGCCACTCTCTAAGGTGTGATAGAAAAGCTGGTTTTAATTACAAAAGGGTAGTCAAACATCTCTTGCCCCCATAATTACATCAGTATAATGTTTTGGATTCACAATTTCTAACATTCCTGTGTAATGAACAAAATAAGCTTTCTTGCTCTCTTTTCAAACACTTTCTAGATCAATGAATATGACAACAAGACATAATAAAGAACCCAGGATTTTAGAACCAACCCATTATTGAAAGTTGAAACCATGGATAAAAAAGATAGTCAAATAAAAATCCAAGCACCAAACAACTAAAACAGCCATATGTCATGTGCAGTCAACAGCGCACCCACGATATTTAACCGATAATAAACAATCAAATGAACAGCTGTGGCAGATTCAAAGGCAAGCAAAGATGAAGCTAATGAATTTCCAACAGCCGTACACTATAAAGCACAACAGAAATACTAAAGAAAGCATATTAAAAAACAAAGCACGTGTCATTGAAACTAAAGTCATTCCACCAATTGAAGAAAAAAAGGGAAAAAAGAACCGTTTATTGGTCGTTACCAACAGAATGCCTTTTTTGCATGATGGGTTATTGGATCTAGTTGGGTTTTAAGGGTGGTCTTAGACACAGTTTTGGGATTCTTTTAGGCTAGTATGACTGCAATCTAATTGGATTGTGGGTGAAATTTAGGTGTAAACTTACCATTGAAAAAAAAAATCTGCATAAACGTGCTAGTTGATTGGGAGTTTCATTATTAAAAATGGCATTTGCCAACTTGTGTTTCTATTTCAGAAAATATGGAAGATAGGCTATTAGAAGTTTGAGTATGGGGTGTGAGGCTATTAGGAGTTTGCATAAGCCTCCATATGTTCTTTTCTTTTCAAAACAGCAGTGGAAAACTCTCTCCAGGGAAAAGGAACTAAGAAAGTATTTTTTTACTTCACTTGATTACTATAGGGTTTTCTTCAATTAAGGAATGAATTGAAGAAAATCTTTAGCCTTTTTTTATTCTTGTTTCTTCTATTCATCATAGTTATTGAATAACAATGTCTTCTCCTCCAATTGACGACTGTAGAATTTTACCATATCTTAAACATCATTAGCTAAGTATTAGTAGACGTGTCCTTAATGGTCTTGCCATTTTGATCTTTAATGGTGTTCATCAAGGAAAACCCTGACGCATTAGTCTTGGTGCAGTCAACAATGATCCTTGGGGAGGTCCTCTTGAAGAGACATACGAAGTCATGCCCAAAAGAGAAGCCTTGAGGATTGGAGCTTACATACACTTGCTATTAGTGTGGGGTGTGGGAAGAATTTTTGCATTAACAGAGAAAGATCGCTTGGGTCAAAAAGAGAAGATTGTGGTCAAATGTGATCAGAGTGCCAATAGTAGGTCTTCATGGTGGATCCTAGAGGGAGACTTTGAACTCAATTTAGGTTTCTCCCTAAACCATTTTGAGGTTAGATTAAATTTTAAGACTATGGTGGAAGTGATCGGTTGCATAGGCTGGAAGAGGGGCAAAAGGAATCTTGGCAGCATTGCTTGTTTTATATTGGAGGTAGCTCTATAGGGATTTTGCTTCAATTGCACAGACCATCAAGGGGACTTTATTCAATGTAATTCATCCAACAAACAAGGGAGAAAACATTTTTTTGAGCATAGGAAAATTAAATTGTTTGATGAGATACTGAATTCAGTATGGACTTCGAGGATTCTTCGTTCCTTGTTAAGGAGTTGAAACTTTGGCTAAGCAGCATGTTCTCGCCGTCGTAGAAGTGTTTTATACCTCAAAAACATCACTTATGTGCTCCATTTTTTTTGCTGAAGTTCTGATTTTTCTTTAGGAGTCCCACTCCCACTATTTGATTTGTAACTGTTCTTATTTGCTTCCCATGCATCATTCTTGTTTTTTTTTCTATTTAAAGTTGGTTTTCCCAATGATGTTTTTTTGGTACAATATAGAATTCATGCCTCTAGAAGTAGAATGGGATTCTCAACATGAATGTGTGTCTCCAACATGGTTTTAAATTTCGCCCGAAATCCGAAATTTCGGATTTTGGTGGAGGCCGACACCGAAATCAACATTATCCGAAACGGTATTTTGTTTCGGCCAAAATTTCAGAATTTCGGGCGAAATTTCATTTTTTCCCGAAATTTAACCCAAAATACCTGTTTTTACAAAAAAAATAATTTAATATTTTACCGAAATTTCGATAATTTCGGCCGAAATTTAATATTGAATACAATAGTCATTTATTTGTTGTACCGGATTTCGACCGAAAATTTGAAATTTCATGGGTCCGAAACCGGTATCGAAACCGAAATTTCAAACCATGGTCTCCAAGCATAGAATGGGATCTTCAACAAGAAGTAAACAGCTGTGTAGCCATTCAATAAATAAACAGCTGTGAATGAAAGAAAAGATTGGCCATTCAAAAAAAAATGAGAGGAGAGATCAGAAACCATGGCCCCAAAGTAAATGCCCACGATGCCATTAATGCATTCCAGAAAGTGGATTGCATGCATGAAATTATCCTGGATTTTAAAAATTCTGCACAATCAGTTAAGTGCTGGTGGATGCAAAAAACCATGAAAATAATTCAAGAGATCCATACAGATTACAGATTTGAACTTGCAATGAAATCAATTTCATTTCTCAATTAGAAAGGTGAGCAATTGAGTTTAGATTTGCTTCTATTTGTACGAACATGATCGTATTTGTTGCGACAATTACCACAGTATCCGCATTTCACATTACAGATATATGAAAGAACAAAAAACCTAATAGTGAAAAGGGGAAAAACAACGAAGTGTAGAGACTAATAAAGGGGAAAAAGAGAAAATAGTCACGTACCTCCTTGGCTCTTCTTCTTCGCCATGGTTCGCCTTGACTCTGGAATCACAAGGGCCGAGAGGCAAGATCTTGGCTGATTTTCGAACAGTCTTTGGAGGAGACCAGCCCTGGGCTGAGGGCAAAGGACCTAGAGTTAGGGTTAGGGTTAGGGGAGAGAAGATTACGTGTGTGTGTGTGTGTGTGAGAGAGAGAGAGAGAGCGCTCAGAGGCGAGAGTGAAAGCTAGGGTTTGGTAGAGAGAGGAGGGTGTGAGAGATCAAGGGACGGGCTCTTGGGGCTATTTTCGTCATTTAAGCCGGAATTTAGTTATCTCTACTTATTATTTAATAATCGTTTACGAGTCTTAGAATCGATTATTATTGCGGGAACCACGAATAACCGATTCTTAATGAAAATTGAATTGTGGTGAAACCATGAAAGTTACTTTTTCTCAATGAGTAATCAAATTATGGAAGAGCATGAAATTTTGTGAAAGCTTTTACTTTTTCAGAAAATTCTTGCAATCCAAAGGGGCCTGTGCTTGCTCAAAAAAATTAAAAAAAATCCGTGTTCTTTAAAAAGACGAGGCTCATATAGTGAACGCATGAGCAAAAAGACAGGAATGAGGTAAGGTGTTTATTCGGCCACAATATCTCTTTTAAGCAGATAACCAAAATATCCTTAACTCTAGAATATTTAACCCTCTTCTACATCTATTTTGGTCAGTTTAGACCATTATTTTAAGTTTGGATTTCAGATTAGTCAAATCTTAGAGATCTGTTTATTGGACTGCTTGTACTGTCGATTAAGCAGGTAAGGTAGATTAAGTTACTAGGATTGATTTGGCCAAAATTAGGTTTGTCTTTATTTAATTATTTATATTTTTATCATAAGATCTTTTTAGATTTTTGAATATTTATTCCTCTGGTGTTTATATATACACTCATTAGTTTCTTTGTAACAGAATGAAGAAGAAATATATCCCAGAAATTGTGTTTTTGCACAAGAAGAAGGATAGACCTTTCCCTCGAAGTGGGTCAAGAGGCTGAGAACATGGTTTTAAATTTCGGATTTCACCCTTTACAAAATTTCGATTTATTGTTATTTTAAAAAAAAAATTGTTATAAAATTTCGGTCCGAAATTTCTAACTGGAATTCCAAATTTCGGCCCGAATTTTGGATTTCGGTGGGGTCCGAAATTGGTACCGAAACGAAATTTAAAACCTTGGCTGAGAGTTCGTAACAATTTCATTTCCGAAGAGACCTAATTATTTTCCGATGAGTTTGTAAGTTATTGAGAAGTTAGAAAAAAAAGAGACAGGTACCAAAACAAGCGGGTGCCAAATTGAGAACGACACCTTTTCCAACATGATTTCCCTTTACTTAAACACGACCAAAAATCTATAACACCGATAATTTGCTCCGCAAACCTCGCTGGAAAACCCTAGTTTATACTGTTCCAGAGTAAAAGGCTTGACCTGCTTTTCTTGCACAGCGAAGTTACGAAAATACCATCCATCCTCTTTCGCTTCTAATCTAAAAATCCCTCGAAGACTTCTAATCTGGAGGGGTATTTACGTAATTTCATTAACTCGGGTCTTACAAATTTAATTTCGATATCCCTTCACAATAATATCCCAGATTTCATTTCAAAATCCCCAATCTTCGTCTTGGGTCTTATGATACGTTCGCTGTTCCTCAGCCGTCCGAATTCGGCACGAATTCGGAAACTCTGCCTTTTCAAGTAAATCTTTTTCCTTTTTTGGGTTTTTTTTCCCTTTTTTTTGTTTTTATTTCAATTTTTCCTTTCCATTTTTCTTAAAATCCAAAAAACCTGCAGGTATCAGAGCTCAAAAAAATCAACAATGGCACCGCCCTTGCTTTCGCTCGTGTTACCATCCGAAATGGGTCGCGTTCTCAGCATACAATCTCACACTGTGCAGGTATATATTTATCTTTTTTTTTAAAGCTACTTTGATCTGCCCGTGTGATGACAGGATTGTATAGTATTTGTAAAATTGTAATTTGTAAGAGGAGGGATATGGCATCCTTACTCCCTTATTTTGATGATGACACTAATCTTTTTATCTTGCACTTCCCTTATTGGGTGTTGATATCTTTTGGGGAATTCTATAACTGCCAATTAGAAAAGTGCAAAATAAAGAGAGGAGTGCCATTATCAAACAAGCGAGTGCGGGTATCATTTCCCTAGCAGAATATTGTTATGGATAGTATTTATGCTAATGGAGAAGTCATATAAAGGGTATGCAAAAGTAAGTGAATTGAGTTGCTTTTATATTACCCAAATTAGCTCCAATTGTTATGTTACTTGAAACACTTCAAAATGGGTGCTGATTAATTGTTTTGCTAATTCGTTATTGATTAATCGTGGATTGGAAACAGGTGATACAAATACTCCAATTAGAAGATTCTTAAAGGGGTTGGAAATGGCTGATTAAAATGAAACTGCTAATTGTCCTTCTCGTAATTGTAAACCTCTTTGGTCCAACAGTTAGGATTGCTCAATCACTGTTAGATTCACTAATGATGTGAAAGAGAAGTATTTAACACAAATGGGTGTAGCTGCATTCTTTGTAAAATTTAGCAGTGGGTGTAGCTAATTGTGACACATGTAAAGTTTCTATGATTCTCAGTTACGTTTTATGCACAATGGGTTTTCGTATGTTCTGTGTAATTTTTTTTTTTAAAGACTAATTTCCACGAATAATACTTATTTCATAGCACATGGGTTTTCTGGTGGCATAGTTCCGATTTGTCGTAAGTACTGAAATTTTGATGATTTCCTGTTTGTGCTAACCTGCTGGAGCACTGCTAAATCTCTGACCTGATTTAAGAAAAGAAAGAGAAACAATGGACAATATTGTTTCAATGATTTACTATACCAAGATGTGGTAGTAGTGGCTTATATACCTTGTTCTCTCTTCATTATTGATTTATTTTTTCTTTATAGTAATTCTGTTGTGTCTTTCTTCTTTGTCTTAGGGGTATGTTGGCAACAAATCGGCCGTCTTTCCTCTTCAACTTCTTGGCTATGATGTGGATCCTATCAACTCAGTGCAGTTCTCTAACCACACAGGCAAGCTGCTTTATACCACTTCCTTCCAACAGTCTCAGAACTCAGAGGCCTGATATACGGTGCGATATCTATTATTCTGTATGAGTGTGTGGCTGCATGGATTCTTAGTTTATCATTGTCTAATTATATAAAGGCCATGCAGGTTATTCTACATTTAGAGGTCAGGTTCTTGATGGTCAACAACTTTGGGATATAATAGAAGGCCTTGAAACCAATAATTTACTGTACTACACTCATTTGTTGACTGGTATGTTATGACCATTTGCTTTTTTCTCTGTTTAATCATTTAAGAACTTGTTGTGTTTCGTAATGTTTGCTATCATATTTACATAGTTCTGTCAGTGAATCTTGAAAATTAAGTTAAAATAAAATAGTTTCTTTGAGCAAAACCTTGTCCTTTTGAACCTTCTTGTTTCTTAAAATATAATCATGGTTTGCAGGAAGTTTTCTTTAGGTACTTCGAACTGTCTTATGCTATGAATAGTTTGTAACTTTGTCTGGTGTATGAATTTCTTCCCTAGTTCTGAGGATGGGGTAGAGAAACACAAGTTTGTATAGAATCAGGGCCTGTTTGTTTAAGATTACGACAACCGATTGTGGAGTCCCCAGCCAATTATTGGATTCAAATTTAGTGCAATTTTCGGTCCGATAATCGGTTGGGGACTCAACAATCGGTTGTCATAATCTAAAACAAGCAGGGCCTTAATGGTGCTATCAATGTGATTATGAAAGCATTTAGACATGATTTTATGAGAAAGGGGGTTGCAATTACTTACATAGTGTATAGCCCACGCAAGTACCACCAGAAATACATTATCCCTATCTTATTGAAGTGGTCAAAAGGGTGGTGGAGGTCATCTTTAATAAAAGAAGTACATTGACTGATAAGGGGGATGGAATGGCCCCACAAGATACAAAAGAAAAAGGAAAAAGTAAAAACAAAACCAAGGGCGACAAACACTGATCAATAGTATATGTGGACTTAAATCCACGGGTTCCCTTGGTGGGAACAAAAGTACTGACCTGAAATGATATGGGAGCTCCGTGACTTGGTATATATTCATCAATTGAACCAATTGGAGAAGGGCCTTTATTTTCAGATAGGGTTTGGAAGTCTTGTAGATTACTAAATTTGTTGTTTTCCATTGGAAACATTTGTGCATCATCACGTCATGTGGAAAGGTTATAGTTCCCTCTTAAACAAGAAGTATCTTCTCTGATGATTGAAATACAGTGCAACTTTGAGTTTGGGATGTAGGGAACCGTAGTTAATGGGAGTTATGAACATCTATAAGGGGCCCTGCCGTATGCATTTGAGTGAAAAATCAGGTTGTTCCTATCTTATATAAAAGTGAGTAGTATATTCATAAAAATATTGTGGGCTATTGGAGGTTTTCTTTGTCGCCATGGCTTTTTTAGATTTTTGTCGAGGGCCAAATGTGGGAAAAGCATCTATGGAGGCATTCTGGTTTCTATGTGGTCCTATAGTGAGACTACTAGATACTTTAAATATTATGGGCCGGTGAGGGTTTTCTTTGTTGTCATAGCTTGTTTAGGAATGCCTAGGGGTCTTTAATTTGGGGCCTCTCCTACAGTTTCATATCGGTCTCTACTCTGTATCAACCAAAGGGCTATGAAAGTTGGCAATCATATCTTATTCACTTAAAAGTTCCCATAGTAGTTTGGTTAATGCTAGGACGTGAATTTTTCTTTCTATTCTTGTGACTTACTTGAATTTGGTCTATTCGCAGGTTATATTGGTTCCGTTTCATTTTTGAACACTGTATTGCAAGTTGTGGATAAGCTACGGTCTGTTAATCCAGGACTTACATATGGTAAGTAAATCTGACAGTTCGGTTGCAGTATCATTACACATCTAGAACAAATAAGTAACTTAATTATGTCATCAAATTTCTTTCATTCCATCATAAACTTAATTACATCACCAAATTTCTTTCATTCCATCAACTTAGATTTACTTGCTATTCTGGAGAAAGGATTTTAAGCCAAGGGTTCTAGGTCATTGAGCTCATCTTTATTGGTTCGGTGCTTCAATGTTCCAAGGCACTTTTTACTTTAAACTCATTAGACTATAGGCATTTATTTGGATTAGAACATTGTAAGTGATTGGATTGTTTTAGCTTTTTGAAAATGCTTTCTCTGCAAAGTTAGCAATCATATCTTATTCACTTAAAATTCTCAATTATGTCACTTTCAATTCAAGTAGTAGTCAACTTTTAAAATCATGACACAGTTGGTTTCATTCACAAAATAGCCTCTATACAGTTCCCCCCCTTCCTCACCACCACCACCCCCCCCTCCCCCCCCCAACTTAACTATTAGATAAAAATTAAGTTAGAAAAGGAAATTCCGAATAAAAAAAATAGGGATGATTTTTGCCCCTTCTTATTTTCCCACACGCATGCCTACTAGGCTTACGCATTGGACCTGAGGCATATGCCTTAATTGCGGAGGCATACATTTTGAGGAATTGAGACTGCCTTGCCTTGAGTTTTACTCATACGCTTTTTAAAGCACTGATCAAATCTTAATATATCTGCTTCAAAGTTCTTTTTGTTCCAAGAACTATGGTGCCTTTGATATAATGAATATAGTAGCTAATGCTATAGCCAAAACCTTGTTGTGAGCAACTTTTTTCCCACTCAAAGATGGATAACTTGTGACAGATTTTGATCCGTTTGGGTTAAATATAAGAAGTTTCTGTATATGAAACCCACCTTTGTCAGAGTTCCTTGCTTCTCACTACCATGCGTGCTTATTATTGTAGAGATGCTATATTATATTTTGAGTTATTGATACTTTTGGAATAAATTTTTTATGTAGAACCCTTTCAAAAAAAATTTATGTAGAGAATAAATATATACATTCGCTGCACATTTTGCATTCAATTAGATTTTTGGTGGAATCTTGCATTTGTTTATTGATAGGTTGTGTCATGTCTAGTTTGCGACCCAGTCCTGGGTGATGAAGGAAAGCTATATGTCCCTCCAGATCTGATATCTGTATATCGTCAGAAGGTAAGGTCTTTAATAGCTAATGAGAAATCTGTTAGGAAAAATACTAAAGGCCAGTAAAAAATTATCCGATGGCTAACCTTTCCTGTTAGTTCTATTTCTTGAAATTTGATTACTGCTTATCTGACATGTATTTTGCAAAACAACTAAAATACAATCCACAATTCTTTAATTGAACCACCTATAACTTTGTGAGAACAAGATGAACAACCATGAAGCAAGGTTTTAAATTTTGGTTTTGGTCAACTCAAGAACAGAAACGTTTGGCTTCAGTTGGAAATTTTGGTGGAAATCTTATAAAATCATGGAAACATATGCAAATGATAGAATTTGAAGACAGAACTTTAGGAAATGCTAGAATAAGCACAAATACACACTTAGAAACTATCACATAAGCACGACAACCATCCATAATGGTTTAAAAACATTGAACACCTGTGACATGCACTGTCGCGCATGTGTGATAATTTTGTACATGCCAAATTTGACATGTAATTCATATAAATATTTATACAAAGTTTGTGCACCACATTTCGCATGTAATTCATATAAACATAATTATGTAACACATACTGACATAGCATATCACTATTGCGCTTACGATTTTGGTTTATGCATTTTGGTCTTTTTGGTTCTGTGGCGATGGAAGCGGAAACATTACGGTCGTTTCGTGTCGATATCTGTGGAAATTTAAAACCATGCCATGAAGATCCTTTTCATTTTCTAAAGTTCTTGTAATTAAACAAATGTCAATAAATACCACATCTACATATTTTGTGCTAATAATTATGGTTAAACGGCCAATTCAATTATGATTAAAGAGCTACTTTTCTCAAGTTACAACCTTTTAACTAAACAACCTATATATGAAGAGCTTATTGCTTTGTGACAATATCGTGGATAACTATAAAGACCTTTCTCGTTATTATATATATCCTTGAAGTTGTTTGAAATGAAATTGAATTAGATTTATGACCCATAATGGTTATTCACATTTTTTTAAAAATATGTTTAAACTGCCTCATCAAAGCTGGTTTTGACTAGTTCTTTTAGGGACCATGGGAAGATACTTTTAAGGAGGTTTCTAATTTTTGGAAGTTAGTACTTGAGGGCTAGGGACATAAAAAAGAACATGCATGACCTTGGACAGGATAGAATGGAAGAAAATGTTCCATTTAGACGAACCCAACTAATGTCAGGATTAGACTTAGTCAATTTGAGCCGGGTAGATCCTTTCACCTTCTTCATGAAAATTTTCTAAAGGATTCATTAGCCGACCCCAACTAGTTTGGGACAAAGGCTTAGTTGAGTTGAGTACTTGTTCTATAGATGAAAGTTTGAGACTCGTTTGGGATCACCTGAACCACCTACAAAAAGCAGATATATTCCAGTCCTATGCTTTAGCTGAAAGCCACAGAAGAGCAATCTGTCATTTCCAATAAATCCCTAGGTTATCCGCTTAATAAGGCATCCAACCTATGACACTTGCATGATATAAGACATAATTTACTGGTAAGAAAGGATATGCTAGATTAACCTCAGAGATGTAAATACTTGAACCCGATACTGATCATCGTTGGAACAAAATTTTCAGTCTTATAAATGTTTATCTTGCAATTGTTTTCTTTCAGTTGGGGTCAGTTGTAGGTCCTTGAAAGCGTGCCTAGCACACGCTGAAGCAATGAACAAGGTTTTAGGTTTCAGTTTTGGTATGCATTCGGTCATGACGGAAACAGAAACATGTTCGTTTCGAATGGAAAATTAGAGTAGAAATCCTATAAAGTCACGAAAACTTATTGAAACATATGCAAATAATTTACATTTAAGATGAAACCTCAAGAAGTGCTGGAATAAGCACAAATACACACTAAAAAACCATCACATAAGCAATAAAACCACCCTTAATGGTTTAACAACATGAACACTTAGTGACATGTGTTCTTGCCTGTGTCTAATAATTCAGCACATACCGCATTTCACATGTATTTCATATAAATATTTGTGCATAATACACACTACATTTTACATGCAATTCATATCAATATAATTATGTAACTTACTATTCAAATATATATATATATATATATATATATATATATATGAGGAAAATGTTGGTGAGCTTAAGCGTCCAATCACATTGGGGCCTACTTTGTTAGGATGATCCAAAGCATTCATTTGAAAGGCCCTTACATAGATGGGGTGTGTACCAAAAATCAGCTCCATAGGATCATCCTAACCCATCCATTTGTGGAGGTCAAAATGGACAGACATTATTTGTCCACAAATCTGCCCATTTTTGTCCTCCACAAATGGAGGGGTTAGGATGATCCTATGAAGCTGATTTTTGGTACACACCCTATCTATGATAGGGCCTTGCAAATGAATGGTTTGGATCACCACAGAAAATGTGGGACCCATGTGATTGGGGCGCTTAAGCTCACCATAAGTTTGGTGAGCTTAAGCTCACCAACACTTTCCTCTATATATATATATATATATATATATATATAGAGAGAGAGAGAGAGAGAGAGAGAGAGAGAGAGAACGGTTTCTACACACAAGTGTAGATAAGTTAAAATTAATGAGAAAGAGAATTACAATCTAAGGGGCCAAAAAAGTGTAGATAAGTTATCTACACTAGCTTAAAATACAGTGGAGGGCATATTGTTTGGGTGATCCAAACCATTCATTTGATTGGCCCTCACATAGATAGAGTGCCCACAAAAAATCAGCTCCACAGGATCATCCCAACCCTACGATTTGTGGAGGTAAAATGGACATGTATAATAAACGTTCACAAATTTGTCCATTTTTTGCCTCTACTGTTCGAAGGGTTAGGACGATCCTATGAAGCTGATTTTTTGGGCACACCCTATCTATGTGAGGGCCAATCAAATGAATGGTTTGGATCACCCAAACAATGTGGGCCCCCACTGTATTTTAAGCTAGTGTGTAGATAACTTATCTACACTTGTGTGTAGAAATCGTTTTCTCGTATATATATATATATATATATATATATATATAACTCATACTGGTATAGTATACCACTAATACACTTATGTGTTTCGTGGGGGATGGAACCTGAAACATTTCAGTCGTTTGATGTCAATTTCAATGAAATTTAAAGCAATGGGAATGAAGCATGATTATTTGCATATTTTCTCTGAGCTTTTGGTGCTTGGATTATTTACATAACCTTCGCCCATATATTTACAGCTATTCTGGCATGTAATATATCGATTAAGATGCCTCAACAATTAATTAGCTCCTGAATTACGCTCTACAGATCGAAAAGAATTTTTGCTGTATTAGCAAAAGGCTTGTTTCCCATATCTCCTATTTTTTAAGGTATACCTCTTGAACGCAATGTGATTGCGTATCTGCCTCAATGGATCAAGGAACTGTTATAATTTAAATTGCAGATCAGTCATTAAGTGAGGTGGATAAGAACTAATGTCTGGTTTAATGGGAAATTAACAGTAAACTTCTTATAATGTATAAATTTGATGCAGTTCATCAATATTTGTGAAACAGAAATTTTACTTTGTAATTGAGCGGGGCTGGACTCGGGTCCATCATTTTTGGACAAAATGGATGTTTGAGTCCGGCCATCGAGACTCCCTCTTCCCCATGCAGACTTGGACACATAAACGTATTACGCGGTCACTTGTGTATAGTGCAAACACACATCTGCATGCATTGGTTCTGTATGTGTCTAAGAACTTGAGGATATCATGTTCATGTTCCTAAATTAGGTATTCGTTTGCACCATTTTATTATTATATTATTAATGAGCAACTTTTTCCTTAGGTTGTCCCAGTGGCATCAATGTTGACTCCTAACCAATTTGAAGTTGAGCAATTGACAGGATTCAGGTACGATTGCCAATGCTTTTCTGATGTTGAGCATTTCTTTGATATTAAATTTAGGGGACTGATATCCGCCCGGCCATATTTTGATAATGGGACAAAGCACCTTGTTTTATACCTTTTTAACCAGCTCTCAAAATCTATTTACACTTCCCAAAAAGCTCTCAACAGCCAATTAGAGAATTGTAAAACAAGGTGAATCGTCCCATTATCAAAACATGGTCATGCAGATCAATCCATTTTATTCTTTTGTTTTTTTGTGTGTCTTTTATCCCTCAACTTGTTATCTTTTTTTGGTTGTTCTGAATTAATAAGCCTAGTTCATTGTAGGCCTATCCTACGAAATATTGAATGCCCATCAAAACATTCAATTTACAAGATTAGTGATTGGTTGTAGAACACAAACAATTCATAGGCTTTGTATTATGCTATGATTTATAGACCTAATCAGTAGGTAATAGAATAACATATATTACTTTTTTTAACCCGTAATTTATCTAGGAACCCGGGCCGGCACCTTAAATTTTATTGATACGAGAAAAATGCACAAGAGGGGGACATACATCTCTTGCTCTTTTAGGAGGACCTCTCCAAAATCCGAAGGCATTATTACATTTATTATCGCAAGCATGATTGGCTAAAGAATCGACACCTTGATTTTCCTCTCTTGTAGTCATGAAACATCCGTGGTTTCAGCCCAGCTATAAGCAATATATCATCATGCCAATAAAATTTTATGGCCCATGAAGCTTCCTTTTTGTCCATGAGTAAATCGACTAAAACCTTGCTATTAGACTCGATCCAGATCTTATCAAATACCAACGCTTTGCAGTATCTTAGGCTGTTCAACATACTTCTTGTTTCCGCCTGCATGCTATTCAGCCGAAATTTTGGTCGAAATTTAACGAAATCAATCACTGGCTATTTTATCTCCTACAAAATTTCAATCGAAATAACCGAAATTTCGACCTAAATTTCGGGATATTATTAAATAATTACCGTAAATCGAGATTTTTGGGTGAAATCCCTTAAATTTCGGATGAAATTTCGGGATAAACAAATAAATTACTATTTCGGATTGTATCTATTTCGATTTCGGTATCCACCGAAACCCGAAATTTCGGATTTCGGTCAAAATTTAAAACCTTGCTTATATCTACACCATCTTGAATCCATGTGACTAATTAATGTTTTGAATAACCCCCTTCAAGCTATACTATGTCTCAGAACATGTTTAACCTGTAAGATAGATGGATATGATGATGATGCATGGGGCCTTTTGTAAAACACCCTCTACCTAGTATTTAGGTTGGGTTTGAGTCTCTAGCTCAGCTGGTAAAGACTTTGTTTTTTCACCCTGAGGTCAGGGGTTTGATCTCAACTGACCTACCCTAAAAAACCTAGTATTTAGGATGAATGGATTAGGGTTTAAAAAAATTGAATTAGGATTTTTTCTAGAATCTAGGTTCAAACTCTAAAGAGATTTGTACATGAGATCTAGTGACGACCCCGATAGCAAAGAATGGGAAGAATTTGTCGGCTCTAGCAGCAGAAAATACTTTTTGTCTAAAGCCTCAGATCTGATAGTGAAAAGGGTTGCCAAAAGACAATCTATCTAGAAATTAGGCTTCCAAATAGATGAAAGAAAAAGAGTAGAATAGTGGAAGGGAGAACCAAATGACAAGAAGAGGAGTGTAGAGATTTAGGATTTCAAAAATTGAGTAACACCTACTTTTAAGAATAGGAAATCTCTCATATGTTGGATTACCTAGGCTTTGATACCATGTGAAAACTCTTGCAACCTGATGGGTAAAAGGGAAAGGGAGTGAAAAACGAAGCAGAGAGAAGGAAGATGAGAGAACCATACAATTAGTCAGGTTGTATTATGCCATATCTTATTGAGTTACAGCCCTAATCGCAAGCTTCTGTAATAACGTGATTTAATTAATTACAGAGCCGCCATTCGTTAAGGAACACGCCATAGCATACTAATTTATGCACCATACTGAAACCATATGACTTATTTGTTAGTTCAACAATTATTTGGTTATCTTTCAACATATTAGTAAGAGAATCATTTGTGAGAATTCTCTAGTGAGTTCGTTTCTTGCTATCACACTTTTCTGTTTTCTTTATTTTATATCTATGTTCAACGGTTTAATCAAATTTGGTACTAGTGTTCTTCACAATAGTTTTTTTTTTTAAATAATGCCCTACACTGCAATATCATGCATCATCTTTAGGATTCCTTAAAATATATTGATCTTGGCTGCTTAGTGTATACACTTTTATCGGCTGAAGCAACAGAAAATTGCTGTTCTTTTTCGTGTATCACGAACATGGATATAGGTAGTCTATGTTGCATGGATATGGATACAATCTCGGAATACAATTGCATTCATGGATTCATCAAATATTTTAATCAATTTTTAAATTTAATGGGGTTAATACGTTAATAATAGGAATGTTAATAGCTTATATAAATGTAATGCTTTACTTCTGTGTAAAAGCTTACTATTAGGATGGACAGAACTCAATACCTATGTTAAATGAATTATGTTGGCGAAGATGAAAAAACGAGAATTATACAAGAGTGGGAAAAAGGAATCTAGAAATTTGAGCCTCGACCAATAGTTTCGAAAAGCCAACAACATGGGTACTTTGCTCATGTAAAAGAATCTATTCAATACCTATGTGAATGAGTCAATACTTGGCCAGGCTGTCTTAAAAATATAACTTGTAGACTTTTCTTGTCTTTTCTTTTTTTTGAAAATTTATGACTTGTAGACTTGCCCATACAAAGAAATAGTTTTTTTTTCCAGAAATACTTGAACATGAGTTAAGAATAAGGAAATTAGGAGGGGATGATTTTTAACAAACACCCCCCCCCCAAGCTAGGATTATGCGCACCCCTTTTGAAGTGATTTGACGTCAAAAAGCGTTAAAGTCTGCCCACAAATCCGTTAAAAGGAGGGCGCATAATCCTTGGAGGGGGAGGGGTAAAATCATCTCCCAATTAAAAAACTAAAATACAAGAAACCCCAAAAAGTGTAACAAACTATTTTAATATGATCATGATGCATTATTTTACTATGCATTGATAGGATTTTCCATGAAAGTATTGATTTTTCATGGATGGGAAAATATGATTAAAGACATCATAGATCTTTGTGCATCCCTTTCGATTCAATTCTATATTGTCTTTCAAGAAACAAACACAAAAGTTGACATGTTAGCCAAAGAGGGGATTGGTTGAATGGCTCTCCAACTTATTCCATATTTCCACTATCCTAATAGATAACTGCACATGACAAGGCTTAAGGATATTTTGGATTGCCCAAAATTACTGGATGATAAGGAATGGTTCCTTTGCAATCTCTTGACATGCTAAGATGCTCAAGATAGATTTGGACTGCAAGGGATAATTCATCTAATTTCTTGCTTAGTGGCTATGTTGTTGTACCGTAAATGGTGAAACTCAAAATATTGTCACCATCATGTGTATGCGAGTCTAATAGCATGGAGATACTTCAGCTGTGACTGACCAATACAGAGTGATGCATTTTTCCCCACATTTAAGTTCCTAAAGTGCCCTAGACCACCTAGCATTTGCCAAAGTCCATGCACATGTGGCCTTCAATTAAAGACAATTGTAAACATGTTCCAATGGGCAACCCTAAATAGATATTTAAAGTTTTAATCATCTAGATCATTTTGGACTTCAAATCTCTGCTAGATGGAGTCTTTATTTGTACCTGTGTTTTTAATTTTTTTATGACTATGGATCTTCCTTTTGTCATTAAGCTCTTTAGAGTTCTTACCATCCTCATAGCTGCACTGTTACATCTATGGATCTGTCGTTTGTTATTTAGATCTAATATCTTTTTCATCATTTTACTAATTTTAAGCTGTTAGACTCATCATTGGTAGTGGTTATTTTGCCCCCTCATGAATTTTATTTGCTATTAAAGGTTCCAATCTCAGAACTTGTTCTGTTCAAATGGAATAATTTTATGCTTGGATAAATGTCCATAGCTGAAGATATTACTTTTTAACATCTGGCTGTTGATTGTGCATCAATAATAAAATCTGGTTCTTGTTTGCTCCATGCCTTAACATTATCTCTCTAGTAGTCCTTGTGCCTTTTAACAACTAACTATGTGCAAATACAGGATTACTTCTGAAAGAGATGGCTTGGAAGCTTGTAATGTTCTTCATGCTGCTGGGCCCTCAAAGGTTTGTTGTCTATTCATTACTAGTAGGAACTAGTCTTGATATGTACATCACTCCAAGGCGTTTTATTTTATTTTATTTTGTTTTTGAATGGCACTCGAAGGCATTTTATACAGCCAAATTGCTTGTAGTTAGAGTGAATTGGTCTGCATTAAGTCCTTACTGCTTGAGATGGGAGTCTTGATTACAAGTAGGAACTAGTCTTGAATCTTGATATGTACGTCACTCCAAGTTGTGCATTTGATATAATGCTTTATGCACAACACATGGTGAATCTTTTTAGTATGGTATGCTATAGTGTTAACCGTTTGGTTGTTTGTTTCATATTGTAATATTTTTGTCATCTCTATTTCAGGTAGTGATATCAAGTGTCCATATAGAGGGCAATCTACTCGTCATTGGCAGTCATCAAAAAACAAAGGTTTGCTTTTACTTATCTAACCCTCTCCCCGTCCCATGGCCTAAATCTAATCCTAGGGTCAAAAAGAGTAAAAAATGGGAGAATACACCTCCAAACCCCGACTTGCGACTCCTACATAATTTTTTGAATCTCTCACACCCTCCGTAGTTGTACATAATCACCTTCCGCTAAGGGCATGCCTCTTCCCATATCTCCACCCAGTTCCTAAGAAGAGCTTTCTCTTATTCTTGATCCTACTTTCACGTCCCACTTCACTTCAATTTCCTTATTTTCCATTGCATAAAAAGTTCCCTTGATTCTTCTTGAGTCTGTTAGCAACCCCCACAGGGACTTTCAAGAGAATCAGAGTAAATTAGAAGGTTAGATAGAACTGCCTTTATGAGAGTAATGGGACCCAAAAGAAAGAAGGGTGTTTCTGCGCCACACCTTCTCCATCCTCTCAATAATGGGAGGCCAAAGAGACTCAGATGGGATACCGAAACCCCTAGGAAACCCCAAATATGTCGTAGGGCATTTTGCGACTTTCACATCCAAAAACCCCCAGCAAGCTTATTTAACAAAGAATCGTCCACATTGGACCTTGCCATGAAGCTTTTCATCATTTATTCTTCAACCCAAAATCGCCTCAAACCACCTAAGTATGATCCTTCGACTAGAATCTACTAAAGCGATGCTTCACAGAAGATAAGCTTGTCCCCAAATTTGAGATGAGACATAGATACCACCTCTACAAAATGCACCTCCTCCAAAAGCTGTGTCTTTTCGACTTGGTAGAAGAACTTTGCTTGGGGCCTCACCTGCAATACTAAAAAGAGAAGGCAAAAGTGGACCCCCTTGCCTAAGACCCAGAGAACTCGTACAGAAATCCTTAGGAGTGTCATTGATCAAGGTTTTAGGTTTCGATTTAAGTATGCATTTCAGTCATGATGGAAATGGAAACATGTCGGTTTCAGATGGAAATTTCGGTAGAAATACTGTTAAATTATGGAAACATATGGAAACACATGCAAATGATGAACATTTAAGACGAAACTTCCAAAAGTTTTAGAATACAAATACACACTAAAAAACTATCACATAAGCACAAAAAACTGTTAAATTATGGAAACATATGGAAACACATGCAAATGATGAACATTTAAGACGAAACTTCGAAAAGTTTTAGAATACAAATACACACTAAAAAACTATCACACAAGCACAAAAACACCCATAATTGTTTATCTCCATGGGATACCTAGTGAGATGCGTTGTCGCTCGTTTATGATAATTCAGTATATACCAAATTTTGCATGTAATTCATATAAATATTTATGCATAATGTGTTTTGCTGGGAATGGAAATTGAAACATTTTGATCGTTCTGTGCCAGTTTCAATGGAAATTTAAAGTTATGCCACTGATAAGGATCGAGAAAAGGGGACCAAACATACATTCCCTCATCCAACCCCTCCAATTCTCCCCAATGCCCATCCCTCTGAGGATGAAATACACAAACTCACATTCTACATAATCATAGGCTTTCTCCATATCTACTTTACACACCACTCCTAATATTACTTCCTTTTTCCATGGCTCCAAACATTCGTGAACTAACACCATCTAAAATTTGTCTCCCTTCAGCACCTGAAAAGGAGAGAATATCTCTCCCATAACATAACCTTTCTTATCTTATCAGCCAACACCTTAGAAATGATTTTTATCTTTAAAAAAAACACCTTAGAATTGATTTTATATAAACTACTCACCAAACTAATATCCCTCCCTTAACATAACCTTTCTTATCTTATCAGCCAACACCTTAGAAATGATTTTATATAAACTACTCACCAAACTAATATCTCTCCCATAACATAACCTTTCTGATCTTATCAGCCAACTCCTTATAAATGATGCGACCATTAAAAAACACCTTAGAAATGATTTTTTTTATAGTCTACCCACCAAACTACTTTTGTTCCCTCCTTGGGAATAACTTAGAGTGTTTCATACATTTTTAATGCATAGTTTCATTCGTTTTCTTTTAACATTGTGAATCATTAATGCCTTTACATATATTTTTCAATTTTTTTAATGGCATTTTTTTTTTCCAAAATTGTGAATCATTAATGCCTTTACATATATTTTTCAAAATTGATCATGCTTTTCATGTTTCTCGAAACCATTTATTTGTGCTCCACAGGACTGACGTCAACATTTTTTAATTTTGGATCCTCAGTATCATGTTCTATTTGTATTTCATATGGTTTTCATTATCATGTAAGTTCTTCATTTTTCTTGAACTGTTATCTTTTGTTCTGTGATGTGTTTTGGGAGTGCACAAAAAAACGAAACTTAAATCACTACCATGCACTTGCAGATTGTGAAATTGATTTCCGCAGAATTATTGCAAGCATTTCCATTTTTTAATATTTGGCTATCCCTAGAATCTGGTTTGCGGTGCTTGAGCTCCAAGTTGACCCACCATGATGGCTAACAA
This sequence comes from Tasmannia lanceolata, assembly GCF_043159265.1. NCBI lineage: Eukaryota > Viridiplantae > Streptophyta > Magnoliopsida > Canellales > Winteraceae > Tasmannia > Tasmannia lanceolata. The sequence goes on along the minus strand of NW_027518692.1, from coordinate 60,125,259 downwards.
CTCCAAAATCTAATTATACTACCGTGGGATCTCTGTACAAATGCAGGGGAAATCACTCTAAGCTAAATTATACTATAAGAGTTAAGTAGTTCATTAAATTTACTAATAAATACTAAATCATATGACCGATGAGTAATCATGATATTTGAAATCAGATCAACTGTTAGTTCGCTTAATTTTTCAAAGAAATTGTTTTGTAGAGAAATGCGTACTTTTAATTCACATTTATAAACCATTTAGACCAGAAGTTGTTTAGGTGTAAAAACAAAATGGATGCTGCAAAAAGACTTGGTAACATACTCCATTTTCTTAACTGTCCAGGAAGGAATGCTAAGCAGAAACACTAGTTTTAATAGAATGAAACCTTTTCTCATTAGATTAGGGATCTATCATTGATCGCTATAGTTTCTTATGAAATAAAGCATGAAACAAACGGTCTGTTATAGTACACTATACACAGAGGACTTAATCTCTGACACCCAGATACTTGTCTAAGCCCAACGAACCTTTCGACGTGATATGATACTGATACTCATTCCGGATACCTTATGGATACTTCTATAGGTCAAAAGAGCTATCATGTTTCAAACATGTAACTTTTTTAATATACTATCATGCTTTTTTTCTTGTTAGTGTCATATCTTTTCAATTATAAGTTTGAATATATGAGTCTTTTTTTTTTTTTTGAAAATGTGAGTCTTACAGAAGCTATTTTAAATAACAGTGTAAGTTAAATAGAGTCAAGTCTTTTTTCTTCTATTTATTTGTACATTTCATGTGCCTTATCTTGTGGGATGGATACGTGTAGTTGTATCCATACCCGTGTTTTGAGGAAATTCCGAGTCATACTTCTCTTACCATGTCTGTGTCTGTATCGGCATCCGTATTTAGGTATCATACCTTCTACTATGAGAAATATTTCTCACTTGGTTTTTTTTTTTTTTTTTTTTCGTAGTTATTATAGCACTGTTTTATATTTTCAATGACCTTGTTTGTTGCAGGGTCAGCCTCCTGAACAATTCAAAATTGTGATACCCAAAATTCCTGCATATTTTACGGTATGAATTTTAAATGCAGTTGTTATATATATAAGTGTTTGTGAGCTAGAGCTCACAAACACAGGGTGCCCACATTGTTTAGATGATCCAAAGCATTCATTTGATAGGCCCTCATATAGATAGGGTGTGCCCAAAAAATCAGCTTCATAGGATCAGGTTAAAAATGGGCTGATTTATGGAGGTTTATACCCGTCCATTTATGGGCTCACAAACACTTTTCCCGTTATATATATATATATATATATAGAGAATAGAGTTCCTAAGGTGTCACCTCATATAGCTTATATGAGGTAGCGCTCACAAAACATAAGGGGCCCACATTTTTGGGGTGATCCAAACCACTTATTTGAAAGGCCCTTAGATGGATATGGTGCCTACAAAAAATCAGGTCCATAGGATCATCCTAACCCTTCCATTTATGGAGGTTAAAAATAGGCAAATTTATGGAGGTTTATACCCATCCATTTCAACCTCCACAAATGAAAGGGTTAGGATGATCCTATGAAGTTCATTTTTTGGGCACACCCTATCTATGTGAAGGCCTATCAAATGAATGCTTTGGATCATCCAAACAAAGTAGGCCCCTTATGTTTTTAAGCGCCACCTCATATAAGCTATATGAGGTGACACCTTAGGAACTCTATTCTCATATATATATATATATATATATATATATATATATATATATATATATATATATATATATATATATATATATATATATATATAGATACACACACACACAGATACACGCACCATTTTACAAATCTATATTTTATTAGATTGAGGCTGACTTTATCCTTTCTTCATTCTTGCTAGTTCCTTTTGCTTTTGATCTGATACATGTACATATCTGGACTCAACTTGTAGGGGACAGGAGATCTAATGACTGCACTTTTACTAGGATGGTGTAATGTAAGAATTCCAGATTTCCTTATCACTTTAAATCCATTCCTGAACCTCAAGATTATGATTTTTATTTTCTGGAAGTGTATTCTCAGATATACTATTCTCTTTCTTTTCTTGATCTCTAGAAATATCCTGATAACCTTGACAAAGCATCAGAGCTTGCTGTATCAAGTTTGCAGGTATTAATTGGATCCTTGTTAGTGTCTTTTTTTAGGAATTCATTTGTGGATGTAATTAGGACTAATAAAGAGTTTTATTAATAGGTCTATTGATATTTTAATCCTTTTTAGTTCTACCTGCAGAGTTTTGTAATTGCATTTGTTCTACTGACTGTTATGCCGTCACCACTGCAATCCACGTGTTTAGTTGGAGCGCTTGAATCAACCATTGCCATAGGCCCATAACCATACATCTGTTGAGTTGAGCCCCAAGTCTAAGCAAAACTCCGATGTGAAATATTTTTGAGAAACCGAATCTACCAATCCAGTTCTTCAACTTCTCAAAAAAGGAGAATCATATTCACTCTGAGCATTAACTAGAAGGAACTTTGATTTAAAAGGAGAATCATATTCTAGCACTTCCTAAAGTTTACAATTTCCGTTATTGGTGGGTTTTTTTGCTTACGAGGTGGTTTTTTTAGTTTGGATTTGTACTTATGGACATCATTTCCTGCAATATATTTCTATACGTTTCTGTAATTTTACGGAATTTCCACTGAAGTTTCTATCTGAAACCGATATGTTTTCATTTCCATCACGACCGAACATACCGAAACCTTAGGAAGGAGTGGCATTATTAAAACAGGGGAGTTCAGATAGTAATCCACTTAGCCAATTGGTTTTTGGTTTAAAAGTATCCTTTAAAAGCCATCCACCACCAAGAAACAATATAATATTTGAAAGTCGATTGTATCTGTTGTATTTTTACTTTTACAGAAATAGATTGAAAGTTGAAACTACACACATGTATGTCTTTGGATTATTTTATGTTTTCTTAAAAAAATTCATTCTCAGTTGGTTAATTTCGCCAATTTGTTTTGGGAAGTCAGATTAGTTGTGGAATTAGCTTAGTTTGCAAACTTGGTGACTCAAGTAGGTGCTTTCCTGAGTTTCTAAACTATGTTTGGTAGCACAACCTTAACTTTCATGTTTAATGGATGCAGGCAATGCTACACAGAACAGTGACTGACTACCGAACAGTGGGATATGATCCCCAATCGAGCAGTTTAGAGATCCGATTGATTCAGAGCCAAGATGACATTCGCAACCCACCGGTTACTTACAAATCAGAGAAATATAATTAACAGCGATGCTGAGCGTGGCAAGGTGCAGATTCTTACCATACTCCACATATTTACTTACCATGGAACCAAGTTTGATCATAATAGACAAAGTTATGATTGAATGTCTAGAACAGTGTTTTTGTACACTTATTTTTTTTCATTTGGAAAGATGGGTTCCTTTAAAAAAATTATTGAGACAAATATTGCTTGGACGAAATGTTAATAAAAAAACAATATTGAGAAATCAATAGCTCTGGAAATAATAGAACAGGGTTCTAAATATCGTTTGAAATGTAGATATGATACATTTGGTTCCATGTGCATCTAAATCCGCTTTGCCACGTGTGTCTCATTGTTCCTCAACATAAATGATGCGGGAGATTCCCTTATTCTATTAGTGTAGGACCATTTGTCTCATTGGTTTACATGCATTTGTAGGGTATATTGGTCATTTTGGTAGTCTTTGATGTTATTTTATGTCTTTTCCCTTTATTAGGGTAGTTTGGTTATTTTACTCTTTGTTGTTTGGCTTTTGTGCCATTTTAGCGCGGGTAGGGGTACTTTAGTCATTCTTGTAAATGGGGAGCCTATGACAGGCCGTTTCCCGCCACATTGTAATTAGACCTTGGTTTTGAAATAGAAAATTTGAATTTGGTGGGTTTTTTTTTTTTTTTGGTAGCTAGAACTAGGTCTAGCAAAATTAGAAATGTGGAGTGAAAACTTTTCTCCTTGGAAAATTTGATCAAGCTCCTCTTCCTTGGTTACCATAAACAATCCTTGAGTTAGTAGTTTGGTTCTCTTTATTTTGGCATCCCCTTGCCGAAGTTATCTCCTTTTATTTCATCAAATTCTCAAAGAAGCAACATTATTTTTCATTTTGGAAATTCATGCAAGCTTAGGGAAATGGGGTTGGAAATGCATTAGCTTCCTCTGTTGTAGGTATGCAATATACTCTTCTGGAAGGATTCTTCACTGCAGAAAAGTCAATTTACACATAAATATGAGCTCACTGTATTCTTACAATGGCAGACCTCCTACATCCTCAAATTCGGTTGATAAGCATGAATGTTTGTGTGAATTAGATCCTTGGAGCTGAAATGTATAACAGTTTGTCTTTATGGAAGATCAAGAGGCATGGTTGGCTGTCAATAGTTGAGAATGAGATTGAAAGGAAAAGACCAACAAATCAGTTGTATGTGGGTTTCCAGACGTGTTCCCTACAGATTTTGCCTCTCAATTGAGATATCGAGTTTGTAATTGATCTTCTACCAGGGACTACTCTTATTTCTAAGGCACCATACATGATGGCAACTCTCCCTACTCTTATTTCTAAGGCACCATACATGATGGTAACTGCAGAATTGGAGGAGTTAAAGACTCAATTGTAGGAGTCACTTGATAAGGGGTTTGACAGCCTAGTGTATCGCCATGGGGAGCACGAGTTCTATTTGTAAAGAACAAATTAGAAAAACAGCTATCGTTATCAATACCATATTGAACCTTGAGAACGTCGTGAGCGATCCAGACCCAGATTCACAGGCGGTTTTGGCCTCAGAGAAAAGATTGGTCACTCCATCTCTCTGATGCACCTATTACCCACCCATTTTCTGAATCTCTAGATAGGAGGGAGAGAAACTGGCCTGCCCGATTCGACCGACCAATAGGGTGAGCCAATCTGGAAGATGGAACGATGAGATTGTGTATTGATTATAGCCGGCTGAACCAAGTGATTATCAAGAAAAAGTATCATGTTCCACACATTGATGATTTATTTGATCAACTTACAGGGGGGCTCGGCTTCAATGGAGGCTAGCGTAACACAACGAAGTCCTACAACTTTCCCAAAAAATCTAAAATAAAAAATTATAATTAAATTTAGGCCACGTTTGGATACCAACAAGATTTAGATTTGGATTTAGTTTATTTTTTGAACTCGATCAGATCCTTAGATTTCCAAATCAGCTACAACAGTGCAAAAAATTCCTATTTTCAAATATGTTCTGCGAGACATTATTTGGAAATCAATATTTGTGGCAACTTCCTTCACCATTGCTGCTCCTCAACGTTGTTCCGGCAGCAGAGAGACACCTGTCCCTCCCTCTCTCTCTCTCTCTCTCTCTTAAAACATAATCATGAAGATGACTGATGTGTTTTGTATCCAAAACTCAAATCCAAATCAAAATGCAAATGCATGAGGTATCCAAACGGGCCCTTAATTCTAACACGGTGGAATCAGAAAAACCACCTCTTGGACCGGAGACAAATTCCTGCAACATTATTTTTCCCACCTATTTCATGGAGGTTTTAATAAAGAAGGCTAGTGTAGCATTGCAGGGATGCTAAAAGCTTTTCTCCAATGTCAAAGATGTGGGTCCCACATAAAAAAAGTGGGAACTGCTTGCTTGGGACAATGGCAGCAAAGATGTTTGACCGTCTCTTGGAAACATCACCTTCTTCTCAGAACTTTCTCTTCTTCCCCATGGGAAAATATTATAGGGAAATGATATCTGCGCCAAGTGTTTCAATAAACCGTGTAGTATTTAAAGGGTTTGAAGAGCTTTTTGAGAACCGTAGTATCCTCTTAAATCACTTTAAATACTACACGACAAACGAGTGGAGGCTTGTTTACCGAAACACCTTGGCCCAGATATCATTTCCCATATTATATTATATTGTAAATCTGCATCTTTAAGAGACAAACATATATGAATCAACTTAACACAACGAATACCGATGAAATCTTTAGAGAGTATTTGTTACAACAGAGGCCTTGGCCTGTGTATCAGAGCACCGGTCAAACAAAAACCAACAAAGAAAATAAACGGAAAATGGGGCCTTCTCAAAAGTGTTTCTCTGTTTCTCTATTGGCTAGCTTTCCATTGATAAACAAATCAAAATTTCCACGTGATGCATGTCAGACTCCAACTTTTTGTACCTTTAGTTTTAGTTTTATATGCGCTTTGTTTAGAATCTCAACGCAGCTACTATGTTCAGACTTTAGAAAGCCAATACTCACACGAAACTAGTTTTGATCACTCCTCCCTTCACTCAAAAAAAAAAACCCAACCTTTGGCGGACAATATTCCAATCAGGTTGGTGATATTCCTGAGAGCAAACATGAGTTACACAGCCTAGACCTGTAATTAGGATGGTGCATATTACTCAGGGTAGCTCATGTTTACATTTAGGTGCTCTTTGAATTTATGAGTTTTTCTAAACTGCCCATGAATTTCTTTCACCACTTCAATCTTGCCACCAGAAAAGACCAAAGAAACACCTCAACCATCGAAAGCGGCACTCCTTTTCTCAAAATAATATATGGAAAACACCTTGAAAACGGGATTCCGTTTGGACAATAAAAACGGGACTGTCCTTATCATAATCACCCACGTTACTGTTTCACCTTCTAAGTCCCGTTAGTGTTATGGATGGGAACAATTCAATACAAGCTTAGGCACTTCAGTTTTGAAATAGTGTGAGATAACAAAAAAAATAAGGAATGATAAACTGAAGGGTGCCCCTATCAACAAAGTTCATTTATAAGGTCATAGAAAATTATGAAAATGGTGTAGGGCTGGCAACGGGGCGGGTCGGGGCCGGATGTTGGGGTCCCCTAACCCTTCCCCTCTGCGGGGAATTTTCCCCCTCCCCTTCCCCTTCCCCTTTGCGGGGATGGTGGGGAATCCCCCTCCCCTCCCCGCGGGGAATATCTAATCCCCTTCCCCTCTCCGCATCCTTCGGGGACAAAATCCCCTCCCCGCCCCGCCCCGCATCCTTCGGAAACAAAGGGTGGAAACAGAAAGAGAAATCCTTGGAAAAAATTTCTATGGAGTAAGTTTCCACCATTCGGTGAACTATTTTCCATGGAATTTTTCCACAATTGAAACTTTTGAAAACGTAGCTTGGTAATACTTTTTCCACAATCTATAAATTTAGTAGCTCAAGGCCCCAAATTTCCAAAACCAAAGGAAATAGACAGTTTAAGGCACAAAAAAAGCAGACATCTTTAACTGCCCCAGTTACAGATTTGGTGAAAACCCATCATCATCCATCAGTGCTAACAATACGGCCAATACCAAAAAGTGATTAGACAGAAACAGAAATAAAGCATTATCAGACACTGTTCTAAGCACACATACTCAAGCCCTCTGTTCTCTCTCCTCACATGGAAGATTTCTCTTTACATAATTGCACAGTTATTTGCATTCTCATCACTGAACATATAGGCCCCATAATCTGCATTATCTGACTGATAATTAGGGTCAGGATTGTACTGATACAAACCAGTGTAAGGAGGAAGAACAGGGGATCTATGATACATCATCTGAGGTTGCATGTATCTATTGTCATGCATCATGTTATGCCTGTTTTGCATGTTCATGTTCATCATCATGGATGATGGATGCTGCTGGTACCCATGCATGTTCATCATCATGGATGATGGCCCTTGGAAGGTATTGGGTTGGGGATGAAAACCTAACCCATTGCCTCCAAGACCACCAAAACCAGCTCCATGGCCTTGATAGCCTAAACCCATGCCATTAATTTCATTACCCTTTTTGCTTTCCCCACCATTTGGGCTTCCAATAACACCACCCATATGAGCAGAAGTGTTCATCTTGCTGTTGGGAGAAACATTCTTGTTTTTCTGCTCTGATCCACCTGCATTCTTCAATCCAACATTCTGATTAGTGTTAGGGTTTGCTCCTGGCTTCTTTCCAACATTCTGATTTGCTCCTTTTTTATTCTGATTGGCAACAGATTTCTTTGCATTGGCCTCATTTGCTTGCCTAAGAAGACCCATACGGTTTGCTCTCTCCATGAGAATCCTGAGCTCTTCCTCTTCATCGTCGGAATCGGAATCACTAGAGGCATAGAGGCCTTTAATCAGACCCTCCTTCTGGTCTTTGGTGTTCTTGTTATCTTTGATACAATGAGGTTGTTGTTGGGATTTTTGAGACCAGAGCTCTGCATGTTTACCACCTCTTACCAGCTTCTTAATCAATGAGGCAGGGTCTATGTTTCCTGAAACTGTAACCTTCTGTTGTTCAGCATCGATATTGACAGTATAGACACCTGACCCAAAAGACAATGAACAAAATTAATAAAAGATTAGATCTATAAACAGTGACCAAAATTGCAGTTTACAAGTTTTAACTATGATCTTTATGTTTCCCATATGTGGACAACTGTAAATAGAGAAATATCTTTCTTCCCAAATGTCCAGCAGATTGTAAAGTATAAATATTCAAATTTTGGTGAATCTGTGTCAAAAATTTCTTACTATTTGAAATAAAACGAAGACCCATAAAGATAAAAAAAATATTAGGAAATACAAATCCCTTCTCCAGCTAACAGAGTAATCTTCTTGGGCTGTCTCATTTTCAATAAAACTCAACAAATGAGGGGCATTTTCTCTGGATCTCAAACGAATTTCTCTGTATAATATATCCAAATAACTGTGCATTTGCATGCCTCTAACCCAAAAACCATATCTTGCTAACAACACCAGTTTTTTCTAGTAAATTTTGCTTTCATGAAAAAAACATCTAAAATAAGGAACTTTAAAAAATGTACCTTCAATTTTCTGGAGTAGTTTCTTCACTTTTTTCTTACATCCATCACAGTGTATGTTTACCTTGAGAACACAAGTCTGAAACAGAAAAAGGTAGAGTTCTTTTATTTTAAAAAAGAAAGAATAAGGAAACCAAAAGACCCACCTGTAGAGAAAGAAAAAGAAGAGAAAAAGATTCAAATGTGTGTGGTATTGGAAAGAGTCAAAGACAGACCTGAATCTTAAGAAGCTTACAGTCCTCCTCCTTGGTCATTTCTTTTGCTGTTAAGAAAAAATCTCTCTGCACAAAAGAAAGAAAGAAAGAAACTAAGGTCGCTGAAAGGCTTGCATGGGAGCTTCGTACTAGATTCTTCTCAGCAAAACCAAAATGGGTGTTTGAACAAACACTTTCCTGTGTAAAGAAACCATAACCCAACAAAAAAAAGGGTGCGAGGATGAGGAGAAAGGCCTTACTCCTATCTCTCTCCTTCCGAAATGCTACGATTTGACGTTAAATACTGTAGAAACAATAAAGAGAAACAGAGACTTGACAGGCCTTACTTCTATCTCTCTCCTTCTGCACACAAAGCTACTCAATTTATCGTGTTTTTTTTTTATTTCGGTTGGTAAGCTGGACTTAACCTTTGAGACCTCAGGGTTGGAGAACAAAAGCCTGCTCTGTTTGGTTGCCCGGTTTTTTTTGTTCCTGAGAGTTTTGTGGGAGAGTAAGTTAAATTTTGGTCCCATCCCATGTTTGGTTGCCTTTTAGCACTAGGTTTATTTTAATCCCACTCTTATAATGATTACTTGTGGGATGAATTTTTTAATCCCACTTTTGTAATGATTGCCTTTTCATCCCATCCCAAGATAACCCCAGGAGCAAAAATAAACTCAGGAACCAAAAATAAGCTTGAGAAGAATTTTTTTCTACCCAACAGTTCAAGCAACCAAACAAAGGTTTTTTTTTCCCCACCATATCTCCCAGGGTATTTTTTTCTCCCACATAACCAAACGTGGGATTTTTATTTTACCAAGATACTTTTAGGACTTTTTTTTCCCACCTATCTCCCAGGGTATTTTTTTCTCCCACATAACTCCCAGGAACAAAAAAAACCTAGCAACCATTGTTTAATCATCATTCGGATTAAAAATACGTAGTTTATAATGAAAGAAGCATACTGATGTTGGCACTACGATATTTTGATAATTGCACTAACTCATCTTGTCTTTTATTACTTAAACTGTTGCCAACAGGTAATTATACTTCTCAAAAACCTCCTAGGAGCCAATTTTAGAATAAAGGACAAGCTGAATTTGTACAATTAGTAATGACTAAATATATCAGTGGCATTGAAGAACTTACATTTGTAAGATTTTTAAAGGGAAATGATATTAGCGCAACCATGTTTTATAACCAACACAACCACAAATGAGTAGTTAGGATCTTCGAAAAAGGTGGTGGCCCACTGTAAAAAGATCTCACGAATAAATGTTGAGAGGAAGAGAGATTCTCTTTTATTAGGGTCCCCCAATTGGCTTATTTTTCTGATGGAGTTGGTGAGAACACACGCTTGTGCCCTGCATACGCCTCCGATATATGACATAAACCATCAGAGGCAGTCCAAAAATAAATTGGGTTGGGATTTTTTTTTTGTAGTTAAGCTGGGATTTGGCGGACCCCTACCCTTTCATTAAAGAAAGAAAAAGAATTTACTATATGAGGATAGAGATACAATGTCATATTTTCATAACACCTTGATTAGGTGATTATAGATCCTTGATCCATCAAGCCTCACATAAGGTTCTACAAATAAAAGCCAAGAGGTTGATTTTTGTAATCATCTATCTTAATCGTGGGAGGTTTGGCCGGAGAGGACCATGACAGCTTACATAATCTTATTTGGAGATCTTATATGCTGTGTGAGTGTGAAGCCAAGTATTTTTCTTTATTAAATACAGTGGGGCCCACTTCATGGGATGATCCAAACCATTGGCTCAACATATGAACGGTTTGGATCATCCTATGAAGTGGATATTATCTTATGGCTCAACAAATGAATGGTTCGGATCATCCTATGAAGTGGATACTATCCTGTGGCTCAACAAATTAATGAGTGGTTCGGATCATCTATGAAGTGGGCCCCACTGTACTTTTTGAAAATACTCAACTTCACGAGCACACAACTTGTAAAATATCAGTCTTATTGTAGACTATGTGAGCTGGCGACCATCTGCTCTCATTGGTGGAACGAATGGGACCCATGCCAACTTAGGATGTCCCATATTAATTCATTAGAAAATGGTTGGAACTGAGTCCACAGCAACTAAGGAACCTTTCCCACAGAAGAAAAATGACAAACAGCTCAAAGTTCAAAAGGAGCATTACTTCAATTATCAGTCCCACCTACTACTCTTATTTTCTCTCCAAGTGGAATTATGTTAATAGAATTTAGAAATGCCCACATGACAAACAGTTTTGTTTTTATAATGACACTCCTTAGTCCTTACATAATGAAACACTTCTCTAATGGGCTGTTACTACCATTTGGCGTGGTTTACTAGTATTGATAAAAGTTAGTGCACGTGTGATTTCCCCTTTTATCAACCTTCAATAAATAGAGTTTTTATGTGTGTGGCAGTGCAGTCCAGTATTTTTCAAAAGGTATTGTACGGCTCACTTCATAGGATGATCCAAACCGTTCATTTGTTGGGTCACAACTATAATTGATAAATACGGTGTGCCCCCAAAATAATTTCCAATGGATGATACTAACCTTCTGATCTATGATCTATAGAGAGTATGCGTTTTATCGGAAAAAAGCCCATATTTCTTTCTACTCTCCTATTTTTTAAGGGCATGATATATTCGCACAACTTCCCTATCCAGGATGATTCGCACCCCTTTTAGCATGAATTCTGGCAGACTTTAACGCTTTTTGATGTGTAATAAGGGTGCGAATCATCCTACAGGGTGTGCGAATTTATCATCTCCCTTTTTTAAGCATCCAAACGGACCGTAATTTGGGACAAGTAAATCTAACCAATTGTCTTATCATGACTAAGAGCCTAAGAGGGGAACCCAATCCGAGTACGTCTTTTCGTTATTATAGATTATGAAAGACTTTTCCTTAGATTAATCGATCCAATCGTCTTATTATGACCTAGAGGAAGATTTGTTAAGTGCATAGAAGATATACACACCCAGGAATAACGTATATGCTAGGGCCATCGTTCATACAGGGGGAGCCCACTAGAGTAGATTTAAATGGCTTGTTGAATGATTGTGTACTCCATTCATGGACCCCATGTAAAAGAAGGAATTGGAGCCCAAGAGGTGCCATAGAAACCCAAAACCCCATCGGTTTGCAAATTTGTAACCATTTTATGCCCTGTTTGGATTGCAGAAATTTTCTGAAAAAGTTTGCGAAAAAATCCCTTCCAAAATTGTTTGGTTGCGCGGCATATACTCGGAGAGTAGAGAAAAAGTAGGGGGTGTCATTACCTATATAAGGAGAGAGGGGAGTGTGGACCCCGATCCCGAGGACGGTTTGCGAGGGACACGAGATTCCGCGCCGATCCTCCAAGATCTCCACAATGTGAAGGAGAGCTCTACCAAGGAACTCTCGAAATGATGCCACTCACAGCATGGGTGGCGATACAAATGAGATACCTCTCGATTCAAGGACTGGCCCGAAACCAAGATGTACCTATAACAAAGAAGAGTCGCCATCCAGGGAAGTAGGCCCTGGATCCCATGAAATACTCTATTGCAACGGATAACCAGAGATACAAAAGTCCGTGCCTGATGAAGAATGGGGAAGGTGTTAAGCGCCCCCAATTTGCCCAAGTGCAAGCACATGGTCTCTTATGCTATTTTTAAATAATTTTGAAGAGTTTTGGGCTAAAATCATGTGAAATGGGAACGAGTATCCCCGAGGAAACGTCTATCTAAGTATGCATGACCCGGGGATGGGCAAAAGAAAATAACATCCAAATCCTAACTCACCGCATCTACTCCTAACCCATCACATCTAGGAAAGCAATAACATCCGCATGCACAGCTACATCTAAGCAAGTAATAGCAGATAAGATGAATAAATGCTACAACTAAGCAGGTGAGAGGACAGATAAGCACAGTAATAAACTACCAAAGCAATAGAATAAACACACTAGCATGCGAACCTATGTAAGAGATAATACTAAGAAAATAATAATCAATCTCATGCTAGGAAAGTAAGCAAGCTAACAGTAGCACATAAGAAGTCAAAGATAAACACACAATGAGCTAAAAGATACAGGGAAAGAAATGAATCAGAAAATCAACGGTACATGAGGACCAAGAATACCAGGGAAAAGAAAAGGGAACATACGATAGGCTCAGGGAGAGATTCTAATGAATCAAGCTCAGCGATCCTGATCCGCTGAAGATCGGATAAGTCTCACGATCGTCATAGCCTATCGTTGGGCTCAGCGAGGACAATCCCTGTGAAGGGGCCACGCTACGTTGTCGCCCGTCCCAAAACCCGATAAAACGTCGAAAAACCGATAAAACCGGCAAACCATGATCAAAATCGGAAATGAAATGAAAAGAAGGCTCCGAGTGACCTGGCAATCACCATCTTTGCCCATTTTGATTTTTGCATTTTTGAGAAAAGCTTGAAAGACATTTTTGGATGCTGAAATGATTTTTGTTTTTGAAGGGTTTAAATGATTTTATTGAAAAGTTTGACTGAACTTGGGACGAAAATCCCAAGCTGCCTACGTACCCTGTGAAAAGGGATCAAGCCAACGTAGTTCGAATTGCTTTTCGAAATACGCCTTTGAGTGTTTTTGATGTTTTTTTTGGATTTTTGTTATTTGATTTTTATGTATTTTTATCCCTTTTGATCGAAAGGGGGTTTTGAGGGAGGCCGGTGGTGGTGGTGGCAAGATGGAGATGGGTTTTGGGTTTCGGGTTCGAGGTCGGATTCCGGCAAGCTTGCTGGAATCAATGGAGATGGCGGTCTCTCCCTTGGTGGCTGCTGTTGGTGGAGGTGAAGAGAGGGGGTAGATGGTGGTGAAGGGTGGTGAAGGGTGGTGGTGCCTCGGCTCCTTCTCTCTGGATCTTTTCTTTTTGCTGCCCTTCCCCTTTTTCCCAAAAAAAATCACCCTCCCTGTATCCACGAGATTTTTTTTAATTTTATAGCCAGGGTTAAAACCCTCCTCCTAATCTCAGCCATCCATTCTCCTTTTGATCCTATGGCCTATGCCCATTGCTCGTCCAATTCTTCTGAAATTTGTAGGGACGCTCTCGGAGAGGTTGACCATCCTGGGAAAATTTGCATCAATTAGTGAACACCGTGGGTCAATAAAATTTTGGGGTTTCTTCGCATTCAGGGCTCGATACTTCAAAAAATTTCTGCACTCAGCTTTCGGGAATTTATTCGATTTCGAAAATTGGGTCAGGTCAAAATGGGGTGTCTACAGGGAGATGGAAAAGAGAGAAGGAGAGAGCATCATTTCCTAGAAAATTCAACCATAATTCCTTACTTTTGGAAAAAGGGGACAAGAAAGAGACAATCAATTATTACATGAGAGACATCCAAGGGAATCAAAGGGAGTCCAATGCATTTTGGCAACCAAACGTGGAATGGCATGCCAAATCCAAACCAAATTCTAACGGCTGCGGAGCTTTTATGCAACCAAACGAAGCAGCCTTTTTTAGTTTCCAAGAAAAATATTTTGATGATAATTTTTTTCTTGGGGATTTTTTTTCTTTCCATGATTAGAGCAAAATGATGTGATTATGGTTGATTTAGAAGGATATCATCATAAATTGAATGTCATTCTAAACAAACATTGAATAAGAATGGTTCACATTTTTTTTATGACATAGGGTATCCCCACGCCAATTTTTAGGGCGGGACTATTCGCTACGGATGCGCGCAATCAGTCGTAAACCACACACATTGGGGGGATTCGAATCATGTCAATGGGGAGCATACCCATGACTTTAAGCCAAAGAGCCACACCTCTACGGGTTAAAATAAAAGGTATGGTTCACATTATCTTTTGTCATGTGTAAAAAAATTAGAAAATTTTAGAAATATTTTTCCTTTCCAAACTTTTCTAGAAAATTCCTCCAATCCAAATTGGTGGAAAAAATTCCTCAGGAAATGTTTTTTATATAATTCAAAAGGTGACACATTATGTTGCAAATTTACATTCCCATTTATTTATATATGGGTAAGTCTTGTTGTTTTCATTCTAGGAAACAACAGGGAAAGCAACCAATTCTTTTAAATTTGCTTGCATTTCCATTGGGGTTCTCATTTCTTTGGCCACTTTGGGGTTCTCATATGTCAAAACACTGAAACTCGACTCAGCTATGAATTGAGTATGAATCCATCGACTCAAAGCCTGCTAAAAGCCATTTCATGGGACTTGCTAGGCAATTTTGCATAAAGTCATTTCACAGCTAACCTTTGCATGAGAGAACAGCTTTAAGCAGATTTTGTCTTACTCATTTAATTCATCTGAGGTGGCTGTTTCTCTCCTGCAAAAGTCAGCAGGAAAATGGATTTACACAAAATTGCTCAAATCCCCTCCTGAACCTTTTTTATTTATATTTTCTTGAGAAGTAAGTCTCTTTCACGGAAAAGACAAACAAAAGGTGGAAATGTTGGAAAAGAACCATATATATTTTCCTATATGCTTTCATTAGACAGTCACCCATCAATTTGTTCGACTTCTTGAATAAATTTTCTGCGTGTTCGTGCAGATGAACTCGGCCGAGTTTTGAGTCCCCTTGTCGAGTTCTAAACCACACAATGCACTCTTTTCTTCTTAAAATTCATTTACAAGCCACTGATGAAATAGCTATGATATATATACAAAGCAAATCCCCCTGACTTTCAGTACAAGACACATCTACATGGTACCCACCCTTCAACAGCCCTAATCATCCTACACGTGTATGGCACATAACACAACTCCAAAAAAATACCACAAAATCCCAACAAAAATCATCATATCACAATCGATTTAACCATAAGAAACACCTCAACTCACATATTGTCGAAGTATAAATGATTAAATATTGAGTAGTTAGTTATTTCACTTGCTATGAGAGCTATTGCCAAACTGCACATCTTAGGTTAAAAAACCCAACAACTCCTTGATAAATATCCATGTGTACGACCAACCCAGAAAAAAAAAGTGGCCACTCGTGATGGGAGTGTTAGAGTATAAATGATTAAAGAACTCCAACTCTAACAGCTTAAGCTTTTGGAATAATTGGTTGTTTCACAAATACACAGCAATATTTATCTTTTCATTCAAATTTGTTTCTTTTGAGATTTTATATGGTTTAAGCCGTTATAGTCCCGTATTTTTCAAAAAGTACCATACGGACCACACTATAAGATAATCCAAACCGTCCTTGTGATAAGAACTGCATATGATGGAAACCTCTATAGATCGGAGGGTTGGAATTGAAACCTCTATAGATAGGAGGGTTGGGATCATGCTATAGAAATGATATTTTGGGCACAACCTATTTGGTAAACGAATTCTTAGAAGTAGGAATGGCGATCCAAGTTTCTCGTGCAGTTAGAGATTGATATGGTTTAAGAATGGGTTTAAGAACATCTGTAGAGAGAGTTGCGTTAAGCCAAGAAACGACTCTATCATCAATCTGTTTACATAGGAGATAATCAAGATTAGGAATTGGTAAGTTGGATTCATTGATTGTTGTTGAAGGAGGCGGAGTGGAAGAACCATCAACATGATCTAAAACATTATGACTGTTTAGAATTGGGAGGAAGATGGTTTGCCAAAGAATGAAATTTTCTTGATCAAGATTAACAGTGACAAAAGATTTAATGTTAGATATTTCGAAAACAGGATGAGAATTGGTTTGGGAAGAAGATGTTGAAAGTCTTTGAGGAGGAGGAATATTTTGAACAAGAGTAGGAGTTTGATCATCGGATAACGAATTTGGGGAGGCCATAAAAAAAAATGTGAAAAGGAGGGATTTTAATATGAAGGAGAAGAAAAAAAATGTAGAAGATAAGGATCACTGGTGCTCTGATACCATAAACGAATTCTTAAACTTAAGAATGATTTTGCAACCCAGTCACTTTCTGTTTCACTGGTTATCTTTTTATTAGGGCTGCAACTCGAGCCGGGTAAAACCCGACCCGCATCGACCAGACCCGAAAATAACCTGGGTTGGGTTCAGGTTTCATGGGTTTCGGGTCGAGCCGGGTTGAGCATCCAAAAGCTCGCATGAATCTCGGGTCGAGCCGGGTTTGAAGGGGCCCGACCCGACCCGACCCGAGTTACATAAGTTATAGTATGTACTTTTTTTTCTATTGTTAGTTAAAAGTTAAAAGTGAAAACCCACGCACCCACTGTTATAGTATGTGAGTGTAATTTCTGCTTCTATGGGTTGAGCTGATTCAAGTGTTTGATTCATCATTGTTTGATTGTAATTACAACATTGTTTGATTACAGCATTGTTTGATTCAAGTGTAATGTGAGTGTAATTACATCATTATTTGATTCAAGTGTAATGTGAGTGTAATTTCTGCTTCTATGAGTTGAGTTGAGTTGCTTTGCCAAACAAGAGTTTTCCTTAAAAAATTGCGTCAATGTGAAAAACCCGACCCGACCCGAGATTTATCATGGGTAGGGCCGGGTTTGGGAATCGTGGGTTTTCCGAAAAAAAAACCCGACCCGACCCGAGATATTTCTCGGGTAGGGTTGGGTTCTCCAAAACCCGACCCGCCCGACCCGAGTTGCAGCCCTACTTTTTATATAAAGGATAAATATTACATGACAGTTATACCCTTAAATAAGGGCAATATTACAACAAAAACATTTTGATAATTTACATGTTACTCACATTTTGAGGAGCTGTTGTTGGACCAGATGTCAAGATGGTACTTCTACCGTACAAAGGCCTGATTGTTGTAAGCCCTTACACCACATAATTTCTCATTATTTTGTACCCACTATTTTTTCTTAATAAAAGATAGAAATACAAATATCTACAGTATATTTTTTTTCCTGGGATTTATGTTGGTAAAGGTAGGAGACACAAGAGGGGACAAGCATTAATTAGAGAAAGATATTACGATGAGTGGAGAGAGAGGGTAGAGAGAGAAAGAGAGAACACTATTTTCAAGACAAGATTTTGCTGATGTCAGAAAGAAAAAGCTGATGTGACCACTAAACCTTTACCCACATAAATCCTGGGAACAAAAAAAACCCAACAACCAAACAGAGCATAAGACATTTGCCAAGTAAAACGTCATTATTGCTTCTCTCCGTAGTTTTTTTGTACTACATGATAGAGCATGCATTTGGGTTCTCATCGCTAAAGAGAGTGGCGAGTCGCTCGTAGGAGTTGTTCGGGCTGGGGAGGGCCTGAACCACGTTTTTGACAAACCCAGATGGAGCTTTCTTATCGTAGGCTTGAGGGGCATAAGGAAAATACACCAAATTGTGAGGGACGTAAGGCCAAATTTCAGCTTTTTTCCCTGTGCTTTTTATCCTCTTCAACACCTTCTTCTCATCAACATAACCAGAAACCGTCACTCTGCTTTCTTTCCTGTTTACCTCCACTGATCTCACTCCTAAATTTCAAAAGAACAAAAAAAAGAAGAGGAAAAAAACTCATTTCAGTTGTAATAGTTCTGAGATTAAAATTAAATGCTTTGATATGGATTTTCAAATGGTGTAATCAAATTGAAGAAGTTGGGGTTTTTTTTTTTTTGGGTCACTTCTCTTGGTGTGTGTGGCTGGATTGAAACTTGTAGCTTTTATTCTTTTTGAACTAACTAAATATGGTCTGTCTCTCTTTCTTATTAAAGAGGGCAACAAACACCCAACCTATATATCCACCAATAACCTTTTTGCTAAATAAATAATGTAAGAGATTGAAAAGAATAAAAAATCCCTAGTCAGGAAATCTTTTACTCTGATGAATTCAAGGATGTTGGTTTTTTTTTTTTTTTTGCTTCTTGCATTTCTTTTTTCTGTGAAAATGAGCACGGAAAATCTTTACTATCAAATTTATTCCTTTCTTTATTATTAGATAACATCGAATTTTACCAGTTTATTTATACTGTCAAAGAAATTCTGCTGAAGAAAAATAAGAAACGAAAAAAAATAAAAAAATGAATATCCTTTGCAGGCTATATACAACTTCTTTTACTGAAAAGGTTTTCTTCTTTCTATATTTTTCTTGGGTTTTGATAAATATATTAAATAAATGGGAAAAGTGGTTTCTTTCTAAATGCAGTTTATGCGCTTCTTATTATTATTCCAAAATAACAATCACAACTAATCTTAATTGGGGGGGGGTGGGTGGGTTTGAACCTTTCATGGATTTAACAGAATTTTTCACTCTTCTTTCGCATCCATCACAGTCCATTTTCACCTTTACGTCCACTGTCTGAGAAAGGAGATGAAACAGAACCTTCAACATGATGGTGCTTATGAAACAAAGAGCATAAACAAAAAGAAGAAGAATAAGAAAAGTAGAAAAGTTGGGTTTTTCTGCTTACCTGCATTGGTTTGCGTTTCCTCCTCCTTGTGCTGGTGACGGTGCAAAAGTTAGAGAGGTAATCAAGAGCACCCATTTTCTCATAGAGAGAGAGAGAGAGAGAGATGGGTGCACTGAGATACAAAGTGCATTTATATAGGGAGGAGAGGAGGTGCATTATTAAATTTCAAAGTAGTATGTCCAAGTTGGAAGTTGGTGGGAAATTAAATAGGGTGATGATATTTTCACCCCCTGCAGCACTTGCATACCCCCTGATAACGTGATTTGTCAGATTTGACATAAAGTTGCTCATTTTTCACGTCAAATCAAGTTATAAGGGGTGTGCACGTAATGCGAGGGGGTGAAAATATCATCTCCCATTAAATATTACTAGAATAAAATTTCTGTTCTAAAAACTGTAGGAACCTAGGTAATGAGTATGTCCCATTATATAGCTTAATGAGTGGATCCTCATGTGTCATAACTAGGAGCGCAAGTTTGGCCCTGACCCGCCCCGAGCCTCTATAGGGTCTCGACTGGATTTTCCAACCCTAAGGGCGGGTGAGGACGGGTCACGATTTATTTTTAAGGCCCTGACTCAGGGTCGGGTCTGGTCAGGTTTAGGGTTAATACCTCGAGTTAGCCCGACCCATAAGTTTTTTATTATATAATTGATCTATCTGTGCATGTTTCTTTTGCTAATGTTTCCTATTATCTTGGATTGATGTTTCTTTAGATTATTATTATTATTATTAATTGTTTCTACTGCCCGTCATGTTGTTGAATTCATATTGTCTTATTTTGTTCCCTTTCTCTATTTATTGATCATTTTATTCTATATGATATGTATGTATTTGCACTAGGGTCAATCACGGCCAGCCTGGTCCGGCCGGCTCAATCAAGGCCAATCAGGGTGTGCCAGGGCCGCACTGAGCCTGGTAGGGCGGGCAATGGGTTGAGTTTTTCCAGCCCTGCCTTACGGTCAGGACAGAGATAATGGGATCCATAGTTGGGCTAGGGTTTGGAAAAACCTGACCCTGTTGCAGCCCTAGTCATAACATTCTTCAAGCTATGACTACATTGTATACCTGGTTAATGACTGTTGGGTCTAAGTTATACACCAAAACATGGTGCGTTAACCATCTTTAAAACCTACTAGAGGTGGTTGTGCGCTGGCCACACTTGTTGAAAATGGTCCACAAATAGTCTATTTTATCGGATGGTTAGATTCCTTTGATCCCATTGTCTGGGCAGCGCAATTGAATGAACATGTGTACTTGGATAGTTGAGATTTTTTTACACTGACCTTCAATAGGCAGAAAGTCATTGTTGGATCAATGGTAATAGTCAATTTTGGGTCATATAGAGGGACATCAGACATGTATGTGAAATCAAGACAGTTGATCATATTGAACATCACGAGCAACCCACATGGTCTCGCCCCCATGCGTAAGACAAAAGAACACAAAAATCAAGGGCCTAGGATCATCAGATCAAGGTGTTCTCCACAGCATTCAACCGGCCTTATGATTAATATCCGGATCAACGGATATATTCATGTACCTACACAAGTGGGGTCCATTTATCTACTTCTCTGGTGCTAATTGTCTAAATTAGTTTAACAGCTTGCTTAACATTAAAAAAAGAGGAAGGAAAAAAGAAAAACAACCAGCCTTCTATTTCATTATCAAATCAGTTGCTCTTGGAATGCAACCAAGTTGCTATTTTTCATATTTAATTTTCTAATCTTTTTTCTCTTTTTTGTGGTCATCTTTCCTTGATGTATTCCAACTCTCCAAGCATTTGTTGTAGAGATGAGAATAGTCGCTATCTCTACTTATAGTTCAAACTCCATAGCAAATGCTGTGGAGCCCATCATCCCCTTGAATTATTGAAGGGTTTTAGGAGTCAATAAAGTGGAGGTACAAGAGATCCAACGTGCATCACGCAAAACCTAGATTTTTTTCCTCTTTCTTAGTTGGGAAGAGAAGTCTATAAATGAGATGGGGTCGATTATTAAAAAAAACTTTAATTAGGAGAAGGACGAGCAGAAAATGGCACGGCTAGTATCCATGTTGTGTCTTTTCTAATTACACAACTCAAATGGTTATGAAGGTTTGATATTGCACAAACCACATACTAGAATGAAATGGACAGAAATGTCTGCAGGTCTTTCTTCTTTATGGACACTGAAACCCGAGTAGGAACCCTCATCAAAATTTGCTTTGCTATATGAACGTACTTACAATTTCATTGTTATGTTACTTCGGGTCTATTAAAGTGAGGGTAAATACAAAGGATGTATTGGTTTTTACTTTTGATTTAAATTTCGTTTTTCCATTGTACAAAGTAAATTAGGAGGGTATTTTATTTCTAGCATTTCAGGACCACATAATGTAGAGGGTAAATGTCATGGGTATTTTAATCATATTCCATAACTTAGGGGCATTTTGGTCATTTTCACCCAATATAAGGGTATTTCGGTCATTTTCATGATGTAGAGTATTCTAGTCATTTTACCCAATACGGTGTATTTTGATTATTTTTTATGTCATGAGGGTATTTTAGTCATTTTCCATGACTCGGGGGCATTCTAGTAACTCTACCCTATATGGGGGTATTTTGATCATTTTTGTCATAAGAGTATTTTAGTCATTTTCCAATAATTAGGGGTATTTTTGTCATTTTCCCTGATATAGAGGTATTTCGGTCATTTTCCATGATACAGGGGTATTTTGGTAATTTTTACCTGCATATTTTGATCATTTTTATGTCATGGGATAATTGAGTCATTTTTATGACTAAGGAGTATTTTGGTCATTTTTAGCAGATATAGGGGTGTTTTGGTCATTTTACTTGACAGGGAGTAGTCCAGTCATTTTTACCCTATATGGGAGTATTTTGATCATTTTTATTTCATAAGGATAGTTTAGTCATTTTCCATGATACAGGGGTATTTTGGTCATTTTCACCCGATATAAGGTTATTTCGATCACTTTCCATGATATAGGGTATTCTGGTCATTTTACCAAATACGGCGTATTTTGATCATTTTTATGTCATGGGGGTATTTTAGTCACTTTCCATGACTTGGGAGTTGGGCGTAAAGCGTCTGTAGGTGGCTTTTCAAGTCCGCCGTCAAATCCCAGGGCTCAACCCTGGACAGGCGGAGTATTTTAGTCATTTTATCTTATATAGAGGTATTTTGATCATTTTATATCATAAGGGTATTTTGGTTATTTTCCAAGTGTCATGGCCTCATGGGTATTTTTGTCATTTTTTATATAGGATTCATTTCATATAAAAGTGGCAAAGTTTATGGCCGGCTGGCAACCTGACACCAACCCTCCTCTTTTATCTTGGGTTGGGACAGGACAGAATAGAAGAAAATGATTCATATAGACGAACCCAACTAGTGTCAGGATTAGACTTAGTCAATTTGAGTTTGGTAGATCCTTTCACCTTCTTCATGGAAATTTTCTAAAAGATTCATTAGCCGATCCCAATTAGCATGGGACAAAGGCTTAGTTGAGTTGAGTTGAGTAGTATGGTTTTTTTTTTTTGTCATTTTCTCTTGATATAGGGTTTTTTTTTATCATTGTCCATGATGCATGTCTAGTCATTTTTACCCGTTACTAGAAAAGATTTGTTTGTGAAGGGATTGCGCACAACTTCTCCGACTTCCACGCAACACGACTCCGAATTAGTTTCTAATTACTACATCCCTGATTGTATGCCATTTCGCCTCTTTCAGAGTAAATAGATGGTAACATGGAAACAACTTACAAGGAAAGTTGATTATATTTTGATTATTGGAACACCCTTAAGTTTTGCATAGGGGGTAAACGAATGTTTTACCCCCTATTTACTCTCACCGTTAAAGACCCTTCATAAAAGACACTTATTGCCCCGTAAGTCCGGCCAAGAGCTGTTGAGAATCCCTCGATCAGAGGTGCCTAGGCCCTTGATCCATCAAGCTTCATTCAAAGTTACTCTTAGAAAAGTGAAAATGTTGATTTTTTATACTTCTAAATCTTAAGTTTGGAATGTCCATTGTCGATGGACCAAGACCATGTTGGTGCCTTGTGTTGTTCTACGAGATCAATTTCCTAGATTTCATAATCCATGCCCTACGTGGGACCCGAAAATTGCCATTTAGCATTGAAAATAATCAACTTTGGAGTAGTTTGGCAGTTGGGCATTTAGGCTCCATAACTGATTGTTCATCAGTCTAATAATCAGTTTTGGAGTAACAATCTGTAATCAAAATCCAAATTGGTGGATTAGGCTTCAAAGCACCAGTCACTACAAGTGTGGTTAATGCATGTGAAAACCACCATGAAAGTATTGTTCGTCCTTGATTACAAAGCGTGGATCTTCAACTTCTATTTTAGTCATCTTATTTGTAGCCAACTTTGTAGGCATGCCCATTTTGATCTGATTTTTGTAGCCTCTATTATTTTCATCTGGGGCTGTCACCCACTCGTTTCTGATTGGGCAACAGTGCTTGGCATGTAACACAAACAAACTCAGCGTTACATGGACAAGTGACACTAGTTGTCCCCTTTTGTACAAAAGGGCCAAAAACCTAGGAGGGTAATTACTCTTCTAACACTAAAGGAGGTGGACCGGAGAAGAAAAGAGGACGAATATATCGTCTCCCAATTCCCAGGAGAACATCTTGATGTTGGCACTTGGCACCCGTTAACAGCCCTTGATCCAGCAGGCTTCTGTAGGTTTATGTCAAGAACCCCTTATAAGGGCTCAGAGAAATGAATCTTTCCACCTTTCATACCATCAACATCCATCACCTTTTTCAATTTTCTGTCTTTCAAGAATTACACATCCATTAACATGTAACCAATAATGCCCAAATACGTCTACAATTTTAGATTCTTTGGGTTATGCCAAGTCCTCCTCTCTGTCTTTTTCTGTA
Organism: Tasmannia lanceolata; assembly: GCF_043159265.1. Classification (NCBI taxonomy): domain Eukaryota; kingdom Viridiplantae; phylum Streptophyta; class Magnoliopsida; order Canellales; family Winteraceae; genus Tasmannia; species Tasmannia lanceolata. The sequence continues at coordinate 60,100,989 of NW_027518692.1, read as the reverse complement.
GGAGATTACTTTCATTAAATATCCATTTACAAGACAATCTCCAAGGTTATATAGACAACCCTTTTTGCTTTATGTTTTACCGTATTCATAATCAGCATCATATATCATTGCTTCCAACTATACAAGCAATACCTCTAACAGTACTGATTTCCTCATATTCACTATTTTAATGGAGGCAATAACCGAGTGGGTTGCAGACTACAATTAAAAAAAAAATTCCCATTGGACACATGTCACTATTTTATGATTCTAAAACAGCCTCATAAATTCTCCCACATAATAGATACTAGTAAAAAAAACCCGTGCGATGCACGGGCCGGCAAAGAACTGTACGGACCATGTCATAGGTTGATCCAAACCGTCCATGTGATGGAACACAACATAAATAGGTTATGCCCCAAAAATCATTTCCATAGGCTGATCCTAGCCCTCCAATCTATAGATGTTTCCATAATTCCTCTTATCTTAAATCGGGTGGTTAAGATCACCTATAGTTTTTTAATTAAAAAACCATAAAGGAGGGGGGTAAGATCGAAATTATACGGCTTCAATGGGTGCCTTTGTTAAAAGCATAAACGAGGGGTAGGATTGAAATTATATGATTCAATGGGTGCCTTTCTTAAAAGCATAAAGGAGGGGAAGGGGGGGGAGGAGGATTGAAATTATATGAGTTGAATGGGTGCATTTGTTCAAAAAAAAATTTAAAATCGAAAAAACTCTCCTCTTTTCATCCCAGCTTATTGTATTAGATTAGATACTTGTAAATAAAAAATGGGATTTGCTACTCAATTTCACAAAAACCCAATTGCCAGCTTACTTTTTCAAGAGAGAACAGCCAACCTAGCACCAGATTTTGTCTTATTTAATACATATGAGGTGTCTGTTCTCTTTTGAAAAAGTGAGTGGCAAAATGGCTTTCTCCGAAATTGCCTAGGAAATCCCTAAATTCCCAAATCCATACAAACTTTATATCCCACTTTGCTCTTTCTATTTTCTTCAAAGTTTGACCAACTTTGAGGCAAGATTGAATCCATAGGTTCGCTTTGGATACCTCTGAGACCCTGTTTATTTTGAATTTTGAGAACCGATTATGAGTCCAAAACTGATTATTGTACTCAAATTTACTTTTAATTTTGAGTCCAATAGTCAGTTTTCGACTCACAATCAGTTTCTCAAAATCCAAAACAAACAGGGCTTAAAGTTATTCGCATACCAGTAGTTTTATATCTATCCTAGTTAATGGATTCCAAATTGATCTTTATATCACATTTGCAAGTAAGATTAACAATATTTTTTGCAAATAAAGGGTGAATTTGGTGGTATCAAAGAGACCCATTGGTTCAGATCCATAAACTATAAGAAAGAGTGGTGTGGAGAAGGACCCAAAAGAAGACAATGTGAAAGGAGTTATCACATGCCATCAACAAGATTAAATCACTTAATCATAACAATTACAAAAGTTTTCATATAATTTTAAAACAAGCTTCCTACGCATAATCTCTATATACATCCACCTATCCAAAAATGTACGCCGATTTATAAAATCCCCTTACTTGCTTCAATCAAATGAGACATGATAATCCACATTGAGGTTGGAATGCTTAATGTAACAAGAACCACCATGCCTAGAGCCAAGCTTGGCCTACTGTTCATCAACAGCCTCTGTAGTAATCCTATTGCTTCGCACACGTCGGAATCATAACAAGCGTAATATCGCTTCTCCCATTCCATCCAATCTTCGGGCGGATCGTAATTCCTCTCCACGATCTTCATCTCATGAATGCGCTTTCGCAACACAACCATGTTCTCATCAACCAATCTTCCCCCAAAATTCCGATCATAGGGGTCGCTTCTCACCGCAAAGATTTGCGGTCGGGATCTCTTCCGACGAGATAGCCCTGTTTTCCGATCAGGCGAGGTGAAAGAAAATCGTTGAGGAAGAAATAGACAAGTTTCCATTGCTTAGAGAGGGAAGAAAGATGGGTGGATTGAGGAGAATAAGGGGGTTTCTCTTTTTATAAGCCAAGTTTTGGAAGATTCTTAGGAGCTAAGCTTGTGGCAAAACGTGTGGGCTACCTCCACGTGGCACATATCCGCGTCATACAGTTGTGCAAGAATATGGTGGGGACGGTTTTCGTCTTTTCTAAGAGAAAATTAGGGTCCTTAAGAACCGGACTTTGTTTGTGTTTGGAAGCTTCTTAACAGCATTTCTTCCTCTTTTGCCTCTTATCCAACAATAATTTAATGGCCATTTTTAAAACGGAAGTGAATATATTAGCCCCTTTTCTTCCCTTGGCCACCCTCATCTAGTTATAGTACCTTGATATTTTAAAGGGGTTGGGTTGGGCATAGAGCTCAACTGGTCACTGGTTTTGTATCTCAACCCACATTAACAACTAATCAGCCAATCCCAATTAGAGTTTGGATTTGATTGAACAGTGATTCCATTAGGGTTGTAAGGAGCATGGGGTGTTCTTTTACTAAACAATCCCAACCGTTCAATCAGAGAACATGAATAGTAGATGTGCTGCTCATTTCTCTTCAATGTCCATCTACATCCTATAGATCGAGTAGTTAGAATTTTCCGATCAAAGCAAGTTTCAACCTATAACATCTAATCCGTGGGCCCCTCTCTATGGAAAGTCCAAATCATGCTAACATCATTTAGGAAAGTCCCAAGCTTGAATGTAAAATAGACGTGCAAGGAAGGCGATGGTTAAAAACAGAGCATGGCTTTTACGCATCTGGTAGGGCATTGCGTGTTGAAATTTTCAAAACAAAAGAAAATGATGAGCTGTTCTTCATTTCTCATCCTTTGGAAGCATATTTTAGCCACCGTCAGGAGAGGAGGAGAATTCAAAGAAAAGCTACGAAAGATGAGACAGACAACTGAATTTTTGTTTCGTTAGCAAAGCAGACTGAATATTTATTTCGTTTTGTTTATTGTTGCCTTCCTTGAATAAATAAACAATTGTGATGTGAGTCCAACTTTGTAACGGCCATTTTTATTTTAAATTTAACTAAGATGTACGTACGTATTGTTTTCTATTGTTCAAGCTTGTTGCCCCATAGCGGTGGGATAATCCATCTAGAAGGATCCACGATCAATAAGATCGACGGCAGAGAAGCAAACCCATCCCATGATCCTAACGATTCCATTAATGGATCGGGTGGACAGATGATTTTAATCCACAGTAAGCTTCATCTCCATTCATCACCGTGATTGTGTTCGTCGAACCTAAGGAGCTGAAAATACCCTAGGAACTGAAAATACCAGTTTTGAATGATCTATGGATCCGACTGAGTACCCGAGAATATCCAACCAAACCCAGCTAGGATTCAATGGATTGTGACTAGACATGGGTGGATCCGATCTGAATTGATTCCCATTACAGACCCAATAAAAATATCGATATACAATAAGAAATGAGATCTCTCAATACAAACTGGATCCTAGCCGGACTTATGATTACTGTCTGTGGAGATTAGTGACGTTCATTGATGAGATTATAGATCTTACAAGCTTGTATAGAGTTATATCCTTTTCCATTATCCAATCCCTAAAATTGTCAATCATTTGGTTTATCTTCCAAGGATAATTTGCTAGCTAAAAAGATGTCCAATTCCTTTCAATAGGGTCTCCCCCAAAAAAGGACGATCAATTCTTCTCGAGCACATAAAAAGGACACATGTGCAACTAAAGTGACCTTCCAGGGAACAAACTTGACCTCTATTTGCTTCTGAAGGGCACTTTCCGTTTAGGAAGTCACTGGTTGAGCTGTCAAGCATAATAGTACAAACCTAGGCGTAGCCCAAGCCCCTCTAGTTTTCTTCTCATATTACATGCAACTCAACTCAGCTAAGCCTTTGTCCCAAACTAGCTGGGGTCAGCCGCCTCATATTACCCCTACGATCTCCCAAATTGTAAATGGAAAAGAAGCCAAAGAAATAAAATGGTTACATTTTTTTATTTTTTTATTTTTGGGGGGTGTGGGGGTAAATAAGGTGGGATTGATTGAACCTACGACCTCAGGGATGAGATACAAAGCCTCAACCCATTGGTTTCTTTTCATTGATGCACATTTTCCCTCCTTCAAAATATTCCAAAGAAACCAGCTTAGTTGCTTGTGTACTTATAATGAATGCTACAAACCCAGGAAAAAAAATACTCTGTTCAATTGATCATCCCTAAACAAACTTGCTTGAAACAAGCTAAAATATTATGCCAAAAACAGCTACAATGGAAATAAAAGTATCCAAATTGTTTCCTCAAGCCTAATGAAGCAGAGAGGATAATGCCAATCTATTGGAGATTAGTCTTATTTTAGCAGCAAAGTAGATGAACTCAGAGAGAGAACTTTATCATTCAACGACATGCATAGGCAAGAAGATAGATATCTAAGTAACCAACATTCTCAAATGTAAAATAAATCAGAAAGAAAGGCATCAAAGCCAACCCATGTGAAGTTCAAAATTCAGATTCAGCAAAAGTATTTAACAGAATCCTACATGGTCCACACCAAGGAAGAAAAAAAAGGAAACAACTCATATACCTACTTGTGCAATCTTCTCAATAACGACCAATACCCCACACCCTAATAGCTCCATCAGTGTAACCGGTAAATAGGGTGCTTCCATCAGAGCTCCAACTCAGGCTTGTGCAGTACACCATCTGCAACCACAGTTACAAAGAGTTAAAAATAAAATAAAATAAAAAAGACTTTCTTGCACATCTGTCTAGGCCATGTTTGGCAACCGTGAATTTTTCTCATGATAAATTTAGTTTCTCAAGTGGTGAGACAGGGGTGAGGCTGGTGGGAAGAGAGATTTGATACGGCATGAAAGAATAGAAGGCGATGAAAGCCTGAAAATAAGGAAACAAATAACTCCACCAAAAAGAGCCTTTTTTACACATCTGTTTAGTGTTTCAAAGTAATCAATGAATATGTTTGAACCTAAACAAATACTATATAGCTGTCTTAAATGGCACAGGTAACCTATCAAGGGGTCTTCATTTCCAGCTACTATTGCAATGTAGCAAACACGGACATCTTCGCATGTAGTTTCCTAATAGCAAACTTATGTATATGCTGCTAGGGAATTTCGCAGAAAGGCATTTCGTGGCTGACTGTTGCATGAGAGAACAACCACCTCAGATGAATTATGGACACGTTTGCTACCATGATTTTTTATTTATTTTTCATGATAAATCTGTCTCCAAGTGGAGATGTGGGTGAAGTGGCTAAAAATCAGGAAACCAAAAAAAAAGGGGAAACTAGTGTCTCCAGTGATGAGAAGTGGCAAAAAATCTGGAACCAGTCTGATCAAATTTTTTAGTAGAGGTTTTTGTTTCCTGATTTTTAGCCCCTTCTCACCCCTGTATTTTGTTTGCTGATTTTTAGCCACTTCACCCGCCAACCCCTCTCTCACCACTTGGAGGCAGCAGTTTATCATGAAAAAAAATTCATGGTAGCCAAACATACCCTAAATGTATAAGAAAAAATCTGCTGAGAAGTGAGCCTGTGTGGTGTTCTCTCATGCAACAGTCAGCCACAAAATGCCTTCGTGCGAAATTCCTTAGTAAATCCCATGCTGCTAACATAAAACTTCAAAAAGTTCACAATTCTGAAAGTCTTGCAAGATTTCATGGATTAGGTCAATTCCCGCCTAGTGGAATCCCAAATACATACAATAGAGACACTATGGGCACTAAGTATTGGCTGGCTTCCAAGATATGATCACCACACCGACAGATGTGGGCCTACAAATAAAATGCTAATATATAAGAGATGAAAAGAAACATGTAGGTCCAGGTTCTCATACAGAGCTAATGAAAGCCGACTCTCAGATGCAAGGGTTTGGCAAACCAATGCTGAATTATGATCACAGGATCAATACACACGTCACTACATTTATCCAAATATATTTTCATACGCAGCTTCTATGTGATGCAGATAATAGGCCAATAAGTGGCATATTTGCCTATTAGGATTTATATTTCCATGTTATTTAGTTTAGGAATTTATTTTCATGTTATTTAGATTCTAGGATATTTATTTTCATGTTTTTAGTTGTTAGGACTTTTTGTGACAGAGTCCAACGAGGAGAGCCAACCTCCTACCTATCGCTGCTTACATACGCATATCTCCATAAATCAGAGCTAGAAGTGAATCAGAAACATGAGAGAAAATTTATCCAAGATATGGATAGGAAAATGATTTTGATGAATAGATAATGCGAGCTTTTAAATAAACCTCCAAAAACTCTGTCATTTCTTTCCTTCCATATCACCCATAACAATGCCAAGAAAATTACATGCCACGAGATTCTCCCCTTCCTCCTCCATGGGTCAAAAGACCAACTATCTAGAAGGTCTACTAAACGAGCCAGAAAGAACCACTGGATGCCAGATCTCAGAAGAAATCTATTCCAAATCTCTCTGGCTAATCTCCAAAGTAAAAAGATATGGTCCATCAATTCTCCCGATTGAATGCATATTACATAGGGCACAATTATCAATGATTAACATTTCTTGACTCTGAAGAAAGTCCACCATCAGCATCTTGGATCGGAAGGCAGTCCAACCAAAAGCACAAACTCTAGGGGGGCTGGGATACCCCACACTTTGGCAAATTGAGGATAAAAGCAATCAGGAACAAGATTATGGTAAAAGATTTTAACAGTTAAAGACCCGAAGAGCACCAGATCCAAACCCTTTGCCTTTGCCTAACCTCTTAAAATAGCGGGATTCTAGGATGTTTAACAATCGAGCCATGCTGTCAATCTCCCAATCTAACAAGTTCCTTCGAAACTTGATCTTCCAGAACACCTTGCCCTCCACCCACTGCATACAATCCTTGACTAGAGCATTCTTATCCGTAGCCATCGCAATTACAAAGATGGATCATAAAGAGAAAATTTCAGAGGAGATCTCTCATATTCACAATTCTCTCACCGACAATTAAGAGAGAATTGATCAGGTTGGTTTGCCTCTAGCGCTAATGATGTTATGAAAGTTGGTCTATTTTTGTTTCCATTTTTTAACTATCTAGATCTAGATCTTTATCTCCACTTTAACTCTTCCAACAATTGTGTCTTCTCCCTTTTCTCATCATCAAATAGTGAATAAGTTTCTCCAACCAAATGATTCATTCTATCCAAAATGGACCCTTTTTTCTGCTCAGCCACACCCTATTCCTCTATGGCCAAAATCATGAGCTTGGATTAATGAAAAAGAGTCTTCGACCAAAGCACTAATCGAAGGCCTAGAACCGCCAGCCTCATACCACTAGGCTACAACCTAAAGGGAGAAGAATCACATGATCTAAGCTTGGAGTCCAAAAAGATGGGTTTGTGATCGAATCAGTCAAGAAAGAGCAATTTCAATTGCATTAGGGAAAAAGAGTATCCAGTTGTCGGTGGAAGAGGAGTCTATCAAATCTTCTTTTCCACTCATTTCATTCCAAAGTGAACTAAACCCCCTGACAGAGGCAGATCAACAGCAACATTTCTCCCTGAAAAATCGAGTGAACATCCCATAAGAGATCCACAAATCAAAACTCACCCACGGTATCTGGCTGTTGGAAGACAACATTTGTAGCTCCTCGAATCAAACCCATTATCGACCTTAGAGATCTCTCTCAATCAAAATTTTGAGACCAGATCCTGCTTCTTCCCCCAAATTGACCTACCAACGAGCCTAATCAGTTGCTTGACAAGAAATGGAAGGGGAAGAGGAAATAGCCAGCAAGGATGGCTATGGCGTCATCAAACGTCATCCTGGATCAAGGAGTATGCATGGAGAACCCTCAAGCAATTGGGACTAATATGGATTCATGCAGCTAGATTAAGGTTTTGTGGAAAGGTAAAAATTAGGAAGGAAAAAAATTCTGGGAAAGCTGAAGGGTGCCGCTAAAAAACTTTTCTGAGTGTGGAAAGGGAAGCAAAAGAAAAGTTTATACAGAGAACTTTTTCAACCCTTACAGTTTATCATTTTAAATTACATTGCTGGATTTTCCCTGAATCAAGAGCGAAACATGTGTGACGTTCTTCCTCTTTTGATTTATGCACATGTACAAAATCAAAAGAATATAAAAAGTGGCCCTACTTGATCTACCACCCTTGAAAGTTCAAAGCAAGTATTGCCCAATTCCCATTACTAACCTGTCTACAAACACACAATGCATTTGCTTATAAGCAAACAGAGGGATCATTCACCATGTATAGAAAACTATCCTCTAACTCTCCCAGACGGCCAGACATCTTTTCCATACACATGACAATGTGTACATTAATCCCAACTTCTCAATGATGGGGCCCTCTAAACAAATGGGACATTGTTTAAAAGAAAAAAACTGCCACATAACTATACAATTTTGACAGCACTTTAACTCCTATTTTGACTTGTTGCCATTCACTGGAAAAGAGAATTCAATTTAACCAAAAATAAACAAGAAGGACCTCCATCCTTCAAGTCCAACATGTGCAAAGACAGAAACTGCAGAACTGGATAAGAACATCAAAATAGATGACAGGCATTTCTAATTTTTGGGCGTTACCATAATGATTACACATGATGATCAAGTTAAAATAGTTTATGAAAATTGACACATAATGTACCAACAAAACTACAAAAAATAGATTTAAGATGCAATTACTGTCTAATGAAGCAACAAAAAAATATGACTTGAAAAAAAATTATGCCAGACAAGAAAAAACAGTCTGAGAGTTCGGTTAAAACAAATCAGATTCCACAACAAACCACACATTCTATCTCATCAAGGATTTGGTCACATATTTATTATCCTTACTAAATCCTTACAATGAGCAAATTAAACCATGAAGATTGGTAAGAAAAAATCCACAGATGACATTACTTGTCAGATCTAACAAACACAATCATAAAACATATGAATAGAGACAACAAATAAAGCCCATTTTATATGTGATGACATCAAGCAAGTGTACGAACTCATACCGAAAACAAAACAAAAAAAAAAGCATATTAACCATTGCATTTGAATATAACAAAAATTAAGCAAACAACATTACAGGAATAATACTAACAGAAAATATTTGACTAAGAAAAATAAAACGGTGTGCCACATTACCAACAGAACCTACTAGACAAATCTGACATAACATAGAGCGGTTAGTATTAAACAGACCCAACAGAACATGGAACGCTTAGTATAGTAGTTACCTGGTTCTTCCCAGGGGTCACATCAGGCTTGAGATCCTGCACAATGCTCTTACTCTCCAGATCCCAGATCTTAACACTCTCCTGCGTCGCAGCGCAGAGCCAGTACCTATTAGGGCTAAAACAGAGAGCATGAATTATACCTCCCGCATCAAGCGAGTACAGCCTCTTCCCTTCCGCCAAATCCCACAACAAAGTCACCCCATCTTTTCCACCACTAGCACACAATGACCCATCAGGCGATACCGCAACAGTGTTCACATACCCACCATGCCCAGCCAAAGTACACCTCAGCTTACAATTTGTCAGATTCCATACCTAGATTATGTCAAAATTTCTAATATGAATTTTCTGATAACATTAATTCCTACAAATCTAATAATAATAACCAAAATTCTTAAAAATAAATTATTCAAGGGAAAACGCGCTCATCTCATCTCCCAAGATACAATCAACTACCCTTGAGATCCCACTTATTCCAAAATAGTTTTTTTTTCACATTTATAACAAAACATTTTCACTCTCTAAAATTAAATAAAAGGGGTTTAAAAATTATAAATCATTTTACCTTCACAGTCCGATCCCACGACCCCGACACGATCGTGGGCTGGAACGTATTAGGGCTGAATCGAACACAACTGACCCAATTGGTGTGAGAATCAGCATCCTGAATCGTGTACTTGCATTCTCCAAGAGTGTTCCAGAGCTTGATCGTACGGTCACGGGAGGCCGACACGATCTGACGGTTATCATTGGAGAAAGCCACGGAGAGGACATCTTTAGTGTGGCCCACAAAGCGGCGGGTGGTGGCCCCGGTGTTGAGATCCCAAAGACGGAGCTCGGAGTCCCATGATCCAGAGAGAGCGAATTGGCCGTCGGATGAAAGGACGACATCTTGGACGAAATGAGAGTGGCCGGTGAGGCGGCGGCGTGGGACCCCATAGGTGCCTTCTTCTTTGGTGAGGTTCCATAGGAGGACAGATTTGTCGCGAGATGAGGAAACGATTATGTCCGAGTTGTCTATGGGTGTGGCTATGGCCGTGACCCAGTCGTCGTGGCCTTTCATGGTGCCTCGGAGGACTAGGGATTCAGCCATGGTTGGATGGAGTTAGGATTTTTGGGTGGAGAGGATTCTGGGTTGTGGGGAAGAGAAGAGAGGGTCTCTCTCTCTTGTTCTTTGGTTTTCTGATGGGGTTAGGGTTTGTGGAGGGGGGGGGGGGGGGGTTTGAAGGGATTTATATATAGGGGGCGATAGAGGGGTTCTAGGGTTTTGAGGGTATGTTTGGGATTTAGGTTTTTTTAGTGGGAGTAGAAGTCGTAGGAGTGTTAATGGGCCGGGCTGATTTGTAGTGGCATTAGACCCATTTGAATGATGGTGGCTTCGAAACTACCGAAAGTCCATTCCACATTGAGAAATGGAAATGATGTTCACCCCTTTTTCTTCTTCAGACTACCCACTTGTAGTGTGAAAGAGTAGTCATAAATACAGTAGAGAGGGCTGGCCCAAGAAAGAAAAGGGGGTGAATATATCACTTCTCAGGCCAACGTGGTTGGGTCCCCAGCAATTGTCATTTTTGAAGTCCTATGTTGATGATGTCCATTGGGTATGGAACTAGGATCATGTGAGTTAATTCATTATGTTCCATAAGATCAACGGTCTCAATTACATATATGTCCTTGTGCGGGACCCAAAATTGATTGCTAAAATGTTCCAAAATGATTCTCTCTCTAGATGTTATAAAAAAAAGAGATTTGCTAGTGACAAAAGCAGAAGGCATTTCGTGGACCGGCTGTTACACGAGAGAGCAGCCAGATAGGCTCACTATTCAACAGATTTTGTCTAAACGGTTTCACTTGCAGTCTCTCATGCAACAGCCAGTCCACGAAATGCCTTCTGCGATGGTCCCTCGCAAATTCCTTAAAAAATATTTTAAAAATGACTACTGATATTCACACCCCCTTTGACTGGCGGAGGTTGTATGGATACACTCTGCATGGTAATTTTTTTAGAATACGAAGGATTAGGGTTTCCATAGCTTAGTAGTAGGGGGAGACAAAAGGGGAAGAAAAGAAGTCGGACGGCCTATTTCCCATTTTTCAAATGGCTATTAATATTGGCATCAAAATGTTTTGATAACTGCACAAACACAGTTTGTCTTTTCTTTTTAATTGGCTTGTGAGAGCTTTATGGGAACTGCAATAACCTTTGATAGCTCTTTAAATAATAAATGACAAGATTGTGTTCATTTCATTGAAATTAAATTGGATTGTTTCTCTTCTTTAGATTTTCCTTTTGTTAGGAAAAAGCAAGCCATACGTGAAATAGCCTAAAACACCTTGTCTTCCAAGAACCAGACTTATTTTTGAATATTAGTAGAAAATGGGGCAGCGCTCCGAGATGTGCTAATCGAACAGCCTTCATGATTGTGGATCTTAAAATATGCACCTCCGAGGGTTTTTCACTCTCTTTTCTTCTTGTTCCTGCTAGTTACACTGCAGCAAACACTTTAACCCCAACTCAGAATCAATTAATCAAATCCAGAATGAACAAACCCTTATTTCTCACTATTCATCTTCTGAACAGATCAAGTGGTGGGCTTATGTGACAGTATCTAGTAGAGGGATTTAAAGGGATGATGTCGCATATATGATTCAGGAACATATCAAACAAGGGGGCATGTCCTGCCATGTCGCGTGGCAATCAAATAAATCAAGACCAATTGAGGGTCCCAATTCTACACAAGCAAGGCCAAATCAATTCAACAAATGGTGTTTAAGGGTCAATGGACCCATTCAACACCAGCCTGCAGAGAATCAATCATAAGATCCACTAATCAAGATAGATGAATGCAATTCGAGACAATCTAAGGCATTAAGCAGGCACTAAAAATGCATGTCAAGAACATCTAAAGTGTCTCTTCAATGAGAAGATCAAACAAAGCAGCAACCAGGAGAAGATCCGCCAGTCATCAAGAACCCCACCATATGCAAGCCCCCAAGGAGAAGATGATAGCCTTTTAAAGATAAAGAGATACCAGGCGGTTCAAGGAGGACTCGTCATTGAAAGAATCACACCCATTGCATGGCCAACGACTAAACAATATTAATGAAAGGTGAGTGAATTGCACTGTGCAGTAATATGTGAAGCCTCATTATGGAATCGCGGCCTCATGGCTCAAAAGTGGCGGGGAAAGAGGGCACAAATAAAGGCAATTTTTGGAAGTTCGGGTTGAGCTTTTACCTTAAAATCGGGCCGGATTCGGGTTGATTCCAATTCATTTTTTAGCAAATGGTCAACCCGACCCGACCCTAGTTGAGAAGGATATTGAAAGATGATCAGATTTGACATTTCAACAACTACTATTTAGTGATGTCTTGTTCGTTTTCATATGCATGATTCAAGTCTTTCTATATTTACATACCCTTATCCCCTGCTTGGCTTGGGAATATGACACATTTCAGAAAGACTGCATTCAAAAAGCATCCTTTTTATTATGTCTTTGTATGTGTCACATACCAATTATAGTTGGAACAGTTAAGACTGATCTGATCGCTCTAGTGGTTGGAGTTGTGGAAGTGGAGGCTCAAGCTGCTGGTATTTGGGCTTGTTTCTCCGAAGGAGAAGGTAAGTGGTCCAGTACCAGAACAACAGTATCCGACCTTGAGCCATTACCGTCTCCCTAATGCGACTTCCTCCAAAGGAGAGCCTCTCCAGTACCTGCAATAGAAAAATACTATAATCAAAATGTTCTCTTCTCCATTATAATTTAATAGCTACATGAAAAAAATAGATAAGGATAAGATCAGATATTTCAGAAACAATCCACAAATAGTCTCAATGCTGATTTCCCTGTACCTGTTCTCCAGTCTGAATGTCAAAGGGATTCTGTTGTTCAAATTCAAGGCCATTGAATTCATTGATACAAAGTCCTTGAAAGGCCCTGAAAATTACGAATAAAGGATAAATTACATAAAATCCCTCCCCATGGAGTGTGTAAGTATCCATTAAAAAAAGTTACCATCTAATTAGAGAAACTCGAGGGATCCAACGGAATATCATTGGTGTATTTTCTGCGTTGACATAATAGCCACCAAAAACAATGAAAACAGTCATAAGAGACGGCCCTAATGCCATGGCTGCTTCAGTTGTTGGAACCATAGCCCCAACTGTTAGACCCATTGCAGACGCAGCAAATGATTCCACGGTAATGATTCCAGAGAACTTCCCAAATCTAGAATTCAAAATTTCTGGTTAGACATTGGGACCACATTATCCTTATCATATCATCAAATGTTCAAGATATAACATTTTAAGAGTGATTAAATGCTCCTCAGCTGCCTGCCTGTTCATGTTCATTAAGCTAGTTATGATCAGAAAAGCAAACATTACCTAATAAATAAAAGATTATAGATCATTTCAAGAAATAAAAGGAAACAAAAAAAGAATAGTCACAACCTGACCTCAACAAGAAATAAGAAAAGTGCAACTAACTATTTTGCAAGGGGGCGTTAAAAAAAAATTTCTCATTCTCTTGATCTTTTATATCCTAATTGCTGAGGAGACTAAAAATTGAAAGTGAAGAAACAACTAGTGCAGAGCATCAGGAAACACACCTGGATAGAGTAGGATGGAGGCGAGCCATGGGATACAAAATTGTACCAAAAATTAAAGGAAACACAGCTCCAATAGGGATCTCAGCCAATAATTTAGAAAACACATATGGTCCTAATGCATAAGAACCCTTGGCACGCTCTCTATCTACAATTGCACGCTCCTTGGGAAACACACTAACAGTCTTTGTAAGTGCTGCCATTGCCGTGTTTATGGCAGCAACCTTCAACGAAACAAATCCAAAAGAATAGATAATCAGGTGACTACGTGCATTGCTAATAATCAATTATTTCATGAGTGCTAAGCACATTGAAATAAAATTTCATTTTCTTCGTGAAAAAGGTCACTAGCAAACTGATATCCACTATTTGTGTGAGGTTCAAAGATCAGTTGGCAGATATATTCATGAAGGCACATGGTCGCAGTCAATCTTGTAGTATTTGTTCCAAGCTATGCATGAATGATAAGCCTGAGGGGGGTGGTAAGAGTTAGAGTAATTAAGTAGTTTTTACATTACAATTTTGGTGTAACTCTTTATCTTTTGCATAAATTAGAATGGGGCCCATCATGGATGGATCTAATTATGTTTAGATATAGCAAAGTGAGTCCTAAAGTCGGATTTCAACTCCCACAAGCTCCATTCTATCCTCTTTGTTATTCCGTCTCCTTCCACATGACTTGGGTGCTCCTCCCAGGATTCTTCTCCTCTTTTTCACTTTAACGGTTTCAAAGCTTTTGTGCGTGAAAAGAAAAGGGAAAGAAAAACTTTCTGTTCATGATAATTTGGCAATTGTATCATGCTTCCAAACATTCATTTGACTGAACTATCATTTTTACATAAAAAATGCCCTAAGCACTCTTATTAACTTAAAACATTATTTTTTAATTAATAAAACTACCTAGAGAGCATTCAAAACTACATCAGGTACAGTATCCAACATGACAAATCAGGAATTTAACATGTATCATGCTGCATGTGGTTATATAATTCTCATTATTTATACGACTTGGAAAAGAAAAACCAATCATGTCTAAAAAGCGAATTGAGATCGATTTGAGCCTTTCTCGATAAAATATAACAAACAATGAAAGGCGTGTCCTGGGCCTACAACCAATTCAACTCATAATCAAGAATTGTGTTCTGAAACATGTGTTTGAAATCATTGCCAAGTGGTTCAAACACCATTCTACGAGTGGCTTAGTGATAAATTTCGAAACTTGATACATAAAAAAGCTTGTACCCTGAACAAGACAAAAGTTGATGTTGGACAATATCATGGTGATGGTGGGTGTTAATAATGAAAATCTTGGGGAATCCAAGATAGTGGTACATCCTACACCAAAAATATTGTAACTAAAGAACTATGTAACATTGCAAATGTAATTGGAAAAGGAAACCCAAAAAAAAAGTATTTATAGAGTAAACTATTAAATAACATAAAAAAGAAGAAAAGGAGGGCAGTTCAAAAGTTTTAATGACCATTTACACTGGTGTCACTATCGGAAAGTGATTGATAAGGTAGTCGGCAAAAAATAGAGTTTGTTTTTTTAGGTGATAAATGAAATCTCAGCCCACATAAACAATTCATCGGTCCAGTGGAAAGGCTGTTAATGCTTCCATTTAACAATCTTGGATTTACATCTCTCTCTCTAGAGCTATGTCACAAACATCATTCTCGGGATTTTCTCGGGAAGGGAAAATCTCGGGATATATTAAAAAAAAAAAAAATCGGGTTTATATCGGGAAAAAAAACTATAATAAGTTTATGATAAAAATGAAAATATCGCCATATTTTTAAAATCACGGGATTATTTCGGGATTTTGTCGTTTTATCAAAATGTCACGATAAAAAATCTATAAATTGAAATATCGGAGATATTTGTAACCTAGCTCCAGAGCGCCATCAAGGACAAGCAAATCAAGTCGATAATAACTAAGATGGAGACCTAATTTTTATGATGTTTAATGCATTATATGAAAGTAAAATTTTGGGGTATGCGTCTTTTTTTTTGGGTTGTGCAATAGCATTAGCAAGTGAGTACATAATGCATGATATCCACTTCCACAATTAATTATAAAATCATATATTCATCACACCCACTGTAATATAATCTCATGTGGTGAACTTATCACAATAGGCAGGAAATGCAAAGAAAGATGTAGTGATGCATACCTGAAGTAGTCCCATCCTGTCCTGTATAGACGTCTGAGATCTCCCCGTTCGCCAAAAAACTGATCCAAATATTATAGCTGATGCAATAGACATTCTTGCTCGAACTTTGTTCGTGGGCCCATCACGTGAAGCCTGTGCATAAATATCTTTTGGTTCGCAGCCATTGATAGAAAAGAGTTTAAAGAGACTTGAAATAGAAGAGAAAGTTCAAATAAGATGGTCTTTGAGCAGAAGCTACTATGAGAAAAAGTGTTCTCAGAGCTTTTGTTTTAGTAAGAAGCTATACTCTTCTAGTATACATGAATTTTCTTCTTGGAGGTCAACTGCCTATTATCGATTTTTCATAGTCTGCAGGTGTAATTTGATCAAGGAATAATCAACTGCCTATTCTATTATCTGCTAGAAAATTAAGAAACTATTTATAATTATAACCTAAAAACTAAAGGAAACAATAACAAAAATAACAAAGTTGTCAATGACATTTGTCTAAAAAAATCATATTTTGTAAACAAATCAGAAATTAGAGATGCCTAAAAACGGGTTATGATTGTAACAAAGAATGACCTGCATCCACGCTCTTTTAAGGAGCAGCCAGAACTGCCTCCACCAACCACCCTTTTGCTTGACGATAGGTTTCCTGACAAACTTTGAGGGGAACTTGAAGGCTTCTTCCCTTTCAGTGACTGAACTTACATATAGAATATCTGATGTGTTATGGGACAAAGCCTCAACAAGATCATCAATCCTCTTTTGGGAAGAGTAGACACTTTCAGCGGAACTGTAATCGACGGATATAAGATCGGCCAAAAATTCAGCAGGATTCACATGGTCTGGGCAATGATACCTGGTTGATTAACATTTAGCTAGTACCTTCTGAAAGTAATCATAAGGAGAGATGGTACTATAGATAAAGGCAAACTAAAAAAAGAAAAGAAACTCTTACTCAGAGAAATAAAAAGCTGTAAAGCATGGAAAATGAAAGAGGTTTAGCTACCAACCCCAATTTCGAAAAGTATGACAGAGGTTCGTCTCTTGCGGGACCCACATAAACAACTGCACCTTCTGCGAGCAACACAATGTCGTCGAATTTTCCATATACTGAACCTCTAGGCTGGTGTATAGAGCATACAACTGTATGTCCATCCTGTGCAAGTTGTCTGAGTGTCTCCATTACGCTCTCTGCCTGGAATGCATCCAGGCCTGCATGCACCAAAGTATTTTTCTTCATTTGGGTATATAAAAATTGAGAAGAAATGGTCCGAATATCATTATATTCTAAAATTCAAATTCATGTCAAACCTAACTTTTAGCAGCACTGTAAAAAAAAGATAAATATCTAGAAATATTACTGCGCTATACTCCACACTCCAAAAGTAGTAACACGGCATTCAATCTAAATGTTTCGGTTTAGAATCAATATATCCCTCTCAGTTTGAAAAAATGCGCGTTCACACATGGAAAAGAAATCCATTCAATACAGTTTATAGTTATCCAAGAAAGGCTATGATTTGTGAACACGGACACGAGTGTCGCATGTCGACATGGACACGGAGTGTCGGACACGGCAAACTCCCAAAATTTAGAAACGGGGACACGGCTAAAATAGAAAGTACATATAATCAAGATTTGTGAACATGGGTTTGTGTGCCGAGTTTCAACACAGATACTAGGTATCTGACATGACAAACCCTAAAAATCTAGAAATAGTGGCACGCTCATACACGTATACACATATAGAGTTACTAAATTTACTAACACTTCTAGTAGTACATTTAAAAGTGTCTAAAGGAGTGTCGACACGTGTGGACACGGGTGTCGGTGTCCACAATAAATTCAAAGTGTCGGTTGAATCATAGAAGAAAGGAATAACATAAGAAGAAAATTGAGACAGTTACTTCTTTGTGTCTAATCCCCACAAACCATGATTTGGAGTAGACAGGCTATAAGTTTTGGAATCATATCCCAATTTGTACTTCAATGGACCATGATGGATCATGTTCTATAATTATCTTGTCGATAACAATTGTATGCTTTTCATTTGTAGAATAATAGAGAAGAAGATCGACAATAAACCACTATTAATGAGAAACCTTTTGTAAGATTCATAAGAAACCACAGATAAACGACATTAGAAAAAAAAACGGAGAACCTAATTGAGAATAACTAGGCAAGCAGTGATTTCCAAGATCAATACTAACGGCCAGTTTTTGGAGTATGTGCAATGGAGACTACGGATCTTATAGAACATCGTGAGGCAACCTGCAACCTGCAACCCACATGGTCTTGGACTCAAACCGAACAGACATCCCATGCGTAAGATAAAGACAACAAAAATCAACAATCTAGCTTTTCTTACTGGAACCTTAAACAAGGCTTGATGGATCAAGGGCGAAGGATCATCCAATCAATGTGTTCTCAACAGCATTTGGCCAGACTTATGGTAGCCGGTTTGATCAACAGATATTTAAATAGAGAGAGAGAGAGAGAGAGAGAGAGAGAGGGTTTGAAAGTGGTTGTTAGGATAGAGCCTAACATTCATCTTCTTTTTAGAATTTTCAACCTAATTAATTTCATTTCAACTCTATATTCTATCAGATGAACAGAATTATTGTTCTCTTTTGTTAAACTTTCAAGAACTTACAACACAAATAGACCCTGTTAAAGTATAAAAGATAAATAACACCTTTCTCCAATAGCTTAAGCTTTTTGAGAATTTGGTAAGTTAACATGGTATCAGAGCGAAAGGTCTCGAGTCCATACCTCCCGGATAGCAAAAATTCACATGCAATGGTCGGCCCAAAGTGGGACCACATGTGCCACGTGTTTGCCAAGTGGGCCACACGTGCGGGGGAGTGTTAAAGTATAAAAGATAAATAACGCCTTTCTCCAACAGCTTAAGCTTTTGGAGAAGTTGTAAGTACCAGACCCTATGATCCAAACAGACCAACCAATAGACATATTAATGAAGTAATAACAATAGGATAAATTAAATGGTGTCCACACGTATTTTTTCAAAAATATATCTATAATGGAAAAAGAAATTTGTGGTTCACTGCTCTGGTAATCCAATTCATTCATCTTTTGGACCCTAGAATGGATGGGCAACAGAGGAAAAAAATCTCCTGCATCAGACAAATATAAAGCTCCAATTTGTGAAGAGTTTTATCCAGCTATTTTTTTTTTACTTTCGGAACTGGTCATTTTTACAGCCTACAATATGAATGTGCATCATCGAATGAAGAAATTTTTTGGGGCATGGCATGCATGGTGGGAACTGGGGACAACAAATCAATGAATTCTGGTCATTGAAAAAGTGAACTAAAATATTCGTTCCGCAAAGAAATAGAAGATAGGCATATACCCGTTGTAGGTTCATCTGCAAATATGACTGATGGACTTGCAATCAGCTCACAAGCAAGTGAAAGACGTTTCTTTTCACCGCCACTGATTCCACGGACTTTTGCATCACCAACATTTGAATCAGCACAATTGACCTTTCCAAAAAGAGGGAAAAAACCACCCAGAAGAAAAGGAAGGTTAGCATTAAGCTTTGTAAATTCCAATTTCAAAATTATCCTTAACCACAAAAATACAAACTTTTACAACAGATGTAAGGATTAGAATAATGTGTGTTCAGTATCATACATAACAACAACATTGAATATCATTCGATAAATACACGAAGAGATGTTTTAACAACCAAACAGGACCAGCGAGCTCAACCACATTAGACAGAAAGCAGAAACAGTAAACAGTCCCGTCTACTCAAAAAGCAGTTAAGAACCAGAAATCCATGAGAAGTTTGAACCTTCTTTGATCAGCAACTTTTTTATTAAATTACTTGTGGTGTAATGATGACAACACAGTTTGAACTGGTTAGGCCACCTCCAATTTGGTAACAGAACTAGCTAATGGATTATCAGAATTTCAGTTACTATATGTGGTTGTGTATGACATCACACTAGTAGCTAACTGCGATAGATAAAGCAAAACCCAATTCAAACCCACATTGTAGTATTGTACAACAAATGATTAACCAAACAAGATCGAACCAACTGCACGAAGAATTCTCCAATTCAAGCTGTGATTTAATAAATTTTCAAAAATGTGATATTGGGTACACTTATGACAGTCTTACCAGGCCCAATCGAAACAAGAGTTTGTTCACATACTCGTCTCTCTCTTCTACTGACATTATCTCAGGAAGCTGGAGCTCAGCCGCGAGAGACAGCGTCTCCCTCACAGTCAGCTGCGAGAAGAAAAGGTCATCTTGCCTAACATAGGCAACCCTACAAAAGCAAATACAGAAAAAACCCACCAAAAAAACATTTACCCTCTCTCCCATAAAAATTTTGGAGATGTTTATACTTAATAGTTCTCCTGAAATCAACCAAAACTTACTTATAACCTCTGCTTGATCTTGGCCTTCCATTGACATACAGACGGCCTGTGAGACACAATCGGGGTGATGCCGCAAGTTGCCCAGCAAGAACGTTGAGCAATGTCGTTTTCCCCGAACCCGATGGACCCATGATTGCAAGTAATCTTCCAGGTCTCGCTTCTCCACTGACATTTGTAAGCAGAAATCTGACCTAAATATGGAAAAGAAATACCGATAAAATCTTGATGTATTTCCTACTAACATATAAAAATACCCAAAAGTATTTTTGAAAGCTCCAAACAAAAATGAGAAGGAAAAGAAAATTATGTTTACTGTTTTGCCGGATTTATCAGAGAGGGAGCAAGTGATGTTGCTCCACTCAATAGTGACCGGGGAAACTTTCCCGTCGACCGGAGTTTCATCTTCTTCGCCTTTTCCAGCAGGAATGACATCATCTTCCGGCTCGCTTTCCGGCGATAGTGTGGGGCCCGGGCCGGAGATAACGCGAACTAGGAAGGCTACGGCTATGGCTGCCAGAAACTGGCCCACGCCTTTCCCGTCAAAACCCACCATATCCTCTCTCTCTCTCTCTCTGATGACAGATTTTTTTCTCTCTGGGTGAGACTCTCTAATGAGAGGTGAAAAATTAAATGAGCCTGTCTGACATCATGCGCTTGGAGATTAGGATATAATGTCGGAACGGACGGCTACGATTGACTGTTGAAATTAACTGATTTCTTTTTTCTTTTTCTTTTTTTGAGGGGTTAGGGGTTAGGGGTTAGGGGATCGAACTAGCTATCTGAAGAAACAGAGCCTAGCACAACCACTCTTTAATAATTGCACAACGCAGGTTGTTTTTTCCTTTTTAATTGCTTTGTAAGAGCTTTTTAGAAACTATAATAACCCTTACAACTCTTTAAATAATAAATGACAAAATGGGTTTGTGCAATAATAAAAACATGGTTGTGCTGATTTTATTTCCCATGTTTTTTCCCAATAAAAAACAAATAAGAAGAACAACCTGTCTTTCAAGAAAAAAAAAATTCATGGAAATGAATTTTCTCGTGTTTGGTAACTTTTTCCCATGGAAATCTCATTTTCGAAATTGAAATATTTCTCTGTATCCAAGAAATCATACTGGGCTACGAAAATCCATTGATCAGATGATTAGCATTATAAGACGCGCTTCATCTCCTGAATTGGTGGTTTCGATCTATCAATGTGGGGCCCATGTGCTAGGTCAGCTAGAGTTTTACCAGATCAGTCCCTCCTTATCAATTCTTTAAATTTTAAGTCCACGCCCGACTAATCTTATATTTGCCTTTGACTAATGCCTTCCAAAGTAATCTTCTATTTAACTATCGGAAGTAATTAATTCATTTGCTTTTTCTTCCCCGGGTCAGCCCCCCCTTACGGTATTTATGGTTCTCTTTTTACACTACATAGGGGTGGCCCGGGGGATAAAAGGGGCAAATTTATCATTCCCCTTAAACTATTCATGTCTCGCTAGATAAAAATAGGTTCATCATAGAACGGTCAAGATCATCTAATCATTCGATGATTAGGATCATCTCATTCGCCCACGTTACGAGTCATCCTAATTAATAATCGCCATAAAAAATTCACTTACTTTTGTTCCCAAAAAAAAAAGTATTCATAGCAATTCCGTGTATCGCGTTGTGCGATTTTCGCTTTTAAATATCGGGATGCAGTGGGGTGACTCGAGAGATAATCTCGGGCAATCTTTTTGGCATTTAAGGAGATATCCTTACTTTAAAAAGCCTAAAATCAAGGAATAGAAAAATTTTCTCACACCGTTTCACCTCCTCTCAATAAAGAAAAACGTTTTTCTCAATTCTAAGATAAGGAGCATTTTAAAATCCGGGTGCCACATCCCCTTAACATGGTTTTTAAATTTCGTTAATTAAAGTTATGTGTTAGAGGAAAACGTGTGAGAACGGTAATTAAAGTCTCGTGGGTCCCACTGCATTCAACTTCAACGTTTGAGTAAAGCTGAATGTGGTTTGCAGAGGGCGTGATATGTGGCACAGCCTCAGCTTCCCACATTCAACTTTACTTATAGATATAAATAAATAAATATATATATATATATATATATATATATTAGTAAAAAATCCCGTGAACTGTACGGACAATATCACAAGTTGATCCAAACCGTCCATGTGATGGAACACAACATAGATAGGTTGTGCCCCAAAAATCATTTCCATAGGCTGATCCTAGCCTTCCAATCTTATAGAGGTTTCCATAATATGTTGTTCCTCTTAAATCGGATGGTTAAGATCACCCCATAGATTTTTTTATTAAAAAAGCATAAATGAGGGAGGTACCTTTGTTTAAAAGCATAAAGGAGGAGGTAGGATTGAAAATGTGTGTGTTGAATGGGTGCTTTTGTTAAAAAAAGTCAAAAAAAAGTGATGTGTAATTCCACAAAAAATTCTCTTATTTTCTCTTCTACTATATATAGACCTGGCAAAAGCGACCCGTGCCCGCGGGTCAACCTGACCCACCCGCAAATTTGCGGGCACGGGTTTGAGTTTTAGTGACCCGTCAAAACTAACCCCGCAGGTGACCCAACCCGCAAAAACATGGGTCAGGTCGGGTCAACACGCGAGCACCCGCAAGTCACTTGGCTTTTTTAAGGGTGGTGATTTTGTTATGCTAATCTAATTATATGGCTTTTTTCTAATGTAAAGGATGGTGATTTTGTCATGCTAATCTATTTTTTAAGAGTTTGATGCCTGAATAGGTTATGGCTGGCATCATAGAATATAAATAGGTTGTGGCTGGCACCATAGGTTGATCCCAACCCTCCGATTTGAATGTTATAGGGTTGATCACTTGATCCTAACCCTCTATAGATCAGAGGGTTAGGATCAACCTATTGAAATGATTTTTGGGGCACAAGCTATTTAGGCTGTGTGCCATCTAATGGACGGTTTGGATCATCCCACAGTGCCGGCCATACCCCCCTCATCCAAATCCAGTGATAACATTTTCAAAAATAAACAACTGTTTGAATTTGCGGGTGACCTGCGGGTTGACCCGGCCCACCCGCGGGCCGTGCGGGTCACCTAAAGTCTGACCCGCAAAAATGCGGG
The DNA here is from genome assembly GCF_043159265.1 of Tasmannia lanceolata. Classification (NCBI taxonomy): domain Eukaryota; kingdom Viridiplantae; phylum Streptophyta; class Magnoliopsida; order Canellales; family Winteraceae; genus Tasmannia; species Tasmannia lanceolata. Next base: position 60,077,501 of record NW_027518692.1, on the reverse strand, counting down.
TCATCTCCTGACCCGACCTGTGTGACCCGCACCCGCATCACCCGCGGGTTGACTCGGCCCGACCCACCCGTTTGCCAGGTCTAACTTTATATATATATATATATATATATATATATATATATATATGGAAAAAGATTATACGCTTGAAGCGCATTTCCTTATATACGCTTGAAGAGAGAAGTCTTCGGATTGGCTGAAATGCTTGAAGAGAGAGAAGTCTTCGGATTGGCTGAAATGCGGGCCCAATTAATTTTAAAAAACAAAAGGAAGCGGCGTTACGGAGGGTGCGTCTTCGACGTACCCTCGAAAAAAAATTAAAACAAAAACTTCGTCGTTCTCTCTCTCTCACTGTGGCGAAAGAAAAAAACCCAAATCTGGATTTCTTCAAGCGTCTCTCTCTCTCTCTCTCTCTCTCTCTCTCTCTCTCTCTCTCTCTGTGTCTTTCTCCAATCTCTCTCTCGTTCTCTCTCACTCTCTCTCTGTCTCTCTCCCAAATCTGGTGGAAACAAGCAGATTGTTGCTTGGGGTTTTTGTTTTTCAAAAAAACCCAAACCCCCCATTAACGTACTCTCTCTCTCTCTCTCTCTCTCTCTCTCTCACTGTGTTTTTCTTTTTCAAAAAAATCCAAACCCATCGGTGGAAACAAGCGTATAATCTTTTTCCTTCATCAAACCTCCTTGCAGCCATGGAATTGCACCTTCAACTTTATAAACCATGAAACCCTCTTTGTTTATTTCTTTAAACCCATTCAATGATGAATCAGATCCTCACACCCAAAAAGCCCTATATGCAAATCTACCATTCTATATCCATTGATCTGCTCATGACCATCTTGTTCCAAGATTTCTTCCATGCCCAGACTTAGTTATTCTTGGGTGAATTTATAACCCTAGACCATAATCACATTTGCCCAATTCAATTTGTTCCAAATAACATCAAAACCCACATGTTCCATCTTATAAGTAAACCCAACAGACCTCAATCTCCTGAAACCACGATCTATGTGAAACCCATTCTTTTCAATTGCAGCCATGAAACCCCAATTCAATACCACCTTCAATCCCCACAGCCATGTGCTAGCTACAACCACAAGCCCATCTTCAATACCTGCACTCAACCTAAATTCACGGCCAGATTTCATGATCCGTTCCATTGGGCTTAATAACCCCAATCCGAAGCTTGAAAATCCATAGGTTGTGATCTTGTACAAAAAAATTAGAGAGTGGGTGAGCAAGTGAAACCCAAAGAAGTATGTAAAAGAGGTTACAGAAAGTGAAGTGATATATTCAGTCCCCTTACTTTCCCATGGACAACCCTTCTAGTGTATTTAGACTACTACATGCAATGAAGGGGCGTTCAAAATAAAAATAAAAATAAAAATGGAGGGGTGAATATATCAGTTCTCAAATTGATGCTAAAAAGACAAAAAAATTAAGGCTGCTGATATCGGCACAACCGTATTTTGATAGTTGCACTAACTCTGTATTTTCTTTCTTAACGATATATTAGGTGTTAAACTTGCACACAGAATTCACGCAAAAACACATCTCGATATGCATATATGTTATGGTTTTGTTTCTGGTAACAACCTGTTGTGGTTAAGAGAACCCCAAAATTGTGATACCTCCCAGTGAGAAACCTCAACGCCAGATCGACCCAACTCCACAAATCGAAGGGTTTAGAATGCTACATGTATGCATCTAAGTATGAAAAACCTGACAAAATGCATCAGCAGAGGCAAATAAGACCTACATATTTTAAGGTATCTAACAGAATTTTCCATTAAAAAAAAGGTACCTTACAGATTTTCATTCCATGAAAAGGGTTTGGCTGATCCTTTAACTCAAGTCAATCTTTTCAAGTCAGATGCAGATTGTAGCTCAGACTTTGTAGAAAGGCATGGCAAAAATTTACATACAGAAAGAATATTGGGAACTTATTCACTTGCTTGATGTACTGGAAAACAGGGACAAAGAAAAACTCTACTCAAAAGAGAGTTTTGTTGCCTGCTCAATCCAACAACCACCCCCCCCCCCCCCCTCCCCCCCACCCGTCCACAATATGAAAAAAAAAAAAATCACAGTTGCCAAACATGGCCTTAGTGTCATTTTGATTCACATAACACCATGTCCTCCTCATGGTGAAATAATAGATTACATTATTACAATCATGAGTCCAAACCCAAAGTTTCCATTAGAGCAGACTCGTCAAAGAAATGGGCTCCATAGAACAAGAAGTCTGTCAGGTTGCTCACCTTTAGAGTTGCTCCTTTTCAAGAACACACAACACTACTGGTTGCTGCCCTTTACATGCTGAAATGTAGATTACAGTGCACAACTAGGCACCTCAAAAGATGAAGGCGGATTACAAACATGAGCTAATCTTAGTATAAAATGAACAATGATCCATAGAAACTTGGGAAGAATACTGTTTTGATTCATTATTTTGGGAACAAACATAAAAGAAGTTTTAACATCTTCATAGGAGCAGAACCATAGCAACAAAAGTCAGTATCAGATAGGATCTATGCCCTTTGATCGCCTTCTTTCCTCCTCTTCAGCTCTTATCCAAGCAGCCTGCAAACACATATATGATGAGATAACTTGGAATTGTCTACAACACTAAAAGATATGAAATAAGAATTAACAAGTAACTGGCTGTTGAGCTGGGTGCGACTTTGTTTCAAGTCTTGATGGGTTGAAGAGCTGCCATTTTTTCCTTTTCAAGATTAGAGACATGCACCTTTTTTATTTGAATGACAATCAAATATCATTAAAAAGCAAAAGAAACAAGACCAAGGTCTCAAGAATAAAAGAAAAGCAAACTACACCACACACCAAAGGCATCACCTTATTTAGAAGAATACCAGCTGCTTTGCAAAGATCCTCACACCAGAGAAACTACACACTCACTATAAGAAACACATAATTTGTTCTCCTACGAAGGCGCTATCAGGATCCTCCTCTACCATATCATCACCTATGAAATCTGGTAGAGAAAACTAAGTTAACAGCAAGGTCATTGACCGGAAAATGTAATAAAAGTACAACACAATAGAAGAATAATGACAACAAATGATGATCCCAAATTATAAATGACAATATGAAGATGAATCCAATAAAAATATGTCTCAACGAAGCAAGGGCTACTTAGGGAATCCAAAGGTAAAATGGTAATTGTATCATCTTAATAAATCATATGGTTTCACTAACTCTTCATAATCATATACACGATGTGAATCTTCAAGTACCCGTTGGTAAATGGCCACACGTAGTTCTAAGACATTCTCGCACTTTTTAGTACGAAGCCAATACAAAACACCGTATATATAGATTATGGCCTAAAGGTAAAAAGTTCTATCACAAGAATTTTGCTTACGGGGATAATCATTGAAGTCAATGGTTCAAATAAGATAAGCATACGTACAAATAATAGAAGGGAGAAGTAAAACAATCATAAGAAATAAAATCATCAACCATTATCATAGTTATAACTAGAATTACAAATTACAGTCATCACTTGCCTTGGTCCGACGTGAGAGTAGAAGGAGATGAAATCTCTAGGTATCAATAGAGAATTAAACCTGACCACATCACATATTAAATGTGTTATTATTAATGAAGCTAACTGACTGAGGGGTGTCTTTTAAAAAAAAAGTCTTTTTGTTCACAGGAAAGATATAAACACAACCATGTTTTCAATAATCGCACTAACTGATTTTGTCTTTTAATTTTGAAAGAGCCATACAAAAATTATCATCATTCTCAAATAGCTCTTAAACTCGTTAAGAAAGAAAATACAGAGTTAGTGCAACTATCAAAATACGGTTGTGCCGATATCAGCAGCCTTAATTTTTTTGTCTTTTTAGCATCAATTTGAGAACTGATATATTCACCCCTCCATTTTTATTTTTATTTTTATTTTGAACGCCCCTTCATCGCCTGTAGTAGTCTAAATACACTAGAAGGGTTGTCCATGGGAAAGTAAGAGGACTGAATATATCACTTCACTTTCTGTAACCTCTTTTACATACTTCTTTGGGTTTCACTTGCTCACCCATTCTCTTTTTTTTTTGTACAAGATCACAACCTATGGATTTTCAAGCTTCGGATTGGGGTTATTAAGCCCAATGGAACGGATCATGAAATATGGCTGTGAATTTAGGTTGAGTGCAGGTATTGAAGATGGGCTTGTGGTTGTAGCTAGGACATGGCTGTGGGGATTGAAGGTGGTATTGAATTGGGGTTTCATGGCTGCAATTGAAAAGAATGGGTTTCACATAGATCGTGGTTTCAGGAGATTGAGGTCTGTTGGGTTTACTTATAAGATGGAACATGTGGGTTTTGATGTTATTTGGAACAAATTGAATTGGGCAAATGTGATTATGGTCTAGGGTTATAAATTCACCCAAGAATAACTAAGTCTGGGCATGGAAGAAATCTTGGAACAAGATGGTCATGAGCAGATCAATGGATATAGAATGGTAGATTTGCATATAGGGCTTGTTGGGTGTGAGGATTTGATTCATCATGGAATGGGTTTAAAGAAATAAACAAAGAGGGTTTCATGGTTTATAAAGTTGAAGGTGCAATTACATGGCTGCAAGGAGGTTTGATGAAGGAAAAAGATTATACGCTTGTTTCCACCGATGGGTTTGGGTTTTTTTGAAAAAGAAAAACACAGTGAGAGAGAGAGAGAGAGAGAGAGAGAGAGAGAGAGAGAGAGAGAGAGAACGTACGTTAATGGGGGGTTTGGGTTTTTTTGAAAAACAAAAACCCCAAGCAACAATCTGCTTGTTTCCACCAGATTTGGGAGAGAGACGGAGAGAGAGTGAGAGAGAACGAGAGAGAGATTGGAGAAAGATAGAGAGAGAGAGAGAGACGCTTGAAGAAATCCAGATTTGGGTTTTTTTCTTTCGCCACAGTGAGAGAGAGAGAACGACGAAGTTTTTGTTTTAATTTTTTTTCGAGGGTACGTCGAAGACGCACCCTCCGTAACGCCGCTTCCTTTTGTTTTTTAAAATTAATTGGGCCCGCATTTCAGCCAATCCGAAGACTTCTCTCTCTTCAAGCGTATATAAGGAAATGCGCTTCAAGCGTATAATCTTTTTCCTTATATATATATATATATATATATATATATATATATATATATATATATACACACACACACTAGTAAAAATCCTCGTGCGATGCACGGGCCGACAAAGAACTGTCAGACCACGTCATAGGTTGATCCAAACCGTCCATGTGATATAACACAACATAAATAGGTCGTGCCCCAAAAATCATTTCCATAGGTTGATCCTAGCCGTCCAATCTATAGAGGTTTCCATAATTCATCTTAAATTGGACGGTTAAGATCACCCTATAGATTTTTTTATTAAAAAACCATAAAGGAGGGGGGTAAGATTGAAATTATGTGGCTTTAATGGGTGCATTTGTTAAAAAGCATAAAGGAGGGGGTAGGATTGAAAATATGTGAGTTGAATGGGTGCATTTGTTAAAAAAAGTAAAAAAAAAGTGATGTGTAATTCTCATAGAATTTCCAAAAATTCAAAAAATTCTCTTCTCTTCTCTTCTCCTATATAGTATACTAGTAAAAAGCCCGTGCGATGCACGGACCGGCAAAGAACTGTACGGACCACGTCATAGGTTGATCCAAATCGTCCATGTGATGGAACACAACATAAATAGGTTGTGCCCCAAAAATCATTTCCATAGGCTGATCCTAGCCCTCCAATCTATAGATGTTTCCATAATTCCTCTTAAATCAGATGGTTAAGATCACCCTATAGATTTTTTATTAAAAAACCATAAAGGAGGGTGGTAAGATTGAAATTATATGGCTTTAATGGGTGCCTTTGTTAAAAGCATAAAGGAGGGGGTAGGATTGAAAATTTGTGAGTTGAATGGGTGTATTTGTTAAAAAAAGTAAAAAAAAGTGATGTGTAATTCTCATATAATTTTCAAAAAACATAAAAAAATTCTCTTCTTTTCCTACCAGCTTATAGTAGTAGACTAGTAAAAACCCCGTGCGATGCACGGACCGACAAAGAACTGTACGAACCACGTCATAGGTTGATCCAAACCGTCCATGTGATGGAACACAACATAAATAGTTTGTGCCCCAAAAATCATTTCCATAGGCTGATCCTAGCCCTCCAATCTAGGATCATAATTCATCTTAAATCGGATGGTTAAGATCACCCTATAGATTTTTTATTAAAAAACTGTACGGACCACGTCATAGGTTGATCCAAACCATCCATGTGATGGAACACAACATAAATAGGTTGTGCCCCAAAAATCATTTCCATAGGCCGATCATAGCCCTCCAATTTATAGATGTTTCCATAATTCCTCTTATCTTAAATCGGATGGTCAAGATCACCCTATAAAACCATAAAGGAGGGGGTAAGATCGAAATTACATGGCTTTAATGGGTGCCTTTGTTAAAAGCATAAAGGAGGGGGTAGGATTGAAATTATATGATTTAATGGGTGCCTTTGTTAAAAGCATAAGGGGGGGTCAGATTGAAATTATATGAGTTGAATGGGTGCATTTGTTAAAAAAAGTAAAAAAAATGTGACGTGTAATTCTCATGTGATTTAAAAAAAAGAAGGAAAAAACTCTCCTCTTTTCATCCTAGCTTATTGTATTAGATAGATTTATATAATCACCATAGAAAATTCACCTACTTTTCTTCCCTGAGCCTTGTAACATATGTTCCAGTCTTGAATGGGGCCTTCCTAATTTCGACTCGGTTTTTTAACCTGGGACAGCCCACTCTAGTGGAAACGACTAATGGTTACAGGGGCTGTCCTAAGTAAAAGAAAGGAACGCGTATATCACTTCCCAACGACAATTGACTAATTGTGCTATAATTTATTAATTTATCGGAAGAAAAGTGGGTCCACTTCCATTGAAAACTTAAAAACATTAATCAAGTCTTAGCGAGGTATTAGGCGGAATGTATGTCTCACTAGTCGGAATGTAACTCTCACTAGGTCCCAGATAGGCAGATCCACATTAATCAGCCCCATCAACCTGACCAATCACTTTCTGCCACGTCATTGGATACAGACCATCCCCTCTTCCCAACGAATCTTCACTCCCTGCAAGTTCCGTACCGTCCTATCTCTCTCACTCCGTCCGTAGCACGCAAGTACATTGACAATTACGCAAAAAACACAGAGAAAAAGAAAAAGCAACGAAGAGAAATCCAAATTCGTCTCCAATTCCTATCTCCCCGAAACCCAAAAGCTAACCCTAACCCTAATTTTCCACCTTCAAAGTGACATTCTCTCGAACCCTCAGATAGTGGAAGAAGAAGAAGAGGAAATTGAGGAGATCTTCCTTGATCATAACCCTAACCCTAATTATCCAACCTGTGAAGCTAAATTCTCGCAAACCCTCACCCTAACCCTAATCCATGGCCTTACAACCTCAACCAGTGGATAGTGGAAGAAGAAGAAGAATAAGAAGAAATTGAAAAATCTCCCCCTCTGCCAGTGAAATTTGACCCTAACCCTAACCCTAATTCCATGCCCCATCACCAAACCCTACTCTTCCACCCATGGCAGCAGGCGAGAAGAAATGGCTCTTCACACTCATCTCCGCCGTGTTCATCTCCCTCTTCCTCTTCCTCTCCGCCATCTCCGGCTTTTCCGCCTCCTTCGCCTTCTCCTCTCGTAAGCCTTTCCCTTCCCTTTCCTCTTCCAATTCCCCTCCCTCTTTCGCCTACTATATCTACGGCAATCACGGCCACAAGGACCAAATTCTCCGCCTCTTGCTCGCCGTCTACCACCCTCGAAACCTCTATCTCCTCCACCTCAGCTCCGATGCTTCCGACAAGGAGCGCCATGAGCTAGCCTCATCGGTCCAGGCAGTTCCCGCAATACACGCATTTGAGAATGTTGATGTTGTTGGCAATGCGGATGCTCTCACATATATGGGTTCTTCGATCCTTGCCGCGACACTTCGTGCTGCTGCGATTATGATGAGGATTGATGGTGGATGGGATTGGTTCATCACCTTGAGTGCTTTGGATTATCCTCTGGTTACGCAGGATGGTATGTGATTCAGCTGTTTTTTTTTTTTTTTTTTTTTTCTATTTTTATTGTTGACGTTTTTGGAGTATTGGGATTTTTTGCTCTTTGTTATTTGATTAGGAGTACTGGGTCTCTTTAGGAGAATTGGGTCTCTTTACCTCTTTTTGGTTTTTGGTTGGGAATGCCTGCAACCATATTTTAATAATTGCACTGACCCGTCTTGTCTTTTATTATTTAAAGAGCTGTCAAAGATTATTACAGTTCCCAAAAGCTCTCACAAGCCAATTAGAAAAGAAACGACAAGCTGAGTTAGTGCAATTATTCCTTTCTTTAATTATCGCACATTAGCTGATTTTAAAAGAAACACAGCTTTATTTTTTCTGGGGTCTTTGATTTTTTTCTTTTTCGAAATGACTGAGGTCTTTGATTTTGAATGCTCTGTTCTCGATTCATTGAGTTATACTTGAGAAAATTAGGTAAATTTTCTGATCCTAATTTGTGATGGAAAATTATTTATTCACTGGAGATTTAGGACTTTGTTCTGTTTTAGTTTTCTATGGGAAAAGCTGAACTATGCAAATTTGAGGGAATTGGAGTTTTCTCTATCAAACTTGGTCTCTCTTTATTTTTTTTCTTTTGTTTTCCCTTTTGAGTACAATTACATTAATTTCTTTGCTATTCATAGTGCAATCCTGATGTCTTAACTTTTAGGGCATGAGCCTCAGCCCTAATTGGAATTAGTTATGCTAATTATGATGGTTCTTATCATAAACTTTGATATGTTCTTTCTAGAGAATGAAGATCGTCTCTGTCCATGTTATCATTTCCCCTTCATTTTAGTTTTCATTTATAGTAGTCTGAGCTTACCCAAACTATGATTTAGTTGTTTGTGTAGCTCCATTTTGTTCCCTCAAAATATGTAATGTATGCAGTATGCTAATTATGATGGTTCTCATCATAAAATTTGATATCTTCTTGCTAGAAAACGAAGATCTTCTCTGTTTGGTTGTTTTTATGTAGCTCCACTTGCTGGAGAACGAAGATCTTCTCCATTTGTTGTTTATATAAAGCTCCATCATTTGTAGTGATCTTCTTGGGGGAAATGAAGACAAGTTTTCGTTTGTAGTAGTCTGAACTTACGCAGACTATGATTTAGTTGTTTATATGTAGCTCCATTTTGTTCCCACGGAATACGTAATGTCATGCAATAGTTATGATTGCAATATTTCCGTTCTTTCCCTTAAAAAATGTATTAAATCATTCCTTTATACGAGGCAACTGATACTGAATTATTTATATGCCTTCAGCATATAAATAAAAACATATCATTTAACGTATCTCGTCATTTTCTTCACTTTACCTTTAAGTCCAGTATGGCAAAGTAGCTTATTTAGATTCATTTTTTTAGCTTAGTTTTCTGTCTCTTGTATTGTTGATTCTTAATAACTTTTCTTCAACATCTCGTCAGCTCACTGGAGTTTTCAGGCTAGCTGCCTTTGTTGTTTTTGTCAACATGCAATTAGCCTGCCATATTTCTAAGATACATCCGATTTCGTAGTTGTGCATCCCTTGGTCCCTTTGTCCAATGTGTCAAACATCTGCTAGTTTCCGATCATTTAGGCTCTATGCAAAGCTCGAATACAAAGTTGTCTTCCCCTTCTTACAAATACAAAAATAGTGTGTTGGGTGCACATCATAGTTACCAACTTCATTGTGACCTGGTGGTCACGGGTTCGAGTCATGGAAACTGCCTCTCAGACCCCGCAATGGCTTGAGCCTCGTGCACTGGGCCACCGTTTTTTGGGTGCATGTCATAGTTACCAACTCCATCCTCTCCCTGTGTATTGTGAAGTGTGCACTGGACCACTGGTTACAGCAAAGTGGATCACAAATTCTTGCTAATTATTCTTCTAGTTTTCTTTGAATCACAATTCAAAAGCCATGCAGAGTGAGGTAAATCACTTGCTAGGTAATTTTGATGCTCGGTCACCATCTTCGGATGAAGTTACTTTGGTCCATGGATTCAATATTACTTATTTTATTATGTTTGTTCTTTTTTTACATGGAACGAAGGTTCCCAGACATGGATATGGAGATGGATGAATGATGGAATTATGGGGCTATAGTTTACAGCCTCCAACCTGCTATTACAATCCTTCTTAAATAAAGCACTTGCAAAAGCAGTCAATGACCTACAACATACAGAAATTTCTGGAAACAGGAATGCTCATAAACTGAAAATCCTATGATCACCATCTGACTAAATTTGGGAGAATTGTAGAAAACAGTATTCTGCAAATAGATAATAAATAACCTGCTGGAACAAACCAGAAACTGAGGTTTTTGAAATTTTGGACATGCGGAATTTCTCTCATCAGATGTGAACGATCTCTGCCCTGCATTAAAAAAATTCCTCTGTTCACCTTGCCACACCTCTGTTCACCTTGCCACATCATTGTCTTCAACCTTTTGCCCCTTCTTGGTTCGAGATGACCTCCGCATCTTTCCTTTTGCATTCTACAACGTCTTGAAACTCCATCTTTCTCCATTTCTGCAAATCCACAGCTGATATTGATTTTGGCATCTCTTTACTCCTTAACTGTGATGGGAATCCACAACTGTAACTCGTATCACTCAATGTATATCGTGTCATTCCTGCAAAAGGATCCTGATTCTTGGTCTATCCAACTTGGTCCGCACGATCGACTTCTCATCAATGTCCACCATCTTGCCAACTATAGTGTTGATCATCTTGAAGGTGGATATAAACCATGCATGCAACGATACTCCCAATATGTAAACCCAAATTTACTTCACACCTGAATCATTAGCTGGGAAATAAGGATATGCGTATAAGGAACTCAAGATACCTCCTCCATTATCAAACCCTAACCCACAGATAGCCACTCCTTTCTTCTCGAGCTAGTTCAAAAAGGAAAGCACCTGGGTCTCAACCCCACCACTTAGTGTCCCATCACAATCCTTTATTGTTTCTTCATGTAGAAATGCTTTTGAGTACAAAAATTGTGTCCCAATTTTCAACTCAATCAACCCCTTGACCTCTTGTTTCCTTCGTTTAATGAAATTAAAACTTCCTACTCCATTGTTGCTTTTACTTGTCTGATGCTCAATTTGTTCTTTGCTTTTCTCATTATCAGACTCTTGCTACTGAGTGATGGGGGTGGTAAAAAAATGAGATTCTTGCCTGGCTTTCTTAAGCCGAAAGAAAGAATGGATTGAATTGAATTGAATATACTCATATTAAGCATCTAAGGAGTGATGGGGGTGGTAAATCTCTTGCCTTTTGGGACTTTTGATACTCACCTGGCAACTTGCAACAATTCCTTTATTCGTACACTCCATATGAGCAGAGTGAAAACACGGGGATATCATTGAGGTTACTCTTTCTACGCTTCCCCTTTCTATGCTTCCCCACTCCAAAGCCCCACAACACATATGGACTGTGGCTTTCCACACTACTACACATGTGACTGATATGCTTTCCTTGATTCTAAGTCGTTGTTCTCCTTTCCAGATTCTTATAGGGACTGTTCTAGACTACGCTATACTTTATTCACGGGGGTTGCATTTGTTATGTTCATGTTCTAGCTGTTAGTTGCAAGTTCTCTCCCAAGTCGATCACATGACATCTTTGTTGGCTACAATGATGAGCGCAAGGGGTATAGGTGCTACTCTCTCTCTCTCTCTCAGCATAAGGTTCTAATCTCATGCATATTTCTTTTGACGAGTCACATTTCTATGACCTTCCAAACATTGGTGGTGAAATTAAGCTAGAGATGTCTAGAGATATGGCACCTATTTCTACTCCCTCTTCGTATGTTGATGATGTCATACAATGTTCTTACAATATTGATTGTAACTGTCAAAGTGGCATTATGCAGTCATATTCAAAATATTACACTCAACAAAGCACACATAAACATGCATTAACTATTTGAGTAATTAAAGATAGTTGAGCCATCCCTTTGACACTTGAGCCATCTGTGTTTGCATGTTTATTTGTCAATGATGAGCCATCTATGTTGAGCCATGTATGTTTGCAAATTTATTTGTCAATGCTGAGTGGGTTGAAAGAATGGCATATGTGAGGTAGTAGCTGCCTGCAGATAAAAAATATAGAGGGGTGCAAATGGGTATATAAGCTAAAGCTGAATACAAGTAGTATTGTAGACAGATATAGGCAAGAGTAGTGGCCAAGTGCAACAATCAACATCACAGACTAGAGTATGACAAGACATTCATCCTGGGCATTAAGGCAACTATGGTAAGATTTGTCTTGCCTTTACACTAATTATTTGGATGGAAACTCCACCATATGGATGTTAAAAATGCTTTTATGTGTGGGTGCTTGAAAGAAGAGGTTTACATGGAGCAACCATTAGGATTTGGGGTTGTAGATGGAGATAGCTTTGTTTGTAAGCTCAAGAAGGCTATTTATGGTTTGAAACAAGCAGAAAGAACCTGTTTAAAAAAAACTTCATCGAGCTCTCAAGCAAAGATGATATAAAAGAAGTATGTCTGATAATTCTCTCTTCATTAGGGATGCACAACCGGGTACAGTTCTGATTTTGGTTTATGTCAATGATATTATAATCATTAGAAGTGATAATCTTGAGATTCAAAAATCGTAACACTAAGATTTCCTTTCTTATTTCAGTCACTTGGTTCCTCATTCTCCTTGCATCGTTTAAATGCATTTAACACGTGGGGCAACCCTTTGCAATATGTTTAACTGGGAAATGAATTGCAGTCTGAGATATCAGATATCTGATAGCATTTTTTTGTTAGGTAACCTGGATTGTACTCACAACCTTGTGGTGGTGGCGGAAAGCAGATAGCTAAAAGCTGTACCTTTATTCATTTGTCTCGTTTCTTTCATACTACATCCTCAAGATTACTGTCAATTTAGGTTCTATCGTGGAAGTAAACCTTGTATCTGGAACTATGACCATAGTGCCATATTATTTGGATATTGTGGGCTTGCTGGCGTATGTGAAGAATCAAAAGATTTAAAATTTCACCAGTTTCAAAATGATGAAGAAAATATTCAAAACTTCACATGTAAGATATAGGTTCAGAATGAGAAAGACCGCGTTTAGTATGTGAAAAAGAAATGTTGTTACTGGGGCCACCTTGCGTGGGAAAATGGCTCAGGACGCACCCATTTTTTCTATTTGTGTAGCTGGAGGCCTTTCAAAAGATTCAAACTTGTAACATTTTATGATTTCACTGATTATTCTTCGTTGTTGCTATTCTTAAGGTTGATTTTTCTTAATTAGTATTACTTCTAATTGCATTGGATTTTTGGTAGTCTTTATGGCTTTGTTTTGAATTTATATTGCAACAAAACTTTATATTAACACATGCGCGCACGTGCGCGCGCACACACATACTTCATCCCTTCTTTCTTTCAAAGTAATGCTGCGAAAAGAAATTATTCACATGTTCTTTTTATTTTCTGTTTCAGATTTATTCCATGTCTTCTCTACTCTGCCACGGGACCTCAACTTCATTGATCACACCAGTGACCTCGGGTGGAAAGAGTATGACATACTGCTTTCCAGTTCAAATTACATTTTTCTTTCGTCACAAATCCAAATCACCTCCTCCCAGTTTGAACCAAATTGGTATTTACAACTCTGTTCTTGCAGATACCAGAGGGTCCAGCCAGTTGTAGTTGATCCGGGGCTTTATTTGGCAAGGAAGAGCCAAATCTTTCATGCTACCGAAAATCGACCAACCCCCGAAGCTTTCAAATTTTTCACAGGCAAATTTTCACCTCCTTATAATTCTGTTTCTGGATTTCTGCAATTTCAAATTCCTTTCACGGCACCGCTCTTCAGGGGGTTCATAGGTTTCTACATTGCACGGTTTCTTCTAATGGGTGCACAAATATTGCCCTCCATTTTACACACATGAGTGCCCTTAGCATTCTTCCATAGATTCATGCTAGTGACATTGACACAATGAGCTGCCCCTTTTTCCCAACAGGTTCCCCATGGGTTATTCTCAGCCGGTCTTTCATGAAATTCTGTATTTTGGGTTGGGATAACCTCCCTCGGACGCTTCTCTTGTATTTTGCCAATGTATTGCTATCAGAAGAAGGCTATTTTCATTCCGTCATCTGCAATTCTCCAGATTTCAAAAACCTGACCGTCAACAATGATCTGAGATACATCATGTGGGACAACCCTCCCCAAATGGAACCCCAATTCCTCAATGTCACCCATTATGACAAAATGGTGCAGAGCGGAGCAGCTTTTGCTAGACAGTTTCATAAAGACGATCCAGTGCTGAACATGGTTGATGAAAAGATACTCAAGCGCGGGCCCAATCGAGCTGTTCCCGGCGCATGGTGTTCGGGTCGGAGGAATTGGTGGATGGGTCCATGCTCTCGGTGGGACGATGTTAATATCTTGAAGCCAGGGCCTCAAGCACAGAAGTTTGAGGAATCAATGACTAAGCTTCTTGAACAGTGGAACTCTTCATTGGGCGGGTGCCAATAATGTTTCTTTTTGAGCCATGTTTTACCTCTGAATTGAGTATATGACTGGTTTGCTCGATCGAGGTAATGTATTCTTCAACTCTGTACCGGTATTTCTTTTAGATTTTCAGGCTGGTGTGGCTTGAATCTCCAGTGTGTTGCAACTTGCAAGCAGTGGCATCTTTAAGGAGCCACCAACAGCTTTCTCAAAACCAATAAAGGGAAGCTCCAATTTTTTGTATCTTGTAAAATATCGTACTTTCTTTTTCTAGTGTAGAACAGGGAATTTTGTGGACAATATTTGAAGTGGCCACTACTTTTGGCTGCAAAGTTAAAAATTAGAAAGTGTCCTAAGAATCCAATACGTATATGAAGTGGGCATAAATAGAGTTTCTTTATTTAGTTACTTGTTTCCTTCTAGCTATTAGGTAGTTTTAGACAGTTGCCTTTTCTTATAATTTGAGTCCATTTAGATTTAGAAATTTAGTTCAATTAGGAATAGAAGTTGAGTCTAATTTAGGAATTGGCTTCAAATAATTTTAGAAAGTAGGGATTTACCTGGAGAAGAGGTTAGTGATTTTATAAAAGCCTATGGGCAAGGGTTGTTACATTGTTTGTTTTATGAAATAAAGAAATTTTCTTCTTTCTTGGTAGAGAAAGTTGTTTATCTCGTTTTTCGTGGATTCGAAGAATAGCTCTTCGTGGATTCGAAGATTTATTCCAATCGGTGTTGATATTAATCAACCTCGCCAATATTGCAATCAATTTATTGCTTTGAGGAGTAATCAATGGCCTTGTCTTGCAAAATCCATGTGAGTATTTGTATTATATATTCAGTTTTTTCTTTTCTTTAATTCTTTATCTTTGACTAGAAGGAAAAATTATCCAAATTTTTGGTGGATAGATGCTGTCTAATAAACTGGTTTTGGTGAATATTGCTTACTATCTCTGAAAAGTGGTGGAGTTACGATTTTCAGCCTTTTGTGGAGACCAAAGAAGAAAGGATATGTATATGAGGACGAATCCAAGTGATAGGACTTTGTTACGGGCAAGTTTTTTTTTTGGTTGGAATAAGTTGTCTTTCATTTAAACTACTAAACTAGAAAGTTAAAAGTTTTATGTTTTACCATTTATATGCTTAGTTAGATTAAGTCTTTAACTGAAAAGCCTTATTAGGAGTGAGGTCAATCTTGTTTTGTTTTTTTTTCCATTCAATATAAGTTTGTCAAGCAGTGAGAGAGGGCTAAGGAGGGTAGGAGATGAAGAGACTCAGATCGTATGACTGAGATGTACAGACGGCGGTCTCCGGTCTCCCCTCTACAAGTTTGAAGAAATCCAATATTCTAAAATCCGTGTATCCAAAACGGCTCTTCAGATGAATTAAATCAATTTTGGAACACATGTTTGAACCCAGAAAATCCGGTAGCCTACTCGATATTCCGGTGCCGTACTCTAAAATCCAACGGCGTACTTGATATCTTTGAACGATGGGTGTTTCTTAAATCCGGCGGCATACTCAAGAATCCGGTGGCATTTTAAGCTAAAAGAGACGTGGGAAATAATAAAATGTTTAATAACGTTGCCGTTCAAAGCCAAAAGAGACGTTAGCCTTTATTAACCAAAAGATAAGAATGCGCTCTGTGAAAAGTAGGCAACTTTAACGCTTTTTGATGATAATGATTGACGTTCTCATCCATCGGGAAGGGCAACATACAAGGAGTCTGTTAGAAGGGTATTGGAGTCTTTTTCCCACCCCTTTTTGAAGAATCACCCGTGTTTAATTCTTGTTTTAAAAGGTACTTGAAATCCATAATTACTTGAAACTATGCCACTCATTCTATACTTTTCTCAAAAAAAAAAAAAAAAAGGATGGTACAAGTAGTTATAGTTGATGTAAAATATATGTTAATGACGACAAGCTGACACCCTTTTTGTAGTAAAGGGACTTCACTCAGGCCTGATTGTTTTGTATTTTGAGAACATACTGTGATTCCAAAACTAATTATTGGATTGAAAATTAAACATAAATTAAACATCAGTTTTGGACTCACAATCGGTTGGCAAAATTCAAAGCAAAAAAAGGCCTAAATGTAAATTTGTATCTAATAATCATTTATGAACTCACAATTGGTTCTCAAAATCCGAAACAAACAGGGCCTGAATATGTAGAGTCCATTTCACCCTGTTAGTCATAAAAGACTCAGCCCTTTCACTCTCTCGTGAATGACTGCGAATAAAAAATTGGTTTTTAGGTTAAACTAAACTCGGCCTGGGCTGTTTTCAGGCGAGCCTCTAATATATAGCTTCTTGAATTACAAAATTATGTGATTTTCATGATTTTAAGTAGGAGGATAATCCATATAATAAGGTAGATTTATTTCTGTATCTTGGGTCAAACTTGTTTTTTAGAATTCAAACATAAATACGATAGAGGTGAAGCTCCATTCTCAACTGGAACATTTTTAGCTTGGACCTCGTTCCATTTGTTTGGGCTCATAGTTGCTAATAAGATCAACCGCCACAGTGAGGCCAAGTTTAATGAGAAAAATAAGCCTTCGAAGAGAGAGAAAAGTTAGGGCTTTTTGGTCATTTCATAAAGTGCCGACATAGCAAGTATCAAAGTATTATATATTTCTTTCACTTTATTCGTTTCCCTCGAATAAAGTGAAAGAAAAGACTCACTCAAGGGTGCAATCATACTAGCACAAATGCACTGAATCCCATTAGAACTCAGCAAGTATCAAAGTATTATATATTTCTTTCACTTTATTCGCTTCCCTCGAATAAAGTGAAAGAAGACTCACTCAAGGGTGCGATCATACTAGCACAAATGCACTGAATCCCATTAGAACTCCGAAGTTAAGCGTGTTTGGGCGAGAATTGTACTAGGATAGGTGACCTCCTGGATGTCCTGGTGTTGCACTCCTCTAATTTTAAAAAAAGAAATCAATCAAAAAGAGAAAAAAGACTCACTCTTCTTTTCTTCTCCTATATGATGAACCAAACCATGACAAAGCCTTAAGAATTGAAAGAAAAAGGCTTTCTTAGGAAAGCTCCGTCTAGCTGGAAACAGGGGCGAACCATGACAAAGCCTTAAGAATTGAAAGAAAAAGGCTTTCTTAGGAAAGCTCCGTCTAGCTGGAAACAGGGGCGGAGCTACATGTGGTCTATTGAGTTGGGCCAAGTCCTTAATACCTTAAAATTAGGTATTTCCACCCATATAAAAAACAAAGGATCAAACGAGAGCATACGAGACAAAGCCAGAAATAGTCTCTATTGAAGGGAAACAAGCGAGTCAAATACAAACGACTCACTTTTCAACGAGTCAAGCCGAGTCATAGTTTCTGAGCCCTACGTTCCAACAATTTCTCGTAATAATAATATCGCGCGATTGCTTGAATATAATTTCTTTGAAATCTGTGCAAAAAAAAAAAAAACGGAAAGGAAAATCAAATTACAAACTACCACACTGGCCTTCTTCTCTTCTATCTTACCAAAGACGAGGGTTTCAAAAGCTCTTCTGCTCTCTCACCTTTTATATTTCGTTTTTACTCGTGGGTTTTCTTTAAAACCCCATTAGGATAAACGACAATTATCTTCTTCCTTTCCATATATTTTGCTTCGAATCCAAATGGGTTTCAAGGGAATGAAGATATAATCATGGATTTCTGGGTTCCTTGACATCAAAACATGCTTTCTTTAAGGTTAGTTTGTCTTTAGTTGTCTCTATTTCCCTTTTATTCATCTGTGTTGTTTTAAATGATTTGTTTCTTTTAATTTGGGTCTTTTTTTTTGTTTGAATGGCTTGGTATGTGTTTAATAAAAACAGGGATTTTTGGAGAAGGCATAAAAGGAAGGTTTTTGTTTCTGTGGGAGTTTTAGGAAGTGGGTATGTTTTATATAAGCTTTATACTTCTCACAGACAAAGGCTTTTTGATTTGGAGAGAGAACATGATGTCGAGAGAGAAGCTGATGAACTTATCAAGGCCCAGTTAAGATCACTACTATCCCCAATGCCCTGTCGTTGTTTTTTTTTTTTTTTTCCATATTTTTGGGTTCATTTTTTGGGTTGCTCTATGTTAATTTTTATTTTTCCATTCATTTTTTGGTTAATAGATTGCAAACCCACTTTGAAAGCATTCAAAGAATATCAGATTCTATGACATTGCCATATGCAATCCACTATTTGCGTTGTCGGATATCCGAAGAGTTGGACCTTTCACAGTTGACAGAGAGGCTAAGGCAAGGGAAGGGTCATCCCAACACAATCACACAAAAGGAGAAGCTTGAGCTGTGGGAAAGACTCAAGATTCTTAGTATGTCATTGGTTAATGTTCACTTTTAATACCCATTTAAAAAAAAGTTCATTTTTTTTCTTTATATTCTCATTTAGTTACTAATTTTGCCTCGCCTCTCTGGACTTATTTATGATTCTTTCCCTTTTGAATTTTCTCATAATTTCAACATATAACTGATTGCATTTCAGCTATAAAAAGGCCTATTAGCTTTCTTTGAAAGTACTAGTTTTAAGGTTGAATTGGTTCCTTTTTCTTGTGGCTTGTCAGGTTTCACCAGAACATCATTGTCATTGTGGGCAATGACAGTGCTTAGCTTATACATAAGAGTTCAGGTCAACATCTTGGGAAGGCATCTCTACATCAACACAGCTCGGGGTTTGGGAAGTTCTCAAGTAGGCTAATTGCGTCTTTCTTTCTCTCTGAAAGTCCTATTATATTTATCTAGGATTTGTTTGTCTTTTATTTTGGTTCTAACACTTGTAACATGTGCTGCTTTACTTGAGCAATTGGAGTACATTCCTTTCTGAAACTGACTTCCTACGTGTCGGCGTCAGCCTTCGTGAGTTTTCTTTTTAAATATGCAGAAATGCAGAAGCAAAAACTTCAGAGTTTTCCCACTAGGTCTCTGTGCTGATAAAATGCTTAGATGTCCTTTAATTTTATGTTACAAGTTGGTCATTGGTCAATAACATGACTGACCAGGTAGTTTAGTGATGTTCATGTGACATGCAACTCCCAATGGCATTGGTAGTAAAGCTGACTTGCTTATGAATAAACTTTTGTTCAAATACCAGGTCGAACGATGATCATAGTTTTGAATTTCTATCGAAATGACCTGAAATGACCGGTATGTTTTCATTTCAATCAACATTGAAGCGTATACCGAAATTGAAATGCACACCAAAACTAAAACCATAAGTGTATTAATTGTATACTATATCCGCATGTGTTACATAATTATATTTATATGAATTGCATGTGAAGCGTGGTGAATTTATTATGAAAAATATTTATCTGAACTACTTTTGAAAAGCGGTATATACTAAATTATTATCAGTCATATGCAACAACGCATGTCACTAGGTGTTCAATAATGTGATTGGGTCTTGGTCTCTCACTCGGGCTTTCGATGAAAGGCAGGATATTGTGGCACCTTTACTTGGTGGCTGCCCTCAGGTCCTCATGGAAGGAAAGAAACAATAAGGTATTCCAACTGAAATTTCCAAGACGTTTTTATTTCTGTGGCGATTGTAACCAAACCAAAATTTAAGATCTTGATGATGTTATTGGGTCTTGGTCTCTCACTCGGGCTTTCGATGAAAGGCAGGATATTGTGGCGCCTTTACTTGGTGGCTGCCCTCATGTCCTTATGGAAGGGAAGAAACAATAAGGTATTCCAACTGAAATTTCCAACCGAAACCAAGACGTTTTTATTTCTGTGGCGATTGTAACCAAAACCAAAATTTAAAACCTTGATGATGTGATTGGGTCTTGGGCTCTCGGGCTTTCGATAAAAGGCATGATATTGTGGCACCTTTGCTTGGTGGCTGCCCTCAGTTCTTTATGGAAGGAAATAAAAAACAAGGTGTTCCAAGAAGTAATGAGGTCATGTAAGGCGATTTGTGCTTTGGTTTTCAGTCTGGCCATTGTCTAGGCCATGGCATTGAAGAGCTCTGCAGGGGGCCAACCTTAAAGGTAGTGTGATAATGGTGAATAGGCCAGCCTCTAGATGGGTCCCTCCTCCATTGGGCTCCTTTAATCTGAATTTTGATGACTCCCAGTTAGGGAACCCCGGCCAAGCCAGAGTGGGCGGGCTTATTCAGCATCACACTGGAGCAGCGGGACTGGGAGTGGCTTGGTTGGGGTTAACAAGGATTACAAACCCCAACACGGTTGAGTTTATAATGATTAGAGCTGGTGTAGAGTATGGGATAACCTTTTGCTTGAGCCACTGATTATCGTAGGAGACTCCAAGAATGTCATCTAGTGGCTGTGTCACCTTTTCAGTCCCTTGGAGATTTATTGTTTTCATTGAGGAAGTGATGGATCACCTAACCTAGGTGGCAGAGAAATTGTCTTCCATCATGACTGGGGATTGGCTAACAAGAGGTCAGATGAGCTTGCAAGAGAGGGAATTCATTTCCCATCCTTGACTATTTTTGACACTCCACGTTTAGGCTAATGGGCTTTTCTGTTCTATGTGCCATCTTTTTATCTGTTGCATGACTTCCTTGGTTCATGCTTTAGTTGTTCCTCCTTTTTTGAATATCTATATACATCCATTATTAAAATAAAAATAAAAATGAAGGTAAATAATGCTCTCTTTGCAGGATAGCTCGTGTGGTAGTTTCTGTGCATGAGGATTGCAGATGGGATGACTCTTGAATCAAAGATCAAAGTAGCACCATTGGCTCATTAGCATTAGATGAACCAAACAAATGTGGAGAGTATTTATTGATCCGAAAGATACTCGTATCACCTCTGGAGGTAATCGATGACAAGGTCAGAGTAAGAATGAGTTTCTACTCTACAATTTCCTCCAACCAAATGGAAACTGATGCAAGCAAGGTCTCACATACAAGCCTATAACTGAGAAAAGATGATTCAGGATAAGAAAATGGTTTGCCAAGATCCAAAAGTATACCCAAAGAGATTGAAACATCATACTAATGTTAATAGTGTGCACAGAGCTTTATTAGTCACAAAAAATGGTAGGCTTGGTCGTTATGATTTATAATGATTTTTTGTGGGTTTCATTTGGTTTTTTGGTATTGTTTAAGTAGGTTTTCGTAGGCTCCATGGATGAAATACACAAATAATGATTTTGGGAAATAATTTGGAATCTTTCCAATTTGAAAAGTTTCTAAGATCCGAGACGTCTCTTTGGGTTCTATTTGGCAACAAACGTTGCAGATGGGCTTAGAGTTTAGGAAAGTTAGAAAGTTAATTTAGAGGGATACAATTAGTTTTTTTCTTGGAATGTTTCCAATTAGTGAAAGGTAGTAGGCTGTTTTGGGCAGCAACACGTAATACATTTTCGGTAGTAGATTGTTTTGGGCAGCAACACGTAATACATTTTCGGTAGTAGATTGTTTTGGGCAGCAACACGTAATACATTTTCTATTTTATTTGGGTTTATTTAATATAAACGGTAGACTTTATTTAAGTTGATATAAGGGGCTGAAACTTTGTACCAATGATACGATTAAACTAGGTTTTAAGGTATTTTGGGCCTGTACGTCTCCCTCCCTCTCTCTTTCTATATTATATAATGTATAATGTTTTCTTGATGTGTTTTTTGGAAGTTTGATGAATAGTGACGAGTTTTCTCTATTTGGTTTTGGGTTTACCCAACTTTTCAAGTTTATTATCACTTTATTGATCACTTCGAGTAACAGGACCAAAAGCCGCTGCCTTACCACTTGGCCACGCCCCATTTAGATTTCAATTCGACAGCCTAATAAACACTAATATTGTTATTGGTTATTCGTCAATTCCAGCCCAAATATCTATGGAATAGGTTGTTGCTAGGATTCTATACGTGTAAATGGCATCCATCTATATTGATCCGGGAATCCGTTGTATTTTCATCTGATCTGTTCATTTTGATGTTCATAATTGATCATCAAATTTGCTTTTAGATTTCACCTGCATGTTCCACTCTAGATTAACCCAAGTGGGCAGATCCTGCTTCTAAGTTATACTTTAGTGGTGATGGCACCAAGTCACCAACCATGTAACATGGAGGTTAGGGTTCACAATCTTCACTCTTATTTGCAGAAAATCGAATGTTCCACTCTAGATTAACCCAACTGGGCAGATCCTGCTTCGAAGTTATACTTTAGTGGTGATGGCACCAAGTCACCAACCATGTAACATGGAGGTCAAGGTTCACAATCTTCACTCTTATTTGCAGAAAATCGAACAAAGAAAGAATCTTAGCATCATCAACTTTTGAGATGTATGGCTTAAGGTATTGTTAGTTTATAAACCACACAGACTTTAAGTGTTAGGCAGTGGCAGGAACATGAGGCTGTCATGGTACAAACTACAAAGCCTTGTGCCATAATGTTAAACCTAATATCAGTTTTGTGTTGGATACTGACCTCAACTAAGTAAGAGACCAGATTGATCCGGAAAGGCATGTAGTTTTTCCAAAAAAAAAAGAAAAAAAATGTCATGTATTCTCTAGTTCAAGAGCCCCTGTAGAAAGATTGATATGCACTTGTATGTGGGTGCATGTGTGTAAACCGCATCTGCTGGCATGTGCACTTGCAGTTATCACATTTGCACATGCAATTGCAGGTGCGTGTCCGTCTGTGAGCATGGATGCAGTTGTGCATGTGTGTGTTTTGGGTGGTGGTGGTGGTGGTCGCCCCGGGGGGGGGGGGGGGGGGGGGGGTTCTCTAACACCAATCCGCAAGTATTACGGCATGCATATCTGTATGTGTTTGCCTGGGTTAACGTGTCTTTTCCTTCTTTCAACTACATGGAGCTGGTAGGGATTGGATTCTTTATCCATACAATTTTGTACATTTTCTGAAAGTTCCTTTGTTATTGATCTTGAATGATGAACTGGCCATATGGTCATGAATCCTAAATCGCTTGAATTCCTGAGGATGTGGCGAGCCAATGGCTGTCCCCGTGCTTTTGTGTTTGGTTGCTGATTGTATGCTCTATCATTTCTGCATGTTAGAGTATAGCAAGGTAGCTAATGCTAGTCCATTTCATGCACATCATTTTGCTCTGAAATAGCAATTTACTGTAAATTGAATTGTTTCTCATCTTTACAATGGCATGCTAATTGCTGTACCTTCTATGGATGATTGCATACAATAGTGCATGTTTTCTGCCATTTTCAGTGTTCTTGACTCCTTTTACCTGTTTATCAGGGTTACCTTGTTACTATAAATGCTAGGGTGATATTTTCCCTGCATTGCATGCATACATGATACGCTGAGAAAATATCTTGATTGAATATTGTTTGGGCTACAGATCACCTAAAACTTTGCACTTGAAGTGATTCTATCATATGATTCCTAGCTAGTGAAGATTTATTAAGTTCTTTATATTATTTGTTGATGACCTATTGGGAAGATTGACCATTGCAAGGCGCTGTTGCTACATCATAATGCTTCTGTAATAAACCCTGTATAAGAGAGATTTTTCATGCGTCCGGGTTTCATAATCACATTGACACGTATGTTCTCTTGCTTCACGGCATATTTATTGATTTTGAGATGCTTTGTCATTAATGGTGGCTGTATTGTGGTCATGCAGGATGAAAATGACCCATTTGACAGGCATGGTCAGTATGAATTTCTTGCAACTGCTGATTATCTTTCCAATTATGGGTTGACTTCATTGATTCAAAACATGCAGAGAGCGGCAACAGAAGTTCTTAAGGAGTAAGTAAAATATTTACTGTCCACGTCCCATTCTTCTATCAGTTCTGTGAACTTTTGAATGACGAACTTGCTGCTAGCCTTATGAGAATGCTTTAGGGTCTGTGTGGATGAACTTGCTATAGAAGTAGAATGAAAGGAAAAGAGATTCCCATTTCTCTACTTTCCTTTTCCTCCTGATTTAAGAGGAAAGTCAAACAGTAAAAAATGGCTTGTATTTGGAAAAATTACAGCCATCAAGGATTGTCATGTGAATAGAGAGCTCAATTCTGCGAACCATGGGCTGTTCTGCAATCACCAGAAAATATTTGAGATGGCTTGAGACTCAAAATATTGGAAGAATATGGAACCAGAATTTTCTTAAGAGAGGACTTTTTCAGAATTTCCAAACCACCCCCCCCCCCCCCCCCCCCCCCCCCCCGGGTCTCTTTTCTCTCTCTTGTTTGGAGAGACATTTGCATCTTTCAATCATAGGGTTATATAGGGGTGCATTTTTGGACATTAAATTTCATTTGAGCAACTCCTAGTAACATGTTTCTTGGCCGCCACTGCCATTTTGCTCAATACTGAAGGATTCTGTTTTAATTTGGTTCATTGAGGATTTATGTTACCATAGTTAGTTTGTGAATGTGCTGTGACTGTTAGGTTTTGGTTCATCTCTCTGACATCAAAAAACGCTTAAATGGCAATGTGTTATACTGTGATCACCAGAAACATTTGAAATGGCTTAATACCCAAAATATTGGAAGAGCATGGAACTGAAATTTGTTTATTTTTTTGAATGATTGGAACTGGAATTTGTTTTGGGCAAGACATGAATTTCTTAAAGATAGGAACATATTTGTCTTTTTCTTCTTGATAGAAGCGAAAAAATGCATTTTTTTAGAAGGTTGCATTTCTGAAACTAAGAAATGGTGATGATGTTGGTGACAACAATGGCGGTGGTGGAAGTAATGGCAATAGAGGCAAGGAAAGATTGGTGAATCAGTGATAATTTTCTAGTGTCTGTTTTTTTTTTCTGAAGATAACTTTTTATATATACGGGGAAGCCACAATACATCACGAGGACGATACGTCCCACAATTTCCAGTGTTTGTTGACACCAGCATAAATTTGTATTACATATTCTTGTCATTTTCATGGCAGAAATCAGTTGGGGGATCCTTTCAACGTTCCTCAACTACGCAAAACTATCATACAGATACTGAAGTCATTCACGAGCGTGGGGGGCCCACATCACTGGATGACATACTTGCTTCCTGAAAATGTAATTGTGTATGGACAATCAGCAGCCACATCCTCCAATGATTTCTATGGTTCATCGATGCTTCCAGACATCAACAGACGTGAGCAACTCATGGCAGAGACACGTGCCGTTCTATCAAGGTAGGTAGGGCATTTTTTTTGTCCATATTAGCGGTATTTTGGAAATTACAAAGTACTGCTAATATCCTTTAAGAAAACAAAAAAAAAAAAAAACAGAAAAAACAAAGAAAACTTGAGATGGTCCAAGATCTACTTTCTTTTGTTTGGAAAGAGATGTGGGGGGGAAAACATCGGATCCAGTTAGGTACTTGTACCGAGTACTTGTTTGGAAAATGGATTAACTCATTAAAGTATATACTGCAAGAGTTTTTATATGGTGCCCGAGCGTGAGGTCCAGTGTAGGACTTACCACCCTTGATATTTGCTCCAACAGCAGCCCTTTTTTTTAAGAGGCTGCTGTTGGATCAAATATCAAGGGCGGTACTTTTGTAGTACCACCTGCACTGGACTTCACGGCGTGCAAAGTATTATGAAGGGAGGAAGCTTGCAAGTTGTCAGAACACTTGGTAAAAGGAAGATATATCTGCACTCATCTCTCATATCTTTATTTTAAACTTCTCTAATTGCAGTTGATAGCTTTTTAGGAATTGTAGCTACTAATGAGAAAAGTGTAAGCCAGAGAGGGGGGTGAATATCAGAAGAAGGAGTTGTATATCATCTCCCATTGTAAAATTATTAAAAAAAAGAAGGGGAAGAGTTCATAAAAGCATATTTTCCATTAGAAACTCTAAAACATCTCAAAAAATACAAGTTTTATTTTCAAAAACGAATTCGATGAAGATATTTCTATTTGGGAATGTATATCCGCACCCCCTTCTGTTGATATTGGCTCTCAAGCCTCTCATCTCTTTATTTTAAACTTCTTTGATTGGCAGTTAGATAGCTTTTGAGGAATTGTAACAGCCAGTGAGGAAATTGTAAAAAGCATCCAAAAAATACAAGAACTAATTTTTTCAAAAAACAAATTTAATGGATATCTCTTTATTTATTATTTTTGCAGTATAACTGAATTATTGAGTTCTTTCTCCTTTCAATGAAACTCTGGTTTACATAATTAATATAAAATTTTGGTTTACGAAGATTCTATGATGGTACTTTTTGGGCTACTTCTATTTTTGTTGCTTTATTTTTAAATTTACAGGCCAAAAGCTTCTTTTTTGGTCAAATCCTATTAATTTTTTTAAAAAAAAAGTTTCGGCTGCAGGAAATTTGTGAAATTTTACCGTGTGATAGTTTTCAGAAATTTATATCCCTTTTCTAAAATATCACTTTCTCTTGTGTAATTCATGCTTTCAATATGCTCATGATTATTGGAATTTTTTGAGAAAATTTTCTTTTCTGTTCAATTTTAGTAGGTATAACTCTGCAAGCTCAGCTGTTTTCTGTAGACTTTTGGCAAGTTAATTTCTTAATCTGTTATTATTAAAAAAAATCCCATGTCAAAACTTCTTTGCAAACTATTTTGTGATTTTTGGTGAATTTAACATGAAATCTTTATTTAGGTTTTATATCTTTTTTTCCTTATTTGGCTATTGTTAGAATATACATGTACTTATGGTGATATAATTTTCAGTCCACAATTCATAGTTGATAATAAATGACACTACAGACTGTACACGACCATGTTTTGGTATTGGGGTGAACTCACCTTCAGATTTTTTAGAATTTTAATAGCCTTTAAGAGCTGGTTAAATAATAAAAGTAGAAAAGACAAGGTTAGTTCGCCCCATTATCAAAACATGGAAGTGCGAATATCAGTAGCCTAAATCAATGGTCTTCTTTTTGTGAAACTGACTATTTCATTTCTAATTTCTGCAAATCTGAACAGAATTATTCTGCATATTTCTTCTTGTGTTCATTTTTCTTACAGTGCTGATTTTGGGAACATCATGGATATATCCTTGAAGAAGGTGGTGGATGTGTTGATGGAGGAAATTGGGTTGGAGGAGAGAGGTGGCGGCCCCTCATCTGGCATTGCGCTGGCCAAGCTCTTGCCACACGTTGTGCAATTGGGTCCGCAACTGCTTGAGGAGCCGAGCCGAAACAAGTTTATTCAGATAATCCGAAGCTTGCCGGAAGTTGAACTGTTCTATACACTGCTCTATGCAAACATGCCTCCGTTCTCTTGAAATATCCCAAGAGAATAGGACACCACCCTCATATAAAAACTCAAGAATGAAAGAGAGATAATTTTTATGATCTCATGAAAAATATGACAGTGATTGGATGCTAGAAAATTTGAACATAGGCCTTTTGTTGGGTGGTTTCAAACTACAACAAGAATCAAGGTAAGGAAATAGATGGATTGTTTAGGCTTGTTATTTATTTGTTTGCTTTGTAATGATAAAGGCAGCATCATTCAAATATTTTGTAGATTTGTAGATTTGTATTGCTGTATTAGTTGCTTTCTTTTAAATTCCCCACATTCACTATGCTAATGCTTGTCTATTGCTGGTGTTTTGTACTCCAAGAGACAGAGTTTTGGCCTGGATTTAATGAGAAACTATTATTAAGGCATTTCGAGGTGCGGCAGTTGCATGAGAGAGCAGCAACCTCAGGTGTAGACTTGGCAAACGGGTGGGTCGGGCCGGGTCAACCCGCGGGTGATGCGGGTGCGGGTCACACGGGTCGGGTGAGGAAATGACCCGCATTTTTGTGGGTCAGAATTTAGGATACCCACGGGTCACCCGCAAATTCAAACAGTTGCTTATTTTAGGAAATGTTATCACTGGATTTTGAAGAGGGAGGTATGGCCGGCACCGTGGGATGATCCAAACCGTCCATTAGATGGCCCACAGGCTAAATAGGTGTTGCCCCAAAAATCATTTCAATAGGTTGATCTTAACCCTCCGATCTATAGGGGGTTAGGATCAAGTGATCAACCCTCTAACATTCAAATCGGAGGGTTGGGCCTATGGTGCTAGCCATAACCTATTCAGGCATCAAACCCTTAAAAAATAGATTAGCATGACAAAATCACCATCCTTGGCATTAGAAAAAAAGAAGCCATCTAACTAGATTAGCATAACAAAATCACCACCCTTAAAAAAGCGGGTGCCCGCGGGTTGACCCGACCCGACCCGCGGGTTAGTTTTGACGGGTCACTAAAACTAAGAACCGTGCCCGCAAATTTGCGGGTGGGTCGGGTTGACCCGTGGGCACGGGTCGTATTTGCCAGGTCTACTCATGCAACAGCCCATCCGCCAAATGCCTCTCTGCTATGGTTCCTAGCAAATCCCTTCCTAATATTTTGGTATACAAAATATTTCTTGCATTTTCTGAGTTTTCCAAAAAAAAAAAAAAAAATCTTAGTTGGGCCAATTCCAAGTTTTATTTTTTTCCAACTGTCAACAAACAATATCAGCCGTCCGATTTGAAGACTTAAAAACGAGATTCAGTGTTCTATTTTTTTTCTTTCTCTGCAGTGGTTAGAATTGTCCGATCCTAATGATCTTCCGGCTGTGGCAAATCCATTGTAGAGCCAACCAAAAGAACGGTCCAGATCATTCTGGCCCTATATGATCTAACAACCACACCCCCTCACATGATATAAATTATTTGAGTACGTACGTAACACTTTGATTTCAAAAGAACATGCATCACATTATCTGTTACATATAGCGAAATTACAAATATGCCTAGAACATACAGAGCCGATTGTCACCCTACATGGTAAGAAAATGGATTAAATTCAAACACGTGAAATAAGAAACGATTATTCTTCTTGCAAAGTACAGATTAAAAAATCCTCTTCCACGTATGGACCTGTAAATAAATAAAAAACATGTATTAGAATAGAAGTGGAAAGGAGAAAAAGTAATGATAGTTAAGAGGGCATATAATAAGGGGGGCTCCCTTCAGTCCAAGACGAGACAGCACGAACCAAACTCGGCTCCTACATCGTTCGATCAAAAGCACATCGATTCCCAGCCGTTGGATGTGTTCATGAACCAACGAGTTAGCAGCGGGGATCGGCTTAAAACTATCTTGGACTGGACTGAAGGGAGCTCCTTTCTCTAAAACCCTAGAAACCAATTGCCCTACACATAAAAACTACTAACAAAGAAAGTAAAGCTTATTACTTAAACATTTCAATCAAAACAGAAGACCCAATACAAAAAATTTGATAAATTAGAAATTTCCACTAATTCTAAGATGAATTACAACGACAATCAATCGGTGCTTATATAGAGCACTTACATGATAAGGATAGAAAGAAGGTTATGATAAACATGGAGTGAAATAATTAAGAATATAAATATTCTAATCTTACCTAATTACTAATTTAATCTAACTGCTTAATCTAGCCAGGTTAACTCATTTGAACTACTTGCCTAATCTACCACTAAGATGATCTAACGGTGAAATCTCACATATTCTAAAAAAATTAAAAAGAAATCCAAAGAGCTTTCTGATAAAGAAGCCCACAAGAATTGAAAATTTATCAAAAGCAGTGAAATCTAATAAGAATATAGAACAAAAAAAAAAAACTTTCTAAACCAGAAAGAAGCGAGATGAAAAAACTTCATGCATGCAAGAAGAGGGAGGAGTTAGTCCAAGGAAAGAGGAGACGATCGGCGATTAAATAGATGGAAAGCAACGACAGAGAAATCTATAACAGGCTGTAAATTAGATTTTGAGCAGGAAACAAAAACTGTTGTATATTCCCATCAGTACATTCCTTTTCAAATCAAAATTCCTTCAATCGCTTCTTTATTTTTTTCGTATTCTGCTTCAATTCCTTTTTCTGAATTGTTTTTTCTTTGGTGGAGCCTAAAAAACAAATGACTTAGATCAACTAATACTTTGGACTATAATGTACATTTTTTGGTTAGTCACGGCCCTCCACACTATCAAAACCCCACTTTTCAAATATTGATACGAGTTTTTATACCGACATGCTCATAAATCATAATCAAGGTGTGAGTGTGATGCATGAGGCCCACTTCATAGGATGATCCAAACCGTTCATTTGATGGATGGCCCACCGCGTAAATAGGCCGTGCCCTATAGATGATGATCCTATCCTATCCCTTCTATTTATAGAGGTTTCTATAATGTGCAGTCTCTTTTCAAATCAGAAGGTTAGGATCATCCTACAGAGATGATATGGTACGCTCTATTTACCCGGTGGCCCATCAAATGAATGGTTTGGATCATCCTGGGAAGAGGACCCCACTGTACTACGTAGACCTGGCAAGAATTAACCCGGACCCGCAGGTCGACCCGGTCCGCCCGTAATTTCCGGGTCCGGGTCAACATTTTGTCACCCTTTCCTAAGCTGACCCGCGGGTCAACCCGGCCCGTCAAAACTGGTCCGGGCCGGGTGGACCCGCTGGTGCCCTTTAAAAAAAAAACCAAATACTTTTTGGGAGAGGAATAGAGGATATGTGACGAAAATACTAAAACCATGTGAGGGTATTTTCGCCAAATCAGTAAAATACATCCCAAGTTGAGCTGTCGTTAGTGATCCTGAGTACCGAAACTACCCTTCCTTTTGTAGATAAGTGATTAAATTCTTTCATGGTGGGTTAGGACAGTTTGGTCATTGCAAATTTTCCTCTACCTTTTGTAGAAAAATTATCCTCGACTTTTTTGAGAGAAGTGATATATTCGGCACATGTATGACGCGTGTCTTAGCATACGGCACGTGGCAGTGGCATAGAAGTTTTTGAAAAACAAAACAAACGTCCATTATAATAACCGGGTGACCCGCGGGTCGACCCGGCCCGTACGGGCCAGGTACGGGTCCAAGATGAGTGACCCATACACATCATATAAATTACTTTGTTTCTTTTTTTTTTATCGGCTGCTGGGACCTTTTTGAGAATTGTGCAATGGCTCATAGATTTGTTTTTTCATTTTTCCTCTTTTGCCTTGCCCTTTTATTTCTCAATTTTCCTTATTGAGCTCTTCTGTAGGTTACGTTTGTAACCATGAAATTTCTTTTCATGTAATATACTAATATGGGATTTGCTAGCAAATCCCTACTAATATTAGATGGTTTGCTAGTAAATCCCTACTAATATTAGCTTAACAAGTAAAAAGAGGGTTAGAGAGAGTTAAAGCGGCTGAGTGAAGAGACAATGCAAATCATGGTTTAAAATTTCTGAAATTCAGATTTCGGCAGACGCCGAAACAGCACATACCCGAAACAGTACTTTATTTAGATACTTAACGCATTAGTTATGGCAGTGCACGGGTCAATACAAACAGCGCCTAGTATCCATCATTTACGGTTGGGACTAGTGGGGTATCTAATCTCATTCGCTCCCCTAGTTATTCCGGTTGTTCGACCGTGGAATTCCATTGTTTCGGTATTTCCAGAATATGAGTGTGTTGCTTGTTATGATTGATCCTATTGATAGTACAGAGAATGGTCTGTCATCTCGATCGAGTTGCTGAAATTTCATCATCAATATAATAACATTTTTTAATTGGTGTACTTGATTTCGACCGACGGTGGGGTTCGAAACGGGTACCGGAACCGAAATTTAAAACCATGATGCAAAGTATCACGGACATTAAAACTCTCCTATTGAGAATTGTTTTTGTTTTACCCATTTTTCAGTCACTTCTCATCCTCTCCTCGCTCATACCCATCAATTATCTTCGTCTCCCGCATTGCTTGCCCTCCTCTCCCACCGCTTGATAAACCAATTTTCAATGGAAAAAACTTTCATGCTGCCAACCAAGGTCTTACGTGATTTCTTTTTCTTGATTTGATTTTGTGTACGTACAGCAGTTCCTGCAAATGTGCAACGAAAATAATTTCTTAAAACAATTTCGTCTAGTCATTTCGCTGTCTCCTCTTCTCTTGATAAATTTCAAATTTTTAAGTAGCCGTATACAGTGTAATTATTCAAGTTCGTTTTCTTTTCTTGCCTCTACTTGAAAATACTTTAGACTTTCCTTATTTGGGAACTGTTTAGGTTCGAACCCGTGACCCCGTGACACAACGTAACTGATTTCTGTCTAAGTCTCCACCGTACACGTGTACAGTGATTGATGATGACAAACGTCCCAACCCTTGGACTGGTGATTTGTTGTTTCTCAAGTGTGTGATGGATCTGAACGAATAAGTAAATAACAGATCTAATATGGGGCCCATGATTATCATATCCATGGACACGTGGAGGGTGCTGATGAATAGAAGACAATTTGGGTTGCCGTCCCGTGGCTTTGTTAATTACACAAAGATGGAGGCCTTCAGATGTTTTCCTGGTTGAAGATGGATGCTGGAGGGAAACTAATATTTGTGAAAAGGGTGTTACTAGGGACTTTCCCAGAGAGACATTCTGTCGCTGGCTGTTGCATGAGAACAGGTTTACTTTTCAGCAGATTTTGTATTATTCGTTTGATTATCTGAGGTGGCTGCGCTCTCATGCAACAGCGAGCCACGAAAGGCCTTTATGCAAAAGTCCATAGCAAATCCCTTGTGAAAATGTAACAACTAGAAAAGGCGAGTGACACTGGACTAACATGTTTTAATAATTGCACAAAGTCAGCTTGTCTTTTCTATCTTAAATTGGTTCAGAGAGCTTACTGAGAACTGTAATAACCTTCTGTTTAAATAATAATAGACAATAGTTAGTACAAAGTACAATTAATAAAGCATGTTAGTGCCAAAGAAAAACATAGCTTTTCTGGCTTAAAGCTTCGTTCAGGGGTTTGATACAAAAAATAAAATTTGTAATACCATACTTAAGCATGTGATGTGACGACAAAGCATTTTCTTGAAGGCTCTGTTCACTTCTTTTCCCCGGAAAGGAAAAGAAAGGATTTCATTTTCCTTTCCTTTCCAGGTGACATGGCAGAAGGGAAAGGAATGCAGAGGAAAATGCTTCGTTTTCCATGGAAAGTCTCTTTCCGATATATTTAATCGGAAAGCAAATCTCAAGTAACAGGGAAAAAGTCAATTTCCACATCACTTTTAGCCTTTACATAAGAAATTCCACATCTGATAATAGTTTTCCCTGGAAAAGAAGTGAACACAGAAATTCTGTCTTGTCAAGGTCTTGTCAGGGAAAAAAAAAGTTTTTCCAGGAAAAACAACACCAGGGAAAAGAAGTGAACAAAGCCGAAATGAATCCGTTCCTTTATGAGATTTCTTTACAACGAATCTCCTCGTTTATGAGATGAGGTTATCCATGAATAATTACCAAGTTGTATGAGATGACTTAACGGGTGGTTTAAGCTCTGGTTTTCCAAATATGCTATTTAATGTTACTAGGGAAATGATATCAGCACAACCATGTGTTGATATTTTCACTAACTAATCTTGTCTATTTGTATTTAAAGAGAAATTATATGATGCCGGACCGTCAAAATGTAAAGGGCAAAAGAAGACAAAACCTGCCTTGGTTTTTGAACCAAGGAAAAGTAAAAAAATGGTGCTTTCCCTTAGATTAAAAATCAAGGGAGAGGAGGTTTGTCTCTCTCGGAACCTTTATTTTGACGGGCGGGCATCATATAATTTGTCGTATTTAAAAAGCTCTCCAAGGTTATTACAGTTCCCAAAAAGCTCTCACAAGTCAATTAAAAAAGAAAAGGAAAGCTGGGTTTGGGCAATTATTA
This sequence comes from Tasmannia lanceolata, assembly GCF_043159265.1. NCBI lineage: Eukaryota > Viridiplantae > Streptophyta > Magnoliopsida > Canellales > Winteraceae > Tasmannia > Tasmannia lanceolata. The sequence continues at coordinate 60,043,337 of NW_027518692.1, read as the reverse complement.
AATATGGTTGTGTTGATATAATTTCATTTTTATTATCTAATTTTTTTTTCAGGAAGATCACTATCCGATCTAAACCCTTTCTTATTTTTGCATGCCCTGTTTGGTTGCCTTTTTTTAAGAAAAATAGCAGGGAATGTAATTCTACTGATTTGTTGAAGGCTATTTGGTAGGGAATTTAGCGAAATTGGGGAGTTTGATGACCGGAGATGTCGGGCCCTTGTCAGCTGACGTGGCACCCTGTAAATTCGCTCGACGAATTTCTCCAAATCGAAGAAAAAATGGGAGAAATTCTCATGCAAATCTATTTGCTCTTAATCTCCAAATCGCTGGCAAATCTTCGGCAAATCTGGGCGAAACCAAACAACTTCTGTTAGATTTACTCTCAGTCTCCCTGTTGACCGATTTGCTTTTAATTTCCCTTCTGACTTCTTCTTCTCTAGATCTCCCAGCCATCTATCTACAAGCAACCAAACAGAGCAGTAGGAATTTGCTAGGGTCCATCCCAAAAGGCATTCTGCAGTAGGTCTGTCATATGTCTGACCAGCCACCTCGTGAATGAAGACAACAACTTTTGTCTCCATTCATGATGTGGCTTGTCTATATGCGACAGACCAGCCGCGATGGACGCTAGCAATTCCCTTGTAATAAATTAGCCCCACATACTTTTATCGCTATCATATCCTCCTATGAAGCGGGCCCCACATATTTTTTTGAAAAATAACTGGACTTCACGCGCATACATCATATAAAAACTCAATGTGTAGCCTGTAGGCCATTATTGCCAAAGCAAGGTCATGTAGGCATTATTTCTTAATTGTGCTTGTATTTGGAGAAGGACACTCTATTGTAAAATCTCAACAGATCAAAACGTGTGGGGAGCCAAAATGGGAAAAAGAGGTCTTTGGGAGTGTCTGGTTCGCCGGATTAGGAATGAAGAATCGACACATGATCCTTTTGTCCAATTCAAACATTTGGCTCCATAACGGAATGAGAATTGCAGGCGGAAAAAATCCCGGAATTTCGGGCTTCTTTTGTTACCCACCCATAGGATTGGTATTCTGGTTCCCCCCAAGATACAAAAAGGAGAGATTGAGAAAAGGTTGAAAAACTTTTCTCCACGCTCATAGAGCTTCTTCCTCCTCCTCATCCAATCTTTCTGAACTCTTTTAGTTTCTTAGTTTACGGGTGTAGACTCAGGTTTTATTGTGAAATTTTTGAGAGAGTTTTTGGGTTTGGGTTTGCTCTTCTACTTACGGAGACATCAACACCGAATACTTATTCCTCCTTTTCCCTGCTTACCCACACGCTACCAATAGAATACACATTCGCTTTTCGAGTACAATTGGGATAGGAATGAATTATTATCTCCATACCGATTCCTGACTCCCATAATCCAAAGGGGCCCTTTTAGGCTTTTAGAAAACCTCAGTCACCCGGAACCCTCACAACACGAAAATTCACATAAACAGAACGCATAGATTTACGGGGGTTACCCAACCAGTATGGTATTGGCTACTTCCACGGCAGAGTGACAAGCCGAGAATTCTACTATTCTGGAGAAGAGATTACAAAACCCTCACAACACGTTTTAGAACGACTCCTGATATCACACCCTTTTATATGGTGTTCTGAAACACGTTACAATAAAGGTAAAAACCCTAATTCATGAAAGTCAAAGCAACCCCAGTATAAAAAGTTCTAGAGCGGGACCGCCGCGGTTGGGTAAAAATGTACAGTACTTTCTAGATTAGATTGAGATCATGCTTCACCAATAACACATGTGGTGGGAGTCTAGAGAGGAGCCAGAGGAGGCTAACAAATGAGGCACAAAAATGTTTTTTTATTCTCATGGCAGTATGTGGTTTTTTTTTTTCTTGGTTTTTCTCTTTGGCTGCACTTGTGTACAGTGTACTGTCACTGTGGTTGAGAAGGTAAATGGTTGTGGAGGGCAGATGGCGGATGGCAGATTTCAGCTCCTCGCCTATGAATACAGGTATCTTGGCCGGACCACAAAAATCTAGGAGGTGAGTGCATCTCGTGGTTTGTTTAGTTCTACGAACTTGTCTCTTTCACTCTGATCAAACTGAATCTCGCATGTCGGATTTCTCAACAAGTTGAAGCAATATCATCAGTTGGGCTACACTGAGTGATTCATGGGTGATTGAAGAGGGGCTGATGTACTGTACGGCAGAAGAATTCAACGGATTTGATTGCCATGTACACTGCAGTTGGGTGTCACATATTTGGTGTCACATGTCATGAAAAGGGGCGCATTTATCATTTCCCAATAGTTATTGCATCAATATACGAATGACTAGAATGATCAGTGCGTGAGAAGAGAGTTTCTTGTTGACTTTCCGAGGTTGCCTAAGTTACGAGAGAAGTTGACACTTCATACCAAAAAGCTTAGCAACCAAATGTATATAAAGCGATAATTGTACACGCAGAAGATGAGAGAAGCAGAACACAACTATTTTTAACTGACTTGTCGATCAATTACACAAAGCTAATGGAAAGTTAAAGTAAGGAGACAAGGCTCTTATACTTCTTGCCTGGCTTTCAAACTCACATGACAACCTAGCCAGTGACGGCTATGTTGTATAGGAAGGATACAACAACCCTAAAAAAAGTCACAACATAGCTCTTGATTGAAGTCAAACAGCATGAATTGATGGTTCATGGTGTAAAACATATATAAAGGAATGTCCTATGACAGAATTGGAAAAACACCAATCAATACCCAAGGTTAGGGTAAAGGGTGTTCAATGCTATGTTTTAAGGTACGATGATATTACGCAGAATTGTCCGAAGTGGGCTAATAAGCCAAATAAAGGTGCTACAAATATGGCGGTGGTAGTATTAGAAGGGTAGAGCAAAACATTTGGATATTTTCCAACAGTCTCCGTAGGTAATCATATTTCTTCTCATGAATATATATATATATATATATATATATATATATATATATATATATATATATATAAGAAAACAGTTTCTACACACAAGTGTAGATAAGTTATCTACACACTAGCTTAAAATACAGTGGAAGGCATATTGTTTGGATGATCCAAACCATTCATATGATTGACCCTCACATAGATAGGGTATCCACAAAGAATCAGCTCCATAAGATCATCCCAACCCTGACCGAGGAGAAAATATTTTAATTGGTTGCAGAAATAGAATTTTATAATGTCCCTACATGACATGAGAGGTTGACTTGTGATGTCACGAAAATTGCGTCGGTAGCACTTAACATTTTCTACAGTAATTTGGGTGCCTTAGATGATATCGTGCATGTCACGAGGAAATGTAACACCCTTGCAGGTACTTAGTTTCGGTTAGAGCCAGGTATTTACAAATTGGGGGGGACTAATTATCACTTGCTTGTATTGCTCATTTGTTGGGGTGAGAGGGGGCATGGCTACTAAAATGGCTATGCATGCATGCAAAGCCATGCAATAGAAGAAAGGATTTTGCAAGCTATTGGGGGGCATGGCCCCCGCCCCTGGGTAGAGCCGTAGAGATATGGAAAACAAAAGCGACTATGGCTATGTGGACAAAGAGGGTAGTGTGGCATATGTCACGTATGGTTGGGAATTCAATGACTAATTTCTCGATATATCCAAGGATTGTTGAAAACAACACAAATAATAAGTTGTGTACGGCCTCATTTTGCAACAGGTGCAAGTGTTCACGTTCAAAGCTTCCATAGGACAAATGCTAGTGAGGCAAAAGGAGTGTTGTAACTTAATGGTGCTTAGTTCTAGCACAAAAACTGGACGGTTTTGATCAATATCCAAGGCCAACACTGTTCTTGGTGGTCTTTTTGCATGTACTCTCCAATTGGAAAACTATCTGTGAATCAGTTCACAAAAGAGAAAGAGTTTCATTTCTCAACAATCTATTCGTAAAAAAAGAGAGGGTATCATTTGTCATCAATCTATTTATTAGGTTAGGTACTTAGGGTGTGCTGGTAAAATTGCACCATCACTAACTTTGGTTGGCGAGCTGTCACTTGTACCAACGACTCTTGCAGGCACGCGCAAGTTGGAGGTCAACATTTTAATGGAACGGTAACCAAACTTTCAATTTATTGGAAAAGAAGATTATAACAGACGATGGGGCACTTCCAACGTATCCGTTATCCACCGTGTCTCCCGTTTGAAACTAAATGGCATCGATGGGTTTGAGCACATAAATCCCAAGTATTTCACATGAGAGAATCCCTAGTTACAAAAGAAAAGCAGTAAATGAACAAGAACAACAGACAAAGATCCTCCTGGGTATGGTATACATGCCTCGGTCTTAGTATTTTCACCCCATGTGTTTAGCCTTTCTTAACAGCATTACTTGGAAAAAGAAAAAACAAAGGGTGAAAATTGCTGTTGTTTTCAGGAGAAGACGAACAAAAGGGGGTGAAAACACCTTTCTTAATTCTGTTCTACAACAAGAGGGTATTGCTTCATCCTCGTCTCTGATGCGAACGATACACAATCAACCTCCACATTAACATACCAAGCGAAAGAATTTCGTGTAACAGGGTGAAGAGACCACTGGACACGTGTAACAATTGGACGGTGCAGATAGTCCGTTTGGTGAGTTTTGGGCTCTCAGGCCTGAATTTACACATACAAAACAATCAAAGAAAGTGAGGCCCATCTCCACATACAAAACAATCAAAGAAAGTTGCTCGTCTCACACAGGATCCGATTCTTTCATAAGCTACCGACTTGGAATTATGGCAATAGAGCTCACAAAATAAAGATGAGAGAAGTCAAGATCCAAATCTTACATTATTCTCTACAGAAGTTCTCGTTTCCTTATTTGGCTGCCCCAGATAGAACCAGTGAGAATTTAAAGACTCAGCTGGATACATCAATAAAAGGATTTCTGAGACTTAAAGGGAAAATGGGTTTGTTCTTGTGATCCGACCTGTCTCTCACAAGTTGAGTATATGAACTACATCGACTTATGGATACAGATTAGCTTATCATCTCATTAGCTTTGCCGGAAAAAAAAAAGAGTAAAACTAAAACGAAAGATATAGGAAACTCTACCCCTCACAAAAAATAAAACCCTAGCTTCTATGTAGAAAGAGAGGGAGGTGAGGTTGTACCTTGTGCAGCTGAGCTTGCTGGTCTCCTTCAGGTTCTAGCCAATACAAAACAATAACAGAAAAACTCAAATGAAAACAAGTCACATATAACATTGGGTAAGATTACACTGAGACAATTGCAAGGAAAATCCTCTATATCTGAGTAGCTTTATATTTAAACCCTGATTACGCCTGCAACAATTTATGAAAGCCGTGTGCATATGAAAATATCCAATACAACCAGAAAAAAAAAGATCTAATACGAGAGACACCAAATCAGAGATCAAAATACCTACCAGCCATCTAATCAGTTTTTTATTCATATAGAAATAGATGAGTTAAATAAAAAAAACGTCTTGTTATATTTTGAGAAAACCTACTTTCAAGAAAGAAATCTTGGAAGAGAAATAGGGGAGGAAGAAGAGATAGTGTGGAGCTCCCTTCAATCCAAATAAGGATCTCACATGGATAATGCAGCTCCTGATTCATGCAAGCCACAAGCCTATCACAAAACCTCCTTAAACATGAAATAGAGAAGTGGAATCCATGACTCAGCAGCTCAATCAACCCAGCAAAAACCTCTTTTGGACTTTAAGGAGCTCCACCCAAAAGCCCTAATACCACCCAAATAAAAAAAACCAACAATAAGAAACACACAGCCATCAAAAGCCAACACAAGCGAAACCGTAATATCCGACAAAAATATCAAACCCAAAAAAAAAAAAAAAAAAAAAAAGAAGCTAAAACCATCAAACCCTAACAGCACCTGAAAACCCTAATCCCACCTGCCTCCAAGAACCCACAAACTCTCTAAATACCACCACAGAATCGTCATTGTCTCATATTCAAGTCCGTAAAAATCACGAACCCACATATAAACCTCCAACATAAATCTAAAACCAAACGATACCTACATGGTTACATATAGTACTCCCTCACATACTCCTCAAAAACCAAGAACCATAGGAATTGACCAAGAGGGAAATTTTGTTAATTCTACTCCTTTCTTAAGCCCTACAAAAATCCTGCCGCTGGTTTGTAAAACCCTTGATGGTTTAGGATTTATGATGGGTATTTAATGAATAGAATGAGTGAGTAAAACGGGTCTGAAAGTCTCGGGAAGAGTGTTATAAAATTCCACTGGCCCGGATCACATGCGCGGAGACGATATCTCTCCATATAGTTGGCGTTGGATTATGAGACGAAATGAAAAATTATCTTTATCACCAAATAGTCTAAACGAGAGACGGGAAGACCAGCAGGCAAGAGGGCGCCCTTTCAGCTGATTTTTCCCAGGTAGCCCTTGAGTTTAGCATTACTATTTTAAAAATGTTAACGTCTTAGGCGTACCCGGACTTGTCTATTGGTTAGTATTTTCTAACCCTCATCTCGTGGCCACTAATTAACGGGTTAGAATCGTCAAACTGGGCATGAGCGCCTCTATTGTGTAGGGGTGCAACTCTAGTAGGGTTGAATGGGGTTTAGGAGAACCCGAGTTAGCATTCCTTCAACCCTAGCCTGACCCAAACCAAACGTCGGATTGAAGATATTCAACACTAACCCAGCCTGCCCCTCAATTTCTCAACAGTAACCCAACCCATCTTACCCGAAATTGGACTGGGTTGAGACCGGTCCGGTTGTGGTTCACCTGGGTCAAAATAGAAAAATAAAAGAAATAAACATAACCCAAAAAAATCATGATAAAATTAGAGGACGGACGTCGGGTTTGGGTCAGAATTGCTAAGGCCTCAACCCTAATCCAACCCAAAATTAAATCAGTTTGGCATTCCTTAAATCCTACCCAACCCAACTCGGGGAAATGCCAACACAACCTGAGCCAAATGGTTGAGCCGGGCCCAAGTTGCACCCTATTATGACCATCAGGACAATATTTTACTATTTTATATTGGTAAATTTGTTTGACCATTAGGACGATATTTTATTATTTTTGATTGATAAATGTGAAATCTCGAGGAGTCGTTATGAGGCGAGATGATAAGAAGAGAGAGGGAAGAGGGCAGGTGGGGTAGAAGCGCGAAGATAGAGGAAAAAGGAAGAGGAGAGTTTCAAATTGAATGGACAAAAGGGACGTTGATGGAGACAAGACAGGACAGATGCGTCACCGCAATTACTGCACTACGCTCCAATCCTCCTCTTCGCAGATCCAACACTAGATTTTACTCTGATATTTGCAGTACTACCGTCTTCTTATAATGGCACCAACTCATCTTGTATTTTCCTTTTTAATGGGCTGCCGACAGCTTTTTCAGAACTTGTAGCCTTTGTTTGCTGGTTAAATAATAAAAGCCAAGGTGGGTTCGTCCCTTTCTTCAGATATACTGTAACTGATATATGCACTATCATATATTGATAATGAGACGAATCATCTTGTTTTACTTGATCTGCTTTGGAGAGCGTGTTGGAAAATATAATAGGGGAAGTGATACTTACGCCCCTTTTCATCACCAGGGACACCTGCCGCCAGTGTATCAATGACTAAAAGGGGCTCATGTACTTGACGTCAAAAAAATCCAGTGGCTTTGATTGCCACGTACACTTGCTCTGGGTGTCCCTGGTGAGTAAAAGGGGCGTAAATATCACTTCCCTATAATAGGTTTTGAAAGCAGATTAAACAAGCATTTAACAAGGTGATTCGTTTCATTATAAAAAATGGTTTTACAGATATCAGTCTAGTTCTTTCTCTAATAAAGAATCATGGTAGTGATTATAGGGAAATGATGCCAGCACAACCCTGTTTTAATAATTGCACACACCGAGCTTGTCTTTTCCTTTTTATTTGGCTTGTGTTTGTTCTTTAAGAACTGTAATGACCTTTGACAAATCTTTAAAAAACTAAAGAGAAGATGAGTTAGTGAAGATATCAAAACATGGCTGTGTTATCATTCTCCTAATGATCGCCCATTGTTTTAAGAATACTAGTGCAAATATCTCATTGTAATACAAGGGAAGGGGCATTTATGTCTTTTGGCCACCCATTATGTTTAAAACATCGGATTTATTTATTTATTTTAATTTTTCGTGCATAAACCACTTTATTAAATCTTGGAATACATTCAGTTTCAATTTTTCAGACGCTTTTTTAGTGAGATCATTAAAACTTTTGAATTTTGTAAGGTAGAAAAATTATATTATTCTTTTTTTGGCAGATCATAATAGAAAATGAAGTATTCCCCCTTAGCTAATGATGAAGCCTCAGATTCAATCACTTTCCAGTATCCATAATCACAGCTGTTAGATAATTATTGTTGCTAGGAACTTTCACGGAATGGCAATCCGCAGCTGGAGGTTGCATTTCGCAGCTTGTGTTTGTTTGCTAAAGTAACTCTCAGTTACTAGATAAGAAGCAAGTGTAATAATTGCATGTCTGGTGACATGGCATGATATGTGAAACTTACTCCAACGCCTTAAGCTGTTGGAGAAGGCAGTATTTAATCTTTTATACTTTAACACTCCCCCTCACGTATGGCCCCTCTTTTTTTTTTAGTCTGGCTATTGCATGCGAATTTTTGCTACCAAGGAGGTTTGAACCCATGCATTCGCTCTGATACCATGTGAAACTTACCAATTACTCCAAAAGCATAAGTTGTTGGAGAAGGCAGTATTTAATCTTTTATACTTTAATATATAAAAAATGAATGGATTTCTAGGTAATCCTCTCCCTCCCCTCCTCTCCCTCCTTCTTCTTCAGGTTAACTTGCATCCAAGCATAATAAAGCTCATGGCTTTCCCAAGGTTTACATGACATCCAAAATCTTGCCCCCTCTCTATAGACTTTCCTTCGCTAAGGCCCTGTTTGGTTCGCTGAGAGAGTAGTGGACGTAGTAGACAACAGAGAGGTGACAAGGATGGGAGATGTGTAGAGTTGTTTAGAGGAGAATAGGGGAAGAGTGGTTGTGTGTTTGGTTGAGCCTCAAACCATGTGAAAAATGTAAGGGTGTCATTACCAAAATAGATAGTAAAAGAGAGAGAGAGAGAGAGAGAATGTAATGATTACATAAGACAAGACATATTTTACTATTTTTCCTTCTAAAATCCACCAAAATGAAGGTTTTCCATTGAAAGATTAGTAGGGACAATTCCGTGGCGGCCACCTAGGAAAAAAGCTAATAATGATGTCCCCTCTATGTCTTGTAGTCAAATGGAATTTGAGCTCAAATTTAGTAACCAAACAATATCAGGGGCTTCATATTCGGAGAAATGTCGAGCTGTCTTCCACTTTTTTGTAACCAAAAACTCAAAGAGGGCCTAAATAAATGATACCCGGACAACTATGTTTTAATAATTGCCCAAATCCTGCGTTTCTTTTGTAATAGGCATGTGAGCTTTTTGGGAACTGTAATAACCTTCGACAGCTCTTTAAATAATAGAAAACAAAAGAGTTAGTGCAATTATTAAAACTTGATTGTGCTGATATCATCTCCTCTTATTAAAATACCTCACACATGACATAACCCGTGATTATGTTGAAAAACAAGACAAAGAAGTTACCAAGCAGCCATGGTCCAAGACATCATTTGTACTAATATTTAATGATGGAGATCGAATCCACACGATTATATTTTGATAACGGCACCCCACACATTGTTTGCAGTTTTATGATTGGATTTTTTTTTAAAAGAGTAATATTATCAGGGAATTGGTACATCCGTCGCAATAGGCATTTCGCAGGGTACTCTAACAGCCGTGAAAGGGCTAATTAAAATTTAAAGAGGTGAAAAAGGAAGTGGCAATATCAAAAGAGAATTGATCTATTTGCCGTCCATCGGCCCATATTTCATTTGAGAATTAAAAACAAGGTGCAAATATTTAACTTCCTATATCAAAATAGGGTGGATCATGAGTCATGAGCTATTGAAGAACAAGTAAAGTGTTATTTATGGACGGTTAGATGTGTTCAGAGCTACATTAACCATATGGTGGGGACTACAGCTACACACCAACAGAGTCTCCAATGGATTAGATGGCCGGGTTTACACAGCTGGGTGAGAAGCCCATTTTGGGGAGGATGCATGACATGCCACGTGTCAGTCGAAGGGAGGCTCCGGTTAGGTGCCGGATTTAATGGAAGTAATTTATATGGTGCTCTTTATTGAATTTTGAAGGAGGAGATATTTGTATGGAAATGGATGGTGTGGTCGGTGTTTTAGAAACGAATATTGCCTCTTTTTTTGCACAAGACTCTGTCTTTTGAAAGTGGACAGGCCAAGTTGTAAGTGTTGTGAAAGCTGCGTGTAACTGATTTCCATTTGTTTTCTTGCAATCACCTACTTTTTATGTTACATCTTTCTCCATTTGCCAGCTTTAGAAAATCCAACTTCTTTCCCACACACAAGAGAGAGAGAGAGAGAGAGATGGTGGGGCCCAACAGTAGATACTCTCACAACACTCTCTCTCAACATGAACCCTTGGTGGGGCCAACAACTGAATTGTTTATAGGATAATATTGGGTAAGAAGTTTTCTACTCTGGTTTAATTGTAAAAACAGGCTTTTATAAATGACAATTTGAGTGAATTTTGGACATAAGGTCATGTCATCAATTTGTGACCAAGGTAGACCGACTGTATTTTAAAAAGAAATATACGCAGCTAGGTCGTCATGAAACAAAAATAATTTCCTCCCAGAATCATCTGTCCAGGAAAAGGAAAAAAAATTCTGGCCAATTAAATAAGCCATTAACATAACCGATAAATCTGCCCTTTAAAATCCGGGTTAGAACAAAGTGCTAATGAAAGAGTCTATATTAAGGAGAGGGAAATGATACCAGCACTTCAATGTATTGATATCTACGCTCTCCTTGCTTGTCTTTTAGTATTTAATGGGCTTGTGAGAGCTTTTTGGGAATTGTAATAACCTGTTGACAGCCTTTTAAATACTAAAAGACAAGCTAGTGGAGCGTGATATCAAAACATTCAAGTGTTGATATTTGTGGTTCTTGGGATTTTTGTCGAACAAAAAAAAATCCTGGGAGATCGGTGGAAAAAAAACCTCCCTCGAAGTATCCCGGTAAAACAAAAATCCCATGTTTGGTTGACCAGAAGCTTTGTTTGGTTGCTTGAACTGTGGGAAGAAAAAAATTCTTCTACAAGCTTATTTTTGGTTCTTGGGATTATTTTGGTTCCTGGGGTTTTGTGCTAGGCTATTTTGGTTCCTGGGATTATTTTGGGCCCACCAACCAAACGTGGGTTTCCTGTGGAAATTCCACAAAAGTCCCAAGAATGAAAAAAATTCTAGCAACCAAACGTAGCAAGGCCTAGAAGGGTTATTATATATGTGGAGGAAATGGACAACAGAAAACTAGACGTAAGGATATTATATGAACAGTACGTTTAAAATCCGGGTTAGAACAAAGTGCTAATGAAAAAGTCTATATGGATTTTCTCGGAAAGCCATTTCTCAGCTGGTTTTTGCAAGACAGAACAGCCACCTCAGATGAATAAGGACAAAATCGGCCAAAAAATCAACCTGTGTGGCTGTTCTCACATGCAAAAGCCAGCTCAGAAATGGCTCTCTTCGAAATTGCCTAGCAAATGCCTAAGGAGAAGGGTTTATAACTGTGGAGGAAATGCACGACAGAAAACTAGACATAAGGACGTTATATGAAGAATAAATGATAAGAACATATATCGATGAAATCACAAAAGCAGTAGACATAAAATTAAGTTGCAGTTCAAGTTTTATTTACAAGGACCTTCAATTTATAATGACATCTCTTTAAATAGACAAATTTCCTAACAAAACTTTTATAGGGCCTTGGGGGCTGGAGGGTGTTGGATCTAGGGCCAAAAATTATAGGAAAATAAATTCCATTGAGAAAATTCCAGGGTATAGGACGTTTGCAATTTTCCTTGAAAAAAAAAAAAAATTCATTACTGGCAAGCCTCTTTACATTATAATGACAAGGACCTGCATTGGATCGTTTCTTATCACAAAGAGAGGATTCAGTCCTATTAATCAAATGACATGGTTTAGAGGATAAGTGGCCATAAAAGAGCCCAGAGTTGGGATAACTTGACCAAGTTTATGATAGCGGCAAGTCACATGAGCTTAGGCCCGGTTTGTTTTGGAATTTGAGAACCGGTTGTGAGTCAGAAACTGATTATTGGTCTCAAAATTAATCAGGAATTAGTACAAGGTTTGGAAACTCAACGACTCGATTATGGATAGGTAGGACTTGAACTAAACTCACAGATTAAATGCAGGCTTCAAAGTGACCCGAGAATGATCTGAATCAATCGAAAGAAGCTCAGCCCAAGTTCTGAAAGACATTGTCTCAAGTTTTGAAACTTCTGTCTTCTTGGAGAAAATATCGTGAATGCCTGTGGGCTGAGAGAATTAGAGAAATAAGATCTCATATAACCTGCATTTAGGTGTTAGAAAGGTCCTGTGAGGATAAAAAGATGAATTTCATGACACGATTGGAGTCTCAAAATTGAAGAGTTATGAATTTCATAGATAATAAAGGGCAGTGATGAATCGATCCCCAAATATCTTAAATCTATTCCCTATGTATCTTTCTCTCTCCTCTGGGTTAGAGAGAGAAAGAGGAGAGAGATAGACACATAGGGGGTCGATTTAAGATACATGGGGGTCGATTTATCAAACAGTTTATATGAGATCTTTCCATGGGGGACGACAAAGAGGAAGGCAAGCCATTAGTGATTTTCATTTTGCTGTATATTGGGAAGTATGGTTATGAGGCAAACGATATTTGACGAGGAACTGATGGAAATGAAAGCTTTGAATCCTGAATTGCTACATGCCCCATCCAGAGACACAGTGATCATAGAGTCTTTATCATTCAAAAAGAAAAAAGAAAAATAAAAGATGGTGTCCAATAAGGCCTTACAAAAAGTACAGTACTAAGGTAATTATTGTCTAAGTATAAATGATTAAATAACATCAACTCTAATAGCCTAAGCTTCTGGAGTAATTGGTTGTTTCACGTGGTATTAGAGCCATTGCCTCACTGCCTCACGGCAGGTCTTGGGTTCAAAACCCAACATCTCTTGATATTCAGAATCCACATGTACAGCCAACCCAAAAAAGAGGGGCCGCATGTGCGGGGGAGTGCTAAGTATAAATGATTAAAATAACACCAACTCTAACAGCTTAAGCTGTTGTAGTAATTGGTTGATTCACAACAATCAATAGCAAACAGATGGAAAGATCTATTCCCAAAATTTATCAACCAAAGATTGCTGCTATATGGAGTGTTCCAGGCTTCCCAGGAGAAGAATAACTATGAAGTCAAACTAGACGTACTTCTCTATCATTTGATCGGATATGAAGTTACTCCCCCGGCAACAGAAGAATTATTATGGTGTCAATGTCAGGCTGCTTCTAGCTCAGTCATAAAAAATGAAGGACCTGGTGATGCAAGAATGTATCAATAAGGTCTTTCAATACAGTACCATTTGAAAGATCAGTTCCCAAAATCCTCATAGATACGTAAACAAACACAACTAAGATTGAAGATGATGTTGCAAGAGGGAAAGCAGAAAGTATGGCACTCATTTGCCTTTGCAGGCATGTGAGTGGGAGCCATATTTATGAACATCCCTAATAACATTTATACTTCAATTGCTTGTTTTTTTTAATTCAATCACTGAAAACTGAACAGGCTGACTTCTGGCATGGCTCATAGGAGAAAAGGAAAGATATATACTGTGAAATGTAAAAGCCCCATAAGAAGAGACCAATATTATCCATGGAGCTCATATGAAGCTACAAATCTCAACAAATAGTATTTGGTGGCCACTTGGAAAGGAATCAATAACCACCTTACACCTCAGCAAGGATCAACTCATCCTCATAAGTGTAAAAACTACCTTCAATAAAGAAGAGAAAAAATGAAGAGAGAGGAAGAGGAAAATCGTGAGAGAGCTAATATGGGAGTGATTCTCATTGATTAGAATATGAGATACAAAGGCTAATTTGTATGGAGATGGTTTCTTAGGAAGACCCTATCTATGTCAAATGCCGGGTTGGATGAGTCAAACAACATGGTAGATAGTGTATTTATAGTGGCTACCTCAGATAAACTATCTGAGCTTGAGCTCAGATACCGCGCCCCCATATTATAAATTTATTTTACTTCTTTAGTTCTTTAACACTCCCCCTCTAGCTCATGTGTGCTCCGGTACATATGCAGCTTGTCCACAAGAAAGTGATGATCACTGGTATGCTCTTTTGTGAAGACGTTAGCAACTTGATCTTTGCTCCCAATATAAATAAGGGACATATTTCTCCACTCTCTACCTTTTATAAAGTTAATATATCTCCATTTGTTTCGTCCTGGAGTGAAACACTGAGATAATTTTATGGTACTCCAATTATCACAATAAAGAGTAGAGAGGAGTTAGGATGCATGTGGATCTCCTGTAAAAGATATCTCATCCACATTAACTCTGCAATGGCTGATGCCATCACTCTGTATCTAGTCTCTCAAACCAAGCCCTTGAAGCCTACTTAAGACCATAAGTGGCTTTCTTAAGCGTGCACACGTGAGTGCCCCTTTCTGCTCTCAAATCCTTTAGGCTATTCCTTATGCAACTCTTTTTAAGGATCTATGTAAAATAGTGTTCTTCACATCCATTTGGCTAAGGCTCCACCCATATGAGTTAGCTAAAGCCAAAATAACTCTCACAGTAGTTATCTTAACAAGTGGGCTAAAGGTTTCTTCATATTTTAGGCCATGATATTGGTTGTGCCCCTTGGCTACCAACCTAGCCCTGTATATATCAATCGTTCTATATGGATTTTGTTTGATCATATACACCCATTTGCATCCTACCACATTCTTACTACCGAGTCGTGGTACAACATCCCATTTTTCATTCCTAAATTTCTATAGCATGACTTCAACCCATTTGTGAGTGATTGATACTTCCTCAAAAGTGCATGGCTCAACTGCAGTTGCAAAACCAACTAGTGTAGATAGCATTCTATTATGTTTGTGTTGATGTGTGCAGTACTACTCATATAGCTGAACGGCTCTTTTCCTCTCCAATCTTGTCACCTATTTTTCCACTGTTCTATGGTGGTGAAGATATAGTGGCACAAAAATTTGGTGGTGCAGAGGGATTGGTCTCCTCCTAAAGATCACAACCAACAGAAGGGGGATCAATAAGATGACCATCATCAAAAGTGACATGCAGTTAGATTATCACCTTTTGGGATGTGAGAGAATAACACATATATCCTCTATGCTCATCACGATAGGCACCAAAAATACAAGCTTGAGCCTTTTTATAAAACTTCTAGCAACAGGTGGATGGAGCATGAACATAAGCAATCCCACGAACATAAACCATAGTACTTAAGAAGCATACAAGTGAGGGCCTCATGGGGAGACATATGTCCAAGAAGGGTCGATGGTAACAAGTTAATCACATAAGTGGTAGTAAGGAATGCCTCGGTCCAGAGATGTTATGGGACCCAGAATAGAAAAGCAATCAAAAGACCAGTCTCAGTAATAAGCCTGTGCTTCTATACAGTAACACCGTTTTGGGATAGCATATGAGGGCGGGAAGATTCTTGCTTGATGCCATAAGAATGGCAATAGCATTGGAAGGCTGTAGATATAAACTTAACACCACCATCACGTCTTGGAAGGTACCATAGAGCTGGGTGATAAAGGTGTAAAATGAAAGAAGTCAAAGAAAACATCAAACTTATATTGGAGGAATTCAAAGTAAATCCATGTGAATATATTAAAATCATCAAGATCCAGATGGAAGCAACGATGGCTAGACCCAGCACATAAGAACGGATCAATTTAAAGGAAAATGAACATTATATTTTATTCAATGAAGAGAAAGGTAATTCATGGTGCTTCGTAAGCTGACAAATGCTGTTATTGGGAGCATTATTACATGTAAAAGAAATAAAAAATTGAGAAGAAATATTGTAGAATCAGATCGTTTGTGTGAGCAATATGATTATGTAGACTATAGGTGACAAAGGTGACGTAGAGACAATATACTTCGACATTGGGATTGATAGAGGACTCCAAATCGATCTGTGAAAACAGAAGGCAAAGGTTGCCTTAACGAATCCCCCTAGCAAGGATCTTCTTAGATTCCAAATTCTTCAAATAAACAGAAATTGGGGTGAAAATAATGTAACACCAAACATGAAAAGAAAATTGGGAAGCATAAAATATTGGGAACAAGATAAACATTAGGAATATCAATAGTCCCTAAAGGCGAAGATACTGAGGCTGAACCAATGCATGATGGGAAGAGATATCCCACCACCCATGATGATCCTAGATGAACCAATGTATGGAATGAGAGAACTAAGAGTAACTGAATCATTTGATATGTGGTGAATGGGACCCTGATGTAAACAAAATCTACCATGGATGCTCTAGTACTAATTAATGTAAACTAAAATCTACTATGGATGCTCTTATACCAAATTTAATGATGAATCTTTTATAGAAAATAACATCTAAGGATAAAAAGATTACTACAAAGTAAAGGATATAAAGATTACTACCAAGTAGAAACATAAAAACACTCACCTTTCTTGACTAATAAGATTGGGTATGGAATTATTCTGCCAAAGAAAACCAGATCAAGGTTGATTACAACCGTAAATCTATACTAAGGAAAAACTTGCTGAAATGTAAAACAAGCTTTTCAAGATATGGAGTTTTTTTCAAGTAAAAACCCACGAACTGATCAGTAGCAAGTTCAAGAAACAAAACCACCTAAATGCTTGCATAGAAAATAAGAACTCAAACTTTCTTTTTATTCCAACTAAAACTATCGACGTTTCTCGCTCGGTGCCTAAAGCGCATTGTGCTTCGCTTCAACAAATGAGAATTTTTCAGTGTAATCGGTGAACAACGAGAGCTGGTTAGATGCGTGGGACAGAGGACTCAGTGAAAGACAGTATGAGATATATTCTAACTGGTTAGAATATGAGATACAATGGCTTATATACTAATATTACACATTTACTATTATACCTATAATGAAGGGTACTATGATACAATGAGTTTATTTTATTTCTCTAACAATAACGTGATGAGGTGCCAGGATATCCAAATCAAGTTTATCTAATCAATCAACTACTTGGTAGCTTCCTCTTGGAAAGAGGTGACTACTAAGTAGACCTCAACCGTAGAACGAGTCATTGGACCCATCTCAGGAAGATTTGAGATAAAAATATGCAAAGATGTTAATAGTGAGAAGGAAATTCTTGGTAGAACCATTCAAGAATCAGAAGGGCACTCTTATCACAATCCACACTTATAATCCCACTTTTGGTAGGAGAGAATCTAATGAGGAGAAACTTTAAATGAGCCCTGAGTAAGTATTCCTAGATATTACTCGAAAATAAATTATTCCTACAATGTGAGATGTGTACATATTTGTTGGTGTCAAACATGATGATCATGGCAATCCCAGCATGTCAGGACATGCATATAGTCATATGATAATAATGTGACATACAAAGATTAGTTCACAAGTATAGAATACAAAAGAATCCATACAAATGAAAATAATTCAGACTATATCAAACAATATACAACCAATATGTGAAATAAAGAAAAAGGCGATTTTTTGGCATTTCCTAATCACCATTTCCCCTTATGTCTGGCACACCTTTGTGGCAATGCAATCCTAGAGGGTCCATCAAAGGGGAAAATGGCATGTAAATATGTTTGGAGATATTCAAGGTCAGGTTCAGATTAATAAAAGTCAGGTCAACTAAAAAGAAGCAGCAAGTAGAGAGTGACACATTTTCTATGGAAGCAATAGCAAAACTAAGTATGCAGGCTATTCATGATTATAACTGCAATAGATAAGTGGAAAGGGGAGGGGGATGATGCAATGAGGTCCTCCGGCCTCAATACTTACTCCAGGCAAACTTATAAAAAGGAATTATGTTAGGCAAAGTACCAGGCCTCCACTACTTTATGATTGAACGAAGTTCATTCAGTTTCATCAGAGGGACCCTAGAGTTTAAATCCTCATTACAGTCTTGGTCATGGTTTTTTAATAACATTTTAAATTCTACTCCCAGATTTAGTGTGTGCAACATTACCCCTTTTCATAAATGAGCAAATTTGATAGCAGAGGAAATGGCCAGCTTCGGAATTGCGAGGTACAGTTACTGGGCTTGACTTGGCCATATATTCACTCCTTTTACTTTTTCCTCATTTTGGTTTACGAACTTTGTTCCACAATAAAGAAATCTCAACAAATAGTAAGGACATTTTCGTAGATGTTAATGAAGTTTGAGTCATTTGACAAATCTCCATGAGTGATGAAAATTTTGAACAACAGAGAATAAACCCTCTCACTCATGAATCAGGTCAATCCAATAATTTTTGCAAAGTACATATTCCAAATGAAAATGAGTATTCGCGGAGACAAGGTTCCCCATGGTAAGATTATTTTTTGGATGTTTTGACCATCTAGGTCTTTCGTTAATGAAATTGGCTACCATTCAAAAAAGAAGATTATTTTTTGGATCACAATTTATAAAGCATTGGAAATTTGGCTACTAAAAATCAGAGTTTCTTTTGAAAAATGGTCAACATTAAATGATTGAAAGAAATCCATGTAGACTTATTAGACTGGTTGGGAAAGAAGAATCTTTTTGTAAATACACCAGTAAAAGAATAATTTAGCAATGGCAGTTAAGAAGTAAAAAGTTCAACATATATCTGCAGGAGTTCATGTACCTTGGTGTCGTGCTCGAGTTGCATAAGAATCAGAGAAATCCCTGTAAATTCAACTAATTATATATAAAGCCAGGCAGTAAAAAAACATAAAAGTGTCACAATGCATACAGTTAGGGACACAAGATTTGGTATTTACCTCAATTCAAAATTGAAAAAGCTAAAATTACGAGCACTGTCCACGATCCTAAAGTGACAACCCATCCTGGATTCCACATGGCACACATGTAATTGATCAGGTCTATTGATCTGGTGGGCCACCATGGGTATGGGGCATTGCCACCGTTCCTACCCTGATCAAATCACCCTTCATAAAGAACGTTTCATTTATATCTCATCATGAAGACGTGCTTAAGTAATAGGTACTTAGAAATAAATGTCATCACTAAAACTGCCTTTTTTCATATTAGTTGTGAGGGTTGAATGAAGTTTAATACAAACTTCGCATTCTTTCCATATTGTCCTTCCTAGTTTTGTAGCACAATTATCAGTCCAACCTCATAGGAGGCGATGAACAGAAAGGACTCATCTCCCAGCATTAAATTTACACCAAACCAAGGGTTGAGTATGGCATCTCTGTCAATCAAAAGTATCACCATGTTCAGGATTCAAAGAGCACATGCCCTTCTTCCCATCCCTAGTGAAAGAGTCCACTCCTTTCCGCTCTGTTTTTCCATAATAAGGGGCTGTTTGGATACACGGATTTTAGAAACCAGGTTTTTAGTTTGAAAACAGTGTAAAAGACGGTTAGAGACAAGAGAAGAAGCGGACCAGCCGTCGATTTTTACTCATTTTGACTTGTCTCCCTTCTTTCCATCAGCAAGAGAGTAGAAGATCCTCTCATTTTCCTGGTTTTAGAAATCTCAAGTTGCAGGAGAGATTTTTAAAACCTGATTTTCTTGCTTAAAATCCAAGAAATGCTGCTAGGACAGCACACAGCAACCTGATCATGAACGCTCTTTTACACTGATTTCAAACTAAAAACCTGTTTTCTAAAATATGCGTATCCAAACGGCCCCTAACTGTTTTGAAATGGTTCACAGAGTAGCCCGTCACAGTAACCAAGGAAGCAGGCAGAACAATGCACAAATACATGGTAAGCAGCTTGAGTAATTTAGCTATTGATGCTTAGTCACAAATATGCCGACTCACCATAAGCCGACTATGAAGATAGCATATTCTGACATCAATAAAATATTTATTAACCTGGTGGTAAAGGGATTCTGCATGTAGAATGTCAGGTTATGTAAGAGAATACAATTTCTGACAATCAACATGACAGGTGCATATGAAGCACTCCAAAAGGGTCAATGCACTTCAACTAGTGTCCCTCATGTAAGTCCCTAGTCTCCCAACTAAAATTAATTATTGACACAACTAGTTTTTAAAAAAGTGATTGTCTCACACCCACAACCATGAAATACTTACAGAGATCCAAATATTGTAAACTCATCTCCATTCAGATAATGCGGCATGATATAAATAAAGGAAGTCACCAAACAGCAGTACATATAACTGATACAACAAAGTTTTGTGCATATTGGCAAGCTCAAAGTAAGAAGATATTGCTTTATCTCAAACATATGAGAGCAACTTGAAGTAAATAATAACATAAACTGAAAGAGAAAAAACTGCAAAGATATGTTGCCAGAACAGGAGAGCAGAAGCCTCGCAAACAGCATAACCCCTTAAGCTGGCGATGGCTCCCAACAAGATGGCACTTGGCGTCGTGTATTGCAATAAAAGCACAAACTTGTACATCTGATCGCCATGGACCAAAAAATCCAATTTATCTGCCAAAGCCACCACCCCAATTCCTACCAGAGGAAGCACCAAAAGTCTAGCCACAGTAATCCCTATCGTCGTTCTAATCCCAAGCCCGGAATCATTGGGCCCTTCAGCCAGCATTCCTCCAAGAATAAGCATGACCGAAGGAACCACTGCACCGGCCAAAATTTCCAAACTATCAGTGAAGAACGAAAGGGGTGCGTCATTCCCAAAGACAAAATCCCTAAATTGGGGAACCATCCCAACAATAATCGCTAATAAAGAAGCAATAGTTGGGGGTTGAAGAATGTGACGAACTGGGGTCTCCTCAGCCACAATTCTAAACCTTCTCACCACCTTTGGCTCAGCCAGACACCTGATTGACTTTGGACTACTACTACCTCCTCCCTCTACTGTTAAATCAACATCAGGGAAAGCACTCTGCGAAAGATTCGAAATGCTATTAAAGACCCTAGCGATAAATGGTGTCTTTGAATGTTGTGTTTCTTTATCCTCCATCCCTGGCCACTCAGCTTCAACAAGGAGAGGCCTACTGGTATCAGTAGTTGTTTCTTCCTCTATCCCGGCACCTTCGGGGACAATCTCATAGTATTCCAAAGGCGGTTCCATCATGTGGTAAACAAGGGTATAAACAAGAATTACCGCAACCCATTGGGCAAAAGAAACATAGGCAACACCAGCTCTATGGCAATCGGGTCCGAACGGCTGATCTGAACTATGGCAAATTGACCCTACAATGGCGATAGGAAGATTTCCAGTGTTTCCAAATCCAGTCATTATGACAGTGAAACGAAAGAATTGGGGCGGTGGGCGACACACAAGTGCAACAAAGTACCCCAAAATACAGCCTATGAGGGTACTGATCAGCACGTTTACGGGGATGAACCACCAAAGGGCGACATTTTGAAGAGTTATTGATGTACCAAGGTGGGTGAAAATCAGACAAGGCAGAAACAGCGCAAAAACGAGTTTGCTGAGAAGCTTGAAGGTCGATTTAGGGATGACTTTGATTTTGGGGTGAGCTAGAAATAGGCCTATGACGGCGAGAGTGAGGAGTTTCAATACGGGTAACACAGCGCTTAGCAAACTCATTTTACCATCCGGGTATACAAGTGACAGTGGCATTTTTCTGTAGTATTTGGATTGCTAGAATATGTGTTTCAGAGATATAGCACAAAATTCAAATGAAAACACAAGAAGATGAGGGTTTTAGTCTGCCAAAAATAGATGCCTAAAACCCAGACAGCTTTTTTTCTTAATGTATTTGAAGATCTACACGTTAGGTTTTAAGATCTCAGAGAAATTTTATGAAGAAAAATGAATCCGGTGGGAAATTGGTAGATGATTTGTGCAATATTTCATTGCCCTAGGTAATTGGTTTCAGAGATTAAGCAGAAATTTTAAGATGGAAAACGAAATCAACAGAAATTAAAGAATACTATGAAAGATTCCTTTCTCTGTCAATTTTTCTCGAATTAGTTTCAGATCTAAAACATGGGTTTAAGATCTAAAACATGGGTTTCAGAGATTTTGGACGCTTTCTAATGAAAACTAGAAGAGATGTATTGATATACTGAGAATATCAAATCACGCAGATTCCGATCAAAACCTTACTTCACCATCAAAAGAGGAAAAATCAGCAGATTTTCTTAAAGTTTCGTCAAAAACAAGAACAGGGGTGAAAGATATTTAGCAGAAACTAACAGAAATTGAAGAGAAAATCGACGAGAATAGAAATAGAACCTACTTGCAGAGTTGCAGGGAAATGTGGGGGCGTGAAGGGGTTTCTCTGGTCCTCGTACAATGAGAAACAGAAATATAAAAGGAAAGTTCTGAAAAGAAGGAATTGCTAGCGTCCATCGTAAAAGGCATTTCGCGGCTCTCGCGCATGTCAGACCAGCCACCTCTTCAATGGAGACAAAACTGTTGTCGTCATTCACGAGGTGGCGGCAGGCCTGACATGCGACAGACCAGCCGCGAAATGGATTTTGCGATGGACCCTAGCAGATCCTCGTAAAAGATGGAGATCTTCAGTTTCATTTATTCAACTGGGTATACAGATGCGGAAAAGATTTATAATAATTGAAGGTTATCGATATTGGCACTACCATATTTTAATAATTACACAAATTAAGCTGGTCATTTCTTTTTAATTGATTTCTGAGAGCTTTTTGTAAGTTTGTAACAACTTTTGATAGCTGTTTAGATAATAAAAGACAAGATGAGCTGGTGCAATTATCAAAATAGTGTAGTGCCAGTATCAGTAGCTATGAATTTTCAGGCACTTTTTTCGCAAGTCATTCAGACGATCAACGGTCCAGTGCATGTGGTATCTGCGCTTAGAGATCGGGACCCGTTGATTTGATAGGCCATCTCAGGGAGACCCAGTGCATTCGGGTCTGATGTTGAACGGATATCTCATTCGTAAGATTGAGCCATGAGAAAATCAACGGCTTAAATACATCTTAAAAGATGTTTTTTCCATCATGATTGATCAATGGTCTAGAGTCATCCGATTAGAGTGGGACCAAGTCAATAGGACAGACTTTCGATGGCCAAGATCCGAGCACACGTGGCAATTGTCCATCCGTATGGTGATTGTTTTCCCTACCAAAATAATGCTTGATAGAAAATATTTTTTCTCAGAAGTTTATCATAAGGGATTTGCTAGAGACCATCGCAGGAGGCATTTCCCTTATCATAAATGGAAAATCAACTCCAGTGTACGTGGCAATCCGGGCAGTTGAATCCTTCCCACGTGAAGTAAATCAGCCCAATTGCAATCATAGGGAAATAGCTGGCTGTCCCAAGTAAAAAATGGGGTGGATATGTCACTTTCCATTTTTTTCGGTTCTATGTCATGCTGTCTCTATTTATTTCTCCTGGTTGCCGGAATTTCTTTGGTTCTTGGGATTTATGTGGAACAAAAAGTTCCCTGGAGATTGGTGGAAAAAAAAACTCCTTGGAAGTATCCCGGTAAAATAAAAATCTCATGTTTGGTTGACCGGATTTGTTTGGTTGCTTGAACTGTTGGGAAGAAAAAAATTCTTCTGTTCCTGGGATTATTTTGGTTCCTAGGAGTATTATTTTTTTTCCAGGATAGGATTTCGTGCGGGGTTATTTTGGTTCCTGAGATTATTTTGGGCCAAGCAACCAAACGTGGGTTTCCTGCGGAAATTTCACAAAAGTCCTAAGAACCAAAAAAATTCTGACAACCAAACGGAGCAGGGAAATGATTTCAGCGCTCCAATGTTTCGATAAATATGCGCTCTCAGGTTTCTGGTGTTGTATTTAAAGGGCTTTTTGAGAACCGTGATATTCCTCTCTGATAGCCCTTTAAATACTACGTGCCAAACATGGGAGCGGATGTTTATCAAAACATCGGAGCGCTGAAATCATTTCCCTTCATTTAATAAATATAGTTGTATCATTAGGAAGGGTGAAGTTTCCTTTTTATACATGGGAAATGATATATTCTTTCTCCCTTTTTTACTTGGGGCAGCCCCTTGTGGTGTAAAAGAGTAGTCATACAAACAACACAGGGGGGCAGTCCCAAGTATATAAAAGGGTTGAATATGTCACTTCCCTTATATATTTCACTATAAATTGGTGGTTGTGTTTGAGATGTTGATTGCACAACAACCGTATGAAGAGGAATTATCTGATGTGTCCACGTATATTTTTAGAAGGAAAATACTAGCAGCAAAATTATTAGTGGGGCCCACATATATAGCCTATCCAATTTGTGGTCCCACCCTTAAATAAGTAATTTATAAAAAATCATTTCCACAGAGCTCAGCATACAACAGCTCCACATGCCCTGTCAATCTCTACATGATCGGAGAGATTTGAAACAGCTCGACATATGGGCCCATAGAATGGAGTATTGAGAAGTCAACCTTTGGATCAATTTTTGGGTCCCACATGGGAACATTCATTTTAATCTAGACCATTGCTGTTGTAGACCATCACAGGATCGTTCGGTATGGCTTCTCATTCTCAATGGAAGAAATAAGTGAAAAATGGGAGAATGAGATTCTTCCAGAGCGAAAACATGATTCTTCACTCGCCATTTTATGCTGGACTTTGAGAAATGGGTGTTGTGTGTCGGACTTGTCGAATGTGATTCCTTTGGTTGCTTACATTCTTTTCATTTTCTACATCAGAAAATCTACATAATCCTTCCGTGAGGGATTCCCTATAGAGAAATCAATTGTTTAGCTTTAATTTGTAAAACCCTAAGGGCCCGTTTGGATGCCAAGAAGATTTTGATTTGGATTTCTCACATTTGCAGCACTTTTTTGCATTGTAATTTGGATCCGGATTAAATTCTTGGATTCACAATTCAACAACTGACAATGAAAAGAATCAGATTTCCAAATATGCTGTATAGGTAAGTAATTGGAAATCCACAGATGTGGCAGTTTCCTTCATCCTCTTTGCTCCTCAACCTCTTCCCTCCACTAGGAAGTACCCCCTACTCTCTCTGTCCCCCTCAGCATGAGCTGGGGGATCTATTCATTTTGTATTCAAAACTCAACTCCAAATCCAAACACAAAATATCAGGTATCCAAACGGGCCATAAATGAGGCTGGATGGATTTAGGGTTGGGATCATTCGTTCAAGATGGCGCCACGTGCAACAATAGAATTAATGGACCTGACTATGTCCACGTGGATCCCATCTTCAGTTGATCTGAACCCTTCATTTGAGAAGGTCAATCCTGTATGACTGTATCTCTAATAGCTTAAACTCAAGTTATGGCGGCCCCTGACTTGTTCAATTCAGTTGGCTCTAAGAAGTGGGTGAGAATGGGCCCATTATGGGCCTGTGAACCTTCTATGGGCCAAAATGAATTGGTTGTCGGAGGACCTCTTGTGAGAAAAATTCTCAAAGACTCTGTTCACTTGCCTTCTTGAGAAAGGAAAAGAGAAGAAAGTAAGCCAAATTTTCCCGTGATTAGACATTTTCCGCCGTTCACTTGTTTTCTCGGGAAATCATAATTACACAGGTGGAAAATATAAATAATGACGTGGAAAACGAACTTTCTTGCACTTTCCCTCTAAATTTTCTCACCAAAAGGGTAAGAAAATCACTTTCCTGAGAAAATCACTTTGCCTGCATACTTTTGTTTTCATTTCTCGGCCAAGTGAACAACGGAATTTTCTCACAAAAGAAATTTTCTCACAGTTTTTTTTTTCCTTTCTTTTCCAGTTTTCCACGTCAAATTCTTTTCCTTTCTTTTCTTTTCCTGCTGCTAGAAAACAAGTGAACAGAGCCAAAGAGCCTCCTATGGATTTCAATCCATAGGCCTCGATGGGCCAATCCCAAAACGAAACAGAGAAAAGAGGACACAGGCCTATTGCAAATGGGCTTGGACAATAAGTTCATTGTATCTATTTCATATGGCTTTCACAATTGTGGTACCTAAGGCAAGCAAATATATGAGGATTATATGCTTTTAGGTAAGAAATAATTTCATTATTGTATAAAAAAAAAGGTAAATGCATTTAATTATTGGGTGTTAGACACATATAAACACCACCAATCATAACATCCACATTCAATAACCAAAAAATGCATATTATCAGCTATTCGGCTCTTATGATAGATGTGGTTTTGGGCCCACTTGGGAAGGAGGGTTTTGATTTTCAAACTCAAGCTCTAGCGGGCCCATGAACTGTTGCGTCTAGCTGGCCAGGATGGCTCTAATGTGTGGGTGAGATTGGGCCCTTTGTGTGGGCCAACATGGATTGATATTTGACGTGCCTCTCATGGGCAAATATTTTATGGTCTGTCTAGGAAGTATCTAATGCGTATCTTTGTGTATGCAGCCAGCAATCTTCACAGAATAAATATAGGCTACCGATATTTGCACTAACATGTTTTGATAATGAGAAAAAATCACCTTGTCTTTTCCCTTTTTAATTAAATGATGAGAGCTTTTTGGAAATAGTATAAGCTTTTGGCTAAATCATAAGAGACAAGGTGAGTTTGTTTCATTATCGAAACATGGCAGTGGGAATATCACTAGTATAAATAAACTGGTCAATAATATAAAGGAATTGCTAGCGTCGGCATTGCACGGCTGGTCTGTCGCATGTCAGACCTGCCACCTCGTGAAAGTTGTCTCCATTTGCGATGGACCCTAGCAAATCCCGTATTTTAATATATGAAAACAGATGTTCTTACTAGGGAAGTTAGTCATAAATACACTAGATAGGGCGTGGATATATCATTTCCCTTTTTACATTATTATGTGCCCAAATGTGAATAGTATTTGGACCTACTAGTCGGGCCCACAAACCTTCCTTTTTCTTTTCTTTTTTTTTTTGAGAAGTGGGTGGTGTGGCAGGGGGTGGGATCGAACCTCCGATCCTCTACCAATTGAGCTAGAGGCTCAGCCCCAACCTTCTTTTAATTTGACCAGCTAGTAGTGCTCACAAACCCCAACTAGTAGTGAGACTCACAAATTGAATGTTATATTTAGAACTTCAAAGCCTTCATGTTGATGACTAACTAAGGGTGCAACTTGGGCAGGGTCCGTATGAGCTTTGCTTAAAAAAAAAAAAAAGGATTGGAATCAACTTGACCCAAGTTTACAGTATAAGTCCCCCACCCACGCAACCCAACCCACACGCACGCAGGCACCAAAAAAAGAAGTGGAAAATTGAATGTTATATATTTAGAATTTCAAAACAGTGAGGTTTATGGCTAACTGATGGTGCAACTTGCGTCGGGTCCAGTTGATTTTTTGCTAAGAATTGGCTTGGAATCAACCTGAATTGAATTTGAATTGCAACTTGGGTCGGTTGCAGGGGATCCCATTTTTGAAGTGTTTTCCTAATTGCAAATTGCTTCGTAATTGTTTAGTAACCATTAAATATCCTATATTCTATTTGAGGAATTATAAACTAAAGGCTCCCTTGTAAAAAACAATCCACAAGGGCTTTTCTATTTGTCCCTTTTTTCGATAGGTAAGCTAGGGATTCGTGGGGACCCCTACCAGTTTACTAAATGAAAAGGAAGGTCATACATTTAAGGAATAAAAACCACCATCCCTATCCTTAAGATACCCTAGATAGGACAACAGAGGATTCAAATGATCCAAAATTTCAGCTACCTATGACCAAACCGATGGCAAAGAAATATATTTCAAGCTCATCAAGATCAAATTCATGTTGTCCTTATGAATTATTATGATGCGAATGCTAGTTTGGGTAGATAGTTTGGGAGAACCAGATGCCTGTAATGTTCCAAGAGGCCTATCATCTTCTGACTCAACTTTCTCAACTTCTGGTGGGTTGCCCATAGTGGGGTGAGGGCTAGCACCTTATGACCTGCTGTTAAGGAGGAGTCCCCGTCGAGGAGTGGGGGAGTGCATCTTTGTTAACAAAGACTAATAGAGAAAAAGAGAGTGTTTTTTTCTATTTGTCCTGTCATCAAAGTGCCTTTATTTTTCCTTTAATTTTATATTTGACCATATCATTTTCATATTTTTCTATACCCATATCAATCAACTTTGTTGAGAAGGATCGAAATAGGTAGGGTTGCAACTCGGGTTGGGTAGGTCGGGTTTTCCAAAACCCTACCCTACCCGAGAAATTATATCGATTCGGATCAGGTCTAGTCTAATTTTTATAAGCAAACCCAGGATTCGTAAACCCAACCCTACCCAAGATAGTTTCTCGGGTTGTGTCTGGCCAGGTCAGTTTTTTGTTTTTAATATATAGGATATGATTGTAGAAAAAAACAAAATTTCACACCAAAAATCTCTAAATTTATTTTATCAAGCATATAAATTTAAGAAGGAAACCATTAGGCCCACAAACCCCCTAATGTAACAGAAAAAAAATTGAATAATAAACATTCAGAAATTCAAAGTCGGCTATGATGTTGTTTACTAATTCAGGATTTCAATACCCACAAGACTTCAAAGTTCTCCAGTCCTAAAAGGTTCACAAAAGTCCTAAGGGTTTGTGCATTCAAAGTCCAAGCCCATGAGAGTCTTAAAAGGTTCACAGAAGTCCAAAGGGTTTGCACATTCAAAGTGCAAACCCATGAGAGTCATCAACGGTCTAATTATGTCTGCTTGACCTTCAAAATCCGCCTAAACCCTAGGTAAAGTCAATGCCCAATTTATTATTCTTATCACAATAACCGACCAAACAACTAAGGGAATTGCTAGGGTCCTTCACAAAAGGCATTTCACAGCCAGACCAGCCACCTCGTGAATGGTGACCAGGTGGCTAGTCTGAAGTGCGACAGACCGGCCGCGAAATGCCTTTTGCGATGGACCCTAGCAAATTCCAACAACTAAATATGGTATACATAATATTATTTAATATCAAATTTATTCCCTGTACATTATATTAAGCTTCATTTTATTGTAAGTCCCCATCTTCAATTTCAAGATTTCCATCGCGTCCTCTCACCACATTCGATTCGTCTTTGTCGTAATAACCAAATAGCAAGATTCCAAGTAGCGAATGTGCGGAGAATCGTTTCTTTTGTGGGATGCTTCTCGCCTTGTGATGCAACTTTTGCAAATAAAATATGGCTTTCAGTGATTATTCCTTTCAAACCATTCAAACCCCACTCTAAAAGAAACAGAGTGCTACCATAGGAAAGAGTGGAGATGATAATAGGCTTTTATAAAGTGAGTATCAATATGTTTATTTTTTTATGAGGGCTAAAGTAGGGAGTCCGTGGACATGCCCCCCCCCCCCCCCCCGCCCCGGGTATTTTAAAATCATATATAAATGTAAATAAGAGGGTCAGAACATCAATGGAAATTTCTTATAATTTTAAATTTTTGTTGAACATTTTATAATAATTAAATATGGGATTTGCTAGCGACCATCGCAGAAGGCATTTCTTGGTTGGGCTGTTGTATGTGATAGCTGCCACACATGCTCAGATTCATTTAATTTGTATGAGGTGGTTGTTCTCACGTGCAACAGCCCAACCGTGAAATGCCGTCTACCACTGTCCCTAGCAAACCTCATTAAAAAAAAAAAAATTATAGGTAATACCAAATTATTATACTAGGTTTGTAAGTACATGCAACTACACAAAAAATATAGTGGGCTATTGAGTAATCCAAACCATTGATCTGCTGGGCTCCAACTTAATGCCCTGAAAATTATCTCCATAGATGATCCTAGCCCTCCAGTCTCTAGAGGGCCCCCGCACCAATTTGTTTGCATGTACATGCAAGTACACCCAAAAAAATACATTATTGAATGATTTAAATCTTTCATTTGTTGGACCCCAACTTGAACGGATGATTTTAACCCTCCGAACTCTCAAGGTTCCGGGCCCACATTACTAGGTGATCCAAACCATTTATTTGTTGGGACCCAGTTAAATAGGCCGTTAAATCATCTTCACAAGATGATCGTAACTCTTCAATCTGCAGAAGTTCCTATACATATCAGACGGTTAGGATCATCCTAAGGAGAAATTATTTAAAGCATGAATGGGATTTGCTAGGGCCATCACAAAAGGCATTTTGTGGACCGGCTATGGCATGAGAGAACAGCCACATTGGATGAATGAAATCAATAAGACAAAAATTGATCCTATGTGGCTGCTCTCACATGCAACAGCCTGTCCGAGAAATGCCTTCTGCGATGCTCCTTAGAAAATCCCAAAAAACTTATAAAAAGCAAAAAGGGATTTCGTTTGGAAGATAAGGACGAAATCCCATGTTGAGACAATGGCGGAAAAGGGGGAGTGAACATATCATTTCCCTTTATTAAAATGTAGGCAAATCTTTTCTACTAGTATAAAGTCAAAACGTAAGGCTCTATCTAACTCTCAATCCTATTCTCAAACTATCTCTGCTCTTGCTTTCCATTCTCCAAACCCTCTCTTTTTCCCTTCTCCTTATGCGGTGAAACCCTAGTGCCTCCCATTCCTGTATCATCCGCCGGCGGCGAATTTACCGGCGGCGGAGGTACCGGCGACAGCTACCAGAAAAAGTTTCAGTCGGCGGAGACTGAAACGTTTCGGTTACGTTTCGATCGTATCGGCCGAAGCGAAACGGGAACTACGGCGAAATATACCTATCGAAAAATATATTAATCCTAATACACGTTTATTTCGTTTCCTCATCGTTCTCTACTCGAGATTCAGGTATTTTTGCTATTTCCTCTTTTCCTGAAATAACTATAAATCGAAACGTTTCGGTTTCGTTTCGATCGTATCGGCCGAAACGAAACGGGAACCACTTCAAAATAATGTATTAATGTATTAATCCTCATACACGTTTTTTTCGTTTCCCTCATTTTTTTCTCTACTGAAGAAATGGCGATGGAGAAAGTGATACTACCATCACAACCCCTTCCCGCTCTATCAATCGATTCTCCGCCTCAATCGATTCTCACTCAAGACGATCTGAAACGAATCTCGGCCTACAAAGCAGTGGAATTTGTTGAATCCGGAATGGTTCTAGGGTTAGGAACAGGATCCACAGCCTATTACGCAATCGAACGTATAGGCGAACTTCTTCAGCAAGGAAAACTCCGTAACATAATTGCAATCCCAACATCAAAGAAAACTGAAAAACAAGCAATCTCATTAGGCATTCCTTTATCCGATCTCGATCATCATCCAGTTCTTGATCTTGCGATCGACGGTGCAGATGAAGTGGATCAGTTCCTAAACCTAATCAAAGGCCGTGGAGGCTCGCTCCTTAGGGAAAAAATGGTGGAAGGCGCTTGCCGGAAGTTTATAGTGATAGTTGATGAGTCTAAGATTGTGGAAAATCTCGGTGACACCGGACTTTCTATGCCGGTGGAGGTTGTTCCGTTCTGCTGGAAGTACACGGCTGGAAAACTTCAGGAGCTTATCGAGGACTCCGGTGGGGTCGCGAAGGTGCGGATGATCGGTAATGGTGATGATGAGAAGCCTTTTGTTACTGATAATTTGAATTATATTGTGGACTTGTATTTTCAGAAGGGAAGAGGGATTGGAGATTTGAATGCGGCGAGTGATGCGATTTTGCGGCTTGCGGGTGTTGTTGAGCATGGGATGTTTATTGATATGGCCACCACTGTGATTGTTGCGGGGGGTGGTGGAGTTACCATGAAGAACAAGTAGAGATGGCAGTTTTAGTTAAGATTGATTTTGTTAGGTTATTTAATGCTCTTTTGTTAACAAAATTTTGTTGTTTTGGGGAAAATTTTAGTTGTAATCATTGTTGGAATAGCAATGAATAGAATAATTATGCTTTCGTTGACAAATTTTGTTGTCTTGGGTAGAATCATAGTTGAAATCATTGTTGGAATAGCAATGAATAGAATAATTAGTGGGGTGTTCTGTTTTCAGAATTTTTGGGATGCTTTTCTATTTCACATCTGGAATATTGTTTGCAGAATTTCTTTATACAATGCTCTTGATTTCTTATGGTATGTCTGAAATAGGAATGGGAATGCTATTCCTTTGGTTCTAATTTCATTGTCTTTCGTTGTGGGTCAGAAATTTGGGATGGTTTTGTAGTTCACACCTAGAATTTTACTTATAGAATTTCTTAATACAATGCTCTTGATTTCTTCTGATTTCTTGTGGTCCTAATTTCATCGTCTTTGTTATGGGGTTTTGTGGGTTTATAAAGATATCTATAAGTGGAGACTGAAGTATTCCACCTCCACCCACCCTTTCATGATTCTTTTTGCACAATGTAATATTTCTGGTGACAGTTATGAACCTCTGTGAAAGAGTCCATACATTAAAAGAGTCCCTCTTTTTTACTTCCCTAATCTATCTCTTTAATCAAAGATTCTCGGTTGTTGCTGGGTTCACAGAATCTCAAGTACAGTTGTTAAACAATGTTCTCAATTTTTTTTTGCTCTCGCATGCCATAGTAAATGCACATGTTTTTGAATGGTTAGTGCGAGGCATCTAGTTCTAGATTTTCCGTGTTTTAGTTCATTCTGATTCTCTACCACATTTGGGCAGATATTGGTAAGTGATCATACACAACATTGTATGCACTGCAAATAAATTGGGTGGCTGGTACATACACCCCCTTCTCTTTGTTTTTGCCTTATATTTTTGTTACTTTATTTTGTTGTGTGCGCATCTCTAAAATAGGTGATCTTACTGTCATCTGTGTAAAGAAGAAATTTGGTGGTTCAGAATCAATTTTAGGGTGTGTGCTTACCTGTTACCTCTTGGGGTTGATTAGAGTGTCAAATTCCAAAACATCTATATCAGTGTACAAATTCAAAAAACTCGGTGACCTTTGACTCGGTCTGGTCTCCATCCTGTACAGCTACATATCAGTTTTTTTTTTTTTTTCTTTCTGAATACTTGCCAAGTTGAGAAGCTGTCTTCTCCCTCATCTATTTTCTCTTCCTTTATCTCATTTCCTATGTTTTTCCTTAGAGATCGACTTGAAAGACAATCTAGTCTTGATGAATGAAAATAGCCACTCGGTGCAAATGTGGCATATGTGTTTTGTGATTGGAACTGTTGATTTGATGGGCCTTCACATGGCCAACGCGTACGATCATTCAACAGTCATTGCTCCAATCGCCAGTTGTCTCAGAGGCGGTACATTTAGTGGCCGATAGAGGCAGAGAAGAGCTTTGATTTGATCAAAGCATAAGTTGACAATTATTCACCTCTATTAAAGCTTCGAGCTCTTCTCTATTCAACAAAAAGTCCAAGGTGAGGTTGTCATCTCTCCCACTTTTAGAGTCTAAACTCCAATAAATTTAGAACGCTTGAGCTGAAAAGACTTTTGGCAAGAAAACTATAGTCTACTAATAAGAATTCAACTAATAATCACATTTCCATAATGTGAGGAAGCTCATAACTATATTCTACTAATAAGAATTCAACTCATAATCACATTTCAATAATGAGAAGAAGCTCATAATCTCCTCAAGAAGTATGAATTCTATGATGCAATGGATTCATTAAGAGAGTTACTCTCCCCTATAGTAGTCACCCGAATCACTTCATACACATGGATTTTCAACAAATTCTTCTTCAATAGATGCCATTGAAAGGGAAGCATATTTACCAGCCAAAATCCTGATACGGAAATTACAGGTCAAGACATTGTCCCGGCATTCTGTTTCTGATATAACTTAGGTAGGGTTTACTAATGAGTAAATGTATATACTCATTCACCACGGACTTTCCATGGAGGTGCGGATAAAAGACTACAGCTTCCAATTAGATAGAAGCCCACTCTACGGCTCCAGATTTTCAAAACCATCCACTAAAAGTAATTTAATGATTCCTGGATATAAATCTACACATTCCATGTGCCATTGTTTTGGAGTCTTATTATTGATTAAAAATTTGCTATAGTTCGCCGATAGACATTTCTCTCAAGTCACAATGAGATTTAGCACAGAATTGAAGATAGACTCTTTGGGTCCCTGGCTTATTGATCATGCTGATGCATGACATAAAATGCTGTCTCTTTCCCATTTTCTATTTTCCTATCGGACAAGAGTTTTCATGATTTTCTTGAATTGTAAAGAATTTGAGTGTGGGTTTAGTTGTTTAGAAAGTTCTGCTGCATATGGACTTGGTCCAGAATTCTCACTGTTTTAAGATTCTTGATACATTTCCTGGGATTTTGTTAGAATATCAAGCTAGGTGTTTTAGAGAGACCGTATTGGAGTTTTGGAAAACTTATGCCATTTAGGACTCTTAAAATTCTGATGATATTAAAATTTTTGTTGTTTGCAGATTGGGTAAATATCAAGTGTTCATCATGGTTCAGCTTTTCCTTGGTTGTGGTACTTCGTTATGCAATCCTTAATGAGAAGTGCACCTTTTTGTTCATTTTCTTAATTACTTTTATTCTTGGTAATTGGCTTCCCCATTTTCTGATTTGATTTTAGTGAGGCCGTATATGTAGTTTATAAGTGATTTTGTATTTCTAGGCCTGGGAGCAGATACTTTTGTTGAGTCTGTCATTGGAATTAGAGGATGTTGTTGTTTGGGTACTTTTGAAGGTTTCCTTCATAATGAATGCGTTCACTGTTTTGATAATTTAGTACAATAATTTATTTTATTAGTAATGTTTGCTAGATGTGTTGGATATGATTTGTTCAAAATTTCCATAGATTTTGTACACTAGCTTGTTGCGTGTTTGGCTCTTTATGGAGTGGCCATTTGGTTTAACATTGTGGTTTCTTACAATGTAGTCACGGGCTTGATTGGGTCCTGATAGAATTCCCGCGGTGTGTATTTGAAATGGTCTGCTTTATGTTTGGAGGTCTACAATGTGTGCTTTTAAATGTTCTCTGTTCCGAATGCCTTTGTTTCTTCATGGATGATCTCAGTTTTGATTCTTCCTGTTTTTCATGTCAGTTGGATTCATATTGAATATTTTCATGCGTTTTTTCATGTTGTTGGAGGATGCAGGGTTTATGTTGTTTTTTAACTGTGTGTTGTTGAGGATACATTGTTTGTGTTGTTTTGTAATGTTTGTAGTACCTATATTTGCATCCATGTGGGTGGTTCTTATTTGCTTTGTTTCAGGGTGATCATGTTCTATATATTTGTTTCTGGACAAACCTCTGCTTTCTCTGTTTATCTTTCGGATCCAAGCACTTTTTTTTTTGTGTGTGTGTGTGAGTTTTATGCTTAATTTTATGTCTAATGTGACATCGTCACTTGATCTTTATTTTTAAGTCTTTTAGGCTCCAAGTCATGCTATGACTTAGATAGACTTGAAACAAGTTCTCTGCTAATAAACGTGTTTCTTTTTTCTTGCTATTACGTTCTTGCGTATGTGTTTTGATTAGTTACTGGGGGAAGCCCATCTGGGCACAGTTCTGGGATCAGCATTTCTTTGTAAATTCCAGATAGAGGTTTACTTTTTGAACTACTACTTCTTAATGGATCCTCTGTAAATATCAACCAAAGGAAGTCTCTTAAGATACACTTTCTTTTGATGTTCTATTTTGTTATGCGGAAGGCTGAAGAACAGAAAACTTGAGATTGCTGAGGATGGACTTGTTAAGCGACTCTATATTGAAGAAAACAATGGGAGCCCAAAATAATGATGCTCAGAATATGATTTGATAGTATAATTAACCCCTGCGAAGAAAACCTCTCTTGAGATACTAATTTCCAGGCCATGCATCTCTTTGAATAATTAGAAGATTTGCATAAGTTTGCGAGAGTATCAGTATCAACTGATGGAAATAGCATCATGTCTTCAATAAAAAGGAGATGAGTAATGGCCTTTTTCATGAGAGAAGCCAAAACAATGGAAGCTACTTACATTGAAATCTCTTGCAAGTAACCACGGCTCGATCATAGGCTAAGAAATAATAGGTCCTGTTTGTTTTAGATCGTGAGTCCAAAACTGATTATTGGACTTAAATTTACTTTTAGGCCCTGTTCGTTTTGGATTTTGAGAATCGATTTTGAATCCAAAACAAACAGGGCCTAAAAGTTTGAATCCAAAACAAACCGGGCCTTAATTTTGAGTAGAATAATCAGTTTTGGACTCACAATCTAAAACAAACAGGGTCTTAGTGATAGTAGCCCATCAAAATCTTCTGTCAAGGCCTAAGACCATAAACTGTAGTGAAGTAAAAGAGGTAAGTCACGAGTTTCAATCTCGCTTAACAATGACCATAATGAGATTTGTTAAGAATACTTGGGTTCCGCTTGGATGCCTTGAATTTGGAATTGGAAATCAAAATTCCAATATAGCGTTTGGCCCCACTTTTAATGTTTGGATTTGGCTTTGAGCTGAATCCAAATAATTTCCAAATCTAAGAAATACGAAGGGGAAATGAGATTTCGAAGTCTGTTTCAAAACAGATTATTTGGAAATCCAAATCCTCCATCCATTTCCTCTTGAAGTGGGAGGAAACTCGAAAAAGGCTAGTTTTTAGTAAATTAGTGGGAGACAAGAAAAGTAGAATGGCAACAAAACATTACCAGGAAAGAAAAAATGACATCATTTTACATACTTTTTTAGTAAATCATTATTTTGGTAGCAGCCAAAAGACCCTGAATCCTCTTGATTTGAGAGGAAACTCTGCAACAAGAAAAAAAGTGCAACCAAATAGACCCTAGAGATTAGTCATCCTAATACTTCTCTAACTCACCATGCTTAACTTCGAAGTTCTAATGGTTTGTGCCCATGTGATCGCATCCTGATTTTGACATTCTTTATCAAGAGCATCCTTAGAACTTTTATAGGGTACAACACGAGGACTTATCTGAGGAGATCAGTCATCCTAGTATTACTCTCACCTAAGCACGCTTAACTTCAAATTTCTAATGAGAACCCAACATTGATGGACCATTGTAAAGTGTAAAACAATATGCTCTAAGCCTCTAATGCTCTATCAGATAATGTTAACCTCTGATCATTAATAGCTTGCAAATAAACAACTAGAACTAAAATAATCCAAATCTACCAAAATTCCATAAATCCCACGGTCACAATCTTCTAAATGGTGACACACTTAGCTAGGGACCCACCCAAAATATCCCACCAAATGGACCACCCTCGAATGGGCCCATTCTACACGTGTTCGTTGAGAAATTGGAGTATAAATAGCAAGCTAATTTATCACGATATTTTTGTGTTCCAACCATCCCATTTACCTTCTCACGATAATTTAGAAGTAGAAAAAAGAAAGAACCAATTTCAGCTGAAAAAAAAGTTGTTCTACTTCAGGGCCAATAGAGGTGGACATCCAAGAATCCGATTCTGTTTATCGTGATACGTTTCTGTTTATTTTGAATTTTTGGGACCGATTTGGGATTCCAAACCTGATTATTGGGCTCAAAATTAACAATTCTCAGCCCAATCATCAGTTTTGGTCTCACAATCGATTATCCTCTCATCAGCTGTTTTATTTTCTACTCTCATTGGGTTTTGTTTCTTCATTGCTTTATATTGATAAAGGTACCATTTTTCTCTGGTTTGCCTCTCCTTTTCCTTTCTAGGCACTTTTTCTTTTCCGTTTTAAAGTTTGGGTTTTCGATTTTGGCTCAAAAAGGTGCCTCATTTTCTTGGGTTTTTGTCATTTTTCTTAGGTGATTTTTATTTTTTTTAAAAATAAATTTTGTCTTTGTTTTTTATGGTTGGGTTTGGTTTCTTTTCTTCTATTTTGGATGCAGTTTCACTGTAGCTTTTCATTGATAAAAGGCGCCCTCATTCTTCGTTTTTTTCCTTCTCTTTCTTGTTTTTCTTTGTTTTGATGGTTGTATACTTGGATTTTGTTTTGAATGCCGTTTAATTACTCATTTTGACTAGGAAAGGTGGCTTCATTTTGGGTTATTCATTTGTTCTATGGCATTTTGGGTAACTTGGGTTTTAACTTTTAATTT
This sequence comes from Tasmannia lanceolata, assembly GCF_043159265.1. Taxonomy (NCBI): domain Eukaryota; kingdom Viridiplantae; phylum Streptophyta; class Magnoliopsida; order Canellales; family Winteraceae; genus Tasmannia; species Tasmannia lanceolata. Next base: position 60,005,396 of record NW_027518692.1, on the reverse strand, counting down.
CTGATGCAATTTCGTCCATGCTTTTTTCTAGTAAAGGTAACCCCTTCATATATTCCTTTTTTGGATATGTTCCCAATTCCTTTTTTTTCATCTCATTTTGGGTTAGCACTTTAGCAACTTTTCCTTGTTTGGGACATTACTCTTTCCTATGTCCTTTTCTTTTCCTTTCGTGTTGATGGTTAGGTTCTTATTTGCTTCAGTTTCATCACTGGTTCTACCTAATAATATTTGATCCCCTTTTCCCTTCCATGGACTGTTCTGTTTTCTTTGCTTTTTTTAATTAATATTTGAATATTTAATCAAGAAACCCGGGCCTTATTCTCTTTAGTTGATTTGAATTCTTAGCTTTTTTATTATCATATTTTCCAGTGAAAAGAAATAGATTGCACCATGAATTGGGTCTGAAGTTTGTGTATTTTTTGAGATGGTTGATCGTTTTGTGTTGCTGATGGATCGATTGATCACTGAATCTACTATTGAAGCTGCTATTGAGAGCAGAAATCAGTCTCAAATTGCTTCAGCCTCTGAAATTGAAGCCGAGACTGAATTTGCTCTTCAGAAGAGGAATTTTGGGTGTGCAACGCCTAAATTGGTGGAGTGCCGAATTTGCCAGGATGAGGACGAAGACTTGAACATGGAGACACCCTGTTCTTGTTGTGGCAGCTTGAAGGTAAGTTTGAGTTTTGAATCTTTTGATACCTATACCTCTTTTCCGAATTTTCGCTACTCTGATGTATAGGAATTTCTAGCTAATCACTAAAGGTTGTGTATGACTCTTAAATGAGTTCGTCTGAACTAATGGTCTTTCTTCAGTTAGGAAGGTTGGGTAGTATCTTGGTAGGCTGAGTTGCTGGAATTCATCTCACCCAACATTGTCCTTTTAGGTAGGTGAACTAAGGCAATATAATTAAGAGAGAGCAACAAATAAAAAGGGTTACATAAAGAGAAAAGATTAACACTCTGAAAAATTGAAGAGAGCCCCAAATCCTCACCTGCAAAAGAGAAACTCTGCTGGTTTTCATATGTTTTTGATGTCTCTGGAATTTTGGCACATCAAAATATACATTCCCTGGTTTGGGTTTGGGTTTGGGTTTGGGTTTCTATTGTCATAGCTGTTCATTGAGCAGGCCTAGTTCCTGATGAGCTTAAATTTTGTTAAGTAATCAGATGCCAAGGGAAATGATATCTGCATTCCCTGGTTTTAATAGCAGCCTCCCCTCTTTATTTTACACTTTCTTGATTGGCTATTGGTAGATTTTTTGGGATTAACAGCTAATGAGAGAAACTTAACTATATAAAGATCAATTTTACCATTCAGGGAAAAAAAAAACCCTGATGAGAGAAGTGTAAAACAGAGAGAAGAATGCCTTATTAAGATAAGGGAGAACAGATATCATCCTTAGCAGAATTATTTTCTGGTTATAGGAACATGGGAGGAGGAGGACTCTTCGAACAACATTAATCCTTCTGTTTGTTTGTCTGTTTGTTAGCGTTTTTTCATGCTTTTTAATTGGTAAAAGGACACCCTATCTACCTAAATCATTGTAATATGAGCCAATATAGATCCATAATAATATGTCCACACCCACCTTGCCATGAGATTGTGCAATAGCAATTGTTACACTTTCCTCTTTTTCTTCTATTTTCATTTCTTTTCAGGATTTTATTTTTTTTAGGATGGATTGCCTTGATGTCTCGTAATTTAATTGTTACTCTGTTCTCCTGATTTGCTTGCATCTCATTCCTGGTTTCTCAACGCTGTCATGCTTATTACCATCGATTGTTTGGACTCTGGAGATGGAAGAAAAATCTAAAATTATGCTTCTATAACTGGGGAATCTGTACTGACAGCTACTTACATGTGCAGTATGCTCACCGCAAGTGTGTTCAATGGTGGTGTGAAGAGAAGGGCGATACAAAGTGTGAAATCTGCCACCAGGTGATTAACATTTTCTAATGAGTTTAGTTTTACATCCCTGATTATGTTATAACTGTACATTTAGCACTTAAAAAGTTAAATTTCCTTATTGAACTAGCGAAAGACTGTTTTCAAATATCAAAATACTGTTTTTGAGCTTTCATTTTGTTCCATATGTTGGATTGCAGCAATTCAAACCATGATATACAGCGCCACCTCAGTTGTTTCAATTCGGGTGTATTCCGATAAATTTCAGCTAACTTCTTAACTATTTTTTATTTCTCGTCAATGACGCTCACAAGTTTATGGTGTTTCTGTCAGGGGAAACTGGGAATTTATCCGACGATACCTGCATAATCCTCGATTTATAGCAATGGTTGCAACAGACAGTGATTTCTTGGATTCCGACTCTGATGATTACTCATCTCAAAGCACAAGAATCATGATTTGCTGCCGTTCAGTTGCTGTAATTGTAAGTTCTTCAGTTAAAACATTTGGAACATCAACTGATCCGAAATGAAGGCATCTGCGCTGATAGGTATCCTTTGCTAAGATCCCTTTCCCTTATTTAATTTATCCAGTTCATGGTCCTTTTGGTTCTACGCCACACGCTTATGATCATAATTAGCAGAGCTGACGAGTATTCGTTCCCATTATCCATAGTGAGTCTCCAGGAAGAAACATAATCTGATTTTACTAATCCATTACAACTCGCTGCTGAGGACTGCCGGAATTCTTATCCCTGTTTATATAATGGTACGAGCACTGACCGCCTTTCAGGTAGTTCTCTTCCTTCTCTAAAACTATTATAAACATTATTTGCATATATGGTTGTATGCAGATAATTTTGAAGTGTCTGAAAAGGCCCTTAGACTGGCAGATTCACCCATGGATAACATTATTGGGATATATTATTCTTTCGCAGGTGCGCCATGAATTACCCCTAGTATCTGAAGGAAATCTCCTTTTTAGTAAGAAATCCAGGTTTCATGAATCTCCCCCATCCTGAGAATTCTTAAACCTGGAAACAGGGACGACCTCCTACTCTCACTTGATGGAAAGAAGGACGAGAAATCAGAAAACGACAGACGGTCTTCGTCTCTTGTCTCCCATCCAGGATTTTGAGGAAATCCAAGATTCTAAAATCTGTGTATCCAAGCGGCCCCTTGTGATATTTGATGCAACAACAGTTCCTCAAAAAGTGAGCTGCTGATGGATCAAATATCAACGATGGGATGATAAGCACGTGTTTATAAGACCCTTCATCGTATAATTTCTCCCCTCATATAGTCTAAAAGAAGAAATTATATGGTATGGGGCGCCTAATTTTTAAGAGAAAGGTAAGGCAGGCAAAACTAAGATCCGTTCAATGATCCAAACCATTCATTTGTTGATCTTACTTGCTGATAAGCCGTGCACTTAAAATCTTATCCATTGGACGATCCTAACCCTTGAAATTATGGATTATGATTGTCCCATTCAGACCATATGAAGCTAATTAAATCAACACTCCCATCAGAATCTTCAAAGAACAAGCCCCAAAAAGGAGTAAATGATGCTCTTTTTGAATGATTAAAGTGCCTTTGCAGACCCAACATCTTTATAACTAGAATGGGAGCAACCAATGTACAAATTTTATAAAAGGTTTTGAATGCCAAAGACTTCCAAAATCTAGATTAAGAAACGAAACTACATATTTCAATCAAAATATAAAAAAATATATGTAAAATAAGCGTTCTTGGGGCTGGGGGCAGATTCACACCTTTTTTGGCTAACCACAATGTATACAGCCTCAGAACCAAGCTGCACACCTTAAACGGCAACGCCTAGTTTGATCTATAAGAAATCTCATTTCAAATTCTTCCTCGGCCTGAAATGTCAAAAAGAACAGAAAAGTATCAATTAACCTCCCAAGTAAGCACAATGACCCCTTACCTCTCAGGGATCAGTGTCTTTTAACAAGCCCATAAATGATAATTAATTAATTACCCTCCTACTAATCATATGTTCTTTAAAGAGTGTAGTTGGTGAAAGTACTTCCGATTCTTCTGTTGCGTTCTCCAGACACATGCGAGTGCTCCGAATGCACAGCTAGCGAGAGCAATGGCCAATGCAGCTCCAACAGGCACTGCAACTGCATTTGCCGAGGTAGTTATATCCTCCGCTACTGACTCGTCACTCCATGGATCACCGAGACCCTTTTCGTTTGATTTTGACACGAAAATCTTTCCGTAGTGTCTAACCAAGAAATTAAACACTTCATCCATATTCCAATCAACTTGAACTGTGCCATTATTTTTCTTGCTCATAGATAGAAAACAGGATGGACAGAGCTTCTTTGATGGCCATATCATCTTTGGGTACTTTGGGTCACCTGTTCCTAGAGTTTTTTCTGCTTTCATTAATCTCTGGTTAACTTTGTTGTGTGTGCTCCATAACCACAGAGCGAAATCCCGCGTTGTGTTTATAGGAGAAGAAACACTGTAGGTAAAGCATAATGATGCAAGAATGTTAGTGGGAATGAAAAAAAAAAATGGAGTGTAAGAATTACAAATTTTCAACCATTTCAGAAAAAAAAAAAAAGTAAAATTTTTCAGAGCCTCACCTTGAACACATCTTATAGAAGTGTTGGCGACATTCCTCACAGATGAAGAAGTTGTGAATGAATTCACAGACGGCTGTAAATGCCGAATGACTCTCTCCATCATCAACCCTTACTGATAAAGAGTGCAATAGCACCCATAAGCCACAGCTGCAAGAAATCAACAGCCACACAAACCAATGTAAACATCTTCAACGGGCTGTGTTATGCTGTAATCTAATAAGCTTCTTTTTATCGACTGATGGGTTTTACACTTTTACATAAATCCATCTGGTAGTATTTTCTTTACGGTAAGCAAAATTTTGAACACGTAAATGAAAACATTCAATATGCTAAGAAAAACAAGAGGAAACCATTGTCTCCAAATGCAGAAAATCTCAACTCAACTCAACTAAGCCTTTGTCCCAAACTAGTTGGGGTCGGCTAATGAATCCTATAGAAAATTTTCATGAAGAAGGTGAAATTCTCCAAATACAGAAAATATGAGAAAAAAATCTAGTTAGTTACTGGGATTTTTAATTAGTAAGAAAATCTATTCTGTAATGGGGAACTTGAAATTGGCGTTATTTCAACACGTGCCTATGGTATATTTAACAGGGAAATGTTCATAATTTGAAATTGCGGCTCCATTCATCACAACGAAGTTGATTGTCATACTAAAAAGCATATGATCACGTGGAGTGGAACTGTGTATGAAGGATAGAATGGGGTTCAGAACAAAATGGTGTAAATGGGTGTTGGCACGTATCTCAGCTACAAGTTCCTCTATTCTTATTAATGGCAGCCTTTATATTTAAGAGTTCAAGGATTTTAGACAAGGAGACCCTCCGTACCATTTTCTTTTATCTTAGTGGTGGGAGCTTTGAGTATTGTCGTTTTTTTAAATGCTTTGACTATGCTATTAAAAAAAAATGCTTTGAATATTATCGTCAAGCGAGCAGGACCACTTAAACATCTATTTGAAGAACACTGCTCAGAGACCCATGTTAGACAGTAATGTTAAAACAACTCTCAAACTAAAATTGCATGTGCTAGAAAGGAGTTTGATGAACTGAAGATAGAAAAGTCGGGATACAGCCTCAAGACCAATTGACACTCGACTTTCGATCTGGAAAACTGGAAGCTGTTACCTTCCATGGAACCCCATAAACATCTTCACAACAAAATTCCTCAGGGCAAGGAGTTGAGTAGGGATTAAGCCTCAAAGCCAGGTGGATTTATTTTAAGGGTCTCCACGACAGGATGACTTCAATAAGGGTGCAAGTGCTACCTTTATTATCTCATCATGGTGAAGGACTTTGGCTGATAGCCTAGTTTGTAGTCTACACAATATTTTATGAAGGTTCTTTCATTGAAGCTGACGGAGGCTGCACTCCGTCATCTCTGAATATCAAGTATCTCATGTGAAGTGTGGACAAGATATTGCTGGAGCCTTAATCACCAACAAGAGCTTAGATTCAGTTAGGGCATATGAGATGGGTATTATGTAAAGTGATACAGAAGCATGGTTTAAGAAATTATCAAAGACAGATTCTATCAACGCAGGAACATTTGTTTATACCTCACAAATAGAGTTGAATTGATAAGTCCATGAAGTACTTTTACCCATTTTGTTTCTCACACAACAACATAAGCACTTGAGTTGCTAATAGTCATTGAAAGCTGATTTCAACTAGAGTAGTCATCCTCAAAGAACCAATTGATCAAAATCATTTCCAGCTTCAAAGTTTCTTTTTTTTTTTGAAAGATAATCAGAGAAAAATATATTAAAACGGGAAGACCAAGGAGGTCACCCAGGATAAAACAACAAGAAAAAGAAAGCAGACCAAAGAATAAAAGAAAGCAAGACTCTCGGAAGAACCTATCAGATAGAGAACAATTGAGAAAAAAAGGATGAAATGGTGTCCATTTAAGAAACACTTTTCTATTGCAAAGTTTCAAGTGCAAATATTGAATATGAAATTTGCATTTCAAATTCTAGGGAATGGGTTTTCATTTTTCAACCCAAAAAAGAACAATATTGGACTCGATAGTGAAGATCAATTGATCAGCTAGTGTTGAGTTAGTGGGAACATGTCATAAGCTCCCATGCAATTGCAGATCGTTATTCTTAATGTTTCCTTTCTAACATGACAAGTGATAAATACAATTCCTTTTCTTCTTGGAGAGAGGAGGCCAAAGGTTTTAGATGTCGAATACAGGATTTGATGATCAATGATTTGAGGTTGGTATGGGGTAGGACCAAAGAATAACGAGAACAAAGAAAACAACTCAACAAGGGAAAAAATCACACTAATGTTCAAAAAAAAAAGGAAAAAAACAGGAATGTCAGACTAGGGAGACTGCTGATGGAACAATGGCAGACATTAAGGTCTGAGAAAAGGCGAAAATGAAGAGAGGCAATAATTTTTTTAAAGGTTCACTGTAAAGCTCCAAATTCAACGTGACACTCTAATATCAAATATAGGTGAGAATGAGATCACTTTTTGTTAGAACCGAATAAGATCAATTTTCAATCAGATGAAAAGTGATACATATACAAAATTATATAATTTAAAAATTTTATATAATTTATTGTCAATAAAGCTAAATAACTAAATATTGTCCTATGACTGAAAAACCTCTTATAGAATGGGAGAAGATCAATTAAAACTCAAAAAATAACATGTAACAGTTGTGGATCAAACATCGCATATATAAATGAAGATAAAAAATTGTATATAGTACCTAAAACCCCTGGTATCATTTTTGCTGCCACGGCAAAATATCTGCACCACAATAACAGTGCAAATAACAACAATCAAACACTCTGCTCCTTACAAAACACATCATAAATTTTGAGTAGCTTAAGCACTACGTAAAAACTAAAAAATATTATACAGGGTACACTAATAATGAGTAAATACACAATAACTAGAACAGATGGATAGAAAAGCAAGGCCATTTCTAGAGAAGACTAGTCCCGCTTCAAAATAAATTAAAACACATCTTTTCTCACACACCAAACCAAGTACCGGCATATTTTGTATTCAAAACATTTATAAAGATAAGGGAAATATAAGAGCAGGGACATTATCTGTTGAGATCTTTTAAGGACAGCACAATAGAAATGTTTTTATACACACTTCTAATAAGACTAATGGGTCTTAGATCCGTTACACTCCATGCATTTCTAACTTTTGGAATTGGTGAAATAAATAAAGCATTAAGGTGTTGGAAGTTCAGTAACAAAACTAAAACTCCTCCGTAACATTAGACAGAGAGTTATTAACTTCCCAGAACTCTTGAGAGAAGCATGGTGAAAATCCATTGGTTCCTAGCGTCTTATCTTGGTATAAGCTGAAAACAGCTTAAACGTCAGATGCTAGCTCTTCAGAGATTTGGGGAAGGTCACCATAAATCCAAGGTCTACTATTCTACTCAGTCTGGAACATTTATTTAACAATTTCCTCTTCCATCCCAGCTTTGGCTTTATATTCTCAATAAAAGATTAGAAGTTTGCCAAGCAATTCTTTCCTACCCCTAGAAATGGCAGTACGGTGGAAACATCTCTCGCTGCCAACCATAATGATCTAGATCTGTCTCCAAAAGACTTCTTTTAGATCCATGATCCTAACCCATTGCAAATCCTGCATTTGTTTCCTATCTGGCAATGATGTTCTCAATGAAAAAATAGAATTACGGAATACGTTTCTGCACCCGCGTGCAAATCACTCAAAACTTGATTACTTGGACCTGGATGCAAGAAATGGAAGCAATGCTTACAAGGGGTGTAACTCAAAACTTGAGAAACAAGAATACCTAAACTTGCCCACAACTTCCCCATTATCTTGGCAGGCTAGCTATGACTCAAACTGTCAAACAAATCAATACGAAAAGCAAGAAATTCATACATCTTTTAGTCTCATATCAGATGTGCAAATGCATAAAATACCTTATCCGATTAAAGTTCCGAAGAAAGTCAAATATAGCATAATACTAACCCAATATCCACGAGGAACATCTTTTCCACAAATCCGGAAAGTCTTAAGAGCATCCCTTTCATGAATAAGAACAGCTTCTTGTGAACTGACTGACCACAGATCTGAAGGCCACAATCCATCAAAGTTTACAAGCATTTCTGCACTTCCTTTTTGGCACCTAATACAAAAAATTAGCATAAGCAACAAAGCAGTTCGTTGTGAAGATTAAAGACATGTGACGGAGAAGTCTAGCATTTAACCTCTTAGAAGGGTGATGAGCCACCAAGAGTTCGAGGAACCTTATAAGAGGGGCTCGAGTCTTCGATTTAACCATCTGTAGAAGAAATCCCAGGTGGAAATCATTAATTTTTAGAGGTACAGAATATCTTAAATCAGTCAGCATATATGGACTCTACCTTGTTATCCAAGATGATACTGAAAGCATTCGCTGTTGCTTCCTCAACATCATATATGGCTCGAGCAATCTTTAACCATACAATAAAAAACTAATCATATTCTTGAATAAACAAAATTAGGGAACAGGAGAACACAGGTTTCCTATTTCAAAGACCTGTACAGGATCTGAAGCATTTGATTGGAGAAGATGTTCATTCTCATATTTCTCGTCCTCCAACCTAAATGAACTGCAAAATTACAGAAGTTTCAAAAATTACCCAGATCTATTGTCCACTTGAAGGAGCATTACACCCAGAGCATAAATTAATAATATAAATTGCATCACCAGATAACACAAACATGTAAAAAGAAAAGAATACCGGTGTGCATTACCAGATCACATAAAACATGTGAAAAGAAAAGCATACTGGTGTGTGGAAAGAAACCAACAAGATTCTATGAAGAGTAATTTAAAGGTTAAACAATATCAAAAAAATACATACAACAAAAACGAGTAAAAGACAGCCAATGATAAAAAACAAAAAACAAAAGAAAACAGAAGACAAAAAAGAAAACAACAAACTTATCCATATTACCAATATGACATAAGTAACTGTTCTCTGCTGTAACCACTGTTACGGACTTCTATTAACATTTCATGAGAAAAGTCATACTGTGACACCAAACAATAAGAGCATTTGCTTTTTATTAGGATTAAGGTCTCAATAAAAGAAACATGAATCATAACTCGGAGTAAATAATATTGTACAGTCGAAGATTTTGGATGATATTGTGAATCTTCTTGAGTTACCATGCCAGTGCTACAGCACACAAAGAATGCAGACCCGCCAGATCACCGATCTTGAAATGATTGCAAAAAAACAAAAAAATCCACAAATATGTATAACTCATGTAGCCAAAAGTTATCCTATAAAGGACAAGTGTAAATGATATATAATCCTTCTTTTTGACAACTATGTTCCAAAATTAAATTCTAGTAATAGCACCATTCATCTGTAAATTGAGCATGTGGGAGTTTCTGTTAAGAGCTAAATCTAATGGGAGATGAAAGCAAATTCAAAGAAAATACCATAGATATGTAGACATTAATGTGATAAATCTTTAATGGAGATTATTTATACATAAACAATGACCAGAACACAGTAAATGACTGAGAAAGAGTTGGAAGAATTCCAAATTCTATGAGAGTCCATCTTACCCACACAATGTGGGAGTAATTCAAACCAAAAATCAAAAACCTCTCCAATATAAAGGAATTGTATGATACACAAAATGATGCAGAATACTTGCAACTATATTCATTACACAAATTTTGTTATGAGTACAACTACGGAGCACCAAGTGCAAGCCTTCTGTATGCCATTTATGCTATGTAGAAGTGACAGACACACACTTCATAGTTGTACAGCAAAGAAAGCTAACGAAAAACTCAACGGTGTATTCCACTAACAATTATATTCGGCTTCGCTCACTTGATAAGTTTAGTTGTTATATCAAAAGTTCATCATATGAAAGAGCATAAATCAAAGAAAAATCACTTCCATCACAAATTGGTGTGTCATATACATAATCAAAAGCTACAAGAATGGCTAGTGAAAACTTGCCTGCCCATCCGTTTATTAATCCAATCTAGCAAGCGATCAGCCGTCCTTCCGTCATCAATAGACTGTATTTTGTTTCCATCTTTTTTAGGTTCCCATGCACCAGAAGCAAATTTAGAAGGAGGACCCCATAGCAGCATAGGATAATGACTAACCGAAAACCTATCACAAAGCTTTGTATTTATCTGTGCTGCCACACATTCAAAAAGAAGGGCTAATCACCATACATCCAACTAAATGAGATAAAATGTGCTGACACAAAAAATAAAAAAAAAAAAAAATGAGTGAGGAGTGAAATGACTCAACGGAAAGGGAACAAAGACTCGTTGCTAATCATTATCATATTTAAGGAAACTAGAAGACGATCACAAAAAAAATTTACAAACAAGCAGTAGTTCCATAAACAACTTACAACTTATATTCCCACGGAAACACCATTTGAATCACATATCCCACCATCAGCTTTCCAGACAGTAATACTAAAAACGAATAAAAAGAGACTCGTCTAATCTGGAGGCAGAATACCTGAGATTGTGTGGGAAGCCCCAGATTAAATGGGAAATTAAAAGACCAATCACGGATCCAAATATTTCCACAAGCTTTCAGTATTACCTTCTTCAGTTTCAATTAATCAGATAAATTGTCTTATTTCAGCATCATTAGGTCATCATTTGATAACTTAATAAGGCTTCCAGAAGCTCAACTACCATCATCTCCATGATGAGGCAAGGGGCCACCAAATGAAGGGTCCAACCACATGAGTGGACTCGAATCAGGCATATCTTGTGCTTTTCATACTATCATTCTCCTCAATACATACACACACATAATATGCATATATAATATATGTGCCCCATTCCTTGCCATTGCCATGATGTCAATATATGATCCCAACATCAGTCATGTATTTGAAGTCCCAGATAGCCCTTGACAACTTCCTTATTGAGCAAATGATAGGACCTCCATGAAATCAAGGAGAGTACTCTAAAGCAAGCGAAGTCTATCGCTTGCCCAATGAGATGGGTAGCCTATGGAGGACTCGTCATTTTTCTTATATATGAATGTACAAGTCTAGAGGGCGAGCAAGGTTGCTCCATTGTGACCTGGTGGTCACGGGTTCGAGTCACAGAAACAGCCTCTCTGCAAAGCAGGGCTAAGACTGCGTACATCTAGCCCTCCCCAGACAGCCACGTGCACTGGGCCGCCCTTTTTATGAATGTACAAATCTAGGTGTACATATGCACCTATCCATATTACATATATGAATATAGTAGATGTTTTCACCTCTACCAACTTAAACCAATTAAAATCATGCCTAGTGAAACAATAGCATGTAACCAAATTACCAACTATATTGTCATCCACTGTGACTTATTTACCAGTATAGGACTTTACAAAACATCAGTAGCACATAAATGAAAAGGAAAAAGAAATCATCATTAACCTTTGAAACAAGCAATAGCATCACCATTGTTTTCAAAATGAAGAATTTTAGAAATCCATTACCACCACCTCTTCATTGAAATAAAAAAATCAATCAAGGAGAAAAGCCGCCATACCTTCACTGCACAATCTACCCTTGCCATGAATATAATCCCAGGATGAACTGCGTTTGGTCCATTGAAAAGCACCGCGACCTTTTCATAATGAGGCTGCATAATTGTTCCTCAAGTGAGAACAACTTAGACAAATGATGCACCGAGAACTAGTAATTACGATAACATAATGCATGGTACCTTATAATTTCGACAAGCGGGACACCTGCAAACCCAACAGAAGAAAAGTAGAATATAGGTTAACAGTCCAAACGGCGTAGAAACAATTGCATGAAGAAGTAAATTGGCTCATGTCAAATATCACCTACAGTAAGCAATAGTCTGTCCATCAATCAAAACTAAAAAACAAAATAAAAGAAGGTTCTATATACACCAACTTTTAAAACAATATAGATTTTGAAAACCTACCGGTTTCTTGTGACATAACTAAACTTTGCCAAAATCTGCCCAAACCTTACCTCTCCCAAAGTTACATTCCTAAGTTTTATAGAATTTTTACAAATCTCAAATCCTATTACAATCTTTCTAAAAGCAATCTTTCTTGGGACGTAAAACCCAATTGAAATGAAAGCATATGACCCCATTTAGCATCCTTCATGAACTCCATCTCTCTTTTTTCCTCATATGAATATTTCATGAACTCGCAACAATCACATGGGAGCTCCAACAGTCAACTCCTCCCTAGAGAAGGAAAACTATTTTACAACTACCACTAAAAGGCTAGACTTAAAAAAATAGAGCAGGTTTTACAACACAAAATTATAACAAATTGACAAAAATTGACCAAAAAAATAATAAAATTGACAAAATTGCAATTTCGCTACCAAATGAAAAAAAAAAAGTGATGCCCAAAACACCAAAAATAGCCCTACTGACCTAAACATGGAGAAATCAAATAAAAATAAAGAGATAATTAGGATTGCCCACGTAGTCTCCAGCCCCCCAACCCCAACAACCGTCTCCCCATATTTTCATGCTCTGTGATCCCAAGCAGGTCACTCGACCTATTGGAGGTCCCATGCGGGCCCATCTTGAGTGGGACCCGCTTCACAAGCGTAGTACTTCGGACTACTTTGTCCTTTTCTGCTCCTTTTGTATATGTTTCAATTGGAGGTCCCATGCGGGCCCATCCTGAGAGGGACCCGCTTCACAAGCATAGTACTGGGCTAAGGCATGGGTCGGACTACTTTGTCCTTTTCTGCTCCTTTTGTATACGTTTCAATGTTAATCCCTATCAAGGGCATTCATTCTTCAATTTCGCTGAAGGGATCAAAAGAAAAAACTAGGATTGTGCGAGTGGTTTCCAAGCCAAGGTCATGGACCAAGATCTTACTACGGGAGGCTTTGTGGGACTTCACGATCAACAATGAAGCAGATGCGGTGGAGGGAGAGTCAGAAACCGCAGTGTTGTGGAGGAATTCGATGAGTTGGTCATTGGTGTATGGTTCAAGCCTTCAAGGAGCTTTTGGATCTTTTCAGCGTCGGTCTCATGGCCGGAATCGACATTGGGATCGGCGACAGGGATAGATTTCTCGAGATGCATCTTCTTCTCTACTTTATTTTAGAGGTTTACGAGTTCAAAGAGGGATTACATTAGGGTTTTGGGAGAGGAAAGAAGGGAGGGAGGGGAAAGAAGGGAGGATGGGAAGAGAATGGAAGATTTATATTTATAATTATAAATATTATATTTTAAATTTTAAAAATGTCAAATTTTATTATATTTGTAGCTATAGTTATAACTATATTTTTTGCTTGCTTGAGGATTTTTTTTCATCGAAAACTAATTGATCTCCGTCCACTTGAAACAAGAGGACTCGAGTCTCGATTTGGATAGCATTCAAACAATGGTCGCCTGGTCGGTGATGCTAACCAATGGCGGTGGTGGAGAGAGAGAGAGAGAGAGAGAGAGAGAGAGAGAGAGAGAGAGAGAGAGAGAGAGAGAGAGAGAGAGAGACTTTTTGTAAATTTAACCGTAGAATGCGGATGATTAAAATAAAATAAAACTTTTAATGGCAATTTGTAATTAAAATTAACCCAAGTTATAATAACAAAAAAAACAAGTTTAATTTATAGGAAATGTCATTGAGAAAGGGGTAATTCACATCCAACAAAATTTTGTGAAGTTGCTAAAGTGTGCCGCAAAATTTGCCACTCTTCATTTCAATGAAGAGTGGCAAATTATAATAAAGTTATAATAAAGGAGGGTTGGAGTCAGGTTGGCAGCCGACAGTAAAATTTGCCACTCTTCTATGAAATGAGTCCGATAGAGTTGAGTTGAGTTGCTAAAGTGTGCCGCATTTGTTACATGCTAGAAGCCCCTATATTTTCATACATATATAAGGGCTGCCGGTGGTGGTTACCACAAGGAGGGGGTGACTATCGGTATGAAGATGGCACTTCAACACAGACAAACCCCCTTCTCATGTATAGTGTTAGACCCTTCGGACCTACCTTGACATGAGAAGGGTATCGAAGATGGTTCCACTGGTAGTCAGCCCCTCATTAGAGGTAACCCCTCAACTCACTTTCTTTATAGTTGTGATAAGGTCCTTTTTTATTTTTAGGGCCGCAGAAGCTTTCAAATCATTGATCAGGCGTTGGCTGGGGCTGCTGCAGCAGACAAAAGGTAGCCGTTCGGATTCCCTTGTTAGCCAAACTATCAGCAACAATGTTCGAATATACGAAAGGGGGCTTCTAGCATGTAACAAATACAAGCCCCCCTTCTTGGCTCTTGACTAACCAGGACTATTCATCACGGGTGAGATACGTGGACTGTCCTGGACTATCAAATGACGTCTGGAGAGTGTCGGAAGCAAGGTTTTAAATTTCGACCGAAATCCGAAATTTCAGGTTTCAGTGGAGACCGAAATTGGGTAAAGTCGAGACGTTACATAATTTCGATCTTCGTTTCCCCCCGAAATTTCAGGAATATCTGCAAAAATTCAGTTTTTAATTGATTATTTAATATTATCCCGAAATTTCAGCCAAAATTACCGGGATTTCGTCAAAATTTGGTAACGGCTAAGATATTGCTTCTTTCTTTTTTTTTAATTTCAATCGTTTTCGCCGAAATTTCGGAAATTTCCAAAACCGAAATTTAAAACCTTGGTCGGAAGACTTCTGATTAGTTGGATATTCTGCATTAAAAACACGATTCGCTCATGCTGGTTTGCCATAAATATCCCAAAACAGGTAGATAATATGACCAGCCATACCACAATGAGTGCAATGACATGATGCACATCCTCTACCACAATCATGGACATCTTGACCATAACCACATGGAGCACACCCACCTCCGAAACTGTGTCCTCTATTACCTCTCCCTAAAGAGTCGCTGAAGAATAAGAGTACCGGTCGACAGGTCTACTTCAATGCAACAGGTCTACTTCAATCACCTCACTGAGTATAGATCTGATGACTATGAAGGTCGATAGAAATCAGGCGTACAGTAGGATGGCCAAAATGAACACTCATCGATTTCGCTCATAGCAAAATGTTGGATACCATGGGCAAAGTCTATTCAAGACACCACCCATCGCTTCTCTCTTCCCATTCTAGATATGTGCACCGCCTTTTTTCCTCCTATAACTCAAACAAAAGTACCAAAACCCAGGGCTTTAACCCTCACACCATTTGCTAGATTCCATCTCCGCTTTGCCTATTCTTCCATGATTTCTCCCTCCAACTCGTAGCTATGTGTCTCTCCAATCAGACAGAATATCATCCCCTTGCATATCACCTCTACCGCCTTTTTGTTGATGATTGCCAATGGTTCCCCTCTGCACGTTTTTTCACCCTTGTGATGTCATACTGCTTCATTATTACACAACCACATTCCAATAAGATGATATTCTTGCAGGCTCCTTTTTGTGGGTTTGGTAAACCACCCAGGTAGCAGACTTCTTCACTTTCACTTGAGTCCTCTCAACCAGTATAAAGGAGTTGTTAATGCCTTTGTTCTTCTTCCTCGTCTCCCTATCAATTCTTAACCAAATCTTGAAGCATATTTGGAATGTATTGCAGAAGTTGTAGTTAGGGTATCCTCATTTCGAACAGAACCACCCAGCACTATTCTCCCCTCGCATGACTATTCCGTTCCTCTCCAATCTCCACTGCTCCATTGATTTTTATTGTATCTGTTTGTGGCCGATAACGTCGCACGTGACAGATTTCAAATTCAAAAACGGGTGTAAACAGTATCCCAAGCCCCTTTCATCAATGATATCTCCTCCTCTTTTGCAAGTATTCGCCCCTCGTCATGTTTTTGCCACGTATAATGAAAATGCATGAATATTTACCTTAAACTAGAAGTCTAGAACCGAGAAATCATAGAGTAGGTGATTTTTGTATTATACTACTACATCATGTAATATGATCAGTGTAAATTGAAATGAAGGTCAGACAAAGACACGAGCCTTGTCCAATGCTTGATTTAGGTCATCACCTTGCATGGTCAAACCAACTCAATCAGATTTCTTAGCCATGTTCACTACTAAGCAAACAACCTATCAGAAGTGATAGCCCACAATGGTACGAGCGAGAGAGCTCCATTCATGGGCATTTCTATAGCATTTTCCAAAAAATACAAAGTAGGTAAGTAGGAAGAGTGAAAAAAATGACACATTCTGATTCTAAACCTAAAAAATTGCAGACAAAAAAAATAGCAAATTAATAAGAACATAGACCTACAGAAAATAAAAAAAGATAGCATAAATGCTTAACACCAGAGTCCCATTCCCCAAAACCAATGGTGAAGTTGAACATTTTTTTTGTATCTACATCGCAAAAGCATCTGAACAATGAAAAGGAAAAAAAAAAAAGACAAATAATATAAAAATAAATAACAAGTTACAGTACTTTCACTATCTTCCATAACAATGAATGTAAGCAGTCTAAAGGTTTAAGCTCTACAAAAAAAAAATTAAAATCACATTCCATCATCCTATATCACATAATCACGACCACCCAACACAATTCAAAAGAAAACCATTCTTAAACTAAACAATTAGAATACCAAGCAAGCATACTGAAACAATCCAATTTAGTTTCAATTTAATATGGTAAAAAAATGAAATGGAGAAATAAATCTAAATACTAGGCCAATCCAAAAAGATCAACAGCTTTCAATTTCCAACTTCGTTTAACAGATCCCTGATTCAATTAACGAAAGGTACAGAAATCATCCAAAACCTAACCTCATCTTTTTCTAGAAAGGTAAAACCTAACATCATCTTATAATACCAAATTTCTCAAGAAAAAATCTCACCAGTGAGCAAAAAATTCGACGATGGCAAATGAAGCCGGAGATTCTTTAAGAACACTGTCAAAATTCGAGCTGTTCAGATCCACGGCCGCATCAGGAATATCCGGAGTGCTGATATCTCGAAGTAGCGAACGCGAGGAAGAAGAAGAAAAAGAAGAAGCTTTGTAGGTTGTGAGAAGAATGAAGAGGATGAAAAGAATCGGAGACATGGAATATGAGAAGGATCAGATCGAAGATCTGTAGAAAATCTTTTTCTTCTACAGTTTTTCATTTCATGGCGAGATTCTAGTGGAGTTATAGGGTTTCGAAATCCCCCAATTCCGTATAGATTGAATCTTCATTTCCTTTTGCTTCTGAGAGGACGCATTGTTCGACTGTTCGTATTTTAGAGAAGCGGGTAAGCTATCGTGTTCGTTAGGGCACACGTTACTTATCGTGCGCCCTGACACACAGTGTATCGTGATTCGGGACACAACGCTGCAACAATTCGGAGCTTTAATCTGGTGGGCCAGTGTTATGGTAAAACAATCTAAGCCGTTCAATCAGTAGAGTTTCTTATGTATCGAGTGGTTAATCTTTTATTCTTTTTTCTTTGTTTGGATGAATTTAATGTCGTTCTTCCAAGCCAAAATCCACATTTTATCTGTCACCCTTGCCCCCTCCCGTGAGATCCAAGCCAAAATCCACAGTAAGAGATGTGGAGTTTTGTTTGGATTTGTTGGGAGCGGATGAGCAATGCCTTTTCTCTCTTTCTCTTTCTTCCCTCTCTCTATATTGGTAATGACACCCGATACAATTAGACACTACTTACCACTATTCATCTCCTCCCTAAGAATTACTTACACCACTAATCTACAACCTATCTGCGCATCATGAACACAACCCATTCCACGTACTCATCGAAAAGGATGTCATCCCATAGTATGCCCATCTAGAGGCCATGTTTCTATGGAACCAAGTAAAAACGCAACCTGTATACAAGCTTGAAGAATATTTGTGAAGGCCCTCTTATATTGTAATATGTTGGGTTAGAGGTAAGATTTTATGTCCTCCTCTTCTGTATTTTATTCATTTTAATATATTTAAGGTGCCACCCTGGGTTACTAAGGGTGCAAGGTGGGTTCAACTCGGGGGGGAGTTTATCATTTCCCATATAAATAATTCATGAGAATGTGACAAATTAATTAGCCATCAAGGTTTATGAATTTGTGTTTTTTAATTATCAAGGTTTTTTAAAGGGGAAATGATATTTCCACAATCCCACTACTAAGTTTTAATAATGGAAGCACTCTTTTTATATGTACCTCTTTAATCAGTTGTTAGGTTATTAAAA
Organism: Tasmannia lanceolata; assembly: GCF_043159265.1. Lineage (NCBI taxonomy): Eukaryota > Viridiplantae > Streptophyta > Magnoliopsida > Canellales > Winteraceae > Tasmannia > Tasmannia lanceolata. The sequence goes on along the minus strand of NW_027518692.1, from coordinate 59,986,741 downwards.
TTTCTAAAAAACTCTTTCTAGCTAGGTGGAAAACAAATTAGAGTGCCATTATCAAAATATTGTAGTGTGATATCAGCCCTTTTTAAATGTTTAAAATAGATGAGCTTTTTGGGGGATTCTCAGATTTTTGGGATACTTGTTAGGAGAATTAGGTCTCCAAGGATGATGTGGTGGTTTTGAGAGGGCCGCCAATTTTCCTTTGAACAAGAAGAGTCAGCAGAACCCATCAAATAAATAAATAAAAGCCCTTTTCCGCGTGCCTTCTTTATATTACCATAACTCAAAAAAAAAGTGGGAAAAGTTGTGGAGGTGGGGGGACTTAGTTGATTCCATGTTTGAAATGTCCAAACACGTTGTTCATCTCTATTATCTAAGAAAATATTCTAGTCCTAGTAGTCTGACTCTTGATGAGGCGTAACTGCCAGGGATTCATGGCCAAGAATTGGTTAAGCACAGTCCACACACACTTTCAAAGGGGTTAAGATCACCAACCGTGGCAACCTTGTGTTGCAATTATTGGAAATTATAGGAACCATCTATAATTAACAAAAGGACATACAAAGGATGTGCGGGTTTCATAAATTCCACCAATGGGAGAAAGGAAGACCATGTAATTGGGTCATAAAGTGAACTACTGTCATTGTCTTCTCTCAGTGGATTTTTGCAGAGAGGGATGGGAAGATGGGAAAACATACAGCGTCACTTGTGTACATTATCCAAATCGTTTATGGGTCGGTCCCATCATAAATGTGTCATAGTCCAAAAATTAAATTGGTTTAACGATCACATCCATTTTAACTAGATGCCTTATACAGATTGAATTTGGGCTGTTCAATTTTTATTTTCCTTTTGCAATCTCGGTATGGTTACAGGTTGAATTATTAGATCGGGGTTTTCGGATGCATTGTCGTCTAACTAGTTTTGGACTGTTAATTTACGCCCAAAGTAACATTATTTTTGTCAATCCTCCATCAGCTGAGCCCTTAGGAAAACCTCTCGGTTTCAAATTCTCCTCTAAAATGTGAGTGCTGAGGAAATGCTTATGATGCCTCTCTATCCCTTATTATACCCGTGCTGGCGGTACTCCTTTATATTTAATCCAACAGCAGCCCGCTTTTTAAGAGGCTGTTGGATCAAACATCGAAGGGTGGTACTTTTGTCGTACCACCCTATGGGACTCTAGGGCGGGCATCATATAATTTCTCTTATTCATCAACCCTCTTTTCAGGTTACGCATGAAAAGCTAAATAATTGATTTTCATACTTCTTTTTATTGTGCATAGGATGTACGTTCCTCATGGACCCCGTGTAGGTGGCCTGGGGATGTTCTAAAAGATCAACAGTCGTGATTGCTCATCCATTTATGAGACTTTCGAATTCCCAAAAATCAACCGGAGTTGTACCCTTCGCACTTGGGCCAGGCACCCATTTGATGTTGGGTATATAGTATAACCCTATTATGTTATAATATAAGCCCAATAAGATAATAGACCAGTGGACCGGTGTAGTGGGCTTACATGGGCTAGAGTCCATTAACTAGTCAATAACCCTAGTATATCCCTATATATATATATATATATATATATATATATATATATATATATATAGAGAAAACTGTTTATGCGCTTAAGCGTTCGAAAAAATGGTGCGCTGAAGCGTGCGTTTCAAAGTGCGTTCTGTTTGTCGTAATAAAATCGAGGGTTTTTCTAAAACCATAACGCTCTCTCTCTCTCTCTCTCTCTCTCTGTATCTCTTTCTTCTCTCTCATTTTTTAAAGAAAACCCAACTTCTCTCTCTCTCTCTCTCTGTATCTCTTTCTTGAGAATATGGTGCGATGAAGGTTTCGTTCCAACTAGCTGTTTGCGAAGAAGGTGCGATGAAGGTTTAAAGAAAACCCAACTAGCTGTTTGTGAAGAAAAACCCAAATGGCAAATGGCAGATTTCAAATAGAAAAACCCAAATGGCTGATTTCAAACCCTCGTTTTTGTTTAAGCTTGAAGAAACCCAAACAGTTGCAGATGCCCTCTTTTTTTTAAAAGCCCAACTTCTCTCTCTCTCTCTCTCTCTCTCTCTCTCTCTCTCTCTCTCTCTCTCTCTCTCTCTGTATCTCTTTCTTGAGAATATGGTGCGATGAAGGTTTCGTTCCAACTAGCTGTTTGCGATGAAGGTGCGATGAAGGTGCGATGAAGGTTTAAAGAAAACCCAACTAGCTGTTTGCGAAGAAAAACCCAAATGGCAAATGGCAGATTTCAAATAGAAAAACCCAAATGGCTGATTTCAAACCCTCGTTTTTGTTTAAGCTTGAAGAAACCCAAACAGTTGCAGATGCCCTCTTTTTTTTAAAAGCCCAACTTCTCTCTCTCTCTCTCTCTCTCTCTCTCTCTCTCTCTATCTCTTTCTTGAGAATATGGTGCTTATTTAGGGATTTGCTAGTGTCCATCTCATAGGCTCACTTTTCAGCAGATTTTGTCTTCATTCACGAGGTGGCTGCTCTCACATGCAAAAGACCATCCGTGAAATGCCTTGTGCGAAGGACACTAGCAAATCCCGCTAATAAAAAAAAATAAAAAAAGGGTCCAATGTAAACAATTAAAGAGATAGAAGGTGAAGCTCCAAACATTTTATAGATGCAAGAGTGCTTATTCATGGAAATTATGCCATCCAGGTTTTCTGAAACTTTGGATATTGGGCAAATAGTGCATTAGCCCAACAAAATTTCAAATTATGCCTCTAGAAAACAGCAGATTATTCATCCACCTTATACCTTGTTCTTTTAAGATTGTGACAACCGATTGCAAGGGCCATACCGATTAATGGGCTAAAATTTAAACGTAAAGTTGAGCTCAATAATAGATTTGGCCCTCACAATTGGTTGTGATAATCTCAAACGAACTGGGCCTTATTTAAGGTAATTCATGCTCAATCCCAATCTCGATTAAGCTGGGAGATTATAACCACAATTCCTTGATTTTGGCAGCCCAGTCTTTACCAATTGCTGTTACAAATTCCCTGCTTTGGTAAGGGGAGTCTTTACCATTTGCTGTTACAAAATCCCTGCTTTGTTAAGGGGAGCCGACACATACATCTCATGAAGTTGACAGAAAAGCAAAAAAGCAAAAGTTTTTAAAGTTTGTACTACATTAAACCCCACCTTGTTTATGTGGCTCTTTTGCTTGGAAGAGTAAGCCTTCTTTACCTTTTATTTGAATTTAAAGTAAATGTGTGCATACTCTGGTATGCACAGTACAAATACTGATATGCCTTGAAAAACCATTGGACAACAGAGTAGATATATGTAGCTGTTCCTTGACAACCTAAATATTGGAAAATCCAGACAAAAAAAAAACAACAACAACTAATCCAAGCCCTGGAAGGACCTGAAACTCTATTAAATGCACAAAAACAACATTTAATTGTTTACAGTGGACTTGGAGAGGGGAAACAGATAAAATGTGACAGAGGACAAAAAAAACCCATTTTCTTTTCTATGGAATCAGCTGTTTTACATGACAGAACAGGCATTTGGGTTTTCATCACTGAACATGGTGTACTGATCATCTTGTTTGGTTGCTGTGCTATAGCTGCATTCCTGTTCGCACTTCTTGCGTCTCTCCTCCCCACTGGGACTGAATAAGATGGTCCTCCGAGCTGTTATGAACAAAAACATGACATTGGGTGAGATATCACGAGGGTTAGATGTTGAAGGATCTGTCAAATGTTATTACAGTTTCCAAAGGGAAATGATATCCCCCCTCTTAGAAGCCAATTAAAAAACAAAAGACAAGCTGGTTTTCTGCAATTATCAAAACATCTGTGTCTTTCTGTTCAAAATAAATATCGATAAATAATATACCACCAACTACAAATCAAATCATCACAACAACTACTACTTAAGGAATAGATTGGGTGATGTACCTAAGCTAGAAGTTTAGAAAGAGCATTAGGGAAATAGATCCGAAATGTTGAAATCGGATGCCTCTGTTAACTGCTAGTTGGTTATCTATTTATTGCATTATCGTCCACAAAAAGAAATATAGTAATTGGAAAATCTTTGAAGCCGGATTTTAGATTAGGCCACATTCCTTCAGATTTCAAATGCATGCTTTACTTGTGTGATCTTGACACATTTACACGTCGTTCTTGGAAGATTCATGAGAGTGTGAATTGCTCAGTGTAAAAATTTTGCACTGCCAATAGGATTTTGGTTTTCAAAAGGCTGCAGATAAGTGAAGCACTACAGATGCAAATTGAGGTGTAAAGAAGACTACATCAAAATACCCTACAGGTAAATCTGTAAAGGTCAGAAAATATAGGGATTGAATTGCTATATTTTGGGCAGTGCCCAACAAATGACTGGCTTGGATCACCCAATAATTTAACACTGATAATATGGAAGACATTAAATTTCAAAATCTGTCTCGAGAATCTCCTTACCAGCACATGTAATTGTGAAGTAGTACTCCTCCCTCATTGACCACAAATGAGCATGAGTAAGTAGCTCATCCCTGCAACTACAAAAACTGCAAACGAACACTGCTATAGCAAAACTGATGCAGCACCAATTAGAAGTACCTGTATCATCTCCACCAAATTCAGAAACAGATAAGAACTGTTGCGAAGCATGATAAAAATATATATATATATAAACATTTACAATTACCACTTTAAGAAAGTCCATGTACACATACAAATGAGTAAGTAGGGAACAAAACAAACCTGGCTTTTATTTTTACATGTCGACTTATAATGTCCTTTTCCGCCACAGGATTGGCACGTCCGTTTCTTTGGTTCGGATATAGATGTCTCTAAGCCAGATTTCAAGCGTGTTGGATTCTTTGGACGGCCCTTTGTCTTCGCAACTGGTGGGTCTCGAATTGTGATTTCAGCTATTTGACTCACAGCAAAGTTTGAATATACTTCGCTACCAACGATTGGTATCTCACTTGCCTCCAATGTAACTTCATTTTCTTTCTGCTTTTGTTCTTCTTCAGCGAAAAGAATATCACAAAATTCAGTCATCCTCTTGAAAACTTTCTCATCTCTTCCAGGTCCATCAACCAGTCGCTGCCATCTTGAGATTAGGCACCACCTTTCAAACGGATTGACGCTACTACCCACTTGTGGCCTTGTAGATATTGTACCCCCTACTTGATACATTGCCTGAATAGACCATCTCTTCAACATGTAATGGTCGGGGACCTTCTTTAATTGTTTCATATCCATAATACGAAAGATATGTTTGCATAAGATCCCCTCCCTTTCAAACTTAGCACAATCGCATTTGAAGGTCATTCCATCGGAATCATAATAAAATACCCTACACCATCTACTCTTCACATCATTTCTGAGACCTACCAAATATTCTTCCACGGCCCCATCCTTGCTCAACTGGTCGTGCCAACAACCACTACTATCCCTCAACTCATCCTGGAAAATGTTAAACATATTCCTCGTATAGAATATCCCCGCCTCTTCTTCCAATGGGCTATTCGTTTTCATACTTGCTTTCGAATATTTCGACTTGAAATCTTCTTCAGCTTCTGTTTTACGACGTTGAACCAGTGCCCTATCACATGCATCTAAGAACTCATGCAAGCTAGTTTTGCTATTCACATATCCATCAAAAAATGCATTCATGCTTTCGCTACGTTGACTTGAAGTCATTCCTGCAGTAAATGTGTTTCGCCAATATGCCGGAACCCAATGCTCTCGCTGCTCCCACATCCTAGATAACCAATCACTGTCCCCGATTTCATAATTACAAACCAAATCTTCCCACAACTGCTCACAATCCTCTATGTTTTTTGAAAAATACCACCGATTATAATCGAGGCAGAATTTACTAGTCGAATCCCTCATCTCTGCAACATGCTCAAGCAAATGCCTGTGTATGTGCCACGAACAAAATCTATGATGGGTGTCTGGAAAAACTCTTCCAATTGCATTTTTCATGGCTGGATCCATATCAGTTATTATTGCATCAGGTGCTTTGCCATGCATGCACGTCAACCACTGTTCAAATAACCAACTGAAGGTTTCTTCTGTCTCATCAGCTAACAGGGCACATCCGAATAGGGTCGATTGTCTATGATGGTTCACTCCCGTAAACGGTGCAAATGGCAGAGATAACCTATTGGTTTTGTAAGTGACATCAAATACAATGACATCGCTAAATGTTATGTAAGCATCTCTAGCCCTAGCGTCAGCCCAGAACATAGATCGGAAGGTCCCATCCGTATCCAACTCCATTGAGAAAAAGAAATTCGGGTCTTCTGATCTCTTGTTTTGGAGATGATTGGCCACTAAGACAGCTTCTTGGCCTATATTGTTCACCCTCTTTTTTCTCAAATGGGAAGCAACTTGATCAGGTGTTACCACACCTGATATTCCATCGTTTGTTGAATTAATAGCCTTTGCAATCCTCGCAGCGGGCATCTGAGTCTCATCGAGACAGTCAATCAACGTCTTCACACTTTCACTCTTACTGAATCTATTATGGGAACGGTGCATTTGCCTCTTAAGTGGGGAGGTCAGAATGTGAGAATGAATGTCGTCAAAGGTGGTCACTACCCACTTCTCATCTCTTAGTTTTATGATCATCTTAGCTTTGCAATCCAATCTGACAGCTCGTCGTTCCCTCTTTTCCTTACCATCATCCACTTTCTTTCCCTTATACTTTTTCACCCCCTCTCTATCACACACAAATTTCCTTGAGTTCACAGCATTTGTTTTTTTAGAACTATTTGTACTGGATTTCCGTAATCCAAAACCAGTAGCCAGGGCATAAGAATTGTAGAATTCAAACGCAGACATCCAATCATCAAACACTTGGTTCACAAACGGCTTCTTCACACTACTATTCTCACTAATAGCCTTATTGGGTGTACTACCACCCTCATCTTCGTCATTTATATCAGTATCTGCCCATTCTATATTATCTTCAACCAGATTAACCTCATCATCAACCACAATTAGACCATGGGCGTCAACTTCTTCAATACCTAACCTGGAGGCTTGCGAGAAAGCATTATCAACAAAAGCAGACTGTGTACGGTCATTATCCTCGATACGTGACCCACACGGTTGCGAAGAGGTTGGTTCCATTTTCCTAGTAATTGAAAGAAGAGAAAAATAAGAATGTACTGACATGAAAGAAAAAATAAAGGCAGTGATATTTTCATGTTGAAAGAGAGTTAAAGCTATGTTCTTTCTGATAGTAAAACCCAATTTTCCCAGACATTAACACACCATAAACAATCAAACTGAAACCCTCCATTTTTTTTCTTTGAAGAATATTTAAAAACCCTTACTTTGAAAGTTACATCAGCTCTATTTTCTCTACTTGTGATAGTTACAGATAACAATAAAGAGAGTGGGTGCAATTAACTTTATGGGATTTGCTAGTCAATTTTGCAGAAAGCCACCTCAGGTCTCACTTGTTCACAAGAGGTAGCCATCTCAGATGAATTAAATGAATAAGACAAAAATATGCAATGAGGTGGCTCTTCTCTTCTGAAAAAGTGTGTGGCAATGGCTTTCTGTAAAATTGTCTACCAAGCCCCAAACTTTATTGGAAATATTTTGAATGAACAAAACTTACCCGGATCATTATAGATTTTATATCAAAAAGTTGAGCAAGTCTAAACTGAAGGGCGCCCTTACATAAATAAGGTGAAAGGGCGCCCCCATTGGTTGAAAGACAATTCCTAGAATGTTATCATTTCAAAAAGAAAAGAAAGTCCAAATGTTAGTAATAATTCGAGGAAAGTTGAGACTAGCTAAGAAAAAACTAGAAAATTTCCTGATAATCTTACTCTTGATAACCTCAAGAGCATTAATACATATTGTGTTTCATAAGAGATTAAGATAAACTCAAATCACCTAAGTTTACACATAATCGTTTTCCAGTGTTTATTCCACAAAAATCTATAAAAAAAAACAAACCAGAGAAAGAACAAAAAAACATTAAATTTCCACAGATCTTATTCTTGACATAAGAAATCATGATTCATAAGAGATTAACCTAAATTCAAAACACGAAACGCTACGTCGAATCGTTTTCTTGTAATTTTTCAAGACATTAATATAAACTCAAAAACACAGAAAGTTACAGAGAATCGATTTTTCCTGTAATCTTTGTCTGAAATTTGATAGAAACGAAAACAAAGTATGGAAAACTCACCTCGATCGTTGCTCCGTAGCGATGGATTTGGGTTTTTTTTACAGAACGAAATCGATTTGGAAGAAGGGGGTTTTTCTAGTTTCCAAATCCCACCCACTTGCAGCAGAGACCTTAGAGAGAGAGAGAGAGAGAGAGAGAGAGAGAGGTTCTGCGATGGAAAACCCACTTGAAAGGGGGTTTTTCATGCGATGGAAGAAGGGGGTTTTTCATGCGATGGGTTTCTTCAAGCTTTTAAAAAAAAGAGGGCATCTGCAACTGTTTGGGTTTCTTCAAGCTTAAACAAAAACGAGGGTTTGAAATCAGCCATTTGGGTTTTTCTATTTGAAATCTGCCATTTGCCATTTGGGTTTTTCTTCGCAAACAGCTAGTTGGGTTTTCTTTAAACCTTCATCGCAAACAGCTAGTTTGAACGAAACCTTCATCGCACCATATTCTCAAGAGAGAGAGAGAGAGAGAGAGAGAGAGAGAGAGAGAGAGAGAGAGAGAAGTTGGGCTTTTAAAAAAAAGAGGGCATCTGCAACTGTTTGGGTTTCTTCAAGCTTAAACAAAAACGAGGGTTTGAAATCAGCCATTTGGGTTTTTCTATTTGAAATCTGCCATTTGCCATTTGGGTTTTTCTTCACAAACAGCTAGTTGGGTTTTCTTTAAACCTTCATCGCACCTTCTTCGCAAACAACTAGTTGGAACGAAACCTTCATCGCACCATATTCTCAAGAAAGAGATACAGAGAGAGAGAGAGAGAGAGAGAGAGAGAAGTTGGGTTTTCTTTAAAAAATGAGAGAGAAGAAAGAGATACAGAGAGAGAGAGAGAGAGCGTTATGGTTTTAGAAAAACCCTCGATTTTATTACGACAAACAGAACGCACTTTGAAACGCACGCTTCAGCGCACCATTTTTTCGAACGCTTAAGCGCATAAACAGTTTTCTCATATATATATATATATATATATAGAGGAAAGTGTTTCTACTCGGTCCCCTAGATAAGCTTATCTACTCCTCCCTTTAAAAAAATACAGTGGGCCCACGCTGTTTGGATGATCCAAAGCATTCATTTGATAGGTCTTAACATGGATAGGGTGTGCCCAAAAAATCAGCACCAAAGGGTCATCCTAGCCCTTCGTTTTGTAGTGCCTTGTGGTGCCCAGAATGGACACATATAAACGTCCACGTTTATATGCGTCCATTTTGGACACGGTGTGCCCAACAAAACGAAGGGCTAGGATGACCCTTTGGTGCTGATTTTTTGGGCACACCCTATCTATGTTAAGACCTATCAAATGAATGCTTTGGATCATCCAAACAGCGTGGGCCCACTGTATTTTTTTAAAGGGAGGAGTAGATAAGCTTATCTAGGGGACCGAGTAGAAACACTTTCCTCTATATATATATATATATATATATATAGAGCTGGAGGCAGCAAACTAGGCATTCCAAACTAGATACCTAAGGTGTATTGCTTCAAGCAACCTTGCTTACTTGACTCTAACATTTGACACATGTACATCCAAGAAGAGAGGCTCGTAAGCATATGTGCCCTAAAACCCTCTATTCCTTCAAGGTTGATACGTCCCCACCCAGTGAACCATCCTTTGTGGGACCTACTGAACAGTTTTCAGCAACGGCACAAGGCATTGTTGTGGCCCGAGCATGGTAGCAGCGCGCGGGTCACAATTTGTAGCGTAGCCTCGCGGAACCACAAAACTACAAAGATGACGACAGCCTTCATTTTACCTCTTCCTCCGGCTAGCGGGGAGGGAGGAAGAGTTGTTCGGCAAACCTCCTCAACGCTAATTCCTTTCCTATTTTACCCCTAATACGAAAGGCAAATCACCAACCTTTAAAGCGGCATAAGAGGTAAAATCCCACAAATGAAGGGGGTTTTAAGCAAAGCCCTCTTTCCTAGAAATGAGCGGATTGGTACTAGTTGTTCGTCGATCTCATCAATGTAAGCATCTGTTTTTTTCCCTCATTTCTCTGAATCGATTTCTCTGCATATTCCTAGCTCGATTTTCACACCTAGGGTTTCAATTGCCAATTTCTATTCTATGTAAGCCTCTTTTTTTTTTTCATTTATTTTAATCAGATCGGAGTACCTTTCTTTCTTTCCAATCTATAATGTAGATCTGGTGTTTTTATTTTTTATTTTTTTGGTTGGATATTGTCTGTAATCTGCTCTTGTTCATCTCAGCATGATGTTTTTTTTTTTTCTTTCATATTATTCGGAAATTCCATGAATTTGTCCTTGATTATATTTTCTGATATGCTTGAATTTTAGGTTATGGGGGGTTAGACATATGAAATATAGATAGATTACAAAATTTCAAATGTGTGTGGCAGTATAAAAACCTATTTTTCAAAAAGTAATATAAGGCCCACTCCATAGGTTTGCTGGGCCACAACGTAAATAAAATCATTTTCATCGATCTATTGAAGTTTCCGATCTATATAGGGACTGCACATTATGGAAACTTCAATAGATTGGAGGATTAGGATCATCCTATGGACAACCTATTTCCAGTGTGGCCCAACAGATGGACGGTTCGGATCATCCTATGGAGTGGGCCGTACCTTACTTTTTAACACATCATATAAAATCTCTGTAGATTTGATGACGTCCAAACTCTGACCGCACGTGCTAGCCTGATAGAACCTGCGCTCACAGAGAAAGCGTCAGTGGACCCGGAGTTGTGGCTTCGGGTGGCCACTTCGACACTCTAGTCAGAGATGGATAATCATTAGGGGTGTAAACGAGCCGAGCCGAGCTTGGCCAGGCTCGGCTCGTTAAGCTAAAAGGTTAGGCTCGGGCTCGGCTCGGGCTCGAACCAGGCTCGGCTCGGTTCGGCTCGGCTAGGCTCGCGAGCCGCTCGCGAGCCTTATCGAGCTTGGCTGGTTTGCTATTTTAAAAAGAAACAGATGTCTCGCAAAGGTCGCTAGCAAAAAGAAAAAACTGGTTCGGTTATTTTAAAAAGAAAAAGTTGTCTGGCAAAGGTCGCTAGCAAAAAGGAAAAAGAAAAAAAAGTAATCATTATGGGGGAAAAAGTAAAATACCTAAAAGTAAAGTTTTAAATGAAAAACTACGAATAAAAGTTGGCAAGTTATGACAATTACTAAAAAAATACGAACAAAAGTTTGAAAATTATGACAATTACAGAAAAAAGTCATGATTATGTACAGCTGTTTCCTACTGTTTCCTACTCTATTATATTTAAATTATATTTATTACTATTACAATTACGGAAAAAATTATATTATATTTTATACGAGCCTTAACGAGCCGAGCCTGGCCTAAATCGGGCTCGGTTCGTTAAGCTTAACGAGCCTGGCAAGCCGGCTCGGCTCGGCTCGTTAAGGATTCGAGCCGAGCTCGAGCGAGCTTGCGAGCCCGAGCCAAAATTGACACCCCTAATAATCATAGATAAATGGACGATGGAATAGGGTGGAGGGCCAAGACAAGTTACCAGACTAAAGGGGAGAAGGAGAATTGATTTCCAATTGCCTTTGCTCGAGTGTGTAGACCCCTATTTATAGGGGTGGCGGCCCATGATCTTGAGAATATCCGTTTTTCCTTTGATTTAGCCCACGTGGGGCATGATGGACGGAGGATAAGTTTGTGGAGATTGTTGGTGGGATTTCCTAAAATATAGAAATTATAATGAATCTGTAGAGTTGCTTCAAGTTGCGTAATTGCTTTCCTTTAGACAAATTTCGCCCCCACCAATTGTGTGCAAAGGGGATCCTCGAATTGCCTCCAAGATACAATGAAGCCTTGTAGGAATGTCCTACAAATGTTTGATGACACTTTACACAAGTGGAATCAAACCCAAAACGCCTTTCAAGAACTTCAAGCCTTAAATAAAAGCACAAAAACTGTTTCTGCAGAGAACAGTCTTTGTATACTGTTTTATGTGTACTTTAACTTGAAAAACAGAGTAGGGAATTTTTTTTGAGAGAGAAAGAAAAAGTTCAGCAATAACTGAATTTCAATGTTTTAAAAAAGACAGATTTCTGCTCTTTTTATTGAGCATTAGATGTCTATTCATTAAGGGAAACATCCCTTCAAAACATCCCATAGATTGGTTTGAATTATGACCATTTGATCACATCCCTTCATGATTTAAGTAGTTTGGATCATGTACAAGGTGTCCCTTATGTTTGAAATTATTCATGATTGTTGGGAAGCAAAAGACATGAAGAAAGGTTGAAAAACGGAAGTTAAAAGCCATGTACATTTCTTCCCAACGGATAGTTTTTCAAACCGTCACTGTCGACCGGGCTACCGCGGTTGCCCTCCGGCATGCTGCTGTTCATTTTATTTTTTCATGATCCAAAGAACCGAGGTCGACCTCCGACACCTCCCTGGAAATTAATTAAGATTCCAGTAATCTATTCGCGGTCGCCTGCCCTCCCGCTGTCGTCCGCCCACACCGTACTAGAATTTGGTTCAATTTCCAGTAACTAATCTGCGGTCGCCCGGGATACCCCGATCGACCGGCCCTGTCTTAAAATTGTTTTTTATAATTAAAATAAAACTTAAGAAAATTCTTTTAATTTTCTCAACATCATTTTGCAAAATCTATAACAATTTGGTTTCCTGTGATACCGGGCGGAGATTACGAGATTGTGGCCTTGGCGGGACGTTTTGAATTTAAAAGCCGCGCCTCACGTTTAACAGCTGTCCGGATTGGTCGCTTGTGGGCGAGATTTTAGCGATTGTGTTTGGTTTGAACCTGTCGGTCGGTGTCGATCCGAAAGAATATGGTGTGGACGTGATGGTGAGATTCGGGGCCGATTGTAATCTTCAGGGCGCGAGTTGGTCTGGTTTGGCGTTGGAGAATGTCTTTAAGGGTCGGTATCGCGCGTACCGATTTTACCCTCAACAAGATTACATCTTGTTGAATGACACCTTATTTTCCAGTGGTTGGGAATCACCTTTGATTGATCACTTTGGTTGCCCAGAAATCACGCTGATCCGATGATCGTAACTTTCCATTTTTTATGATCTGTTGATTGTGTAGTTGGGATTGTCAAATCAGCTTCAATTTTTGGGCTGGTGGGGACCAAGGCTGGTTCCCACCAGGTGCATGGCCCGGATCATCTAATGGTGGGCCCATCATCCAAACCATTCATGGGCCCTATATCTTTTGTCTTATCTACGGGCAAGAAGCTCTCCTTCACACTCACCAAGTTCATGATCGGGGTGAATTGCAGTATCTGTTGGTTTTGCTTCCAACTATCCTATATCTTTTAAAAGATCCAGCACACAATTTCGCTGTGATATGATAATTTCCTTGAATCTCACCATTCAAAAAAAAAAAGTGACAATTTCCTTCTTCGAAAGGGCAACTGCTAAAAAGTATTGCAGATCTCTCAAGCCTTTTTTTTGGAATTCTTTGCCTAAAAATTCTTTTAGTCTTTTGGTTTCTAGTGTATGATTTCTTGTCATCACTATATCATCAACATATACAATGAGGCCAGTGAGATAGTTTTCCTCTCTTAATAAACTAAGCACAGTCAACATAACATTGTTTATATCATCACACTACTATATCTCTCAAACCAAGTCCATGGAGACCGTTTGCGATCATAAATGGATTTTCTTTAAGCGACGCCTTACCTTGATTTTTTGGAGGTTAAAATCCTGAAGGATGCATCATATATACTTACAACTGAAGATTCTCATTCAAAGGAGCATTCTTCACATTGAGTTGATATAGTGGCCTAGAATAATTCACAACAAGAGAAAGCAAAGCTCTAATAGAGTTCTTTTTTTGCTACAAGAGCAAAAGTCTCCTTGTAGTCCACTCCATAGGTCTATGTATAACCTTTTGCAACTAGCCTCGCCTTGAATCTCGTACTGCCTCTCTTCCCTACTTATGCACCCCCTCTCTTCTCTCTTCTTAAGAGAGGCAACAGAGGAAGAAAATGAGGGAGAAGAAAGATGACCAAATATGGCATGCCATAACGTAATTTGATCTTCCTTACTACTACCGAGTATGAACACTACTGGACTAACTTGCCAAAGGTCTTCCCTATGTTCTCAGCTGACGAAGCCTCGCTGCCCCCCACGCACCCTGGCAGCGGCTTGAGGGGATTTAGTAGTTACATTTCCTCCTACAAACAAATTGGGCACCAATCTCTAGGAGGGACAGGCCACTAGCGTCATGACCAAATACATTCATGTTTCTCGTGACTAGATCTTGAAACACATGACCAGGGAGAAATATCCCATAGTATTTCAATTGTTTGGTTAGACTAATGCCCAAAGGAAGTTTGCATTTAACTACAGAACATGAAGCACAAAAGGAAGGGTAAGGTGGTCACTAACCTTAATGCGTCCTTTCCCCAAGATTTTGGGCATGGGGCTGTCAGCTATAGTCATCTTATCTCATCCAAAAGAGAGCTGATATGAAAAGCTGATATGAAAAGACAAGGTTAGAAAAAATTGTCATATGATCAAAGAGACATGACGCGATAATCGAAGAGAGACTAGAAGAGGAGTGACTAGCATGGTTTGCAGAGTAACGAGTACTTGATTGAACAAATGTAGAGGAAGCATTTAAAGCCGACCTTCTAATTGAGATAGCAGCCGACGAAGATTCTCCAGCTCTTCTCAGGTTGGGATCCTCATATATGCGGTAAAAGAACAAGTAGGAGCGGTAGATGATGCCCAACACATTTGAGAAGATGTCAGAATAGTGGCAACAACCTTTGCATTTGATCGTTTCCCTTTGTTGAACCTTGTTAGCTTCCCAACTATCTCCTAATATGTTTCTTTCGCGTGTCAAGGTTCTCCATAGTGATCACACACTAACTGATACTTATCATTAGTCTTTCCGCCACTCCTAATAGAAGCCGCCATAGCCATGTGGTCCCAAATGGACTGCATAGCATTTTTGCTCCTTCACTCGAGGACCAGGGCAAAAATCTAGGAGGAGGGAACTCATGATCGAAGATTTGCTGTATGATAATTCTATACTCCTAGTTCTGACTTGCTAAGAACTCAAATATCCAGTTTAGCTTTGTCAATTTCCGATATTGTTTTGCACCATCTGGGTCCTTCCACTCAGGCGCCTGTAAATGATCCATCTCCTCCTACAAGTTCCGCAGTGTTGAGCAGTACACGGACTAGGGTTTCTCCCGCTGGCGAAGACCTGTCACTTCGTTTCGAAGCTGATATACCCCAGATGCATTGTGAACCTGGGAATAGGTCTCGTGCACACCATCCCAAGTCAGTTTCGTAGTCTCCAACAACATATAATTCTGTCTGGTTGGGTTTGTATTGAGTTCACAAGCCATGGCATAACCATCAAGTTTTCCTGTTCCCATCTCGACAATAAGGGTTTCGCCTATCCTTTTTTGAAAGGTAACGGTTTCTCAACTCAACTCAACTCAACTCAACAAAGCCTTTGTCCCAAACTAGTTGGGGTCGGCTAAATGAATCCTTTAGAAAAAATTCATGAAGCAGGTAAAAGGAATCTACCCGGCTCTAATCCTAGTTCTAATTGGGTTCTTCTACGTGGAGCATTTTCTTCTAATAAAATCAGAAAGTACAAAAAGTGGACAAGGAGTCCCACACGAAAACAACATCATAAAAGTGCAAAACATAGAAGATTGTGAAGGGTTTCGCCTATCCTCAATGTCTTTTCCTGGCCAATTAGACATCCTAGTTTCCCGCATCCACCAATATACTTCTTTGCATACTGAGCCCAAATTAGGAAGTTTGTCCCATCCAACTTTAATGTTGTAATCTTGATATCTCAGCATGAGTGGCCATAGTAGAACCAAATATGAAACTATCCGAATTCTTGCTTGAGGTTTATGAAATATTGATTGTAGACATTCTCAATTATCAACAAATCTACTATATTATTCTTTTGCAAATAAGGCAAATATAGGTCAAATCTCACCCAAAACAATAAAGGTGGAGTTTTCCTTAGGAATCTCAACCTCCTTAGAGCCAATTCAGATCTGGTTCTGATCTTTGAAGGATTATATTGGATCAAATATCTATGGGTAAGTAGTGTACTCAGTCCCCCAAAACAATACCATCATAATACAATCAGATCTGAATTTTTTTCAAGGTTTTGCAGCAAATGGAGCTTTGGGCTCTCAAGAGACCTAAGTAGAAAAATTCTAAAAAAGCATCAAAAGAAGCCATAAAAGCCTTCTATTAAATACCTCGATGATCATCTTCCCTTAATGGTTGATATGGCCGCTAATCCTAGTTGTATGACTTGATAATTGCCCGGGAAACCTTAAAACGATCAGTAGAAGAGCAAAAAACCTTGCGCTGATACCAATTTGCAGTTGGTGTTGAACTACGAGGAAGAAAAAGAAGGATCAAAGATTAGAGAAGAAGAGAACCGAAAGAGTAAGAGGAGTGGTGAGAAGTTCTGGAGCCTTTTTGTCTTACAAACCCACAAATTGTTTCCCCTATATATATATATATATATATATATATATATATATATATATATATATATATATATGAGAAAAGTGTTGGTGTGCTTAAGCGCACCATTTTTTTGGTGCGCTTAAGTGATTATAACGCCTCCCATTGGTTCGCTTAAGCATTAAGCAGGACCCAAACATTTAAACGAATGGGAGGCATTATAACCACTTAAGCGCACCAACATATTCCTTTCTCTCTCTCTCTCTCTCTCTCTCTATATATATATATATATATATATATATATGAGATTTGTGGACAAAACGTGTCTATCCATATTTGCCCCCACTTTTGGAGGGGTTAAGATGATCCAATGGAGCTGATTTTTTGTACACACCCTATCTATGATGGGGCCTTTCAAATGAATGCTTCGGATCATCCTAACAATGTGGGCCCCTTATGTTTTGTGAGAGCCACCTCATATAAGCTATATGAGGGCACCCTCAGGAACTCTATTCTCATATATATATATATATATATATATATATATATATATATATATATAGGGGAAATGAAGTATGTGCAGCTGCACAGATAAGCTATTTGTGCATGGCTCACAAACCATAGTAGGGGCCACATTTTTGGGGAGATCCAAAGCATTCATTTGGAAGGCCCTTCCATGGATAGGGTGTGTACCAAAAATCAGCCCTATCGGATCATCCTAACCCAATCAAAGTTGGAGGGGAAACTGGATAGACACTGTTTCTGCCCATTTTTTCCCTCCACAAATGGCAGGGTTAGGATGATCCTAAAGGGCTGATTTTTGGTACACATCCTATCCATTGAAGGACCTTCCAAATGAATGCTTTGGATCCCCCAAAAAATGTGGCCCCCACTATGGTTTGTGCAGCCATGCACAAATAGCTTATCTGTGTAGCCATGCACATACTTCATTTCCTCATATATATATATATATATATATATATATATATATATATATATATATATATATATATAGAGAGAGAGAGAGAGAGAGAGAGAGAGAGAGAGAGAGAGAGAAGTGTTCCTGCGCAACTGAACAGGGAGCTCCCTGCGCTTAAGTGGCTTAAAAAGCCACCGATTGGTCGCTTTTTTTTGGACCCTGCAAAGGTGGACCCGTCATACGAACCAATCGGTGGCCTTTTAAGCCACTTAAGTGTAGGGAAGCTCCCTACGCAGCTGCGCAGAAACACTTTCCTCATATATATATTAATGGAAGAGCAAAATCTATTACAAGTAGTTTTGATAGGCCTCTCCATAAAACCCATACAATAAGCTCACACGCTCACTCACATTCACACATCAACTAGAATCATATGAATCTCGTATATGATAAGAATTCAGTAGTAAAATACTATCACATCAATTCCTTCACTTAGGTGCCACTCAAGATCATGCTCAGCTCCCCTTCAATTGTAATCGTATGAGATATATCACACGATTATAAAGAAATTACTTGTGCACTTAAGATTCTTGGTTCCTTGTGATGCCAAGAATTTTAGCAGCTGCACATGTTATTAGGATTCATTAAGAGCATATTTATCATATTTTACCAAATGTATACATATTTCAAACCTGGGCATATCCAACATACGCCTTTGGATGCTCCAGTGAGAAGAAGTGACTCGTGCCAAGTTGGAGTAAAAAGAGCTAGGGCCAGACCGAAAACAACTTGGGTAGAAACAGTGAGGAAAGACTTGATGGCTAGGAACATAACAGAGAACATGACCTTGGATAGGAGAGAATGGAAGAAAATGATACCTGTAGACGAACCCAACTAGTGTCAGGATTAGACTTAGTCAATTTGAGCCGGGTATATTCTTTCACCTTCTTCATGAAAATCTTCTAAAGGATTCATTAGCCGACCCCAACTAGTTTGGGACAAAGGCTTAGTTGAGTTGAGTTGAGTATACATATTTCAAACCTGTTCAGAGATACCTACAGGTAACACCGTCCGTTCTCCATTTTCATGACTTTCTAAAAGTGTGTATAAAGCTATAATTTTATAGTATCAAGTAACACCGCCTAGTCCATCAAGTTCTGTCCTCTTTAAGTACGTGGGTCGCAAGGAAAACAAAATATTGAACTTTTCCAATCAAGAAAACTTGAACCAAAGACCAAGCTGAAGTAGGACAATAATTCTGCCTCTCCACAGATGAATATGTTGACTTTAAGTTGATTGCCCAAAATAAGCTTTCTAAGGAAAATCTGAAACCACAATCATTCAAAATTCTCTCTGTTTTGCTACCAGGCTTCTTTCTCTTCAAATAAGAAGGAGGAAGAGCTCATTAGTCAATTTGGAAGGCGAAAAGAGCCATGGGCTCGCTCATCGAAGAGGATATTGAAATTAAAACTTTGAATTCAGTTAATTTCTTGAACTTATGGTTATGGTATGATCATTATTAGAAAAAATAAATAACCTATCTAGGTCTCATGAAAATCATTATATGATTGCATTCATCTTCTCATATTATCTTTTGGGGAAAAGGATAGGAAGGAGGGATCAGGAGAGGAGACAATGGCATTTAAAGAAGAAAAGAACTCAGAACACAAGTCCATGGAGGAATCACTTGCTAGATTATGTGAAATTTAGAAAATGGGGAAGTCAAAACACCTAAATGGCTAAATCAAGATCATCTGAGAAGGATTACAATGGTTGATAGAGAATCAGTTAAAACATTGCTCGGATCTTATAGAATTATATTTGATTTGATGGAGACTCAGTTAAAGCTTGATGGAGAACCCAAATTTACCCTCTCTTCTGTTTCAAAAAACTCTCTCTCTCTCTCTCTCTATATATATATATATATATATATATATATATACACACACACACACACACTGAAGATATTATCATCAGATGTCTAAAGTAAGTGTCTATCTTCAAAAATATTAAACAGGTTGCAGATATAATGCATTATAGAAGCCAGATCTGTGACTTGTGTGTAACTAGGTCAGTGGACTGGGAATTTTATTTTTGCTGAAACTACCCTTTTCCTATTTTTGATTCATTTATGCATCAACTTAAGTAATCTTTTCATTGCGTACCATTTCTGAGATTAAACTGTCTCTTCATGTTTCACCATGACCCTCCTTTTTACAAGCCTTTTGGATGGAAAGTGTCTTCACCGCACTGAGATCATTTTTTTAGTGGAAAATTATATTAACTTAGGAAAAGCAATAAGGAAACTGAGAATGCTGAGATCATATTTATCAACCTTCTGCTACAATTTTTTGGTTTCATGCTCTCATGAGTTATTTCAAATATTTATCATATCTGAATTTTCACAATTTTTTGTTTGCGGTGGATGGTGGAAAATTTTAATTGCGATGAATATGAAACAAACACTTTGCTTTTGCAGCTGATATATTAGAGTAGTCCAAGTGCAATGTGTCAAGCATGAATGCCAATGATGCCAAAGAGCAAGACAAAAGTGAGGAACCTGCAATGCCTGCATCTGAGGAGAAGGTATTACACATTAGACTTGCCATATTTGTGGTAATTCACACCATTGCTTATGAAATTCGTTGATTAGGCCATGCTCCAAAAATCCACCCAAATGAACAATCTTGTTCGTCCAATCAGAGACTGCAAATGGATGGTTAATTCAAAAAACGGCCGGTGGTTTACATGAATGGACGTAAGTCTGTTTATCAAATAGTTATGCTGCCCCACCAGCAAGATATTTGAGCAAAGGCTCATCTACAATGGATGCCACTCAATGGCCATCTCCATTGGGATTGGGGTTGGTTACATACTTTCATAGTATGGAGAATCCCATCATGATATTAGTGAGAATCCCATGAGATTCGTTCTCCATGTAATTTTATCTATCCTCACCAACAATCATGTTATCTCAACAACTTACAAACATTAGCTGTAATCTTTGTAACCTTGTCACTGTAAAAACTATAAATATAACATCTTGTGTCTCGCATTCAGAGCATATTCAGGCGAAAGAATTGGGTTTTGACTTTTGGCACTATAAGTAGTGTGAAGAGGCACCTGTGAAGGTGTTCCTTGATTTGTTTGCAGTGGTTGTGAAGAAGTAAGGTTCTATGAAGGAATGCTTTAGGTGGAGGGAGGACAAGATTTCATGGAAGTTGAACTTTAGAAGGAACTTCTTTGGTAGAGAGATACCCAGGATGGCAAGGTTAATAGTGATGCTAGAGAACTGCTATTAAGAGGCCAGATAAGATAAAAGAGAGTGGAGCTTGCCAGCGCCGCCCAGGGTATGCGCATCTGGATGGACTGCCTTTCTTGACAAAATATTGATAGTGGACCACCTGCGCAACTGACACATGCTGATCATCAACTATTGTGAACTATGTGTTGAGGCAGGAGAGAGTAGACCATATGTTTCTCCATTGTAGTTTGGCCAGGGAAGTTTGTAGTAGAATTTTGTGTAGATTTGGCATGTTGTGGGTCTTCCTATATTTTTTTTTTTTGAATTGTCTTTCCTTCTAGACTCATTACCTCTTGTAGTGCTAGTCATTACTCTCATGGTGGAAGAAAGGGGAGATCCTTTGTAAACGACAGTTCTTGCTATGATATGGGACCATGGAAGTGAGTAATGCTTGAATCTTTAGAGTCTCGATAAAAAGTGTTCGGCTCATTTTCTTAAAGGTGATAACTTTAACCACATCTTGGGTGAGGACCTTTCCAAGCTTCAGGTCCCTGTCAGCATTCGGCCTTTAGAACAAGTGGAAAGATATTTGTGCCAGTTTCGAGCAGGTGATCATGATTTCCCAGGATTGGGAGCCTCCGGGTCCAGGTCAGCTGCAGCTTAATTTTGATGGGTCTAGTATGGTAAACTCTAGATTGGCTGCAATAGAGGAGTTCTTAGAGACGAGAGTGGGTCAATGAGGTGGGCTTTTCTCGGCTCCCATTGAGATTATTGACTCCAACGAGGTGGAAGTTAGAGCGGTCCTCTAGGGTATCAGGATGCTAGAGAGCAGCATCTTGGACCTAGTCATAGTACCCTCAATGTGATAATAAAGGTGGTTCAAGTGGTCCCTTGCCCCCCATGGAGATTTTCTCTATGCTTTGATGAGATTCGGGACCGAGTGGCTAGCTCATCTATTTCCTTCCACCGTGTCAGAAGGTCAGCAAATAGCGACGCCAATAGGCTAGCTAGAGTAGACGTATCTAAGGAGAGCTTAGAGATGTTTGATTTTCTCCATCCTTGACAGCTTCCTTTGTTGTTTGTTTGTTTCTTGCTTTTTCTTCTTGTCTCGTCCATCTCGGTCGTGGGGTTTTCCCATTCTTTTCTCTCGTCAATATAATTCTTTATCATTAAATAAACGTCTCATGCCTTGCCATTTAATGGGTGAAATATATTACAGTAAATCAACTATTTACATGGTATCAGAGCCTCTAAGACAATGCCGGGTTGATGTTATAAGTGTTTTGTGGGACTTTCCTGATGATGGAAAGCGTCCTGGGATGTGGATGGAGGAAGCCTACATGCAGTTTTTATTTCTTCTTTTATGTTTTTTTGGGATTCAGGAGTATGCTCCTAGACCATCATACTATGTAATCACTAGAGGGACTACTGGTCCCCATGCAAATTCCATGGTATGAATATATCAAGTCACTTTAAAAAAAAAGAAAGAAGACACATGTCCAAAACTACACCTATGTTTAAATCTTTCTCTCTCTCCCTCCCTCTCTCTCTCACTCCCCTTTCTCCATTATCAAGCAATGGTATCCTCCTCCGAATGTCCTTCCTCCTCCACCGCACCTACTCTATTCTCACACCTCCTTAAATCACAAATAATAGTCACCTCATTTTCATCAAAGTCGGTCTCAAAACTTCCTCATATGGTAACTTCAGTTCATTCATATCCTAAAGGGATGTGATCTTGAAGGCTATGTCAATAGCTCCTTTCCCTACCCTATGAAGTATCTCCCATCTTCCCACCTCCGTAATTATCAATCTGGCTCATGAAGCCTGGTAGAAGCAAGACCAATAGGCTAGCTAGAGCAGACGTATCTAAGCAGAGCTTAGAGATGTTTGATTTTCTCCATCCTTGACAGCTTCCTTTGTTGTTTGTTTGTTTCTTGCTTTTTCTTCTTGTCTCGACCATCTCGGTCGTGGGGTTTTCCCATTCTTTTCTCTCGTCAATATAATTCTTTATCATTAAATAAACGTCTCATGCCTTGCCATTTAATGGGTGAAATATATTACAGTAAATCAACTATTTACATGGTATCAGAGCCTCTAAGACAATGCCGGGTTGATGTTATAAGTGTTTTGTGGGACTTTCCTGATGATGGAAAGCGTCCTGGGATGTGAATGGAGGAAGCCTACATGCAATTTTTATTTCTTATTTTATGTTTTTTTGGGATTCAGGAGTATGCTCCTAGACCCTCGTTCACTAGAGGGACTACTGGTCCCCATGCAAATTCCATGGTATGAATATATCAAGTCACTTTTAAAATAAAAAAAACGACATATGTCCAAAACTACACCTATGTTTAAATCTCTCTTTCCCTCCCTCTCTCTCTCACTCCCCTTTCTCCATTATCAAGCAATGGTATCCTCCTCCGAATGTCCTTCCTCCTCCACCGCACCTACTCTATTCTCACACCTCCTTAAATCACAAATAATACTCACCTCATTTTCATCAAAGTCGGTCTCAAAACTTCCTCATATGGTAACTTCAGTTCATTCATATCCTAAAGGGATGTGATCTTGAAGGCTATGTCAATAGCTCCTTTCCCTACCCTATGAAGTATCTCCCATCTTCCCACCTCCGTAATTATCAATCTGGCTCATGAAGCCTGGTAGAAGTAAGATCAAATACTATTGGTAGGTATCTTATCAAGGTCGGCTTGGCTTGCCCTTGAACTATAGTTCTCTGCCCGTTCAACTCTCAGGCATGAGGTACATAACTTGCAAAAAGGTGCCATGATGATGGCCGCTTATCTCCATCTTGTGAAAACATTGTCCGACAGTCTTGTGGCCTCTGAACAAATCATTCCTGAAATGTTCCTTCAACAACTCATACTTGACATTCTTTGTACTGAGAATGATTCCATTTATTCCCCCACATACTGCCACTATCGATGACACCCCCATGGAGGATTTTCAGGCCCATTTGTTGGTTTTTGAACACCACTTGGAACAGCAAGAAGTTCCTTTCAATATATCCTCTCTCTCCGTTAAAGTTGGTACCCGGTCTCATGGCCATCCATCTTCACAACAATAGTTCTCTCCAGCCTCTTGAGGACGTGTAAAGAATACCCGAGCCGTGGCAGGATGGCATGCTGCTCATCACATTCGGGCCAATAATCCACATGGACCATATCAACTCTGTGGATTGAACAATCACACTGTGATCACATGTTGGTATCGATTCCATCTGCTTGGATGGCCACTCCAACATCATATCCATATCAGAATTCGTATCGGATTCGGGTGTTTCCAACCATCTTACTGTAGACTTGGCCAACCTCAATCTGCAATCTAAGTGTAATGGGCATGATTCCATCAAAATAGGTATTGGTCAAAGACATAAGATCTCTCAATCTGTTCTATCACACATATATATATTTGTTTTAGAACTGTCTCCCAATTTACTAATGACATTGATGCTTTCTTTGAATTCTATCATAACTTCTCCATTATGAAGGATCACAAGTTGTGAATAGAGGTGCTTTGGAGACCTATTAAGGGCGGCCTCTATTGCCTGGAGCAATTATCATCCCAAATCGTCGTATTTAAATCTGATGTATATGGTTACAAATAGTATGTTTACTTCATTCATGCTTTTAGTCATTTTTTTGAAGTCATGCTTTTAGTCTTTACGCTTGAATGTTTCCCATTTCGAACAAATCTGATGCTTTTTCTATGTTTGTCCTATTTAAATCAAATGTTGAAAATATTCTTAACTGCAAAATCAAGTACTACAAAATGATGATGGTCTCGAATACAAAATGTTTAAGCCATTCTTAGATGCCCACGGTATCTCTCATCAGAATTCATGCCCCTACACCTGTGAACAAAATGGCTTAAAAGCATAGACACATTGTTGAAACTGGTTTAACACTCATGTCTACTTCTATTCCTGCTTCCTATTAGGAGATTGCTTTTTTCACTGGTGTCTTTCTAATAAACTGTAACATCTTTCTCTCCCTCAATGTTAGGACGTCATATTTCAAGTGTGACGGGTTATTAAACTAATGGTATCTGGAATCCTGTTCTTTGAAGGAGGAAATAATCAAGAAAAAGTATGGAGGCATTAAACCCAAGAAACCACCTCTCATAAAGGTAATGTGAAACTTTCTTCTCGTTTGTAATATGAAATCACTAATTCCACTACATCATGCATTTTAACTATTTTAAGGCCTAACTAATATCTTATCTGGTCAATTGCATGTCAGCGTTGTATTTCAAAGCATGATTTTTTCACCATCTTTTACCTCAGGACAATGAACGTGCCTACTTCGATTCTGCAGATTGGGCATTGAGAAAGGTATTTATGTGGTATCTCATTTTTGTTAAGAAAAAAATACCTATACAAGACTAGCCATAGACAGTGAACTTCAAAAAAGGAGTTTGAGTAGGTCATACATTGAGTTAAGTACCTAATGTCTCTTAGCATATTTGGATGTTTCAATAGCAAGGTGCACCGGTAGAGGCGCCTGAAGGATCTGAGGCTCTTCCACCAAAATTGCAGGTATTGATATTGGGCATTTGCTTGTGCTGGTGTTGTCTCTCCTGCTTAGTTTATGGTGTCATTCAATTTTTAATCTTAATGTCAGTCCCATGTATTATATTTTAAGTTAGCTTCTGCTTATAATAGTTCATTTTGTGCCAAATCAATACTGTGTATTACTGTATTTTGGTTCTGATGGCTACCTCTTTCTCTTTTGTTTTCTTGTTTTTTTTTAGCCCACACCAAGCCAACAAACCAGTTCCAGGCGATCTCCGAGTTCTCTTGCCGATGGTGAAGGTAATGCATATGATTACTTGATTGGTATTCAAGCGCTGGAGCTGTTTAAAACTTCCCGCTCATGTCGACTCGGTTTAAACTTGACTGAGTTATTGTCCGAGTCTGAGTTTTGCTCTAGCAAATCAATCAAAACTTCTTTGACTCACCCGAGTTGTTAAAAAATTAATCGGGTCAATCATTGACTCCACTAGTCAGATCATTTGTACCTCGGCCGAGTTCTCATCTGATTTTGAGTTTTTAAACACTACTCTTTTCAAATATGTTTATTATTTTCTTCTTGATTCTTATTCACTGAGAATAGTTTCATCATACATTCTTTCTTTCGTAGATGGAGGCAATGCTGCTTTTGGGGATCCAAACAATGAGTAATGTCTGGCAAATTTTTTACATCGGCTCTGTTGACAATATTTCTGATATCTGTCGACAATATATTTCTATCTTCTTCTTCTTCTTCTTCTTTGTTTGCTGTATCAATGAATAAGCAAAGCAAATAATTTTTTGTATTTCCCATAAGAAGGAATACTATGGCATTTCTGCCTCTGAGACACTATTGCTAATAGCAATTTCATGTGTGCTGAGTTTTTTAATCTCGATATTTAATCGATTGTTCAATCATTTGATTCATGTGGAACACTACTGCATGCACTGTTATTGCTATTTTTTCTGTAGATTGAAATATATGGATTGCATCTGTGTGTAAGGCTATTCAATTTGTACTCTCTTTTTTCAAATCTATGGGATGCATCTATATTTCTGAAACTTTGCCATCAAATTAACAAAGCGAGAGAAGTTGGCAGGTTGTCATAACTGAAAAATGGTGCCTACATTGTGAGATGTGGGTCCTAAACTGGTTCCCACCATTTCATACTAATGAGATGGGAAACAAACTTAACTGGTAGTTAATGCCACTCCCTCGCCCTGGAAAGAGACTCATGGCTATTGAGATCTTTCCTAACAACTAGCCAGCATATACACACTGTAGGCATGATTACTGATCGAAATCCTTCATCGCTGAGGTTCTGCCAAGGAAAAAACTAAGCAAGGCTTCTCATTCTCGCTCTAACAAACGGGCAAAAAATGAACTAAAGAGAATCTGCGGAAGTGATTTAATCCTATTTAGTCTCACAAAAACTAAGGCCCTGTTCGTTTAATATTATGACAACCGATTGGGAGTGCCAAACTGATTATTGGTCTAAAAATTACATTTAAATTTGAGTCCAATAATCTGTCTGGCCCTCACAATCTGTTTCCATAATCTTAAACCAACAGGGCCTAAAAGATGAAGATGAAGTTTGTTATTGATTGAAGTGAAATGATATCAGCACAACCATATTTTGATTTTTTCACAGACCATCTTGTCTTTTAGTATTTAAAGAGCCATCAAAAGGTTATTACATTTCCCAAAATAGCTCTCACAATTAAAGAAAAGACAGCTGGGTTTGTGCAAATATCAAAATATGGTTGTGAAGATAACATTTTCGTAAAAAAACATACATTTAGTTGTAGATTAGGCCTTTCAAATTCAGATTATATGTAACAATCCAGATGATGAGTTGATCGGGTTAACTCTTTGGATCACAAGTGCTATGCATCAACCAATCTCTCTTGGTCGCTGTGCAAAGTTAAAAAATCTGAATAGATATAAATTCAATAACATGAAATGAGGAAAGAATCGTTGATGCCACTGTTTAGAGAGTGATAAGGGAGAAATTATGAGAAGATTTTCTTTTTCTTTAATATGTGGGTTCTTTGAATTGTTTGAAACGGATGGCTTACAATGAGATGGCACCTGCAAAAAGCTAGAAATTCTTAAAAGAACCAACACCTTATAGCTAGTTATAGATTTTGGATTGTTGTTGAATAACATTCTTAATCTTTTCTGAGTGATTTGTAATTGTTTGATCATGTTATATCATTGAATTTATCTAGAGACCAGTTCAAATATATCTAAAGATCACCAAATTTTACCTTGCCCCTGTGCGAATAGAATCCACCAGATGGTCGTTGATTTAACATGTAAAGAGGTCATGCAATTAGCTACTCTATGATTGTGTATAAAAAGCTGTTGTCATTTGACTAATGCAACTTTAGATACTCCTTAGAGCATGGGACCAAATCATCTTTTGAGGCAAACATTTATAGGGACAGCACCAACAAACACATTTGGGTTGTAAAACGAAAAGGAATTTAGGAAAGAAACCTGCCAAACCAGAAACAAGATCAAAAGCATACATTGAATGGTGTTTTAGCAGTCCAATCGAAACAAGTGTTTGAGCCTTAAAGCAAATTAAAAAAATCATGTTCCCATTTTTCATTTTATTTGGCTAAAAAAGGGCCTCGCGGAGCAGACCCTGGCTCATTCACTCTAATAACCTACCACAATCTGGTGAAGGAAATAAAAAACCAAATACTGTTGACCTCAAAAATGCAAGTTTGCATACAGGCATTTCACATGTCCATCGTCTTATTTAACTTACGAAAGAAAATGGAATTAAGTAGCAGAGTCCTTTGCAATCCTCTCAGCCTTGGCGAGGACCTCTTCAATTCCTCCCACCATGTAAAACGACTGTTCGGGAAGATCGTCGAATTTCCCATCCAAAACACTCTGCCAAAGAGACGAAAGCACATGAGGCAAAGACCATGTTGAATAGTACTATGACTTTGAAGTACTTCAACAAAAAGAAACAGATTCAACAAAAGCCCTCTTCAAGAGGTACGGAAGTTACAGGAAAATAAGGATGTGGACCGAGAGGAGATAAAACCAAATTTTGGAGCAATGCGAATTTACCCACCAACCTGGGATTTCTGATTTCGGGAAGTAATTACTACAGTCATCCAAGCTACCAGTTCATTTGTTATATAACTTCTATCAGTTCATTTGTCGTTTTAAAACTCATCAAAATGCATAAAAATATCTCTTCTAAAACATACATGCATCCCAACTACTGAGCATACTCTATTTGAAATTAGGGAAAAATACACTTAGACCCCCTGTGGTTTCTGACACATTCAACTTAACCCCTAATGTTTAAAAAGTTACAAGTAGACCCCCTGTGGTTTCAATTTGTATAAGGTAGGCCCCCTCAGTTGACGGTTCGTCCACAGATTGAAGGGTTAGGATGATCCGATGAAGCTGATTTTTTGGGCACACCCTATCTATGTCAGGGCCCATCAAATGTGGGCCCACTACCAAAAACAAGTGGGCCAACATTGTTTGGATGATCCAAAGCGTTCATTCGATGGGCACTGGCATAGATATGGTGTGCCCAAAAAATCAGCTCCATAGGATCATCCTAACCCTACAATCTGTGGACGAACCATCAACTGAGGGGGTCTACCTTACACAAATTGAAACCACAGGGGGTCTACTTGTAACTTTTTAAACATTAGGGGTTAAGTTGAATGTGTCAGAAACCACAGGGGGTCTAAGTGTATTTTTCCCTTGAAATTAAACAAATATATAAAAGAGATTAGAGCTAGACCGCTTTACTAACTTTAACATCTCAGTTAAAAATCAGACTTCATCAACTCCTAAAAAGAACAAATAATGCCAAAAAGTAGCTGAACTCCGTTAAGGAGCTGCTCTGTTTGCTGATAAGAAAGAGGGAATAGGGATCCCACTTCATCCTAAAAAATAGGAGTCTAGCTAGAATTGCGCTCGCTCAATAATTTTGGAAATAAGCAGAAAACGATTGCAGGGACACTAGAAGAGTGAGGATATCTTGTGTGTGAGTGGTGCCTTTGTGTGTATGCCAAAGACATCATTATCCTAATCATTGCACACCATGAACACACCCTCAGCAACCACATATATCTAGAACCATGTGTAATGCCCTAGATAAGGTAAGTTCACATTTTGGGAAACGTGCGGAGAGAGAGAGAGAGAGAGAGAGAGAGAGAGAGAGAGTATTTGATGCTAAATTTTAGGAGTTTCTGTTTGGTATAAGATTGCCAATGGCTGTGTTAACTAAATACTATATGCTGTAGGGTGGCTTTCCTTTATATATAAACATACATACATATTTACATACATCGATGATTGATCTATCTATCTATAATATATACTGACCATGTTTCTTTCCATTTTCATTTGTTTTTTTCCTGAGAAACAAATTATTGGAGTTTTTTTTTCCCTTTTCCACTACTAAATCCTTTTCCTACAGTTAATTCCATTTCGCTGTTAATCTTCAGTTACTAATTTTAATTTCTCCCCTAAAAAAATGGTACCCACGACTAAATCTGCTTTCCGCAATTGTTCCATTTTCTCGCTAATCTTCAGTCACTAATTTTAATTTCCCCTAGTAATTCTGATAACCTTCAGCAAGAGAAACCAGCCACCAGAGAGAGCAACCATGACAGACTCTACAATTACAATGATTCCAAATCTCAAGTAATATTGATCGGATACTCTCTTTCTCTCTTTCTTCAATGTCTTCTGTTTATTGACTTCTCCCCTTCTCATTCCTTTCATGCAATATTTCAGTTTTAAAATGAACAAGCCGACATTTCTTAAAAGTTATCTAAGTTGTCGTGTTTTATAGTTGATTATCTTTGGATACTTTTTGTTGAACATGTGGAAATAAAGGTTTATTGTTTGTTTTGTTTAAGCGGTTGAGGAGGACATAAGTATTCGTTCATCGTATAAACTTCATTATTTTTCGAGAAAAGATTTGATTTTGGTTGTCTAATAGTATTTTTCTTGGTTTACACCTTCTGCTGCTGTTCGAAAAGATTTGGTTTTACACTTTTACCCACTTCTCGTCCCCCACCAAGGTTTCTGGCTTTTTTCTGTTTTTCATTTTTTAAGTCGAATACCCATGCACAGCATGGGCCAAGAATGCTAGTACATACATATAAAAAGAACATAACTGCAAATAATTATCAGAGAGTTTCTTTTACCTGGAAGCTAGCAATACTCTCTTTCAATTCCACATATTTTCCAGGAGCACCAGTGAACACCTCAGCAACATGGAAAGGCTGGCTCAAGAAACGCGAAATTTTTCGGGCACGAGCGACAGTCATTTTGTCATCTTCACTGAGCTCATCCATTCCCAAAATTGCAATAATATCCTGAAGATTCTTGTAGTTTTGAAGAACTTTTTGTACTCCACGAGCAGTATTGTAGTGATCTAGTCCCAAAATATGAGGAGAAAGCATACGAGAAGTAGAATCAAGTGGATCGACAGCAGGATAGATACCAAGCTCTGAGATCTGTTCATCAGATGAAGATAGTCATAATAAGATATGTAAAAACAGAGAGGAATCACTTGCCGAACCAACAACTCAGGGCTGAAAATGTAATTGACAAAGATATTGTAGGTGGTTCATCGATGGTATTTCATAATAAAAGAAGGTCTGCCAATGGTGTGGCAGATAAGCTAGTTAGGGAAAAGGTGCTAAGGAGGGCTTAGAGATGTTTGATTTCCTTCCTCCTTGATTCGTTTTGTTCTCTTTGCTTTTCACTTTCTTTTGCTTATTCCTTTTGTACTGCTCTTGGCATCAATCACCTCGGTTCTTGCTTTTTTTTTCTAATCAAATCTTCCAACCATTCCAAAAAATAATAATAATGTAATTGACAAACCTGTCGTGACAACACAGTTGTGGCATCAAGATGAGCAAAAGTGGTTGCAGGAGCTGGATCCGTCAAGTCATCAGCGGGCACATAAATAGCTTGGACGGAGGTAATGGAACCTTTCTTTGTTGTGGTAATACGCTCCTGTAGGCCTCCAAGATCGGTAGCCAAAGTAGGTTGGTACCCGACAGCAGACGGAATACGGCCAAGCAAAGCAGACACTTCAGAATTTGCCTGTGGAATAAACACGAAAAGACAAATTTTGGTAATAGGATTTCATTAAAATAAGGACAGATCTTCAAGAAGTTCAAAACTATGAAAAGCTTTACTTGGGTGAAGCGGAAAATGTTGTCAATAAAGAGAAGCACATCTTGCCCCTCAGCATCTCGGAAGTGCTCCGCAACTGTAAGCCCAGTCAGCCCAACACGAGCGCGAGCGCCAGGGGGCTCATTCATTTGCCCATACACAAGAGCGCACTTGCTTTCGCTCTGCAACATAGAAAAGAGAGAATTGATGAAAAAATGATAAAAATAATGACCTAGAGTGATGAACGTGTTGCCCATGTGACCATGTCAAACAACATGAACTGTAACACTATGTACCTGTTTCTCTCCAAGCTTAATAACACCACTTTCAATCATTTCTCTGTATAGATCATTACCCTCACGAGTACGTTCACCAACACCAGCAAACACAGAGAAACCACCTGGCAAACCAAAATTCATTTAACACAACAAACATAAGAATAATCAAACAGTGTTATGAATGTTCTCTCAAAGACAAACCATGAGCTTTGGCAACATTATTAATCAGTTCCATGATAAGCACAGTCTTCCCTACACCAGCACCACCAAACAACCCAATCTTTCCACCTCTCTGGTATGGTGCAAGTAGATCCACAACCTGTAGAATGCAACACGGGTGACATATCGGTTAAAATTGGTGCCACGGTCAGAAATATCCAATCAAACATGACAAAAATAAATAAGAAGAAGAGGAAGAACGAAAAGAGAGGAAAGAACGAAAGAAAAGCAGTAGTGCATTTTTTTCAGAGATGTTCAGCTCAATTAGAAATATCAATAGTAGATATTGAATAATAGAAAATGAAATACTGAGAAACATCAAAAAGAAAAATGCTTACCTTGATACCGGTGACGAGAATCTCCTGTTCAGTTGCCTGTTCAACGAAAGAAGGGGCTTCACGATGAATGGGCAAAAAGTGGTCGGTCTCTATTGCAGCAAGAAACCAGTAATATAAAAATGTAGTCAGTGTCGACCAAAGCAAAAAATATATATAGGAAGACAAAATTCTCAAAAACAAATCAAATAATTGAGAATGGTTGAAGTAATCTTACTTAAGTCACCCCTTTCATCAATCGGCTCTCCAATAACATTCATGATACGGCCGAGTGTAGCCCTACCCACAGGTACCTAATCAACAAACAAACATAGACCCAAGTTGAAAAAAGAGAGTCAACATTGCTTTCTGAAAAGGAACAATGAATAAAAGTAAACACGAACACAAAACTGACAGCCAAATCCAAATCTACAACAACAAAAATTACAAGAAAAACCTGAAATTGTATTGAAATCAACAAAGAAGCAAAAGAGTAGCATGAATGCATAATCTCAATCCTTAAACTGTCCTGATGGAATTCAAGATCTTCCAAAAGCAACGAAAAGGCATAGATTTCAATCTAATTCAAACTTAACAAAAACACCTAAATTTTACAGCCTAGCCTACGCATCTCAAATTCAGTCCAAGATTCACTGCCAGTCAAACCAGTGTAAGCATTCAAAGAGATAACAAAAGATGTAAGCCTTAAAATATGTAACAAAACCAGAAGTTAACTACACTGGTAAAGTCAGTAATATGTGAGATGGAGAAAAAGAAGTTCTGTACAGTGAAAAATCTTCCAAAAAAAATAACACTAATAACAATAAATCTCGATCTACAACAAAACAAAAACAGAAAACCTAGAAAAAAGAAAAGAAAATAAGAAACAATATAAGTTGGATCTACCAAAATCAAACAAACAAAAGCTATCCATCTACACAATATCCATAAAAAACAAGACTTTACTTTCTCCTCAATCAGCAAAACAGAAAGATAAGTTAAACTTTGACCAAAAAGCACTTCCAAAAACAAAACCCTAAATATCAATCCAAGTTGCGTAAATCAAAGATCACAACACAATCAGAAAAAAATAATGATCTATTTCAATAAAACATATACGAAATGAAAAAAAAAAAAAAAACTTACAGTGATTGGAGAACCAGTGTTCAAAACCCTTTGTCCGCGTACAAGCCCTTCTGTCCCATCCATGGCGATCGTTCTCACCATTTTCTCTCCCAAATGTTGTGCGACCTCTAAAACTAAACGGATCGAATTATCCAAAACCTCAAGCGCCGTCAAGATCGGAGGCAAACCTTCTTCGAATCTGACATCAACAACGGCTCCGATCACCTGACAAACCTTTCCGATCGATCCAGCACCGGTGAACTCGTCGGTGATCTTCCCGCTAGGGCCAGATCCCTTCACCGGCGGCGTGAATGGTGCCGGCGGCGCGGGAGCCGCCGCGGCAGTTGCGTAATCGACGGCACGATTTAGTAGAAATCCGGTCGGAGAAGGGCGATAGGCCGGAGATGGAGATGGACGGAGGGAGGGTTTGGGTGATGTGCGGCGGATGGAAGATCGGAGGAGGGATGATAAGACTTTGCGGGAAGCCATGGAGAGAGAGGGTTAGGGTTAGGGTTTTGAAAAGTAGGTATCTAGGGTTTTGGTTTTTAGTGAATTTATCAGTTGCTGCTGGACATGCAACTGAGAACCATTCTCAATTGGGAGCAGCCTTGTTTTAGCGAGAGAGAAGAGAGATGCTGATGGTAGGGATTGGAGGAGAAAGGAAATGCGGACGTCGACGGGAAATGAGCTGGAATTTTGCGAGTATTTGGCGTCCGGAACTTTCTAACTAGGGTTAGTGTGGGCTTGGAAGATAATTGGGCCCGCCTACACCGTTTCAACATTATGCATACACGTATTGGGCTTGACTCGCTTATTTGAATGTCACGGGCTTAGTTCTACTAAAATGGTCAAAGCATCAGCCCACAAAGGCTCAACCCATATGTCAATAGGGGTATCAACAGCCGGACTCAAATTGGATCAACCGATGTCGTCATGATCCACTTGGATCCTAATGGGAAAATTTCTCGAATCCTACCTTGGTTTCCAAGAATTTTCTAGAAAAGTTTGGAAAGGAAAAATATTTCTAAAAAGGACAATTTTAGTTATAGGATCATCAATATATGAAAATCCTTCACCACGTTCCGCGTTGCGCTGCATACGCATTCCACATTTTGCCATACAGAGTCAATCAAAACTCTTTGGCCTCTCTCGAATTATGATCACATCAACCGAGTACTCAACCACATCGTGCCGAGTCAACTAGGATTTTCTTCGGCCGCAGTTCGCCCCTCATCCGCTTTTTTAAACACTGCTTAAACAGTTACGGAATGAAAACTTAACCAGATCCTGATGAGACTAATGACCCACGTGGAAGAACTGGTACCTGAGGTCCCACGTGAAAATTAAAACTTATTACCAACTTTTGATCTTCAAAATTTCCCAAAAAGGGAAGGAATTGCTGGAACAATGGTTGCTGGTAAAGTCTAATCCAAGATTCAGAAGCATTTGAAGAACCAACATCAGATGAATTTGTTGATTTCTTTGTTGTATTTCTGTAGACTTGTTTCTAATATAAATGTATCACAGTGTTACTTTATATTTTCATCATTTGCCTTTGTAACTTACAAAACACTTGTCGGTCGCAACAGCTTCAATTTTTCTCTAGCTCTTACCTGATCTACTCTAATGGTTTATCCTATTGTTCCGATGGAATATGCATTGCAGAGCCACAATACACTTGTTTGGAATTTCATACCGGGGCACCAATTTGCCTAAAACTGAGTCCACTTGGACGACTCGATAATTGTTGTGACGAGTTTTTTTATTGACTTGATAGGTCAGAGGAGTTTTCTATCAACTTGTAGACCCCACTTCACATCACCACCTATCTAGATTTAGATATGTAATAGAGTTTACGCGTAGTAAGCTGCTCTTAGTGTTCCTGAAGTCTCAATGGACCCAGATGGTCCGATGGATCCAAAGGGTCTGGGTGTTAATGGACAGGATTTGGGCATAACAGTTGAATCCAAATAGGGTCCTTTAGATTCATATCCTAAGGTCCAAAATTTTTATAGATCCTGACCCAGACGTAGCCGCAGAAATAGATCCGACCGATAAGAGATCCAATCATCCAAATGGATGTGACAAACATATAGGCGGATCCAATTCGATACACATTTTTTTGGAACGAAATGCAGTCACGTCTGCACCCCTTTGGAACAATTCTTAAAAATTGCATGTTACTTGATGGTAAAGATTTTATTTCATGATTTTGTTTAGTGATTCTATTTTCAAAACTAGTTAGGAGAATGTGGAATGCATGGAAGTGATTCTGGACTTCCTAAAATACGAAGGTCGGAATGGTTACATACCTCTTAAGACTGATTCTCAATGAGAAATGGGGTGTATTAAATTAGGGGTGCAACTTGGGTCGGGCTAAATTTGATTTTGGCTCGGGTTGGTTTGGCATTTCCTTTGGTTGGGTTGGGTGGGAAAAGCCAACCCAATTTAATTTTTGGTTAGGGTTGAGGCCTTGACCACAGGACCTGATCCATCCTCTAATTTTATCATAATTTTCTCAAGGTTATGTTATTTTCTTGTATTTTTAATGTTTAACACGAGGTGAACCCGAACACAACCCGACCTGATTTGGAAAAAAACAGGTTAGATTGGTTGAGAGATTTAGAGGCGGATGGGGTTAGGGTTGACCATCCTTGACCCCCCAAGCTTGGATTGGGTCAGGTTAGGGTTAAGGGAATGCTATCTTGGGTTGGGCTAGGGTTGGCTTCAACCAGATCCAACCCGACCGGAGTTGCACCACCGGATAAAATCTCCCAAAACAAGTGAGTGTGGATATCATCTTCGAAGTATTCACTCCATGTGGACGTTCAGGTGATCTTTGCTCATCTGTCACGTGTAATGAGATCGGTGTGGGTCCCATCTGAGTTGGCCTAGGGGGACCAGAAACAACCACATTGCAAAACTTGACCCCGGCAACCGAGTCAACTCTCCGGGTCCGATACTGGGTTCAAAGAGCCTAGTCTTAAAACCCTAATTAGAGTAGCAAGGGCCCACCTCCACAGTCAATTCTGGTAGGCAAATACTATTTTTTTTTTTTTTTTTGTCTTTTCAGCAAAAAAAATAAAATAAATTTATGGTAATATTTTTGGGTGGTGTCCCACTTGGCCCATAAAATTAATTAGGGAAATGCTAGGGTCTGTCGCATGTCACAACAGGTAGAACATTCCCGCGAAAGGCAATGGACCCTAGCAAATCCCAATTAATAAATAATTTCTTAACCATATGACTATGTTGATCAGGTATTTTTGAGCTATGACATCTAAGTTGTGACCAACTCGTACTAGGTGTAAGATGAAGATGAGAAGAATGCAGTACTAATTGATCATTCAAGGGGGGCCCATCACAAATGAGCTAAGTAAGGAGAACCACTCTCGCGTTTGTAGTAAACAGATGGCTAGATAAAACAATCTGCACCGTTTGGATTGCTGGAAAAGTTTGGAAAAGATAAACTTTTCCAAAATTTCTTGCTTTTCATGGTTTGATTACAAAAGAAAATATAACTCCAACCGCGACAAGTTTTTAATGATATATCCCTCTAAATAAGGCATTAATATATCATTTCTCTTAATCGTGGAGACAAAAAATTCCTTGGAAAAAGTTTTCCCTGCAATCCAAACAAAATGGGATTACATGAATTGGTGATCCGAGGTACTCCATCCTAGTTAACAAAACCAAAAGTACATGCAGAAGCTTACGAAATGCGACATTACTTCCTTATAATTTACTAGATTGCCATGAAAACTACCTCGTCCACCAAATCACGTGCTTCACCCGAACATATTATGATCATTTAATACGCGGCTTGGCGTATTCGCTGGTATCTGTTATGCATTTATTGTTGTCCTTTTCCTTAAAATTTGCACTCGGAGATGATTTTTTCGCCCCACTGTAGGATAATGCGCTCCACTTTGTAACGTGAATTGCGGGCAGACTTTATAACGCTTATTGATGTGAAATCACGTCAAAAGTGGGGGGCATTATCCTACGGTGGGGTGAAAAACTCGTCGATCTTTTTTACTTAGTGCCCAATATCCCTCTCCCTGAGAGTTACCATGAACACCCCCTTTTTTGAAGAGATGATTAAAATGAAAAAAGTACGGTTTGCCACTTTTTTTGTCTTTTTGTGAGAAGATAACCACGAGGACGCTCACCTGGAAAAGTCTAGTGGAGGCGTTTCTGTGAAAACAAGGGGGGTGCGAACATTAACTTTTTTTTACCACTAGGTGCAATTCCAACCATTTTTAAGCTACTGATGTTTTGATAATTGCATTAACTCACATTGTCTTCTATTATTCAAACAGTTGTCAAAGGTTATTACAGTTCCCAGAAGCTCTCAGAAGCCAATTAAAAAGGAAAAGACAAGCTAAGATTGAGCAATTATTAAGACATTGTAGTGCCAATATCAGTAGCCCATTTTTACTATAGAAAGCTATATAGAGGAAGTACCAACTCAAACTTTCATTTCTGAGAGAGAAAAAGATGGAAGAGAGTTTGGTGGTTTTGAATGAAGAGAGGGGAGAGAGAAGGGAAGATTTTAGATGGGTTTTTTATATGGAGGTGAAAAAACTGGGTTATTTGGCAGGTCCTATGGTGGCTGTGACCTTGTCTCAGTACATGTTGGAAGTGATATCTTTGATGATGGTGGGCCACCTCGGAGAGCTTGCCCTCTCTAGTGCTGCCATTGCCACTTCCATCACTGGAGTTACAGGTTTTAGCCTTCTGGTATGTCTTCTTCTTCTTCTTTGGGGTGGAAATATTATTTTCCTGCTATGTGTTTTCATATTTTTGTTATTTGGTGGAGACTGAAGAACTTTTTGGTCTTTATTTCCGGAGTTTTGAATCTCCATTTGCAAAAAGAAAGCTTGCAGAGTAAGATAAAATGGCGGGATGATGAGAACACCTCTTTCTATTTGACTCCTTTTAGAGATTAAAATGGGAAATGATATCAGCACAACCATATTTTGACAATTGCACTAAGTTATCTTGTCTTGTATTATATAAATAGCTGCTAAAGGTTATTACAGTCACCAAAAAGCTCATACAAGCCAATTAAAAAACAAAAAGACCAGCTGAGTTTGTGTAATTATTAAAATATGGTAGGGCCAATATCAGTAGCCTTCAAAAAAGGTGGTGGATTTTGTCTCAACTTTCAGAGGGTATTACGGTCATTTGGGAGACTCGGCTCAGTCAGATTGCGAAAATTTTGCGAGGTTGTTCAGTTGAATATGTCTTAAGTGCCCAACGAAGCAACTTTATTTTCTCTAATCCCAAATCTTTGAACCCCTATTGGGACAGTTCCTCTATGGTTTGCAGCTGTAGAACTCGGTGGGTCACCCAGTCTCAAAACTCGTCCGAGTCAATCAAGTCTGGGAGTCATTGGGTCGTTGGTTTTAGACCCATTTATTGGCATATAGATTTAGGGCCTTTTTGGGTACCACTAAATTCCATCCTCAGTTGCAAACAAGATTTATAGCGATTTAATCTAATTGACATTAAGGCCATTTTGGAAGCCATTTACTTAGATAGATATAAAATGACCATTATTTGCATATAAGGCGACTGGACTGGTGACTCTAGACCCATGCATAAAGAAAAAAAGAAAAGAAGGAAACATAGAAATGTGACTCTAGCTAGACCCATGCATGTTGCGTTACATAATAAACTCTTGAATTGGTGGGCAACCATAAGTCTAGCACTATGTATCTGGTCCCACCCTTATTGGATGAGCCTAGCATCTTATCAATAAGGCATCTTTAAGAGAGTGTCAAGAGAAACTAAAACATTGATTTTTGTCAACTTTGATCAAGGGTTCATTTTCAGCATGTGTGAAGGTCCGCTAACAGTGACGCTGACTGATTTTTTTATTTTCTATCCCCCACCCAATGATCTTTTCTGTGAGCTATGTTATATCTATTGTTACTTCTATTTTTTCCTGTTCTGTAACCTTTGCTGCACCTTGACCATCTGGGTCTGGGGTTATTCTTCCCCCCTTTGCTTTAATAAAATTTTCATTGCCCTTCAAAAAAAAAAAAAAGAGAGTCTCCTTAAGTATCCTTGATGTTTTTTTCAAACATGAAGAAGCCTCTTAATTGTTGAAAAATTTGTTGAGGGTACTGTTGATGATAGAAAACAGAAACTTGTTGCTTCAAGGCGTGATATCACTTTCCTTAAGACAAGATTCGCCCCCACTAGTAGTGTGCAAAGGGGATCCGCGAATTGCCTCCAAGATACAATGAAGCCTAGTAGGGAAGCCCTACTAATGTTTGATGACGCGTAGCACTAGCGGAATCAAACCCGAAATGCCCTTCCGAAATTTCAAGCCTTAGAGAAATCTCTAGATTCTGTTTCTGCAGAAAAACAGTATCTAGAACAGTAAAAAAAAAAAAAAACAGTATGTAGAAATACTTGGGGATTTTTTGTAGGAGTGTAGAAGAGAGTGTAAAATCAGTCAGAATTGCCAATTCGATTTCTTTATTAAATGACTGAAGTTTGCACATATTTTATAGACCATCTGGTGACTTTTCAGTGTGAAAAACACCTCTACAGGGCACCTTTCCAGAATGTTTGAAATCTGACCGTTAGATCGCACCCATTGATTTTGAATGGTCCTGATCGATTCTAGAGGTGAGTGTTGGTTTGAGTAAAACCTCTCTCCAACCCAGTCATCGTTAGATCAACCATCTATGGTGTGGATCGCACCCCCTTG
Source organism: Tasmannia lanceolata (assembly GCF_043159265.1). NCBI lineage: Eukaryota > Viridiplantae > Streptophyta > Magnoliopsida > Canellales > Winteraceae > Tasmannia > Tasmannia lanceolata. The sequence continues at coordinate 59,946,630 of NW_027518692.1, read as the reverse complement.
GCACATGACCGTTGGGGGAAGGGACACAACCCATTTGATCACACCCTTTGACCGTTGGAGTCATGGGCCCGTTGGGCCGACCGTTAGGCCCGAACCGAAGCCCAACCCAACTGAACCATTCGGCTTGATGGGCCTGCGAACCATTTGACCCACCCATCCGACCGGTCCACCTTCATCTTGATCCAACGGTGCAGATCAAATCTGGAAAAATTAAAGGCTCCAATCGCTCCTCGCGACGTTGCGTACGTGCGAAGTGCAAAGTGCGCCTAAAAAGCGCCAATAAAGCGCCACTATGCGCCCTATAGCCCATTGCCCACGCCGCGCGCGCGCGTGCGCGTGCGCGTGTGCGTGTGCGAACGGTGCGTTGCACCGTCCCGCGGGTCCAACCATGGGTTCAACCCAATGTGCAATCAACAAGAGTTAGAAAAGGTAGTGCTTTATAAGCCCTTCTCTTTCTTTTCTCTCATCCGATGTGGAACTATTTTTTTCAACTACACTTCTACATCCTTTTGTAAAAGCAAATATTTCCAAGAAAATATTTTCTTTTTCCCAAACGCTTTTGATAAAACATTTTCCAAAACACTAAAACATGTAATATACATGATTTTGAAAATGCAAAATCACTAACAATCCCCCACCATTTTCAAAATCAAAGAAAATTTTCTCATCAGGCTTGGAAATCTTATGCATAGATGAAGGTATCTCTCGATTTGAACCTTCACTTAGTGAGGACATATCAAAGTTAACCAGAATTGCATAGTAGACGTATCTTTGAACTAGCTATTCTATATGATTAACCGGATACGTTTCACACACAAGATTTCACCTCTTTGGGCAATTTCTAAAACCGACACATGAACTGGCCTTGTGTCAATATCTTGGTTTCATGAGCGCTCTAGAGACTAGCCAGGTCTCATAGGAAGCGGCACCACTCCCACACTCACATAGGTAGGCTTATCAAGAGTGCCCCTGTAACTAAGACACTCCAACATTATGTTATAAGCCTATTAAGAGTTTAAATACTCAGCCTTCTCCTTTTAAACATTACAGGTACCAAGCACTTTACCTTGGGATGGCAAATAATACAGATTATAGTGCTTGCAATCACTCCACATGATGTACTTGGACTCATTGAACTCAAGACTTGATGTTTATTCAAGTGTTGAGTTGATGTTCCATCATTGGTGACTATTGGTTAATGGCTTTAACCCCATCCCTAATGATGTTTTACACACCAGATCTCTTGCAAGAGCTTTAGTGAATGGATCGGCCAAGTTTTGGCTCGATCTCACAAAATCAATAGTTACTACTCCATTAGTAAGTAACTCTCTTATAGCACTATGTCTAAGTCCTATATGTCTGGACTTACCATTATAAACATGATTATATGCCCTTGATAGTGTGGCCTGACTATCACAATGGACATAAATCGATGGCATTGGTTTAGACCATAACGGAATTTCCAATAACAAATTCCGAAGCCATTCCGCCTCTTTACAGCATGCTGCCAGAGCTATAAACTCTGCTTCCATAGTTGAAGTTGTTATGCATGTCTGTTTCTTAGAGGCCCAGGAGACTGCTCCCCCACCAAGGGTGAAAATCCACCCACTGGTTGATAAATGGTCTATACGCTCAGTTATCCAACTAGCATCAGAGTATCCTTCTATTACAGTTGGATACCCACTATAACATAAACCATAGTCTATAGTTTTCTTTAAATATTTTAAAACTCTATAGACTGCATTCCAATGAGAAAAACTAGGATTACTGGTAAACCTACTAAGTTTACCTACAGCATATGCTATGTCTGGCCTAGTACAAGTCATAGCATACATAAGACTACCAATTACACTAGCATACCCTAGTTGAGAGATAGTCCTGCCAGTATTAAGATACAACTTTATATTTGGGTAAAAAGGTGTTGAAATGGGTGAACATTCAAAATGGTTAAACTTTTTAAGAACTTTCTCAATATAATGTGATTGTGTTAGAATAAGACCATTGTCCTGTCTTATGATTCTAATACCCAAAATCACATCAGCTTCACCCATATCTTTCATATCAAAGTTTTGAGAAAGATATGATTTAGTACTTTGAATGCTTGCAATATCAGTACCAAAAATTAAAATGTCATCAACATATAAACAAATAACAACACCTTTGCTGCCCTTAAATTTACTGTATATACATTTATCTGATTCATGTATCTTATAACCATTTGACACTAAGACTTTATCAAATCTTTCATGCCATTGTTTAGGGGCTTGCTTAAGCCCATACAAAGATTTGATAAGCTTACATACTTTATGCTCTTGGCCTGGCAGAATAAATCCCTCAGGTTGTTCCATATACACTTCTTCATCAAGTTCACCATTTAAGAATGCGGTTTTAACATCCATCTGGTGAATGTGAAGTTTGTATATGGAAGCAAGGGCAATCAACACTCTAATGGTAGAAATCCTAGCAACAGGTGCATATGTATCAAAGTAATCAATACCGGATTTTTGAGTAAACCCTTTGGCAACTAACCTTGCCTTAAACTTTTTTATGGTCCCATCTACTTTGATCTTCTTATTGAAGATCCATTTACATCCTACAGGTTTAGACCCAGGTGGTAGATCAACCAAAATCCAAGTTTTATTACCCATGATAGAATCCATTTCGTCATTAATTGCTTCTTTCCAAAAAGCAGCATCTTGTAACTTTATGGCTTCTCCATAGGTTTGAGGGTCACTTTCTATGCTAAAGTTTAACAAGACAGAACCTTGGAGTTTTTCCCTTGTCCCTTCTACCAGGTAGGTTACAAAGTCAGGGCCAAAACTCTTATCCCTTCTATCTCTTGAACTTCTTCTTATTTTACTAGGTTGTACACTAGGTTCACCAACTTCTGTTTGTGATTCTAAAGGATGATCTACAGAAGTTGTAGGTTCAATTTCTTTAGGAATTGCAGTGAACCTATTTTCATAGAAAAAGGCATCTCTAGATTCAATTATGGTATTGACATCTATGAAATCATTAGGTTCTATAACTAAGAACCTATAGGCCTTACTGTGACTAGCATATCCCAAAAAGATACACTCAATACCCTTTTCACCTAATTTCCTTAACTTAGGTTTAGGGACTTTAACTATAGATCTACAACCCCAAACTTTAAGGTAACTTAAGTTTGGTTTCCTTTTCTTCCACAATTCATAAGGGGTTATATCAGATTTCTTACTTGGTACCCTATTCAAAATGTGACAAGCTGTAAGTAAGGCTTCACCCCAAAAACTTTTATTTAAACCAGAATTAACAAGCATAGCATTAATCATTTCAGTAAGTGTCCTATTCTTCCTTTCTGCTACACCATTTTGTTGTGGTGTATAAGGGGCAGAAGTTTCATGGACTATGCCTACTGATTCACAGAAATGAGGAAAGTGATATTCACCACCTCTATCTGATCTGAGACATTTAATGCTTGTTATACATTGGTTTTCTACTTCAGTTTTATAAATCTTAAATTTTTCTAAAACCTCATCTTTATGACTAAGTAGATAAACATAACAGTACTTAGAATAATCATCAATAAATGTAACAAAGTACTTTTTACCTCCCTTTGTGGGAACACTATGTATGTCACATACATCACTATGAATTAAATCTAACAAGTTAGAAGTTCTATCTACTTTAGGAAATGACTTAGTGATTATCTTGGTTTGCATGCATGTTTTACATCTATCTACTAAGTCATTTTCATATTTAGGAATTAAGGTTAACTTAACCATATCATTCATTTTCCTAGTATTTACATGTCCTAAACGATTATGCCATAAAGATAAAGAAGAATCCAAAACATAAGCAAAGACATTCACTTTATTGATATTAAGTTTGAACATCCCTTCATACATATATCCCTTCCCAACAAAAGTACCCCCCTTAGAAAGAATGAACTTGTCAGATTCAAATACAAGTTTGAAGCCATTCTTGTTGAGAATGCTTCCAGACACTAAGTTCTTTCTAACTTCTGGTACATGGTAGACACCGGTTAGAGTGAGTCGCTTGCCGGATGTGAACTCAAGTTCCACCTTGCCCTTGCCTTTGACTTCTGCTGTCGACGAATTTCCCATGTATAACACGCTTCCATCTTCAACTGTTTCATAAGTTGAAAACAGGTTCCTGTCTTTACAGACATGCATCGTCGCACCAGAGTCAATCCACCAATCATTGCCATCTTCAAGCATATTTGCCTCTGAAATCATGGCGACAAACTTTTCTTTGTCTGTTGGTGCACCCGACTTCTTATCCTTAAGAAGTCGGCACTCACTCTTGTAATGGCCTGGTTTGCCACAGTTGAAACAAGCACCCTTTCTTTTCTTATTCTTATTAGTATTCTTTTCAGGGTGTTTGTTTCTCTTCCAATTGCCTTTTCTTTGTTGGTTCGAATTCTTGACATTTTCCACCAAATGGATCTTAGAGGATACAGTTTCATTTTCTTTCTTGTCTCTGATTCTTGACTCTTCCTCAATCCTGAGGCATTGAGCCAAGTCTTCAATAGACATTTCCTCTTTCTTGTGTTTTAGACTTTTTCTAAAGTCTTTCCAATTTGGTGGAAGTTTGTCAATAATTGACGGGACAATGAAGGAATCATCAAGAAGGATGCCTTGCAAATGAATTTGATTAATTACATGTTGTATTTCATGTAATTGATCAATAACAGACTTATCATCTACCATTTTAAAATTTAAAAATTGACTCACAGTGAATTTCTTGCTACTGGCATCTTCCGCCAAGTATTTGGCTTCAAGTGCATTCCAGATTTCACTTGCTGATCCCATGCCTTGATATATGTCAAATAGTGTATCTGACATAGCATTTAGGATGTGCCCTTTGCAAATGTAGTCATCCTGTTCCCACTTCATCCTTGCACGAGCCTCCGCCAAAGTTTCATTTTCATTTGCTGACGGCTTTAGAGTAGTGAGAACATGGACCACTTTGAGTGATGTCAAAATGAAGTGCAACTTCTTCTGCCAGCGCTTGAAATTTCCTTTGTCGAAACGTTCGAGTTTGACAAAGTCTTGGGTCATTTGACGAACTGAATAAAGTGCCATTGAAACAACAGTAGAAAATCTTGTCTTAAGATTGTTGGAAAATTTGTTGAGGGTACTGTTGATGATAGAAAACAGAAACTTGTTGCTTCAAGGCGTGATATCACTTTCCTTAAGACAAGATTCGCCCCCACTAGTAGTGTGCAAAGGGGATCCGCGAATTGCCTCCAAGATACAATGAAGCCTAGTAGGGAAGCCCTACTAATGTTTGATGACGCGTAGCACTAGCGGAATCAAACCCGAAATGCCCTTCCGAAATTTCAAGCCTTAGAGAAATCTCTAGATTCTGTTTCTGCAGAAAAACAGTATCTAGAACAGTAAACAAAAAAAAAACAGTATGTAGAAATACTTGGGGATTTTTTGTAGGAGTGTAGAAGAGAGTGTAAAATCAGTCAGAATTGCCAATTCGATTTCTTTATTAAATGACTGAAGTTTGCACATATTTTATAAACCATCTGGTGACTTTTCAGTGTGAAAAACACCTCTACAGGGCACCTTTCCAGAATGTTTGAAATCTGACCGTTAGATCGCACCCATTGATTTTGAATGGTCCTGATCGATTCTAGAGGTGAGTGTTGGTTTGAGTAAAACCTCTCTCCAACCCAGTCATCGTTAGATCAACCATCTATGGTGTGGATCGCACCCCCTTGGCACATGACCGTTGGGGGAAGGGACACAACCCATTTGATCACACCCTTTGACCGTTGGAGTCATGGGCCCGTTGGGCCGACCGTTAGGCCCGAACCGAAGCCCAACCCAACTGAACCATTCGGCTTGATGGGCCTGCGAACCATTTGACCCACCCATCCGACCGGTCCACCTTCATCTTGATCCAACGGTGCAGATCAAATCTGGAAAAATTAAAGGCTCCAATCGCTCCTCGCGACGTTGCGTACGTGCGAAGTGCGCCAATAAAGCGCCAATAAAGCGCCACTATGCGCCCTATAGCCCATTGCCCACGCCGCGCGTGCGCGTGCGCGTGCGCGTGTGCGAACGGTGCGTTGAACCGTCCCGCGGGTCCAACCATGGGTTCAACCCAATGTGCAATCAACAAGAGTTAGAAAAGGTAGTGCTTTATAAGCCCTTCTCTTTCTTTTCTCTCATCCGATGTGGAACTATCTTTTTCAACTACACTTCTACATCCTTTTGTAAAAGCAAATATTTCCAAGAAAACATTTTCTTTTTCCCAAACGCTTTTGATAAAACATTTTCCAAAACACTAAAACATGTAATATACATGATTTTGAAAATGCAAAATCACTAACATTAATTATATGGTTAAAAACTGTCAGCCAATTGACTTGCTAAGTCACACAAGTGAATCTTCTCACACACTTGGCTGGTTGAAATTGTTGAATTTGTCTTCGAGTCTTTATAATTTGAACTATGCATTTGGTTATTTTTCCCAAATGACTGAAATTTTCTACATCACAAACAGCTAGGAATGGCCAGTGCATTGGAAACTTTATGTGGACAAGCTCACGGAGCTCAGCAATATCAGAAGCTAGGAATTCACACATACAGAGCTATCATCTCTCTCCTTTTGGTTTGTCTCCCTCTCTCTCTTGTATGGATTTCAATTGGAAAGATCCTCTCTTTCATCGGCCAAGACCCTCTAATCTCATATGAAGCAAGGAAATATGCTATGTGGACGATCCCAGGACTATTTGCTTATGCTATTGTTCAACCACTAATGACATTCCTTCAGTCTCAGAGCTTAATTCTTCCATTGCTTCTAAGTTCCTTTGCAACTCTATGTATTCATATCCCTTTTTGTTGGGTTTTAGTTTTTAAATCTGGGTTGGGATATGTGGGAGCTGCGTTGGCAGCCAGTTTATCATTTTGGTTGAATGCGATCCTTATCGGATTATATGTAATGTTCTCACCATCTTGCAAGAAAACCCGTGTGCCGTTTTCAAAGGAGGTGTTTCGAGGGATCAACGAATTCTTCCGTTTTGCGATTCCATCTGCTATTATGATATGGTATAACTTCACTGTTTTCTTGTAAATTTTCAAGTTTTTTTGTCAGTTGGAATGTTCTTCTCTGATTTTCCTTTAATGGTTTTTTTTGTTGTTGATGATATAGTCTTGAATGGTGGTCTTTTGAGCTGCTTATCTTGTCATCTGGGCTTCTACCCAATCCAAAACTTGAAACTTCAGTGCTTTCTATATGGTATGGATATGTGACTGTACTTCTATACATTAGATGATTGAATGTCATTTTGATTGATTTTGGTTGCTTGGAGAGAATTTTGATTTGATGAAATAATTTAGTACAACTGTACAAGGAGAGAATGCATTTAATTTGTTATAATCTTTATGACAGCCTCACCACCATCTCAACACTGTTCACTATACCATATGGGCTTGGTGCTGCTGTAAGGTTTGCTCTACACCAGTCTGTTCATTTATGTACATACGGATATGGTACCTATATTTTTTTTGTAAGAAAGTTCATTTACTATTTTATAGTACACGAGTATCGAACGAATTGGGAGCTGGAAGGCCACAAGCAGCACGCATGGCTGTCCGTGTTGCGATGGTTCTTGCAATCTCAGAGGCTGTTATTGTTAGCACAATCCTTTTCACCATTCGATACATTTTGGGTTACGCATACAGCAATGAGAAGGAAGTTGTAAATTATGTCACAGAAATGGCACCCCTAGTTTGTATCTCTGTTATAATGGATAGCATACAAGGGGTTCTCTCAGGTTAGTCTTCTCTAAACCTGTAGAGACATGATGTTTTATATTTTTCTGATTTCCAACATACAAATCTCTCTTGCTATACGGATTTTTCTGAACAGGCAAAGTACCCATGTTCGATCCGTGTCAAATTCTAATACTTCACAATTCAATGTGACACTTACATCTTTTACCTAGTTTTTTTTTTTTTTTAAATACGACTACCACAATTTTAAAATTACCGCATGTTTCGAGTTTTATCCTTCTGAATAAAAAAAATTTATATGAAAACAAAACATTATAGTTACTCTTTTACAAATCCATGAACCTTTCTTTTTGAGGTTTGCCGAATCTGACACTCGATACCCGTACTGATGCAACACAATTTTCAGGGGTCGCTAGAGGGTGTGGATGGCAGCATATAGGTGCCTTTGTCAACCTCGGTGCATTCTATTTGGTCGGGATTCCGATGGCTGGTATATTGGGTTTTCTGTTGCATTTAAGAGGAAAAGGACTTTGGATTGGAATAATGTGTGGTTCGATTATACAATCAGCATTACTCTCTCTCATAACATGCTTTACAAATTGGGAACAACAGGTATGTCCATGGTTTGTTGTTTATAAGAATTCAACGCTAGAACTCCTCCATGTAACAGAGGTTTTGTTGTTACATAAAATCTCTAGAGAATGTGAAACTGAAACCAGCTTTGAGTTCTTAACTAAAACCTGAATGTTAGGATGATTAAGACCTGGGAAGATTAAGATGATTTCTGAATTTATATACTCTACGATTGTTGTAATGTTGTGTAGAATTATTAAGGAATATTGGTAATTTCTATGCATGTTGTGCAGGCAAACAACGCAAGAATGCGAATGTTACAGGAGAAATTGCTGACAGATAATGGATTATTGATGTGAATGAGAAGGGTTAGCAAAAAGTGATTGCTCTAATTTCATCTTGCTCAGCTTCTCACTGTATAAACGAATGGAGCTACATTCTCAAGTGGGCAATCTTGACTACAGATCTTCTTAATGGAGGATGAGATCCAGTCCAAAGCTTTGATGTCTTGGGATGAGCTTGTTGTTAGTCATTGCTAGGCTTGGGCTCTGCAGGGAGTCATATATGTGGTTAGGTATTTTATTAAGTGTAGGAAGTCATGTCAGGGATTGAATTAGATTAAGTACTTATATAAGTAGATGTCTGATATGTGTTAGTTACTTAGTTGCAAGCTGTTGGACTTTCTAGATGTAACTAGCCAATGGAAGGAGTCAAAAGTGGAGAAGTGTGTATCTATCAAAACAAGGGGTTGTAACAGCTCCATTCGGGAACTAGTTTAAATAATCTGGTTTGTGCAACTTTTCTACTTTTTATAAATGGCTAGAGAAAATGTTGGTTATTTTCCACTTTAAAAGTGGCCCATCTGTAATGAAGCCTACTATTTTAGGACTTATTTTAGCATGTTTGGCAATCATGAAAAAAAATCTTGGAAAATGATTTTTCAAAAGCTTGCTAATTTCCTTTTCTTAGCACTGATATAACTCATATACAGGATCATCCCTTTACAAATGATATTATCCACTTATTCGAAATGAAAATGAACCTCCTCTCGTTTAGGATTACTAACTTCCCACTGATGACCAGAATAAACAAGTATATAAAGATGATTAGTATTTGAAAAAGTCAAGAAAAAAAAAGCTAAATAAATCCACAAGTGGAAAATTGCTGTTTTAAAATGCTTTCTTACAGTAAGAATGATTGCACTTCTATCCAAAGTCCATGAAAACAGAACGTTAAAATCAGAATATAATACGAGAAGATGTATATAAAAAAAAATACATCCATGTTCACTTCTATTCAGAACACAGCCCTTCAATTAATTCCAAACATAGCCTTAAAAACCCTCTTACTAAAAATTGCAGGTTCAGTAGCATGCTCGGATAAAGAACTGCAACATAAACTCTCAACGTGTGGGCCGTCACCAGCACGAATAACAATCAGAGCTCCCGTTTCAAAGTGACGCTGATGATCCCTATAGGGGACTTTGGGCGGAAGTGTTCATCTGTATCAACCTCTTCGATTTCCTGAATAACAACATCCCACAGTCAGCACAACTATGATTTAGAATCCATGTCTCGCTATCTTTGGCAAAGAGGCATATCAAGAATTCATGAAGTTGACGAGGATAAAACCCAGAACATCAAGGAGAAAAACTCTGTGAGTCTTATCTGCCTAACAGTTTGCAGTAAATGAGATATCAATCATGAACAAAAATTATGACAAGTTGAACATCAACGGCATGCCTATCAACAGTAAGTATTTGCAGTTGTAAAGAAGACTTGCAAGTATTCACATTCTGTACGGGCAGAGCAAATTCACTACGCCACAATCTCATTTTTTTTTACGGAAAAGCATTGACATCTGTTTGTTTAATTACTAGAAAGAAAAAATTTATATGCAATGTTAAATAAAAAGTAATACAACAAAAAATTAGACAGCAATTGTGCTGGAACCATAAAGTCTTATGAAACCATCGTTTGCCCTGTTAAAATTGAGTAAGAGTAGGTGCGAAAACCAGCAGGACAGATGCCAGGACCATAATGTCTAATGAAACAGTTATTTGTCCCGTTACACTTTCGCCCTACCTTTTCTCTCGAGAGCAATAGTTTCAACCAAGATTGCACCTCTTTCAGGATAAGAACTCTCACCTGAGATGACTGATCTTTTGGGCTAGAAAATGATATGGCTGTAAGCATTGCCACAACAAAATACTTGGGTCCTTTTTTTTACTGGCAACCAAAAACAAAACTTCTAAGACAACCAAATTGTTTAATTTGGGTCAATACAAGACGATACAATTTCCTCTCCTACCGTTCAAGTGAAATTTTTATTCAGAGGTATTCAACTCATTTTTCCTTTTTCTTTTTTCTTTTTTCTACTTGACTTGGTTTGATTTGGTTCTCTTTCTTTTCCTCCCTCAAGACATGCGTAACACGGGCTTAGTTGAATACCACAACTAGTTTGGGACAAAGGCTTAGTTGAGTTGAGTTCAAGACATGCAGAACACATTTAAGACGCATGTCTTCTGTTAGACTAGTGGTTGTGCACATTTTCTCTTATTACTCATCAGTTTCCTTCATATTTCATTATTTGAATTTTTTTTCATGTGTATCATTTATTTTGATTCAACGCATGCGCTCGCTTGTTTTAATTTCTGGGGTTATTTATACTTTTTTTTTTTTTTTGTTTCTAGTAGTGTACTGTATGTATCATGTGAAGATGGGTCCAACTTACATGTTGCACACTCTTACTTTTTTTTATGTTTTAATTTCTTTCTTTCTTTTGCTTTTCTTTTAATATCTTGTACTAGTATAGTGTGTATACGATGCAAAGATGGGTTATAACATCTTTGCAGAGCTGGATCAGTTGACCATCTAATCCATCAGAATCTGGTAATTATCAACCAATGTGTGGTGCCATTGAGGAGTCGGGTTAGTCGACATTCATCATTGCACTGAATAAGATAAACAAGAAGCACAGAAATATAAACACATACACTAACTACCTGAACAACATCCTCCCCCTTGAGGACCCGCCCAAACACAATAAGCTTTTCATTTAAATCTGGGATTGGTGCAGTAGTAATAAAAATCTCAAATCCTTGGGTATCCGATTTAGACTTCGAAGTTCCAAGCATAAAGGCCTCATGCTTTGTACTGGAGAGATCAAATATAAAATGCCATGTCAGAAACAAGAAGAATTGCCTAATATTACCACTAAATAAAAAAAGAAAGAAAGAAAGAAATCTTACCCCTATAGAAATAAAAAAAAAAAACTTAAATAGATGAAGTTTACTTCAAAATTTTGGCATAACTGGATTGGTTTACCCAAGAAAATGAGAAACATATGCCACACTTAGCATACCTGAGAGCAAGTTGACTATGAGGATTTCCTCTCAATGCCCAATCTTCAGCAGCACCAAGTCTTTGTGGGTCGCCCCCTTGAATTACAAAGTGTTTTACCACATGATGAAAAAGCATCCCTTTGAAATAGCCCTTCTGACTGCAACACCAATTGGTTATCCGTCAGGTTCATTAAGAAGACAAAGGTGACAAATATAGGAACTTGGAAATAGATGGACTCGTTTACAAATAGTTTTGAATGCCAAGCATTACACTGGCATGCTAAAACAGGGTTTCTGTGTGTCAGTTTTGCTTTATGTTTAGGTCGTGTTTTTAATGACACATTAGTGATGATCTGTAACCTATCCGCTTCCATCTTTGGTCACTCAAGACATCACCCATCTGTTTTGAGGAGCTCCTCACTCTTATGAATTGCATTATTTGTGTCTACGTAAACCACTAATTCAGTTGTTAATTTATTTATCGACCCTTCAGTGCTCAGTTCATGCTTCAAATTATCTCTCCATTTCCTTATGTGGCAGTACAGGAGAAATGACGCATAAAAATTTAAAAAGTATACAATTTCATGGACAGTGTCAGTTTACTGACATCCAATGATCCAAGTGCACACATTAATACAAACAAACATCTAAAGAGAGCTTAACCAGTGAACTAGATAACCTAAAAAATTAACAGTACTCATACCCATCAAACCAGGACTAATACTGAATCATGATTACAAATGTCCAGGGAAACTAATGAAGTGAGTAAGCACGGTAGTTCATTACATTTAATCAAGGGCCAAGGTCATATGTCATTCTCAATCCATAGTTTGGTACAAATGCTTGAGTCTCACTTATAACTCCAATTAGGGAAGACCTTGGCAAAAACACACTGGATAAACCACCCTAAAATGTTTCAAAAGCTTGTTAGGGAATAGATGAACCAGCATCTTCACAGACCAGTGAAAAGCTCAGATTTGTTGTCACTCGTCAAGAACCCTCACCAAGTGATAGAATGAGATGGCATTTTTAACAACTGTTCATGGGTTAATGACTGTTCTCACAAGCTTCCATTTTCTATGACTTACAGAAAAAGCAAGATAGAGTCCTGCAGTCTCTCCTGCTGCATGTTAGGTGCAATTTCTGATCATGGGCTGTGTTATATCTTGGGTCCTTCTGTGAGGGATTCCAGCAGAATCACTACGTCCCTAATCTCTTGCTGAAGGAGAGAACAGAGATGATATTTGAGGGCTATTCAAAATAATTACAAAATTACCCTTCAACGTGATAAACTTTAGTTTCAGAAGGATATTATAAGGAGAAAAAGTACTTAGTGTTTTTTTTTGAAATGGTGAAAAAGTACTCTGTTTGGCCAAATAAATAAGTGTTTTTAAACTGGCATGCACAATGCAGTGCGTATGGTGAACATTCATGTGCACAAGCTATTCTTATGCCTCTCTCTCTCTCTCTCTCTCTCTCTCTCACACACACACACACACACACACACACACACACCTCTTTCTCGTCTATCACAGTGTCGGTTTAGAAACAGATCTCTGGTTTTAACGAAGCTGTCCCCAAGTGCCACCAACCATGGAAAATGTAGTTGAAGTGATGCAGCCTCAAAACCCTCTAAACAGGGCCCCATGGATGGTCCCACATCACCTCCTACACAGAATAGAAAAAGGGAGCAAAAATAGCCCTGCTATTGTACTCCCAAATGATGTCAGCATATGGAGATTTACATGGGTTGGATCTTTTGCTTGAAAGGAAGCTCATCATGCACATTTAGCATGAGCTGGTAGATATGCTGAGATTTTGGTATATTTGCTAAAATGGGAGGCCTATCTTGCAGATTTGCTGGAATTAGAGAAGGGTTGACTTATCTAAGGTAAATTGTGTTCCGCTTACAAAGAAAGGGGGTTGAGTCAATTACAAAAAGTCATAAGGAGGTCGTGTCTTTCAACAAGTTTAAAAATAGTGAATTTGTGAAGTTAAAAATTGGAAGAAAGGGCAGGCGGGTGCAGTAAGGTTGTTAATAAAGCTGGTGGCTAGTCTCCTTTTATGAAATCAGTCTTCATGCACTTGTTCTCTCTATTCCGATAGTCAATAAAGGTATTTTTATGGCTTTCTTGCATCATGAAGAAACTGGCAATAGTAGAGGAGATTGATCTTCCACTTCACCTCATCGTTGACAGCGACCCTTTTCCTTGTAGCATTATAGTGGTAGCAATGATGGAGGAAGTGAGAAGTGGAGGCGGAGAGGTGAGGAGAGACCATCAGAGAAAGGAGAGACAAGGAAGTGAAGTGAAGGCGGCGGCGATTATTCAGTTTCCATACAGCAATTTTTCACAAGATGAGGCATCCATGGTATGCAGATTAATCACAAAATTTTATTAATATGCATTATGATATCTTTGAGAACTACCCGCAAGAACCACATGGTTAGAGATCACCAAGAGAGGGACTGTGTGGATGAGTATACAGGCATGACAAAGTACCAAGAGAGGGACTGTGTGGATGATTATACAGGCATTACATAGTAAATGTATCCCTATTACCCCTGACTTGCTGGCACAGCAATAAAAGCTATGATTTGTGGACACGGACACAAGTGTCGCGTGCCGACACGGATGTGGAGTGTTGGACACGGCAAACCCCCAAACTTTAGAAACGGGGACACGGCTAAAATAGAAAGTATATGTTATCATGATTTGTGGATATGGATTCGAGTGTCCAGTTTGGACATGGATACGAGTTGTTTAAATGATGTAAACATAATATTCAATAAAAAACAGAATTCTCACTTGACACGGTACAAAAACATGTCCACACACCCACATTAAGTCTAACACTTCCAGCAATACAAGTAAAAGTGTCCAAAGAGTGTCGACATGTGTGGACACGCGTGTCGTGTCGGACACGGCAGGACACGTGAGTCGGCAATAAATTCGAAGTGTTGGCCAAATCATAGAATAAAAGAATGCACATATAAAATCAACAATTATAACACAACAAGTGACAAACATAAGACATGCATGCAAGTTAAAATTGCCACAATTTAAAACTAATGGTTAAGAGCTTAAAGTGTGGCAATTTATCAACATGCAATATTGCATGCTCCACACAAGGATACATCATGCATCTGACATAAATTAAATGTTTCTACAGAGTTGAGGCACCTATAAAAGAAAACCAGTAATAGGATGTTCATGGTGGGAGGTGAAAGAGTGAAGGGAGGCAGCAATTTGGAGCCTTATTTGATCAATGAAAATAAAGTTTTGAAGTAATTAAAAATCCAGTAACAGTGTGTGTGTGCAGAAGGAGAAACTAGGAAATTAATAGTTGAACACCAAGACATTAATAAAAATAGTTGAGCAACAAAAGATGTGGGGAGCATCCTGAAGTACAAGGTAATCCCAAGCTACAAATAAAGAGGGGGAAGTCCAACTTTTCAAAACTCACCACAGATCGAGGAATTTATCCACAATCTCAGGAGAAGCATCCTTGTAAAGCTCAACAGTTATCAAACCTTTGGAGGTATTTAGTATCTATTATGTCATCATGAGAACAGAAGAAAGTGAACAACACTGATGGACATAAAACTCCAAAGAGATGAATTAGCTAGATGACAAGGTTTAATAATAAGCATAAAACCCACAAAACACGTCATTTGAAAACAACTTCGCATTTCCTAGAAAGCAAGTATAGAACCATTCAAAAGAAAAAAAAGAAAAGAAAAGAAAGCAGTATAGATAATCAAATTGTGTGTCAAATGATAAAGTCAACTTCGTAAAGTGCAACCTATTAATAGCGGGTTCAGTGGGAATCTAAAAGTTGCATTTACTGGTGAAACACCAATATTAAAAGTAACATGCAGGGCATCAGACAAGTATATGAAATGAATCTCTGCACACTGTGATATTTTATCACTGCATTTCTTTTAAATATTTTACACACAATATTATATAGGATAAGGTAAATCTAGGCATACCGGTAGCATGGTGGTTGCACCACCCAATACAAAATAAAAGAATGGAATGAAACTGCACTAGCTTTAATTTTCGAAGCACTAGTTTACTTTTTGAAGGCACTTCTTTGACAGAGAGTTGGATCAGGTAGCCTAGTTGTCGGAGAAGGTGGAGGCATTCTATTATACCACGAATCTAGCACTAATCGTCCTCTTTGCTCCTCTGGTTGTGAATTCAGAATCATGTGTTATGGTTGGAATTTTGATTCTGAAACTTGGTGAAAGAACTAGTCCTCGTAGTCCCACCATTTGGTGTGTACAAAGAGTAAGCCCCAAATAATTTAAATACACGAAGTTGATCATGTTGAATCTATGATAGATCATACTATTCCAGATCTTTGAATCCTGGAGTTTTACAACGTAAATCAAAATTGCAATAGAGAAAATGATGTGCGACGGGTTGGGGATAAATAAGGAACAAAGGAGGGTTTAAGCTTGATTTAGGACTGTTGAGGGGATTTTGCAAGCGCACCCTTTAATTTAGCATTTTTTTAAAAGGCACCCTTTAATCTGGCATTATTGCTAAGGGTGCTTTAGTATTTCACTATTTTGTATATGTAACTTCTCTAACAAAACTTAGGCAACACTGACCTTAGTCAAGAGTATTACTACTATCATCATTTGACCATTAATCTATTGATTAGCATTTTTTTTTTTGAAAGGTACCCTTTAATTTAGCATTATTGCTAAGGGTACTTTAGTATTTCACTATTTTGTATATGTACCTTCTTTAACAAAACTTAGGCAACATTGACCTTGGTCAAGAGTATTACTACTATCATCGTTTGAGCATTAATCGATTGACATGTATAAGCTAGCATGGTAATTATTTTCTATCAGAAAAAGGGTGGCCCAGTGCACGAGGCTCCCGCCATTGCGGAGTCTGGGGAGGGCTAGATGTACGCAGCCTTACCCCTGCTTTGCAGAGAGCCTCGTGCACTGGGCAGCCCTTGCTCCATTGCTCCATTGTGACATCTCGCCCTCTATTGTCTATCAGAAGCAATTATTAAATTATACTTCTCACTTTATCAAATAAAATACCAAATTTTCATTTATATGGACAAACTAAATCCCCAACTAGTTTGGGACAAAGGCTTAGTTGAGTTGAGTATGGACAAACTAAATCAAGCAGAAAAGACGGAAATGCCATACAAATTCTAGCTCTAACAAGATACGCATTTCACATAACCAAGGAAGAAACTCGCTACAGCCAACATACATGTGGAGAAACTTACAGCATAACTAGGAAGATCAAACTTCTTCAATTCACCAAAAGCTTCAACATCCTATAGCAAAAAAGTAAAAGAAATTAACAAAAGAATGTACTGAAGATAACAAAAGCCGCCTAGAGAACCCAAAAATATCATAAAGGAAATCAACAGGAAACCTAAGCAAATTCAACAAATAACAAATGCCCATACCTCGAAGTTCTGGAATCCATTCACTTCTTCTTTTCTTGAACTGCAAATAGGATGTCCATTAACCAACAGAACAATTCCATATATTTATTTCCACGTCCAAAATAATATAACTACTTCAAACGATACTGGTTCACCATATTGAAACTCAAAAAAGAAAAGAAAAAAGTATATGAGATAAATGCAATCAACAAATAGTTACATTATATCATAATCCAAAGGTAAACTTCACTAACCTGTGATACAAATGCCAGTATGTTGCGACAAGCGACAACACAATCAAGACCACAACTAAATTGCAAGTAATAATCGTGGTTAGGCTAATACGAGTTGGGCCTTTCTTCTTTTTGCTCTGAAGTAAAAGTGTCTGAGGTTTAATTCTCCCCATGAAAATGAAGCACTCAGGTCCCTTAAACGATAATTTCTAACAACTCCCACTACGAAATTCAATCAAATGAAACCTTAGGAATCATATCATACACAGAATTCATCATTATCAAAACCCTAGAAATCGAGATTTTCATAAATAGGGTATAAAGTTATATACAAGAGAAATAGCAGATTTTCTGAAATCAGATGCATGAATATCAAAGGGAGATTAGGGATATGTCAAAAAGCAATCCTCGAGTGAAAAGACATGAAAGAAAATCAAGAAATAGGGTTTTACTGAAGCAGAATCACTAGAATCGGCAAAAATAGGATTTGAAATGAAGGAAACTACATTAACCTTGGTGGTAGAGCGGTATTTACTGAGAATTAATGAAAGAATTATGAGAAGAAAAAGAGAAATACATACCTTGTCTCTGAAGAAGAAGAGAAATCTCTCTCTCTCTCTCTCTCTCTCTCTCTCTCTCTGGTTGGCTCTGCTTCAGGGGTTTTTAAGTTCTGCATTTAATATTTTATGGGTTTGCTAGGAACTTTCGCAGAAAGGCATTTCTCGGATGGCTGTTGGATGAGAGAGCAGCCACACAGGCTGACTTTTCAGCAGATTTTGTCTATGGGGAGTGATAAATCTACCCATCTGAGGTGGCTGGTCTATCATGCAACAGCCATCCGCGAAATGCCTTTCTACAAAAGTCCCTAGCAATTTATTATTTTTATTCTTGTGAGATGACAAAAATACCCTCAAGTGTCTAGACGGGACTTTCTTAAAAGGCAGGCGGAGGATAGCTGGCCATAGTGATGGCTATACAAAGAATTCTTGTTTGATTGGCAACACGTGTCGTTATAATGCAATTCAGGATGGCTTTAGCCCATGGGCTTCTGATCCCCGGTACTGCATGAGTTTTTATATGATGCGTGGCCCTATAGTCCAGTATTTTTCAGAAAGTACTGTATGGCGCAATGTAAATATGCTGTGCAGACCTCACAAAAGGTAACCCGGACCCGCGGGTCCACCCTGCCCGTTGAAATTTGACCCGGCCTTGGGCGCCCGTAAAAACCCAAATGATCGAGATTTTATAAGGTGTAAGCCCTTACAGTCCCATATTTTTCAAAAAGTAGTGTACAGACCACATCATAGGATGATCTAAACTGTCTATCTGATGGAACATGATGGAAATAGGTTGTGCCCCAAAAATCATTTCCATAGGATGATCCTAGCCCTCCGATCTATAGAGGTTTCCTTAAATAATAATATGCAATTCCTCCATAGATCGTAGGGCTAGGATCATCCTATGGAAATGATTTTTTGGGCACAACCTATTTCAATCGTTATGGCCCATCACATGGACTGTTTGGATCATCCTATTATATTGTGGGAATAAAAACAGCAAAAAAAAACAAAAACAGGTGACCTGCGGGTCCACCCGGCCCATACGGGTGGGGTCCGGGTTCACTAAATTGTGATCCGTAAAATTCTGGATCATTTATGACTCAGCCCGTACCACCCGGACCCATACAGGTTGGGAGAAGCCCGCCCCGGCCCACCCGTTTGCCAGGTCTAGTTGTGCCCCAAAAATCTTTTCCATAGGATGATCCTAACCCAACAATCTATACAGGTGTGCACGACTATTAAAGTTGTGGTCCCACAAATTGACGGTTTGGATCATCTGGAGTGGGCCGTATAGTACCTTTTGAAAACATACTGGAATATACGGCCACACACCATATAAAATCTCTTGAATCAAGATGGCTGGGCTTTTTATTTTTTGGGTAGGTAAGATGACCCGAAGAAAGAAAGCTCCCCACTAAGCCATTTTCTTTTAGGCTCCGTCCCTTTCGATGTAAAAATGGAACGGGGAAAATACATATAGATTGAGCAGAAGGGTTGAAGCAAGATGGTTTCTTCACTCACTTCAGCTAAGTCTTTCCACTGATCTCAAGTTGTAAAGATGCCTAGTCTGCATTATTCACATGGAAAAAAAAATAGCAGATTGATTCACATGGAAAAAAAATTAATGAAATACTTAGAATTTGGAATGGAGAATGATCATTTGGTCTGATGAGACAGGTAACATCCAAGTAAATTTTCTGATACTTTGGCTACCAATGATTCCAGCTACCTAAAAAGAAGTAAATAACATTCTCTACATTCTTCGAAATCCAGAGACAGCGTAAGAATTTACAAAACATGAAGGTTATACATATGGTAAAAAATAACGCCCCGCAGAGCAAAATCATAGCCTTTTTCTCCCTAAAGTTCGATGAAGTTGCCATGACCAAACAAGCAGAAATATCAAAATAGCCACCCCAACTGAAGCCCAGAAAACTATCAACCATGTAGGCATTGAATTGGGAAACAAACCTGGCAAAAGAGTTGGGGTTGTGAAATGTTATGTAGAAGTTTTTAAAAACCATAGATATTAAACACTGATTATTTGAGGGAATTGATATCTGCACTCCCTTGTTTCAATAATGGTACTCCACTATTGACTTTGCACTTCTCTATTTTGCTTTCAAAAGCTGTTTCAATTCCCATGATGCCCTCAATAGTCAACCAGGTAAGTGATTGATTAAGTGTGGAGTACCATTATCAAAACAAGGGAGTTCGGATGCCATTTGCCTTAATTGAACATTGATAAACGTCAATATTGTTCATACTAATGATAAAAAAAAATCTCACTCACCATGGCCGAACTTGATACAGATAAGGAGTTCCACTATGCATATGGCAAGGGAAAGCCAGCAAAATGCTCCCACCTTTTTCATTGGTTTTCTGAAACCCATAAAGTAAATAATAAAATAAAGAAAACTAGATTAGATATGTTCATGAGCAGTGGAATTATCAAAGCTACCTAAGGAAATTCAAAATACATGAAAGAGGGAGATAGAGATACCTGTCCTGTAAGTATGAGTTGTACTCGCGAATAGTTGGTATGGCAATTAGCCACCAAAGGATCAACCTATAAACAATCATAGGATTTCGAGGAGGAATCCAAAGACAGAACTTGAGAAAGAAGGTATTCAGTTCCACAGTCAAAAACACAATGCAAAGGCTAAGCACTTGGATAAACCGCCATGGACCGAGCAAAGGGTGCCACTCATCTTTGTCCCAACGTGCAGGGGTGAACTGGCCCAATGTCCTTTTCACCTTAAAAAATAGGAGGAAGCAAGAAGGTAAAGTCAGTGGAAGAGACCAAAAAATAAATAAAATATTTAAAAACGAATCAAGAAAAGTCCCACTTTAGACATTGTTTCAAAAAATTAAAAAAATAAAACCAAACCTATGCCAAAAATCCATCACTAAAGGGCACAAAAATAAGGGGGATTCCTTAAATATCTAATAAACAATAAGGGGACACCAACAAGATAGTTCAACCCAAGAGTGGAGTTTGACATACATTGGAGACGCACATAGCACATAATCAATAAAGTGAGAGAGAAATATAGGATGATTGTTACATAACATACTTTACCAATGATATTTGGCTGACGACTTATACCAACCCACTCATAGGTTCTCCCATCAAAGTAACGGACTGTATGCATTCCTGCCCAGATACCTGCGATATTAACCAAATGGAACAGTTAATGATAAGCGGTAACAAAATAAATAATATCCTCATGGCCATAAGATGCAATGAAAAATAAAATAGAAAAATAGCATTCTGAATCTATAAATAAGAATGAAAACAGTAGAATGGGTTCATAACACGACATTGAAATTAATGATGGAGCTCTGGATCCATCACTGAACAAAGTTCACACGTAAAAGAGTTGGGATTACTGTTTTTGTAGATGGATTAAAAGAATTATTCACAATTCAAAGGCGGAGATCATACGCATTCTTGACGGTAGCAGAAACATGTCACGTGAACACACATATCACAAAAGAAAAAGGAAAACCATAGCTATCAGTACCTGATCTAAAAAAGGAACAGGTAGGGAGCTCAAATACTAAATGCCTATGGGAAAAGGATTTTTAGGCAAAAGAAGAAAAAAATTAATAGAAGAGCTTCTAATAAATTATCTCCATAGGTAAGCGGTAAGACACGGAGTTGAAACATCCATTTTCTAGACACCATCATAGAAAGAGCAAGGCATCACCTTGTGTGACATCAAATCAATGAAGCGAAAAAATTGAGACCTTGTGCAGCAATAAAAAAAAAAAAACCTTGCATTACAACGTTTACCAACAGGCATTCTAAAATAAAGGCCCACCAGACAACACCACCCAGAACAGAAAAAATGAAAATAAATGTTTCCAATCAAAGTGACACGAGAACTCCAAGTTAGAAACCAGAATAAGTAGGCGCATAATGCATTTGCACCCCAGAAACTCATGAAGAAATAACAAAAATTAACATATTTTTGCTAGCTAAGCAACTTTTAGGTACAAAAAGACCTAGAACACCAAACTTCAGCGCATAAATTTCTGACAAGGAACAGAGATCAATGCTAGAAAAGAGGAAGTTCAGGGTCTCTACACAAGAGACCAGCCAATTGGAAAAAACATGAAAATTTCTGCACTTTCCTAATAAAAGTGGCGGCTGGTGAAACTTAGACATCTCCAAGAAATTATTGCAACTGAGCATTTTCCCCCCAAGATCTTTTAAGTTGTAAAACTAATGAAAGCATCATTATTAAGTTGGAACTAGTTACGAAGCCAACACATGCCCTGAAATAAGAACGAATAAATACCCTTTGTGCATATTAAGAAGTGGAAGAGAAACAATGGAACAGCTAAGCTAGACAAGTCCAGCCGTTAACATCATTGTCAAGGCCATGCAGAGTTAGAACACCTAAAGTGTTGTTTGAGGATCATCAAAGGCTTCCCTGTGGGGCCGTTTGGTTCTAGGTAAAAAATTATGGAAAGATTTTACATGGAAAAAGAATTCCAGTGTCTAGTGGGTGTGCCATTTTCCTTGAAAACAGGGAAATTTTATTATTTGGCAAGAAAATCCCTGCATCCAAACAGCCCCCTGAAAGAACTAAAACGAAGACCGTCCTATAAAAGTCATGAACATACTCTGCAGAATTTTCGGAATTGAGTTCACTGCAAATTTCATTATCTTGATTATATCTCAATTAAAAACGTATGGCTATTTTACAGCGCTGGCAGGAATGAATAAAACAAATGAACAGAGAAAACTTATTAAACCAGAACATAAGGGGGGTTTATATAAACAGACAATAACAGAACTGTAAAGTTGACCGAAACAAAAAACAGATAATTGAACAGAATACATGTCATGATTCAAAAAACCAATAGTTTTGGGGTCTCACCAAACCAATTGCAGATCAAAATATCAAGAATAATACCATCCCACCAACATTCGTTAAAGTTTGGTAACATGTGCCGGAATGTGAGCTGCAAAATATTAGCACTAGATTTAATATTTTATACATTTTCAACAATTGAAAACTGGAAAGAAACTATCAAATGTACATGTAGCCTAGATGGCAAATTTTTTCAAAAGAAACAGACCTCCGTTAATTCAAACCCAATTGATAACACCCACAAAAGGGGTTGATTACGAATCATTATAGCCTTACCCCACCATCCAAAAATATGAGCTAGAACAAATTCATCAAATAACGTCTCCTAAAATAATAAAAGCCAAAATAGTAGATTGTTAGATCCCTCATACTGTGGTGAATAAGCAAAAAAAATTCGAATATGAAGAGGGAAATTAAAATTAGATGGATGGTCCATGAAGACATCATACATAAACATTCTTAAACCTGTTTGTGGGATTCTCCGGCACATAAATTCGGCAATCAGATCCATATGATCTTTCAGGAAGTTCTGCGAAAAAGTGGAAGGAAAAAAGTAGAGATTCATATTTTTCTTAAATATGTGATAATGAGCTATTCTTGCATCAAAAAAAATTAAAGGGGAAAAACTATTGCAAATTTTCAAATGCAATACCAACACCGAGATCAGGATGGAGAAATTTCATGAACTGCCGAGCATCATCCCGCTTCTGGGAAAAGAAACTCGTTTAGAAGACAAAATGTATACCCATACATGCAAAAATCCATACCCTACAATATTTATTTTTTTATCAGTATTTTAAGCAAAACCAAAGAAACTAAAATACAAAAACCTGAAGCAGAACTTAAGTGCCAAAATACTGTTTTTTTTTTCTGGTCTTAAAATGATTTTGAACAAGATTGGAAATGCTTTGTTCTATGAAATCCTGACACAATATTTACACAAAAACTAATCCTGGACCAGGTTATTTCATTTGGCATCCCTCCTATGTTTACTTCATATGTCCAAAACTTAGGCTTCTTTTGAACAAAAGAAAGGAATCAAGATAAAAGCACGAGTCTTCCATTTATTTACTAAAACTGTTGACCTGATTGTACCCAAACTTGCATCTTGACAAATATAGAACTAGATGATACTAAATAAAGGAACACAGAGATGAGTAACAGTCATATAACTTTGAATATTCCAACTTGAGCTACAGAAGGGGAGCGAAGAAAATCAACCTGAAAAAGCAGAAATGTAAGGGCAACGAGGTAAACAACTGCCATTCCATGAACCAAGCGCCAAATTGCAGGATGTGGCCTAATAAGTACCCTGAAAAAAAAAATCATGGATGTTAACATACTTGAACAATTTGATCAATAATATCTTGGTTCACTATATACTTACAATTACAAGCAACTACCCTACACCGATATAACTACAAGGGTTGGTATTGGATGGACATGGGCAATTTTCTTTAACTAAAAATGAATGGGCACAAGCCCAATCCAGACAGGCTACAAGGTAAATTTTGGATCTGAATAGCTCGGGCCATCCATTGCCACCCCTAAAAAGTACTTTAGATTTCTAACCATACGTGTTTATTAAATTACAAAATACTATTTCAATGATTCCCATAGTCATTAAAATTGTTGTAGAAATTATTATAGTTGTGTCTATATAGCCGTGTCAAAATTTTGGTTTCTGCACACGGAAGGACATGTTCAATAGCACATAGCCATGTCTGAATATTCTGTCTAGCTAACTAGCACAATAAGGCAAAGCGGCATAAAATTCGCCTTCAACAGAAAATAAGTAAAGGATGAAAAAGGAACTACTAGCTCCAATAATTTCCATCAATACAACCTACCAAGAAAGAGCTCTGCCTGTAATAGTATTGGCTCCAAAATCCATTCAAACCAGAGCTTCATAATAGATGCTATCAGAAATTAACCTAGCAACAGAAACTACTAGAATAGACAGGGTGATAACCTTTTAAAGAGGGGATCTAACATTTTTTTTCTACTGGTAAGCCATTAAAAAGTTTCCATCGAGGCATTCAACATAAAGTACAAGGAAAACTATAATGCTTAATAGTTAAGTACTCGTATTTGTATCTGAGACATTCAATAAATGGAGATAACGTTTCAGACTGTATCTAAGAATCTCCTAAGATATGTCTATGTTTTGATTCACATGATAAAAGGGGAGGAATAAAATAAACTAGATTCTGCATAACCAGATTTTTTTACTTACGTTGAAGGTGCTTGAAGCAAGCAATAAGCGAGAAAAACAGCAATCATTGCCCAGACTCCCCTATAAAAGCAAGCAACAATGATTTGTATCATTTATGTGACAATTAAAGAAGCATACAAAATGATTTTTTCTATCATATTTTCCATGAAGTGCTAATAAAGAAGAGATATACCTCTTCACAGAGGTAACAAGATCACCAGAAGAAGTATTTTCTGGATCAAGGGCTCCACTTGCCCATCTGAAAGAATATAGGCATGCATCAGTTCAACTAATTCATTTATAACCTGGCTAGCACCGACTATTATTTTAAAGGAGAATTAGTAATGCAATATTCACATTTCTCTCTCTTCTTTTTGGGAAGAGAAAATTCTCTAGTTTACTTGGAAATTATGAGTTTCATATCACACCAATGCAATCCAAAGTAATTCTGAAGTAAAAGAGTCTTAAACAAAAGTGTGGCGAGCATCCTCTATTGGAAGCACTCCTCCGTTCTTAACGAATTATGGAGACAGGGGGGATCTCGCTCTAGAAATGAGTGCCTTTAGTGCCTAACTTTCCATATTGCTATTATTTAAAGTGAATTGGGAGAAAAAAGGATTAGCGACAAGAGGTGATGCAGAACAACAATAATGCAAGTTATAGAAAGAGGGAAAGGCAATGTAAACTTGTTTGAAGTCTTAAGCGAATTGTAGTTGTGCTTCAAACAGATGGAGGTACAGAACTTACCTGGTTCACAATATCCAGCAGGACCTTTCGGCCACTCTCTCAATTAGGCATGTAAATTTTGATAGAAGGGAGAACCTCAGTGGTCTGGAATATGTAATTCACTTCATGATCATAACAGCAATTTTGTTTGGCTCTACGGAGGGTGGGAGAAATAGGATGCATGACAGAAGTTGAAGGCCTTCAAGTTGGGCTAACAATATGGCCCACTGATGTTTCAAACCATCTTGTCCTAGTCAAGCTTCTGATGAGATTCTCGACTCCATGACTTTGATTTTCTTAAATATCCCACAACCACAATCATGAATAAAATTTGGTATTGTTACAATATCAGGTGTGAAGAAAATGTTAGTCCTCAGTCGTGTCCAATGTGGTGTGCCATGGCCTGCTTTGCCTTCAATACTTGCTTATGACTTTTCTATGAAGTTCATTGAAGATAAGAAAAAAGCAGTTCAAAAATTTTACTGATGCAATCACTGACATGATCTACATGCTTGAACATAAAATTCAACATGAAATAGTACTCATAGTTCCAAAAGAAAAATAGAAAAATGAAGGCCCAAAGTTTGGCCAGAAAAAAAAACATGTATCATCGAGCAAGACTCACATAAGTAGGCATGCACCAAAAAGTAGCAAGGAAATGGTACGAGGCTTGTATGCCCATGCAGTCCAAGGATCAAATTCGTCAACATCATTCGGTAATTTCAAATCACTATTTTCTTGAATAACATGTTCCCTTTTCCTCATTCTTTTGTGACCATTAAGCTCCATGGGTCAAGCACTCAAGAATTGACACCTTGCTCCCTGCAACTAGTAAAAGATAATTTTGAAGACTGAGAAGACAATTATCCATTATAGAGGGGAAAAATATACAAATGAGGCACTTCCCTTGTACAGCAGATCGCCAGTAACATATGCTTCATATAAAAGTTTGTAAATAACTGTCATGTGCAAACCAATTGATCCATATGACAAAGGGGACTTGAAAAATAATCACTCACTTTTTTTTACCGAATAGAAAAACAAAAAACAATTACACCAGGAAAATGATGAGGAAGTGGATTTATTTTCATGGAAAAGTATTTAATAGTTAGCGTTACAAGACTAATCCACTAAAAGATGAAACCATACTAATAGAACGCACTAGGATAAACACCAAGGCAACTTACAATGAATTAAAACTTGGTAATAATGTTAGTAGAATACAAGGATATATCTTTTAAAAAAAAGTTACAACTTAATCATTCCACCTTAAATTTGAATATGATTGAGCAAATATAAGAAATATTTGAGGAAAATATGCATAAAAGACAGTGTTGGCAAAGCAAATCAGGTAGATCAATTGGGACACTCTAATCGACTAAACCACATAAACAACTTAATTTAGCCTCTAAACCCCAATATTATTTCAAAACAGAACATACTAATTGTAGGAAACCTATCTTGAGATGAAATCCAATGTCGCAGGAACAAAGGGATCCAACGGGATCCATAAGCACCAGTTATCACTGTAGAATCTACTTTATAACACTCGGCACAAATCTAACAAATTCTACGGATACCAAAGAAGAGTCCTAAAATCTGAGATTTAGATAAGCATTGGAGAAGATAAACCTTAACTTCTTATTTGTTTGCCCTAAAACAATTTGATATCTCCATGAAGAGAAAAAAGGAGTAGCATAACCACAACAGTGAAATTCAAGAATAATAACATAGATTCCATCTAAAAGCAGTTTACATGACACATACATACGAAGCTATGAATAACATGGATCACACAATTCATAAATTAAAAGAAAAATTCAACCAGTGGAAAGAGGAATTTTATTCGTAACCAAACAACAACACATTCAGGAAATCAAAAGCTGTAAAAAATCACTTATTCTTCTTCTTGTAACACCAAAAACAAGATTTCAAATAAAATCAAATCTAACTAACTTCAAAATAGCGGAATGAAAATTTCAACTACAAAAAATTGAAGGAAAGAAACAAAAATAATTCGCACATCAGACAAACCGAAATCTTTTTATAGAATTCAAGACGAAGCACAGCAATAAATCATTAAATCAGTGAAATCTCTAATAGAAATAGCAAAATTAAAAAATAAAATATTAAATGCTACTTCTCAAATCATCTTCATCAGCAACAACAAAAAAAAATTCAAAAATAAAATAAAAAAGAAAGGAAATTGACTGGACAGTAACTTGAAGAGGAAGCAGGAGATAAAAAAAGCGTAAAAAAGAAGAAGAAAGAAGTTCATCTTTTAAATACGTAAGTTTTTCTTCTTCTCTTTTCTTACCTTACGTAGAACACATCGACAAGCTCGCCCCATCCGTACGATGACGAGACGAAAAGATCTGGACCGTCCAGAACGAGTCCTCTAACCAGTACCGTAAATGACGAAGGAGTTATCGGAACGAACAGAGTGACGAAGATGAAGATAAGCGCGCGCAGAGAGACAGAGAGAGAGAGAGAGAGAGGGTACGACGGTCAAAGCTCAGCTCGTTTTAAGGTGTTTTAGATACGATAGGGAAAAAAAAAAGGCACCTTTTGAAGATACCGAAAATAGCCCTGAGAATGTTTAAGAAAGAAAAAAAAAAGGTGCTATTTTCGTCTACGTAGTGGGTCCTACGTATTGAATGATCTAGACCATTCATTTGATAGGTCTTGCTTTTGGGTCTTCTAATAATATGTATTTTTATTGTCAAGCACAAAATGTTAAAAGAAAATTAAGAAATGGTTCATATTAACAGTATACATTAGGGAAATGTTATCAGCACTACCATATTTTGATGATCACACTCCTAACTTTATTAAAGAGGATCCAAACCGTTCATTAGACGGGCTACAGCCTCAATAGGTTGTGCCCCAAATATCTTTTCCATAGGTTGGTCCTAACCCTCCGATCTATAGAGGGTTAGGATCAACCCTCTAATATCCAATCCCCCTATAGATTGGAGGGTTAGGATCAACCTATGAAAACGATTTTTGGGTTAGGTTGTGGCCCATCTAATGGATGGTTTGGATAATCCTATGGTGCGGGCCATACCTTGCTTTTTAATAAAGTGAGGAGTGCCATCATCAAAATAAATCTGGTAGTGCTAATAACATTTCCCTATACATTATTAGATGTCCAGATTGAATGTCTGGCATATTTTTGGATAGTAACAGATCTAAAGCATCTGTGTGTAAAATAGACGGTTCAGATCGATCAGAGATGCGACCATTATTACTGTGTGTCTGCGCCACAACAGTATATTACAACGAGGCCGTGCCCTACTGAAACAATGATGAGATTAAGGTGTCTTGTGTTGTATAAGGTGGGCCTACCAGTGATCGATTAATGCAATCACAGGGTGGGACCTACTTTCGTTCACAAATTCTCTAGACTTACATTTCCGTATGTTTTCATTCTCTTGAGAGAATGAGTTTCCATTGTCCAATCGGTGTAGATCTGGGGGCTATTGGAGATCAATGGGTAGCCCGCCTAGTGGATTCGCTGAAGGGAAATGATATTTCTGCCCCTTTTTTTCACTTGGAACAGCCCTCTCTAGTGTAGAAGAATACTCATAATTACACTTATGGTGGCTGTCCCAAGTAAAAAAAGGGCGCAAATATATCACTTCCCTTCTCTCTCTCTCTCTCTCTCTCTCTCTCTCTCTAATGCAATTAATGGATATCGTCTTTCTGCCCATGGAATTTATATCCAACGATTGCAAATACAAAGAATATACATGGAAATTTGGTGTATAACAATGTCCACAGTCTAAACCCCCACGACAATCAAACACTAATTACCACTAATCTACGAGGAGACTGGCAGTGAGTTGTTCTAACATATGCATTGATAACCGGAAAATGGATCTATTTTCCCCCAAGACATGAGCCAAATCTCAACACTTGTCCTATGAATTGGCTTAATTTTCAAGAAAATACAAAGAAAATAGGAGGGAGATGCTGTCTTTTATGAGAAAGGAAAGGACAAACCGATACACTGATCTTTACTGGAAATAGAAGGGATAGTTTAGTAAATTGGTCAAATGTACGGGGTCTTTCTCTATTAGAGTGTGAGAGTTCTCACCGTTGGATTGGATTAAGATTTCACCATTGGCTCTTATTGGAGTTTGCTTGGGCAAATTTGTCTTAATTTTCAAGAAAATACAAAGAAAATAGGAGGGAGATGCTGTCTTTTATGAGAAAGGAAAGGACAAACCGATACACTGATCTTTACTGGAAATAGAAGGGATAGTTTAGTAAATTGGTCAAATGTACGGGGTCTTTCTCTATTAGAGTGTGAGAGTTCTCACCGTTGGATTGGATTAAGATTTCACCATTGGCTCTTATTGGAGTTTGCTTGGGCAAATTTGTTAGATGAGGTGACCTAAATAGATTATGCAATTAGATTAGAAGAGGTAACCTAGAGAGATTAGGAATGTTCCCAATCATTCTATATGAGCACACTTTGGAATTGATTGTAATCATCCAAGAATTAGTGAAATCTCCTTTAATTTTATCATTCTCATCCTTTTCTTTCTATCTTTTCAAAGGAATTTCCACAGAACAAATAATGGTGGGGTTGTGGGACAGAAGGAGACGTTTTTACAAAAAAGAAGAAGAAAAAAAGAAGGAAGAAAGGTAGTGGTTTGAAAAATCATCCTTTTTTTCTACACAGACAAGCAGTGCTCTTGAGCTTTCCATGTTAATATTATTTCATGAGAGTCCCCATCTAAAAGGTACTATTCAATTATATGCTCCTATTAAATGGAATATTCCTTCATACTACTCCTCATCTGAAATTACATAACCACCCCCGGAAAGATTTGCGAAATTACCATACTATCTCAACTTTAATAATTTTGAGTAGGGGTGACGACGGATCCACCTATGTCTTAATCATGATCCATTCAAATTTCTTATCAGTCGGGTCAGATTCGGAGTATTATTTGGATCCTACTTCCTACATCTCGGTCACTATCCATTGTGAGTGTCCTAGTAGGTCATGCTTACATTTTACATGCTTAAAATTCTCTAAAAGAGGGTGAATGCTAATGTGACCAGTAGCTGCGAGGGTAAGCCGCAGTGGCGGCAACACAGTGGGCTAGAGAGTTAGAGTCAATGGTTAGAGTCTTAGAGAAGGAAGAGAAGAGGGTGACTTGGGGGACTTGAGAGAGGGAAAAAAAAAATTACTACAAATAGGAATTGTTTGAAACAAATGCACATGGCTTATTTTTACTAAAATATCCCTAAAAGTAACAAAAAATTAGAGGATATTAAAAAAAAAAAAACACAGTAAAGTAAAATCGGATTTAGGACTGTCCCGCGGGCTTTGGTTGGTTGTATGGTACCGAGCAGTAATAATTTTGGATCCTATGATAAGGTCCCTGTATATGTCCATGGATCCATCGGACCGTTTGGGTCCATTGACACTCCTAAATTTTTGAGGAAGCTGATATGAGCTGGCCATATGATTGCACGAATGGAAAACATAAATACAGTCCCTTTTGATAGTGGCACTCTTCTAACTTTATTAAAATATTTCAATGTTGACTGTGAGTCTGTGATATCTTTTTTGGGACTCTAGGTACCTTTTTCCAACTCTCAGTTTTTGGTTGCACCTTTGTATAAAAATTCAAAAGAAAAAGAAATTGGAGGGTCCTTGGCAGAAGGACCGAATAATAATGGAGAAAGGGTAATTATCTGAAAAAAGGTACAACCTTGGCTGTAGGGGCCGGGGTAATTATCTGTAAAAGGTACAATCTTGGCTGGGTTGGGGCCTCTCTCATGACACCAGCTGCCTTGTTTGATTGTGGGTGGGCCCATAGTTTATTTTCTTACAAAATTGTGGGCCCCACAAAGGTTGGGTGGGGTCCTTATTTGCATGTAAGATTTTTAAAATTAATTTTACATGCAAAACCTACTTTGGAAGCCATTAATGGGCATATATGAAAGGTTGGAAGCAGCTTTTGGTTATCTAATAAATTGTGAGAAATAGTCAAACAAAATCCAAACATATGGTTTGACAGATCCTTGAGATCATAGTTTTAAATAATTAAGTAAAACAATAGCAGGACGTAGGACATTATGTGAGAGACTTTGATTCTTAATATGACCGTGATACGAGCACATAAAATAGAATTAACACATCCGACACAGCAGGACGAAACTGAGTTAGAAGTTAAAAAGATTGTCGTACAAATCTAGATGGATCCAATCAAGATTAGGTCCCTTAACAATCCTGGTGGGACTTGAGAGGGGACAAATGAGTAGAGGGTGAGAATTGGCTAACCAGCAAGGGGGAAAAAAATCTTACTATGCTAATATTTCACTTTATTAATAGTACTGTATGTCCCGCACGATAGGATGATCCAAACCGTCCATTAGATGGGCCACAGCCTAAATAGGTTGTGCTCAAAAAATTATTTCCATAGTTTGATCCTAACCCTCTGATCTATAGAAGGTTAGGATCAACCTATGAAAATAATTTTAGAGGCACAACCTATTTAGGCACGGTTTGCATCATCCTATGGTGCTGGCCATACCGTACTTATAATAATATGAGTACTGTATTGATGCCCTACCGTCAAAATCCAAAATCCAAGGGCAGGTGTTTTGCCACCTAGCCCGGTCGGGCACCACTCTCCCAAAAATAATGCTGAGTTTATTTCATGGTTTCCAAATTCCAAACATGCTTGATTGGAGGAAAAGACGAGTTTATTTATGTGTATTGATAGAAGGAAAAACCACCTCTACCGGCGCAACCCACGTAATCACGTGCCTCAAACGCTTAACGCGGTGTTGGGACGAAGCGAAAGATTTTAATGTCTGGTGACGTGAAAAAAGGGAGCGAAAAGGACGGGTCAATGCACGTCTCATCGTGTTTTGGGTAATGGGTCACGAGACAGATTGGAATTGAAGAAAAGGAAACGCCGCAATAATAAATGAAGAAGAGGCGAGGGAGGAAACGAGCAATACGCCAATGCGGGGTGAAAATAATAAATAGAGGGGGATGTAGTGGAAGATGAAATAGGGGGTTAATAACTTAATATCATATTTGCCCCACCTACAGAAAGACAATATTCGCCTGCTTTATGTCAAAATCATTATCTTCTTTCGCACTAACAAACCATCTCTCCTATCATCTTCTGTAAACCACAAAAGCGGGGGGTTAATAACTTAATATCATATTTGCCCACCAACAGAAAGACAAGATTCGCCTGCTTTATGTCAAAATCATTATCTTCTTTGGCACTAACAAACCATCAATCCTATCATCTTCTGTAAACCAAAAAACACTCTCTCTCTCTCTCTCTCTCTCTCTCTCTCATGTGACACCAGCAAGATTCAAATTATTTATCCGAGGTGGGTCCCACGATTAGAACAAGGAGCCCAATCAAACGGGAAGTTGATAAGATTTGGGAAATGATATAATGCCGAAATTTTGTCCAAGTTTTTAAGGATTTTCAACCAAAAATCTCGATTTTTTTTCATTATTTAATATTTTCCCAAAATTTCTCCGAAATTATTGAAATTTCAGCCAAAATCTCGTATGAGATAAAATATTAGGGGCCGTTTGGATGCCGAGAAGATTTTGATTTGGAATTCTCCAATTTGCAGCCCTTTTTGCTTTGACATTTGGATCCCGAACAAATCCTTGAATTTCCAATTTAGTGATTAACAGTGAAAAAAATAAATTTCCAAATAAACTTCGAAAATAAGAAAGGAATTACCCTGTTCCCTCTCTGTCTCCCTCAACATGAGCTGGCAGATCTATTCATTTTGTACTGAAAGCTCAAATCCAAATCCAAATACAAAATAATGGTACTTAACGTATCCAAATGGTCCCTTAAGGTTTCGTCAGATTCGACCGTTTCAGTGAGGACCGAAACGCATTTCAAAACCAAAATTTGAAACCATGATCATAAATACACTAGAGAGGGTGGCCTAGGGAAGAAAAGGGAGCCAATATATCACTTCCCATGTATATTAAATGGAATGTGGATTGATGCTTCAATGGGGCACGACCTCATTGCAACACAATGACAAATGGCGCAGTGGGTTCCACTATTGGTTGATCAAAATCATCTATTTGATAAGCTTACCCAAGTGGTCATCAGATCACTCAAAGGTACGACCCACTATGCCGTTGTTGGCGCACCTCAATGTAAATTATAATGAGGTTGCACCCACTCCTAAAGCATTCCTCTGTAAAGGGATGCTTTCGTATGATGCGACATATTGCAAAACAATGAGGCACATCTAATATGACACTACAGGTCCCACCTTTGGTTGATCAAACCTGTCTATTTGATAGGCCTAGGCTTTCCTTAAGCCCAAAAATCAAGTGAATCATCTAATTCGAACCTCAAGTAATGTGCATTGTTTTTGTTATTTGATAGGCGTAGGCTTTCCTTAAGCACAGCACAAAGAAATGTGTTGTGCTTTTCTAATTAGATGGTCGTATTTCAGGGCAAAGCCATGAACAGAAAGTTAAACTAGTCTTTAATAAATGGTGGGGTGTCGTTATCGAAGCAGTGGCGTGTGGACAATATATGTATTGGTGTATGCATTCTTGCGCATTTAATAGGAACGAATGGTTGCTTTCTCAAGTACAGCAGGCCTTAATCAAGGGTTAGTTTGACTTGACCAACGTACGAAGGGAAATGATATATTCGCCTACTTTTCTTCTCCAGGACACCCCTTTATAGTGTAAAAAGAGTGGTCAGAAATACAATAGAGGGGGCGGCCCGGGAAATACAAGAGGGCAAATATACCACTTCCCTTGTACTGGTTGACTATGTACACTTTTGAGATCCAACATTTAGTATGTTTGTGTCACAGTGTTAGCGTGGCAGGCCAAACAAAATAAAACTGAACTATAAATGTCGCGTTGTGAAATATTCGTGGTAAAATGATTAGGTGGGGCCCACAATTTAATTTTAAGCTTTGACATTTTGGGAAGTGACATATTTGCCCCATTTTCTTCCCAGGCCACTCCCTGTCGTGTAAAAAGTGTAGCCATAATAACTCATAAATAACCCGTCAAAAAAATAAAAAACTCATAAATACACTAAAGGAGGTGACCTTGGGAAGAAAAAGGGGTGAATATATCAATTCCCGAGCATTTCTTATGTATTTCGGTTGGGACATTGTGGACTCTCTAGTTTAAGATGACAATGGTTAGATTTTATTGGAGATGATCCAATGGTTAGAATTTATTGGATTTGATATATTCTATTTTAGGGAAAACTACTAAAAACCCCTTAGATTAAAACATATCTTCCAGAATCCCCTCAAATTTTTCATAATTACCGGTGATACAATTTTAAGCCTAAAATAGCTTTTTATTTTTTCTTTTACCCATTATACTCTTCATTATATTACCCGTAGAAATCCCTAATATCTCTCCATCACTAATGCTCTGTTTGGTTGCTGGGTTTTTTTTGTTCCCAGAATTTATGTGGGTAAAGGTTTAGTGGTCACATCAGCTTTTTCTTGCTGACATCAGCAAAATCTTGTCTTGAAAAGGGTGTTATCTCTTTCTCTCTCTACCATCTCTCTCCACTCATCATATATCTTTCTCTAATTAATGCTTGTCCCCTCTTTTGTCTCCTACCTTTACCCACATAAATCCCAGGAAAAAAAAAAAAACCCGGCATCCAAACAGAGCATAAAGCAAAATTAAATCTCTCTCTCTCTCTCTCTCTCTCTCTCTCTCTCTCTTATAAAGGCAAGATAGTGACATGGTGTAAGCTCGAACAGACCACTATTATTCAAAAAAAAAAAAAGAGAGTACGTACCACTACCATTGGATGATCCAAACCGTCCATTTGATGGGCCACCATAGTATGATCTAACCTCAGATCTATAGCAGATTCCATAATATGCCCCAACCGTCACTTAAATAGATTGTGGCCCAAAAATCACTTCCATAGAATGATCCCAACCGTCAGATCTATAGCAGTTTCCATATATATACAGTTCCTCAATAGATCAGAGGGTTGGGATTATCTTATGGAAATGATTTTTGGGCCACATCCTATTTACATCGTTGCCCATCAAATGGGTGGTTGGATCATAAAACAGTGTGCCCATCAAATGAATGGTTGGATCATACTACGGTGGGCCCATCAAATGGACGGTTCGCATCATCCCACAGTGTGACACGTACAATACTTTTTGAAAAATAATGGACTATACGGGCTTACACCATATAAAATCTTACAAGAGATGTTGCCTTCGTAAGCGAGATTTTTAGGCTGTTAAATGAGAGATTTTAGGGATTTCTAAGTATCTAGAACCAGAGGTAAAATGGATAAAAGAAGAAAATTTAAATGGCATCAAGGTGCTATTGGTAATTAAGAAAATTTTGAGGGGATTCTTGTAGATATGTTTTTATCTTGGGAGGTTTTAGTAGTTTTCTCTATATTCTAACAATAATTTCCTTTTGGTAGGTAAGCTAATTAGATTTTACTTGATTTGATATATTCTAACAGGGGTTTGCTAGGTCCACCGCAAAATGCAATTAGGCAGCTGGTCTGTCTCCATTCACGAGGTGGCTGGTATGACATGCTAGATTTGATATATTCTAACAGGGATTTGCTAGGTCCATCACAAAAGGCAATTAGGCCGCTGGTCTGTCTCCATTCACGAGGTGGCTGGTGTGACATGCGACAGACCAGCCGCGGAATGCATTTTGAGACGCCAACGATTCCCATTCTAACAATAATTTCCTTTTGGTACGTAAGCTGGGATACAAAGCCTCAGCCATTGAAATATAATTTCCTAAAGAGGATCAACCTATGGAAATGATTTTGAGAGCCATCTAACGGACGGTTTGGATCATCTTACGGTGCGGGCCATACCTTCCTTCTTAATAAAGTAAGGAGTGCGTTCATAAAAAACACGACTAGAAAATAATACGGAAACTTTTTTCTCGGGCGTTTCCTATTTACAGTGTTCAGGTAGTTAAAGTGACAGTGGAAAGGTATGAAAAAAAGAAAAAGCAGAGATTCACATATTCAGCTGAAAAGTGTGCAGAAATAAATTGTCGAGAGGAGGACAAAAGGTAATGATGAATACACGCAAGGAACGGCTTTAACGAAGAATGTTAGACTTTGACCAGAATAAAGTTTCATTTATGTTGTGAAGCAAAGATTGTCATCGTCTCACAATCATCATGCGAACGTACAGTAGTTTTCCACGTGCAAAAGATCTCCCAAACTGAAGAAAATGTTGAAAAAACCATAAGGGCACGTTTGGCAACCATGAATTTTTTTTCCATGATAAATAAATAGTTCTCCGGTGGAGACGAGGGTGAAGTGGCTGAAATCAGGAAACTAAAAACATGAAACTAGTGTCTTTAAGTTTCAAAATATCAGGAAACAGTCTGGGATTTTGAGTAGAGATTTTTGTTTCCTGATTTTTCCCTCTTGTTCGTTAAGTTTTACTTACAAAATTTACTTTAAGACTTATTTTAATTACACTTATTTATGGGTTAAATTTCCAAAATATCACCCTCTCTCTCATGCAAGTTTCATCCCCTGATTAGATTGCAAGATTTATCTGGGAATGTTTCAAAGGAAATACCTTCTCAGAATTTCCCGCTTTTCCATTCCCATGTGAAGAAAAAAAAATAACTTGAACAACCACAGTTCAAGTTTTATTTAGAGGGACCTCCAATTTACAATTTATGATGATATCCTTTTAAATAAACTATAAAGTATCATTTCTCTATAAAGTGTGGGAACCAAAAAAAAAATCCTAAGGCTCTGTTCACTTGTTTTCCTTTTCCTTTTCCCAGGAAAAGAAAAGAAAAGGTTTCCCGGGAATCTGACGTGGCATTAGGAAAAGAAATCCAGGGAAACTGTGCAAGAAAAGGTTTCCCCCGCCTGTCACGTGTGCAGGAAAAGGTTTCCTGAGAAACTGCTTGCCCACCTTTTTTCACTAGTTTTACCGGGAAACAAAGCCGACCAAAATAGTGGGATTTGTTTTCCCACCCTTGTGAGAAAAGAGACATTTCCACATCATTTTTGGCAATTTCCATGTCATTATTTGACATTTTCCACCTCGGCTTGTTACTTTCTCAGGAAAGCAAGTGAACACCATAATTCTGTCTTGTCAAGGAAAAAAGAGGCTATTTTCCAGGATTTGCTTTCCAGGGAACGCAAGTGAACAGAGCCTAAGGAAAATTTTTGTAAGAAATGTTTTTCCTGCAATTCAAACGAAGCAAACGGCATGGTGATTAGGTCCAGTGGCCAAAAATCGAAAGTTGCGTGTTTTTATTTTTTTCATTTGAGAGAGATTCTCATGTCAATATCAATAGCCATTATTAAAATGTGCAGATTTTCCATTCAAAAATAGGAGCAGATTTCATTTACCGTGAGTAAGAACTGGATAGGGATAAAAGTCCATAACACAGCAGCAAAGATGAATGCCAATGTCCATTTTAACACAAGATGAAGCTTTCTTCCACTTTCTTCTTTCTCATTGCAAATTCGAATAATCTTTTCGCTGTCAATACACAAGTATGAGCCTTTCCAAACCCCAACTTACCCACCAAAACCTCACCTGCTGAACACCCACCCCCTGCATTTACTGTCATCGGATATACCAAATATACATGGACCTCACAAAACCTCCAGACCCACACTCCTTACCAAAAGCGATCTGGATGCCCTTCTAGAAAAATCTGACCAAAGCCAAATCACAAAACATGAGGGTAAAGAAAACAGACTCAATGACAAAAAACCACCGCCGGTGGGCCCTTCACTGGTCGATTTTCTAGAACAGAAGCTACCCAGCCCTACGCTAACTCAATCCCATACCAGAGAGAGGAGATTGAAGATGACCCCTGAAATGGAAAGTCTCGAAAACGAAAACCAAGGAAAATACCAAAATAGCAAGCTACATCTAAACAGGGAATAGTCCTTCCTCGCTGGACCCCACCAGAAGGCATAAACCATAAAGAAAACCAAACCCTCCGACACAACAGGAGCCTCGACTTTCCAAACTTGAAAGAAACAAGAGGGGAGTTGGAACCTCAAACTTTGAATCTCAAAGCCCCAAAAGTAGGAAAAAGGGGAAGATATACAGAAGCTAATTCACACTGAGAAAACCTCCAATCTTCTGTCTTCTCGAGACCAAAGCCAGTGCTGATAAGCTACATTCTTATACCAATGTAATCTGCCCAGGATGGAACGTCTATGCAAACTATAACCATGTCAAAAGAGAGTGGACTTGGATAATCAGGGGTGATTCTGACCAGTGTATTCATACTGAGGTATCTTATCTTCAAACTAAGCATAGAATTATGCTAACTGCTATTTATGCCCATAACTAGAGTGGTAGCAGAAGACACCTTTGGGAAAGTATGAAGAGAATAACGGTTCAGGGATCTCCATGGCTGGTGATGGGAGACTTCAACACTGTGCGATATCACAATGAAGCTTTTGGCGGTTCTACACCAAACAGTGAAGAGAGAAATTCAACCACTGCCTTGATCAATGCTACCTCTCTGATCTCAGAGCAATGGGACAAACACTTTCATGGTCCAATAACTGCAAAATTAGCGATATTAAACTGAGGAGGCAGGATAGAGTTCTTATAAACGAAAAATGGCTGCAAAGCTTCCCTGCTTCCCATGCAATTTATAGATCCCCTGCCATATCAGATCATTCTCCAATTATTGTGGTAATTCTTGAATCCAAAAGTCAAGGAGCTAAACCTTTTAGATTCCTCAATTTGTGGCTCCAAGATGAGTCCCCATATGGAATTGTAGAAAAAGAGTGGCAGACAAAGGTGAAAGGAACGTCCCTATACCGAGTCACCCAGAAGCTTAAACGTGTAAAGCAGGGTATCAAGAACTGGAACAGAGATATATTTGGCGGGATCGACATCAAACTTCCTCTTATCCAAAAAGATTTTGAATCCATCCAAATGAAAATTACCTCTGATCCTACAAATGCTAACCTTAGGGAGCAAGAACAAAGTATTAGGGAACAATACTTTAAAATTGCTCTTCAAGAATAATCAATGATCCGTCAAAAAGCTATGATCCATAAAAAAGCCTGCAACAACTGGCTAATCAAGGAGACACAAATTCCAGATTCTTCTATTCAGCTATCATTAAAAAAATGATAGCCACTTCTATTCAACAATCAATAGTAGAAACGTGAATAGCATCCAAGGGCTAACCGCTGGGGAAGGAAAAGTAATCACAAACTCTGAAGAAATCAAGCAAACTTTTTTTTTGTATAGCAAGAAATCGAGCATATTAAGGTTAACTACTTCAAAAATCTTCTAAATACCCACACTCTAGAAGATAGCAGCCAGATCCCTAAACCCCTCCATCATCTAACCTTGGAGGAATCCAATAATTAATCTATCCAGTTGGCAATAAAAGCCCCAGTCCAGATGGATTCAGTGGCCAATTCTTCAAAAGTTTTTGGTATCTAATAGGGGAAGAAGTAACAGAGGCAATTCAAGACTTCTTTTTCAAAGAGGAAGATGCTTACGGAGGTAAATGCAACTTTTATTACCCTCATTCCAAAATCTAGTGATGCAAGCACCCCTCAGAAATTTCGACCGATCTCCTTATGCAATTACATGTACAAAATCATTACAAAGATCGTGGCCAACTGTCTCAAACAGGTCATGAACTCACTAATCAACCCCTCCCTGATCAGCCTTAATTAAAGGTAGATCAATCCAAGCTACTGTGCTGCTAACTCATGATTTACTTCACAATTTTCACAGGAAAGATGCTCGACCAACAATGTGCCTTAAAATCGACCTTTAGAAAGCATTTGACAGAGCCCACAGAGAATCCCTTCTTGCCTTCACGAGAAAACAAGGCTTTAACGATGTGTGGTGTGAGTGGGTGGCCCAATGCATCAATAGTTCCTCTTCGGTGCTCATCAATGGCAGTCCCAAAGGGTATTTCAGGTCTACAAATAGGAACCAAACCTCTGTTGTTCTGCATTGTAATTGAGATGTTTACATGCATTTTAAACGAAGCTCTCCAAATTGGAAGAGTATCATCCCCCCTTCACTAGAGGTAAATCTACAATCTCTCATTTACTATTCGCAGATGATGTAATGATATTTGCTACAGCCACAACCCAGACGGCCCAAGGAATCCTGGAGTGTTAAAATATTCAAGCAATGTTCTGGCCTTGAAATGAAACTAGACAAACGTGAAGCTTACCTTGGTGGTCTAAGTCCCCAGGAAAAACAGAGAATCAACAGAACTTTTGGCATCAGGGAAGATAACTCCCAATCAAATGCTTGGGCCTCCCTCTCATCACTAAAAGATTATCAGTCCGGGATTGCTCTCCCCTTATTAGCAAGGTTCGAAAGAAGATCACATGATGGAGTTGCAGATTTTTGTCAAGAGCTGGGCGCATAGAATTAATCAATACTGTCCTTAATGCCTTCCACATCTACTGGTCATCAGCATTCACGATTCCTGCTGCCACTCGGGAGGAAACTGTGAAAATCATTATAAATTTTCTATGGGCTGGAAATAGTTTGCAAAGAACATACCATCCCATATCATGGGAATCAGTATGCAGAGCAAAAAAGGAGGGCCTAGGCGTCCATCGACTAAAGGATATAAATAGAGCTGTCCAACTGAAACAAGTTTGGCTTCTCTATCTAGAAAAGGCAATCCATGGGTTGATTGGTTCCATAGAAAATATCCCAGGGGAAGAAATTTCTGGACAGTTAAGACTCCATCAAGTCCTTCATGGGCCATCCGGAGTATTTAACAAGCTCGAGACAAGGCTAGAAAGCACATATGCTATGCTATTGGAGAAGCTAAGAGCCTAAACTTTTGGAATTGCCCATGGCTTCCATCTGGTTCGATAATGACCAAGCTTCCATCGGAAGGACCTTGAATTTGTTCCCAAAGGATACAACAGTGTACCAACTCCGGGCAAATGGCAAATGGGACACCATCTTAGACAGACCTCATCTGTCAGAACTGAAAAACCTGCTGTCATCCGCAATCTTCAACACAGATCCTGAAGACAGTAACCCGGAAAGCATGTACAAATGAAGAATTCTCACTTCCCTATTTTTATTATTTCATTGCATCAACTTTGATTTTCTTCCCTTCTTCAAGTTGGAGACGGCATCACTAAATCCCAAGTAATCAGCACTTCGAAAAAATTAGCTAACAAGAAACGGTGGAGACGTCATTGAACAGATGATGGTAGAGATGCCCCCCTTACCTACATTATCCATACCCAAAAAACCACTAAAATTTACCACATGGCAAGGGGCATTCCAACCATGGTTTTAAATTTCGGTTTCGGCTAAAATTTCGGACTTATCCGAAACCGAAATTTCAGCCGAAATCCCCTTTTTTTGGGATGAAATTTAGATCGAAATTACCGAAATTTCAGCAATTCCGTACGAAATTTGGTAACGGAATAAAAAATTAATATTTTGTCGCAAATTTCGCCCGAAATATCCGAATTTTGGATTGAAATTTGGTAAATTTCGAAGGTTTTGGTTTTGGAACGTTTCGGTGTCGGTCCTCACCGAAATCCGAAATTTAAAACCATGATTCCAACTTTATATACAAGAAACTTTATATACAAGACCAACATATTACCAACGTCAATAGCATCAAACTCACTAGGAGATTCACAGCCCCTAATAAACCGCTATTACAAAGGGAAGTTGAAAGGCTTATAGATTTCCTCCCACTTGAAAACAACTAAGTTGATAACATATAGGGTCCAACCATGTTTTTTTTATGAATGATCACCAATTTTATTAAAAGTGACCGAGAAGGTCAAAATACAAAGAGAAAGAGGAACAATAATGATAGAAGCAACAATAACATGGGGAGAGAATCAAAAGAGGCCAACGCTTCTTTCGACACCCCCAATTTAGCCAAGTTGTCGGCCACCTTGTTTGCCGATCGCCGGACATGCTTAAAGGATAGAGCCATCATTCTAGAACAATCTAACACCTGATCAAAGTATCTATGAAACCTCCATGGGTTCTTTTGAGGTCCTCGAATCCATTTGATGACATTTAAGGACTCTCCTTCTACCCCCATGTTGCCAACCCCCTTTGCTGCCAATAACTTAATACCTTGATGAGCAACTCTAACCTCAGCTTCAGAAGCTGGCCCGGGTTTCATAAGCTAGAACCATCGAAGTTTAGCTTAAGATGGCCTATAGGTAGAGGGTCCAACCATGTTAATGAAATAGAAGAGAATAAAATATGTTAGATCGACCCGCCTGTGTTTTTCACAGCCTGTCCCAAGCCAGGATAAGGAGGAGGGTTGGCGTTAGGTTGGC
Source organism: Tasmannia lanceolata (assembly GCF_043159265.1). NCBI lineage: Eukaryota > Viridiplantae > Streptophyta > Magnoliopsida > Canellales > Winteraceae > Tasmannia > Tasmannia lanceolata. Next base: position 59,903,577 of record NW_027518692.1, on the reverse strand, counting down.
AGCCGGCCTTCAACTTTGCCACTCTTCTATGAAATGAATCCTATTTTCATGAAAATTTTCTAAAGGATTCACAAGCCGATCCCAACTAGTTTGGAACAAAGGCTTAGTTAAGTTGAGTTGAGTTGAGATCACGCAAGTTTCGTATCAACACATGAAATAACAGCGAGGATCCGACTTCTCCTTCGGGTACGGTATTATGAAAGGAAGTTGATCTATGATGATCAGAATTAAAGAACCAGTACATGAAATTTTAATGACAGATATTGTTTTGAGAAGTAATCTATATGATGCAAATGTATATGTTTTGAGTGTACCTTTGAATTAATGCGTCAAATGACTCTTGATCTGGACTTAATTTGCTGATTGAGTTATAGAAAATTAGGATGAGTCCAACTTTCAAAGAACAATTTACAAAAAGATAAATTATCAACATCTCAAGCAGATCTGTTGACCTAAGTGAAGACTAAACCAAGTCACAATGTGCAATGTTGAATTCAATCATTTTTCAAGCAAACTCAAGTTATCATAATCAATTCTAGAGTCAAGTGAGAGATAAGTAGAGGCTACACAGTAGCATGCATTTCAAATTCTGTCATCTGCACAAACTAAATGCCAACATTTGCAAATCCAGGATGCACTTAACAGCAAGAAAGTAAGTTCTAGCAACAAAGTCAAACATCCACACAACAACACAACAGTTAAATAGGCTAATAAATATCAATCCATCAGTTCCTACATCTTCCCCCCACATAGAGATTTCAGTCTATAACACATTAAACATGCATGCAAAACACGAATTAATAAATGCCGCATTCATGAAACCACAAGAATAACAGGTGTAACTACATAATAGAACAAAAAAGAAGAGAGGAAAAAGTCCCCATAAAAAGCCAAAGCTAGATGCAAACAAAACCAGATTAGAAATAAATATCCGCAAACAAAAGGACAACCTTATAACTGTTTTAGTCACCGTAATTCCAAAAACATGAGAAGGAGACCAGTACTTTACCAAAAACACAGTAGAATTAGGGAACAAAGCTAAAATCTCTAACTGTTTAATGGAATCATCTTCTTCTTTCTTAAAAAGACTATCTGACCGTAATTATGTCATCAATCTTCAACATCACCCTCACACACTCCGTCGCCAATGTAATTGCACTTGTACTCACCAGCAGAGGCTGCACGACATTCTCCTCAAGAATGTTTGTGATCTGCCCTTTCCTCACATTGATCCCCGCATTGATCTCCCCTTGTGCATGATGATTACGAAGCTCCGTAACAATTGTGATTGGATTCAAACCCGCATTCTCAGCCAACGTATAGGGAATGACCTCAAGTGCCTCCGCAAACGACCTCACACAATAACTCTCCTTCCCTTGCAAAACCTTTGCCCACGCACCCAGCTGCCGTGAAAGCTCTATCTCCGGCGCACCACCTCCCGCAATCAAGTACCTCTAACTCACCAAACATCTGATCACACACAAAGCATCGTGAAAACTCTGTTCAGCCTCATCAATAACCAGCTGATTCGAACCACGAACAAGCACGGTCGCAGTCCTTCCCATATCCCTAATCCCCGTAATCTTAACCACCTTCCCATCTCCCACCGAAACCTCCTCCACGCAATCCACAAACCCTAACTTCTCCGCGCGGAAATGCTCTATATTCGCAATAGGCAAACAATTCAGGGTTTTGGTAATGAACTCAATCTCATCACGCTCAATATCCTTGATCATCAAAATCTTCGCCTTAGCAAGATAATGTAGCGACAGATCAGTCACTGCATCCCTCAAAATACTCTTCTGAATCAGAAGAACATTGCATCCAGTTGCCCTAATCTTCTTAATCATGCCAAGTATATAGTTCCTCTCCTCCTTCAAGATCCGATCCATCTGCGTGTAATCAGACACAGCTATGCTCTGTTCTATATCAGTCTTCAGCGGAGAGATCTGGAACTGAATTACAGCAATCTTGGCGTTCTCAATTCGTGTGGGGCCGCCGGCCGAGTGGCTGATCTTCTTATCAAAAACCAGTCCTTTCACAAGCTCTGTATCATCAATGGTGCCACCGAGTTTTTTCACGATCTTAACATCGTTCAGATCTACGATCTCCGGTTTGGCAGGGTCCACGACGGAGATTACAGAATCCCAGCGAGAGGCGCGAGGAGCATAGAGTACTGACTGACTACTTTACTCTTGGGAGAAGTAGAGGCGGATTTGATTAGGGCATCGCGATCGGAGAGCATGGCGGTGAGGATTTGGACTGATTTTTTGGAGATTTTGTGGAGGGAATCAGAGATTAGGGTTGGGTGGATACCTAAATTGAGGAGGGAGAGGGAGTGTTTGAGGAGAGATCCGGCAAGGACAACGACGGTGGTGGTGCCGTCTCCGGCGACAATGTCTTGGGATTTGGAGAGATCGACGAGCATTTTTCCGGCGGGTTGGAGGACTTCCATTTTGTTGAGGATTGTGGCTCCATCGTTGATTATGATAACTTCGTTGGAGGGTGTCGATATCATTCTGTCCATTCCTTTTGGGCTGAGGCTCGTTCGGACGGCGTCGGCGATTGCGCAGGCGGAGGCGATGTTGGTGCGGCGGATGTCTTCCTTGCGTTTGTTGTCGACGTAGCTCTCTGTTTTGGAGGTGATTGGACGGGAGACTGTGGCGGTCGCCATGAGAGAGAAGAGAAACCCTAACCCTAAAAACTGGTTAAAACCCTAGTGGACCTGTGTAGCGTTAGAAGTTGAAAGACAGAAAGAGGGCGAGAGGTAGCTTAAGATGAAGGAGATGTGGGGAGGTTTTAGCCTTTAGGGGGGGAAACGGGCTTTAAAATGGAGATCCCGGATCCGATTCGAAAAGAAAGGCGGCAGGTATTTAAATACCAAAATACCTAAATTTTAGATGGATTACCGAAAATATACTTCCTTAAAAAAATGCTAATGACTATGAAATGTCTCTTTTAGTTTTAGTCTTCTACTTTGCCTTATTTTGGATTTGCTAGGGACAATCTTAGAAGCCATTTCGCGGGCCGGCTGTTGCATGATAGAGCAGCCACCTCAGATGAATTGAATCAATAAGACAAATCTGTTGAAAAGTGAGCCTATGTCGCTGCTCCACCCAAGGTTTTAAATTTTGGTTTCGGGGTATATTTCGGTCCCCACCGAAACTGAAATTTGGTAAAAGGGGTCGAAATTTCCAAAATTTGGGCTGAAAATTCGGTAATTTCAGCTGAAATTTGGTAAAGGATTAAAAAAATAATATTTTTCCTCAAATTTCAACCGAAATAATGTACGTTTCGACGATTTCGGATTTCGATTTCGGTCTCGATCGAAATCCAAAATTTCAGATTTCGGACGAAATTTAAAACCCCGGCACTACCGTGCAACAGCCAGCCTGCGAAATGCTTTCTGTGATGGTTCCTAGCAAATCCCTCCATTTCTGCCCATTTTAATTGGACACGAGTGAGAAGCGTTGCCCAACATGCCCTTAACTTTAAAAAAATGCCAATGATGCACATGCCCTTAACTTTAAAAAAATGCCAATGATGCACGAGCATGTCCTTATTTTGAGTGCCTATCTATTTCCTATTAGCATTTATGGATTGATCACAAGTCGAAATATAATTATATTTACGGGACATTATAAATTCGCACCCCCTCTAGGATATAATTCACAGCCGTGTGAATTGTGACAGACATTAACGTTTTTTTGACGTGAAATCACCTTAACAGGTGTGACTTATCCCACAGGAGGTGCAGATTTATCATCACCCTATATTTATAAGTGAAACAAGATAGAGGAAAGGAAGTCTTGGAATGACTCGAACCTAACAGAATATGGAGATACTTTATACTCGGAGTAAACAGATTTCGGCAATTACTCTCTTTAATTCTGCTCACTAGTCTATCCATTTGTTTGAACCATGGTTTAAAATTTCGGTTTCGTACAGGTTTCGGACCCTGAAATTTCGACCGAAATCCGGTACAACAAAGAAAATAATATTTTATTCAATATTAAATTTCAGTCAAACTTTCGGTGGAATATTAAATTAATTTAAAAAAAAGAGGTTTTTTGGGTGAAATTTCGGAAAAATAGAAATTTCGGAAAAATAGAAATTCCAAAATTTTGGAAAAATCGAAATTCCGACCGAAATAAAATACCGTTTCGGTTTTTGGTGATTTCGGTGTCGGTCTCCACCGAAATCCGAAATTCGGTCGAAATTTAAAACCGAGCTAATTCCAGCAATCCAAATAGTGAAGTGTTTGTAATCCAACCAGAGTAGAATTCCCGGCTACAATGGAAATTGTATCCCTTGATACTTTCGAATTTCCTAAAGACGGCTAAAAATTGGCCAGGACGTAAAACCTTGTTTACAAAAGACTAGCTTTCTAGCTTTCAGATACCCAGGATTTGGCTTCCACTAGAAAGTCAAGATCGGTAAAACAGAGAGATTAAAAAGAGCAACATCCTTAATCCTTTTATATCATGTATCGTTAAAAACAACCTCCTTTGTCAGGTTTTATTTCTCATACCTTCCTCCTCGCAAGTCAACAGGAAACAGAGTGAAAAAGAGTAGAGGGAATTTCAATCCTTCAACAAAAATCAACCGCTCCTGGGATGGCATCAGACACTACTGAACCCAGATCAAGTTTCTCTTTAACAACCACATTATTCAAAAAAGCACAAATCTCAACAACCAAAAGGTTTGAGATAAAACAAAGCTTACCATATATGAGTCCTAAAGAGCAACTGAAATTAAGTAAATATGAAACTAACCCTCTAATTTTCTATATTACCTAAGGTTTGAGCGGAAAGTGTGTTCTGGTCAGAGTCTCAGTAGGTATAGCCCTCGACAAACATTCCTTTCTTAGCCTCCTCATTCTCGGCCTCGGCGGAGTAACGACCGAGCTGGGCCAGAGAGTTTGCCTTGGCCCGCACCAATAATGACCTCTGTGCAGCTTCCACATTCTCTGGCTGTCCCTGCCATGTCTTAAGGACGGAGTTCTGAAGCGCACGCGCATATGAGAAAGAAACGTGCCATGGGTTGGGACTTTGGTTCATTGCGTTCAAATTCAGTGTTGCTTCTGCTTCTGATTGCCCTCCTGACAAGAACTGCATATTAATCACAAAGTTCATCACCATTAGTTACTCAGAATTTTGCAGAACACAGAGAGAAGACCACCACCAAAATTGAAATATTTCGGTTTCGGTTTCAGCCGAAATCATGTAAAATTAGGTTAAATATTTTGGTAATTTTAAATTTTCTGTGGAAATGTTTAAAATTTGGGTGGAAATTTTGAAATTTTGAAAACAAGGGTGAAAAACGAAAATTCGGAATTTCAGTGAAATTTTGGCGACATGGTGAATTTCGTTTCGGCCTTGGCCAATACAGAAATATTTTGGCCGAAATATCGGATTTCGGCTGAAATTTAAAACTAAGGTTACTCCTACTTATAAAAAAACATGGATCCATGAGAAAACCGTACCATGATCCCAGGAACAGCAGGTGGTACTCTTCGCTTCAGCATTTTGAGTGTGTACTTGGCAATGGTATCTGGTGAGGCCTTCTCTTTGTGTTCAGCACCTGGGGTTACCATGCTGGGTTTGAGTAGGATGCCTTCAAACACTACATTGTTTTGCGCCAAGTAGAAGAAGACCTCTGCCCATACATTCTCTGCCACCTCAAGTGTCCTGTCAATTGGGTGGTCCCCATCAAGAAGAATCTCGGGTTCCACTATTGGCACAAGACCGTTGTCCTGCAAAAACAATAATAGTAATAACAAATATCAAATTAACAAAAGACTTGTCTTGTGATTAGGACTGCAACTCGGGTCGGGCGGGTCGGGTTTTGGAGAACCCAACCCTACCCGAGAAATATCTCGGGTCGGGTCGGGTTTTTTCACGTTGCGCAATTTTTTAAGGAAAATTCTTGTTTGGCAAGGCAACTCAACTCATAGAAGCAGAAATTACACTCACATTACACTTGAATCAAACAATGATGTAATTACACTCACATTACACTTGAATCAAACAATGCTGTAATCAAACAATGTTGTAATTACAATCAAACAATGCTGAATCAAACATTTGAATCAACTCAACTCATAGAAGCAGAAATTACACTCACATGCAATAACAGTGGGTGCGTGGGTTTTCACTTTTAACTTTTAACTAACAATAGAAAAAAATGTACATACTATAACTTATGTAACTCGGGTCGGGTCGGGCCCCTTCAAACCCGGCTCGACCCGAGATTCATGCGGGCTTTTGAATGCTCAACCCGGCTCGACCCGAAACCCATGAAACCTGAACCCAACCCAGGCTATTTTCGGGTCGGGTCGATGCGGGTCGGGTAAAACCCGGCTCGAGTTGCAGCCCTACTTGTGATGTTAACATTACACCAGTAGCAAGAATCCACGCTATGCTTCCGTGATAAGTTATTTCACTTTATAACTACAGGTTTCCATACAAAGTGTCTCTTCACTCTAGGGACGTGGGGTTTCAAAATTTTACAGTAGAAAAAATTCTCAATTTGTAATAGAATACCTATCGGCATAAGCTACAGAGACATATGTCTGGGTTACCATAGTGAATGGATTTGAGCCATTGTAAAATCTATTGCTGACCCTGTCATTGCCTAAAAAACTTATCTGAATAATTGATGTGTAATACTGAGTCGACTAATACTACTATTCAGAGTTTCCCTAGTGCAACACTCTTTGCCCCTGTTGAATTCTAACACAATACTTTAACACTCCTTAACCCTATTTGTAACAAAATACTGAATCGACTAATAATACTATTCGGTGTTTACCTCTGCCACATTAGTGTGCATTGGATGGCCACAACACGACTAGTGATTCCAATTAAACTACAATACTTTTGAGAAGAAATTTCTTTGCCAGTGTATTGTTCGGATGGCCACGCGAAATGCTATTTGTATCAAAATACTCCTTATCACGATCCAAAATACTCCATATCAGTGGACCCTGCACCCTACCTCCAACCCCCAACTCCCAGCAGCCAGCCATCACCCATGCCACCGTTCGCAAGATGGTTGAATGAGCTGCTTGTTCCCTTTTCCCTTTCCTTCTCAAAGTAAGTCTCTAGGAAACAATCTTGACCCCTGTCTATTTCCAAGGCCACTCAATCTCCAAGAAACAATCTTGAAATACTTGAATGTTCAGGCAAGATGCTTCGTAGAGGACTTTGTATGTTTGGACGAGCCCTCTGGTCACTTTTATACAGACATTTCATTTCTTAATGTTCAGCCGATCCAGATAGCCATCTCCTACCTGAAAAGATGTAGTAATGGAGACATTCTCAACATCATCATCTACTGGATCAAATGTGTAATTCTTCTTAGAATCCATTGGCTCCAAAATGGAGACCAAAAGACTAGATTTTTCCACCTATCCACCCTTGCAGGAGAAACAAGAACAGAATCATGACTATTTGAGACGCTTAAGGGTTGGTTTATGAGAAGGAAGAGGAAATTGTAATCACAACTCACTTTTGAGAAACAATACAAGTCAGATTGTTACAAAGGGCCCCTTCTGCTTTGCAATTTGATGGGGAATCGATAACTCCCCCGACAACCAGTCTGTTGAAGTGACGCCATCCATCATTCCATCCAAAGTCCCTGGCCTGGATGGTTTAAGAGCCTGTTTCTATTAGAGAAACTGGGACATAGTGGGGTTTACAGTGCTAGATTTAGAGAATCGTGCTTCCCAGTCAGGATCAATTACTCCAAGACTTAATGAAACCTTCATTGTCCTGATCCCAAAAGTTCAGAACTAGTGCCATTAAACCACCATAGACCCATTAGCTTGTTCAATGTAGCCCACAAAATAATATCAAAGATCATGACAATAGACTTAGACCTCTTTTGCAGCAGATGATCTCCCCATATCGGAGTGCCCTTGTCCCCAGTGGGAAGATTGGTCATTAAATCATGTTCTGTAGAGAGAAAGACAGACACACCTATATGCAATGCAAACCAGACACAAAGAAAGGCTATAAAATAAAAACTTGAATGGAAATTCATTGAAGCTGTCTTAACCCTCCTTAAATTCAATCGTACGTGTGTAAGACTTGGCATGAGCAGTGTTAGAACTTAGAACAACCATTCTGGTCAATGGTCCACCTAATGGTAGGATTAGGGCTTAGGCAAGGGGGCCTGTTATCCCCCAATCCTACAGCTAGTGCTTCAACTCTACGGTGAATGGTCCACCCCGTATGCTTATTATAGTAAATCAAGGAAAATGAAATTTCAAATACTTTACATGATGAAATAATATCATTATTCAATACAGTTATTGACTGTATATTATTCAATGCAAATCAAGCAAGAAGGAAGAAAACAAACGCATATTTTTGCACTCACACACGTACTATAAAATATAATAATATGGCTTAAATGTTGAATAATAGATTTAGACTCCAATTTTCCAACTTCCAATAAGTCTCCATCTAAAGCCTATAAAATATAGAAAAGCAAACAAACCAAATAGTAATCAAATAGCATTCAGGCCCATGAAAAATGCTTAAGAAACCTCAACATACAAATAGCCATAAAAATATGGTTCAATCAACAAGTGTAGGATGGACTTTTCGACAAAATTCCCATGCTATTCTTTTAGTCACAAATGGAGTGTTATCAAGGGGTTGGGCCTCAATGGTTGAGGTCGCAGGTTCGATCCCCGCAACCTACCCAAAAAAATGACGTTATCTGTCCTTAATTTTCTCCTTTTCTGGCTCAGCCGATAATGATTCTCTTGTCATCATTCCTTCCACTTTTGACACCTTTTGAGGGCTCCCCCATCACATAGATTAGCTACAAATTATGAATGTGATAGTGCAATGCTAGAGGAGAGGTGAAAGAAAAGGCTCGGGATGAATTTAGGAGTCTTTGTGCGAGCCGTATGCGGCGAGAGTCGCATATATGCTAACAACTTTCACACTTCCCAAACTAATTTACCTGCATGACATTTATAAACCTTCAAACTCCTTAAGCTACATCCATTTTACACTGGTGCTATGTACTGAGCCCTGCCGCCCCATTAATGTGATACAAATTTCTTTCTTAGTTTCAAGATCTGTTCACTCACAATTGGAAATAAAAAATTCCCAATTGAAATATGGAAGGAACCTTTATTAAATCAGAATACACACACATGTAGACTACAACATACTGGCAAACAGAAAGAGGCTAGGACATAAAAATACCTGGGAAATAGCAGCATACCGTGCAAGTCCCCATGCAGCTTCCTTAACAGCCAGGGCAGATGGGCCACAGGGAATGCTAACCACAGTCCGCCTGCAAATTGACAGCCAAGTACAAATTTAACACAAAAAAATCAACATATGCCTTTGAATTAGTGTCCTCATAATCAATCAAAGTTAAGTGTTGATTTCAAAACTACTTGGAGAATAAAACAAAGTGACACATTAATGATATTCAGTGTAAGCATAGTAGAATAAAGGGATAAATACTTGCCATTTTGCAAAACGTGCTCCTTGCTTGTAATATTCAGCGCATCTGGAAGCCAATCCATCTAAACCTTGGCACCAAGATTCATTGTTTGATCCTGGCAAAGGGACCAAACCCTTGGAACAAAATGTAAACCAATTCCACAAATTATTCAGTGCACCATTAACATCGAGAGATTTTGATCTTGCACTAAAAGGAAATATGTAAATTATAACAGTTTTTCAAGGTAGGGATCAAGCTGAAGATATAAATGCAGAATTACCTTATCGACTTTAATGCCTGGCATGATTTTTGCCTCACGCAAGCAGTCCACAAACTTCTTTCCATCTGTTGTTGACTGGTAAAGGGTTTCCTCAAAAAGAATGGAACCAGAAATATATTCACCAAGGCCAGGAGTGGTCAGCAAAAGCTGCCTATAAGCTTGACGGTTGGGTTCTGTATTGTCCAAACCTATTGATGCAAGACGCTTTCCGCATGTTGCATTTGATTCATCAATCGCAAGAATACCACGTCCAGGAGAAGCAATGGATTTCTACAAATAAGCAAATGAGAGAAATGGAAAGTAGTCAAGCACGGGAAATCTGATTGGAATTAAATGGAAAGAGCTTCACTGAGCAAACTTTGAACAAACTCTTGATGCAATTTTAATAGTGTCCTCATCAATAGGGGTATCTAGCGTTTCCCATTCTCAGATAGAAACATCTTCCTTATGAGTTAAGGTTAGAGTGAATTGCTTGATCTTCACACTCCTATATCTCTGGATTGAGCGATGTGTTTTTTTCTACTATCTCTCGTAATGAACTTGCTTACTCATTGGAATATTTGGAGCCAGACATTAGGGGCAAAATTACAGAGTCAGAGGCAAGCATTAAGATACTGCCAGTAACTGAAACATTAAAAATCATAGCTGTAAAAGGGTTTGTTTTACATAATACAAATAGGGAGGAATCAGGGCAGAACTTAAATATAATCACAAAGGGCAACACTGGTTAATACCACAGAAACTTCAATTTTATGTGAGCCACTCATAATGTCGAGGAAAACGACATCTTCTTTTAAATCCTAAAATAGAATGAATTAATCAAATGAAAGCAAACAAAGAACAAGGGAAAACTAGGAATCAACTTCAAATGCATAATCACAATACCGATAAACATTGGGCAGTGAGCATAAACCCTGCAGGTTTTTTCCCGACAAAGATAACAGCAAAGTTCATTGCAAAAGGAAAATTACATACACGAGCAAGATGAGGTGCCCTCACCACAAAACAAAAGCAAATAACCAACACAAACCAGTCCCTAAATAGTTATGGGAGTGTCGGTGGTCAGCAGTGTATCGAGAGAAGCTCCGTCCTTCCCATGCCTGTCCGCCACTTTGTTAATCGACCTCAGTTGATGGGATATAGGTGAGTTAGTCAAAGTGATTGTGTTCTTATGAATGTGCATAGCTTAGGATGTCCCAAGGGGCTACTAGTTGACTGGGAAGATTTGAAGGTATCACTATCTAAAATCAAACATATAACTTACCGGTATGTTAGAATACACATGTTTAGATGCATATTCCTTATAATTATCAGCGGCCACATCAAAATTAACTTTCTAGCTGCCTAAAAGATTAGTAAAAATGTGCTTACAAACACGACACTAAAAAGAAGAGCAGACGAATGATCATGTGTAATCACTTGGACCAAATTTCCACAGGTATAAGCAAACCTAACATCCACGAGATCTTGTTGACAAGGTGGTTGTCACATGTAGGGATGCCGTCAACTAACTTGAAGAGACAAACATCTGATTGGTTTCAGATGGTGGTTTGAACAACCATCTGATCAAGACCAGGCAAATTCTGGTAACCACTTAAGTTATAGTCTAATGATTATTTCTCACAACATGAATCTCTTTCCAATAACAAACAATAATAGAAACTTTATGTTTATTTTGGAAAACCAAATAAACAAATAAGCTGTGGTAAAAAATTAACACAGAGAGGTCGTGATATTGAAGACTGAGTGAGCAAACTAACCAGAAGAAAGAGCAAATTAATACTTCAATCATTCAGCTGCTGCATTTAACTCGAATGAAAACAACACCAGCGTAATCAAATCATATATAAAAAACTAATCAAAATTACTCAAAGCACAACTTAAATCCATGTCAACTACCATTAATTCCATCATTTAGCAAATTAAAACATAAACGAATTAAAGATTTATCAGTCAAGAATTTTGCACTTTGAAAGCTATAACTTGAACGAATCCGATTCAGTTTTTATTTAGAAGAACCTTCAATTTATGATGATATCCCTCTAAATTAGCCACAATCAGATCATTTGCTTCTAAATTATGGAAAGAAAATAAAAATTCCAAGGAAATATTTTTCTTGCAATCCAAACAGGGCCTAAATAACTAGAAGATCTAACGATTTGCAAATGATCCATCCATATTCCATCCAAACACATCTAATTCTAAAAAAAAAAAAACGATTCCACAGCTGTACAAAAGCAAAGGCGACAATCTAATGATAGCAGGAAAGAAAAAAAGAAGATCAAAGCCTAGATATTAGGGTTACGGAGAGAAGTGCGTAGAAACTCACTGCTGTCTGAACGAGTTCGTCGGTGTAAGATCCGGCTCGGATCGGACATGCAACTCGGCGAAAAATCGGCCGATTTGGCTCATGATGGTGGAACGATTTCTGCCCGATCCACTGCGAAGACGACGCATTCAGCTTCATCAGACTCGCAGATGCCATAGTTTCAACAAATCCCTCTCTCTCTCTCTCTCTCTCTCTGCGAAAAAATTGGGTTTTTCTTTACCTTACAGAGGAAGGGTTCTCATATAAGAGAAGGAGAATGTCCTTTCTCGGTGAGTCCGTAGGGGGAGCAGTAATAAGACAGGGAAAGATGAATTTACATAAAAGTCCCTGAACGATAAACGTGCGTGCAGTGACCAGAAAGCCATGAGAAGGAAATGATTTGGTTGGACCGAAATGACCCTGGATATGACGAAATCATCCCCGGTGGGTTTTGGAACCGGATCTTTCAATTTATTTAAGGCAGATCGGTTCACTTATGCCTTTTGAATACGAATACGAGCAGGCAAAAGCGTAGGGAGAGACCACTTTTAATGATCTTAACCGTTCGTCTGTTTGTCCTCATCGCTACATAGGCTGTGCACCAAATATCTTCTCCAAAATGATCGTAGCCATTCATATTGTAGGGTGCGAAATGGACGGCTCAAAAACACAAAAGAGAACATTATCCTCCTCAATATAGGTATTTCGGTCCATTGCTCATCCATCGCAACGTCTAGTAGACTGTCTAATAGATGGATGGTTCCGATCACCCAATTATGTGGACCCCACATTACTTGTTGAACCTTCACATTCGGGTGAGACTTTTGTTCCTCACGGCACGTCTTGGATGGCATCCTAATTTTTTAAGGGAAATCTACTAAAATCCACCAACATGATGTATCTACGATAATCCCCTAAAGTTTTTCCTTAATTACCAAATATTGTACTTTTAATAAGGAAATGATAAATGCGCCCCTTTTCATCGCTTGGGACGCCCAGCTGCATTGTACGTGGCAATCAGGTCATTTCATTCCGTAAATGCGAAGTACATCAGCCCCTTTGCGGTTATAGATACGTTGTCCCAAGTAACGAAAAGGGGCGCATTTATCATTTAGCTTAATTTAGTGTAAAAGTTATAGATTGAGCTAGAGGTAGTACGGGTAATTAAGAAATTTTTTGAGGCATTCCGCAAGATATATTTTTGCTGTGTGGGTTTTCTAGTAGGTTTTCGGAGTTTTTTTTAGTAGCTTTCTAGTAGGTTTTCGGAGTTTTTTTAGTAGCTTTTTCCTTCTTCTTTTTTTTTTTTTTTAAAGCTTCATGTAAAACGCCTGTTTCATGGATGTCCTTAGATCTCCTTTCTTTTTTGGTTCCACTGTCTAACAATGTAATAGCCATTCTCTAGGACTAGGATACGAATTCCCCTATTTTATTACAAAATGACAAACATACCCACTCCTTAGATGCAAGCAAGGTTTTAAATTTCGGTCTGAAATTTGGTATTAAGCTTCGAAATTTCGGACTGAAATTCTGAAATTTTGTAACATTTATTTTTATTTTTTTTTAAAAAGCCGTTTTCGTTCGAAATTTCCAAAATTTCGTATTTCGCAAAATATCAAATTTTGGGAAATTTCGGTTTCGGTGGATTTTGGTCCGAAATTTAAAACCATGGATGCAGGTGGCAAAATTTCCCGGAGACGAACAAGGGTACAATGGGCTTTTTATAAGGGGTTTTTCGTCAATTTACATGATCCGCAAGGTGGGCCCACCTTGAGTTAGTCTGAGTGATGTCAAGGTGGTTAGGTAATTGGCTTTCTCACCAAACCCGCTTCGAGATTTCGTCGCTTGATCTTCCATTCAATGGCTTCGGACTCTTGCCTAACAATATTAACAATTCATATTTCTTTTTCAAGTGGGTCCCAAATATCTTTTGAATACACAAGCATCGTGCATGTAATGGCTTCCAGATTTTCTCCCCTGCTCTTCAATCAATGGCTTAGGTCATTGCCCGATCCCGAACTCCATCGTCTAATTTTATCGATGATTTTAAAATCTAATGGTTATGTTTTTTCTTTTTTTTGTTTGTATTTTTTCTCCTTGCCCTAGGCTAACCCAAGCCCATTCTGACTCAACCCAACCCCATTTGGCAAAAAAAAGTTAAATGGGTCTGGTCGGGCCGGGTTAAGTTGAGAGATTTATAGGCTGGTTGCGTTAGGGCAGACCATCCTCGTCCCAAGGCTTGGGTCAGGTCGGGTTAGGTTATTGAGAATGATATCTCGGGTTGTGTCCCATCATTTGTTAGGGAGTCAAAATCCGTTCTCAAAATTGAAAACAATAGAAAAATGTCATGGCATCCTTCATAGAAAATAGAAAAGCAAATTTACCTTTTCTTTTCTTTTAGGCCCTATTTGGATTTTGAGAACGGATTGTGAGTCCCAAACTGATTGTTGGACTTAAATTTAAGTTTAATTTTGAGTCCAACAATCACTTTTGGGCTGACAAATTGGTTTTCAAAATCCAGAACAAACAGGGTCTAAGTTTAACTTTGAGTCCGACAATCAGTTTGGACTCATATTGGTTCTCAAAATCCAACACAAACCGGGCCTAACTATTCTAATCTTTTGTTTTTGGAACTCCGCAATCACATTTTTGCTGCAACTCCATTTTGTTCTAAAAGGTAGGCTGAAATTTCCTTATGAAAAACAAAAATTGTTCTTATTCATTGTGTTTCCCTTTTTTTAATATTCCTTTCCCTGGGTAGTAGCAAAAATATACTTAACAATAGCCTTCAATTCATTCATGAAATTTCCCATGAAATCTACTTGTATCCAAAGGAACTAGTCCAATATTACTAAGGCCCAATCTCACTGAGGCCCTGTTTGTTTTGGAGTTTGAGACCGGACTGAGTCCGAAACTGATTATTTGATTCGTTTAATTTTAAGTCCACTAACCAGTTTTGGACTCGTACTCAAAATCCAAAACAAACAGGGCTCTATAGTCCTGCACGTCAGATGACCATAGATGATTTCTTATCCAACTTTGTATTACTTTATGCTCTTTCCAATTGGCATAAAATGCCTAGACCTGGCAAAAAGTGACCCAGACCCGCGCGTCCACCCGTAATTTACGGGTCCGGGTCACTAAATCATGAGCCGTTGAAAATTTGACCCGGCGTGGCCAGCAAAACTGTGCCGGGCTGGGTGGACCCACGGGTGCCCAATTTTTACCCAAATCATCGAGATTTTATATGGTGCAAGCCCTTTTAGTCCTGTATTTTTCAGAGAGTACTGTACTGACCGCATCATAGGATGATCTAAATTGTCCATGTGATGGAACACACCGTAAATAGGTCACCCACCAAAAACAGTTTATACTTTAACACTCCTCCTCACGTGTGGCCCCTCTTTTTAGGGTTGGCCTACACGGCCCCTCTTTTGGGTTTGGCCATTGTATGTGGATTTTTACTATGAAGGAGGTTTGAACTCAGGACCTTTGGCTCTGACACCATGTAAAACGACAAACTAGTTTCACAGCATCATCAGATGACCATAGATGATTTTTTATCCAACTTTGTATTACTTTATGCTCTTTCCAATTGACATAGAATACCTTCTTCCCCTTATGATGCCTATGTCCTCTTCTAAAATTCTATTTACGAGAGATGGCATGATTTTTAACATCCATTTCTTTTATCTTATAAATAGAATACACAACCAAAGGCACAATATGTACCAAGGACGTCAACTTGGCAACTTGGGCAAAGGTTTCATTAGTCTATTCCTTCCTTTTTCATGTGCCCTTTGTCCGAGTTAGAGCCTTTCTTGCCACTTACGTCCAATCACTTTTTGTGGGCCAACCCTTTCACAATCTCTTTTAGACAACTTTCGTGGGCCAACCCTTCACAGAGTCCAGTTCTTTAGAAGCACACCCAGATCCACCTATCGAAACTAGCTGCTAAATTTACCTCTCAATAACTAATTAGTAAGAATTTTCTCAGTATAAATTCTAGTATTTTGCACACGCATTTTAGAGAAGCAACTCAGGCAAAGGATTGTCATCACATTCTGATCAAGATCAGAGAGTTTAGGTATGTGGACATTGTCACATTGGTGTGCTGCTAGAAAGCGATAGGACGTAAGTGGGGTTTTTTTTTTTGTCTTGAGAAAGGAACTCCACAGGAATCCTAGACAAGAATCGTAGAGTATCTGTAACGCTAAATCAGTGGCAATTGGACACATATTTAAAAGGAAAAAACAGCTATGTTGAAACCTTTGCCCAAGTTGGCAAGTTGATGTCTATCGTAGTCATTGTATTCTTGGTTGTATTTTATAATTAGAAGACATAGCAATTGGTGTTAAGAATTAAATCGTCTTCACCATACAGATTTATAGATAAGGCAAAGGGATTAATCTGTTTAAAATAAATAAAAAACAATAATCTATGATTATCTGATGGGGAGAGTGTTTGAGAATAGATTATTAGTCCAAAACGGATTATTGGATTCAGATTCAAAATTACGTTTAATTTTGAGCCCAATAATCAGTTTTGGACTAAACGATTCTCAAATTTCAAAACCAAAACAGAGCTTTAGTAAGATTTACTTAGTAGCTTTCGACATAGGGTGATTTCATGGAAAATTTTATGGATGAATTGAAGACTATCATGTCGAGTAATTTTTTTATAATAGTTAAAGAAATAAGTTTGGAGATTTTATTTCCCTATATTGGGTTGTTCAATTATTGTGCATGTTTATTTTTAATAACGAAAGGCTTGAGATTTTACTCTCCTGTATTGAATTTTGGATTGTTCTATTGCCGACTCATCTCTCTCTTCTCTTTTCCTCCTTCATGATTTTAGTCTTATATTTTTATGTGATATGATCATTGCAAGCTTCACTCACATTGAAATCATCAATCATCCAATCACCACTAATGGGTTTCAACAGGCCGGGTCCACAAGCTAATTAGATCCAAAATTTGCCTTGGAATTGTGGCAGACCAGTTTTTGGGCTACTTGAGTTCCGCTCATTGACACCCACCCATGTCAATATTGCCAAAAGCTCCAAAGATGATAGAACGTGGCTAGGCACTTTAAATCTATCCCATACCAGGCTGGGTATCATCTAATCCCATACCTAGGCAGCCCCCCACTTAATATCATCATTTCGCCACTCTTCTGTAACAATCTATCATTGTAAAAGAAATTAGTTGGAAGTTTTGGTGTGAGATGATGAGTTCAAAGACTCTTGTCACCTTGGTGAAGGTTTGGTGGTGATCAAGAATAACTAGAGGTGACTCATCTTTTCAGATAAGGGATACATGGCAACTGACTTTACTAGTAAACTATTAGTAAAGACCTCCATATCGTACGACCAAACATGCCTCTGGCCTGTTTATTATGGATTTTGAGAATTGATTTTGAGTCCAAAACTGATTATTAGACTCAAAATTACATCCAAATTTGAGTTCATTAATAAGTTTTGGACTACAAACCCATTCTCAAAATCCAAAACAAACAGTTGATTATGTCGATGATGATGAATTGATAGATGAATATTATTATGATGCATTGCATTCCCTACGTGCATTGATTATTTGATTTAAGGTAAAAAAAATAAATTGAATTAAATTGCTGGTCGGTGGATACGAAGATCTTCAAAGCCCATATAGAAATAGGGAGGGAAAGATTATAATTAGCAGAAGATCACGGCCCAAATCTTAACCTGTTTCTCCTCAGGTGTTTTTTAAGCTTTTCTCTGACTTCACCTACCTTTCTTCCACCTCTCTTTCGTCCTTTCCCACCTGGAGTTCTTACTAACCACAAGCTTAGCACGATAAATTCAATTTATGATGACTAATATATTTAGGGCATTGATAAATCGACCCCCTAAAATGATAAGTCGACCCTCTATATGTCTATCTCTCTCCTCTTTCCCTCTCTAACCCAGAGGAGAGAGAAAGACACATGGGAGTCGATTTATCACTCCCCTATATTTATCGGGATTATATGAGAAGTTGCTAAGAGAAAAGTACGGAATGCGGGCCGATGTTTAGTGAAAATACGGATTGCAGGCCCCTTTTAAAACAAGAACAAAAAAGGGGCTAAACTTCAAAATCGGGTGGTCAAAAGACCCTGATACCCTTCTGACATCGGCAAAGTCCTTTTTCATTACTGCATCTTAAATTGGCCCGATTCACGAGGCTTCTTTTGGTTCATTTAAATGTGCATTTGAACCGAGAGAACCTTGGGTTCGTTTCTATCTTGGCCGTCGAAAATAACTAGAGACGGATGGATCTTGACACGTGTTGGAAAACTTTTTGGAACCCCGACGTTATTGTACTTTTTGGAACACTGACGTTATCTTTTCTCACTTATCTTTTGGCTCAGAACGATAGACGTTATCTTTTCAACACGTGTCAGACATCCGTCCGTCTCTAGGTATTTCCGATGGCCAAGACAGAAATAATGGGTGCGCCGGTGGAAAATAATGGGTACGCCGATGGAAATAATGGTTACAGAGAGGGAAATAATGTGTACGCCAGTGAAAATAATGGTTAAAGAGAGGGAAATAACGGGTACGCCGGCGGAAATAATGGGTACGCCGATGGAAATAATGGTTACAGAGAGGGCAATAATGGGTACGCCGACGGAAATAATGGGTATAGAGAGGGGAACCATTGGCGGAAATAATGGGTACGCCGATGGAAATAATGGTTACAGAGAGGGGAATAAGAATAGTACGCCGATGGAAATAATGGTTATAGAGAGGTGAATAATGGGTACGCCAGCGGGTACGCCGATTGAAATAATGGTTACAGAGAGGGGAATAGGAATAATGGGTACGCTTGCAGAAATAATGGGTACGCCGATGGAAATAATGGTTATAGAGAAGGGAATAATGGTTACAGAGAAGGGTATTATTAGAAGACGTCACCGTTTCATATTGATGTTCACGTGTCGTGGATCCGACCGTCTATTCATATTGGCGACGGCCAAGATTTAAAGGAACTCAAGGACTCTGGGTTCACAGAAAGATTTCAATCAAGACCAAACCGACTATGTATAGAGCCGCTAGCATTCCAAAAAGTTTTTCAACACGTGTCAGGCATCCATCCGTCTCTAGGTATTTCCGACGGCCAAGATTCAGTAACTTCTGTCGGTTCAAATACCAGACAAACCAAAAGAACCTCGTGAAACACGCCAGTAATGAAAAAGGAAGCTGGATGACGTTTTTGTTGATGTCAGCAAGGTATCAGGGTCTTTTTCCAACTCGATTTTGAAGATTAGCCCGTTTTTTGTTCTTGTTTTAGAAGGTGCCCGCAATCCATATTTTCACTAAACATTGGCTCGTATTTTCACTAAACATTGGCCCACATTCCGTACTTTTCTCAGCTGATAATGATGTCATGCAGTCATATTTACAAAGAAAAACCTATGTAGAACGTCACATAGATACAAGTCTTTATTAATGAGAAATTATATGATGCCCACCGTCAAAATAAAGGGCGGAGAGAGACAAACCCTCTCTCCCTTGACTTTTAATCCAAGTGAAAGCACCGTTTTTGACTTTTCCTTCGTTCAAAAACCAAGGCAAGCAGGTTTTGTCTCCTTCCGCCCTTTACATTTTGACAGTCGGGCATCATATAATTTCTCCTTTATTAATAATAAAAAAACTAGATGTTTATTTCTCTAAAAGAGTTTTTAATTTACTTATTTTTATATTGTTCGGGGTGAGAACATAAAACTATAATATATGCATCTAGTTTGTTGGGCCACAACATAGGATGATCAAAACCGTCCATTTGTTGGGCCACAACATACATAGGTTGTGCCCCAAAAATCATTTCCATAGATTGATCCTAGCCCCCCAATCTGTAGAGGAAATGCCCGTTATGGAAACCTCTATAGATAGGAGGGTTAGGATCATCCTATGGAAATGATTTCTGTGCCACAACCTATTTACTCTGTGGCCCAACAAATGGACGGTTTGGATCATCCTATTGTGTAGTCCGTACATTACTTTAAAAAAAAATACTGGATAATACGGCCATACACAGTAAAAAAAAGTAAAATCTCAAAGGAGATTGGCGAGAAGGTTTTTTTGTTTTCTTGTTTTTTTTTTTAATCGCGAGTGACTTGTCTTTTGTCTGGCCTATGTCTCCCTGAATAATTAATTGCGTTTTGGAATCACACAAACAAGTGGACCCCACTTTCCAATTCTTTGGGCTCCTAGCCAAAGCCCGTGGTCCCCACAAAGAAAGCTCTAGATTCCTAGAGAACGAAATCACTCTCTTTAAAGCCCCCACTCTTCTTCCTAGAGAAAAAATAGCAAAAGCAAAAGAACAAAGGAAAAAAAAATTAAAAAAATTTCGGAAATGGGTCTATGTAGTGATCTAAACAACATTTCTTCAGATTCAATCCCTTTACATCTATTAGCGTTAGTAGCCAACTTCATATCTCATCTTCAATCCTTCCTTTTTTGCTTCATCAAATCCATGGGCTTCTCTAGATTTTATATGGATGAAAGTGAGGAAAGGCTATTGTGCGCTGGGAGTTGTTCTGGTCTGACCCATCTCATCGCCTTGACCGAGCAGCTTAATGTGAACTCTGTTTTTTCTTACAAGGAGGAGGAGGATGGGGTGGAGTCAGATTGTGTGGTGTGTTTGTGTAGGTTAGCAGATGGAGACCAGGTGCGCAGGTTAGAATCTTGCAGTCATGTCTTTCATAGGGAATGTTTGGATGGGTGGTTGTTCCAACATCATACTCTTAATTGTCCTATCTGTCGTTCTCCTTTAGTCTCTGAAGAACGACTTTTCGAAACGGACCTACGTCTTGCTTCCGACCTTGTGTCCCTTTTCAGGCCGACTCGATGGTGATGATGATGATGATGGTGGTGGTGGAATGACATGGTCAAAATAATATCATAACATGGCATGTTGATGATGATTTGGGTCGGATTAAAATGTCTTTTTTTCATATGATAATGTCAGTTTTTGGAGGGGTCAGAGGCGGTTAGGCTAAGCTGTCGCTGATGTACTCTCTTTTGTTTTGTTGTTTTTTGAAGGGCTTTTGAGGTTCTTTTCTACTGTTGTATATCTATCTTTCCTGAATAAAGAGACACTGCTTTCTTTCTTTCTTTTTTGGGTTCTTTTTCTTTTCTTCTTTCCTGAATAAAGAGGGACTTCACGTGAAACACCTCTTCTCTTCTCTCTTGATCTTCTTTTTTATGTGTTTTCTTGTATGTTCTTCTTCTCATATCAGATCTGCGTCAGCTTTTGCGTCTTCTTTCATTTCTTAGACTTTTCAGTAACCCCTTTTTGTTCTTCTAGAGAGAATGGATGATGAAAATGATAACAGTGATCCTTTTCTGTTGCGAGGGCTTTGGTAAATGTGTCAATTTGGCTTTGATAAGGTGTGCTCAATTTTTCTAATCTGATCTAGGTAGATTGTTATTTAATCAGTGGAATAATCCTAACCTTTAAATAATTGGCCTCCAATAACAATGGTGGATTTAGGAACGTACGGTAGGATTTGATGCGATTCATGGGCCCATTTCATTTCATCATGGGTCCCGTCAAATGCTGTACATATTCATCCCAATGACAGAGAGAAACAACCACTTTATGCCAATTCTATTATTATTTGCCGCGCTATGCATGGTTGTAAACCAAGGTTTTGAATTTCGAGATTTCGGTCAACACCAAAACACAAATGTTCTGAAATTGAAATTTTCGAAACGTACCAAATTTTGGTCGAAATTTCAATAATATATCATTAATTTTGAGCAATGATAGATACAAGGGAGCCCTTGCATAAAGAGCCGCAAAAGGGCTGTTCATTGGATCACCTACGCCATTTACTCCCTATTTTCCATTGACTAGACCTAATCTCATTTACTCATTTCTGTGGAGATTCTCTGTTAGAAAGACTTCCATTGAAGTTCTCTTGTGTGCAAGCTTGTGTTTGAAGCAAACTGCCAACTTGCCCCATACTTTCTCTATGTGTTGAAGCTTCTTCTTTCTATTGTTCTTATCTTATTTGTTGTTCTTCTATCATATATCGAATACATCTTGTTGGTGTTTGTTCTTCTTCTATTTTGGTTGTGGATCTTAGGCTAGTATCAACTTTGGTTTTACTATTTGAAGGGATATTCCAATGTTGCAAGATCCGTCTGTCTCTTTAGAATTAGTGTTCAGGATGAATTTCAATTAGAGTAAGTTCTCTAAGATTGATGATCTAGACTAAAGAATGAGATTAAGAGTGAAATTACTTGAGTTACCCATTGACGAAAGTGATCAGTATAGGGTATAAAGGTAATCAGTACATCTCATCCTTATTGAGATATGTATGATTAGTGTAACCCTAAGTTTAATTACATTTGGATGGTCTATATAATGTAGTCGGCTAAATAGATTAAGCCCATTAGAGTTATATTGTGGGTGAAACTCTAAGAGGTCTTTTTCAATAAATAAAGTCCGCTCTCATCTAACTGACCAAAGGTGAGCTCCCCCACAAAAGATGAGGTAAACAAGACCCAGCCCGATGGATTACAGCCATGGTCGATCGAGATAAGTTTCTTAATCCTTCTTTGTATCCTAGTTTATCTGCATGTTTAAATCCATTTGGATTAATGGATCTATAATATTGATTTGATTAGATCTATCATATATACACATCATGGCACGTTACTTATGTTCATTGAATGACTGGTTTACTCCAACAATCAACCATATTTTTAATTTTTGGTCCTTGAGTTTTCATATGATATAGTGAGACCTCAAAGAATGAGATACTTGAAAGGTATTTCATGATGGGCAAAATCAGGGTGGCAGCCAGCTATATGCTACCAATCACCGCAAGTCATCAAGGGCTCTCACATGCACTTGATATGAGTCATGTTGCCCTTTTGTTTCGACTAATAACCCTTCTCAAAATCTGAAAGGCCAATTGGGTGCAATGGATCTCCATGGCAGCCAATTGGGTCATTGATTATTGTTGACCATCACAAATCCGGCCTATTGCTCTCGATCCCACCCCAATTGGATGATTGTAGACTTTGTGTTGTAAAAAGGAGATTTTTGATGGAGTCAAGTTTCTTTTGCTTCTTCTCCTTGTGGATTCAAGGATTTCTTCTAAATTCTCTTGTGGATTCAAGAGTTTTTTTTATTAAAGGAGACGGTGTTCTTCTTAAAGGTGATCTTCGCCTTCTACACACGCTTCCCCCTACGTTACAGATGCCAAAACATTTTCCATCTAGTCGATCTCTTAAGAATACATCAATTATTAAAATTCAATTTACAACACAAATAGGCATTATTATGAGTAAAACATGATTCCTTTTTTTTTTTATGGGTAAAACATGATTCTTTTATTCATGAAAAATAGGGGATCCCATACTGAAAATAAAGAAGAGGGATTTGGGGTTTTAGCACTTCTCGGGATATGTACTTCTCTTTCTTTCCTAGCAACCCTCTTTATTCAATGTCCTTGTCCTGGGCTTATTCGACCACCACGTACTGGAGCAGGAGGACTCAAACCCCCTCTTCTTAAAACTGCAGCTCTCCTCATAAAATTAATCACGCCAATACCTGAAAAAAAAAAAACAAATGGAAAAGGTTTATTCATAGATATGTTATCAAGATCATGGTTCTATCCTAAGTAAAAAAGAAAAAGAGGAGCAAATAATAAGCGTGCTCTTTGTATTGTACACTAGGAAGCAATTTGGGTGCAAATTGGCCCTGTTTCTTTTGGATTTTGTGAAACGATTTTCAGTCCAAAACTGATTATGGAACTCAAAAATGCATTTAACTTGTATAATAATCCGCTTTGGACAAAATCAATGAGAAAAGACATAGTCACCCAGTTTTACTTGGAACAGCCCACTCTAGTGTAAAAGAGAAGTCATAAGTACACTAGAGCGGAAAGCCATATTAAAAAAAAAACACCTTTCTGAGCATTTTCATTCACGATAGCTTGGGCTTGCGATCTTGTAGAGTGAATGGAAGCTAAGATCAGCAGCATGATTGCAAGCTGAATGTTTGTACAGGGCCAAGGCTTCTTCATCTTGTTATGCTGTGAAGCTAGCTGCACTGATGTGATAGTTTTTATGTCATATACTCATATATAGTTAGCTGGGCTAGAAAGTCGTGTATGTTGGCCAGAGCGCATTTTTATTCAGAACTTCAATAGAAACTTCTTTGAATGGCAGTAAAAACTTTATTAACAAACGTGTAGAAAGACGTGCTCAATAGACGTGAAAATTTTCAACAAACAACGCTGGTTAAAAAGGTCATATGGGACCTATGGTGGCTCTTTTTGTTTGGTACCGTACTTTCTGTCGTATAGTATGGCTTAAATGAGTCCAAACAGATGAGGTCGGACCTGACGCAGGGGCTAGGGGTGGTTATTCGGTTATAACCGAACCGAAATAACCGAAATTTGATAATTTCGGTAACCGAAACCGACCCGAAATAACCGAAATTTGATAATTTCGGTAACCGAAACCGAACCGAAATTTTAAAAAACCGAATCGATTAAAAATTCGGTTATTCGGTTATAACCGAATAAACCGAATAACCGAATAGTGGGAGAAAAAGAGGGAAAAATCAAAATCTTTGTTTTGATCGGAGGGCTAGGATGATCCAATCGAAATAATTTTTTGAGCATAACCTAATTAAGTTGTGATCAATCAAATGGACGGTTTCGATCATCCTTTGGAGTGCCCATATCACATCTTTTTTTGAAAAAATAATGGTTTTTATCATTAATTCGGTTATTTCGGTTAACCGAATTTTTTTTGTAGATAACCGAAACCGAAACTGAATAACCGAATTGCCAAAAAAAAAAACGAAACCACCGAAATGGAAAAAAAAACCGAACCGAACCGACAGAACCAATTCGGTTCGGTTCGGTTATTCGGTTTTAACCGAATAATGAACACTCCTAGCAGGGGCGTATATCGGAAGCTTGTATTTGAAATATTCAACATCAGGTGGTTGAATTGAGGCGGTAAAAACAAGCAGCATATGGCTTATTGTAGAGATAGCAACAGGTCGGTCTCTCATAGATGATCAAAAGAGCAGTAGATGGCTCTAGTGTACGTTCTCCAAAAAGCAACAACAGGCAACCAAATTTTATTTTTATCAAAGATAATAAAAACGTGTACAATGATGCCTTTTAATAGGCTTTTGAAAAGACTAATCCTAATCCTATCAGACGCCTAATCAAACGTTAATTAATTTCCTACTCTAAAGAAACTTCTCAAAACAATTAAACTCCTAACCTCAATCAAATTCCTAAAAATCCTCTAACTTAATCCATGTAAATCTAAAACTCTAAACAACTCTTTCTCTTGGACATCCCATCTAAAGAAAATTGCTAAAAATACTTAAAACAAAATCTAATTAAAAACAAACTAAAATATGACTCTTTAGTGTAGCAATCAACATGGACCGTTGATTTGGGCGCCGTCCGATTGGATCATCAAATTAGTGATTTTCCGATGATCCTAGCCTTTGATCTTCACTATCCGAGGGAAGCACATGCATCAGGACCCAACTAGGTTACTTGGCCCCGGAAGGTGCAACTCGGACCCAAAACAGATCTACAGTTAAAATTTCAAAAACTAACGAAAATTAAACTATTTGTACTTATCTGTTTGACTAAAAACCTTTGTGGAAATTAGAGAGTTAAAGATAGAGGGAAGATGGAAAGATGGCTTAATCGTGCCACATGGTCACTTTCCTTAAGAATTGTATTCGCCCCCTCAGGTGCAGCCGGGATCTGTGAAACGACGCTTTAGGATAAAACAGACTCAAAGGCTCCACTACACATGCACTCGTTGACTGATCCACCAAGAATTACCTCGAAATAGTGCTCAGACATAGGAAGAATGGAAGGAAGAAGATTAAGCAAAATAGAACAAAGCATATATTTCTCTTTGCAAAACAAAATTCGTTTTTTGTGTATCAAACAGTGTTGTCTTCTCCCTTCAAATGGAGGGGATATTGACTGTTAGAGGAGAGTTAATTACCATTAATGGGCAAAAGTTCCTCTCCCAACCATCATATTTGTGACTGTTTGAGATGAAATGATCACACCATTAATGGGATGTCATTACCAAAAAATGTGTGGGAGAATTAATGGGAAATTCAAAAGTGGGAGAATTAATGGAAAATTCAAAACGGTTTTTCAATAAAAATAAAGTTTTTATTTTCCCAAACCCACACCGGGACCTTGGGCAACGGCCCAACACAGCGCGTGCGTGGGTGTGTGTTTTGAATATGAACTTGTGTTCATATAAAACCAAGGCACCCAACAAATTTCATGCCCCTTGAAAGGCCCATTACTTTCCGTCAGCTCAACCTTATATAAGGATGAGAAACTTTCTCAAAAGTTCCAGTGTGGGACTATTTGTTTTTGCCACTTGAGTTGAGAGCTCACTTCACACAGCGCGTGCGTGGGTGTGTGTTTTGAATATGAACTTGTGTTCATATAAAACCAAGGCACCCAACAAACTTCATGCCCCTTGAAAGGCCCATTACTTTCCGTCAACTCAACCTTATATAAGGATGAGAAACTTTCTCAAAAGTTCCAGTGTGGGACTATTTGTTTTTGCCACTTGAGTTGAGAGCTCACTTCACACACACCAATGTCTTTGGTTCAAGTCCCCAAACAAACAAGAGACACTCGCTTTGAAATTAAGAGGGAAATTTTGAATTTTGAATCTTCCTTCCACTTTTAAGGTTTCAAAAGGAAAAGCAACTTTTGACTTTTAACACTTTCACTGTCCTTGGTAATTTCCACTAATGGATTTTATTTATTTATTTTATGATCAATTCACTTTGGCCATGTTTGAATGGCTCAAAAAAAATTTCCCAAAGAAATTTTTCCCTTAACATAATACAAAATTTAGGTCCATTTTTACATCGAAAGAAACAGAGCCTAAGGCCCTCTTTGGATTGTAAGTAAATTATTTTTGTTGGAAAAAATTTTTCTTGAACATTTTTTTTCATTAAAAACAATTTAGAGGTAAATGATTTTAATATGGTAAATTTAGAGGGATCTTATCATAAATTGAAGTTCCCTAAGTAAAAATTGAATATGCATGTTTCAAGTGATCTATTTTCTTTCTTATTAAGGATCTGGTTGGGGTCCGCCTAACCCCGCTTACCCATAAAATAAGAGTTAACTATTTTCATGTGTAAAAAATACTAAGAACTTCTATAAATAATTTTACTTCCCTAACTATTTCAGAAAATTTTTGCAATCCAAACAAGGCCTAAGAAAAACTTTTTATTTCTACAAGTTAGAAGGAAGAAATGACATGGTTATGGTTTATTTAGAGAGCTGTCATTATTAATTGAAGGACCCTCTCTAGATAAAACTTGATCTGCTATGAGATGATTTAAGTAACTTTTCTTTCTTTCTTGCGTAATGAAAACGCTGGAAAAGAGCTTCGAGAAGTTTTTCTTCTTCTAACTTCTCCAGGAAATTGCTACAATCTATATGAAAATGAAAATACAAAAGCGGAATTCCTAAATTTATTAGACCTTATTTTCAATTCAGTCTCCTTCAACAGCAGTGTGCCCACAGGATTTTCATTAGGTTTTGATTTAAGATAAGATGTAAATATCAAAACCAACTAACAAAGGGTGGTACCTCTGACGTACCATCTTAAGTTGTGAATAACCGAATAACCGAATTGTGGGAGAAAAATAGAGGAAAAAGCAAAATCCTGATTTGGATCGGAGGGCTAGGATCATCCGATCGAAATGATTTTTTGAACACAACCTAATTAAGTTGTGATCAATCAAATGGACGGTCTCGATGATCCTACGGAGTGCACTATAACACTTTTTTTGTGTGGAAAAAGTGGTTTTAGCTAACCGAAACCGAATAACCAAATTTCCAAAAAAACTAACCGAAACCGAACGAACCTATTCGGTTATAACCGAATAATGCTCACCCCTACTGAATATCAAAACCAACTAACAAAGGGTGGTACCTCTGACGTACCATCTTAAGTGTTCATACGGCCTTTCATCACATAAATTCTCGTGTTTTAAAATACTTCTCTAATGAAGACTCATGCAACGTATACTTCAGCCGTGTTTTCAGAACCGTGTATCACATTAACACTTTAGCTTATTTAATTTCAAGTGTGAGAGGAATTGTCGGGTTAGGCAGCCAAAAATTATTAGGTTTCTAAAAGGCATCCATACTCACGCTCCGCATCCTTCTTCCTTACCTTACCCAAGGGAAAATGGTGGTTAATTCCCAAAAACAACAACAAAAAAAAAAAAAAAAAAAAACCAGGTCCTACTGCCGTTAGCAGTATCAAAATTGGTTTTGCGTTCTGGATTGATGGTAGCAGAGATTGAGGTTAGTTGTTCTGGATGAACATTTAGGCACGGTATGTTTTGGATTTTAAGGGCACGTTTGGCTGCCATTAATTTTTTTTTTCTTGGAATATTAGCTTACCCAGGTGAATAGGTGATGGAGGGTGGGAGATGGATAGCCACGAGAGGGACTAAGTGAAGAGATGAGAGGGTAATAAAATTCCGAAACCAGTAACTTCCATCGTATTTAGAAAGGAGGTGTGCAGCGGCTTTTGCCTTGCGGGCCTTATACAGCTCATATTTCTCGACCACAACTAACCTTTTTACCTGTTGGATCATTCCCTTAACAGTACGTGTGTTCCAACGTATGATAGTTCATTTGCATTCCAGAGGTTTGACAAAATGTCTAGCTGAACTGTTGCAAGTACTAACCTCTGGATGTGATCATTCCTAAAAATTGTTGTTATTCATCCATGTTGTAGCGGCTGGTAGTTTACTTCTGATACATAGCTGGAGAAAAAACTAGGTGCTAAAATTGGTTGCTTATATGAAGCCTGTAGTGGCTAAGAATTGGCTAATGTTATCGGCTGTGAATAGGCAAGCAGTGCCTGTTGGTATGCCGAGCTTTGGCACAGAGGAGAACAACACCCAAAAACTGGGTATGTAGAGCTCAACAATGATTAGTTGGGTCTTGAAATCGATGGAGAACACCAAGCGAATTTGCTGCAGAATTTTGAATATGCTCTGCTTTTCCCGAACAATTTTGGCCTTTGAGGCGAAGATACATTGAATGGGGGAAGAAAAGTTTCTGATTTCTGCACAAGCTGCAACTCTTGATGGGTTTTCTGTTTCAAGGCTGAGGTTTCCTCCTTGATTATGATAAGAAAATTAATACTCTGGGTCTCTCCGACTGGTAAATATGTATTGAGGGATGATGTATAGGAAAATTAATACTCTGGGTCTCTCTGGTTGGTAAATATGTATTAAGGGATGATGTAATGGCTGTTAGGACGGTCAATCGGGATGGGCAAGCTCGAAGCCCGCCCGTTCGGCCCTCTAAAAGCCCGCCCATAATTAAAATGAGAACAAGCCAAACCAAGCTTGGTCAAAAGTTGAAGCCTGAACTCTAATTTGGGCTGAGCTTGATCAAGGGTCGTCCAGCCCGTTATGGGCCCCGGCCCGATAATATATTTACTATATAATTTTTCAGAATTTTTTATGCCCTTAAAAATAACAGTAGATATTAATTAAATAGGTACTTAAACACTCTCTGTTACTCTTTATGATATTAAATGGTTTTCTAGTTCAACACGTAAATAGGAATATGTTCAACATGTTTTTTTTGGATGGAATGTTCAATAGGTTTTTGGTTGTTAACTTGTCTTTGAGCTGGTACCTATCTGTGCTTGCCTTATAGTCTTTTCTCGTGCAGAGAATAAGAGGTGATGGGCAAGCCCGAACTCGGCTCGAAGCTCGTTGTGGAGTTTGGGATGAGTTTGGGCAAGCAAATTTTCTAATTTAGTAAGGCCCGAACTCGGCTCGTAGCCCGTTGTATAGACGTGTGCTGAGCTTGAGCACCTTAGGCCTGCCCAAGCTCGGCCCGATTGACAGTCCTAATGGCTGTTACACCAGTGAGACACCTTGTCCCTGCAATGCAAAATGATTACAAACAATTACAGTATTAATAAAGTTGTTTTCATTAAAAAAATATATTTTTGTACTTATTGCTTGTAGTCATGTGGGTTTATTTGAAAAGGGGCAGTATTATTTTGATCCAATGGTTAGATATAACAATGCATAACTGATCCAATGGTTAGATATAACAATGCATAACTAAACCAATGTCAATCACTATTTGTGCATGGTTGATCTACTTGGTTGTGGTGGGCTGATGGGCTGATTCATGAAACACAAGAGTTAATTAATAGAGGAAGCATATTCGGTCAGACACAAGTGTCAGGTTGTTTGCACATTCTAAAACCTAAAAAATTTGCTGATGCCTCTATGCCTGAGAACAGATTCAGGGTAATAGAAATGCTAGTTTTAAGTTTGAACATAACTAGTTTTTTTTTTTTTTGTTGAAAGACTTTCAAATTATTCTATTTGCACATGAGGCAGCATTTACTGATTGAATGGTTGGCATTTACTGATCCTAATTGTAAGAGATATATGAAACTCTATAAATACTCCATAGCTAGTATTTCAGTATAACAACATTATATGACTTTCCTACGTCAAATTTAATTAAAGACAGCATCTCCAATGAGCTGAGCTGAAATGAAACAGAATCCGTAAGTATTTGTTCAGGCTTAGGTAATGGCTGTTGTTGATTATAGGACTCTAGGTTTAAAGCCCATTCAAAGAACTAGTGTTCTTCACTTGATCAAGAAGGGCTACTTCGGAATTCAGTTCAGCACTGATGATAAAATTCTGGGCCAGCTCTTAAGTCTTGAACTGACGCTTCAGTACCTCTGATCTTGCAGCCTTTAAAAATTGTTCTAGTGGTAACAGCCTGATACCATCTCTTTCATTTTTTTTTTTTAAATTTTCCTCTTCAACACACAACCAAACAGTCATTTAACCAAGCATTCATTAGACTCAATGTAGGCATTGGTTCTGTTGCCTGGAACTCCTTTCTTGAGATATTGAATTCCTATTGACCAAGAGAAAAATCAAGAACAACACCTTGGTCCTCCAATTGACCAAGAGGAAGGGAAAAATTTGAAACTTATTCAATTTTCATTCCGTTGAGGAAGTTAACAGGACGACCAAGAGGAAGGGAACAATTTGAAACTTATTCAATTTTCATTTCTGTGAGGAAGTTAACAGGACTCTTGTAAAGTTGTCCTGAATTGCATACAACTTGAAAGTACAGAAGTTCAGTTGGCTTCTTCCTTGAACGAGCTTCAATGCAGCTTCTTCACTAATTCACCATGCTTGCTAGGTGGGCATCCCATTGGTTGCTGCCCAAGGATCAAAAATGAATTCAGACTTGATCATACATGTAATCCTTCTGATCATACATGTAACCATGGTTTTAAATTTCGACCGAAACCGAAATTTCCTGAAATTGGAAATTTCGATAAAAATTCCAAATTTCGGTCCGAAATTTCAATTAAATGCCATTTTTTATTTAAAATAAAATGTTACAAAATTTCAGCCGAAATTTCGAACCAAAATACCAAATTTCGGTCCAAAATCTTCGCTGGGTCCGAAATTGGTACCAAAACCGAAATTTAAAACCTTGCATGTAACCAAGGGTAGCTTCCACAAAGAAATTAATATTCAGACCTCATTAAAACCATCTCAAGATTTGTAAAGTTATGAAGCTTTACATTAACCTCTTATACCATTAATGATGTAGATTTAGATGGAAGTTGGAATTCTGCTCTCTATGAGGAATTTTCACAAGCAATTGGTGGGCTGGTTCAAATTTCCTGTAGCACCTCCAATTCAAGTTTGTACAATTCAACCATTTGAAAGTAGATTAGTGGAAACAGTGAGGGTGCTCAGTTGGTATGCACAAGCAAGTTACCCACACTAATCTACAGAGAGTTAGCATGCCCTTAATTCCTCACACAACAAAAAATTTCAGAGGAGCAACGGTTGAAGAAAGGGACGAGTTTAAGAAATTGAAGTAACATGTTGATGGATTTGTAATAAACATGATTTTCCCCTTTTAAAAGAAAATGAAACCAAAACCTAGATACCATATCCCCACAAAAAAAAAATCAGAATCCGATTTTCCCCTTTGAAAACCTTCCTCAAACGCCCAAATCTTTTTCAAATCTCTAATCCCCCCACCCAAATGATCCATCGCCTTGCCAAATACCTTTCAAGCAACCCTTTTATGCTGATTTCATTCCAAAATTTCACCCAAAAATTCAATCAAATCAGATTTCAAAAAGACCCTAATTGAAACCACAAAATGGCATTCCCCCCCCCTCATTTGCCCAATAAATGGCCCACTTCTCTACCTCCTCAGACCACGAAAATCACAGGCACAAAGACCATTACAAGCTTTCAAGTTCTTCCTCTCTCATGCTTTTCCACAGTTCTTCATTTTCTCTATTTTTCACCATTCTTTTTACACTGGGGCAGCAAATCGACGACGTCTTCTCGTCTTCAGACATCCCACATTCACACAATACCTCTCCATCTTCAAAGGTCATCAAGACCCTTCCCCCTTCTTTCGCGTTTCGCCGGTTCATCTGCAGAATCTGCAAAAAAGGGAAGCACTAAATCTCTCTGATTCTTTTATTTTATTGTCTACATGTCATAATCATCATAAACTGGCAATCCTGTTGCTGAAATTTATTCAATTTCTTGTGAACTGATAGGCGTATCTCTATCTTGTGGTCTTAATTAAGAGCCTGCAAATAAGTAGTCGACAAAAGACTCTCTGTAGAACATTCTGAATATTGCAGTCCAGCTTCTCTGATATAAGAGTTGGCCCATTACATTTTCAGATTTCAAGGCCAACTCTTCTTATTCTTACAGTTACATCGTATTCTGCATTTGCATAGGCCTATTTATACATCTAAAATAACTTCTACTTTCACTAATACTCAACTTTGAATGTTAATTTGTCATAAATCAGCCTATCGCAAGCCTGCTGTTAAGCTCTTGCAACTCCGAATTCTAAGTATTGATACATCATCATTGTAGGACCTTATTAGTTTTTTTTTTAACTGTTAGCTGCATTTAATTTCATATGTTACAGTACCTTTGATTTTTGGGCTGCTAGCTCACCATAATATTTCCCTTCTTTACTCAAAGACATTTCAGTTCGCTAGTTGCAGAGTCTTGTTCGATCTCCGCCATACATAGCAGGGCTTCTCAAGACAGTCAACAACCCTCTTGTGCCACGACCCTATCTACATCTTTTTGCTACGAATTGCGAAGACCGCTAGGATAGCCAAAAGGGAATCTCTTCGTCATTACACATTGGCCTTTCTGCTCGTGAATCAGACCAGCTCATTGTGACAGTCAATTCAACAAAAAAAAAAACTTTGCTGCATCATCAACCTTGCCACTTAATAGTTGGTCCAAGCTTCCGGTAACAGGTTAGTACCTTGAACATTAGAATTTGTTCACAACATAATCCAAATCCTCTTCGCAAACCGCCCGACCTAAACCTTGATTATAGTTTTCACGTTCATACTCCATATTGTTCAAGCCAACAACGAGAAAACAGACCTCCCTTTACTGAGTTCACTCATCAGCAAAGAACGAAACCATGATTTCAGTTGCTTCAAACCCAAATCCTAATCTGATTTATGCTTCCTTTTAGCACCAAGAAGGAGATTTTCTAGGGATCCGATTCAAAATGCTGTAAAACCAAAACAAAAACCAAACCAGAAGCCTTATTGATCCTAGATTTGCATGATTTGCTCTGGTAACAATTGTAAAACCTGTAAGTGTTCATCACAACAGGAACACCGACAACGGATCTTAGCGATTCAACATTGAGAAAATCATAGATAACAATATTGATAGAATTGAAATGAGAAAGAGACATACTAGAAGCCATAAACAGTGTTTTCTCTTCACTCGAAGGGATTCCTCATTGGGTTTCTCCTTACTACACAACATACGGTGATGTGGACCGGTTTCCTTCTCTCTTCAAGAGCGGATTCTCAGAGATTTGGGAAACAAATTGATGTGTACAAGCAAGACCCAAGAGTTCCTTTAAATAGATGTTTGTGGGAAGGGATGTGACTCCTCATCGCGCCGATCCCTCTCCCCAAACGTCTCTTTTAACGTTTACACCTTTTACAGAAAGTCTTTTCATTTAATGACTTTTCACAAAAGTAACTAACCACCAAAATGATCCAGGACATTGATCTTGCAAAGGCTACATCCACCGTTAGGATTAATTCCTAACATTCTCCTAATCGGCCAGCAAGATCTTTGAACCAAACATAAGGATCACAACTTTAAGTTAAGTAGTAAATTAACATTCCGTTCAACAAAAACCACCGATAATAAATTGTGTAACCATTGAGTCACCAACTCTACCCAATAGCCTACCCCACGGTTATATCATTAATAATTTTTACCAACATGAATGCATAAGATGCAAACATGGTCCAAAACAGTCATACAGACATTTTACCTCTTATTAACAATCAATCTACATAATGTGCACACAATGGAGAGGTAGAAAATAATCGTAATACATATCAGAATCATAAAATACAATGTGATCACAATAGCGTATCTCAATATCAAATGCAGACTCCCACTATCATAGGCTATCAAAAATGTCAACCAATCCCATGTGCAGCGCTACATGCTATTTGAAGAGTTTTGGTGACAAGCCCTTAGTGAAAGGATCCGCCAACATAAGTGCGGTGCTTATGTATTCCACAGATATACGTTGATTTTGAACTCTTTCCCTCATAACAAGATCTATATGCTTCGAGCCGTCTCCAGACTTGTTGTTGTTGGAAAAGAAAACCGCAGCGGAATTATCATAGAGAAGTTTCAGCGCCCTCTCAATAGAATCAATCAAATGAAGCCCTGAAACATCTCTTAATAACTAGCTAGAAACGTCAAACGAACAACTCGATGGTGAAGATGATGGTCGAATGACGTGGTCATAAACTCATAATCATAACATGGCATGTTGATGATGATGATGATTTGGGTTTGATTAAAATGTCTTTTTTAATATGATAATGTCAGTTTTTGGAGGGGTCAGAGGCGGTTAGGCTACGCTGATGTACTCTCTTTTGTTGTGTTTTGAAGGGCTTTGAGGTTCTTCTACTGTTTGTATATCTATCTTTCCTGAATAAAGAGACTGTTTGGGGTTCTTTTTCTTTTCTTCTTTCCTGAATAAAGAGGGACTTCACGTGAAACACCTGTTCTCTTTATGTTCTTTTTTATGTGTTTTCTTGGATGTTGTAATTTTTTTTTTCTTCTCATTTCAGATCTGCGTCATCTTTCACTTCTTAGACTGTTCAGTAACAATGGCGGTGGCAATAATTTCTCATGATTTTCAGTAACAATGGCGGTGCCAATAACATGGCAATAAAATCCCCCCTCGCTTGAGGATAAATTCACCTCTTTAACATTTTTCTTTGCCTTCAAAACTTAATGAGGATAAATTCACCTCTTTAACATTTTTCTTTACCTTCAAAACTTAACGAATAACGTTAAGGAGAGAGAGAGAGAGAGAGAGAGAGAGAGAGAGAGAGAGAGAGAGAGAGAGAGAGAGGGGGCCATTTCCCTTTTTCTAACCTGATCTTTGTAGAAAGTTATATTATCAATGAAATAATGCTCACCGATAAATCATTGGCCTCCAATAGCAAAGGTGGGTTTAGGAACGCACGGTAGGATTTGATGGCATTCATGGGCCCTACTATTTATGGTTGTAAAACATTGGGTCCCAGCAGTGTAATAAAATGGTGGGCTCCCACCCAGGAGGTGTTTTTATGGAAACAGTTTTCTAATAAAAATTTTCTACGAAAAGAAAACGAATGACAAAAATACATGTTTAGTATATTATATTTAGGAATTTGCTAGGGACCATCACAGAAGGCATTTTGCGGAACGGCTGTTGCATGAGAGTGCAGCCACATGAGAAGACTAAGACAAAATCTGCTGAAAAGTGAGCATATGGCTGCTCTTACATGCAACAGACCATCCGTGAAATGCCTTTTGCTCATATTTGGGGGAACTTTTATAGTGAGATTACAGTTAAGTTGAGGTATTATCTATTATTGTCTCCTTTTGCTCATATTTGGGGGAACTTTTATATTGAGATTACAGTTGAGTTGAGGTATTATCTATTATTGTCTTAGCGTAGATCTTGAATGTAACTTGGTAGTCTTTGCACAGTGGAATGCCTTCTTACTGAACTATGTAAAATTGATTGTATTCTTGTGTGTTTGGTTTTTTTTTTCCCCAATTTTTTTTGCTATTTCATCGAACCTTAGACGGATGGTTCACAAAAAAATCCTTCTGTGATACCCGACATCAGCCATGTTTTGTTTTTGTTATTAATCTCAGCCTTCTACTAAAATCAACATTGATTATGCTGCAACAACAGAGCTTAGACCTTTTTTATGGATTTGTTAAGCTTGTTGCAGGTGTGACCATAAATATGGTTTTCACATCTTGTGGTGTTGCCCTTGGAAGACGGAGATGCGCTTTAAGCTTATGTAAAATATACATAGGGAAATGATTTCAACACAAATATATTTTGATGCAAGACGCTTATATATATATATATATATATGAGAAAAGTGTTCTTGGGCAGCTGCTCAGATAGCTTATCTGAGCAGCTGCTTCAAAAACTCATGTGGCCCCACATTTTTGGGGTGATCCAAAGCATTCATTTGGAAGGCCCTTCTATGGATAGGGTGTGTACCAAAAATGAGCCCTACAAAAAATGAGCCCTTTAGGATCATCCTAACCCTGCCATTTGTGGAGGGAAAAAATGGTCAGAAACAGTGTTTGACCATTTCCCCCTCCACCTTTGATTGGGTTAGGATGATCCTATAGGGCTGATTTTTGGTACACGCCCTATCCATGGAAGGGCATTTCAAATGAATGCTTTGGATCACCCCAAAAATGTGGGTCACATGAGTTTTTGAAGCAAATGCTTAGATAAGCTATCCAAGCAGCTCTGCAGGAACACTACAATGGATCTCCATGTTGGACCCAGTGGGGTCCTTGACTATTGTTGATCATCACAAGTCTGGCCTATAGCACTTGATCCCACCCCATGAAATGATTCTAGACCATTGATCAAGCACGAAGAAAACGAAGTCCTAAAAATACCTTTCAGTCATTGATTTTTGCAGGCATCATGGTGGCCCTGTGATGGCCTAACAGATCGACAATTCCGATCGCCAAAAACATTTTCTGTAAGGTCAGTTTCATTCATCAAGAGAGATCGATTTGCTAGTCTATCTCTTAAGAATACATCAACTATTGAAATTCAAATTACAACAAGTAAGGGAAAAACATGATGATCTTTCTGAGACTAGAGAAGTATAGAGCCTCAGCAGGCTTTACTTATACGGGAGGATCCCCTGGGCTTATGTTTCCATTGCTTACTGGAGCAGGAGGACTCGAATCCCCGCTTCTTAAAACTGCAGCTCTCCTCATAAATATAATCACGCCATTACCTTAAAAAAAGGCAAATGAAAAACAGGATTATTCATAAATCATGACATCAAGGTCATGGTTCTGTCCCAAGTAAAATGCAAAACAAGATAAAATAATAAGCGTTCAATTTCGATTGTACACCCACATAACAATTTGGGTGCAAATTGGCCCTGTTTGTTTTGGATTTTGAGAAATGATTTTCACTCCAAAACTGATTATGGAACTCAAAATTGTATTTAATTTGTCCAATAATCTGTTTTCGACTCCAAATCAATGGGGAATGTTATATTCACCCTTTTTTCTTTACTTGGGACAGCCCGCTCTAGTGTAAAAGAGTAGTCATAAATACAATTGAAGGGACTGTCCCAAGTAAAAAAAAAAAAAAAAAAAAACTGGGTGAATATTTCACTTCCCAAATCAATTCTCAAGATCCAAAACAAACCGGGGCATAGTAAAAATTTACCCCCACCTTTTTGAACATTTTCATTTACGATAGCTTGAGCTTGTGATCTCTTGAAGTGAATGGAAGCTAAAATCAGCAACACAATTGCAAGCTGAATGTTTGTACACGGCCAACGCTTCTTCATCTTGTTATGCTGGGAAAGCTAAGTTGCACTAATGAGACTGTTTTTATGTCATATACTGATGGACAAGAAAGTTAGCATGGGATTTGCTAGGATGAATAAGACAAAATCTGCTGAAAAGTGAGACTCTGTGGGTGCTCTATCATGCAACAGCCAGCCTCGAAATGCATTTTTACTAAAGTCCATAAAAAATCTTGATAATATGATGTCGGCCAACACACTTTTTCTTTTAAAATTACAATAATTCGTATGGCTCTTAGATCTTCTTTGTGAAATCGTGGGACCGGCATTTTTGCCCTCTTTTTTTAGTACATTCCACTCATGGTTTTTATTCATTTATTTTATGATCAATTGACTATGGCCCTGTTTGGATTGCTTTAAAAGCTTTTCTCAAGAATGATTCTAACCCTACAATCTAAAGAGGGACTCACATTATGGAAACTTCTATAGACCGGAGGGTTGGGATCATCCTATGGAAATGATTTTTGGGGCACAACCTACTTACATTGTGGCCCATCAAATGGAAAATTCCTATCCCCAAGAGTTTCCCATGAATAATGGAAACTCTAATTATATATACATGCACCTATCACCTATGGGAGAATAGCAAATAAATTGAATGTGCATAGTCTGATTAATATGAAGATCACTCTCAGTATTGAATTCAAAGATATTCATGGGTCCCACATGGGATGTGTATAATCAAGATCGTTGATCCATTGGGCCATCATGAAAATTCTTAACATGCATCCATCAGATTTTGTCCCACAAAAACCAATGTGTGAATAGTCTTGGAAATATAGATCAAGGTACTATGTCATAAAAAAGAAAAAGAAAAAACAAATCGTGTGTATTAACTCAAAGGTCTGTGATAGAGAGAGGACTGGTTAGTTTGTACATTGGCAATGGGAAGGAAAGACAAAATACATGCCCAGAAAATGGGATATTACTTTGGAAAATTGGTCAATGCCACAAACACAACATTGCCAGGACCAGAGAATTGAAAACTCACTAGAGAGGTGGGCTATGGGATTTCCCGGGGAGAGAGAGAGGAGAGGAAAGAGGAGATGTGGGAGGAACTTGGTGAGAGAGAGAGAGAGAGAGGAACGTCCACGTCAGCGTGAACAGTGAAACCCTCATCCTGGAAATACAAAAAATGCTTTTAAAATTTTTCATTTACAAAATATACTGGGGTAAAGTTGAAAAGTAGGAAAAAAAAAACGTGTTTAATACGTTTAAAACGTTTTCCTCAAAATTGTTTTTTTTTTCTGTAAAAGTTTTTCAACGGAGTACCAAATAGCAAACCAATAAAATGTGTTTTTTTTTCTTCAAAAAAATAAAATAAAAAGATACATGGACTTTGCTACTTATGGGTACAGCCTATGATGTGCGGCCCCAGTAAATGAACAGTTTGGATCATTCTTTGAAGATGGTGCGCTGCCTGCCAATCAATTTGAATCAACAGGAAAAGAGAAAGAGCGGTGATAAACTCACCCCCTTCTAGGATGAATTCATCCTGTATTTTTCAAAATGGACTGTACAGCCCACATCATAGAATGATCCAAACCATCCATTTGATGGGCCACAATGTAAATAGGTTGTGCCCCAAAAATCAGTTCCATAGGATGATCCCAACCGTCCGATCTATATAAGTTTCCATGCTGTGGGCCATCAAATGTGTGGTTGGGATCATCCTATGGTGTGGGCTGTACACATGGTTTTAAATTTCGACCAAAATCTGAAATTTCGGACATAAATTTGATATTTCGGGAAATACCACATTTCGGCCGAAATTTCGGAATTCCAGTTCGAAATTTCGAGAAAATGGCATTTAAAAATAAAAAAAAATGTTACAAAATTTCGGTCACAAATTTCGAAGCTTAATACCAAATTTTGGACCGAAATTTCGGATTTCGGTGGGGTCCGAAATAGGTACTAAAACCGAAATTTAAAACCTTAGTTGTACAGTCCATTTTGAAAAATAAGGGGTGAATTTATCACTTTCCAAAGAGAAATCCATTCATCTTTCTGAGATTTCATATGGTGAATATGGAAACCTCTATGGATCAGAGGTCTGAGATCATCATATGGAAAAGATTTTGGGGAAGAACCTATTTACGTTGGTTCCAGAAGATCATATGGACGGTTTGAATCATCCGTGTGGTCCGTTTTGAAAAATAAGGGACTATAAGTGCTCACACCATATAAAATATCAGAAAGATGAATGGATATCTCTTTTGCCTGTTGATTCAAAGTGACTGGTAGCCAGCGCACACACACTCACCAACCCCCACCGAAACGGGATCCGATGAAAAGGGAGGAGTGAAGTATGGCCCACAAATTGAGGTCGTCAACATGGGGACTGTTCACGACGTGACCCGAACCATTAGCCGTAACGCGGGGAGAGTGTGTCACATGAGGCGTGGGGGCGGGACCCACTGGTGTCTATGGGGCCCGCGTGTGCTACTAGTCCAGTGTTCGATGCTCACGCGCCGCTTCGTGTCGCACCTCGCCCGACACGTGTGGTATCGTTAGGGTTTTCTCAATATGGGAAAAGTTTTGTCTCGAGTTTCTAATGATTGATTAATTTATTTCATTTGTAGATCTCTTTGTTGTAGATGAGCTGCTTCCACCTCCGCTCTTTCCATCACATTCTTACGGGAATTTGAGAATTTTGGTGGGTTAGTTTGGAGTAATTGTTGCGTTACGCTTGACTGTTAAATATGATTTTTTTTTAAAAAAACTTAAATGGATATTTTATTTTTTATGGGTAAGCTGGGGTTTGGCAGGAACTCTATGGTTTATTCGATAGAGAGAAATATGAGACAATAATAGGTATAAAACCATCCCTAATTCGGAACATGTGAGAAAGGGAGAACCAAGGCTTAGCATGTATGAGCAACTAAAATAGATATTTAGAATGCTACGCTATGTACTACAATGGGGCTGGCTGCCCACTATGGCATATGTCGGTCCCACGTCTGATTGACC
This sequence comes from Tasmannia lanceolata, assembly GCF_043159265.1. Classification (NCBI taxonomy): domain Eukaryota; kingdom Viridiplantae; phylum Streptophyta; class Magnoliopsida; order Canellales; family Winteraceae; genus Tasmannia; species Tasmannia lanceolata. The sequence goes on along the minus strand of NW_027518692.1, from coordinate 59,862,483 downwards.
GTAGCCTTCTACATCATTGCACTTGCTTTAGATCTGCTAAGAGTCCAGAATCACCCAAACCAATGTAACATTGTTAGATCTAATGATTGCAGGGTTGGCATTTTTTTGGAACGTGTACCTAAGTGGAATAGGTTTAAAGGGCCTACCTTAGTACGTTCGATCAGCTCTAGAGCAATTGGCGTATCGGTTAGACAATTAACGTTAGGTATGAGAGCAGCCAATGGGAGGGGAGATCTGTGAAAATGACTTAGTTGGAAAAAAGAGCCAGAGCGAAAGTCGCCATATAGTGGGCTGCCGAGGACGATGGGTGTGGAAGCGTAGTTGAATGTTACAAACTTAAGTGAGATAGGTTTAAAGGGCCTAACCTAACTCGTTCCATCAACTCTGGAGGTTTTGAAGCATTAGTTAGGCACCTTACTCCTAACATTTTGTGTACGTGGTTGGAGATCCAAAAGAAGGCCCTCATTTTCTACCATGAATAATGATATGGTGATCAATTGGGTACCTAGATTGGAACCGAACTAATAGCGTCTTCACAAGTTACCAATCTTGGCCCCTTGACTTTTGGCTTTTTCCCCCTTAAATGGGAAAACTACTGATCTCACGCCATGTGGCATGTAGGGATTTGTTCGGTCCCACTTGTTCGGTCCCACTCTACGTCCCCAAATCAGTCTCCATAGCAGCACTCTTCTACCATAGGAGATCGACCTAAATCAAGGCCAATCAAATAGACATTTGGGATCAATCACAAGTCGGTCCCACCATACCCTAATGAGCAAATATAATTGTGATGGGATTTGCTAGCGTCTATCACAGAAGGCATTTCACGGATGGGCTATTGCATGTGAGAGCAGCCACACAGGCTTACTTTTCTGCAGATTTTGTCTTCATTCAAGAGGTGGCTGCTCTCACATGCAACATCCCATCCGCGAAATGCCTTCTGGGATGAACGCTAGCAAATCCCGTCAAAACAATATGTTATTAATTTGTTGCTAACGAGAGTTTTATAAAAAGCGAGGTTATGGGAGCTTTTGTCCTGAGTGTTGATATAAAAAAAACCTGCAAAAATTCCTTTGAGCCTCTCCTTTTCTCATGTGAAAACCCCCCACAAGAGCTTTGAAAAACGAGTGAGTGGGATTTGTATTTCCCACAAACATGCACTTGTGAGAGCAGACCAAGAATCCGAAACAAAATCCACACGCAAAAGGCCAAAAAGTAGCGAATTTCGCCTTTAAATACGACCCTACATGTCTGTTCCCACCACATAATAATCTCTCCTCTTCCTTTCTCCCCCTTTTCCTCTCCCATAGAGTCCGAAACTCATTTCCCAAATTTCCCGGCACCGGAGATGGTTCTTTTCCGGCTAGAGTTCGCTTTTTCCGGTGATGGGTACAAAGGAAAAAGACGCCGGCGGTGGATGGTTCTGTTGTAATTTATCTGAACCCTAGGGGCAAGAGAAACGAGCTTTGTAGTGGCTGTCTTTTGTATTTTGCTTCACAGAATCGAGAGAACAACACTGCATGGCGGGGAATTGAGGAGAAACGGTCCGATTTTAATGCTTTTTATTACTGTTGTTTTTTGTGCTCTTTTTTTTTTTTTTTTTTGGTTATGTTTTATTAAACATGGGGTGTAAGAGACGCATTCGTGGCTACAGTTAGCGATTAGAATTGATTCTGATTTCTTGTAATGCTTTTTGCTGGGAATGCATCACTTACATATGTCATGTAATTGCTTTTAAGAAGAATAGATTAATATATTTTCTTGTCATTTTCTTTTACTCTGCAAGAGATAGCTGCTATTTTAATTTCATTAGCGTAGCCATAAAACTGGATACCATTAAAGGCTCCAACAATGTTTTTCCCCAGTTTGATTTTCTCTTTAGAGAAAGTTGACTGAAGAAATGCGTTGTGAAATAACGTGTGATTTTGAAAGTCTGTTGGATTCTGATTGTGGGGAAGGTGTGGGTGGGACCCACCAGCTGTTAAAATTGTCAAAACACCGGAAATGAGTGGTGGACCCCAGTAACAGTGGTATTTCAATCAAGGCTGTGCAGATTTCGTGAGAAAAAATTTACTTGACCTGATCGAATGGTGGGGTCTTCAAGAAGTCAATTGTAAAACTTAGTTATTTTTAAATTAAAAATTTTCTATTCTTTTATCACTTTTTTGTTTAGAGGAGAATTGAAGGAGGAATCAGAATAGGATGCCGATTCCTGATTCAGGAAATGCAAATGCACAGCTTTTTTCTAACAATGAGATAAATTTAGGGGACAATAAAGAGATCAAAATAAAGTAAAAGTGGCTTTTATCTTCCAAAACAAAGGGTTGTAAGCATCAGGACCTCCCTTTCGTTTATTACCAAGCAAAAGTTAGGGATGATATAAAAAAAAGCTGTTGTGGTTTCCCGATTTAAGAAGGAAAGAGCTTAGATTTCAAGCTACTTTTGTAAGTGTGCTGCCTTGCTTCCTCTTTTCAAAAGAGCACCCTGAGCAGGATGCAGTTGTTGACCCGCGTGCCCTTTTCACAGGACACTGCTGCCTTCACTTTCTTTTTGGTTTTGCTCCTCTCTTTTGCTCTACATTATTATTTAATTTAAAGTACCTTTTGCCTAAAGTCTCTAATTTGTAAAATATGTTCTATCTAGTCGTAAGATTCTCTTATTATCTTAAAAAGTTTGGATTACAGAATAATTTTCAAAACATCCTTCTCCTATTATTAATCTTAAACTTAATTCGGAGGTTGACTAACTTAGAGGAGAATCGTCTTACTTAGAGCCCGCATCTTTTTCCTTTTTTTTAAATTGTGAGATTTTATTGGTAAGAGAGAGGCATGACAGAGATGATCACGGGGACAAAGAGGCATAAAGAAAAAATATACAGGGACAATAACCCTCTTCACAGCACAGTGGAAGAAAATAAAAAACCTCTAGCGCTGCTCTAGCCACTCCTTCACAAGATAGACAATCAACCACATTGTTTGCTGACCTCTTAACATGATGGAAATGAACCAACTACCGTTCAACCCAGTCCAAGATCTTATAAGGGGCCGTTTGCATACGCGTATTTTAGAATCCAGGATTTCTTCAAAATTCTAGCCAAGAGACAAGAGAAGAAGCCGACCAGCCGTCGTTTTTGACTCATTTTTTGACTTCTCGCCCTTCTTTTCGACAGCAAGCAAGAGAGTAGCTTATCCTCCCATATTTCCAGGTTTTAGAAATCTCAGGATGCAGGAGAGATTTTTAAAACCTGAATTTCTCACTTAAAATCCAAGAAACACTGTCAGGACATCATACCCTCTTTTACACTATTTTCAAACTAAAAACCTGGATTCTAAATCCGCGTATCCAAACGCCCCCTAAAAGTCTCCAAGGATGGAAAGATCTACCAACCAACCATCTTATAATATTGAGAGAATCAACCTCAACTAGGAGATTCAATCTCCCTCGCCTAAGCCTACATCTATTAAGTCAAAATAAATCCCTAGCATTGATTTATGATGTGTAAGTCATGTTATGCATAGATATCTCTTTTAGGCACCTTAATAGTTGCAAGTGCGTTGTTTAGTTCATGGCAAAACTTGTTTAGTTCATAGCTGCAATTGTTTAGTTCCTGGAAAAACCTGCATTAAGGACCAAAGATTGGAAGAAATCTCACAAGAGGAAAGTAAAAATTGGGATATCCCAACTTTTGAGTACTTTGGAACTTATTGGTTTGACAGGGATTGCTAGTTCATCAAATGTCATCAACCGGATATCTTGCAAATTTGCCATTGTATCATAAGAAGATGAGCTCCTTGGATTATGGCTGTTGGGCCCTTAGGTCTCATCTAGGGGCGGAGCCAGGAATTTACACTTGGGGGGCCAGACTAACTTACACTTCGTTTTGGGGTGGCCGTTCACTATTACCGGCGTTCTTGAATGCCGGTATATGTGTTTGTACCTTTAGCGGCGTTTATGAACGCCGATAAAAACCTTATTTTGTTTTTACTTATAAAATGGATTTTGCAAGTCATTGGAGGGGGAGAGGGTTCCATGCAAAAGCAATAGTCCCACATCGGAAATGTGAAATGGATGTGGATGCGTTATAAGGAATGGGCACCCTCCCTCCAACAACTAGCTTTTAGGGGTGAGTTCTACTTAGTTTGATTCCCTACAAATGGTACCAGAGCTGGACGTGATAACTCCCAGAAAGATCTCGGTAACCCTAAAGATCTAGGTAACCCCGGTGTGCCTCCAAGGACGGTGGAATTCCCTCGGAAAAGATCTTGTAGTTCCCACGTAGCCAATCTGTGGAGGGCCGAGATTGTCCATGTTGCTCCCATGTGGAGGGGGAGATTGTTGGGGTTCCACGCAAAAGAAAAAATAGTCCCACATCGGTAAAGTGAGATGGACGGAGATGGGCTATAAGGGAATGGGCACCCTCCCTCTAATAGCTAGCTTTTAGGGGTGAGTTCTACCCGGTTAAATTCCATACAAATGGTATCCGAGCTGGGGCGTGGTAACTTCCGGGAAGATCTTGGTAACCACGGTGTGCCTCCGAGGACGGTGGATTTCCCTCGGAGAAGATCTCGTGGTTCACACGTTGCCGCCGCGTGTAGGGGCGAGATGGTAAACGTTGCTTCCGCGTGGAGGGGGTGATTGTTAGGGTTCCACGCAAAAGCAATAGTCCCACATCGGACATGTAAAATGGATGTGGATGGGTTATAAGGGAATGAGCACCCTCCCTTGGGTAGCCGGGTAGATAAAAGAGTTTTTATCTATAACTCATTATTTTTTGGCATCCATTATTTTTTGGCCATTAAGCTAATTTTTTTAACCGTTTGATCCCGTGCATGTAGTAGATTCTTGATTAGTATACATGTGGTGTCTGATATTTCTTGCACATCAAGTCTTAAACATATAAGGGCCCTGCCTACTAAGAAAAGTGTATAATTTTGAATACAGAGATGAGTGTTCATTTTTCTAATAATTTTTCAACATTTTAAAGGGTTTTTGATGCTCTCATTCGCCTCTCAAGTCTCTCCCACTTCCCCTGGGTACGGCCAACCCGAAAAAAAGGAGAGGACCCACACGTTGAGGTATAAATGACTAAATAACACATCTCTGATAGGTTAAGCTTTTGGAGTAAATGGTTGTTTCCCACGACCTAAAACAACACTTCGAAAGATAATTTGATTTGGTATGGATCGCACTGAAAGTAAGATCCAAAGAACACTTTGAACATAGGATCCGACTCATAAAGGATTCAAAACAGATCATGACCGAAACATAAGTAGATCCTGGACCCTGTGGCGCCCTTCATTTTTTCTCTCTTTCATTAGCTTTTAGTATTCCCTTATCTCATAACATTCCATCACAGAAGCGATTAATTAACATTATCAAAACAAGAGACTGTCTAATCCTTTGCGCAAGATTTTATAAGAGTCATGGGCATTTATTTCATTAAAAGAACTCTGCCCGTGAATTAATAGTATTGGGGCACCTATTTGGAAAGGGATGTATGTGTCCCCTCTTCTTCCCAGGGCTACCCCGTCTCGTGTATTTATGACTCTTTCTGCACTACAAGTGGGTGGCCCGGGAATAAAAGGGATGAATATATCTTAAACTTGGATGGCCATTTTGTTGGCCCCGGTTGTAGATATGTTGTGCCCCAAAAATCTTTTTTTCTATGGCGAGGACAAATAATTGAACGGATTAGATCATGTAAGTAGGTGAGCCCCACTTAACTTTTTGTGTGTGTATATATTACAATGCAATACACGCCCATATATTTCCTAACCTTAAGTCAATAAGAAAGGCCTAAACGGATTCCATATCAGAGGTCTTATCATTAACTGTTCACAAAACAAGCGCTAAATCAGAGGTTTCATAAGAACAACAGTCATATATATATATATATATATGAGAAAACGGTTCCTACACGTGTAGAGAGTTCTCTACACACTAGCTTAAAATACAATGGGGGCCCACATTGTTTGGGTGATCCAAGCCATCCATTTTAAAGGCCCTCACATAGATAGGGTGTCTACAAAAAATCAGATCCATAGGATCATCCCAACCCTACGATTTGTGGAGGTAAAATGGATGTCTTTAAACCTTCACAAATTAGTCCATTTTTTGCCTCCGCAGTTCGAATGGTTAGGATGATCCTATGGATCTGATTTTTTGTAGACACCCTATCTATGTGAGGGCCTTTAAAATGGATGGTTTGGATCACCCAAACAATGTGGGCCCCCACTGTATTTTAAGCTAGTAAAAAACCCCGTGCGATGCACGGGCCGACAAAGAACTGTACGGATCACATCACGGGTTGATCCAAACCGTCCATGTGATGGAACACAATATAAATAGGTTGTGCCCCAAAAATCAATTTCATAGGCTAATCCTAGCCCTCCAATCTATAGAGGTTTCCATAATATGTTGTTCCTCTTAAATCGGATGGTTAAGATCATCCTATAGATTTTTTTATTAAAAAAGCATAAAGTAGGGAGGTAGGATTGAAATTGTTTGGCTTTAATAGGTGCCTTTGTTAAAAAGCATAAAGGAGGGGGTAGGATTGAAAATATGTGTGTTGAATGGGTGCCTTTGTTAAAAAAAGTCAAAAAGAGTGATGTGTAATTCTACAAAAAATTCTCTTATTTTCTCTTATTTTCTCTTATATATATATATATATATATATATATATATATATATATATATATATATATATATATATATATATATATATGAGGAAACTATTGGTGAGCTTAAGCGCACCAAACCTATAGTGCGCTTAAGCTCCCCAATCACATGTGGTGATCCAAACCATTCATTTGCAAGGTCTTATGATAGATAGGAGTTGTACCAAAAATCAGCTCCATAGGATCATTCTAACCCCTCCATTTGCGGAGGACAAAAAATGGGCAGATTTGCCCTATCTATGTAAGGGACTTTAAAATGAATGCTTTGGATCATCCTAAAAAAGTGGGCCCCCATGTGATTGGGCGCTTAAGGTCACCATAAGTTTGGTGAGCTTAAGCGCACCAACAGTTTCCTCTATATATATATATATATATATATATATATATATATATATATATATATGAGAAAACGGTTTCTACACACGTGTAGATAAGTTATCTACACACTAGCTTAAAATACAGTGGAGGCCCACATTGTCTGGGTGATCCAAGCCATCCATTTTAAAGGCCCTCACATAGATAGGGTGTCTACAAAAAATCAGATCCATAGGATTATCCCAACCCTACGATTTGTGGAGGTAAAATGGATGTCTTTAAACCTTCACAAATTAGTCCAATTTTTGCCTCCACAGTTCGAATGGTTAGGATGATCCTATGGATCTGATTTATTGTGGACACCCTATCGATGTGAGGGCCTTAAAAATGAATGGTTTGGATCACCCAAATAATGTGGCCCCCACTGTATTTTAACCTAGTGTGTAGATAACTTATCTACACATGTGTGTAGGAACCGTTTTCTCTCTCTCTCTCTCTCTCTCTTTATATATATATATATATGAGAAAATGGTTTGTGTGCAGTTGCACAGATAAGTTATCTGTGCATGTGCATGGCTGCACAAACCATGGGGGGACCAAATCTTTTGGGGGATCCAAAGCATTCATTTAGAAGGCCCTTCCATGGATATGGTGTGTACAAAAAATCAGCCATTTAGGATCATCCTAACCCTGCCATTTGTGGAGGGAAAAAATGGGCAGAAACAACGTCTGTCCATTTCCCCCTCCAACTTTGATTGGGTTAGGATGATCCTATAGGGCTGATTTTTGGTGCACACCCTATTCATGGAAGGGCCTTCCAAATGAATGTTTTGGATCCCCCAAAAAGTGTGGCCTCCATCATGGTTTGTGTAGCCATGCACAGATAGCTTCTCTATGCAGCTGCCCACAAACTGTTTCCTCTCTCTCTCTCTCTCTCTCTCTCTCTATATATATATATATATATATATATATATATATATATATATATATACTCTGGTTACACTCGGGTCGGGTTGCGCAAGCCCTCAACTCGTACGGTGGAGAAAAATTCGGGTCTAATATTGTATTGAGTAAAAATGTGTTAAATTGTCCAATGTGGGACGTTTGTTGGGCATAGATCATCCATACATAGCAGGCCGTTGAAAACTGACCCACACGTAGCCCAATGCGGGCCTCTGCTCATCGAAGTGACTTCGCCCAAACTCTCACCCCTGCTAAAAATGTTTCATTTCTATTAATACGCTGATTCCCGTTGAAGTTTGGTGTCTTGTTCACACGGAAGTGGAGTGGGCCCATCCTAGTTTGGTTATGAGTGGGACTCTTAATGAAAGTGAGACTCTCTTATATGTTTTCTTCTCTTATTTGGAAAAATAAACGGAAGTTTGTTGCACCGGTGCATGACAAGCAGAGAGAGGTATAAAACTGGATACCATTAAAGGCTCCAATATTGTTTTTCCCATATCACTCCAACCCCTACCATTATATTAATTAAAGAAAGGCCATACAATAGGAACAAGACCACTCCCCAATCCTTAGAACAATGTCTAAGGAAGGGGTAGAACAACAAAGGACTTGATATCCTTGATATCAAAATTCAAAACAAGCATCAAAACTCAAAACAAGCAAGAGAAGAGAGAATACACGTGATGTATAAAGCCATCTCAATTCTCGTCTCAACTAGGGTATGTATTAGAGAAAGTCTAGCGAAGAAATGCAATGTGAAATAACGTGCGAGTTTGAAAGTCTGTTGGATTCTGATTGGGTGCAGGAGTGGGACCCACCACTTGTTTAAAATTGTCAAAGCGAAGCCTGTACGAGAAACGAGTGGTGGACCCCCTAACAGTCATATTTCAATCAGGTGGAATGATGATGGGATTCAAGCTCGTATTGTAGCCAATTACTGTGCAGATTCGTGGGAAAAAATCTTACTTGACCTGATCTAATGGTGGGGTCTTCAAGAAGTCAAATGTAAATTTAGTTGAGAACTTGAGATTTGCATTTTGGATTGCCGGAATCAGGCGCTGGAATCAGCATCTTATTTCGATTCTGTTCGATTCCAACATTTAATTTATAAAATTAAAAGAAATAGGGTTTGGAATTTACACCCGAGCAATATTAAAGGGGGCAAAATACTGGAATTACATTTACACCCCTTCTAGTTTCTGACACATCCACTTCAACCCCTATAGTTTAAAAAGTGACAAAGACATCCCCTCTAGTTTCGTTTTGTTTAAGGTTTGCCCCCTCAGCTGAAGGTTCGTCTAAAGATTGAAGGGTTAGGATGATCCGATGGAGCTAATTTTTTGGGCACACCCTATCTATGTCAGGACCCATCAAATGAACGCTTTGGATCATCCAAATAATGTGGGCCCATACCCGAATCCAAAGCGTTTGGTAGTGTTTGGATTCTTTTCTTTTATCAAAATAAAGAGATCAAAATAAAGTAAAAGTGGCTTTTATCTTCCAAAAACAAAGGGTTGTAAACATCAGCACCTCCCTTTCGTTTATTACCAAGCAAAAGATAGGTAGTATAAAAAAAGCTGTTGTGGTTCCCCGATTTAAGAAGGAAAGAGCTTAGATGTCAAGCTGCTTTTGGAAAGAGCATCCCTGCGCAGGATACAGTTGTTGACCTGCGTGCCCTTTTCACAAGACATTGGTTTCACCTCCTTCTCTCTTTTGCTCTACATTATTATTTATTTTAAAAGTATCTTTTGACATTAGTCTTTAATTTGTAAAATATGTTCTAGTTAGTCGTAGTTTCAGTTATTATCTAAAAAGTTTGGATTAGAGAATAATTTTCAAAACATCCTTCTCCTAATGTTAATCTAAAACACAATCGGAGGTCGACTAACTTAGAGGCGAATCGTCTTGCTAGAGTCGGTGTGGATCGCCCATCTCTGGAGATTTTCGATTTCTTACTCCCTTGATGAGGGGATCTTTTCTTTCCTTTAATGATACTCCATTGTTTCAAATTAAAAAAAACACTCATTTTTTGTTTTAAATTATTAGAAATTTAATCATCGCTACTCGGCCTTCTCCCTCCCCTTCTAAGTTTCGATCTTCTTTTTTAAACGGTGAGATTTTACTGGTTAAGAGAGAACCATGACAGAGATGGTCATTGGGACGAAGAGAAATAAAGAAAAAAATATACAAGGACAATAACCCTAAAAAATCTCTTGTGCCTCTCTAGCAACTCCGTCAAAAGCTAGACAATCCGCCTCACTGATCCATGACCTCCTGCCTTTAACCCGGTCTAAGATCTCGTCAATAAACTCTAAATTAATGTCTCCAGGGATGGGGAGGACCCACCATCCAACCATCTTATAATATTTAGAGAATCACCCTCAACTAGGAGATTCAATCTCCCTTCCCTATGCCAGTATCTATTAGGTCAAAATGAAACCCTAGTATTGATTTATGATATATATGTAAGTCATGTTATGCATTGTAATCTCTTTTAGGCACCTTCATAGTTGCAAGTGCGTGGGGTGTAATTGTTTAATTCATGCCAAAGCTTGAATTTAGCCAAGACTAAGGACCAAACATTGGAAGAAGTCTCACAAGCGGAAGTAAAAATTGGGATATCCCAACTTTTGAGTACTTGTAACCGATTGGTTTGACAGGGTTATCTTGCAAATTTTCCATTGTGTCATAAGAAGATGAGCTCCTTGGATTATGTCTGTTAAGCCTTTGGTCTCTTCCTCACTAGATGAGTGATTAGCATACTTTTAGAAGTTGAGTTACTCTCTATTTTACAACCAAATTTTCAATTTAAAATGGGCTTAAAATTTATTTTACACCCATTTTAAATCAAAAGAATTAGAGTCAAATGGAGTTGCAGAACTTATTTTTAAATGAAACTCTTTCTTCTTAGAGAAGAAATAATCGCTCGAGCGGAGTAAATAATTCTTAACCAACTTGTTTTCATTCGGCTTCTCGTTGTATCTTGACTCTCGACACCAACAATCTCAAGCTCCACTCTTCTGGAGCTCTCTCTCTCAACCACTCCAACTAGCTCAAGGTCTCACTTCTCAGCTCCTAAATAAAGCTAAGGCCCTGATCATTTCATATTGTGAAAACTGATGGTGGGCCCAAGGCCAATAAACGTTTGGGGCCCACCATCAGTTGTCACAATCTCAAACGAACAGGGCCTTAGTCTAGATAGAATATTCTAAAATTTTCAAAAATGCTAATTGTCAACAATGTACCAACTCAAAACCTCATGGGTTGCATGTGCCATGGGTACGGCCAACCCAAAAAAAAGAGGACCCGCACGTGATAGATTAAGCTTTTGGAGTAAATGGTTGTTTCACATGACCTAAAACAACACTTCGAAAGATAATTTGATCTGCTATGGATCGCACTGAAAGTAAGATCCAAAGAACACTTTGAACATAGGATCCGACTATAAAGGATTCAAAACAGATCATGACCGAAACATAAGTAGATCCTATCAGACTTGGACCCTGTGCCCTGTGTCGCCCTTAATTTTTTCTTTCGTTCATTAGCTTAATTTAGTCAAGGTGGCAAAATGACCGTGCCGGCAGCACAGCACGAAACTCCTTGGCCCAATGTGGCCCGCGGGCCAGGCACGGCATGATTTGGCCACGGGCCGTGCCGGCAGGGCAAGGAAAAGTTTGAGGTTAGGCACGGCACAGCCCACGGCCCGTATCGTACCGGTCCGGGAAAACAGCCTTATATGCTCACTTTTTCACTGATTTTGCCATGCCAGGCCGGGCCGCTTGTCATGCAGTGCCGTGCCATTCCGCTAGCCTAAACCCACAGCCCGGTATGGCCTGCGACTTCGTGCTGTGACGTGCCATGCCGGCAAGGCCCATTTGCCACCATGAGCTTTTAGTATTCCCTTATCCCATAACATTACATCACAGAAGCGATTAATTAACATTATCAAAGCAAGAGACTGTCTGTATCCTTTAGGCGAGATTTTAGAAGAATCATGGGCATTTATTTCAATGCAAGAACTCTGCCCGTGAATTAATAATATTGGGGCCACCTTTTTGCGAAGGGATGTATGTGTCCCCTCTTCTTCCCATGGCTACCCTGTCTCGTGCATTTCAGACTATTTCTACACTACAAGGGGTGACCCGGGAATAAAAGGATGACTTAAACTTAGATGGCCATTTTGTTCCCCCGGTTATAGACATGTTGTGTCCCAAAAATCTTCTCTACGGCGAGGACAAATAATTGAACGGATTAGATCATGTAAGTAGGTGAGCCCCACTTAACTTTTTTTTGTGTGCATTTCCTACATTTCCTAACCTAAGTCCATAAAACGGGCCTAGACGGATTCCACAACAGAGGTCTTATCATTAACTGTTCACAAAACAAGCCCTAAATCAGACCATGTCAAGATTTTCTTCCTCAGAGACAACCGATCCGAAAATAAGAAAAACTTTAATAAAACATGCAAACATTCATACGAGAAGACACCTTTTCAAAAAAAATTCATACGAGAAGACAAAGGAAAGGAAAGATAATATGGCGCTTGAGAGAGAGACTAAAATTATCCCACATCAAGGGAGATGGCCTCAAGAGCAATAGAGATTAAGGGAGAAAGAGATGATTTTTTTTTCATTCATGCTCTAATAGAAGATTACAAGTTATTTTTATCGAATTGATAACAAGTAAACTAGATATCCTGGATAGGATAACTCCTAAAAATACTACCAATATCTCCTAGGCCTACTGAATATATTTAGAAATTATATGGCAGCCGACCGTGAACTCCCATCAAGGTGGAACGTCAGAGTACCACCCTTGATATTTGATCCAGCAACAGCCTCTTAAAAAGTGGTCTGCTGCTGTTGGATCAAATACCAAGGTTGGTACCGCTTTGACGGTACTTCACAGTCGGGCACCATATGAAAACTCGAATATATAATACTATATCTACCAAAATTACTACCAATATCTCTTACTCAATATAGAATAGACTAACTACTAAAAATACCACCAACTGCCATGTTCCCATCAAAATACCCCTTCTACCTTTCACTCCCACCCCGTGAAGCTTGAGGAATGAAAGGAAAGGGAGGAGCCCCTTGAAATAAAGGGAATGGGTGATATAGGAAAATTCATCTTCCTTCTTACTGACTGCTATATAGATATCTGAGAAGAAGAAAGAGTTCTCCTACCACCCCATTCCCCCAACTTCAAAGAGATCTTTCACCCTCTCCATACACCTCATGTACTCCTCTATTTCTTCTTCCCATGTCCTTTCTTACCTCTCTTTTTATAGGCAGTTCTGTGGCTTTACAAGGAAAGTACCGTGACAAAGCATAGCGCGGCAGATATGGTTCCAGCCAATGATGCGTTGTTACGTGAGGTGGACTGCTATTCCCGTAGGTGATTTTGATTTTCCATGGATTTTCTTTCCTAAACGGGGACAGCAAAAGCTTTCGCTAATTGCAAGGGCGTCTGTTATTTTTCATGGTTCAAGGAATGCTTCACAAGGGGGGTTTGTTATCACATAGTGGGCTTATATTTAATTGATCCAAACTGTCCATTTGGTGGGCCCTAATGTCAGATCTCCAGTGGCCTACAAATCAAGACCAGGGCAATCCTAACCTGATTGGGATTTGCTAGGCAATTTCGCCCGAAACAGGTAGATGAGAATCTAGGGAAGAGACTCCATGTTGCTCCCTAGAATCTCATTAATTAAGGGTTAAAAATAGGACAAGATAGAAACGGGCTTGGGCCGAGTTTGTTGAACGAGATTTTCTTCTTTTTTATTGCGCAACTCATTCTCCGCTCCTAAAAATCTAGGAGAAACCACTTTAATAATGGTGGCCGAACATGCCGTAAATGTAAAATCATTGCTTCATTTAATCAAAGGGAAGTGATATATTCGCTCCTTTTTTAAACTTGTTACTGCCCCGCTAGTGTATTTATGACAACTCTTTTAAACGCGGCCAGTTGCACATATAGCGGAATGCCAGATCTGCAACAAGGATGTAGGTTCCCAGATGACATCAGCCAATTTGTCACCACCGTCTCCATTCCAGATGTCCTATCCAGTCGAATCATCTTACAGGATTGTACACGCATGTACTGCCACGCCAACATCTCCAGCGATATACCCGATCCACATCACCGTAACATCACACCCAAGACACCGAAACTCCTTCCTATATGAAGGGGGGACCTTCTCCATTCAAAAACATCGCGTGAAAAAAGAGGAAAACACAGAACTTCATATCACACAGAATACGCTTCGTATTCCAAGGTCACGGAGAGAAACCCCTCTAGTTGCGCCACTACCCATTCCATTCTGATTCTCCTTTTCCTCCTGGTGCCTCAATTTGACTTGAGTATTGAAGGGTCTCCTCGAAGTTCCGACTCCGGTTGGTCCTTAATCCTTGTCTGTGGGTGCAGGATACAGGTCGATGTGCACCCCTTTGAAGAAGCTCATCCAGACCACTCACATTCATTTACAAATTTGAGCAGCATTAGAGCTTTTTGGGAATTGTAACAGCTTTTGACAACTTATTAAATCAGTTCATACTCCCGATTGGGCTCATCTCTAAGGTAATTAGACAAGAACCAAAGTAAGAATTCAACGGGACCTTGCCAATCTTTATCTGATTCGAGGTGTAGGGTCCTTGTTAAATCACATGTAACATTTCTTGCAAAATTTCCATTGTGTCATAAGAAGATGAGCTCCTTGGATTATGTCTGTTGAGCCCTTGGTCTCTTCCTCACTAGATGAGTGAATAGCATACATATGGGGTCCGTTATTTTTTGGCCATTAAGCTGTCTATTGAGCATCACTAATATATAACTCATTAAGTATGGCCTACTAATTTCCTCTTCAGGAATGTTTGGCAGGCATGAAAACAGTTGTAAACCCGAAGGGGGGGGGGGGGGGGGGGGGTTGTTGTGGTTGAGAGAGAGATTTGAGGGGGTTGGGAGAAGGGAGCACGAAAAGTTCCTTGAAAAAAAAAAGGAAAGAAAAAGCAATTTGAGGCAATAATTTTTCATCATTTTTAAGGATTTCTGATGCTTTCTCTTTCGCACTCTCAAGTCCCTCCCCCTTCTCAGATCCTATCACAATTCGGCCTACGAATATTTGTTGGAATGAATTTTCATGGTTGCCAAACATGGCCTTCATGTTTGTTGAACCAAATAGATAAAAGAGTTTTTCTTGGACAGTGTTGGAAAAGGACACAAATCTTTACTAGGGCTGGAAGGACCTCTCCTTCCTACCAAACTTACAATATCCAATCACATGAGTAGCAGGGCATATAACATTTAGAAGTTGAGTTACTCTCAATTTTACACCCATTTTACAACCAATTTTTCAATTTAAAACGGGCTTAAAATTTATTTTACACCCATTTTAAATCAAAAGAATTAGAGCCAAATGGAGTTGCAGAACTTATTTTTAAATGAAACTCTTTCTTCTTAGAGAAGAAATAATCGCTCGAGCGGAGTAAATAATTCTTAACCAACTTGTTTTCATTCGGCTTCTCGTTGTATCATGACTCTCGACACCAACAATCTCAAGCTCCACTCTTCTGGAGCTCTCTCTCTCAACCACTCCAACTAGCTCATGGTCTCACTTCTCAGCTCCTAAATAAAGCTAAGGCCCTGATCATTTCATATTGTGAAAACTGATGGTGGGCCCAAGGCCAATAATCGTTTGGGGCTACCATCAGTTGTCACAATATGAAACGAACAGGGCCTTAGTCTAGATAGAGTATTCTAAATTTTTCAAAAATGCTAATTGTCAACAATGTACCAACCAAAACCTCATGGGTTGCATGTGCCATGGGTACGGCCAACCCAAAAAAAATAGGACCCGCACGAGCTTTTGGAGTAAATGGTTGTTTCACCTGACCTAAAACAACACTTGGAAAGATAATTTGATCTGCTATGGATCGCACTGAAAGTAAGATCCAAAGAACACTTTGAACATAGGATCCGACTATAAAGGATTCCAAACAGATCATGACCGAAACATAAGTAGATCCTATCAGACTTGGACCCTGTGGCCTGTGTCGCCCTTAATTTTTTCTTTCGTTCATTAGCTTAATTTAGTCAAGGTGGCAAAATGACCGTGCCGGCAGCAGGGCACGAAACTTTTTGGCCCAATGTGGCCCGCAGGCCAGGCACGGCATGATTTGGCCACGGGCTGTGCCGGCAGGGCAAGGAAAAGTTTGAGGTTAGGCACGCCACAGCCCACGGGCAGTATCGTGCCGGTCCGGGAAAACAGCCTTATATGCTCACTTTTTCACTGATTTTGCCATGCCAGGCCGGGCCGCTTGTCATGCCGTGCCGTGCCATTCCGCTAGCCTAAACCCACAGCCCGGTATGGCCCGTGACTTCGTGCCGTGACATGCCGTGCCGGCAAGGCCCATTTGCCACCATGAGCTTTTAGTATTCCCTTATCTCATAACATTACATCACAGAAGCGATTAATTAACATTATCAAAGCAAGAGACTGTCTATATCCTTTAGGCGAGATTTTAGAAGAATCATGGGCATTTATTTCAATGCCAGAACTCTGCCAGTGAATTAATAATATTGGGGCCACCTTTTTGTGAAGGGATGTTTGTGTCCCCTCTTCTTCCCATGGCTACCCTGTCTCGTGCATTCCAGACTATTTCTACACTACAAGGGGTGACCCGGGAATAAAAGGATGACTTAAACTTAGATGGCCATTTTGTTCCCCCGGTTGTAGACATGTTGTGTCCCAAAAATCTTCTCTACGGCGAGGACAAATAATTGAACGGATTAGATCATGTAAGTAGGTGAGCCCCACTTAGCTTTTTTTTTGTGTGCATCTATTACACTGCAATACACTCTCTCATACATTTCCTAACCTTAAGCCCATAAAACGGGCCTAGACGGATTCCACAACAGAGGTCTTATCATCAACTGTTCACAAAACAAGCCCTAAATCAGACCATGTCAAGATTTTCTTCATCAGAGACAACCGATCCGAAAATTAAAAAAACATTAATAAAACATGCAAACATTCATACGAGAAGACAAAGGAAAGGAAAGATAATATGGCGCTTGAGAGAGAGACTAAAATTATCCCACATCAAGGGAGATGGCCTCAAGAGCAATAGAGATTAAGGGAGAAAGAGATGATTTTTTTTTCATTCATGCTCTAATAGAAGATTACAAGTTATTTTTATCGAAGTGATAACAACTAAACTAGATATCCTGGACAGGATAACTACTAAAAATACTACCAATATCTCCTACGCCTACTGAATATATTGAGAAATTATATGGCAGCCGACCGTGAACTCCCATCATGGTGGAACGTCAGAGGTACCACCCTTGATATTTGATCCAGCAACAGCCTCTTAAAAAGTGGTCTGCTGTTGGATCAAATACCAAGGTTGGTACCGCTTTGACGGTACTTCACGGTCGGGCACCATATAAAAACTCGAATATATAATACTATATCGACCAAAATTACTACCAATATCTCTTACTCAATATAGAATAGACTAACTACTAAAAATACCACCAACTGCCATGTTCCCATCAAAATACCCCTTCTACCTTTCACTCCCACCCCGTGAAGCTTGAGGAATGAAAGGAAAGGGAGGAGCCCCTTGAAATAAAGGGAATGGGTGATATAGGAAAATTCATCTTCCTTCTTACTGACTGCTATATAGATATCTGAGAAGAAGAAAGAGTTCTCCTACCACCCCATTCCCCCAACTTCAAAGAGATCTTTCACCCTCTCCATACACCTCATGTACTCCTCTATTTCTTCTTCCCATGTCCTTTCTTACCTCTCTTTTTATAGGCAGTTCTGTGGCTTTACAAGGAAAGTACCGTGACAAAGCATAGCGCGGCAGATATGGTTCCAGCCAATGATGCGTTGATACGTGAGGTGGACTGCTATTCCCGCACGTGATTTTGATTTTCCATGGATTTTCTTTCCTAAACGGGGACAGCAAAAGCTTTCGCTAATTGCAAGGGCGTCTGTTATTTTTCATGGTTCAAGGAATGCTTCACAAGGGGGGTTTGTTATCACATAGTGGGCTTATATTTAATTGATCCAAACTGTCCATTTGGTGGGCCCTAATGTTAGATCTCCAGTGGCCTACAAATCAAGACCAGGGCAATCCTAACCTGATTGGGATTTGCTAGGCAATTTCGCCCGAAATTGCCTACCAAATTCCACGAAATTGCCTAGCAAATTCCAACCTAATAATATATTTTTTTCTCTCCCTAGTTTGGCAACCATTCTCATTCTTTCCTGTCCGAAACAGGTAGATGAGAATCTAGGGAAGAGACTCCATGTTGCTCCCTGGAATCTCATTAATTAAGGGTTAAAAATAGGACAAGATAGAAACGGGCTTGGGCCGAGTTTGTTGAACGAGATTTTCTTCTTTTTTATTGCGCAGCTCATTCTCCGCTCCTAAAAATCTAGGAGAAACCACTTTAATAATGGTGGCCGAACATGCCGTAAATGTAAAATCATTGCTTCATTTAATCAAAGGGAAGTGATACATTCGCCCCTTTTTTAAACTTGTTACTGCCCCGCTAGTGTATTTATGACAACTCTTTTACACGCGGCCAGTTGCACATATAGCGGAATGCCAGATCTGCAACAAGGATGTAGGTTCCCAGATGACATCAGCCAATTTGTCACCACCGTCTCCATTCCAGATGTCCTATCCTGTCGAATCATCTTACAGGATTGTACACACATGTACTGCCACGCCAACATCTCCAGCGATATACCCGATCCACATCACCGTAACATCACACCCATGACACCGGAACTCCTGCCTATATGAAGGGGGGACCTTCTCCATTCAAAGACATCGTGGGAAAAAAGAGGAAAACACAGAACTTCATATCACACAGAATACGCTTCGTATTCCAAGGTCAGGGTGAGAAACCCCTCTAGTTGCGCCACTACCCATTCCATTCCGATTCTCCTTTTCCTCCTGGTGCCTCAATTTGACTTGAGTGTCGAAGGGTCTCCTCGAAGTTCTGACTCCGGTTGGTCCTTAATCCTTGTCTGTGGGTGCAGGATACAGGTCGATGTGCACCCCTTTGAAGAAGCTGATCCAGACCACTCACATTCATTTACAAATTTGAGCAGCATTAGAGCTTTTTGGGAATTGTAACAGCTTTTGACAACTTATTAAATCAGTTCGTACTCCCGATTGGGCTCATCTCTAAGGTAATTAGACAAGAACCAAAGTAAGAACTCAACGGGACCTTGCCAATCTTTATCTGATTCGAGGTGTAGGGTGCTTGTTAAATCAGATGTAACATTTCTTGCAAATTTTCCATTGTGTCATAAGAAGATGAGCTCCTTGGATTATGTCTGTTGAGCCCTTGGTCTCTTCCTCATTAGATGAGTGATTAGCATACATATGGGGTCCGTTATTTTTTGGCCATTAAGCTGTCTATTGAGCATCACTAATATATAACTCATTAAGTATGGCCTACTAATTTCCTCTTCAGGAATGTTTGGCAGGCATGAAAACAGTTGTGAACCCGAAGAGAGAGCAGGAATGTTTGGCAGGCATGAAAACAGTTGTGAACCCGAAGAGAGAGAGAGAGAGAGAGAGAGAGAGAGAGAGAGAGAGAGAGAGAGAGGGGGGGGGGGGGGGGGGGGGGGTGTTGAGAGAGAGATTTGAGGGGGTTGGGAGAAGGGAGCACGAAAAGTTCCTTGAAAAAAAAAAGGAAGGAAAAAGCAATTTGAGGCAATAATTTTTCATCATTTTTAAGGATTTCTGATGCTTTCTCATTCGCACTCTCAAGTCACTCCCCCTTCTCAGATCCTATCACAATTCGGCCTACGAATATTTGTTGGAATGAATTTTCATGGTTGCCAAACATGGCCTTCATGTTTGTTGAACCAAATAGATAAAAGAGTTTTTCTTGGACAGTGTTGGAAAAGGACACAAATCTTTACTAGGGCTGGAAGGAACTCTCCTTCCTACCAAACTTACAATATCCAATCACATGAGTAGCAGGGCATATAACTTTTAGAAGTTGAGTTACTCTCTATTTTACACCCATTTTACAACCAATTTTTCAATTTAAAATGGGCTTAAAATTTATTTTACACCCATTTTAAATCAAAAGAATTAGAGCCAATTGGAGTTGCAGAACTTATTTTTAAATGAAACTCTTTCTTCTTAGAGAAGAAATAATCGCTCGAGCGGAGTAAATAATTCTTAACCAACGTGTTTTCATTCGGCTTCTCGTTGTATCTTGACTCTCGACACCAACAATCTCAAGCTCCACTCTTCTGGAGCTCTCTCTCTCAACCACTCCAACTAGCTCAAGCTCCACTCTTTTGTGGCCTGTGTCGCCCTTAATTTTTTCTTTCGTTCATTAGCTTAATTTAGTCAAGGTGGCAAAATGACCGTGCCGGCAGCACGGCATGATTTGGCCACGGGCCGTGCCGGCAGGGCAAGGAAAAGTTTGAGGTTAGGCACGGCACAGCCCACGGCTCGTATCGTGCCGGTCGGGGAAAACAGCCTTATATGCTCACTCTTTCACTGATTTTGCCATGCCAGGCCGTGCCGGCAGGGCAAGGAAAAGTTTGAGGTTAGGCACGGCACAGCCCACGGCCCGTATCGTGCCGGTCCGGGAAAACAGCCTTATATGCTCACTTTTTCACTGATTTTGCCATGCCAGGCCGGGCCGCTTGTCATGCCGTGCCGTGGCATTCTGCTAGCCTAAACCCACAGCCCGGTATGGCCCGCGACTTCGTGCCGTGCCGGCACGGCCCATTTGCCACCATGAGCTTTTAGTATTCCCTTATCTCATAACATTACATCACAGAAGCGATTAATTAACTTTGTCAAAGCAAGAGACTGTCTATATCCTTTAGGCGAGATTTTAGAAGAATCATGGGCATTTATTTCAATGCAAGAACTCTGCCCGTGAATTAATAATATTGGGGCCACCTTTTTGCGAAGGGATGTATGTGTCCCCTCTTCTTCCCATGGCTACCCTGTCTCGTGCATTTCAGACTATTTCTACACTACAAGGGGTGACCCGGGAATAAAAGGATGACTTAAACTTAGATGGCCATTTTGTTCCCCCGGTTGTAGACATGTTGTGTCCCAAAAATCTTCTCTACGGGAGGACAAATAATTGAACGGATTAGATCATGTAAGTAGGTGAGCCCCACTTAACTTTTTTTTGTGTGCATCTATTACACTGCAATACACTCTCTCATACATTTCCTAACCTTAAGTCCATAAAACGGGCCTAGACGGATTCCACAACAGAGGTAGGGCTGCAACTCGAGCCGGGTTTTACCCGACCCGCATCGACCCGACCCGAAAATACCCTGGGTTGGGTTCAGGTTTCATGGGTTTCGGGTCGAGCCGGGTTTAGCATTCAAAAGCCCGCATGAATCTTGGGTCGAGCCGGGTTTGAAGGGGCCCGACCCGACCCGACCCGAGTTACATAAGTTATAGTATGTACATTTTTTTCTATTGTTAGTTAAAAGTTAAAAGTGAAAAC
This sequence comes from Tasmannia lanceolata, assembly GCF_043159265.1. Classification (NCBI taxonomy): domain Eukaryota; kingdom Viridiplantae; phylum Streptophyta; class Magnoliopsida; order Canellales; family Winteraceae; genus Tasmannia; species Tasmannia lanceolata. Next base: position 59,840,998 of record NW_027518692.1, on the reverse strand, counting down.
CCACGCACCCACTGTTACTGTATGTGAGTGTAATTTCTGTTTCTATGAGTTGAGTAGATTCAAGTGTTTGATTCAGCCTTGTTTGATTGTAATTACAACATTGTTTGATTACTGCATTGTTTGATTCAAGTGTAATGTGAGTGTAATTACATCATTGTTTGATTCAAGTGTAATGTGAGTGTAATTTCTGCTTCTATGAGTTGAGTTGCCTTGCCAAACAAGAATTTTCCTTAAAAAATTGCGTCAGCGTGAAAAAACCCGAACCGACCGGACCGGACCCGAGATTTATCATGGGCAGGGCCGGGTTTGGGAATCGTGAGTTTTCCGAAAAAAAACCCGACCCGACCCGACCCGACCCGACCCGAGATATTTCTCGGGTAGGGTTGGGTTCTCCAAAACCCGACCCGCCCGACACAAGTTGCAGCCCTAAACAGAGGTCCTATCATCAACTGTTCACAAAACAAGCCCTAAATCAGACCATGTCAAGATTTTCTTCCTCAGAGACAACCGATCCGAAAATAAAAAAAACATTAATAAAACATGCAACCATTCATACGAGAAGACAAAGGAAAGGAAAGATAATATGCCGCTTGAGAGAGAGACTAAAATTATCCCACATCAAGGGAGATGGCCTCAAGAGCAATAGAGATTAAGGGAGAAAGAGATGATTTTATTTTCATTCATGCTCTAATAGAAGATTACAAGTTATTTTTATCGAAATGATAACAACTAAACTAGATATCCTGGATAGGATAACTCCTAAAAATACTACCAATATCTCCTACGCCTACTGAATATATTGAGAAATTATATGGCAGCCGACCGTGAACTCCCATCAAGGTGGAACGTCAGAGGTACCACCCTTGATATTTGATCCAGCAACAACCTCTTAAAAAGTGGTCTGCTGTTGGATCAAATACCAAGGTTGGTACCGCTTTGACGGTACTTCACGGTCGGGCACCATATAAAAACTCGAATATATAATACTATATCGACCAAAATTACTACCAATATCTCTTACTCAATATAGAATAGACTAACTACTAAAAATACCACCAACTGCCATGTTCCCATCAAAATACCCCTTCTACCTTTCACTCCCACCCCGTGAAGCTTGAGGAATGAAAGGAAAGGGAGGAGCCCCTTGAAATAAAGGGAATGGGTGATATAGGAAAATTCATCTTCCTTCTTACTGACTGCTATATAGATATCTGAGAAGAAGAAAGAGTTCTCCTACCACCCCATTCCCCCAACTTCAAAGAGATCTTTCACCCTCTCCATACACCTCATGTACTCCTCTATTTCTTCTTCCCATGTCCTTTCTTACCTCTCTTTTTATAGGCAGTTCTGTGGCTTTACAAGGAAAGTACCGTGACAAAGCATAGCGCGGCAGATATGGTTCCAGCCAATGATGCGTTGATACGTGAGGTGGACTGCTATTCCCGCACGTGATTTTGATTTTCCATGGATTTTCTTTCCTAAACGGGGACAGCAAAAGCTTTCGCTAATTGCAAGGGCGTCTGTTATTTTTCATGGTTCAAGGAATGCTTCACAAGGGGGGTTTGTTATCACATAGTGGGCTTATATTTAATTGATCCAAACTGTCCATTTGGTGGGCCCTAATGTTAGATCTCCAGTGGCCTGCAAATCAAGACCAGGGCAATCCTAACCTGATTGGGATTTGCTAGGCAATTTCGCCTGAAATTGCCTACCAAATTCCACGAAATTGCCTAGCAAATTCCAACCTAATAATAGATTTTTTTCTCTCCCTAGTTTGGCAACCATTCTCATTCTTTCCTGTCCGACACAGGTAGATGAGAATCTAGGGAAGAGACTCCATGTTGCTCCCTAGAATCTCATTAATTAAGGGTTCAAAATAGGACAAGATAGAAACGGGCTTGGGCCGAGTTTTTCGAACGAGATTTTCTTCTTTTTTATTGCGCAACTCATTCTCCGCTCCTAAAAATCTAGGAGAAACCACTTTAATAAAGGTGGCCGAGCATGCCGTAAATGTAAAATCATTGCTTCATTTAATCAAAGGGAAGTGATATATTCGCCCCTTTTTTAAACTTGTTACTGCCCCGCTAGTGTATTTATGACAACTCTTTTACACGCGGCCAGTTGCACATATAGCGGAATGCCAGATCTGCAACAAGGACGTAGGTTCCCAAATGACATCAGCCAATTTGTCACCACCGTCTCCATTCCAGATGTCCTATCCAGTCGAATCATCTTACAGGATTGTACACGGATGTACTGCCACGCCAACATCTCCAGCGATATACACGATCCACATCACCGTAACATCACACCCAAGACACCGGAACTCCTGCCTATATGAAGGGGGGACCTTCTCCATTCAAAGACATCGCGTGAAAAAAGAGGAAAACACAGAACTTCATATCACACAGAATACACTCAGTATTCCAAGGTCATGGTGAGAAACCCCTCTAGTTGCGCCACTACCCATTCCATTCCGATTCTCCTTTTCCTCCTGGTGCCTCAATTTGACTTGAGTGTCGAAGGGTCTCCTCGAAGTTCCGACTCCTGTTGGTCCTTAATCCTTGTCTGTGGGCGCAGGATACAGGTCGATGTGCACCCCTTTGAAGAAGCTGATCCAGACCACTCACATTCATTTACAAATTTGAGCAGCATTAGAGCTTTTTGGGAATTGTAACAGCTTTTGACAACTTATTAAATCAGTTCGTACTCCCGATTGGGCTCATCTCTAAGGTAATTAGACAAGAACCAAAGTAAGAACTCAACGGGACCTTGCCAATCTTTATCTGATTCGAGGTGTAGGGTCCTTGTTAAATCAAATGTAACATTTTGTGTTTCTTACATGAGGAATGCTAGACTCATTTCTTGCAAAAAAAAAGGAAGGGTCAAACGATGCCCCATTGGTCAAATTCCATTTAAGATAGCACAGAAAGTAGATCTTAATAATCTTTAATGGAATTTGACCGATAGGGGCGCCCCTTGCCCCTTTTTTTTGCAAGGGAGCCTGTGAATCTATCATTCCTCTTCTTACATATGTACTATATTTCTTCAGTGTTTATCAATTTATTCATTGTCATATATGTTTGTATTTTATTGTAAAATGAAAACCCGAGCATGATTTTATTATAAAACAAAAAAAAAAAAAATGGAGAGAGAAAACAAGTAGAAAAGATACACGCTATGAAAAGATACACACTATCTTAAATTGTGAAACGACCAGTTACTCCAAAAGCTTAAGCTGTGGGAGAAGGCATTATTTATTCTTTTATACTTTAACACTCCCCCTCACATGTGGCCCCGCTTTCTTTGGGTTGGCCTACACGTGGCACATGTGGCCCCACTTTTGGGTTGACCATTGCATGTGGATTTTTGACCACAAGGAGGTTTGAACTCAGGACCTTTGCTCTAATACCATGTGAAACAACCAATTACTCTAAAAGCTTAATCTAATTCACTTGCCTAATCTAACCTAACTACTCTATCTAACTGAATCAAACCAAATCTCAGAAGATTTGATCTTGATCTGATTTTATTCTCTAATATATCTACTTGCCCCATCAACAAACTTATTTAATCTACCACACACACATATAATCCAACCGTGAGATCAACATATTCTAACATGCCCCCTCAAACGTATATGGATTGGAAATCAATATATGTTTGATTACAATAGATATCCCCAAAAAGAAATGTAAAAGTGCAATGACTGATGTCCGCCTAATGTATGTTGCCGATATTGCCAAAGTTGATTGTTGTATGCCGTCGAAGAATGTGTCGCATGAAAGATTAGCCGCGAATAGCTTCAGTGAACTGAATTAAATACTAAACCGTTTGGAAATGGGTCACTATGGACCAATGCCGGAATGGGCAAGAAATGGGTCACAATGGACCATTGCCACAATGGGCAAGAATGAGCCTTGATGGGCAAAAAATCAAGGGCCGATCCTCATGGGATTAGACATCATGGGTCGATCCTCATAGATGTTGAAAACCACTCTATCAGGCACGCTCCTCAAGTTAGGAACTGGGGTACCTCAACTGAGTAGAGAGCTATTTTAGGCACTCACCTAAGTAAGGTATCTCATAGGGGTGCAACTCAGGTCGGGTTGGGTCCAACCCAAACCCAACCCGAGGAACCGTTTACTCAAACCCAACCTGAGGAACCGTTTACTCAACCCAAAACCGTTTACTCAACCGTTCAACCCAACCCGACCCGAGGAACCCTTTTTCCCAACCCGAACCCGACTTGACCCGAGTTCAACCCGACACAACCCAAATTTTTAAGCTTTTTTTTTAAAAAAAATGATAAAAAATGTTTGGTTACACTCGGGCCGCGTTGCCCAAGCCCTCAACCTGAGCCTGACCCAAACTCAACCCGGGTTGGGAACTCTCAACTCGAATCCAAACCCGACCCGAGTTCAACCCGACCCAACTCAACTTTTTTTCGGGTTGGACCCGACCCGAGTTGCACCCCTAGTACCTCAATTGAAATTGGACATGAAATACGAAAGGAAAAAAAAGAAGAAGAAGACTTAGGGAGACAAGCGACAACTTACAGCTAATGAGGATGACAAATATTAAGAATGACAACTCCAAGTAATGAGGCAATACATTTGTTTTTATAAAGGATGTGCAATTATGAACTTTGGGGAAGGCCTTTAAGTAAGAGGGTGTCTTTATCAACTGAGGCTATGCTATTTTGGCTAACGATGGAATATAAGAGTGTGGAGATCAAGATGGGGATAGTCTAATCTAAAAGAGAAATTGAGAAACAATGAAATGGAGCACTTCTGAATGAGACAAAAGGAGAGGTTTATTGCAAAGGACAATCCACATTAACACTGCTCGAGATATTCAAGAAAAGGCTTCTAAAGCTATGAAATGATGATATGTGACTGGAAGAATAAATTAAAAAATAGGATTTATCCCATCTCAAATCAAACATTTTTGCCTTTGACCTCCCTCCTTCCGATGACAAGGGCAATTTTGCTCGACGTGTCTGAAGTGATGGTAGGATGTAGCCGTAATAGAGACGGCAACGCACACAGAAAATGGCAGTGACATAACCTTGAAGAAAACGACAATGGTAGAGGAGAGAATGGCTGGCGATGCTGGGTGTTTGGCAATAGTGAGGCATTGAGGAGATCAGTGCTGGCCAACAAGTGATGAAAGAAGTTGGAATGAGTGAAGAAAGGAGTTGCATGGGTCTAAGAGAAATTGGATATGCAGCACAGGTGGGTACAGACAGTGGTAATGGGAGATGATGGGTGAACCGTCCGCCAGAAAGCAAAATTGCTGGTATGTAATCAGGGCACCGGATCTGTAGACACCCCATTTTGACCGGCCCCTTTTCCTCGAAATTGAATAAAATTCCTGAATTCCTAGTCCCGAAATCAATATTTGAACCCTGGAATCGTGAGCCTCGATCCCCATACCCATGTTTCTGAAGTTTCCAAAGATCACAAAATATCCCTGAGTTTTTAGCATTGGCCCTACTCCATTTATACCGTTAAACTCTAAATGACACTTTCACCAACCCATCTTGTCTATCAGTGTTTACCAAAGTTCATTACATTTCCTAAGAAGCTCTCACAAGCCTTTTAGAACCGAATAGGCAAGATCAGTTGGCGCGCTTATCTGAGCATGGCTGTGACAATATCATTTAAAAAAAGAAATCATTTATCCCACCCCTACTCTTACCTGGGACACCCCCTATACAGCCGGCAAGGATGGAAAATTACACCAGAGGGGGCTGTCCAGGTAATGAATAGGGGGTGTTTTAAATACCCAACCAAATTAGGGCTAGAGGAGGGGAGTCCCCATTTTTTTTTTTTAAAGGGGGAGAAAACCTAGCTGCAAGCGAGGAGATTTTCGAGAAGAGGAGAAACCCATTTTGAGCAGCCGCGTAAGAAGGGGAGGGAGGAGGAGAAGGAGCTCGCCCCACCCATTCGGCCTTCTCCACCACCACTAGCCTTCGCCACCGGCGCCTATCCCCATTCCCTCTGCAACTCCGGTCATCTTCCCCGGCCTCTCCCTCGCCGGCCGAACCACCATCAACCCCATCTCCGGCGTGAGCTCCGATCGGTCTCCATCTCCTTCTACCCACCGTTGAAGCCGCCCTTTCCACCTCCAAAACCCATTCCCAGCTGCCATTTCCATAACCCAAACCCCCTCCATTTTTCGTTTAAGAAAATACACAGTAGAGAGAAGGGAGGAGAAACCCATTCTCGCCGGGGAAAAGCAGAGAGAGAGAGAGGAATCCGATTCTCTTTACCCATCTTCTCCGGTGGTTACCTCATCGGAATCCGGCCTCATTTCCGGCAACCCCCAAATCCGGCCGATCTCCAACCAACCCCTCCATCTCCGATCACCTCTGCAAAACCCATCCACCGCATCAAACCCATCTTCAAACCCTCTTCCATTTTCTCCGATCACCGTTTCTCAGATCTGAATAACCCATAAAACCCACCTTCATCGGCCACTCCTTCTCCGGCAGACCCCATCAAACCCACCTCCAAAACCCATTACTCCGACAACGGCCATAGATTCCGGCCGCACCCTCCATCTGAGCGGAACCACCTCTTCGCGGCCGCCATATTCGAGCTCCATTTGATCTTCTCTGGCTACGCCAACTCAAATCCGATCACGGCACTCCGGTCGTCATCGCAAGCCCCATCTTCTCCAATTTTGCCCGGCAATCACTGATCTGAATCAATTCAAATCCTCGACCATCATTTCCGACTACCGCCGCCATCCTGGCAAATCCCTCTCATCTCTATCTCCCTCTGTCTTCTTAGATGTTGGAGTTGCTAGGGAGTTAGGATTTGGGTTTTGAAGGGTTGGATGAGAACAAGAGTATGGGAGTTGATTTGGGGGTTTTTCTAATTTGGGGATTTTCCTAATTTGGGGTTGTAGTTGGGTTGAATAGGTGGTAGAGAAGAGGATTTATAAGGCAGAGTGGGTGGAGAAGAAGAAAATTCGACCCGAGCTCAATACGAGTCCGCCCCCTGGCAGAGAAATCCCAATCTGGGCTTGCTGGAAAACTCAGTCAGGATGGGTTCGCATGATAGCAAGAAGCATGGCAATTTTGTCTAGAAGAAAGGATTGCTTCCATGGCTTGTGGTTGATCCTTGCTTTGGAAATTTGTAAGATGTTAACTGTTGGGTTCACCGAGTTATGTTCATTGTTTTGTTTGCATGACCATGGGTGGGAGCCATTTGGTTCGACTTGCGAACCATTGATTTGGGTACTTGTATGATCATGGTTTCTCTCTGTCATGCCCATTAGGTAACGGAGGCCTTCATCGAAAATGGAGTGTATCCTCAGTTTTCCAGTTCGCATATCTCTCTTTTGGTTCATTCTGTACCTCAATGGTCACATGATTTTGACTGGATTTATTCTTAGAGCTTTCTATCCTCATTTTCATAAGCGAGTAGGATCTTTGTGAGTTTTGTGATGACAGTACTCTTTTCAAGGATCGGTGCAGGTACTGTTAAGTTTTGGCAGAAACATTATTTCATGCATTCACGAAAATATGGGGATGGAATAGAGTTGAACCTTGGATTTTGGATCTGATTTTGTTGAAGTTCTGATCTCGACTCGGAGCCTCTCCTCTTCTTTTCTCCTCTCTCCCCCCTTGGATTTTTCGTCGATACCCGGGTGTCGTTTCGGAGTCCTAGAGTTTCCTCTTGTCGTCTGGATCTTCATTGGAGTCCATAGTTGTCACTAGCATTTGACATTGTCGTTGGTTTCTAAAAATTTTCGTCTCTCGAGGTTAGGCGATGACGGAATATTTCTTGAGCCAACCCTTTGCCCTTCTTATCATTTTTTTTCCCATCTTAGGGTGTTCACAGGGTTTGGGGTTTATTCCTCTCTTCTCTTTCGGAGCCGTTCTTTGCGCGTTCCTCGGGATCCTTTTGAGTTTCGGGATTTTCTCGATTTTAGGAACACTTTGTCGAGTTTGGCGACGATGGAACGTTTCTTGAGCCAACCTCTTCCCTTCCTGCCTTAGAGTTTTCGCAGGTTAAGGGATTCTCTCCTCTTAGAGTGTTTAGCTAGTTAGAACCCTTCTCTGGGCAATGATGAGGTTACTTGGAGCCCGTCTTTGTGTTTTGTGGCTCACCGTTTTTGCACTTGAATTATGCACCAAAATTTATAAAAATCAGAAATATCATTGCATGCATTTGTATAATTTGTTGAAAATTTAACATTCTTCTTTTATGTTAAGTTTTGAGTTAGGTTCTGAAGATGAATGGACTTGTTCAGGTGAGACTATCTTGAAAGCTTATCATTTTTTTTTATTATTTCATTAGGCTACCCAGCGGCTGGTCTGGGCTAATTATTTTTTATTTAAATAAATTGTTTAATTGAAGAAGGAAATCAGATGACTACTCTATTCGATGTTATCGACATGAGTACTGTTTGATTTCAAGGCGGTTTGTAGGAATATTATCATGTGTATTATGATATCAGATGATTACTTTAGCATCATCTGATTTCATCCCCATATTGGGGTGGTGTTTGTGGTTGGGCATAGAAGTGTTTGATGTTGTTTTCTTTTACTTTATTAGGCTATCCAGCGGCTGGTCTGGACTAATTAATGTTGTTTATCATTTTATGATTGCTATAGATTGTGTATTTCTTCTATTGAAAATTCTTCTTTGCTTAGCACTTGATTTATTTTTATAGGAATAAAATGGAATTTGCGATTATCTGGTAGCCTTTTCTTCTCTTTTTGATAGACTAACACAGTCTTATAGATTTCTGTTAAATTTCTTTAGATACTAGAGTCCCCTCTCATTGCGAGGGCGATGAAGGCGCTAGCCCAAGCCCATCCTTAGGGGACTTGCTTAGTCCGAGTAGCATACCCCTCCTTTGTATATAGGAGACTTGCCCAGTCTCATTCTCTTGCTAAACCTCCTCTTTGTGCGTCGTTTGGTTTTGGGAGAACACCCTACTCGGCTTGGCAGCATACCCCTACCCTTATGGGTATTGGGTTGCACATTTGTTGCACCCTAGGGCTAGGTAGCTGTCCGGCCCGGTTGGGTGTTTTACCTTTGCCAAATATGCACAAGGTCTCTTTTTTTTCCTTTTTACGTCATTTGTGTCTCGGAGACAAGCCTTGTCTCATGTAGAGAGTTTCCCCTTTAGGAGGCTTACCTAGCCTCATGATAGAGTGGCCTCCTCTTTTAGAGTGAGTCTTTGACTCGGTAGTGTTATTAGAGAGTCTCTGACTCATTTGTTCTCCCATCTTTAGTGTTTTTAGTTCGGAGTTTCTCCTTTAGAGTTGTCGTTATTTCATTTTGATTAGAGACTAACTCAGTCTTATTAGAGCTTTGCTTGCTTGGGATCTTGGATCGTTTTCTCTCTTCTTGGAGCGCTATCTTTCTTGTTGTGGTTCGTCTCTTTGAGGCGTTAGTTGCTTGTTCGGGGTTTCCCCTTTTGGATTTAGGGCTTTGCCCTAGTTTGTGGTATTACTTGCGTGTTCCCTTTAAGATTGAAAACATTTAAAGGTCCTGAGCATTGGAAAAGCTTTAAAATCCAAAAACATTAGAAATTTAAAACTCAAAAACATTTGAAAACTTTAAAAATATCAAAAACATTGGAAAAACATAAAAACCCTTTAAAAATCTAAAGTGTTGAGTGTTTCTTTTAGAAGCGTAGTTTGAGAGTTCGTTTCGAACTACGTTGGCTTGATCCTCTTCCACGAGGTACGTAGTGCAGCTTGGGATCTTCATCCCAAGTCCAGCCAAACTTTGTAAATAAAAAATGCTTTAACCCTTCAACTTTAAAACCTTGTTTTTAACAAAAATCTTCCTCTAGAGTTAGGAGTTTGTCCTAGATAGAGAGTTTTAGAGTTAGGATTTTCGTCTTTGATTTGTTGTGTGCTTGTTTGTGTTTGTTTTAAAGTTAGGGGTTTGTCCTAGCTAGGAGTGCCTCCGTCCGGTTAGTTGGCGATTCACATCGCCGACTGATGACTAGGTCTTGGATACGTTAGCAATCCTATTGTTTTCCTTAGGGCACAGCCTAGTTACACGTAGGTTATAGGATTCACCTGCATTAGCTTAAGGTTAACTTGCATTTAGTTAGGGCATATAGGGTGTCCTAAAATCTACAATTCACTGGAATTTAAATAATCGTTCAAGAAGCTTTAATAACTAGTCCGGTCTTTTAGATCGAGTCTAAGATAGAGGTCTAGGTGTCTTAGGCATCCTAGCTTAGAATAGACGCGAAGAACTACGTTGCCTTGATTCTCGTGGAGGCGGGGATACGTAGGCTTCTTTGGATGAACATCAGACCATCCGAGGACTCGGGCTAAATCATTTAGAGTCTTAGGATTTGTTGTGTTGTTATATTGTATATTTTGTTGTGTTTTCTTACTTTCTTGTGCAGACCTTATACCTGTAGTTGTGGCATGCATGTGTTCGTCCACCAGAACTTAGACACCAGTTAGGTATGTCACTCATAACCTAGCAATCATTAGGCGACACATCTTTTATTTTATTTTATGGGTGTTTATTATCTTTATCCTCAGGAAATGCATGCTTAGGTAGACGACTCCTGAGGATTGTTCCCATTTCACATGATTTTTGCCCAAAACTCTTCGAGGTTAATAATAAATGGCATAAGAGACCAAGTGTTCGCACTCGGGCGAATTGGAGGCGCTCTTCGGACCTTCTCCATTCGTCATCAGGCACGGACCTTCTGTATCTCTGGTTATCCATTGCAAACAGAGCATTTGTTTTGGTTCCATGGCTTGTCCATGGATGGCGACTCTGAGTTATTTTTCAGATATATCTTGGTTTCGAGCCCTGGCTCCGGATCAGGATGTATCTCTTTCTTTTTATATCGCCACTCATGCTATGCTGTGAGGGTGGCATCCGTTTCGAGAGTTCCTTGGCAGAGCTCTCCTTCACGTTGTGGAGATCTTAGAGGATTGCAGGAGGGATCTCGCGTCCCTCGCCGCACTCGTCCTCGGATCGGGGTCCACAGGCTGGCGACTCTGCTGGGGAGTTCTTGGAACATTGCCTAACTCTTTAAAAATGCCATTTTTACTAACTTTGGAGAAATTTGAGCTAAAATCATTTTAAATGGGAACCTTTTCGCTTAGAATCCAGGGGCACCAGATAGGTGCGTAATTAAAACAAGGGATTCACACACTGCACATCTTGCATTGTCATTTTTTTTTATTTCTTTCATTGTTTTTCATTGTTTTTTATTATTGGCTCCACGGGATAGATTCAATGCGTGCCTGACTGGGATGTTATTACATCCTGATGGTACTGTTGAATCTATTTCCAAGCTATGCGCCAGCGCTGCAGCCGTAAACACTCGGTGCACTTGTGTTTACAGCAGCCGATGAGCAATGAAGCATACTATGTATAACACTCGGTGCACTTGAGTTATATATATTAAGTATGGTTCATACGCATAGTACCCGATAGATTGAGTCCGGAGCCCTACTTTGTTTTATATATTATGTATATACTTATTGACCTAGTGAAACCCAACTAGGAAGTACCCGTGTTTATATATGTGTATTTTGCATTTATTTAGCGTTGAACATGTGTTGCTTACGCATGTGAAGCCTAGAGTTAGGAGCCTTGTCCCATCTGTAGACTAGGGTAGCTCACCTTGCGTGGCTACAACACGGTCCTAGCACACTCATCAGTCTGTCTTGAGTCGAGACTTCCTTGACTCCGCTAGATTAGAATTAGGGCTGGTGCCCCTGGTTAGGATATATGTATATGTGTATATACCTATATATATACTGATTATGTATATTAGGGTTCTCCTCTTAGTTAGAGTTCCTTATTCATTTCAGTTGGTTATATCCATTCTCTGTTCAGATCTAGATCTAGTCAGTGGCTTTGCTTGCCATTTCCTTGGCCGGGTTTTGTCCTTTGATCTGTTGATTATAGGATTTGACCCGTCATATTTGTTCTCACCTTTGGTCGGTCCTTTATTTGGTCACCTTTCTCTGGTAACCATATTTTGAGCTTTTCTTACCACTAATATTCATACCCTTTTGTTGAGCCGTGGGGATCATTTGTATAGGTGTTATGCTGCCGGATTTTATCCAGACAATTTTTTGAGCATAACCGCTATCTCTTAGAGTTAGGAAAGCCATGAGTTTACCTTACCTTACTTTCTTGTCTAGCGCCGTTATGCTGCCGGATTTTATCTAGAATATTTTTGAGCATGACCGCTATCCTTTAGAGTTAGTTAAACCATGAGTTTGCCTTACCTCGATCTTCTTGTATAGTCGTTATGCTGACGGATTTTACCTGGAACATTTTGAGCATAACTGCTATTCTTCAAAGTCAGGGATAGACCATGAGTTTGTTGTATCGTGATCTTTTTGTTTATTCCTATTTATTCATTTGTGGATTATCGTCAGATTCTTGACTTTTGTCATAATCTATTTTTTGATCTTTTGTGCATATAACTGATTCATATTTTCCAACATGGATTTACCTTTCTTATACCTTGATCATTGATGGATTAACTAAATCTTCCCTATCTGTCGCGAGTACAAGATTATTGCTGAGGTCCAGACTCATTTAGATTAGGGGTGTTTATCATTCTTAACTTTTTCATACCTCAAAAGAGAGCAGCCATATCTCGAAAAGACTTAAAGGGATAAATTGAAGGTTCCTTAAGATCCTGTTGGTGTAGGTCATGTTATCAATGCCTACCTTTCTTTGACCTTCATAGATTGACTTACCTGTTTTGTAATTCAAACATGTTCAGGATTATTTTTGTCTCTATTTGTAGAGGATATTTTATCTCCGTTATCATCCATTTAACTTAGTGTTTTAACTTCCATTTCAGTGATTCTTAAGGTGAGCAACTATCGTTATCACCCTCAAAAGAGATAACCAATTGAAACCTGCTTGGTCTAGATCATCTTCGATATCTAGACTTAGTTGATCCTCTCATTACATCGAGAATACCTTTACTCTCTTTGTCTGAGTTGTCTGAATTACCAGAGGTTCATTCAATGGCTGACCCAGTTGATCCTATGATAGCCATTCAAGAGATGCTGAAAAATCTTACTCGCGACATGGCAAGCATGAAGGAGGAGATGACCCATTTAAAAATTCAGAATACTGACAAGGCCCCCAATTCTAGAGAGCCGATATCCCAATCTCCTCGAGTTGCGTCTCCAGATTCGAACAGACCAACCGTTTCACCATTTGAAATCAATTTAGAGGATGGGCAGTATGCTGAGGAACATTGTGTACCTATTGTCAGTAAAGAAAAAGAGATGTATGACAAGTTAGAGAAGGAGATGTACAACAAGTTCAGAAAGTTGGCTCAAGATGTAGAGAATATGAAATCTCTGGGACCAAAGAAGTTCGATATTTCTGAGTTTATGATTCCCCCTGAGGCTATTCTGCCGCCCAAATTCAAAACCCCTGACTATGATAAATATGATGGGACTGGGTGTCCTCGGGGTCATGTAGGATGGTTCATAAAGCTTTCCCAACAACATGGACTCAACCCCGAGCAGATGGCACAGCTATTCCCAGTGTCCCTTGTGGGAATTGCAAAACAGTGGTTCTTGCGCCTGAAACCTGAAGAAGTCAGAACTATGGAGGCCATAGCAAACAAACTTGTCGAGCAATTTTCAATGGAGGACGGAATAGAGGTTACAAAGAGGGATTTGAAGCAGTTGAAACAAGGGCCGCAGGAGACCTTTACCTCTTTTATCCGACGATGGAAAAGAATGTTAGCGCAATTGAGTCAGACACTCTCAGAGGCAGATCAAATCAAGCTGGTAGTAAAGAGCCTATCCTCCGAATATTTTCATTTCATGGCACCTCAGCACTACCCAAGTTTTGATCATCTGATAAAGACGGGAACTCAAATTGAAGATGCTTTGATAAAAGGCCTGAGGTCCAAGACTTTATCTGATATTAAAGAAGGGAAAAGACCTATGGTCGAGCTAAAGGAGGTACATAATGTCAATTCTGTTAGGACTCCAGCCAAAACAGTATTGGAAGGGGAAGAGACATCAGAAAAGAAAACAAGAAAATTTACTCCGCTTCCTTGCTCGTTATCCTATCTTCTCAGGAGATTGATCAAGGACAACAAGATTGAATTGCCTGAACAAAGAGTCCTCCCTAATCCTCTGCCCAAGAATTGGAGAAAGGATTTATTTTGTTCATATCATCGTGGCTCGGGTCATACGACTGATAAATGTTATACTCTGAAGCATAAAGTGCAAGATATGATCGATGAAGACAAGCTCACTATTGAAGAGCCTTTCGATGTTCATGCTGTCCTGCCGCTAGCTTCGATAAATGTCATTTCTACTGAAGGACCAATCTTGGACCCTGCATCTCTCATTCACCCTATTTCTGAGACCCAACTGATCCCATCAAGCACCCGATCTGTAGAAGAATCTGTTGAGAAGACTACACTTGTCAGAATGGAAAGCTGGATGGTCAAGCTCTTTGGTCAGATGGCTATGCTAACTGAGGAGGTGAGGGAGATGAAAATTCAGATGCAGCACTTGTCCATTAACTCCAACTCTGCTCCAAAGCAACTTGTTGATATGGGTACTATGACAGAAGAGGCCTCTGTTCAGAGTTTAATCCTTGATAGATATGTTGATTTGCATAATGGAAAAAAGCCTTACATTGCTCCGAAGGAAGTTAGAAGTGTTAGACCTTCTCGACAACCTCTTAAGCAGGCTTTCATTGCTCCGAGGGAGGTTAAGAATGTTGGACCTTCTCACCAACCTTTAAAGAAGCCAGTGATAGAGGAAGAAAAGATGGGTCAGAAACGAGAAAGAGAATTCACTCAAATGCCTTGTTCTCTTATAGTCATCATGAAGAAATGGGTCAGTGAAGGTTGTTTGAGGCTTCCAGATATTAAACCTGTGCCTGTACCATTCCCCAACAATTGGAGGATGGATCAATACTGTGAGTATCATAGAGGCCCGGGTCACCTGACAGAGAATTGTTTAGCTTTGAAACATGCAATCCAGAGCCGGATAGAGAAAGACTCTTCTGCTCTCGCTGAAATCTATGCTTTTGTGAACCAGGCACTTGAACGAACCATTCAACCTCGCAAAGACCCCGTCACTTATGTCACTCCGGAGCCAGAGAATAAGTTGAAGGGAAAAGAAAAAATGTCAGAGTTTGAATATCTTGAGAATGTTGAGGCAGAGAAGGTGCTGTCACCAGCAAGTTTTCAAAGACAATTTGGGCCAAGTCAACAGGACTTCAGAGGACCACCCTTTCCAAGGTTTCTGAACCAGGGTCGAACTCCTTAGCCAGCATTATCATGGAGGAAGGCGTGCTGCTTGTGATCTTCAGTGCCAATTCCTTGCCTATGTTCAATTGTTATGTCTCAAGAGTCATATGTCAAGTATCTTGTTTCAAGATTTGTATTTTGTTAAGCTTTTGAAAGTTGGTAAGTCGTGTAGTGTCAATGTCAAAAAGAAAAAAAAAAAAAAAGTGTTGTGTCTGTCAGTCTTCTCATTGAGTCAGTATTCGGCCCATAGAGGCATGTTTGTGAGTCATCAATGTACTTAAAAGTTTTCAATTCAATGAAAGTTTGATTTCAATGTTATCAATGTTATTTTGATTCACTCTTTGGATTTAATGTTTAAAACAACTAAAGACCCCCTTGTCGGATGAGAATGCAGACGAAATTCACCTCGAGATCTGAAAGATGGTCAAACGAGAGGAAGAGCGTCGAGCATAGCCACTTGAAGAAGAAATCGAAGCCATTGATAGTGGTATCGAAATCCGAAACTTGGGAAAGATGGAGTGGCAAAACTTTATCTCCCGAGGAGCGCAAAGAATTGATAAACCTGTTTAAAGGGGTTTAAGGTAGTCTTGCTTAATCCTATAAGGATAAACCAGGGGAATGCCCTGTCGTTGAGCAAAGCAAGACTTCATCGTCTTTAGACATGCAGTTGAAAAGTGAAGATTTTAAAGAGTGAAACATCAGACATCCTGTGGAGTTGATGAAATATTGAGAGAAGGCTTCCATGCAAGGAAGTCGTGTTATAAATTTGAGCCTTAAAAAGAGCAATTGGGCTGCATATTTTCAGTATGATTGCAAGGTGAAACATTTCAAGAGTAAAGACATTCCACGCCAGTTAAAAAAAAAAAAAAAAAAAAAAAAAAAAAAAGAGACAAGGAGTTGTGGAACTTTGAGCATAAATTTAAGATCTTCGAAATGGGAGTGGAGCACAGTGGTTGAAGCTTTGCCTGACATGCCGTCAAACTCCTAGAAATTTTTTTTAAAGTCTTTCAGCCTTAAGCAAAAGAGCCTGTACATCAAATACATCAGGAGGCCATCTTTGGACGTCTGAACTTTTATAGCCAAAATCCTAATGTTTTAAAATCCATTTGTAAACCCTTTGGGCCAAAAAGTCAAATCAAACCATATTATTTTTTCTAACCATATTATAAACCCGGGGCATTTATGCACCCGAACTACGTCGGACCTGATCCCCAACTCTTCAGGGGTACGTAGGCAACTTGATTAATTCAAGTTCGGTCAAACCTTGGGATAAAATCACTTTCAAAATTTTGAAGCTAAATGCTAAACCATTCTTTGAAAAATCCCAAAGCGAACTACGCGGATCTGATCCTCCATTTTTGGGGTACGTAGGTAGTCTGGCTAGACCAGATTCGGTCCAAATCGTTTGAACTTTAAATATCCCACCCTTTTGATCCCAAGCCACCTAGAAAGTCTTTCTGGTGAAACAAGCAAAAGTTGAGACAAGTGGTCTTTTAGACCGAAAATTGGAAGGCATTTGGTTTTGACTTCTTTTGAAGGGAGAAATCGAGGAGACGGAGAAGCAACCACTACATAGGGCAGGATCCCGGAATCCGAGTAGTGTCGATAAGATTTACTTTGATACCTTTCTAAACTAGGGGCATTAAAACCGAGCAACCCAAAGGGGGTAATAACCATGACGGATGTCCCGATGGAGGAAGTTAGAGCCTCTTGACATGGTTTTTTAGAATACTCTAAGAGTGGCTAGCCTTACCATAATAAAATAACACATTTTATCTAAGGGTGAATCAAAAGTGAGTCAAGTCCCTTGAGTAATTTGAGTCTTCTTTGATTGAGTCTTTGGAAGTCTTTTTCTTATTTTTATCATTTTTTCTCTCAATGTCCGAAGTGTTTGGCACTGGAAGAGCGAGAGTACACCTTTTGAAATGTAAAGAGAATTCAAAGCGGATCCTGGTTAGGAATCAAGGAAAGGGCAAGAGACATTTTGTTCAAACTTACCAGATACATCAAAGCCTCAAGTAGTGAGCAATGAAAAAAAAAAAAAATTTCAGGCTCATCCATTGTGGATATCCTTTTACCCATATACCGAAGAAAGAACCCAAGCAAGCTTGAAGTTTTCTTACCTATCCTGGTTTTGCTCTCCAATGAATCCTGTCATGGAAGTAATCATACTAGGGGCATCTTTTATGACTTGCGTCATAAAAGATATCAAATACAAGATAATTGAGATAAATATTTTCAGCAAATAGAAGCAAGAGAAGCTTGAACGCTCTCTTGAATCAAATTCAGAAATTGAACTCATTCTTTGAAAGAGTCAATGTTCCCGAAAATCTAGTACCCAACGGAGTCTAGAATTCCTGCTTTTGCAGTTTTCAAATTTTAGCAGATTGCTTTTCTTCTCTTTAAAAGAGTCAATATCCAAAAATCCCATCAAGTTTTTCGAGTCTGGTCTTCAGCAGTGATCATGCACTCCCATTTATTCTCGGCAGGAGATAGCTATGCTATCAATGAGCTCGATATAAGATCGATAAACCCATCAATCATGTTTGCAAGCCCTTTGGGCCCCAAAAAAAAAAAAAAAAAATCTTTTTCTTGGTTAAACCCAAACAAGGGGCATTCATTTTTTTTAAGAAGAAAAAAAAATCTTTTGATTGTTAATCAGTGAGGTGCCAAGTAGTGGCCTGTTTATTTGTTGCTTGGCGAAAAGTAGTTTCGCCTTGGTATTGAAAGATCGGGCGAGAAGTAGTTTCCCCGTTGTTTGGAAGATTGGGCGAGAAGTAGTTTCCCCATGTTTTGAAGTTCGGGCGAGAAGTAGTTTCCCCGTTATTTTGAAGATCGGGCGAGAAGTAGTTTCCCCGTGGATTTTGATTCAGGCGAGAAGTAGTTTCCCCGTTGTTTGGAAGATCGGGCGAGAAGTAGTTTCCCCGTTATTTGGAAGATTGGGCGAGAAGTAGTTTCCCCATGATTGAAAAATCGGGCGAGAAGTAGTTTCCCCGTTGTTTGGAAGATCGGGCGAGAAGTAGTTTCCCCGTTGATTGGAAGATTGGGCGAAAAGTAGTTTCCCCATGATTTGAAAGTTTGGGCGAAAAGTAGTTTTCCCGTTGTTTGAAAGATTGGGCGAAAAGTAGTTTCCCCTTTGATTTGAAAGATTGGGCGAAAAGTAGTTTCCCCGCTGATTTTAAGATTGGGCGAGAAGTAGTTTCCCCTTTTGATTTGAGGATTTTGGAGAGAAAAGTAGTTTCTCAATTATTTGAAGATTTTGGAAGAGAAAAGTAGTTTCTCAAAGGTAGAGTTTTTGGAGAGAAAAGTAGTTTCTCAGGTATTTGAAGTTTTGGAGAAAAGTAGTTTCTTAGAGTTTGAAAGTTTTCGAGAAAAGTAGTTTCTCATGTTTGTGTTGTTTGTCGGAAAAGTAGTTTCCTTTTGGTTTTGATTTGTTTGAGAGAAAAGTAGTTTCTTTCGATTTAGAATGCTTGCTTGAAAGCAGTTTCCCCATGGTTTTGAATGCTTAAGGTGAAAAGTAGTTTCCACCAATATGATATGTTTCGTCAGGTTAAGAGTTTCAAGAAATGCCATCTCATTGAGATGTACCGATTGCAGAGTTAAGGGTCAGAGAGAGACTATCTCTCTATTGCTTACAGTTTTAGAATTTTAAAAGGTCTTTTTTGCCAGTCTACCTTTGTTTTCAAAATCAAAAAAATAATAATAATAATAATAATAAAAAAAATAAAATTACTTTGCTTTGTTTTCGGGTCGATCAAAATGTGTTGTCTGTTCAGCTTTGCCATTCGCGTGTTGTACACGCTCTGCCAAAGAGGGGCATCTGTAGACACCCCATTTTGACCGGCCCCTTTTCCTCGAAATTGAATAAAATTCCTGAATTCCTAGTCCCGAAATCAATATTTGAACCCTGGAATCGTGAGCCTCGATCCCCATACCCATGTTTCTGAAGTTTCCAAAGATCACAAAATATCCCTGAGTTTTTAGCATTGGCCCTACTCCATTTATACCGTTAAACTCTAAATGACACTTTCACCAACCCATCTTGTCTATCAGTGTTTACCAAAGTTCATTACATTTCCTAAGAAGCTCTCACAAGCCTTTTAGAACCGAATAGGCAAGATCAGTTGGCGCGCTTATCTGAGCATGGCTGTGACAATATCATTTAAAAAAAGAAATCATTTATCCCACCCCTACTCTTACCTGGGACACCCCCTATACAGCCGGCAAGGATGGAAAATTACACCAGAGGGGGCTGTCCAGGTAATGAATAGGGGGTGTTTTAAATACCCAACCAAATTAGGGCTAGAGGAGGGGAGTCCCCATTTTTTTTTTTTAAAGGGGGAGAAAACCTAGCTGCAAGCGAGGAGATTTTCGAGAAGAGGAGAAACCCATTTTGAGCAGCCGCGTAAGAAGGGGAGGGAGGAGGAGAAGGAGCTCGCCCCACCCATTCGGCCTTCTCCACCACCACTAGCCTTCGCCACCGGCGCCTATCCCCATTCCCTCTGCAACTCCGGTCATCTTCCCCGGCCTCTCCCTCGCCGGCCGAACCACCATCAACCCCATCTCCGGCGTGAGCTCCGATCGGTCTCCATCTCCTTCTACCCACCGTTGAAGCCGCCCTTTCCACCTCCAAAACCCATTCCCAGCTGCCATTTCCATAACCCAAACCCCCTCCATTTTTCGTTTAAGAAAATACACAGTAGAGAGAAGGGAGGAGAAACCCATTCTCGCCGGGGAAAAGCAGAGAGAGAGAGAGGAATCCGATTCTCTTTACCCATCTTCTCCGGTGGTTACCTCATCGGAATCCGGCCTCATTTCCGGCAACCCCCAAATCCGGCCGATCTCCAACCAACCCCTCCATCTCCGATCACCTCTGCAAAACCCATCCACCGCATCAAACCCATCTTCAAACCCTCTTCCATTTTCTCCGATCACCGTTTCTCAGATCTGAATAACCCATAAAACCCACCTTCATCGGCCACTCCTTCTCCGGCAGACCCCATCAAACCCACCTCCAAAACCCATTACTCCGACAACGGCCATAGATTCCGGCCGCACCCTCCATCTGAGCGGAACCACCTCTTCGCGGCCGCCATATTCGAGCTCCATTTGATCTTCTCTGGCTACGCCAACTCAAATCCGATCACGGCACTCCGGTCGTCATCGCAAGCCCCATCTTCTCCAATTTTGCCCGGCAATCACTGATCTGAATCAATTCAAATCCTCGACCATCATTTCCGACTACCGCCGCCATCCTGGCAAATCCCTCTCATCTCTATCTCCCTCTGTCTTCTTAGATGTTGGAGTTGCTAGGGAGTTAGGATTTGGGTTTTGAAGGGTTGGATGAGAACAAGAGTATGGGAGTTGATTTGGGGGTTTTTCTAATTTGGGGATTTTCCTAATTTGGGGTTGTAGTTGGGTTGAATAGGTGGTAGAGAAGAGGATTTATAAGGCAGAGTGGGTGGAGAAGAAGAAAATTCGACCCGAGCTCAATACGAGTCCGCCCCCTGGCAGAGAAATCCCAATCTGGGCTTGCTGGAAAACTCAGTCAGGATGGGTTCGCATGATAGCAAGAAGCATGGCAATTTTGTCTAGAAGAAAGGATTGCTTCCATGGCTTGTGGTTGATCCTTGCTTTGGAAATTTGTAAGATGTTAACTGTTGGGTTCACCGAGTTATGTTCATTGTTTTGTTTGCATGACCATGGGTGGGAGCCATTTGGTTCGACTTGCGAACCATTGATTTGGGTACTTGTATGATCATGGTTTCTCTCTGTCATGCCCATTAGGTAACGGAGGCCTTCATCGAAAATGGAGTGTATCCTCAGTTTTCCAGTTCGCATATCTCTCTTTTGGTTCATTCTGTACCTCAATGGTCACATGATTTTGACTGGATTTATTCTTAGAGCTTTCTATCCTCATTTTCATAAGCGAGTAGGATCTTTGTGAGTTTTGTGATGACAGTACTCTTTTCAAGGATCGGTGCAGGTACTGTTAAGTTTTGGCAGAAACATTATTTCATGCATTCACGAAAATATGGGGATGGAATAGAGTTGAACCTTGGATTTTGGATCTGATTTTGTTGAAGTTCTGATCTCGACTCGGAGCCTCTCCTCTTCTTTTCTCCTCTCTCCCCCCTTGGATTTTTCGTCGATACCCGGGTGTCGTTTCGGAGTCCTAGAGTTTCCTCTTGTCGTCTGGATCTTCATTGGAGTCCATAGTTGTCACTAGCATTTGACATTGTCGTTGGTTTCTAAAAATTTTCGTCTCTCGAGGTTAGGCGATGACGGAATATTTCTTGAGCCAACCCTTTGCCCTTCTTATCATTTTTTTTCCCATCTTAGGGTGTTCACAGGGTTTGGGGTTTATTCCTCTCTTCTCTTTCGGAGCCGTTCTTTGCGCGTTCCTCGGGATCCTTTTGAGTTTCGGGATTTTCTCGATTTTAGGAACACTTTGTCGAGTTTGGCGACGATGGAACGTTTCTTGAGCCAACCTCTTCCCTTCCTGCCTTAGAGTTTTCGCAGGTTAAGGGATTCTCTCCTCTTAGAGTGTTTAGCTAGTTAGAACCCTTCTCTGGGCAATGATGAGGTTACTTGGAGCCCGTCTTTGTGTTTTGTGGCTCACCGTTTTTGCACTTGAATTATGCACCAAAATTTATAAAAATCAGAAATATCATTGCATGCATTTGTATAATTTGTTGAAAATTTAACATTCTTCTTTTATGTTAAGTTTTGAGTTAGGTTCTGAAGATGAATGGACTTGTTCAGGTGAGACTATCTTGAAAGCTTATCATTTTTTTTTATTATTTCATTAGGCTACCCAGCGGCTGGTCTGGGCTAATTATTTTTTATTTAAATAAATTGTTTAATTGAAGAAGGAAATCAGATGACTACTCTATTCGATGTTATCGACATGAGTACTGTTTGATTTCAAGGCGGTTTGTAGGAATATTATCATGTGTATTATGATATCAGATGATTACTTTAGCATCATCTGATTTCATCCCCATATTGGGGTGGTGTTTGTGGTTGGGCATAGAAGTGTTTGATGTTGTTTTCTTTTACTTTATTAGGCTATCCAGCGGCTGGTCTGGACTAATTAATGTTGTTTATCATTTTATGATTGCTATAGATTGTGTATTTCTTCTATTGAAAATTCTTCTTTGCTTAGCACTTGATTTATTTTTATAGGAATAAAATGGAATTTGCGATTATCTGGTAGCCTTTTCTTCTCTTTTTGATAGACTAACACAGTCTTATAGATTTCTGTTAAATTTCTTTAGATACTAGAGTCCCCTCTCATTGCGAGGGCGATGAAGGCGCTAGCCCAAGCCCATCCTTAGGGGACTTGCTTAGTCCGAGTAGCATACCCCTCCTTTGTATATAGGAGACTTGCCCAGTCTCATTCTCTTGCTAAACCTCCTCTTTGTGCGTCGTTTGGTTTTGGGAGAACACCCTACTCGGCTTGGCAGCATACCCCTACCCTTATGGGTATTGGGTTGCACATTTGTTGCACCCTAGGGCTAGGTAGCTGTCCGGCCCGGTTGGGTGTTTTACCTTTGCCAAATATGCACAAGGTCTCTTTTTTTTCCTTTTTACGTCATTTGTGTCTCGGAGACAAGCCTTGTCTCATGTAGAGAGTTTCCCCTTTAGGAGGCTTACCTAGCCTCATGATAGAGTGGCCTCCTCTTTTAGAGTGAGTCTTTGACTCGGTAGTGTTATTAGAGAGTCTCTGACTCATTTGTTCTCCCATCTTTAGTGTTTTTAGTTCGGAGTTTCTCCTTTAGAGTTGTCGTTATTTCATTTTGATTAGAGACTAACTCAGTCTTATTAGAGCTTTGCTTGCTTGGGATCTTGGATCGTTTTCTCTCTTCTTGGAGCGCTATCTTTCTTGTTGTGGTTCGTCTCTTTGAGGCGTTAGTTGCTTGTTCGGGGTTTCCCCTTTTGGATTTAGGGCTTTGCCCTAGTTTGTGGTATTACTTGCGTGTTCCCTTTAAGATTGAAAACATTTAAAGGTCCTGAGCATTGGAAAAGCTTTAAAATCCAAAAACATTAGAAATTTAAAACTCAAAAACATTTGAAAACTTTAAAAATATCAAAAACATTGGAAAAACATAAAAACCCTTTAAAAATCTAAAGTGTTGAGTGTTTCTTTTAGAAGCGTAGTTTGAGAGTTCGTTTCGAACTACGTTGGCTTGATCCTCTTCCACGAGGTACGTAGTGCAGCTTGGGATCTTCATCCCAAGTCCAGCCAAACTTTGTAAATAAAAAATGCTTTAACCCTTCAACTTTAAAACCTTGTTTTTAACAAAAATCTTCCTCTAGAGTTAGGAGTTTGTCCTAGATAGAGAGTTTTAGAGTTAGGATTTTCGTCTTTGATTTGTTGTGTGCTTGTTTGTGTTTGTTTTAAAGTTAGGGGTTTGTCCTAGCTAGGAGTGCCTCCGTCCGGTTAGTTGGCGATTCACATCGCCGACTGATGACTAGGTCTTGGATACGTTAGCAATCCTATTGTTTTCCTTAGGGCACAGCCTAGTTACACGTAGGTTATAGGATTCACCTGCATTAGCTTAAGGTTAACTTGCATTTAGTTAGGGCATATAGGGTGTCCTAAAATCTACAATTCACTGGAATTTAAATAATCGTTCAAGAAGCTTTAATAACTAGTCCGGTCTTTTAGATCGAGTCTAAGATAGAGGTCTAGGTGTCTTAGGCATCCTAGCTTAGAATAGACGCGAAGAACTACGTTGCCTTGATTCTCGTGGAGGCGGGGATACGTAGGCTTCTTTGGATGAACATCAGACCATCCGAGGACTCGGGCTAAATCATTTAGAGTCTTAGGATTTGTTGTGTTGTTATATTGTATATTTTGTTGTGTTTTCTTACTTTCTTGTGCAGACCTTATACCTGTAGTTGTGGCATGCATGTGTTCGTCCACCAGAACTTAGACACCAGTTAGGTATGTCACTCATAACCTAGCAATCATTAGGCGACACATCTTTTATTTTATTTTATGGGTGTTTATTATCTTTATCCTCAGGAAATGCATGCTTAGGTAGACGACTCCTGAGGATTGTTCCCATTTCACATGATTTTTGCCCAAAACTCTTCGAGGTTAATAATAAATGGCATAAGAGACCAAGTGTTCGCACTCGGGCGAATTGGAGGCGCTCTTCGGACCTTCTCCATTCGTCATCAGGCACGGACCTTCTGTATCTCTGGTTATCCATTGCAAACAGAGCATTTGTTTTGGTTCCATGGCTTGTCCATGGATGGCGACTCTGAGTTATTTTTCAGATATATCTTGGTTTCGAGCCCTGGCTCCGGATCAGGATGTATCTCTTTCTTTTTATATCGCCACTCATGCTATGCTGTGAGGGTGGCATCCGTTTCGAGAGTTCCTTAGCAGAGCTCTCCTTCACGTTGTGGAGATCTTAGAGGATTGCAGGAGGGATCTCGCGTCCCTCGCCGCACTCGTCCTCGGATCGGGGTCCACAGGATCTGTCTCTGATACCATGTGAAATGACCAGTTTCTCCAAAAGCTTAAGCTGTTGGAGATGGAGTTATTAATTCTTTTATACTTTGACATAAATGTCTTTAATGGTATACAATACCTGTGTCGTGCCCTACCGAAGGATTGATCGAATGCATACCCTGATTGTGGAGTTTTTATATGGTGTAACTATGCAAGCCCTTTAGTCCAGTGTTTTCTAAAATGTACTGTACGGCTTACACCATACGATGATCCAAACCGTCCATTTGATGGCCCACAATGTAAATATGTTGTGCTCCCAAAATCATTTCGATCCATACGATGAACCCAACCATCCGATCTATAGAGGTTGCCATAATATGCAATTCCAATATAGATCGTAGGGCTAGGATCATCCTATATATAGAAATGATTTTTTGGGCAAAACCTATTTACGTTGTGGCCCATAAAATGGATGGTTTGGATCATCTAAGTTTAAGCCCTACACTACTTTTTGAAAAATACTAGACTATACTGGCTTACACCACATAAAATCTCTCTAAGGCACCTCCTCTATCACTTGGTGCTGCCCACCTTTGATTGATTGATCCGGCTGCTATTTGTAACTTGTTTTCTAGCCATTGAATTGCAACAATTAATGATGTGGATAAGAGACCACTATATAAGCAAGAGAAATTCAAACCTTGATATTTGATCCAACATCAGCTTCTTAAAAAGTGATCTGCTGTTGGATCAAATATCAAGGATAGGATGATGCGCCCATTCATCAGATAATTTCTCGTCTATGCAATATCATTCTCTCTGTGACCTGAGCAATCAGAAATACACACCCAAAGAAAGCCCCTTGGTCATGTGTTGACAAAACGTGAAGCGACAAAAAAATGGACCTGAGATTTTCCTAAATCTGACATGATAGTTCAAGAAGGGCGCTGATATTCCCCCGCCCTTATGACTGGCTAACGTTAAACGTTAGCCAGCCATACCACTGTAGGATAATCCAAACCGTCCATTTGATGGGCCATAAACGTAAATAGGTTGCGTCCCAAACTATCATTTCCATAGGCTGATCTTAGCCCTCCGATCTAAATAGAAACTACATCTTATGCAACCTCTATAGATTGTAGGGTTGTGATCATCCTATGGAAATGATTTTTGGGGCACAACCTATTTACATTGTGGCCCATCAAATGAATGGTTTGGATCATTCTATGGAGTTGGTCGTAAAGTAACATTAAGGCCCGTCCACAACATAGGACGATCCAAGCCGTCCATGGTTTGGATAATTGAGTTGGTCGTACAGTAACATTAAGGCCCAATCGTAGGCACCATCGATTTTTTTCAAATTGAGGCGTACCGTCCACAACATAGGATGATCCAAGCCGTCCATGGTTTGGATCCTCCTATGGTGTGGTTCGTACAGTAACATTAAGGCCCAATTTAGGCCCCACCCATATTTTTGAAAATGAAGTGTACCGTCCAGACCATAGGATGATCCAAGCCGTCCATTTGATGGGCCATAATGTAAATGGGTTGTGCCCCCAAAAGGGTTGGCCCATCAAATGAATGGTTTGGATCATCCTGTGGTCGTACAGTAACATTAAGGCCCGTCCATGGTTTGGATAATCCTATGGAGTTGGTCGTACACTAACATTAAGGCCCAATCGTAGGCCCCACTGATATTTTTCAAAATGAAGCGTACCGTCCACAACATAGGATGATCCAAGCCGTCCATGGTTTGGATCATCCTATGGTGTGGTTCGTACCAATTTAGGCCCCACCCATATTTTTGAAAATGAAGTGTACCGTTCAGACTATAGGATGATCCGAGCTGTAAATTTGATGGGCCACAATGTAAATAGCTTGTGCCCCAAAAATCATTTCGGGAGGATGATCACAGCCCTACAATCTATAGAGGTTGCATAAGATGTAGTTTCTATTTAGATCGGAGGGCTAGGATCCTCCTATGGAAAAATATTTTGGGACGCAACCTATTTACGTTTATGGCCCATCAAATGGACGGTTTGGATTATCTTATGGTGTGGTATGGGCGGGGCCTACGTTGTTCAAAGATGGGCCCACCATTCCACCAACGGTTTCTGTTGGGCCCACCAACTGTTCCTGTTGTGTGTGTGGAGAGAGAGAGAGAAAGAGAGAGAGAGAGACCGGTCAAATGGTGGGAAAACGTTAGCCAGCCGTCAAAGGGGGGCGGAAATTGCCTAAAGGAGGGGGCGGGGAGGAATATCAGCGCCCTTCAAGAATTAAGAAGATGGAACCGTACGGTGGGGAAAAATTGGGGTCTAGTACTTGATTGGTTAAAAAATAAGTGTTAAATTCTCCAAATGTGGGAGATTTGTTGGGCATAGATCATCCATACATAGAAGGCCGTTGAAAATTGACCCATACTTAGCCCAATCCAAGCCTCTGCTCATCGAATTCACCTCTCCCAAACTCTCATCCCTGCTAAAAATGTCTCATTTCTATTAATACCATGATTCCTGTTGAAGTTTGGTGTCTTGTTTACACGTAAGTGGAGTGGGCCCATCCTAGTTTGATTATGAGTAGGACTCTTAATGAAAGTGAGACTCTCTTATAGGTTTCTTGTCTTATTTGGAAAAATAAACGAAAGTTTGTTGCATCGGTGCATGACTAGCAGAGAGAGGGGCTTGGGTCTCTGGCCTAAGGTATTATTGTACTCCTGCTTTAAGAACAGAGGTGGGTGGTGAGAGAAAAAGAGAGTTTTCTTCTCGAGAATTAATTCTCTTGTGGTGAGAAATCTAGCGGAAGTCTTTTTTTTTTTTTTTTTTTTTTAAATGGTGAATCATATTAGAATGGAAAGGAAAGCCCGAGATGGGACAGCCCAATAGAACAGATTAGCGGAATCTAGCGGAAGTCTTTTCTCTTAATTTTTGCGTATGGTCTCAGTTGAGAAGCCAAAGTAAAAGGGTTTCAGTTTGTGAGCTACTGGTTAATCCCGTTGTAATCTTGTTATTTCTTTTCTCACAGTGCAAGATTGTATTCTTGACAGTGCCGAACCGCGTAAAATCCCAGCATGTGCATCTTGTGGTTTGTTTCTTTTTACCTCTCTGCGCCTGATCAGATCTGTTTTTACCAGTCGGATTTCTTAACAATTCCTCTCGCTCTCTCACCCTTCACACACTATCATAGGATAGTGAATTGGTCACATCCATACAAGTTAAATGTCTATAGCAAACAACTTCCTAAAGTGAGCATATACTTCTTATTGCTCAGTTTTTAAGATATTTTTAGGGTAACTAGACTAACATATTATTATAGAAAATACGAAAATGATTCCTGCTTCCATTTCTTCACTTTTAGGCCGGAAGTCAAGTTTGAATCCCATCCTTTATGGTTTCTTCATCACTGCAAAAATCATTGCAAAATAAAGATTTGAAGAAGACGATTTCAAACAATTTTAAGTTATCATTGGGAAAGGAAGTTGAAGTCACCTGTAGAGGTTCATAGGTGAGATGGGGTGAGGGCACAGATTGCTGAACCATGAACTGGTGAGGAGATTCTGTTTGCCCAGTCACATAGTCCTGAAAAAGATATGAATGTATTTCCACAAGATTATTTGAAATTTACACCATATATATCCTGTATTTGTAGATTATACATAAGCTATACATAGCATCTTTGTACATTGCCCATACGGATGCTAAATATGCTAAGGCCTTGTTCATTTTGGATTTTGAGAATTGATTTTCAGCCCAACAATGATTACTGGACCCAAAATCAATAGTTAGTTTTGGATTCAAAATCAATTCTCTAAATATTAAACGAAAAGGGCCTAACTTAACTATTCACTACTTTTAGGCGGATGGTGGAACACTTGATTCAATGTTGCAACTCTAATAAAAATATTGAAATGTTGGTTTATTTAGATTTACTGTTTTTCGCATTGGCTGCATTTCTTTCGACGTAAAATGGGTGAAAATCAAATTTTACATCCATTTTTCCACTTAAAATGGGCCAGAAATGTAGCCCATAGTATCCAATAAAGAAATGATTAGAATTCTCCCATCATGCCTAGTTGATTGAAATTCCCTTTGATTAAATAATCTAATTATTTCTAATTTCATAGTATGAATTGAACACTCACTTGATGAAGAGTTTGGTTGAAGGGATTTGGATGCATCGAAGAGAAATGCATTCCATTGCAAGGGAAAGATTCAGGGCCTACCCAATTTTCTCCAAGTTCCTCTTCATCCTGAGATAATCCATTACTTCATTGGTCAGTGAATGGCAATATGCCTCAGTTTAAGTATGAATTTTCTAAAATTCATATAAAATCCTAATTCAAATTTACTAACTCTAATTGGCTTAGTTAAATTTTTTAATAATGGATATCATACTATTTTTCGAATCGTTATTGAAACATTGAATCATATGTTTGTGTGTTTATATTAGATAGATTTCATTTTTATTTAATTAATATGTGGTATTAGAGTAGGAAAGATTAACAATAGAAATTAACTAAAATAGTACTTGGAAAACCTGATTTTCATCCATCCGAACGATGTCAAGCAAGAAATCTAGAACTTCTCCACGAGTTATGGCCGTTGCAATATCACTCCTTTGTAAAGTCCTCCTCCTCTTCTCTTCGGCATGAAACCACGACTTTAGTGTGAGGTCCAGAATAAAAAGCTCACATGCTTTCGAGAATAGAACAGGTGCGTCTGCGCTTATCATCTGCTGATCGAAATTTTTTGAACCATAATACAATAAAGAGAAGCATAATACAACAAAAAGAAGGATTAAATAAAATTAATCAATTCATAATCAATAAAAGGACCAGCCCATGCATGCAATCAAGTCTCTCTCTCTCTCTCTCTCTCTCTCTCTCTCTCTCTCTAAACAATGATATGCATCAACAATCAAACCTTAACATCTTCATCGGCTTTCATTATCCTCTTGATCCTTGCAAGTGGAAGTTGGTGTTGCTTAAACTCTGGAGAAATATACATTCAAATTCAGTGTTTAATTAGCCTAACTCTAATATGACTTAGTGTCTCAAACCTTCAAATGATTGTCACCTTTTCCTATCTTTTCTTTCTTTTTTATGTAAGAGAAAAAGGTCATTAACTTCCTACCATTCTTCATTATATTGGAGAATTTTTCATTATTCCAAAGAATATGAGAAAATGGTCCTTTTTACAAACAGTTTGAACATATTATGATACACACACACACATGGGAAGAAAATATAGAAACAAAAACCAAGATTATGATAACTGGGAACAAGAAAACACTAGCTCTTCAACTAGGATGCATAAGAGGCAATTCCTACTCCTACTCAAACTAGGATGGGCCCACTCTATACGAGTGAAAGAAAGATACAAAAAACCCAACATAAGGGTTTTGTTGCTAACAAGCAACAAATCCAATTGGCCT
Organism: Tasmannia lanceolata; assembly: GCF_043159265.1. Classification (NCBI taxonomy): domain Eukaryota; kingdom Viridiplantae; phylum Streptophyta; class Magnoliopsida; order Canellales; family Winteraceae; genus Tasmannia; species Tasmannia lanceolata. The sequence continues at coordinate 59,810,829 of NW_027518692.1, read as the reverse complement.
TCCCATGTCACATGGCATAGTGTCATGCAATATGTGTTCCCAGATACTCGAGGCATTCAATCGAACTTCTAGTAAAGTGACTAAATACATTTATTATGGAATTAAATTTTCAAAAGAAACACTAGGGATCTCCAACACTGGACACGACTAACACTGATCGAGTCTCTCTATCAGCCAATATGATGTTAGAGATAGGCCAACGAAAGGTAATCCACCGGCCATTAGAAAACCGATCCAAAATCTATGTTAGTTTAACTGATCCAAAATCTATGTTAGAGTTTGTATCAGTTTTCTAGTGTTTGACAGAAACTTTCACCATATGGACTCTCCAATTGTTTTGAAAATCTTATGATTTGTGATTCAAATTAACTTATGGATTCCGATTTGCATCCCATGATTGAAACTTAATTGATATGGATCTTGCGATTTACAATTGAATCTTATGATTCGATCGTAAATTGTATGATTCATATGATTCTTGCAATTTGTTTTAATTAAGTTTTGTATAAAGAAAATACTAGTATTTTCTTTCAAAAGATCAATTTCCCTTCTACATTTGAAGAAGCTTTCAATAATCCTCTCGTGAGAAGTAAGCAGAGAAAGAAAGAAGAGGTTCAAACAAATCGAACCAGTTGATCCATTCAAGCACAGTGCATGTGCTTGAAGGCATTACGTACATCGAAGAGTGACTATAATGAGGACTAGGAATATGAAGCTCTTTAGCTAATATAGTTGGGCCTTACTCTATTCGCTACACTCATGGCAGCCCGGGAGGAATGAGATTCACTTCAGAACTTTCAGAAAGACCAAGGAACTGTCATCCAAAGAAAAGAGAAAACGTTCTGAAAAATATTGCTGGATCGAATAGAACTTCTGTCTTTAGACACTCCTTATGCGATGGAGGAGGGACATGAGGCCCCATTAGAGAAAAGAGGATGGAAGTCTGGGTCTCCGGCATGTAAAGCTCATGAATCAAGCACTTTTAGGCAAGTGGTTATGGAGATTTGGAGAAGAGTGGGATAGCTCGAGTCTTCGAATCCATCAGATAGGAGTTTCACACCTCTATACTTCTCCGCCCTATCTTATTAATAATAATTAAGGACTTTTTGGTCGACCTAGACTAAAAATATCTTTGATCAAAGGAAGCGAAGAAAGCTACAGGGCGCTCATGCGTATGTAGAGGACATGTCAACAGTCAGATGCTCGCTAAAAAATCATTCGAAAAGGTGACTTACAAGTTTCTTATAATTGATATTTGTTATTTAATTTTTGAGATTTTGAGAATTGATATGATCTCGTGGATTTTAATTTATTATATCTAATATGCACGGATTTGAATGGGAAATAGATGATTAGTATGTGACAAGCTTGTTAATATTGAATATTTATTGTTGTAGTTTCTATTTAAATTAATGAAATTAGTTGAAAGATGAATAATTGGCCATTTTATTATTCTCTGATTTATTTATATTTTTTGATATGTATGTATGTGTGTGTGTGTGTGTGTGCATATATACATATATGAGGAAATGGTTTGTGAGCAGCTGCTCAAATAAACTTATCTGAGCAGAGCTCACAAACTATAGGGGGCCCACATTTTGAGGGTGATCCTAAGCATTCATTTGGAAGGCCCCATCATAGATGGGGTGTGTACCAAAAATCAGCTCCATTAGATCATCTTAGGGTGTCCATTTGTGGAGGGAAAAATGGACAGATACTGTTTGTCCACAAATCTACTATTTTTTCCCTCCACAAATGGAAGGGTTAGGATGATCCAATAGAGCTGATTTTTGGTACACACCACCTTCCAAATGAATGCTTGGGATCACTCCCAAAATGTGGGCCCTCCCTATGGTTTGTGAGCTCTGATAAGATAAACTTATCTTAGCAGCTCCTCAGAAACCATTTCCTCTACACACACATTAATCTTATGATTTACGATCCGATTAAACCCTAGTACGATTTTCGAATCAATTCCAATTTTCAAAACATTAGACTCTTCTATTTTGTTGTTCTTATCTAGCCGATGACATTTGTTTGACAATTAAACTGAAACCCAGCCTTCTCTACTCTAACTAAGCTCATCTCTACTTTCAGAATTACCAAAAATCCCTCTCACATACATACTAAAACCCTGTTTGTTTTGGATTTTGAGAGCTAGTTGTTATTCCAAAACTGATTAATGGACTCAAAAACTGATTATTTGGCTCAAAATTAAAAATAAATTTGAGTCCAATAATCAGTTTTGAATCACAATCGGTTCTCAAAATCCAAAACAAACCGGGCCTAATTATTAACACAAAGCTCACCAAGATGCAAACTTTATGGTTATTGTTAAATCGACCATTATTGTTTAACTATCCAAATTAGCTAATGTCTCTTGAATCTAACTCCGCTAATTTAGATAAGATGATGACTACTCACACACAATTATTGATACATTAGGGGGCCATGACTCTTTAATTGGTATGTCAAAAGAGTTAAAATCTAACATATGAAATCTTTTTTAATTAATTATAAATTAGTCATCAAGTTTCCTGTTTATCATATTGGTAATTAGGCATCGTATTTGGAAGAGAAAAAGAAAAAGAAAACAAAAAATTTCTAGTGGTTTGTATGTAAATGTTCCTAATTTTTACAAGAAAGAAAAGTCAAAAGATGTCTGAAGAAAAACCTGAGATTTGGTTCACTTCTAGCATTTGATGTTGCCAGAACATCTGCATGTACTGCCTTTGTAAGTCCATCATGTTACGACCAGAATTCGTAGCAATTCCTCCAACCTGAAAAAAGAAATTATACTAAAAAGTAAGAAAAGTAATTAAATCCTAGACCATTGATCAATCCATGATTTTTCTTTTGGGTTTTATCCAAAATTTCATGGCTGTTAAGATTTGTTGTCCCTGATGAAGGTAACAAGCTTTTTCTAGGTTGTGGGCCAGTGAGAGCTGTAACGTGGGGTGGTGGGTGACTAGATAAACGGCTCAGATCATCATAGATTTGTATTGCATGTAGGGATCAATGGTGATCTGATGTGCGGCTTGTGAGCCAAGGTTGAAAGGGGCTCACCTCGTGACGGTGAAGAGGGAACATAGGAGGTGGAACATTCATGAAGTTGTGGACGTGTGTGAGAGGAGATGAAGAAGATGAGAAACACAATGAGTGGTTTGGATCCATCACTCTTTCTTGGATGGAGAGGAAGGCAAAAAAGAGCTGCACTCATATGAACGTTTCACATAAAAAAAACTGGCTCTTTAAAGAGAGAGAGAGAAAGAGAGAGAGAGTTTTGCATGTGAGAAGGTTAAAAATAGTAAAGAGGATTGAAGAAGAGAGAAGCATTACTTGGATTTTAGCATGGGTTGTCAGTACAACATTGGAGGTGTGAAAGAGGGACAGAGGAATATGCTCTATATGTTGCAGGCCGTGCATGGTGAGGTTGACCATATGAAAAGTTGTTTTCTTAAAAGGCTGTTTCTCTTAAATGCCCTTGTTTTTTTTGCTATTACCTTTGTTGAGAAATCCCTTTTTTCTTAAAAAACTGCCATAACCAGTCTTAATCTTACAAATGGAGAGGTTTTTCTACTACTAGCAATTTGTTGAAATCCTACCAAAATGACTAGAATACACCTAGATCAAGGGTAAATTCACAAGTAAAACTAGCTGTGACAAATGCTGACCAGGGTCTCTCCACCAGGTTCACCTGCTGCAGGCAAATAAATCAAAACTTTTGTTGAGTTGGGTGTCTTGAATTCAACCCGGTTGGGATCCAAAATATTGTGCGACCCAGATGCGGCCCGTTTATTGGTCCAAGGGCGAAGCCTCCAGCCGCCTAGCCCGGCCTGTTTTTAAGTGATTTCGGCTTGATTCAGATAAGTTTGGCCCGCTTTATATGTAACGGGATTTTAGGGCCTGTTTTTGTATTCTTGTCCTTTAGAAGAGGGTTGAGAGCTCAAAAGGCGTACAAGGGTTTCATGACGGTTTTGTGAGAGATTCTGATCTTCTTTTGTAATCTCTTATTTATGTAGTGGATTTTCTCATTACCTCTACCATGGAAATAGGCTTTGCCGAACCACGCAAATCTTTGTGTCTCTGTGTAATTGCTTATGTTTGTCTGCTTTGTTTTAGTTTGCCATTGAAATCGCAGGTTGCTTGTAGAGGTTTTTTCACAACTTTTAATATAGATTCTACGTCATCCTTGATCAAGGGGTTAGCTTTGATCATCGAATCAAGGTTTGGTATTAGAATATTTCAGATCTATGTTGAGTTCTTACTGTTGGATCATCTAGTGATAGATTAAGTAACAATTCTCTTAGCCATCCCTTCTAAAGAGAATCCCCGCCACTAGTGATCAATCTACAATTTTATAAATACCAACATTACCTTCATCCTATAGTCAACATATAAAGTTCTAGTCAATAGCTAGGGTGAATCTTCTTCTAAGCTTAGGTCCAATCGAAAGAAAGTACCGAAATACCTGTTTGATTGATTGGATCATTCCTTTCCGCGGGGGGGGGGGGAGGCGGGGCGTGTTGCTAAACGCAACTGACAGATGGTATTGAGAACAGTTTTGACAATGTTGGCAAAAAGTTCGTTTGTCTCACCTCTTTGGCCGATGGTGTGCATGCATTAGCATCCATGAATCAGTCGTGATTCAACTTGTTCGGTCAATTTTGACCCGAAGCACCAAACCGACCATGTGACCGCACATAATTGAAGGTCTTCGGTCGCCGACTTGGTCACTTGTCCAAATTAGGCTATTACAGAGGGCTAGATTTCCCTCCTATGGGCTCTTTAGGGTCTATTTGGATGCAACAAAACTAGGCCTTCATGGGGTTTATCTAGGAATTTTGGGGCACCACATAACCTTGTCCCCTGCTTGGCTGCCATTGTAGTAATAAGCTTCAAGATTGCCGGGGGTGTGTTGGGTGATCTAGCGTCCCCGAGCATGTCTTAAAATACTGGGGAATAGTTCGGGTAAACTGTATGTAAGTAAGCAATCTCTCTCTCTCTCTCTCTCCCAGCCTGCCCATCGCCCAGTCCTTGCCTTCTGCGAGTCCCCCCTTTTGCCCAGTCCCCAACTTCTACCAGTCACCCCTTTTGACCAATCCCCGTCTTCCACCTGTTAGGAATGGCTTTTCCATCAATTGGGACCAGCGGATGAACCATCCTCTTCCTCCACACAAATCTAGACTTGCCGGATTTTATGGTGGTTGACTAGAGCCGCCCCCTTGGAAAGGGCTTAGGACCCATGAGTGAGTCTATAATACCGGCCCTCATTCCCATAGATTCGGTGTGGTGTCTGGTGACAGGAATGGAAGGTATTAAACACCATCCATGCCCGGAGTGATCTAGTCTCAATGCCTTGCATTTACCATTTCAAATATGCAAACCGAAGATGGGACAAAAGTCAGTTTTAGACGAACTTGCGACCGCCTAGGACCCATGAGTGACTCTAAAAGAATGGGAATGGTGCCTGGTTACAAGAATGGAAAGTCCCGGAGTGATCTGGTCTCAATGTCTAGCATTTACCATTTTAAATATGCAAACCAGAGAGAGAGGACAAAAGTTAGTTTCCAACGAACCTGAGACCACACATGCATATATCTGTCTATCGCGTACGTGTGATCGTCGGTCTCTGACACCTACTTTTGTGCGGCTTGGTTTATGGTCTTATCAGAGCAACAGAAAACATGCGACCGCCCACATTTGTAAACCAGCAGCTGTGTGTTTCCTATTGCCTGCTTCTAGTCCCTATTGGTCTATATTTTCACTTCGGTTGGGCCCACCAGAGGTTCGGGAAAGATTTGAAATATTTGATGGGTCGTGTATCATAACTCTGAGAGGTAACATATCCCTCTGAACCATGCAAAGTGCTGAATTCCAGAAGAGTCGGCCGCTGCTTAGTGCAATCCTGCAACCTTATGATCGCGAGTTTTGCACAGACTTGCGGTCATCGGTTTCTTTGAGAAGGCAGCACCTTGTTAGTTCAAATCCTTCATCGCCTTTTGGTTCCCGCAATCCAATGGTTGGTGGGTTTTTTTTGAAGACCAGAATAAGGGAATAAAAATTGGATTTTTTGGTGAGGCTAAAAAATTGGATTTTTTTTAAAGGAAGTGGAGCTGCTCCGCTTGTTTCTCTTCCGCCCATTTTGCCTTCTCCGAAAGTAGAAAAAATAGAAGCGTCGACAATGAAACCACCTGTTTAAGAGCAAGTGGTTTTGGACTATTTATTTGTTTGGGATTTGCTAAGCTCCATTGCAAAAGGGTTTTTGCGGCTGGTCCGTCGCACACCTTGTGAATGGAGACAAAAGCTTTTGTCTTCTTTCACGAGGTGGCTGGTCTGACGTGAAACAGACCAGCCGCGAAAACCCTTTTGCGATGGACGCCAGCAATTCCCTGTTTGTTTTGGTATTAAGGTTTCACAATAAACTAAGAGCCTGTTAGTTACTTCATGATTAGGAATAGGGGTGCAGGTTGGGTTCAACTTGATTTTGGCTCAGGTTGGGTTGGCATTTCCTTTGGTGTGGTTGGGTTGGGGAAAGCCAACCCGACTTAATTTCAGGTTGGATTAATTATGGTTGAGGCCTCGGCAACCCAACCCGACCCGAACCCGACCTTCGTCCTCTAATTTTATCTTAATTTTCTTTGGGTTGTTGTATTTTTCTATTTTGCCCAAGGTGAACCCGAACCAACCCGACTCTAACCGATCCGATTTCGGGAGATGGGTTGGGTTAGGGTTGAGAGATTTAGAGGCGGGTTGGGTTAGGGTTGACCATCTCCAATCCGAGGCTCGGGTTGGGTTGGGTTAGGGATGAGGAAAATGCTATCTCGGGCTGGGTTAGGGTTGGCCTCAACCCGATCCAACCCGACCCAAGTTGCACCCCTAGAGCTGGTACAGTAACATTAAGGCCCAATTGTAGGCTCCATCCATATTTTTCAAAATGAAGTGTACAGTCCATACCATAGGATGATCCAATCTGTCCATTTGATGGGCCACAATGTAAATAGGTGTTGCCCCAAAAAATCATTTCCATAGGATGATTGTAACCCTCCAATCTATATAGATTTCCCTAATATGCAGTTTCTCTTTAGATCGAAGGGCAAGGATCATCCTGTGGAAATGATTTTTTGGGACACAACTTATTTATGTTGCGGCCCATCAAACTGACAGTTTGGATCATCCTATGGCATGGGCGGTACAGTTCATTTTGAAAAACATAGTTGGGACCTACGTTGCTCAAAGATTTAAACAAATTAAATGCCACCAACCGTTAATGTTGCGGGGAGAGAGAGAGAGAGAGAGAGAGAGAGAGAGAGAGAGAGAAGGGTTGGAGTAGTACTATTGTACCGGCTGTGGGCTAAAAGGGGAGGGGTAGGGGGAAATATCACTGCCCTATAACTCTATAAGTAAAGAAAAAAAAAAATACAGAGTCCAACAAATTGTCTTGGCTCTCCCCCTAGCTAAATTTCAGTCACTCAAAGAAGACACAAAGAAGAGGAGGGACTCTCTAGTTGGCAACTTATATCATATTTCAAATCTTCATGTTTTCTTTGATGGCTTGATGTTAGGAGTGCAACTCGGGTCGGGTTGAGGCCAATTTGACCCGACCAGAGGAACCCATTTTTCCAACCCGAACCCGAACTCGACCCGACCTGACTCGATTTCCAACCCGACGAGGTTCAACCCGACTTGACCCAAGGAACCCCTTTTTCCAACCCGACCTGACCCAAGTTCAACCCGGCCTAACCCGAGTTTTTAATCTTAAAAAAAATAAAAAATCATTAAAAATGTCGGATTTTACTCAGGTCAGGTTGCCAAACCCTCAACCCGAACCTGACCCGAACTCAATCCGGTTTGGGAAAAGTCAACCAGAACAGGCCCCGACCCGAACGCAACCCGACCCGCTATAAATTTTGTTCCTCATTTACACAAAATTACCGCACCAACACGCGTGCTACTGTTTAAAAGGAAATTTTGCTTATATGCAAATGCCAAATGTTGATTCAATGAAAAGTGTCGCTTCAAAACAAGGAAAATTTCATTTATTATGCATTTAATGTTGAATACAAGGCCTTTCGAGAACACCTTATCCTTCTTGAGTTGGTTGGCTAAGGACGAATCTCTCACCTTTCACCCTTCCATTTTTAGATGAAAGAATTTATGAATAAATCACACATCATTTTAAATTTTGAAAAACATAAACCTCGAATTTTTGTTGTTGTTTTAAATCTATATGGTGATAATGATGAAATTAGTCCTAATCTTTGTTGCTTAAGACACAAGGGGAGATTTAGTTTGATTGTCTTTGATATTTATTTACTTTTTTCTTTGCATGGGTGACATTTGTTCAATAATCCTCTGGACATTGGATGCCAATGTTCTTATGGATTTGGCTTACTTTAAGACATATATGGGTCCGTAACCATTCTAGTACTTGAAGAAGATTAGTGTAGTTACTAATTGTAATTAGTCCCAGACAAGAAAGATTTAGCGCCAAGTAACTAAGAAAATAGGTCAAGGCTTTGTGGGAGGTTAAATAGGAAAGAAGAGCAAAAAAGCCAACTTTTTTCAGTGGTCTATATACATTGTCTTTCCAGACATCATACAGTATTGTTTGTTTCATTTTGCCCTCTTTCCCTTACTGTGTGTTCTATTTTCTTCCTTCAAATATATCTCTTTCTGCCTTTCTTACAATGTACAGTGAGGAAGTTGATACAACAATGGAGATCCAGATAGCTGATTCTGTTGAAACCCAGCAAAGTGATTCCTCAGAAACCCAACAAGGTGATTCCGAAAAAACTGAGACCGACGATGATAGTCTTTTGAGAGTATTTCCAACGGGAATCCGACTCTTGGTCGTTGATGATGACACAACATTTCTTCGGGTCGTGGGGAGGATGCTCAGATCTTTCAAGTATCAAGGTATAATACTGAGATTTTGTTTTTTCTTCTTTGTTATGATCGCTCGAGACTATCAAACTCCTGTGATTTCTTATTTTTTCTTTCCTCCCGACATATTTCCCTTGGATACAAGTTGTTTTTTCTTTTTTTTTTCCTGTATTTGGTTGTGTTGTAATACCATTGACATTTGATGATCTGGGACCTACATATTGTTTTGTCCTTTTTACATTTTGGGAAATGATAGGGGATATGCTTGTGTTGGGCTTTCATTTTATCCTTTTTTGTTGGTTTTCATTTTTTTTAAGCAGGCCTGTTTCTTTCTTTTTTTTTGTGGGCCCTATACTGAGAGTAGTGTTTCCATCGGTATATTTACTAATAGATCAAGTTGGTGTTGCATGTTGATCCCATTTCTTGTGTGAAATCCTGTAAAAGTTGCGAAGCATGGTTATATTTACTGATACTGAAAGTTTGATTTAAAGATTATTATATCTTTCATAGATTAGTTTATTGGTATTGCATGTTGATTCTTGTGGCTTCGTTTCTTGTGTTTCTATGGGGCATAATTAGTAATACCCATAGAAGTACGATAATCTTGATTAGATTATAGTGTTTCTATGGGAGTATTTTTTTTTTTTTTTGAAATGGTGAATCATATTAGAATGGAAAGGGAAGTCCGAGATGAGACAGCCCAATAGAACAGATTACAAGATAAGAAAGCAGAAATAGAAAATACACAACATCAACAGAACAAGACATGGCTGATCAAGGGGGAAGATAATCAAACCATTGTAAAGAGTCACTATTCACACCCCTCTTGGCTAATAGATCAACCTTCTCATTGGCCGCCCTCCTGACATGCTTCAAGACAGCCGATATAATCTCGTGGATCTCATCTATGAATGGCAAGAATCTCCAAGGAGGTGCCACTCCCCTCTTAAGCCACCGGATAACATTTAAGGAATCCCCTTCAATAATAACCTTGTCAAGACAATCGCCACTTATTTTCTTGATACCGTAGAATACCGCCTTAACTTCCGCCTCCGAAGCATCACATACATTAATCGGACCAAAGAAGGCCCATTGAACAACGCCCTCGCCATTACGGCATAACCCTCCCACCCCGGCCGGCCCGGGATTACCAAAAAAAGCACCATCAAAATTAATTTCGATGGGAGTTTTTTCTTATAATAAAAGTTTGATTAGATGATATCTTTCATAGATCTGTTTAATCGTATTGCATGTTGATTCCTTGTAACTGAACATGCAGAAGAAAAAACTGTTTTAAATGCAAAGCAGATTCTTCAACTTTCTACCTATGGAATTCTTTTACAACTTCGTTCATTATCAGCTATTTTCCTGTAGATTGTCATCCGTTTGTGCTTTTAGTTACTTCGTCTGAACTTTCAGAGGTTGCTTTATCCATCTTTCAAGACGTATTTTTTTTCTTCTCATTTTACTTCAAAAAAGGGAAAATACTTCCGAAAGGGGATTTCGTTTGGAAAATAAGGACAACTGTCAAATTGACCAACGATTTGATCATTTCCACAACATTTTTTTTTTTGCATTTCATGGGGATTCTAGCTCAATTGTCTTCTTGCACAGTTGTCAGAATATGGGATTTCGTCTCTATTTTCCAAACGAAATCCCGTTTCGCTATAATCCCTTGAAAAAATAAAAAACTAAAATAAAATATATAATAAGGGATTTGCTAGGGTACGTTGCAAAAGGCATTTCGTGGGCCGGCTGTTGCATGAGAGAGCAGCCACCTGAGATGAATAAATGAATAAGACAGAATCTGTTGAAAAGTAAGCCTGTGTGGAAGTTCTCTCATGCAACTTTCGGCCCATAAAATGCCTTCTGCAATTGTCCGTAGCAAATCCCATATAAAAGTTAATAGGCCCAAAAAAAAAAAATTAAGTAGAATCCTGTAAACCGTCTAGGTTCTCCCCTCTCCACCAGCTAATCTTCAGGGCCGCTCAAAGAGGCAGTAAGAAGAGGGACTCCCCATCTAGCTAGCAAATTATTTCATATTTCAAATCTTCCTGTTTTTTTTTCTCCTGATAGTTTGCTAAAAATCTTCTTCATCATTTACCCAAAATTACCACCATCACGCATGCTACCATTTTTTAAGGAAATTTTGCTTAGATACAAATGCTAAATGCTAATTCAATGAAAAGTGTAACTTCAAAACAAGAAAATTTTCATTTGTTATCACTTCTGTGCATTTAAAGCTGCATGCAAGGTATCCTTGGGTAAGGACGAATCTCTCAGAATGCCACCTTTCACCCTTCTTTTTTAAGATAACTCAATTGAAAAGAATAGAAGAAAAATCACAATTCAATTTAAATTTTTTTAAAATATAAGCCTGAAAAGTTTTTATTGTTTTAAATTTATAAGGAAATATGAATAAAGTAAATCCTAATCTATAAAGTAAATCCTAATCTTTTCTGCTTAAAACACAAGGTGATGCACTCCAAGAATCTAAACGCTCTTCGTGGCACAGCAGCGGATGCAATATTGATAAAATAAATGAAAAAGAGGTCCTTTGAACACCGTCGTAGGGAATATAATACTTCGATCACCGTCGAAAGGGATGTGATTTACTTTGATCCCGTCAAAGTCGAGTTTCTCAGAGCGAAACTAGAAAATACTCTTGGCAAGTGCTAATCCCAACAACCAAAAGTTCTCAAAAGAACTCAAAAGCCTAAAGGCAAATTTTATTCAACAATCAAAGTCCATTTACATTACTTTCATAACATTTATTTATAATAAAAAAAAATCCTAAAATCTAACTTGAGGCTTAAGCAAGTAAATCGTATTCATCCATCTAAAATAATATAAATAAAACCTAAAACTTGACTAAAACTTACCTAAAATAGTAATCCCGTAATAGACACTAACCATATCCTAAAACTGTCTATAACTTAGCCAAATCAAGTCCGAATCGCATAATCTTAGGCTTTTATGATAGGTAATCGAAAAACCTTTCTAAGAACACCAAAATCATGCCAAAAGAACAAGATTTGATGCCCTAAAAAAAATACCTCAAATAAAATGACGAAAATACAATTTAAAAAATAAGAAACTTTTCCACACTAACGAACCAAACTATTCTTAGTGATTTCCGTCTGCATCACAAGGGCAGATTAGTTTGATTGCTTTTGCTCTTTGTTTATTTTCTTCTTCTCATTGGGTAGTCCTCATGACATGTGTTCAACAATCCTATGGACATTGGATCTCAATATTTTGGTGGATTTGGCTTTGTTGAGAAAATCTGCAGGGCAAATCTGATCCGATCGTCAACAAATTAACAAAAACTAAAATAAGAAAACAAGCCACAAGATGAACACCAAGATTTATGTGGTTCGGTCAAGCCTACATCCAGGAGCGAGAAACACGATCTTCCACTATGAGAAAAACGATATACAATGATTACAATGGATTAAACCTAAAAAACCCACAACTCGCAACTCTTTCCTTGCTTCTCTCACCCAAGACCGTACCTGAGAGTAATCCGAGAGAGAACCCCAAGAGAATACCCTATAGAAAACCTGGAGAAGAAACTCCAAGAGGGTTTCCTTGGTCAATTACCAATATTAACATGACAATTATCAATATAAATATAGTAGTGGGTCCATCTTCTAGAAGTCGTATATCCATTCTAAACACCAAGTAAGGACAAGTTGGAGGGTTTCCTTGGTCAATTATCAATTCAATACTTAATTAGGTGAATTTTGTCAATCTTAGATTTTTTAATCCCAATTTATGATTGATATAATTCTATTAAATCTTTCACAATTATATAAATGGTCAGTGCTTGAAAGGAAAAATACCTAACATAATCTGAAAGTCCTTACAGATTAATTTCCCAATCCTACTCCATGTAAGTTATCTTTCTATCACATCAAACTCACATAACTCAGGATGGCCCCATCAGTCGAGGGACGATTTGAAGCCCCTGAATGCCCTATTAACACCTCTTTTACGTAAGTTTAAGTTTGCTTGCTGGAGCATGAAATTCATTTATCACTTTCCTTTTTTTAATATATAGATATATTAAAAAAGGAAAGTGATATATTCACCCCTTTACTTACCTGGGACAACCCCATCTATTGAATTTATGACTACCAATTTACACTGGACGGGGCTGTCACAAGTAAGAAAAAAAGGGGCAAATATATCATTTTCCAATCACACACACACTGTGTGTGTGTGAGGAAAGTTTTCCTGGGCTGGAGCTCAGATAAGCTTATCTGAGCTCAAGCTAAAAACCACATGTGGCCCCACATTTTTTGGGGGATCCAAAGCATTCATTTGGAAGGCCATTCCATAGATAGGGTGTGTACCAAAAATCTGCCCTATAGGATCATTCTAACCTTACCATTTTGAAGGGAAAAAATGTGCAGAAACATGGACACAAGCATTAAATAATGAGGTCAAGGAGATGGGTGGGTACTCATCTTGTTTGAAGCGTCGTTTCATAGAAGCAAGTCGCTTCTCTTTGTCCATTATATTAATGTGAGGTTTATTTTAGTAATTTTCCTTCTCTTAGTTACATCTGAATGGCTAGAGTGAAATTACATATGATGTCCATAAGTAAGACATATTTCTCTAAAAGCTCTTCTTATTTCAATTTTTTCCATCAATAGATTGGAGTCCGATATTTTAACCAAAATAGGAAAGATACTGACAAGCAAAACAAAAAAGAATTCAGGTCCTCTGTCTTCCCTGCTCGTGCAATGCAGCTATTTCATATTTACAATGCTCTTCATTTCCCTTTATTCGAGAATTTATATGATGGGTGGCCGTGAAAACACGTGAAGTCTAAAAAAAGTACGTACGGCCCACCTTTTTTGATGATCCAAACAATTCATCTATTTGGGCACAACGTAAATAGTTTGTGCCCCAAAAATCATTTCTATAGGATGATCCTAACTCTCCGATCTGTAGAGGATTCCATAAATGATTTTTGGGGCACTACATATTCAGATCAGAGGGTTAGAATCATCCTATGGAAATGATTTTTGGGGCACAACCTATTTACAGATTGCCCAAACAGTTGAACGGTTTGGATCATAAAAAAAAGTGGGATGTACCTACTTTTTTAGACTTCACGTGTTTTCACGGCCACCCATCATATAAATTCTCCCCTTTCTTCTATCCCTTACTAGTTTGTCCATAAAAGCTGCATTTTTCAATGGGTCTCGATACGGTATCTTTCCATAAACCAAACGTATTTGTGTGCTTCAATGTGCCATATTTCCACTTCTTGTGTGTTCTATTTTCTTCGTTCAAATCTATATCTTTCTACCTTTCTTACTATATAAACCGAGGAAGGTGATACAACAATGGAGATCCATGAAGCTGATTATGTGTACACCCCAAAAAGCTAATTCTGTTGATATCATGAAAACTTAGAAAGGTGATTCCTTGGAAATTGAGAATGGGGGTGATAGCGTGGGGTGGCTCCGCCTTGGGTTTTTGGATCTTTTTGACGAAATGGAAGATATATTGGCGGAATCAGATATTTAGTTGATCCATGTTAGAAGGTATGCTAACGAGAAGGCGGATGCGCTGGCTAGAAGAGGGGTGGAATGCAACTCGATGAATTGGTCTGATTATTTCCTATTTGATGTCCTATTCATTGTGTAATTAGTTTTTTATTTTTGTGTTCTGTAACTTCGAGCTTTCCCTTTCGGGTGTCCCTTCTTATGCTTTTATAATATTTGCCATTTCAAAAAAAAAAAAAGAATGGGGGTGATAGTTTTTTGCGAGCACTTCCTGCCAGACTCCGAGTTTTGGTTGTCGATGATGACACAACGTGTCTTCGTGCCGTTGGAAAGATGCTCGAGTCATGCAAGTATGAAGGTATCATACCAAGATTTTTTTTCTTCTTCTTTGTTTTGATAGGCTCGAGATTATCAAACTCTTGTGGTTTGGCAATTGTTTCTTTCAAATATTTGCCTTGGATACGAGATGTTTTTCAGGTTTTTACAGTATTTAGTTTGTGTTGTAAATACCTTTGAGATTCAATGATTTGGGAACTACAAATTGTTTTGTTCTTTTTACATTTTGGTAAATAATAAGGGACATCCTTGTGTTGGCTTTCATTGTCTCCCTTTTGGGATTTTTTTTAATCACACTGATTTTCTTTCTTTTTCTTTTTTAGGGCCCTTACTGAGTAGGGGTGCAACTCGGATCGGGTTGAGGCCAACCCGACCCGACCCGAGGAACCCATTTTTCCAACCGATTTCCAATCTGGCGAGGTTCAACCCGACCCGACCCGAGGAACCCATTTCTCCAACCTGAACCGAACCCGACCCGACCCAACCTCAACCCGACCCATCCTGAGCTTTTAAGCTTAAAAAAATAAAAAAATTATAAAAAATGTCAGGTTTCAGTCTGGTCGGGTTGCCAAACCCTCAACCCAAACCCGACCTGGGTTGGGAAAAGTCAACTCGACCCGCACTCAACCAGACCCAATCCAACCTTTTTTCTGGTTGAACCCGACCCAAGTTGCAATGATAATACTGATAGCAAGGTTTTAACTTTCGGACCTAAATTTCATATTTCGGTGAGGACCGAAATCGAAACATTCTGAAACCGAAATTTTCGAAATTTACTAATTTTCGGAAATTTAGGAGAATTTTTTGCTAAAATATTAATTTTTTATTCCTTTACCAAATTTCGGCACAGAAAAAATGACATTTTGTGAGCCTTTACTACCGAATTTTGGTTTCGGTTAACCCCAAAATTACCTCCGAAACCGAAAATTAAGACCTTGATTGAGAGTAGTATTTCTATGGGTATATTTACTGATAAGATTACATCTTTCGTAGATCGGTTTATTGGAATTGCATGTTGATTCCCCGTGACTACATTTCTTGTGTAAAATTCTGTAAAAGTTGAGAAATATGAGTATATTTAGTAATACTGAAAGTTTGATAAGATTATATCTTTCGTAGATCGGTTTCTTGGTATTGCATGTTGCATGTTTATAGTGTTTAAAATACTATATGTAATAAATATTAGAACATATTATTATAAATAATAGATCCAAAAATTACAGTGGTGAAATTACTTGGAAAGACAAATGATCTATGATAGTCTATCTATCTCAACTCCCACTTCTTGTAGCTTTTGTGTCATATCATATCAACAAGAATCGAATTTGAGGATTACATGACTTATAAAAAAAGGATCTCTTATCAGTTTCTTTAAAAAAAAAGAGAGTAGGAGCTCTTATCCCAAATTCGTCTTTTTAGATAAAATAAATCATATACAATGAAGATCGACGCTTCAATAAGAAGAACCAAATACACTTCCCTGTAGATGAAAACCTTGACATAATCTCCGAGCCCTCTATTAGATTGAATTTTCCAACCCAGCTCAAAATTCCATGACACACCTTCATATTTTCTTAGTATTGGAATTAACCAACCATATGCTAAAATAACAATTACCAATATTAATATAGTAGTGGGTAACTCCACTTCTAAATATCGAGCATGGACAAGTTGGAGGGTTTCCTTGCTCAATTGTCAATTCAATACTTAATGAGGTGAAATTTGTCAATCTTAAAAATTTTAATCCCAACTTACGATTGATATAATTCTCTTAACTCTTTCAAAATTATATAAATGGTCAATGCTTGAAAGGAAAAATACTTAACATCATTTGAGAGTTCCTGCAAAGTAATCTCTCAATCCTACTCCTTGTAAGTTATCTTTCTATCACATCGAATTCACAGGACTCGAGTTTGAGACTTACTTGACTTATAACAACAATAGGATCGGGCATCATTAATCATTGGAGGCTTTGAGCCTCTAAACTCCCTATTAATGCCCCTCTTACATAAGTTTAAGTTCGCTTGCTAGAACATGATAGTCAGTTGAATGTTGGGATCCATATGACGGGTCTTTAGTTCATTGAAAAATCTTTTTCCTAAATACGAGGACTAGCAGTTATATGTACTCTAGTTGAGAAGACCTAAAACAATTGCACCCCAATTGGGGTTTCATTTAAGTAAGCCCCGCTCACTAAATTAAGCGGCCCTCTTTGATAAGTAAAAAGGAAACGAAATAAGCTCGATTTTAGGGTCTGGTGCTCAAAATGATTAATGATATTCTTAACTAATGGTGATTACCAAATTTATCAAGTGTAATTTACTTATGTAATAAGTTCCATTACTACTATTTGTTAATCAAAGCAAGAATGTACTAAATTCAAAGAGAAGTATATATTTGTCATGGCCTGAAGATATTTGAGAGTCTCATAGAAGGTTATTTACAAGCCATGGTCATAAAGGCCGATATGAGATCCTAACAACGCCAGGCCGGCTCTAGTAGAGCTGGCAAGCATTGATTGAGTGTTTTGATCCTTCGACAAAGAGACGTTTGCACGTAGGATATTCCATAAGGATACAGAGACTTCAACATCCTAATTGAATAGGAGAAAAATGGAGGAACTAGTCCTTAGTCACAATCAATGCCTTCTTCCTAATTGAAGCAGTGTAGGAAATGATGAAGAAATCGAAGCAGCAGTTCAATAGGTAGAAATAAATGGACTTACTTGTGGACAAAAGTCCCAATGTGTTCTTTTTATTCTTTTTGAGATTGACCTTTCCTACACTAATCACAATTTCACGTGACACACCTTCATATTCATCACATCCTCAACATTGGAATCTATACAATCAACTCTCCTCAAGTAATTATGACCAAAGAGGGTCTATCTCCAAGAAGAGGTACATCTACATATCGTGTCTGAATAATGAGAATGGTGGCCACCAGGTTTTCTCCTTATATACAATATAGATCTACCCCAACTAGTTTGGGACAAAGGCTTAGTTGAGTTGAGTTGAGTTGAGTTGTATACAATATAGATTTACTAGCAATTACCATATGAAAGTTTTACATTTTATGAGATTTTACATAACCTCGAGGCTACCCAAAATTTTCAATTACATGTGGCATAGATTTGTTTTAGAGAAAACCTATAGTTTCTTCTTTAGACTTGTTAAATAGTAACTATTATACACACACACATTTTGTAAATAGGTATACCATGTGAAAGTACTAATCATTAAAGATCTACGTTAGTGATATTGCTGAGACATACGCATGACAACCCCGATTTTCTCGTTATATATGTATATATTTGGGTATATATAGTAACTATCACATATGTTGTATCTAGGATTATTATTACCATGTGAAAGGCCGAATCATTAAAGATCTATGTCATTGATATTGCAGGGCATGCGCATAAGAACCATGATTTTCTCGTTGTATATATATGAAATGTCTAGGCAATTTTGCAGAGAGCCAACTCGCAGCTCCTCTTTTTCAAGAGAGAAGTACGACATCATATATAGTTGAATTTGTCTTATTCATTTAATTCATATGAGGTGGCACTTCTCATATTGCGAAGTTGTATACATAAATATATGAATATATTAAAAAAAATGGAATTGATATATTAGCCCCTTTACTTACTTGGGGCAGCCCCATCTATTTAGGAAAGATGGGGCTGCCGCAAGTAAGAAAAGGGGACAAATATATATAAAATACCAAAGAGCCATTGCTTGTAACCACAAAAGATTTTGGATGATTTGAGTCTGGGCAAAAAAGTTAAACCATTTGTAAAATAGCCATATCTCTTATATTCCTAAAGGGAAATAGGAATAAGAGCATTTGGATAATGAGGTCAAGGAGATGGGTGGGTACACATCTTCTTTGAAGCGTCGTTTCGTAGAAGATTAGGGTGAAATTACATATGATGTGAGGTTTATTTTGGTAATTTTCCTTCTTTTAGTTACGTCTGAACGATTAGGGTGAAATTACATATGATGCCCATAAGTAAGGCGTATTTCTCTAAAAAAATCTTCTCATATCAATTTTTTCGATTAATAGATTGAAGTCTGATATTTTAACTAAAATAGGAAAGATATTGACAAACAAAATCAAAAAATATTTAGGTCCTCTGTCTTCCATGCGCGTGCAATGCAAATGTTTCATATTTACAACGCTATCCCTTTCCCTCTCTTCTATCTCTTACTATTTTGTCCATAAAAGCTGCATTTTTCACTGGGTCTATATACACATTGTCTTTCCATACAACAATGGAGATAGGCTGATTATGTGTACACCCAAAAAGCTAATTTTGTTCATACCATGAAAACCGAGAAAGGAGATTCCTTGGAAATTGAGAATGGCGATGATTGTTTTTTGCGAGCATTTCCATCCGGACTACGAGTTTTGGTTGTCGATGATGACACAACGTATCTTCTGTTCGTTGGGAAGATGCTCAAATCTTGCAAGTATGAAGGTATCATACCGAGATTTTATTTTTTTCTTCTTTTTTTTATCGGCTCAAGATTATCAAACTCTCGTGATTTGGCGATTTTTTCCTTTCTTTATGGCATATTTCCCTTGGATACAAGATTTTTTTTTGTTAGGTTTTTCCAATATTTGGTTTGTGTTGTAAATACCTTTGACATTCAATGATTTGGGACCAACATATTGTTTTGTCCTTTTTACATTTTGGAAAATGATAAGGGACATGCTTGTGTTGGCTTTCATGTTTCCCCTTTTGGGCAGTTTTCTTTTTCTTTAATCACACTGATTTTCTTTCTTCTTTCTTTTTTTTTCCCCATACTCAGAGTAGTGTTTCTATGGCTATATTTATTGATATTGAAAGTTTGATAAGATTATATCTTTCATAGATCGGTTTATAGTATGGAGTGTTGATTCCCTGTGACTGTGTTTCTTGTCTAAAAACCTATAAAAGTTGTGAAACATGGGTATATTTTGTAATACTGAAAGTTTGATAAGATTATGTCTTTCATAGATCGGTTTATTGGTATTGCATGTTGCTTTCTTATGACTGCATTTCTTGTGTTTCCTATGGGTATATTTATTGACACCCATTGAGGTTGCACGCAAAAGCAAGATCCCACATTGGAAATGTTAAAGAAATGTGGAAGGGTTATAAGGACTTGGGCACCCTCCCCTTAATGGCTAGCTTTTAAGGGTGAGTTCTACCCGGGTCTCAACAAGTGGTATCAGAGTTAGGGTATGGTAACCCCGGTGTGTCTCCAAGGTTGGAAATGTGCCTAGGGGAAGATCTCGGTGACCCCAGTGTGCCTCCGAGGACGGTCAAATTCCCTCGAAGAAGATCTCGTAGTTCCCACGTTGCCGCCGCGCGGAGGGGTGAGATTGTCCATGTTCCTCCCGCGTGGAAGGGGAGATTGTGGGGGTTCCAAGCAAAATCAAGATCCCACATCGAAAATGCTAAAGAGATGTGGATGGGTTATAAGGACTTGGGCACCCTCCCCTTAACGGCTAGCTTTTAAGGGTGAGTTCTACCCGGGTCCCAACAATACCCATAGAAACACAAGAACCTTGATAAGATTAAAGTGTTTCTATGGGTATATTTACTGATACTGAAACTTTGATAAGATGATATCTTTGATAGATCAGTTTATCGGTATTGCATGTTGATTCCCTGTGACTGCGTTTCTTCTGTGAAATATTGTAAAAGTTTAGAAACATGTGAAATAATTTTTTTTTTACAAGTTTGAGATTTCTTTAATCATCTGCTATATTTTCTTATAGATTGTTACTCGTTTGTGCTTTCAGTTACTTCTTGTGAATATCCAGAGGTTGCTTTGTCCATGCTTCGAGAGAGAAAAGGAGAATTTGATCTTGTTCTGACCGACGTTCACATGCCCGGCATGGATGGGTTTAAGCTTCTTGAGCATATTGGCCTGGAATTGGATTTGCCTGTAATTAGTGAGTGTCGCCCCTATTTCAGCTTTTGATTTTGTTATTTTACAGTTTTGCTCATCTTCTCCATGGAAATTATGTTCCTTTCAAGGGAAACTACAAACCTACTGGATCTAGAATTTTTTCGCTTGGTATGGATTTTTTTCCATAAATCATTTTGTTGGCCTTGATGAGTTTTTTCCCAATAATATTTTGCTTCCAATTTGACTCTTGTCATGCAGTGATGTCAGTTGATTCTCAAGTGGATGTTGCAATAAAAGGACTTGAACATGGGGCTTGCTGCTACCTTATGAAACCCTTAACCCCAAATGACCTTAAGAACATTTGGCAGTATACTATCCGGAAGAGGAGAAATGTGTCAAGAAACATGGAACAAACAGGGAGTGCTCAAGATACTCAGCAAAACAAAGTATCAGAGGATGGTGAATCTGCAAGTTCTGCCAATGAAGAGAATAATAGGAAACAACCCAAGAGAAAGGAGGTCGAGGAGGAAGATAGCAGTGAAGAGAATCAGGAGCCTACAGAAAATAAGAAAGCACGCATAGTTTGGTATTCTGGGCTTCACAATCAGTTCTTGAATGCTGTTAATCGTTTAGGCTTCAATCGTAAGAAGTTTACTTGCAGTTATATTATCCTTACATTATTCCACTTCTGTTATTGACTAAGGTATTCTTAATTCAACTTTTGTTGTTTCAATCCAGATGCCGTTCCAAAGAAAATACTGAAGCTAATGAATGTTCCAGGTCTGACTAGAGAAAATGTTGCAAGCCATTTACAGGTTAGTTGCTTGACATGTAAAGGTTTGGTTTTAGTTTCCTTAAAAGGATTTGCATGTCCTCCCTTTCACGTGCTTCTTCTTGACTTATTGGTTGCAACTAAAATTGTCAAGATGTTGCTATTCTAAAGAAAATACCTTGGCATTTTTACCAAGTAGCCCTTTCTAGGGAGTCCTCTCCACAGATCGCCCCTATAATAACTCAAACACGTGACATGGTGGCTGATATCAAATGTTAGATACCTAATGAATATGGCATAAGCCCATGACTGATGTAACACATCAGGCTGGGCTCTTTAAACCTGTTCCATACCAAGTTGGATCCCACCTAGTCACATACCGAGGCAAGCCCAACCCCACTTAGGCCCGTAACATACTAATTTGCTTTCCCCGGCTTTAATTTCTTGACACTGTTCTTGGATCAAATAGAGTCACCCTTCAAAGATGTCATGTTCAACATCTTTGCTTTCTTGTGTGGCTTTTGATGACACAATTCTCTGCCAGTAACTATTTTAATGGTTATTTCTTAGCACGAGCAAATTTATTGGGTGGAGTATAACATGAATCCTATGTAGTTAGAAACAAAAAATATGAAATCAAATTATTTTTCTAAATACAAATAATTGGTGATGATGGCAATTACTTCAACAAAGCAGACTATTCGAACATGGAATGGCGCAATCCTTGGATAGAATGCATGGTCCACGTCCTATCTTCTATAACAACAAATAGTTGGTAATTCTCCAACCATTAGTTTAACATACAATAATACGTGATAACTCTTAAAACAGCCACAAACCAGGAGTTTAATATGCCTTTAGACTGCTTTGGTATATTTCAAGTAATATTTCAGCAAGTTAATTGTTGAACCTCGCGCAGCTCGATTGCTCCTCATTGCAACAACTTAATTAACTATGGGTTTGTTTCTTTGGATTCCTTGAACCCCAACCACTACTAGTGTTAGATCCTCCTATTAGGACAGAAAATAGAGCAAGGCTTGGATACTAATTTAGGTGAATCAAGATTGTGGAATTTAGTTATAAAGCAAAATTAATATGTATTGGGAGAAATTATATGGTGCCCGAGCGTCAAGTGCCATGTGGGTGGTACGATAAAAGTATCACCCTTGATGTTTGATCCAACAGCAGCCTCTTAAAAGTGACTGCTGTTGGATCAAACATCAAGGGCGGTACTACCCACACGGGACTTGACACACGGTATAAAAACTCAGGTATTGGAAAGTAAAGTTAATATATACACTCGGGCACCGTATATGCATCACCCAAACAATGTGGGCCCATTGTGTTTTAAGCAGATGGAGTAGATAAGTAATCTATTCGATCGAGATACACTTTTCTCATATACATACATACATACACACACACATGCATACATATCATTGTAGTCTTCTAAGTTACTTATGATGTACTTAAGAAGTTTATTGTGTTAAGTGAGTTTATCCAAGAGAGTCTTATGAGAAGTTCTATGTAGTTCGTTGTATTATCTTAAAGTCTCATGAGAAATACAACCAAAGTGATTAGTAACTCTATATTTTGGTGTCTATTTTTGTTTTTAGTTGACTCTGAACGAGCCCTTTAGCCATGTATCTTTGTATCTCCTTCATATAGTTTTTTGCATTAAAGTTGCATGCTTGCATATAATGATCCATTCCATTGGGGACAACAAAGATAAGCAAAATCAGTATCATCACAAGAATACATTTCTTCTTATTTTACTTATCTATGTATGATTAGAACTCCACCCAAAAACTAATGTATAAATATGTCCTAATCTGTGTTGATAAATTTTGTCACTACATTTGTTTTTCCTTCGGTTCTAAAGATGTAAGAATATAAAGATTGGTTTGCTTGAAATAATTAGTGTCTGTTGAATTATTTTATTCATATTGTTTATTTACTATCTTTCATTTCAATATTCTGAGCTTGTATAGCAGTGAGTATTATGTTTATAGTTCTTTGAGTTAGATTATGCGAGAGGATTATTCTCCCTGAATTGAAAGAATTAACATAGCAGTAAATATTTTCTTATTTTACTTATCTAGGAATGATTGGAACTGCACCGTAAAAACTAATGAAAAAATGGGTCCTAAGCTGTGTTGATAAATTGTGTAACTAAAGTTGTTTTTCTATGTTAATCTAAAGACATAAGAATATAAAGATTGGTTTGCTTACAATGATTACTATCTATTTGCTCTCTTTTTTGTAAATTGGGTATATAGGAAGTTTATCCTCTCAGAATTGAATGAATCAATATGCTAAGCTAGTTGATGAATTTTTTATAATGATAGCATTGTATTTTATTTATGTCATTATTTTTCACACGAGTAGACAAAAAAGGTTTCCCTTTCTGAATTGAAAGATTCAATGCACTAATTAAGCTCGATCGTTGATATATGACTTACAATGATGATATTGCATTTTTTTTTTTTTTTTGAAAGGTAATGATATTGCATTTTTTATGTTGGTCTTTTTTGCAGAAATATCGTATCTTCTTAAAAAGGCTAAATGAAGTAAACCAATCAAGACCTGGACTGTCAAGCCCTCTCGTTAATAGTGTTCTAAGATCATCTTTTGGGCCCACTCCTCCACAATTACTGTTTGATCTCCAAGGTCAATCAGACTTTACCCGATTCGCAGAACACCAAAATCTGACTGGAATTTTGCCTGGGCAAGGTAGCAACATGCCAGTTCTTAATCCTCCAGCACCTATTCCTCCAGTACTGAACTCCATGAACTTTCTCAATCAAATCCCACAAACCAATAACTCTTCTGCAGCAATAAGATTTGGTCAATCATTGCTCGATACTCAGGGAAACATTCAACAAACAATGATGCCAAAGGCAAACATTGGGAACTCCGGATTTGGAATGTTCCCAAATCAAAATGTTCAAACAATTTCACCATCCCTTGGGGATATTTCCTCTACTCATGTAAGGGTTCGTACTGATCCAATGCAGACCACGCAACCAAATCTTCAGATTAGACAAGGTCTTTTTGGAGGCAGTCAGTTTGGTAGTTTCACCATGCCTAACCCTCATTCTCAAAACAACTTTCCAAGCATGGGAAATGTTGGATTAGTTTCAAACTTAGGATGTATTGGATCCACTTCAAACTTGGGAAATATGGGTTCAGTTCCAACTATCGGAAATACTTCATCATCAGTTGGAAGGTTCACACAAACCCCACCTTTTAACTTTGGAAACAACTATAGTGGGTTACAACTAACAAGTACTGGAGGCTTGCTTGGATCCACTCAGACAGGCATGATTGGGGAAACTTCTTCTAACAATAACAACTCAAGTTACAATATGTTGAATGAAATTAACAAGAAAATGGTTTTTGGAGTGGAAGCAAGAAACCCCTCTCTTGTTCCTGATTTCAGCCTCTCTAATCTCAATAGTGGAACTAATGGGTTTGGTTCTTTCAGTGGGTTTCCTAACAGTGTAGCTAATAGGGTTGTTTCTCTCAATGGGGTTCCCAACAGTGGAACCAATGGGCTCTCTCCTAAC
The DNA here is from genome assembly GCF_043159265.1 of Tasmannia lanceolata. NCBI lineage: Eukaryota > Viridiplantae > Streptophyta > Magnoliopsida > Canellales > Winteraceae > Tasmannia > Tasmannia lanceolata. The sequence goes on along the minus strand of NW_027518692.1, from coordinate 59,785,838 downwards.
AGTGTAACTAATGGGGTTGTTTCTCTCAATGGGGTTCCCTACAGTGGAACCAATGGGTTCTCTCCTAACAATGTAACTAATGGGGTTGTTTCTCTCAATGGGGTTCCCAACAGTGGAACCAATGGGTTCTCTTCTTTCTGTGGAACTGAGAACACCAACCAATTCAAGGGAGCGCTTGTTGCAGGTGTGGTTCAACAAGAGAATGACCTTGTGGATGGGACAGAGGTTGATGGTTTAGCTAACATGATGAAGGGTACTATGTTTGAAACCAACCTGATTCCTACTCATTTTTCCGACTTGGATGATTTGAACTTCAAGCAGGTGAGTTCTTTGAGTACACAAACAATACCATGATTTGTCAATAAAAGTGATGCCTTGCTTTATAGATAGAGAACCCTCCACACTTGCATTCCTTTTAAATAGTTTTAGAAGAAAGGGCAAGTACACGTGCGCGCACACACACACATTAAAAACTGGTTGAGAAGAGGCCTTAATGTCCCATTAGCAAATAAGGTTATTTTAAGTTAATCGTGTTTGCAAATGGGACAAATTCTGGTGGCATCCAAGAGGCACTAATTGGATAGCCCTAAAGAATTGAATATAATCATATATACAAATGGTTTTGAAGTTAAATATAATTATTTGCAAATAATGATTACAGTAGTGTAGAATGATATAGCTAATGGCTTCAAAAGAGGCCTTACTTTCCCATTTGCAAATGAGATTAAAAAAACTCATCTTATCACAAATAAGGTGCTGTTTTGTTGGCTTCCAAGAGGCCCTAAGTCTCTCTCTCTCTCTCTCTCTCTCTCTCTCTCTCTCTCTCTCTCTCTCTCTCTCCTCATATTCATTCATTTTGGTGTATGCAGGATGGGAACGACCTCATGGGAGATGACTTTGATATCAGCACATTTCAGGTGGCTGGCGCTCCTCCTCCTGCTACCCAGTGAATTCAGTCATGGAGCCTCTCTAACTAATCAACTTCTAGAACTATATGGTTTGGGCAATGAAATGGATGTTACAGCGACAAAGATACCGGTGTAACTAAATAACTCTACCTCCTAAATAACATTTTAAGTACTTCTGTTGAGAACATCTTTACTTTCTGCATCTATCAGAGGGAACAACCTTTGGAATTATAGTTTATTTTATAAATCTCAGCATGCCCTAGACTCTTAAATTATCTTCCTATATTCATGGATGCTATATTGTTTACAAGTTTACTTATTATGTTTTGTATTCATGTTCCATGATTCTTAGTATATTCACCTAAATCAGGAGGTGGACACAAGATTTTACTAATTAGTCTATGAGAATTGGTTAGTAGTACATGGTAAAGTTCAATACAATTGGTACAGATGATTCAAGCTACCGTGACAAACAGTTGTGAGAACCAATGCTGTCTGGTTGTTTCCCTAGCTAGGCAGGCAAGTCAAAGAAGTGAAATGGAGTGGCATAGCATTCTAGATAAAGCAGAGTGAAAGTGAAGCGGAGAAGAAGGGGTTGTTCCACCAATCTCCTCAGGGAGTGACAATTCCTCGATTTTACTACCTGATTAGGCGTATTTTCCATAAGCAAAATATGCTGGCGAAATGATATATATTATACTATGCGTATGTCTAATTCTATCCACTCGGTGAAGAAGTTAAACATGTCCTATTGATCAATTTTTTTTAAATATTTTATTTGCTGGTCATTGATTGAACATGTTACAATCCTAAGTGGTTTAAGGACTTACCTAGTCCTGCGGATTTTGGCGTATTTGTTAGGCACCTAACATTTGGTATTGAAGCCAACATCATGTGTTGAGTTCTAGTCAGGGGCGACCTGTGAAAAAAGCTTCACAAAGCAACGAAAAGTAAAAGTCTTTATAAATTGGGCTGCCAGGGAAGTGGTGGAATCTTACGATCCTATGTGGTTGAAGGGCCTAGCCTAATGCATTCCATCAATCCTAGGGTTTTAGGAGTATTGGTTAGGTACCTAACCAATTAGTTATAATGGTTAGATTGGAATGATTTTTAGTGAAAGCATTTCATTAGTGCGCCAAAGACAAATGGTTGTTGAAGTATTGTAGGTGGGACCAACCCCCAAAACTCATGGAAAAGTTCAGAAAAACACAAGGGCCCTTTTGGATTGCGGGAATTGGAAATAATCTGAATCTGCATTTCATTCACTGTTGGACGATTCTGGTCTTTGGTTGGGCATTGCTAGCGTAAAAGAGAATGAGGAGCTAGCGTAATTTTTGCGGGAAATAGGAAAGGATTTTGATACAGCCCAAATAGGTGGTATTTGTTGATTTCTTTAACTCATTTTCGCCTAAGAATACCAATGCCAAAACAACCCTTAGAAACTTACCAAAAAAGATTTGTTCAATTCAATGATGGAGAAAATCTCCCTCTGGGAGAAAATCTCTCTTTCTAATTTGCAGGAAGAAGATTGACAAATATTCCTCTTCTCCTGTCAGTTTCGCAAAATTCCAAACCCAAAAGCAAATATCCAAAAAACCTTCTTTCTCTCTAAACTTCGACGTAGTAAATACTGATTTTTTATTCTAATGTTTACCCAAATGCTAGAATCGGTATTGACATTCCCTTTACCGGAGTGATTGGAATCGGAACTGAATATGACGCCAATAACAATTCTTGTTCCTGTAATCCAAACGCACCCTAAATAATTTTTTTCTTTCCTCTTTCTACCTTTTAACACATCTTTTCCATATATAATTTTTAAAACCGGAAAGGTATGTGGTCTCAGGAGAGACCACCAAAATTTTATAAATGGTAGTGGGAAAATAGGGAAGGGCATGCCTCCTTACCTCAAAGGCACAAAAAAGGATAACTAACTATACCAAAAAGATGACAACAAATAAGAGGAATACAAGTACTAGCAGCATGTCTTGGACCGCGGGTCTCGGGACCCTGGATGCCTACAAACCCCATTCATTCCATATCAGGCCTTAATTAGTTCCATATTAAGCCTCCTATCCTCAAAAGGAACACATCTTTTCCACTATGCAAAACATAAGAGCACCATAAAAACTTGTTTTCTCTCCTTAATTTCATAAATTAACATGAGAAATAAACATAAAGCAGATTTCTTCTTATTGGTATCCCTAATCTAAAGAAACAGAAAGAAAGAAAGAAATAATCTGAAAAATAGACCATACTGTGATGATCGATGTGATTAACCCATTGGATTTCTGTATTATCATTTGTTCTTTTCTTGTTGTTACTACGACTTTTGCAATCCTGTAATTCAATAGAAATTGGGAAAACTTAGGTGCCAAAGCAAATCGGACCCATCAGAAAGAAAGCACGACTCTAAGTCTGTGAATGAAAGTGAAGAGGGGGAAAAATACAAAGTAAAGGATGGGAGTTTGTGGTTTGAGAAGGTACTTTCTAAACCGTTTTAACGGTAAGAAGGAAAAGGGGTGTGAATGTTACAAAAATACAACTGAATTTCTAAGAAGTAAAGGTTTAATTACTTGAAAAATATTTCTAAAAAGATTCTAAAATTATTTGACCTATGTGTTAGGCTCTTTTTCTAACAAACACTTTTTTGGCCCCACTTGTGCTGTGTGAATATGATCAGATACATTGATCCAACCGATGAGAAGTCTGATGAATTTCTAAAATATCTTAATTGGATGATCCTAGCAACATTATCTATCAAGCCTCATTTTGGGGTAGGCCAAGAAAAGTTAACTATTTGATTTTGGTAGTCTTTTATCTTAGGTATGAGATCATGCCTATTAATGACCATGACCATTTGGGCCACATCATGATGTTCTTTAACGGTCTTGATTATCCCAAAAAATTGATCGAATTGATCTCGATTGTGACCGTCTTTTGGTTGCACTAACAAATTTTTATCTTATTTTTTTATTTACAATTAATTTTTTTTGTATGAAAGTTAGGATTAAACCAATGACCTCTCGGTTAAGGAACAAAGCCTCAACATCCCAAGGAGAAACCAAGCTTCCATAGAACTTTGACGAAGATCATAAAAGTGAGGTGCTTAAATGATAAGCAAAGATTGGTCAACTCTGTGATCGATTGTATCCGTTTTAGAAAATGTATGGGATTTCAGATTATGTAAATAAAATACTGAAAATAAAGCAGTAACATGCAAGAAATTAAATTAGACGATTATGTAATTCAGAAGTATTGATCATTTTGTTCTCTTAAGCTTAGTGCTTGTCGCTCTTATTTGTAGAGCCTTGGTTCCCCCTTCTCGCTTGTTCCGAGTTAGGGTTGGTTTGTGATCTTATTGTTCTATCTTTTTCTTTATCTAATAAATCCGTAGGGTACCCGTTGAACCCCAACTTACCCATAAAAAAAAATATGCAAGAAATTAAATCAAGAATAATAGTAATAATCAAAAGAAAAGAAGAAGTAACATATCAGTTGAGTCGAGGCATGAATCCAATGCATTGCCCTTAACGCAAATATCACCTGCCCAGTCCTCGAGGCAAATAACACCCCAACCGTACAACGAATCGACATTGCAGAAGGATTCTCAAACGTATGCCTCAAGGATACAATGACTCTGCTCGAGGGATATGCACTCACGCAGTCTAAAAGCATTATTAACACGCCTATGTTTACCTTGACAAGAGAGAGAACAAATTAGGAAAAGGAAAAACAAAAGAACCTAAGCATATGTGCGAAAAAAATACACTTTGCATATATGCAACTGTATATATAAATGAATTGAAACACCACGTTTTGCTAAATATTACATATTAAACATTCCAAATCAGTAACGACAAGTAAAACCTTGTTAAAATGGTAATTAAAAAATCGCGCAAAATATGTGTTTTACCATGGTAAACAATAAAGTGCACTAAACACAGGCTCACTTTTTTGTCTTATTCATTTAATTCTTCTGAGGTGGTTGATATCTCATGCAATAGCCCTTCCCTGAAATGCTTCTGCGATGGCCCCTAGCAAATCGTAACAAATAAATAATTAAACGTAGCTTGAATGTTTTTCAAACCACACGATCCTTTGTATTTCTAGTTGGTTTTATTTTCATTACCCCGCTCTCCCCTTTCATGTGAGTTCATCTTGTGCAATCTTTTCTTTAATTATCTTTCTTTCTCTACACCAGAGCTTGGATAGCAACATTCTTCATTAAATTTTTAACTTGAAATTACGTTTCATATGATTCCCTTCTACTACTATGTCATGTATTTCTTTTTGTATGGTTGTGCTTTGACCTGATGCCATTATATGGTCAAGGAGTTGCAAATTCGGAAAAGATACATAGTAGCTGAAATTCCCAACATGAAAGGACTGAAAATTATGGGATTTGCTAGGGAACATAATAGAAAGGCATTTCGTGGCTGGCTGTTGCATGTGAGAGCAACTAGATAGGTTCACTCTTAAGCAGATTTTGTCATATTCATTTAATTCATCTGAGGCAACGTTTCAAATTTCGGTTTCGGAATGCATTTTGTTCCTCACTGAAGCCGAAATTTCAGTCCAAATTTCAAAGGAAATCTAACGAAATAAAATAAAATAATATTTTATCTCGTACAAAATTTCGAACGAAATCCCAAATTTTCAGCTGAAATTTCGGCGGGATAATATTAAATAGTAAAATCCAGATTTTTTTGGAGATTTTCTATAAATTTCGGACCGAAATTTCAGGGAAAACCAAAATTTCAAAATTTTGTAACGTTTCCAGTTTAAACAATTTTGGTTTCGGGGTTGACAGAAACCAGAAATTTCAGATTTTGGTCGAAATTTAAAGCCTTAATATGAGATAGCTGCTCTCACATGCAACGGCCAGCCGCAAAATGTCTTTTTGCTATGGTCCCTAGCATATCCCAAGTTGCTCTCACATGCAACAACCAGAGTCGAGTTGACTCGACCCGACGAAACTCGAGGCGAGCCGAGTTTTTGGGCTTTTGAGCTATATGGATTATCCATTATATTTCAAGGCAGGCATAAACACATGGGCCTCATCGTGACCCAAGGCCCATAGGCAATGAAGTCAAAAGGACTGTTGTTTCATGTTTGTATCATCTCATTATAGGGATGGACAAGATCAAAAGTTTCGACCCAACGACTACGTGCCACGTGTACCACGAGAATGAGAGATTGGAAAAAAAACCCCTCTTTCCTTCTGCAAGGGTCTGATCGCAGAGACTCAGAGAGGAGGGGTAGATCTAGGGTTTCAGAGAAGTATGAAGAAGATGAAGCAAAATCGAGAGAATTCGAAAAAAAATTGTTCGTATCCTCGATTTATAGAAATTGGAAGATGCGTGTTTGATCCAATTTCACTGTAGAAATCAAGAAAACTACCGCTCTCGAAGAGCAGATCTGTAAGCTCTCTCTCTCTCTCTCTCTCTCTCTCTCTCTCTCTCTCTCTCTCTCTCTCTCTCTCTCCTTTAAAGGTTGCAATTAGGGCTTTTTAAGATCCCTTCGATCTCTTTTGATTTCTTTATCTCTTGTTTGTTGTTTGCTTTGACTGTTATGTGTATCTCCTCTTTGTCATTTTTAGGGTTTGAGAGGTGTTTCTAGTAATAGATTACATCCACATGCTCTCTCTCTCTCTCTCTCTCTCTCTCTCTCTCTCTCTCTCTCTCTCTCTCTCTCTCTCTCTCTCTCTCTCTCTCTCTCTCTCTCTCATGCAGCAAAGCTTCAGTACTTTTGTAGATATTGTGTAATTCAGTTCATTTTATGGCCATCCATGCCAACCTTATGGCCTGTCGGACACCCAATAATTCGTGAATTGCCCAATTTCTTGAATGAGTGTAGAAATCTCTACCTCTGTTTCCATGGTTGGCAAACATACCTGCTACCTTAATCCGCGAATGAAATGATTTTAACTATCCATGAATTCACAAATTGATGGCCGAATGAAATGATTTTAAGTATCCCTGAATTCACAAATTGACGGCTGTCAAAACAGGCTTTTACAATCACCAATATGTAAATGCATACAAATGGAATACGCTTTGGCCATGTCTGGCAGCGAGGAATTTTTTTTTTTCCATGATAAATCAGTGTCTCCAAGTGGCAAGAGAAGGGTAGGGCAGTGGGAGAAGGAGAGAGATTTGAGAGAGCATGATTGAGATTAGCCTGAAAAGTAGCTAAAAATCAGGAAAAAAGCAATCCTGTTTTGACTATAGTTTTTTTTCCCCTTATTTTTAGCCACTTATCATCACTTGGAGACACTAGTTTCCTGTTTTTTGTTCCTTGATTTTTAGCCGCTTCACCCTCATCTCCACTTGGAGACTCAGATTTATCATGGAAAATAATTCATGGTAGCCAAACGCGCCCTTTGTTTCATAGGGTATTTGATACTGGTCTTTCCAGCAATTTGACTTTTTTTTTTTTTTTTTTCAAGTAGCGTTATGGTTTACTTTTCATGGTATAGTCCATTAAAAAAAAAATTCATGGTATAGTGATAACTAACTGTTGTCCTGAGATAACCAATAAAAAAAATGTTGTCCTAAGATATAACTTTGATTTTTTGTGTTCTAATAATTGTAACATTGTGGCGTGTTATGCAGTCTACTGCTGCCTAGTTTGCATGGAAAGTGCCCAACCATATGGAATCTCAAAGGCATGTAGAAATTGAAAGCATGGATCCCAATGTCTACTTAAGTGAAGATGATAAAGAAGAGATATCCGCAACGGACGATCTCACCGCAAATGAAGATACCCAACCTTCCATGGGTGGGGATGAAGTCAAAGAGAACTGTCCTGTTGGTGAATCAAATCCTATAGAAGGAGATGCTAATCTAGAGCCCCGTCTTGGAATGAATTTTGGAACCAAAGAGGCAGCATATTCATTTTATAATGAATATGCTAAGCGTATGGGCTTCAACATCAACAAAAGGAACATCCGCCGTTCAAAGACGAAGAAAAAATACGTTTATGCAGAATATCCATGTGCAAGACATGGTTTCAAGAAAGAAAAGAATAGTAAAGAGAAGAGTAATGAGAAAACACCTAATCCTATCAAGAAGATAGGTTGCGAGGCAGTCATGAAGGTGAAGAGAGTGGGCCCCAGGAAATGGGTTATAGACGAATTTATCAAGGAGCATAACCATGAACTCATTGTAGAGACTGCGCCTTTATCTCAATTGCACGAGCACATTCATGGAACTGAGAAGAAGTCTATGGAAGTTATGAATATTTCAGGAGCAGGAGTAGATAATTGTTGTGCCATGATGGACAGGGAGAAAGACTTAATAAATCATGTGGATAAAGAGCAACAAATTGTCCTTGCAGGAGAAGATGTGCAAGCTATTTATGAGCATTTCATGCACATGCAACTGTTGAATCCAACATTCTTTTATGCAATTGAACTAGACGAGGATCAGCGTTTGAGAAATGTATTTTGGATTGATTCCAGGTCTCGGATGGACTATAATTGTTTTGGTGATATAGTTACATTTGACACTACATTCCTGGAAAATAAATATCGCGTGCCATTTGTACCCTTTGTGGGGGTGAACCATCATGGGCATCCTGTGTTGCTTGGATGCTCATTGATCACAGATGAGACGACAACATCATTTCTTTGGGTGTTCCAGACATGGCTTAGAGCGATAGGTGCACAACCTCCAATGGTTATAATTACTAGCCAAAATAAGGCAATGAAAGCTGCAATTGCGGAGGTATTTCCAAACACCCGTCATTGCTTTTCAATGTGGCCTATTTTGAAAAATATTCCTGAGAAATTGGGTCACATATGCAGATCTCATGAGAAATTTATGAAGAAATTTGAGAAATGCATTTATGATTCTATGACTGTTGATGAGTTTGAAAGAAGATGGAGCAAATTGATTGAAAGATTTGACCTTAAGGAGGACCAATGGCTTCAAATGTTGTATGAAGATCGCGAAAAATGGGCCCCAGCTTACATGGAGGACGCATTTTTTGTAGGGATATCTACATCCCAACAAAGTGAAAGTCTATACCCATTTTTTGGTACATGCTTGAGTGAAATAGCCACTCTAAAAGAGCTTGTAGAACAGTATGAGATTGCCCTCGAAATTAGGTGTGACAAGGAAGCTCAAGCAGATTTCGAGACATTCCATACAACACCCTTGTTGAAGTCTTCATCACCTTGTGAAAAACAATTGTCATCAATCTACACGAGAGATATATTTATACAATTCCAAGATGAGGTCTTAGGAGTTGCTGCTTGTCATCCAATAAATGTTCAGCATGAAGGGGCAATCCTAAAGTATACAGTGAAGGATTTGGAAGCAAAGAAAGACTTCAAAATTACGTGGAATGGCTCTGAGACTAAAGTTTCTTGTCAGTGTCATTTGTTTGAGTTCAAAGGCCTTCTCTGTAGACATGCGATGCTAATCCTCCAATTTTTTGGTATATATGAGGTCCCATCTAATTACATACTGAAACGCTGGACAAAGGATGCCAAGAGCAGGCATGTGTTGGATCGGGGCTGTGTAGGAGAGCAATCTACAGTGCAACGTTTCAATGACTTATGCCAGCGATTAATACATTTTGCAGAGGAAGGGTCGTATAATAAAGAGACCTATGATTTTGCGTTGCACATGCTACAAGAAGGATTAAAAAAAGTTGTAATTGAGAATGATGTTGGGACACTTGCTAAGAGTAGAACATCGGGTACTAATCGTCATTATAAAACGAACAAAGTGAGGCGGGAGGATAATATGGTGGACATATCAGGGGTGCTCGATTCTCAAGTGTGTTTTGTTACAGACTTGAATTTTTCAGATGGGTTTGTAGATATGTAGTAAAGTTTGTGATTAAATGAAAATAAGTTATGATTTACCTTTTTTTTTACTTCATGTACAATGTTGATCAGTTTGGTTTAGTGAATGGATAGGTTTGGACTCATTCTGGACAGAACTCAACAGCTTCTTTGTGACTTCCCTTCTCAAATTGTATATACTGATGGCTGGTTTGTCTTATGATTCCATTTTAATTGATATTTTTTTTTGAATGATGACCGTTTTAATTTATATTAGGTGGTTCCTGTTTGAAATTTGCTAATGTATCTTTGAAAATGCACTTATTATTATTTTTTTGTCTTGTTGAAGTCATTGCCCCTTATGTAATCTTAGTGGAATCAGTCCACCATTAGAGCTGAATCACAGAATGAATTTAGGTTTGGATGATGTTTTTATTTATTCTCGAGTCTTGAAAGCCAATATAGTGCTCTTTCATTATGGGATTTGCTTGTGCAATATTGTGTAGATGAGTACAAAATACAGAAACCAATGTAGAAAATATAATGTGGATTACTGAAGTATCTGTGATTCTGTGCATTATGTGCATGTGCCCATTTCTGTGGAACTTCCTTGAATCCATCTCTAAGGGAACCGACTACTCGCACCTGTAGTTAAATGTTAATGTACTTATAAAGGTACATGTAAAGTGCACGACCCATGTTCTGAAATTTGTACTCATCTATTTTGAATTTCTCTTGAGTTATAATTCCCAATAAGCTGTCAACACACAATGAGAAGTCTGAAATAAAGAGGAGTGTGAATATTATACAAAGAGGTGCAAATAGGGTCCCCTTAACTGCTAGTACTATGGTACGTTACGGTTTTAAAACGAATTTTTCACTTAGGGTCAGTTTGGTTGCACGAAGTAGAGTAGTGGAGAATTAAAACTTAAGTATTCAACAGGGAGGAGACAAGCCAAGTAGTCTCCTTGTAGTTGCCTCGTAGAGTAGTGGTAAGTACTATTAGTGCTTGGTTGACATCTGAAGTAGTTTCCTGGTGTGGAGTCTCATTACCAAAATAAGGGGGCGGTAGGGGGTGTCATTACCAATCTCTCTCTCTCTCTCTCTCTCTCTCTCTCTCTCTCTCTCTCTCTCTCTCTCTCTCTCTCTCTCTCTCTCTCTCTCTCTCTCTCTCTCGCTCTATATATATATATATATATATATATATATTGGAAAAGTGTTGCTACTCGGTCTTGTAGCTAAGCTTATCTACTCGTTCGGGTTAAATACAATGGGGGCCCACATTTTTTGGGTGATCCGATCCATTCATTTGAAAGCCCCTTACGTAATAGGGTGTCCACAAAAAATTAGACCCATAGGATGATCCTAACCCATCCAACAGTGGAGGAGAAAATGGGCAGATTTGTGGACAAACTGTGTCTGTCCATTTTTTCCCTCCATTGATTGTATATTTTTCCAATTTTTTCCTCCACTGATTTGTGGACAAACTGTATCTTGAGATATATATATATATATATATATATATATATATATATATATATATATATGCTCTCTCTCTCTCTCTCAGCATCTTTTCATGTAATAACTGATCAAAGTGTCCCATTGCAAAAGAACATGTATTTGTATGTGCATCTGATTCAACAATGTTGTATGTTAGAGAAATATACCCCGCCCAGTTTTCTACCATTAAGTTTTTAATATGGCAGATTTCTATACTGTGTTCATGACCAATGGGTGTTCTGTCTTAGTGGCTGGCAGTTTAATTATTAAGAAGTGGTTATAGGTCTCCAGAGAGAAAAATATTGAAATCAGTTCTTTATACAGTTGCTGTAGGAAGGCTGGTCATTCTTTTACATCGGGTTGTCAAATTTATCAATAATTCAAGGCTAGGAGGCCTTCACTTTCCTTTTTGAACGGTTACCGATACTCGTACTAGGATACTCAGATACTTCATGGATATTTCTGTTGGTCAAAATAACTCTGATCTTTGAAACATATGTCACTCTCTTCAAATTGACTACAATGCTTTCTGCCTGTTGGCGTCACATATTTGCAACTATAATTTTGAACATATGTGTCGGTATTAACATATTGTAAACATACTGAAACTTTGAGCATAGGTCCCAAGTTAGTAGTGAACTTTTTGAAATGATTGTATTATTCCCTTTGTCTAGCACCTTAGCTGTGGGTCTCTCAGAAAATTTCTAAGAAATCTTCTTCTTAAACATTTAGCTGTCGTTCTCATTGTCAAACATCATATTACGTAACACTTGTGGAGTATAGGAGAGTGTTGAACCAGTAGTGAAAGAAGTAAGTTGCCTCACATGGTAAAAAATGTGTTATGATCTTATAGGACATGCCTTGACAGGCCCAAAATAACTGAAGGGGTGCAAGGATGGGGTGGACTTGTTGGATAGTCAATGGTGATCTGGTCTCAGTATCCACCGTACATTTGGCTTGTGCTTGGTGACTCGTGGCACATTCAATTATGGAATGCTGCCTTATCGCATTCAAAATTCATATCCTCTCAGGACTTTGCGTTTCCTTCAATAGTAGAGGATCCTGTTTTGGGCAGATCAGGGGCAACCCTGCTGGTCTCTGACCCTAAGGTCGCTATGGACATGGGTTTATTCTCTTTGTCAATTTTCTTCCTCTCAAAGAAGGATAATTTTAAATGGACTCTGCTGCTTTCTATTGTGCACCTAACCCAAAAAGTTCTCTTTGGGACGAACTTGTTGAGGTGAAGAGGTGGCCTTTTACTTGGTGTATTAGAGAAGACTTCAACATGATATATTTCTCATGAGAAGATAGGGGGTAGTATGGTTACAACAAGTATGAAAGAATTTTCCAGATTTATCCACAATTATAATTTGGTATAACTCTCCTTTCCTTGCATGTGAAATTTGTGCCAATAGTACACTGTCAGAATTACAAAAATAAAAAAGAGAATGTTCAGTCCACAATTAGTGTGCCATGCAGTTTATTTAGGTAAATTAGTCATTATTTAGGTAAAAAATATCTATGACTAATCTAAACTTATGAGGAAACTAATGCTTGTAAACAATAAAATTAACCCCCAAAAAATCTATGACTAATCTAAACTTATAAATGAAAAAAAATACAACAGGATTCAGTTATCGGATCAGATCCACCTACGTCCTAATCATGATCCATTCAAATCCTTTATCTGTCAGATCACATTCAGAGTATTCTTGGAATCCTACTTCTCGTGTCTGGGTCACGGTCCATTTCGAATGGGACTGTCCATCAGAGTGTCCTAGTTCCCGCTTACATTGTCCACCGTTAGAATTTTATTTTTATTTTTTATTTTTTAAATGAATGTTCAGTCCACAATTTGTGTGTCTATGTAGTTTATTTAGGTAAATTAGTCATAGTATGTAGTTTATTTAGGTAAATTTCTGTGACTAATTTAAACTTGTAAATGAGTAAACTAATGCTTGTAAACAATAAAATTAACCCAAACCACATACAAGAATATGGTGAAGTTGATGAGAAAATACAACAGGATTCAGTTAGCAAAACAACCAGATTCGAGTATCGATTGAAAAGCAAATATAGGAAAAAACTGATTTTGTAGGAAAAATTCTATTAGCAAATAAATAATAATAAGTAACCCAGTTAAGCACGGAATGACGAAGGAAACTAAATGTCTAGGGGAGAAGAGGGAAGATGGAAGAGAGGAGATACTTGTCTCGTTTGGTTGCACAGATGCTCGGAGCCACATGCTTGTCTCATCCCTTTTGACTTCTTATTCCACTACTCTCCGGGCCACCACTACACAACCAAACATAGCCTAGTGTCTTTATAAGGCTATGTTCGGTTGCTCGTGGTGGCTCAGAGAGTAGTGGAATAAGAAGTCATAAGGGAGGAGACAAGCATTTGATTTGTCTAGAATTACCACTCAGAGAATGGTGGAATAGTGATAGTAGGGTTTGGTTGCACGGCAATTCTCTCAATAAAAGTGAAAAAAGTAGGTGTGTCATTACCAATATAGAAAGTGAAGAGAGAGATAGACGAGACATTTTCCACTATTCTTCTACCTAAAATCTACCTTACTGGTAGAATTTGATTTGAATTTGAGTAGGGAGGACATGAGTGACACATCAGTATCGCATGTGTGAAAAGCAATAATTATGTCTGAAACATATTAGAGAGTTTCCTAGAACTTCAATGCAATGTTGGCAACCAAACGAGGAATTAGCAGCCGTCAGTGTGAAATTCCAACGGATATAAAGAAGCCCCGGCAATCTCTTTTATCAGGATTTAAAAAAAATAAAAAAATTTAATCGTAGTGTTTTTCTCTTTTCCGGCACTGACAGCAACAGATTACGACCTCAGTAATAAAAGGAAAAAGGAAATGTATACAGGCCGGAATTAAATTTTATCTGCAGTAAAGACTTTACCTATACATCCTTTGCCTGTGCATTTATGACAGCCGATTATCTGCTGGTATTACTTTTAATGGTGGAAATTTTGAAATATAACCTTTGTTTTTTGAACCAACACAAATTGTATAAGAAATGAGGGGCGAGCCCCAAGATCGAAGATGGTTGAAAGTGCAAAATAGAGAAAACAGAATCACAATGATAAGCTATATGATAGGGAAGAAGATCTATTCAAAAATCTCTAGAGATCCCCAATTCACCCTAACTCTGGCCACCCGATCTGTGTCACTAATCTCTATTATCCAAGCGACGGACACGCCGGGCCGAATGACTCCACACAATCTCTAATCTCGTCAATCAACTTCGCGAATCTCCAAGGATAAGGCCTGCTACCATCCATCCATCTATTGTTCCAGAGAGGGAGGAGTCCATCTCTCGTAGATGGATGCCGCCGATCATGGTTGGGTCAAGCTAAATTTCGATGGCTTCAGCTTAGGAAACCCCATAACGGGTGGGGTGGGTGGTTTACTTAGGAACGAGGAGGGGTCAATTATATGGCCTTTCTCAATCCCATTGGGGGTCAAGGACTAATGAGGCCGAGGTGAAAGTGACTCTACCGGGCATCAAGATCTCTCAAGATAATATTTAGATGTCTAGCTTTTATCGGCAGATATTTTGATTTTTCATTTTTAACCGAGAGTGAAAAATAACTTTCTTAAGGATTGAGTCTCTAGCTCAATGATTAAGGCTTTGTTCTTCAACTCAGAAGTCGAGTCTGAGGTTCAAACCACAGTCCCAGCTTACCTACCTAAAAGAAAAGAAAATAAACTTTCTTTGTAGTGTTCCAACATAAATCTCCATGCAAAAAAAATCTCCATCTATCTGTTGTCTCTAGGCATTCTCTAGGATTTTAGAAAGTGCTGAATCTTGCCATTTTCTCAATGGATGATAAGGTTCTTTCTCTCTCAACGCATCCTGATAATTAGTTTCAGAAAGGGTAGGAATTGTGAAATCACTTCTGCAGAATGGGATTTAGTTTATTTATTTATCACCTTGACTATTCTTGATCATGATTTTTACGGATGATGGATCTCGATCTCTTCTTAACGAGGAGAGACAGAGACAGAGACAGAGATAATAGAAAAAGCAATTGCAAGAGGGTGGAATGCCTAAAAACGGGGGTCGAAATCTAAATGTAGACATATTCGTTTGTATATAATATCTAGTGTACAAGGGCTGCGGGCCTGTCTTTCAAAATACAGACTTTCCAATCAATTTCCAGTCTTAAAATTGCAATAGGTTGAATGTTTCAAACTGTTAGTCAATGGGTTGCTTTTAGGGTGCTAGAGCTGTCTGAAACAGTAGGCAAAAAGTCTATTCATCAAGCCGAGCATCAGTTTCCGATCCTAACTTAGTATTGCTTATGGAGAAGAGATGCAGTCTTTCTATAATGTGAACTATTGACTATTTTTATTTTAAATGTCCTCTATTGTAGGCAAATTATCAAATTATTTGTAACATCAATGATCTATTCACCTTGACTTGCGAGTAGGGTGCAACTTGGGTCGTGCTCAACCTAAACTACTGGTTGACCCCAATTTTGGCTCTGGTTGAGTTGGCATTTCCTCTGGTTGGAATGGGTTAGGATTGGGAAAAGCCAACTTGATTTAATTTTGGGTTGGCTCAGGGAAGAGGCGAAGCCTTGGGCAACTCAATACAAAAGGCTAACCCGAACCCAACCTGACTCAACCTAAACTACAGGTTGCTTAAGCCCTAGGCTAACCCAAAATGACTCAACCTAAACTACAGGTTGCTTAAGCCCTAGGCTAAACAAGTATACTTTTCTAAATGACCAAGTATACTCAACCTAAACTACAGGTTGACCCCAAGTATACTCATTTGCCTTTTGTTTAGTCTAATTTTATTGTGATTTTCAAAATCTAAGGGTCATGGTTTTTTTTTTATTGTATTTTTTCTGCTTAAGCCCTAGGCTAACCCGAACCCAACCTGACTCAACCCCTTCCGATTTGAAAAAAGGGTTATAGGGATCTGGGGTTGAGGGATTTAGAGGCAGGTTAGGTTAGGGGGGAAATTATATTATGAAAGGACGTACTCATCATCCCATACTTGATATTTGATCCAACCGCAGCTCATTTTTTGAGAAGCTGCTGTTGGATCAAATATCAAAGGTCGTACTTCCATCGCACCACCTCCATGTGATTGTACGCACTTTCATCTTATAATTTCTCTTGGTCAGGGTTGACCATCCTTAACCTGAGGCCTGAGGGTTGGTTAGGGTTGAGGGATCTACTATCTTGGGTTAGGCTAGGGTTGGCCTCAACCCGACCCGAGTTACACCCCTATTTCCCACCCAACAAACTCCAAATCAATCGTATGTGGGCCCTTCTTGCCTTCAAATACTGATGCTCAAAGAAACAATAGCAACATGCCACCTAAAAGAAAAAATTAGAAAAAATTCACAACTTAGGGACTGGTTCTAAGGCCTATTTAGAAATGAAGATGCTTTGACTTGGTCAAAATGGACAAGAGTGGTGATCTTATCTTCAGTTTTACTCAAACTTAATATGGAGTATCTACTCGACTTTTCTCTTATCCTAAAATTCGACTTGCTAATTCGGACTAAAATTTGATCCTTTTTGTCTGAGGCTGAAAGTATGTCTGAGGACTTTGGATAATTTGGAAGGTGACAGTGACACGATCGGAATCACGAAATCGACATTTTGGACTTTTACTAGGCATTTGAGACTAAAGAAGAGGCAAATGAGTATGCTTGGTCATTAGTCAAAACACAAACAAATACAGTGAAATTAGTGACGCTCAAAACCACAAGATGCGTAAAACCATTTCACATACGATAATAATCTACCAGAAGATCATTTAGAAAAAGAATTAACATTTTCATAAACGCACGCCCTTTCATTGATATTCTCACCCTTGTCTTTTATTTAAAACTTCTCTTGCAACAGCCAATGAAAGAAACCAGGATGAATGAATCGAATTTTGACAACTAGGAAACCATTCATCTTTCTCCATGAGAAATGAATGGAAATTTTAGGATTTTATGAGGAACTTAGCAGCAGCGGCAGAAGAACAACATAAAAATATAAAGACTAACAGATGGAATTCATAAGAAATAATTCATATCATATCACTTACTCTACATACATATGCACACTTTGAACATGATCAACTCACGTGTCCTAACAAGAGCCATCATTAACCTAATCTAAAAAAAAACCAGAGAACCCAATATTACAAAGATTTTCAATTTTTCATTGGATCATCCAAAAAAAGAGTCCGAATTTCCATTTTCACAAAAGAGAACATAATTTAAACTAACAGATGGAATTCATAAGAAATAATTCATTTCATATCACTTACCTTACATACATATGCACACTTTGACCATGATCAACTCACATGTTCTAACAAGACCCATCACTAACCCAATCTAAAAAAACCCCAGAAAACCCAATATTACATAGATTTTCATGGGATCATCCAAAAAAAATAGAGTCCGAATTTCCACTTTCTCAAAAGAGAAGAACAATTTAAAAAAGAAAAGAAAACATATTCAAATGCGGTTTCTCTTCAAGCAGCAGATCTAGAAGCAGCAATCGATTTACAAACTTCAACAACCATTCGAATCTCAAAATCCTCAGCCGATTCCTTAACAGTCCTAGCCCTTGGGATCCTTTTCGCGCCAAAAGTTTTTCCGGTCTGAAGAGAGCCCGTTGTTCCGGCCAACTTCAACATAGAGTTCATATAAGCATCCCGGATCCGACCCAAGAACGACGATTTTTTCGGTGACGATTTTTTCATGGGCTCAATTGGGCTTTCCCGGACGGACTTTGATCCTCCAAGAGTATTACCTCCAAGCTTTTCTATTTTCAGATTCTTCTTGCCGGATCCATCTAGGCGTTCGTATGTTGTGGTCCAGGATCTTTGCAAGCTCCGACAAAACTCTGAAGGGAAATCCTCCATATTTTTCTTTTCTCTTCTATGGTTGCTGAAATGATGAGAGAAATCTAGTGAAAGTTTTGTTCAGATGTGTTTGGGAGAGATGGATGGTTTAAATAAGGAGAGAGCATGCCGTCGAGGACTAAATTAATGTGGCGGAAACGTGAAACGACCTCCTAACAACACATAACCGTTCAATAAGCCTTATTTGACTGAGATATATATTATGTATGAAATTAGTTTATTTTTTGTGTGAGTGATTTTACTCTTTCAAACAAGCTCTTCTTTCCTACGAAATTCTCTTATACATGAGGAAGTCTAAACTAAAGGGAGCCCTTTCAAAAAAGAGGTGAAAGGGCTCTCCCATTGGCTGCACATCACCATCCTGCAAACATGATGGTGATGTGCAGCCAATGGGAGAGCTCTTTCACCACTTTTTTGCAAGGGCTCCCTTCAGTCTAGAATTCCTCCTTGTACATATACTAAGAGAAAATTTATACACGTTTTTTTTTTTACTTTATATTAATAGATAAAGGGTGCTGATAAATTCGCCCCCTTAATATTCCACATTCACCCCTTTAAAGATAAAACTAACATTGTAACCGCGTTACCGGCTGCAGCAGTAAGCATCCATTAACACATTGACATTTAGAACTGGGAGGAGAGCAGTAAAACTCTCTCTCTCTCTCTCTCTCTCTCTCTCTCTGGTCAGCTAGGGTTTGGCAGGACCCCTACTCGCAAGGGGCGGAGCTACATGTAGCATAAGGGAGCAGCTGCCCTAATTGAGTTGGGCCAAACTCCTTAATAGGCCCAACTCAATTGGGCCCAGCCTTATGTATAACCTGCCCTCTCATGTATAATACACTCGTTATAACCTGCGCCCCTTATGTATAATCCTGGCTACTGCCTATCCCCATTTCTGTCATGCGTTACAATATCTAGAAAGCAAGGAGGGATAGGAAAAGGAGGAGGGGGTAAGGGGGAGGTCCATTCCTTTACAAGGGTATTACTTTTTTGAGAGATACTTGACTCCTGAGTTAGGCCTCTCTCCAAACATGAGTAGTTGCCAGGAATTGAAATGACATAGGTTTTTCATTATTTCTTTCGACGTCTGCTTTTTCCTCCATGTGGATTTGTTGATGTAAACCTTCTTTGGTATTATTGAAGAAGAAAATACTATTAGAACTAACAAGAAAGAGATATGCGTAACAGAGAAAACAAGAAGCTATTCAAAATAACGTTGATGCACTCTCTGATGGAAACGTTAAAGACACAATAGATAAAACAAACTAGTACCCTAGATATTCTCAACCACTACCTAATGGCTATCCAACCTTAAACAAATAACAAAAAGAAACAAGGACTCTAAGAGAGTCGGTGGTGATTAAACGTTCACAATTCTCCCCCTCAACACCAACTCGCCAAACTACTCAAACATGTTATGAATCAACCCCCGTCGGCCCGACCCCTCCGACGCCGTGCACAAATCAGTGATGACTCTAGCACTCCTCTTCAGCGTTAACTCTCCACAAGTCACGCTAAGTTCCTTCCGAGCATTGACTAATTCTCATCAAACCAAGCTCTTCACGAAACTTTCTGAATTTGTCAATCGGTAGCCCCTTCGTAAAAATATCCGCAATATGCTCATTGGTTTCAATCGGTGTTAGTGAAATTTCACCACACAAAACCTTTTCCCGAATGTAATGATGATGAACTTCGATGTGTTTGGTTCTTGCGTCGAACACCGGATTCTCCGCAAGTCGAATTGCACTTTCATTATCACAATACAATCCAACTGCATAATCAGTATCTTGCCCAACATCCCGCAACAACTGAAGTAACCACGTACATTCTTGAGTTGCCATCGTTGCTGCTCGATATTCCGCTTCAGTTGTTGACAACGCAGCCGTTGATTGTCGCTTGCTACACCAAGATACTGCTCCAGATCCGCCACTGAATATGTATCCAGTTGTGTTGATCTGCGTGTAGAATGGTCATCTGCATAACTAGCATCACAACAACCATAAATCTCAAATGGATCGGAACCCCTTTTTCATATAGGATACCATAATCAATGAGTGCCTTTTTCACCTTTTTCACGTTTTGCACAGTGATACCGATTTTGTATATCTTTGCTTTATTTTTTATACTTCATTATTACTCCCTTGTTAAGTCCAACAGTATCTTTCTTCCTAAATAACCCAGGAGAGTTTACAATTACATTTACAGCAAAAACTGAATCAAGAAAGGTACTTGTTAGAGTTTTAAAAATGTGTTACCGACACCATATAAAACATGGGTAACCTAGTTGACGTTTGGTGTTGCAATATTAGTTTTAATCTTTAAAGGGGCAAATGCAGAATGCGTGAGGGCGAATTTATCAGCTCCCATAAATAAATATAGAAATGGGATTTGCTAGCGTCCATCACGGAAGGCATTTCGCAGATGGCCTATTGCATGTGAGACCAGCCATCTCGTGAATGAAGACAAAATCTGCTGGAAAGTCAGCCCGTGTGGATGCTCTCTCGTACAACAAGCCATCCGAGAATGCCTTCTGCGGTGAACGCAAGCAAATCCCTAAAGAAATATATTTGCTCGGAAATTTTGCTGAAATCTACTTTGTAGGTGACTTTTGCATGATATCAGCCGCACATGCAGATTTTTCAGCAGATTTTGTCTTATTCATTTAATTCATCTGAGGTGGCTGTTCTCTCGCAAAAGTCAGCAGTGAAATGGCTTTCCGTGAAAGGGCCTAGCAAATCCCATCCAAGAAGCATAACAAACCGGTTTCATAACCAACCGGATTCGTATGAAAGTTGCATCCCAAAAGCCTGAATCCGAACCAAATAAACCAATACATCAGTAACATGGATCTCACTCCATCAATGACTACCATTTGTTTATCAAATGCTTCAGCAGGCCATGACCTCATTTTAATACAATGTGGCGCCCCCCAGGGCAGACTGGGCCCTCCACATTTGATTGATCTAAGCCGTCCATGTAATATTGATAGACCATGCTTTAGATTTTTTATGGCCCCAAAAATATCATGCTGATCACGCAATCATAACCAAGATTTTAAATTTCGACCGAAATCCGAAATTTCGATCCAGGTTTCGGTCGATAACAAAACCGAAATTGATGATACATGAAACTGTATTTTATTTCGGCTGAAATTTCGAAATTTCGTTTATCTCGAAAAAAAATTCTGAAATTTAAGGGATTTCACCCATGGTTTTAAATTTCGGTCGGTCAAGACCGAAACTGAAACGTACCAAATTTTGGTCGAAATTTCAGAAATTTCGTCAATTTCGGCGAAATTTGGAAAAAAATAGTATTTTTTTATTCCTTTCCCAAATTTTGATAATTTCGGACAAAATTTTGGACCAAAAAATCGACATTTCGAGTGTCTTTACCTCGGCCAAAATTTCGGGATTTCGGCTGAAATTTCGATTTCGGCTAGGTTCGAAATTTATGCCGAAAATGAAATTTCAAACCATGATTTCACCCAAAAATCAGGATTTTTTATAATTATTTAATATTATCCCAAAATTTCAGCCGGTATTACTAAACCGAAAATTTTGAGCCGATATTACCAAACCGAAAATTTCGGTCGAAATAATTTTGGGGAAAAAATAGCCGCTAGAGTAGATTTCGTGGGATTTCGAACGAAATTTAGTAATTTCGGCAAAAATTTCGATTTCGGTGAGTACCGAAACTCATTCTGAATCTGAAATTTAAAACCTTGATCATAAAATCTAATAATATGTAATTTTTTTCATTTCATGTCATCCGTTTCTTATATTTAGTTTTGGTTGTTCATGTTCAGCAACAAAAATTACAGGTTAATTATACTATTGGCCTGATATTTAGGCCATTGGAGATCCACAGCAAGGACTATTACGTGGACGGCTTAGATCAATCAAAAGTGGTGCCCACGACGCCCTAGTGGGGTGCCTTGTGCCCACATGAGGTTCTCTTCTTAATCTAGTCTTATACATCATCTCCTTCAACATCTTGCCATGCTCTCTATTTTCTCTCTTTTACTATGATCACATCTCTCCCCTTAGTTTCTTCCTTACTTGATCTTTACTTCATCTTCTTTTCTTTTTATCTCCAACATTAATGCTTGATTTTCAAAATTTCAAGTTGTCTATACACTCCTCCTTCATCTCAATCTCCATACTATAACTCATCTAGCATCCAATAAATTAGATGAAAATAATTATCTGTTTTGGAAGAATGAATTGGTCCAACCCTTGATTACTAAGATCTCTTTGGCTTTGAAGATGGGTTATTTTCTCTACCTTCATAATTTTTTATTGCCAGAGAGTGAATCTCCGACTCCAAACCCAACTTTTGTTCAGTGGGCTCGCATTCGTCAAGTCCTCTGCAGTTGGATCAATGCAACTCTAACTGAAGGATTTGTAGCCCATGCTATTGGACACCTTATTATTTGTAGCCCACTCTCTATTTTTGACCATATGCAACCCTCTCTAATTTCACTGACAACTATCTATCAGACCATTTTATGCAGTGATCTTGTTTCTCCTTGCACATGGTTGCCTTGGTTTTTATTACAAATCCTCTGTTACCGTTGTCACAACTCTCATTTCCCTCAGTTTGACGAAATACATACTCTCCTTAATCAAGTAAAATCGTTTGAAATATTTCCACATCCAAAACAAGGAGAAAACCCCCTTTGCTTTCATTCCTATGCGAGGAAAATCGTTTGGGTTCGCCATATACCGGATACAAAATCTCACACAATAAGTCTAATTCTATTATTAGCTTTGACACTCCACTATTCAAAGTTGTAAGAGATTTGATCATGCATGTGAGGTTAATAATTAATCTTCCTTGGTCATTCCCGCAATGAACATTTCCCGGCAATACAATTTTGATTGATACCTTTACTCTAGAGCTCCCAAGATATGGCAGCTAACGCTTCCAACCTTTAACAACAAATGGGATGTCTACAAATACCCCTCTTTAACAAAGGGTACATACATGCATTACCAGAGCTTGAAAGATGCCATCATTATTTACAACTGATTGATAAAAGGTCGGGGCTTCAAGGATCTCAAAATTTCATTCCTCATAAAAAAAACCATTGTGAACTGGTCAAGTTAAAAACCTCTCACTTACAATTAAAAAACCTACGAAAACTAAAGAAAATCAAGTGAAAGTCGTGTCCTAGAGAAATAACTCAATGGATTAATACTCAGAATATCCCAAATGAACAGGTTCTAGAGAATCACGACACTGTGGGATAGCGATAGGCCCTGAGGACGAAATTGTCTTCATAGGATGATCCTAACCTTTAGTTTCTATAACGTACATTCTCTTTATAGATTGGAGTACTATATATGGAGATTATTTTCAGCCTATTTACGTCGTGGCCCAACAAATGAATGGTTTGGATCATCCTCTGAAGTGGGCCCCAAGTACTTTTTGAAAACTGCTGAACTTCACAGTCACACACCATATAAAATCTCTAACTTTCTATGACTAATATTGAATACTTTACAAGTTAGGGTTTAATAGATAAAACTCCTTTTCAATTAATATCTTTCGTATATAAACTTGCTTTATTTAGTGGGCAATTCCCATGAAAATGAACCTTCTAACTTCAACCAAATGTGCGCTTCAAAAGCTAAGGGTGCATTTGAATGTACTCCCAATTTGCAATATGGCTACGATTTGGAGCTTTCTCGATGGCTGTTTATGTGGATAATGTTGGCACAAATAGTCACACAGAATTTCATACGCGTTACAATGACTTATACAAGTACTCAAAGGAGTGTTTCCTCTTGCTAACTTCTCTGATGGAGACAAGGTGAGAAGCTAAGTTGGGTAGCCTTGCTGGTGCAGGGACCTCACTAATATCTGCTTAGCAGCTTAAGTGAGATATGGGCTCTGTTAGGTAGGGAAGATAAATAGGACACTAAGGGCCCACAACTTAGAATCTATTTATCTTCCTAATGTAAGAGAAGGAATGGATCTTGTCCGTACTAACAGATCCACTTCATATCGGATCCACGTAAGTCTTTGCCACTAGTATCATGACCTTGCCACTAGTATCATGACCCATTTCCTTTCTGGAGTGCTTTCACATCCTACTTTTTGAGTCCGAGTCACACTCCATGTAGAATGGGACCATCCATCAGAGTGTCCTGGTCGACAAGGGCGATGGCACATGAAAGGGAAGGGGGACAATTGCCCCCCTTAATTTTTTGGGAAAAAAATATATGAGGAAGTCCGGTGTTTCGGGACTCTATTGGCCAATAGGGAAGGGGGACAATATTAGGGGTGTAAATGGATATTCGAAAATTCGATTACCGTCCGCATCCGAATCCGTTTAAAGAGAATATTATCCGGATCCGTTTCAAGCGGATATTATCCGAATCCGTTTATGAGATATCCGGCTCTTAGCGGATGCGAATCTAGTAAATGGTATATCCGATCCGGTTAACATCCGAATCCGAGAAGT
The DNA here is from genome assembly GCF_043159265.1 of Tasmannia lanceolata. Taxonomy (NCBI): domain Eukaryota; kingdom Viridiplantae; phylum Streptophyta; class Magnoliopsida; order Canellales; family Winteraceae; genus Tasmannia; species Tasmannia lanceolata. Next base: position 59,761,253 of record NW_027518692.1, on the reverse strand, counting down.
AAATCATTTTTATTTATTATTAATAATATCATTAATATTTATTTTTAGTAATGACACACTATATTTTGTTTCTAAAAGAAAAGTGAATTTTCTTTTTAGAAAAAAACAAAAAAAAAGTGTTTTGGGTAGGAAATGAAGTAATCTCTCATTTTAAGGGCATCCTTGAAGTTTGACATGGCTTCTTTATGAAGCAACAAATGTGGCCTGTATGATGAAAGAGACAAATGGATGATGATGATTGAAAGAATATGTCATAGTTTCTAGAGAATTCTAAAGCAAAAAGGCCATCTAGGTCATTGATGGTAAATGGACGGCTCATATCAATTTTCCAACTTAGGGTTATATAAAAACCCAAAATGTAATTAAAAGAGGGGACTTCTAAGGTTTGCAAGGAGAAACAAGAGAGAGGAGAAATGAGGAGGCTGAGACACCATCTTCGGCATTTCTTGGGGCCTCTAACCTCACAAAAATCCATCGCCGCCCATCTCCACCTTCTCACAGCCACCTCCATCACCGCCAGTCACCTTCATCTCTAACCCAATCCCCATCTCCATCCCCATTTCTCTTCATCTTTCACAGTCAGCACCCCCACTTCCCCTGTTCAAAATAGCCCAACCCATTCCATCATATACACACACAAAAAAGAAAGAAAAAACCCAAAGATCACTACGAACACCATCATCCATCCCGACCGCCTCTCTTTCTGCCTTTGTTTTAAAATGAAGAAGAGGATCTCATATATTTTAGGGTTTGAGAGTTAATTTTGTGAAGAGAAGGTAGAGGTCTGATTTTAGGATTTGGAAAATTCATTTGAGGAGTAAGAAGGAGAAGAAAGATAAAGTGTTGCAATAAAATGTTCGAATTTACAGGATAAACGGATATGGATAATATCTGAATCCGAACAATATCCGGCGGATACGAATTCAGTAATAGATATTAAATATCCGTCAAATTCGAATCCGAATCCGAATTCGGATAGTGTATACGGTAATCGAATTCGGATATAGTCATATCTGATTCGAATTCGATCCGTTTACACCCCTAGACAATATGAAGCTATTCGAGACTCAGTGGCCATAATGTGCCTTGCTGGCTTTCCCTTCTAAAACTACAATTAATACATCGGCAAAAAAATAGCACATCTACTCTTGATGCTAAAACTGACAGGCTGGCATTGATTTTGAAATAAATTCGTCTCTTAAATACCATCAATAGAATCCTAAATAGTCGGCATTTTCCTCACAATCAAAACCATTGATTTGTTGCACCCTTGCCCATCAAATCATCTCCATTGGATGATCCTAACTCTTCAATCTATAGATATTTCTAAATGTAATTTATCTACATATTAGAAGGTTAGGATCATCCTATGGAGATGATTTTTTTCACCTGTGATTCCTAAATCAAAGTGTACTAATAGGACACACACGCATAATCTAATATTTGCACTCCATTTAATTGAAAGGTCTCAGATCCCTTGAGAAACATCTTTCAGAGAAGGAGATTATATGAAGCGGTCATGTATGAGGGTGTAGCCAAGGCCCACATTATTTGGGTGATCCAAACCGTTCATTTGTTGGGCCCTAATGTATATAAGATGTGCCCCAAAATATCTTCTCCATTGGATGATCCTAACCCTCCAATTTATGGAGGTTTAAAATTGACGGTACAATATAGAAATCTGTACATAACAGAGGGTGAGGGTTCGGATGAACAGTATGGAGAATTTTTTTTGGGATTCACCCTATCTACATCTACGTAAGGCCCAAAAAGTAATGGTTTGGATCAGCCAAACGATGCTTGGTGGCCACCATATATAATCTCGTTAGAGAGGGGTTTTTTTTTGTTGACTCAAATAAACCCCAACAAGTTGACACGTGATAATATAGAAGTCTCAAGTAACTATATTTACTCCGTCAATGCCCGTCAAGAATAACGATATAACGAGAAATGCGCATTAAAGAATGGAGCATGGCCGACTATTTAGACCGATTTTTTTGCCGATGTATTAATCGTAGTTAGAGAAGGGCAAACCAGCAAAGCGTATTCTGGCGAATATAGAATTCCGAGTACAAAATAAGTTTAAAATTTTAATTTTACCATTTTTATATCCCTTCCTTCTAAAAAATATATAACAATGAACATATGAGGGTTTTTTTTTGGAAACTATAATAGTGCTCTCTTTTGTTTGGAGAAAAAAAATTACTATAATTTTTGCCCCCCTTGTGCAAAATTTCTAGCATCGTCCCTGCCCACAAAGACAAATCCACAGCATGGGGATCTAATATGCTTCGTCCAAGGGAGAACTTGGAGAACGATGGGAACCCATATGGAGGAGGAAGGAAGCTGAAGGTCGATCTGTTTTTTTTTCTCTGGACCTTATGCCAAACACCTTGATCCGACGAAGGGGACCGAAAGTCAGGATGGTCATCATGACCAAATTGAATCTGTTTGCCTTTCTCATTAGCATGCTCGATTTCATCGTCTAGAACTGCAAATTTGTTTGGATGGATTTGATCTAGAAGAGCTGAAGATAAGGCCACAGAGGGTTGAGAAGTGACATTTTTTATATGGCTTTCAGGTTGATGGGCAGATGGGGGGGGAGTAGGGACATCTACTGGACCAACAACTGTCTCCTTGGGGGGTTTACTTTTGGGCCTCCATTCATTATTGGGTTGGGGTTGGGATTGGGGTTGGGGTTGGGGTTGAATCGATTGGAGATGACAGTAACCTGATCCATGGCTAAAATCCAAACAGTGAATACAAGCTTTAGGCTTCCAGGCATACTCTATTGGCTAAGTGATCTCTCCCGAGGAAGAACAAAGCTTGATGAAGTCAGGGAAATTTTGCTCGGCATTGACTAAGATGCACATTCTAGCATAATTCAGCCTAGAGGATTCAGCCGTTTGAGTGTCCATGTAGAGGGGCTTCCCAATCAAACTAGCTATTCTACTAAGGCAGTGAGAGTTCCAGAACTTTAGGTGAAGGCCATGAAGTTTGATCCAAATCGGAACTTCCGATATTTTCTTCCTTTCCATCGAAACATTCGGATCCCATCTTTGGAGAATCAAGGGTCTTCCTCCATAATTTTGGCCATTTTCTTCTAAAACCCGAGTGCAATCTTCTGCATAAGAAAACTTGAATAAAAAAAAACCATGGTCCATGGTAAAGACTTGTAGATTACCTTTCAGGTTCCATTTACGGCTGAGGGCTTCACGAAGAGAGATAAAATATGGCTTTTTTCCAATAAAATACCCGGGACTCTACTTTATCACATGAAGGACTGGATAATGGGCAAGATTTCCTAAGAATCTGGGAGTAGTCTCGGGGAGATCCCGCACAAGTTCCAACAGCATTTACTGCTATCCCTCTATTAGTACTATTAGGAGAGAAAGCAGCGGTCTGGGCATGCGTACCTATCACCATAGATGGAGAACCAGAGGCTCCTAGTATCCCCTAGAGTTTGTAATTGAACACATGATACTAATGAAATTTTAATATGTTATGGATCTAAAAAGATACTAGTAATGCATCACAAAACAATTGGGAAGAGATTGATGGACGAAAATATATAATTAGGCAATAAATATGAGTGTTTTGTAATCAGGGAGGCGACCGATCAAGTAGGAGGGGCGACCACCAGTCCAGTTAGGCAATCATCCTTTTAACAGAGCAGTCGACATTTTCAACTTACATTTTTTTAATAAATTGACTTGAAATCTTAAAATTATTGGGACTTTGATTGAATCTAAGAATGAATTATACAAAGTAATTAAGAACACTCATAAAAAAAATTAAAATAATGATCGACAATGACTTTCGACCTGCATGTTATAGAAACAAATTTACTAAGAGAAAATTAGTACTTTTGAAAAATATTTGAAAGCAATTAAGACTAATAGAAAATACCCAGCTAAGACTGACTTAAGCATGCAAAGAAGTATACAAGCTAATAATGGAAACAATTCAAAATAAATATGAAACTATGTCCCAAACATGCCTTAAAGTAGAGAAAAAAACTAGAAAAATAAACTCAAACTTATGAAAATCTTGAAAAAAAATAATTATGTCTTAGAAGGAGTAGATCGAGGGTGAGGTTGTGTGGATACTCAAGTTTGATTTAGAAAAGCTTTGAACTCGAATTGGCATTCTTCTTGCTCTTGTGCTTGGGGAACCCGGGGCCCTCGGGCATAGGAAACATTCTTATATATGAGAATGGCCTCACTAAATGGGCCTTCTCCGCGCCTCTTGGAATCAAGGATTCATATGAGGCAGAAGTGAGGGCGATTTTACAGAGGATAAGACTTTTGTTTGGAAGAGAGATGGATAATCTCTTAGTTGAGGGTGCTTCCCTCAATGTTATCAGATGGTTGGACGGTAGTTCTCCCCATCCCTAGAGATTTTTCAGAGTTCTTTGATGTGATCTTGGACCGGGTGGAGGGAGGACCACCCAGTATGTTTCCAACATGGTGCGAATGGAGCAGCGGATCGTCCAGTGAAGGAGTGTACGGAGCGGCACTAGATGTCTTTGATTTTCTCGCTCTTTGAGGAGGGTTTCTGTCCTTGTATCCTTTTATTGCTTTTGGTTCTTTGTTTCTAGCCTTGACTAGCTCGTGGATTGTTTTTATCAATTAAGTCTTAACCATTTAAAAAAGTAAACAAAATTCATGTATCTATTTTGTTTCTTCCTATCCTTTGTCGTGTTGAGTTTTTATATGATGCCCGACCATGAAGTACCGTCAAAGCGGTACCACTCTTGATATTTGATCCAACAGCAGACCACTTTTTAAGAGGCTGCTGTTAGATCGAATATCAAGGGCGATAACTCTGACATACCACCTTGACGGGACTTCACGGTCGGGCATCATATAATTTCTCGTGTTGTGTATCTCTCTTGTGCCTTAACATATCTTTAATAGGGGTGGAGACCAATGGCTACAAATTTAAGGATGTAATACAGTCTCTAATTTCTAAGACTGTTAAGAATGTTCTTGAAGAATTTAAATTGTTCTGATTTGAGTCTTATGGATAAGGGTGTCAATTTTGGCTCGGGCTCGGAAGCTCGCTCGAGCTCGGCTCGAATCTTTAACGAGCCGAGCCGGCTGTCCAGGCTCGTTAAGCTTAAAGAGCCGAGCCCAAGATAGGCCAGGCTCGGCTCGGCTCATTAAGGCTCATTAAGCATTAATATATTTAAATATATATGTTATATATTAATATATACACTAAAAGGGTTGTCCAGGGAGTGAAAGGGAGAGGCAAAATATGTCACTTCTTTTTTGGAACCCCATTTGTTACTTGGACCACCCCCTGTAGTGTAAAAAGAGTAGTCGAATTACACTAGATAGGGCTGTCCAGGGAAGATGAGGGGTGTGAACTTAATATAACAAAAGCTCGTTAAGGCTTGCGAGCATGGCCGAGCCTGACCGAGCCGAGCCGAGCCCGAGCTTGGTTCGAGCCCGAGCCGAGCTTTGGAGCTTAACGAGCCGAGCCGAGCCTGGCCAAGCTCGGCTCAACTCGGCTCGTTTACACCCCTACTTATGGAGATTGCATGCTGAGTGAATCCCATTCAATTTATATGTTTTTTTTATCTTCTACTCTCCTTTTGATGCATTCCTAACTGGAATCTTCTGCTAAGCACTTAATTTGGGTCGGTTCGGATTAATGTTTTGCAAAAAAATGAATTGGAATCAATCCGAACCCAACCTCACAACCTAATTTTCAGGTAAAAGCTCAACCCGAATTCCCAAAAATTGACCCGAGAGCTGCACCTTTATTAAATTGGTAGTGAAGGGAATTCAAACATTCAAGTCTTTCGGACTAGCTTAATTGATATTCTATTGAAATGTCTCAGTGGGTCGCACCTCTATATCATGGGCTTCTTCGTGTTAATATCCTAATTCAACTCAGACCATGTTTTCAATGGCAGACCACACTTCAATGTGCCGGGCCCACAGACAGATTGGATTGTGTTGGGACCCAGAAGTTAAGGGGAGGAAACCCATTCCCTTATAAGCTCATCCACATTGTACCCTTTTCCGATGTGGTACTATTTTGCTTTCACGTGGAACCCCCCAACAATCTCCCCCTCAACGTGGAAGCACCGTGGACAATCTCACCCCTCATGCCCGGCTCTGATACCACTTGTTGGGACCCAGGTAGAACTCGCCCTCAAAAGCTAGTTGTTAAGGGGAGGGAACACATTCCCTTATAAGGCCATCCACATCGTTACACTTTTCCGATGTGGGACTATTTTGCTTTCACGTGGAACCCACCAACAATCTTTATTTTATTTTATTTTTAATGAAATAGAACACTAGTAATCAGATTCCAAAAGGATCACAACCTTGCCAGTGTGAATTGTCATCAGGTTCATGCCCATTTCACTACATAAAATTCTAAAAAAGTAAACCATCACATTTAATTGCATAAAATTCTAAAAAAGTAAACCATCACATTTAATTGCAGATATAAAGAACAAATGGCAAAACTCATAAATAGGCTGTAGCGCTAGATTATCTACATACGATGATCCTAACCCTCTAACCTACATGTGTTTCCATAATATACGTGCAGTCCTTCTACTGATCGGAGGATTAGGATTATCCTACATAGATGATCTGTGTAGTACTGCCTATTTATGTTGTGGCGCAACAAATGATCGGTTTGGATCATCCTTTGAAGTGGGCCCCACGGTACTTTTCGAAAAATATTGAACTTCAAGAGGACACACCATATAAAATCTCCTACTTAAAAACTAAAATTGGACCCTGGGAAACAACGGCTGTCTGTCTTTCTCATCAAAATGCTATCTTCTTTCACCATTCATATTCATAGTTCCACATGCCCAAGGTATCTCTCTCTCTCTCTCTCTCTCTCTCTCTCTCTCTCTCTCTCTCATGTACATGCACAAGGTATGGTGTTCTCTCTCATCTTACACATTCCACCTGCTCTTATTTTCAGTTTTCAGAGATATATAAGCTATGTCAGGTTGTGATATATAAATTTCCAACGAATTTAAGAATTTTTATAGCCAAAGGCCCAGAGCTATGGAAGGTGGCTGTGTGGGGCCATTGGCTCAATAGATATTGTTATGAAAAATGTTTTGTCCCCTTCAAGGTTTTGTCCCCTTCAAGGTTTTGTCCTAAGCATCGAGATCCTTTTAGGCTATCACTTTCGGTATATATTAAAAAGTAAATTTAGCGTTTGAATTCTCACACAAGCTTTGATTTTTTTAAGTAATGTGAAAGGATTTTTGTATGCTCAGATGATACAATTCTGTGAATATATTTTATGCTTTTAAAATTAAAAACACAAAGAGGATTGAGGATTGGTTGGCTGCATGTTTCCCAAGTCTGATTCTAGACTTCTCAGTTTAAGGCTCTTGTGTGAAACAAAATTAGAGTTTGGAGTTCAAATATTCAATCAACACCTAATTCGCAATTATCCTACCTTAACAACTTTACATGATTAGGTTTGGACCCTTAACCATAATCTTTTGACATTTTTAGGTCCCAAACCCTATGAAATAAGGCTGTAGACCTAGTTTTTTGTGGGTCCGGTTTGGTGGCTAGTAGTACCCCCTGAATTTGATGTGTGCATTGATCTACGCAGCCCTCTCGTACTAGGCTTGGCACCTCGCAGTTCTCCATTTAACATCTAGCGGTGTTCAAAAAAAGGAAAATATTATGAAATGTCAAAAAATTAATAGAAGGAATTTTCGGTTAAGGCTCCATTTCTTTTGATGTAAAACAAATTTTACACCCATTTTTTCACTTTATGCTCTGTCTATTTTGACGGTAAATGGGCATAGGATTTTTTATTTTTATTTTTCACTTAAAAATTGGCGTAAAATTTGTTTTACACCCATTTTACGTCGAAAGAAACAGCCGTAAATATGGGCACAAATTTATTTTTTTTAACGCCTGCGTAAAATGGGTGTCAAATAAAATTTTATGCTCATTTTTAAGTGTAAAACAGTGGAAATTTTGTTTGAATGGGACGAAAGAAACGGAGCCTATCGTACAACAGGGACCCATTTCCAGGTGTCAGTGATCGGGTCCACAGATATTTTTGGCCGTCACAATTTTGACCTGTTGTTTTTTATCCATCCCACCACCATTGGATGATTCTAGACCAAAGATCATGCACAGTGAAAAAGACATATATGTCTTTAAGCTCTTGATTTTTCGTGCATCAATTTTGAAATAAGATCTCTGCTCCACATCAGTCCTAGGACCACATGGTCATGCTGTCATGGCCCAAAAGTTAACGGTCTTGATTACAAAGTACATATGCCACATGTGCATTGGATCATGGTCGTTTTCATTGACAAAGGTGAGATTGATCTTCTGGCCGACCTCTAACACAGATATTATTGGTTCAAATTCAGTGGATAAGAACCAATTGATTGGATGGTTAGCAACATTTAATTTGTGTAATTATTGGCCAGTAGCCAATCCATTTTAGCCTTTAGGGCCCAAAATCTTAACAATTCTAATCAGATTTTACAGACCCACGTACACAATGGAGATTTGAAGAGATTTTTACCGACAAATCCCTAATCTTAGCCTTAATCTTACTCCCATTAAAAGCTGTTACTTGAAGGGCATTTTTGTGAAAAATATGTTTATATCTAATGATGTTAACATAAGTAGCATGAAGTTTTTTACTAAGACATGATTAATATCTAATGAAATTAAAAAAGGCAACGAACGTAACCTAAGTGACCAATAAATTCATTTAAAATTTGGTTAAGTAGTTGATTTTTGGGCTACAGACACTCTTAAGTCTAAGGTGAAACCCATGGCATGAACGATTCATTTCAATATAGGTATACGCCATTTTCACGATCGATGAAATTCAATTTGATCACACAATCTCATCTACTAGAAAGGGAAAGAGTAAATGATTCATATATTCAATATAAGCAAAAGTTCATTAATTGGACGGTTAGAATTAGCCAATCCATTTGATTTTGGGATTAGCAATTGATCAAGACCGCCAATTTCTTTGAAGAGGAGGACTAAGACAATAATTTAACCCCAATCACAATTCACAGGAGATATTGCAACCATTCATAAATAGGGGGAGCGTTATGGAATTTTAAAACTTTTTAAGGATGCTTCGTGAAAATATCCTCCGAGTCATTGAGTGTTGAAGATGTAATAAGCCCCAATAGGAGTGGGGTCCAAAACCGTACTCCTAGATTTCACCAACTTGCCACGTCATTATTTAAGTCGGTAAGATGAAATATCGGTTGCCCACGTAAGCATGGGCCCCAGGAAAGATACCACGTGGCATGTCGCGGCGGGAGATAACTGTTAACGTCGTGAACGGGGACGGTGACGGTCAGAAGACGTAACACCTTTACTTGCATGTGAAAGAAAACTGTAAAAGGACAAAAATAATATTTTATAAATGACGGATGCTTTTTAACGGCAGCTACTTAACGGCAAAGCGAGCTCACTCGCAGAACTTTGGCTGCCCGCTCCACCAATCAGTCGTTTGAGCTTCAGGTTGCTGAAATTACGAAAACGACCCTTGTGTTCTTCCCTTCAGAAGGGTGCAACTTGGGTTGGGCTCAATCCGAACCTGGCTCGTTCATTCCAATTGGGGCTCGTGTTGGGTTAAGTTTGGGTTGGGAAATGCCAACCCAATTTAATTTCGGGTTAAGTTACGGTTGAGGACTTGGGTAACCTTACTTGAACTTGATCCCATCTCTTAATTTTATTGCAATTTTATCATGATGGTCAAAACATCAATGCTATATTTTTTTTGTAACAACGTCAGAGAGAACCTTAACCCCACCCACCTCCAAATCTCTCAACCCCCCAGCCCAAGTGAATTAGGCTAGTTGGGTTAGGGTTGAGAGATTTGGAGGTGGGTGGGGTTAAGGTTCTCTCTAACGTGACACTCAAGTTGGAGTAGGTTAGGATTAAGTTAATTTTACCTTCAGTTACGCTAGGGTTGACCTAAATTCGACCCAACCCGGACCTACTTGCACTCCTATATTCATCCCTACCATTCACACATGATCAAGATTCATCGCTGCTGTCCGGTTTATAAAATGATAGGCATTACTCTTTAATTATGAAAATGAGTGCCATATGGAAGTACTTCTTAAAAAAATGTCAAAGAAATATATTAATGAAACTAAAATAACAGGGGGGAAAACCCAACCGATCAAGATGATTAAAAACAACAAAACATGAAAAAGCCACCACAAGGATATAACTCAATCAAGCGGGGAGGAAATCAAACACCTTCAACTCCACCCGAGAGCACCCTTCCCTAGCTAACTTGTCAGCTGACAAATGATATAGCGAGACTCACCACTCGATCGGATATTTCATCCATCAACCGAGCCAACCTCTGAGGAGGAGATGAAGAACCCTCCAACCACTTATTCACATTTAAAGAATCACCCTCCACAAAAAAAATTGTTTAACCGACGTTGGTCCAACATTGATATTCCATTGTCCAGTGCACGCATCTTTGCCTCATATTTGAATCAATTAAACCAATAGCTAGCAGCCCCCCCCCCCCCCCCCCCCCCCCCCCAAAATAAATAAATAAATAAATAAAATAAAAATTCCCAACTTCATCGCTAAGGATTCTGCCAATTCTCGTAGGTCCAGGATTGCCCAAACTTGGCTCCCAAACTTGGGAATTTGCCGATCTTATCTCCCAACTATTAAAAACCACTTCCCAACCTTGCCATAATTCATGAGTGGAAACAAAGTAGAAACTTGGCAAAGCTCTTGCTCATGCAATGGTTAGAACAATGACCTTAATGTAGAGAAAATGAGGGGATATGACCCACCCTTTAAACACCCATGCATTCCTCTCCTTCCATAGGACCCAAATTACCACTAGCAAGATAATCTTTCATAAATAACCTCACTTCACCCTGCCATGGGGTTGTCGTCCACGCTTCTACTAAATCTAGAGCTTGTGTGGTGATTAGGACTGTTGATCTGTTGGACAAGGACCATTAAGTTTAAAATCACATCAATTATGTCTTCTTAGTTGAGCCTTTGTTAAAGTGATATTTTTGTAAATTCATCCTTCGACAATAAACCTACCCACCAAACTACAAGAACATGAGCCGTTGGCAGCTCCGTCAGTTGCTTGACGCCAGGTCCACGTTATCCGACCCAACACTTGACGCCGTTAATCTCAAGATCCTAAAACCGATATCTATATCTACTTGACATAAAAAAAAATGAGAGTAAAAGAACTACTGCAAAAGGAAAACCATAAAACCCTCTCTCTCTCTCTCTCTCTCTATTTCACTGTTCGCGAGACGTCGAGACTCTCTCTCTCTCTCTAGTGGTTCTATGGCGTCGGTGGGTCAGATTTCCGGCGAGTGTGTCAGAATTCCGGCGATCGTCCGGGAGACCATACAACTCATCCTCTCTGACGAACGAGAGTCCAAAATTAAGGCGGCGAGAGAAATCCGGCGACTGACAAAGACATCATCGAAGCACCGGCGTCATTTCTCTGACGCCATCGAACCGCTCGTTTCCATGCTCAGATCGGACGATATCGATTGCAATGAAACATCAATTCTCGCCCTTCTCAATCTCGCCGTCAAAGACGAAAGGTCTGATTTTTTATTTTTTTTATGCTCCTCTTTACCTTTTTAAATCTTTAGAGGAGAAATTGGGAGATTTTAATTTTTTTTTTTTCTGAAGTTATGAAGAATGGGAGCGTAAAGAGGAGGAATTTGGAGATCTCAATTCGTTCTAGGGTTCTTAAAATGTTTGATTTTAATGTTTGTTGTTATGAATTTCTGAAGAAAGGGGGCGAATTTTAATTTTTTTTCAGCTGAAAATTTTGCTGCTTTTCTTTGAGGAGAAGAATGTTCTTTACTTCAGGGTTTACTCTTCTTTTTCTCTTTCTCCTTTTACTTTTCTTTTTATCTTTTTTTTTTTTTTTTTTGCAGGATTGCTATTCTTTTGTTTATTTTTTTTTAACCTTATTGGATAAATTGATAAAGTTCAATTTTCTCTTTTATTAGTTCGATTAGTGCTTTCATACAGGTGTGTTGTAACTTGCAAGAAATTTGAAGAGCTTAGAATCATGGGTATCACTTGTGAGTTAAAAGAATTATATTATATTAATGAAAATTAATCTATTTTAAGTATTAGAAACTGAAGAACATTGGTTATGTGTAAATTACGAAACACTCACTAAATCTTGGAGATATGATTATATTAGCCCATAATTCAATATGCGAAATCCATTGAATCCTGATGTTTCTTTGAGGCCAAAGTATTCGAGTACAATACTTGTATATGGGATATAGCTGGTTTTGTAATTTTTTTGCTTTCATGTACATTTGTTAGGGAGGATACTTGTGCCGGCATCCTATCCACATCTGTGGAATCTTGTCTAGTTGTATCTGTATCCATGGATTAATGAGAGATGAGGAGGTTGTAGGAATTGTTTCGTATTTTATTTTTGAAAATCTGTGAAGTAATCCACTCTTTGGGGAGTTGGATTTTGAATGGTAAGTATGATTGAACAGGTAGATGACCGTGTTATGGATAGGTCTTAAAGGTCGAAACTGCCAAAGATGGTGGTTATAGGATCCAATTCTATGTTAAGACTGCTTGAAATGGCCGCTTTATGTTGCTAGAGTCAACTTTGTTGAGTTGAGTTCCACTTAGTTGTCTGTATTTCTCTATGGAAAACGGATTTTTTATTTGGCTCGCTTGTTTTAGTGAACTCTGTCCGTCATTATGTTTTTAGCATCTGAATTAGAAAGACCTTAAAACTGGTAAGCTAGAAAAAACAGACTTGGCACAAAGCCCAGTTGTAGGTAATTTTACAGCACTGATATTAATCATGTTCAGTCTTTTTTTGTTTGTATATTTCATTGTTATGGTATTAGAAAAGAAAAATAAAATAAAGGCTTTCCTTATCGCATCCACCGTCACCTCTTCACTGTCTTGATGAATTGGGTGTGATGCTTGAGTTTGTAACATTAGAATACTGTTGCTGCTTGGAGTTAGATTCACTGGAGAATTTTGAAATCTTAGGCTGGATTGGTTTTTTTTTTGGGTTTTCAATGTTCACGTGATACTGATGAAATTTTTGGCCACCCTGGCAGCACAGTCGTGCCCTTTGTATTGTTGGACACCCTCAAGTCAGTTTTGCTACAGGCTGAATTTCAAGCTCTCATCTCAAATTGTTTTGTGTGTATTTCTTACTCTAGCCATGCTATTGGTCATTTTCCTTTAAGATGCTTTTATTTCTCTCTAAAAAGTTGGCTGGTTTGCGTAATAAGATTGGACAAAGAATTTTGAATCCTTCAGTCACTCAGGAGGGGGAGGGAGTGTTGCCCCGTATCATGCCAGGTAGGTCTCATAATTGACATCAATCCAAGAGGTTGATGAAATCCTCCTGCAGGGAATTGAACATTTTTGCTTTGCAAAGATGACATAGGTTATGTCTTCTTTGAAAATATTTTATTGGACCTACCGAACGATTTCTTTTATCAAATGGAAATTGAACTGTACTAACATACAGGGGTCTAGAAAAGAATGGTTGGTGGACAAGTCTGGTGCAAGATTTAGCGTGGTCTGGAACGGTTTATGCATATATTAATATATTAGTAGCTAGAAAATTGGTTGGACTTGGCTCCCGCAAGTGATATCTTGCCTTTCTACATCCATGAGTAGAATCCTTCTGTTACATACATTCCTCGACTGGGGCTAAGTTTACTAGAATGTGTTTATGGAATTTTTAGTAAAAATATTGTCAGGTTTCTTTATGATTCAAGTTCTTCATGTTTGATAATGTATTAATTGAGTGATATCTATCACAAAGTCGCCATGGCTATGTGATGCTCTTTTTGGGATCATTTGCTCCTTAGAAAGTCTTAACATTTCCGGTAGTGGCTTTGAAAACCATGGGCTGCTGGGAAATAGCAAAGCAGGGATTGCTGTTCCCACGTTCAGGATTGTTGATTGAGAAGCTTAAATATTCAAGGTGCTTGTGAGGGTAACTATGGTGAATACATTGTCCAGGTTGCACTGAATTAATCGCTGCACTTGACTATAGTTCATTTGCTTTAATAACACTTATTTGGCTAAAGACTTAGGTATGAAATGCGCGCATCCAGTACCTAGGTTTACATCACCATGTTCATGCTCATGAATTCTCATAATTCTCTGTATTTCATATATTCTTGAGGTTGGTGACGTGTCCACACCATACCTACATGCATTTATATGTTTGTTGCTAATTTAGTTAGCAAGTAATTAGCGTCTGCCGCAGCTATTTATAGTTTTTTTTTTTTTTTGAATGGTAAAATATTATTGACAAACAACAAAGATTACATCAAGAACAAGCCGACTGAGGAGGTCGACATGAAAAAACAAATACAAGAACAAGACCAGAAGCACGATACAATATAAAACATCAAGGGGGCAGGAAATCAAACAACTCTAGCTCCTGTCTCCCCACACCGCCTCTTGCTAGGCCATTCGCCTCAGAATTAGCAGACCTTTTAACATGCTGAAAAACAACATCCGCTCCTCCAGTCCGATCTCTGCCGCAGCTATTTATAGTTTTGCACGTAGAGTTTGGACTTTGGATACCGATGGTCAACATAGCACTCTAAATTTAGCTAAAATAGGTACACAAAATCTAATCAATAGCTTTTCATTTGAAACAAGTAATTAGGGTTCATACATTAATCCTAGGAGTGGTAATTGTGACAGTAGTTTATGATTAGTATGTAGCCTACAGTTTGTAATATTTCCAATTACGAATGAGATAACATGTCTTTGTTCTTTCCTTTCGCATTTTGAGTTTTTTGTGTTTTCTGATTTCTACATTATGATCTGCAATAACTAAGAGGTGACTTGGTTTTTACCAAGTGCAGTGACAATTATTTTTTGGTTTGTTGCTAATTTAGTAAGGCAAGCTTGATTGTTAGAAGCTTTTACGACGACAGCTGATTTCCATGTTAATATGATACACAGTTCTAGTCTTGATGCACCCCTTGTTTTGATCTTTACTGTGATTTCCTTTTGTTTTTCCCTCTATAGGAATAAGATCAAGATTTTGGATGCTGGTGCACTTGAACCACTTATCAGTTTCCTACAGTCACACAGTTCAAATTTGAGGGAATATGCCACTGCTGCTTTACTTACCCTCTCTGCTTCCGGCATCAACAAACCAACCATCAGTGCCTCAGGTGCCATCCCTCTCCTTGTAGATGTCCTTAGAGATGGAAGCTCACAAGCCAAAGTTGATGCACTAATGGCTCTTTACAATCTTTCTACGCTCCCCGATAACCTTCACATAATTCTTTCTGTTCAAGCCATCCCTCCACTGATTAACTTGCTAAAGAGCTGTAAGAAATCCTCGAAAACAGCAGAAAAATGCAGCGCCCTACTGGAATCCTTGTTGGGTTTTGATGAGGCAAGGACCGCATTGACGGCCGAGGAAGGTGGAGTGCTCACAGTGGTCGAAGTGCTTGAGGATGGATCACTCCAAAGTCGTGAACATGCTGTTGGGGCACTTCTAACAATGTGTGAGAGCGATCGATGTAGATACAGAGAAGCAATTCTCAAGGAAGGGGTCATCCCCGGTCTTCTTGAGCTCACTGTTCAGGGCACACCCAAGTCTCAATCCAAAGCTCACACACTCCTGCGGTTATTGAGGGATTCTCCTTACCGAAAATCAGATTTCGAGGCTGACACTCTAGAGAACATTGTATGTAACATTGTTTCCCAGATCGATGGTGAGCACCGGTGTGGGAAGGCAAAGAAAATGCTGGCTGAGATGGTGCAAGTTAGCATGGAACAGAGCTTGAGACATTTACAACAGAGGGCTTTTGTATGCACTCAAACTGAGTTGCCTCTTGCAAATTGTCCTTCTGAAGTTCCTTCAAAATGACTGTTTTGGTTTTTGGGCTTGTTTTACGGAGTTTGGGAGATCAGTCTTCTATAGATAAGAATAAGATAGAAGGATATGCCAGTCCAGGCCATGATGGTAACAGGTGACTGGTACGTGTTCATGTTTTGTTCTTTAGTTGGCATGTAAAATAAAGTGTATTAACATCTTGGATGTTACCCTTTGAAATTCTGTTGGGCAGGGGTAAGTGTGTTGTATGTATATAATAAGAACAGATGGAATTCAACTTATTCTTTCGAGCTTCCATATCAAGAAAAGAAAGAATACACTTTATGTAAATTGTGTCATATAGACGGTATTTGTTTTTAGAGAGTCTGAAAACTGACTGACTTTGTTGAGTTGCATTTGAAGGCTAGAAAAGATCAGTTTGTTTGACATCCCTAGTCCTCTATTTCCTGTGGGGAAATGATCTGAAAATTTAACTTTTGTCGTAATCAGATCAGTTCGAGAACTGTTTTGTACCCACCAAGAACCAACTCTATATCAAAAATTATTGTGCACCTCAATATTTATTTTGCCATAATGCTCATCTTTCTTGCATGATGTGAACATAGTACATCGGTGATAAGAATCTACTACAAAGGGTGATTCTGAAAGATGCCAATGTGGGAACAGGTTCGTAAGAAACATGGCAAGACTTGTCCCTCGTATTTCTTATTCCTGGCATTCCTTTATTTTGACCTTCTAACCAACAAGTCTCATGGGCCTAAGAAGACTACAAGCTCAAATAATCCAGACTTAAAGGCGAACGGTGCAGTTTTCAATTTCAGAAGTGATGAAAGAGCAGAAAAGAGGAAAGAGGTAAGTACCACGCGGTTCTCTTGACTTCATACTTGCTTCAACTATAAATTATAGAGCTTAATTGGCTGAGCAGTTCATGGCTGTGGCTGATCTGATCCAGTTCTACATGAGGTTGGAGGAAAAGCTGCATACTAAAGCGGTTAGGATGAACCAGATCGAAGCAAGAACAAAGATGAGAATAATCTACCAGTAAGTTTACTTGTATCATTTATTAATGAAAACAGTGTTTCTTGTAGTCAATCAGAAATGATGGGATCAGTTTCTCCTGTTATCCCACTACATCCCTGAAATTAGATTTTAATTGCAAAGCCTGTTTACGGGAATTTCTTTTCATGGGGATTGGGTAGGAGATATCAAATTTTATGGGTCTTAGTAGGTTTTACTGGAATTCATCAGCCGACCCCAACTAGTCTGGGACAAAGGCTTAGTTGAGTTGAGTTGAGTGGGCTTTACTCGAAAATCCCAGAAAACAAAAAAGAAATTACAAGAAAAAATAATATAAAAGGAAACCTAGTAATAAATTGTGAAAAAATGTGAAAAATGAGTTTGGAAAACTAATGACATTTTTCATGCCTAATGATGCACATATCATCGCAAACAATGTGAGTAGAACAATGGACGAACAAAACCTAGAAGCTTTGTAGTACAATCACGAATAAATAACGCGAAGCTTTGATCAAGAGTTGTTCAACCACAGTTCCAAAGGTACAGAGGGGCCATGACCAAGAACCCTGAACACAACCTATACTGTGTATTGAAAACCATGATTTGCTTGTTGCCATGGCCTACACATGTTTTCTTTTGAAAGGTAACAGATTTTATTAATGACGACGGCCATAATACAGGCATAGGGGACAAGGTGTCCCCCAAAGCTACTACGGCGGTATCAGCCCGATCAGCAATAACGCCTATCCTTTGCCCCTTTGCCTCACAAAGGGACCCACCACCGGTTAAGGGTCAGTAATCATCCATTATAAAACAATGAGAGGTGGGATTTTAGTATCCTCCAGCAATAATAAACAAAGAAATTAATCTCAAATCAAATGGCTCAAAGGGTCTCATGCTTTCCCTTGGCGGTTTGCCTGCTTCTTTGACGAGATCCAGGATTTTTCCAGCAGTGTGAATATTTCATTTCAACATGTAAGGAGATCCGCTAACGGGCGATTAGCAAGAGAAGGGGTGTCTAGGGAGGTTTTAGCTCTTTTTCCCGCCTTGATTATTGTTGGCCTCTGGCCTTCCCCTTGGCAACCCGACCCGAACCCGACCTCCTTCCTCTAATTTTATCTTGATTTTCTATGGGTTATTGTATTTTTCTATTTGGCCCAAGGTGAACCCGAACCAACCCGATTCAACCCGACCTGATTTTGGTTAGATGGGTTGGGTTAGGGTTGCGAAATTTGTAGGCGGGTTGGGTTAGGGTTGACCATCCTCAACCCGAGGCCCGGGTTGGGTTGGGGGAATGCTATCTCGGGTTGTGTTAGGGTTGGCCTCAACCCGATCCAACCCAACCCGAGTTGCACCCCTAGCTAATTCGGATTGCTCCGGTATTATGTATGTATAATTCCAGCTGCTTGGAATATGGACCTCGGATGCTTTGATTTTTCTAGTGGTGGTGGATTTTGTGGATATTTGATCTTAATAGGGAAGTGAGGAGATTCACCCGAAGATTAGTTAAATTTATGATCTGGATTATCTGAAATCCCTTATCGTTTGTATAGATTTCCAACGAAAAAATATGATATCAAGAGATTGGAAACGAGTGAAAAATGTCAAATGAAGTGAATTTTATGAGAAAAGAGTAGAAAAGAGTAATTAACGGTCAAGTTTGACGCCATATATAATTCTCCGTATCAAAGACTTGGGATCATCCGATGGAGATGATTTTTGGGGCAAGGCCTATTAATGTTGGGTCCCAACAACTGGATGGCTTGGATCTTTGAACAAAGCAGGCCTAAATGATTTTTTCAAAAAGGATCAATTACCAATGGGGGACAAAAATTAGGTGAAATTATCAACAGGACCCATGCTTTTCAGAAATTATCAACGGGGGACAAAATATGTCTTGTCATTAAAAGCTGGACGAAAATGCCCTTTTCTTAAGCAACACGTTTTGCTTTTCCACTTTTCCCCTCGAGTCCTGTCATGATCGCGCACTCGACGAAATAGCTTTACAAGTGGCATTGCCCTTCTTCACTCACGCGATATTGCTGGATCTACCAGTCATCTTCTTCATCATTTAGCCACCATTGGAGGTGGGAAAACTCAAAATTTTGAAACGTGAGTTCATTCCCATCTATATTTCAATATCTAGGTTTTGTTTTTCATTTGTTTTAGGGTTTTGCATTTCTCCTTCTCCCTTTCAATGGAGGATGAGGAAGATGAATCGTACGGTAGAAAGAAAAAAAACGTGAAAATGAACGAGTGCAAAAAAACATGAAGAAAAAATGTGTTCATAAGAGACTTGATAAGCCCATTCGGAATTTGGTAACCCCATTTTGATACTGGATAACCCCAACCCTAGAGACTTGAAACCCTCTTCCAAAACTCCAGTACCCTTGGGCAATTTTAAGGGACTTGATAAGCCCATTCGTAAATTGGTAACCCCATTTTGATACTAGATAACCCCAATCCTAAATACTTGAAAACCCCCTTCCAAAACTCTAGTACCCTCGGCCAATTTTCAGAGACTTGATAAGCCCATTCTGAAATTGGTAACCCCATTTTGATACCTGATAACCCCAATCCTAGAGACTTGAAAACCCCCTTCCAAGTCAAAACGTGTTGTATATGCTAAAGGGAATTTTCGTCCAGCTTTTATTGACAAGACCTCTTTTGTCCCCCGTTGATAATTTTTGAAAAGCATGGGTCCTGTTGATAATTTTGCCTAATGTTTGTCCCCCATTGGTAATTGGTCCTTTCAAAAAATATTATTATTTGATGTGGGCATTGGTGTACATATTTTATTTTAAAAAATGGTGGGCCTACTTTGTTCAATGATATAAACAAGAAATGATATATCTGCCCTCTTTTCTTTATTGGCCACCCTCTTTTAGTGTAAAAGGAGTAGTTTTAAACAAGGTTTAAAATTTCGGTTTCGGTAACTGTTTTGGACCCCACCAAAAACCGAAATTTCGGTCCGAAATTTGGTAATTTGGTTCCAAATTTCGGACAAAATTTTGTAACACTTTTTTTTTTTTAATAAATAATGTCTTTAAACCGAAATTTAGGACCGAAATTATTTTGGAAATTTTCGGTTTCGGTCCCCACCGGTATCCGAAATTTCGGATTTCGGTAGAAATTTTAAACCATGGTTTTAAATACCCTAGAGAGGGTGGCCCGAGGAAGAGAAGGGGCCGAATAGTTTACTTCCTGAAAACAATTCAGTTGGGCCCAACGTACACGTTGAGAGAGAAGGTACTTTAGTCATTTGAAAAAGTAACACAAGTTGGTTTTGGGAATGTTTTAGCAATTTTTTTCTAAAAGCAATACCTTTTGGCAAATATTAAAGGACTAATAATTTTGTAAAGCAAGGAATAATTGGCAAAAATCAATTAACTTGGATTAATGAAAGACCAACCACATAGTGCTTATGTGACAATCAGTTAGGAAAACAAAAGTTGAAGCAAGGGATAAACTTTAATCTTATCAACATCCAATCATTACAATGTATAAAAAAGTAAGTAGTGATTATATATAATTTAATCCTACTCAGTTAATCAAGATATGAAAAAGCCAATTGTAATTTTCTTTATTTTATCAATGATATCTGGTAGGGGTCCTGCCTAACCCCAGCATAATCATCAAAAAAAAAAAAAAAAAAAGCCATTTACCATAAACGTCCTTCCTTTCTTTCATTTCATCCAATGCTAACCCTTTGTTCACTTGCAGCTTCATATCATCTGCTTCCAAAAGGGGGGAAAAAAACAAAGCATCCCATACAACTCCCATTTAAAATTAATGCAGACTCATTATTTGCTACATCTGAAAAACAGGAAAAACTTAAGCTCACTAACTTAGAAAAATGGCTAACAAAACCATGAACAAAGCTCCGGTAGCACCGGTTGTAGAAGAAAGCAACGCCGGGGGCGAAGGATTCCTGTAATAATAAGGAAAATAAGGTAAAATTTTGGTAGGAGGGGGAGGGACAGGATTATTAAAGTATGGTGGAGGGTATGGGAAATATGGTGGAGGGTAATTATTTCCGGTGCCGGGACTATAAGGTGGGTAATAAGATACGGGATTCGAAGGCGGTGGGGGTGCGAAATTTGTGGTTGATGTGGGTGGTGGTAGACAAGGGTATGCGCATTCTGCCGGAGACGGAGGCGAACCATATGTTTGATCTGAATTCCTTGTCTCCAGCATCGCGGTTGCCGGAAATTTCATGATCATGGTTAGCATGCAAAGGGTATAGATCATTTGATAGAGTGTGGTGGCCATTTTGTTGTGAAATGGGGTGAAGAAGATGGAGATAGGGGAGGAGGAAGTTTTGTGTCAAAGATAGGTGGAATAAATGAATGATAAAGGTTGAAAATAACTTAAATTAGAGGCTGGGCCCACGGTGATTGGGTGGTGTAATACCGGACCCACACCTGTCCCTAGTTCATGCAGAGTCTTTAACCGGTGGGAGAAGTTTCAAGAGGAGTGGTGACTTCATGAGGAAGGGAAGGAAGGACACTTAAAAAGCAAGTAGGGGGAAGAAGACCAAAGTAGACTTTGGGCTTTCCTTTTTGTATCAAAGTTAGGGGGAAGGATTGAATGTTGTTATGTTAAATGTTCAAAATAACATAAATTAGAGGCAGGACCCACCCATTAAACAATCCTAATCGTTCGATCAATAAACATTACCTATTGTTTGCTTTCAATCACGGTGATAATTTTGCCATTTGAAAAAGATTTCCCACATTTAATAACACCGTTTTATTAAGCCCAAGGGAGTCTTGGGATATAAGGTAAAGAAATTATGGAAAATAATATTTATGACGACAAAAATATTCCATGGATAGTATAATTCCTACGCCTAATTAAGTAGATTTTATGTTTTCGTTGAACAGAGAGAAAGATTTCTGATCATGGGAACCAAATTCATGGAAATGAGTTAAACCAAACATTGGAAAATTCATTTTCATGGAAATTGTTTTCCATACATACAAACATTCACTAAATTTTGATAACTTTTAAGCCATGATTGTTTTGGATTATGAGAACCTATTGTGAGCCCAAAACTGATTATTTGAGTCAAATTTTTAACCTATTATTATGAGAACCTATTCCATGGTTGCCCCAGTGATTTAACTCAACTAGAATGAGTCATGTTGACTCTAACACGAGAAAGAAATTGAGGAGTTTTTGTGCTATGTGACCTATTCATTAGAGTGTGTTGATACTCGAATCCGGCTCGGTCGATCAAAGGGCCCTTCCTGATTCTAGTTGGAGAAGAGAAGCGGTCGGCGGGGTGATTTGCAGAAGGTTATACTTAGGAATGCCTGATGTCGTTACCCCTGAGAAACCCTTCGACATTCAAAGATATTAGAGGCAGCAGATAGAGCTAAGTGCCAAATGCTTGGGGTCTGAGTGTTGGTTCTCTCGTACATGGATTAATGGACTGGAGTCGAATTCAGAAATCCGATCCGAAGTCCCTCTTTAATTATATGAGGGTTGGCCTTTTATATTAGAGGTTCCGTACTTCGTGGCCGAAGATGGCGTAGTCACCATGGCAATCGCTGGCATTAATTGGTGCTTGTACCGGTGCTGCCGGGTTATTCGGGCATGGCATGCAAAAAGGAACAAAACTTGACTGCGCAACGTTGCGCAGGAGGTGCAGGAGGTTCCTGCGCAACGCCCTAAAATAAAGAGGAAACATAGGGTGTAGAAATATCAAACATGGGGTGTGAAAAATGTAAAATGATGAATTGATATTTGCCACATCCCCTGCTTTTAGTGTATTTTAATGCCTTGCGCAGGAGGTTCCTGCGTAGCCAAGTTTTTTTTCTGCAAAAAAGGCATGATTGGCTCTGATGCTGCACGGGCTACATGACGATGGCATAATTGTTCCTGACACTGTACTGTCCCAGAAGCTTCAGTTGCGGTGGCGGATTAGGTGGCAGAGGTGGATGCCATGTAGACTTGATTTGCGGCGTTGGCCGAGGATTTGGGAGCCTACCGAGGTTCCACTTCTTCTATCCCATGTGGCAATCAGGGTCTTTGGGAGCCCAAATTTACCCCTAAAAAAATTGGTCCAGTTGATGAATGGTTTGGATCATCAAACCCGTGAAATTGACCTATAATTCATCCAATTTCCCTGCAATTATTGTTTCTGAGAAAAAACTACCATGCATGCATAGAGTATATAGGAAAAAATATTCACATGTTCACTCCTAACAAGCAGCAGAGGAAGCTCTATCTTCTAGGAGTAGTTTCGAAAGACGCATCTACTTTTGGCCCAGATGAATTATAATGTAAAATAAAACATGAAAGGTGATATGTATATAAGAATTGTTATTTCTTCATACAATTGAGAAAAGCAAGAAGTGGTCAAGGCTTCATGGCCTCTCAGACGGCCATTTACAATGTCCAAGATGCCCAAAAACATAAAAAGCCACACCCAATTAAAATTGGCATTGCTCCGACGAAATCCCGATAAGCACTAGAGGGAAAACTATTTGGGTCGACCGGGTAAAGGTTCCCCGGTGGGCCTGTCATATAAAGGTAGGCTGGTGGAGGCCGCGAAGGTGGCGGTGGGCAGTTCGATGATGCAGGGTTATTAGGTGGAGGTGGTGGCCGATGCTGATGTTTTTTACTTTCATGGATGGTTTCCGAAGTCAGGGAGTCGATCGCGGTCACCGCCATGACAATAACCAGAGTAATCAGTACTAGTTTTGGAGAAAGGTAGTGATTTGTCCGTGACATTTTCCGATTGTTGGGAAGCAAGGCCTTTCTGTCTCTGTGTGAATCAAAGAATCAAATAACCCACAAACGCGTCTGTATATATGCCGGGAAAATAAACCATGCCACAAATAACTCAACCCGCAACACACGGATGATGCTAGATGAATCCTCTCCCTCTCGTGGGAAGGCTATGGAGAAATTTTTATCTTCTTATTTGATGTTTGATTATGTGGATCCGAGTGAGAGTAAATGGAGGAGGATTGGAAAAGAAGAGGCGTGGTGTGTCTTTCTAACGTTTGATGGTGCATAGAAGTTGAAAAGGAAAGGGTCTTGCCTTTTGTTATTTTGTTTTGATGGCAAAAATAAAAGGTGGCGTGTTTCGATTGTTCTTTATCTTGGGTTTCTTTTGTCTAGAAAGGGATGAGCATGTGATGTTGTAAATGTGTGGATCTCATCAGTCTGCCTTTTCAAAGCGATTGATTCTTATTCTTCCTTATTTGAGCAGAATGTCAAAACGAACAGAGCCTGAGTGTTCTATATAAACACTTGTTAGGACTTAGAAGTTAGTACTAAATGTAAATGACTCATGGTTAGTGGAAAGCACTCAGTGGGATAAACATAGAAAGAGATTAGTTTAAAATTGGGAGGTGATTAAGGATAGAAATACAAATCTAACCCAACTCTAACCTATCATCCAAAAATTCCAATGGTCAGATCTCTCACGAGGTCTGTGTATTCTTACATGACCATTAAAATCCTGGACAGCATAAATTTCGTGTTGACCATGCAAAAATTTGTTGAGTTGGGTGTCTTGAATTCAAACCCATTTACGGTCCGAAATATTGTGTGTGACCCGGATTAGGCCCGTTTATTCGCTTGGCCCAGCCCGTTTTATGTGTTTTTCGGCCCGATAAGATTAACTTAAAGCCCGCTTTATATAAAAGGGGCTTTTAGGGCTTATTTTATGTGCAAGTCTTGCAAAGAGGGTTGAGAGCTCTAAAGAAAGGGGAAAAGGGTGTGCTAGGGTTTCTAATGGGTTTGGTGAGAGATAGACCAATCTTCTCTTGTAATCTCTGAATCTTATAGTGGATTTTCTCGTCGCCTCTGCTGTGGAATAGGCTTTTGCCGAACCACACAAATCCTTGTGTCTTCGTGTGATTGCTTGTATTTATTCCTTTGTTTTACTTTACCATTAAAGTCACATACTGCTATTTGAGGTTTTTCACAACAAAATCATACGTAAGGACCCATAACTAGGGATGCGACGACAATTCAAATGGTGGAGAACCTTGCTATATGAATATACACCGGATCATGAGGGACTTACCTGCTATGAGATGGGTATTTTTGCCATCTGCTAATGTTTTTGGTGGAGCCAGGGACACTAACTATCAAATGGATAGAGACCCTGGACCAGCTTTTCTTGGACTGAAAAAATGAGAAAAGGACAAGAGGTTAAGAGTCGCACTAGGAATCCACTTGTATTGATGAGTGATGGAGGAAAAAAACTTTACTCCACCGCCCTACCCTCTAAGCATCTTCTATCTCTTGCTCCGAGTCAATTTCCTAATCAGATGCTTGTATATCTCATTTTTAGGCCCTCACTCGAAAAAATACCATTGCCCTTATATAGAATTCCCAACTGCTCCAACCCTAGGTCTTTAACACCTACTAAAGAGTAATGATCTGGCATTTGTAGTTGATATACACTGGACTATCTATCATGTATAGGAATATCTAGACCGTCAAATCATGATTGATGTTGATCAGAAAGTGGAATACACCAGTTACTTATGTGGGTGTGGGGGCCACTAAGTGGTCTGTATCTATAATGGGCGATGACTTCACGATATTATGTAAGCTACTGGACCATTCTTCTTAACTTCTTGTGGATATTTGCACAAGGTAACAAAAAAATAATCGGGCACCATGACAATGCACGCCCCACTCGCAATAAAGTGGAATACTCCTGACGTGTTGCTAGTCCTACCGTGTCATCACTCTTATCAGAAGAGTAGGTACCTAATAATTTAAGAAACTTTGGGGTGAAGCTACAAACACTAATAAAAAAAGCACTCATGGCATTTCCTTTTTCTTCTTTTACCATCCAAAATTAACCTTCCCTACTCCATTCTCTCATTCATCCCCCCAGTGCAAGCCACCGCCTTTAGTGTGTTTATGACTACTCTTTTCATTAAAAGGGGTGACCGGGGAAGAAAAGCGGAGGTAGGTCTACTATATGTGGACCCCATATTAGGTGTATAGTTTGTCACATGTGTGCTCCACATGATGTTCATGGTCCATTAGCTATGCACTTAATGCTACAATTCAATTTAGGTTTATTCTCCCTGGTTAGCTACAAACGCCCATATGTAGATTTTTCTTTTCATTTTTGCATTTGCTATACTTTTCCTTTCCTATTTCTCACTTTTGGGACACCATATCCAACACTTTTTGAGGAGAAGCAACTGATAGGAGCCGTGAAGTTTTTCAATCAATAAGCTTTATTAAGAGGAAAACAACATCAATGAATATTAAATGCCTAAAATCCTCTTGCACATTTTTCATTCCAAATACTTTTTTTTTAATGGCGGTGAATTAAATTAAAGATAGATAAGGAAGACCCCATCGATCGAGATGATCAAAACAATACTGAACCACAAGAAACAAGAGAAAAGAAATAAACAAAAGCGAAATATACATTAAGAGGGGGAAATCAAAGACTTCCAACTCCGCCCTAGAAGCACCATCCCTTGCTACCAATCAGCCACGCTATTGGCCAACCTTCTCACATAATGAAATAGGAATGACGATCCCTCCACCCAATCTGAGATCTCATCGATACATCTTGCAAATCTCACTTGCTTCCCTTCAACCAACTTATCACGCTTGATGAATCGCCTTCCACTATCAACCTTATCAAGAATGTTGTGATCTATCAACAACCTTAATCTTTGATGCGCCGCTCTAATTTCCGCCTCGTTGGAATCCGTGATCCCAATTTTGATTCTGAATACACAATTTAGCATATCAATCACATATAACGTCTTTCAAAAAAAAAAAAAGTACTTTCTATAACTCCCGCTAATTTAAAGCAGTATTGCTAATGCGGTCGCCCACCAATCACCATCTCCATCCTACAATCAACTGACCATAGTCTTCAGGGCTCTTGGTGGATTCGGCCACTGACCGTCACCTTTGGAGCTCTCAGTGGCGGAAGCCACTGAGTCATCCATGTGTTGGGCCTCTCGATGGATAGTTCATTACATCCCGAACAGGGGGTTGGAGGAGGAGGAAATAGAAAGGGAACTCACCAAAAATTAAATCAAACCTGTGCAATTTGGTGATGCTTAGCTGTAAACTGGAAAGTTTTATGTGTGTCATGAAAGAGGAGTGATGGTAGTGTCTATTATCTTTCACATTATGTACTTTATTAATAGGGATTTGCTAGGGACCATCGCAGAAGGCATTTTGAGGACCGGCTGTGCATGAAGGAGCAGCCACCTCAGGTGAATTAAAGGAATAAGACAAAATCTGTTTAAAAGTGAGTCTATGTGGCTGCTCCCTCATGCAACAGCCGATCCTTGAGATGGCTTATGCGATGATCCCTGCCAAATCCGTTAATAATGTATAGATGCAATAGATTATGCATAAGCTTGTCTACTTGGGTTTATTTGAGGGCCCCAATGAGCTGCGATTTGAGTACTTATGTGTCTTTCTAGTCCCACAATATACTCGGTTTTGTAGGAGTTCTCTGCCACAGTAATACTCTGCCCTGTTTGGTTGCATGTAGAGTTTCAAACAATGAGGAGATTACTTAGTTATTGTCTTTGTCTTCCCACAAATGATACCTGCAAATTACTAACAAAATCCAAGCAAAAATAAATTCTGTTGACCCTAAACTGAATTTAGGCGTTTTTTGATAGGTAAGCTGGGGTTGAATTAAGAACAAAGGCTTCACATTGAGCTGGAGCCTCAATCACGTCTGAGGCTGGACCTCTAGTGTGCGAGACTTGGCTTAACACTTTGAATATGGGCTTTACTCAGAAAATATCCACCTTAAATAAACACGGCCCAACATTCACACCCGTCATACTTTTCAACAACTCGCCTCTCCATAATGTTTCTTCTTGTCTTTTTTACTTAACCAAAGCAAAGTCAGAAAATAATGGAGGAAGTTACTCAATGCAGCCGGGCTACCCGTAAGATCACTGAATTGATAGTCCTCTTAAGCACAATGCCTTTAGATAAAAAAGCCAAAGCATTGAGACTATTAGATTTTATATGGTGTCAGCGTGTATGGTCCAGTATTTTTTGAAAAGTTCTGTACGGCCCACACCATAGAATGATCCACGACGTCCATTTGATGGACCACAACGTAAATTAGGTTGTGCCCCAAAAATCATTTCCGCAGGATGATCCCAACCATCCGATCTATAGAGAGACTGAATATTAACTTATAGAGATAGGATGGTTGGGATCATCCTCCGAAAATGATTTTTTGGACAAAGACTATTAATGCCGTGGCCTGCGGCTTGATTCATCCTATTGTATTGGCCGTACAGTACTTTTTGAAAAATACTGGAGCATACGAGCTTACCCCTATTTTAAAAAAAACCTCTGAAATTAACAAAACTGTCTGGGGAAGTTCCTCCTTGCTAATAGTGTAATAGCAAGGGTTGTGGAAATATGAAATCCTTTTTAAAATAAAAAGTATCCATGGATTTGATATTTCCACACCCCCTGCTATTAGAGGGTACTTAGACACTTGTCATGAGCAGTAATTTTTGTACCAAAAAAGCCAATGTCTTCGGGACTTGAACCTTGTCTCTCTTCTTAGACGCAATTATAATCTAACACGTAGCATGATCAACTCCACCTTCTATTACACGGTGTCCTGTCCAATCCAAACTCGACACCCATGCCTATAAAAAGGGGAGGATTCCAACCACGAAAAAACAAGGGAAACCACAAAAAAAAAAATTATAATCTGTTTTCTTCAACTGTTGCATTCTCGGAAAACATGGGGGTCGGAATCGGAGTTCCAATATGCGTGCAATGTGGTACGACTAGCAATCCATGCCGGTGCAAGGTGGTGGGTCCAACCCTTGGTTTCGTGGCCTTTGCCGTGGCCGCGGTCATGGAATGGCCAATCGGAGCCGTTGTTTACATCTTTCGCCACAAGAAAGGTCGTCGGATCATGGCCCATCCCGCTACTGTTGTTATATCCTTCTGTTACCAAAGCAATTCCCATTTAAGACCTTATTAGTGTCTCACACAACCCTTTGGGGTTTTTAGTTCTTTGTTCTCTAGTACTTAACCAACGATGGCTTTTTGTATTCAGTATGCATGTGCAAAATAAAATGTAGCCGCTGATGAATAAATATACACTCTCTTTTGGTTTTGGTTTCTTTTAATTTATCCCTTGAATCTTTCTCTTTTCAAGTGTTTGTTGGCAATAAATATGCTTAACCAACGATGACCCAAATGCGTATATACGAGAAATTAAGGAGGGTAAACATGACTTTTCACAATATTTTAATATAAATATATATTCAAATTGGAGTATTAATTACTAAATAGAGTACATTTGGGGCTCTAATAATTAATATTGTTCGTGGCTATTCTATTTCAAAAAAATATTGTTGGTGGCTATTGGAAAGTATTAATCATGTGTTGTCCATTAGGGGTGGACATGGTTCGGTTCGGTTCCGGGGTATACCCAAAACCGAACCATATGCAATCGGTTCCTAGAATTTGGAACCAGAACCGAACCATATATCTTTGGAACTAGAACCAAACTTGATCGGTTCGGTTCGGTTCTGAGTTTACCCAATCTTTATTATATAATTTATTTCCACATAATGATTGAGATTTTATTCATTTTTCATAATTTACAATTAAAAGTTTAAAAGGCAAAGCAAAACATTAAAGGGGAGTGAATTTATCCTCAAGCAGTAAGTGTAAAGTCTAAAGCATTTTTTTCTCATGGAATCGTATTGGGGGAGAGGGGACGAGATATGATCCTACTCAGGTCAGGATCCCAAACCTAGAACCGAACCGCATTCTCACGGTTCCAAGAACCCAGAACCGGAACCGAATCACCAAATCCTAGAACCGAACCGAACCGAATTGGCCGGTTTGGTTCGGTTCTTCGGGTTGAACCGGAACCATGTCCACCCCTGTTGTCCATCCTCCCTATCTAACATTTCCCTCGTCTAGTACTATGTCCTAGCTCTCTCCACATTTCTGGTGCACCAGGTGTATACCATTCTATCTGACAAAAAAATACTCATTTACTCTTATTGCCCAGTACCACTACAGGGCGGGAGTCTAGAGTTGTTGCCTTGGCTGAATTTGCCATGGGTGATGGTCCCACTGACATGCCACCGATGTTGGATGTCTTGGCAATGGCAGCTAATTGTCGACTCCATCCAGTTGATCCAAGCTATGGTATGGTACCATAGCTTTTTTCTATCTTTCGTACTTAATTATGTTAAGGTTCCGATCCTATCCTTTTTAGTTTTACCTTTGGTTCCCATCTTATGTCGACTCCATCCATGATTGTTGTAACTGCCACAACGAATTTTACAGAAGAGACTGAAGAACGTTTTCGATATACCTATAATGCACTTTAAATATCATTATTATTCACATGTATGTAGTTAAACAACATTCCCTAAGAAGGTACTCTCCTATATCTTATAAAACTGGGTTGATGTATTAAGTATAAGAATTAAGAGAGTTTGAATTTTCATTGGTGAAACAATACTAGTTCCTAGTCTAAGGAATAAAATATATGACATTTCAAATTTACGGAGCATTAAATAATAGAGGTAGAGCCCAAATTGCATACAGGTAGCCGAATTTCCTTTATCTTTTGGATTCTTTTCCAAATCCTTAATTACAAAGTTATAAGCATATAGAAAATCACATCAATCTTTGTCAAAGGCCCTGCTTGTATAAGATTATGACGACCGATTGTGACTGTCAAACCGATTATTGGACTCAAAATTACGTTTAAATTTGAGTCCAATAATCAATTTGGAACTCAGCATCTGTTGTCATAATCTTAGATGAAGAGGGCCTAAGTAAGATTGCTTTTATCTCTTGGATTCTTATCCAATTCCTTACAAAGTTATAGCAGCATTGAATGTCTTTTTTATTACAATTAAGTTTCAAGGAAGCGGGTATCCTTCTTATTTAGGGAAAGTTACCAAATGGCTTGGTGATTTAGATAAGTTGCTAAATGGCTGTAGTCGCTCTTGTGCGGTATGGCAATCGATATCAATTTGTTTGGCGCATGAAACGATAGTATTACATATTTGGCATATAGAAAGTTTGGGAAACTTGCTCATTTCATTTTTAGGATAACAAATGAGTAGATCGAGGAAAAAATCAGTGAGTGTCTTGTTCTACTTGGGCTTTCATCGTGTTGATGGCAAGCTAGTGTTTATTTTGTCCCTGGATAGACTTGCTATCATCTGTTCCTATCGATATAATCTGAAGATAAACTAATCAAAGCAGGATAGTCCATCCCAGGGATTTCTAAGCAGATGGCGAACAGCCTCATTATGATTGTCCAATCAGTCACTTGTTTTTCAAAATGGTCTGATATCCGTGCTACTATATTTTGATAATAGGCACTAAACACTTTGTATTACACTGTTCTGATGTGTTTCTCTGATTTTTTTTGGCTATTGTGACAGCTTTTGCAGTTAGTTAAAAAAGTGTGAAACGAAGATTTGTGTCATAATCAAAATATGATAGTGACATGTATCCGTCCTATTTTGTATTTTCAAGACTAAATTTTAGGCTACTGATCTTGGCACTATCATATAATTGAACAAAATCAGCTTGTCTTTTCTTGTTTGAACAACTGTCAAGGGTTGTTACTGTTCCCAAAATGCTCTCTAAGCCAATTAAGAAAGAGAAAACAAATTGAGTTTGTGCAATTATTAAAACATGGTATTGCGAATATCAGTAGCTAAAATTTATAGTCACCGACCAATATTAGTTGAAAACATTCTTTTGATAGAGAGCTGCTAGGAAGACTGCACCCGATTTTAGGTTTTGGGAAAATTGTGATTTTAGGTTTTCGGAAAAACCTAGGTATAGCCCTCCTTGTCACACGATCATTGTGCAGAGGCAAGGGTGTGGCATGAGGCTTGGGGTGTGGCTACCTCGAGGGAAGAGAGCGAGAGAGAGAGATGTGTGAGTGGGGGGTGGGGGGGGGGAGTGGGTGCGGGGGTGGTGTTTCTTCTTGGCAAGTGGTATTAAAGCTAAGGTCGGAAGGATCGTTGAGGCTGGGTGGAGTGATATAAAATTTCTTCTAAAATTTAGAGGGAATTGATATAATTACTTTAGATATATATTATCATAAATTGAAGTTCCATCTAAGTAAAAATTGAATAGTGTTGGTCCAAGTTGTCTCTTTTCACGTGCGAAAAAAAAAAGTATGAAATTTTTTAAATCTCTTCCTTTCTAAACTTTTCCAGCAAATTCCTGTCATCCAAACGCGGCCTAAAGGAAAGCACTTCTAAAACAGGGCTATTTTCATGTGTTTTAGTGTATTTGTGGAGATACGGCCCTCTTTTTGGTTTTCTGTACACTTGTCACGATAGATGACATCGTGCATTTTTTCAGATCCCGTTTTGCTAACAGCCTCTAAATTAAAAAACAAGATGATCTAGTGCAGTTATCAAAACATGGCGGTGCCAATATCATTGGAGTTTATGTAATTTTAAGTATACCTAAACAAACTTCATTCCATTAGGCTTTCATCACCGGTGCGTAATAAACGATACATATTTCCTTCTCCCTACACAATACGTTCACCGAAACAACTTCCAGTGTTTCAAAGTAGAGTTTTTGATAAAGTGGAAACCAAATTCAAACAAAATTATATTTATTTGATACAGAGAAAGGAAGTGAAATCTATTAACCCAACGAGCATTCGGGACTGTAAATATCCATGCATTTAAAGAACTATAGGTTGTTGACGTCCGGAACATGCATCGGATACTTGTGAATGCAATCGGACCATGCATCGTCTGTCGGTGTTTCAACGGTCCGATTATATTTCCACATGGCACTGTTACACTTGAATCCACTTCCTAACCCAATTTGCCACACGCGATCTCCTCTCTTCATCATCCCCTTGGCTTCTTTGTAACTGAGCTCGTACCAAATTGTGGAAGACGACGTGTTTCCAAACCGGTGAAGGGTCATCCTTGAGGCTTCAACGTGGTCGGGCATTAGCTGTAGACTCTTCTCAACTTCATCGATCATGGTGCGGCCGCCCGCATGGATGCAGAAATGCTCGAAGGTCTGTTTGAAGTCCGGCGTGTATGGCTTCCATTTTTTGTTGAAATACTTCCGGACGATGAGGTTGAAGAGGTAGAGGAGCTTTTCGGAAGTGGGGAGAACGAGGGGAGCTAAAGTGGTGATGTTATTTTTTAGGGCTTTACCTGTCGAAGTATAAATGATTAAATAACACCAACTCTAACAGCTTAAGCTTTTGGAAGTAATTGGTTGTTTGGCATGGTATACCAGGTTCAAAACCCAACAACTCCTTGGTATTAAAATTCACATGTAATGCTATCCAGAAAAAGAGAGGCGAAACGTGAGGAGTGTTGAAGTATAAGTGATTAAATAACACCAACTCTAAGGCCCTATTCCTTTAAGATGGTGAGAACTGATGGTGAGGCCCCAACCGAACGAACAGTAGGGGTGCAACTTGGGTCGGGTCGGGTTGAGCTTTTGCTAAAAAATTAATAGGAATCAACCCGAACCCAACCTGATTATAAGGTTAAAGCTCAACCCGAATTCTCAAAAATCGACCCGAGTTGCACCCCTAACGAACAGGGCCTAACAGCTTAAGTTTTTGGAGTAGTTGGTTGCTTCATGGTATCAGAGCTATTTCCCCACAAAGTTCAATACCAAACAACTCCTTAATATTAAAAATTCATATGTAAGACTAACCCAAAAACGAGGGGCCAAACTTGAAAGGGAATGTTTGAGTATAGATGACTGAAAGACACCAAATAACAGCTTAAGCTTTTGGAGCAAATGGTTGTTTCACATTACCGGCCACAATCGGTAGATCTTTCGAGAGGCTTGCACCAGCTTTCCCTTGCTTGTCTTCTTCCACATGGATACTATAGTATCCCATGTCTTCGGATCCGATATGGGTCCGAACCAAATGAGAAAGATGATACTTGGCTCGATTTCTATCGGAATTTTTGTTGGATAGAAGAATGGCTGCTCCACCCATACGGAATAGGCAATTAGAAACCAACATCGACCGGTTAGTTCCCGTGTACATTAGTGGGGTGATGATCTCCGTGCTCACCACCAACGCATACGAATTTGAATAAACTTGGAGGACATCTTTAGCTAGATCGAGAGATAACAGCCCAGCACTACAACCCATACCCGAAAGATTAAAACATTGTACATCATCTCTCATCTTATACTTATTAACTACCATGGCACATAAAGAAGGGGTGGGGCAAAAGTGGCTACAATTGACCACGAGAATGTCTATTTCTTTAGGATCAACACGTGTTTTCTCTAAGACAGAATCGATTATGGAGAAAATGACTAGTTCAGCCTCTTCTCTAGCGTCCTCCAAATTGGATATTGGGGGAATGTAATGGGCCGCAGGTGGGAGGCAAGTTTCATCGCTGAGGCCCGATCTTTGAAGAAGTCGGATCATGAATTTAGAGCTTTCGGGGTGAGAGGAGTATAACAGCCTAGTGTGTTCGGCAAATGTTGAGAAGGGAGCACGCATGTGACCGGTGGCTTAAAGCATGTGAAATCCACCAGGTAAAGGGGTTTGGGTTTGGACATGAAGTATATGGTGGTGATTATGATGAGGGAGAATGAGCAGAGAATTTGGAGGACGTTGAAATGGGGAGGGTTTCTTAGGCCGATAATATGTAACATAAGGCTGGAGATGGTGGGGATGAGGACTAGTAGTAAGGTGAGGGTGAAATTGTTTACAAGAAAATGGTGACCTCGTTTGAGTTGATTAACCTCGAGGGTGGAGAAGAAATGTGATACAAAGGTTAGCATTTTGGTGTATGTGAGCATGAGAGACGTGGGGACTACTACTACTACTAAAGAGATTTTAGACTGGGAGGATTTAAAGCATATAGGAAGGCACAATGAATTATTGGGCAGGTGCTCGGTCACGATTAATGAAGAAGCCTCATCAATATAAGGTCGTTAATAATGAAAAACCCACATCAACGTAAGGTCGTTATTAATGAAAAACCCTCATCAATGAAGGTTGTTATTTTTAGGGGACATGCATTTAAATTTATGATGTCTCTTGACTATTAGTTGCACACAGTTGCTGCTGAAATCTGGATTGATGCTGAGATCGGTCCCGGCTAGCTTTAAGGTTTGTAACAGCGAGCTTGAACAAACGTTAAAAAACCACCCGAAGTGTCATGTCTTGAACCAAACCCGTGGCCTGCAAAATGAGGCTCACAAATATGCAAGGCTATGATATGGAGCAGATAATACCAGTAACTGTCATGATTTGCAATTAATATCTCAAAAGAATTGCTGGCAGGAACTCTCAGACTCTCTTCCTCATTCGCAGTGTGGATGCCCTTGGAGGATACCTACTTGCATTGAACGAAGGCGTGTGAATTTCACTTAAGGCCACGTTTGGATACCTTATGTTTTTGTATTTAGATTTGGATTTGAGTTTTGGATACAAAATATATCAATCATCTTGATGCGCATGTTGTACAAGAGAGAGAGAGAGAGAGAGAGAGAGAGAGAGAGAGAGAGAGAGAGAGAGAGAGAGAACTCTCGGACTCTCTACCTCATTCGCAGTGTGGAAGTCCTTGGAGGATACCTACGTGCATTGAACGAAAGCGTGTGAATTTCACTTTAGGCCACGTTTGAATACCTTATGTTTTTGTATTTGGATTTGAGTTTTGGATACAAAATACATCAATCATCTTCATGCGCATGTTGTACGAGAGAGAGAGAGAGAGAGAGAGGGAGAGAGAGAGAGAGATCTTGCTGCTACTGCAGCAAGGTCGAGGATAAGTGAGGGTGAAGGTACTTGCCACAAGTATGGATTTCCAAATAACGTCTTGCAGAACAGATTTGAAAATCAGATATTTTTTCACTGTTGTAGCTGATTTGGAAATTTAAGGATTTGATCCAGATCCAAATCTCAACTGCCAAATGTGAGATATTCAAATCTAAATCTTGTGGGAATCCAAAAGTGGCCTTAAGGTATCAATTGCTTTCTTGCAAAAAAGGTATGTCAACTGTTGCAGAGTACCAGAAGCGCTTCAAGGCCATTGGAGATTACCTATCTGCTATTGGCAGACCTATCCCCGACAGTGACAAAGTATCTCCGGTGCTCCATGGTCTCGGACCCAATTATGAATCTTTTGTCACCTCTGCTCTTGCAAACTATGGATGCATATTAAGAGACCATGCTGGGCAGCCTAAAGTAGCGATTACGGCCGGGTGTCCTCCATCCTTGTGCACGAGCTTGAGGCAATTCGAAGAGGAGTGGGAGAAGCCCAACATATGATGAACTCGTTCCAAATCTCATCAGCCAGGAGATACGGGCAAAGAAATATATCTGTGATACCTCTAACTCGGCGCTCACCAAGGACGAAATTAGAATAAATCTCATCAAAATTTCAACTGAAAGAACTCTAACAAGCCGTCGTAGATTCAATAGTCAGAATCACAATCATCACGCCTCAAATCAGAATCACCGATCAAAGACAAATAATGCTTCACACAACTACAACAGTGGTTCGAGTAGCAATCCAATCCCAACACCGTGTCCTATGTTAAACCTAGACGTTTGCCAAATCTGTACAAAACGGTATCATACGGGCTATTGACTTTTGGGAAAGGTTTAATCAAGCTTATCAATCAACTAATGCTCCTACCTCTCTCGCCACTCTATCAATCACATATCCGGATGATTCTCATTGTACCCTTGTACTGGTGGTCTGGTGCAACTTCTCACATCTGCAATGATCCAGATTCCAGGTAATTTTACTTCTTTGACTCCCTACGATGGAAAGGATCGTGTTTATGTTGGAAATGGGGATGATTTACCCATTACCCACATTGGTTCTACTATGGTTTCTAGCTAGTACATGATTACATGTGGCAATCTTCCTCTTAAGAATGTTATACTTGTTCTTGGTATACAAAAGAACGTGCTCTCAGTTAGTTGCTCTCAGTTAGTCAGTTAGCTGATGATCATAACTATACAATTGAATTCTCACAAGTTGGCTTTATTATAAATGATAAAAAGCAGGAATGATACTAGCAAACGGACATAGTCTCTATTCCTTCTCAAATAATGGTAAGCACATCTTGCTTTAAGGCCCTCTTCCACTCTTCCTTCAGAAGAAGT
Organism: Tasmannia lanceolata; assembly: GCF_043159265.1. Classification (NCBI taxonomy): domain Eukaryota; kingdom Viridiplantae; phylum Streptophyta; class Magnoliopsida; order Canellales; family Winteraceae; genus Tasmannia; species Tasmannia lanceolata. Next base: position 59,724,217 of record NW_027518692.1, on the reverse strand, counting down.
ATGGCATTTTGAGATTGGGGCATCCCTCATTGAAGGTTCTTCAAGTGTTGAAAAAGGAAGTCTATCCATCGATTTCTCAGAACAATAGAGTCTAGCATCTCTACGAGGACTGCCAACTTGGGAAGAGATGTCGTTTACCATTTGCAAACAAGGAAGAATTCTACTCCATTCCATCCATGCAAATTCTCACTCAGATGTATCCGTCAAGCTCCAGTTAGCTTTGTAAACGGCTATTGCTTTTATGTGAGTTTTATCAATGAATATGCCCTGCAGGTTTACTTGATTTTATCCAATGAAATGCAAATTTGAGGCCTTTCTTGCTTTAAGAAATTTCAGTCAATGGTGATGAATTTTTTTTCGAAAATCGTTACAAATATTTCAGAGTGATGAGGGCGGAGAGTATAATTCCCACCGATTTATTTCTCAAATTGAGGATTGTGGCATTATACATTATATCTCATGTCCACACACACCATAGCACAATGGCATGTCAAAAAGTAAGCATAGATACATAGCAGAGATGGACCTTGCCCTTCTTTTTCATAGAAAAGCCCCCGCAAAATTATGGGTGTAAGCGTTCACCATAGATCTTATAAATTGACTACGCTCTTGTGTTGCATAATGTTTCCCCATACACAATTCTCTTTGGATCCTATCCTGATTGCACTTTCCTTCACCCATTTGGCTATCTATGTTATCCATATCTTAGAGACTACAATGCACACAAATTCATACCCTATAGAATAATGTTTTCCCATGTGTGTTCGTAGGTTACAGTGACATGCAGAAAGGGTTTCAACGTTTACATCCTCCAACTGGGAGACTTTACATATCCCAACACATTGTCTTTTATGAATCCATCTTTCCTATCAATTCGCACCGTATTGATTGTTCTACGTTGCAGGTATCTCATGGAGACGTTATCATCTTTAAATCCATGTTGCCATGGCTTGGGTGGTCCTAAAAACCCACAATCACTAACAATTAGGGGTTGGATACGCGGATTTTAGGATCTTAGATTTCCTCAAAATTGTAGATGGGAGATGAGAGAAGAGACTAATCATCATTTTTTTATTTCTTGCCCTTCTGGCTTCTTCCTGACAGCAGGAGATCGTCCCATGTTTCCAGGTTTTAAAAATCGGGATGGGAGAGAGATTTCTGTAACCTGGATTTCTTACTTAAAGTCCAAGAAACACTGTCAGGACAGAATACAACAGCTTGATCATAACCCTCTTTTACACTGATTTTTACAGCTTGATCATGACCCTCTTTTACACTGATTTTCAAACTTAAACCTGGATTCTAAAATCCGCATATCCAAAGGGCCCCTTAATCTCACCAAAGAGTTGAGATTCCCCATCCTAGCAAAGACCACAACTACCACCACCATCACCACAAACCGCCCTTGCCATCCCTACCACAGCTAGCCTCACCTTACTCTTCACCCCATCCACGATATTCCCCCATTGTGCAAACAATATCCTTTTCTCCGATTACAATGACGATCTTGCCAGACGGCCATGCCATCCCTACAGGTGAAATATCATCCATCTCCCCTCGCTTCCTGCATCCCAAGTCCCCACCTCGGATTTTTCCCTAGAAACTACCTCTTCTCACCGTATGGTAACTCGTTCCAAATCTAAGAATCAAGGACAAATTCATAAACGCCCCCCCACCCCCGTCTCTCTCTCTCTCTCTCTCTCTCTCTCTCTCTCTCTCTCTCTCTCTCTCTCTCTCTCCGGCGGCAGTTGGATCTATCACGATTCTCTTCCGTCTAACGATGTTTACTTGCTTTCATTGATATGCTCGTTAAACCAAAGTCATTTAAATCCGCCCTCCAGAGTTCACAATGGAAAGCAGCCATGGACAAAGAGATTGTCATGCCCCAAACCGGGGTCCCTATGACAGTGCCGCACGCCTACATTTCCAACAACAGCCACATGGACGTGCAAGGCCAAAACAACTATAAATACCTGTTATCAGAGATATACAGAGCAACTAGCGGAAACATTTATTTATTCATAAGAAAATCCATAAGATAATTAATCCCAATACCTTCAGGGCCACACTTTGCCCGATTCACACCGCTACAAATAATGATGTTCTTCAAGTAACTAAGCAAATTTAATTGTCTGACAAGCTACAATAGTCTCTAACAAAGCCGAGCCCTTTGTCACCTCCATTCCCCGCGAGCTGCTAACTACTCCTCATTATCTAAAAAATGATAGACAACATGGGATGAGCTTTTGCGCTCAATACATAATAAGGAATCTGCATAGGTTGGATCAAGTACGCAAAACACGAGTAAAGCATTTATAAAAGATAAATGCATATTTTATTCAAAATAAGCTTGTATCATGAGGTAGAACGATAAAATAACATAAGTAACAGTTTAGAACAATGCACACAAGTTTCATTATACAAATAACCCAACTAGCAAGGGCATCTCCTTCGATGGAATCTCCAAAATATTTGCAGAGAGATGATGTAACCATCTCATATGCATAGAACTAAAAGATCCCAAAACCAATAAAGCACCTTTCAGTTGCCTCTTTAACTAGGAATTTATTATAGTCTTATAGAGTAGAATCCTACCACCATAGAACATCAACATGGAACGTTCTCCAAGAAGTTTCTGGAGATTCCGTACTTGGCTATTCGTGGCTATTCCTTCCTAAGAGTCCCAATTATAAAGACTCTCCAAAAGGTCTCTCTCTCTCTCTCTCTCTCTCTCACATACGCGTCCAGCCGACCCAATCTTTTGAGATTTGCCAAAACCAATTAGTAGGGCTGCAACTCGGGTTGGGCAGGTTGGGTTTTGAAGAACCCAACCCTACCTGAGAACTCGGGTTTTTTTTCCGGAAAACCCACGATTCCCAAACCCGGCCCTACCCATGATAAATCTCGGGTCGGGTCGGGTATTTCTACATTAACGCAATTTTTAAGGAAAACTCTTGTTTGGCATAGAAGTAGAAAAACCCAGCCCTACCCATGCTTGGCATTTGGATTGAGAGGTCTGAAATGATCCGACAACAGTGAGATCGATGGCAATGGGTCAACTCCAGGTGGCAATACTGATCTGTTTAAGTTCCTGGTCTAAGAAATAAGATACAAGAGATCATAAATTTAGGGTACATTAAATATGTATTAAAGCCCCAACTGTATATAGGTAGTCGATCGAATTTCAAAATTCAAAACATCTTCGGGTCCAAGTCCATAGAATATAAAAAATCACGTCCATCCTTGTCTAAGCAAGATTGAGTTTATCTTTTGGATGCTTATACAAATCCTTATGAAGCTATAATCGTATTGAAAGACCATTAGGAATATAAATGAATAGATGGGAAAAACTAAATGAATGGTTGATTTCGAGTAGGAAAAGTCATTATCTTCTTCTACTCGGGCTATTCATCTGCATCAGGTGGGGTCGTAAGCTGCTGTTTATTTTATCCCCGGATAGGCTTATCTAAGCTGATAGTCCATCCCAAGAACAGCTAATCCAAAGATTTCTATAAAGATGGTGAACAACCTTATTATGATTGTCCAATCAGTCACTTACAGGGTCCGATATCCGCGCAGTACCATATTTTGATAGTAGATTCTAATCACTTGTTTTCTACAGGGTCTGATATCAGCACTACCATATTTTGATAATGGGATTTGCGGAATGCCATTTTGCTTGCCGAAGAGAACAGCCGTGTAGGCTTACTTTTTTAGCAGATTTTGTCTTACTCATTAAATTCATCTAGCAGCAAAATGGCTTTCTGCAAAACTGCCTAGCAAATCCCTTTGATAATAGGCACTAGTCACTTTGTTTTACACTTTTCTCATGGGTTTCTCTGATTTTTTTTGTATTATAAGTTTATGACAGCTTTTACAGATGGTTAAAAAACCAAGTGTAAAATTAAAATGAAGGGAGTTGTGCCATTATCAAAATTTGATAGTGACCCATATCAGTCCAATTTTGTATTTTCAGGACTAAATTTCATAGTCTAGCACTCAGGCAAATTTTCCGTGAAAACATACTTTTAATGGGAATTGCTAGCGTCCATGGCAAAAGACATTTCGCGGCTGGTCTGTCGCATTTCAGATCAGCCTCCTCGTGAATGGAGACAAAAGCCGTTGTCTTCATTCATGCGATAGACCGGCTGCGAAATGTCTTTTGTGATGGACCCTAGCAAATCCCACTTTTAATAGAGAGCTGCTAAGAAGACCGAACCCATTTTTTCTTAGGAAAAGATGGCTTGATGTTGCAACAACTGTGCAAGAAGACAAAAAAATCCGCATTACATTTTTTGATAATGGCACTCATTACTTTATTAGTCACTATTCGGATTTGTTGTTGTAAGCATAGTTAGCAAAACACCATTTTAAACAGCATTTTTTTTTTTTTAAAAGTTGTTTTATCGGTTTGCCAATTTAATACTCTGTTTAAAACTTTTTTTAAGAAAATATTTAAAAGTCACTTAAATGCGTTTTAAACGTATTAAACGTGTTTTTTGGCCAACTTTACCGACTATATTTTATAAATGACAAAATTTTAAGGGCGATGATAAATTCGCACCCCCTATAGGATAAATCGCATCCCTTTAAAGTGAATTATGTGGCAGACTTTAATGCTTTTTCGACGTTAATTCACATTAAAAGGGGTGCGAATTATCCTACAGGGGGTGTGAAAGCCAATTTTAAATGATATTTTTCGTTTTTTTTTATGCTAATGGTGTCATTATTAAAACAAGGGAGTGGGGATATCAATTTCTTTATTCTATATCATTTGTTCTTTCTTGTTTATGCTTCTAATATTGGCACTATCGTGTTCTATTAATTACACAAACCCAGCTTGTGTTTTCTGTTTTCAATGGGCTTTTGAGAGCTTTTTGGGAACCATTACAACATTTGACAGCTATTTAAATCATAAAAGACAAGATGAGTTCGTGCAATTATCAAAACATGGTGGTGCCGATATCATTAGCATGAATTTATTTTTAAGTGTGCCTAATCAAACTTCATGACATTATGCTTCCCTCACCAGTATTCGATACATGTTAGCATTTATTACCCGAATAAGAGTCACTAATTTTGGCTAAATATTTCCTTCTCTTAATTCCTTTACAATACCTTCACTAAAACAACTTCCACACTTTTTCATAAAATCGAGCAAGAAAGAGTTCTTGATTAAGTAAAAACCATTTGCAAATGAAACTATATTTATTTGTTACATAGAAAGGTAGTGAAATCTACTGTAAGAAACACAACGACAATTTCAGACTTACGGTGTTATGAACCCAGATTGATTCGCAACTGATTTGATCTTCTTAGAGGGAAGATCAGCCTCTTGACCCACTTCGAGGGAAGGGTCATTCCTCTTTCTATGCAAAAACACAATTTTGGGATAAATTTCTTCATTCCTCAAGAAAAGTCACGTACAAGTTATTTGTAGAAAATCCCTAATCTAGATATTCCCTATCTTTAAGACTCCTACACATCCCATACAATTACAAAGTAAATCCCTAACTAATAAATCTAAACTAATTTATTCTAGCCCAAGTGGGACCCATAGAGGCACGTAACATTCCTCCCCTCTTCGAATCAACATTGTCCTCAAAGTTGGAAATTAAGCAATGGCCCGTTGGTGAAAGAATTGCGTAGAATCTTTCAAAATTCTTCCATCTTCTCTTTTTCTTTTCCTTCTCACTCCCTTTCTTCTCTTTGTCTTGCAATTAATCACCAAGTGTTGAGGAAGCTCTATTTTCAAATCAATATGATCGTGTTTTTCATCAGAGCTCCATCGCCGTGCTCGTTTAGAATAATTGGGATTTTGACGCAAGAATGGTCGTGAAGGAGGATCTTCTTGATGACGTACAGGCTGAGAGGAATTACGGATTTTCCAGCTACCAACTCGACTACAATACTGAAAATCAACAACTCCTTTCGGTTGTGGCCTTTTCACTTCTATCTGATTTCTTTCGCTCTTCTTCTTTCTTCCCCTTTTTCTATTTCTTCTTTTCTTTTCCGTCATACACTCCTCCTCGACGGTGATCTCGCTGAACCTTTCATTCATCTCCTTCAAACATAGGGGATCTCGCTGGCCTTTTCATTATCAGATGTTGTCTTACTCATTAAATTCATCTAGCCGCAAAATGGCTTTCTGCAAAACTGCCTAGCAAATCCCTTTGATAATAGGCACTAGTCACTTTGTTTTACACTTTTCTCATGGGTTTCTCTGATTTTTTTTGTATTATAAGTTTATGACAGCTTTTACAGATGGTTAAAAAACCAAGTGTAAAATTAAAATGAAGGGAGTTGTGCCATTATCAAAATTTGATAGTGACCCATATCAGTCCAATTTTGTATTTTCAGGACTAAATTTCATAGTCTAGCACTCAGACAAATTTTCCGTGAAAACATACTTTTAATGGGAATTGCTAGCGTCCATGGCAAAAGACATTTCGCGGCTGGTCTGTCGCATTTCAGATCAGCCACCTCGTGAATGGAGACAAAAGCCGTTGTCTTCATTCATGCGATAGACCGGCTGCGAAATGTCTTTTGTGATGGACCCTAGCAAATCCCACTTTTAATAGAGAGCTGCTAAGAAGACCGAACCCATTTTTTCTTAGGAAAACATGGCTTGATGTTGCAACAACTGTGCAAGAAGACAAAAAAATCCGCATTACATTTTTTGATAATGGCACTCATTACTTTATTAGTCACTATTCGGATTTGTTGTTGTAAGCATAGTTAGCAAAACGCCATTTTAAACAGCATTTTTTTTTAAAAAAAAGTTGTTTTATCGGTTTGCCAATTTAATACTCCGTTTAAAACTTTTTTTAAGAAAATATTTAAAAGTCACTTAAATGCGTTTTAAACGTATTAAACGTGTTTTTTGGCCAACTTTACCGACTATATTTTATAAATGACAAAATTTTAAGGGCGATGATAAATTCGCACCCCCTATAGGATAAATCGCATCCCTTTAAAGTGAATTATGTGGCAGACTTTAATGCTTTTTCGACGTTAATTCACATTAAAAGGGGTGCGAATTATCCTACAGGGGGTGTGAAAGCCAATTTTAAATGATATTTTTCGTTTTTTTTTATGCTAATGGTGTCATTATTAAAACAAGGGAGTGGGGATATCAATTTCTTTATTCTATATCATTTGTTCTTTCTTGTTTATGCTTCTAATATTGGCACTATCGTGTTCTATTAATTACACAAACCCAGCTTGTGTTTTCTGTTTTCAATGGGCTTTTGAGAGCTTTTTGGGAACCATTACAACATTTGACAGCTATTTAAATCATAAAAGACAAGATGAGTTCGTGCAATTATCAAAACATGGTGGTGCCGATATCATTAGCATGAATTTATTTTTAAGTGTGCCTAATCAAACTTCATGACATTATGCTTCCATCACCAGTATTTGATACATGTTAGCATTTATTACCCGAATAAGAGTCACTAATTTTGGCTAAATATTTCCTTCTCTTAATTCCTTTACAATACCTTCACTAAAACAACTTCCACACTTTTTCATAAAATCGAGCAAGAAAGAGTTCTTGATTAAGTAAAAACCATTTGCAAATGAAACTATATTTATTTGTTACATAGAAAGGTAGTGAAATCTACTGTAAGAAACACAACGACAATTTCAAACTTACGGTGTTATGAACCCAGATTGATTCGCAACTGATTTGATCTTCTTAGAGGGAAGATCAGCCTCTTGACCCGCTTTGAGGGAAGGGTCATTCCTCCTTCTGTGCAAAAACACAATTTTGGGATAAATTTCTTCATTCCTCAAGAAAAGCCACGTACAAGTTATTTGTAGAAAATCCCTAATCTAGATATTCCCTATCTTTAAGACTCCTACACATCCCAAACAATTACAAAGTAAATCCCTAACTAATAAATCTAAACTAATTTATTCCAGCCCAAGTGGGACCCATAGAGGCACGTAACACTCCTCCCCTCTTCGAATCAACCTTGTCCGCAAAGTTGGAAATTAAGCAATGGCCCGTTGGTGAAAGAATTGCGTAGAATCTTTCAAAATTCTTCCATCTTCTCTTTTTCTTTTCCTTCTCACTCCCTTTCTTCTCTTCGTCTTGCAATTAATCACCAAGTGTTGAGGAAGCTCTATTTTCAAATCAATATGATCGTGTTTTTCATCAGAGCTCCATCGCCGTGCTCGTTTAGAATAATTGGGATTTTGACGCAAGAATGGTCGTGAAGGAGGATATTCTTGATGACGTACAGGCTGAGAGGAATTACGGATTTTCCAGCTACGAACTCGACTACAATACTGAAAATCAACAACTCCTTTCGGTTGAGGCCTTTTCACTTCTATCTGATTTCTTTCGCTCTTCTTCTTTCTTCCCCTTTTTCTATTTCTTCTTTTCTTTTCCGTCATACACTCCTCCTCGACGGTGTTCTCGCTGAACCTTTCATTCATCTCCTTCAAACATAGGGGATCTTCTATCTTCACGCCAAACGAAAGTACCATCTTGTTGAACTTCGCATTCATAGCAGAAAACATTTCATGCATTGCCTAGATCATTCTCTCTTGTCCCACAACAAGAGAACTCACATTCGCTTCCAACCGTCTGATCGTTAAATCATCCATGCCTTACTCTGATACCACTTTGTTACGAACCCAGATTGGTTCGCAACTGATTTGATCTTCTTAGAGGGAAGATCAGCCTCTTGACCCGCTTCGAGGGAAGGGTCGTTCCTCCTTCTATGCAAAAACACAATTTTGGGATAAATTTCTTCATTCCTCAAGAAAAGCCACATACAAGTTATTTGTAGAAAATTCCTAATCTAGATATTCCTTATCTTTAAGACTCCTACACATCCCAAACAACTACAAAGTAAATCCCCAACTAATAAATTTAAACTAATTTATTCCAGCCCAAGTGGGACCCATAGAGACACGTAACATACGGACTGTAAATATTCATGCACTTTAAGTACTATAGATTGAGGAACTCCGGAACATGCATCGGATACTTGTGAATGCAATCGGACCATGCATCATCCGTCGGAGTCTCAACAGTCCGAATGCATTTCCACACAGCACTGTTACACTTGAATCCACTCCCTAACCCAATTTGCCACACACGATCTCCCTTCTTCATTCTCCCCTTCGCTTCGATATAACTAAGCTCATACCAAATAGTTGAAGAAGATGTATTTCCAAAACGGTGGAGTGTCATCCTCGAGGCCTCAACATGGTCCGGCATTAGCCGGAGATTCTTCCCGACTTCGTCGATCACGGCCCGCCCACCAGCGTGGATGCAGAAATGCTCGAAGGCCCGTTTAAAGTCCGGAACATATGGCTTCCATTTTTTGTTGAAATATTTCCGGCCCATGAGGTTTACTAGGTAGAGAATCTTTTCTGAGGTGGGGAGAACAAGGGGTGCTAAAGTGGTAATATTTATTTTGAGGGCTTTACTGGCTACAACCGGTAGGTCTTTTGAGAGGGTTGCACCAACTTTGCCTTCCTTGTCTTCTTCCACATGTATGCTATAGTAACCCATGTCTTCAAATCCGATATGGGTCCGAACCAAATGAGAGAGCTGATACTTGGCCCGCTTTCGGTCCGAATATTTGTTCGATAGAAGAATGGCAGCTCCACCCATACGGAATAGGCAGTCCGAAACCAACATTGACCGGTTAATGCCGGTGTAAATTACCGGGGTATTAATCTCCGTACTCACCACTAGAGCATATGAATTTGAATAAACTTGGAGTACATCTTGAGCTAGGTCAAGAGAGATTAGCCCAGCACTACAACCCATACCCGAAAGATTAAAACATTGTACATCATCTCTCATCTTGTACTTATTAACCACCATGGCACATAAAGATGGAGTGGGGCAAAAATGGCTACAATTCACCACGAGTATGTCTATTTCTTTAGGATCAACGTGCGTTTTCTCTAAGACAGAATCGATTATGGAGAAAACGACTAGTTCAGCCTCTTCTCTAGCATCCTCCAAAGTGGGTACTGGGGGAATGTAGTGGGCCGCGGGCGGAAGGCAAGTTTCCTCGCCGAGGCCCGATCTTTGAAGAATTCGGATCATGAATTTAGAACTTTCGGGGTGAGACGGGTAGAGCAGCCTAGAGTGTTCGGCAAATTTGGAGAACGGAAATCGGCACGTGACCGGAGGTATAAAGCACCTGAAATCGACTAGGTAAATGGGTTTGGGTTTGGACATGAAGTATATGGTAGTGATTAAGATGAGGGCGAATGCACAGAGAATTTGGAGGACATTGAGATGGGGAGGGCTTTTTAGGCCGAGAATATGTAACAGAAGGGTGGAGATTGTGGGGATGAGGAGTAGCAGTAAGGTGAGGGTGAAATTGTTTATGAGAAGATGGTGACCTCGTTTGAGTCGATTAAGCTCGAGAGTGGAGAAGAAATGTGATACAAAGGTTAGCATCTTGGTGTATGTGAGTATGAGAGAGGTGGGAGCAATACTAGTTCTACTAGAGAGAACTTGGACTTGGAGGATTTAAAGGCTAATAGGAAGCCACAATGAATTGGGGCAGGTGGCTCGGTTACGATTAATGAAATACCCACATCAATGAAGGTCTCACATAAACCAACGCTATCCCACCATCATTTTTTGGCCTGACTGGAAATAGGTACATGTGAAACAAGGTTATTTCTGAGGGGCATGCATTTAACTTTATGATCTGTTTCTTGAGTATTAGTTGCACACTACCACCACCTACATTTGTACGGGGAGTTGGGTTAGGTGGGCGCCCACAGGATGCGGGATTTTTTTGGCAGATATTAACCTTGTTTTGATAAAATAAAGGAAGCTGAAAGATATCCTCCTACAAGATTCCAAGCACCTCAAGGGAATCGAGCACCTCGACTTAAAGGAGTTTCTATTTAAGCACACACTACAGCTAATTAAAATCAGCCAAGAAAGAAAATAGAAATAGAAAAATAGAGAGAAAGTTTTGTTACTTTTATTATGTCTTTTCTTCTTCTTCTCTCTTTCTTCTTTCTTGTTTTTATTCTCTGGGTTGTCCTTCTCGGTCTATACAAATCGCTATTTCAAAAATAAAAAAATAGAGAGAAAATAAGAAAGGTGTAGAGAAGCAATGACTCTCGGCTGTAGATGGCAAATATCAATATATAGGAGCGAAACTCTGGGCATCTGACAGGGTGTGAATTTTTGTTTTTCGTCATTTTAAAAAAAAAAAACAGGTGTGGATATCAAATATGGGGGTTTCGCACAAGATGAGATAAGAGAGGCTTGCATGAAAAGTAGGAGATTAGAAATGCAAGGGAAAACATTTAGAAAAAATAAGAATGGAAGAGGATTCAAAAGTTGGTGCTCCTTGACTAAAGAAAAGAGTTTTTCATTAGACAAGACCGCGCGAGAGTGTGAATATTAAAATGAGAATGTGTATTTGAGTAAAGACGGAATAAGGGTGATGTTATCGATATCCAGGGATGAGATTATTGCAAAAGAAGTGTGTTCACAATTAGCGATGCAGTAGAAACTTTTCTATCTAATCAAGGAACAGTAAGTCATTGCATGATTCAGTGGCTTGTATGTATGGATAAACAATACAAAAAAATAAGAGATTTTTTATTGGAAGGTGAGTAAATTTTTGGGAAGTGATATTTACGCTCCTTTTGATCACCAGGACACCCAACGTCAGTGTATCAATGGCAAAAAAGAAGATGATATACTTTATGTCAAAAAAATCTAGTGGCTTTTGTTGCAAAGTACACGGGCAAATGGGTGTCCCTGGTGATGAATGTGGCGTAAATATCATTTGCCAAATTTTTATGTGTGATGGTGAAATGTGACGTAGGAGGGTGATTTGACATGTTGCCTCTTCCACTAATTCCAGTACTTTCGCAAGCCTGGTTCTGATGGAACCGAAGGGGACTATGGTAGTGGTTGCGCAGTTCTTAGGGTGTTATTGTTGTCACTAGTGTTTTTCCACATCGTAATCAGCCGCAAAATTGTCATTAATCTTCTGTTTATTTCTCTCAATTTCTCTCTTGTTTTTCAAACCCTATGCTCTGTTTGGTTGCTGGGTTTTTTTTGTTCCCAGGATTTATGTGGGTAAAGGTTTAGTGGTCACATCAGCTTTTTCTTGCTGACATCAGCAAAATCTTGTCTTGAAAAGGGTGTTCTCTCTTTCTTTCTCTACCCTCTCTCTCCACTCATCATAATATCTTTCTCTAATTAATGCTTGTCCCCTCTTTTGTCTATTTCTTTCAATTGAGGTGCATCACTTGTGGGGGTGTCTGAAATATTGACTCCTTCTAGTTGAGACGCTTCATTTCTTTTGAAGTATGCACCTTAAAGAGAGTTTCAAATTCCATAAGGATCAATACTCAAAATCGACACATGATGCCTTGCCCACCGAAGCTTACCTTTGCTCATTGAATTGGTCCATAGTGACCCATTTCAATGAAGATGGGTATCCAAAACTGACACGGTAAGACTCGTCTATCGAGGCTTGGATTCTTCCAGTCCATTGTGACTCACCTTCCAAGCGATACATCTTCGGCATTATTGGTAACATACATCCGTCAACATCAAATTAACAGATTTAAAACAATTTGGGGATATATATATATATATATATCCTATTGTAGTCAAAAGTATGTTAGATTTCCAATCCCCATACATTTGAGGGAGGCTTATAAAGTGTGAGAGTTCTCACCCTTGGATTATCAAGGATTAGATTATAAGTAGGTTGATTAGATTTGGCAACTGTGTAGCTAGTTTGATTATAAAAACCAACTCTCTCTCTCTCTCTCTCTCTCTCTCTCTCTCTCTCTCTCTCTCTCCCGTGATAACCCTAACCCTAACCCTAACCCTGGAAAAAAAAAAAAAAAAACAGAACCATGCCCTCTCACGATCCGAAGATGAAACCGATTATGATCCAAGACATATGGTCCTGCAACCAGATAATGGAGTTTCAACTGATTGAAAGCATAATCGATCGATATTCTTACAATGCCATGGACACTGAATTCTCTGGAGTTGTTTTCCGGTCCACCGGAGGCGAATCCTTACCCTACTATCAACAGACACCGGAGCACCGGTACCGGATCCTCAAGGCCAACGTGGACGCCCTAAATTTAATCCAAGTCGGACTCACTATAACTGATTCGGAGGGTAATTTACCCGATCTCGGTACCGAAAATTGCTATATTTGGGAGTTTAATTTCAGAGACTTCAATGTGGCTACAGACCCTTCAGTGTATATATACACTAAATGCAGACTGGTTTTGGCTGATGATAAGGAAAGCAGTTTGGGTGATAATAGGGTCTAAGTTGTTATTGTTAGAAATTAGGAGTCGTATAAACAAAGATAGCCTTCGCTAGCGAAAATACAATTACTAACTTATTGCAAAGAGAAATTGCTAGGACACCAATTAAGGTGGGACAAAAGTGCTCTTATAGACCTTGCATGGGCAGCTAGCATTCTTCTAGTTAATTAGGACAAATTGACATGTGATGCAAGTGGCTAATTTTGAGGGTGGCGGTAAAAATCCTCAAAATAATTAAAGTGAAACTTACCTCAAGATAATATATATATATATATATATATATATATATATATAGGTTCCTACACATATGTGTAGATAAGTTATCTACACACTAGCTTAAAATACAGTGGGGGCCACATTATTTGGGTGATACAAACCATTCATTTTTAAGGCCCTCACACAGATAGGGTGTCCACAAAGAATCAGATCCATAGGATCATCCTAACCATTCGAACTGTGGAGGCAAAAAATGGACTAATTTGTAAAGGTTTAAAGACATCCATTTTACCTCTACGTGAGGGCCTTAAATTAGACATCCTATGGATCTGATTCTTTGTGGACACCCTATCTATGTGAGGGCCTTAAAAATGAATGGTTTGTATCACCCAAATAATGTGGCCCCCACTGTATTTTAAGCTAGTGTGTAGGAACCGTTTTCTCATATTAGAAAACGGTTCCTACACATATGTGTAGATAAGTTATCTACACACTAGCTTAAAATACAGTGGGGGCCACATTATTTGGGTGATCCAAACCATTCATTTTTAAGGCCCTCACATAGATCGGGTGTCCACAAAAAATCAGATCCATAGGATCATCCTAACCATTCGCACTGTGGAGGCAAAAAATGGACTAATTTGTGAAGGTTTAAAGACATCCATTTTACCCCCACAAATCGTAGGGTTGGGATGATCCTATGGATATAATTTTTTGTAGACACCCTATCTATGTGAGGGCCTTTAAAATGGATGGCTTGGATCACCCAAACAATGTGGGCCTCCACTGTATTTTAAGCTAGTGTGTAGAGAACTCTCTACACATATGTGTAGGAACCGTTTTCTCATATATATATATATATATAGTGTCACCAGCTAGCATTCTTCTACTCAATTAGAACAAATTTACAAGTGGTGCAAGTGCCTCGTTTTGAGCCAGCCAACAAAAACCCTCAAAATAATTAAATTGATCATACGTACCTGCCCCATCATAATTTCGTTCTCTTGAATATGGGTTGTATTGATTATTTGATCGTTGGTTTGATGGACTCGACATTCATGCTAGGCAACTAGACGAACTACACATTGGGTTTTCATTCACACCTCTTTAAGACTCAAAAAGGGACCGGTGGACTCGTGATTCTAACAATTGCACGAATAAAAATAAATTGGAAATGCAGTTCCGTTTCTATTGTAAGAATAATCTGCCTATCTACCGACCACAAAATAATTATTATGCTTTTTCAGGACAAGAGAGCCAGAGAGGCAACTACCATGAAGAAATGTCACCAACCTCTATTTGAGGAGTAAATTTTCAAAAGAATGCCACGATTTATTGGAGGTTTTCTACTGGGACAAGTGGCTAGAACGAATTGAAGCCTCCTCGCTGGGCCAACTGTCCTCTGATACCGTATTGGCAGGACTACAAGACTTTTGTCGTTACTCTAGTTTGGCGTGTTAAAGCCTATATACGATGTATTTCATAGCATTGGATCATTCGAAGACTTACCGCCAAAATAAGACTTTTTGTCACCTTTCAGGCCATGTCTGGCAGCCAGGACTTAATATTTTTCATGATAAATTAGGGTGTGTTCAGTAAGCCTTAACCATGTGAGAAACGGATTGATGAGATCTTGGGAGCGAGTCCGAGTCACTCAAAGGAAGAGATTTAGAAACAGGCTTGTGGTGGGTCGGGTGAGCTGAACAAGATTTTGGGGATTCACATTTTTTTTCATTCTCTACCTCTAAAAAAGTGGCACAAGTGATTATCTAGATGGTTGCCAAACGGAACCGCAGTGACTCCAAGTGGTGAGAGAAGAGTAGGGCTGGGAGAAGGAAAATTGAGAGGGCATGAATGAGTTGAGGGTGAGATGTGGCTAAAAAATAATTACTTTGACAGACCTCTACTCTTTTGATAATAACTTTTTGTAGAAAACTCCGATTGAACATTCATTTTTTTTTTCAAAACTAGATTGACTAAAAAAATCTTTCCATTAAAACATAATTTGCCATGTTTTGGTTAAGATGATATTGAAGATCCCCCAGGATGGTACACCCTCCTTTTAAGTGAATTGTGGCCAGACTTTTAACACTTTTTGACATCAAATCACGTTAGGGGGGGGGGGGGTATCGATCCTACAGTGGGGTGAAAAATCATCTCCCATAAAAAAAAGAATCCATCCTACAGTGGGGTGAAAAAATCATCTCCCATAAAAAAAGAATAAAACATGCATAAATTATGCAATAAACTTTCCACACAATATATTTGTGGCTCTAATACCAATGTTGGGAAAACTAGCTAGATGGAGGGAAAAGATGAGATTCAAGAGAAGAAAATTGTTTTCTTGATGCCAAACACGGAAAAAATGAAGCTACTGGAGTAAAATTTTGAAGTCACTTGACTATTGTAACAAGTTGAGCTTCACTCTTTATGTGTTTGGCATCAAGATAACAATTTTCTTTTCTTGAATCTTATCTTCTCCCTTCACCGTATTTGTGTTTCATGATTCTAGCCCTATTAATTGCCTTTTCTGTGAACGTGGCACCAGTAATTGATCCCCATTTTTTTTTTAACAAAACGGATTCCTGTTTTGCTAGCACCGCTCTTAGAGAAAACACGATCCTTTTCACTTATGAAGTGCTCCATTATGAGAAAACAAGAGAGTGTGAGAGAGGTGTTTAAGTGCTACTTGGGAGAAGTAAAAAATATCAAATTTGCAGGTTCTTGTTTTGTATGAATCGTGGCCTAGTAGATGAAAAAACTATGAAATAAAGGAAAAAAAATCTAGCAAGCCTTCTAGGCTCCTTCAAAGTTGTGTGAGCCTAATCAAATTCGCGTACAATTATAGTTGGAGGCGGCATGCCATGTATCTGAGACTCAGCTAACTATTTAAATGTGTCCCAACAATTCTTCTTTGCTGAAAAATACTGCTTACTTTTCCAATGGCTTCCATTCAAATACAAAGGGTGGGAGGTTACGTAGCGTTGGCTGATGTGAGAGCTTCATAAATTACAACCAAGCCACCTGCCCCAATTCAATTTTTCTAGTTAGCCTTTAATTCGACCAAAATTCAAGATTCTTGCACCATATTACACACTCTATTTCTATCTTGATTCAACCCAAATACCATTTTATCTATCTTAGCGCTGTTCTTCTTCATCTCCTCCCATCATGGCCGGAATTCTCTTAGAGGACCTTGCCCTATGGAAATCTCCACAATTCAGCTTTGCCCAAATCCTTTTCTCATACCTCATTGTCTTAATTGCAACCATACTCTTCACGTCCAAACGTCGACGAATTTATCTAGTCGATTTTGCGTGCCATAAGCCGCCGGAGACCGGGCGACTTCCCTGTTCTACCTTAGTGGAACATGCTACTGTGGAGTACGCGTCTGACCCAAAAAGTGTAGATTTTATGAGGAGAATACTCACAAGATCCGGCCTCGGAGACGAAACTTGTGTTCCTCCGATTGTCCAATACATCCCGCCCGTCCCCACCATGGAGGCCTCTAGGGAGGAAGCTCAGCTAGTCATCTTTTCTGCCATTGATTCCGTTCTCGCAAAGACGGGAATCAAACCTAAAGACATTAACATACTTGTGGTGAATTGTGGGGCCTTCTGCCCAACTCCCTCCTTATCTGCCATGGTGGTGAACCACTATAAAATGCCTAGCAACATACAAAGCTACAATCTCTCCGGAATGGGATGCAGCGCCGGGCTCATATCGATCGATTTAGCCCAAGATCTCCTTCAAGTTTACCCCAATTCTTATGCTTTGGTTGTGAGCACAGAGATCATAACCCCCATAATTTACACAGGAAATCAGAGGTCTATGTTAGTTGCAAATTGCCTCTTTCGGATGGGCGCCGGTGCAGTAATTTTATCGAGCCGGCGGAGCGAGAGGAAGCGAGCAAAGTACCATCTTCTCCATGTGGTAATGTGAAACAACCAATTACTCCAAAAGCTTAAGCTGTTTTATACATTTATTTGATTATTTATATTTCAACACTCCCCCTCCTTTGTGGCCACTCTTTTGGATTGTCCGTACGCATGGATTTTTTATCATCGAGGAGTTGTTGGGTTTGATCCCAGGACTCGCAGTTCCATGTGAAACAAGCAATTACTTAAGCTTTGGAGTAACTGGTTGTTTCACATGGTATCCATGTTGGAGATTGGTATTTATATTCAATAATTTATACTTCAACAGGTGAGAACCCACACAGGATCCGACGACAATGCACACAATAGTGTAAGAATGGAGGAAGACAAGGTGGGAAAGCTAGGTGTTTCCCTCTCCAAAGACCTAATGGTGGTGGCTGGTAAGGCCCTCAAATCAAACATCACAACGTTAGCACCACTAGTCCTACCTTTCTCAGAGAAGCTCCAATACCTCTTCAATGTCATAGCTCAAAAGATCTATAACCCTAAGATGAAGCCTTACGTACCAAATTTCAAGAGGGCGTTCCAGCATTTTTGCATCCATGCAGGAGGCCGAGGTGTGATCGATGAGGTTGAGAAGAACCTTCGGCTCTCGCCGGAAAATGTAGAGCCATCAAGGATGGTCCTCCATCGGTTCGGAAATACTTCGTCGTCCACAATTTGGTACGAGTTGAGCTACATTGAAGCCAAGGGGAGGATGAAGAAGGGTGACCATCTGTGGCAGATTTCATTTGGGAGTGGATTTAAGTGCAATAGTGCTGTTTGGAAATGTAATAGGACCATTGAGACTCCGACTGATGGACCATGGTCCGACTGTATCCACAAGTATCCGGTCCAGATCCCTGCCGTCCTTGATATATAGCCCACGATGCATGCATGCATGTAAAATCTCTCTCTCTCTCTCTCTCTCTCTCTCTCTCTCTCTCTCTCTCCACATTCTGCCACATGACAAGCAATCTTCCGTCAACATTTCCTTTATTAGTTTCCTCTTATAATTAATTTCTTTTTGTCGGAATCTATTGTTTCTATTATAAAGAGAGGACGCTTTAGGGGGCTAATTTCTTTTTGTCGGAATTTAATATTCATGGCTGAAAGTTGATCTATCACTCCTTGAAACTCATTCAAGTGATCGGATATAGATTGTCCATCTCTATATTTCAATCCCATAAATTGCTTTATCAAGTACATCTTGTTGTTGCCGGTCTTTCGCGCGACGGCAAACATTAGGCTTTAACGGCTATTAATGGCCCCCTAAATTCCCCTTTTTGTTTCTTTTTTGAATCATTTAGTGCACGTTTCCCACCTCTCTCTCTCTCTCTCTCTCTCTCTCTCTCTCTCTCTCTCTCTCTCTCTCTCCACAACAGGAACAATTGATGGCCCCCTAAAATTCTCCTCCTTAGTGCCCAAATCCAACCCACTATGACTAGACCTGGCAAACGTGCGGGCCAGGCCGGGCCGACCCGCGGGCCACCCGGATTTTTTACATATTTTTTAAGATTTTTGTATTTGTACAGGGATTTGCTAGCCACCTTCGCAACCCATTTATGTTGACTGTTTGAGAGATTTGTCTTATTGTCGCTTGGTGCAAACTGTAAAGATTGGCAAAAGTACGATTTGTGAAAAGGTGGCTAGCAATAAATAATAACCATGGGTACTAAGTTTTAAATGAGAAATTACGGAAAAATGGAAGCAAAGTAGAAAAATTCCAGAAAAAAAAACCGAAAGAATGTTCTAAAATATGACAATTACGGAAAAAATACATAGAAAAAGCAAAAGTTATGACAATGACGGAAAAAATACATAGAAAAAGTAAAAGTTATGACAATTACGGAAAAAAAGTGCCAAAAGGTGCACACTTCTCTACGGGTACCCGCGGGTCCACCCAGCCCGGCCTAGTTTTGACGGGCCAGGTGGACCCGCGGGTTAATTTCAAACGGGTCACTGATTGGTGACCCGGACCCGTAATTTACAGGCGGTCCGAGTGGACCCCGCGGGTCCGGGTCACTTTTTGCCAGGTCTAACTATGACAGTGTACCCTCCAGACCCATAGGATGATCCAAGCGGTCCATTTGATAGGCCACATCGTAAATAGGTTGTATCCCAAAAACCCATTTCCATATGATGATCCTAGCCCTCAGATATAAAGAGAAATTGCTTATTATGGAAACCTCTATAGATTGGAGGGTTGTGATCATCCTATGCAAATGATTTTGGGGGCACAACCCATTTACGTTATGGCCCATCAAATGGACGGCTCAGATCATCCTATGGTCTGGACGGTACACTTCATTTTCAAAAATATGGGTAGGGCCTAAATTGGGCCTTAATGTTATTGTACGAACCACACCATAGGATGATTCAAACGATGGACGGCTTCGATCATCCTATGTTGTGGACGGTACGCTTCAATTTGAAAAATATTGGTGGGGCCTATGATTGGGCCTTAATGTTACTGTACGACCAACTCCATAGGATTATCCAAACCATGGACGGCTTGGATCATCATATGTTGTGGACGGGCCTTAATGTTACTTTACAACCAACTCCATAGGATGATCCAAACCATTCATTTGATGGGTCACAATGTAAATAGGTTGTGCCCCAAAAATCATTTCCATAGGATGATCACAACCCTACAATCTATAGAGGTCGCATAAGATGTAGTTTCTATTTATATCGAGGGCTAGGATCAACCTAAGGAAATGATATTTTGGGACGCAGCCTATTTACGTTTATGACCGATGACGGTTTGGATTATCCTATGGTGTGGTATGGGCAGAGCCTACATTGTTAAAAGATTGGCCCACCATTCCACCAACGGTTTCTGTTGGGCCCACCAACTGTCCTGTTGTGTGTGGGGGAGACAGAGAGGTCAAATGTGAGAAACATGGGTGCGCCGGGGGGGGGGGGGGGAGCGCGGGAGGATACTTAATGTCTCGAAGTAAATATCAGCCGTCTAGGTGCACGACAGAGTACGATTCTAGGTACCACAGCAGAGTCCGATTACAGCGGGTGTGGGGATACTTCCTTTTTTTTTTTAATGGCAAAGAAATATATAGATAAGAAAAGCAGCGCCCACGCTTTATTGTCTTGAAGTAAATATCAGCCGTCTAGGTGCACGACAGAGTACAATTCTAAGTACCACAGCAGAGTATGATTACAGCGGGACAGCGGGTGTGCGGATACCTTTTTTTATTTTTTAAAAAACAAAGAATTATATTAAATAAGAATAGCAACTAGACGAACAAAATCAACATAGACAGCAAGAGGGAGGGAGGACTTATATGGTGGCAGCTAGGGCTGCAACAGGTGGGGTTGTTCAAAATCCTAGTCCAACCCTGGATCCCATTATCTTGGCCCTGATCCGCCCTGACCCTGAGTCAGGGCCGAAAAACCTCAACCCATGGCCCGCCCTACAGGGCTCAGTGCTGACCCTGGCCTGCCCTGATTGGGCCAGGCCGGACCAGCCCTAATTGACCCTAATGCAGATACTTGTTAAGAGTGCCAAAAATAAAGCAATCACTTATCATATAGAACAAAATGATCAATAACAGAGAAATAGAACAAAATAAGACAATATGAATTCAACAGCATGACGGGCAACAGAGACAATTAATAATAATAATCTAAAGAAACACCAATCCAAGATAATAAAAAATATTAGCAAAAGAAACATGCATAGATGGTTCAATTCTATGATAGAAAACTTAGGGTCGGGCAGGGTCAGGGTACCAGAGGCATTAACCCAGAACCCGACCCGACCTGAGTCAGGGCCTAAAAAAATGAACCCTGACCCGCCCTTAGGGTTGGAAAATCCAGCCCTGACCCTGTTCGGGGTCAGGGCCAAACTTGCACTCCTAGTGGCAGCCCTTGTTGTTTGACGGTCGGCCACAATATAAATTCTCAGAGGGAGGAAATCAAAAAACTTCCCCAATACAGAATCTTGTAAGTCCAAAAAATCTCATAAATCAAATGTGCAGACCTCCAAGAATGGGAGAGACCTTTTTTGGGTTGGTAAGCTGGGGCTTGGCGGGGACCCAGCCAGTTTATTAGATAAAGAGAAAGATTTTATATTCATGAGTACAAGACACTATCCCTAACTCGGAACACATGAGAGAGTGAGATCGAGATAGACAAAAGCAGAACACTAAACCTAAGAGATCAAGCTACTCGATACTCTTGAGTTACATATTATCAGCTAGCTTAATGGGAGCTTGGGATCTTTGGGAGCATCTTAGGCAATTTTTCTTTGGAATCTTCTGCCATGGTTCACCTTCGGAGTCATTGTAATTTGTCAATAATTCGTCCACGGAGCTTCTCTCACCTTACTTTACCCCTTCATGGCCTGCTTAGGAGGGGACCATTCGATGAGAAGTGGGGAGATGGGAGAAACATCCCTTCCACTATAAGTTATTCGAGGATGTTGGGCTCATTCTAATTCTTTGATGAGCGACTCTGATCTCTACCTCATTGGAGTTTGTAATCCCAAAATGGGGCATGAGAAAGCTCTAATTGTTACGCCGGTATAATTTCAAAGGAGACCTCCTACTCTAACTCACCAGGGTTCCCCAAACTAGAACCATCAAAATTCAACTTAAAATATCGACAGCTAGAAGGCTCCCATTACTGTACAACGGACGGCCCCTGCTCACTGATGGTGCAGGCAATTGCCAAGTTTCTGTTTTAGTCAATTTAATTAAGACCAAAAAGATGGTTGTCATCTAAAATCTTGGATAAGGGATTGAAGTTTATCATGTTGATATACATTCACAATTCACATAAGGGAAATGATATCACCACTACCCTATTTTGATGATCGCATTCCTCAGTTTATTAAAAAGACGGTATGGCCCGCACCATAGGATGATCCAAATCGTCCATTATATGGGGCCACAGCCTAAATAGGTTGTGCCCCAAATATTATTTCCATAGGTTGATCCTACCCCTCTGATCTATAGAGGAACTGAATATTAGAGGGAGGGTTGATCCTAACCCTATATAGATCGGGGGGTTAGGATCAACCTATGGAAATAATTTTTGGGGCACAACCTATTTAGGCTGTGGCCCATCTAATGGACAGTTTCGATTATCCTATGGTGCGGGTCATACCGTACATTTTAATAAAGTGAGGAGTGTGATCATCAAAATACGGTAGTGGTGATATCATTTCCCTTCACATAAAAGGAAACAATAAATAGGGGTTGAGCCTCTAGCTCAATTGGTTAAGGCTTTGTTCCTCAAATAGGAATGAGGTTCAATCCCTACTTAAGTACCCTTAAACAACCCACAAATGTGTCTGGAAAAATAAACCACATCACAGATAACACCGCAAAATCGGAAAGCAAGAACAATAATACGATGCAACCACAAGCCAAACCATAACACCAGATTTACATGAAAAACCTTTAATTGTGAAAGTAAAAAACACCAACAGCCAACACATGAGGCGCCTCTAACACCACCTGAGGTCATCATCACGTGACCTTCTTCCAACTGTCTTTGAAGAAACCGAAGTGTGAGGCGCCTCTGAACACGTGACCATGCATTTTTATTTTTATTTTGGTGTGTGTGTGTGTGTCCATGCATTTTGCTGACCCTCTTTATGAGGTTTGATAGACAATGAGTTTTATACTTTTTTTATCTACTAATAAATCGGGGAAGCTTTTGTTTTCAACATCAGCAATTAGTTTCCTGCATATCTGATTCGGCATTTGTCTGTATTAAATGAGGGATTAAATGCTAAGAATCTCTTCAAAAAATTGTGGACTGAAGCTTATGAAACTGAACATCTAAATCTTAGATAAAAAGGTAGGAATCATATGGTTACTCTTTATACACAAAAATTAAAGTTCATGGGGACCCAATGGGAACTCTCAAACTGTCAGGCAACTTGCCACTCATAAAATTAGGCAGTTGCCAACCATATCAGTATGTGTCAATGCTTAAAAGCAATTACAATGAGACAAATGATATTGGTGGGAAATGCCTTAATGTTTAAGTGGGCCAATAGAATTTCTATCAGCAAATATGAAAAACAAAAGGTAGATCTTGTAACAGAAGCCTTTTTATTTATGACTACTCCTTTTACCAGGGGTGTCAACGGATCTACTTCGGATTGGATCCACCTATGTTTTTGTCATGATCCATTCAAATCTCTTATCGGTCGGATCAGATTCTGAGTTCTGACTGTTCTTCGGATCGTCACGATCCATTTTCAAATCGGACCGTCGAAGTGTCCTAGTTGGTCCTACTTACATTTTAAATAGTTAAATTTCTCAAAAGAGGGCGACGGCCGTGAACGTGACTAGTAGCTACAAGGGTAAGCCTCGGCGACGGCGACGTAGTGGGCTAGGGACTTAGGGTCAATGGTTAGATAAGGAGAAGAGGATGACTCGAGAGTGGAAATTTGAGAGGTAAATGCAAAATATTAAAAGTCAGAATCTTTCTAAAAAAATCATATGGCAAATTTTGACTAAAATACCCCTAAAATAATACTTTAAGTGATAAAAAATTAGAGGGTATTTTCATAAAAAGGTATAATAAAATAGGATTTAGGACTATCCCACAGGCTTTTGTTAGTTTTCTGGGTTGGGTGGGTAATAATTTCAAATCCGGTGGTAGGGTCCCGAAATGTGTCCATGGATTCTGGAAATATGTCTTAGATACTATCCATTTAAGTTCGGATTCGGATAGCCCATCGAGTCGGAGCCACATATAGCGTGAGCGCCTCCCTCCCCCCCTCTGCAAAATCCCTTTTATAACTAAAACAAACAAACAAACAAAAAAAAAAAGGTTTTTACCTGTGTTCACGAACACCGCTAAAGAAAGAAAGACATTTATCAACGTTCGTGAACGCCGGTATTAGTAAGCGGCCCCCACAAATGCAGTGTAAATTAATTTGCCCGCCACCCACCCCCCCCCACACACACACACACACACACACACAAATTCCTGACTCCGCCCGTGCCCATCGGACCGACTAGGTCCATTGATATCCCTACCTTTTACACTACAAGGGGTGGCAGAGGAAAGAAAAGCGGTAAATATATCATTTCCTGAAGCAAATGAGAAGTATTTCCTATGGTCCCCTACATTACAATATGGGTCCAAAGGGCCCCCTCCTTTCCCACCTTTGCTTCAATGAGGGTGTTTAACACAATCAAATTTGTCTCCTCCCACCCCAGCAATTCTCGATCCATAACAAATGCACATGTCCTTGCAAGGGCTCGAGGCCGGTACTCCATCAACTTGGGGTTGGACTTCAGAGTGCTCCCTACGGATTCGTAAGAGGTGATGATGACATTGAAATGCACTACTCACAGGCAACATAGCACATTGGATTGTTAAATTTTTCTTTTTAGTCGGTGGCCTTGCAAAGGCCCTAGCCGTTGGATTCCTTGTGTGGGCCAGCTTCATTAACTGACTGTTGTTGCAGCTATTTAATTGGTGTTTATCCTTATCATCGGCGAAACGTGGTGGAATTAAATCCTCTCGGTGAGCTAATAAGACTATGCACTTGCAGTGCTGGTTGCCAAAAATACTAGGAAAAACCCATTTTCCTGGGATAATTTTCTTGGTAGAAAAAATATTTAGAACGGTAGAATACCAATTAACAATGGTATATTTGCACTTTTGCCGGGAATGTGTATTATGTTGATAAAATCCACTAAAACACATACACCGCGAGTTACCTGGTTCGGCCGAGATGCCTACGTCGAAGAACGTGATCTTCACTACGAGAAAACTATATACAGGGATTACAATAGGATTAACCAGCAAACCGCAATCCTTTTTCCTTATTCCCCCCAACTAAGATCGTGCCCAACAGAAACCCTAAAAAATAATAAGAAACCCTCTTCTCCATCTCTTTCTCGACTCTCTCCCTTCTCCTTTTATCTCTCTTGCCTCCTATTTGCAGCTGCCATGTCACGCCCCGACCCCGCTGCGTAAATATTGTCTAGTTTTGGGCCTTGTCACCCTCCCCGGTTTTGTTTTCCAAGCAGCACTAATTGTGCCTGACCCATCTGCCCTTTGGAGATGCTAAAAGCCGTGTTTAGACAGGGAGAAGGAGAGTTCACATAAATAGTACTACACAAACTTTCTTTCCCTTTCTCATGTGGTATCTTACAATCCACTGTCGTTGGCACACTATACTATGGGAGGGAGGGAGAGGGGGTTATCTTTTTCCTTGGAAGGGCCAAGCAAAGTATCCATCCTTCCAAACAAAATATCAAATTTGTCATTTGTCTCACGCCAACACTCTTCAGAGAGATTTTACATTTGTAGGCGTGAAGTTCAGTATATTTTAAAATGTATAGTGGGCCACTTCGTAGGAGGATCCAACCCATTCATGTATTGGCCCAAAAATATAAATAGGTTGTAGCCCGTAAATCATGTCCATGTAATGATCCTAGCCCTCCGGCCGATAGAATTTTCTATGATGTGCAGTCCCTCTTCAGATCGAGGGTTTAGGATGATCCCATGGAGATGATTAACGGGGTACAACCTATTTACAATGTGGTCCAACAAATGAACAGTTTGGATAAGGGGTGCAAGTTTGGCCCTGACCCCGAACACGGTCAGGGCTGGATTTTCCAACCCTGAGGGCGGGCCAGGGTTCATTTTTTTAGACCATGACTCGGGTCGGGTCAGGTTCTGGGTTAATGCCTTGGGTACCCTGACCCGGCCCGACCCTAAGTTTTCTATTATAGAATTGAACCATCTGTACATGTTTCTTTTGCTAATGTTTTCTATTATCTTGGATTGATATTTCTTTAGATTATTATTATTAATTGTCTCTGTTGCCCGTCATGTTGTTGAATTCATATTGTCTTATTTTGTTCCCTTTCTTTGTTTATTGATCATTTTGTTCTATATGATAAGTGGTTGCTTTATTTTTGGCACTCTTAACAGGTATTTGCACTAGGGTCAATTAGGGCCGGCCCGGCCCGGCCCAATCAGAGCCAATCAGGGCGATCCAGGGCGAGCACTGAGCCCTGTAGGGGGGGCAATGGGTTGAGGTTTTTCGGCCCTGACTCAGGGTCAGGGCGGGTCAAGGCCGAGATAATGGGATCCAGGGTTGGGCTAGGGTTTTGAAAAACCCGACCCACCCCGACCCTGTTGCAGCCCTAGTTTGGATTATCTTGTGTAGTGGGAGCCGCTGTTGAAAAATACACAGCACATAAAATTTCGTATTGTTGGAAACCGGGTGGAATGGAAGCAAAGGTGCATTGATCCAGAGTGTGGCACTCTGAAACTTAGCTTCAACTGCACTTTGGGCTAAAAATCGTGTACCATAGTTCAATAGTAATCCGATTTGATCGAGTCATTAGCGAATCAATTTGTAGGATTGACTGAGTTGAGTCGATAAGTCAATTCAGCCACAACTTGGATGGGCTGTTCCGAGATTGCAACTACGCTAGAACCATGAATAATATGCTAAGCTATCCTAGAGTGAGGATTTATCCTTGAACAAGAATTATTCCTAAGCAGGTATTATTACAAAACCAAACACATAATAAGAATAATGGTATTGATTAATCGAATTCTGAAATCCAGGAATTCAGAAGTTCAGAACCTCTGTTTGTGTTTCGTTCATTAGTTTTTGTCTATTGCTCCTTTATAAGGATTCCCTTTCCGGCATTGCTATCAGAAAAGTTAGGCTCATAATTTAGAGGCGGTAATTATTATAGTTGGATAACAGTAAATCTAACAAATCTAACAGTAGAAAACTAGTGAACGGTGTGGATTTTGATAACTAAAGCATTGTTGAAAGATAAACCACAAATTACCAATGAAGAATGACGAAATCCCTCAGTCACGGGTAAATATGAGGCCAATGACAGAAAGGAACAAGCAAGTAGCTCTAAGATGATGAGATAGATAGATGTCTCCTTATGGATGATCAACATACTGGAACACTCCCAAAATGTTGAGCGAAGCCCTCATCCCTACAATCTTCTTCTCATATCTCTGATTCTGTAGACACCCAATTTTATTCCAACAAATACCATTATAAATTAAAGGTCTAGATATATTAAGCTTAAATAGTGGTGTTTTAAGTTACGCTTTTTATGTGTAATCAAATAATTGAAAATCAACAAATTTTGGAAAAAGTTTTTCATTTTCAAACTGTTCAAAAAAAAAAACCTACAATTCCATTGTGTTTATTGGTACTTTGAAACTCTACATGCAACCAACCGTAGTATTTTGTTGACCGCTGACTGTGGTAGGAAAAAGCCACACAAAACCCCTACAAAACTCTGGATATCAGCTCTCCATGGTAGAGAGCCCTGCAAATTTTCTTTTTTGAACCTTCTCCATAGTTATATCTTACCCTTTCTTTCTCAGGAAGAAAAGCTCCTACCTTTTCTTTCTCAATAAGTCCCCAACTCTTTGACAACAGATATAATTACCATAAGACACTTGCATACAATTTTTACTTGCCCCCAAGTACACCACCTTTCCAGCCAGTATGAAAGAACTAATGGGCATTTTCTTTCAGGTACCCCTAGTCCTAACGATTCAGCATGGGTAAACAAGGGTATTTCCGTAATTTAAACACAAAAGCAAGAGCATATATATACTTCCATCGTCTCCAAATCCATCTCTTGCCCAAAACTGAAAATCGGCAATATAGAGAGCATGTATTCTTACAACACTCCTACAGCATTCATGTTCTTCTTTCTCCTCGTGAGCTCCACCCTCGCCCGTAGTGGCCACGTCATCACCATCCGATCTCCAAACCTCTTCCCAGAGAGTTTCAAGTGGGACCCATCTTCCCACCACTTCATCCTCGGCTCCTACCGCCACGCGTCCCTCCACAGTGTCTCCGACTCAGGCACCATCCAAACTCTAATCTCCAACCACGAAAACATCCCTCCAAACTCCGTTATCCTCGGCATCGCCCTCAACCTCGTCCGCCACCGTCTCCTCACTGTCATCCACGCCCTCAGCCCCTCTCCTCCCTTCAACGCCCTCGCCGCCTACGACCTCCGGTCCCGCCGCCGCCTCTTCCTCTCCCTCCTCACATCCAACACCACCGACCGTCCGATCGCCAACGACGCCACCGGTGATTTCTCCGGCAATGCCTACGACACCAATTCCGCTGGAAACTTCATCTGGAAAATCGACGCCGCCGGAGTTTCCTCCGTCTTCTCCTGTTCTCCGATCTTCTCTTCTCAACATGTGTACGACAACCTTCCCGAGGGCTTCTGCAGGCTCAATGGTATTGCTTACGTCAGCGAGGGTTACCTTTTGGCCGTACAGTCGAATACAGGAAAGATGTACCGGATTGATGCTAGAGACGGGACGGCTACGATTGTCCGGATGTTCTGACGGGGAGCAGATGGTATTGCGATGAGAGGGGGGAACGTGGCAGTTGTAGTAGCGAGCCATGTGGCATGGGTTCTGAGAAGTGAGGGTGGGTGGGGGGAGGCGATGGTTTATGACGAGATTGCCCTTGATGTGGATAGGTTCCCTACTGCCATTACAGTGAGAGAGGAGGGGAAGGTTTATGTTTTGTACGGGCACATGTGGGAGGGTATGTTGGGAAATGTAGAGAGGGAGGAGTTTAGCATAGAGGAGATTGTATTGGAGAAGAGGGGGTGGAGTAAAAGGGTGTTTTTGGTGATTGGTTTAGGAGTGGCTCGTTTCTTGTTTTGGAGGTTTCAATTGCTTGTGAAGAACTTAAGTATGAATAAGAAGAGAGCTTAAAATTTGAAAATTGAAGAGAACAGAGGGCATCTGCCAAACATGTTTCATCTCCCTTGATAAACTTGAATTGATAATTATAGTTATTGGGTCCCACAATCTGAACTGTCTATTTCGCCCCAAAACGTATATAAATGTTTACGATCATCCTATGGAGAACAAATGAACAGTTTAAATCATCCAAATAGGTGAGTGCCACCCTACTTGACGGTTTAAATCTCTTTTACATGATACGGGTACGACAGAAACTCAGACATGTAACAAAAAAACCATATTGCGGGCACAGCATATTTGAGAGATCTAAATCATTCATTTGTTGGGCCCCAATGTAGATAA
Organism: Tasmannia lanceolata; assembly: GCF_043159265.1. Lineage (NCBI taxonomy): Eukaryota > Viridiplantae > Streptophyta > Magnoliopsida > Canellales > Winteraceae > Tasmannia > Tasmannia lanceolata. The sequence continues at coordinate 59,694,704 of NW_027518692.1, read as the reverse complement.
GCCGTGCTCAAAAATCTTCTGTATAAGATGATCTTAAACATCCAGTTTGTAGATGTTTAAAATGAACGGTGTAGAAAACCCTACAAGCAAATGGCTAAGATCATCCTGTGGAGAAAATTTTATAAGCGTGCAGCACGACAAATGAATGATTTAGATCTTCTGAGCATGTGGGCCCACTATTATTATTTTTTCTTTTGCTAGGAAACCTCATTTTAATGTCATCCATATTATTTCAATTTCGGAGCAATTAAGTGTGCATCTTTCTCACCACGCTCTCTGATACCTCTAGCGTCATGTAAGGTACTAACTAATACCCCAGAAGCCCCAGGACTAATTGGACACATAGGCTAGGTACTTCAACCACTTAGGATCGTAACATTCCTGGTGGCCCACTATGACCGTTTTCACTCTGGTTGTTCTCCGAGTAACCCTTCTCAAAGGCTGCCCCTTCCGTCGGTGGCCAACTAATGGCTTTTACTTTAGTTTGAACTAGGTAGCCCTTTCACAGGTCACATCACTTCTGCTCAACAGCCCACTTTGCAACGGCTTTCACTTTGGTTGCTCGAAGTAGCCCATTTCACATCCTTCTGTGACTCAAACACAAGACCAGCTTGACACCAAATTTTAAGTACTAACCAATATGCCAAAAGCCCCAAGCCTATGGAACGTGTTAGGCTACCCCCTTTAACCACTTGGGCCCAGTGGGTTTTAGATTTTGACAACCGATTGTGAGTTCAAAAACGATTACTGGACTCAAAATCAAACTAACAGGGCCTCAGGCAATTAGTTCGGTCTCAAAAGCATCGCTCAAGTTCACAGGAGCAACCTCTTGGCCGTACAAACAAACACCAGAAAGATGTACAAGGTTGACGCCAAGGACGGGACGGCGAGAGTCATCTTGATCTGACGGGAGCCAACGGTACCGCTATTAGGAGCGAGGCACGACGGTGGTAATGGCCAGCCACGTGGCAAGGTTCCTCAAGAGCTACCAAAGTTGGGAAAAAGCCAACAATTTTATGTTTGGTTGCGGACAGGTGGCTCAGAGAGTAGTGGAATAAGAAGTCAAAAGGAGACACGCATTTGATTTGTCTCGAATTACCTCGAAGAATAGTGTAAGTAGTGTTTGGTTGCGTGCCATATACTCTGAGAGAAGGAGAATAAGCAGGGGGTGTCATTACCAATATAAGGAGAGAGAGAGAGAGAGAGAGAGAGAGCATCATTCACAAGAAAATTCAGGCAAAATTCCTTGCTTTGGGAAGAATTTAGTTTAAAAGTCATAGGGAGGGGACAAGGAAATCACCTCACCAGACAAGCAATTATTGCATGGGAGACATCCAAGGGACTCAAAGGGGAGTCCAATGCTATTTTAGCAACCAAACGTGGAATGGCATTCCAAATCCAAGCCAAATTCCGACGGCTGCTGAGCTTTTGTGCAACCAAACACACACGGCAGTTGGCAGTCTCCATTCGGGATGATGTTAGAGCCTACATTTTTGTTGGGGCACCTGAACTAGGGCATTTTGGGAAATGTGGAGAGGATGGAGTTTAGGATCGAGGAGATGGAAGTTTGGGAGAAAAAAGTCCTTTCATTATCTGCAAGTTGAATCTTCTTCTGATATTATCACAATTGTTTTTTAATTGGGTAGGGATCAAAACTGAAATTTTTTGCAACTTGAGAACGTTATTTTTGTGCAATTCACTTTTGTTGTGAGCAATCAAATAGTCTCATAGTCAAATTACAATCTAATCAGATTTTGATTTGATAGGTTGTGACTGAAATTTGAATGATTAAGATCAAACCCATGATGCAGAAGTTATTAATGTGATGATCAAATGTAGTTAGAAGGAAACAATTAGAACTTCGATTGCAATTAAAGAGAATGGAAAGTAGTTCGAACCGAGGTATGGAGTCTTACTTCAAATGCAGAGAAGGCAAAAACTAAGAATTTAGCATACACGGAAACATAATCTGAAGTTAGAAGTGAGATGTGGAGATTACTGTAAATTTGACAGGGTTGTTTCGACTACGGGTCCAGCCGTTGAGCTGCCTTCGGGAACTGGTATTGGTTTTTCCTCACTGGGTTGTGGGCTGCTTTTCGCAACTGGTGGTGGTTTATCCTCATTGGAAGAGCTCGAATCAGGCTTCTGTTTTAATATCCCGGCCTTCTCTCGGAGCTCGTTAAGCTTCTCCATGATCTTTCGCCTAATCTCTGGTTTTACAATACGAGCTTGAACAGTGTCCGTTGGAAAGAGGGATGTTGCAAGAGAAGCTGTCAGACAGACCATTGCATCTCTTCGTGAAGTGAGAGTAAGGACTCGTGGTTCTTGAATAACTTTGCTTCTTCCCTGAGAATGGAAGTGCGACACTATCAAGAGCAAAGCAAAACCTCATAACAGGTGTTCAAATTGCAAAGGATAGATGGTGATAAAGAATTCATGCATATATTTACTTGTAAAAAAGAAACGAAAGAAAAGATACTTCTCATATCTTCCCCTGACCCAACGGGTTTTTGCACTATCTTCAATTACCAGTCCCAGTAGAGGAAGTGAAAGATCTTAAATTGACGTAAGCAAATACAACCCGCATCTTGCAAAATCTGCTAGAGATTTATGGTTTTCCTTCTAAGGTTATTGACAACTACCCTAGGGAAAAAGCAAGAAATTTCAGACTAATATCACTTGCAGTGGTCTCCATTGTTGCACTCTTGATATGTGTAATGATCTTAAGGATATTTAACCAAGAGACTAACTGCAAACTAGAATCATAATTTCAGATGGGCAGAGGTTGAAGAAACTTCTGAAATTGATATTCCAGGGCACCATGTTTATCCTTCAATTCCAACTTCTAAGAGTGGATACTGCAATCAAGGAGGTGGGCCATGGAGATTGCAGTATATTCTTGATGAGATACGCGACCTTGTTCGGAGCATTCGTCCACAATTAGTTCATCGTAGAAGAACTGCAAGTTGTTCGGCTGACGTTTTGGCAAAAGAAGGGGTTTTTCAAACGGGAACAAATGTAATTTGTATAGATTCTCAAGACTCTGAATAGGCCTATATCGTTTTTTCCCCCTTTTACTGATGTACTGGGACACCTTGTCCCTTTTATTATTTTAATAAAATTCACTGTTAATTCTCAAAAAAAAAAAAGAGTGGATACTGCAATAATTTCTGCGTCAGTTACTGTAAGTGATGGCCAGACCAGATCAACAATTTCTGTAATCAAGCCATGACTAACTTTATAACAAGTGGAAACAACAAAAATCTTCCAAGTATTGTCAACCAACCAAACTAAAATTGACTCGTATATTCTAGAACATGACAATAATTATATCTCTTTGTACAGCCCCCTTCATGATAAACACGCAAAACCAAAAAGTACTACATGTAAATGATTGAGGGATGAATGGAAAGATAGATCTCTCCGTGTGTATATATGATTGAGTTGAACTGTTGAAGGCATGTGGCCTCATCAACTTTCTTCAAACCAATTCACACCACATGTCACAAATGTCAAAACTATTTAAGGAAAGTGTTGTTTTAATATGCCCAATTTATGGGTGACACCCCATTTTAGGGCTTAGACATAACCACAAAAATCAGTGTCAAAAGAACAGTTCCAATATAAGCACATATACCACCAAGGACAAGTGTAAGCACAGAAACTTAGTGAATGTTTCAACAACTGGAAACTATTTTAATATTCTAATTTAGTAGGCTTTGACATATAAGCATCTGAGCTGAGAGAGAAAGAGCCCAAATCGCAAGTGTTTGGACTGCAGATGACAACATGCTGAGGCATCTAAATCTCATTCTACTCAACTCAACTCAACTCAACTAAGCCTTTGTCCCAAACTAGTTGGGGTCGGCTAATGAATCCTTTAGAAAATTTTCATGAAGAGGCATTTAAATCCCATTGCTTAACAAAATTCTAGGAATTCAGATCTCTCAAATTAACTTTACCAATATATGTACCTAGGAGCAAGTCTAACTATTACAATGAAGTTCGATCTATTTAAACAAATGATTATTGAGTTTAAAAGATGAATATGCAATGGATGGTTAAAAATGGTTGCTCAGGATTTTGCACACAGAGAAATTCTATTGATGCAGAACTTGAAGGATAACTCAAGGTGATATTTGCGATGAAACGGAAATTAATCAAATTTGACTATCAAATTTACGATTACGAATGATCATTAGAAACTTTACTATGATAGCAATAAAGAACAATATCTTACAGGAACTTCTGTATCTTCTCAACTCAACTCAACTGAGCCTTTGTCCAAACTAGTTGGGGTCGGCAGGAACTTCTGTATCTTAAATCACAAAATTTGGGAGAATTTGAAGTTGATATTAAGAAGAAAATAGTTGAAAAGCATGAGAAATACCTTAAATAGATGAGATAGAAGAATATAGAAGATCTACAGGGCATCACCGCACTGTATCATAAGGCGTCACACCTCTAGGTTTGATTGAGACATCGCATCAAGATCGATGGAGAATCACTCATCAAAAGTTTGCAGAAGACAGGTTCTTTACAATTCATTCATAATAAATATATATATATATATATATATATATATATATATGAAATGCTCTCTCTCTCTCTCTCTCTCTCTCTCTCTCTCTCTCTCTCTCTCTCTCTCTCTCTCTATATATATATATATATATATATATATATATATATATATAGAGAGAGAGAGAGAGAGAGAGACTCCCTTGCTATTACAGACTCTTCCCGACGACTCACTCAAAAAATATGTGCACCCTCTTTCACTTAAACTTAGACAGTATAAAGTTCTCAAACGAGAAAAATCCAACTCAAAACTCTCAAAAAAAAAATTTTAAACGAGTTGTGGGAATGATGGGGTGCAACTTCTATTACGAGATTACTCAAGTGATTTGAGAACAAAACAAGACTCAAATACCGTAATGACTTAAGATGGCTCAAATAACAATCTAAATCCCGGATGAGGCTCATCCCATCTTCGGGCTTCCAAACAAAAGCTTGGGATTGACTATGTTGTCCTTTTGCACCCTAAAATTGATTGCTTTTCCCTTTCTTGTTCCTTCTAGAGTGCTTTGATTTGATCCTTATCATCTTTCCCGGGTTTGAAAGAATTTTACCTATCGAATAAATGGAGTGATAGTAGTTGGAGAGATAGGAATTGATCCGTTGGAACCCCAATCCATGTGAAATCAGATAATGGCCAACATTTCAAATGCACAAGATATTTTCTGGTACAAAGAAGCATGCCTGACAATTGTCTCATTTGTAACAGTTCCATTGTATAGAGTCAAATCCTCCACGTTGAAAACAGGCTAATACTCATGTCACTAGGTAATTCCAGGAAAAGAACTTGTGCCAATCATCCTGATGATCTTATAAGGACTTCCACTCCTCGAGTGCAATTTCTTGATGACTCCTTTATGCTCTGTTTGGTTGCTTGTAGATGGCTGGGAGATTAGGATAAGAAGAAGTCAAAGAGAATTAGACAAGCATGGAAGCAGTGTTGCATGGATTCGGATTCGCGTGTCGGAATCCAACACGGATTCGAGGTGTCGGATTCGGCAAACCCCCAAAAGTAAGATTCGGATTCGGTAATTTTTAAATAAAATAAAATTTTCAAAATTTAAAATTTATATATATATATATATATATATATATATATATATATATATATATATTCATGAAAAATTTGAGGGTGGAGGAGGCGAGTTTAATATTAAGAGAGTTGAAGGAGGAAGGGGGCCAATGTTCGAGGGTCGAGGCGATACGGTTTTTATTAAAAGAGTACAAGTTGTGCTTTCACATAAAAAAAAGTTAAGAAGAAAATATGTTTAAAAGGAAAATATACAGGATTCGCATTTCAAAAGAAAAAAAGAAGAATCGGATTCGCCCAGAAAAAACAGGATTACAGGATTCGTGCGGGACACGACTACGACAAGAATCCGGGTGTGTCCCACGTGAATCCATGTCTGATTCGGATGCAGAGACGTGTCGACACGGATTCGGCATAGGGGGGCAAAGAACCAATGCAACATAGCATGGAAGATGGAGAGAAGAATAGGAGGAAGATTTGTGAGTAGTATTTGGTTGCTCGAGAAAATTAGCAGAAGATGTAGGGTGTCGTTATCAAAATATAGGGTGGGAGAGAGAGAAAGGGAAGAGAGAGAAAGAAAGAAAAGGAATAAGATAAGAATCTTCTCCTAATTCCCCACACAAATTTCTCCATTTTGGTGAAAAAGGGCAGAAGATTATGGGAGGGAACATCTCCGCCACGTAGGCGCCACCTAGGATAAAATGCAATAATTATGTCTAGAAGTTGTGTCTAGTGGTCAAAGGTCTAAATGACAAGCAAACATGCTTTGGGGAGACCTTTGGAAGATCTCAAGCATTTGAAACTCCTACAATCCCCCTAAAATGAGCAACCAAACAGAGCATTAGGGAGCCCTTTGGCATGATGTGAAGTTGTGAACCATCACCACACTTCCCTTCTAGAATTCAGTGAATATGTAATGTCGATCATCCTTTGCCTCGTAAGATTCATTGCTCAAAGCTAATTTTGTTCTTCTTGTTGGGGGTTCCACGTGAGAGCAAAAATAGTCCCATATCGGAAAAGTCAATGGATGTGGATTTGCTTATAAGGGATGGGCACCCTCCCTCTAACAGCTAGCTTTTAGGGGCGAGTTCTACCCTGTTAAGAGTCCCAACAAGTGGTGTCAGAGCTAGGGCGTGGTAACCCCGGTTTGCTTCCGAGGGCGGGAATGTCCCTCGGGGAAGATCTCAGTTACCCCGATAATGCCTGCGAGGACGGAATAATCCCTCGGGGTAGATCTCGTAGTTCCCACGTTGCACCCGCATGGATGGGCGAGATTGTCCACGTTGCTTCCACGTGGAGGGGGAGATTGTTGGGGGTTCCACGTGAAAGCAAAAATAGTCCCACATCGGAAAAGTCAGTGGTTGTGGATTTGCTTATAAGGGATGGGCACCCTCCCTCTAACAGCTAGCTTTTAGGGGCGAGTTCTACCCTGTTAAGAGTCCCAACGAGTGGTATCAGAGCTAGGGCGTGGTAACCCCAGTTTGCTTCCGAGGGCGGGAATGTCCCTCGGGGAAGATCTCAATAACCCCGATAATGCCTGCGATGACGGAATAATCCCTCGGGGTAGATCTCGTAGTTCCCACGTTGCACCCGCGTGGATGGGCGAGATTGTCCACGTTGCTTCCACGTGGAGGGGGAGATTGTTGGGGGTTCCATGCGAAAGCAAAAATAGTCCCACATCGGAAAAGTCAATGGATGTGGATTTGATTACAAGGGATGGGCACCCTCCCTCTAACAGCTAGCTTTTAGGGGCGAGTTCTACCCTGTTAAGAGTCCCAACACTTCTCCATGCAACTCTCGCAAATTCATATCAAAACCTTCTGCTTCTCTCAGGGGAAAAGAAAAATCTGCTTCAGCACTCGGTCTAGCTTTAGGTGGTAATAGTATTAAATCAATAGATTTTTTGGATAGAACACCAAGAAATATTTCAAATAGTCTTCTACATATAGAAAAGCCTAGGGAATTGTTGTAAACAAACCCAACCATGGGTAAATATCTAGTCCCATCCTATGATATAATCACCAACTAAAATGGCATTAGACTTACCAATTATGATTCATCACTTCAGCTTGTCCATCTATCTGTTGGAGAAAGGCGTTATTTATCTTTTACACTTTAACACTCTCCCGCACGTGTGGCTCACTTGGCAAACACGTGGCACGTGTGGTCCCACTTTGAGCAGACCATCACATGCGGATTTTTACTATATGGGAGGTTTGAACTTGAGACCTTTGGCTCTGATACCATGTTAAGTAACTAACTTCTCCAAAAGCTTAAGCTGTTGGAGAAATGTGTTATTTATCTTTAACAAGAAATATACTTCTAACGATTGTGACATACAAAGTATGAGCCAAGTATCAAGTGAAGTGAACGCATCAAATATAAGATCAACATCATCAGTATATGTGCAGACATTCAACTCAAGCAGATAGACTTTCATGATTCCTATCAAATAAGCACCCAAAATGCAAATTTACATACAAATTGCACCCAAAATGCAATTCCATTGCACACCCAAACAAACCCTAAGATCAAAGAAGCCAGGAGCAGAAGGAGCACAAAAGGAAAATCAGTTTTAAAAGTTAATTAGCAAGCCTAACCACCATATTAGGAAATGAGAGCTAACCCAGTCCGCCCCAATCTCCACCGTACATCTAGGGTGACTGAGATCAGTCATCCACAGGGCCCACATTCAAAGGTGTAGGCCCGCTTTGCCCGCCCTAATTTTTATTTGGAAGAAAGCCTCGGCAAGAAAAACGCACAAGGACACTATCCCTTTTGAGAAAAAAGAAAATCCACAGATTGAGGAGAAGATGGGTTAGGGTTTTTTTTTTTTTTGGGTACCTGAGAAACGGTTGTAACTGATTTGTGTCTTTGGCTTTTGATGTGTGCAATCGGAGGCTGTGGGATCAAGAGTTTCGGGCAGGAGACCGACATCTTCGCCCGATCTGAACCTTTTTTCTTTTTTTTTGACCTTTTTAGGTTTTGGAGCTTCTGCAAAGCTATTGTGGCATTCGGACTAGAGGGTTGGATGACAAAACTACCCTTGAGCGCTTAACCTCTGTTGTTTTTTTGGGTCACTCCTCCCTTCTCTGCCTCATGTGTAGGGTTGCAACTTGATCTAAAAATAACATGGGTCGGGTTTAGAAATCATGGGTCTTGAGTAGGGTCGGGTTTTAAATTGGAAAACCCGACTCAATCTTGCGTAGGACCAGGTTTAAAGAAAAAATAAACCCAACCCGACTTGACTCCTATTGGTGCACTCTGACTTTCTTAAATATCTCTTGAATAACATAGAAAATTATTTTCAAATATATTGATACAAATGTTTTGATTGAGGTGATCATGTCTGTAATGTGAAAATATAGTGTCCTTCTTAAAGTTATGCACTTTGATGACATAAATTTAGAAATTTTTGGTGCTAAGATTTGTTTTTTTTCTACAATCTTTAAAATTAGTCACTATCCTACTGTAAAAAATGAAAACCCGACCCAAGTTGCACCCCTACTCACATGGGATTTAGTTTTACAGGGATCTAAAGGGAGATTATATTTTCACTCCCCAGCATTACACGGGGAGCGTGCGCCCTACCTTTTCAGCATTTTCTGTTGCAAGACTGGATGAGAATTTGACTCATAGCATAACAATGCGAGGCCGTACACCCTTTCTTATTTTTCTACAGGCCTTTCTCACCCAATTCCGCTTTTTTTCTACCCGTCGTGGTAATATCACCATTCGAAAAAAAAAAAAAAAAAAAAATTTCGTCACCTAGGGCAGACAGATTTGCTAACCTTGAAAACAAAAACCACTGAATTTTATATCCTTAAGTTTTTTTATTTTCCTGGTAGGTAAGCTGGGATTGAGCCTCCAATCTCAGTGTTGAGAACAGGTAAGGTAAGATGAGAGTTTGAGAGGGGGGGAGTGAGAGAAGTCTGATTTTTGTGGAAAAAAAACTAGTATCGAGGCTGATTTTTGGGAATAAATAATCCTATTTTGTAAGAGATATTCTTCTACCGAACGTTTATGGACAAGATTTGGCAACATCAAGTAAATCCAAACTATGTCCATAGATACATATCGTAAGATCTTGAATTATTTTGTATCCTAACTAAACATAGCAACAAAATCCGATGCAACGTTCTATCTCCAAATAGAGGGTAGCAATGTTTGAAAATATCATTTGTATTTTCATTCATTGATAGTACATGTTTCCTTCCTGAAAATATCCTTTATATTTTCGTTCATCTATACTAAACATGTTTAGTTCATCTAGAAAAACTGTTTTGGAAATCTTTTTCTCCTACAAAGTCGGAACTGTACCCTTGTTTTGGCATGCTCAAACCAATGTTTTGATGCATGGGTTGGTCCCACGATCTCCACCCAAGCCCATACATAGGGTGAGACCCACCATTTTACAACTCACATTCTGATGGAATGGGGCCATTATTTTACACGCATGCATAATGGGCTCAGAATGTTAGTTTGTATCTATTAATGAGGGGCATTTTTCTTAACATTTAAAAACGTCACTTAAAATGAAAAGGATGGGATTGACAAGATATAGGTGGATTTGATCCGAACCATAGCACGATGCCCTAATTAAATGAATGGTAAGGAATCTTGAAAAGATTATGACCAAGATATAGTAGACATACATCATGGGATTTGCTAGCTACCATCACATCACACAAGGCATTTCCTGGATGGGCTGTTGCATGTGAGGGCAGCCACACACGCATACTTTTTCAGCAGATTTTGTCTTATTCATTTAATTAATCTAAGGTGGCTGCTCTAACATGCAACAACCCATCCCTGAAATGCCTTGTCCCTAGCAAATCCCCATACATCACTATAGAACAATCGACCATCAATGGACCTGATGGTACCCCAAACATCACCTCCATACGATGATTATAACCCTCTGATCTATAGAGGCACTGCACATTTTGGAAACCTTGTGGCCTAAGATTTTTGAGATTGACAATGATAGTTCTTTTCTGAGTGAACTAGAAAGTCCTTTTTCTAATTATCTGAATTCTAGTTATCTGAATAGTGGGTCTAAGAGTAACAATCGCTATTATGATCGTTACATGTATGATATTAAATATAGTTGGAATAATCACATTAATAGTTGCATTGATAGTTATCTTCATCCTGAAATCAGTATTGAGAGTTATATTTCAAGTAGTAGCGACAATTACGGTGACAGTTACATTTCTAGTTTCATTTGTAATGAAAGTGTAAGTGTTAGTGACAATGGGAGTTCAAGTATAAGAACTAGTGGTAATGGCAGCGATTTGCTTATTACTTATTATTCATATTCCATATGGCGAAGGCATAGTCTTCTTCTTTTTTTCTCAAATAAAAAAAAACTCATTGGCGCCAAGCGTGAGGGAATGCTAGACGTTTGGTAATTTCTCCTCCGACTAGGAGAATGAAGTTTTCATTCTGTACATGCCAGATCATGAATTAGTAACTGCATCCAATCTCCGAAAAAGTCCCAATTGAAATAGGATCATTTTCTTCTCGAGACCTTTTACTTTTTTTCATCATGTGGGAGTTAGAATTAATTCCTGTTTACCTACTTTTATCCATGTGGGGAGGTAAGAAACGTCTGTACTCAGCTACAAAGTTCATTTTGTACACTGCGGAATGTAATAATATTGATTCATACAGAAGAAAAGGTTCTCTATTGATTCAAACGCTGTACCTATGGGATAGGGATAGAGGAAGAGGAAAAAACCCGAAGATTTCACATAGTACTTTTGATCGAAAAATAAATCAGATTGATTTCGTACCCTTCGCTCGATGAGAAAATGGGTCAGATTCTACAGGATCAACCCTATGGGACTTAAGGAATGATGGAAGGGAATAAAAAGAAAAGAGAGGGAAAGAAAATCGAAATAAAGAATCAAAGAAAATAAATAAGTAAATAAATAATAAATAAGTAGAAGAACCCAGATTCCAAATGAAGAAATTAAAACTCGAAAAGGATTTTTCTGATTCTCGAAGAATGAGGGGCAAAGGGATTGATCGAGAAAGATCTCTTGTTCTTATCTTGTTCTTATTATAAGAACAAGATATAGGTGGATTTGATCCGAACCATAGCACGATGCCCTAATTAAATGAATGGTAAGGAATCTTGAAAAGATTATGACCAAGATATAGTAGACATACATCATGGGATTTGCTAGCTACCATCACATCACAGAAGGCATTTCCTGGATGGGCTGTTGCATGTGAGGGCAGCCACACACGCATACTTTTTCAGCAGATTTTGTCTTATTCATTTAATTAATCTAAGGTGGCTGCTCTAACATGCAACAACCCATCCCTGAAATGCCTTGTCCCTAGCAAATCCCCATACATCACTATAGAACAATCGACCATCAATGGACCTGATGGTACCCCAAACATCACCTCCATACGATGATTATAACCCTCTGATCTATAGAGGCACTGCACATTTTGGAAACCTTGTGGCCTAAGATTTTTGAGATTGACAATGATAGTTCTTTTCTGAGTGAACTAGAAAGTCCTTTTTCTAATTATCTGAATTCTAGTTATCTGAATAGTGGGTCTAAGAGTAACAATCGCTATTATGATCGTTACATGTATGATATTAAATATAGTTGGAATAATCACATTAATAGTTGCATTGATAGTTATCTTCATCCTGAAATCAGTATTGAGAGTTATATTTCAAGTAGTAGCGACAATTACGGTGACAGTTACATTTCTAGTTTCATTTGTAATGAAAGTGTAAGTGTTAGTGACAATGGGAGTTCAAGTATAAGAACTAGTGGTAATGGCAGCGATTTGCTTATTACTTATTATTCATATTCCATATGGCGAAGGCATAGTCTTCTTCTTTTTTTCTCAAATAAAAAAAAACTCATTGGCGCCAAGCGTGAGGGAATGCTAGACGTTTGGTAATTTCTCCTCCGACTAGGAGAATGAAGTTTTCATTCTGTACATGCCAGATCATGAATTAGTAACTGCATCCAATCTCCGAAAAAGTCCCAATTGAAATAGGATCATTTTCTTCTCGAGACCTTTTACTTTTTTTCATCATGTGGGAGTTAGAATTAATTCCTGTTTACCTACTTTTATCCATGTGGGGAGGTAAGAAACGTCTGTACTCAGCTACAAAGTTCATTTTGTACACTGCGGAATGTAATAATATTGATTCATACAGAAGAAAAGGTTCTCTATTGATTCAAACGCTGTACCTATGGGATAGGGATAGAGGAAGAGGAAAAAACCCGAAGATTTCACATAGTACTTTTGATCGAAAAATAAATCAGATTGATTTCGTACCCTTCGCTCGATGAGAAAATGGGTCAGATTCTACAGGATCAACCCTATGGGACTTAAGGAATGATGGAAGGGAATAAAAAGAAAAGAGAGGGAAAGAAAATCGAAATAAAGAATCAAAGAAAATAAATAAGTAAATAAATAATAAATAAGTAGAAGAACCCAGATTCCAAATGAAGAAATTAAAACTCGAAAAGGATTTTTCTGATTCTCGAAGAATGAGGGGCAAAGGGATTGATCGAGAAAGATCTCTTGTTCTTATCTTGTTCTTATTATAAGAACAAGATATAGGTGGATTTGATCCGAACCATAGCACGATGCCCTAATTAAATGAATGGTAAGGAATCTTGAAAAGATTATGACCAAGATATAGTAGACATACATCATGGGATTTGCTAGCTACCATCACATCACAGAAGGCATTTCCTGGATGGGCTGTTGCATGTGAGGGCAGCCACACACGCATACTTTTTCAGCAGATTTTGTCTTATTCATTTAATTAATCTAAGGTGGCTGCTCTAACATGCAACAACCCATCCCTGAAATGCCTTGTCCCTAGCAAATCCCCATACATCACTATAGAACAATCGACCATCAATGGACCTGATGGTACCCCAAACATCACCTCCATACGATGATTATAACCCTCTGATCTATAGAGGCACTGCACATTTTGGAAACCTTGTGGCCTAAGAACCATAATCCCCCCACACCCCACACACACACACACAAAGAAAAAAAGCAAAGGAAAATTATGTTTTTGCCGCCTTTTCTCCCCCAATCGGCCAATCGTAGTTTAAAAGGAGTAGTCATAAATACACTAGAGGAGTGGCCCGAGGAAGAAAAGGGAGAGAATATATCACTTTCTTTGAAAGAAATTCCATTAAAAATGCATTAATAACCATTGATACACTGCATTATTAATCAAAATCTCAAATCACGAAATGATAGTACTTCTTCTTTTTTATGAAATTTCATTAAATGGCATTAATAACATTAATAATCAAAATCCCAAGACAAAAGGAATCTTTTATTGGAGAATTAAATTAGATGCTAAGAAAAGCAGATAAGAAAAACCAACTGCTACCATCAGACGCGACTGCCTAAGAGAGTAAGTCAGTAAGAAAGAGTGTTCCGAACAAAAGCAAGGAGTAAAAGACAGAGATGGAGGAAGCCGAAGACGAAGTATCATAGTCTGAGTCTGGAGTATCAGAGTTCGAGTCTGGAGTAGTAGGAGAAGGTGGAGAAGGACAATCGGGCTGTACTCCTCCTCCATTGCCCGGCCCATATCCACGATTGCCCGGTCCATATCCTCCATTGCCCGGCCCATATCCTCCTCCGCCCGGCCCATATCCTCCATTGCCAGGTCCATATCCTCCGTTGCCTGGTTGGGAAATGGCGGGAACTAACATAAGAAGCAGGAATGAGCAAATCAATCCTAAAATTATCTCACTCGGAGAAGAAAACGGAGAAGCAGCCATGAGAATGATCTCTCTCTCTCTCTCTCTCTCTCTCTCTCTCTCTCTCTCTCTCTCTCTCTCTCTTCCTATGTAAAATCGAGGATAAGCAATTCTAGAACGGTTTTATACCAGTTATAAGCACCCATGCGTCATATTTAGGGGCAAGCGGCCGCTGGACTTCCTATTCACATACCACCTAGCCTAAAATAAGGAAATGATATATCAATCCCTTTTTTTTTTACTTGGGAGAGCCTCTCTACTGTATTTATGATTATTTTTTTTAGAGTAGAAGGGGCTGTCAAAAGTAGAATATAGGGGCGAGTATATCATTTCCTAAAAATAAGGAATAAAAAAAAGGCAATGATAAATTCGCACCCTTTAAAGTCGGCCACATGATCTCCTTTCACGGGGTGCGAATTATCCTACAGGGGTGAAAAAAGGAAAGAGTATAAAGACGATCTGTGTTACCATTTTTCTAACGATCATCCCGCCCCACGTGTAAGATTTGGCTTCCCAATTTCCCATCACTCCTGTTTTTACTCAGGACAGCCCCCTATAGTGTAACAGACCACCTAGCCTAAAAGGCTAAAATAAGAAAGCGATACATCAGGCCCTTTTTTACCTTGGACAGCCTCTCCAGTGTCTTTATGACTATTCTTTTACAATAGAGGGGCCTGTCAAGAGTAGAAAAGAGGAGGAGTATATCATTTCCTAAAAAACAGAAGAAAAAAAAAAGGTAACTGTTATAAAGACTATCGGTGTTGCCATTATTCTAACGATCATCCTGCCACAGGTGTATGATTTAGTTTCCTATTACATGATTCAAAATTGGGAAGTGGTTCTTCCTTTACTTATTTGGGACAGCCTACTTTAGTGTATTTTATGACTATTCTTTTATATTAAAGAGGGCTGCCTAAGTAAAAAAAAAGGGGAGCCAATATGTCATTTCCCTTCAAAACATCTATTAGAAATCATATCCGCCGTATGAACTATATTTATATGAGAAATTATATGATGCCCGACCGTCAAAATGAAGCGCAGAGAGAGACAAAATCTCTCTCCCTCGATTTTTAATCCAAGTAAAAGCACCGTTTTTTTTACTTTTCCTTGATTCAAAAATCAAGGCAACAGTTTTTGTCTGCTTCCGCCCTTTACAATATACTTTCCTCAGAAAAGAGAGAGAAGAAAAATGAATCAACAACCTGAAATTAAGGAATGTTACTAGGGATTTGCTAGGGACCACAGTAAAAGGTATTTCGCGGACAGGCTGTTGGGTGAGAGAACAACAGCCACCTCATGAATAAGACAAAATATGTTGGAAAGTGGTCCTATGTAGCTGCTCTCTCATGCAACAGCTTGCAAATCTCATGTTTATTATTTATTTCAGGAAGGTAATAGAATAAGTCGATGCATGGCACAGTTTGGATTGCCAGAAAAATTATTTCTGAGGAAAATATATTCTGTCCACTATAAGTGGAAAATTTTAGAAATATTTTTCCTTTCCAAACTTTTCCAAAAAATTCATACAACCCTAACCGGGTTAATAGATGGGCAATTATAGCCGCCATGCCAGTCTATTTGTTTGGCACAATTTTTTACTACAGGATTTGTGGCACAGCAGTAGGATCCGAAATGTTTCCATTGGATCCATATCCTAAAATCCCCAATTATTTTAGATCGTGACTTAAGTGTAGTCGCAACTCGCAAGATCCAATGGAGTATCCGAATGGAGAGGATGGCAATATACAAAGTACCCTTCATATTTTTTGGGAGGAATGATAAAGTGAAGAGCGCTCTTGCCAAAAAGTAGCTACAAGGGCGCCCCCAATTGGACCATCTCACCATATTGCATTTCATAATGGCACGGAAAAGTATAAAATTAAATTATGATAATAAATGCACTCCAATGGGATGGTCCACTAGGGGTTCACCCTTGTAACTGCACTTTGCTAGGACATCTTTCCGTTTTAGCATTCCTCTGTTTTTATTTATATTTTTGTCTATTTATAAAGGGTATTTTTTTAACATTTAAAAATAAACCCTGATAAAAATGGGGAAATGATATTCCCCCCTCGACCGATAAAAATCCCCCCCTCCCCCCACCTTAGTCGTTAAGTTTTAAAAGCAAAAAAACATTATCACATAAACTAAGGGGAAGGGGTTTATCCGTTTGCTGCGGGCCGGGATATCATTTCCCTAAAAATGAAATAATATTTCATTTTTCCTCTCTCTCTCTCTCTCAACCCTAATATAAGTAGAACCTGGTACAATTTGATGTAAGGTCCAATTCAAATGGATTAGGATCCAGGCTCAAAATAAGATCCTTGGAAAAAGAATATATTCGACCTATTGAATCGGTGATACATGTTGGTGCAAATAGGGTGTGATTGGGTTGGGTTGAACCCGACCAGAGTAACCCTTTTTTCCCAACCCGAACCCGAACTGACCCAATTTCCAACCTGACGATGTTCAACTAGATCCGAACCTTACCGTCTCAACCCGGGTTGGGAAAACTAATGCATGGGGAAGCTTGTATTTGAAATATTCAACAGCATGTGGTTGAATTAAGGCTGCAAAAATAAGCAGCGGGTGGCTTGTTGCAGCGGGTGGCTCTCTTTCTCCAACGAACAAATTTTGCAACAAAAGCAAATGGAAAGGCAACAAATTTTAATTCATAAAAGCTATAAAATTTTGTGTACAATGAAGTCTTTTTATAGGCTTTTCACGGACGTTTCCTACTCTAACATAGTTTCCTAATTTTAGGAAATAAATAAAATTTCTAAAAATTTTCCAACTTATCTCCTACACTTTGACCCAACTTTTGCAACCAAATTCCTAAAAAGTGTCCAAAAGAAATCTATAAGATCACAAGATTCGTCCAACATAAAACTCTCTTAAATGTAGTATTCAGCGTAAGCCGTTGATCGAGATGTCGTCATATATCTTTCGATCCGAGGGTCTTCGACGATCCGATTAAGGTTTTGACAATCTTGACCGTTGATCTTCGTGAATGGGCAAGATGCACATGCATAAAAAACTCAATCCGAACCCGAACCCGAACTCGATCCGAACTCAACCCGGCCCGACCCGACTTTTTTTTCAGGTTGAACCCAACTCGAGTTGCACCCCTAGCTGATACATAATCGGCTGTGAGGGTTTTGAAGAAGGGAAATGCTGTATTTGCCCCGTTTTCTTCCCGGTCCCACTTCTAGTGTAATAAGTAGTCATGAGTGCAATAGAGAGAGTGGCCCGGGACGATAAGGGGGTGAATATAGCACTCTCTTTTGAAGAAATTCCATTAAACATGCATTAATAACCATAGATATCCTCCATTAAAAAAAGTCAAAATTACAAGTCATGAAATAAACGCACTTCCTTTGAAGAAAATCCACTATTGCATGCTAAGTATATAAGATGAAGAAAGAACAGCAAATGAGCAACTTTCTCTACTGCTACCGTCTGACGCTTCCGTGCTACTGTCAGACGTGGCTACCTAAGAGAATAAGAACTACTGTTCCGAACAAAAGCTTGGAGTAAGAGACAGTAATGGAGGAAGCTAAAGACATAGAAAAAGGATTATGATGACAACCCATCCAGTTTTTTATTCCACTGCCCGGTAATTCTCCTCTGCCGCCCGGTAATTCTCTTCCGTCACCCCATCCTCCGCCTAAATCGAGTGGTCCCGTAGATGGTGAGATCTCGGGCGCTAACGTATTCTGCACCGGAATAGAATCTTCGTTCACCGCACTTCCGACTTGTGATACCTGTTATAGATCACAGTTCTATCAAAACAAAAAATAAAGACGAATGATAGAATCGAAGAAAAGAGGATAAAAAAATGAGTTAATTCGAGGAAACTTGACCTCCAATGTGCTAGCAACACTAATTGTAATTATTGCAGGCCGATTAGCCATATCCATATCATATTTAGCAAAACACTATTTTAAACGGCGTTTGTGAAAAAAACACTTTTTATTGGTTTGTTGTTTAATACTACGTTTAATATTTATCATAAAAAAACTATTTTTTTTTTCTTTTGAGGAAAACTTTAGGGCGATGATTATTTCGCACCCCCTAAAGATAAATCGCACCCCTTGTATCTTGATTTGACATAAAAAAGCGTTAAGGTCTGCCCTCAAATCAAGTTAAAGGAGTGCGCGTTATCCTACAAAAGCGCGTAAATATCATCTCCCAACCTTTAGGGAAGTGATAAATCGACTCCCAATTATCTTAAATCGACTCCCATGTTTCTATCTATCTGCTCTTTCTCTCTCTAACCCGGAGGAGAGAGAAAGACACATGGGGTCGATTTATCACTCCCCAAACTCTATTATACACAATTTTGGCCAACTTTATCGCCACTGTATTTTGTAAATGACAAAATTTTAAAGGCATTTTTTGTGTTTCCGTGATTTTACAAAGGTTTTTTTTATAGAGACCACGGCAGAACGCATTTCACGGAATTGTTGTAGCTTGAGAGAGCAGCCACATCAAATGAATTAAATGAATAAGATAAAAAACTGTTGAAAAGTGAGCCTATGTGGATGCACTCTCATGCAATATAGCCGTTCCGTGAAATGCTTTCTACGATGGTCCCTAGCAAATCCCAAAAAAGAATATGAAAACCTATGGCAGTATGGGAAATCTAGTTGCAAGGGAAATCATCTAAATAAGGGAAACATAACTGTAACAACCTGATTCACTGGTTGGGAAATGGCGGGAGCTAACGTTAAAATCATGAAAGAAAAAATTATGGCACTCAAACAAGAAAACCAAGAAGCAGCCATGAGAATAATTTCTCTCTCTTTCTCTGTAAAATCTGAAAGTAAGAGAAGGAAGGAGAATAAAAATTTCTTGAACTTGCAGGGTTTTATAGATGTTAGAAGCGTGCTTACTATTTAATGCGGATTTACACCACCTAGCCAAAAAGGAAGTAATATATCAGTCCCATTTTTTTTTACTTGGGACAGCCTCTATAGTGTATTTATGACTTTTCTTTTACATCAGAGGGGGCTGTCAAAAGTAGAAAAGAGGGGCGAGTATATCATTTCTAAAGAAAAGTGTTATAAACACGATCTTTGTTACCATTTGTCTAAGAATCATCCCGTCTCACGCGTGCGATTTGGTTTCTTATTACATGATTCAAAACTGGGAACTGATATATTCTCCCATTTTTTTTATTTGGGACAGCCTCCTCTAGTGTATTTTATGACCATTCTCTTACACTAGACGGGGCTGTCCTATGTAAAACGGGAGCTAATATATCATTTACCCTCAGAATATCGGTCAGAATCATATTCGCCATATCAAGTATCAACTATATTTATTGAAAATAAGTAGGCGCATGGAATTGGCACTCTATTGATTACCATAATAAATATTTCCGGGGGAAATTTATTCTTTCCACGATGTAGAGGGGAATGATATAGTTAGGGAAATGTTATCAGCGCTAATGTATTTTGATGAGGGAACTCCTCACTTTATTAAAAGTACGGTATGGCCCGCACCATAGGATGATCTAAACCGTCCATTAGATGGGCCATAGCTTAAATAGGTTGTGCCCCAAAAATCATTTCCATAGGTTGATCCTAACCCTCCGATCTATAGGTGGTTACGATCAACCCTCTAACATTAGAATTGGAGGCTTAGGATCAACCTACATAAATGATTCTTGGGCCACAACCTTTTTAGGCTGTGGCCCACCTAATGGACGGTTTGGATAATCCTATGGTGCGGGCTATACCTTACTTTTAATAAAGAGTGGAGTGCCCTCATCAAAATAAAGTAGTGCTGATAACATTTCCCTATAGTTATTGCTAATTTAGAGGGATATCATCACAAATTGCAGGTCCCTCTAAATAAAAATGGAATAGGGCTGCTTCAAGTCATCTTTTTTCATGGGAAAAATAAGTAGAAAATTTTAGAAATATTTTTCCTTTCCAATTTTTTCCGAAAAATTCCTACAACCCATGCCACGTTTGTTTGGCACAATTTTTTACTACGAGATTTTTCCTTCCAATGTGATACGGTTGACAATGGATCCAGAAGGTCCGAATGATCCAAACGTTATATTCTGGGGAAAGTATTTGGGTCCGAAATGGGTCCATATCCTAAGGTGCACAAGGCATAGTCACAGGATCCAATGGAGTATCTGAATGGAGGATGGCAATACAAAGTTTTTATATGGTGCCCGACCATCAAGTCCCTTGTGGGCTGTGGTAGGGCGGTACCACCCTTGATGTTTGATCCAACTGCAGACAACATTTTACTGCAGACAACATTTTAAGAGGCTGTTGCTGGATCAAATATCAAGGGTGGTACTTTTGACGTACCACCAACAAGGGACTTGACAGTCAGGCACCATAAAATTTCTTGCAATATACAAAAATACACTTCATATTTTTGGAGGAATGCTAAAGTGAAGAGCGCTCTTGCCAAAAAGTAGCTACAAGGGCACGCCGCACATTGGACCATCTCAAGATAGTGCCTTTTAAAATGGCACCAAAGAGTACTCTGATGGGATGGTCCAATGGGGTGCGCCCTTGTAACTGCCTTTTGCTAGGGCACATTTCTGTTTAGCATCATAAGTAGGACAACATGATGGACGGTGCCCAAGACGTAGATATGAGTACAACCATGTTTTAATGATTGCAGAAACCCAGCTTGTCTTTTCTTTTATAATTGGCTTTTTGGGAACTGTAATGACCATTAACAGCTATTTAAATAATAAAAGACAAGATGAGATGGTGCAAATATCAACATAGGATGGGTATTTTACTGTACATGTTTTTTTTTCTGCAATCCAAACAGGGTACAAGTGATCACATCGTTTGGGACTGATAGTGGTTGGATCTGATAAATAAAAAATTGAAGGGCTGACACTCCTAAGAAATATTATTACTCCTTCCAACATCATCGTCATCACCCCCGCTCTTATAGACGAGCGGCCCACTTCATAGGATGATTTCACTTGTTGGACCACAACGTAAAGAACAAACAAAAGGTGCGTGCTCTAACATCAGTAGAAAGAGACATATACGGTGTAAAATCACCACACTTGTTTTACAATCCAATCCAATCCCATCGAAGCTTACAACCATATGCATCCATTTATGAGCTCACACGCAATCCAATCCCATTGATTATTGAACCTCACATTACCCAGATATGCACTCATCTGGCACTTAGAGCTCCACTGCGGAGCTACAAAATCTAAAAGTTTCCCCATTGGATGATCCAAACTGTCCAATGGAAGGACTCGGATTTGGCTCATTCTGTTCCCTCTCAAGTTACAAAATTATAGGCCACAGATCGAACGGCTGTGTTGATCAAATGTTGCGAGTGTGTTTTCCAGCAATGGCCCGGCCTAAGAACTCTTACATCTGTACAGAATACAATGAAACGTAGCCACTCCGGAAAAGTAATCTGAACCGTCAACCTTATTTTTAGGCCACATGAAACGATTTAGATTAATCAAGATGCGCCCACAACATGGTCGAGTATATCATAAAGACGAGACCCGCCCTATTGAAGCATTCCTTCTCTTTATTCAATCAAAGATTTCTACTAATCTAAGACCATCAATCATCACAATCGAATCATAAAGTGCTTTTATATAGAGTACATACAAAAAGCATAGAGATATAGATAGAGCACATACAACAACCATAGAGATAAGGATAAGCTTAACAAGAGATAAACCTAATGTATCCTCTAATCTATCCTCATTACCACATCCAAACCCCTAATCTACTCTAACCATATAAATCCAACGGTCAGATCTATCACAAGATCTTCTCTAACACTCTTCCCTAAGTACTTTTTTGAAAAAGTTGCAAAAACACATTTCCAGAATTTTACAAATGAAAAAAAAAAAAGTAACTTGGACTAGGCAGGTTTTCCCATCATATCCATCTAAATAAGCCATAATCATATAATTTCCATCTAAATCGTAGAATAGAAAAAAAAATCCTAAGAAAAACATTCGTACCACGAATGTTTTTCCTGCAATCCAAAGTCCAAACAGGGCTTAAGTGATCACATCCTTTTCTTAGTTCTTACCTAATTATTTTTATTAGAACCAACAATTACTATGCATCCAACAATCATCTCAAACCCACCCACCACCGTAAGAAAAAAAAAAATCAAAACCAGATTCTGAATAACAAGAACGCAAGCAAATAAACAGAACAAGACCATACTAAGAACAAAGAGCAGAAAAATTAAAAAGACAAATTCACCAATCAAGCACCGGGAGCCACATCCTTAACTTTACTCTGCAAGTACCCACCATACTCTCTAGCATAGTCTTTCATATGAGTCGCTGTGTTGGCGATCTGGGTTCGGGCATAATCGACCCGGTTCGATCCAGGCGGGTGCCTCCCCTTCACGTATTTATACATCCACGATACTCCGGCCATGCCCGCGAGTCCGATTACACACATAGTCAAGAATCCGGCCAAGGCCATGACCAGAATTGTTCCAGCTGGGACCCATATCGGACTCGATAGAAGAATCAACGGTGTGAGAATGATCAAACCCAATACGGTCACGGTCAGAGTTAGTCCCGCTAGTAGAAGTAAAATTCCACCGGAAATTATAAGGGTTAAGAAGCCGATGACTTGGGTCGAGTTGGGTGCGTGGTCATGGACTCGTCGGAGGAATGTCCCGCCCGTGGGTCCGCCCATGGATCTTGTGGTGGGTCTTGGGCCGGATCCGGGCTGATGCTCGGCCATTGTTAGGAGGTGTGAGAGAGAGGGTTTGTTTGAAGGAAAATGGGTCTGGGGGGTCTGGTTTTGGGGACAGATGGGAGGAAGGTTTTAAGAGTCGCACGCCATGGGTACAAGTGGAAGATTATGATAGGGTTTGTTGGGCAATGCATGACTTATTCTCCTTTTGGTGAATGCAAACAGGGAGAGGGCACGTGCATGGGATTGGAGTATTTTATCATTGGGTGTATAGATTTGCGATCATATGACAGGTGTTGGGTATTCAGCCATAAGTTGATAAAGATGGAAAATATTGATATTTTACCCCTATGATGATAAAGATGGAAAGGATTCGCTATTTTACACTCTAATTGTTTGTCTTTTCTTATGAAAGATGCATTTTCACGACTACCTTTTCTTTGTCTTTTCATTTTCGGAATCAAGAATTATCCTGTTTAGATTCCTAATCTAATTTGCCTCTGAACATAATGGTAATAAAAATTTAAGTGAAAAAATGCTAATAAAAATTTCATACCAATGAAGGCAAATTTATAATACCTGTGCTCATGCTATGGAAAGAAAATATCCTAATATAATTCACTTTCCTAATTAACCCAACTACACTATCTAAACCCAATCAAATACATAGATGATTAGATATGGAAAGAAGATTTGATCTTGATCTTATTTTATTCTCTAATACAGAGATTATTATGTATAGTAATACTCTCTTGCAAATTTTAGTAAAAGGACAGTTATAAGTTGGGCGCTGATATTCTCTCCCCCCCCCCCCCCCCCCACCCTCGCTGTAGGCTATTCCCCGTCCCCCTCCGCCTCCTCTCCTTGTAGGCTATTTTCCTCCGCTAACGTTAAACATTAGGCTTTAACGTATATGTCATGTTTCCCACCATTTGACCGATCTCTCTCTCTCTCTCTCTCCACACACAACAGAAACAGTTGGTGGGATGGTGGGCCCATCTTTGAACAACGTAGGCCCCGCCCATACCACACCATAGGATAATCCAAACCGTCCATTTGATGGGCCATAAACGTAAATAGGTTGCGTCCCAAACTATCATTTCCATAGGCTGATCCTAGCCCTCCGATCTAAATAGAAACTACATCTTATGCAACCTCTATAGATTGTAGGGTTGTGATCATCCTATGGAAATATTTTTTGGGGCACAACCTATTTACATTGTGGCCCATCAAATGATGGTTTGGATCATCCTATGGAGCTGGTCGTACAGTAACATTAAGGCCCGTCCACAACATAGAATGATCCAAGCCGTCCATGGTTTGGATAATCCTATGGAGTTGGTCGTACAATAACATTAAGGCCCAATCGTAAGCCCCACCGATATTTTTCAAATTGAAGGGTACCGTCCACAACATAGGATGATCGAAGCCATCCATGATTTGGATCATCCTATGGTGTGGTTCGTATAGTAACATTAAGGCCCAATTAAGGCCCCACCCATATTTTTGAAAATGACGTGTACCGTCCAGACCATAGGATGATCCGAGTCGTCCATTTGATGGGCCATAACTTAAATGGGTTGTGCCCCCAAAATCATTTGCATAGGATGATCACAACCCCCCAATCTATAGAGGTTTCCATAATAAGCAATTTCTCTTTATATATGAGGGCTAGGATAATCATATGGAAATGGTTTTTTGGGACACAACTTATTTACGATGTGGCCTATCAAATGGACCACTTGGATCATCCTATGGTAAGGGTGTCAATTTTGGCTCGGGCTTGGAAGCTCGCTCGAGCTCGGCTCGGCTCGTTAAGAATTTAATATATTTAATATATATATATATATATATATATATATATATATATATATATATATATATATATATATATATATATATATATATATATTATATTAATATATACACTAAAAGGGTTATCCAGGGAGTGAAAGGGGGAGGCAAATATGTCACTTCATTTTTGGAACCCCATTTGTTACTTGGACCACCCCCCATAGTGTAAAAAAAGTAGTCAAATTACACTAGATAGGGCTGTCCAGGGAAGATGAGGGGTGTAAACTTAATATAACCCGAGCTCGGTAAGGCTCGCGAGCCGCTCGCGAGCCTGGCCGAGCTGAGCCGAGCCGAGCCGAGCTTTTGAGCTTAACGAGCCGAGCTGAGCCTGGCCAAGCTCGGCTCGTTTACACCCCTATCCTATGGTCTAGACGGTACACTATCATAATGGGTTGGATTTGGGTACCATGGAGGAGAATTTTGGGGGCCCATCAACTGTTCCTAAGGGTGGCAAAATCAACCAAACTGAACTGAACCGATTCCGAACCTAAAATTCAATTTCGGTTTGGTTAAACCAAACCGATTCAAATTTCGGTTCGGTTTTGGTTCGGTAGAACCAAACCGATGATTGGTTCGGTTCGGGTTCCGTTTGGACAAAGATAAATGTGCCCCTTTTCATAGGAAAATGATAAATATGCCCCTTTTCATCGGTTCGGTTCGGTTCGGTAAGGAGTGTATGATCGGCTCGGCTCTGTTTGGAGTGTTTCGGTTTGGTTTGGTTGTAAGCATGTTCGGTTTGGTTTTGGTTTGGGGGTCAAACCGAACCGTTGCCACCCTTAATTGTTCCTGTTGTGGAGAGAGAGAGAGAGAGAGAGAGAGAGAGAGAGAGAGAGAGAGAGACCCGGCAAAATGAGACCCGTACCCGCGGGTACACCTGGCTCGCAGGGGTACGGGTACCAATTTCAATACCCGCGAAAAAAAATACCTGTACCTGTGACCCGCGGGTGGGTCTGGGTCAGGCATTGGTGCCCGCGGGTTACCCGCCATTCGATTTTCAACTTTTTATTCTTAAGGCCTAAACACTAAACACTAAAAAATAGACTATGTGGGTGGGCCAACAAAACAAGTCAAAGCAATCAGACTATGTGACTGGTATCTTTGGTTGTACCAAAACAAACATTTGTTAAAGTAAATGAAAAATTGTAAGATGAATGGGCGTATAAACATGTACTCATCATCCCATCCTTGATATTTGATCCAACAACAGCTGACTTGTTAAGAAGCTGTTGTTGGATTAAATATCAAGGCTTGTACATCCATCGTACCACCTTTATGTGTTCATACACCCATTCATCATATAATTTATTTTCGTAATTATATATGTATAATTTCTTCTTTAAATTTGCCAGGTTACCCGCGGGTATACCCGTACCCGCCCGGGTGGGTTCCGGGTTCATGAGAGGCTACCCGTACCCGTGCCGGTATTTCTTACCCGTACCCGCCAGGGTTACCCGTTTGCCAAGTCGAGAGAGAGAGAGGTGGGAAAATGCACTAACATGATTCGAGGGGAGTGGGGACACACTACGCCATAAAAAAAACAGACAAAAAAAAAATGACATATACGTTTTAAAGCGTAACCTTTAACGTTAGCCAGCCGTCAGGGGGGAGAGGAGTAAAGAGGAGAGTCTTTTTAGACATGAAGGCATCCCTTCAAATGAAATTACCCTCTCATTTTAAATAACACCTTTTCCCTAAGTATGAAAATACTATTTTCATAAAAAAAGAAGTTCCTTTGAAAACACTCATTTTTCTATTTAAAAAAATAAAATATTATGAATATGTCCAACATTTTCATAATAAATTGAAGGTCCCACTATTAAAAGTTGTATAGATTTGGTTCAAGTTGTCATTTTCAGTTAGTAAAAGAAGGGATTAATGGATTTGATAGCGTCCATCACAAAAGGCATTTCACAGATGGTCTGTTGCATGTGAGAGCAGCTATCTCATGAATGAAGACAAAATCTGCTGAAAAGTGAGCCGGTGTGACTGCTCTCACATGCAACAGATCATCCGCGAAATGCCTTTACGATGGACGGTAGCAAATCCCATAAAACAAAATTGGAAATTTTAGAAATATTTTTCTTTCCCAAAAATTCCTGCAATCCAAACAGGGCCTTGCTTTCTCATCAGACACGAAATTAGAGCCAACGTTTGATTACCAACTGACATGAGTGATTTTTCATCTTTGTTTAATAATTAGGGATTTGCTATTTCTCAGCTCACTTTTGCGGGGAAGAACAACCAAAGAGGAGCAGATTTTGTCTTATTTATTTAATTCATCAGAGGGTGGTTGTTTCCTTGTTTGTAAATAAAAGCCAATTCGAGGGGATCAAAATAATAGGCCCTAAGCTTTCCGTGAAAAATAAAAAATGACTTCGACGCTGTCCCCATTCTGCTCGACCTATTTCCTTCTCCAACGAAACCCTAATCTTCTTCACAGAAACCCTAATTTCCTTCATCCTCGTCTAAGAAAAACTCGCAGAAGGGATCGAGCTTCGTTCATGGCGGCAGCTGAAGCTCCTCAGAAATCTACGAAATTGGTGACGTTTTTAGGTAAAGGAGGCTCTGGAAAAACTACTTCTGCCGTCCTAGCTGCTCAGGTACTTCTCTCCCCAAATTAGGGTTTTTTTTTTTTTTTTGGTTGAATTGTGATACTTTAATTTCTTGATAAACATCTCTGTAAAACTACAGTGCACTTTCATTGGGGTTTGGTCATACCTGTTTCTAGTCTCGTTTGAAATTCTTGTAATTTTTGGGAGTAGATTTTTCGAATTGAGATTCCTTTTTAGGGCTTTCTCTTGAGTTACTAATTTTTATTCAGTTTTCTCTGTTTCAAGTTTCGTTAGAACTCTTCTTTGTTTCTTGAGTTTGTATTTGTTACTTGGATAGGGGAGTTATTGAGCGTAGTGGGGCCTGCCTAGGTATGGGAATAGGTGGGACCCCGCCTGGTATGGGACTGGTTTAAAGGGCCTAGGCTAACATTTTCTATCATCTCTAGGGCTTTTGGCCTGTTGGTTAGGTACCTGACATTTGGTGTCAGAGCAACCACCACGTCACGTGTTCGAGTCATAGAAGGGGCGACATGCAGGGAGAATTGCCTAGCCTAACACTTGATGTAGTGGCTGCTCGGATACCAAATGCTAGGTACCTAACCAATATATCAAATGCCCTAGAGTTTTAATGAAAGTCAGGCCATGCCTTTTAAGCCTGTCCTTACTAGGCTGGGTCCCACATAGTCCCAATACCTTGGTAGCGCCCCCCCCCCCCCCCCCCCCCCCCCCCCCCCCCAACACACGCACACTTAGGACCATAACAGTGTTAGTATTTGTTGCTTGGAAACGGCCATTGTTCACGTAGTACCATACCTTGGTAGGCCCCCACTAAGGACCATAACAGTGTTAGTATCTGTTGCTTGGTAACAACAAATAAAAACAGGGTGAACATTTTCATTTTTAAGTTGATTCAAAGCCGAAACAATGGGAACAACGGATGGGAAATAAAAACAAGTAATAAATATTATGTATGTAGCGTAATTATGACATATTTACATGTAATTTTACATGAAAGAATATTAATGATGATATAGGCAATACAAAGTGTTTTTTCATGTAACCCGTCATAAACTTCATTATATATATATTTTTGAATGGTAACTTTATTATATTTTCTAATAGTATCTTATGATTAAATATTTTTAATCCGTGATTAAAAGCGTATTGTACTCTTAAATCTTGCATTTTGGAATACATAAGATCTACCGTTCTTGCTCTTTTGCCTTTTTGTTGGTTTTAAATTGTGTAGATCAAGCTATTGCCCATCTCTGTAAAAATGTAATGTAGCAGCAACTCTGTAAAAATGAGGCCAAACTTTTCTTGAGGTAGCTTCAGTTTTCATATTGGAACTTCACATTAGATTTAGCCAGTTTTTTCCTTTGGTCATTGTATCTTTTCTTCTTTTTTTTTTCTTTTTTTGAAAATGTTTGGTCATTGTATCTTGCTTAAGTAAAATATAAAGTGGTCATAACACTTCCCCTTCTCAGTATTGGCAACTGCAATCTTATGGAAATAGAAACGTGTGTGACTGTGATCCGATTGTTCATCCAATTGGTCCCAAATGGGCCATGGATCAAAACCCATACAGGTTAGATTATGCTAAACATCCTACCAGATGATACTTGAGGAAGAAAGAAAATTGAACCATAAAAGATCCTCCTTCGGACAGGTAGGGATCGCTATGCCTCATACATTATCGGATGGACAGATGAATCCTGGCAATCACATATATCTGTGCTACATGGACTAGATTAGAGTAACCAAGCACTATATACTTCCTCTATTTTTCTTCTGAACTCTCTTGGATCTGGAAGTATTCCATCGGTCATATCTTATAGACTTGCTCAAAATTTAATTTTCAATTCAGTTCATGGTATGTTTCTGGTAAGATCTCAATTTAGTAGATAAGTAGCTCTTTTGCGAAGTTGCAATAACTTAAAGGTGTTATAGTTGGTTGATTTTTCAGCCAGTGTGATTGTTTTTTAATCTCTCTGTTGTTTTAGCCTTTTGACCATTTCTCCTATGTTGTGCCTCTTGAGCTCCTATCACTATCATTGATGGGTTTCAGGAACACCATTCCCAACTTTGTGGGTTAATGCTTTTTCCCGTTATATCAAAAATAAATATGATTAGAAGTTTCTTCGATCTTCCATTTTAGCCATCATTCTTCCGATTCTCAGTATTATGCGAAGGCAGGGATGCGTACATGTCTGGTAATTCATTCTCAAGACCCGACTGCCGAGAACCTGATGGGTTGTAAGATTGGGACTTCTCCAACCATATGTAATACAAATCTTTCAGCTGTTCGGTTGGAGACCACCAAAGTATGTATCTCCTTTTTGCCTGCTTGAAATGTTCCTGATGTAATAAATTGGATTGATTTGGACTCAACTGGGATAAGCTTTTGAAATTTTGTAGATGCTTCTTGAACCTCTCAATCGACTGAAAAAAGAAGACGCCCGTCTTAACTTGACACAAGGGATTCTTGAAGGGGTGTGTATGTGATAATTTACTTTCAGTGAGTGAAACAATACTGTTTCCATTTTCTTTTCCTCAGCATCTGTTGGATTATATAACAGGGTTCCATTTCTTTTCTTGTAGAGGGCTTTGTTTATGCATCTTATCGTATGATAGGTAGTGGGAGAAGAGCTTGGGGTGCTGCCGGGGATGGATTCTATTTTTTCAGTCAAAGCCATTGAAGAACTAGTAGGATTTCTTGGAGGGAGTGTAGGTGGAAAAAATCACACAAAAGAGAACTATGATATTATTGTATATGATGGCACCAGCACCGAGGAGACGTTACGAATAATCAGTGCACCAGAGAAAGCAAGGTAGTGTGTTTCTCTGTCTTGGCATTGTGCTTACCCATTTGCTGGTGGCTTCTATCTAAATAATGTGTGAACATGCACAGATGGTATTTGAAATATTTCCGGAACATGGCGGAAAAGACTGATATTGGGAGGTTGACTTCCCCCTCACTCATGAAACTAGCAGATGAAGCTGTAAAATTACATGGTGGATCCATTGGTAATGGGAGAACAAGTGCAGATATGTGGGATGATGTTGACCAGAATCTAAAGGTCATATTTCCAATATATTCTTTTTCTTAATTGAAAAGTCTTGCGGTCTTGCCATAGTTAGCAAAACGTGATTCGGCAAAAAAAGAAAACGGGACGGCAAAAATTCGAGTTTAATATGGTATAGGTTTAAAAAAAACGTAGTCAACCATTCAAAAAAAAAAAAAAAAAACGTAGTAAAAAAAATGGAAACACAAGAAAATGAGTTTAAAATCTTGTCATTTACAAAATATTGTAGGGGTAAAATTGGAAAGCTGGGCAAAAAATGTGTTTAAACGTGTTTAAAATGTTTGCGTAAAAAAATGGTGTTTTTTTCATTGTAAAAGCACACCAAGAAAACGTGTTTTTTTCAAAAAAAAAAAAAAAACACCGCTTAAAATGGAGTTTTGCTAACTATGATCTTGCCTCATTGTTGTTGTAACTTTATAATATTGTTTCTTTCTAATGGTAACTTTATAATATTTTTATTGGCTGACTTTTGCAGAAAGCATCGGCTGCATTTGCCGAGCAGTCAAAGTTCGGTTGCTATATTGTGATGGATCCAAACAGTCGAATATCTGTCGCTTGTGCACTGCGTTATTGGGGTTGTGCAATCCAAGCTGGAGCACAGATTTCTGGTGCATTCGGCTTGACTCGGCAGTCTTGTATGCTATCATCAGAAGTTACTGAGAACCTTTTGCCCTTACCTTTCGCATTTCTGCCATACCTTTCAACAGATTCCCCTGTAGAATGGGATGTGACCCTGAAAGTTCTTGACAAAGATGTGCAGAATATTCTTTCCACAGCAGGCAGCAATTTTCGGTCATCAGTTAAATTCGACTCCACCAAGAAGTCGGTGACCCTTTTCATGCCAGGCTTTGATAAATCTGAAATCAAACTATACCAAGTATGTACATAGTCTATATGTTTATTGTTTACAACTTGATCTCTCTGTTTTAGCTATGGGTGTTATGTATGGCAGTTGATGACATTTGCTACCATGATGATAATGTTTTTCTTCTCTGAGAAACTTTTATGACTATATGATATGAATCGACATTCAAAATAAATATACCAAGTATGTACATATTCTATATGTTTATTGTTTGCAACTTTATCTCTTTCTCTTTTAACTATGGGTGTTATGTATGGCAGTTGATAACATTTACTACCATGGTGATAATGTTTTTCATCTCTGAGAAACTATGATGACTATATGATATGAATCAAAATTCAAAATAAAAAAAAAGACTATGATATGAATCTCTTGGGCATTTTGCAAAATCAAAATAACTTAAAACATATGTTTCTCAAGCTTTCATGCTGTTTTGCAGGAAAATAATAGGAACTCATCTCCCTGAAAGTAGAGTAGATCACTTGACTTTTCATGTATTACATGTGAATAATATCATATTGAATTATGGGACGTAAGCACGGCAGTAATATTTGGTTGTGTTAATTGAGAACCTCTAATAGACACAAACAAACAAAGAGAGAGTACTGCGTATGATAGTAGGTTACAGTTACAGTGGGTGAATGCCGGTCTTCAAATACTAGAGAGTAAACTAGAGAGTATGGCGTATGATAGTAGGTTACAGTTACACTTTAAGGAGCATGCGGAAAACCATAATGGCATAAGCATAAGCACAACTTCATCAAGAGAGAAACCAAGTCTTTTATCTGTTACATAGTCCTTATTAATAGATTGTTTGTTTTAATCTTTAAAGTGGTTGAGGCACTGTTCGTTTTAGATTGTATCAACAGATTGTAAGCCCCCAACCTATTATTGGGTTCAAAATTAAACGTAAATTTGAGCCCAATAATAGGTTTGGAGATCACAATCTCACATTCTAAAACGAACAGGGGCTAAATTGGCATCATATTCACGTTTTGTCCTACTCACTTACCAAAACTTATTTAGAGGCTTCTTTCTTTTAGCCTCAAAACTATATAGTTGTTTGGTCGTAGTATATATTTTTCTCTCTTTTATTTTTCCTTATTTATGCCGAATTATTTGAGCATTTCTTGATCTATTTCATGAACTCATCCAACTTGCCCCAGTTCTGAAGAACTCAAGCACATTAACAGTCAACATTTCCTACCTCAAGTCATAAATGAAATTTATGAACCTTACGATACATGACTTTTTATTACTGTGAGGCAATGCATGAATAATAGTGTAATAAAAGCTCTTTCATTTATATTCTTCTCACATCGATCTTGCTTTTATGTCGAATCAAATCACAATTTTAGCAAACACAAACTTCTGATTTACTTGCTTTATATCTCTGAAATGCGATTGGAATCTAGGATAAAAAAGTTTCAAAAAATATACCATGAAAAAAAGATCCAGGGCATAGTAGGGTCTGACATTTTTTTTAGAAAAGGGAGAAAATTTTTAAGTTTAAAAAAAAAAAAATCCCATGGAAGGTGAATTAGCCAAATGATGGAAAACTCATTTTACCAGGTAAGTTTTTTCCAAGAATTTTTTTTTTACCCTAGATCCAAGCAGCTCTTCAAAGAATAAAGCTTTTTGACAGGTTTAGCTGAAGTGATAGTGTTCATAAATGACAAGACCATTGATAGTTTATTGTCTTATATATGCAGTATAGAGGAGGATCTGAATTACTAGTGGAAGCAGGGGACCAAAGACGCATTATTACATTGCCTTATGGAATTCAAGGCAAGGTTTGTGGTGCCAAGTTCGTTGATAGGAGCCTTGTAATAACACTTCGGTAAGCCTTAGTGCATTTTTGCAGTTTTCTTATTCTGATAAAGAGAAAAGTAAGTGTAGTTCTTTCTTTTGCATTTGTAGCCATCTCTGGGTTTTGTGAATCAAAAGCAAGTAGCCCTCTTAAGTCTCTTTATAATTTGATTGACTTCGGGTCTCAAGCTCCGAAAATTTTCTACACTAATACCACTTGTTAAAGAACTTTTTACGTGGATTAGAAGGGAAATGATTTCCATTCTCCCGTATTTTAATAATGGCACTCCTCTCTTCATTTTACATCTTTTCTAGTTTAAAGTATGAGAATAGTGTTCTTGCGCAGCTGCTCAGATAGCTTATCTGCTTCAAAAACTCATGTGGCCCACATTTTTTGGGTGATCCAAAGCATTCATTTGAAAGGCCCTTGCATGGATAGGGTGTGTACCAAATATCAGCCCTATAGGATCATCCTAACCCAATCAAAGGTGGAGGGGGAAATAGACAAACATTATTTCTGACCATTTTTTTCCTCCACAAATGGCAGGGTTAGGATGATCCTACAAGGCTCATTTTTGGTGCACACCCTATCCATGGAAGGGCCTTCCAAATGAATGCTTTGGATCACCCCAAAAATGTGGGGCCACATGAGTTTTTGAAGCAGATGAGCAGCTGCGCAGGAACACTTTTCTCTTAAAGTATATTATATTTCCAACAAAAGCCAATAAAAAAGTGTTTGATGAAGTGAGGAGTGCAATCATCAGCGGTAGGGCACGTTTGACTACCATGAATATATTTTCATGATAAATTAGCTTCGGCATGTGGTGAGCGAGGTTGGGAGAGGAATTTGTTTTCCGGGGAGTACGAGAGGGACTCCGTGAGGAGAAGCGCAAGAAAAGCCTGAAAAATCAGGAAACAAAAACCTACACTCTAAATGTGATAACTTTTTCCTGATTTTTTAGCCACTTACCCTCAATTCGTTCCTGCCCTCTCAAATCCCTCCTTCCCCCACCTGACCTACCCTTCTCACACCACTTGGAGACAGATTTATCATGAAAAAATAAAACCCTGGCTGCTAGACATGGCCTAAAACTCTTGCATTACGCAACGGGAAGGAAATGTGAAATATACTATTTCTTTCTTATAAAACATTCCATGATGAATCTTACAAAAGAATAAAAACATCAACTTTAGGTAAAGCGCTTGGCGTTAATCTGTGAATGGAATTTATGATTGATATCTTCAATATTCGGTAAACCTTTCTGTTAACCTTGATAGAGAAAAAAAAAAGGGGGTTCACTTTCAAGTTACCAATTTTGCATAGATCTTCAGCTAAAATTTTTCAATCATCTTGACTTTATCTAGAAAAAATACAATATTCAATAATCCTTTCACCGTTTGATGTGTTATCTTACTGCTAAGGAGCTGTTCGTTTTGGATTTTTAGAATTGATTTTGTGGGATTAATCCTCTAGCTCAATGGTCAATGTGTGATTCGTCCTTGAGGTCGGAGGTTCAATCCCGCCTTACCTATCAAAAAAGAAAATAATTGATTTTGAGTCCAGAACTGATTATTCGGCAAAATCGCATCTAATTTTGAGTCCAATAATTAGTTTTGGACTCAAAATCCAAAACGAACATGGCCTAAGATAATGCCCAATACTTCAATCTATAACTTAAAGTTATTCATGACCTGCTTCTTCCCATGAGTTCCTCTAGACATCAGCTTCTAAGTTTTTCTCTCAATTCAAATTGACCTTCTTATTCTAAAGTATAGGAATCATCTCTGACTTGTGCTATTAAACTTTAGCTGGAAATATTAAACTGATCCTTAGTTATAATCATAGTTAGCAAAACTCCATTTTAAACAGAATTTTTTTTTTTTGAAAAAAACTTGTTTTATTGGTGTGCTGTTTAATACTCGTTTAAAACTTTTACGTTGAAAAAAAACGAAAGTTTAAAACGTTTTAAACACGTTTAAAATGCATTTTTTTGGCCAACTTTCCAATTTTACCACCACCATATTTTGTAAATGACAAAATTTTAAACTCATTTTCTTGTGTTTTCGTTTTTTTGTTTTGTTTTTAAGTACATTTTTTTGAACCGGTACCATATTAAACTCGAATTTTTGTTGTACCCTTTTTTTTTTTTTGCCGAATCACGTTTTGCTAACTATGGTTATGATAGATTTCAAAGATCTAAGTTATAGGCTACTGATGTTTGGCCCTACCTTGTTTTGATAATTGCACCTACCTATATTATCTTTTATTATTTAAACAACTGTCAAAGCTTATTACAGTTCTCCAAATTCTGTCAAAAGTAGCCCCCTGAGTCACTCTATTAGGAATCATCCGATTCTGATTCCTGATAGTTACTCAGCGGGCTACTGTTGCCAAATAAGTGTGTAATGTATCTATAACACAAGTAGTGACTCTGGCCTTTAAATTTCAGTCATGGGTAATTAGGATGTAATTCGGAAATGAGGGATTTACTGGCAAAAATCCCTTATCCAAGCTCAGCTTGTCTTTTCCCTTTGTCCCGGTGTCAATTCCACCCACTGATTTCTTTCTCTCTCTTTTTTAACAAAACACCAATTTCATACGGAATTGGAATAAGATGCCGATTCCGATGCCTTATCTCGGTCATCCAAATGTACCCTAAAAGCATAATGTTTTTGCGCTTAAAGATAAACCAGTGATAAATCGACTCCCTAAATGGATGAATCGACTCCCCATGTGTCTATCTCTCTCCTCTAGAAAGAGGAGAGAGATAGACACATGGAGTCGATTTATCACTCCCCTAAACCTATTGTGAAGACTTTAAGGCCATGCTTGGCTGTTATGGATTATTTTTTAACTCTTTCCCATATTGGGCCATATTTGGCAATCACTAGTTTTTTTTTTTTTCCATGAAAGATTAGTTTATCAAGTTGTGAGAGGCACCGCGCGCCCCCGCGGCCGGGGGGGGGGGGGGGGGGGGGGGGGTGTGGGGGCGCACACTGGAAAGGGCATGAGTGAGGAGAGGGTGAGAAAAGGCTGAAAAACAGAAAAGAAAACTTTAGTCAAAATACAATTTGTTTTAGGCATTGTTCGTTTTGGATTTTGAGGCCAAATTGATTATTGTACTCAAAATTGCATTGAATTTCGAATCCAATGATTTTAACATAAAGAGGTTGAAGATCCAAGCCACATTTGTTGGGGCCCAAGATAAATAAGTTGTGCTTGAAAATCATCTCCATAGGATGACCCAACGATAGAAACCTCAACAGATCCGAGGGGTAAGATCATTCTATGGAGATGACTCTGAGGCATTGTCTATTTACATTGGGGCCCAACAAATGAATGGCTTAAATCTTCGAACAAGATGTGTCCCACTGCATTTTTTTAAAATATACTCACGTAATCGTGCGGATACAGTATAAAAACACTTCCAAATCATACATTGTTCTCCAATAAATCTCCCCCATGACCTGGGAAAAAAAAAACAGAACTTCCGAGTTGCGACCATAAGCAAAGCTCGACATAGATTCAATGCAAATTATACATTGTTCTCCAATAAATCTCGATGAAGGTTGACATAATAGTTCACATTCAGGACGAAAGAGTCCGCTTATCCAACGGCCAAGATCATCTTGGGTGTAGTTCACTTTCCTCGGGCCAGAGATTGTGTAATTCTTACTAAGTTCATCACAATTTGAATGTCAGTAATCTTTTCTTTCTGATTACATTGGACTAAAGCCCATGACTTCCCCTTGCATGAGTGAGGTTCTTTGCCACTCGAACACAGAGGCATTTCCAATGCATGAACTTTAGTTTACACTTCTATCATTGCCCTGCATAGACAAATATATTTGCTTGAACTGAACTGATAATTGTTACAATCATATAAGCCCGATATATTACATAATCTCCAGAAGCACTTGTTGGAGAAGATGAAATCAAAATGAAAAATTGAATATATAAGCATGAGAAGAGGAAAAAGAAAACTCTCATGCTTCATGTTTATCAGTCTGGCCTGTTCGTGTCGAATTCGCACGGTTTCTTAATTCTTCAAAGGTCCGCATGCTCTCTGCGTCGAAGCCTCCTGCAAACTGTAAACAATCCAAGCCAGAAGTCCAATTAGTTTTTCTACTCAGAATAAAACTAATCAAATGTTGGAACTCGATCAGATCCTAAAAAATTTATCAATTTAATTACTGCCAGTCTCTTCTAGGTTGGTATCTTCCTCTCATAAGATGTATTATATATGTCATTAGGGTTACATGTGAAAAGTCAAGAATATCCCTAGTCGGGTATAATAGGGAATTTTGGAAAATCTTTTTTTTTAATGCCACTCTGTAGACCTTCTCAGCTGTTCAACTTTTGCATGTCATTCGTCCAGAAAACTCGACCAATGTAAATAAATTATACATTGAAACTCAGTGTATAAACCATCTTTGTCCAGTTGTATAACACTATAACACATCAGTTGAGACCACCCAACCAATGGGGCATCTCTTGAATGGTATAGCTAACCTAAAAACCACAATGATCAAATGAAGCTACTCAGCCAATCTATGGGATCTAGGGGGACATTGCTCATAACTTCTGATCAGAACCTAAACATAGCACCAATTAGATGACCGAGATTGTTTATGAACTAAATTTAAGTATAATGTTTATACACAGGATCATTCCTTTTTTTTAATTCCATAGAAATTGGTTCTAATATGGGAATTGAAAATCCAACAGGGTAATAACACTTATCCTGCATCATATTTTGCAATGATTTCATATTCGAGCATGAAGCTCCTTCGCTAAATACTCAGGAATGCTATTTATCATCATGTTAAGTAACATTCAAACCATTGAAATTTGAGGTATATGAGATAAAATGTAGACCAATGGTACTTTACCTGATGAACACGGAAGGCAAAACGCACACCTTGCAGAAGCAAAAATTCTCTGTTTGGCTCCTTCTCAGGTCCACTTAAAGCATCAAGCTCAGATGCTACCCTTTTCATGTACTTCTTTGCCAACTGAACGGACGAGAGCTTGATCTGCAGTCAGAAAGAAGAATGTGATTACGCCATTTTCCAATGCTAACTGAGTTTACAAGTTTTTAGACCATGGAAATGGTCAAGGGATCCGTCAATTTTTAGAAATCATTTTTAATGTTTGATTTGTTGCCCTCTTCAAAAATTTTGTTGTCAGATGATGTGAACTAAACCATAGTGAAGTTTCATAATTAT
This sequence comes from Tasmannia lanceolata, assembly GCF_043159265.1. Taxonomy (NCBI): domain Eukaryota; kingdom Viridiplantae; phylum Streptophyta; class Magnoliopsida; order Canellales; family Winteraceae; genus Tasmannia; species Tasmannia lanceolata. The sequence goes on along the minus strand of NW_027518692.1, from coordinate 59,656,240 downwards.
AGCAAGAACCATGTTAACAACTCAAAGAAGTGGAAACCACGATCTAATTGACATTCCTGCATATAAATGCCATGAATATGACTAATCTTTCTGGTTCTGCAAGGAAAATCAAATCCTGTAACTGGCTCGTACAATACGTCCCAGGTTTTCTAATTCTAACAACAGAGACAGTTCCTTTATAAAATATTACCTATCCAAACCCATTGGAATTTCATAGATGATTTAAAAGAGCATACCTTGCCCACTACGCCCGAGTCCAACAACCAATCCACTGGAATGCCGAACTCCCTGTACCTTGACATAGCCATATCTCGAGTTCGTAGGAGTGCATAAACACTTTGCTCCACTCTGTTGTAAAATATGAAAAAGAAAACAACAAAGAAAGAACAACAGAATTGAGTCCTAAAAAAAGATTAAAAAAAATGGTTACTGCTTAGAGCCATCAGAGATTTAAATGTAATATTTCAGTGACAATGATTTGGCAGTAATCACTTACTTCTCAAGCAATGAATACATCTTTTTTAGAGCGGATTCACAGGAGAGTTTTGGATCATCAACAAAAGATGAAACTCGTTTCTCCAACTTCATAAGGTCTTGGTATTCAAAAGCTGCCTCCCTAAATGCATCAGCTTTCCCTTCAGGCCAATCAAAGTGTTTAAGGACTGCACGTTCATCAACCTATGAAAAATACAAAACATAAAAGTAGTCCATGAATACAGGTGACTGCGTGCATCCGTAGGGAATAGTACCACCCTAAAAATTGGGGTGGGGATACACTATGTCATAAAAAAATGTAGTCCATAAATAATATGTCTCTAGATAATCGAAAGTTCAAAAATGATATGTTTTTAAAACAAACCTAGAAGACCAAATGATAATAATTGCTTATAGCTTGAATACCAAATCCATTCACTAAATTACCAAGCAATCCAGAGTATCTCAAATACAGTTTAATCTAGCATTTAATTGAGAGAGACCCTAATCATAAGCCTAACTTACAGGAAGAGTGAGATGATAAACATACTTGAAGAATAAAAGTTAAAAGCATACCAAGAAGGAGAGTTCCTCATCCAGCCAGTTCACAAATGACACTAGATCTTCTATATTGGTAAAAGAAGCTGCCCGGACTTCAGTGGCCAAAGATTGGACAAAATCACCTTGAGTCTCCACATCGGCTTTCACCTGTATCCAACCCACTTTCACCTTTAGAACATCTCCTTCAAGAGGGGGAAAAAAAAACTTTGACTAGGAAATAGAAGAAAATTGTGACTCACGGCTAACAGAAAAGTTGATCGGTTTTCAATCTCCCCAATCATGTTACTCCTAATATCTGCTGCACCTGCATTGGATGCTGTGGAACTTATGGATGTGGGATCCTTTTTGGCTTCACGCTTCATCAAGGACTGATAGAACTCAACAAGCTCAGGAGCTCTATGAACTTTGTCGCCAGTCCCTGGGCCTTTCGATAAACTTCCTGGTGGTGGCGGTGGGCAAGGTGGTGCACCAGGCAGACCGGGTGGTGGTGGTGGTGGTGGTGGGGGGGGCGCACCCGGTGGTGGTGGTGGCCGTGGTATGCCACTAGGAGGATTGTTAGCCGTAGCATCAGTACCAGTAGAGCCAGTGGATGATTTAGGAGGCGGCCTAGGCACCCTTGGATCCCTCTTCTCAATGTGGGCAAGTTTTATTTTGCTCACAATTGGGGTATCAGTATCACCCTTATTGTCATTGGATTGCTCAGTTGAATCACCAGCAGTACTATCTTTCTCCTTTATTTGAGTGAGTTTCGGTGGTAACATGATGGGTTTTCGTCTTTCTACCTTGACTCTAGGCTCAGTATTTGAATTTGAACCATCACCAAACCTCTCTGCTCTTGCTATCTCTGCTTTGTCCTTGATTGCCATCTCCCTTTCCAGGGCCAATTTGTGACGGTCCTTATATGCGGGGTACTTGTCATCCAACACGCCTTCAACTGATTTCGACATCAGCTGGAATGAAGACGCAACATTGTTTAGTGAATCACTAGGCGAAACTCGTGTTTTTATTTGCGGTAAATTCGGAGACTCAATCGATTCAGTATTATCCATTTCTTTCTTCCCAAATGTAGTAATGGAAACACCATCGCCGGCATTCCTTAACATAAGGGCCTCCAACGGACCCCGGGACATAGATGATCTATGGCTCATGCTAGTCCTAATTGGAGAATTTCCTCCAAGGGACCTAGTTGGTGATGATATGGCACTATTATCGTCCTTGCTTTTCCCCCACCTCTTTAACTTCTGAATTAGACTATGTTTCTTACTGACACTGCTGTATTTACTAGAGTTGCTATCTATAGAAACATTGTCGTAGTCTTCACTCCCAGGTGACGATGGAAGAGAAGAAACACTTTCTAAATCGGTGTCTCCCTGCCCCCGTTCAGACCCAGCGTACTCTACCATTAGCTGTTTAGCTCTCTCTTGAGATCTTGGGCTCAAACTCTTGCTGAGATCACGGGCAGATGTCTTACCAGCCGGTGTTTGGTAATTCCGCAGTTCGTACCTCAAACATGCATTGACCCAACGTAGATATACCAATTCTTCAACCTCGCTAAACCTATTCATTTGCAGTCCTTCCACTTGCTTGGAAAGGTCTTCGTTTGCGTGCCTCAAACTATTGGTCTCCTCTCTCGCTTTGGCAACCATTTCACTCTGCATCATGATGAAACAGATATTTTTCACAAACATTACTCAAACTCAAATATGTTTAAACCATGATTTAGTAAAACCAACATCCTTAATCACTTAAATCAAAAGGCACAATAAATTTTCAACTTTAATACTAAATCTAGTATAGCTTATTAATATGAAGATTAATAAGCTATACTAGATTTAGTAAAACCAACAGCATCTTTCACTTAAATCAAAAGGCACTTTAAATTTGAAAATGTACCCAATAAATATGGGGTATGATTTATATAGTTAGATCAAGCAATACTAGATTTGTTAATATCGTTTATAGTGAGGCTCAATGGTAATCTTCTTCATTAACATTAAGTAATTTTTTTAATATTTAGGGATTTGTGTGTGTGTGTGTGTGTGTGTGTGTGTGTGTGTGTGTGTGTGTGTGTGTGTGTGTGTGTGTGATCTTCCCTTGTTGCCTTTTTTTCTTTTTACTTTGGCAAATATATGGGAGTCAAACCCTTTTTTTGAAATGCAATCATCATGCTTGCATCTATCTCTCGAACTAACATGACACCAAAGAAAGTTTATTCTGTGATTATTCTTCCTGCACATATGGAAGTTCCTCCAATTCCGTCAAGCTAAAATTTTCCAGCTAAATTGTTCAGACTTAAGGCATTAACCATAAAAATGATAATTCTATAAATTTTGAAATAAAAAAGAATAAAATAAGCTGGCTTTTAAAATAAACTTCAGACATCAAATTTCCATGTCTCACTTTTGTGGGCAACGATGTCCAGATAACAGCTAGGCTACACCACAAAGAGTCTCACAACATAAAACAAAAGAACAAACAGTACCTAAATTGGCAAAAGAAACAGTTAGAGAAAACAAGAATGCTCTATAAAGGAATCATCCCATTGTAGCATACACACCAGCATTCATTGTATGTGTTATTAACCACCATCAGATCACAATCAGACAGTGTTGATGAGTGGGACCCAGCAAGCAGAGTCCCCTATCTTGAACAAGTGGTAGGCCTCAGTCATCACCACTATTTGTTCTTACTCAGAGGGTAGTGAATAGCAATATAAACTAAATGTTCAATGCATACAAATCTATCCCGGATCATTCCTCAAATTGTGAACGCGCGCGCGCGTGTGTGTGAACCAACCAATTACTTCAAAAGCTTAAGCTGTTGGAGATGGTGTTATTTAATTTTTTATACTTTAACACTCCTCCCACGTGTGGCCCCTCTTTTTAGGGTTGGCCTACACGTGGCACATGTGGCCCGTCCTTTTGGGTTGGCCATTACATGCGGATTTTTAATATCAAGGAGTTTTGAACCCAGGCAATTTGCTCTGATACCATGTGAACCAACCAATTACTCCAAAAGCTTAAGCTGTTGGAGATGGTGCTATTTAATTTTTTATACTTTAACAATATATATATGGTGTATTTAGAGGGCTGCTCAGGCTACACGATACCTCAGAAACCTTTTCCCTATGTATGTATGTATAATGCATGAAATTTTACCTCCGTCATACTGGAGAGGGATGTTACTCTAGCTTCAGCTGCATCCAGTTTCACAGTCAATTCCCTCTTCTCATGCTGCAACTCCTTATTCCTCCTCCTCAGCTCCACGACTTCCACCTCTAATTCTTTCACAGATTTGAGCTTATTTTCAAGTTCCGCATCTCTCTTGGAGGCCTCCTCCTCCTTTGCATGAAGGCTCGTAACTTGCTGTTTGAGCATCAATAACTGCCCTTTTGTCTGGTTGGCATCAAGCTGTATCTGTCTCTGGAGCTCCTTAATCTTATTTCTTGCTATCTCGAGCTCCTTCTTTGCCGAAATGCCTTGTGCAATTTCGTCTTGGAGCTTTTTCCTTTCAGCTTGTAATGAATTAATGGTGATGTTCAGCATGTCAATCTCAACTATTTTAATTTTTAGCTGCCTCTGTAACTCAGTAATGTCTGACTCCTGCTCTTTTAGACCATAGTATTCAAGCAATTCTCCTTCAAGTTTCATTTCTCTGTCTTCCAATTCCTTTACCAGGTCCCGTAGCCGTTCTAATTCATTCGTGTTGTTTGCCATCTCGATTTCATACACCATGTTATCTTTCTCGGCATCGGAGCTGCTTTTGATATCAAATTTGTCATTGGGTAAGGGGAACTCTATCTCCCCAGATAAAAGATCTTCTAATTCAGGAAAAATTTGATCCTCTACATCTACAAGAGCTGGATTACTTAAAGATGGGCTTATAATACTGCTAATTCTTTTAACCTCTTCCTCCTCTTCCTCTTCCTCCTCCACCTGCAACATGTAAAATCTTTGTGTATCATTGGCATAAAGGACCAAATTGAGAACTTCTGGAAAAATGATTGAGGTGAAAAAACAACAAATAGGATTCTAGTATACATACATGCTCCTTTTCTGGGCTTCCACTAGTATCTGTAAACTGCTCTTGTTCTCTTCCATGTTGACGTTGTTCAAAGCTTTCCTTGTCATTTTCTGAAGTTAGAATCCAACGTAAAAGATCAGAAAATAATAATTGAACAATAAACTTGATGAAACAAAGACAGAGCACAAGTTTCCATCAGTAAAATCTTGGTAGTATTAAATTACCGAACTAAGGCACAAAAGTTTACACATTGATACAATTTAAAGACTGGATTTCACTGCTAACAATTCCCAATAATAGAAATTTGAATTAGCAACTCTATCTAATAAATTATAGTGATGGGAATAACTTTTTCTCAACAACAAAAAATAAGTACCTGATGGCTTTACTTGACTAGGCCTCGAATAGTTGACCTGCCTAACTCCATAGGCTGCAATTGAAGCAGCAACTAGGAAGCCTAATCTGATAAGCATGTAGATTTTAGTGGTCAGCCCTTATAATTCGCTCCTCTGCAGCCAGTTCTGAATCATTCACACTTCCCACAAAAACACAGTCACCCCCTCCTCCTTATACCCATACCTAATCAAACCAGAATACCAGGAAACCATACATTAGGTAGAGATACAACAACAATCAAGAAAAAGAGAAAAAAGAGAGCTCAAGAAGATTTAGTTATACACATACAGAAGCATATTTAACTGTACACTTAAACCCCACAATCCATATTATCAAACCAGACCCATCACAGAGCTCAGAAACGTAGAAAACCCATTTCAATATCCATCTCCCTAACCTAGAATTATCCCATATCTACAAGTTTATGATAAATGGACGTGGGTCTATCACAACTTCTTCAACCTATCACTGAAACTAGTGGCTCGAGCAGCCCAATGAAATTTACTATGTGGGTCTATCACAACTTCTTCAAAGGAATGCTCAAACAACAAAGCTAGAATACTGACAAATTCCCCCAACTGTAATTTTTTACGAGACCCCCTCCTCTTTTCATTTGTTGGATTGGATATGCCTTTCCTATTGCCATGAAGTGGGATGGAAATTAGGTGGCTGCATTTGGTACACACAAAAGATTAGGGTTGAAAAGTGAGGTCTGTCATTTAATTCTCAGCCATTTGCTACTTGGACTGGCATTCAAACAAAAAGGCAGAAATTTTTGGGGGTTTTGTACGTTTTTTGGCTTCTGCTTTTATTCTATTCTGAATTGATTTAACGGCAGTCTTAATCTTTGGAGCCATTCATAAAGATGACAAACGTCACCAAATTTTCCATGTTTAGGTTACATAAGTTGGGTCAGGGCCTTAAAATCCCCTGTTAAAAGTATAAAAGATTAAATACTGCCTTTCTCCAACAGCTTAAGCTACTGGAGAAGTTGGTAAGTTAACATGGTATCAGAGCAAATGCCTGAGTTCAAACCTCCTTGATAGTAAAATCCACATGCAATGGCTTAACCCAAAAGTGGGGCCACATGTGCCACGTGTAGGCCAATCCTAGAAAGTGGGGCCACACGTGAGGGGGGGTGTTTAAAGTATAAAAGATTAAATACTGCCTTTCTCCAACAGCTTAAGCTATTGGAGAAGTTGGTAAGTTTACCACCCCCCCCCTCCAATTAAGTGTGAAACAACCAGTTACTCCAAAAGCTTAAGCTGACGGAGATTACCTTAAGGAGATGCTATTTTACACTGCCCTGGAACATTTAATTGGCTAAGAATCTCACTCCGACTCTAATTTTCTTTCCCATGGCAAAGTAAATGGAGATAATCTAATAATGGGGTGCCAAAGACACTCATGTAATGGGGCCCACTGGCTCAATAGCATCCAATTTTTTATCCGCTGCACCAGTGGTTGCAATGAGTCCGGGCGAAAATAGTGACAATTAATCTGCTCAGCAATTTCTCATATTCAGCTGGAAATTGTTTCAGTAATGGATGAGTGATATAGGAAAAATTTGACATCTTAAAATTGATATAGTCAAACTCTTGTGTACAATTTTTATTGGTGGGGTCATTTTTGGGACCATTGGTGTCACTTTGGTTATCAGTCTTGTTTGGTGTCTAGGCCCGACAATGGCAAATCTGGCCAAATCACTCTAATATGAATTACTGACAGGGATTTGCTAGGGACCATTGCAGAGGGCATTTTCTGGACCGGCTGTTGCGTGAGAAAGCAGCCACATAGGCTCACTTTTCAACAGATTCTGTCTTATTCATTTAATTCATATGAGGCGGCTGCTCTCTCACGAACAGCTGGTCCTTGAAATCCCTCTTTGTTGGTCCCTAGCAAACCCCTTTCGGGTTACATCGTGAAAAAAATAAAAAAATATTAAAACTTACAAAAGTTAAAAAAATTTAAGAACAAAATTTGGACAACAAATAATATTGTGAATTTACAGCAATGTTTTCGTAATATCTCTGCAGTAAAAATAAAATATGAAAATATCTCAATGATTTTTCAAGGGAGATGATTTTTTCACCCCTCAGCAGTACGCATTCGCCCCCTTCTAACGTGATTTGAATCAAAAAATGTTAAAGTTGCCCACTGTTCAAGTTAGGGGGGGGGGGGGGGGGGGGGGGATTGGCGGGGGCGAATGCTGACTGCTTCCTTTTTCGAAGTCTCAAGAAACTTTGGGATTTTGTCGTTTTATCAAAAAAATCGCGAAATATCTCAATATTTACAAAAATATAGACGTGAGTATGCTTTACTACTACAACTTTCTCAGGGTCAGAAGAAAACAAAAAAGTTTCAAGTACACTAATTGGAAGAATGTTCTGGTGTAACTTGCATATCGAACATGCGTAACCTTCCAATCCCTGCTTTGCAAATAGATGGTTAAATAGAAAAGACCTCTGTTTAACAATCAATTTGCAAGCCATCAATCGATCGGTAGTATCTCCTCACAGTGGTTTATCCTCGGTGAGGCCACTGGATGGACGATCCAGATTACAGATCAAACTGTACACATGTCCAATTCATGTTAGTTGCACCTAATATGGTTCGAAAGAGTTGCACAAGGTTATTCATCCCCAGATCATTTTCAGAATATGAGCATAAAGTGTCAACCAAAAAGGATGAGTTGAAGCCTAGCTTTTGAAATAGCAGAGAAATTGAGATATTTGGCTGCTTTTCTTTGTAATTAGTTATAGTTGTGGCCCTCACCTTGTCTGCCAGCTCCACTCCTTTGATTAGTTTGTTTATTTTAAAGTGTCACAACTTTATCCAGCAACTTAAAGTTCATCTGTAATAGCAATCATGGATCAGATGAAACTAACTCAAAAGTCCAAACTATAGTTTAAATAAATATATAAAAAGGTGGCAAAAAATATGAAGATGGCAGGTCATAAAAATAAAAAAATTTCACATGAAGAATGCAAGGAAACCACTGAAAATGTAAAGTGTAGATAGTTGCATAATTTCTCTAACAAAATCCTTCCAATTATTGAGAAGGATCATTCAGAAAAGATTTATACTCAAGTCTAAAGCTTATTCTTTTTCAGAAAACTAGTTGATCACCACCAAACACAGGTTTCACGCCAAAAAAGGAAGAGTACATTAAAAGGTATAATGGCATTGCAGATAGCATGATTAGTGATTTTTCCATTTGCTCAAATGACTATGTTTTGCAAACCAATGCTACAATTTTTTAGAGTTATCACTGCCATTTTTTATTCTGGATCAACAAAGAAATGATATCTCGATGACGTCAGATTCGAGTACTGTCTTCCAACAGTTTTAGCCCATCAAGCATCCTCTTAGTTTGGAGGTAGTTAATGGTAAAATGATATGAGGCATGTTATGCTCTAAAACAGTTCCAATTCTTGAAAAAAAAATGACCGAAGAGAGCTGAAAATTTCCACGTTTTGCCTGGATTGACAGATAATACTGATATAAGTGACAGAGACAGTCCACTTACAGATTTTTCAAAACTAGTTTTGCTGAGAAATTCCACAAGCAATGTATCAAAGAGTAGGAAATACCTGAAAAAGCAATACGTTGCAGGGAACAAATGTTATCTAACCAACAAATAAGTGGCACAAGGGTCATTTGCTTTAGATTATGAGGAACTAGAATTTTCTGCAACATCTTTTGTGAAAATGGAATGCCTGCTGGGTCAACGGCACAGGATTGGATCCCATTTTGTTGACTAGCAATGGCTGCAGTGCTTCAGAAATTAATGCTTATAAAACATGTTCATTAAAGGCCCTTGTCTTACAGAGTGAGCACATAACACAGTTTTCCATACGGTTTTTGAAGATTTTTTTGGTAGTTAAGCTGGGGTTTGGCAAACCCCTACCAGTTCATTTATAAACAAATGAGTTACAATCTTTGATAGAGAAAATCTGATGCATCAGTTGCTACAATAGCTTTGAGAGAAGGTGGGATAAGGTCTATAGCGATATTCTTTCCTTTGCAAGGGCAATCCAGTTTTGAAAGATAGTCTGCTGGAGAGTTTGCTTCTCTCCAAGTATGCATTATCCACCAGCTACTGAACAATGCAAGGCGGTCTTTGATTTTTGCTAGGAGAGGCTTCTTCGCCCTGGGGCAAGCTACAGAACCCTCTATTATTTTTACGGCAAGCATCAAGTCAGACTCGATCCAATGGCAATCTATGTTCTTTTCCATGGAGAGTATGGCCTGGACCTCTACTTCATGGATTACTGCAGGTTCCATGTTCAGGGAGAACAAGCCGACGACATTGCAAACAGGATCATGGAGAATGCCACCAATGGATTATCGGTTTCCATTAAGTGAGGCGTCTGTATCTGTATTGAGCTTCAGAACACCTATCTATGGTTTGGTCCAGGTACAGAATTTGGGAATATGGGGCATATCAGGTTTGCCGCTATCCGCTGGGCTTTCTCACTGTCATAGTCCTTTAAATTCAGGCGGTTGAGGCGCCCTCGGATTGAGCTAAGTATGGTTTTCAACACCTCTGTCTTATGCTTAGCTTGATGGCCATGGAGCCTCGCATTTCATTCCATCCATGTGTAATATAGTGATGCTGTATAAGCGATTTTAGTGCCCATAGATGCTTGTCCTTTACCTTGGAATGTGCTTCGAATCCAGTTTTCCTCGTCAAGGAGGCTTTTTTGGGTCTTCTTCGGTGGGAGAAGCGCCAATGGACAGAGCGCGGTGAAGAGAGAAACTGGTTGCTTATTATTCCACCATAAAGAGAGAAATTCTTCTACCAAAGGTTTTGGCAACCAAATGGCACTGAGTAATTGCAAGCATACACATGGAACTGTACATAATTGTATGATCCGAAGAAACCTTTTGGGGATCCTATAGAGGACAAAGGCATCCCCATTCTTATCTATTATCGTGGCAAATACCCTAAGTAGGATGATTGACAAAGGATTAAGACATAAGGTCATTGAAGATTTCAATATTGGAACACAAGAATTAGCAGTTTCTCACCTCTAGTTTGCAGACGACACATTGGTGTTCAGCGTAGTAGGAGAATAAAAGGTCTTAAAGTTAAGGGCCATGCTGCGATGTTATGAAATGGTAGCAGGGCAGCAATCCAATTTTAGCAAATCCAACTTTCTTGCCGTTCATATATCAGAAGAGGAGAGCAATCATCTAGCGGACCTATTAGGGTGTTCAATTGGTCACTTCCCTATGACGTATTTAGGTCTCCCCCTATGTGAGGGCAAACCATGTAAGAATATGTGAGACTCGGATCATTGAAGGAGTGGAAAGAAGGCTTGACCCCTGGAAGAGGAACCTTGTATCGACGGGAGGCATAATAGCCCTAACTAAAGCAGTACAGGCAAACATTCCGATATATTATCTCTCTACTTTTAAATGTCCAATGGCTGTGATCCATTGGATTGAGAAAATTTAAATGAAATTTCTTTTGGAGGGGAGGGAGGGTCAGATGAGAAGAGAAAGCTTCATTTAGTAAGCTGGGAAGAGGTTTGCAGGCTAATTTAGGCAGGTGGCCTTGGAATTCGAAGATTGAAAGAGGTCAACAAGGCTTTACTGGGTAAATGGTTATAAAGGTACGGGAAAGAAAGAAATCAGTTGCGGACCAAAGTTATTGATAGTAGATACATCATGACACAAGGGAACTGGATATCTGACAAGTATATATTCAGTGGGTTGAGCGTGTGAAGGGAAATCCCACACGGTAGCCTCACAATGTTCTAAGTACTTTAAGGCAAAGATGGTCCTTTTTTCTTCTTCTTTCTGGCTTTTTCTCGTATATTTTCTAAGGAGAGAGAAGAAAATTACAAAAATTACTTGACTGGCAGTGCATCAAATTACTGTTTTTCAAGTGTAATCAAACAATGGAAAAGAAGGAAATTAAGGAGAAATTACTCGTTTTCCAAACTTTTACAAAACGAAAAACTGCTACAGTCCAGAGAGGGACGTATTCTATAGCTAGGTGAAGTGGCAGTGGGAAATGATATTTGTTAGGCGTAAAATTGGAATACAAATAGCATCTCGACACATGGCAGGGGGCTGCGGAAGTCCGAAGCGGCCAAGCCACTCCTCTTTGCGAAGTCCAAGATTGGGAGCTCTCGAAGCAAAGAGTCACATCCAGAAGCCGCAGCCGCCTCGATGGCACCATTATCACCTTGATCGGGAGGAGAGCCCTTGGCTCACCAGCACTCGACAGATTGCATCCAAGCATCGCCACGTGGCAGGGTGCAGAGCCAAGGGTAGATAAGGTCCCCGGCCAAGTAGAGGCCTTTGGTGGAGGTAGAAACCCGTCATCATCACTTGCCAGTTTGGTGACACATCACCACCTCCTGGGACCATGCCGGATCCCCATCGCCCGCCAGCTCGACTAACATGCCTCGTTCAGGTCGTATAGAGTCAAATCACCCATCATCCTATTGGCATGGCAGTCTTGGCCAATCCTGTGGTGCGTCTCTTGGTGGTATAAAGTGCAATCACCTGTCATCTTATTAGCCTGTCAGTGCTAGCCGACCATACAACGCGCCTCTTGGTCGCATAAAATCCCATCGCCCATCATTCTATTGGCCGGTCAGCCATGGCCAACTGTACAACACCAACCCCAGCGCCACGTTGTTGTCACATCATTGGCTCCTTGAAAACGGGACCTTCGTCTACAAAAGAGAATCCTGCACTCCGTTCCAAAGGTAATGCAAAACCACCATTCGTCCATTCCCCACGCAAGTTTGCATACCCAATGCCTCACTCGGATCACCGAGCAACGCACTCTTTCACTCTGTGCTCAATTATCATTTTGTTAACTCTGTCCAACTTGTGTGTCGAAGGGTTTCCCAGAGCTCCAACTCCGGGTGTCCTTAATGTTCTATCTTGAGCGCAGGGTCCTTTTATAAGGCTGTTTTAGTCATTTTATAATTTCTTTTCTTTTTTCCACTTTTCTTGCAAACGAAGTTTCTCCGTGGAGTACAAAAAGAAACGAAGAGGAGACAGAGCAAAGTATCAGAAGAAGAAGAAAAAAATGGAGGGTTCGAAGTCGATCGCTCACGAAGCCGGCAAAATTCCAAACGACCCCCTTCGTTTTGGATTACAAGGAGTGAAGAGCGATATAGTCGGATCTCACCCTCTTCAATCCCTTTACGAATCGGTGCCCTACCTTTTATCCTTTTATTTTCTTTCATTCCATTCCTTTTTTCTTCTTCTTCTTTGCTTTAGATATCTTCTTGTTATGATTTTTCTTTATTCTGATGTGTGATGGCTCAAATATTTCTGTTTTTATTTCTGCATTCTAATGATTTTTATTCTTAGCCCTAATACTAATCACTGAGTCCTGCTTTTTTTTTCTCTTCTATTCGTTTTCTTCTCTACTGATCAGACAAAGAGGAGTGAAGAGGACACGAAACGAATGATCCTTGCAAACACTTACGGATCCGCGTTACCATTGAAAATGAATCTTGACAGACAAATCCTTTCCAGGTTTGATTCTCTCCTTTGTTTTTGTTTTTTTTTGGAATCAGATGAATGTTGGAAAGCAGGTTTTTTTTTTCTGTATCTGGTAAATAATGTACATGATTATAGTATGAGCTTCAAAATCAAGACACATTTTAGGCTTGAATCAGAACCTAAACCCTAAATTTAGACCTAATTGATACATTGAAGGAACTTATCCACCTGTGTGTACGACGTGGTTGCTCTACTTGATACATTTATTTTCTGTTTTATGATCATTACACTTGGGTATTCTTTCTTCACGCTGGGTAAGATGGGATCAAACCTGTGTTACCTGTGGATCAAACCTGTGTTATCTGTCTAACTGTCTAGAGTTTCTGACAGGACAACCTCAGAAAATCCCAATACACCCTACAAGAAATTTTAGAAAGTGAAAATTTCAAAAAAAATGCAAGTGTAGAAAAAATAGGAAAAAATAAAAAATGCATATAAGCCATTGAGTTGTGATTTGCTGATTATTAATTATCAATTATCAATCCAAGCTTTTAATTTGCGTAATTTCCAAACTGTAGACCTAAACTAAGTAACTAGTTACCACTTAGGCCCTTTTCATTTCAGATTGTGACAAACGATGATGAGGGCCCCAACCGATTATTGGCACAAATTGCCAATAATCGGTTGGGGCCATTTGTGCCAATAATCAGTTGGGGCCCTCGCCATCGTTTGTCACAATCTGAAACAAACAGGGCCTAACTAGTTACTGCTAACTAACAAATATTCATAAGCAATTAAATTACTAAAGTAGTTTTTACTCGATCGTGTTAATCAATGAATATTCATGGTTCAACCATTTAAAATATGAATATTCATGGTTCATTATATCAGATAATATCATATTTTGTTACATGTAATAATCATCAAGAAAAGTGATACAACTATTGCAGCCTACATACATAGATATTCATTCGGTCATTGTACATTGAACATTTGAATTTGGGCGATGATAAATTCGCACCCCCTGCAGGATGATTCACACGACTTTTACACGTCGAAAAGCGTTAAAGTCTGCCACAATTCCCGTTAAAAGGGGTGCGAATCATCTTACAAGGGGTGCGAATTTATCATCTCCCTTGAATTTTGATTAATATGAACACACAATAACAATTGCTTCAGATTTAAAGTTTAAAGCCAACATGAAAGGAATTGTATGAGGTATAATGCAAATCACATGTTTTGATAACGGCCACTTAACAACGATTTAGACATTCAATGAAAGCATTAGTGTTGGTACCAATGTGTCGAATCTTCACTCAATGATGTGTCTACATGGGGTGTCAAAACCACTACCACCGATCATGACTGAAAGTTTCTCTCACAGTTTTGGATGACTTTGTGGAAGTGTTTCATTATCCTTCTTCAATATAGTAATGCCTGCCATCCACTAACAAGACAGTCAAATAGAGGTGGTAAATCGGAGCTTGGGAACTCTTTTAGGAAGCCATATTGATAGGAATCGGGAAGCCAATGCAATGGGATGCTATTCTATAGTAATCTAAATTCACTTACAATTATTCAAGAAGTCCCACTGTTGGAAAGACGCCATTTGAAATTGTGCGTGGAAGGCAGCCAAGTCATTAAGGAGCCCATTTGAAATTGTGTGTGGAAGGCATCCAAGATATTGTTATGACAGGATTCCTTTGCCTAATTTGGAGAATGCACGGGAAGGTGAATTTTCAAACACAGTATGGTCTGATCTAACTAATGGAAAAATGACAAATAGAAAGGTGAAGTATATGGAATCCAAACAAATCGTAAATGAAATTTGAAAACAAAACTGATTTAGCACTATTTTAGGGATAATTATCAACCTTTTAGAATAGATTTGAACAACCCAGGAAATTCAAACAAGATCAAAAGATCAATACTCTTGAAAACAGTAATCTTAATTTAAAAAAAAGGTGCTAGACAGCATGTGCAGAACTCTAGGTAAACCAACCGTAGGTTTGGGATCAAGATTGAACACTCAAAGATTGCAGGAAAGCTATTGAAAACAGTGCCAATTGAATAAAGTGAACAATAATTTTCAAGAAGATGCAAGGGTTGAAAATAAGAAGATGAAGTGTGAAAATGAATGAGATGCACAAATACCTTTAATAAACTACCAGGGCATCTTGTTGACATGTAACATCAAGACGTAGGGAATATATGACATCCACGATTGCAATTGCAACCTTCAAATTTCATTAATATCCATCCATGCCTTAAAAATGACCATTGGCCTACATATATGGACTTCCCACACGAATTCTAGTGACTTTCTCTTGATTTGCTTAGGGGGAATCTCCTTCCCCAAATTGGAAAAAAAAACTCCATGTAAATATAAATTTGCTGACCTACCATAAATTTCTAATTAGGTATCCTAATAACAACTGAAATGGGAAATTATTTAATTAGTTTCAACCGATTAAGAATAGTAACAATTCTAACATGACCCTCTTCACTAAAACCCCTAACTCTAGAAAAGTTCCTCATAAAATACCACGGAAAACAAAACCGGTCCCTAAACTCTACGAAAATAACTCTACCACATAAATAAGTCAGGGGAATGATGGGCCCTTTTTGTATCACGCATCTCACTTAAGTGACTTAAAGAAAAAAGAACCTAAGTGATTTAAGTGACCCTATTTTAATTTTGTCCCATGATTGATGGCCCCACTATCATAATTAGTCTTTTTCTAATTTTTGTGAGGGATCGCCCCCATAAGTGCTCAAAAGGAAACTCAAAACCACCATGCGTTAGAGACACTTTAAAAGATGCAAATTGTGATATAGTTATTTCATTTTCATGACCTATTTGGAGGACTGATTCATACAAAGCAGAGGTTCACAAACTGCTAACGTGTATACGCAGTTTTTAGGGCACTCAAGTGGGTCAGGTCGTGATTGAAGGTGATTCAGCAAACACAATTGCATTGGGAAAAAAGAGAGCATCCAAGGCCCATGGGGATTGGCGAAATACATGGATGAAATTGTAGATAGATGTAAAGATAGGGACATTTCTTTCATGCATATCTCTAGGAATGCGAATGAATTGGCGAATAAGCTCTCGCTAACAAGACACCGTAATTTTTTCTTCCTTGAATAAAGATGTCAATTTCTTCAAAATAAAATAAAATAAGGCCAAAGCGAATCTTCAACGTTATAGACAAGTATTTGAAGGCGGTGGAATTATAGTGAAATTGAAATCCTTTGAGCACATATCCCAAGTTGGGAGATCGACACATGGGTTCATGCAAGGTATTGAAGCGAATCAATGACAATGCTTATTTGATTGAGTTACCCTAGCTCTTCGGTATTGACTAGGGGTTCAACTTGGGTCTGGCTCAACCCGAATCCGTAGGGTTGTACCCGATTTTGGTTCGGGATGGGTTGGTGTTGGCATAAATCGGGTCAGGTTTCGGATTACAAAATGTCTACTCGACCATAAATCGGGTCGGGTTAGGGTCGAGGCGTCTACAACCTGACGCGTAGAGAGAACGTCCATATCCATTTTCTAATCGAGTCGCATTATTTCATATCCATATCCACATATGGCAGGCTGGCAACCCGAAATTAATCAATTTATAAGTTTTATTCCTTAACTTTATATAGAAGGGAAACTGTGAAAAATCCTAATCTCAGCCTATCATCGCATTTTGTCATTTCTTATCCTTTATTCTCTCAAACCCTTCCTTTTTTGAAAACCATGAAAAGCCCTAACCCTAATCCCTTTCGTTTCCAGTGAGTTGAATGGGCTTCTGCAAGCCCTTCCTCCCGTATAGTTTTATGTGCTTTGAAGTTTAAGTGGATTAAATATGAATACGTTGAAGAAGATCTCATTAACAAGAGTTCATTGCTATTGAAGAACAATCATGTGCACAAAAAGTTTATGATGATCTTGCACGAGTGGATTCGTTATCCACCTAAAGATCCTCGTCGAAGATGTTTATGAGAAAGCCATGGCTCGCTTCATGGGGGAATTTATCTATGAGAAGGTGATGGTTTTATACGTTTTCTTTTCTGTTTTTATAGTGTGCAACCTACTTTGATTTTGACTGCAATTTTGGAGATGGTTGATAAGGGTGCAACTTGGGTTGATTTTTGGGGATTTTGGGTTTTTTAATACAGTAATTCTCAAATAACAAGCATGCTGCAGAATCTCTCCCTCTCCTCAGGTATGAGGTCGGGTTATGGGTTGGGTTCGATCGGGCTAGGGGTCGGGTCGAGCCTCCTCGGGTTGGGGGTCGGGTCGGGTTAGGGTTGAAGAGTTGTTCCTTCGGGTTGGGTTCGGGTTGGCCTCAACCCGGCCTGAGTTGCACCCGTAGTTATGACAAATAACTTAAATGTAAAACACCTCTTTCCATATTGAGGCACCACCACAGGGGAAGAAGATTTCGATAGCATCCTTGATAAATGCATAGTTGAAGATGATGCTAGATAGGCGGCTGACATAAATTCAGCCAACTGAATTGAGTGTCAATAGAAGAATTACAAGACATTGCACCAAAGACATTGGAAGTATTTGAAGTCTTTAACTAGAGGATGAATTCTTCCCAGGGAGAAGGGACTAATGCAAATGCAATGTTCTATGCGTCAAAGAAATCAAAGTAGAAGAATGAAGAATCGGAGCAAGAAGTAACTAGGGGTTGATTCTCTTGTATTGACCATCTCGGTCTTCAGGCTTTTGCCCTGCTTTTAATAAATCATTGTCATTTTAAAAAGAAAAGAAACAAGGGGCTGATTTGTGTGCACAGTCGCAAAATATGTCCTAACTTCAGGTTACCATTTGGGGCCCCACATTGGAGCTTATGAGTTGAAATTTGACATGGATGATCATCATCAAGTCAACTATTTATGATTCAAATTTGATGCGAAACGGATAACATTTGCTATACTTTTGGTGGGCAGAAGTGGACTGGGTTATTAATTATTGCAAATGGGGTCAGATTGTCATTTTCCTCGATGGCTTAATGGGGGAAGGGGCACTTTAGTAATTCTAATTTATTTATTTGTGCAAAATTTGAAATTTCATGCGGAGTGGGTATGAAATAAGCTTTCACATATGAAGATAAAAAGAGAGAAACGATGACTTTTCTTGGCTATGTAAAAAATCCAGTCGTGCCAAACAAAGTTGGGGGATCTTCCACTAGATACACAAGATATGAATGAACAGGCTACGCAACTCAACTCAACTAAGCCTGTGTCCCAAACTAGTTGGGGTCGGCTAATGAATCCTTTAAAAAAATTTCACGAAGAAGGTAATGAACATGCTACTATAATTTTCATACTCGGCTAATGCAGAATAATACCACTTTCCCTTTCCCCTTTCCTGTTTTCCTCTAAAAAGAAAAAATATACAGATAAGTCACAACCCTGGTAACCAAGAAAACCCCAACCTATTATAGCCCGAGTATGACAAATAATTGCATTGGACGTTCCTAGTTTATATGGATCGCAATTCCAGCCTCCCTAAAGTGATACTGAAAGGGTTAAATGCACTTTTGCCGGTGGTTCTAATCTGCTGATTTTAAGTTTGATTTGAATAGGAGCAGTTTTCACTTGTATTTGGCAGTGGATTGTAGACTGCACGCTGGCACACTTTCTAGCCTGGCGTAAAATATGGTGTTAGATTTTAATCCATGGTAAGTTTTTTTTCTATAATTGTGTAATACAGAAAAGAGGGCGAGCCTTGGCGCAAGCCGCGCAACCATAAGGTTGCTCCATTGTGACCCGGTGGTCACGGGTTCGAGTCACGGAAACAGCCTCTCTGCAAAGCAGGGCTAAGGCTGCGGACATCTAGCCCTCCCCAGACCCCGCAACGGGAGCCTCGTGTACTGTGCCGCCCTTTTTTTTTTGGTGGAATACGGAAAGCTTACACAGTACGAAAGCCATTTCCTCGGTTGAGAATAGCTGATTTAAGGTTGGCAGCAGTACCGATTAAAAAGATTGGCATTGCATATTGTGAAGTTACTCATTTGCCTTACCTTGGAAAGTTCAAGTGAACACATAGATGAAACCATTTAGTTCCATTCCTGTTTGATTATAGTATTATATCAGAGGTTTTCGTTATAGTATTGCATAAGACATTTAAATATTAGACTGTCAGCTTCCTTTTTCTGGAGGGTTTCCTGTGGTCCTCTTTTGAGCCCTGGCAAATAAATAATCAAAGTCATAAACGATAATCTAGGGGACAAGTTACAAACTACTCTTAATTCATTGTAAGTGCATACATTATAAATGTTTTTTTCTAGATTCAAACTATAAAATGATAATCTAGGGAGCAAAGTACAAACTATTCATGTTTCACTATAAGTGTATGCATTATAAATGTTTTTTCTAATAAATAATTTAAATTTGCTAGCATCCATCGCAAAAGGCATTTCGCGGTTGGTCTGTCGCATGTCAGACCAGCCACCTCGTGAATGGAGACAAAAGGTGTTGTCTTCATTCACGAGGTGGCTGGTCTGACATGCAACAGACCGGCCACGAAATGCCTTTTGCCATGGACGCTAGCAATTCCCAAAAATTTATAACAGCCAGTTATTTACATTGCATGTATTCGAGTAACAATTAAAAAATGCATGTTTGAAGTCCCAAGGCCCACTCTTCTTAAAAATTGCTTATATTTTAGCTCCGTGTTATTATTGCGTTTGCAGATTCCAGAGGCCTCCTGGAGCTTTGTCGTCCTCTATGCTAGGTCTGGAGGCTCTCACTGGTAGCTTGGATGATTTTGGCTTTGAGGATTACCTGAATGGTAACTCTGCTCTTATTTCAGTGTTGTTTCAGTTTCATCACGGTCCTTGACATGAACTCTTAAAGAGTAAAGACTCCCATTAAATCTTAACAGTGAACACAAGAAAACAATCAAACTTGTCCTACCCCAGTTTTTCACCACTTTCTACTCAAGGTCATTTATCTTCTTTTATTTTCATTGTCTTTAAATTGCGAGAAATCCACTGCTGAGTTTTTTTGGCTTACATTTTGGGTCATCTTATGTGGTTTCTATTGAATGGGCGAAGTACTCATGTTGGACACGTGTCGGGTTTCAATGTTTCAAGATTCTCTTGACACCTCTAATTCTCTTTTATTTATTTATTTTTTCTGATTACTACTGTCAAAACTTTACAGTTACAACATCTTTTGAGTTTTATCCATCCAAATAATAAGTTTTTTATCTGAAAATAAAATATTACATTTACTTACTATTTTTTATTTTTAATATATTACTTGTTATAAATATATTAATATGTAAAAAATTAAAATTTGTGAATTGATTAAAATATTTTGGCGAATCCACGCATCTTTCTTTCTGATGCAATATAATTATGGGACATGTTAACAATATATGTTCAGACGTATTTCTATGCTTGTAATTTAGTTTGAGTTCCAGTGCCTCTCCCAACTTTGCCGCTTTTCTTGACATTTTACAGATCCACGCGAGTCAGAAACCTACCGGCCAACAGAGATGCATCATGGGATGGAAGTTCGCCTTGGCCTCTCAAAGGGCCCTGCTTGCCCAAGTTTCATCTGACTTTATTGCAGCACTCCAAAATTGTGGTTTTCACCGCCCCAAAATCATGAAATGTGGTGATATTGTTCTTGATTTTCTATCTTTGTTTAATGGTTACATAATTACTGCTGGATGCCGCAGTGATTGAATCTCTTGTTATCACTACCATACTTTGTGTTTTGTCACACTATCAATACTTCCTCCATGACCAATTATGGGCAGTAGAATATTCTTAAGAACCATGTCATCTAGATTCTTATGGCCATGTTCTTGTAATGGCTACAAGTCTGAAACAATACTGAGAGATGTTAAAATATCAATGGGGGCACAGGGAAGGGAGTTTGTTTGAGTTGCCATCCCTGCCCCCTTCGTAATTTTTCAGCCATCTCTGTTCTCTGCTTTGCTCTTAAAACTTGCTGCCGTTTTAAAACAAAATTTTGGGCCAGGATTCACACTATTCTCACACGCACTGCCTCTTTCTCATAACTTGAGTGATATTTGCAGGTTCTCGAAATCGAACTCATCAACTCTAAGGCCCTGTTTTGGTTGCAGGAATGTTTTTTGAAAAAGATTGGGAAAAATTTCCTCCTTTTCCATTGTTTGATTACACATGAAAAAAAATATGTCAATTTAAACCAAAACAGTTTAAATTTTATTTATAGGGACCTTTTTTTTTATGGGTTATTTATAGGGACCTTGACCTTTCATTTATAGGGCCTCAAGAGTGGCCTACCATGGACTTCCAAAGCCCCACGTTGAGGGTGTCAGGTCCCACTTGAGGAGTACACAACCTCAATTAGTCAATTGGTAGTAAAATCAATTGGATCATCATATTAAATCATGAAGGTGTTTTGCATTGTCCCTCTACCAAAACCAAACAAAAATTGAATTGTGTTTTTTGTGGCTGATGTCATGTCACCCACATGCACTTCTGTTTTGTTTACTCATCCCTTCACAAAACCAAGTAAGAGACTAATTTTGCTTGGACCACTTCCCATTTTGCTCCCCAGTGAAAATTGGTACGATTCCACTCAACACATTAAACACAGGATCTCCAGGGTACCACTGAGGTGGTTGAAAAGGTAAAAACAACTAGATAAAGACAAATGGTTGAAATTGTGTTAAGGGGCCGTTACTGCTTCTATACTTAGGTTCTCCTATCATATGCATTTTGGTTCCAAAATTCCTGTGTTTAAAGAGGAGAAGATTCGAATGGCTCGAAACCCATTACAACAAATTTATAGAAAATACTACCAATATGAAGGTTGAATTTTAAGAGAATGACACACATGCCTAAGGTCGGACGAGATCATGGCAGATCGGAATCTACGACATAAATAAGCTGGGATTGAACCTACGACATAAATAAGAGTAGCTTTTTCATTTGCTACAAAATTTAACCCTTGAATTACAGTAGCTTTGATCTATTGATTGATTATATTAACAAAAATGCAAGCTATCGTTCAAGGGAAAAAGCAAAAATAATCCTCGGTTATTAAACCATAAAAATAAACCTTTAAAAAAAAACAACGAGTGCATTGGTACTGAGCAATCCTTGGTTATTAACAGTTTAAAACTCACCCGTGGGCGCACGTTAGCCTTTGGCTAAACGTAACGACATTCTCTCTCTACGCACCCACCCCACGACAAAAGCTAGTAGCAGTTTTTTTAACACACTTCCCTCTAACCCCCATTCGCAACTCCTCCGCCGTTCAAACCCCCCTTACCCATTTTCTCACAACAGAAAAAATAGAAAAGAAAAACAGATTCTCGTCCTTATTTTTTTAAACCTCCAGCCTCCATGATCAGTACTCATCTCTCTCCTCTCTCCTCTCCAACCCTTCAAACCCTAGATTTCCACACTAGAGCTTTCATGGAAAAAGAAGTTCTCCCTTTCCCAAAACCCTAACCACTCACTCCTTTCCCCTTCTATGGACGCACGCCGAGCCTCTAGAATGGTGATAGACCCTAAAGTGCGCCAGGTAGGGTTCATAACCCCAGGCGCGCCACCAGAACGGACACAGTCCGTTCCCGCAGTGGCGTCCTCCCCGCCTGTTTCCGATCATTCTCCGGCAAACACGCTCTCTCCGGTCATGATTCCTCCACCTCGTCACGCATCGGATAACCTACCATCCTTGGCACGCGGAATCCCTATTACAGTCCAAATGTCGCCTCTCAGAAGACCTTCAATTGGGGATAACATGATGCTTGGGAGTTATAATCCTTCGGAGTCTATGTTGGGGACTTCTCCGGTAGGGTCATCGTCGAGGAACGGCGGGGAATTCTCGGAGGGGATTTCGTCCCTGGGGTGGATTGGAAAGGGCGATTTGGGGAATGTTGCTTTGTCTCTTCCGAGTATGAGTATCCCGATGAAATCGAGTAATTTTCCTTCGCCGAGTAATTTGACTACGGTTTCAGTGGTGAAATTGCCTCTGGGAATGTCAGGTAAGAAATTGGTTTTTTTTTTTTTTTTCTGTTCTTTTGTTGTTGTTTTATTGGAAGTAAGCATGTGAAGAATTTTTCATAAAAAACATAAAAGTAGGAAGAATTGTTCTACATAGATGCAAAAGATTCTGCAAAGTTGGTATCCTGTTGAAGGCCAGCATTTTTTGGAGGGGTGGGGAGTACTTACACGTATTGAAATCCATCGGCATATGATCAATCAGTGGAAAATGTAACAAAGAACATTAAATCAATGGAATATGATGTAACAAAGAACATTCCATGACTACCATTTCCACACCCTATAATCAACATCAACTTTTCATGAAAAGATTATTAGTTAACACATTTGATCCGTCTTTGGAAACTTATGAATCTTCCCCTCCTCCCACCTTGCCTTCCTTCCTAACTTTTGCTTTCATATCAATCGTTAGGACGGGAATATCATTGGAGTATTAGTTCAATGGATACTGATTTTTAATGAAACACCTTCCCAAAAGTATGTTTTCACCCCATTTTCTTCTCGATCCCTGATGCAAATTTAGCTCTAATACCAATTTGGAGCAAACCTAATGTTTGCTGTTTTTTTTTTTTTTAATGGTTTTTTTTTAGATTTTAGATCATATTGAGGATCTGTTTGCTGGTTTATTTGTGACAATTTTCAACATAGTCTCATAACAGAATAAACAACAAGTAGTAATCAAAAGACAGGTTTTCACAAAGATTCAAAACATTTGAATTCTTCCACCAATAGAAATCAAATCAGCTAAGAGAGTTCCATACAATAGATTATTAACCAGAGAAAATCAGCCGAGTAGTCAATAATAGTCAAATGGCTAATAAACTCTATTAACGAATCCTATCTATAAAATAAACTCCCTAACTATGGCCCAAAGAAATCTAGAATGGACAATGGAATATGAGTAGCGACTATAACTACGGTATTAGGTTAAGGGGGGATGAGGGTAGGCTCAAAGGAGAAAGTATTGGTAGGCTTTCATGTAAATAAGAATATAGGAAAAACTGTACCTGAGTAGTGTGCAGAGCCTCAGCCTTGGTTGTCTAGACTAGATGTAGATGTAAGTAGCCTCCAAGAGAAGAAAGAGATGTAGCTAGAGACATGAGGACGGATTGATCTTAACAAAGACAAGGAGAGATGAAGGAAAGAAGGATCAAGATCTTGAAAATAAAGGAAGATCAAGATCTAGAAAAGATCAAGAACATGATCACGAAAAGAAAAGAAAAGAAAAGAAGATCAATATCCATAAAAGATTAAGATCAAGAAGAGGAGAATGAAGACCAAGTGGAAGAAAAGTTAATGGGAAAGGGTGAAACAATTTATAAACCCATTTGGGAAGAGTGAAAAGGGATAAAAGAGGGAATGGTTTATAAACCCAATCGGGAAGAGTAAAAAGTGGAAAAAGAGCGAATGGTTTATAAACCCAATCAGGAAGGGGGAAAAGGTGTGAAAATGAATGTAGGATATAAGAAGAGAGAAGAGAATGAATAGAGGATGTAAGTAGGGAGGGGAGGAAGATGAAATAGCAGAAGAGGGGATGAGATGAGAGAAAGATAGAAGATGGGGTGCACCTTGATACAAGAGGGGCTTATTCTCACGTTTTTTTAAGATTCCCAGACTTTCTTCTTTTTGGTCTTTTATATGGGCTGAGAGGTTTGCACTTCCTAAAAATAGTTAGTCATCACCAACTAAAAACAGTAAGTTCATATTTTTAATGGATGATGTGTGGGCTTTGGCTTAAGTGTTGGTTGGCCTTGGGAAAAAAGTGCGGAAGCTCACCTATTTCACTTGAGACATAAATGCATTATGAAAAAGCAAGGTGTCATTGGCAGACAAAACGTGAAGGGCAACATGACTGATCCTTCTTTTTTTTTGAATGGTACAACATCACTGATCCTTACACCCTGAAACTTCCAAATACACCATCTTCATTGCCCTATTCATTATTCTATGAAACAACTAGGAAACAAAGTGAAAGACTAGGTGTCTCTGTCTCAACCACTGAGAGATCCCAACAAAATTTTCAGGGCTTGTCTAGTTGCAGGATAAGTCTATCCAGGCAAAGGCAAAACTTGTTCTGGGATATAGATAATTCTATGTTTGTCATTATGTTTATATATGCATTCATGTAGCTTAAGGATATACTTATCCTAGAATTTGAAGATTATAATTTGAAAACCCAACTGGTTGTCTTGGGACTTACTTGAGTCAACTCAATCTGGCCCTTAAATAGGTGGCTGTTGGGTAAAAGTAGCCAGATTTTATATGGTCGTTTTTTTGTTGTGTCAGCTGGGTCAACTTGGGTGATTCCCAAGCCAATCAGCTGGGTCAACTTGGGTGATTCTCAAGCCAACCAGCCTAGTTTCCATAAGAGCATTTAAAACAATGTTTCCTAGAATTTTTTTTTCTGTTTTGAAGAGTTTTTCTTTTGTTTGTTATTGAGTATTTTTATAGTAAAAATTAATTTAAACTCATTTACATTACCTGCTTGTCATCCGCCAAGTCGTTTGGTTGTTTCTGCCCAATGACTAATCAAGTTTGATCAACTGCTCTATCAAATCTAACGAACAAGATGGGGATGTTGTGAGCAATTGGGGGCCACCACTCCATTTATAAAGCCCAAAGAAAGCTTGTGTTCCCATTACCCATGCAGACAGATGTATTGTCCATGGTGGTTTTGTATTCTTGAGCAAAGAGAATTCAAATTCTCTCCAACTATTATTCTAAAAAAAAATAGTTACTTTGAATTCCTAGAGCAAAGTCTTTCCCATAATAAAAATAATTTGGTAGCTTATGGCTTCATAGGTCTTTTGATTTTGGGTGTCTAAAGCTATTTTTGAATTTTATTTTGTTCTTACAGTTAGTGGATTGTAATATTTGGAGCTCATAAAAGAAGTCTTGCAGAAAAAGATGGAAAAGCATTGGCTGAAGTGCAAAATGAACGAGTTGTGGGCTCAAAGCCGGTGAAAGAGAAAACATCAAAGGCTGAAAGGCGTGCCCTTCAAGAGGCTCAACAAGCTGCAAAGGCTGCAGCAAAAAATACAGGTAATTTTTTTTCTTCTTTTCTTTTTAGTTGATGCAAAATTTACTGCTACTATTATGGTGTCATGTTTCTTTTGGCCGAGTGGATCCATTGAAACATATTCGGTATCTATTTAGCTTTTATTACACTTATTTTTTTCATAGGTAATAAATTTACTTTTCCAGTTTTTTTTTCTTTTTTCTTTTTTTGAATGTCTCTTTTCCATTTTGCACGTAAGAAGTTGCAAGTGTAATTTTATAAAAAGCCACATTGACGTGTATGTATCTAGTTTCTCTCATCATCGTGATGGCTTGGACTTTTATATTACTATGTTGACCTGTACTTGGGATGAACTCCCTTGATGCATTCATATATAGGAGATTGGTTAATTCTATCATCTTTTTCTTAGGCACTGTATGTTGGATTTTGAATCTAGATCTTAGTGTAGACTTGCAAGATATTTTGACATTTATAAAATACATCTATCCTTGTAAAAGGTTTGTATAAATCCTCTAGTCGGTTGGGACCTATACTTCCATGGTGACTGAGGTCTTTGGAATGCATATTGATCAAGTTTGGCCAAAGATAGTCCAATAGTACATGGTGACAAGACTGTGAGACCTATTGGTGAAACTCTGCTCTTGTTCATGATAGTTGGACTTTTTTGCTAGTGTTTTTCACTTTTTCTGAAGGGAACAACTCTTGGTAATTGTTTACCTGGTGTGATTGAGGAGAAACACAATTTTCATCTATCTTATGTTGAGTTTTGCTCATTCTCATCGTGTGGTTCTCACACGCGCACACACACAGTGAGGGGTGTTGTTGTCTTCTGTTAGTCAACTTAGTGCATGCCCCATCATATTTATGTTTTTGGTGTAACTCTTTAGGTCTTTGCTTATGTTAAATGCTTTAGTTTGATCCCCGTCATTGGATGATCCTAATGGCACATTATGTAATATCTAAAACTCGACTTATATAAAAGAACATGATAGGATGTGGGGTTGGAATTCAGGCACAGATGTTTTGCTGAGCCGACACTACTTTTAGCCTATGTTTTGCTGAGTCAACCTGACTTTTTTGCAAGTCGACTCGATGTTTTACCGAGTCGACCTGACTTTTAGCCGTGTCGACCCGACTTTTGCTGATCTGACCCGACTTTTTGCCGAGTTGACCCATTTTTTTGTTAATTCTTCCATTTTCTTTCTTCTTTTTTTTCTGTCCCCTATTTATCTTTTCTTTTTTCCTTCTTCCTCTTCCTCTTCCTCTTTCAAGTTGCAGCAGTGGTCGGCGGTGAAAGTGGAGATGAAAAAACAGAAAATTAGAGAAGGAGAAGAGGGCAGAATAACTTTTCAAAAAAAAGAAAGAGAGAGGGCAAAATGGTCTTTTGGACTGTATAGCGGCCTACTTGGATGAAAAGAGTTGAAACTACCAGCCATCTGCAAATTCAGACTCAAAATGTAATTATTTTGTCCTTTTCCCTTTTCTTTTTTGGGATTTGCTAGGGTCCATCTCAAAAGGCATTTCGCGGAACGTATGTTGCGTGAGGGAGCAGCCATATAGGCTCACTTTCCTACAGATTTTGTCATTATTTATGAGGTGGCTGCTCTCTCATGCAACAGACCTTCCGCGAAATGCCTTTTGCAATGGACCCTAGCAAATCCCTTCCTTTTTTGTTGTAGTAATACATCCTGTCACAAGATTAAATTTTACTTTTCAATGTTTATATGGTCATGAAGCAAGCCTGTACCCTGATATATTGTCACCTAGGGTCTATGGACATGGATGCCAGTGACAATTTGTCACAAAACAAAAATTGCAGACGTAGCAATCTCTCAAAATGACTTAATATTATGTGTGTAGCGATCACAATTTTTAAATGTATTAGGAACTTCCCCAAAACATCATAAAGCATTTTCAAGTGCCTGCATCCAATTCTATTCAGATAAATAAATGAAATGTGTAATGCATCCCAAGATGGAAGAAATGGCCAACCCTCAATACAAAGATGGAACTTGGTTCCATGGAGGCTAGTTTCAAATTCTCATTTAGCACCATGCAGTTCTGGCGAGGAGCTCCTTTTATAGTATTGGAAGCTTAAACTATTGGTGTTATTTTATTTAATGCCTCCAAAGTCCATACCTAAAGTGCAGGATCCTCCCTTATATATCATTTAACAAGTCATTTTTCTTTTCTTATAGGTCACAGTACTTTGGATGTAGTCAAATGTCATCAGCTATTTGAATTTTAGCCTGCTTTTCTTCTAATGCTTATGAGTTTAATTTTAGTTCAGACCACTAATGATTATCTGTTGGTTGTCCATGTTTTGCATGACATATGCATGCTTGCCCATGTGTATGCATGCCTCTATCTCACAATTGGCTATGCTGTTGTCTGCTTCTTCAAATTTCTTCATCTCTCAAACTATTTCACAAATATCTCCGATATTTTCAAAATATAGTGATTTTGTCGCGATATTTTGATAAAACGACAAAATCCCAAAATAATCCCTAGAATTTTAAAATATAGAAATATTTTCATTTACTGCGATAATATCATGATAATATCACGATATTTTTATTTTTTTTCTTTATTTGTATATTTTTAAATAATCATTTTTATCATTTTTCCCGATATAAACTCGAAAATATAAAAAAATTAATATTTCCCATGATTTTCCCTTGCCGAGAAATTCCCAAGAACGATATTTGTGACATAGCTCTCAAATAGCAAAAAACGTATGTCTCCACCTCACCATTTTGTATGTTTTTCTCGCATGATGGGTAATTGTAGGTGAAGGAAGCAAGCCTACCGCTGCCTCTGGAGGAGCAGTGCCAGCGAATGCTAAACAGGCTAAAGTCGTGAAGCCTCCATCACAAAGGAAAGATGGCCCTTCAGTTACATCTTCTACTGCTGCTTCTGAGAAGAAAGGAGTTGATCGCCTGCCAGAAAAAGAGAGGAAGAAAGATGTCCCTCACCCTCGTATGCAATTTGATGATAAACAACGGGTTGAAAAAGCTAAAAGGCGTGCAGTTGTCAAGCAAATTGAAGCTAGAAACAGAGTTGAATTATTTAGACATTTGCCTCAGTATGTGCATGGCACCCAGCTTCCTGATCTTGAGTCAAAGTTTTTCCATCTTGATCCTATGCATCCTGCCATTTACAAGGTATGTGATTGCCCTTCCTACTTGGTACATATTCCAGAAAGTAGAGCCTTTTTCTTACATATTCACTACATTTTACCCTGCTGTTTTCAGAATGATTTCTGAGCTGAGTATGTTATACTGTTGATTATAAAGAATAACAAAAACGTATATATTTTGCTATTTCATTATTGTTTCTGACGTAAAGTCACTGTTCATTATAAAGAATGATGAAAACATGTATTTTCTCGAAAAACCCAAGTCAAATATGGTGGTAAACTGTGAATTCTATATTATATTTTAAGTTTGAATGTACAAAAATAATTTAGCTGCTGATTTTGTGTAATGGCTTTTTCTCTGAATGATTCAGGTCGGGCTGCAGTATTTGGCAGGGAATATTTCTGGTGGTAATGCTCGTTGTGTTGCAATGCTTCAAGCATTTCAGGACGCAATTAGAGACTACTCCACACCAACAGAAAAAACTCTTGTTCGAGATTTAACTGCGAAAATTGGTAGTTATATTTCATTTTTTATTGAGTGTAGGCCCATCTCAAACAGCATGGGGAATGCAATTAGGTTTTTAAAAAGTAGAATTGCCAAGTTACCTTTAACGCTTACAGAGCCGGAAGCAAAAGCCACTCTTCAATCAGATATTGATCATTTTATAAATGAAAAGATTGTTCTCGCAGATAAGGTGATTGTCAGGCATGCAGTGACAAAGATCAGAGATGGGGATGTACTCCTCACATATGGCTCATCCAGTGTTGTTGAAATGATATTATTACATGCTCATGAGCTCGGAAAACAGTTCCGCGTTGTGGTAGTAGACTCCCGTCCTAAGCTTGAAGGGCAATCACTCCTTCGTAGGTTGGTAGCGAAGGGCATCAGTTGTACATATACCCACGTCAATGCTATTTCCTATATCATGCATGAGGTCACACGGGTTTTCCTAGGAGCGTCCTCTGTGTTATCTAATGGAACAGTTTACTCAAGAGTTGGGAGTGCTTGTGTGGCTATGGTTGCTCACGCATTCCATGTTCCCGTCATAATATGCTGTGAAGCATACAAGTTTCATGAAAGGGTGCAGCTAGATTCTATATGCTCTAATGAACTCGGTATGTCTCTCGAATTTCTCGTTTAATCAAAATCTCACAAATTTCTCATGATAAATTCAATTTCTGAGCAATATTTGTGACATAGGTAGAATTTGTATTTCAGAAGTGGGCTCATGTTCTTGTGGAATTCATACATGTATGTAAATTTGTTATGTTGCTTTGCAGGTGATCCAGATGCCATTTCAAAGGTCCCTGGAAGAAAGGAGCTGAACCATCTTGATAATTGGGCTGCTAGTGAAAATTTACAGCTTTTGAATCTTCTGTGAGTATTCAGAACTCAAATTGACGATTACTTTCCCACTTGATTTGCAAGCTCTGTTTTTAATCTGGTTCTTTAACAGTTATGACGCAACACCTTCAGATTATGTATCAATGATTGTTACTGATTATGGAATGGTAAGTTATATTCAAACCTCAAAGTTGTAAATCTTTAATCTCCCTTTTATCGTCTATACCTTTTATCACACATTGTATTGTTCTTAAGTAGACCTAGTTAATGGGTGGGCCGGGCCGGGTTTGACCCAACCCGTACGGGTCGGGTCGTACGGGCAGGGTAAAAAATGACCCGGAATTTTACGGGTCACAATTTGGTGAACCTGGACCCCACCCGTACGGGCTGGTCACCTGGTTTTTACAGAAACCCTAGACTATAAAGGGGAAAAATGAGAAATATCATACAATTTATAAAGAAGATTTTTTTTCAAAACTAAAACCCTAAAATTAAGACCTTAGACAAACCCTAGTTCCGTCCACGAAGTTCCACACCCCAAACACAGAGATTGCACAAACGCTAGAATTTGCAGAAACAATGCAGAAAAAAAATGGAAGAAGAAGACGAACCTGTTTGATTCCGATTTAGAGGGAAGTCAGAGAAAGAATGTTTTTCCTCTTGAAAAAACTTTCCATGGTGGAGGTGGTGAAGGTAGCTGTGGTGTGGGTTTCAGAAGCCAAAGTGGCTGGAATCCATGGTGGAGGTGGTGACTGGTGGTATGGGGTGGGAATCGGAGTTAGGGCTTGGTTGGATTTGCAGGGGAGAACGGAGATGATGGCTATGGAGGAAATGGTGGCTGTGGCTATGGAGGTGGCGATGGTGGAGGTTGGTGATGACCTCCTCGCTCTCTCTTTCTCTCCCTCTCTCCTGTGTAGTTGCTGAAGAAACCTAACCCTATTCTTTTCTTTCGTTTAGAAGATGACCTCCTCTCTCTCTCTCTCTCTCTCTCTCTCTCTCTCTCTCTCCAGTGTTGTTGCCGAAGAACCCTAACCCTATTCTTTTCTTTCGTTTCGTGACACATGAGTTGTGAGTGACAAATGAAAAATATACCTTAAATACGACCATATAAAATTTTGATCATTTGGGTTTTTACGGGTACCCGCTGGTCCACCCAGCCCGGGACAGTTTTGAAGCGAACTGTACGGGTCGGGTTGAAATTTCAACGGGTCACTAATTTGTGACCCGGACCCGTAAATTACGGGCGGGCCGGGTGGACCCGTGGGTCTGGGTCACTTTTTGCCATGTCTATTCTTAAGTAGTGGACTTTTACAGGCTTTTACTCTTATCGTGATTTGTTAGACGTGGAAATATTCTGTCAACTATTTATCTAGTTAGCTTCTAGATGGATATAACAAAATTATTCAATATAAACAGAAAATTTATACATGTGGCAAAGCTTGTAGAATAGGTAACATCAAATGTGACACTCTTTAACTAGGATATGTGGGACCTTGTTAGCCTCACATACAACCCACACTAAAAAATCTGTTTCAAAGCAACCTACACTAATATTCTTAATAAGTAACCTTTAACCCTCCAATAATGCATGAAATTTGGCTTGGCTTGACTCCTTGAAGTTAGTGGGACGTGAGCTAATTTGTTTCGTCCTATGTCATCCCTAAATAGCGTTTTTATTTTGGTTGGCCTCATATTGCCCTTTGAACTCTTACCAAACTTAAGCTCTTATTAGAGTCTATCACAGGCTTTCATCACTTTCAAGACCTCCATTTGTTTGTTGTTAAATCTTGCACCTTGGTTGTGCTAAACTCCTTTCTCCCCCAAAATCCATTGAATCAAAATCTTCTTAATCGCTTCCCCTTCTCCTAGCTTTTCTGCGTAGATTAGACATTATTGCTTAGAATTCTCAAAGTTTTACTTGTCATAAAAAAAAAAATTTTTTATCAAAGTTTTACTTCCAGATTTTGTAGCATCCAACTACTCCCCTAAAATAACAGTTTAGGTGGTGGGAGGGAGAGCTACACTTTCATCTATACGCAAATCTATGTGCCAGGACTAAGTTTGTTTTAAAGGACATGTTTCTCATGCCTCTATTTCCCACATCATTCTCTCAACTCCGTCATACTTATCACAGACAAATATGAAGTGTAACCCTGTGGAACACCTGTCTGTAAATTAGCATACTAACAATCAATTCTTCAAGTATGCCACTTCTTCACTTAAATCTTTTCTTGAGTGAACTTAAATTTCTTTGTTCTCGTAGTACATAAACGTAACAACACATCCAATTTCCACGGAAAAGCCCCACTAAACTAACATGTATCTCCAAAAGCAATCCTATTTTAAGTGCCAACAATCTGCCTAGTTGATGTGGCCCAAAGGAGGAGAAATAAGAGAGAGTGGAAAAGAGAAGAATAAGAGGAAGAGAAGAAGAATAGAAGAAGGGAGTGAGACTAGTAGAGGAGAAAGAAGGGAAGAAAGGAGGAAGAGGGAAAGAAGAAGAAGAAGAAAACGGGAAGAGGAAGAGGGAAAGAAGAAGAAGAAAACGGGAGGAAGAAGAGGGATAGGGGAGAATCTTTGTTCTCAATTCAGTAATTCATCATCAAAATCTAAAAACCCTAATACACGAGGGCCTTATATAGGCCATTGAAATAACTTGGAAATAAAATAACATGGAAAATAAATGCCCTAAAAACTAGAACATTGAAATAAATATCCGAGAAATAAAATGACATGGAAATAAAAATCCTAAATGTTATAATTGGCAAATATGCCACTTATTGGGCCTATACGCATCACTAGTCTTAAAAAAAATTCTGACCAGTCTAATCTCCACCTTCGTTAGAGCCAAACAAACCTATCCTGATGTGACTCAAGGAGACCTATAATAGAAAACTAAGCTTGACAAGTTATTATTCATGTTTTTCTTTTATAACTTTCTTCTCTCATTTTAAACTGATCAAACCTCCCCATAAATCATGCTCAGAACTCATCAAGAACTGTTAAATATTCATAGAACCAAGGGAATATCTTTTTCCCCTGAAACCCAGCCCCCATTTTCTATTTGTCCTTTTTGGATGCATGTGTATTTGTTTGGAGTTGGTTAAACCAAGATTTTGCAGTGCATTAATACCACAGACGTAGTTATGAAAAAATGAACTTGTGTTACAACAATATCTACAATCCATTGACCACACTTGATACCCAACTTCTGAAATAAATTCAGGGGACAAGCATATGGTTTCTGATTATTGTAATTTGCTTCATCCATAACCCTAATAAAATATGCCCATTCAATGATGTTGTAATGAAGTTAACTGAATTTATCTGTTTGGCAGTATCCTTCCATTGATCAGCATTTTCTCTGGTCCAATAGTCATCCATTGATTAGCATTTTGCCCAAGCATTTTCTCTGGTCCAATAGGATTTTTGTAAATGCTTTAATGAGGAAAACTAAATTTGCATATTGCCATCATATATCCAGTCATTTTCTTCTTCTTTTTCTTTTTCTTTTCTTTTTTTGCAGATTCCCCCAACAAGTGTGCCTGTCATTGTGCGAGAATACCGAAGAGAACACCTGTGGATATGAAGGCATGCTCCGTTATTTAGGAAAAGTTTCATTGTGCGAGAATACTGAAGAGAGCACCTGTGGATATGAAGGCATGTTCCGTTATTTAGGAAATGTTTGATCCTGTCCTATCCTTAGTAGAAGCACAGCTTTTAATCTTCTTTGTTCTTGCCTGAATTCATCGTAATCACAATTCATGCATAATAAGACTTGAAATCTGATCATTTAGGCCGAAGGAAATTTTCTTCTTTTTTTCCCTCAATAATATTTCATGCCTATCAAAGTTGCTGGGGATTTGGATTTTGTTAAACTGACTCAGTGAAGAGCGCGGTTTCTTTGCCTCTCCGGGCAGTTTTGTGGGGTTCTTTTTTCTTCTGTTGTAATCTGAGTTTTTCAATCGTTTGTAGGTGTATTCATCGAATACTTACTGTCATTACAGAGACAAAACTGGTGAAATTTTCTCCCCTTTGTTTATTTCCTTGTAGGCTTTTTCCCTTGTCTAGTTTAAGGAGGTTGAAGAAAGAAATATACCATGCGGAAGGTATCGTGCTGTACAATGCGGGCCCCACCTTGGATTGGCATTGCCAAAAAATCATTATGATTAGAATATCATAGCCGTCAGATCAAGTGTCCACAGATGGAAGGTGATACCTTAAAAATTATTTGCATATTGGCATTTGCTAATTGCTAGGCAATTTTGCAGGAGAGAACATCCACCTCAGATGAATTGAATGAATAAGACAAAATCCTCCCAAAAGTCAACCTGTTTGCCGTTCTCTCTTGCAAGTGAGCCCCAAAATCGCTTTCCGCGAAAATGCCTAGCAAATCCCTTGCATACATGTAGATTCTTTTGAAGTTATATATGATTATTTGCTGTGGAGACCGAAAGCTAGAAGTTAAGACGAGAGTGCCCGAGTCCACATCAATTCACTTTTCCGAAGTGGGATCTTTACTTTTGTGTGGAACCCCAACATTCGCAAATAAATGATTACAATGGGTTTTGTTAAGGTGAATAAATGATTATAATGGGTTTTGTTAAGGTGCATTGGAAATGTAAATCTACACGTACATTATTTAAGAAAAAAAACTCAAAAGCCATGTAAAACTCTTAATCCCTATGTAAATTTATATTTTCAAAGCACCTTAACGGGTGCCCTTAACAAAATCCTTTTTTATAAATGATATTGTGCCCTAAAGCAGCAGTGAGGGTACAAAATGTGTGTAGTATGTATACATTTTAAAAATCCATTCGAATATATACGAAGGAAACTTATATGTGCATACCCTAGTATTGATACTGCACCCTCCTCATTTTAAAATTCATTGATTTGAGGGCCAATGAAAGAAGTTTAGAATTAAGAAAATGGTGTGTCCTTATCAAAGGTGGGTGCCGTATAAATTTCAGCTACATAGGAAACGATCATGAAACTTCACCGAAATAGAGCATTCTGATGTTTCATCAAATAAAAATTTTCTATTACGTTAAAGTAAGAAATTTAAGCGAGGAAAATGATTGTGAGCTTGAAGCTCATATAGCTTATATGAGCTTGAGGGCCCAAACACATGCGTCCCACATTTTTTATGATGATCCAAACCATTCATTTGCAAGGCTCCATCATAGATAGGGTGTGTGCCAAAAATCAGATTCATTGGATAATCCTAACCCTTCCAGTGTGCCAAAAATCAGATTCATTGGATAATCCTAACCCTTCCAAAAGCGGAGGGAAAAAATGGGCAGATTTGTGGCAAACGGTATATGTCCATTTTGCCCTCCACATTTGGATGGGTTAGGATGATCCTATGAAGCTGATTTTTTGTACACATCCTATCTATGTAAGGAACTTTCAAATGAATGCTTTGGATCATCCTAACAATGTGGGCCCACATGTGTTTGGGCCCTCAAGCTCATATAAGCTATATGAGCTTCAAGCTCACATTGGAGCCACGTCCACAATAAATCTTGAAAAGTGTCAAATCATGGGTCATACGTTTTTATTTTCCACATTTTCAGAGTGTTTTCCTAAAAACATTAATATCAAATGATGCACCTTGATTACGTGCGGACACCATATAAACAATGTAAAAGAACCATATCTAGCTGTTCCCATTGGAAAGTTGAGAGTAGAGTGGAAAATCCAAATACCTTCACTCAACCATATTGATTTTCCTTAATTCTTTAGGCCCTGTTTGCTTTGGATTTTGAGAACCGATTTTTGTCTTAAAACTGATTATTGGACTCAATCAAGCATAAATTTGAGTCCAGTAATCTGTTTTGGACTCACAATCGGTTCTCAAAATCCAAAACAAGCAGAACCTAATATAAATTAGAGTTCAGGAATAATAATTGGAGGGATGCTATATTGAAGGGGGTAGACTTTCAAAACCCGGCTGCAAAGGCATCCCCTTTGGATCCACCTCATCATTCCTTTAATTTCGCATTTTCAGTGCAGTTATAAATGCGGTTGGGTGATGTGGATCCAATGGGCTGCCATTTCGGATGGGTTTATACAGGAGCACCCTTCAGTTTAGCATTCCTCTAATATTTGATTGGAGAAAAGCATGTCTACCACACCGGTGTAGGCACCCATGGAGCATGCATTTGTTTAATGGCATCAATATTCTGCATGTCATCTGCAATTTGAGAGAGGTTACCAAGCTTTCCAATGACTGATCAAAAATGGTATAACATTCTTTTCATCAGTAATTATGCAAAAATTAGTCCAGAGAACATACAAAACTAAACATCTATGACACCTTTCGAAACCAAGATAAATCCTCTCTCTGTCTCTTCTTCCATCACAAAAACCCAACTTGACAGGGTTCATCACTGCACAGTGTTTAGCAACAATCCTTCAAAGCTTGAACACAAAAAATTGGGGGAGCCCAAGATATGGACTGCCTATTCATGAGTCATTTGTTAAAATGATGGGATTAGTTATCCAAGATTACGCCATTTCATTCAGATACTTACTTCTGAAAGGGAGTCTCTTTTTTCATCTTCCAGTTTCTTCATTTCTGTTTCAAGCCTACTTTCATTGCCAATGGCATCAGATATAGCCTTTGGAAGTAAAAATCCTGATCTTTCGAGGAATGGAGCTCTGTCCAGAACCAAAGGCTCCCTCACTGTTATTTCGACACCCTCATATGACCAAAGTGTCAAGGTTGCCTCACCTTTCAGTCCAAATGAAAA
Source organism: Tasmannia lanceolata (assembly GCF_043159265.1). NCBI lineage: Eukaryota > Viridiplantae > Streptophyta > Magnoliopsida > Canellales > Winteraceae > Tasmannia > Tasmannia lanceolata. Next base: position 59,619,027 of record NW_027518692.1, on the reverse strand, counting down.
CCATCCCAGCCCAGCCACTGTAATGTCTACACTGTTCACTTCCCAGCTTATCCCAGACACCTTGAATTCTCTTTGTTTCCATTCACCCAATTCAGATGCTCGTTCTTCTCCAATGGGAGGCTGAGCACGAAGCACAAGATCATAAGAATATGATATAGGACAAGGGGTGACACAGAGGAAAACAATCAATGGTAGCAACCCATTTCATAAGACACAGAAGGGATATCTATAATACACCCATAGTGTGAAAATTCAACTCAAGAAATCTCCAAGGTTGAGCCAACATAATCAACACTTGGACGGGCTTAAAGGGTTAGCTTGGTATTTTATATAATTAAAAAAAGAGGTCTACTAAAAACCTAGATAATAGAAGCTTTTCAAATTTAAACACACATTTTTTTATGACAGACAGGCTTGAGACTGAACCAGTTTGTCGTGGTGTCATACACCACGTTCCAACTGAGTTACAAGCTCAAACCTTGTACATAAGAGGAATTTTTAAACAGAAAAACTTGACTGGGTTCTCGATCAAATGTCAAGTCAACACTTGGAGATCTGATCCCTTCGTAATTTCAACATGAATTTTGACTTCTTAAGCCTAGATTCACAGATTAAGGAGAAAAATATATTTAAGAGGAAAATCAGAAAGAAAAAAGGGTCACCAGAGAAAGCCTAAGGAATTATCTGTTCACTGTCCAATTTAGTACATTGCGCCACCATACACCACGTCAATTCCAAACTGTTCATGTGCTTGAAAGCTCGACCCAATTATTAAAGGGCCATGCCCTCAAAATCTCCCATATCAGATGATTCTAACCGTCTGATTTGTGGAGATTTTCCCAGTTGAATGTGGACCGATGGATTCTCTTAACATTTTTCACCATTCGTTTCTCAGAAACAAATCAGAGTATTAGGATCATTACATGGGACTGGTTTTGGGGCAGGACCCATCTCCGTGGAGTCAGCAGATGAACAGTTTAGACCATCTATAAAGGGTGACCCCTGACATACTTTTGCTTGCCTATATCATTCTTTAGAATCACCATATAATCCTTGGGGAAGCACAGTGAAACATATCCAAAATGGATTAGCATGCATTATATAGTTCATGGGATTTCCATTGTTGTGAGTACTGATTACAAAAAATGTTTGGTGTCTGATTGAGAAATGGGTTCTATATAATTCAGGTTTCATAATCTGGAGACGGACTAAATGTAAGTCATTTATTTTTCTAATGATAATAAATATTATTAACTACTTTGGAGGAAGATTTTACCTGCAGCCGGATACCAGCATGCTTTCTTAAGATCTCATCTGCATTTTCTACCTTTCCCAAATGAAGAGACACATTTGGTGATGCATAAATTGTTACATAAATGGTTTGTACTGAAGCTTGAACAAGGTCAAGTCTCACTAAACTACCAACATGAACAGTCTGGCCCGCCTGCAAATACACACCATCAGCGTTGGAATCAATGGGAATAAGTTTTAAGTGAATATTGAAGAATAGCACCAGATGTTAAAGGGAAAAGCTATTTGAATTCTACGACTATGACTCAGATTTTGTTCACGTAGAGACACAGCCAGAAAAATTCCACAATTTGAGAAGCAACCATTCTCGACTAAGGAATTGGAATTGAGTATGGAAAAATTAAAGGCTGGAAAATGCTCTTAAGGCATAAAACAGTCTTTGCAGTGCAGAAACGTTAGGTTTATTGTTATTTACGGTAATGTTCAGTTCAGACTTTAGAGAAGGTTTTTGCAGACCTGGTTGTACTTGGAAGAAAAACTAGTCTATGTGAGAGGATACATGATGGAGAGATCTCTGAACAGAAAGAAAGCTCAAAATCAGCACTATATTAAGAGACATCCTCTAAAAACTTATGAACTTGCAAGTTTGTGGTCTTAATCAATTAGCAAGTACTTAAACTTGTCACAGTTAGACCATATATACCAAATGAACAAATAAAATAAGTGAATACAAGTTCACTGTATAAAAAATGCAATAACAACATATGATCTTCTGGACAAATAAAATAAATGATTCCAAGTACACTATAAAAAATACAATAGCAAAAAATAATCTTCCATTTTTACTACAAAAATCCATAAAACAATTGTTACATCAGACCAATGCAAAGTTGCAAAATGCTTCAACAATTTTGACTACAGTTGCATGGATATTCTACTTAGGGTGCATTTCCAGTTTGGGATATTGCAACTCCTGATTATTTTGGGTCATAAAATAGTTTTTTCTACTTCTCGTTGCTGCTCCTAAACTCACTTCTTCCAGTTACTTATGCTTCCAGTAACTAAGATTTCACCTAATAGTTAATTAACTATTTAAACCCTCGCTCAACTACTTTACTAAAAGCACAAAAAGAATAGAAAAGAGAAACCACTTCCTTATACCAGCAACAGATCAACTTTAAGTTAAGTTGAGCCTTCTGGCCAGTGGAGATGCCCTCAATCATGTACCAAGGAGGTCAGGGGTTCAAAATTCATCCTTATCTATTGAAAAACAAAAGCTCAACTAACTAAACATGTAACACCTTTCTAGACTGTAGTAATAATGCTAGTATCTCACATCTCTAGCAGGTTCAGACTCGATAGTTCCTCTACAGACTCTCAAGACTCAAGACTCTCTGATCAACACGGAAAAAGAATACTTGAGGAATAACAACTAAAAATATACAATTAGTACATTGTATAGGTGATGGGATACACCACAGTCTCGTGTTTTTGTTACAAGGTTTTAGTTTCTTTAAAGTAGTCCAGCAACTGAGTGACAACATTCATTCTTATACATAGTTAACCAAAAGAACAAAAGGAATAGTTATGACCAGCTAAAATCAAACAATCTAAAACTAAAAGAAACTATAAGATAAGACAATACACAGAAAACATCAACTAGATGAAGGAAATAATAAAAGAGAATTAACTTGCCTTCATTCGATAAGTTCGAGGTTGAAGCTCCTTACGAATCTCGACCAACTTTTGTTCATCTCTACTTAGTCTCATAGTCAACAGGTAGGGATGCAAAAGTCCAGGAGTATCATACATCTTCGCATTGGCCGGTAATATTCCCCTAATTCTCAGTATCCCAAGTGTTGTTCCAGGCACCGGCGCTTCTGTGAGTTTCGTTATTTTCACCCCTTCTTTTTTAGCAAATGCATTGATCAAAGTAGACTTCCCTGCATTCTGAGCACCAATCACCCACACATTTCCTCGAGGACCCGCTAATTCCTTGACGAACGCCAACAAATTCCTAACACCCAAATCCTTATGTGCACTAACCAGATAAACACCGCTGAGTTTAGGCGCTCCTCCAAATCTAGCCCGATTTCGGACCCATCTATCCAACCTAGTTGGCGAGATCTGCTTAGGTAAAAGATCAACCTTTGTCCCAACTAGTACAAGCTTAGGCAATTTCTTAAAACTTGCATCTTTCTTGCTACCTTCCAATGCTTTGAACAACGACTTTGCGGCCCGCTTAGGAAATGATCCATCAAAATCCACACAATCAACAACCATAACTACTACACTAGAATTACCTGTGAGTTTCATCAATCGGGTTGCGATTAGCCTATCGAAATCAAAATCTGGGATCAAATTTTCAACATTCTGATTCTTCACCTGGCCGTAATTCCTTAAAGAATGACAGCGCGCACAAACTGTAACCTCCTCTTCATCTCTTTGAGCTTCTCTGCCCTTCTTTTTCTTCTCACTTTTAGAAATTTTTGTCTTTTGCTTCTTCATACTCTCTTCAGTGATGTTTCCATAACCAATGCCCGCCGGCACAAAACCATCTAATTCCTTCCTCCATTTGTCTTCTTCGTCTTCAATTTCCCAATCAGAATCCCAATCAATTGCATCTTTATTCTCTGACCCATCACTATTTTCTTCAAATTCATTCACCAAACCATCTAAAAACTCCTCACTTTTCTCTTCTTCACTGTCAAAATCAGGAAATTGGGTTTTCAATCCCTCTCCTTCTTCTTCTCCCTCTCCCAAAAATTCATCCAATTCTGTGTCCTCTTTCTGACTAACTTTTTCCTGATAAAACCCAGGTAGGTTAGGGTTTGTATCCTGCATGAAAACCCCACAACCAGGGCACATAAGGTGTTTCTCATCCTCATCTCTTCCTTCACTGAAAACTGGGTTTTGATTGGTTTTCCTTTTTCTGGTCTGGGTGGGTGTTGATTTTTCATTTGAGCAAGAAAAGGAAGTTCTTCTCTTCTTTACGTGTGCATTATTAATTGAAATCAGACTAGAAGGAAGTGTAGAAAAAGAACGAAAAGGACTAGCCCAGGCAGGAAAAGAGCGAAATTCTACTGGAAGATAGAGAGTTCGGTGATAAGATGTTTGGTTTTTGCCACTGTTGAGAAGCTTGAGCGATGGGAGAGTTAGAGAGGAGATTGCCATGGATGAAACAACTCTATCGTGTGTAAAAGGGGGAAATGAATGTAAAAGAGGATACCTCTGTGGTCCGGTTCTGTAGTGCACCCGATCACAGCAATTGGTAGTCCTTGGAGAAATAGTACAAGGCAAAATACAGCTAGTTCGAGCCTACTAGAGGATTGTCAGTCGCACCTTTGATTGATTTGAGTAGTCCAAATGTCCAATGGTCTTCTTTTTAGAAATAAATCAGTCCAATACTTTTAAGGGAAATATTATCAACACAACCTTATCTTGATATTTGCACAAACCCAGCGGTTCTTTCTTCTTTAATCGGCGCCCAAGTCTGTTTGGTTGCCGGGTTTTTTTTGTATTCTTGGGACTTTTGTGGGATTTCCTCATGAAACCCACATGTGGTTGGTGGGCCCAAAATAACCCAGGAACCAAAAAGGAAAAAAAAAATACTCCCAAGAACCAAAATAATCCCAGGAAACAAAAATAAGCTTGAGAAGAATTTTGTTTCTTCCAACAGTTAACTTAAACATTTTTTTTTTCCACCATAATCCAGTCAACCAAACGTGGGTTTTTTATTTTACCAGGATACTTCTAGGACCTTTTTTTTCCCACCAATCTCCTTGGAATTTTTCTCCCGCATAAATCCAAGGAAAAAAAAAACCTGGCAACCAAACAGAGCCGGCGGAAATATCAAGACATGTGCTGATATCATTTCCCCAATTCAATGCTAAGATTTCTTGCCATTAAATACGAAATATGGTATTCAATATCGGCATATCGCAATTTATGGGCCAGGTATTGGCACCTTCCGATATACATGTACTGATATACTGGCCTTTTTTTGGGGCGGAATGATTTTTTTTTGTTTTTTTTTTTAATGGCAAAACTGTGGCCTGTGGGGGTGAGAAGTTCTAGGGGGTCACCCATCCTATGCTCAAACGCGCATAAGTTTGGAGTAATGAATCTAGTGCAGTTATTACAGGGAAATGATATCAGCACGACTACGTTATAATAATTGCACAAACTCGGGGAACTGTAACAACCCTTGACCGCAAGATGACTTAGTAAAAAATATCAAAACATGCTGATATCATTACCCGTTATTATATTCCTGATATATTTTAACATTAGGATCAATATATTGTATAGGGAGAATGGCGGTGAGCCGGACGATATTGTGAGAAACCAATATGTGTAATCAGGGGCGGACAGACATGCAGTGGTTCGGATGGACATGTAGTGGGTCCCAATAAGGGTAGTGGGTCCCAACCCTTGTTGGGACCCATCGTAGCCATTCGGTGGTTTCAGATGGACGGTTGAGAGAAAAAGTTTGAAGTTATTTAACATGCAAAAGTCATTGAATGAACTAATATAATCCAGTGATATTTCCCTCCCCCTTATCAGGTAAAATCGCCTTCCGTCTACAACCGGTGCAACTATTCCAAACCAATCTCTCTCTCCGACATGAACCGTAGTTGGGCTCAACAATTAATTTGTTCAAATCTGTGAAACAGGTATGCCCCACCCATATTTTTCAAATTGAAGTGTACAGCCCACACCATAGGATGATCCAAACCGTACATTTGATTAGCCACAACGTAAATAGGTTGCATCCCAAAATATCATTTCCATACGATGATCTAGCCCTCCTATCTAAAGAGCAATGGCTATTATGGAAACCTCTACAGAATGGAGGGTTACGATCATCCTATTGAAATGATTTTGGCCCCACCCATATTTTTTTAAATGAATTGTACGGTCCACAGCATAGGATGATCCAAGCCATCCATTTGATGGACCACAACGTAAATAGGTTGTGCCCCCAAAATCATTTTCATAGGATGATCACAACCCCCGATCTATAGTTTGGATCATCCTATGGTGTGGGCCGTACACTTCATTTTGAAAAATACGGGTGGGGCCTACCTTGTTTAAAGATTTCAGCAAATTAATTGTTGGGCCCACTAACAGCTCAGGTTGGAGAGAGACTAGAAGGCCCTCTTAGTGTCCCGATAGGTCCCACAAGATGAGATGAGGAGTTCTGATGAAACACAAGATGAGATAAGGAGTTCTGACGATACATATACTTGCCACGTTTATGGTTGAGATCGTAACATTGGGAACCTTCAAACCTTCATTAAAAAATCATCAACAGATACTTCTAATGTATAAAGAAACATAAAGTACTCTACTGTTCCGTGACGTGTGCTGTTTTTCCCCTCGCCAACCATAGAGCCGCGTGACGCGGAAACAAAGCCCCACACAGGCAGCTGCTAGCTGTCTCAACAACACTACGGAAATTTCATCCCCCCTTTCCGCACCGACCCCTAACACATATAAATAGGCTTCCTCGCTCTCTATTCCACACACACCATCTCATTCCAAACCTGAACCATTTCTTCGCATTTCTAATCTCAATCTACTCTTTCAAAACTATTCCATCTTTGAACCATTTCTTATCTCAATCTACTTTTGGTTTCCTCACAGAACAAGCATTTGCTACAAGAATGACGTTTTTCTCTTCTTCATCTTCTAATCTTTGGACAGTCTTGTTGCCCTTGCTATTATCAAGCTTTCTATTGGTTGCTTCTGCTGGTAATTTCTACCAAGACTTCGACATCACATGGGGTGATGGCCGAGGCAAGATATTAAACAATGGAGAAGTGCTTACATTGTCCCTAGATAAGGCCTCTGGCTCCGGCTTCCAATCCAAAGATGAGTTTCTCTTTGGCCAGATTGATATGGAATTGAAGCTCGTCCCAGGCAACTCGGCTGGCACCGTCACTGCCTATTACCTATCATCTAAAGGGTCTACATGGGACGAAATCGACTTTGAATTCCTTGGCAACCTCAGCGGAGACCCATATATCCTCCACACCAATGTCTTCAGCCAAGGAAAGGGTAACAGAGAGCAGCAATTTTATCTCTGGTTCGACCCCACCAAAGATTTTCACACCTACTCCATCCTTTGGAATCCCAACAACATCATCTTCTCTGTCGACGGCACTCCCATCAGAAAATTCAAGAACTTAGAATCAATTGGCGTTCCCTTCCCAAAGAACCAAGCTATGAGAATCTATTCGAGTCTTTGGAATGCGGATGATTGGGCAACCAGGGGTGGGCTCGTCAAGACTGATTGGACCCAAGCGCCCTTCACTGCCTCTTACAGAAACTTCAATGCCAATGCCTGCATATGGTCGATGGGTGCCTCTTCTTGTCGTTCCACATCTCCCTCGTCGTCTTCTTCTTCTGCAAATGCCTGGCTCACGCAAGAGTTGGATTCTGCGAGCCAAGAGAAGCTGAGATGGGTGCAGAAGAACTACATGATCTACAACTACTGCACCGATTCAAAGCGATTCCCTCAGGGCCTCCCACCAGAATGCTCTATTGCCTCTCAATCTTAGAGAGAGGAGATTTTTTGTATCGCCATTCATTTATTGTTGTCTTCTTTTGTCAGATTGTATACTCCAATTCTTTTATTCATGATTATTGAATTCACTGTCATTCAAACATCTTGAAGGATTATTTTGTTAATCTCTCTCTCTCTCTCTCTCTCTCTCTCTCTCTCTAAAAAAAAACAAGTAGTAGCTGGAATTCGATGGGTCTCGCGGTATAGAAAACACAACAAGGATAATTTGAGGAAACCTGAGAAACCACAATTTAGCCAGAGCCCTAAAGAATGAAATGAGTTGAAGACAAACCCATGAAGACTGCTGGAATACGAAGTCTGGACTGCCACAAATGGTACAATAAAAAAGTGCATGAGAGGCCTGATATGCGCCCACCCATGTCAGATAGTGTGATCTGAACCCTTTATTTGGGAGACCCTGTTGTGAACATGACATGATCAGAAAGTTAGTCTCACCGGATGATCCCAAACATCCAATCAATGCCTACAAACAGACAGCGGCAAAAACAGAGTAATATCCACAATCAGGTTGTATAAATGAATTGTTAGAAATGTTCGAACAGAACTTTTTGTTTTTTGAACGGTGAATGTTCGAACAGAATGACTTTCACACAGTGTCAACTACAAGTAAAGAGGCCTCAATTGAAGGATTCGGACCATGCTGATGTGTGAACGGGCACCCAGGTCAAGTTTTTCATGCACTGTCACATGAACAGCTCATCATAGTATCATTCCTTTTTTTTTAAATGGTGGGAATTATATTAAAACGGAGGGCAGATTCTCCAGGACCGAGACGGTCACTTCTCATAGTATCATTCCTCCAGAACAATTACCGAACTTGAAAATTATTGGTGAGGGATCATTTACAGAGATTTACCAGCACATATAAAACTGAATAAAGACTGAATGCTTTAATATAACAAGCCACTTTTATATATAATAAACCTACTCGAAAGTTTAAAAGTCCCAACCTACACCTGCATCAACAAGCCACTTTTATTTTTTTATGAACGGTATGGATTCATTACTGAAAAGGGAGACCGAGATGGTCTGATACTGATACAGGTTATAGCATATTATAAAACAATAAGCACAACAATAAGAAGCAAGAAAGATCAAATGAAGGGGTCACGGAGAGGGAAACCAACCCCCCTCCCTAGCAAGCCGATCCGCTACCTCATTGGCAGATCTCCTAATTTGCTGAATGGCAATACTCAAGGAGCCCACAAGATCAACTATCCCGTAAGATAAGGGAGCAAAACACCAAGGGCAAGGATGGGAGCCACTTAACCAACGGATGACATTAATAATCAATAAGAAATTGATGCCCTGATGGGCAGCACTGATCTCCACCTCATTTGAGTCTGCAACCGATCCGCGTCATTTGAGTCTGCAACCCCTATAGGTACAGCAAAAGCCCAAAGCACCATACCTCAACAAGCCACTTATATATGATAATATGGTACTCACTCTTGAACCAAGGTTTTAAATTTCGACCGAAATCTGAAATCCGAAATTTTGGGTTTCAGTCGAGAACGAAACCGAAATGCCATAAAGTCGAAAAGTTTCCCCGAAATTACCGAAATTTCAGTAATTTCGGGTATTTCGTCGAAATTTGGTACGTTATAAAATATGACGTCAGCTGATTTCGATAGATTTCGTCCGAAATTTCAGTTTCGGTGAGAACCGAAACGCATCCCGAAACCAAAATTTAAAACCTTGTCTTGAACTATAATATTATTGTAATATCTGTAACAAAGCAACGAATATATTTTCTATAGAGTAGAATAGTATTTGAAATGCTTATGGTACTCACTCTTGTACTATAATATTATTGTAATATTTGTAACAAGAGAGCAATGATAGATACAAGGAAGCCCTTGCATAAAGAGTCAAAAAAGGGTACTTTTTCAACCCATTTTAAAATGTAACTGAAAATGATGTGGATCCAATGAAGAGGCCTTTTGCAGCTCTAGCTCTTTATGCAAGGGTTCTCTTGTATCTATCATTGCTCCTGTAACAAAGCAAAGAATATATTTTCTATAGAGTAAGAGTAGTATTTGAAATGCATATTATCTTATAATATTAGAAGTTATTGTTGAATGGAATTATAAGAAAAGAGTTAAAGATATATCCTGATACGGTTCATATCCAACCAGGTTCGCAAACATTTCCCAGCGTTCTTTTCTTCTTTAATCGGCTCGTAAGAGCCTTTTGGGAAATGTAATAACCTTTTAACAGCTCCTTGGACACAAAGACGTACAAGATGGATTGGCGGAAATATCAAGACATGTGCTGATATCATTTCCCCCATTCAATGATAAGATTAAATAAAGTGTAATTCTAGGAGGTCACCCATCCCAGTACTACTCTTGCTCAAACGCGCTTAAGTTTGGAGTTTTGAATATTTGAACAAACTCGGGGAACTGTAACAACCCTTGACCGCTCTTTAAATACTAAAAGACAAGGTGAGTTAGTAAAAAATATCAAAACATGCTAACATCGTTACCCGTTATTATATTCCTGATGTATTTTAACATTAGGGTCAATATATTGTATAGGAAGAGTGGCGGCAAGCGGGGCGATATTGTGAGAAACCAATATGTGTAATCAGGGGCGGACAGACATGCAGTAGTTCGGATGGACATGTAGTAGGTCCCAACAAGGGTAGGGACCCATCGTAGCCATTCAGTGGTTTCAGATGGACGGTTGAGAGAAAAAGTTTGAAGTTAATTAACATGCAAAAGTCATTGAACTAATAAAATCTTTTAAAGGGCAGTGATATTTCCCTCTCCCTTCTCGGGTAAAATCCCCTTCCAGTCTACAACCGGTACAACTATTCCAAACCGGTCTCTCTCTCCGACATGAACCGTTGTTGGGCCCACAATTAATTTGTTGAAATCTTTGAAAAAGGTATGCCCCACCCATATTTTTCAAATTGAAGTGTACGGCCCACACCATAGGATGATCCAAACCACCAAACCGTACATTTGATGAGCCACAACGTAAATAGGTTGCGTCCCAAAATATCGTATCCATACGCTGATCTAACCCTCCAATCTAAAGAGCAATGGCTATTATGGAAACCTCTATAGAATGGAGGGTTGCGATCATCCTATTGAAATGATTTACGCCCCAACCATAATTTTTTAAATGAATTGTACGGTCCACACCATAGGATGATCCAAGCCATCCATTTGATGGGCCACAACGTAAATAGGTTGTGCCCCCAAAATCATTTCCATAGGATGATCGCAACTCCCGATCTATAGTTTGGATCACCCTATAGTATGGGCCGTACACTTCATTTTGAAAAATATGGGTGGGGGCCTACCTTGTTTAAAGATTTCAGCAAATTAATTGTTGGGCCCACTAACAGCTCAGGTTGGAGAGAGACTAGAAGGGATATCAACGCCCTCTTAATGTCCCGATAGGTCCTACAAGATGAGGAGTTCTGATGATACACAAGATGAGGAGCAGTTCTGAGGATACATATACGTGCCATGTTTATGGTTGAGATCGTAACATTGCGAACCTTTAAACCTTCATTAAAAATTCATCAACAGATACTTCTAATGTATAAAGAAACATAGAGTACTCTACTGTTCCGTGACGTGTGCTTTTTTCCCCTCGCCAACCATAGAGCCGCGTGACGCGGAAACAAAGCCCCACACAGGCAGCTCCTAGCTGTCTCAGCAACACTACGGAAATTTCATCCCCCCTTTCCATACCGACCCCTAACACATATAAATAGGCTTCCTTCCTCTCTATTCCACACACACCATCTCATTCCAAACCTGAACCATTTCTTTGCCTTTCTAATCTCAATCTACTCTTTCAAAACTATTCCACCTTTGAACCATTTCTTATCTCAATCTACTTTTAGTTTCCTCACAGAACAAGCATTTGCTACAAGAATGACGTTTTTCTCTTCTTCATCTTCTAATCTTTGGACAGTCTTGTTGCCCTTGCTATTATCAAGCTTTCTAATGGTTGCTTCTGGTGATAATTTCTACCAAGACTTCGACATCACATGGGGTGGTGGCCGAGGCAAGATATTAAACAATGGAGAAGTGCTTACATTGTCCCTAGATAAGGCCTCTGGCTCCGGCTTCCAATCCAAAGATGAGTTTCTCTTTGGCCAGATTGATATGGAATTGAATCTCGTCCCAGGCAACTCGGCTGGCACCGTAACTGCCTATTACCTATCATCTAAAGGGTCTACATGGGACGAAATCGACTTTGAATTCCTTGGCAACCTCAGCGGAGACCCATATATCCTCCACACCAATGTCTTCAGCCAAGGAAAGGGTAACAGAGAGCAGCAATTTTATCTCTGGTTCGACCCCACCAAAGATTTTCACACCTACTCCATCCTTTGGAATCCCAACAACATCATCTTCTCTGTCGACGGCACTCCCATCAGAAAATTCAAGAACTTAGAATCAATTGGCGTTCCCTTCCCAAAGAACCAAGCTATGAGAATCTATTCGAGTCTTTGGAATGCGGATGATTGGGCAACCAGGGGTGGGCTAGTCAAGACTGATTGGACCCAAGCGCCCTTCACTGCCTCTTACAGAAACTTCAATGCCAATGCCTGCATATGGTCGATGGGTGCCTCTTCTTGTAGTTCCACATCTCCCTCGTCGTCTTCTTCTTCTGCAAATGCCTGGCTCACGCAAGAGTTGGATTCTGCGAGCCAAGAGAAGCTGAGATGGGTGCAGAAGAACTACATGATCTACAACTACTGCACCGATTCAAAGCGATTCCCTCAGGGCCTCCCACCAGAATGCTCTATTGCCTCTCAATCTTAGAGAGAGGAGATTTTTTGTATCGCCATTCATTTATTGTTGTCTTCTTTTGTCAGATTGTATACTCCAATTCTTTTATTCATGATTATTGAATTCACTGTCATTCAAACATCTTGAAGGATTATTTTGTTAATCTCTCTCTCTCTCTCTCTCAAAAAAAAAAAAAAAAAACAAGTAGTAGCTGGAATTCGATGGGTCTCGAGGTATAGAGAACACAACAAGGATAATTTGATGAAACCTGAGAAACCACAATTTAGCCAGAACCATAAAGAATGACAAACCCATGAAGACTGCTGGAATACGAAGTCTGGACTGCTAGAAAAATGGAAAATGGTACAATAAAAAAGTGCATGAGAGGCCTGATATGCGCCCACCCATGTCAGATAGTGTGATCTGAACCCTTTATTTGGTACACCCTGTTGTGAACATGACATGATCAGAAAGTTAGTCTCACCGGATGATCCCAAACATCCAATCAATGCCTACAAACAGACAGCTGCAAAAACAGAGTAATATCCACAATCAGGTTGTATGAATGAATTGTTAGAAATGTTCGAACAGAACTTTTTGTTTTTTGAACGGTGAATGTAGAACAGAATGACTTTCACACAGTGTCAACTACAAATAAAGAGGCCTCAATGGAAGGATTCGGACCATGCTGATGTGTGAACGGGCTCCCAGGTCAAGTTTTTCATGCACTGTCACATAAACAGCTCGTCATAGTATCATTTCTTTTCTTTTTAAAACGGAGGGCATACCTCCAAGACCGAGATGGTCACTTCTCATAGTATCATTCCTCCAGAACAATTACCAAACTTGAAAATTATTGGTGAGAGTTCATTTACTGAGATTTACCAAAACATATAAAACTGAATAAAGACTGAATGCTTTAATACAACAAGCCACTTTTATGTATAATAAACCTACTCGAAAGTTTAAAAGTCCCAACCAACACCTGCATCAACAAGCCACTTTTATTTTATTTTTAACGGTGTGGATTCATTACTGAAAAGGGAGACCGAGATGGTCTGATACAGGATATAGCATAATATAAAACAATGAGCACAACAATTAGAAGCAAGAAAGATCAAATGAAAGGGTCACCGAGAGGGAAACCAACCCCCCTCCCAAGCAAGCCGATCCGCTACCTCATTGGCATATCTCCTAATATGCTGAAAGGCAATACTCGAGGAGCCCACAAGATGGACTATCCCGTAAGATAAGGGAGCAAAACACCGAGGGCAAGGATGCGATAACCAACGGATGACATTAATAATCAATAAGAACTTGATGCCCTGATGGGCAGCACGGATCTCCGCCTCATTTGAGTCTGCAACCCCTGTAGGTACAGCAAAAGCCCAAAGCACCATACCTCAACAAGCCACTTATATATGATAATATGGTACTCACTCTTGAACCAAGGTTTTAAATTTCGACCGAAATCCGAAATTTCAGGTTTCAGTCGAGAACGAAACCGAAATGGCATAAAGTCGAAAAGTTTCCCCGAAATTTGGGTCGAAATTTAGGGATTATCACGAAAAAATCTATATTTTGTTTAATATTTAATATTATCCCGAAATTTCAGAATTTCGGAGATTTCGTCGAAATTTGGTAAGTTATAAAATATCACGTCAGCTGATTTCGATAGATTTCGTCCGAAATTTCGGTTTCGGTGAGGACCGAAACGCATCCTGAAACCGAAATTTAAAACCTTGTCTTGAACTATATATTATTGTAATATCTGTAACAATGCAACGAATATATTTTCTATAGAGTCAGAATAGTATTTGAAATGCTTATGGTACTCACTCTTGTAATATAATATTATTGTAATATCTGTAACAAGAGAGCAATGATAGACACAAGGGAGCCCTTGCATAAAGAGTCAAAAAAGGGTACTTTTTCAAACCGATTTTAAAATGTAACTGAAAATGATGTGGATCCAATGAAGAGCCCTTTTGCAGCTCTTTATGCAAGGGTTCTCTTTATCTATCATTGCTCCTGTAACAAAGCAAAGAATATATTTTCTATAGAGTAATAGAAGTAATTGAAATACATATTATCTTATAATATTGGTAGTTAATGTTGAATGAAATTATAAGAAAAGAGTTAAAGACATATCCTGATACAGTTCATATCCAAGCAGGTTCGCAAACATTTCCCAGCGGTCTTTTCTTTTTTAATCGGCTCGTAAGAGCTCCTAGTACTACTTTTGCTCAAACGCGCTTAAGTTTGGAGTTATGAATAATTGCACATAATTGCACAAACTCAGGGAACTGTAACAACCCTTGACCGCTCTTTAAATACTAAAAGACAAGATGAGTTAGTAAAAAATATCAAAACATGCTAATATCATTACCCGTTATTATATTCCAGACATATTTTAACATTAGCGTCAATATGACGATATTGTGAGAAACCAATATGTGTAATCAGGGGCGGACAGACATGCAGTGGATCGGATGGACATGTAGTGGGTCCCTACCTGACATGTAGTGGGTCCTAACCCTGGGTTGGGACCCATCGTCGCCATTCTGTGGTTTCAGATGGACGGTTGAGAGAAAAAGTTTGAAGTTAATTAACATGCAAAAGTCATTGAACTAATATAATCTTTTAAAGGGCAGTGATATTTCCCTCCCCCTTCTCGCATAAAATCCCCTTTAGGAGTGTAAACGAGCCGAGCCAAGCCGAGCTTGGCCAGGCTCGGCTCGGCTCGGCTCGTTAAGCTCAAAAGCTCGGCTTGGGCTCGGCTCGGCTTGGCCAGGCTCGCGAGCCTTACCGAGCTCGGATTATATTATGTTCACACCCCTCATCTTCCCTGGACAGCCCTATTAGTGTAATTTGACTACTTTTTTTACACTATGGGGGGTGGTCCTAGTAACAAATGGGGTTTCAAAAATGAAGTGACATATTTTGCCCCCCCCCCCCCCTTTCACTCCCTGGACAACCCTTTTAATGCATAAATTAATATATAATATATATATTTAAATATATTAAATTCTTAACGAGCCTTAACGAGCCGAGCCGAGCCTGGCCTAAATTGGGCTCGGCTCGTTAAGCTTAACGAGCTTGGAGAGCCGGCTCGGCTCGGCTCGTTAAGGATCCGAGCCGAGCTCGAGCGAGCCTCCGAGCCCAAGCCAAAATTGACACCCTTAATCCCCTTCCTGTCTACAACCGGTAAAACTATTCCAAACCGGTCTCTCTCTCTCTCTCTCTCTCTCTCTCTCTCTCTCTCTCTCTCTCTCTCTCTCCGACATGAACCGTTGTTGGGCCCAACAATTAATTTGTTAAAATCTTTGAAAAAGGTATGCCCCACCCATATTTTTCAAATTGAAGTGTACGGCCTACACCATAGGATGATCAAAACCGTACAATTGATGAGCCACAACGTAAATAGGTTGCATCCCAAAATATCATTTTCATACGCTGATCTAGCCCTCCAATCTAAAGAGCGATGGCTAATATGGAAACCTTTATAGAATGGACGGTTGCGATCATCCTATTGAAATGATTTAGGCCCAACCATATTTTTTTAAATAAATTGTACGGTCCACACCATAGGATGATCCAAACCATCCATTTGATGGGCCACAACGTAAATAGGTTGTGCCCCCAAAATCATTTCCATAGGATGATCGCAACACCCGATCTATAATTTGGATCATCCTATGGTGTGGGTCGTACACTTCATTTTGAAAAATATGGGTGGGGCCTACCTTGTTTAAAGATTTCAGCAAATTAATTGTTGGGCCCACTAACAGATTAGGTTGGAGAGAGACTAGAAGGGATATCAACGCCATCTTTCAAAATGTCCCGATAGGTCCCACAAGATGAGGACTTCTGATGATACACATACGTGCCACGTTTATGGTTGAGATCGTAACATTTCGAACCTTCTACGTTGCTATCACCTTCATTAAAAATTCATCAACACATACTTCTAATGCATAAAGAAACATAAAGCACTCTACTGTTCTGTGATGTGTGCTTTTTTCCCTTCGCCAACCATAGAACCGCGTGACGGGAAAACAAAGCCCCACACAGGCAGCTGCTAGCTGTCTCAACAACACTACGGAAATTTCATCCCCCCTTTCCGCACCGACCCCTAACACATATAAATAGGCTTCCTTCCTCTCTATTCCACACACACCATCTCATTCCAAACCTGAACCATTTCTTTGCATTTCTTATGTCAATCTACTTTTAGTTTCCTCACAGAACAAGCATTTGCTACAAGAATGACGTCTTTCTCTTCTTCATCTTCTAATCTTTGGACAGTCTTGTTGCCCTTGCTATTATCAAGCTTTCTATTGGTTGCTTCTGCTGGTAATTTCTACCAAGACTTCGACATCACATGGGGTGATGGCCGAGGCAAGATATTAAACAATGGAGAAGTGCTTACATTGTCCCTAGATAAGGCCTCTGGCTCCGGCTTCCAATCCAAAGATGAGTTTCTCTTTGGCCAGATTGATATGGAGTTGAAGCTCGTCCCAGGCAACTCGGCTGGCACCGTCACTGCCTATTACCTATCATCTAAAGGGTCTACATGGGACGAAATCGACTTTGAATTCCTTGGCAACCTCAGCGGAGACCCATATATCCTCCACACCAATGTCTTCAGCCAAGGAAAGGGTAACAGAGAGCAGCAATTTTATCTCTGGTTCGACCCCACCAAAGATTTTCACACCTACTCCATCCTTTGGAATCCCAACAACATCATCTTCTCTGTCGACGGCATTCCCATCAGAAAATTCAAGAACTTAGAATCAATTGGCATTCCCTTCCCAAAGAACCAAGCTATGAGAATCTATTCGAGTCTTTGGAATGCGGATGATTGGGCAACCAGGGGTGGGCTCGTCAAGACTGATTGGACTCAAGCACCCTTCACTGCCTCTTACAGAAACTTCAATGCCAATGCCTGCATATGGTCGATGGGTGCCTCTTCTTGTGGTTCCACATCTCCCTCGTCCTCTTCTTCTTCAGCAAATGCCTGGCTCACGCAAGAGTTGGATTCGGCAAGCCAAGAAAAGCTGAGATGGGTGCAGAAGAACTACATGATCTACAACTACTGCACCGATTCAAAGCGATTCCCTCAGGGCCTCCCACCAGAATGCTCTATTGCCTCTCAATCTTAGAGAGAGGAGATTTTTTGTATCACCATTCATTTATTGTTGTCTTCTTTTGTCAGATTGTATACTCCAATTCTTTTATTCATGATTATTGAATTCACTGTTATTCAAACATCTTGAAGGATTATTTTGTTAATTTCTCTCTCTCTCTCTCTCTAAAAAAAACAAGTAGTAGCTGGAATTCGATGGGTCTCGAGGTATAGAGAACACAACAAGGATAATTTGATAAAACCTGAGAAACCACAATTTAGCCAGAACCATAAAGAATGACAAACCCATGAAGACTGCTGGAATACGAAGTCTGGACTGCCAGAAAAATGGAAAATGGTACAATAAAAAAGTGCATGAGAGGCCTGATATGCGCCCACCCATGTCAGATAGTGTGATCTGAACCCTTTATTTGGTAGACCCTGTTGTGAACATGACATGATCAGAAAGTGTTGGACAAATTAGATGTTGTCCAGTAGGGTCTGATATATGGCTTGATTGAATCCAGAAATTAGAAATGTAAATAAATCAGTACTTAGCTTTTGTAGAAAAACGTTTCTGTAAAACAGATCGAGAAAAAGAAGGCTGAGTCGTGCCACTGGTCACTCTCCTTAAGAATCGTATCCGCCCCCTACCGGTGCAAACCGGGATCCGCGAACCGATGCTCCAAGATAAAACAGCCAAAGTTGGCTCCAGTCCACGTGCACTCGCTGACTGGTTCACCCAGAATCACCGTAGAACTGTGCTCAGATCAGAACGGAGGAAAGAAAGAAGACAAGCAGAAACTTTGATGTTTTTTCTGTAAAAAACTATATCCTCCAATGGTGCTGTTCTCTTCTTTTTATAGATGAGAATATGACTGTTGGAGGATAATTAATCACCATTAAAAGACCAAAACGTTTCTCTTTTAATCATCATTAAAAGACAAAAAAACGTTTCTCTCTTAATCACCATTAAAAGACAAAAAACGTTTCTCTTTTAATCACCATTAAAAGACAAAAACGTTTCTCTTTTAATCACCATTAAAAGACAAAAACGTTTCTCTCTTAATTATCATTAAAAGACATAAACGTTTCTCTCTTAATTACCATTAAAAGACAAAAACGGTTTTGGTTTTGAAAACACACCACAAGCACACTCACCAAGGTCTTGGGTTCAAGTCCCCACATATGCAAAAGTCTTTTGCTTTAAAACAAGAGAGGGAAACATAATTTGAATCTTCCCTCCAAATTTTTTAAACAAAAAGAAAAAGCATCTTTGATTTTTCAAATCTTTTTATTATTTTGTTTAAAAATTCTAACAATCCCCCACAAGATTCAAAATACAGTTGAAAATTGAAAACGGAAGTATCTGAGCACATTAGAAAATAGAGTGGATTCATACCGGTGTCTTTTGGACTTCAACCGATATTTAGGATAAACAGATTACGTTACCGAGTACGGGTAGAGTTAGACTCCTTCAACCTTTCCTCGTGGGTGTAACTGACTAACCTGTTATCCACACTCTACATTCGATTCCTTGGTGATTCATTCACAGTTTTTGGAACATTTTGGCCTTGTTCCCCTCTTGGTTCTCATGAATGTTCTAGAGAATTACTCGTTAAATTCTCATAGGAAGCGGCCTTACCTCCACATTCACTTAGGTCAGTCATCAAGTATGCACTGCAAGTAACATACCACCCAATACAGGTTATGATCTGATTAAGAGTCTATAACTCATCCTCTCTCATTTGCAGTGAACACTATCTTTCATCATTTTGCATCTAGGAGTAGGGGGTGATAGTGTTAACAAACCATCCGGTGACTTGTTAGTACCCATTGAACCAAATTCTAGGGATCTCCTTTCACATTGGTTGGGTGTCCATCACTAATGATTCATGCCACGAGCTTTAACCCCATTCCTTGCGATGTCTCATAAACCACCTTGTTTATCTGTGGTTTTGTCAGAGTATCTGCCAGATTTCTCTCCGACCTTACAAAGTCGAGTGCTATTGTTCCCTCACTCAAGTATTGCTTTACCAAATTATGTCTAAGGCGTATATGCCTTCTTTTGCCATTATAGGTCTTACTTTTGGCCTTGGCTAAAGCAGCTTGACTATCACAGTGTAAAGACACTGAGGGAACCGGCCTTGGCCATAAAGGCACATCTGCCATAAAATTCCTGAGCCATTCGGCTTCAGCTCCTGCTAGGGCTAAGGCTATAAATTCTGCTTCCATAGTGGAACTTGTACTACAAGTTTGTTTAACCGATTTCCAAGAAATCGCACCACCACCAAGGGTGAATACATATCCACTGGTAGACACCGAATCTCTTGAATCAGAGATCCAATTCGCATCACTATAGCCTTCTAAGACAGCAGGAAACCCCCTAAAATGCAGTCCAAAATTTATTGTACCTTTTAAGTACCTCAACAACCTAGTCAAAGCACGCCAGTGTTCATGTCCTGGTCTATGTGTGTGTTGACTGAGTTTTCCAACTGCTAGTGCAATGCCAGGTCTAGTACAGTTCATTAAATATGACACTGAACCTATAATACTTGAGTATTTCTTTTGGGATACCAACTCACCTTTGTTTTTCTTTAGGTGTACCTGACAATCTAAAGGTGTCTTTGCAGGTGAACTATCATATTGTCCAAATTTCCTTAGAATGCTCTCTACATAATGAGACTGAGACAATATTATTTCATTTTCTTTTCTGATGATCTTCATCCCTAAGATTACATCAGCTTCACCCATATCTTTGGTTTCAAAATTTGACATTAAAAATCTCTTAGTAGATTTTACTATGTCCAAATTAGTACCAATAATTAGTATATCATCTACATATACACAAAGTATTACACCTTTATACCCATTAAACTTACTATAAACACATTTGTCGGATTCATTTATCTTATACCCATTTGTAATTAAGACACTATCAAATTTGGCATTCCACTGTTTAGGTGCTTGTTTCAAACCATACAGTGACTTAATTAGTTTACAAACTTTGTTTTCATGACCAGACACAATGAATCCTTCAGGTTGTTTAATGTAAATTTCTTCTTCTAAATCTCCATTTAAGAAAGCTGTTTTTACATCCATTTGATGTATTACCAATTTATGAATAGAAGCTATAGCTAATAATATCCTAATGGTGGACAACCTAGCAACAGGAGAATAGGTATCAAAATAATCTATCTCCTTTTTCTGTCTAAAGCCTTTAGCTACTAGTCTTGCTTTAAACTTGTCAATTGTCCCATCAGGTCTTAGCTTCTTTTTAAATATCCACTTGCTATCTAGTGCTTTTATTACAGGTGGAAGGTCCACTAGTTCCCAAGTGTGATTTTCTATTATGGAATCTAATTCACTTTTAATAGCTTCTTTCCAAAATACAGCATCTGAAGATGTTACAGCTTCAGAGTAAGTTACAGAGTAAGTTACAGGGTCTTTATCTATTAGATAGGTGAACATCCCATCTCCTAGATTTGTTTCTTTTCTTTGTCTTTTACTTCTTCTGAGTTCTTGAAACTCAGAATCCAATTCATTTTCAGTTTCAGGTTGATTTCTTGAATCATTACTAGGTTCTTTAGGAATTTCTTTCTTCATAGGGAAGTGATGTTCAAAGAACTCAAGATCCCTAGATTCAATTATAGTGTTATATTCAAGGATATTTTCAACTGATTTCAAAACTAGAAATTTATAGGCTGTACTATTTTGAGCATATCCTATGAATACACAATCACATGTTTTAAGTCCTAGTTTTCTTTTCTTAGGTTCTGGTATTCCAACCTTAGCCAAACAACCCCAAACTTTCAAATGAGATAAACTAGGCATTTTGTTATGCCATAGATCATATGGTATTTGACCCTTTTTCTTTGGAGGTATCCTGTTATATATATAACAAGCTGAAAGAAGTGCTTCCCCCCACAAGTTCAAGGGTAAACCAGAACTTATCAACATAGCATTAAACATATCATTTAATATTCTGTTCATTCGTTCTGCTATACCATTTGATTCAGGTTGGTACGGGGCTGTGGTTTCATGGATAATACCATTATCATCACAGAACTTAGTTATAGAGTATTTTGTACCTCTATCTGTTCTAAGTCTTTTAATTCTTCTATCTAACTGATTTTCCACTTCATTTTTATATTTGATAAAGGCTTGTTCAGCCTCATCTTTAGTTCTAAGAAGATATACTTTAGTGTATCTAGAGTAATCATCTATAAAGGTTACATAGTACCTTTTACCTCCTCTAGATTCAAGATTTCTAAAATCAGCTAGATCACTATGAATTAACTCTAATAAGTCAGATTTTCTTTCAACACTAAAGTGAGGTTTCTTTGTGAATTTTGCTTCAACACATATTTCACATTTTTCTTTACTAGGTTCAATTTTTTCATTTATTAAACCTAAATTACAAAGTCTTTTAATGTAAGATGCACTTCTATGTCCTAATCTACCATGCCAAATATCAAAGGACTCAACAATGTAAGCAGAAGAAGATGATACTTTTTCATTCAGGATTTCAAGTACATTAAGAACAAATAAACCATTTGCATTGTAGCCCTTCCCTACAAACACATTATTTTTGCTAATGATTGCCTTGTCTGCTTCAAAAGTGAGCTTTAGTCCATTCTTGTTCAAGAGCGCACCAGACACCAAGTTACGCCGTATATCAGGCACATGCAGCACCTCCTGAAGTGCAAGTACTTTCCCTGAAGTTAACTTCAGCAAGACCTTGCCCTTACCAACGACTTTTGAGGTCTGTGAGTTCCCCATGAAAACTTGGTCCCCTTCCTTAACTTAGGTGTAGTTGTAGAAGGAGTTTCGGTTTCCACAAATGTGCTTGGTAGCACCAGTATCCAGAACCCACTCCTTTGGATTTTCCACCAGATTTACCTCAGTCACAACCGCTGCAATCACATCTGCCTCGGTTAAATTAACCTTGGCACTGGACGAACCAGTCTTTCGGTGTCGGCAGTCCTTCTTGTAGTGTCCGGGTTTTCCACATTCAAAACAGACTCCTTTCTTTTTGGGTCCAAATTTCTTGAAGTTCTTTTCCTTCTTCGGTTTCAGATTCTTAGACCCATCATTCTTAGTCTCAACAATGTTTGCCTTAGAGGTATACTCTTTGGCATTTTGTTGCTTATCTTTTAGTCTGTTTTTCTCTTCGATTTTAATCCGAACAACTACTTGGTCTAAGGTCCATTCCTTTGTCTTGTGTTTTATTCCGATTTTAAAATCTTTCTAAGACAAAGGCAGTTTCTCAATAAGAGAACCAGCCACGAATGTGTCAGGTAACTTCATACCCTCCTTAGCCAATTCTCCAATTAGGAACTGATACTCATCTATTTGATCAGATATAGGTTTCCCATCTTTCATAGCAAAGTCTAAAAAATTCCCTATCACATATTTCCTATTTCCAGCATCCTCTAAATCATATTTAGTTACCAATGCATTCCAAAGATCAGCAGCATGTTCAAATGAATAGTATACGTTATAAAGGTCATTTGACAAACCATTCAAGAGATGGTTCTTGCAAATATAATCAGCATTATTCCAGTTTTCAAAATCAGCAGAATCTTCAGATGGTTTTGATTGTGTAAGAACAAAAGCGGCACCAATTTGTTGTAGAGCAAACAAGATCTGTTGTTTCCATCTTTTATAGTTCAATCCAGTAAGGCGTTCGATCTTGGAAAAATCTGGAATGGTGTTGAGAATTCTGTTCACAACAGAGGTGCGAACAACCGTTGGATTGGAATTCTCAACAGAGATGGTATCAACAGAAGTTGGGTTCGGATTATCAGAAGCCATATGATCAGATTTGAAAAATACGATTCTTAAGATTGTTGGACAAATTAGATGTTGTCCAGTAGGGTCTGATATATGGCTTGATTGAATCCAGAAATTAGAAATGTAAATAAATCAGTACTTAGCTTTTGTAGAAAAACGTTTCTGTAAAACAGATCGAGAAGAAGAAGGCTGAGTCGTGCCACTGGTCACTCTCCTTAAGAATCGTATCCGCCCCCTACCGGTGCAAACCGGGATCCGCGAACCGATGCTCCAAGATAAAACAGACAAAGTTGGCTCCAGTCCACGTGCACTCGCTGACTAGTCCACCCAGAATCACCGTAGAACTGTGCTCAGATCAGAACGGAGGAAAGGAAGAAGACAAGCAGAAACTTTGATGTTTTTTCTGTAAAAAACTATATCCTCCAATGGTGCTGTTCTCTTCTTTTTATAGATGAGAATATGACTGTTGGAGGATAATTAATCACCATTAAAAGGCCAAAACGTTTCTCTTTTAATCACCATTAAAAGACAAAAAAACGTTTCTCTCTTAATCACCATTAAAAGACAAAAAACGTTTCTCTTTTAATCACCATTAAAAGACAAAAATGTTTCTCTCTTAATTACCATTAAAAGACAAAAACGTTTCTTTTTTAATCACCATTAAAAGACAAAAACGTTTCTCTCTTAATTACCATTAAAAGACATAAACGTTTCTCTCTTAATTACCATTAAAAGACAAAAACGGTTTTGGTTTTGAAAACACACCACAAGCACACTCACCAAGGTCTTGGGTTCAAGTCCCCACATATGCAAAAGTCTTTTGCTTTAAAACAAGAGAGGGAAACATAATTTGAATCTTCCCTCCAAATTTTTTAAACAAAAAGAAAAAGCATCTTTGATTTTTCAAATCTTTTTATTATTTTGTTTAAAAATTCTAACAGAAAGTTAGTCTCACCGGATGATCCCAAACATCCAATCAATGCCTACAAACAGACAGCTGCAAAAACAGATTAATATCCACAATCAGGTTGTATGAATGAATTGTTAGAAATGTTCGAACAGAACTTTTTGTTTTTTGAACGGTGAATGTTTAACAGAATGACTTTCACACAGTGTCAACTACAAGTAAAGAGGCCTCAATTGAAGGATTCGGACCATGCTGATGTGTGAACGGGCACCCAGGTCAAGTTTTTCATGCACTGTCACATGAACAACTCATCATAGTATCATTTCTTCTTTTTTTTAAATGGTGGGAATTATATTAAAACGGGTCTTGGAGGTATGCCCTCCGTTTAGGTGGAATTTATAATAATCTGGATTTTGTTTAATATTTAGTATTCTCCTGAAATTTCAGCTGAAATTACCAAAATTTCGGGGATTTCGTCAAAATTTGGTACGTTATAAAATATGACGCAGCTGATTTCGATAGATTTCGTCCGAAATTTCGGCATCCCGAAGCCAAAATTTAAAACCTTGCCTTGAACTATAATATTATTGTAATATCTGTAACAAAGCAACGAATATATTTTCTATGGAGTCAGAATAGTATTTGAAATGCATATGGTATTCACTCTTGTACTATAATATTATTGTAATATCTGTAACAAGAGAGCAATGAAAGATACAAGGGGGCCTTTGCATAAAGAGTAAAAAAAGGGCTCTTGATTGGATCCATGTCATCAAATGTAACTGATTTTACTTTTGCAACCGATTTTAAAATGTAACTGAAAATGACGTGGATCCAATGAAGAGCCCTTTTGCAGCTCTTTATGCAAGGGCTCCCTTGTATCTATCATTGCTCCTGTAACAAAGCAAAGAATATATTTTCTATAGAGTAAGAGTAGTATTTGAAATGCATATTATCT
Organism: Tasmannia lanceolata; assembly: GCF_043159265.1. Taxonomy (NCBI): domain Eukaryota; kingdom Viridiplantae; phylum Streptophyta; class Magnoliopsida; order Canellales; family Winteraceae; genus Tasmannia; species Tasmannia lanceolata. The sequence continues at coordinate 59,593,635 of NW_027518692.1, read as the reverse complement.
TATAATATTAGTAGTTAATGTTGAATGAAATTATAAGAAAAGAGTTAAAGATATATCCTGATACGGTTCATATCCAACCAGGTTCGCAAACATTTCCCTGTAATAATCCTACCGATTTGGTTTCTGAAGTCCCTACAGATATCTAAGGTCCACTCGAATGGCAATTTGAGTATGATTGGATTTTATAAATAAGAACTAAGCAAAGATTTCTTGCTAAAAAAATCCAGTATTTACACTGATAGCCAACTTTCTGAAATAGGTAAACTGGAATGGCATACATTATTAATAACCAATAAGCAGATGACTAAGTAGTTTCATTTCCCTCATCATTCATAAGAAGGTTTAAGTTGTGGGGGAAAACACTAGTGAAAAACTATAATTAGTATAGAGAAACTAGCATAAAGAAAAAAGAAAGAGGTGAACAGAGAAAGAGATAGTCATTCAAAATCAGAGAAAGAGATAAAAAAGGGACTACTGAAGAAAGAACCAGCCAGAATGATCTTTTTACAATGAAGTTACTAGTTTAAACCATGTAATTTGTCCTGAACCCACTGCAAGATGGTGGTAGGCATTGTTTTGCCAGTTCCTCCATTGCAAAAACTTCGGCATGTAACACATAAGACTATTGAAGGACAAATAACAAAGATATTTCCAGGATTAGATGTCACTGCATGCTTATACAAGCAAAGATTCTTCTTTCCAAGAGAGAGTGAGCCAATTCAAACATACACACATCAAATGTGTGCTCGCAAAAAGATTATGTGTGTATAGAAGCGGATATATCTACAGAGAGCCAAAGCAGTCCAAACAATACATGCATGAGAACTTCATACGCGCTTCACCTGACTCAGAGCATGCCAATTCAATCCTGGATTTATTTCTCAGAAAGAAATTACATATTCAACTCATGAACATAAAATGTTGCACAATTGAAATGGTCACAGAAGTATGTTTCAAATCATCATCCCCAGAGAAAAAAAATAAGTAAGAAGGCTTCAACCGATTGCCATGATTCCAGAGCAGAAAATTTTTCCAACAAAGCACAGATGGACAGTAAAATTTTCATGCATGCTTCTATCTTTAACCTGGCCTACAGATGGACAGAACTAAGTGAAAAGATTTTTTTTTCACCTCATTTCTTTAAAAAGCTACAGGATTGGGATTGCCTCCTTAGGGATGAGATTTCCATTTCCTTAGAAGTTGATCATATGTATCTCCTTTACCTGCTTTGACAAGACTGGCTTTCAACTTTGACAATGTCGAAGAGTTCAACTCGATACTTCTATTAACCATATCCTTTGCATAATTGCAAGCTTCTAAAAGTCTATTGTGGTCCTTGAGCCCCACAATAAACATGTTCCTAGTATCCTCCTAAAGGAGTAATGCCATTTCCAACCATGCATTTCCAAACTCTTATAGCCATATTTGGGCCACCAAAACGCAAGTAAAGCCTAATTGCTGATTTGCAATTATTCTGGTCTGGAAGGAACTCATTTTTCAACATTTCATTGTAAATAACTGTAGTCTACCTTCTTACCCTTAATAAAAATTTGGAGCATGACATTATATATGTCTGTGAATCCGGGAATGCCCCATTAAAGATCATCTCGTCCAAAAACCGATAAGCAACATCGACATGGCCGAGATAACACTGCATTGCAATCATCGAATCCTCACACTCTCCCAACCTTCCAAAATAATTGCATTAAGTATAGGCATGTGGACTAATCTTATCCTTCATCCTGTCTAAAAAATCTCTTGGCTTTGCAGTTTGTCTGATAGCACTTAGAAGCAAATTCAGCCCTACAATGTCCCTAGGTCAACCATAACGCCTCATCTGAGCGGTCTGAAAGCACATAGATAATGAAAACAGAGGCAGATGTGACAAGAGACAAAATCCATTCATTTTTCATTGATTTTCGTTGAATTGCATTTGTCGAAGCAAATAGAAAAGGATTTGAAGCTAGGGTTTGTATTTTCTTGTATTGTTCTGAATTCGGAGAATCATCGATTGCTCGTCTTTTATGGGATTTTGATTGCACGAACAGACAAATTGGCTGAGAATTGAAAAGGGGAAAAATGAGCAATCAGAGTGTGATGGGTTTCAGGGAGGCAGATCGAGAATCATAGAAATGAAGATGTTCTTTTCGATCCATGGAACATTAGAAATCAAAAGATTCAAAACCCTAAAAATGAAGAGGCTGAAACTCTATAGTGTTTACTTTCTTTGGTCTTCGTTTTTTTTTTTTCAGACTTGTTGGACAACAAGATCTTGGGCGGAAAATAAAAGTCGAAAACCTTAGGGACACGTGTAAGTGTTTCGACTACTGATCAAGTGGGGGCACCACCAAGTGTGGGAGAATTTATGTGAGGTGCTCCTAGGGGTGCAACTCGGGTCGGGTCGGGTCGACCGGGTCGACCCGACCCGACCGGAAGAACTCTTTTTTCCAACCCGATGAGGTTCAACTTGACCCTACCCGACCCAAGGAACCATTCTTTCCAACCTGAATCTGACTCGACCCGAGTTCAACCCTACCCAACCTAATATTTAAGCTTAAAAAAATTCATAAAAAATGACGGGTTGAACTCGGGTCGGTTTACCCAAACCCTCAACTCGAACCCGACCTGATTTGCACCCCTAGATGTGTGCAGTATTTTTAGGAAGTTACAGTGTTCCACCTTTTAGGATGATCCAAGACCTTTCATTTGAATAGCCATAACGATAAATATGTTGTTCCTCATAAATCATTTCCAATGGATGATCCTAACGCTCCGATACGTAGAGGTTTCTATATTACAGATCGGGAGGTTAGGATCATCCTATGGAGATGAAAAAGACCACACACATCATATAAAATCTCCAAAATATGACAGTGCATATATCAGTCGCCTATTTTTCCCCCCCAAGCAAATCACAGAGGAACTGCATATCATGGAAACCTCTACAAATCAGAGGGTTGGGATCATCATGTGGAAAATGATTTTTGGGACATAAACTATTTATGTTGTTGCACATCAAATGCACGGTTTGGATCATCCTATGTTGTGGCCCGTACAATACTTTCTAAAAAATAATGGACCATATGGGCTTTCACCGCGAATCTAATCTAATCTAATCCAATATAATCTAACTACTATATATAAAGGCAAAATGATGGGCTAAGTTCTTCCACCCTTTTGTGTTAATTCCAATTGAATCCCATTCATTTTCTACCTATCCTTTTTACAAGAGTATAGTCAAAAAGCTTTCATTGATGGGCTAAGTTCTTCCACCCTTTTCGGTTAATTCCAATTGAATCCCATTCATTTTCTACCTATCCTTTTTACAAGAGTATATGAAATTATGTACTTCCCTAGGGTAATTTGGCATTTCCTAAAGTCAAAAAGCATTCATTGCTCTCTTTTGCAAGGATTTGCTAGCTACAACCGACAAAGGAATTTCGCTCTATGTATGTCGCATGTGAGACCAGCCACATTTTGTCACGTTTCGTTGGATAAATTTCTTCATTTCGGGAAAAGCTATTGCTTCGGACGAAGGGCGATAACGAGTGGGACGTGTCGAGACGAGATGCTTTTATCGGATTGAAATTTTTCTAGAGCGGAGGCGATTAGAGTAGGTGGGAATAAATCTATCCAGTAAACGAGTGTCACGTGGCGATGTTCTGTATCATTTGGTGCTTGTCCGAATCGTGTTTGAACTGGTCTTTCTTTCTGTGGGGCCCGCCTCACTCTCTCACAATGGTTTGGCAATTTTATACTTGATATGCTAGGAAGAAGCGCGCGTGGATTACTATCAATTGATGGGTCCCACAACTGGACTTGGGTATTTAATAGAGACCGTCAATCTTGCAGATCGTCATTAAGTAGTCCATATTCGTGTCATGAAATCTAGAACGGATATCCCATTTTGAGGTAAATATTTACCATTTAACTTTTCTTGGTGGAATTACCCCAAAGCAAGTGGTATAAATGAAGGAGTCACAATACGCGATCAAATGACTTGTGACTGCAGGTCAAATCAACGGATCAGACCACGTCCACGTGGCATTGAACCATCTAAAGTGATCGCCGGTCTTAGTGCTCTTATACACTCTTACTTGGATAGTTAGGATTACCCAATTATTACGTTTTTTTTTTCTTTGCATTGAATTATCTGAAGTGAGGCTTTCCAAGAACGGCTTAGATCAGCCATTGTTTGATTGATGACTGGTCATGAGGGCATGTTTGAGGTCATTAGGAGCGTCATGCTTGGGCCTTTTGTATCCCTCGTCCCAGAAATATTTGCTTGCACAGTTTGTCAAAAAAGCATACAAACCCAAGTGCTAATGAGATCATTAGGAGCGCCATGTCTGGGCCTTCTCTATCCCTTCTGCCAGAAATATTTACTTGTGCAGTCGGTCAAAAAACATACAAATCCAAGTACTACATGCCGTTTTCTTCTATCTTGTTTCTTTATTGACAGAGGAATAAATCTTAACAATCAAGTATATCAAAACGACCTGTTTATTTTTTTCCTAATTTTGGAATTAATAAATGAATGTTTTGTACTATATATAAGATTCCAAAATCTTATCTGTATGTAATTCTCAGTGCGGTTTGATCATGCTATTGACAATGTATATATTTGCTATCCAATCAATAAGTATCAACATGTATTTTTAAACAACTTTAATGACTGAAACTGACATAGTTATCACTTCATGAACAATGGCTTTTACAGTTGAATGTTATAAAATATAAAATACTTCAATCGCATGTGCATTTTTACTAGTACTGCAAAATGCCAAAATCCACGTTTATAAGGGAGATAAAAAAATGGTCCCCTTATCCCCTAATAGGCATAGGTCAAAATTGTATAGATTATATTATGCCACGCAGCGAATTTTTTACTCCACAGACCCACTACCAAGTGTAGGGTGATTTGGTCAATGATATTGTTGTCCACTTATCCTTCAGTCATCAGGCCTATTATCCTTGGCCCCACTCTTCCTGGATGATTCTAGACCCTTGATCAAGCTTGATGAAAAAACACCCTTGATTTTTCCACCCCTCAAACTTGTGAATGAGATCTCAGTTTGGTGACGAACTTAGATCCACTAAGTCACCCTATGATCGCGTGACAGATCAACGGTCCCAATTGGCAAACAGATGTGGGCCCACTGTCCACCTTTGATTGGTCAGAACCGGCTCAGTTGGGATGCCTTGCTTTGGAGCTCCTATTCCCAAAAATCACTGCCAATATTGCAAGCCCGATGATGATTTCACCCCACCTTGCAGTACACATCGCCCCACTGTTCATGCTGAAGGGGGCGCATGCGTACTGAAGGGGGAGAAAATATCATCACCCTATTGTATTTTATTTTTGGTAGGCACTAGGCAAGCTGGGTTTGAGGCGGACCCCTACCGGAACTTCAATAAAAAATTAAAAAGGAGACTTACAATCGAGAATAGGGGACCTCGGAGGAATCCCGGGATACAATCTCAAGAAGGAAGGGAGGAAGAAGATGAGACTCAGGTGGAGATTCAGGTGGGCTCGATATGCCGATGTAGGCTCACCACATGGTATTACAACATGACCAAGTAAAGCATTCTTCATCTAAGATCAGTGGTTCATCGCCCAACCAAAAAGTGCTTAACCCAGTGTCCCCAACCAAACCCACAAATCCATCCAATTTCTATCAATTGATCATTCTATGTGCGTGTCATAAATGAACGGTGGAGGTGTAAGATAAAGGACTTAAGAGACCCTACCATATCACAACTGACTTGACGGCCCGAAGCCTGAAAAGCTGGCTCGTAAAATTGAGTTTTTATATGGTGCCCTGTTAAAGACGCGTGGAGATTCACGGGGATATTGTTGGAGGGAAGAGACGTACATATTGAAAAAGGATACGTGCTTATCCTTTTGTAACCTACTGTTGGAGGGAAATGACTTGTGTTCATATTAGGAGGAGATGCGTGCTTATGCTTTTGTAATCTAATCCCTGCATTTGGGGATATGGAGGTTTCATTATTGTATTTATATATGTACTGAGAAATGAAACAGAGTATAAGAGGTTTTTGCTGAATTTAACACGAACGCTTATCTTTGTGCAAGAGGCACCACTCTTGATATTTGATCCAACAGAGGGGCTGTTCTTGGATCAAAATATCATGGGTGACACTCTTTTCCATGAGTATGCCCACCCGGGCACCATATAATTTTTCCATAAAATCAAGGAAAACACTTCTAAAACAGGAATACATTTAGAAAATAGAGATGAAAGTGGAAATGACCGCCGATTTTCATCATTTCCACAGTACTTTTGGCATTTCGTGCTCACTTCCTTGTATTTTGATGAATCAATTAGATGAAACAACTTAATTTGGGAAATGTCATCAGCACTATTGTATTTGCTGTATGGCCCGCACCATAGGATGATTCCAAACCGTCCATTAGATGGGCCACAGCCTAACTAGGTTGTGCCCAAAAATCATTTTCATAGCTTGATCCTAACCCTCTATTTGTCATCGGAAGGTTAGGATCAACCTATGGAAATAAGTTTTGGGGCACAATCTATTTAGACGGTAGCCCATCTAAGACGGTTCGGATCATCCTATGGTGCGGGCCCATACCGTACTTTGAATATAGTGAGGAGTGCCATCATCAAAATGCAGTCGTGCAGATAACATTTCCCTTAATTTTTACCCTGACCACTGGCTATTTTTCAGGAAATAAATTATTTATATGTCACCCCGCTACTACTCTTCTTATTTCCAGCTTTCTTCTATTAATTATTGGACATCCATCCATCGCTGCGCTCTTTTCGCTACCTTAAAAGGAAATACAGAGAGAGCGAGAGAGAGATGGCGAATAGGGAGAAAAAGTAGGGAGGAGCGGGCAATGCTGCGATTGATTGGCTATCGATCTCAGATCTGCTTCTTCATATGGGGGGAGGAACTCTCGTGGATGGCGTTCGTCGCTTTTTTCAACGTCGCTCTTCTAATAAACCCTCCATTTCTTCTATAATCCCCCAAAAACAAAATCAACAACAAGAAGAAGAAAATCAACTACAGATCATCGACGACTTCGAGATCTCTGGTTTGAATTTCATCCGAGTCCCCAATCGAAACAAAATGACCGGACTCGATTCTTACAAGAAGGTCAAACTCCTAAAATCTCATTTTTCTTTCTCCAATTTTTCAGATCTAAGATGATTTTCTTTATGCAAGTTTATAGATCTTGTTGCTAACTGAGAATCGGTTGTGAATTTATATCTTTAGGTTTTCTTTTTCATTTTATTTTGATCTTCTCTGTTTTAAACTATTCGTTTTTTTGTTTCTTCTTATGTTTGTTTTTTTGTTTGCTTGTGTTTTTGTTTTTTCATTTGATGTAAGAATTCTATTGGATTATGTGAATTTTTAAATAATTTCTAACCCTTTGCTGTTATTGTTTGTGTGTTAAGGATTCCGGTAGGGAAGAAAGGTTCATTTTTTTAATTTATTTTTATCTTATCTTTCTTTGATTTCTACGAAGTTTGTTTTATTTGTTTCTTTAATTTATTTATTTTCATATGCTTTTACAGTTTCATTTGATACATATTGGTTATCTCGCAATTCCTTGACTTATTTTGTTATTATTCATCATTTGGTTCGTAAGTTTCAGACCATATTTCTTTTTCTTTTTTTTCTCCTGTTTCTGTTTTGCTTTCAGTGGAGATTCAACGAGGTTAGCGTGTTTCGTTAATCCAATGTAAATTTTGTTACGACTTGTAAGAAGATTGGCTTTACAATCTTTGGATTTTTCTCATCATGTTTCTGTTCGATCAATGCTCGACTGGTTTCTGTATGTCCTGTTCCTTTTCCATTTTGTGGAATCGCTGGGATTGTTGTAGAAAGGTAACGATCTTCTCTTATATCCCATCTTATAATCAAAAGATTATCGAGTCACATAAGACCTTACTTGGTTTACTCAAATCTTTTATTTGTAGTGATCTGATTAAGCTCTGGGCTGTCTTGAATCTTGGTAAGGAAGATCTGAATGGTATTTGGATCTCTGGGAAAGGCATCTGTTTGGATTATCTATTGCCCTTGTTCGTTTATTCTGAAGTTTGATATAATTATATAATGCTTATGTTGAGGCTTGAATCTGGAAAAAGTTAAAATGTCGACTTGGTGGATTTTCTTCGTGTTTTCTCTTCATTGAATTAGTTGGGCAGAACTTCATTTCTAGCAGTAAATTTACACAGGAAATAGTGAATATATCAACAAAGTGAAAATATCTGTCGGTTGGAGTGACCATATAACTAACCATCCACTTAGAATTAGTTAGGAACCCTAGCTCCTTTCATGCAAGGTTGATCCTAGCCGTCATCTCTTGAGAAGTTCCAAAGCTTGACAGAGTGGCTAGGTGTCAAAAGAGGTGAAATGGCTGAAATGCCCCCTCATTTATTTAGTAGGAAGCCCACACCTATGTGTCGTCACATTGTTCCAAATCTAGGTCCGTCCTTTCTCAGGTCTCCTATGTAAACTAGTGGTTTAAAACTTGGGCTCGAACAAGAACCAAACGTTTTAAAGTTCGGTTTCGGTACAAATTTCGTACCCCACTGAAATCCGAAATTTGGTACTTTGGCTCAAAATTTCAAACCGAATTTCAATTTCGGCCGAAATTTGGTAAAAAAATGTCATTTTCTCGAAATTTTGGACTGAAATTTCCAAAATTTCGGTAAAGGCCGAAATTTGGAATTTCGGGAAATTTCGGTTTCGGTCCCCACCAAAATCCGAAATTTAAAACCATGACAAGAACATGGCCTAGGTAAAACCTAATTGGCTTAGTGATTGACTCTGTCAATATTTCATTCACTCGGATGAGTCAAATGAGTTTTTGATTGACTCAGTAGGAAAAAACTCAAACTCAGATAATAACTTGGCCAAGGTAAAACCGAGTCGACGCAGGCAAGTCGATTTTTGACTAGGGGAGTTTTTAAGCAATGATGTAAACCCCCTAGTTTTCCATTTAAAAGGTCTTGTTACCTAATTTAGTAGCTTTCACTCTTGTGCTAGGGAGATTTTTTGAAAAATCCATATTGATACTGCGATGCTCCTCCAACCCTCACATTCCATATTCATGTATTCAAAGATAGAAGGAGAACAAGTGAAATCAGGCCTCTTTAAACCCAGTTCTATTAAACTTGTTTTGGTATCTCTATGATGCACATGACCTGGGTTCCTTGCACTATGTCTGTGGCCCATGTGAAGATGCTAGTGGCCACTCTTATTTCTCATGGATTTTCAACCGTAAGCTCCAGGTCTCTTGCAATGTCTTATGTCCCTCAGCTTCTGTACACACCACCCAAAATCTCTTTATGCGGCCTCTTGAGACTGCTCAGTCTTGATTTTGAGTTTGAACTGGTTTTGACCCTGATTTGCATATTTGACGAGTCAAACTTTGGAGTGGAGTTCAAGGAGATCTTCAGACTTGAGAGGTGGAACAAGTATCTGCATTGTCCTTCTTTCTGGGGTCTTCATTGCTGTTATTGGAAGGATGCCTTGGGACATCATTGGATCTGCTCTGCTTGTGAATGAAGTCATCCTCTGAATAGATTATCACATTCTCATTTTCTTGCAGACAGGTTAGGGAATTTCGCAATGTTTTGAAAAAAAATTGATCTGCACTTGAAAAATGGGCCATTGTCACAAGCTCATAAGATTTTGATTCGGGCAACCAAATACCCTCAAGAAAAACTGATTCTGTTTCCACTTTTCCATGTCATATATGGCATTCTATCACAACATTATCGTAATATCAGACACATGCAAATGCAGCAATAATGTCAAAAGCACTATATTTTATACCTCACAGTGTACATCGAATTATGAAGCACTCTCAACATTCACCAGTTCATAGAGCAATGGTTTCACATCTTTTGGATATCTCATGTCAAGCTCAACAAGATTAATTATTGAGTCTAACATTGCTTTCTGATAACTCATGATCTCACAGGAAGTATGTACGACTGATGGAAGAAGATAACTCTTTAGTGGAAATATGCAGATCAGTTTTAAGAAAAGATTGCTTATTCCATCTTTTACTTCCCCTCTCATTGTTGTGATGATTCTATAATTTGTGTATTCTTGTATTATCGTTTTATGCTATTTTCGTGTCTCAAGTCATCTACCAATATATTTGTTAGAGTTTCTAACGTTGCTCTATTTTTACCAGGGTACCGACACAGAATTCTTCACAGAGTATGGGGAGGCAAGTCAATACCAAATACAAGAGGTCATTGGCAAAGGAAGTTATGGCATAGTTGGGTCTGCAGTTGATGCCCACACTGGGGAAAGGGTGGCAATTAAGAAGATCAATGATGTTTTTGAGCATGTTTCTGATGCCACCCGCATTCTCAGAGAAATCAAGCTCCTTCGGCTGCTTCGACATCCAGATATTGTAGAAATAAAGCATATAATGCTCCCTCCATCTCGAAGAGAATTTAAAGATATTTATGTTGTTTTTGAGTTAATGGAATCTGACCTACACCAAGTAATTAAGGCAAATGATGATCTTACTCCTGAGCATTATCAGTTTTTCTTATACCAGCTTCTTCGAGCCCTAAAATACATCCATACAGGTTATGTTTTCCTTTGGAATACTATAGTATTTTCAATTTTCTTTTGTACTCCCAATGATATTGACGGAATTTTGTTGATTGTGTGCAGCAAATGTGTTCCATCGAGATTTGAAGCCCAAAAATATCCTTGCTAATGCAGACTGCAAATTGAAGATATGTGATTTTGGGCTTGCACGTGTATCATTCAATGATGCCCCATCAGCTATATTCTGGACTGTATGTGTCTCTTCCATTTAGTTTCTTGAAGCTGTATTCTCTATAACTTTATAGTTCATACCTTTAGGGGCTGTTTGGATATGTGGATTTTAGAAACCAGGTTTTAGTTTGAGAGCAGTGTAAAAGAGGAGTGAGAAATCAGAAAACAACGGACTGTCTCCTTGTTTAAAATCTTGGATCTCAATTAATTTCTTGGATTTTAAGTAAGAAATCAGCGGACAGTCTACTTCTCTCGTCTCTCATCCAGGATTTTGAGGAAATCCAGGATCTTAAAATCCTTGTATCCAAACAGCCCCTTACTGACTTCTAGCTTTCTTGATTCTGATTATATCTGCTTTGGATGCTCTAAGTTTGCAATTATTTCATTTCAACGCAATAAATAGGGTGATGATATTTTCATCCCCGCCCTGCAGTACGCATGCGCCCCCCTTTTAACGTGATTTGACGTCAAAAAGCGTTAAAAGTTGCCCACTGTTCGCATCAAATCACGTTATAAGGGGGGCGCATGCTTACTGCAGGGTGGGGGAGAGGGGGGGGGGTGTTGAAAACATCATCTCCCATAGCATTCAGTAAGTTTTATTTATATCAGTCTCTTCAGCCAGGTAAGTTATTTCATTTTATTTATTTCATTTTTTCTTTTGAAGGATTATGTGGCTACCAGGTGGTATCGTGCTCCTGAACTTTGTGGCTCTTTTTTCTCCAAAGTAAGTTCACTGATATATTCAGATCTCAAATTTCTATTTGTATTATATAGCTGGGGATTCTATTGTCATTGTTTTTACTTCAATTTTCAGTTTAGCTATTTTTTTGGCATTTATAACATTACTTGATTGTTCATAATAAATAGATGGTGAACCAGCAATTGTTACGCTGCTCTCTTATCCGTGCATAGATTTATGTGATTTTTATCAGTATTTCACAGTTTCTTTTATTCTGTTGTTAACATGTTGCTTACTAATTCAAAATCTGAGTTTGAGAGCTAACTAATGCCATTTTAAGCAATAGATGGTAAACCACCAATGTTATGCTGTTGTTTGTTTTTCATGCATTGATTTATGCTATTTCAAATTTAGAGTGGTAACAAGAAATTATTATCTGCACGGTCTTGTCTTTGCTTTGCAATTTTCTCTGAAAGTTGTGGTGAGATTATATAAAGGATTCCTAGTTCTTGTACTTCTTGCATACTTATGGCCAAAAAAAAAAAAAAACCCAGGTACATGGAGGCATATAAATCCAAGAAGAATATCTTGGCTTATGCATACGTATATGAGTTGATCTGAAAGATTCATCATAAGTCAAATTCTCCTCAACACCATGCTTAGATAATTAGTTAAATTATGTCTTGTTTGGTAAAAGACATTGTTCATTGACCCTGAGGTCAGGGGTTCGATCCCAAATTACCTACCCAAAAAAAAGAAAAACAGCTTATGAAAGTGTAGGAATTTTAGGTATATTGACGAAGGCATATCAGGTATTTCATTTTACTACGAGTAGCCTATGTAAGTCAAGTGTAGGAATTTTAGGTGTATACTAAGGTATTTTCCTTCATTTCCTATGAGTAGTTTAGGTAAGTTAAGCTTGCAGCTTCTTTGTGGATATTTTAATTTATTTTTTATTATTTAAGGTTATTTTTTGTGATTTGAGATTAGTTGCCTTTTAGACAGGTTAATGAGATTTAATTCTTTAAGAATTAAGAATTATTTAAGTTTTGAAACAGAGGTTTTGCGAACATTGCTGCTTTTTTCCAGAGCTTAGCTTTTATTGGAATTGGAAGTTGCATTTTTGGGGGGCCTCTTATTTGGCACTCTTAAAACTAGGCACTTCCACCCAGCTCATTTGTTGTTTCTATTGATGGACTGGTTGAAGCGGTAGAACTGGTGTTATTACGAAAAAATGAAAAAAAAAAAAAAACAATGGAAAACAATATCTAGCCATTCAAAAAAAAAAAAAAAACAATTTCTAAAATGTTTAAGTGCTGAGGTTTCCATGGCGTCGAGAATGATGGTGCTGTTGTGGTTGAAAAGTTGAGGAGCAAGCCAAAGATAGACTGGAGGAGGGGGATCGTTTTAGTGGGATAGGAAGGATTTGAAGAAATCGATCATGTAGAGGAGGGAGCACCAACGACCTGGATAAAGTTTTGGTTATGAGCATGGAAGACATCTTCGATTTCAGATTCTTTTAGAACGAAACAAGTATGAAAGTCTTGCCAGTAGCAAAGGGGCCTAAATCGTCTCTGTTGCAGATGGCCTAGGAGACAAGGATGTTGAGACTTTTGCCCCCATTCAATTATTTTCTTATTTTCATTATCTGATTTCTTTCTGATTGAATCGTTCTCTGCTAACTGGGACAGATGATGCATATTGTAGGCCCAATAAGAGGCATATTTGCCCATTAGGATTTATTTACATGTTATTTAATTTCTTAGGAATTGCAATCCATCAAACTCTCGAATGTCATATAACGCTCGTGATATCTGTGAAAGTGGAATGGAGCGCGAGCGTAGTGATATAGAAGAAATCATCCATGTAGAACCATAAAAATGCGAACCTCTTTTGAGAATCAAAGAAGCTGGGAAAATGGCAACGTACTCATCTTGGACTGGCGTGATGACTGTAGGTAGTACTAATCTATGACCGTCATTCATAAGGTCATCACCAATAAGCTCATCCATGGATATGTTGGAGTCGCAATCTTCTTCTTTTTTTATTATTGATAAGCTAGGTTTAGGCGAGACCCCTACCAGAAAATACAAAAAGAAAAAGCACATAAACTTTCTCCAAAGAATCTAGGGCAATACAATCAGACAGCTCTTTAGGGAGTGAGTGAGAAGGGATATCCTCTCCCTTACAAGGGCAACTAGGTTTAGAGAGGAAATCAGCAGCAGAGTTTGCCTCTCTCCATGTGTGAGAGATGCGCCAGGAGTTGAAGCATTGTAGATTCTCTATGATTTGGGAGTGGGTACGAAAATGTTTCCATGGGCATTTCTACAAACTAACATTAATGTTTACGGCCATTAGAGAATCCAATTCCACCCATATGTCTTTTATGTTTTTTTGCAGAGCCAGATGAATGCCTTTGAGGATTGCATTGCACTCGAGTCCTTTAATTTGGTCTTGCTCAGCCTCGATCGAGAAGCACCCAAGAACCTCACTGTTTTTATCCCGCAGAATGCCTCCAATTGCAGCTGCATTTTGATCAAGGGAGGCATCGGTGTTTAGTTTGATAGTACCATTCGGAGGTTTTACCCATATGCAGGTTTTCTGATTCTTTTGATGGGAACCAGTTGAATGTTGAGGTTAGAGCAACCTTGTAACTTTTAGGATTTGGTTCGTCATTCAGAGAGAGGAAATGGAGACGACTTTTGACCAGCTGAAGGATGTTTTCTAGGATCACCCGTTTATGCTTGGGTGGGCTACCATGGATCCTTGCATTCCTTTCATGCCAGATTGAGTAGGTCGATGCTCCTAGAGCAAGCTTCATTGCCGTAGTAGTCTGACCTTTCCCTATAAAGTGATTCCCGATCCATTCTTCTTCTTCAAGAAGCATTTTCTTTGGCTTTATCCTTGAACAGAACCTCCAGAGGATGGAAGACCATATCCAAGCAAAGTAAGAACAGTTGAAAAAGATGTGATTGATGGTTTCTCTATCCCTATTGCATAGAATGCAATTTGTTTCTCTTGTTCCTCCCATGACAAGGAGGCGGTCTCGTGTGGGTAAGCGGTTAAGCATTGCTTGCCATAGTGTGAAGGAGTGCTTGAGGATGTTGCCAGGGAACCAGATAGTAGATGTCCATACAAGGGTCGGGTTCTGTTCCGAATGGCATTCCAAGCACTACAGAAGGAGAATTCGCCATCATTCTTTGGTTTCCAGATGACATGGTCCTCTATTCCACGAATGAGAATTGCAGATGAGAGAATCCTCCTAACTTCAGAATACTGCGGAGTGTCGAGGATAGGGTCCCAATTGCCATTGTCCTGCAATTGAGCAACAGAAGCTGCCTTTAGGGTGCTATTCCGGTGGAAGCTTGCATTCGTTTGCTCTTGCAATGGGCCAGCAGGATGCCACGGTTGGCACCAAAAATCAATTTTGTTTCCTATTCCGATGGCATAGCACATGTGACACTTAGCAAGATCACTGACCTTGAATATGCTACGGAGGCACCAGGAAGAGTTGGAAGGGATAGGCATGAGCCAAATATTTTTTTTCTTTCACATATTTCTTTTCTATCCATTCTACCCAAGGTGTTTTTCATTGGGATATGAGGTACCAGAACTGTTTTAGTTGGGCCTCTTAGTTTATATCTCCCAGTTCATTGGGATGGAATGTTCTTTTGAGAATTGATCCAGGCCATAGAAAGCTCCTGGTGATAGATTCAATTTGGTCGAGGATACCAGCTGGGACGTGGTAAGCAGAGGACCATTAGATTTGGAATGTGTTGAGGACAGATTTTATCAGTTCTACTCTTCCAGCCCAAGAGGGGAACCGACTCCTCCAAGAGCTAATTCTATTTCAAATTTTGCTCACCAGTGGGCCACAGTCCTTCAAGGTAAGTCTGGTTGTGGTAAGGGGAAGACCCATGTATTGGATTGGAAGCTGGCCTTTAGAAATCCCTAGGATGCTGCATATCAGCTGCTCTGTGGTTCTTTTAATCCTGTAAAGAATATCTCACATTTTGCTAAGTTTATTTCTAGGCCAGAACAATTTTTGAAGCTTTGGATGCAATTCTTGATGCAAGATGCTGTCTGAGTGTTTGCAGATCCAAAGGAGTCACAATCTGTCAAACTCTCGAATGGCGTGTAACGCTCGTGATATCTGTGAAAGTGGAATGGAGCATGAGCGTAGCGATATAGAAGAAATTATCCGTGCAGAACCATAAAAACATGAAACGTGAACCTCTCTTGAGAATCAAAGCAGCTGGGAAAATGGCAACATACTCCTCTTGGACTGGCATGATGACTGTAGGTAAGAGAATAGAAGGAGAAGAATAGAAGAGAATAGGAAGGAGGAAGAAGAGATCTTTAGACGGGAGAAATCTATATTCAATCTTTATTCATTAAAAACTAAAAATATGTACTACATAAGGCCAATATATAGGCAATGGAAGTAAAATTCCATGGAAATAAATAAAATCCCTAAAAACTAAATAACATGAAAATAAAATCCTGGAAACTAAATAGCATGGAAATAAAATCTTAGAAACTAAATAACATGTAAATAAATCCTAATGGGCAAATATGCCTCTTATTGGGCCTACAATATGCATCATTGATTGAATACAAATTTCTCCCCTCTAAAGATCTCTCCTTCCTCCTTCCTCCTTCCTAATCTCTTCTATTTTTCTCCTTCTATTCTCTTCTTCCCTTATTATTCTTTTATTCTTCTCCTCTTTCATCTATTTCTTTTCCCATATCGGTCAATCTTTTGTTTGTAAGCAATCTTGTTTGTGGGCACTTTCTACTCAAGATTAATGTTGGAATATGTTGACTTCTACATCAATTGTTTCTGGTTCTGATTCCTAATCTGCTACTGGAACTTAGTTTGTATTGTAACAATTTATTATGCACAAACTAGAAATATCTATTATTACAATTATAGTCTCAGGTTATGTTTTGATGACAATTTTTTTGCTCAATGTCCTAAATTTTGTCATGAAATTACATTTCAGAACTACAATGTGATTAAAGGGGGTAATATAGGGCGTTTACAACCACAACAAATGATCACTGACTCATATTTTCGTTGTGGACTTTTTTTTGCATGATAAAAATAGCATTAAACAAAAAAGAGAAGAACAATAAGACCGAGGAGGTCTAAAGTAGCACAACCAATAGAAAGCAAAAACAGACAAGAACACAGAGAAGAAAACAACACTGATCCCCTCAGGGAGGGAGATGATCAAGTCATAAGGCTAGCTCTATCGGCTCCTGACCAATCAAGAAGACCAACATCACAATTAGCCTGGCTCCATACATTTCGGATCTCAATAAAGTGACGGTCAATCAAATCAAGAATTTCCTTGACAGCATCCGCAAACATCCAAAGATAGAAAACCCCATCTCTCACCCACCTAACCACATTGAGGAAGTCTCCCTCAAATCTCAATAATAAGATAATCAAGTTGAGTCTGATCCACGAGCCAAACACCATTAAAGATCGCCTACCTACGCATCATTAGTCTTTTTCTCTCCAATAGAACCAGAGAAAGTCCAACTAATATTTCTCTCAAAATTCATTAAAAGGCCCCAATACCAGTCAGGCTCGGGAGGGGGAGGGCCCCACCTAGGAAGCGGAGGCTTCTTGCTGCACCTGCTCGCTCTGATCTCCTCCTAAGTTCTATGCATGGAAGTTGTAGAAATGCCATAGAAACTCAAAAGTGTCGTCGCCAAATGGACTACGGTGGATAATATTTCTCCATGAATGCTATGAGAACCTCCGAGATCCTTTTAAAAAGTCACATGTTCCTTTCTTTCCAGACCAGCAAAAGCCCAACAACAAGAAAAAGGCTCTAAAGAATTCTCCCTCTAGGTCACGAGTGAAGGCCCTAGGCTCAAAATGACATTCAATATGCCCAGGAAGAAGTCAACTCACTCTGGAGAGACTAAGGATAAAATACCAAATCTCGCACATGAAACTACAATGAAGCAATAGCTGATCAACAAACTCTGCTATAGCTAAACATAAAGCACAAAGATCCACAATAATCGACTGACTGATAGGGAGATGATCCACAGTGAGAATCTTATCAAAACACGCAACCCAATAAAACCACAATAACCCTATTGGGGGAAAGGGAATAATACCAAGCTCTCTGAGAGGGAGAATAGCTCGAGGATGGGCCGGCTGATTATAGAAGGATTGAACCAAGCACTTACCCACCAAAGGCCATCTCGAAAACTGCATATTGACAACGTGGCCATTGTGTTATGTGTATGGAGGATGGGCGGCTCTAAAAAAGCAAATCCATACTGTTGATTTCTTAAGGAGGAGGAAAATCCTGATTGTTAACCATTGTGTTATGTGTATGGAGGATGCAGAGTCAGTGGATCATCTCCTCATCCATTGCAAAGTAGCAAGAGAGGTATTACGTGAAAGAGAAAAGAAAGAGAGAATAGTGAGTTTGGGCTACGCTCCATCCACTGAAGTATTTATATCTTACGGAGGTGGGGAGGGAAGTACGGAAGTAGTGAGGGGGTGGGAGGGTTACGGAAGTCGGGAGGGTAGGGGGGGGAGGAATACGGAGGCAGGGGGTGCCGTACGTGAGATACGTACTGGAGGAGGGGAGAGGGATGCGTATTTAAGTAGTGTGTGTGTGTGTGTGGGGTGGGGGGGGGGGGGGTGGTGTCCTACGATGAGATACGGACGGGAGGGGGGTGCGGGAGAACAGTACTGGAGTTATGGTTGGGTTACGGGAGGGGGAGTGTGGTATATACGCGGGGGGGGGGGGGGGGATGCGGTAGAACCGTACTGTAGTTACGGGAGGGGAGGTGTGATACGTAGGATTGGGTTACGGTAGCAACGGAAGGAGAGGGGGCCTGAGATGGGTTGGATAGATAGGTTGAAGGCTATCTATCCATCCTTTGCTATCCACTCTGCCTACAATCTGTGGGTTGGACACGGACACGAGTGTCGGGCACGGCGAACTCCCAAAATTTAGAAACGAGGACACGCTTAAAATAGAAAGTACAATAATCATGGTTTGTGGACACGGATTTGTGTGCCGAGTTTCGACACAGATATGAGGTATCAAACATGTTAACCCCTAAAAATCTAGAAATAGTATCACACTCATACACATACATGCTAATAAAGTTACTAACGCTTCTAGCACTACACTTAAAAGTGTCTAAAGGAGTGTCGACACGTGTGGACATGGGTGTCGTGTCGGACACGACACGTGTGTCAGCCATAAATTCAAAGTGTCGGCCAAATCATAGGTTGAAGGAGATGGGTTGGATTTGGCTTTGAGTGGAGGTTGGAGATGGGTTACGGTATGGTAGATGGATTTGGCTTTGGGTGGAGGTTGGAGATGGCGTTATTTATCTTTTATCACTCCCCCGCACGTGTGGCCCACTTGGCAAACACGTGGCACATGTAGTCCCACTTTGGGCCGACCATCGCATGTGGATTTTTGTTATCCGGGAGGTTTGAAGTCAAGACCTTTGCTCTGATACCATGTTACGTGAAAGAGAGAAGAAAGAGAGAATAGTGAGTTAGGGCTACGCTCCCCCAAACTGAAGTATTTATATAAAAGAAGGCTACAATGACAAGAATGCCCCTAATAGGCTTATTCTAACAAGAGGTTTGGTGCAAAGTGATTCGAAGGTTTTGCATTTGTTGGGTTTTTCCGAAAAAGTTATCGAATTTGTTCTTAGGGTGAAGTAAGGCTCCGTGGAAGAGTAAGGGCAAAATCCTTTGGAAGATGTGCTTCCTAGCTATTATTTGGGTGATATGGAAGGAAAGGAATGTTAGAATGGGGTGAGGTTTGTAATAGTGAGGAAACTAGAAGAAAATCTTGCAAGCCTGGACCCCTCCACCTCCCGGTTTTGTTAAATTTAACTTTGCTGATCAAGTTTTGGGAACCCGGACCCTACCGGTATTGGGGGAGTTCTTAGAGATGCTGAGGGGTCGACCTTGTGGGCATTTGCGGGCCCCCTTGGCATAGCTGATGCCACGGAAGCCGAAGTGTGGGTTGTTCATCAAGGTATGAGACTTGTTGCTCGAGATGGTTAGGAAAAGGTCATTGTGGAGTGAGATTCAGCCAATGTTATCCATTGGTTAAATGGTTGCCAAAAGCCTCCTTGGAGATTCGATGATTTATTTGATGAGATGGATGATTTAGCTAAGTGCATGTGGTTCGAATTTGAGCATATTCACCGCTCGGGTAATGAGGTTGCGGATGGCTTGGCTAGAGCGGGTGTTCTTCTTGAGGTGTTGGGCCTTTATGACGAGCTTCCTCTTTGTGGCCAAGCTTTGTTGTATTTTAGTTCTTTTATTTTGTCTTTTTTCCTCCCTCTCCTTCCCTCTTTCCATTATGTATTGACCATCTTGGTCGCTTTGTCTTTCAATGAAATTTGGCTACCTTGATAAAAAAAAGAAGTAAACAGAGTTAATTATTTCAAAAAACGACGCAACCGAATCATTCTTCCAATAAAAAAATCCTCTGAAACTTCACTTTCCAATTTACCTCTGCATTATCCTTGCAAAAGGAGTCTTCCTTTATAATCCCCTTAACTAATGCCATATTAAAAAGCACAGGAAAGTCCAATTTCAAGGGCCAGTGCCCATGCCACTTATCTATAACCTTCAGGATATCACGCCAAACCGAGATACCTTGAGATTTTTACTCTTCCAACAAAGACCACTCCCAAAACTAGACCCATACTTAACCTCTACAACCTTTCTCCGGAGACAATATCTATCCTTCCCAAACCCCCACAACCATTTCCCTAGCAAGGCATTGTTGACTAATTTTAGGCGTTTATATCTTTTTATTGCATGAATTTTTTGGAGAAGCTAT
Source organism: Tasmannia lanceolata (assembly GCF_043159265.1). NCBI lineage: Eukaryota > Viridiplantae > Streptophyta > Magnoliopsida > Canellales > Winteraceae > Tasmannia > Tasmannia lanceolata. The sequence continues at coordinate 59,573,295 of NW_027518692.1, read as the reverse complement.
TGTTAGTTGCAACTTAAGTTCTTGCGGCAGACTGATCCCTGTTTTTACTTTGTTTTGTTGTGCTGTGATTTTGGTGAGATTAACCTCTGCTGCTTTTACGTCTAGAGGTTGCCTGATGGGCATATGCATCATGGAGTTCACCTTTTGAGTTCTTTGGTTCACAAGATCCTATTGAATTGTGATTATTATAGTTGCAAATAACTAACCAATTGGATGCCAGTCACGCAGCTTTTAAAACATTTCATGTTTTGCAGTACACCCCTGCAATTGATATTTGGAGCATAGGGTGCATATTTGCAGAGATGCTTACAGGAAAACCATTGTTCCCTGGGAAGAATGTGGTGCACCAGTTGGATCTCATGACTGATTTGCTTGGCACTCCTTCACCTGAATCCATGGCTAGGGTTGGTTCTCCCTTTTATCCATTTTCCATTGCAGCAGCAAACATCCACTTCATTTTTTTCTGGAATTTCTAGTGGTAGCTTTTTTGTGTTTCAGTTTTTTTTTAATTGAATGGTGGTGTTCCAGAATTTCAACATCACTTCATTTCTTCCAGACTTCGATTTGAATTCGTTTTCTCACGAGCTTTAATTTTTTATGACATCTGCAGATTCGGAATGAAAAGGCTAAAAGATATTTAAGTAGCATGAGGAAAAAACCACCAGTTCCATTCTCACAGAAGTTCCGTGATGCGGATCCCTTGGCTCTTCGTTTACTTGAACGATTGCTTGCATTTGATCCTAAAGACCGTCCATCTGCTGAAGAGATAAGATTTTATAACTGAGATATTTAGCACCACAAATTGAATTTTATGTGATTACATCTTACACCACTACTTAGTAACCACACACCACTGTCACAATGACTCCATGTTACATAACAATACTTGATAACCACCCACACAACTAACACCACTACTTAGAAACCACACACCACTACCACCATGAATCTACACACTGCCCGTACCCTTTTCCTTCCCATGAAACAACCTTGTTCTCAAGATTTGCTTTTGTGAAGCGATTAAGTAGGGGATAACATAATTTATTCCACTAGGGTCTCAAATCTTACTGGGCATAATTTTTGTGAACAACATAATTGACGTTAACCTTTTATGTTCTTAAAAAGTAGTGGTCACGATCAATCAGTCAACTGTCGGCACTTGTTAGTTCTGTTTTCTGATACTTGTGTTGCTTATGTTTGCAGGCACTAGCTGATCCATACTTTAGTGGCTTAGCGAATGTGGATCGTGAACCATCAACACAGGCTATTTCGAAGCTGGAGTTTGAGTTTGAAAGGAGGAAATTGACAAAAGATGATGTAAGAGAGTTAATTTATCGAGAGGTATGACCACACAGCTTTACACTTGTTGTTTAATGGTAATGCAATAATGGTTATACAAGTTTGAGTAAATCTATTCTTATTTATAATGGATTCTCTTTTAAAAGTATACAGATTTTAGAGTATCATCCTCAGATGCTGCAGGAGTGTCTACATGGTGCAGATCAGATTAGCTTCATGTACCCAAGGTCAGTCTTTGCCTATTTTCTGATGAACATGGGATTGCCAAGGTTGGGTTGTTCCTTTTAATATTTTGGCTCCATCAAAAAACTGGATAGTTATATAGCTTGTTTATAATTTTCATCTCAATAATTTGAATTGGCTCGTGAAATGTATGGTAATAATACATTGCATGACAATTGTTAACTCCATTATACTGAATGGAATCTTAAACTTCCTTGTAGCTTAAAAACTCATTGCCTAATGCTTGGTGGCGGCACAGATTTAAAACATTTTGTTTCACCAACTTTTTCCTCGGCAGAATTTTGGCTTTCTGTATTTTCTGCAAATTCAGTACTTGGTCTGCTCAATGCTGGTAGATCCGCCTGTTTGAACTCAATTCTCCTATAATCTTCTCGTGTTAAGGTTCTAGGACTCCCAGTTTCAAGTCCCCTCAGCGGAAGACCTTTTCAAGTCCCCACTATCTATTTAAATGAAGGTTGTGGATCTTGCAGTGTGATTCCTCTTTTCTTTGTTCTAAACAGTAGTGAGTAACTGAAGGTCATCTCATGCTGGCTTGGGGTAGTACCTCTGGAAGTATGATTACTTGGGGACCAGAAGGCCCATTATGTATTACAAAGTATCAGAGAAACTGGTCAGGGCATACCCTGGACTAGGAAACTGTAAAGCAGAAACCAGATAAAATAACCAAGACATGTCTATCTCCATTATACCAGTAGTGAGAAGAATACGGAAACCAACCCAGAGGAGCTTCATAGTACCATGCTCTTACACCACACCTTGTTTTGCAAAATAGTCTCCCCACTTAGGGTAAGTTTTTTCGTGGTTAATGGCTAGTGTAAGTTCGATTAGGGTTATGGATGTACTAGGTTGCGTGTCCTAAGCTTTAATTGAAAACTGAACCTGATGAAAAGCTTCCTGATGGCCTCCCTCTGGATTCAAGGAGAGGACTTGCCTGTCACTAAAAGAAATGAAAGAAAACTGGGGTTGTGGTTTTGTAACTCAGTGATGTTGATTTTTTTTTACTATTTTTGGCAAGTCATTAAATTCTTTTCATTATTTCTCAAAAACCAAAAAAACAAAAATCAAACTTGTTTCTTTTCATTTCCATTTCTTTAACTGGCTACCTGATTCTAAGCCAAGCCAAAACTGGGGTTGTAGTTTTGTAACTCATTGATGTTGATTTTTTTTACCTTTTTGGCAAGTCATTAAATAATTGCAGGCCATTTTGATTCTTTTCATTATTTCTCAAAAAAAGAAAAATTTGTTTCTTTTCATTTCCATTTCTTTAACTGGCTACCTGATTCTAAGCCAAGCCAAAACATTAATCCACCATATCTTTAGTCTGCTATTGCCTTGAACTTCAACATCTAATATCACCATGCAGAAGGATGCATGCCATTATATCGCCTTGAACTTCAACATCTAATATCACCGTGTCTATAAAAAAATAAATGAAAAAGAATAATTTTCATTTTCAATTTATTATTGAAAATGAATATTATTAATATTCATAAAAAATGAATAAAAAAAGATTAATTCAATATTATCTATATTTTCTATAATTATGTGAAAATAAAATGAAGATATTCCATGTTTAGCAACTCAGTGATGTTGATTTTTTTTTTTTACTATTTTGGACAAGTCATTAAATAATCGCAGGTCATTTTGATTCTTTTCATTTCCATTTGATTCTAAGCCAAGCCAAAACAATATTCCACCAAATCTTTAGTCAGTTATTGCTTTGAACTTCAACATCTAATATCACCATGCAGAAGGATGCATGCCATTATATTAGCCTATGCCTCTGAATAGGGACAATTTTCATTCACAAATAATATCTGAAGGCCTTCTGTGCTAAAATTCAATACTAGCAAGTAAGCTGAGTTGTTTCCTATCGGCAGTGGAGTTGATCGATTCAAACGACAATTTGCTCATCTTGAAGAACACTATGGTAAAGGTGAACGAAGCACCCCACTGCAGCAGAGGCATGCCTCCTTGCCCAGGTAAATGTAAATAGAGAACTGAAAGATGCCGACGTATTTCTATATTTCTAGTTCATTAAATTTGATCATCCATTTTTTTTCTTTTTTTTTTTGCAGAGAACGTGTCTGTGCTCCAAAAGATGATGCTACTGATCAAGACGAGAGTTTTGAGAAGCGAAGTGCCGCATCTGTGGTCCGCACAACGCTTCAGAGCCCTCCACGATCCGAGCAACGCGAGGGATTGGATCCATCAGCTATCGAAAATGGCCCAAATAAAGCAAATTACAGTGCCCGTAGCTTGTTGAAGAGTGCAAGCATCAGTGCTTCCCAGTGCGTGGTTGTGAAATCAAAAAAGGATTCAGAGGTGAGTGAATCGCGTTAGCCATCCTTCTTCAATACATGTTATATCATGCCATATTATCGATTATGCAGGTCACATGTATTTGGGAATCGATAATAAATGATCATTGGTGGATAGCATAGTATTTAACCATAATAGCAAAATTGATATAATACCTCTATATCACATGTGTGCAGATTTTTTGATTTGTAAATAACAACTGAATGCCATGACCGTGCACATCAAAATCATGAATGTTTTTAGTCGGCTACGCTGCTCTCCACATATGGCATGAAAGTTAAGAATCCATGTTCGTATTGAATGAGCTTATCAAAGATTTTAAATTTCGGTTTCAGTCGCCACTGAGATGGACACGCTTCACTTTCGGTTGGAAATTTCGGTGAAAACCTTATAACATGTCGGAAATGTATGCAAATGTATGCAAATGATAGAATTCTACGATGAAAACCAAGAAATGATGGAATAAGAATAGAATAAGAATAATTTTACTTCTTCCTTTCAAAAAAGAAAAGAAGAAGAAAGAAATGCTAGAATAAGTACAAATAGAAACCATCAAATAAGCAAGACAGTCATCCATAATAGTTTAATAACATTGGTGGATTGGGTCAAGCCTACGTATGGAATTTCATTACCCCACCAAGGGTGGTGGCTTTTGCTTGGACTGTTCATAGAAGCATCAACACTTGTGAGTGCATCAAGAAAAGAAAGTTCCGATAGCAAGCTGGTGCGTGCTATGCAGAAGGGAGGAGGAATCCTTAGATCATCTATTACTGCATTGCCCTTTCTCCTATTATCTTTGGACGGAGGCGATAAAACCTTTTGGTGTGGCATGGGTATTCCCAAGTAGCATTAGCAAGTGGGCCATTTGGTAGCACGGGACTGGTTATGTGGAAGTTGATTCCTTATGTTTTGATATGAGTATTTGGAATGAATGAAATAATCGAATTTTTGAAGAACAGGAGAAAAGGCCTTATCAAATTTCTCTAGATGTCAAGCTTGCACTAATAGCTTGGCCTAGAGAAAAATTGGTCTTACGTATAGTGTTGGGGATATTCTTAGAAGCTGGCATGTAGTGATATGGGAAAAGATGATAAAAGAGAAGGTATCTCCTAAGTGGATGGCTCCTCCGGTGGGTTGGGTCAAATTGAATATTGATGGAAGCTCGATCGGCAACCTGGGTCATGCCGGCATTGGTGGCTTGATTCGTGATGCAAATGGGGCATTAGTGATGTCGTTCTCAGGCCCAGCTGGTTTTTGTGATGCAAATGAGGCCGAAGATAGGGCTTTGCTCTTCAGTCTTAGATGGTATGCGAAGCACAATATGGGCCCTCTCATTATTGAGGGAGACTCGTTAAACGCGCTCATGTGGGCATCTAACAAATCTAGAGGACCATGGAGGCTTGAACATGTCATTGCAGAGATTTGGGAGTTGGTGCGTGTCATTTGCCCCAAAATACGACACATGAGAAGGTCAGCTAATGAGATGGCTGGTCGTTTGGGTAAGAATGGTGTGGATTTGGCTTCAGTGAATGTTTCCCTTGTTATACCCCCAGACGGTGTTGGATAACATTAGGGGGTGCCATATATGCAGATCACTGGAGCATTTCGGTCAGGTGCTTTTAGTGGGTGCCATATGTCATTTTGCTTTCACATGATATGTATCGTGCTGTTGGGGACAGCTTGTACCCTTGGTTTTTAGTCTTGCATGCGATGGAATAAAATTTGTGACCTTTCAAAAAAAGAAGTAATAGTTTAATAACATCAAATTTCTAGTGACATGCTCTCGCACATGTTTCACGTGTCATATAAATATTTATATGTTTCACAGCACATACCATATTTCACATGCAATTCATATAAATATTTATATATAATACATATTCAATGTAATACATACTGATATAGTATACCACTAATGTACTTTAAGATTTTGGTTTCAATGTATGTTATTGTTTTTTGGCAGAAATTATAACCATGCAGTGGCAGTTTTCCTTAAATTGAGAATTTCTTGAGCAAAATTATACTCTATTCTGCTGAAATTATTCTGTAAAAACCATTTTGAAATGTGACAATGATTTTTGGATTGGGGTGGATGGCTTGATACTGTTAAACTTTGCAGGAAGAACCGATTGAAGAACATTCAGATGAGGGGGTTGATGGGGTGTCCCATAAGTTGGCTGCATTGAATGCCTGATATTGTTTGACCCAAAGAAGTTTTTTGTCAGATGTCCTCAGGGGTGACTGCTTCTTCTTTTTTCAGATTGACAGATCCCAATTGTATGAATTAATGTAATGGGTCATTGAAGGGCTAGATGCAGTTCCGGCTCTAAGTCGGAGATTTTCATCAGATTCAGGTAGACATTAGTTGTGAAATCAAATAGAGTTGTATCATTTATTATTTTTGCATTACATTTAAAACATGATGCTTACAGTTTTAAATTTTTATCGACTATTTATGATATGGGGGGCATGGAATCATTCAGATTCTCTGTTCAATTGTTTTTGTTATCCATCCCTCTTTTATCCTTCAAATGTGCTGAAAGTTATTTGAATTTTAGAAATTACATGGTTAACAACGGCAGGCCTGGGAAGATTGGAGATTTTTGCTGAATGAATTGTTAGCAATGTTAAAAGGGGTGTTCGAAGGGAGACTTATAGGAGTATAAATATTGTGCCATCTATTTTACCCCAAATATATGAGAGGGTTAGTATCATGCTATGGAGTAGATTTTTGGGGCGCAGTATATCTACGGTGTGGATCAATCAATAAATTAATGTTTTAGATCATCCCATTATGTGGGTCCTATTGTACTTTTGGCTGCAAGTGTAGCTACACCCACGGCCCCTGTATAAAAGCTCTATTTCCCTTCAAAAAGTTAAGGCAGTATTTGCTTTTTCAAATACCCGCCCTAGTACGGGTTCTTATGCTATGAATCTTGCCTATATTTTTCAATATGAGTGGGTACAAGTACAAGTGATTCTATTTATTCAATGATCTAAAGTTCTAAACCATTTTTCTTTTTGTTCTTTTTATGGGTCGGCTATAAATCAAAATCTCATTTAGAATCTTAATCCTCTAATTTGTGGCCATAAAGACAGTTTGCATCTTTATTTTCTCACAGCTACAAATTGGAGGGTTGCAGGGTTAGTGAGAAATTATATGCATGGTTTTAAATTTCGACCGAAGATATCGATGGGGACCGAAACCGAAATTTTCTGAAATTTCATTTTTCGCCATTTACCAAATTTCGGATTTCGGTGAGGTCTGAAACGGTTACCGAAACCGAAATTTTAAACCATGATTATATGATGAAAGGCCTTATAAACACATAAAGGTGGTACAACAAAGGTACCAACCTTGATATTTGATCCAACTGTTGGATCAAATATCAAGGATGGGATGATGGGTACGTGTTTATACGGCCCTTCATCATATAATTTCTCTAGGGTTAGCAGCATCATTCGATGGTAGAGGATTTTCACCTTACGGCCTCTTTGGATGCCTCTAAATACTTTGCTCGTCATCTCTCTTTTTTTGTATTTTTTTTCTTTGTAGGGTAAGTATGGTTTTAACATACGATCTCAAGATTGAGATACAAAGCCTCAACCAATTGAGCTATTTTTTCTCGTAATAATATTTTAGCTCTAGTAGTAAGTGAAGCTCTCCTTTGCACGTGGTGCCCTTCTCCAACTTGCCGTTGGAGCTCTTGGTCCTATTCAGATCTTGTCAGACCAGCTGCGAAATGGAACCTAGCAAATCCAATTTGTTATATTGTCTGAGAAAACAAAGAATCAACGGTCTGCATTCACGACTACAAATTGAAGGATTTGGATTGTTTGAAGGGCGTGAAGTTTGATACACATCCCTAAAAGATAAGGGCTTGGATCATTTGATAAAAGTTTGATATATATCACACGTACTTTTGCCCTCTCATATTTTTCGCTCGAAAAAATGCACATCCATCCTAAAATTTCGCTATTGATATTTCTCCTCAAAAGAGAAGAGAAAAAACAAGACTATTGATATTCACACTACCATGTTTTGATAAGAAGCCGAACTCACCTTGGTCTTTTATTATTTAACCAGCTGTCAAAAGCTATTAGAAGTCCCAAAAAGCTCTCACCAGCCAATTAAAAAAGAAACAAGGTGTGTTCGGCCTATTATCAAAACATGGTGCGAATATTAGTGTCCTAAAACAAATTGAAATGATTTTTATCTGAATATTTCACCATTTGTTCGTCTACTCTTGAGAATGAGGTGTCGTTTGATTTCATTTTGAGGAAGAGACAAACAAGGTGGGTGCAAAAAGATAAATCAGCATGACAATGCATATTTGACAATTCCTTCTGTTTTTTACTTTCTGGAACAAATACACTTATTTGCTGATCCATGGAGTTTAGTTTTTAGTACACAACTAAAATTGACAAGGAACTTGTTGAAACTTAATTTTACAAGAAAGAATCGACCGAGTCAACAGATTAACTCGGGTCATCAAGGAACAATGCAGTTGAACATAAGGATTTCTATCACATTAACTCGGGTAATCAATAGAGTAGTCGCTTCTCATCCGAACCATGCCCCTCATGGGCCCCACCTGGATCTCCAATAGCCCGAAAATATGTTGATAGGTAGGCGTGCAACTCTGGTCGGGTTGGATCGGGTTAAGCCCAACCCAAACCTGACCCGAGGAACCATTTACCCAACCTGAACCTGACCCAACCAGAGTTTCTTACTAAAAAAATGATAAAAAAAATTGTCGGGTTTCACTTGGGTCGGGTTGCCCAAGCCCTCAACCCGAACTCAACCCAGGTTGGAAGAACTCAACCTGACTTTTTCTCCGGTTGAACCTGACCCGAGTTGCACCCCTAATATAATATCTACCCGCATATGCATCATATAAACTAAATGTGTTTCTTTCCTCTGTCATTCATTTTCTTTTATTCGGATATTTTTTCCGTCAAAGTTTATTGAATGCAGATCTAGATGCCTTAAATGAGGGGGGGACCTTGTTCCCTGGGCTGCTCTTGTTTTAGTGAATCTAAGAAAATAGTTACCTTCCAAAAAAAAATAGTTGAATATGCAAACTTGAGCTGGAGAAGATGAAGGACTGTAGGAGAAAGATGACCCACAATTTTCATGAAACTAAAAAGTTGAGAGGCTCCCACACTGAAAATCATATCTACATTTATTTGATTGAAGAGTGGGACTAAATTTTACCAAAGGGCTTTTATTAGAAACTTTTCTGGGCTGTCAATCTATCATCAGTATGACATCATTTGAGTTTGGCACAAGGTCTGGACGGACGTTCAAAACAGAAATCAATCTAAGATCAATAAGTTGCAGTCTATGGACAATGGGCAGATTATAACCACTTAATATAAGGAAAATATAACAGCAGTAATAACTCGCCTGTTTAGCTATTTAAAGAGTGGCAGCAAATTTGGCAGAGGCCTTGATGGCACAGCTGTTGTTGAAGATGACACATGGATTTGGAAGCTGATGAGCTTTTATTGTGGCAGATTCCAGCTCTTCTTGCCTGTCACTTTCCTCAAACTAGTTGAGGATGGGTTTAATGGGCATGAATTGCAAAGCCAAAGTTGGGGATATGAAATTGTCAAATCCACCTTCAGTGAGGGCTGTACTCTACAGGGTTAGCAGTTTTTGTCTTGACACCAGTCTCCATTTTTTCATGTTTAGGGTGGCTTCAAAGTGCGGAGGTTGAAATACTGATAAACTGAAAGTGAACATTGGAGAGCCAAGCTAATTGCAGATGGAACTGATTGTAAGATTCTTAAAAAATAAGCTCTCGGAAGGTTCACATTCAAACATAACCTAACACATATCTAAAAATTCTGATAAGAGGAACAATTTGCTAAAGAACCCTCTTTCAACCCAAAAAACAAAAGAAAGAATAACAGCAGCCCAACTTAAATCAGATGCAACTTTACAGATATACAGATAAATTAAAAACAAATACCAACACAAAGAATAAGAAAAAGAAAAAGAATTGGTTGTTCATTTTGGAACCAAGAAGTTTCCTTTTGTTTTAGGCTAGAGTTGATGTATATGTAGCAATCAATCTTACAAAACCTGACCCGTCTGTAATTTGTTACCCAAATAACTGGATGTGAAAAAAGACATTGGCTTGGAGATCTTCTATAAGGTTAGAGAAATGGAGAGTATTATTTTTGCTATTTCCATTTGTATTATGTCTTGTATCCACAGAGAAGGAAACACTAGGGCAGATTGCTCTGTTTGGTTGCGGGAGATAGGTGGGAAGAAAAAAGTCCTAGAAGTATCCTGGTAAAATAAAAATCCCATGTTTGGTTATGTGGGAGAAAAAAATACCCTGGGAGATATGGTGGGAGAAAAAAAAACCTTTGGTTGGTTGCTTGAACTGTTGGGTAGAAAAAAATTCTTCTCAAGCTTATTTTTGGTTCCTGAGTTTATTTTTGTTCCTGGGGTTATCTTGGGATGGGATGAAAAGGCAATCATTACAAAAGTAGGATTAAAAAATTCACCCCACAAGTAATCATTACAAGAGTTGGATTAAAAAAACCTAGTGCTAAAAGGCAACCAAACATGGGATGAGACCAAAATTTAACTTACTCTCCCACATAACTCCCAGGAAAAAAAAAACCCGGCAACCAAACAGAGTTATATGCCAAGTTTTGAAGTCTTTTGTGAGTTTTTCTAACTTTTTTTTGCTCTTCCTGGGCCTTTCTTGTATTTGTTTTTGCTAAACTAGAAACAACTCTGCCGAAGATATTGAATTCGAGACAAAGAGATATAGAGAAATAAGTAACAAATAACTAAAGAAACGTATATCGGCGGTAGAAGTAACTGACCATATGATTCAGAAGAAAGGATAAGTTTTCTTTCACTTCAGGCTCTAATGTAAAACTTTCTTATCTGTAATTTATAATAGATATTCAACGAGAATATCTAGAAACATCAGTTTTCTGAACAGGAAATTCACAAAAAACATCATCTTTCAACCACCAAGGCCACACAAGAAGTAAGAAAACAGCCCCTGATCCTGGTTCAAAGAAGTAAGAAAAACAGCAGCTGATCCTGGTTCAAAACCAAAATTCACAAAAATGACAAACAGATAAAAAGAGATTATAAAGAAAAGAATATGAGAGATGGAAGAAAGAGACTGCCCCTATAAAGTTCTGAATAGAGAGATACTTGCTTTCGCTTGAGGCTCGAATTCAAAAATAGTAATCAATTGATCTATCAAAAAATTAACACATCCATATCTAATGTGAATAATTACATAAAATATCATCTTCCTACCAAAAATGACACATGAAGAAAGAAAAAAAACCCACAGATCTCAAATCAGAAGCATAATTAGGGACAGAAAACACAGAGCAAGATTATGGACAGCAATCGATAAGTATCCGGTACAAAAGATCAATGAGTCTCTCATTCAACCAACACTGAATAAAATTAAAGGAAAGCAGCTACAGATCTCAAATCATAACCAAAATTACAGAAAAAACAAAGTTTATAACAAGCAATCTCTTCTGAAGAAAAAAAAATACAAAAAGAAAAAAGAAATGTTACCAAAACCAACGCAGGAAAATAATGACAAACACAGATCTCCAATCAGAAAATTTACAGAATTGCAACAAAATTACAACAAATACGAGATATAAATTATACAAGCAATCTACAAAAAAAAGATTTCTAAACAGAGAAATAATTGAAGAAAGTACATCATCTTCCCAGAACTACTGAAATACTACAAGGAATCTACAAATTCCAGATAAGAGAAATTCTAGATCATTTTCAACCAAACATAAAACAAAACGAAGAAAGAAAGCTACAGACCTAGAATCAGAAGCACAATTAGAGAAATACAGCGAGCAATCAAGAAAAGGTCGAATGCAATGACATCTTTCAGCCAAAACCGAATGAAAATCAAACTTTTTTTTTAAACATGAAAAATCAAACTTACCACACACAATGCATAACTTTCTAGTAAGATTCGAAAAAGATAACGCCTTTCAACCAAAAAAAAAGTCAATAAGAAAGAAAACCTGTTATAGATCTCGAATCAGAAGAAAAATTACAGAACTACAAAAAAAATTATAGCAAGAAATCAAGAAAGTTTGAAAAAGATCATTTTTTAAAGAAAATTGAAACCTAAAAAACCTGCTATAGATCTTAAATCGGAAGCAAAATTGGAGAATTACAAAAAAAAATTATGGCAAGAAATCAAGATAAAACTAAAAGCAACACAACAACAGGAAATTGAATAACTAAAGACAAATAGAGGACGAATTAACAAAAAAAAAAAAGATGATTAGAGAGTAAAAGATATCACCATTGGATCAGGAGGAACATAAGAGAAGCTTCATTTCGCTTAAGGCTCTCGGATTCGGGTGATGCAAGTGGGGAATCGGATCGAACAGCGTGTTAGAATCCAACGGTCAGAGATTTTCTAGATCTGATCTAATACATTCTAACAAGTAAGAAGCGATTCCCGACCTGCACCAAGCGAATTCGAGAGAAGAGCGAGAAAACAAAAGAAACAGAGAATCGGAAGATACAAATGCAGGATTTTTATTGTATGGTGGCTCGCCCTAGAAGGGAAATAGGGACCATTATATTACTGGCTCTGTATCTCTTCTTGTATTTGGGGTTCAATTATATAGACTTGATAGTTTTGCTTCCGCCTTACGGAATATGGGGTATTAAATCATGCTGGATTCCGCACCGTAACATTTCGATATTGACACTGCTTACTTTGGATGTTGATGGTATCATGAGTGTTAAAGCGGCCGTGAGAAGTAGGGGGGCAAATCCGGTCGGGTTCAACCCAAACAATGGTCGGGTTGGGTCGAGGTCGGGTGGGTTTTCACAACCTGGGTTGAGTTCAAGTCGGGTTCGGGTTGTGGGTTTGGGTAACCCGACCCGACTAAAACCTGACTTTTTATTTTATTAAGTTTAAAAACTCGGATTGGCTCGGGTTAAACTCGGGTCGGGTTCGGGTTGGAAAATAGGGTTCCTCGGGAAACCTCGTTCGGTTGGAACTCTGATCGGGTTCGGGTTCTGTAAATGGCTCCTCGACCCCGACCCGAGTTGCACCCCTAGACTGAAAAATGAATTAGAATGACGGTAAAGCAAAGTGAGTAGTGTCGATATTGAAATACGGCAATGCGGATTTTAGCCTGCTTTAATAAAATTAGATGAATTTGGTGTGACTTTATGCTAGATTAACACGACTAGGTAGAGTTCATGGACCAAATTTTAGAACGAAAAGACATGGATTAGAAAAAAAATTTAAAAAAAGTAACACGAGTATAGAGCGCATGGACCAAAATTGAGAATGAAAAGACGAATAGATTAGAAAAAAAATTTAAAAAAAAAAAAAAGATTAAAGGAAAACTTAAAGCATGGTCGGTCGGGTCCACCAAAAAATCCAAGTGATCCGGGCCATTTATGTCGCGGGCAACCACCGTATGCCTGTGACAAAGCCAGCAGTACCATTGCCCCCAAATAGACCATACAGAAATATTATTAATGGTTAAAAAAGTATCTCGAGGAGGGATTTGCCATATAAGCTCACTTTTTAGCAGATTTTGTCTTATTTGTTTTAATTCATAGGAGTTAGCTGTTCTCTCATGGAAAAGTCAGCCGCGAAATTGCCTGGCAAATCCCTATCAAGGATACGGCCATACGGGTGCAACTTCTGTAGGGCTCAACCCGAATTTTATGGGTAAACCCAATTTCAGCTCAGGCAGGGTTAGCATTTCCTCGGATTGGGTTGGGTCAGGGTTGGGAAATGCCAAACTCATCTAATTTCAGGTTGCCCACATTAGGATTAAGGCTTTGGACAACCGAACCTGACTCCCTTAAACCAATTTTATCCTGATTTTGTTGCAATTTTTTAAATCATAGAATTATGTGGGTTTTTTATTTATTTATTTTTTTAATTTTATTTATGCCCGGGCCAACGGCCAACCTGACCTGATTTGGAAAATCGAGTTAGACGGGTTGAATTACGGTTGAGATATTTAGAGGCGGGTTGGGTTAGGGTTGACCCTACTAGACCCGAGGCTCGGGTTTGGTCGGGTTGGGTTAGCATTTTGAAGTAGAGATATTATATGATATTTATGAGTGTATTTGTGGGCAGGAAAAAAAAGTACGATTGGAGACCCATAGATGAATGGTTTAGATAATGCGAATAGGTATACCCTTACCGTACCTTTTGTGCTGAGTGCATTATGCCTTCCTAACAACTAAAATATCCTTGAAGCCTGGCCATCCATGAAAGGCCACATAGTAGAAAGGGATTGATATTGGCACACCTTAAACACGATTACAACACACTAGGAAGAGAGGACACGAAAACACAGAGAGGACCACAAAGAAAAGGAGCATACCAATTTCAGTCATAGGGGACTTTCCCTCCTGATTCAATGCCTACCAAATTCTGTGAGGAGGAATCCGTCCCTCATTCAATTCCCTGCCGATACTCCCTCCATTTTCTTTAGTTTCCACCATTGATTTTCCTTTGAGAAATTGTCTATTGTCCTCCTTAGTCGTAGGTAAACAGAAAAGGAAACATTTGCGAATATATTTCTTCACTACTAATTTTCGCACTACCATGTTTTGATAATGAGGCAAGCTCATGCAAAATTCAGCCCAAAATTCCCTAGCAACTCTTGCCTGAGCTGCAGCAAAGACTTGTAGCCCCGACACAATAGCCCATAAATCATTTCCATAGGATGATCGAAACCCCGATCTATAGATGGACTTCACACTATATAAACCTCTACAGATCGGACAGTTAGGATCATCCTATGGAGATGTTTTATGCGGTACAGCCTATTTACATTGTGGCCCCAACAAATGAATGGTTTGGATCATCTTATGAAGTGGGCGCACTGTATTTTCTGAAAAAATACCGAACTAGATGCGCAAACAGCATATAAAATCTCTTGAAATCAATACCTAAACACCCTTAATAAAAAAATTGTGACCATATCGGTATAATCTCAGCTGGAGCGACCCAGCGACCAATACAAACAGTGCATCATATCAAATTATCAATACGTATAGACAATTTGATGATGATTTACTATATTACATATTCCCTGCATCAATCTTACTTTCATTTTCTAGGAGTCTCGTTGTTATCTTTTGAATGTTATAAAAAGATGTATCTCAAAATATTTATGCTGTCTTCATATATTGTGAGAGGCGCATTTAGAATGTTCTTGTATTTGACTTATGCTCACTTCTATGTTTACGCTTAGTTTATACTAAGTGACAAGCCCAGTAATCCCACATTGGTTGTGCACATGAATCTCCATTGATATATCGTTGTAAAACTTTTCACAGGGTGTGTGGAGCCAAGTTGAGATGTGATTTAGATTTGTGTTTTCAACCCGAGCCATGATATTGCTTTTTATCATTTTAGTTCTTTCCGCCTTACAAATTCGGGGATTAAATTAATTTACCAATTTTGTTCCATTGCAGTTAGGGGTGGCAATGGTTTGGTTTCGGTTCAGTTTGACCCCGAAACTGAAATTTGAATCGGTTTGGTAAACTAAACCAAACCGAAATTGAAATTTCGGTTCGGTTCAGCCAATTTTGCCACCCTTACTCATAATCATTGGAAATATTCGGTTTCAGTTCGGTTCGATCCCCAAACCGAAATTTGGTTTGGTTTATCATATCTCAGGTTTTGCTATCTATGATCTCAATTGAGAAGGATGGTCAATCAATGAAATTTTTGAACAAAAACGCTCAAGAGTGGGCAAGTTTACAGAGAACAAGTCATTTGACAATAATGATACAATTTTTGGATCATAAAAGGGACATATGGTAGTGTGAACAATAGATCAGCACCAGTGAACTTGTAGAACGTAGTGAAGGAACCCACATGGTCTTGATCCCATTCCAAAGAAACATACCATTAGTTTGATAAATGACTACAAAAATCAACTAATTAAATTCTGTGGATGGGAACAAGAAGTTTATAAGGCTTAATGGAACAAGCGTATGATCTTCACACCAAGGCACTCTTTGTAATTGGGATTTTAAATGGTGTGTGGCGGTCTAGTTTTAAGTATTTTCAAAAAGAACTGGACAGCCCACTTCATAGGATGATCCGTTCGTGCCCAAAAAAAATATTTTCATAGGAGGATCCAAGCCCCTTCAGTCTTATAGAGGTACAAATTTAGATCAAGGGGCAGAATGATTGAGATCATTGAACAGGTGGGATCCAGTAGATCACTGGTTTGGATCAGTAAATCCCTCATCCCCAAAATGTGATCTTCCATGGAATAGCAAACATAAAAATTCCAATTTTCTAAGGAAAACCTGTTGTGCGATGTAAAACGAGAAAAAAACACAAACAACAAAGGGTTTTCCAAAGAAGAAAAATAGTTGCGCTTAAAAGGGAGAAAAAAAAAGAGGAAAAATACATCAAAGAGCTTTGTGTGTGTAAATGTGATGGTATTTGGAGGCGGGTTCGTGGAGAGATAGTGGGTTGAGAAGGGATCGAGGAAGAGAAATCTCCACCAAGAAACCAAAACCCACATCACAAAACCGTACTATGAGACCATCTTTCAACAAGAGAAATAGATTTTGGGCTTCATTGACCGGGCACCCAGCAGAAAACCTGCTGGTATTTCAGAGCTAGGGTTTTATAAAAAGCTCTGCCCATTGCAACGAGGCCCTCTTTATCCTACGTAGAAACAGAAACGAAAATCAACACAAAGGGCATATGCCAAGACAAAGGGGATTTTTACAAGGATGAAAAAAGAAGGGATGGAGAAGCAGAGGACGAGGATTGCTTCATATAGAGCAAGAAAAACCCTAACAAGGAAGTCCTTCCTGTGAAATTACTGAAACAACCCTCTTTCTTACTACAATTACGGTAGAGACGACCACCGTTCTAGTGATGGAGTCTTGAATTCTTGTTAATGTCTCTTTCCCGTAAGGTAAGTGATATATTCGTCCCTTTTTTAACTCGGGACAGCCCTATTAGTGTATTTAACTATCTATGAATACTCTTTTACTAGGGCAGCGTAGGGCTGGATGTTGTATTCCCCATTCCCGCCTCCTGGTAGAAGGGAAATTCCCCGTCCCCGCTTCGGGGATGGTGGGGGATGTCCATCCCCCGGACAACCTCATCCCCAAAAGAAGCTTTTTAACGCCTGTGGAGAAGAAAAGACTAGCTTTGTTGGTGCACTTATCAAAATATGGTAGTGTCAATATCACTAGCCTAAAAGAAATATTTATTGTTCCAAAAAAAAAAAACACTAAAACAGTACTAAAATAAGATGGTACTGATAATGGCTTGCATATTGAAACGGGGCAGGCGGGCTAGGCCTGGCCCCATCCCCACTACGGGGAAATTTTTTAAATCCTCGTCCCCACCGCATGCCGTGAGGCGGTGCGGATCCTCTTTTTCACAAGTGAAATTGCCGGCCGTATCTCTTACACTAGAGAGGTCTGTCCCTATTGAAAAATAGGGACGAATATATCGTTTCCCTTTCTAGAATTTCGAGAATAATCATTTCCCTACCAATTTTTATTTTTTTTAATGATAAAGAGATTTAATGATGAAACAGACGACCGAGATAGTCAATACAGAAGAGAAAAAAACATAGAGAAGGAAAAACAAAGAACCAGCAACAAAAGCCTCAAAGGGCAATAAATCTGTTGGTGCAAATAGGAAAAAATATAAAATGAAAACTGCAATAGAATGATCTTAGAGAAAGATGAAAATACCAAACAGAGAATAGATAATCTAAAATATCTGTAGAGCTGTTGTACGTCCTCGAACGCTTCGCTTAAGACGTTATTCGGCCCTATTCCGGTGCAAGGATCTGACGACCAAACCGTCTCCAGGAACAGCAACTAAGTGTTGGTGTGCACCTACCAAACACTTTGAAGGCAAAGCTTCGAGTCTCTCTAGTTAAACAAATCAGGCTCTACAAAACACTTTGAGGCTTCTTGTGAAGATCTTACTCTCACACCAAAATATGGGACACACCCTTGGTTGGCTTTCCTTTCACACACCACAACAATGGTGTAGAACCTTTTCCTTCTCTCCTTTTTTCTCTTGTTAGAAGCTAGCCAAGAGTCTCTTCATTCTTATGGAATCACCCTTAATGAGAGAACTAAAGGCATTGAATTAAAATGAGAAAACCAAAGAAGCACCATAAATGGAATACAAAGAGTCACCAAGAAAGGCCCACTCTTTTGTCCTTTATGCATGACTTTTGGAGACCAAGGAATATGAAAAGCCACCTTAAAGCCTTAGCCCAATTATTGAATATTTGAAACTTAAATTTTTAATAAAAATCCAACAAAATCAAACAATTATAGTGGTTCCATATCCACCCCCTTCTAATAAGGCTGTCAACGACACTATTTGGAAATCTCCTGGCATGTTGGAATAAAGTAGATGATGTGTCCGTCCGGTCAAGAATTTCATTGAAAAAACGATCAAATCTCCAAGGATGAAGAGTCGTTAAGCCACCAAGAGTCTCCCTCCACCACAACACACCTCTGCCTCACTAGCACTACCATTCCAATCGACCCGCAAATCCCCAAAGAACCTCCCCTTCCTCATTTCTTAGTACCGCCGGGCTCAGGATTCCCCAAACAAGATCTCCATCAAAATTAGCCTTCAAAAAGCCATAAGGGGGAGGCTCCCAATTTTGTACCGTCTTCTGCCTTTGTTCAATACCAAGACAAATCTCCTTCCACACATTTCAAAGGTCAAAGGGCGATACAAATTTAAAGCAGGGGATAATTCTAACTCAACTACTACTTTAATTTATAGAAGAGATAGGATGAGGTATTTGCATGATTCTTGAAAACTATAGCACTCCTTTCTTTCCATAGAACCCATGTTGTAGAAAGATCAAATATCCCTTCCCAGAATTTCTGATTGAGAAATTCTCCATTGGTTCATATTTATCCCGGGCCCTCACTAATAGAAGGCAATGCAAGTTCTAATGAAATATAATAATCCGCTCTAGTCTGTAGGTACAATTTTTATGTCAAGGGACCTTTTTTTTCCTTTTTGACACAAGGGTGGATTGAGTCCTCAAACCCAACATGAAAAACCATATCATAAATTCGAATGGCCGTTCTACCATCACCAAAACACGGAACATGAAATATCATTTTCTCTTGTTGTATCGCTATTAGTATATGGACTGCTAATGTCACATGTGTTGGCGAAGATGAAATTAAATTTAGAAGAAATATATGGTGCCTCGTCTCATGGTATAGTCACTTCTTATCGTATGAACTAGGAATCACTCTCACGGTCAAGGGTATGTTTGGATTACCTCCAAAAAAAAAGGTTTTTGTTTTAGCGAATGGTGATGTTTTTAACTAAAGGTGATGGATTTATTAAGGGAACAAAAACTATATGATCAAGATGGAAAGAGGGGGTGGATTGATTCTCTAGCAGTCTAGCTCAATGGTCGAGGATTTGTTCTTCAACATGGAGGTTAGAGGTTCAATCCCACCAGGAGAAAAAAAAAATAAAAAAATATTAGTGAATAAGGTGATCAAACATGTCCAGCTAGAGATACTCTCTTTATACGACTATACCAAAGCGAGCCAGCCAAGCCAGATATTTCGCCTCACTGTTGGCTGATCAATAAAACATGTTGAAAAATGTATCAAGAGATATACTTTAATATGTATGATACTAAATACTAATATTGATCATCACCATTTATTAAGGTACCTGTCACCCTTTTCCTT
This sequence comes from Tasmannia lanceolata, assembly GCF_043159265.1. Lineage (NCBI taxonomy): Eukaryota > Viridiplantae > Streptophyta > Magnoliopsida > Canellales > Winteraceae > Tasmannia > Tasmannia lanceolata. The sequence continues at coordinate 59,553,674 of NW_027518692.1, read as the reverse complement.
CCTCAAAGATAAACATGCCCAGTACATGTTCATATGTGCATATCCGTGTATGGCACATATTTCGAAAACCAGGACACGCATGGGGAATCGATCAATTAGTTGCGGGAGTCCACAAGGTGACATGTTGGCTTAGGGATTTGCTAGTGTCCATTCGAGAAGGCATTTCGCTGATGGCCTGTTGCAAGTGAGAGCAGCAACACGGACTCACTTTTAGCAGATTTTGTATTCATTCATGATTTGGTTGCTCTTACATGTAACAAGCCATCTGCGAAATGCCTTGTGGGATGGACGCTATCAAATCCCATATTATTTTTAAGAAGAGTAATGGTAGATTCACAGGTGCCCTTGCAAACTAAGGAGCAAAGGGGAATATCATTTTTCCATTGCAATCAAAACTGTTATTAATGGTTTTGGACCTACATGGGCGCCCTTTGCCCCTTATTTTGCAAGGGCGCCTGTGAATCTCAGTACTTATTCATGAATACATTCACTTGGTTGTCTACAGTGGCCTAATTAATGACAAGCTCGAGTCTAATAATGAATTGAGAAAGAGAGAGAGGGGGGTGTAAATGTATTCATGAACATAGAGGGATGCTGTCGATGTAAAGCATTGAAATCTCTACATCACAGAAAACGCATAAAATGAGATATTAAAGGCTTTTAATTGAGAGAGAGAGAGTGAGAGGGAGAGAGAGAGAGAGAGAGAGAGAGATGGTTCACGCGCATGGAGTGAACTCTGTGAAGCAATGAAATCTCTACGACACAGTGAAATTGGGTACAAGTTTTGTAAGTTTGCATGTGGAAATAGCTGCATAAAGAATGAGTGCGAAGACTATTTTTAACTAGTCTCCCTCATGGCCTCACCCCACATATGCTCTCGAAAGTCCCACTCCCACACCCGAAAAAGAATTCCCAAATGCTCCAAATCCGAAACCACAGTCAAAAGAACTCCACTTGACTTCTTCAATGTTGTAATCACAATGTATTTGTTAGCGGCAGAGGGATGCAAAACTCTTCATCACAATAAAAAAATGGGAAAGAGAAAACCATGAGGAATACTGATTAGTCTGGGAATAGAACCCAAACTCGTAGTAACCCAAAACACGACGCTGTGAAAACCATCCAATAACCACAAGTTTTAATTTAACCATTCATTCAATGCAACAGCTCGTATGGTGCAACCACGTGGAGCCTAGATCGCCACTCCTTTCTTAAATCTACTCTTGTAGGAAGCCAGTAGGGAAAGTGGGGCCATCCCCAATTTGGAATTTGGAGAGAGGTCGCCTTCAAGGCTCATCATGCATCCCGTGATGTGCTCTAAAATGTCACATCCTCCACAAAATTCATGTGTTTAGAATTTAGATCTCTAACCAGCAAGAATAGTCAGGTGATACTAAAGTTCACCAAATGAGTACTATGATTTGATGCGACCAAAATGACCAATTTTTAGGGCTGGGGTCCGAAATAACAGTCACAAATCACTAAACTGTAAAACTCATGCCAGAAGTTCTCATTGACTTGTAATTAAAGATAATTTTTACATGATTGCATTGTTTGTTTTGGATGTTTAAGCAAAGTAACTCTACTTGTAGCACAAGGCACATCGCTTTCAAACCTTGTCACTTAGATTCAGAAATCTTATTTAGAAAATAAAAGCTTTTCTATTAAGTAAGGGTTCTGTTAGCCAGACCGAGTGCCCCGGAGTGCTTTGGAAAAGAAAATTTACACATGTTTTCATAGAAAAAGCAAAAAACATTTGTAGAAGTTTCAAACAACGTGAAAATTGATTGTGAATTTTCTTTTCCAAACAAAATCCAAGTAAGTAATTAAATATAGGGCGGTGATTTTTAACCCACCCCTTAGGATTATGCGCCACCATTTTCTGGTGATTTGTCGTAAAAAAACTTTAAAGTCTGCAACAATTCACCTGAAAAGGGGGGCGCATAATCCTACAGGGGGGTGAAAAAATCACCTCCCTAATATGCATCTAAAATCTAATTAATATTACAGAGTGCACCCGATTTGATTCGTTGGGAGTGTTAACGTAAAAATGATTAAATAACACTAACTCTCTAATGGCTTAAGCTTTTGAAGTAATTGGTTGTTTCAGACCGTTTGGGCCATTCTGACGGAATTTTAGGCTAATTCCGAGTACATTTTTTTTTTTTCCTGAAATACTAGTTAGTCGCGGGCCTCATTGTAGACATTGAAGTCATCGTAGAAGGTATTTAGGATAATTTGGTCGTATAATATCTTTCTGATCACACATTGTTAAAGCCCTGTTCAATCATTCATTTATCATCTCTTCTCTCCTAACTTTATTGGGTAGATACATATAATGGAAACCGCCAAATTCAGCCATTCCAGCTTCTAGTCAGAAACTCTCCACCCTCGTAGTATAGGTGTATAACGAACCACTTTTCCTCCTCTATGTTTTAATCCCTATCCAATGTCCTCTCAAAAGCATTCCCAGCCTTAAAGCCCTACTCTCTCTCTCTCAAAAGTGAAGAAAAATGCCGCAAAACCCCTTTCTCCACGTCCTCCTCCTCGCCATTCTCGTGCCCGTCCTGCCCGCCTTGCCCATCCTGCCCAACCCAGACCCTGCGCCAATCCAAACCCCCTTCTCCACCTCCTCCTCGTCACCATTCTCCTGCCCGCCGAAAACCCCCGCCACGATCCCAGCCTTCCCGGAACAATCCGACGTGGCAGGCTGCCCGTTGGACTTGCCCGACGAGCTATTCACCGACATAAGCCGGGCCTGCGGTGGTGGGAAGAAGGTTACCAGGACTCGGTGCTGCCCGGTCCTTGCCACGTGGCTCTACGCGGCCTACTCGGGCACGGCCCTGGAGAGGGCAAGTAGGATGCCCGCGGAGCCCAATTACGATCTTCTGCCCGTGCTGCCCGATGATTCGGAAACGTGTGTCAATACACTAGAGGAGGCACTGAGTGGGAGGGGGATAGAGTTGGAGAGGAAGAATGGCACGTGTAATGCTGTTTATTGTTATTGTGGGATAAGATTACACGGTCTGAGTTGCCCGGAGATTTTTTCGGTGTCGGGGGAAGGGAAGCTTGTAGGAGACGGTTGGGTGAAGAGACTCGAAGGGGATTGCAGATATTCCTCCAATGCTGGTTGCTCCAACTGCTTGAACAGCCTTTACCAGGTGAGTGCTTGTGCCAGTTTCCAAAATGTTCTCACTACCCAATTAAAATAGAAAAGACGAGTTGGGTTTGTGAAATTATAAAAAATGTAGTTGTGCCGATATCATTTCCTTTTGCTATGTTTGAACTGCATTAAAAACATTTCTGATAAAAAAAAACATTTTCTGATGATTTTTTTTTCTTTCCACGATTTAGATTTTAGAGGGTTATTTTAGTGGGGATATCATCATAAGTTGATGGTCTCTAAAAAAAACGTAAAGGATTAGTTCATGTTACTTTTTGTATGTTATAAAAGTAAGAAATTTCAGAAATAATTTTTCTTTCCTCCTTTTCAAAATTTTTTTTTTCTTTCCTAAACTTATAATGTGTGTGCGTTAAATCCAGTATTTTTCAGAAAGTACAGTGGGACCCACTTAACAGGATGATCTAAACTGTTCATTTGTTGGTCCACACTCCACAGCGATGAATAGGTTATTGAAACATCTATAGATCCGAGGTTTAGGATCATCCTCTGGACATGACCTACGGTGTACAGCCTATTTGCTTTGTGGTTCAACAAATGAACGGTTTAGATCATCCTGTGAAGTTGAATTAAAAAAGAAAAGACAAGACGAGTTAGTGCAATTGACAACACAAGGTAATGCGAATATCAATAGCCTTTTTGTGAGGAATGGGGTGGGCATGTTTTATACTTTCCTCTGTGTTTTGTTATGACGATGGAGGCCTTTTTCTAATATTTTTACACGGAATGACCAAAGTGCCCTTTTTACCTTTATGGCTTGGAATCCTAGGATTTGTAATTAGCCCCTGGTTTCTGCAGTACCACGGCTTGATAAGCGCACTGCTCTCCTGTTTTACTGTTAGAAAACTATAGGGAAAAACACATTTACACCCCCTCAACTTCTAATATTTTCAACTCTAATCCTGACTTTTAAAAGTCACCAACTACACCGCTTGAGTTTTCAATTTGCATAAGGTAGACCCTCTCTTTTGAAACACTATCAATACTGATGAAGACCCCATCCCCCCCTCCAAACCCCATACCCGAATCCAAACGCTACCAAAAACATAGTGGGCATACATTGCTCGGGTGATCCAAAGCGCTCATTTGATGAGCCCTAACATAGATAGAGTGTGCCTAAAAAATAAGCTCTATAGCATCATCCTAACCGTTTGATCTGTGGACGAACCGTCATCTGATGGGGTCTACCTTATACAAATTGAAACCTCAGGGATTGTAGTTGGTAACTTTTAAAATTCAGGGTTATAGTTGAAAATGTCAGAAAATTGAGGGGGTGTATCTGTATTTTTCCCAAAACTATATGGCTGGTTTCCGAATTGATAAGGGCGCTGCCAGCTGTTGCATGAAGATCGCATGCGGATATCGATGGTCCCAACTCCCTAGCAAATCCCTCAATCAAAATATGGTGGTGCGGATATAGATTCACCATTTTAAGAGGATTGGCTTGGAACATAATGCATTTCACCTATTGAATCCACTGAGATTCGATCTGTAGCTTATATACAAATTCGTATGCATCATTTTATTTTAATATGTTATTTTGTTTCGATCGTACGGCAGCTGAAGAACGGTGGGAGCCAATCGGAGAGGAAAAGCAAGATACACGACAGAGATTGCGAGATGATGGGGCTGACGTGGCTTCTCGCCAAGAACACAACACTCTACGTCCCTACTGTTTCCTCAGTCCTTCGGGTTTTTATGATGGGCCGCATTGATGGTTCTTCGGACCCTCGATCTTGCAGCCTTGGCAGAGATGGGATGCCCCTGGCCGTTGATTCCGCTGTGTTGAACGACCCATCTTCTTCCACTACTCTTAGATTTCCTGCCAATCTCCTCCTCCTCATCCACTTTCTTTATATCATTTTCTCCACCTCTTTTTGATAGGAGCACCCCTCTGTATTTTATCAGCTTTTCATTTCGAATAGAAGGTTAGGTATTAAGCAATTCTTGTGGAAAAACAAAAACAGAAGGGTAGGTATTGAGAATTTCTTGTAGTGTTCTTTTTTGGTTTAGATTTATCTTATGGCTTCACTGAGTTGCACCATAGGTGCCAGCGTAAAAAGCGCAAACCAGTTTGTTAACAAAAAGCGAGTTTGATAATTGAGGGTGGACCAGCTATTCAAAGACACTTTGCATAATTGGTGTCTCTTTTAATGACTTCATCCTCAAGCAAATAACATAAATGTCAGAGGGTTGGCCCAAGGTTTGAAAGTCCAATACATCAACCATCTATTATATACTATACCAATATTTCGCCATTGGTCCCATATGTGGGGCGATTTTTTTTATTTTTTTTTTAGAGCACAAATAGGGCTGATATATAGGATATAGAAACTGGTAGATTGGAATATCAGTTAATATTTGTAAAAGATGGAATAATTAGTTTATATTCAAAGAAAATTAAAATGAAAGTATTATGACTTGGGATTTTTTAGGGACCATCGCTGAAACTCAATTCATGGCTGGGTGTTGCATGCGAGGGCAGCCAGCTTTGATGAATGAAATGAATAAAACAAAATCTGTAAGACAAAATTTGCTGAAAAGTGAGCCTGTGTGCCCGCTCTCACAAGCAACAGCCAGCCACGAAATGCCTTTCTAGGATGGTCCCTGGCAAATCCCTTATAACTTATTTTATAGTTGCCAATAAGTATAGGGCGATGATATTTTCACACCCGGAGTTTGCATACGCTCCCCTCCTGAAGTGATTTGATGTCAAAAACCGTTAAAATTACACACTGTTGACGTCAAATCACCTTATAAGGAAGATTATCGTCCCACCACATGATATGACATACTTGTGAAGCAGATTTTATATGGTGTAAGCCCTTATAGTCCCGTATTTTTCAAAAAGTGCTGCAAGGCTGACAATTGGATGATCCATACCTTCCATTTGATGGGCCATGATCTAAATAGATTGTTGCCCAAAAATCATTTCCATCGGATGATCACAACCCTCCGATCTATAGATTTTTCCACAATACTCAGTTCCTCTATTAGATCGGAGTGCTAGGGTCATCCTATGAAAATGATTTTTTAGCAACAGCCTATTCACTTTGTGGCCCATCAAATGGACGGTTTGGATCATCCAATGGTGTCAGCCTTGCAGTACTTTTTGAAAAATATAAGGGCTTACACTGTATAAAATCTCTGAATGAAGAAAGTACTATACTTGTAAAGATAGTGATTTGCTAGGCAATTTTTAAAAATACTTGGCGCATTTAGGAATGAAAAATAACACTGGGCCATCTTTTATTTATCATACTTTACTTATGACTTATGAAATGAAACTAATAGTGGGCTCGCCTATAGTGTGTTACACTTGTGGTAAAAGGTAAAAGGAAGGCAGTGGCACAAGGGAGAAAAGGGGGGCGAAAATATATCACATCCAAAAGTAAAATAAGGGAGTGATAAATCGACTCCCGAGAGAGAGTAAGAGGAGAAAGATAGACACATGGGGAGTCGATTTATCACTGCCCTAAAATAATTGTGAAAATTATATGGCGGGCCCGACCTTGGTGTGACAAACGTGTGAAACATAGATTTTATCTGATATGTGGGTGTGTAGTCAGCACAAAAATACACGGGTAAAAAAATAAATATATAAAAGTGAGGCACATCTGCTTGGATGATATAAATCATTCATTAAGTGGTCTCCGTTGTAGATATTGGTTGTGCCATGTAGATGGCTTCGAAATTTAAAAAATTATCAGCTTAGATATCTCTGTATACCGAAGGGTTGGAATTACATATGGAGAAGATTGTTGGGGTATGACCTATCTATGGTGCCAGCCATGAATATTATCCTAAAAAAGGTTTTCATTGGGAAATGATTTTTTAGGGATTGTTAAAAATTATTTTGGGGAAGTGATATTTCCCACCACCACGCCTCCAGCCCCCCCTGACGGTAAAACTATCCTTGCTAATTATCCCAACTGCTGGTTGGTCTGAAATTTTGCATTGTGTGTGCGGTGAAGTCAGCTGTTTTTCAAAAAGTACAATGGGGCCCAATTCATAGGATGATCCAAACCGGTCATTTGTTGGGCCACAACTGTACCCCGTACATAATCTCCCTAGGATGCCCCAATGTACTTCACGCTCAAAAAGTACAGTGTGCCCAAGTCCAGTATTTTTCATATTTATCGTGCTGGGGTTTCTCTCACTGAGTCCTCCTCCCTTCTTTTTTTTTGATGGCCTGGGATGTCCCCACCCCCTTCGGGAGTAGGACTAGTCCCTACGGATACACGCAACAACCCACTCACCACGTGTATCAGGTAAGTCGGGGGCAAGATTCGAACACTCGTCAACAGGGAGCAAACCCGTGACTTTCTGCCGAAGAGCCAACGCCTCGGTGGGCTTCTATCCTCCTCCCTCTCATTTGCTCACCACTATACTTTTTATACCACCCTTGATATTTGATCCATCGGTGGCTCCTAAAAAGTGAGCTGCTGTTGGATCAAATATCAAGGATGGGATGCTCAGTACGTGCTCATGAGGTCTTTCATCATATAATTTTTCCGCATGAATGTTTGTGGAAATGCACATCCATGTTTCCAATGCCCATATTTTTAGATGGAAAATTTGCCAATGGGGACACCAAAATACAAGAATTCTGAACGGAGGACACAATTTTGAAAAATTGTTAAAGAGGGTTGATAACCCCCTTTTGAGAGTTTGATGACCCTATTTAGAGGGTTGATAACCCCCATTTCATCCCTCTCTAACAATTTTTCAAAAGTGTGTCCCCAGTTCACAATCCCCCATCGGCAATTTTTCCTTTTTAGATTGAAGTCCCTTTGCTTGTGACCTTGCGTCCGTAGACATCATTGGCTTCGACAAAAGTCACAAAGCACAGCCCCAAAATTCTCACCAATTCATAGAGTATTTTTCAAAAAGTACTGCACGGACCAAGTCATAGGATGATCCAAACCGTCCATAAGATGGAACGCGACGTAAATAGGTTGTTCCCCAAATATCATTTCCATATGATAATCGGCTTTGCTTGGATATGTAGTTAAGCCTTTATTTATTATAACATAACAATTATCACTGAGTAAAGGCTGGGTAAGTAGCCAATAGCCCATACAATGGAGATGAGGCCAATAGATCTTTACAGGACTCCTTCCTCTTTCCTTTGCTAATTTTGAAATTTTTTATAATTGATATTATTGATTTGGAGCCAATTATCCTATGGAAATCATTTTTGGAGAACAAACCGTTTATGTCTCGTTCCATCTTATGGACAGTTTGGATCATCCTATGACGTGGTCCGTACAATATATTTTGAAAAAAAAAAAGGACAACTCAAAGAGCTGGCAAAGGTATTACCTTTTCCAAAAGGATCTCACAAACCAATTAAAAAAGAAAAGACAATCAGAGTCTGTGCAATTATTAAAACATGGTTGTGCTGATATCATTTCCCTTAAAAAAAGGTGGAGCCAGAGAGTTTTGGGTGAGGCTTTTAAGCACTGATGTTGGTACTATGATATTTTGATAATTGCACAAACTCAACTTGTCTTTTAGTACGTAAATTGTTGTCAAAATGGTTATTAAAGTTCTTTGTTTAGATAATTAAAAAGGAAAAGACAAGCTGAGTTTGTGCAATTATTAAAACATGATAGTGCCTATATTAAAAGCCTCGGCAAATGTCCCTAATGTTAAATATCGAGCCACGCCGAACGCTCTTTCTATGTCCACTCGTAGCTCACTCTTCCCCATAAAATGCCTTTCGATGCTCTATACTTCTATCTTCCCTCCCCAGTCCCCACAAACTCCATCCCTTGAGCCGAAGCAAACCTCTCCATTTCTCGGCAGCGGATTCTAGGGTTTTCGAGTCTTTTGTGCAGCTTTTCTCCTGAATAATCTGGTTATTCCTTCTCATTTATTTGTATGACTATGTTTCAATTTATGATCCGATCGTCAACATTCTCATGGCATTTCCTCTCTACGAGTCTCTTGCTTTTCGACCTTTTGTTTTCTTTTGTTCGAGTTAATTTCGTTTTATGATTCTTTTATCGCTTGCCCTTTAATTGTGATGAATTTCCTTTTACAAACGTTCTTTAGGTTTATGTGAACTTTATGACCTGTTTTTTTTTCTTTCTTTCTATAATCTCTGGCAGTTTGTTTAGGGTTTCGGAATGAGTTCGAGGCTGATTTCGTCTGTATTTAAACCACTATGAGAATCGTAGAGCACGGTAGGAAATAATGCCAGTGAAACAAGTGGATAACGTGAAACAATCACTTTGTTTCCAAATAGAGTCAATTTGTTTTTATGAAACACTTGCAAAGTACCAATGAAACAAATGCAAAACAGGAGGGAAGCTTGTGGGAAATGTCCTTCAAAAAACTGTGGATCAGATGAGAACAGGAGGCAAATAGAGTGAGAACTGTGTTGTCCCCTAAAGAGTAATGGAAACCAACTCCTAAATTGGACCTACGTGAATCATAGTTTTTTATTCAACTAGGAAACTGCATTTTAGCTCCAGTTTTTTCTTTTATGCAAATGTGTAGTGGTTGAGAAATGAGAGTGAATGAGATGTGGAGAATGCGTGTTATGAGGTGTACATTCTTTAGGCTTGAGAGACCATTCAGGTACTCTATTATATCTTCTACTCTGTAATTTTCTTTTTGATTAGTGCAAGAAAAATGCCCCTATTATTTCCCTCTGGATGTAGGCAATTTTTTTGAATCATGTAAATCCTTGATTATTGTGTTTGGCTATTTTATTTGTTTTCTTCATGTTGGGGATGTTGGGGTTTCCACACAAAAGCAAGAAATCCCACATCGGACAGTTGAGTGGATGTGGATGTGGATGTGCTTATAAGGGAATGGGCACCCTCCCTCTAACGGCTAGCTTTTAGGGGTGAGTTCTACCCTGTTAAATTCCCCGACAAATGGTATTAGAGCTGGGACGTGGTAACCCCGGTGTTTCCTCCGAGGGCGGAAATGTCCCTCGGGGAAGATCCTGGTAACCCTGGTGAACCTCCGAGGACGGTGAAATTCCCTCGGAGAAGATCTCATAGTTTCCACATTTGCCGCCGCGTGGAGGGGCAAGATTGTCCACGTTGCTTCTGCGTGGAGGGGGAGATTGTTGAGTGGATGTGGATGGGCTTATAAGGGAGTGGGCACCCTCCCTCTAACGGTTAGCTTTTAGGGGTGAGTTCTACCCAGTTAAATTCCTTGACATTTCCCTGCCGTTTGGATACGCGGATTTTAGAATCTTGGATTTTCTCCAATTTGTAGTTGGGAGACGAGAGAAGAAGGAGACCGATTGCTCCGCTTCTCTTTAGAATCTTGGATTTTAAGTAAGAAATCCAGGTTTTAGAAATCTCTCCCACATCCTGTGATTTCTAAAACCTGGAAACATGGGATGATCTCCTGCTCTCTTGCTGCCAGAAAGAAGGGCGGCAAAATAGAAAACGACGTCTGGTCTCCTTCTTCTCTCGTCTCCCATCTGCTATTTGGAGGAAATCCAAGATTCTAAAATCTGCGTATCCAAACGCCCCCTTCATGTTTTCAACAAATCTTGTGTGCTGCATTTCTAACAATTGACATCAGCGCTTCACAGTTGTGAGGTCCCTATCACACATTAGTTTTGTAGCGTTCTTCATGTTGAATGTGTTAGAGATGACTGAATTTAGTTATACCAGATTCGAAGTGCTGGATTCTATGGTTCTAATTATATCCATTCTCCTATTCCAACTCCCCCCGAGCCTCTGGCAGCACAATAAAGATAGCAACATGTTCTCTGCCTCTGTTATTCTGCTAGGTATCTCTACACACTCGATGTAATCTCACATATCATATTGGCTTGTGGAATTTGAAATGTTTTATTTCTAAAGTAAATGTTTTCCCTTTTATCAGCATGAACATTCTGTTTTATTTGCTTTTGTTATCCTTCTGTGAGCTTGAGATTTCATAAAATGGTAGAACTTTCAGGCATTTGTACAACGTTAGAGCTCCACAAGCTTTGATTTTATTGCGGTGGCCTAATAGATAAATATGAAACATAGCTTTTGCAGGTTGATGCATCTCTTGTCTTGGCATATCCTATCCATGCAATGAACTTAATACACATGCTCGCTAATGGCACTGTTGGCGTCAGTTGCACAAACATGTAGCCCGGTATAGTTAGTTTTTCTTTATTTATTTTTTGATATTGCCCCTTAGCTTTTGATACTTCATGCCCTTCCTGTTTCTTAATTTTGTTATGGTATCGTGTATAGTCGTGGAAGCTATATTATAATGTCGTAGGCTTAATATTGTGCATCTTATTTTATTTTCCCATATCTTTACTCTCTTTTATGGATTAATGTCATGTATCACATGTGCAGTTCAATATGGATGGGCTTGGCCATTTTTATTTAAACTACATCTATATGTGCATTGTTTTTCTTTCTAAGGAAAGGAGAAAATCTTAATGTTTAAACTATTGATGATCTTTCTGGTTGTGAGGGCTTCACATATTATTTGGTTATAAGGGCTGCACATATTCTTTCACGTAATTAGTGTAGGTTGAGAAGTCTAGTGTACAATTTTATGGCTATTTTGGAGGTGCAATTTAGTTGGATTTTGGGTGTAATTTAGGTATAAACTTGCAATCTGACAAAAAAATTTAGATTGCAAGTTTACCCTCAAATTGCACGTAATTCCAACTTCGCCCATTATTCAAAGCATTCCTAATGGAAAACTTTGGGGGGATAGATTTGAAAACCAAATCGAGAAATTAATGAGAACAATGGAAGTAGTGATAAGTTCACAAATGAGGAGGGGGGATAGATTTGAAAACCAAATCGAGAAATTAATGAGAACAATGGAAGTAGTGATAAGTTCACAAATAAGGAGCAAGATATCTCAATTTTTCAATACTCACTAAAATTATATCATAGGATATCTAAAGGGAAAGATATCCATGCTCTTTTATTTTGATAATGGAACTTTATACTTACATAACCACTACTCTGTGGAGGGACTTCCGCGGTGGTTGGAAGAGAGACACATTTGTTTGTGAATTCCAATGTGGCAGATAAAATTATCTATCTGCGCTGACTGGACTCACAAATAGTGCATTCAGCAGTAGGTGTTCGAATCCTCTATAAATTCAGAGTGTGTTTTACGGCTGTGACCGAACGCGACTCGAGGAACTGGCAAAACGGGTTGGTTGTTGATACATGGGAGCATCTTTGAAATTGTAACATCCTTTAGAAGAGGATTGGAAAAGTAGATAGTAAAAACTGGAGTGCCATTATTGAAACAAGGAAGTGCAAATATCACTTCCCTAGCTACAAATCCTTTAGAACATAATATATATACCATTCTGGATGACTTTCTTGGTCATCGCTTTTCAAATGAAATCTTCTACCTTTCAAAATAATAATAATAATATATATACCCTCTAAACAACCCCAAAACCCACTTTTAATCACAGGCTTTCATTAACATCTAATCGTAACCCTTCATTGTAGTCATAATAATCCTTGGCATGGACTTTTAAAACTGAAATTAGAAACTAAAACAATTAGAAATTTAGAACTCCAAATTTCGTCACTAATAAAAAAAAATCATGTCAATTTTGGCCTACTTTGGAGGCTTGAAATGATGTTATCTTGAAAGACTGGAGTGCGTTTTTTTGATTTACAACTGATCAGGACAGGATATTTTTCTCTTCTTTTTTGTTCGCTCTTGTTTTTCTTCATATTCACCTCCTCGGTCTCTCTCTTTTATATTAATGATAATCACAGTTTAAAAAAAATGATGTAAAATCAAATCATGTTAATGAAATTGGCTACCATTCCAAAAAAAAAATGATGTGAAATCAGATCTTTTCGTTTTTTTGTCGTTTCTACTATTTTGGTCGAATTTCGGTTGAATTTTCGAAATTTCAATGGAAATAATGAAGTGAAACGAATTCATTGAAATTTTGTTTCAGCAAGGATGGGAACATAAACATTTCGGGTTTTTCGTGTCAATTTCGATGGAAATTTAAAACCATGGCTGTAAATAACTCCTCTCGTGTTTAAATCCCTCGATGCCTTCATCTTCTTTTCATCTAATTTTGAACGCAACAATTGTGAGAATTTCTTCTCTGCCAATTTAGATACTTGGAATAGGGATATAATATAATTCAAGTTCTTATTCGCTTTTTTGTGCGGGATTCTTGGTTTTTGTTTACCGAGTAAGACTTTCTTTTCAAAAAAATAAAATAAATCTCCTTTTGCATGTAGGATTTATTATTGCGAGGTTGCAACAACTTTATCTGATTTCCTCATTGGCATGCATGACATGGTTGTGATTAGTGACAATGGTATTTGGTCATTTTGATCAACCCAATGTAAATATGACTTGCAATCAGTATTTTAGAATTAATGTGAGTGAAATTGAGTTTAGAATGCATGAAATTTATCGTCTTATCCATTCTTTATTATCATATATTCTTACATCACAATTCATTTTTACATAGCATCAGTGCAGAACAATCAAGATCCAAGTGTTCCAATCTCGATCAATGTACATCTTCTATTTTCATTCTCTTTTTCTCTGTTCATCCTCTCTTAAAGTGCTCCTCACCCCTTATTTTCATCCCTTATCCTCTTTTTTTTTTTCTTTCCGTAGAGGGCGAGCCTTTGTGCAACGGTAAGGTTGCTCCATTGTGACCTGGTAGTCATGGGTTCGAGTCACGAAAACAGCCTCTCTGCAAAGCAAGGGTCAGGCTGCGTACATCTAGCCCTCCCAAGACCCCGCAATGGCGGGAGCCTCATGCACTGGGCCGCCCCCCTTTTTTTTTTATCCTGTTTTTTTCGTCATTGCAGACCCAAATTTCCATTAATTCCACTTTCTTGAATTTTCAATCTTGCCGTTTTCTTCCATCTATCCAGACTCATGGTTGATCTTCCTACGTATCCCCACAAACTTTTTATGGTTTTCCTCTTCTTTCTTTCATCCTTCTTTTAATTCCAACTTGAACATCACTTAAGGGAGGTGCACATTTGCAACTCACTTAATTGCTCTCTTAAAACATAAAGAGGGCCTACCTTAAATCATTTACCTTGGGGCATTTTATCACACATGTAAGTAAATAGGTGCAAATTAGCACCGCCTTTGCACAACCCAAACCCCATGAACACCTTCCCATTTCCTACGGAATTTCAAAACTGAAACTTCATTTATTGGTCAATCTAAGCCATTCGGCCCATTCCATTTCCAATCTCACACACCCTTTCCTCTTGTCTTCTCTCCTCTTCCTTCCAAACCGATTTTCTCCAATTTCGTTAAGTTTTTATGTCCATCCATTTCTTCGACCCCCTTTTCCCTCTTTTTGTTCATCGCTAGGAATCTTCCACCATGGATCTCTTCCCCTCTTATTCTTCATCAACATCGTCTTTTTCTCCTCATAACTAGTTACTATCAATTATGAAACTATCTCATGATAGGTTCCTCTTCCGAAAAGGTCAAAACCTCCCTGTTATACATGCCCATGGACTCCTTGATTGACTTGGGGGCCTTTTTGTTCTCCCCGATGAACTGATAAGGATAGAGGGGAATGAAGGTAAGTATGTTGAAGTTTGCAGTGATGGTACACGTACCGATGTTGTCACTCCCCACTAGAAACATAATCCTGGTATGCTAGTGACCGACTTTTGGTCCCATGGATCAATTCCACTCTTTTTTTTTGATGACATAGGGTCTCCCCACGCCATTTTAGGGCGGGACTAATCCCTATGGATGCACGCAATCACCCTTAAACCACACGCATCGGGTTTATTACAGTGGATCAATTCCACTCTATCGCCCGGGGTTCCTGTCTTGGTACTTGATGTGGCTTCTGGCAAGGAGTAGCAAGAAACAAAAGACAATAACTTGATGCGATGCAAAAGCTGAGGATAGAACAATGATCGCAACCGCTGCACATCTCACATGGTTGAGGCATATTATGCCAGAGCTCCATCTCAGATTAGACATTTATTTTCTGCAGATGTGATGTGCTACCTGCATGATAATTTTTTTTTTGAAAGGCGACAAGATACTAACGTTAATAAATTTGAAAACTTTAGATTTTCATGTTACTGTTCAAAGTTAAGCTCCAAAGTTGACTCAACAATTTTGATTCTAGATAAACTTTGCTAGCTTTCCATATAGCGTTAAGTGGCTTTTTCGCCACTAGATTGGAGTAGTTAAGAAGGCTTTTCTGTTTTGAATAAAAGTGTTGGTTTTTACCTCAATACTACATCGTTCTGTTTATGAATTGGTTTCTTATGAAATTGGATGCACTGGATAGTCTGATTCTTGACTGGCCTCTTTTCCTTTTAATGAAAGTATTATATGTGTTTTAATACTTGTTATCTTGTCAGTTAATGAATAACATATTTAATGAAATACCATCCTTTTCCTTTTAATGAATAGCATATTTACACGTGCTACATAATATATGTTTTGTTTTTGCTCTTGTTACATATGCTCACTTGCATCAAAGTGAACAAATGTGTTGTTTGTCAGGGCTTTAATGAGAAGCACTTGACAAGTGCAATATCTTTTGAAGTTGAAAGTGGATATCAAAATGCTTTTGGTAGAAATATGAGGTAAGTGCCCGATGCCTATTTTTGTCAACATTATCTATCTTGACTTCTTCACTATTCATTATGAGAAGTGAGAACATGTTGACCTTGTAAAGTGATATCATTTCCCCAGATTTGGCAACTTTCTTCACACCAACCTTTTGAAATTGTGTTCTCGGTCAAATCACAAGTCTGCCCAAAAGTTTATGGAGGAAGTGAATAGTTATGGCACCGCGAACATGTCAGATCGGTCAAAGTTACTTAATAAGGTATGTTGCTTTATAGTCTATCCACGTAATCATGTATGGGTAACATCATCATTATGGAATCCGTTGGCTATATAAATAATCCTTGTAACAAGCTTATAAATAATCCATGAGATTCAGGACAGGGTTGGATCCTCTTCGATATCTTTCAATCATATAAGTGGGCTAGCCAATGGAGAGGCGGACATGCTAGCTAGAGAGGGGGTACATAGGGAGAGAGTGGAGCTTTTCGATTTTCTCCCTCCATAGCTGCTAGCGTCTTTGTCTATATTTCTTCTGTATTTTTTG
Organism: Tasmannia lanceolata; assembly: GCF_043159265.1. Lineage (NCBI taxonomy): Eukaryota > Viridiplantae > Streptophyta > Magnoliopsida > Canellales > Winteraceae > Tasmannia > Tasmannia lanceolata. The sequence continues at coordinate 59,537,391 of NW_027518692.1, read as the reverse complement.
GCTCTATTAGCCCTTGTATCCTTTTGGGACCTCCTCGGTCATCGATTTTTCAATGAATTTATCCTTACCATTAAAAAACAAAAGCGCCCAATATTTTCTTTATTCTTTCTAAAACTGCTTGAATGAATGGATTTATTCTCAATAAAGGACTGTTGATTTATTCTCATAAAAAATGGTGAGAATTTTTATGAGCTCATGTAGTTGGATTTAAAACATCCTATATTTGTTTAGTCCTTTTCAAGAAACATGTGTATAACTGAATTTTGCCTGCCTTCTAGGTTTCTGTGCTTCTGGGTTATAGCAGTGTTGAGGATTTAATTGAGCATGATAGAGCTCGCAGAGAATCTGGTGGAAATCTGGAAGGCATCATCGATGAGTTTGATATCTCATTGGCTTGTAGAAGATTTCCGTCAATCATTTTGGGTAGTTCATCACTTGTTGATCTCTATGATGATATTACTTCTGAACCTGAAAGTATGAAACTTTTTCTAGCTGAAAGCCGTGAAGGATATCTCCCGAGTCCCATTGGCGGAAATTGGGTTGAACCAGATAAACTTAGTGGGACATGGCCCTCATTAGATTCTTTCCCATCAAATTTAAGTTCATCCTCATTGAGGGAAGAAAGTTCTTACATTTTGCCATTTATTTCTCAATCCCCGGCCTTTGAAACTGAAGGAAAAACAGATATGAAAGTTCATTTGAAGGAGTCTTCTATCAACGCTAGCCGCAAATCACAACAAATTGAAACATCTGCTGAGTTGATTTTTGATAGACCCATCAGTTGTGTACCGGGCATAACCAATAGGCAATATCATCAGCTTGAAAAGAGTGGCTTTCATACGGTGATTTTTTGGGCATTATGTAAATGATAATCACACTTATTTTAATAATATCATGATGGAGGTAGATAATCTCATTTCTTTTTGTTTGCATGTAGATGAGGAAACTGCTACATCATTTCCCTCGAACGTATGCTGATTTACAAAATGCTCGAGGTGAAATTACTGATGGAAACTATTTGATTTTTGTGGGGAAAGTATTATCTTCAAGGTAGAGTAAATCCTCATGTAGTGAGAATAGTATTTTTTGGCACCAACCTTTATGCAGATTTGCATTATCATGCTTGAATAATGTCTTCTTATGGTTTGAAGATTCCTCTGCTGAACTTTTCAGTTTATCTCGTGAAAGTCTTGGCTTAGGTTTTTGAATAAATTGTATTAAGCTCTAAGAGAATGTAGTAGAAAATCTTCTGTTGAGAAATAGTACTCTGATTTATGGGTTGGTTTCCTGTAAAGCAAAACAGTACAATCAATTAATTAGATTTTATTTCATGTCATGGTATATGGCTAAATTAGCTGGTGCGATTTTCCTTGTGATTTAGTTGCATTTTAAGTTTTTTTTGAAAGATAGTTGCATTTTATGTTTGTATAATTTGAAGACAAAAATCAGGTAACTTGGTCTTTTATATTCTTGATAGTGAGTTGGTATAGTTCTGTGAGATGAGTTTTTCCTTATTGGTCAGAGTTGTTAGGTCTGCAGGCTAGCAGTGTTTTCGTGTGCTTATGACACAATCTTGACACTTCTTGAAACGACTTATTTTATTGATTGCAAAACTTAGAGAACTCAATAAGAAAATCAATAGAATTCACAAATGTTAGGGAGACATCAAAATACTAAAAATAATCAAAATAGTTCAAGTTCTAAGCAAAAAGTCAGTAAAGTAGAAGTATATACACTATAAAAAAAACTTTTTAACACTTTTTTTTAGTATCTATCATCCCTTACTTTATAAAGCTGGCCTTTCAAATTTGTCGTAATAGACTTTCCTAATGACTTAATGGCTTATATAGAGAAAATGAGAATCCAATTTGCAACAGACATCTATTCACGATTTTCACAGGAACCCATCTCAAGACCCACTCAAACTAATTTTACAATTCAAAGGAAAATCGATGTGATTCCTGCAACAAAAATATCCATCTTGTAAAATTTACAATTTAAAAGTATTTTGGTCACATTCTTGAAGTCAACATGATTTCGTGATGATGTTATGGGCCCTTTTTTTGTATATAGCAGGTAACTTAGGTCGTGTGATAATTTGAGCCTCAAAATAACTGAGGCACACCATCTCAAAGAAAAGAATGACAATGAAATTTGAAGGGAAGGCAGATTAGGGTTTTGGGAGAGGTTGGAAGAAGTGAAAGAATAAGGGATAGTTTGGCAATGGAAGATGTGGAGAGGAAAAAGATGGGGGCATTTATGCATTCCGAATAAGCTGAATAAGCGGTAGAGAAAACAAAGAGATGCTGATTTTCGAAAGTCAAGACGATGTGAATTTCAGAAGGCAAAATTGTGCTAATCGAAAGAAAATATGGTACCAGTGGATGGATTCTACCCTTGTGATCTTGCCTGCTCTGGCACCATGCAAAGTGCACTTGGTCAAATGGAGTAAATCAGAGATGAGAAGAGAAGGGAAGATAAGAGGAGAGGAGAGCTTTCATGGGAGATAGATTGTATTTTCATTAAGTCAAAATACAGATAACAATGGCTTATATGCAAGATTGTATCAGAAGCCAATAAAAAAAGAGAGATTATATCAGAAGACTAAACTACCCTTAATGAAGGGTAGCACCATAATGTATACTATACAAATCGCTAGCAGAGTACACTTGAATTTTAAACTTAAAAGTGTTATGCTTAAGGTCAGGGTTTGAATATGTTGAGGAACTATGGCTTTGTTATATGATTTTTAGTACTGCTTGTTGTAGTATCATAAGAACTAACAACTAACAACAATGCTCATTGTTTCATTAGCAGAAAATTAGAAAAGTTTAAAATGGAGACATGGGTGACATAACCAAAAATAAGGGAATGGCGATGCCATTCCTCATGTTTATTTGTATCTTTATTGTAAGAGTAATGTTTGTATTGTATTTTATGTGTCATATATTTCTTTTTTCTATTAACTGTTTCTGTTCTGGAATTTTAAATAGGAACTAAGACTCAGATTGTATCATCTGGTATTGGTGATATGTTCTGCTTTTGGAGTAGGTGAGTCAACTCACATAATGATGCACTGCCATTCCTTCATATCCCTGTAACTAAAACTTTGAGGCCCCAAACCTTATGTAAAGAACTTTTTAGAAGGGATGTTAGAAAAGTATCTAGTATAATGGGAGCAATATGTGGAAGAAGTTGGCGAGATGTGATGAATCCATCAACTTCTTGTTGTTGTTGTCAACAGGCTTAAATGGTGGGAGCAAAAGTTTCTTGGTCTGAGATGAAGTATCAGTTCTATCTCGAGTTAAATATACCCGTGGGGTTGTATTGGAGATTTAAGTAATAAGGCTGTTTTAGTGTTATCTTTAGCTGGATTAAGTTATGAAATAAAAGGGCCTACCATAAAAACAAAAGAAAATACTATTCAGAGTTATTTTTGGGGTGGTTGTGGGGTTTGTAGGAACAATAAGGAGATCTGAAACATGGCAGCAGATCTTCCTCCCTAGGTGTGATGTCTTCTCTCCCTCTGTTGCTCTTCCCTTTCCTCCCATGTTCTTCCTAATTTTTCTACCATGGCTTCTTATCTATTCTATACATTTGTTGTCTTTCTTACCCTCAAGTCTATTTTATTGTTTATGGCGTGGTTCTGCTAATGGGATTGTTTCTCACTTATACATAACACTTAATTTATTTATTTGTGTGGGATCAGTCATATTGGATAGAAGTTGCGGGCTTGCAGCTTTCTTGTTCCCTCTAGGGTGTGGACTAGTTTTGTGGTGCAAAACCTGGTCCATGAGATTGGCATCAGAGCACAGATCAAACCAACTCCAGGCATGTTGTAAGAATGGCACCAACCATGAGAACAAATTAAGGAGAAATGAACCATCTTTCTAAGGTTGTCAATGAGTTGAATACCTATGGATGAGCAAATGAAATGGTTTAAAGAAGTGGCTACAACCCTCCATTGGCACTGACTATTGAGACAACCTCCCATTCTTTATCAATACTGTCGACAAATAGAAGAAATAAATTAGCAAGTGAATGTTGACAGGGAGTTTTGGATGAGGATTGAGATGCCGAAATTCGAGGACAAGTTGCATCCTGGTGTCTTTCCCGATTGGGTGACCTTTTGCCGTAATTTTTTTTTTTTGAACCCAAGATGACTTTAGTAGCCACATGGTTCCACAGTTTCTCTGCCATCTGTTGTTTGGATTTTTGAAGTAATTGGGTGACTTTATGCCGTGAGTTTTTTTTTTTGGAAAGGTACTTTATGCCATAAGTGTTCTTGCATGCAAACACATGATAGAACCCAAGATGACTTTAGTAGCCACATGGTTCCACAGTTTCTCTACCATCTGTTGTTTGGATGTTCGAAGTTGAAAATGCAGACAGAATCTGTAACCAATTAACACCTGAGAATAAATTAAGGAGATGTTGCAGGTAAAATTTCTTTCTTTATATTGTTCCCACAATTTATTGATAAATTTTAAGATCTCAGACATGGGCCGGCATTGTCCCGGAAGTACACCGAGGAGCTTTGTACTCGCTGCCTGGGATGATCTGAGTTTGATGGAATTGTTGTTCAATGATATTTACATTGGCTGAAACATGAGATCTGATCCGGGTTAACTGAAGAGATTGCAAACTATCAAGATAAAAGATTTAGTCCAGAAAAGGAGTTGTAACCATGGTTTTAAATTTCTGCCGAAACTGACACGAAACAATCGAAATGTTTCCTTTTCCATCCATATCGAAACCGAAACCGAAACGACCTGAACGCATAAACCAAAATCATAAATGTAATAGCAATATACTATTATAGTATGTATCAAATAAGTATATTTATATGAGTTTCATACAAAATGTGGTGCTTGTGTTATGTATAAATATTTATATGAATTACATATGAAATTTGGTATTTGCTAAATTCACATATAAGTGACAATGCATATCATTAGGTGTTCGATGTTTTTAAACCATTATGGATGGTTGCCTTGCTTATGTGATGTTTTGTAAGTGTGTATTTGTGCTTATTCTAGCATTTCCTGAAGTTTCATCTTTAAATTCTATCATTTGCTTCTTTGATTTTACAAGATTTCTCTCGAAATTTCCAACCGAAACCGAAACATTTTCATTTCAGTGGCGGTCAAAACTGAAACCAAAACTGAAATTTAAAACCTTGGTTGTAACATCTCTTGGGCAGCAAGCTGTTCCTCGTTGAATCTTACTAGGGAGAGGTGAAAACCAACCCATTACCCTCCTAGACTAGCTCTGATAGTTCCCTGCGAATTCCCCAAATGCAAATGTTGGAAGAGGTCGGGTTGGGCGTGGCATAGCTCCAAAGAGAGGGAGTCATGCAACTCCTATTATGTGCTACAAGTTTCATCCAACAGGTCATCGATCTTTTCACTGCCCCACTCCCCTTCCTGCACAACCTGTAACCTTTCACGGAGGGTGGATAACATGACCTGTTGCGTGGTGAAAAGTATGAAAATTTGCTCACAGTAGCAGTTGCCATGAATAATTCACATTTTCCAGATGAGGAAAGTGTAAGGGTAATGGGTGGTGTTGGTCAGATGTTTGTAATTCAGTCGGCTGTTTTGTCAAGTCAAGAACGACCTACAGATAAGTAGCTGAGATATCATATTTTCCAGACCACATGGACTGCCAGAGGGAAGATTTGAACTATTCTTATTGATGGGGGCCGCAACGAACATTTTGTTTTAGAAGAGATGAATCTTAAGTTGAAATAGCAAAAATACCCTTGCACATATAATATAATATTCAGTGGCTTAAGAAAGGGGTAGAATCGACTTTGAGCTCAAGGGCCTGCTCATCTGCCATTCAAATATGTTATAAAGATATCGTGTCATGTTCCAATGGATGCTTTCTATATTCTTTTGAGTGGGCCCCTAGATATTTGACGGAGATGTGTGAAATGGCAGACTATCTATTCATTCATCATATATGGAGTGCATATTGTAGTTTTTTCCGCCAAAGAATTAGGGATAAATGAAGAAAGCAAGTTTGACGGAGATGTGTGTATCTAGTCATTCATCATATATGGAGTGCATACTGTAGTTTTTTCCACCAAAGAATTAGGGATAAATGAAGAAAGCAAGTCAAAGGACCCTTCACTACGTTGGTCTGAATGTAGAGGTGAACAGACTGCAGTTTTGAATGTTGTAAAGTCGTATTTTGGTATCGCGCCGGAGGATCTGCCGGATGATTTGCCCGAGGAATATTCAAACGTAGATATACTTGATGTTATGAGCTTCCTACCCTATCTATAGCACATTATCGGATGAGTTCTAAACAACATGAGGAATTGCATGGCCAAATTTTGAGCTGGTAAAGGAGGAGTTCATATAGTGACCTGCTCTTCTCACACCCAGGAAAATATGATGTGGCAAATGTCGATTGACGGCCGGGCTATAAACAAGATCACTGTGAAGTATTGCTTCCTGTGCCTCGAGTTGAAGACATGCTGGATATGTTGCATCAAGTATGCAATATCTTCGAATGTAGACTGGAAGAGTTGCTACCTTCAGATTTGCATCCTATCAAGAGAAAATGGAAGGTGAACTTTAAGACTCAAGTTGGATTACATGAATAGCTATGCAATGCCCAAGTGCTTTCATTTGGCTTAGAATTGAGGTACTTTCTCGTTTCATTGTTTTTTTTTTTGTTTGGTGATATTTGGTTTATATTGTTGGCTGGCTTCACATATTAACCATTTAAGTCATGTGTCTCATGTGTTGAGGAAGAACTCTTTGTATGTTAATGCTAAACAGTGTACTTTCATGGTGGACAAGGTGTTATTTCTGGGATATGTTATCTCAGCTGGGGAATCAATGTCGATGAAAACAAGTGAAAGCCCTTAGCAAATGACTTGCACTAAGGACTTTGACTCAAGTGCCATCTTTCCATGCTCTTGCCACATTCTATCGACAGTTTATCAGGGGTTTTGGGTCTATCTTGGTCACTATTGGTAGATTATATGGAAGGGGCAAATACCAATAGGCATTTGAAGCTGAAGTTGCCTTTCGAAAGATCGAGGAGAAAATGACCGAGCCCCTCTTTTAGTGATTCTAGACCTTTCAGAGATCTTTGAAGCTGTGTGTGATGTATCCAATGTTGGCCTAGTGCCCCGATTTTGTGCCAAGAAGGAAAGCCTGTTCCTTTAGTGAGAAACCTTTTTAGTCAAGAACTACCTCACCTATGATGTATGGCTGTATGCGATGATACAGGTCCTTGGATATCGGAGACACTTCTTAATACATTCGGAGTTTATCTCAAATTTAGACCATGACATCTTGCCCCTTATCAGCTTTCAAAAATTGATAATGCAAGACATCCCAAATGAATTCTATTCAATTGTCTTAGTTATAGGATATCCAAGTAATATGTTCTAGGGGAAGCTGTAAAGTAAATTAAAGCAATAATTCTATCAACTTCTGGCTTGATGTTGTTAGATAATTTGTTTTAGTTCTCAATTAGTTAGTCATTTGTTATGTGCATTTTGGTATTATGTTTTTTTTTTTAAAATTTTCTCCAAGGTGTTTATTATTAAGCTTTGCAAACAATTAATTTCATTGTTACCACAGGGGAATTAGGGCTGGCTCGTCTTTCTCATTCCTAGAGGTGGTTGTGGGCTGTGAGTTTGCTGCTGACGAAGAAGCTTCTGAATTGAAAACTGACGATGTTGTCATTGGGGAAAGAAAAACGATCCATTTGCATTTGAAGAAATTCTTCCGTGGTACTCGTTTTGCAAGTAAGCCGTTTCTGAAAGCTCTCGAGTCAAAACATAAAGAGGGAGACATTGTATACATTAGCGGCAAGGTGGGTTCATGCGATCCTTTGTCTATCTGCTATTTCTATTTCTCTTCATGTTTTATGGATGTTGTATGGTTTCCTTGTATCTGGTTTATTTGTATCCCCAGATTGAGAAAATTAATATAATTAATACCTTGGCATTTCTCTCTGTTATAGTCAAAATGACCCTCCATGTGTGAAAATTACTGTCCTGCTATATTTTTTTTGGTTGAATAATTTTGAATCCGAAGAATTAATATCCGCTTGTTTTCTTTGTTTGGCTTGAAAAATGTTTCTCATTTTATATTACCAATAAATTTTGCTGATGATGGAAAAGGGGTGATATGAGGAAACAACATAAACAGAACACACAAGTTATTGGAGGGAATATATGTATGAAAAGGGGCTGACATGTAATGTAACTCTCTCCTTTGCAAGGAGTCGGAGGAATGATTATGATTTCTTATGAACATGAAGGAAAGTTATTGCCGGTGTTATAGACATCTTGTGAATCTTCCATCATCATCAAGTCTTCATGGAAAACCCTTTTCATGGCAAGCCCGTTTAATATCAGAGGTTGCTAGAGAACAAAAAGACGAGCCTCTAATGAGGTGCACACTTCTTCCTTGCTATAGTCTGTAATCCTGATCTTTCCTACGTAAACAACATTTGAATTGCTTCATTTGATCGCTAGTTAATCCACCCATCCTTGGTGTTCCTAGACTTTAAGGGATCTGTGTATAAATTTTAAACCCTTCAAGAAATTCTATTATTTTAGTTTTGAATGACAGCAGTAACTTTTGATTGGCATCTACTATCTTTTTCCGAGTTTGTTAATATGATTTGTATAAATCATTGGAAAAGAAATACCAACCCATAAGAAATTTAATGCGCTCTGACTCTCAAGTACTTGACTCATGTGAATGGATTTGAAAATGTTGAGAAAAGTGTACTGGATCTATTTTGGAGGAAGCAATGCTTAAAAGTTAACCACAATTTAATTGATGAAGAAGTGCAATACTCTTTTAAGTACACAATTAATGTGAATTAATTTGAAAATGTTGAGAAAAGTGTACTGGTCCTATTTTGGAGGTAGCAATGCTTAAAAGTCAACCATAATTTAATTGAGGAAGAATTACATATATTGCGGGATGCAGGGGGAACAAGCAATGCTTCTCTAGAGCTAGAGGTATGAGTATGTGAGAGGCATGGATTGACATTGGCTCTCCTCATCAATTACCATTTCTATAATCGCAATGAAACTTAGGAGAGGAGTTTGATCAAGAATGGAGTCCCCTTCGTATGTGATGTGTGACAAATTAAGGTGAAAATTAAGGAAATTTGCACTAAAGATGAAAGATCATATACTCTTAGGGCATGTTTGGCAGCCATGAAAAAAAATTCAGGGAATATTTGTTTATCTAGTGAAAGAGGGGTGTAGAGAGGCAGGGAAGAAAGTAAGATTTGAGGGGATGATGAGTGAGGAGAGAATGAGATGGGGCAGAAAACAAGGAAAAAAAAAACTATTTTAAACAGGGAATTTATTTCTCTGTTTTCCAGCCCCATCACATGCTCTCTTCCCTTCCTGCTCTCTCAAATCTCTCTCTCAACAGTCCTCTTTACGCCTCTCTCATCTTGGCTAAACAAATACCCGATTTTTTTTCTTCGCTGCCAATTATGGCCTTAGTGTAATGAAAATGAAAAGAAGTACCACAATGAAAAATCTAAAATATAGTTGTTGATGATGATGATGATGATGATGATGATGATGATTATGGTAATGGGAGATGCCGAGATGGGCATTAAACATGTTATAAGATTGTAAAATATAATAGGTTGTATATTTGGCTGCAGATTGGTTATAAAATGGGTGGCGAGAAGGTTAGGAGCTTAGTTTTCGTAATCAAGGAGAGGTATGAGTGGCAACGAAAACTAAGAAGTAGACCATTGTAGGACCTGGAGCTTCTATGATGTGGGAGTGTCGTAGTGTACGACTCGAAGAGGCTGTGTTGTCACTAAAGCCTTGTGCACTTCTTTATCATGGGTCTCTCGGCTTAGCTTTCCAACAATCCTTATATTGTGATATGAGTCTATCTCCTCATTGTCATCCCCAATCTATCCCACAAATTGCATAAGTATTCTCTCTATCGTATGTATCATTACTTTTCTTCTTTTTTGGATGAACTTTGGTGTACATTTTCCTCCTTTACTTGCATGGTGTTCTTTTAAGTGGGTATTTCCCCCATGCATTGGGCGGTTGCGGTGATTGTACTGTACATGGGGCTTATTATTCATAATCATTTTCTCATATTGCCACTTGATGTCTAGCTCACATGATATTTTATCATCTACGTGATATTTTGGAAGAGAAAAAAAAATATTATACTTGTATAATGTAGAAGTTTTGTTTGGTAGGTAAGCTGGCCTGAACCCATAAACTTGTGGTTGTAACACAAATAACTAATACAAAAGAAGCCCTTGGAGAAAAAGTGCCTATACACTAGTTCATTATAAGTAATTCCATAAGGTGGCAATGCCTTTCTAATGGATGTACTATATCTTTCCAACATCAAATCAACTTGGAATGTTATGCATCTCTTTATTCATGATGTAAAACATCCATTAAAAAATATGATGTAAAGTGTCAAGTAGGCATGCTTTCTTTTTTTTTGAATGGTAGCAGAATATATTAAATGAAGACTGAGGAAGTCCTCCTTACAGAAACAGAAAAACATAACACTCCCACGGAACTGAAACTGCCCCGGGAGATACAATTAAGGAGGGAGAAAATCATAAAGTTCTAAATCCTGCTTCGATACTCCATCTTTTGCCAACTTATCAGCCACTTCGTTAGCAGATCTTCTCACATGCTGGAAAGATACCTGAAGCCCTTGTAAGATATCTTTAATCTCGTCAAAGAATTTAAGAAATCGCCACGGGGAACTCCGAGGGCCCCTAAGCCAGCTGATAACATTCTGCGAGTCACCCTCCACAATACATCTTTCTGATCGGGCCCTAGCCAAGCTCAGAATACCTTGATGCGCTGCCCTTACCTCCGCTTCATTCGAATCTGCTCTACCGATTGGACCAGAAAAAGCCTTAAGTACCCCACCATTACTATCTCTTAATACTCCACCAATCCCTGCAGGGCCAGGGTTGCCCAAACTTGATCCATTGAAATTTAATTTGACTATCCCTTCATGAGGAGGGCACCATTGCTGATTGGATACATTCATAATTTCCTGGCTATTGCAAACCACACCCCACCCTTCCCACAAATCAAAGGCCGAAACGAATCGGAATAACGGAAGTGCTCGAGCCCAAGAGATAGTAAGAGCAATGATCTTAATAAATAGAAAGTAAGGGGATTTGGCTTTCCCTTCAAAAACTCGAGAGTTCCTTTCAGTCCAGATAACCCATAAAAAAGCCATCAAAGAGAGCCACCACAACTGCTTGCCTTTTCTGCCCCAAGGTGTACATGTCCAGCCGGCGAACAAGTCTTGAAGAGAGGAGGGAAACACCCATTTGATGCCAAACCTTGCTAAAATCCTCCCCCAAACCTCCCTAGCTACTCCACAGTGGATGAAAATATGGTCTACCGACTCCCCTGATTCAATACATATAGTACAGTGATCAATAATCAGCATATTCCTCTTTCTCAGAAAGTCCACTGTTTGTATTCTATTTCTTAACGCTGACCATCCAAAGAAACATACTCTAGGGGGAGCCTTTGATTTCCACACCTTTGCTAGCAGGGCATTTACCTCAAAAGGCAACAGACTATTATAGAAAGACTTGACCGAAAAACCGCCTGAAGAAGTTAATACCCACAACCTTCTGTCTTTTCCTGAAAAACTGATATAAACCTGATCAAGGATCTGAAGTAGATTGGTCACCGAGGGCAATTTGCGATCAAAGAAGTTCCGACGAAAAAGAGGGTGCCATATAACTTTACCTGCAATACGCTCGTAGCAATCTTTCACAAAAACAGACTTATCAGCTGCAACTAGAAAAAGGGCCGGAAATAAAACTTTTAGCGGGACGCTCGAACACCACCTCATGGACCAGAAAGAGATCCGGACGCCGGAGTAGACTTTATATCTAATTCCTCGATCAAAGAAAGGAGTTAGGCATAGGATATCCCTCCAAATTGTTACCCCAGGTTTGTTAAAGTTATTCAGAGTAGCCCAGTCACCTGAATCAGCACCATATTTTCCTGATATTACTTTAGTCCATAATCGTGATTTTTCTTCACCAAACCTCCATAGCCATTTTTCCATCAGTGCTTGGTTTACCTGCTTGATCCTGCTAATGCCGAGACCTCCTCCTTGTATTGGCATGCAAACCATTTCCCAACTCACTAGGGCCATAACCCGCTTCTTCTCTGATCCCCCCCACAAAAATCTTCTCTGAATCTGTTCAATACGCTTTACAACAGACACAGGGCATTTGAATAATGATAACTGGTAGATGGGTATATTGGCCAAGGCAGCTTTAAGCAAGGTTAATCTGCCTCCTTTAGATACTAAGTTCCTCTTCCATGTATCAAGCCGTCGCTCGATTCGTTCCACAATGGGATCCAATGCACTTTTTCGAGGTCGCCCTATTCCCAGGGGCAATCCCAGATAAGATGCCGGCAGACTCTCCAACGAACATCCCATAATATTGGCTATAGTAGAAGCTCCTTCCTCGCTTACATTCACAGCGAAAAGTCTGGATTTTGAGAAATTAGATCGAAGCCCTGTTACTAATTCATAACACCTGAGAATTGCCTTAAGATTGAGGATCTTTGAGGCCTGGGGAGAGCTAAAGAGTAGGGTGTCGTCCGCAAATTGCAAGTGCGAGACTTGAAACCCGGATTCGCTACATTTGACCCCGGAAATCAGACCCTCCGCTCGACCTTTCATCAACAGCACGCTGAGGGCTTCCGCAACAATAACAAATAGAAAGGGAGATAGAGGATCCCCTTGACTCAAGCCTCGAGACGACTTGAAGAACCCTTGTGCCGAGCCATTAATCAGAATAGAAAAGTATGCTGAAGATAAGCAGCTACGGATCCACCCGCGCCACTTCCCTCCGAAACCCATTCTGTGTAGAAGGTAGTCCAGACATTGCCAATCCACTCTGTCATACGCTTTTTCCATGTCCAGCTTACAAATAATACCTTGCTCCCCTGACTTAGCCATCCAATCCACCATTTCATTTGCCACCAGCGTGCAATCTAAGATTTGTCTCTGGCCAACAAAAGCACACTGATTCTCTGAAATGATATATAGAAGTACCCTCTTGAGCCGGTCCGCCAATACTTTGGACAAGATCTTATATAGACATCCTACCAAGCTAATAGGCCGAAAATCGGATATTTTCACTGCTCCTTTAACTTTGGGAATGAGAGCAATAAAGGTGGCTCCTGTTCCTCGATCCAACTCCAACCCAGCATGAAATGCTCGAAAAAAGGCCATTATATCTCCCTTTACATACTTCCAACAATCCTGAAAAAATGCAAGGCAGAAACCGTCCGGCCCTGGAGCTTTGTCACGATTCATCGAGAATACCCCTTTCTTCACCTCTTCTTCCCAGAATGGGTCTTCCAGCCCCGAGAGGCTAAGATCATCGAGTGAATTAAAGGTCACCTCATCCAGTCTAGGCCGAATAATATCTTCCGCTGTATATAACTTCCGGTAGTAGTCAAGAATTTCCATGGTAATCGCCATTTTGCTACCAGATAGGGAGCCCTGCACCTCCAAAACCTCAATCCTATTATTCCGACGCCGTGCACTGGCCATGTTATGAAAGTAAGCAGTATTTTTATCTCCTTGCTTTAACCAACTAACTCGGGACTTCTGCCGCCATGCTATTTCTTCCTGAAGGAGGCAGCCTTTATGTTCTTCCTTTATTTTTCCCAGTTCATTCAAATCTTCCTCTGTGGCTGACCTTTCCTCATCGGCCAAAGATAATTCCCGAATCCTTTTTTGTAGCCATACTTGACGATCGCGGAGAGCCTCTTGTCTGAGCGCATTCCACTCTTTGAGCTTTTTTTTTACAAAACGAAGTTTCGCCCCTATGATCCAATCAGCTGCACCTTCCACGTTATGAGATTCCCACCAGCTCCTCAGCCGTTCCACCATCTTAGGAATTTCTAACCATGCTATCTCGAATCTGAAAGGCGAGGGACCCCATGAATCCAATCTTGGATCCAACAATAGCGGGCAATGATCAGACACAGAATGTACAATCGCCTTCTGACACACTTCCGGGAACATGGAAAGCCATCCAGGGCAGAACAAAAAGCGATCTAACCTACTCTTCCTGGAGTTTCTGGACCAAGAAAATTGAGCCCCCATTAGCGGAATATCAATGAGTTCAGTCTCAGCAATGAAATCTGAAAACGCAAGCATATTCTGGGAAGTTCTGCTACACCCTAATCTTTCTTCGACCGTCCTGATTTCATTGAAATCTCCCCCTAAGCACCACGGATTTCCCCATTTATTCCTAATCAAGGTAAGTTCTGCCCACAACTGGTGCTTCGCCGTCCTATGTGTAGGACCATAGATGCCTGAAAAAGTAATCACATCTTTGTTGCCCACCTGACCGAGAACTATTGAGACGGAATACTGACCTACCCAAGAATCGTGAATCTCCCATTTAGATTGATCCCACATAACTAAAATACCTCCTGCTGCTCCTTCAGCGGCCAAAGAGAGCCACTCCCAATTGGAATTGCCCCCTAGACTGTTGATCAGAGTACTGTTTGCCACCCCCATTTTTGTTTCTTGTATACAAACTATATTCGGCTTATTTCGTTTTACTATGTCTTTAACCTGTGCCTTTTTCTCCAAAGACCCCAAACCATTTACATTCCAAGATAGAATCTTCATGGACAACCGGACAACCGCTGTGCACTTCCCCTAGGACAATTTCGACTGTTAGATCTCGAATTTCGAGCCACTTTCTTACTGGCGGGAGATTTGTCATAATTCACATCTGATTTCAGTTTGGTTAGCTCCCGCAACATCTTCCTGACACCTTCAATACTTGAAGGATCTGAACAGGTCCTATGATCCATTTCACGAAGCTCAGCAACTCTGAACATAGAACGCAATTGATCTTCCGGTCCAGAGTATGTTAAGCCCAATACTCTACTAGTGGAAATTATATGATTCACAAAAATCTCCAGAATTTCTGATTTGGGATCGACCCAGGAGATAGGACTAATATTATCCTCCACACTTAATACTAACGCCAAGCTATCTTTCACGGCATCTTCCTGAGAGCCCAAACCCCCTCCAATATACTCTGCCTCAACCGTCTCCTTCCTTCTACCAGAGTGAGAAAGAGCATCCATCATTCTGCCAGGACAGAAATCTATTAAGCCTTGCTCGGAACAATCCACCTGTACTTGGCTAAGGCAAAGTTCTTTACCAGAGACCGAAGCCCGTTGTGCCTCACCATAGTTTGGAATCGCGCAGGATATAGTATCTAGATCGGAGAATGCTGAACCGTAAGGATCCATCCCTCCCCCTTGTTGCGAAATATTACCCGCTTGGGTTTCTTCAATATTATGCGCGTCATAGGACACGCCAGCAGATGCCTCTGATAAATTGACCATTAGACGAGAGTTTCCATCCCCTATCCTATCACCGATTAGAAGAAGACAGGATTTTGAAAGCTGCGAATGATCACCTAAATCCGATAGTTGAATAAGAGGAGAAAATGGGCTTTTGTCCTTTGCAGAAAAACCCACAATTTGGCCCGCAACCCTATTGAAAGAGGTAAAAGGAGAGAGCCCAGTATTATAGTAGGCATGCTTTCTTCTTTAGCTAGTTTATCTCTTAAGGGTGAATTTCCCTCATTCCAATTTTTTGGGAAGGGAACCATCCTAAGAAGCTTAATACCAATTCGTATTATTAGAACAGGCTGCACTTCAGTCTTCTGCGAATCTTGAAATGGTCCTCCACCCTTTCCAATTAGACATAACAAGGAGGGATTTGCAAATGCAACTAGATTTTGTGGTCTAGGGAATGACTCAACCAATTCATCGGATCTATTTCAAAATCAAAGGGGTGGCTCAATATCATTTAAGCATTTCCATACTTTGCCCAACAGAAAGGGTTGGGGACTTTAACATTTTTCCTTTATTAAAACTATGCCTATATTGGATTCCGCATTCCTAGGAGGACCAACTCTACAATAAAAATCCATCTTCAATTAGGTGATAAAGTACCAAAACTAACACGATGGGTATCTTCTCTATGCTTATAAGCCATGTTATTGCAACTTACCTTGAATCAAAGAAGGAACAAAGAAGAGAAGAAGGGACAATAGAGCAAAAATCAATGCACACAAAATCTGGGAATGGGAGTGCATGTCTTGCTTCATGACTTTATGTTGTCTAGAAAATAAAGAGCAAACAAACAAATTGAGTAGGATGGAATCCCCTTATCATTCTTTTCAAAAAAGTGCATTGTGCTATTTGTGCCAGCGTTAGGCTTGATGCAACCTTGAGTGGGAGGTTCTCAAGTGTTCAATAGCCTTTAATATGGCCTGACTGAAAATATGTGTTGACAACCTTTTTTGTGTAGGGCAACTTAATCTGTGTCTATGTTAGGTACTATATTCAACACTTCTGCATGTGTTTAGTATTTTGTGTAGCAATATTCAATTATGTTCATGTCTACACATATTTTCATGATTAAAATACTTTTATGTTACCCGTTCTTGTTACATAAGTGGAAATTATGGTACTTTATGATGATATTGAATTCGTATGTTATGGAGTTTGGGCTCTATTGGAAATTCGTAATTGAGACAAATTGGTTAGATTTTTTTGCGGATACAATTAGCGGGCAACCCATGTCATATCCTAACTTAATAAGGGAAGGAAAAATTGCCAATGGGGGACATCAAAATACGAGAATGGCCAACGGGGGACGCACTTTTGAAAAATTGTTAAAGAGGCTTGATAACCCCCTTTTGAGAGTTTGATAACCCCATTTAGAGGGTTGATAACCCCCTTTTAGGGTGTGTTTGGGTTGCCGGAATCAAGAATCGGTATGGACATCACATTCCAATCATATTCCCATTCCCCCTTCAAAGGTAATCTCAATTCCAATTCCAGTGTTTGGTTGAGCATAAGAATTTAGGGTCACTTTTATTTTTTTTATTTTTTTATTTTTAGTGATAGGAATTTAGGGACACTCAAACTCCATCTGTCATAGGGCACAATCCCTAATTCTCGTTGATGTAAAACCAAAATTGTGCAAGATTCACCCCAAATGAAACGAATCTAATTATGACTAAAAATCAAAAGAATTTTATCAAAATTAGAGGTAATATTGACCCCCAAATCAATTCACCCGGAAGAATAAAACACCAACCCAAAAAATATGTGTGAATTCCAAATACTCATGGCCAAACCCATTTTTCCTCTTCCCAAACCAACTACTGATAACAACAACGATAAGAGGCCATCCAGTTGCTTGAAACAATCCAACCATCATTTGTGGAGCTTTGGCTAGGGTTTCAACTTGGGCTAGGGTTTCAATTGCAATGGGGTTTCTCCTTCGATTGGGTTTCAACATCAACAGCTTCGGGTAGGGTTCCATAAAGAGAGAGAGAGAGAGAGAGAGAGAGAGAGAGAGAGAGAGAGAGAGAGACTTTTGCCGGGAAAAAAATGAGAAAATGCTAGAGAGAGAGAGAGTATGGAAGAGTGTGTGTGTTTCTGGGAATCACAATACCACCTCTTGGGGTGGGTATCAAGTTCCGCACAAAATTCCTCCAAGAATTCCCGCGACAGTCCTCCCATTCCCATGCTTGTTACATCCAAACGTCTTAATTGGCGAAAAAGAAATCAAATACCGATTCTGATTACCTATTCCGGCGTACCAAACACGCCCTTAGAGACTTGATAACGCCCATTTCGTCCCTCTATAACAATTTTTCAAAAGTGTGTCCCCTGTTGGCAATGCTCGTATTTTGATGTCCCCAATTGGCAATTATTCCTTAAGGGAAATGATATTATTGTCTTATTTGAAGGTATTGATGCAATTACTAAGAATCCACCAAAAGTAGAAAACTTGCTAGAGAATTTAACAATCACAGAAACAAGCCATAGATCTTCAAAAGCAAGCTAGAGGGAGAGATAAAAATACAATAGATTTGATCAACACAATGTCAAAGTAGGCTAAACCCAAAACCCAAAAGAGGAACCTCAACTTTTTATTAGCCTCTTTAAGAGCGCACAAAAACATATATAGACCCTAGTTTATTCCTCACCATTTGGTGTATGATCAATTCAACTTCTCAGATGAACCTAAATAGATACTCTTTTTTGGAGTAACCCAAAATAAAAATAGAAAGTGTCTTATATGCTTCTGTCCTAAAAACACTATTCACGTTTTCCTTAAATAGGCCTACCAAAACTTAAACTTTGCCGGTTTTCCCCAAAATTAAATAAGAATCAATATAAATCACGATAAATTATCATAATTAACTTTTTCAAATTCGTGAAAAATGGATGTTTCACGAATTATAGATCTCCTACTTATAGGGCCCATTATTGATGCTAACATGATGTTTCTAATGCCTTTGGGCCTACTTTTAGATCTCCTTTGGCCCTTCTTCTCTCGAATTGTCTTTGTTGAATTATGGGCTTGTTCATGAACCTTGTGTGCATCATATATCATCTCGCTTTAGTAATTTAAGTGTTATTTTTGGTTGTTAATTGTAATGAACATTCTCTTGATTCTGTGTTTTTGGTAATCAAGGTCAAGGCAATGCGTATGAAAGAACATTACGAAATGACAGAATACACTATTGATACGCTTGAAAAGGAGGAAGAATCTTGTGCCCAAGGAAAGGGAAGGCCATATCCTCTGTACCCTTCCAAAGGCGGCTTGAATCCAAGCTATCTTAGAGACATTATATCAAGGTTTGTAACCTGTAATTCGCATAGCATTTTGATAACAATCCTTTTCCCTTTCATTTTTCCTAGTATTCTTCAAGAGTTTTTTTTCTTTTTTTCTTTTTTGAATGATTCCTCTAAGAGTTTCTTTTATGCTTCGAAAAGAAGGAAACTATATCTTTCCTAGTTAAATATGCTGATTTCATTCTGTTCGTCTTACCAAAAATTTTTGGTTTATAATTTGGAGTATATTATGAATGTTCTCAGTAAATTATTGTAATCCAGAAATTAAAGGGGCTAACTAAAGGTTAAGGTTCAGGGTTCTGAAATTTTATTGTTAATCCCAACAGGGTGTTGTCATTTTCTTAAGCTTGACTTCACATATTTGTAACTATGTATTTAGTTTGCAGTCCTTGCCCACATCAACATCAGATTTAGTGTGAGAATGGGTAATAGTGTGAAGTTTTAGCAAGATTCTTGGTGCTTCTATCGCTCTCTTAAGGCAATGTTCCCTCGCCCAAGATTTTAAATTTCAGTTTCGGTTGCCACAGAAACGGAAACCTTTCTGTTTTGGTAAATTTCGGTGGAAATCCTGCAATATCTTGAAAATGTATGAAAATATATGCAAATGACAAAATTCTAAGATGACACTTAAGGAAATGCTAGAATAAGCACAAATACACACTTAGAAACAATCACACAAGCAAGACAGCCATCCATAATGGACTAATGGTTTAATAACGTCAAACACCTATTGACATGCGTTGTTGATAATTCAGTACCTACCGTCACATGTAATTCATATCGATATGTATTCATGCACCACATTTTACATGCAATTCATATAAATATAATTATGTAACTCATATTGGTATAATCTACCACTAATGCATTTACGGTTTTGGTTTCGGTATGCATTTCAGTTTTAGTATCGTTTCGGTGAGGATGGAAATAGAAACATTTTGGTTGTTTTGTGTCAGTTTCGGTGAAAATTTAAAACTGTGCCTTTGCCTCTATAGGGTGGCTGTTGATAGAGGAGCTAGCCCGTTGGACTCCCATGTGGCTTAGGACATCATCATTGCATGGGCCATCCCTTTTGCCAGAATTTTTTGGTTGGAAGATCAAGGGAGGCATATTGGTGGCGTCTTATATCTGGTTGCCTGACATGAATGAGAGTGTTTTGAAGTGGTTCTCCCTCTGTCTATCGAGCTAACTCGTTGGACTATTGTCTCATTGCGAGCGGTGGTTCTATGAAGCAATCATCTAGCTTTGAAATATCCTTATGTCTCCTCGTGTGCTAGCCCTTTTCTGGACTGCGTGGTTAGATAAGATCCTGACTTTGAATCTCCTACGCCTCACAGCCACCCTTTAGGCAATTTGGTAGGAGATGAATAAGAGTATTTCATGGATCAATCAGGTGGAGTAAGGTGATTTGTGCGTCTATTTTCAATATTATCATCTGCTAGCCATCTACTTCGAGATGCTCTGTGGGGATCTCATGCTCCGATATGAGGTGCACCACGGGATATTTATCGTTGCAAATATTTTTTTGAGAGGTAACAAATTATTGCATTCAAAATCCAGAGAATTACAAGATATAGGGGACAAGCTGTCCCACAGTACAGATCTTATAAAGCTAGGATAGAATGATCAAAAGGATGACGAGAAAGATGAGAGTCCTTAATGGCCCTGTAGTAGGGATTCATCAATAACGACACAATTCTCAGAGACGAGGACACCTTCCTTTGCTAGTGCATCAGCCATTGAGTTTGCCTACGGCCTCCTGTGCTCAAGC
Organism: Tasmannia lanceolata; assembly: GCF_043159265.1. Lineage (NCBI taxonomy): Eukaryota > Viridiplantae > Streptophyta > Magnoliopsida > Canellales > Winteraceae > Tasmannia > Tasmannia lanceolata. The sequence continues at coordinate 59,516,878 of NW_027518692.1, read as the reverse complement.
TGGGGATGAATAGAGAGAACAAGGTCACGTATCTCATCGAGAATGCAAGCAATTCTCCAAGGACCGGAGCTCCGACTAGCAGCCCATGCAATCACATTAGTCGAGTCCCCTTTGATGATAAGAGGACCCAAATTGTGATTCGCAAACCACCTCAAACCGAATAATAGTGCTCTAGCCTCTGCTTTGTTAGCATCGCAAAAACCTGCGGGACCAAAGAATGTCATGACAGAATCACCCTTCGCATTACGCTGCCCGGATTCCCCATAGAGCTCCCATCAAAGTTCAATTTAAACCAACCTTCCAGTGGTGGAACCCATTGAGGTTTAATTGTAACCTTATTGAATCTCCTTTCTGATTTCACTGCATAAGAATTGCGCAGGATGGAGCTGATCGAGTAAGTAGTTCCAGCCCCAGCTTTAGACCACGCAATAATGGCCAATTTAATGTCCAGTGCTATGTGGTTCCAGCTCCTCATCTTGTTGTTAACGATGCGATTGTCCTCTCATGCCAGATGAACCAAATAATAGCGTAAGGCATTGATGTCCAAATTGAGCTTCGAAGACAGCCATTGAAGGCACCACACCACTTTGTTATAACCTTCGATATACAATTCTGTAGTACCCACGTCATCCCAAAGAACTTGAATAGATTCATACAGATAGCAAAAGAATAGGGACATAAAATAGTAAATGGTCCAAGGACTCCTCATCGTTGTGGCAAAAGAGGCACCCCCTTGCAAGACGGACGGACATCCGCTTGAGCCGATTGCATGTGTTAACACATCTGTGGCTTACAGTCCAAGCGAAAGCAGTGATGCGAGGAGGAATACCAGGTTTCCATATTTTGGCCCTCCTTGATGCTGGCCGGTTCCCCTCATTCAACTTTACGAAAAATGATTTTACCGAGAATCCGCCTTGAGAGTCCCGTGTCCATATCCATTTATCGTCTTTTTTTTTGGATTAGTATGTAGAATCCAATAAACTGAGAAGTGACGCAAATCTTTCAATTTCATCATCTTTTTAGATCACGATGTATTCGTATATCCCAGAAAATCTTCCCAGATTCATTTTCTCGGAGCGCATAGTCGGACATCTTCAATACGGGTTTAACTGCAAGCCGATACAATTCCGGGAAGGCGGAACACAAACAATCTTCCCCGACCCACAAATCAGCCCAAAAACCTCTTCACCGCAGCCTGCTTGGAAACGCACGAACAGTTTAAATAGTTCCCGGGTATTACATATCGACCGCCATATACCTGAGCCCTTGCCCACTGGTTCCACCGCATTCCCAATCACCCCAAAGCCATACTTTTCCCCCATGACATTGTGCCACAATGCCTTCTTCTCGTTACCAAATCTCCATAGCCATATGCCGAGTAATGCTTTGTTACGCAATCAAATCTTTCCGATGCCAAGTCCACCTTGTCGCTTGGATTTGCATACTTTGTCCCATCTAAGCAAGTGTTTGAGACTGTTTTTTCCCGTTTCCATGCCTTCCCATAAGAAATCCCTTTGTCATTTATCAATTCAAGAAGCCACCTTCGCTGGTATCTTGAATAGAGACATATAATAAACCGGGCATATTAGAGAGAGCGGGAAAAGATGGTTACAACAATGTTTCCTGTGACAGGAAAGTTGCAACATGGCACCCCCTCCAATTAACTACAATTTCCACGGCTCCATGTCTTGGTAAACTAGGACCAATCAGATTGGGTGGTATAGTTGGAGTGTCAAATCAGAGAGAATAAGAGAAAGAGTAAGAGGAGAAAGAGGAGGGGATAAACTTCATGATTTTGGGGTAAAGAGTGGAGAGCCTTTGACTTGTCTTCTCTCCAATAAAACTTAAGATGTCATCATTGGAACAGTGTAACATATTACAAAATAATATAGAAGAATTAACTAACTATTCTCTGACCCTGGTATGTACTGTGTACACCATTAGCTAACATAACATTTGTTGTCTGCACTCACCCTCAAATTGATGTACGAGGTAAAAGAATCATCAAATTTCGAACAAGTCATGCCAAGAGCAAGTCACAACTTGTAAGCACAGGAAGTAAAAGTTTGATGGCAAAAATGAAAATCCATCATGATGAATGCTGGGATACGCTTTTCTCCACATATCTTTTTTACTTTTCGAAATTAAATAAGAAAAAAAGAAAAGAAAACATATCAATGATATCATTACAAAATCATTAAAAGTTGTCTTTTTACAGATGATTAAATAGATGATACTTTTCAAATTGAGAGTAAATTCATTAGTATTTGAATGCAAATAAAAGAACAAAAAGATTGGAATATCTGGATCCATGAAGACAAGCCAAGATCAACTTTGCAACAACATGCTGAAGGCATGATAGATCCCGATAGGACTACTGGTTTACAACACAATTCAATACATGATAAGGAACATAATTAAGAGGAGAATTGTTAGTTTGCATTAACTTGAATGAGCTCTCTAGAGCAAGATTTCAATGGCCACAATAGTGTAATGTAATCAAATTAACTTTGTAGCCATATTCTAATCTTTTGTGCGTATTAAGCTAAGATACAAGTAATATTTTGAATTACTGATGCATCTAGTGTACTACAAACCATAGAAACATCTCTTTAGATTTTATATATTTCAAACTTTAGGCCCTTGAAGTTGATTACCCACCTTTGATGTGATTCCGTTATTTTCTAACATAGTTGTTTATTTAAATTTTCATGTGTCTCAATTTGCTATTTTCCATTACCACTCTTTCATATATGTACCTTGGAATCTAATGGGACATTTGTGGATTATCTTGTTGCTATTTCAGCTAAGATGTATATAACTTTTGATAATGTAAACTGTCCATGCTATTAACTACTATATGCTTGATCTTGTGGCCTGGTGTTTCTAAGAATTGAATAGATCCTAATGTTCCTTGAATTGTACAACTGCTTTGGTTATACGCATGATAAACCAAGGTTCACATCGTCTTCCTAATGAACTCTATTTTTATAAATGTGTAGAGCCTTACATGTCTTGTCCGCAATTATTGACCCCATCCCTGACGATGTTCTCAAGGAGTTTGGTTTGTTAAGTCTCCATGATGTGAGTTAATTCTTGCTCAATAGTTTTATGGATTTTACATCTAGATACTTCCTTTCTTTCATTGTCTTCCATTCATTGAAAACAATCCTTAGTAGGTTGGCGTGATGTTTTATGTCAGTCATTACTTTTGACGTTTTAACTTTTGTTGGGGAATTTTGTAATATATTTTAAAATTAAACATTTTATTGATATAGTTAATAAAATCCGTTATAAGATGGACAATGTTTTCATTGTAAGTTAAGCTGGTCTAAACACTCATTTAGCAGGAGCGTATGCTACCTTGTTTGTCTGAAATAATATGATCATCACACATTTAGACTTGTATCAAATCCTAGATCTCATTTGTACCTTTTGATCTCCAATGCCCCAACACATATTCAATGCCCATACAATGACATTTTCCGAGTCGCCTTTCCAAATGAGGTCCCGGTCTTCCTACTGTTTGAGCCTTGGCTTCATTTAAGTCTTTGTTTCATGAATGGCTTGAACATCTCTAAAAAACTCTTCTATACTTCTTAAAGTCAATTTTCTTATTGAGTTTCCATTAGTTTTTTTGGGTTTTGATGTCTTTCCAGGAGAGGAAATTTTGAGATATTGAAAATGAATTAGTAATTGCTTTGGCCTTATACATATGCTGCTTGTGTGGTGGAGTCCAACACCAATTGATCATCTCCAACTTAATTTTCAGAATGTTCTCTAACCAAATTCAATCCTTATGGGCATTCACAGTTTAATTAACGATCAAAGATGGGAGGACTGAAGTTCATTGGAAATCGGGCTTGTGAGGTGTAGGTTTTTGTGACAAGGCATGTTGCTTCTCTTGGCCCGGTTATGGGTCTGTATGTGATTGAGAGTATTATCTAAATGTGATTTTGTGGGCGAGCAAGGTTGTTGGGTATAGGTTCTTAGCCTACCGGTGGCCGGCTTTCGCTGAAAGCACCTGTGGTCGCTAATGACGATAGCAATTCGGATAATAGCAGCCGCTTTTTTTGGAAGGCTAGGTACTCTTATTCCTTAGCGGTCACTGAATCATATGGACAAGACTTCATATTTATTTGGTGGCTTACATCAGACATTTGTTTTTATATTGGCCCTTCACAAAACAAGAATGACTGATGTTCATCCAATGGAGCTTCGAAGTGACAGAGGCTAGACCACCTCTTGATCTTTTAATCATGCATACCTTGAGTCCAATTGGGACAGTCTCACTAAAGTAAAAAAAAACCTTACTCAAGCTACTTCGTAAATGTACAACATTGATAATGTATTCTATTATCTTCTTTTCCAGTTAGTATATTGGCCAACAGCCAGGTTTCCAAGCAACTTTGTCAAAACTACGAAGGTGCCTATCTTTTAAAAAATATCTACTCACCAAGTCTTGCTTGTAAAAAGCTAAAATGCCCTTCTTCTTGAAAAACAAAAAAAACATAGTATATGATCACCTTATTTGACACATGATATTAAGATAGCTGAACGGTAAGGTTGCTCCATTGTGACCTGGTGGTCTCAGGTTCGAGTCATGGAAACAGCCTCTCTGCAAAGCTGGGGTAAGGCTGCGTACATCTAGCCATCGCTAGACCCCGCAATGGCGGGAGCCTCGTGCACTGGGCCGCCCTTTTTTTTATTTATTAAGATAGCTGAAATTAGATAACATATTGATATATAACTGAGTCAGTGCCTGATATTTTGGTGTTAATGCGTAATCAGACACATTCTCATGATGTCCAGGACATGTTTTGGTTGTAAGAACTTGTGATGCATGTATTCCATTTTGAATGTTTAAATTGCGGGTGGTTTTTCTTATCAAATGTCACTGATGAACAACAATATTGTGTGGACATTGTAGGTTTCTTTTTATATGTCATCTCTTACATTGCCACTATGGGGCCTGATATCGGCACAACCATGTTTTGGCAGTGGGATGAACTCACCTTGTTTCACATGTTTTAACCAACTTTCAAAGGCTATTACAATCCCCATAGTCATTCACTAGTGTTGTGATGGAGTTCTAAGTACACTTCATTATTTAACGCAGGCCTATAGAGGAATCCACTGCCCAAAGGATTTAAATGAAGCCAATTTAGCTCGAAGACGACTGATATTCGACGAGTTCTTTTATCTTCAGGTAATTTTGTTAATTCATACACGTATGTGCTATATTCGCTTGGGCCTTCACCTACAGTTTTAACTTTTAAGCCCTGCTGCTTGAACTATTTAGCACAGTCTAGGCTGAGACTGCGAAAAGCAATGTTTTTTTTTCTAGATGGAGCATTAGTTATCAATTCTGTTCCGAAATCCATTCTGGAACAGAAACTCAATCAAAACTTTTTGGTCAGAATTCCTTAAATTTCTGAAGTTCCTACAAAAATTCGGTTGGTAACAGCCCTTTCCAATCGGAATTGAACAAAAGTGCAGGGAACTTCCAGTTACAATATTTTTTCCATTTTACGCCCTTCAAATGTTATTATTTTATACTGCTTGAGGGTTTTGAATGTAATTTACCTTTCCCAATGAGATGGGAGGGTTAAAACACATAAAAAACCCCTCGTTTGCATTCATTTTAGTTTTTGCAGCTTTTCAAAAACCCTTGACATTGAAGACGGCCATTTCTGGTCCGATTTTCTTGCAAGTTCTCCCAAATCGGGTGTTCCACTGCATGCTACACCTAGGGATGACTTATTTGCCTCCATCAAAGTTGTGATTCGAAGGAGGTGCCCTATTAGTGTGTTTTATATATTTATAATTTATATGAATTACATGTGAAATGTGGTGTATGCATTATATGTGTGTCTCTCTCTATGTAGGGAAATGATATCATCACAACCATGTTTTAATAATTGCACAAACCCAACTTGTCTTTTCTTTTTTATTTGGTGTGTGAGCTTTTTTGGGAACGGTAATAACCTTTCACAGCTCTTTAAATACTAAAAAACAAGATGAGTTAGTGAAATAGTTGTGCTGCTATCATTTCCCTATATATCTATATACTATATATATATACTATATAGGAGAAGAGAAAAGGAAAGGATTTTTTGAATTATTTGAAACTTCTATGAGAATTACACATCACTTTTTTTGACTTTTTTTAACAAAGGCACCCATTCAACCGACATATTTTCAATCCTACCCCCTCCTTTATACTTTTTAACGAAGGCACCCATTAAAGCCACATAATTTCAATCTTACCCCCCTCCTTTATGCTTTTTTAATAAAAAATCTATAGGGTGATCTTAACCATCCAATTTAAGAGGAACAACATATTATATAGATTGGAGGGCTAGGATCAGCCTATGGAAATGATTTTTGGGGCACAACCTATTTATGTTGTGTTTGGATCAACCTATGATGTGGTCCGTACAGTTCTTTGTCTGCCCGTGCATCGCACGGGGATTTTTACTAGCATGAATGTGTGTGTGTATATATATATATATATATGAGAAAACATTTCCTACACACTTGTGTAGGTAAGTTACCTACACACTAGCTTAAAATACAGTGGGGGCCCACATTGTTTGGGTGATCCAAACCATTCATTTGAATGGTCCTCATAGAGATAGGGTGTCCACAAAAAATCAGATCCATAGGATCATCCCAACCCTACGATTTGTGGAGGTAAAATGGACGTGTATAAACCTTCACAAATTAGTCCATTTTTTGCCTCCATAGTTTGAATGGTTGGGATGATCCTATGGATCTGATTTTTTGTGGACACCCTATCTATGTGAGGACCATTCAAATGAATGGTTTGGATCACCCAAACAATGTGGGCCCCCACTGTATTTTAAGCTAGTGTGTAGGTAACTTACCTACACAAGTGTGTAGGAAATGTTTTTTCTCTCTCTCTCTCTCTCTCTCTCTCTCTATATATATATATATATATATATATATATATATATATATATATATATATATATATATATATATATATACGGAAAAGTGTTGCTACTCGGTCTTGTAGCTAAACTTATCTACTTTGTCGCAAATCTGCCCATTTTTCCCTACACTGTTGGACAGGTTAGGATCATCCTATGGGTCTGATTTTTTGTGGACACCCTATCTAGGTAAGGGAATTTCAAATGAATGGTTTGGATCACCCAAACAATGTGGGCCCCCACTGTATTTAACCCTACCGAGTAGATAAGCTTAGCTACAAGACCGAGTAGCAACACTTTTCCGATAGGGATTTGCTAGCATCCATTGCAAAAGGCATTTCGCAGCTATTGCATGTCAGAGCAGCCACAAAGGCTCACTTTGCAGCAGATTTCTTCTATTTTTTTAATTTTTTCCCAAAATCTCTTTTGTCTTTTTTGAAATGAAACACTGGAGTGCTCCAATCCAAGACTAAAAAAGAACGCTCACTGGAACAAAATTTACAACTAAGGATTGGAGGGATTCAACAATAATAAACTAAACTTGAATTTGGTCAACAACTATTATTTTGAATGAAGAAAACAATTCATCTAGACGGAGTAGCTTGCAATAGAAATTTGCCAATTGGCAACATATGGTTGGCCATACTTATCTACTAAATGATCAAGGTTATCGAATTATATGAGAAGTGATGTGAGTTCGAATTTAATTATTGAATATTCCTTTTTTTGGCTGATCACCGATTTTATTGCAAAAAAAGACTGAGATGGTCAAGATACAAGGAGCAGGGATCAACAAAAAAAGAAAGATACATAAGATAATAAAGGAAAGTCACGGAGTAAGAGAGTCAAACAATGCCAAAGACTCTTTCGACACTCTTTCTCTAGCAAGACTGTCGTCCTTGATAGTGAAATCATCATCTTGATGATTTTGTCTGTTTGTTTTTCCATTCTTTTTTTTTGTTTGGTGTGTGTGTGTGTGTGTGGGCGGTGAGGGGAGTCATCAAATAGAAATCAAGACAGTTGATTTTGTAGAACGTCATGAGATGACCCACATTAAGGACTACTAAAATGCGGATTTTAGCTTTTCATGGCAGAACCTTAAATGAGGATTAATGGATCAACGGCCTCGGATCATCCGATCAGGCTGTTTTCTACATCATTTTGCTGAAATTATGTCCACCACCTTGGTTATCCGATCACGTAGACGAGGCACAAGTGGGTCCTACGAAGTCTATATTAGGAAGGAGTCTAACAGCCCCATCTTTATACATCTTTATAGAATTTTCCATGGAAAATTGGGCAGGTGGAGATTGCTCAGATGAAATGTCAGAGATGACCCACTCTTGTGGAATTGATTGATATCTGGCTATTTGAAATTTGGATATGTGGAAACACAGCAACTTTTTGATCTGATTGCAGAGAGTTGTTATTGCTTGGACAGTCATGATTTCGGATTATGCACAGAATTTTTGTAGGAGGCTTTGGAATTGATCCCACACATGCAAATTGCAGATGTGGAGCCCAAGTTATGCTTGTGAGAATTCTTCCGGTCATAGCTCAATTGGGTGCACTTACCCAAAGAAGATGGTTTCATTCATACTCGTGCATGTATCTGCATACCCTCTTCAAGGCTTTTGACAAAATTGTTTTCCTTGAGGAAATTGGAATCATGCGATCCAAACACGAAAAAACTCGATCAGTGCATCCAAACATGCACTTAAACTTCTTGTCATTAGTTAAATAACTAATCAGTTGACTTATCTCCAATAGTAGTTGTTAACCTTTTACATTCTTGTGAGTACAGAAATACCACCCCCTTTCTGATGGATTCTCTTCAATTTCTAATGCTATTTGAAATTCTTGGTTCACTTCAATAGATGAGCTTTTAATACCAGTCTTCATTTTTTTTATTAAATATCTTTTTGAAAGAACTCTTTCGGCACAATGAGTATTATTTCAGTGTCATTGAAAAACTTTTTCATTGTGCATTCTCAATCTGTTTTGTTTTCTAAAATTCGGTATTTCTTATATTTGTTTCTCTTTCTCAGTTGGGAAGACTGTTTCAAATGCTTGAAGCTCTTGGATCAAGGATAGAAAAGGACGGATTGCTTGATAAGTACAGGAAAAATGAAGCGAATGCTGTTACAATAGAGGAATGGTCTGATCCTACTAAGAAGTTTTTGAAGGCTCTTCCATATTCCCTTACCCCAAGTCAGCTGAAAGCAGTTTCTGAAATTATTTGGGATCTCAAACGGCCAATTCCTATGAATCGACTTTTGCAGGTACTGCATATATTTTAAGAATTAAAACTGCTTTTGCTCTGTTTCGACCATTACCACTTTGCTAAATTCTCCTCTTTCATAAATTCATTATACTTGCCTCTCGATTTGATTTTGTGCTTGCAAGATGCGATAAATTTTTTTATATTAAAGACTTGCAATGTTTTTATTTCTGATAGTAACTGTGTAAATTCTTAAACTTCAGTAAGATTGTCCATGGACATGATACAGATTACTGTTATTATAGGAAGTTTTGTTGTTATATACTTGCGTTATTGCTAGCAATGGCCTTAACCTCTAGAGAGAAGAATTAGTGGACACTCAAGTACCTTCTCTGCAAATGGCATTCATACACTCCAGAGTGATGAGTAACTGGATATATAGTGAAAATTTCAACCCACTGGATTGAAATATAATAAAATGTTCAACCCACTGGTGAAGCTTGCACTTAGATTTGTTTTGGAACTCACAAATGATTGTGTTTACATCCTTATTAGATGGGTGTAAAGAATGTTTTCTTACATGGGAAGTGATGTAGGACAGGTACGGAAAGATCACTATACATGCAGCTCTGACACCAACTGACGTTGGACAGCCAACTGGAGCCAAACTGTTGAATGTTTGGGTCTTGTATCCGATAGAAATAGGAAAGGAAGAAAAGTTTAGGATTGGTTTAGGCCCAGTTAGAAAATATATGGGCAGTTGCAGGATTTCAGCGTAAAAGTACTTTATACAGGGAGTATTTGGGCATAAAGCTAAAGTTTAGGTGATTTACAGTTTATGATGATTGACTGCAAAGGCTAGGGAAAATGGTAGAAGGATTACGAGCTCAGAAATGATATCTATGCTTATTGTTTTCCCCAACAGGTGATTCTGATAGGTTGGAAGGCCAGTTTTCAGTTACTTTGTTATAATGAGTGATTATGTATCTCTTGGATTACTAAGAAACAAAGGGTTGTACCTAGATCAAGTACAGAAGAAAACACAGATCAATGGATTTACAACTGTAGAATTTTTATGGCTGCAACAATTGATGCCAGAGTCAGGAACAGAGACACGATCATGTGTTCACTATTTTGATAAATGATAACCATAGTGCAATCAAAGTGACCCTCAATTGAGTTTTCCAAGCACAAGCATAACATCTTTGTTTTTTTCTTTTTCCGAATGATAGCACAAACATAACATTTTGGGATTGATCTTTTTTTTTGTCCTTTTAGGAAGTTGAAATCTAGCTATTCACGAGAATTGATTATTTTATTCATGGAAATTTGAAGATGGAGAATAACTCCCTAAAACATTTCTACTCATGGCCAAATTACAAAGTTTCTTACAAGAGGAGTCACCGGATATCGACACCAATTCCTAAATAAAACGCTATCTGTTTCCAAGGAGTGTATTAGCTTTAAAGGTAGTGTTAAAACTTTAACTATATTTGTTTATAAGCTTACATGAGCATCTTTGTCTTTTCAATAATCGTGAAACTTACAAGGTGCGAGGACAAGATGTCCCGACAACAAAGAGACAGATCATTAGACAATATCCCATAGGGATCCAAAGTTACATAATGCAATCAAGAGCGATCATACCCTCTCCCCCGCGCTCGTTATTTCGTCGAATGTCACAAGAGTAGCCGCCAAATATGTTACAATAATATTGTACTATATTTGCTAATATTTTATGAACGATTATGGTAATGCCTTTTCTTTTCAGGGGGATGTTGGATGTGGAAAGACTGTGGTTGCTTTCTTGGCCTGTATGGAGGTTATCGGCTCAGGTTTTCAGGTTTGTGTAGAATTTGTTATCTTCTAACTTGTGTTTGCTTTCTTTTTTCTGAATTTGTAAAACTTCACTGCTTGTCCTGGTTATAACATCAAAGTTCAGCAGTAATATGTCATAGTTGCTTAAAATTCTTTTCCACACCATGATGATCAGCAGTTGAAATTGAAGTAGTTGTATTCATGGATTTAAATTTCGGTTTCGGTCCCTACCGAAACCCTTTTTTCTTTCTTCCAAATTTCGGTCTTTTTGGCAACATTTCGGTCAAAATGACCAAATTTCGGCTGAAATCTGAAATTTTCAGATTTCATTCCCAGAAATCCGATATTTTGGATTTCGGCCGAAATTTAAAACATTGGTTGTATTGTGGGATTACTTGCTAATTGATGGATTTGCACCGTCTCTCCTGTAGGCAGCTTTCATGGTTCCAACTGAGCTTCTTGCAGTTCAGCATTATGAGCAATTCCTTTCTTTGCTAGAGAATTTTGGGGAGAACCACTGTAAACCGTCCGTTGCTCTATTAACTGGATCAACACCTTCAAAGCAATCACGAGTAATTCGTAAGGCACGCATTAGGACGTAAATTTTCTTCCTTTCTCAGGTATATATCCTTGAGATTATGTTGATGGTTGTTGTTTGACAGGGTCTTCAGAGTGGAGATATAGCGTTTGTGATTGGAACCCACAGCCTAATATCCGAAAATGTGGAATTCGCAGCTTTACGGATTGCTGTAGTAGATGAGCAACATCGCTTCGGTGTGATCCAGAGAGGAAGGTTTAATAGTAAGGTGCTGCACCGTGTTTTGCTCACCATGATTTTTTTTTTTTTTTTGGTTTTTGAATTGGAAAATTGTGAATATATGAATGGGTGTGGATGCCATGTTAATAATTCATTGGTTTTTGAGAGTTTTCAGTGTGTAGGTCTTCGCTGTTTAGTCTTGTTATTGGCAGTGCATAAGGTCTTCTCTAACACTGAATTCTCACAGCGTCAATTAATTATTGAAACTATAAAGTTGTAGAAAAGAGGTCACGAGCGTGTTCCATGTACCATTCAAAAAAAAAGAAAAAGAAAAGAAAAAGAAGAGTGATCCATGTATTTCTTACAGATGAAGGTTTTAAATTCCGGTTTCAGTTTTTTGGCGGGCCTTAATTAACAACTGACTTTTGAATGTTTGGTGCTGTTATTGGCAGTGCATAAGGTCTTCTATAACACTGAATTCTCACAGCGTCAATTAATTATTGAAACTATAGAGTTGTAGAAAAGAGGTCACGAACGTGTTCCATTTACCATTCAAAAAGAGAAAAGAAAAGAAAAAGAAGAGTGATCCATGTATTTCTTACAGATGAAGGTTTTAAATTCCGGTTTCAGTTTTAGTCGGCATGGAAGTGGAAATGTTTCGGTTTCAGTTGGAAATTTTGGTGGAAACCTTGTAAAATTACGGAAACATATTGAAACATACGCAAATAATGGAAAGTTAAGATGGAAATTTAGGAAGTGCTAGAATGAGCACAAATACATTGGTCAGTACTTCAGGGTTGCCTAAAACTCAACTTTGATGTATCTTGTATGGGTAATCTGGGGCCGGCCGGGATAGGAGGCGTCTTAAAAGATGAAAATGGGCACACCTTATTGGCTTTTTCAGGACCAAATGGCCTTATGGACTCAAACGAGGCAGAGGTAAGGGCAGTACTTTAGGGGCTTAGACTGCTTGATTCTAATCTTATGGATCGAGTAGTAGTGGAAGGGGACTTGCTCAATGTAATCAAGTGGTTTAAAGGGAATCTCCTAATTCCCGTGGAGATTTGCCTATTGGTTCGACGAGATTCAAGACAAAATTGAAGGCACAAATACATACTAAAAAAATCATCACATAAGCAAAAAAACCACTCATAATGGTTTAACAACATAAAAAAGTCATAACCCGGAAGGGTGTGGCTCTTTGGCGTAAAGTCATGGGTTTGCTCCCCAGTGACGAGCGTTCGAATTCCCCCTTGCTTACCCGATGCGCGTGGTTTCCGGGTGATTGCGCGCATCCGTAGGGAAATAGTCCTACCCCCGAAGGGGGTGGGGACACCCTTCGTTACCAAAAAAAAAAAAAAAAAAACATAAAAAAGTCATGCATTCTAATAATTCAGTACATAGCACCAGTGTTAAAAACTCATTGACTTCGGAGCTCGCCTAAGTCTACTCCCTTTTACCTTGGCCGCATTCCGCTTTGCACCGCATACTACATTTTCCCGTACAGAGTCAATAAAAACTCCTTTGACTCTCCCGAGTTATGAATGTGTCAACCGCGTTCTTGGTCGCATCCACGCAGAGTCGGCAAGGATTTTTCTGTGTTCCGCGTCACATCCATGCAATGCACACACACACACACACACACACACACACATATATATATATATATATATATATATATATATATATATATATATTACATACTCTACATTTCAAATCCATTTCTTATCAGAATAGTTAAATAACACATACTAGTATATTATACTACTAAGACACTAATGGTTTTGGTTTTACTATGTGTTTGGCTTTGGTTAGTGTTTTGGTGGCGATGGAAGTTGAACCATTTCGTTTGTTTTGTGTCAGTTTTGGCTGAAATTTAAAACTATGTTACAGATAAGGTTGATGAAACCCTTCTTGCTTCGGTATTAGCTCAACAAAATGATGTAAGGCTAAGAACACTTTTGTCGGAGAATACACGCCTATTATCTATTCTAGTGCCTGCCTCATCCAAATGGTGTAGTTTCTTCATTTGTTCAATTGACTGGCATAGGGATTTGAAAACATTTATGCACTCTTCATATATAATGCATACACTACATTTCAAATCCATTTCTTAGCAGAATAGTTAAATAACACATACTAGTATAGCATACTACTAATACATTAATGGTTTTGGTTTTACTTGTGTTTCGGTTTCGGTAAGTGTTTTGGTGGCGATGGAAGCAGAAACATTTCGTTCGTTTTGCGTCAGTTTCGGCTGAAATTTAAAACTATGTTATAGATAAGGTTGATGACACCCTTCTTGCTTCGGTATTAGCTCAACAAAATGATGTCAGGCTAAGCATGCTTTTGTCGGCGAATACACGCCTATCATCTATTCTAGTGCCTGCCTCATCCAAATGGTGTAGTTTCTTCATTTGTTCAATTGACTGGCATAGGGATTTGAAAACATTTATGCACTCTTCATATATAATGCATACACTACATTTCAAATCCATTTCTTAGCAGAATAATTAAATAACACATACTAGTATAGCATACTACTAATACATTAATGGTTTTGGTTTTACTTGTGTTTCGGTTTCGGTAAGTGTTTTGGTGGCGATGGAAGCAGAAACATTTCGTTCGTTTTGCGTCAGTTTCGGCTGAAATTTAAAACTATGTTATAGATAAGGTTGATGACACCCTTCTTGCTTCGGTATTAGCTCAACAAAATGATGTCAGGCTAAGCATGCTTTTGTCGGCGAATACACGCCTATCATCTATTCTAGTGCCTGCCTCATCCAAATGGTGTAGTTTCTTCAGTTGTTCAATTGACTGGCATAGAGATTTGAATACATTTATGAGAAATTATATGATGCCCGACCGTCAAAATAAAGGGCAGAGAGAGACAAAATCTCTCTCCCTTGATTTTTAATCCAAGGGAAAGCACCGTTTTTTTATTTTTCCTTGGTTCAAAAACCAAGGCAGCAGTTTTTGTCTCCTTCCGCCCTTTACATTTTGACGGTCGGACATCATATAATTTCTCTACATTTATATACTCTTACACCCTTCTTCATGGTCAGGTACTACAAATTTGACTGTGTACAAGCGAGTCATTCACATGAAGTACCAATGATTTTGCATTTCTTGAATGACCCGAACTTCTGAAGTTATGACTAGGGGTGTAAACGGATCGAATTCGGAGCGGATATGGCTATATCCGAATTTGATTACAGTATACACTATCCGAATTCGGATTCGGATTCGGATTCGACGGATATTTAATATCTATTACCGAATTCGTATCCGTCGGATATTGTTCGAATTCGGATATTATCCGTATCCGTTTATCCGGTAAATTCGAACATTTTATTGCAGCACTTTATCTTTTTTCTCCTACTTACTCGAATGAATTTTCCAAACCCTAAAACTATACCTCTACATTCTCTTCACAAAATTAACTCTCAAACCCTAAAATATATGAGATCCTCTTCTTCCTTTTAAAACAAAGCCAGAGAGAGAGAGAGAGGGAGGCCATGGGGATGGGAATGTATGATAGTGTTAGTAGTGGTCTTTGGGTTTTTTTTTTTTTTTTTTTTTGTATATGATGTAATGGGTTTGGGCTATTTTTGTTTTTATTTTTATTTTTCTAAAAAGAATATTCACTTTTCTTATAGAAACAAAAGATAGTGTGTCATTACTAAAAATAAATATTAATGATATTATTAATAATAAATAAAAAGGATTTACTTCTCGGATTCGGATGTTAAACGGATCGGATATACCATTTACCAGATTCGCATCCGCTAAGAGCCGGATATCTCTCATAAACGGATTCGGATAATATCCGCTTGAAACGGATTCGTATAATATTCGCTTTAAACGGATTCGGATGCGGACGGTAATCGAATTTTCGAATATCCATTTACACCCCTAGCTATGACTTCCATGGAAAAATCTGATTATGTCCAAACAACCTAGGGTCTCTTTTTGAATAAATTTTCTGTGTCAAAACTAGTCGTCATTGCTATCTGAAAAACACATTAATCATATACAATTGTACATGCTTATGTTTTCTGTGTTGGCTCATGCGCTACTGGTGTTTACATAGTAATAATTGCCTTTTAACTTCATTGTACTATAGTAGGATGGGACAGTTGCTAATGAACAGTTATGTAACCCGTTACTTTGAAGTGAAATGATTCACCACTCGCATTCTTTGATCCTCCTTATGCCGTTCCCTCAAAAGCTCTCTTTAATGTGGACAAGCTGTTAAATTACTTTTTGGAATACTCGAAGGTTCATGCCTTAGCTTTTGAGGAAAGACTAAAGGGAGGCCTGTTTGGATGTCACATTTTTTGGGAACAGAGCCACCTGCTACAGCTCCATTTGCAAATGGAACAAGAAAAGGTTGGAGTTGTTCTTATACTATTGGCAAGTACAGGTGGACAACACACTTGAGGTGAGTGTTTTTGCCCTATTTGTTGGCATTCAAACAGGTTGGCTCCAAAACACTTAAAACAGCTCCATTCAGACACTTGAAAATTGAAACAGATCCTCGATTTTTTCTGTCGTCTTAAAAGGCCTTAATGTAAAACATTCATACATAATTATCAAATTCATAGAGAACATTTTCTCAACCTTGCACCTTAGATATCATTTTTCGAAACTAATTATTGTTCCATCATGGCTTCTGTTGTTATTTTGTTAAGGTCCTTAGTATTTCTCACTTATTTCTTTGCATATTGCTTTTGCTTCCGTTATTCTATACCAATGGAGATGAATGAACCCTTGTGCTGCAGTTATATTCTGTTTCGACAAGCTTAAGAATGAGATCTACATGTTCGGAGGGATCATCAGTAGATAAAGCTTTCATGGCCCCTCATATTCTTGCGATGTCAGCTACTCCTATTCCGAGGACACTTGCTTTGGCTTTATACGGAGATATGTCTCTGACCCAAGTATGTGGAGTTTTTATTGTATGTAAAGCTTTCATGTCCGATCTGGTTGCTTAAAATTGTTGGTTAACCTTTCTGTATGATTTACTTTTCTCTGACGTAAGCATTTAGTACAGGTCTTCTATCTAGCTGGAATTCATTTTGGTGTCAAGTTTTACCCTTGCAGCACAAACCATCATTTTTGTTTGTTCATTTTCCTAGTGAACCATATTATGTCCCTTCTAGTATGCAACCGATAGAACTAGATGTTGCGATATTACCCACTTCCATATAGAATATTGAAAATTTGGTGTTTCCTTGGCCATCTTACATGGATTCTTCTGAATGGGAAAAGTATCCGTGTTGGAGATGTTTGTCGGATTCCAATACTTCATGATTCATTGCAACACTAGATCTCTTTTATCTCTCTCTCTCTCTCTCTCTCTCTCTCTCTCTGTTTCTTTTCTGAATACTACCACCACAACTTTACAGTTACCACATGTTTTGAGTTTTATGCATCCTAATATTAAGTTTTTATATGGAAATAAAACGTTATATTTACTAATTAAAAGTTTCAATATGTTTCTTGTTATAAACATATTATCATGTAAATTTTTTTACTTTTTTTAGAGTTGATTAAAATATTTTGGTGAATCCAAAATCTTTCTTTTTGAGGTTTCTTGAATCCTACACTCGATACTCATGTCAGATTCCGGCACTCTTATCCATGCTGATGTAACATAGCTCCTGGGATTTCTCCTAAATTTGAATAGGATCACATGGGCTTTCTTTTTTCGAGTTGTGCTAGATCTAGACGAAGGAGGAGGGAGGGAGGGTGGGAGGCTGTTTGTGTAGTTGGAAAACCCAACCAATGACTCTTTTATTTCTCCACTTTTGAAAGCCCAAAGAGTGGGCCCCCAGCTTAGATCTTCTCTTTTATGTCACTTTAACAGAACATAGAAAAATCAAGTAAAAAGTAAAAACCCAACTTTGTTCCCTTCTTTCGCTCATGATTAGTAGCAATGTGACAAGGATTGGGTATAAACAAAGTTATGCTGATCACACTATAGCTGCCTTCTCTCGGCTGGATGTTGGTCCAGCCTACTACGAGGATCCCATATCCCATACATCTTCTTTCTCCCTCCTAGGTCTTGTGGTTCCTATGCCGCCACATTTCCTGGTCCTGTCTATCAAGAGAGAGAGAAGGTTATAAATCCCGTACATCGTCTTTTACTCTTTTTTCCTCATGGGTCCTGTGGTTCCTATGCTGCCATGTTTCTCTATCCTGTTTATTAAGGGAGAGAAGGTGACAACCCTCATTATGTATGTTGATGATATAGTGGTGACATGGAATCATCCACTAGAAATCAAGAGTATGAAGGATTTTTTTTTGTCAAAGGATTTCAAAATAAATGACTTGGAAGATCTCAAGTACCTCCTCGGAATTGAAATCACCCATTCGAAGAAGGATATTTTCATGAGACTGTGGAAGTATGTGTTAGGTCTTCTCTCTCTCTCTCTCTCTCTCTCTCTCTCTCTCTCTATATATATATATATATATATATATATATATATATATATATAAGCTATATGAGCTTCAAGCTCACAATCATTTTCCTCATATATATATATATATATATGAGAAAACATTTCCTACACACTTGTGTAGGTAAGTTACCTACACACTAGCTTAAAATACAGTGGGGGCCCACATTGTTTGGGTGATCCAAACCATTCATTTGAATGGTCCTCACATAGATAGGGTGTCCACAAAAAATCAGATCCACAGGATCATCCCAACCCTACGATTTGTGGAGGTAAAATGGATGTCTTTAAACCTTCACAACTTAGTCCATTTTTTGCCTCCAAAGTTCGAATTGTTAGGATGGATCACCCAAACAATGTGGGCCCCCATTGTATTTTAAGCTAGTGTGTAGGTAACTTACCTGCACAAGTGTGTAGGAAATGTTTTTTTCTCTCTCTCTCTCTCTCTCTCTCTCTATATATATATATATATATATATATATATATATATATATATATATATATATATATATCCTCTATATATATATATATATATATATATGAGAAAAGGGTTTCTTCGCTCGAGCGCAGATACGCTTATCTGCGCTCGAGCATAGAAACAGGGGTGAGGCCACATTGGGGGGGGGGGAGGATCCAAAGCATTTTGATGGGCCTTTTCATGGATAGGGTGCACCAAAAATCAGCTCCATTGAATCAGCTTAGGGTGTCCATTTGTGGGGTGGAAAAATGGGCAGATTAGTGGACAAACAGTATCTGTCCATTTTCACCCCCACAAATGGACACCCTATGGTGATCAAATGAAGCTGATTTTTGGTACACACCCCATCCATGATGGGGCCTTCCAAATGAATGCTTAAGATCCCCCCCTCCCAATGTGGCCCCACCCCTGTTTCATGCACTCGAGCGCAGATAAGCTATCTGCGCTCGAGTGCAGAAACCCTTTTCTCATGTGTGTGTGTGTGTGTGTGTGTGTGTGTGTGTGTGTATTAGGAGTGCAACTCGGGTCGGGTCGGGTTGAGGCCAACCCGAGGAACCCATTTTTCCAACCTGACCCGACCCAACTCAACCCGATTTCTAACCCGGCTGGGTTCAACCCGACTTACAATTTCCTCAACCCGACCCAACCCAACCCGACCCGATTTCTAATTCGGGTTGGGCTGGGTCAGGTTGACCCGATTTGAACCCAAATGGTAAACTTCCCAATTAGCACAAAAAGGGTCCACTATTGGCTTCAACAGCTTTCAAGATACATGCCAATCAAATCTCACAGATTCTTGAGTGTACCAGATTTAGTATCAATAGAGACCCTCGTTGAGCTGTCAGAGACAAGGTTCTTGTTGTCTACGAAAGCCACGGTTCGGATTTAGTGCTTCAAATGCAAACATGCATTTTAACAAACAGTTGGTAGGCCTTCAATTCTCCTAATCCTTCAAAGCTAATAATCCACAGAAAAGTCGTCGTGAAAGTGAAACGTAAAACGTGACGTAAATTCGTAAAAAGTTGTGTTCTGTGGGCCACTTTCCCAAAAACATGAAACTTAACAAAATAAGAGCCGGGTTACATTCGGGTCGGGTTGCCCGACACCCCAACCTGACCCAACCCGATTTGCAAATCGGGTTACAAAATCCCAACCCAACACACAACCCGACCCGGAAAAACCCAACCCAACCCGGCAAAAAATTGGGTTCAACCCGTTGAGTTCGGGTTGAGCCCCACCCAAGTTGCACCCCTAGGGTGTATGTATCATTTCCCATATCATATATAGTTTGAAGGTTGATGGTGAGAACTTCAACACCCACGTTTTCCTTCCCTTCTGACACGTCCTCTCTTCCTTCTCTCTTCTATTCGTTCCCCTCTTTCTCCTTTTAAATTTTAATCCAGGTTGATTAGATTTCAACAGTCACCCTTCCTCATAAACTCATTTTATCTTTCTATTATTTGAACAATTATCAAAATGTTTCAAGCCTCTCCTATTTGTTTCTACTTATTCCATATATCCCACAAATCCGTCTATGTAGTTGTCAAACATTTTTCAATTTTTTTGGTAGATTTGGTTGAACTCTACCAGTACTGACATCGTCATTTTTAACAAGCAATACCACATAATTTAATTTGTAATTTGTTAAATGTGCTTTTTACCTAACAATATTAATTTTCTGTGATGTTGTAGCTCAGTGTTTTAAAACTCGCTGACTCGGCTCGGAACTCGGCCGAGTCGACGCGGATCTGTGGCGGCTGCATTTGGGAGCCCCTGACTCGGCGAGTTTTGGCCGAGTACTCTATGCCATCTGAAACACCAAGCTAACTTTCTGCCCATTTTCGCATAAAAAACCTCCTGAAACCCTATCTCACGAAGAAGAAGATGGAGAAATGATATTTTCACCCTTCTTTTCTATAGGGACAGCCCCAGTAAAAGTATAAAATAATTATAGATACACTAGGGGATAATACTTATCTTACCCCTTTTAAATTTCTTGTGCAGAGTGATGTACAGTGAAAGGACAAGCAATGTAATACACGGTGGGTTTATCTTGTCATCACAGCCTAGCTTGAATGACAGGCATAAACTCATCACTACTATGGCAGCCTACTTTGACTTGTTTTGCAGAATCGTCTTGTCTTTTAGTATTTAAATAAGTATAAAATGTTACTATAGTTCCCATAAAGCTCTTACAAGTCAATTAAAAATAGAGGACAAGCTGAATTTGTGCAATTACTAAACATTGGTTGGGCTGATATCGTTCGCCTAAATCCAATGCCCAATTTGAAAGTGCATGAATTTTCTACAAAAGTTTAGTAAGAAAAATTATTTTTAAATCTTTTTATATTTTTAACACTTTAAAAAACATATAACTTGGCCGCGTCAACCGCGTTATTGGCCGCGTCAACCGCGTCCGCGCCGAGTCAACAAGGTTTCTCTTCGGCCGCGTTCCGCGTCACATCCGCGTTTTTAAACACTGGTAGAACTAGAGTGTATTTTTTTGCTGTGTTTAAAAACTTGTTGACTCAACACGGAACTAGCCCGAGTCGACTCCCTTTTACCTTGGCCGCGTTCCGCGTTGCACGGCATCCGCACTCCGCGTTCCGCATTGCACGGCATCCGCACTCCGCGTTTTACCCTACAGAGTCAGTAAAAACACCTCTGACTCTCGCCAGTTATGACCGCATCAACCGTGTTCTTGGTTGTGTCTGCGCCTGAGACGACGAGGATTTTTCTTGGCCGCATTCCGCATCACATCCGCATTTTTAAAGACTGCTTTTTTGTTAAGTGGGCATCATAATTTCAGTACAATAAATCATTTTTCTGTCTACCATTGGTGTTTCAATTTCTTATTGTTCATGACAATTTGCTTTAGGTTTAGGTTGAGACCTATTGATACTAAAGGTATTTTCTTAATTGACAGATAACAGATTCACCTCCTGGAAGAATACCAGTAGAAACACATATTCTTGAAGGAAATGTGCCTGGCTTTGAAAACGTGTACCAGGTAATTACACATGTTTCTTTCTACTTTAGCAACTCTTATTCTCTTGATGTGCTTTTTGGAAAATTTGTTTCTCCGGCTATCTCTTAATCTCAATTGTATTTCTTGTATACAAATATCCTGCACCTTATATGATATAGAGTCAGTTGTAGGTAATTTATATATTTCATGGTAAACAGATTCAATTGATTATCCTTGGTGCAATCAATTCTCTCCTGGAAATCACTCATCATCA
This sequence comes from Tasmannia lanceolata, assembly GCF_043159265.1. Taxonomy (NCBI): domain Eukaryota; kingdom Viridiplantae; phylum Streptophyta; class Magnoliopsida; order Canellales; family Winteraceae; genus Tasmannia; species Tasmannia lanceolata. The sequence goes on along the minus strand of NW_027518692.1, from coordinate 59,494,942 downwards.
ATGTCTGACTAGGTAGTTAGAAATTTAGAATATTTAATTTAAATACGGAAAATCTTCTTGGTCAAGAGTATTATACAAACACTAAGTCATCCTAGAAAGTGGTTATCTTCACTCAATCTGGTTTGATATCCTCCAAGATTACATCCTTTTTTATATAAAGTTTCATGCGGTAAAATTTATAAATTGCTGAGTTAAAAGAGCTGCCATCTATATTTAAGTACCCTAAATACATTCCTAAAAGAGTACACATGCATGATGATTATAAGATAAATTGTTTATGGATATCTCTTTTCCTTAAATTGACATCCCATGTTTAAGCACCTCATATACATGCAGATGATGCGGGATGAGTTGGTTAAAGGAGGAAAAATATATCTCGTGTATCCGGTCATTGAAGAGTCTGAGCAGCTGCCCCAACTCCATGCTGCCGCTGCTGATCTCGACTCCATATCTGCCAAATTTGAGGATTACCAATGTGGGTTGTTACATGGTCGCATGAAGAGTGATGAGAAAGATGAAGCATTGCGACGGTTTAGATCTGGAGAAACACTTATACTACTTTCAACTCAGGTGATTGAGATTGGGGTTGATGTTCCCGATGCGTCCATGATGGTTGTCATGAACGCTGAGAGATTTGGAATAGCTCAGTTACACCAACTAAGAGGACGAGTTGGACGAGGAACTAGAAAGTCTAAATGTATTTTTTTATCATCTACTGCCGGGGCGCTAGATCGATTGAAGGTACTTGAAAAATCATGTGATGGATTTTACCTGGCAAATGTCGACCTTCTTCATCGTGGACCTGGTAACCTGCTTGGTAAGAAACAGTCAGGACACCTTCCAGAGTTTCCGATAGCCAGATTAGAGATTGATGGAAATATTTTGCAAGAAGCTCATCTTGCTGCATTGGTAACTATTATCACTCTGAATCTGGTTTTAATTTTAGGTGAATTATACATTTTTAGCTTCTATATATATGTTTAATATTTATAATTTCTCATTAATGTTATAGGTGTCTTTCAGAAATGAAGTTGAGGATAAAACTTATGCTGAGAATTATATATCATCTTTAGACTTGCTGGCTTGCTGCATACAAATTATGCACACCATCATGCATATGAACTTATCACCATATGAAAGAGAAGGCTTAATCATCATAGTTAAATTTTCAATATTTTATTTGCCAGTCAGTATCAGTGGTCAAAGCATGCCAAAACATTGTGTTCAGTTAAGTCTGAGTTGGATATTTGATTTGTGTCATCGTTTGAGTCAATCTATAGACACCATAATGTATACTAAATTCAAATTGAGTGAAAATCTGTAACATTAAAATTCAATTTTCTTTTTTCAGCCTTAAGACACAAATGAGATGCTGCGGAAAGCTCAAATAGAAGTTGTGAATATTCTTAACAATTCGAGATCTTTTAGGATCTATTTGTGTATAGATGTACATATGCAGTTGACAGTCCTTTGGCCTGTGCATGGATGCTTATTAGATCATGAAGTAAATAACTGACAGTTAGTCCTTCAATGGTAATTCAAATCCTAATCCCAACATAAATCTATATAGGTGTCATATGTTGCATAAAGCCAGAGAAAAAAGCCTCTATCAAATGGATCTTTGGCTCCATGGTGGAACTTGAAGAAGGAAGAGGAATCTGTCGTATTATTCCACTAATCTCAATCGGGTTATATACAATTACTGAAAACATTAAATGACAAAATGTCCTTAGCTAGACATGTTTGTACTATATATTAATACAAAATATGCAACACCGATGCCTCATGTAATAAATCTTATATAACACTAGCTTTAACAAGGACATGTTATCAACTAGGTCCTTCACTGTCGACACAAGCCCCTTAGAAGAGGAGAGGAAGGTTCTAAAGTTGTACATCAGACAAACCCCTGACAATATAAAAAAGAAGTTGAAGGGTCAAGGGAGTATTAAGAGACGATCAAGGGAGCGTTATCTGGGCTTTCTCGGGTCCTATTGGGATCACGGACGCGAATGAGGCGGAGGCTAGAGCCATTCACCATGGTTTAAAATTCCTTGATGTTGACCTATCTAGGGTGGAGATTGAAGGTGATTCGAAAAATGTCATAGGATGGATTAATGGGTCACATTCTTCCCTGTGGAGATTCGCGACATTCTTTGATGAGATTCAAGACTTGACTGGAGGTTCTCATCTACAGGCATATCATGTAAAAAGATCTGCAAACGGTATTGCAGATAAATTAGCCAAAGATGGAGTTTTTAGGGAGAGATTGGAACAGTTTGCCTATCTTCCTCCTTGAGTCTCCGTCTTTTTCGATCTCTGTTTCTTTTTAGTTTATCTTGTATTTCTCTTGGGACTTCCTTGGTCTCGTTCTTTAATATATTATCTATTTACCTTTCAAAAAAAATAAAAATAAAAAAGAAGTTGGGAGATATGCAAATTTGCTGTTTGTTTATAATTCAACAATGTCTTTACCAAGATGCTAAACAAGATTCAATTATTTAGGTGCATAATTTAAGTTTGTTCGGAGTATGAATATGACATGCTACAAAGAATACATCAAAGTAAACCTACCTATCTTGTCTAGAGAAATGAAGATAGGCCATTTTCAGATATTGTGGTGTTTCCTTCATCTTCATGCAACTAAGTTCCTGAAACATTATTCGACTTAAGGTAACAGTTTACTGATCTTTCCTCTAAGGAATATCGTGGTAAAGCACTTTAAGAGATCATGACACATTCAACAATGGTCTTATGATTTAGCGTTAATTGAAAAATGCCTTCTCGATGTGAAGAAATCGAATAGCCTGGAGCCATGGCTAACCAGGAAAACTTTAAACCATGCACATAAAGCCCGATATAATTAAGGGTTTGACCAAATGTAGCTGGTTGCAGTAGTTACTACGTTTAGATTTCTCCTCAAGCCACAGCCTTTTTACGAATGGATGGCAGTTGCAAGCATCCAAATGTGACAGGATGCAAATTCAGCATGATGACCAGCATGATGACCGTGCAGAATTTTTTTGTGAATCTAGAGGAAGACAAAATGCATGCATGCAAACCATGAATGTTGAAATCTTAGAAGCTAGGAGATTAAGCGGAAGAGGCCTAAGGAAGAAGAGGAAATGTTTCTCCTTTGTTTTGTCTCACAGTCAAGAGAGGGAGTAGGATTCAACTGCCGATTTGGTGAGGAGGTAGGATGTGATATAGGGGTGGGTGATGTGGACGAAGCCAAGGATTTAATGTGTATCATATCGGTAGTGACAAAGGTGAAACTACCACTTACTCAAAAAGCTTAAGCTGTTGGAGAAAGGTGTTTTTAATCTTTTATACTTTAACACTCCCCCTCACACGTGGCCCCTCTTTCTTGGATTGGCCTACACATGGCACATGTGGCCCCCTTTTTTGGGGTTGGCCTTTGCATGTGGAATTTTGCTATCCAGGAGGTTTGAACTCAGGACCTTTGCTCTGATACCATGTGAAACTACCAGTAACTCCGAAAGCTTAAGCTGTTGGAGAAAGGTGTTTTTAATCTTTTATACTTTTAACAACAAAATTATAAGGTAGGCCTCATCAACAATGATGAACTGGAGCAAATCGGCGTCTGTTGTGAGGATTAAAGATGGGCTCACCAGGAATGAAGATTTAAGGTAGACCGCCACTAATGGGTGGTGCGAAAAGTTAAGGTGACTGCCACCACGACCAGGGACAAATCAGAGTGACTGTGGTTGTTATGACAAGGATTTAAGTTGGGCTCCAAATCGAATGACGATGATCGGAGTGGCATTGTGGCTGTTTGATGGACAACAATAAATCGAGGTGACAATGTGATCGTCGAAAGAATTTATAATGGTGTGGTTGTTGAAAGAATGCTAACCTGAAGGGCACCCTTGCAGAAACCAGCCGCAAGGGTGCCTCCATTAAGATAAATAAATATAAGTTTCGAAAGGAGTGTTAACGCATGTGCACACGTGTCATGTAGGCAATAAATTCAAACACTTGTGTGTTTTTCAACTTTCTTATACAAATCCATGTTAGATGCTTTCATGTTTTTGTACAAATCCATGTTTTTGTGCTGACCAAAACAGGCTAGATGCTTTCCTAAGCTATTCTGTCCATTATCTTAATGGTCATGAAAGGGCTTTCTTTCCGGAACCATTTCCACATTATCTTAATGCTTGTGAATTCGTACTACTTCCTAAACTCTTCATCTTAATGCAAATCCATCTGTTTATCTTAATGCTCGTGAATTCATGGAAACAGACAAACTTTGTTGATAGAGACTCCTGGCATTAATTTCTACAGGCGCATGTTACATTCAAGTCATCATGATTATCTGAATCAAATTTAGGTGTAATCATGTATAGAGTTAGATTTTATTTATATTGATAGAGATAAGGAAACTTAATCATGTGGTTTCTCAAAATGCAGAAAATTTTGAGCACCTCCCATGATTTAGAGAGCTTCCCAAAGCTTAAAACTGAGCTCAGCATGCGACAGCCGCTCTGTCTTCTGGGTGATTGAGCTTCATGGGCTTTGAAAGTGACAATCACCAAGCTCAGAAGAGTTCTCAAGTGCATGAAACTGAACAGTGGGAAGGTATTTTGGGTCTTTTTGAGTAATAATTTGTAAGCTATAGATACTTCCTTTGTAAACTGCGATGCTTTAATGCAATGTCAATGTTAATACTTCTAAATCTTGGGTCTTTGTCTGTAATAAATTGCTTTTTGTGCCATAATTGATTAATGACTTTAAATTATTTTTCTACCATGTCCCAAAATTTTTAATAAGAATAATCGAAATAAAAAAACATTTTAAGAACATCTCAAGTACAACATATCTCTTCAGTTCTTTGAGACTCAAAAAGGTATGGATTCTGCTATTCTTATCCTTTGTACTTAAAATCAAATCCCATTGTGAAGATTTCTATGAGTGATTTGATAGGGAAATGATATATCCACCCCCTTTTGGTTGTTTTTTTTTCTTCGAAAGATGGCATTTTCACCCCCTTTTGTTAGTCTTTTCCTGAAAAAATTAAAGCTATTTCTAAGAAAAGACTAACAAAAGAAGGTAGATGGACATCTTGCTTCGTGCCGGTGGTTCACCAGACACAGACCCATGCCTTGTCTCGTACCTCTTTTCTTTTCTTTCTTTTTGCATATATTGATTTCGCTTTGTCTGTGCATTTAATTTCGTCTGAAACCAGGGATTAAAATTCGGATTCTCTAGCACATATGTCAGATTTTTGCCCTGACAAGAATTAATTGAAACAATTACCGATGGGGGACAAACATTAGGCGAAATTATCAGACTCATGCTCTTCCTCATGCTTTTCAGAAATTATAAACGAGGGACAAAAGAGGTCTTGTTAGTAAAAGCTGGACGAAAATGCCCTCTGGCATTTACAATACGTTTTGACTTTGTTTTTTTCCTTCTTCCCTCCTTTACTTTTCCATTATCACCTTTTTTGATTTTTTAGAGCACTAGTCATCTTCCTCGTTGTTCAACAACCATTGTTGCTGGCAAATCTTGAAAACTTGAATGTTGAGTTCTTACCATCTATCTCTTTGTATCTAGGTTTTATTTATCTTTTTTTTTTGCGGTTTTGCACCATTTTTCATTCCTCTGTTTCTGATTTATCTTGTTAGGGTTTAAGCAGTTTGTATTTTAGGGTGTGTTCTGAAGATAATGCATGGATAGCTTCACTCACTTTTTGGAAGACAAGTGGTTGTATATGAAAAAGTTGATGTAATACATGAATGAATGGCTACACATTTTTTGATTTACTTAATTTTTTTGTAATGCACAAATTGGGATGTAATACATGAAGCACATTTAATGAAAACAACATCTATTTCTTTTGTTATTTCTATCATGAGCAGAATTGTAATGCCATTAGAAGAGTTGCTATAGGTAGGGGGTTAGCAACTCTAAAAAGTAGGTTTATCAATTTTTGAATGGGCTGATCAAGTGCTTGAAAATTGGCCGAGGGTGCTGGAGTTTTGGAAGGGGGTTTTCAAGTCTCTAGGATTGGGGTTATCTAGTATAAAAAAAATGGGGTTACCAATTTTCGAATGGGATTATCAAGTCCCTAAAAATTGGCCAAGGGTACTTGAGTTTTGGAAGGGGTTTTTCAAGTCTCTGGGATTGAGGTTATCTAGTATAAAAAATGGGGTTACCAATTTCTGAATGGGCTTATTAAGTCTGTAAAAATTGGTTGAGGGTACTGGAGTTTTGGAAGGGGGTTTTCAAGTATCTAGGATTGGAGTTATCTAGTATCAAAATGGGGTTACCAATTTCTGAATGGGTTTATCAAGTTCCTGAAAATTGGTCGAATGTACTAGAGTTTTGAAAGGGGGTTTTCAAGTATTTGGGATTGGGGTTATCTAGTATCAAAATGGGGTTACCAATTTACGAATGGGCTTATCAAGTCCCTTAAAATTGGCCGAGGGTACTGGAGTTTTGAAAGGGGGTTTTCAAGTATCAAAATGGGGTTACCAATTTACGAATGGGCTTATCAAGTCCCTTAAAATTGGCCGAGGGTACTCGAGTTTTGAAATGGGGTTTTCAAGTCTTTGGGGTTGGGGTTATCCAGTATCAAAATGGGGTTATCAAATTCCGAATGGGCTTATCAAGTCCCCTATGCACATGTTTTTACTTTCTGTATCAAGTCCCTTATGAACATGTTTTTACTTTCTGTTTTTTTTCACTCGTTCATTTTCACCGTTTTTTTCTTTCTACCTTACGATTCATCTTCCTCATCTTCCATTAAAAGGGAGAAGGAGAAATGCAAAACCCTAAAACAAATGAAAAACAAAACCTAGATACAGAGAGATAGATGAGAATGAACTCACGTTTCAAGTTTTTGAGCTTTCCCGTCGCCAATGGTGGCTAAATGATGAAGAAGATGACTGGTAGGGTAAAAAACAAAGTTGAAAATGGAAAAGTAAAAAAAAGAGGGAAAGAAGAGAGAAGAGAGAAAAGCAAAGCAAAAAGTGTTGCTTAAGAAAATGGCATTTTCGTCCAGCTTTTACTGACAAGCTCTTTTGTCCCTCGTTGATAATTTTTGAAAAGCATGGGTTCTGTTGATAATTCTGCCTAATTTTTGTCCCCCATTGGTAATTGTTCCAATTAAAATCATGTGATTATTATTTTTTGTTTTCATGTGAATTTGACTTGAAGTTCCCACTAGGTTTATATGTTCTGCCCTAGAAAAGAATGGAGGAAAAAGGAGGGAGTTTGATTTAAAAAAGAAAAGATGAAGTGGGATAGTCTTATTTTATGGTATGTAGTAGCAGAGAAGCAAAACCAAAACATGAAAGCATGGACCCAGGGCAAGGTGGAGAATGAATGAGATGTGTCACGGACAGCACGATAAGTAGTTGTCAAGGTTGCCCACACGCAAGCCCTCTTCACGTCTCATCAATACAACATCTTCTATTCATCTTCATCTCTTCTAATAAAAATGTGGGCCCACATGATTTTTTGAGCTCTTGCCCAGATAACTTATCTGAAGTATCGCTCAGAAAATATTTCCCCATATATATATAATCATCTTTGTTTCTTGCTCATATTGAAATTTCTCATGAGCTCGCTGTGGGATTACACATATTTGCTATTCATTGAAAATTGCACAGCTTTTGTTGATGGTAGGGATTACATATGCAGCCTTTCATTTTCTCATTTCACACATTATATAGCTTGTTAGAGAGCATGCATGAATGCAAGAGTTGTTACTATCAGCTTTGGGCCCAATGTTCCCTTATGAAAGAAAAATCTAACATGAGTCTGCAAGTCTTTGAGCTCTCTTCAATCTTTTTTAGTCAAATTTGTTGTTGGGCTCTATCCACTTCCAGCTTTTTCTGCAATTCTAATAATATAATACGCCAAGGTTGATTTTCATCATCCTTAAAGGTCAAACCACACGGGTTTGGCAGTGGCATCCACATGTTCTGGGCCCATGTAACTTTGGCACGTGGAACCTACTGTATGGTGAGATCACAATCACACAGTCGTGGGCCCCAATATTGTCTATGTTGACTGGCTCAATGAGGGGAATGTGTGTGTGTGAAGACTAATGATACTCTGTTTAATTGAGACGCACGTGCAAGGTCGTTGAACTGTCGGAGCGAAGGGAGGACAAAGGGTGTTGAAGTATAAATGGTTAAATAAAACCAACTCTAACAGCTTAAGCTTCTGGAGTAAATGGTTGTTTTGCATATGGTATTAGATAAGGGTGTCAATTTTGGCTCGGGCGAGCTTAGTTGTTCTGCATATGGTATTAGATAAGGGTGTCAATTTTGGCTCGGGCTCGTAAGCTCGCCCGAGCTAGGCCAGGTTCGGCTCGGCTCGGCTCGTTAAGAATTTAACATATTTAAATATATATTATATCTTAATATATACACTAAAAGGGTTGTCCAGGGAGTGAAAGGGGGAGGCAAAATATGTCACTTCTTTTTTGGAACCCCATTTGTTACTTGGACCACCCCCCGTAGTGTAAAAAGAGTAGTCAAATTATACTAGATAGGGCTGTCCAAGGAAGATGAGGGGTAAAATAACCTGAGCTCGATAAGGCACACGATCCTGACCGAGCAGCCCAAGTCTGGTTCGAGCCCGAGCCGAGCTTTTGAGCTTAACGAGCCAAGCTCAGCTCGTTTACACCCCTAGTATTAGAGTTATTGCCTCACGGAAGGTCTAGATTCAAAAGTCAACAATTCCTTGATATTAAAAATCCACGTGTCCGGTCAACCCAAGGGGCCACATGTGAGGAGTGTTGAAGTATACATGATTAAATAGGGAAGTCCACATATGAGGAGTGTTGAAGTATACATGATTAAATAGGGAAGTGATATGTCCGCCCCACTAGCACCGGCTGTCCCGAGTAATCAAAAGGGGTGGATATATCACTTGCCATTAAATCACAACAATAATAACAGCTTAAGCTTTTGGAGTAATTTTGTGGGATAGCAAAAGCAGGAGTTTATTTTATGGACCTGCTATCCTCTCCATTCATGTGGACCTTTGTTCTTGGATAAAGTATTTTATAAGCCCATCCACATCCTTTCACATATCCGATGTGGGGTGGAACCCCCAACAAGACTGTCCATCTGGTGAGTATTACTCATCTGACAAACCTAGCAGTCCAACAGAGACTAGTAACTCTAGCTTAATTTTTTTCTCTAATTTCTGTTTGGAATGGTTTAAGTGGGTAGTTAGGATCATCTGATGAATTCAATTTTTAGCCTATGACATCTTCATGGTAGGGACAGTTGGATGAATGGTCCAGATCACGCTGACATGACTGGTGGGACCGATGAAGAGTCTCTCAAATGGGTGCATCTTATAGTGGTCATGTGAGGTGTCTCTCTCCCAACAAACCAATTCACTCGCATCATCTATTCTTCCATAAGTTGTGAAGAGTAAAGAAAAGTTGTAAAAGGCAAAGGTAAAATTTGTTGGGAAACGTTGATGTGACAAATCACGTGTAGTGTTAGCTTTTGATCAGAAGTCACCTTCGTATGGGCCTTTAGACAGTGATATTTCCCGAACTGAGCAAACCATTAGTCAATCTTGCTAACCCTCATTTTCTGTATTCACAAACTTTCATGTTAGGTAATATATTTACTTGGGATTTGGTTGCTACTTGGGTTGGGTTCCGACCCGCATCAATAGGACTAAAAAATAATGGGGTTGGGTTTAGAAATAATTGGTCTTGACTCTTGAGGTAGGTTTTCTGGACCAATATCTGGGAAAAAAACTAGGAGACCAAAAAAAATTCTTTTATTGTTAAAATTAAAAGATGAACCCTAACACTTTTCTCTTACCCCAAATTACCCTAGCTCATTACTAGAAGTAATGCAAGTAGAATTGCAACTCGGGTCGGGTTTTCCAAAATACTATCTGACCCGAGAACTAACTCAGGTCAAGTTGGATTTTTTTTATGAGAAAACTTGAGACTCATAAACCTTACATGACCGACCCTACCCGAGATAGTTTCTTGGGTCGAACTGCTTAACGTTTTCTGACATGCACTCATTTTATCTTGAAATTGGGAGACAAAATGATATACCACTAAGCAATGGTGCAAAAGATGATTCAACTAACGGTTTTGTATGAGAGACTTTAACACCAGGCAAACCTTGTCTGGAGGAAATATCTTAAGTAATTAGGTTTGCAAGTTTGAAGTATACCGAATGGGGGCATTACGATACAAATCCAATTGGGTGCCCTTGCGGCTGGTTTTTACAAGGGTGCCATCTAGCACATACGGAGGGAAGCAGATCTTTCAAGTCTTGGAAGATTACTCACTTATGGAAGGAAGAAAATGTAGCAGCGGATTTTCTTTCTAAACTTAATTGTCCTTGTAAAGGGGATAATATCCCCTCCCCATTGTACCTCCCAATCTACTAGACATTGTACATTGGGATTTATGCTCGAGAAACTATGTAAGGCTGTTCTTTTAAAAAAAGGGGAGATCTTAATAACTTGACTTTCGACATTCTTGCCTTTCTACACTAAATTTTTAGACATAAACCGTAGAAAGTAAACTAGAAATGAACTTTGTTTAGCCCTTCATCTTAAACAAGGAAAACATTTTTTTAATAATAAATTCCTCGTTTTCTTAATTCCGGGCGCATTGCATGTGTTCCCTATTCATCCTACAGCAAAACATATAGAAAATCTCAGTTACTTAGGCCACCATCAGACAGTTTTAATTCAAAATTAAACAGCTTAAAAGGGGGTTCTTATATGTTAGATGCACATATGCGCAGGTGAAAGTACAAGTGGGGGCCACTTGCTCGATGATCCAAACCATTTATCTCTTAAGCCTTGTATGGATTGACCATGAAGCAAAATCCACCCCCTATTGGACGATTACAACCCATGAATTTGGTGATTAGAAAGTCCACTGAGACTGGATTTTGCTTTACGGCCTATCTATATCAAGGCTTATGAAATGAATGGTTTAGATGATTGGACAAGTGGCCCCTATTTGTACTTTTGACCACTCATAGTTACTCAAAAATTTCCTTGTTAAAATATGTGCATTCATATAAGAAACCCTTAAAAGGAACTCATGGTTGTATGAGAAGGAAAATGATTATTTCCTATCCAAGATCATCTCTATATAGAAAAGCAGGTTACGAAAGGTGTGGGGAGTAAGAAGCGAACCATGCGTGGCCAATGGAGATGTGCCACTTGGCATTTTTCCAATATCTTTAAAAATAGATAATAAGGGATTTGCTAGGCAATTTCGCGGAAAGCCATTTCTGAGCTGGGTTTTGCATGACAGAACAGCCACATCTGACCTCAGATGAATTAAATGAATGAGATCACAAAAGGATTCACTTTTTCCTTTCCTCTTTAACGTAAAAAAGTGAAAAGATGTCCTGATTCGGGTACGTGGCATGTACACCGAATAATCAGTGTATGTTATTTTTGGGAGATTTTATATGATGTGTAGCCGTATAAACCCCTAATTTTCTAATCACACTTCTTCAAAACCGTTTTTTTTTTTTTTTCCCACAAAACAAATTCCCATTTTGCTAGCAGTGCTCAAAATCATTTCCATAATCTATTGAAATTTTCATAATGTGCAGTCTCTCTATAGATCGGACGGTTAGGATCATCCTATGTGAATAATGGGTCAACAAATGCATGGATTGGATCATCCTATGGAGTGTGCCGTACCGTACTTTTTGAAAATGACCGGTTTATACGGCCACACATCATATAAAATCTTGCTATTTTGGTTATTTGGCGTATGCTCACTCTAAGCACTCCACTGCATTGAGCTTTTACTATAGAGACTTTTGGTTACTAAACCATATATTGGTGACAAAAAATTGATTATCTCCCACCTTGATTTTGTATTTTCGTTTTTTTCTCTTTATGTAATTTACCTGAACCATCTCAGTTCGTCTTTTAATATATTCTCATTTTACCGTTTCAAAAGAAAAATATTGGTGACAAAGAAAATCTTGAGCGTGTTGATTCCCAATGCTTTCTTAAAAATAAAAATCTAACAATTTCTCCTTGTTTTCTGAATCAAACTCCAATCCTTTTCCCCGCCTTATAAAAAATGATCGGGTCTCATTCTATCGAGTGTCGAAGCTTTTACGGAAAAGATAAAAATCTGCATTTTCTCTATAATTAATCTCTGTTCTTAATTAACTTTCGGAGAGTGTTTCAGCCTTCTCTGCTCATTGGCCAGTAGTCAGTCTTTCGTGAAAGTCAGATAGAAACCAATTTTCTTTCTTTATCCGCATCTCTTAAAAATTTCACAATCCGAGAACAATGTAGTAAAGGAGAGCGATCGGTAGTGCTATTAGCATTCCAAATATAACCCTGCAATGCAATTTCCAATAAGACGGATTAAAAAAATAAAAATGAAGGGTGGTGACATACGAAAAAGCAGATTGTGCGAATATCATCTAATTTGTTTGACGAAAATACCCTTCCAAAGTCCCAACCCATACTGGAAATGGGTTTTTATACTAAAAAAATGGCACTTCCACTCAACCTGGGACCTCTGCCTTTAGTTGAGTATTATTTCTTTATAAACCCTCCATTTGAAGGACAGTGATTATTGAAGAGTATGGTTTTCAGGGAAGGGTATATTCGAAGTCAATCTAACTTTTCAATAAATTGTTTTCCAAGATTCGAAAGGGCATTTTCGTACTTTTCATGTTGTCTTTTTTCACTTACGCTGTGCTGAGAATTACAGGATGGACATTGTATTCTTTTGCAAACACGAACGGGACAATGCCTTGAGGGAGAGCAGCCTGTGGATATGAAAATAAAAACCAAAAATAGATGTGATAATGAAACAGGGTGCTGATATTGATAAGGGAGAGTGCTGATATAATTCCACGGACCACATCATAAAATGATCCAAACCGTCCATGTGATGGAACACACTGTAAATACGTTATGCCTCTAAAATCATTTCCATAGGATGATCCTAGCCCTCCGATCTATAGAGGTTATCTAATAACCAATTCCTATATAGATAGGAGGGTTGTAATCTAAAATCATCACATGGACGGTTTGGATCATCCTATTGTATAGTACGTACAGTACTATTAAAAAAATACGGGATTATAAGGGCGTACACCATATAAAATCTCTCATAATCATAGGCAAACCGCAAACACCCCGAAGTTTGGGGTCAATTAAAAGTGGATTTATTAGTTGGCATTGTTATTACCTGCACAATTGCCACGTGGAGGAGGACACCACGTAGGCCGACGATAATGGAAGCAGCGGCCATGATTGCTGGGCCCGTCAGAAATCGGACGGCCATTGCGAATGCAGCAACAGAATTCCCACATGCTAATATCTTCGGTTGTAGAGCCATAAACAGCCCTGTCACAAATCACAACACAGCTACAATCACATATTCACATACACTAATGTACACCTTCTATGCGCATGGTTCCTAATTAGTACCTACCTATCGAAGTCAAATAAATGCTTTTTACATTTTTTTTTTCCCTTATCATAAACGAAAGGCGCATCTTAGCAACAGGAGCTCACCTAAACTGAACATGGCCATCCCCAGACCCGCATCGGAGAGTATAGAGATTGATTTTTCGATTATTTTGGGCATTGCGACATGCCATCTGTAAAAAAGAAAAAATAATAAAATAATAATTTAACTTAGAATTGAGATTGAATTTTTTTTTCCTAATTTGCCCATACCGGAAAGAAATCAAAGACCAGACAAGACCGATGAGACTGGAGTAGGTGTTAGGGTTCCGAATAAGTTTCCGCCAAACCATGATCAATATAAGCCGAGTCATGACGCTCCTCGGGGGACTCTGTTTTCCGGCACCGGAATCCGACGTGGCACTAGCCTTCCGGTGCAGCTCCACCGTAGATCCGGATTCCAGTTTCGATCCCATCCCTTCCTTGTCTCTCTCCTCCTCTCTATCGATCCCTCTTTTCCCAATGAAGCTGTAATCTTCCCCTCCGAAATCCTCTGGTAATTCTGAAAAAAATTAAAAATCAAGTTAGAAAAGTTAAAAATCAATTTAGAAAGAGAATTTTTTATTTATTTACCTTTATGTTCTTCATTTTGGGGGTGATCTGCAACAAGCATTCGGATCTCTTTGGCGCCATGATCGGACCGTCCAGATTGATCGGAAACACCGAAATCCGTACCACCGAATACATGGAGAGCTCCACCTTCCGAAACAGGAGACGTACTGGAGCTCCAAACGAACATGTGCAGCTCCTTCGCATCGTGATTCGCTTTCATCTGATTCGAAGAATTCTTTGCATTCTTCATGGATGAGATTTCATGATTCGGAGCCGGATAAGAACCGGAAACCGGCACCGGCGCCGGATAATACGCTAACCTCGGCAAATTCCCCGGCACAACGCCATTCTGCTCTTCGAAATTCGACGGCCTCGGTGTCGGACCGGATTGCACCGAGTAGAGATCAGCCTGGCCGAAATTCGACGACCTTGCCTGAGGAATAGATCCGATCATCGAGTAGAAATCCGAATTATTAAAATTCGATCCTCTAGGCGTCGGATTCCTCGACGAGCTAAGACTGTAGATCTCAGCTCCGGTGAGATTCGAAGGCCGCGGCGTGAACACCGATCCTCCGCCGCCGATCGATCGTCTCGACGACGTAGATTTCCTCACCATCACGTGAAGCCTTCCATCATCTCCGATCTCTGCCTCAGTCTGTAAAAAATCCCGTCCGTCAAGAGAAACTACATCCGAATCCACCTTAAACGAAACGATTGATCCAGCTGTGTCGGGAAACTGCTCCATGATCAGCATCATAGCAGATCTGTACTCAAAGAGGAAGAGAAGGAGAGTATACCAAATAATGCACTGTAAAACCACGACCTGAACCATAAGACTACCAGAAAAATCCCCGTACATGGCGATCAGGAGTGGAATTCCCATCACAAGCGAGTTCGGGAGTGTAGATAGAGAAAAGATGGTGATCATCCATTCTAAACTCCCATTTTTTGTCAGATTCGTCCAGAGAGTGAGGACTACGAGCATGATGATCTTTTGTAACGTATCGGCTGCTATGAATCGGAAATTCATGGCGTAGGGATTGTTTGTAGAGATGAAATGGAATGAGAGAAGAGGGACGGCGAAGACTGCGACGAACCGGTTTATGCCGGAGCACTGGTCTGGTGAGAAGATTTTCCACCACCGGACAGATCCGTAGGCTAAGATCATGGCTACATAAAGTGGAACTACTGCAGTGAGGACTGTGTATAGATCCTTCCATGAAATCATGTTTGAAGAAGAAAGGAAAATGCTAGAATGGCATTCGGTGTAAATTAGGTGGACGTGTGAGGGTAGAATTGGGAGAAGGAAAAGAAGTTGGATAACTAAAGCGAGGTGCAGAAGCGCGGCAGGGGGGAGAGACAGAGAGAGGAGGAGGAGTGGGTATGTTTTTCAGGGAAGTTAATATGGGAAGAGAGTGTTTTTTATATTGGCACTCTCCTAGTGTACTGAAGCAACTCTATAAATTCTCAGTTTTAAACGTGTTTGTAAGGCCGTTGATTTATATATATGGTGGTACACTGGAACTGTGGGTAGTTTGGTGATTTTAGTTAAACTTGTTGGGTTAGAAAGTAACCGCCTACTATGGTTAAGTTAACTGATTGGAGTGACACGTGGCTTCAGTGAGGTGACATTGGATTGTGTTGACGTGTCTCTCTCTCTCTCTCTTGAGGTTTGAAGCTGCAATTTTAGAAGATTTGAATGGGAGTATTTTTTAAAAGTACTATGGGCCCACTTCAAATTATGATCCAAACCGTTCATTTGTTGGGCCACAATGTAAATAGGCTGAAGGGACTGCATATTATAGAAACAATTTAGATCGGAGGGTGAGGATTACCCTATGGAAATTATTTATGTGGTACAGCTTGTTGGCGTTGTGGCCCAACAAATGAACGTTTTGGAGTGCTTTTTGAAAAATACTGGGCGCAATTTTACCCTTACATTAATGCTAATCAACATATATACATCAAACTCTAGTGTATGAACAATTAATTGAATTATGTATAGCTATTGAGGAATTCCGCAAGGGGTATATGCTGAAGCATTAATGTATAGCTATTTCTAGGGGTGGCAATCCAATCGAACCAAAACTGAACCGAAAATTCGGCTTCGGTTTGGTTTTACCAAACCGATTCAAATTTCGGTTTGGTCTTCAAATTTCAAACCGAACCGTTGCCCCCGATTTCCAATGATTATGAGTAAGGGGTGGCAAAATTGGCGGAACCGAACCGAAAATTCAAATTTTGGTTTGGTTCTGAACCGTTGCCACCCCTAGCTATTTTGATTGTTTTGTTTACCACATTCTTCATCCGTTATGAGTGACCATTTATGGGTAATTCTGACTATCTAACACGGTGGTTGTCTAAGTCTTGGGTTGCATCATATCTTAACGATCTAATCATTAGACTTTTGCGCCAGATGTGAATACTTAATCACTTCTTTCTTTGGAAAACTGGGCTCCCTATCGGAAATAAAGACCAAGTACTTCCAAAATGGGATTTCGTTTGGAAAATAAACACGAAAGTGGGAATTGACCAACGACTTCATTTGAGATAAGGGTACTTCGATAATTTCAATGTGATAGGGTTCTTTTAGTCATTTTCATATAACAGGTATATTGGTCATTTTCATGACATAATGTCATTTTGATCATTTTCTTTCAGATGGAATTCTGGTTATTTTAGGAGGAAAGGTTGCTCTCCAAGTGAGTGACATGGATCTGATGAGGCACCCTTGTGGTTGGGCTCATGCTCGACCGCCTACACTTTTTCATATATCTATAGATAATTTATTCTTTGATATATATATATAGAGAGAGAGAGAGCGAGAGAGGGGTTGCTGCGCTCGAGCACAGAAACAAGAGGGTGGGGCCATTAGGGGGTTTGGGGGGGGGGGGGGGGGGTTGGTGTGATCGTAAGCATTCATTTGGAAGGCCCCATCATGGATGGGGGGCCTACCAAAAATCTGCTCTATTGGATCACCAATGGGTGTTCATTTGTGGGGCAAAAAAAGGACAGATACTGTTTGTAAACAAATCTGTCCATTTTTGGCCCCACAAATGGACACCCTAAGGTGATCCAATGGAGCTAATTTTTGGTGGACACCCTACCCATGAAAGGGCCCATCAAATGAATGCTTTCGATCCCATCCAGAAATGTGGCCCCACCCTGTTTCTGTGCTCGAGCGCAGCAAATGCATGCTCATATATATATATATATATATATATATATATATATATATATTGAAATGATGATGCTTTATTAGTGAGAAAATGCACACAAAATGATGAGGTTGAGAGCACAAGAGGAACAACAAGAAAGCGGGCAAATAGAGCATAATAATAGTCTAGGAAGCAAAAATTCAATATATCCAGCCCTGGCTGTTCGACTCCGGCCTAGCAAGCCTATGCACCTCACTATTTGCAGATCTCCGAGTATGCAGAAATTGAACTAAGAGACAATTTACGAAATCAATAATCTCATCTCACATCTATAAGAACCTCCATGGGTGTGTGTGTGTCCCATCTAGCCACTGGATTATGTTAAGGGCATCGCCCTTAACAATGATATTATCCATAGATCTTCTAACCTTTAAAAAGCCCACTTGGTATAACTAGTATCATCTCGAATAAGACCTCCAATCCAGTCAGGCTCAGGTTTACCGAAACTTAATTCGGCTGTCAAGATTTAGCTTCAATCTTGATTCGGGAGGACTCCATCTTGAGGCTGCCGCCGTATCTTGATCCCTACTCATATAGATCTCCCTCCAATATTGCCTGATATCTGTGGTCAAGTACAACTTAAAGCAAGGGAGAGCTATAGCCCCATAATTTGCTAGTGAAATAATCCTTTCAAATGAGAAAGCGGCACTTAGTCTGACTCTCTGTTTTTTTATAGTTCGAGCACTCCATTTCTTCCAATGAACCTAAATTACTGCCAAATTAAAGAACAAGTTTCCATAAGATTAACTACTCCTTAGACCGTGGCACAAAAAACCAACATGCCAAGAGGTCAGCAGTATGAGCTAGGAAGACACGTGAGATTCTAAACCCATCAAGGATTTTTGCCCCACGCAGATCTAGAATACTTACAGTGGAGAAGCAAATGATCCATTGTTTTCCGCTTCCACGCAGAGGGAACAATCATCAATAATGAGCATCTAATGGCGACGAAGATGATCTATAGTCTGGATTTTGTCCTTGGAAAGTACAACATGTAGTCTACTCTATTACAACCGGTAACTTATCTAACCTCATATACATTTCTATGACTACTGATAATTGCACTATCAAGGTTACAATTTTCAGAATGCTCCACACCCAATCGGAATGGAGTGCTATTACCAAGAATGGGTCCATTATCAGAACATAATTGTATGGATATCATTTCCCTTTGGATATTATTGGGTCCAATAGTGGAAGCAGTGGGCCCCACTAAAAAGAGAGATATGAGTCCCACTACGAGCATAATTAGGAATGGGTGGACTACCCTTTTGCATGGAAGTGATAGGGACTTGCCCTTTTTCACTTGGAACCAATTTTAGGTGGGAAATGTCACCACCGTTACACTCTTATTGAAGTAAAAAAAATGAGTTTGATGTTGTGTCCTCTGCACCGCGATAAGTATAGTGGTCCCTAATTTAGGATGCCATCTAAATCGCGGGACCGACCATGGGTGGCAGGCCCCATAGCCTGAAAGTTGCTTTGATTGGTGATGATATTTTAGTTGTCGGATGTGAATTAGGGCATGATTTACGGGGTTAGGATCATCCTATGGAGATGATCGATTTACATGGTGCAACTTATTTGAGCTGTGGCCCAACAATTGAACGGTTTGGATCATTCTCTGAAGTGGGCCCTATAGTGCTTTCTAAAAAAAAATACATGACTCCACATGCACATAGCACATTAAATCTCTGAAAATATTAGTCCTCAAGTGCAATTAAGGATTGAGTACTGCTAGGTACGAAACCGAACAAATTCCTCTACTCACTGTCGCATAGGAGAGGTAGTTTTGCCATTTTAAGGAAACAAAAGATTGTTAACATGAGAAAAGTTTTTTTTATTTTTTATTTTAAACTAAATCTTGGTTAATTACAACATGGGAAAAGTTTTAAACAGCATTTTTTTAAAAAAAAAATGTGTTTTAATGGTTTGCCATTCAATACTCCGTTTAAAACTCATACAATAAATTTTTTTATACCCATTTGTTTGTGTTTCCATTTTGGGCAGTGATAAATCGACCCCCCAAAATGATAAATCGACTCCTCTTTTGTCTACCTCTCTCCTCTTTCTCTCTCTAACCCAGAGGAGAGAGAAACACACATGGGGAGTCGATTTATCATATTTGGGAGTCGATTTATCACTCCCCTTCCATTTTTTATTATGTTTTTTTTGAAGCAATGCCATATTAAACTCGAATATTTCCCAACCAGTAGTTTGTTTTTTGTTTATTTTTTTCACTGCAAAATCATGTTTTGCTAACTATGCTCTCTGTTACCATGATCAATATAATTAAGGATTTGATAATATAGGGGATTAAGTTTGTTCTAGGTCAGGTTCAAGTGGTTCCAAGACATAGTCCATGAAGTTAGGGATTGGTCAAAACGAAGAGTTGTTGAAGTGCGGTTGTCTCCCCAAATCCGGTCCCACCACCGAACCTCATGGGACCCTCCTCAACAGCGACTCCTCACCCCAACCTTTCAAACCCCGACAAACTTTCTCATTTTCCTTTCGCCCTATCTTTTCTCTACACTTTACATCCCTTTCCTTCTCTTATTTTTTCCGTCACGCCATGTACCAAATCATAGTTAGCAAAATGTGATTAGGCGAAAAAAACAAGACAGGAAAAATTCGAGTTTAATACAGTACTGGTTAAGAAAATTCAACTCAACTTAACTCAACTAAGCCTTTGTCCCAACTAGTTGGGGTCGGCTAATGAATCCATTAGAAAATTTTCATGAATGAGGTGAAAGGGTCTTCCATTCTCTCCTATCTAAGGTCATCGTCTCTGTTATGTTCCTAGTCCTCAAGTCTTTCCTCACTGTTTCTACCTAAGTTATTTTCGGTCCGCCCCTACCTCTTTTTACTCCATCAAATTGGCACGAGTCACTTCTTTTGACTAGAGCATCCAAAGGCCTACGTTGGATATACCCAAACGATCTTAGGCGGTGCTCTCTCATCTTCTCCTCAATTGCTTAAGAAAATGTAGTTAAAAGATGGAAACAGAAATAAATGCTTTTAAAATCTTGTCATTTGGGGTTGGGCCTGTAGCTCAATTGTGAAGGCCCTCAACCTTGAAAAACAAATCTCGTCATTTACAAAATATAATGAGGTAAAATTGGAAAGTTGTTTCTTGGCTTGACAGTTGATAGTTGATACTCTCTTCCTAAGCCAATGTTATTTGTTTTGTTTTACATAAATTACTCCTGTTTCTTTAATAATCATGATTCGATGTGAAACGACCACCATTCAAGTATTATTAAGAAGGACCTTCAATTTATAATTATATCCCTCTAAATAATTCATATCCTTCTCATCTTCTTCTAAATCATGGAAATAAATAACAATCCTTAGAAAAGTTGCTA
This sequence comes from Tasmannia lanceolata, assembly GCF_043159265.1. Taxonomy (NCBI): domain Eukaryota; kingdom Viridiplantae; phylum Streptophyta; class Magnoliopsida; order Canellales; family Winteraceae; genus Tasmannia; species Tasmannia lanceolata. Next base: position 59,474,316 of record NW_027518692.1, on the reverse strand, counting down.
TCAGAAAAGTTTTTCCTGCAATCAAAACACGGCCTAAGGAAAACAATCATCCTATATCAATCCATTGCTAGCAATTCACATTTAACGAAAGTTTACAGAATTGATCGATCAATATGATAGTTTAGCTAGTGACCATACGATCAATATGATAGTTTAGCTAGTGACTACGTGGTGGCCCCAACCATAGTTACCATAAGCTTCTTAGTTGAATAAGCTTCTTAGTTGAATGGGAAGCTCATTTCCCCAGAAACTTGTTTTGGAAGATAAATTCTTCTTGCCTCCCCATGGGAGACACACTTCTCATTCGCTTCCTCTTAATCAAGATTATGATTCCTATTTGGGTGATTATTTTTATTCTAAAATAATATTTACATTTAAAATTTAAAAACTCATCTTAAGTTTCAAATAATTATGTGGATCTTTTTCCAAATATGTTAACATTAAATCTACGTGAATAAAATATGCAAAACTATAAATTCCAAAAACTTAAAATTATAACAGGCTATTAAGCCCGGTGATTTGGACAACTATTTTATGTAATTTATCAATATCTTTCCGGATCGAGACTTTGTTGATCGGATAGGAGATGAACTATTAGTACTTGTAACTTATATTAACCCTTCCTCCCTAACTTACTCCAACTATAATCCAACAAGGCTTATTCCAAGGAGGCTTCTCTTCCTAGAATTAGCATGTATCTTCTAACCACACAACATACGAAATGTCTTGAAGATTGCAAATCATATCATAGATGATGCTCACTAGTAAACTCTAATATAAAAGGCAATAAATGTCATGTGTATTTGATGGGAGGAATGATAAACAGAAGGGGCCCTTGCAAAAAAAAAACCGTCTACAAGAGTACGGTCCTTCTCAACAAAATACATTTATTGTTCCTTAAATTTATATTTGTTTGTAATATTCTCATATTTTCTTTTAACCCCTAATAAATAAACTTTGTTGAGATAGAACAATGGGGGCACCCTTATAGCTTTTTCATATTTTTTTGCAGGGACGCCCTTCAGTTTATCATTCCTCATTTGATGGAGGCTCCTTGCTTGTGCCACAAGGTTTGGGCATTCTGGAGCCATGATTGGGGCATCGGAGAAGGATAAGGTGCACACATTAAGAAATATTTGAAATATTTTCTTGGAATCATACTTAATAAAGAAATAATTTTCTCCATAGATAGTTCATTCTTAGCTTGTGGGTCATCTCCTAGTTCCGTGATCTTGAAGTTGTTAGTTTCTTCTTATCTTTTGTTCCCAAGACCACCCATGTGAAGAACATTCTCTTGAAAGTTTGAAATTGTAGTGCACTCTCTCCAAGCTCGGGGCAAATTTCTACAAGACAGCTGAGATTGCATTAAGAAATCCCACTCTTTTATATTTTTCAGTTCACTTGAAATGTGAAATGATCCTTGTTAAACTAAAAGAGCCATTTTCCACAGCTTATACAGTTGATACACGGATATTTTTGTGTATGCACCATCCCAGTGTCCCAGTTGTCAGGTGCCCGGTAAGTGCAATCAAACACCTATGTTTTGGACTATACATGTGGCACTAATATTCAAAACATTCCAATCAACACCAAACATTGCGTCTATAAAACAAAGTCACAGTCAAAGCAGTTTTGGGAGGTGGCTATTCAATTCTATGGTCTAGATTGATGGGTGGTATCAGTTGTATACACCGAGTTTCAATTTAACGTTTACCTCCAAGATTACTCTACCATGTATTTGGTCATGAAAAATGGATTCCGCTAGATTAATTCTTGCAAAGAAAATATAAGTCCCTTTCATATATAACTAAGAAGGGAGCCCACACGTAAAAGGGTGACCAAGTGCATGCCCCACACTTCCTCATGATTTAATTCGAAGTGCATGTGAGTCCCCAAAAATTGTGAGCTGTAGTCGTATCATAGAAGAATGCTGAGTAGATATTCCATTGAACTTGGACTTGCATGGCTCCTTTCTTCTTTATTTCTGGTCCCAACGTGAAAATGATCTCTTTTCAGTTTTGGTCTGGGCCAAGTGATAGATTTGCCTACAACCTCCCCCCCCCCCCCCCCCCTCTCTCTCTCTCTCTCTCTCTCTCCCTCTCTAACAAGGGCAGGATTTAAGACCTACTATTGGGGCCCACTTCTTAAGATGTCCCAAACCGTTCATTTGATTCCCCATAAATAGGCTGTACCTCGTAAACCATCTCCACAGGATGATCCTAATCCTCTAATCTGTATAGAGACTAGCATTATAGAAACCTCTACAGATCGGAGGGTTAGGATCATCCTATGGATATGCGTTACGGGGTACAGCCTATTTTTTAGTCGTGGCCCGTCCAATGAACGGTTTAGATCATCCTTAGTGAATTATGTTAATAACTGAAAAACAGTTAAAAAGTGAGCAACAGTGAGCCACGAAATGGCTTTCCGTGAAATTGCCTTGCAAATCCCCTACATGATTAGTACAAAGTAAATTGGATAGGTTAAAATATTTCTTTAAGACCAACTTTTGGGTAAGGTCGGAGGCAAATCTTTTTGAAATCAAGGTATCCGATGATAGTAGACACACCACCGTGACCACTTTTAGGAAGTACAAATGGCATCAAAAAAATAAAATTATTTATTTTTATTTTATGTTTATAGCTTTATTGCACTTCATTTGACATGTCTTCATGTTGTATTTGGTGAGAATATTTGGCGATAATCTGTTGGGGTTGCACAAAAGCAAAGATCCCACATCGGAAAAGTGAAAAGATGTGGTGGGATTATAAGGAATTGGGCACCCTTACCTTACCGGCTAGCTTTTAAGGGCAAGTGGTATCAGAGATGGGGCGTGGTAACTCCCGTGTGCTCTCAGAGAAGATCAACCCCGGTGTACCTTCGAAGATGGAGAAAATCTCTTGGGGAAGATCTCGTAGTTCTTGCGTTGCTCCCGCGTGGGTCGATTGAAACCCTTAAAATCTATCTAAATACAAATTGCATACGAATAATCATTCACAATAGTTATGCGTAGATTTAATAAATTTTATTTTGAAACTATAGTAAGTAGCCATGTTATTCTTTACAGTTATTTCTCCAACGGGGATTTACCTTCTAAATGGGGGTCCTGGGTTAACATAAGTCACATAACATTAGTAGAGAACCTAAACTTTGATGTAGCTATTAGAGAACCTAAACGTGCGAAACCCACTAACAGTACCTCTGCTGAACAAGCAAACCTTGCTTATCTTCATGGAAGAGGCAAATATAATAAACTTGATGATTATCAAAATTTTCTGTAAGTTACAATAACATCAGATATGTTGGTTAAGGTAATGTGCCAGAGCACGTTCTCCTTGTGACAAAGCTGGTCTACCAGACCAGGTCTCTTGGCCTAAAACTGAAAAAGTGTACATAGTCCACATCTCAGCAAACTCTTTTCCCAAGTCTTTTGATGTTACAAGGATTTTGTATTTCAGGAGGATTTTACAAGCTAGAACCTGGATTTTATAAGCTAATACTTGGATGGTACATTTTCAGGATTGTATCATCCAGGTTCTAGCTTATAAAATCCAGTATTTTACAATCCTGGATTATAACATCCGTGTATCCAAATCCAAACGGCTAATTATAACCCTATGGAAACAAAGTGGTCAGTTGAAGAGATGATCACCCATTGCGTTTAAGAAGAGAGACTGGGAAAAGAACGGGGGTTGATTATCCTCATGTAGCTTTTCTTAGTACTAATAACAAAGGATTTCAAAGTTTAGGTAATATAGGTTACTGAAAACAACAAAAATCAAAGCAAGATCTTTCTCAGAGAGAAAAGAAGCACATAGTTTTGTAGGGCATACAATGCTCTGAGATATCAAGATCATGCCGCACGCTACAATGGTACATTTAGTTTTGAATTCTTGTTTGGTTCAAACAGGGAGATTGTGGAATCTATATAGAAATCCAGATCTAATGCCACATTTGACGGTGGATTGCTTAAACTCTAATTGGGTTTAATTAGCATTGTATTTATAGTCATATTAGGAATAAATTTACATGTCCCACCATAACTTTACATCCTAAAGGATGGGTTTATGCAACCCATAATGACAACAAATCAGTTTAAAGTAATGCTTACAGTTCAATTATGTTCTAACTTAAGGACATATAAGTAATCGAGACCGTTGATCTTGTAGACCATGAGACACCTGGTCCTTGTCCCACGCAGAATGGACATCCCTTCTGGAAAATATAAAACTACAAAAATCAATGGTTTAACTGTTTTTGGTGCCCTAAACGAGGCTTGGTGGATCAAAGGGGCTAAGATAATCAGAACAAGGTGGGGTTAGCAAAAATTAAAATGGCCGGAACTGTTATCGAGACTCGGGTCAATGGATCAGTTCATGCCCACGGGGAGCCCATTGGCTGAAAAAGTGGCTCCAAGGAAAGAGCATGACAATCAGTTTGTTTTTATATAGCATTTTTCATGAAATTATTGCAATATAAAAGCTATTAAAGGGGCTTAAGGACTGATGTTTGGTTACTAGAATTCATTTGGAATTTATATTAGGGGTGGTGGAAGTCCAATGGTGGTTCGGGGGCCTGGCCCGATCCAACTAAGCCCAAGCTTAGAACAAATTGGGCATGAAAATAGGCCCAATATGGCCTAGCCTAGCCTAACCAAAGCGGGAACCCAGATGGGCTTGGGCCTTATGGGCTTGATCTAATCCAAGCAGAAACCATGTGGGCTTGATCTATGCCAAGCTTGTGCATTGGCTTGGCTAGTTATTCCAACAAGGCAACAAACATGATTTAATTTAACTATGTATAGTTAAACGCCAGCAAAACTTTGTAATTTAGGGACAAACACCTCCCACCATCATGGACAACTCACAAAACAGTTCTCTAACACTCTTTGACCTCCATGTCCATATTATGGAAAGATCTATAAAAAGCATTTTCATGAATGGGATAATGATTGGTTTACAGTAATAATTTAATCAAAAGAAGAAACAAAGCAAACCAGGTTTATTGATTAATTAATGCCATTGATGAGTTTAAGAAGATAATTAGCAAGATTTAATATTTTTTTGAAGTTTGAAGATAAATTTGACCCCTGATTAAAAAATGGGTGCTTTTGAACTCTCAACGCTGTTTGAGGAAATCGGGAATTGAACGATGGACACATCACCACGTGTAAGGTGATCGAATCCATGAATCTTGAAATCCATTAATAATTTGGCCATTGCTAATGAATCTTTAAATGCACCGAAATCAACATTTAATTTTTTTGTGAGGGGGGACATGCCAAGTATCTGCCTGGGATCATGTCACCTTAGGCCGATGTATAATGCAATTTCGGTAGTCAATAGGGGTGGCAATGGTTCGGTTTCGGTTCAGTTCGACCCCCAAACCGAAACCGAATTTTGGGTTCGGTTTCGGTTCGGTTCGTTCCCCTAATTTTGCCACCCCTTACTCATAATCATTGGAAATATTCGCTTTCGGTTCGGTTTGATCCCCAAACCGAACCGAACCGAAATTTGAATTGGTTTGGTTTAACCAAACAGACACTGAATTTTTGGTTCAGTATCGGCTCGGTTCCGGTTCGGTTCGGCCAATTTTGCCACCCTTAATTCCATTTCAATTGGAAAATGCAGTCAGATGTTTGGGGTTGTATAAGTAATCCAGGGGTGGTAACTCATATCACGGGAGGAAACTTTGCACAGACACGGTCCGTACAATGCCCTATGAAAAAGGAATGAGAACTTGCCATACATGAGTCACTGGACATGCTATGCCATTTGATATCTTCGTATCTGAGAATCAACAAATTTGACTCCGCATTGTTCACAAAATTTCGGGTCTTCTTTCATCTGCTTCCATTTCCACTTTCTGTAAGCGAGCCAGGGCTTTTTCGAGCTGCTCAATGGCTCTTCTATGTAGTTCTCGTGAATTTCGAATAGTACTCAAGATCCTCTGCTTTTGATTATCTAATAAATCACTTCATGAAAGTAGATTATCTAATAAAATTGAAAATCTTGGATTTTTGTGCATATCCAAATCCTTATTGATTATCTCATCACAGTGAAAATCTGCTTTTTTCTTTTTATTTTATAAGTTCATTGAAGAAGTTATATTTGCTCAATGAGTGGCTGAGATTAATTCCACAAAAAACATGTTTCAAACCTGAAATCTCAGTCCTTCACAAAAAAATGTGGAAGGCTTATTTCTTTGAAACAATCTCAAAGGATCATTTTATAAGACAAGGAAATGCTTCTGTTTCAATGCACACTTATTTTCAGGAGTTTATATACGATGAAAGGCCTTATAGTCCATTATTTTTCAAAAAAGAACCGTAGGGCCCACACTATAGGATAATCCAAACCGTCTATTAGATGGAAGACAACCTAATAGGTTGTATCTCAAGAATCATTTCCATAGATTGATCCTAACCCTTCAATCTATAGAGGGACTGGAGATTAGAAGGCTGATCCTAACCCTCTATAGATCGGATGGTTAGGATCAACCTATGGAAATGATTTTTGAGGCACAACCTAAATAGTTTGTGTCCCATCTTATGGATGGTTTGGATCATCCTAAAGTTTTTATATGAAAAAGTAATGTATGGCCCACAATCTAGGATGATCCAAACCTAAATAAGATGGGACACAACTTATTTAGGTTGTGCTTGAAAAATCATTTCCATAGGTTGATCCTAACCATCCGATCTATAGAGTATCAACCTTCTAATGTGCAGTCACTCTATAGATCGACGGGTTAGGATCAACCTATGGAAATGATTTTTGGGGCACAGCCTATTTAGGTTGTGTTCCATCTAATGGACGGTTTGGATCATCCTACAGTGTGGGCCTTACACGGTACTTTTTTGAAAAATAATGGACTATAAGGCCATTCATCATATAAAAAGTCGGTGTTGGGAAAGATTTGCTTAAATGTTGGGCATCAATGGCCGTTCTAAAGATTGTCTGTATTTAAATATCTTAGACTATTAATTGCTATTAATGTTTTGGAAGTCGGATTCGAACGTAATTCTAATTATCACCTCGACTCGATCAAGTCCTCCCATTCCTCAGTTTTACTGTTTTAAGAAAGTACTGAGTCATGACCCACTTGACTCCAGTGCTTAGAAGTCAAGTCTGACTGAGTAAACGAAACCCATTACAGGAATTATGCAAAACGACCAAGAGGATAGTACAAAACGTCGAGAACTTGACTCGACTTGATCGAGTCAACTCAAACGACACAATAGTGACTTGATAAAAGTTAAGTATGTTTTTTATTAACATTATGGTTATTTATACATTTATTTATTTATTTTAGACACGTAAGTGTTGCAATCTATGGTAGTTTGGGTAATTTTCTTCTACATAGTCTAATATGGGTTGGGTCCTTCGGCCGAATTTTTTCACTTGTAACGAGTGGTTGGAGAGTCAACTCGTTTTAATAGCAAGTATATTCAACTTGGACATGTTTGAGTCAACACGTTTTGATAGCGAGTCTATTCAACTTAGATGTGTTTTGAGTTGGCTTGACAAGTTTTAGTACTGATGGTTGGGTTCATAGTCTCAAAACTCTCCCGCATTATTGTGTGACTCCCCCGAGTCGACTCCCTTTTACAAGGGCCGTGCTCTATGTTTTGCTACCACATTATGCAGTTTGCCCTACATAATCTATAAAAACTCCTTTGACTCTCCTAAGTATGACCGCGTCAACCGATTACTCTTCCATGTCAACCGAGTACTCGGTCGCATTATGCCGAGTCAATTAGGATCTTCTTCGGCCACGTTCCGTGCCGCTTCTGGGTTTTTAAACACTGGATGCAGGGGCGGAGGCACATATAGCATGAGGGGGGCCATGGACCCCCCAATAACTTTCAAAATCTCTTTTATGGTGCACGGCTGTGCATGCACCATTAGCTAGTTTAGTGGCTTTGAATGCACGTGCTTTAGGTTTGGAAGTGAGAAGCAAGGAAGGAGCCCTCTTAATTGCGTCCAGTTTGAGAGGAATCTGAGACGTGGGAGTGCGGATGATCCGGCGACTCTTTTGCTCTTTATCTTCTCTTCTTCCACCCATTCATCTGCCAGCTATCAATCCCATAAAAAAAAATTATAGTTGAAGTTCCTTATGTTATCATTTGGCTACTGATATTCACACTACCCTGTTTTGATAATTTCACATAGCCACCTTGTCTTTTATTATTCAACCATCTGTCAAAAGTTATTATAATTTAAAAAAAAAAAAAAAAAACAAGTGAGTTCGCGCAATTATCAAAACATAGTAGTGCCAATATCAGTAGCCATTACACAGTTTTTTCTTTCTCAGATACTCATCTCCTCTCAATCTTCATATATCCCTCTTTAGTTAACATCAAACCAACCCATCAACAAAATATAAGAGCAAGAAACCCTTCTCTACACTTGCACCCTCTTCAAGAATTGATCTCTCCTTGTGTTTTGTGGAGTTACCCTTTTTTTGCCTCAGTGTAACTCCACCTCTAGCTCTTTCCTCTCATATGGGCTCAATTCAAGGATGTTCATACTATGGCAACTTGTATGGAGGACCGTCGATTCAAGTCTCTGATCCATCTTCGATCGGGTTTTTTGGATTTGAAAACTGCCACAAATCAGCAGTTGAAGAAGGAGAAGTCTCAGAGAAGACAAGTAGTTCTCTCAAGAGCTTCACCATTAGCCAGCTACCTTCTCTTTCTGACCCAAGTGACATTAACAGTGCAGAATTTGTATTTGGAATGGAAAATTCTCCTCTAGGGGAAGCTCAATCAGTTCTAAATTTCAAGACGGGATTCGATCATTGGGTCTGCTCGAGCGGATCATTGCTTAGCTTTGAGCAAGGGGAACGAGTTGCTCACACTGGCTATTCGAAAAGTGGGCCAGAAGAAGACTGCTCAATTTTGGTTGATTCCATGAATCAGAACTACAATTGTAATAATCTCAGTTCCAAGTGTAACATTGAATCTCGCCTAGCCCATGAACTGAATTGCTTTGAGACAGCAAGTGATTGTAGTCCAGTGAAGAATTCCGACAAGGATGACCAATACGGGGAGGACCGAGATCGGTGGATATTCGCTGAAGCTATAGCAGATGATGGACGCCAAGAATTTAGAGGACTAGAAGGATGCTTCCAGAAGCGCACTCACATGGTAATTTTTTTTCTAATTGCACCTATAATTCAGTTAGTCGACAATTAAGTAGAATAAACATAGTTGGATTCCCCTCACAGATTTGGACAGGACCGTTGCAGATTGAGATCTTATCCTAAAGGAAGGATCACATGGGATGTAGGAAGGATATATCAATTGTAACACAAAGAAAAAAGAACATATCTAGTCTCTTCTAGTAAATTTGCTCTTTTAAGTTCTTGATAATGACAAATTACTGTTGCAGGCCGGGGACCTGCAAGCTTCCAAGAAGCATTGTATTGGTGCACCAAAAAAACCTAGATCCAAGGCAATTCCATCCAAGGACCCTCAAAGTATAGCGGCAAAGGTTTTCTTCTCCACTCATCTAGTCTGAATTAGATATAAATAAACCTGGATCACATTTTAAACTTGTGGGTAATCAAGAAAGTTAAGGGAAAAGGAAGAAACTAATGAAAATTCAATTTTTTCTTTTGCTGATGAATGCTCGTGTTTCAGACCCGGAGGGAGCGAATAAGCGAGCGTCTGAAAGTACTTCAAGGCCTCATACCGAATGGCACCAAGGTGGGGAGCTTTAAAACCACGAAAATTTGAATCGGGTTTTTGGTGATAACCACGATTATTAATGTAAAATTCTTCTTTCTCACTTGCTTTGTTGTTGATTTTGTGCAGGTTGATTTGGTCACCATGTTAGAGAAAGCCATAACCTATGTCAAGTTTCTTCAATTGCAAGTGAAGGTATAAAAATTAACAAACACCACATATATGTAACAAAATAGATCTTTAATGAATTGGATTTCTATAACATTGTTCTTTTCTATTCTTTTTGTGTAGGTTTTAGCCAATGATGAATTCTGGCCAGTGCAAGGAGGGAAAGCTCCTGAATTTTCTCAAGTGAAGGAAGCCATTGATGCCATCCTTTCTTCCCACAAAGATAGCAATACAAGCTCCAACTGAGAGAAACCCATGTGGGAATTGAAGAGACCCAAGAAGAATTCAGGTTAAAAAGTACGATTAACTGCTCACAAAATCAAATGCAATGGCCAAAAAAGCCTTGTTTTGACCTTAGTGCACTTACTCAGGAGTGAATTTCATTCCCTTCTCTTTTTTTGCTTCTTGTAGCGGTTTATTTTATTTTATTTTTTTCTTTTGAGATTTAATGAAAGTGCAATTTCAACTGTAACCTCGTCCGAGTACGGTTCTGAACATCTGAGAAATAGGGAGGATCTTGGGTTTGTTCTGTTATAAAGAGGGTGGCAACAAACAAAAGTTGTACGTTCAATTTATTGTCATATTTTGAACTGGTATAGTTTGAAGTATCGCAATATTTTGTGGGTTTCATTCTTCCCTAGTTCGACCTTGCCAAGGATCACCCTTACCAGATGAAACAAACAAAAGGTTGTTCAAACGTCATCTTATAAGTGGACGTTTTTAAACAAATATAACTGAGAAATTATATGGTGTAAGGTTAGGGGTGGCAATGGTTCTGGTTCGGTCTCGGTTCTGTTCGGTTTGGTTCGGTTCGACCCCCAAACCGACCAAATCAAAATTTGAATCGATTTGGTTTTACCAAACCCAAACCGAACCGAAACCGAATTTTCGGCCACCTAAGATGGAATTAAATGAATAAGACAAAATCTGTTGAAAAATAAGCCTGTGTGGCTGTTTTCTCTTGCAAAAGTCAGCCGCAAAATTGGTTTCTGCGGAATTGCGTAGCAATCCCTAATATAGTGTTGGAATTTTGACAATAGTAATTAATGATATTTCCACCTTTTTTTTCTAGCAATTCCAAGTTCCAAACATAGTTAGCAAAACGTAATTGGGCAAAAAGAGGGAACGGCGAAAATTTAGATTTAACAGTGTTGGTTCAAAAAAAAAAGTAGTAAAAAAGGGTCAAACAAACAGAATAATGAAAAAATGTGTTTAAAACATCCAAAGTTTTGTTATTTACAAGATATACTGTGAGGTAATTAAAGTTGGAAAGTTGGGCAAAGAAACATGTCTAATACCTTTTAAAAGTTTTTTTCTAGAAAACAGAGGTTTTTTCCTGTAAAAGTTTTAAACAGAGTATTAATTGGCAAACCAACCAAACTCAATTTTTTCAAAATAAAATAAAATAATAAACCCTTTAAAACAATATCTTGCTAACTAATGCTTCCAACTTTTCGTAGAAATAATCACATTACAATTACCTTGTTTTTCGCCGCCGAAAAATGAGTTTAGCTTCACCGAAAGCCATACAAAAAAGGGTAGATATGCTCCAAATTGGGGTGGGAATATAACTATAAAAAAATAATGATGGGTGTAAAACATCTCTATATATGGCAAAATTACGGTAGAAAAATATCCAAAAAACAAGAATGGAAAAAAATGGAAACATGATAGAAAAAATTATGTCTATGCATCCAAAATATTTAAAATTATTGTCAATACATGTCATCAAATTCTAAGATCCAGCATAATTACCTATGATTCATTCATTATTGTTGTTGGGAATTTACCTGGTAGAACTCACCCCTAAAAGCTAGCCATTAGAGGGAGGGTGCACATTCCCTTATAACCCATCCCCATCCACTTCACTTATCTGATGTGGGGCTATTTGGTTTTGCGTGGAACCCCAACAATCTCTCCGTCCACGCGGAAGCAACATGGACAATCTCGCCCCTATTAAGCGGAGCACATTCCCGAGGGAACTACGAGATCTTCTCCGAGGGACTTTCCCGTCCTCGAAGGCACACCATGGTTACCAAGATCTTCCCTAAGGTCCATTCCCGCCCTCGGAGGCAAACCGGGGTTGCCACGCCCTGAGCTTTGATACCATTTGTTAGGGAATTTAACCCGGGTAGAACTCACCCCTAAAAGCTAGCAGTTAGAGGGAGGGTGCCTATTCCATTACAACCCATCCCCATCCACTTCACTTATCCAATGCGGGACTATTTGCTATTGCATGGAACCCCAACAATTGTCAAGCTTTACATATTAAGGGAGTTGATGTCTAGCGCAATGGTCAAGGCTTTGTTCTTTAACGTGGAGGTCGGAGGTTCAATCCCAACATACCTATCTAAAAAAGTTTTAGTAACTAAATTATTCGGAAGATCATAGTTTTCGGAAACGCCATCAGAGAGTGGGAAACTTGTTTCGCAAAAACGCATTTTTGAAATGTGACAAAAAATTTGAAAAAGAAAATCCGAAACGCATGAGAAATATATGTTAAACTTATATGAAACATGTGTGAAACACGTAAGAAACGAGTGGAAATGTGTAGAAAACGTGTGTGAAACATACATAAAATGTTATCTAAAAATCAAACTAAAAATATTATTGAATGCATATTAAAAAGGAAAAGTATATATAATAATAATAAATAGAATTGAAATAAGTAAAATGTTTTTCTAAATAATAAAATAAGTAAAGAGCACACATATATCATATATGTCTGCCTTTAATTTAAATAAAAATTGTCAAAAATTAAAAATAGTTCTATTTATATTTTAAAATTCGTAAAAAAATTAAAATAAGAAAGTCCCAAAATACAAAAAAAAACTAATAAAAATATAGATAAAATAAAAATTCAAGTAATAAAATACAAACATAACTAAAATAAAAATAATATATAGTTTATCCATTTCTCACATATCTCTATTCCCTTGTATTTTAGATGTATTTTCCTTGATATTTCTCAATATTGTTTCTGACCAATTTCTAACGTGTTGCCTAAGATGTTTCTCAATGTGTACTTTCTCATAAGATTTCATATCACTTCCTCGATTTTCGTTTCCTTATGATTTTTTTCCTTGCATTTCCCACATCCGTTTTAAGTTTCACTTCATGAATTCATTTATAAAAATTCTAAAGCCTGTTCGCAAAGACAAAAGCTCTCCGCATCAGTTCAAAGACAAAAGGCTCTCAGCATCTGTTCTTCATAAAACGACGAGTAGAGGGAATGGAAATGGCAGAAATGGGGTGGAAATATCATTTACCCAAAGTATAAACGCACAATAGGGGGAGTCCAAACTCATGCTAGAATACAAATGGGAAAAAACAATTTGCACACGTCCACGAGGAAACTCACCCACCTATGAATCATAGCATGATCTAAACCGTATCATATGATACTATTATGGTTAGAAGCATGTAAATAGACCTCAAAATATAAGGGAGGGTCCTCCTTCAAGTCCTTTGCTCGGAAGTTTAGGATCATTGAAGGCATGTTTGGCTACCATGAATTTATAAATAAAAAAATCCATGCTGCCAGAAATAGCCTCAGTGAGTAGCATTTGCATGAAGAAATAATCACGTGAAATTGGAGCTGATAAATAGCGGAGAATATACGAAGGAGAGGGGTGGTCAGAGAGGAAAGGTATTGGAAGCTTCTTTCCTACTGTTACAATCTTTCTCTTTTCCCTCTTCAGTAGTAAGTAGGGGCCCACAAGGCACGTGTAACATTTAATAACCCTCACATGAAGAATCACATGCACTCGCCCCTATCAAGCGGAGCACATTCCCGAGGAGCCAACCTTAATAAATATATGCCTTATGTTTGTGTTATTGCATTAACTAAAATATTGTATACTACTTGTCATTTTTCCTATTCGCTTGCCCATGATTTCTGTATCTTTTTCCGGCCATTGCAGAATTCCACGGGTGCATTTGACTACCTATTTTGAAGGGAATTAATTAATTAGTCTGGTCTGTGTTCCAATGAAGGGACCATATGCATTAAAATTCTCAAATTTCCATCTAAGGTTCAATGATTATGGCTATGAGGCTATCCTCTGTGTGATGTATGCTTCCAAGATCATTAGAAAAGAAATTAAGAGAGATTGGATGGATTAGTTTTTTTCTTAATTTGAATGGGACACCAGGATTTTGGAAGGAACTTTGTACTTGTTTATCATTAGTGAAGCTATGCCAGGAATTTGAGCCAAGCTGTTAAGCTTCTCCCTTCACATGCTTGACATTCCCTGTGTTCCACCTAACCATATGCATGAAGTTCTGAAAATTGTTTAAACTTAATTTGCCCGGTTGAAGTCTTATTTTAGGGGTATTTTCGTTAAAATAAGCCATATGCTTTGTTTCAAACTATTCTCTGTCATTCATCTCTCTCAGGTCTAACTCACCTCTTCTCTTACGTCTATAAACACTAATCCTAAGCCCCTAACCCATTGTGACGCCGCCACTGTGCTCACCCTCGCCCTTGCCCTCTTTTGATAATTTTAACTGGGGAAATAATATATTCACCCCCTTTTCCTCCCTGGGCCAGCTCCCTTTAGTTTATTTATTACCAAGGTTTTAAATTTCGGTTTCGGGGGTAATTTCGGTCCTCGCCAAAACCGAAATTTTAGCCGAAATCCTAATAGAAGCTCCGGAAATGTTGTTTTATGGGCCGAAATTTTGGTAATTTTAGTTGAAATTCGGTAAAGGAATAAAAAAGTTATTGTTTTATCAATAATTTTGATGAAATTTCCGGAATTTGGTAAATTTCGGCTATTTCGGTTTCGGAACGTTTCGGTTTCGGTCCTTCGGCCGAAATTTAAAACCTTGTTTATTACTACTTTTTTACACTACAGGGAGTTGGCTCAAGTAAGAAAAATGGGGAATATATCTTGGGAAATGTTATCAACACTACTGTATTTTGATGAGGGCACTCCTCACTTTATTCAAAGTACGCTATGGCCCGCACCATAGGATGATCCAAACCGTCCATTAGATGGGCCATAGTCTAAATAGGTTGTGCCCCAAAAATTATTTCCATAGGTTGATCCTAACCCTCAGATCAACCTATGAAAATGATTTTTGGGAAACAGCCTATTTAGGTTGTAGCCCATCTAATGGATGGTTTGGATCATCCTATGGTGCGGGCCATACAATAGTTCTAATAAAGTGAGGAATGCTCTCATCAAAATACAGTAGTGCTGATAACATTTCCCTATATCTTTTGCCTTTAATTGTGTAAAATGTAAGTAGGACCTCCAAGGACACTCCGATGGAAGGTCCGATTTGGATCTATTCAAAGTGGATCCGTTGACCCCCTGTTGGTTATTAGTGTATGGGGATCAACTAGATAGGGGATGCATCATCTAGATGAGTGAATACAACCTTAATGCATTATACACATGTTTGGCGATCGAGATTATAGATCGAAAGGCATCATAGGGCGATCCAGTGGTTCCAAGCCGATGTTGAACAAATTATTGATTAAGATTCCTATTAGGAAGATCTAAGTATGAAAAGAATGAATGGATTTGAGACATCTTAAAAGGATGTCTCTTTCATCACCATGCCAACTAGAACCATGGGCTCGATCACCATACATGTGGTCGTGCCTTCATGCCAGTTGAGCATATAGGGTTGAGACTCCTTCATGCCAGTTGAGCATGTATACATGGTTTTAAATTTCAGCTAAAATTTTGGACTTATCCGAAATTTCAGCCGAAATCCCAAAGTTTCAGGCAAAATTTGGTATTAGCTCTCGAAACGCCTATTATTTGGTTTCGTAATTTCGTAATTTCGTTTGAAATTCTTTAACAGAATAAAATATTATTATTTTAATACAAATTTCGATGAAATTCCTTAAATCCCCGAAATTTCGAACGAAATCAAATTTTCAAATGAAATTTGGCAAATTTTGAGAATTTCGGTTTCGGTCCTCACCAAAATTTCAGATTTCGGTCGAAATTTAAAACCATACTTATATACGTCCAATCAATAGAATATAATTTAGTAGGTGTGCCCTTCCATCCTACAAAGCCAATTTCGCATAAAATATTCTCAAAGGACAGAACAAATCGAGACAATTAACGTCCAAATAATTGTTTAGGCTCCTCGCAGAACAAAACAGCATTCTCACTTCTGTTTAGGTTCTAATCATACCCAAAAAAAACACACAAAAAGAAAAACTAAAATTATACTGAAAAAAATACTTTTCTGCTGTTAATAACGTGACATGCCTATAAAAGATCCAGACCATTCATCTAGTGGGCCACGTGGCAGTTGTTGACTATTAAGGCCCTACCACGTAAGATATAATACCACGTAAGCAGCCACGTAAGCGCCACTTGGCATCCCGCACGTAGGCATGTTTTCAAGGACACGTGTTTGGTTTGGGTCTTTACAAGACAAATCCCGGAGTGGCTGGAATTTTTTCAGAATAGAAAGCCGATTTTATCAGTGACCAAAGGAATCGCGTCACATGGGAACCCGGTCCCACTCACACGTGTCAGAAACTCACTTTCTCAAACCACGTGAAACTCACGAAAGCTTGTCGAGCTAGAAGTCCAACTTGGGTCGGGCTCAGCCCGAACCTGACGGGTTCATCCCAATTTTAGCTTGGTTGGGTTGGCATTTATGTGGGCTGGGTTGGGAAAAGCCAACCCGATTTAATTTCGGGCTGGGTTAGGATTGAGGCCTTGGCAACCCGACTCGAACCGACCTCCAATCTTATCTGTATTTTCTTTGAGTTATTGCATTTTTCTATCTGGCCCTAGGTGATCGAACGCGAACCAAACCCGGCAAACCGACCCGATTTCAAGATCAAACCCTAACCAAACCTGGCAAACCGACCTGATTTCAAGTTAGATGAGTTGGGTTAGGGTTGAGAGATTTAGAGGAGGGTTGGGTTAGGGTTGACAATCCTCAACCTGAGGCTGGAGTTGGGTTAGGGTTGAGGAAATGCTATCTCGGGTTGGTCTCAACCCGATCCAACCCGACCCGAGTTGCACCCCTAATTCTTCCATTTTTCTAAAACTTCGTTGTACACGCTACATTGAAGTACTTGTTTTTAGGGATTTTTAGGAGATTTTGTCTTATTCATTTAATTAATCCTAGGATCTGGTGTATAAACTCTCCACATTCTTTTAGCACAAAAACACGTTAAAATCTCCAAATCCATCGGCGACTTTTACCCCTTGTTTATTTTCAGGACGGATTTTAGAAGTGTTTTCCTTCTTTTATTATTAATTATCAATCGTTCTAGACCGGAATATATTCATTGCATTCACCCGGAGGAGTGTCATTTTTAGGATTATACAGGAAAATATGGTGTATTCACTGAAAAACTATTAGTAAGGGCAATCCCTTTGTAGACAGCGTGGGCCCGAGTTCGCCCGACGAAGCAGCTCATAATCCAGTGTGATCAAGCGGTTATACACTGAAAGGTTGATATATGCACAAGATCAATCCACTTTGGAAAGCCTTTTTTATATAAGCAATCCTCTTGCAATTTCTGAAGGCTCATTTAGCCGACCCCAACTAGTTTGGGACAAAGGCTTTGTCTCTTGCAATATAGGGCTACTGATATTATTTGAACCACCAACCACCATGTGTTGATAATGAGATTACCTCACCTTGTCTTTCTTTACTTAACTGGCTGCAGTTAAGAGCTTTTTGGGAGTTGTAATAGTTTTTTTTGTAGTTGGTTAAATAATAAAGGATAAGGTGAGTTCGTCTCATTAACAAAACATGGTAGTAGAAATATCAGTAGTCTATATACTTGCACTACCATGTTTTCATAATTATATGCACAACCACGTTTTGTTAATGTGGTGAACTCACTCTGTTTTACATTGTTTAACCAGTCACCAAAGGCTATCACGATTCCCCAATAGCTCTTAGTGCGCACTTAGAAAGTGAATTAACTCACTTGGTTCATTAACTTTGCTTCCCTCGCTCTCACTTAGCAAGCTCGCTAATGAACTCGTGTTTGCAGTGCAATAAAACCTTAGGAATATTGTGATAGCCCTTGATAACTTGTTAGACAATGTAAAATAAGATGAGTCAGCCCCATTATCAAAACATGGTCGTGCAAATATTCACACACAGCAGAAGAAGAAGAAGAGAACAAATTTTGAAAAAACAATCAAATGAGGGAGGCTTTCTTGAAAACACATTTGATTATTTTTGGAGAATTAAAATCGTCCAGTTCAATGCTTCAACCATCAAACCATCATTCAGTTTTTGCTAATTAGAGGTGGATCGATCAAACCAACAAAGAAACAGAGAAAACAAATAAACAAGCTCATGGTTGAACCGGATCAGACCAGCCCTGGTGAACAAAGTTCCATTCATCAAACGAAAAAAGATTGATCTAAACCAAAGATCAGTTGAGAGACTTGACCTCCAAAAATGGAAACCAAATGCCTTGTTACGGAGCTTTAACTCAAAAACGAGAAAAAATAAGACTTGAATATTAGTCACTAAGAGCATTGGCTTATTTTTAACTACACTACACTGACATTACACATGCAGAGCCCCCACTCTTTCAGTTTTCCTTCCTTGGTAACTGAGCAGTAACCTGAAGAAGTTTCATCCAAAAGGCAAATAATAACTTCCATAACTAGGTGGTGCATTTCGATAGGGTCTGGGCCCACCATAACTAGGTGGTGCATTTTGATAGGGTCTGGGCCCACCCCTCGCAACATAGCCATATCCCCTTCCATTATATGGGCCCCGTAGACGACCTCCCCGCCCTGGGCCCCGGCCACCCCAACTTCCACGTTGCCTAGGAAAATCGCCAAAAGTCTGCATGCAAGAAGGGAATCCTCATGTACTCGAACTATAGGCCCTGTTTCGATTGCAAGAAATACATTTCTGATGGAAAAAAATCTCAAGAAAAAAAATTCTGTTCACAATTTGGAGGGAAATTACATTTTACATGTTGAAGGTCCATCTAAATAAAAATTGAATAGGGTTGGTTCAAATTATCTTTTTCTGTGTGTAAAAAAATGTAGTTACTCTTAAGAAAAAAATTTCTTTCCAAACTTTATCAAAAAAATTCCTGCAATCCAAACAGGGCCTAAATCTATTATGGAAGAAACTAGCAAACCATGCCGAATAAACCAATACCTCAGTGTCAAGTTTCATTTGCTCAGAGAACTTGGTCCTTCCATTCCATGTTCCTCGATCAAGTGCATTGGAAGAAAGGGAATCAAAGAAGTCATCCTTAACATAAACAGGCTGTATAACAGGGGAAAGGTACAGAGATAAAGAAGCTGATAGACAGGATCAAATTAACAGGTTAAAGCTAAAAGATTGTAACAGTACCTTGACATCAATTTTTGAGGATTCAGAATCATGTTCGTCCATATAATCTTCAGGGTCATCGTCTTTTTCATCCCCTTTGTCCCTTAAATGGGCCTTACTTTTACCGAGATGGCCCCATACTTCATCCTTATTGAATTTTTCATTCATTGCTGTGAAATCAAAGTCCTCTGTAAATTTGGTAACAGTGCGTAACATCTGCATGATCAATGACCCATTTCATCAAGCTCTGAGGAAATTTTATCACTGCACACTACTAGACTAAAAGAAACAAATATACTTTGACCACAAGTAGGTGCAGATACGCATGCATGAACAGATATTTGCCTGAGTTCATGGATGTGAGCAGCATAGCTTCTGCACTTTTTCTATTACTAGTCTATATGTAGACAAATATAGAGCCAAGCATTGTGGTACAAACCTTGATGTCACAGGTTCAATCCCAACAATATCCGCCAAACAAGTGGACAAATATCCATGCTTAACCATACAGAGGATAGGAGGTCCACCACAACATTCACTTCTTTTACGGACATGTACGACTTAACTACCCATATAGAGGAAGTTCAGGGCATTCACATGAACATGAAAGAACTCCCATCCTCCTCCCAAACCCACATTGGCCCCTTGCATCAATGGATAGAGCTTGCATATCGGTCATATCGGCTGATACACTTGCGATTTTGTGAGCCCGAGGGTCCATATTATATTGAACCTTGCCGATATATATATATATATATATATATATATATATATATATATATATATATATATATATATATATATAGAGAGAGAGAGAGAGAGAGAGAGAGAGAGAGAGAGAGAGAGAGACACCTATCCATCTATATTTCAAACTATGGTTAGATGTTAGGAGTACATGATTGAGCGACTTTTGGGTAATAAGAGACCCAAAGGTCGATCTACTGAATGGTTCGGATCAATCAACGGCGGGATCCACTATGTTGCAGAGGTCACAACTCTTTGTGATACAGTGGGGCCGCACCTACTGACAGGTTCCTCCAATAAGTAATATTGACATCGAAGGAATTGTGCACATACAGAATTCAAGAAAATTTTTGGCCTGGCCTTATATGTGTTTTTTTTGTCTGATTAAATTCTTTTTGTTGCTGCTTAGGAAAGAAATCAAGGAAAGTCCTAACATGCAAAATACTGATAGAACAACCCACAACATTATTTCAGGACAGGTTTGGTTTTCACAGTCTGCAGTTCACTGCATATTTTGTGAAATTAAGAGAGAAATATCCTATATTCTTTAATCGGTTGGCTCAAGTAAGACTGCATATTATCAGGGCTGGTATCTCAAAAATAATAAGAGAGCACAGAGGAAAGAGATGCCTTACCCCATTGCCTCTTCCTCTTTCGCGCCTCCTATTACTTTGACGGGTCTGTAAAGCAGCTCCATTCAGCTGGAAAATAAACAGCCACATGTCATAACCCTCTTCACATAATCGCATCCATAAAACGCATCCCAACAAATGAAAATTTAGACACATCCAAAATATAGTAGACAATGCAGTTCAAAAAAAAAAACTCTCCAAGGTTATCAATAAAAAAATGTGTGAATGAATTGGTAAACTATAAACCGGTCTCACTCTTAAAAATCATGAAGCTTAAGAAACAAAAACAAAATGCTAGAAATTACGAAGCGCAAACAAAACTCAGGCCTTTTCAAAGGATGAAAGTAAATCATCAATATGGAGCTCTTATTCATATTAAAAAAATACAAGACAGTCATAGGTATAAACACTCAATGACTTTACAAAAAAAAACTAGGGACATAATCATCAAAAAATAACAGCAAGAGCAAGATGATATATTCACACCTGCTGTAGGATTATTCACACCCCTTTAGCCTGAATGGATGTCAAAAAGCGTCAAAAGTCTATTCATGTTAGCCTCCTTTTTTACACTTTTTGACATCAATTCACGTTCAAGGGGTGTGAATAATCCTACAAGGGGTGCGAATATATCACCTCCCTACAGTCAAAGAGTTGACAGGTCAATATTGGATACAAGTATGAAAATACTATTACCTTGTGATCCGGTAATATGGGTAATGGCAATATTGGTGCCTGAGCTTCAGTTGGAGCCGATGCCGATTGTTCTGATGATGTTGGTTTCACAATCTCTATATCCTTATTCACGGTTGGTAATGACTGGGACGAAGGACGTGTAGTAAGTATAGGCTGCAATAGCTGACCTGGGGTTACCAAAGGTACCGATGTCTCAGTGTGGCTTGAAGTGGAGGGCCCAACAATGCTGGACTTATATTGAGACGCAGTCTGATAGTTCAGGGTTCCAGGAACTGTCCGAGGCTTGCTAGAGATTGGTGGTACAACGGAATTTAGGTCAAGACTATAATTAGTTATAGGAGACACCAATGGCAAGTTAGAACCGGGAGTTGTTACTGGAAGAGAGGTGATAGGAGCTTTATTTGGCATGAGACTTGGTAGTGTTTCAGAAGCTAATGCGGCAACTTGGACGGGAGCCAGAGTTGATGGCAAACTAGTTGAGCTTAAGTTTAGAGTACTATTAGCAGATGGCAATAGGGGAGAAGGAAACTCAGGAATATTTGGAGCTACACTTGGCCGAAGCAAAGGTTGTTGTTGTACATGAGGAAGCCCTGAGGGTCCATAATAGCCTTGCCAATACATAGGCATTGGAAGCCCGGAAATATTAGCAGTTGGAGGAGGAGGAGAGGGGCCCCACAAACCTAAAGTTCCTCCAGGTTGGTATAAAGGAAAACCACCTTGAAACGCAGAGCTAGGTAGTCCTAACTGTGTCGTATGAGAGTTGAGATCTGTTACAGTCCCACTTCCAACTGAAGGCAAGCTGGTTGAGAGAGATGTTGGCTGAGAATAGTGTGACTGCACAAGATTTGGGGAAGTTAATGCCTACTGTTACATGCATGCTAGCAAATTGAATTCATTTAAAGAGCCACATACGGAAGACTCTCTTCACGTACTTGTATAATAGCAGGGTCATTGTGAATAGATGGTGTAGGCTGAACAGGTGGAGAGGACTTAACCTGTAAATCCTGCCATCACATTCAGAAGTAGTAATTCAGAATATAACAATGCAATGTTCCACAACACAGAAGTATAAAAGGAGCATTATCAAAACGAGCAGGATGAGATTAATGTGAAAATAGAAGTACAAAAGAAGCATTATCCAAACAAGCAGAATGATATTAATGTGAAAATCATCCAAAAGATAACATTATAAGGATTTCATACATTTAGCGCAAACAAAAAAAAACAGTTGATTGAATTATATATATATATATATATATATATATATATATATATATATATATATAGAGAGAGAGAGAGAGAGAGAGAGAGATTGCAACAGCGTGCTCCATGGATTTCGGCCAGATTTGAGCTTTGTGGTAGTCAAAATCCTGTCGGAAATCAAGGTGTGCTGTTGATGCATTTTTTTTTCTATCAAACCAAGATTTCTTCATACAACAGACCCCATCTCTATTTTTTGCTAGATATGAGCACGAGGGTGGCCGGAATTCCAACAGAAATCTTAAAGGTGCTGTTGCCATATTTTTTCCTATTAAAAATTGTGATTTATTTTCGTTCTCATTTCTTTGCCTTTTTCCTACATACCTTGATATCACTACCACGAAAGAGTATATACTCATAAACTTTGTCACTTGGAGGAATTTGTGGGCCATCCTTCTTTCGTCCTTCAGTTCCAAATGATCTTACTGCCAAGAAAGAAGAGAGATTCGGACTATTATTGAAGATTTATCAACAACAATCAAAGATCACAATAGATATGAGAATGAAAATAATATCCTGTTTACAGATTACTTCTACTGACAGAAAGAACAACAACAGATGGCTCAAATCCAGCCCACATATTGTTATCAACAGTCCACACATCCCTTTCCCCAGCTTATTGCTTAATAGTGGGAAAACGGGACATAACTCATTCTTTGTCCACCTCCATAGAAAGGGGAACCAAAGGAAAATAGATAGAATAGTAAAGACTGTCCTCACACTACAGGCCTGCCATTCATCTTTTGTGACAATACAGACAATATAATGTAAAAGAAGTGCAAAGAACCTGGCAAGAAATATGATTTCTCTATCACAACAATCTCAACCTAGGTCTGCGATACAGATTCACTCTGCATGGGAATATACGTGAGAGTTGCACAAACAGTCGGTGATGCAGCAAAAACACATAGGTTCTTCAACCAAAAAATGGAAAAGAGCGGACTTTTAGGGGCCGTTTGGATACGTGGATTTTAGAATCCAGGTTTTTAGTTTGAAAACAGGGTTCATGATCTGGCTGCTGTATGCTGTCCTGGCAGCACTTCTTGGATTTTAAGTAAAAAAACCAGGTTTTAGAAATCTCATGATGGGGGAGAGATTTCTAAAACCTAAACGCTGCCAGGACAGCATGCAGCTGCTTGATCATTAACTATCTTTTACACTGTTTTCAAACTAAAAACCTGGATTAAAAAATCCGCGTATCCAAGAAAACCAGCGGTCGTTTGGATACACGGATTTTAGAAGCTTGGATTTCTTCAAAATCGTAGATGGGAAGACGAGAGAAGAAGGAGACCAGCTGTCATTTTCTGATTTCTTGCCCTTCTTTCTGTCAGCAAGATAGTAGTTGGGATACGGGAGAAGAAGGAGACCGGCCGTTTCGCTTCTCTTCATAATCTTGGATTTTAAGTAAGAAATCAAGGTTTTAGAAATCTCTCCCCCATTCTAAGATTTCTAGAACCTGGAAACATGGGATGATTACATGCTCTCTTGCTGACGAAAAGAAGGGTGAGAAATCAGAAAACGATGGCTGGTCTCCTCTTCTCGTTTCCCAACTACGATTTTGAGGAAATCCAAGATTCTAAAATCAACGTATGCAAACAGCCCCTTAAAGAAAGAAACTTTTATGAATTTTGGTGACGTAATTTGAATTCTTAGAAAATTTATGTTTAGGTTTTAGAAAGTATTAGTTTGATTTCTGTGTTAGAAAGTATTAGTTTGATTTCTGTGTTGTTTTCTCTTGGAGACAGTACCATGTATTGCTTTCCTAGTCCTTTAATACCGTATATGCTTGGCTTTGTTATGGATTTTAATTCAAATTTAAAACTTGTGATATTCTACGTCGGTTGCACTATTATTGGTATCATAGCAAGTTTGAACTCATGATGTGTATTTGGAAACATGGCATGGCTGCGAAGAATCAATGTCGTGAAAAATTTTTGGAGATTGAAAGAATATCAATCAATGTTTTGAGATTGTTGATCCCTGACAAGATGAGTAAATACACAGATGCATCATCAAGTTTAAAGATTCAACTCTTGTGAGAAGGATTGGTCGAGGCCAAGCAAACAGACATCGAAAACTCATTAGAGAATTCTACCGATCAATTAAAAGGTGTCCAAGGTGGAATTCAAGCCCCAACTTAATGGGGAAGTAGAGACGAGGCTCGATTTGGGGGAAATCAGCATTGAGGAGGGTTTGGAAGCAAACTAAACATATCAAAATGGAGGACAAAGACTTCGACAAAGAAGAGGGGTTTTAGTTCATCCAACATGCTACCAAAGATGGAGAAAGTTATGAAGAATCGTAATGAGGAAATCACGACCAGGACTAAAATAAGTATCTAAAAGAGAGAGTGAATAATTTTGAGTTTTACACTGCCTGATTTCATTAAATATTATGACGAACAAGAGGATCTACAAGAAAACTTCGACGAGCGCATTTATGAAGGCAGCGGCGAATCCGGAAAAAAAAAAGGATGAATACTATACCGATAATGAGGTTGCATTATTAATTGTGTGGGTTACATTCAAGTACAATAATTTAGCGTTGCAAGAATCAAAGATTTGGGACGGATCCCTCAAAGAAGATGAGGCTACTAAATTCATTATTCACAATAATCGTGTTACCTTTCATCAAGAAGAAGATATGATTTTAGGAAATACGATTTGAAGTGTATGTATGGTGATATGCAATAAAGCTATAAAGCTCCACTCATAAATATCTCATTTGATGGAAGAGATCTTCGTAATATCTTCATTCAAAACTTGAAGGCAATCTGATAAGGTTATAAACTCACCGGGGTTAAATTTCTTCAGAAATTGATACAGCAAAACTACATAATTTCTTCAAACCAAAAAATGGAGAATGATGACTTTTGAAGAAAGTTATTTTTATGAATTTTGGTGACCTAATTTGAACTTTAAGAATGATTTTGTCAGATTTAAATTTTTTAGGACAAAATGGGATTGTCTGAAGCTTCTAGAGTTTATATTTTGATTTGAAGAGGTTTAGGTTGGAGGAAAGTTGAATTATGACTAGTTTAATTAGAGATATTTTAACATTGCAAGTTATATTTTTAGAGTATATTTGGGTTAATTTTCATTAAAAAGTTTTCATTTTATTTATGAAAGAATTCTAGCTTGTTTAGTATTGTCTTAGAAGTGTGTCTTAAAGGTAAAATGAGTGTAAGAAAGGTCTAGGATTTTTGTGTCTAGGAAGGTTAGTGTTTGGGAGGAAGAGTTTATTTAAATACTAAAAAAGACACTTTTTGGTGCCTTTGATTAATTATTATGTTGAAGTTTACGCAAGGTGTTTTTACCTTTTTCTTTGTCGTTTTCTCTTGGAGAGTGCACTGTATCTTGTTCTCCTTGTTCTATTTTCTTTTCTTTTTTTGAATGATATCCTTCTTTTCTTTTGTTGAGGTTTGTTCTTGGTTTTATTTGGAGTTTGAATTTAAGTGTGAAACTTGTGATTAATATTTTATTTCTGTTGTGCCAGCCGGAAACAGCCTCTCTGCAAAGGAGGGGGGTAAGGGTGCGTACATCTAGCCCTCCCCAAACCCCCCAATGGCGGGAGCCTCGTGCACTGGGCAGCCCTTTTGTTTGTGCCAGCCGGACCTAGGCTGACCAAAATTGTTATTTAAATCTGCTCCTATCAAAGGGCAGGATCCTATATGAAAAGCACTCAAGTTTTGCCCCCTTGTAGTCAATGTCTTGTGCCCTCGGAGTAATGTGGTGTTGTCTTGCAAACATATAATTATTATTATTTTTGAATGGTAACCATGCACTAACTATTATGACAAAAAAAAATATTTCCACAGGCGAAATTGTATAAGCACTCCCTTATTTTGAAATGGCAGTCCTAACTTTATTAAACACTACTCTAACTGGTTGTCAAAAAAATTTTGGGACTAGTAACAACCCTTACCCGCTAACTAGAAAGTAATAAAATGGGAGTGCCATTACAAAGAAAGGGAGAGCGCAGGTATAATTTCCCTCCCACAAAATCTAAAGAAATTTTCATAAGAAGAGATATATTACGGTGCAGTAGTTAGATAAAAGATTAATTCTAAAATGTGCAGTCTCCAGCACAAATAAGCAAGAACAAGATAATTTTACATTGAATCTAGGCTCCAGTTTTCTGAGACAATGGCCACATAAATTAGCAGACGGCAAGAGGTGGGCAAGAGACGACCATTCTAGAAAATTCAGCAATTTGGGGCAGTTATGAGCAATACTTACTAATTAAATACCATTAAAATATTTATAATATGAAATTTCCTTAAGATAGTAATTATGAATAATTAGATTTGCATCAACCAAATATGGAAACTCCAGCCTCTTATGGACACAAGGGCATTCTAATTGAATCAAGAAAAACCTCAATAATTTTGTTTCTTAATGTGCAAAGAACAAAACAGACGATATCAAAATAGTTAAAAGGGTAAGTCCTCATGGGGAACATATTCTAGCAAAACATAGGACATTATAGTGCTGGTGTCAGTCTTACCAAGCATAAATGTCAAAGAAGAACATAAATCATTTGTTGAATTTTTAGAAATGCATCCTGAGATCTCAGTAAAAAACAAAACATCCCAAATTCCTCAATGCAATTCTTAAGAAGAAAAATTGTAAATAATTCCAAAATTGGCAATATCCAGTACAGATATTCATGAACAACCTAATTTTAATTTGAAACCACTCATTTTCCAAGACCTAAACCAGACAAAGCGGTAGACATCAAGAGAGTGAGCGAGGAATATATAGTTCTAGAAAATTAAGGAATTCAGGGCACCTAGGAACAATACTGATAAAATATGCGTCAAGTACCGTGCAGGCGGTACCACCACTTTTTAAGAGGTTGCTGTTGGATCAAATATCAAGGGTGGTACGTTTGACGTACCACCTTCACGGGACATCACGGGCGGGGCACCATATAATTTCACATAAAATATTATTATAGTTATCTATAATAGTAATACACAATTGCTTTTAAGATTGTGATAATGAAATATTAGATTTACATCAACCAAATATGGAAACTCCGGTATTTTGTGGATGGGAGTGCATTCTAAACAACTCAAGAAAAAAGTAAATAACTTTGATTGTTGTGTAAAGAAGAAAACAGACTATATCAAAATAGTTAAAAGATAAGTGCCATGGGGAACACAATATGACAAAAAATAGTAGTATAGGACATGAAAGTGTTGGTGTCAGTCTTAATCAGAAATAAAACGTCCCAATTTTCTAAATGAAATTCGGAAGAAGAAACATTGTAAATGATTTCAGACTAGCCAAGAACAACTTGGGTGTGAGTTGAGAAACATATAGAGTAATGGGTTTAACCATATTATAGATAGGATAACGGCCTCAAAGCGTAAGACGCAAGAAGGTACTTCATGTTATCATGTCCATATAGCAAAGCCTCAATCTTCTAAAGAACCCAAAATTTAAAATAACAAAATTAGATATGTAGACATGTAAAAGTAACCTAAATTTCTAAGCGACCCAAATAAATAAACCAGACCATGAAAGGAAAAACAAGAACAAATCTCAATTTCCTAAATAATAGCTTCCATCAATTTAACAGTCAGAAAAAAAAAAAAAACCCATAAAAACCCAGGTCAGATTGACAAAACCCTGACTTTAAAACCAACCAACAAAACCCTAGAAATGAAAATCACACATAGAGGCCTCAAAGCGAAAAACCCAGAAAACCCCCATGAAGAAAAAAGTACCGTTCTGCAACCCAATACTGGATTCTTCAGTATTGATGTTATAGAGGACCCCTTCGTATCGGATTTCGCTCTTGGATGTCAAGCTAATCAAGCTACCGATGTATGAATCGGCCCCACCACCAGACCTAGACGCATCAGTTTCCATGGTTTTTTATTGACACAGAAAATTAGCGTATGAACTCACAAAAAAAAAAAAAAACCCTAACGGCTCTCTTTTCTTTACTTTGTTGTTTTTGCACCCTCGGCTGACAAATGTAATGGTCTCTTCAGTTTTGGAGTTTCTTCCTGAATAGGTTTTATAGACTTTATTTATTGTTGGGGAAGCTGGTACATCGAGGCTCAATGAGTGGGCCCATCCACAACTTGCAGTCTGGGCCGTTCATCTAGTGTACTTGTTGTCTCATAGCCCCAAAAATAGGGTTAATGATAAATTGGCACCCCTGTAGGATATTTCGCAAAGCTTATCGTGTATTGACGTTCATCCACCACAACTTGCCATAATGCCATCTGGGCCTTTCATCTAGTGTACTTGTCATAGCCCCAAAAATAGGGTAACTGATAAATTCGCACCCGTGTAGGATATTTCGCACCCTGTAACGTGAATTGACGTTAAAAAGCGTTCCGCCACATATACGCTCCTCTACAGGGGGAGCGAATTATCCTAAGCGTTCCACAACATATTTACTGTGCTGCGAATTTATCATCGCCCCAAAATTATTCAAATCGAACATTTCTAGCCAATAGCTTGCAAATCGGTGAATTGTAAGGATAGATGAATGTTCCGTAGTGTTCCCATTATATTGTGTTATGACTTATGAGTGGGGGCCCACCTAGGTATGGGACTGGGTGGGGCAGAAGAGCCTGGTATGGGATAGGTTTAAAGGGCCTTGTCTAATGCGTTTCATCGGCTCTAGAGCTTTTGATGTATTGGTAAGGTACCTAACATAGTGAAATTGCTCGAGTTCTTATTATTATAGAAAGCCTAGAATTTAATACCAAAATTTGATATGCAATTTCGCGGAAAGCCATTTTGAGGTCACTCCTGCATGTGCCTGTTGACAACAGCCACAGACCCTCATTTTTAGCAAGGTTTTGTCTTGTTCATTTAATTCATGCGAGGTGGACGTTGTCTCCTGTAGAATTGCCGACCATATATAACTCTATGCAAAATTGCCTAGCAAATCCCTTAATACCTTTAACCAAATTCTCCTTAGGTCTTCAGGACTGAGAAACACTCAATTGGGGAATTTTTCACATCCACGTTGATAGAGCATCACATGATATAAAAGGAGAGTATTGGATCCAAGTCATCTTGGCCATGGCAACAGTCTGTCATTTTAATAATCTCAGTAATTTGCTAAAAATATTGGGTATGTTTCAAACCCACAGAAATTGATATGCTATTAATATTAGAGAGTTGCTAGCTAAGTCCCTGTTTGTTTAAGATTATGATAACAGATAGCGAGCCTCCAAACTGATTATTGGACTCAAAATTAATGTAATTTGAGTCCAATAATCGGTTTGGAGGCTCACCATTGGTTTCGTAATCTAAAACGAACAGGGCCTAAACGGGAACCAGTTTAGCTCAAAATAAAAATGTCTTTATTTCACGACAAGTGCACAAAAAAACAAAAGAGGGAGCTCCAAAATACTCCGTTTCAGGAGTCTATCAAAATGACAAAATACAAATCGGTTTTCCGATCGATGGCCGGCGGGCCACCTTTAGCCGGCCATATTATCCCCCGACATTGTATTGGCCAGGCAGAGAGAGACCCTGGTAGTATGTCATGTGCGGTGGGTGGAATGCATAAAATGATAATCAATTTTTATATGCGTACGTGAAAAAATGGTTGATTGTGTGATAGTATTGAAGTGGGACTCAAGATCACGACGAAGAAATGAAAGCCACATAAGTTCAATTGTAGTGGTACTCAAACCTTGGCACTTGAACGTGCTATTATAGATTGTTTATTGGATTCCCACAAGATAAGGTCCAAAATAACACAATATCAAGTGATGATCCTTAGGAAGTCTGCCCAATTAGCATGAGAGAGAGAGAGAGCATTAAGGCACATTTAGTTCTATTAAATGAGATGAATTCTAACATTCTAAAACAATCGAATTACGAGTGGGGAGCTTGTTTGAGAGCGGGATAGACAACAAAGGTACGTAGGGTGGTCTGTCTCCATAAATTTAGGTGCTTGAGTCATGGAGATTGATTCTTTCAAGATGCCATAAAGAAAGACATTTTTAACGTATTGATTAGTGAAATATACGGATTGTATGTTGGTTTCACCATGGGACTAAATATTTTTGTCAAAATGAATCCCTACAGCTTGATTGAATTATTTGGTCAGACAAGCATTAAGATGCCTCATTTCAAACTCAATTATTTTTTATACACATCTGTTATGTGAAATGATTTCAGCACAAATATGTTTTGATAGATGTGCTCGTGTATCTTGTCATTTAGCATTTAATGGTAAGGTGAGTGCTTTTTGGGGACTCTTTAAATGTAAAAGACAAGAAACATGAGCATCTTGTATCAAAACATGTTTGTGTTGAAATCATTTCCCTTTATTAATTGCTGTCTCATTAATTTTCATCATTCATTCGTTGTCTCATTTGCATAGAGGTGGAGAGGGAGCTATCAAATGTGCCTTCTCTCTGGTCCTATTGGGTCACAGATTCCAATGAAGCAGAGGCTAGAGCAGTGCTCCGGGGTATCAAGATTATTGAAGTTAGTGATTTAGATAGGCTAATAGTTGAGGGAGATTCTCTCAATAATATTAGATGGTAGGACGATGGTAGGCCTCATCCGTGGAAATTCACGAAGATGTTTGTTGAGATTCGAAACTCGTTGGAAGGCCATCTCGTTCGTTTTCAGCACGTTCCTTGCTCGGGTAAGGGCAAGGCAGGCCATTTAACCAGAGATGGGGTGAATCGAGCGCCGTTGGTGATTTTTTATTATCTACCCCTGTGAACTATATTTGATATGTACTACTTTTTTTCTTTTTCCTTCTTTCCTCTTCTAGTTTTGACCTCTTCGGTCTTTGGGTCCTTGTTCACTTTTATTATTTAATACTTTTTCATTATTATGTTCTATTCATTTCCATCCCTATTCTTGGCTATCTCCCTATTTTCACATGGGGGTCCAAGAGTGACATCGTATAGACAGCATCCCGTAAAATCATGCTATCTAAAACCAACAACTACATTTCACTTGTGTATACAGTTTTGCCTTTTATTGCTTTCAACATGATAATTCAAAAATTAATATTTAGGGTTATCTCTCTGAAAGGAAACTAGCTACCTACATTGCTCCCCAAGTCTCTTGTTTCTTGCAGCTTTGCCAACAATTAGAACAAAATATCCTATCTATTGTTCAATGGACACAAACTAAGCACTTTATTTTCCATCTTTTATTTCTTTATCTACATTTTTACATTAGGGCATCTATTTTGCATTACCAACATCTATTTCAATCTTCATTACCAACATCTATTTCAATCTTCAGGTGAGGCCATTCAGTGGCCTACCTCACTTCTCCATTCGTTGACGACAAATCCACCATCAAGAATTGGAAGGATGGACCATGACGATCAAGCCATCTATTTATTTTCTATATTCTCTTTGTTTGCTTATGGGTTCTTTAGTCATGTATATTTGGACTTAAATATTAACCACAATTTAGAAATAATTACTTATTCTTAATCTCATCGGCGCTAAATATATTATGAATTATATTTTTATTTTTATTTTTCACTATTGCATTACCCATTTGAAAGTCTTTATTTCACGTGCAAACTTGGACTTCCTCAATTGTATATTTCTTTATAATGAAAGTTCAGGTTCATCTTCTCTTTTACACTCATGCATAGTTCTTTATTTTCTTACATTATGTTGCTGGGTTTGCGAATCCTATTTATTTTGCTGGGTTTGATGCATTATTATAAGGTATAATTTGGGTATTGTTTTTGTTTTATACGTATAGATAATTTCCTATAAGAACTTGTGTTTTGTTCTAGTTTTGCATGGATTTTATGACAGTATTATCTTTCTAAACACAGTCATTAGGAAGGTCTACATGTAGTGCAAGTGGCAATTTAAAGCTCATCCAAAATACACCCCTTCAGTTCTAGTATAACAAGGCTAACAGCCCTTAGAAGCATACAATCCATCCCAGTCTAAGAAAGAAAGCACACAAAACATCCCCAACACTGAACCCTATTAAGAAATACATCACTCTTGGGAAACCAACCAAATCTCCAAACTCTGTCCATCGAAATAACCAACCTCTCAACTAAGAAGAAAAAGAAAAGCTATACCTTCCTCTAAAAGTCAAGGTACTGATCAGTATATAGTAAAAGCCAAAATCATTTGTAAATTTAAAACTGCCAAAACCCATGCAGAACTCTCACTCCTGTTGTGCTTGGAAAGACGAGAAAGGCATTTCTTGTCCATAGTTCAGTAATGCCACTTCATTACCGAAGTTGGGCCAGATAGGGATATTTTCATTGAGAGACACTGTGATAAAATCATCTCCATGAGCAAGAGATTGTAGAAGATACTGATCTGAGGAACTCGCCCCGTTGACAAACTTGCACTCTATTTCTTGACCAGTTGCACTTGGCATCCAAAAATTTTCTGTACACTCCAACAATTTTGAACCATCTTCTTGAACTTGAATTCTCAAACCATCATCATAGCAATGATATTGGTGATATGGGTTGGTAAACTCTTGAATTTGGAAATGACAGTTTGATTCTAGCTTTGGTCCACTATTGAGGGAGCCCATTAAATCAGATGCACCAATATCATTAATGGTAGAAAAGGGGCCTATTGTTAAATCATTTGGAAAAACATAAGTGGGTGTTTGGACAATGCTTGTCATGGGGAAATTGATTGCACCCGGATCAGATTTTATGCAATTGAACTCTATGTGATTCCAATTGATGGCATCTTCTGATAAGAGAGGTAGAATGCTACTGTTGTCTATTACCGGCAGTGGCGGTGGCAGTGGCGGCTGTGGCGATCTAGTGCAATTAAAGGAGATGACTGGTTCTTTCTTCATCTTGTGGAGTGGTGGTTTTGGTGGAGGTTGAAGAGATTCTGGTGCTAGGGGCTTGTGGGTTCTCGGGTCTATCCCTTGGCTTATGAGTTGTTTGCTTAGATGCGTATTCCAGTAGTTCTTGATCTCGTTGTCCGTACGACCAGGTATACGACCAGCTATAAGTGCCCACCTACACCAATCCAATCCACCAAGAAAGAATAGTATATTATCAATTGCCTGTATTTAGTCTAATGCTGTCAATTCAAATATAGAGGTATCAATTCAGTTATGGAAACAAGTTGAAAGAAAGCATATTACTAGCAAACTAAGGCCCCCCTCTTATACCTGTTCCCAAGCAAGCGATGGAGTCTCAAGATGAGGTCTGCTTCTTCAGGCAAGATGAACCCATGTTTCACATCGGGCCGAAGATAGTTCATCCATCTAAGTCTACAACTTTTGCCACATCTTGACAATCCTAGATATTCAGGCCAGCAACAAAATTATCAGATTAAGTTGTAGACATGGAATAACTATTATCAGGCATATATTTGTCAATCAATAAATTCCAAAAAAGTTAATGAAAACTATCTTTAAAGAGAAAGATAAGATTTACCTCTCTCTCTCTCTCTCTCTCTCTCTCTCTCTCTCTCTCTCTCTCTCTCTCTCTCTCTCTCTCTCTCTCTCTCTCAACTATGAAGAACTTCATCATTTCTGGGAAATTGAGGTCCCATAAGACTGATGCATCTTACCTTTTTGAAAAGACTATTTTTGTCTTTAATTAAAGTCTTCCAAGGGGTAACTGTGTATCTTTCTTGTGCTTAATATATACTTTCCAATTCTACTAGAAATCATATAGGAACTTGTTACAAGTTTATTCATTGGAATTGTATTGGTTCATCAATAGTATTAGGTCAAAATTCAAGCATTCCATATCGGACCAGACCGGAATAGGGTTATGTACATTCTCACTATAAGAAGAGGTCATTCGAGCTTATATAAATAGATCCTATGCTTACACATGGATCCCTACGTCATTACATTCCAGTTAGGGTTAGGAATAGGTGTAATCAGACTTGCATTTTACATATCTATCGTTATATGTACCATATTGACTTCTTCAGGCTTCGATTGAATCGAGAAATATGTTTGATTGTACATCTTTTGGATGCAATGTTGAGACTGAACTATAAATAGCAGTGTTCAAAAACTTAGACCCGTCATGGAAAACAGTTTCAATTTCTGATTTCAGCTTGGCAAGTCAATGAGGAACTTGCACTACCCGAGTATGTACTATTTCCACAATGTTGAGGTTTGGACTAGGTACTCAGAGCTTGGCCAAACCAAGTGGTCTGGACAAGTTCCCAGTCAGTAATTTCTTGAGCATTCAGATCTATAAAGGCCAAAAATTATCATTAATTAAATGCTAATTAATGATATACCAAACATGCAATGATGAACTCTTCATTCCAATGAAATAGGGTTGAGTAATGAGAAGTTCTATCAGGAAATAACAATAAATATTAACAATAGATATGGGTTTTTTTTTTTTTTAATGGCATAGAAATGGTTTTGTTGATGATGATTATGAGGAGAAATTAGTTACCTGCTTTCTTAGGAAGACTAGACCATCCACCTTCTCCATGGGTGTTTATGTATTCAATCAGTAGTAAATCTTCCTCTGGTGTCCACGGCCCTTTCTTAAGACTTGGTTTTAAGCAACATGGGCTTCTCCCCATTGATACAGTCAAGTTAAAGGGTGTGTCTGTATGAGAGAGAGAGGGGGGTGAGGGGAAAAGAGGAGGATGGGTTTTATATATAGGGGAGAGAGGAAGAGGATGGATTTAGATATAGAACAAAATGTGGTCGAGAGAGAGAGAGAGAGATGGGTCATCGGTCAGTGTCACAAGTGGCAGGTCACAGCAGTTTAGAAGATCACCGACCTCGATGCTTCTTCATATATCTGAATGATAACTGTATACGTAGCAGGACCAGATTACAAGGCATCTTCTAGTCTTCGTAGGCCTACCATGCAACCAACCTTCTTTCTTACGTTCAAAGCGCTTCAAATTTCCCTCTCTTATCCCATCATATAATATTTCATTGTCATTTTAGACTCTACACAATACTCTTCTTAGAATTAAGGACAACAAAATTTCATTGATGGGGAATGATCCAATGCGGCGCGACTGCATCATATATTATGATGTGGATTGCTCATGATCCTTTTATGGCCCCACCTTTGATCTATAAATACAATCCACTTGGTCGGGGATGCACATTAATTCCAAACATCACTTTGATTGAACGATCTTAGCCATCCAATTAATTAATGTTAATTTGTGAGTCATTGAATGCAAACCGCAACCTATATTGCTCTAGTGGTCAGCTCACAGCCACATGAATAGATGGCTAGGATCCCATTGGGCCATGGGCACAAGATGGGTACTATGTAGATTAAAGGTGGACCCATCACTGTTGATCGTCTGTAGGAGAATTTTTGGGCTGGAAAGTTATGTAATTCGATTAAGCTAATAGCTTATGACCCAGGTAGGTTTTGCATTTTTTGGATCCCACAAGTGAATATAAAGTTAGATCTACATTGGATCTCACCTTAATCACCGTATCTATCCTACTGAGGAGAAGTTTGGTTTCAAACTCCGGTTCGAAGATGAGGAGTACGCCGTGAATAGCTGGGAAATCCAATTCATTGAGAGAAAAATATTGTCAAGAATTATAAAACATTTTTAAATTGATACACTCCTCTTTATTTTAAGTGTTTTTCTTGAATTGGCTGCCTAGCATAATCTCCATAATAAAAAAAATTAAATAAATAGAGATGTGTCTATTAAACAAAGAGCAAAAAGCACCCCCTATTATTATAGGGAAATGTTATCAGTACTACGGTATTTTGATGAGGGCACTCCTCACATTATTAAAAGTACAGTATGGACCCCACCATAGGATGATCCAAACCGTCCATAGATGGGCCACAGCCTAAATAGGTTGTGGCCCAAAAATCATTTCAATAGGTTGATCATAACCCTCCGATCTATAGAGGGTTATGATCAACCCTCTAACATTTAGATCGGAGGGATAGGATCAGCCTGTGGAAATGATTTTTGGGGCACAACCTATTTAGGCTGTGGCCCATCTAATGGACGGTTTGGATCATCCTATGGTGCAGGCCATAAGGTACTTTTAATAAAGTGCGGAGTGCCCTCATCAAAATACTGTAGTGCTGATAACATTTTCCTTATTATATTATATGTAGATGAACAATCATTATTAGAGGCTATATACCAAGCTGGGTGTGTAAATCATATCTATTGTTTAATAGATGAGCACACGCCTGCTATCCAATCCTACTTTTTCATATGGACTTCTTTTTTGGAGTTTTGTTGATTTACATAAGTAGGCTAATTATTGATCGAGCAAATAGGATCATCCGACCAACAAGATTTTAACGCAACCCAATTGATCGATCAGACGGTCCAGATCGATGGGCATGTGTGGGGTTGTTGGCCAATGAAGATAGTTTATACACCGACTTGTTGTATGTTGTTATCATTCCTAAACTGTTTTTCTAAGCCAAAAAATTTACTAAAATCTCGTGAAGTGTTCTTAAGTCAGACCTTCAATGATCTAGTAAGCATTTACGGCAATGTCTGACTGAATTTATTGTATGGAATGGTGCATAAAAGCTTCATGATTGGACTTTATTCAACATATCATGCTCCTTCGACCTTTACAACTTTATATATTATTATTTATTGATTTATTTTTTATTATTAGGGAAATGATATTTCCACCTCCCTTTCCTTGCTCTGTCGCCCCTTTTGTTTGCCTTTTCCTGAAAATGGCAGGCAACAAGAAGGTGGAATTTTGGTTCTTTTTAAGAAAAGAAAGACAAAAATAGCATGGAGAATTTAGGGGTGCAACTCGGGTCGGGTCGACCCAAGGAACCATTTACTAAACACGAGCCAACCCGACCCGAGTTCCAACCCGATGAGGTTTAACCATAGTTAGCAAAACGTGATTCGCCAACCCGCCCCAATGAGTCATTGCCATTATCTTTCCCACCTCAATTGCCATTCCTATTAGAGATTAATGCGGATGGTGCTAATGATGAGAGAGGGAATCAGCTGTTAAAGTATAAAAGAGTAAATAACCCCTTCTCCAACTCCCATTTCGCTCGCCGCTACTACGGGAATCGCTTTTGCTTTCTTTTCCTCTGGCTACTAAGATGTTTCAGTTCGCCAGGTTGTCTCTTGCCTGCCCATGGATTCAGCAGCAGTTCGAAAGGTTGACCTATTCGGGAATCTCCGGATCTATGCTTATTTAAGCTTTTCAAGTAATTGGTAGTTTCGCATGGCATCAGAGCTAAAGGTCCTGAGTTCAAACCTAATTTATAGCGAAAATTCACATGCAATGGCTAACCCAAAAGTGGGGCCACATGTGCCATGTGTAGGCCAATCCTAGAAAGAGGGGCCACACATGAGGGGGGAATGTTAAAGTATAAAAGAATAATTAACGCTTTCTCCAACAGCTTAAGCTTTTGGAGTAACTGGGCGTTTCACATCAGCGACGTGCTCGCCCGCGAAAGTGCAGAAGAACGCCCATCCATCATCTTCCAAAACCTATCCATCCTCCTCTTCTTTGGGTACACAAGGGGGAAGGTGAGAAGAACACCTGGGCAAAAGCAACCTCCCGTTGAATAGGAACTAAACATTCCATGGAAAGGGAAATAAGAGCTCTGACGGGTTTCTTCTTTCCCCAATATTTAAGGAAAGTTTTATTCAAGAAAATAAGAATCCCTATAAAACTCGATTACCAAATCTTGGAAAACAACTTTTTTAGGGAAAGGTTTTTCTGAGAAAAAAACATGAATGCATTCAAACATGCCCTTCGGCAAGTTGCCTATTTGAAGGGGCAAGAAATGGATTCATGAGAATCTTACTTACCCACTACCTAGCGAGATTTTTGAGATCTTTTTGGGCTTCTCGTTCACACAAGAAAAGAAAGGGAGAGTCACATAATTAGATGGTTATCGAACACGCCCAGGTTACTCATTATTGAAAAGGCTTCCCCACTTTTTTAGATGTGGGCCATGTGGCTAATGAAAAAGTTAAAAGTCTAAAATATAAAAATGTCCATTCTAGCCGTGCATGGTTGTGCTGATATCATTTCCCTTACTTTATTATAAGGTATTTGCTAAGGAATTTTGCAGAGAAAGGCATTTCAGGGCTATCTTTTGCATGAGAGAACACGACACATGCTCACTTTTAAGCAGATTTTGTCTTATTCATTTAATTCATCCGAGGTTGCTGTTCTCTCATGCAAAAGTCAGCCCTTCCACAAAATTCCCCATAGCAAATCACTTGTACTTACTGGTATTGTTATTAGAGAAATGATATGTTCACCTCCTATTCTAGCATTGCCATCTATTTCTCTTTGTTTTCTTTGTAAAAATACACCCTTCTGCTATGTTCATTTGTCATTCTGATAAAAGGACAAAAAAAATAAAAATAGGTGGCAATTTCGTTTACCTTATTATTATTATTATTATTATTAGGAAAATGATATGGCGACCGAGAGTACCATCCAACAGGGGACCTGCAATGAGAAAATGCCATGTGTTAAAAAAAAGTCCATTTACTTTTTATTATTTCCCTAAACTTAAGGGAAATCTCCAGTCACTTCAAGCTATTTGTTCGGTCCCTCTTGGGTTATATTCTCGGTTTCACCAGCATTACTCTTATTATTATCATTATTAGTATAATAATTATGATATTCGTTCTTCCTTTTAAACTTCCTGGAGTCACCCCCTCTAGTGTATATGACTAATACTACAAGGGGTGGCCCGGGAAAGAAAAGCATTTACCTTATAATACTATAAAATAAAGAGAAAATGCCTTTATAATGGCCCTCTTAGCCATAAAGTTCAAACGCACGTAACCCTTTGTTTTCATATAATCTCCCAATTTTATATCTTTCTGGTTCCACAAAACCCGACATTATCTTCATCAGTCGTTTACTTAGAAAAGCAAGAAAAGCCAAAAGAGGATCACCTTTTCTTCTCTCGTGGGGTTCATCAAGAAACACAATCTTTTCATCATTTACATTGGATATGATGTTAGCCTCAATCTGAAGTTTTCCTTCACATTGACTAGATTGGTCTATGTTATATTTAATATATATACTCACCCTTTTGTTTTGGAAATGCCACTCCAATTCAGTTTTAGAACGTTACAGTCTTCCGAAAGCTCAAAAGAGTTTAATTAGTAGAAGAAGGAGTGCCAATATCATTTTCATATAACTATTCAGCTATGTATCTATCTACATCTATGTATAATAGGGCAATGATAAATTCGCACCCCCTGTAGGATAATTCGCACCCCTGTGAATGTTTTTTTTAACATTAAAGTCAACCACATACCCTCCTTTAAAGGGGTACTAATTATCCTGCAAGGGGTGCAAATTTATCATTTCCCCTATAATATAGGGAGACGCTATCAGCACTACTGTATTTTGAGCACTCCTCACTATATTAAAAGTACGGTATGGCCCGCACCATAGGATGATCCAAACCATCCATTAGATGGGCCACAGCCTAAATAGGTGGTGCCCCAAAAATCATTTCCATACGTTGATCCTAACCCTCCGATCTATAGAGGGTTAGGATCAACCCATGGAGGTGGATCCAATACAGATCAGAGGGTTAAGATCAATGTATGGGAAATGATTTTTGGGGCAGAACCTATTTAGGTTGTGGTCCATCTAATGGACGGTTTGGATCATCCGATGGTGTGGGCCATATTGTACTTTTAATAAAGTAAGGAGTGCGATCATCAAAATACAGTAGCGCTACTACTGATAACATTTCCCATAATATATGCTAAACATGAAGGGAAATTTTTTATTCGGGAAAGGCATACCTCAAGGAGCACCAATCTTCCCTTTTTCATGAGAAATATTTACTTGATTTTTTATGGTGGACTTTTTTACCGCTCATGCATAGCATGGGTGGGGCTTATCATTTTACAACATATGATTTGATAAGGTGAGGCCTACCATTTTACACACATGCATAGCATGGCCACGAGTGTGGCCCACCATTTGATACCCCCATGTGCTGTCATAGACTTATAGTAAGGTCCACCATCTTTACCCAGACGAATGCATATGGTGGGACCCACGATTTCACACCCACGAGGGGTCAGCGTCTTCACCCAAATCCACGCACAAGGTGGGGTGGCCATTTTACACCTTGTTTGGTCGGTTCCATCCACTCAATCCCGTACATTGGGTAGGGCCTACCATTTTTCTTCAGTTTTTGATGTGGTTGGTCCCACAATCTCCACCCCGGGTGAAAGTTTGCCATCGGATCATCCAATCAAGGTATTCTAAATGGAATTCATCCGGACTTATATGGCGTGTTTGGCAACTATTCTCATTCTCTGGTTTGGTGAGCCCACGAAATGGGCAGAAGTAGAAGAATTAGAATCCTCTGAATCAAATCCGCGTGGATGTTCCCAAAGGCTTTCTCTCATTTCCGCCTTGCGGAGAATGAGAAAGGACAAAATTGTCTAGAAGATCTCGTCCTGCAAACCGTCCCGTTTGTCCAAATCCACATAAAATGGGTGCAACCAGGTAAAATGAGAACAAGGAAATCTTCACCATCGTTGTCCCATTATATAACACCTTTTGGATTGAGTTATGATTGTTTAATAATGAAGGGATTTGCTAGCGTCCATCACTGAAGGGATGGTATGTTGCATGTGAGAGCAGCCACGTCCTGAATGAAGACAAAATCTGCTGAAAAGTGAGCTTGTGTGGCTTCTCTCACATGCATCAGACCACCCGCGAAATGCCTTCTGCAATGGACGCTAGCAAATCCCAATAATGAAATTATTGCTTCTAGCACTTTGATAAAATGTAGTGATATATTCGCCCCCTTTTCTTCCCCGAGCCACCCCTTTTGATGAAGTTATGAGTTATGACTACTCTTTTTACACTAGAAGGGTGCGGCCCTCACATGAAAAGAGGGCGAATATATCATTTCCCTTTGGTAAATGGTCTTTATTTATTGAATCACTCAACTGCTATCGTTAATCGTATTGAGATAAAAACATCATCAAGTAAAACTAGGGCTGCAACTCGGGTCGGGCGGGTCGGGTCGGGTCGGGTTTTTTTTCGGAAAACCCACGATTCCCAAACCCGGCCCTACCCATGATAAATCTCGGGTCGGGTCGGGTTTTTTCATGTTGACGCAATTTTTTAAGGAAAATTCTTGTTTGGCAAGGCAACTCAACTCATAGAAGCAGAAATTACACTCACATTACACTTGAATCAAACAATGATGTAATTACACTCACATTACACTTGAATCAAACAATGCTGTAATTACAATCAAACAATGCTGAATCAAACACTCGAATCAACTCAACTCATAGAAGCAGAAATTACACTCACATACAATAACAGTGGATGCGTGGGTTTTTACTTTTAACTTTTAACTAACAATAGAAAAAAATGTACATACTATAACTTATGTAACTCGGGTCGGGCCCCTTCAAACCCGGCTCGACCCGAGATTCATGCGGGCTTTTGAATGCTCAACCCGGCTCGACCCGAAACCCATGAAACCTGAACCCAACCCAAGCTATTTTCGGGTCGGGTCGATGCGGGTCGGGTAAAACCCGGCTCGAGTTGCAGCCCTAAGTAAAACACCTTCTAAAGGGGGAGAGATATTGTGAAGTATAAACATTACATGCAAGTTGCTTATAAGTGGGACATATCAATATGTAGGATTAATATACTAGGTAGGGATGACCCTCTAATATTAACTTCAAGTAGAATCCTTTCCCATTTGTGAATCTTCTTTACATGGTAAAATGTCTAGAATATCCTTTTCGGGAAAGGTGTTAGAGCCATTGGTATTTTAGATTTAGTTCATATTGATATTTGTGGCCCCATAAACTGTTTTATGTTAAGTAGTTTTCATAATTCATTATATTTACAGATAATCATTCCAAGCTTAGTAATGTCCACCAGACGAAACATAAATCCGACTTATTTGAGAAATTCAAGAAATCCGGATATGGAGTATTAAATCAATCAAGTTGGGATATTAAGATTCTTCATTTTGACAAATGAGTTTGGGAGCTACTTCAAATCAGGGTTTAAAATTTCGGTTTTGGTAATTTCGGCCAAAATTTCGGTGAAATATTAAATTAATATTAAAAAAAACAGATTTTTTGGGTCAAATTTCGGAAAAACCGAAATTCCAACCGAAATAAATGACCGTTTCGGTTTTGTTTGATTTCGGTGTCGGTCTCCACCGAAAT
This sequence comes from Tasmannia lanceolata, assembly GCF_043159265.1. Taxonomy (NCBI): domain Eukaryota; kingdom Viridiplantae; phylum Streptophyta; class Magnoliopsida; order Canellales; family Winteraceae; genus Tasmannia; species Tasmannia lanceolata. Next base: position 59,431,682 of record NW_027518692.1, on the reverse strand, counting down.
CCGAAATTTAGATATAATTCGATAAATGATGACATTCACAGATCTACCGAATTTATTTTGGAATTGCGCTTTATTAGATACAATTCGATAATATATTGTTGACAACAAAAACCATACACAATAGAAAATAAAACCTGAGAAAACCCCAAAAAAAAAAAAAAACATAAAAATAAACCCCAAGACACTCTCTCTCTCTCTCTCTCTCTCTCTCTCTCTCTCTCTGCCATCAATAGAAACTGATTTTCTCTCTATTATAAACCTAGATCGTGTGAATGTTAGAGTTTTATATCTAGGTTTTTTATTTCCCACTACCCCTAGTTCACCAATGTTTTTAGTTAACCAGTTGTGGGAAACAAGGCAACTTGTCCAACAGAGAAAAGGGCATATTATTAGACAATAGGACGAGCAATTGGCTTGTTTGGCCATAAGTGATCCAAAGCAAAACCTATCAAATGGACGGTTTAGATCATTCAAAGGTTGGGATTGCGTGGTTAAAGATATATACTTATATAGGGTCATGCATACGATAGGATGATCGATATAGCGGTCTTCATGAAGCCACATCATTACATGGTATAGAAAATGATATTTCCACACCCCCCTCCTTTTCTTTTCCTGCATTTCCATCTCCTTTTATTTGTCCTTTCCTAAAAATGACTTTTACTTTGAGGAAAAGAGAAACAAAAGAGAGTGGAAATATCATCATTTTAAAGAAAAGACAATGAATTAAGGGGAAGGAAATATCATTTTGGCCATGGTAAATGTAAATATATATAAGAAAAGTGGTCCTTGACTGCACTCAAAAGGGCCCTAATCATGGTTCGGTGACCCATGACCACATGAATGGTTTGGTGGGTTGGTGTCAAAGCTCTAAAGGAGTCTGTCTCTATAAAACCCCTATATGGCAGTTGACAACCTCTCAATATCCATCCATGCTTGATTCATTGTGAGAGTTAATGAAAAGCTACTACAAAACAAGGGCCTACGCAGAACAAGGCAAAGGCTATAGAAAGAAGAAGAAGATGGAAAATGACTTATCATCATAGGGCTGAAGATGATGACATTGGGGAGAAGAAACCTTTTTAGCCTTCTTTTAACGGATAGGAGTGGTACAAATTCCAATGACTCTTTAACCCTACTTACTACTTACTACTATCCTCTTAGTTGTGGCCTTCCTGGTCCAATTTCTCACGATATGAGATGATCATTGGTTAGATCCTTCCAATATCTCATCGTATTTGATAGGGAAAAAGCTGTTGACTATATGTGCACTCTTTGTTTTGATAATGACACACATTTTGTTACCCAAATTGGGTCTCTTGACAGCCCTAATTAAAACCCATATATACTCAATAGAGATTACATCTATCATTGAATCCCATAATTTTGCCCATGTAATGACAATATGCTCAATAAAATCTCAATAATCGGTTTAGTGCTCACAATCGATTCCCATAATTTTCTGTGATGATAAGATAAGGTGAGGCAGATGAGAAATTGATTGTGTATTATAATGTCCAGCGTATGTAACTATGTATTGGATTCACTAATGAGTATAGGCCGCATCCGCAGCTATTCTCTGCATCTCTTTAAACCATGGTCCACAAAAAATCGAGCCTCACTCACATGCACTTAACTGGTGGGGCTTGTGTAGGACCCACAAAGGCATTTCCAAGGCCACAAATGATTGCCTCCCTTCATTTTGTCTCTACGTCTTCTGTACCATGAGAAAAAACAAGGGAAAGAAGATGAGTAATAATGGACGAGAAAAGGTTAGAAAAAGTCTTTCTCTCATAGTTTATACGCTATTGCTCAGTGTATAAATCTCAAAAAGGGTTTAGGGACCATCGCAGAAGCCATTTCGCCGGTTGGCTGTTGCATAAGAGAGCCACATAGGCTCACTATTCATCACACTTTTCAACAGATTTTGTCTTATTCATGATGTGGCTGCTCTGTCATGCAACAGCTAGACCTCAAAATGCCTTCTGCGATGGTCCCTAGCAAATTTCTTTATATGGTGTGTGGCTGTGTGTGTTCCGGTATTTTTCAAAAAGTACTGTACCGGCCACTCCATAGGATGATCCAAACCGTCCACTTGTTGGGCCACAATGTAAATAAGTAGTCATTTACGTAGGATGATCTTAACCCTTCGATCTATAGAGAAACTGAGCATTGGGGAAACCTCTATAGCTCCGAGGGTTAGGATAACCTTATCGAAATGATTTGGGGGCACAACCTATTTACAACTTTACGTTGTGGCCCAACAAGTGGACGGTTTGGATCATCCTATGGAGTGGTCCGTACAGTATTTTTGAAAAATAATGGACTATACGGCCAAACACCATATAAAATCTCAAAACTAGTAATTTTGCCATTTGTTGGGCAGCATTTTTGCCCAAAAATTAATCTTTCATTTCTTTAATTTTGCACATGAATGTGAAACCAAGAACTCTTCTTTTTTAGCAAGATGCATCTCTCATGTATTATATACAAATATTTTGAGCAGCGATCATAAAAATGTTCATGATCATATGGTTAGAACTCAGAACACATTCAATCAGTTCAATTTCCATGTCTCACGGTAGTGACAAATCAATTGGATGGTCTAGATCGATTAGCATGTATACTTATCAGAGAATAGAGATTGTTTATAGACTAAGTTGTGGATAACTGTTCATAAAATAAGTGCACTATCCTGTCCGACGGTCAGGATCATTCCATCCTTACAACTTCACGATCAAGACACATGTATTAAAAAATACCTATCAAAGAGAATTGAGTTTTTTATGGTGCATGGTGGCATAGTCCAGTATTTTTCAATATTTACTGTACAGCCCACTCCATACGGTGATCCAAACGGTCTATTTGTTGGGCCACAACGTAAATAGGTTGTGTGCCAAGAAATATTTTCACAGGATGATCCTAACCCTCCGAAACCTCTATAGATGAGAGGGTTAGGATCATCCTATGAAAATGATTTTTGGGGCACAACCTTTTTACGCTGTGTCCCAACATATGGACGGTTTGGATGACCCTATGGAGTGCGCTGTAAAGTAATTTTTGAAAAATACTGGACGATAGGGCTACATACCACACACCATATAAAATCTAAAAAAGAACTAGATGGCTGGTATATACATGGTGTTTTAGTATATAGCTCATCCAAAAGATCACATTCCTCGAAGGAAATCGTACTCTTGGATTGCATGGACGGCTTGCATGGGAAATGGTCCCCCCAAACCCTAACTACTCCCTTCTCTCTCTCTTTTCCAAACGTACAGAGACTCCGAATTAGAGAGAGTACAGACTGAGTATATTATCAATCCTCACAGTTATTATTACTATTATTGCCTTGGAAAACGTGTGCCTTTTACTATAAACGCTAGATCCTCTTCCTCTCTTTCTATTGTTCTATCAGCAAAAGGGTCTTTCAAAAATGGAAATTCAATAGTTTTGTGACTGTTCCATTGGATATTTGAGTAGACCATCTCTTTATTTCTCTTTACTCTTCATCTTTTCTCTTCTAAGTTTGGTTTCTACTTTTTAGGTTTGCAGTGGGGAAAGTTCATATACAGGCAAGCTCTTTTTGCTCTATTCTCCCAATGCTTTCTTTTTGTAGTTGAATCATAGAATGAAAAAAGCCAAAATTTACGCTTCTCCATTGGATCTTTAAGTGGGTTTTGTTTCTTTTTGTTTGTAAGCATGGATTGTTCACCAGAAAGTTCATTTGCATTCCTTCTCTGTTTTTCTTAAGACTGCCAAATCTTGCTTCTGTTTTTTTTGGGTGAATGAGAAAAAGCTTGCATTGTCTTTCTACTGATGATTTCTGAGGTGGGTTTTGTTGCTTTTTATATGAAAGTTTGGATTTTTCATTGGAATGTTTATCTACGTGCCTCCTCTGTTTCTATTCAGTTATCAGTTATATTCCATATTTAGACAATCTATGTTCCTCTTTCAGTCTTCATATTATATTTTCCAACTCTCCAATATTGGATTGAAAAGGAGAAAGTTCATCTGCATTAAAGCTCCATCTCCTCCCAATACATAAATCCTCTGTTTCTTTCTTGGCTGAATCAGAATCTGAAGAAGAGCCACATTACTCCTTATACAATTATCTCCCTTTGCTTCTGTCTTTTTTATTTATTTTCTCCTTTTGGGATTAATCATTATAGTGTTCATTTGCATCAGAGCACTTTTTTCTCCTACACTTAAATCCTTGTTTTAGTGTTTTAATGATTAAGCTCATTTGCACTGAAGCTCTGTTTCTCTACTCTCAAATCCCCTGTTTTTCTGTCTGAAGCTCTGTTTCTCTACTCTCAAATCCCCTGTTTTTCTGCCCGAAGCTCTGTTTCTCTACTCTCAAATCCCCTGTTTTTCTGTCTGAAGCACTGTTTCTCTTCTCTTGAATCCCTTGTTTCTCCCCTGAAGTTCTCTTTTTCTACTCTCAAATCCCCTGTTTTTCTGTCTGCAACTCGGTTCCTCTACTCTTAAATCCCCTGTTTTTAGTCTAAATCCGTTATCTGTTCTACTTTTTCTTATTTTATTTCTAGGTTTCGCTCTCATGAGAAAATTCATCAAAATTCAATCTCTGCTCCTCCTCCTCCTCTATGTTTCCGCCGAACCAGATACTTCAATATCTCCCATGGAGAAAACAGAGCAACAAGCTCTGTATTCTGCCATTCAAGCATTAGTTGGAAACTGGTGGAATGGCTCCGATCTCTATCCAGACCCTTGCGGTTGGACACCAATTCAGGGCGTTTCGTGCGATCTCTTTGATGGTTTTTGGTACATCACTGCCATAAACATTGGACCCATCCAAGATAATTCCCTCGAATGCTCTCAAAATCCTGAAATCAGTCACAATCTCTTCAAATTAAAGCATCTGAAGAGCCTCTCCTTCTTCGATTGCTTCCACTATCCGATCACCCTCCCGAATATGAACTGGGAAAATCTTGCAGGAAGCTTGGAGAGCTTGGAATTCCGAACGAACCCGGGTCTTATTGGCGAAATCCCAACTGGTCTATGTTCCCTTAAAAGGCTTCAATCTCTAGTACTAATGGATAACAGATTCACAGATGAATTGCCAATGAATTTGGGTAATTTAACCGAATTAAAGCGATTGGTGCTGGCTGGAAACCACTTGTCTGGTCGAATTCCGGCATCTCTTGGCGGTTTAACTGAGCTCTTGATCGTTGACTTTAGTAGCAATTTTCTATCTGGGTCTTTGCCTTCGACATTTTGTGGGTTGATATCTCTTCTCAAGCTTGATTTGAGCAGTAATGTTTTGGATGGAAAGCTCCCAATTGAAATTGGAAAGCTAAAGAATCTGACCCTTTTAGACCTTAGAAACAACCTGTTCTCTGGTGGGTTGCCTCAATCTCTTCAAGATATGGTTTCTTTGGAAGAGATGCTTTTGGCCAATAATCCAACAATGGGTGGGAATCTAATGGAGATTGATTGGGGAAATTTGCAAAATCTTATCATATTGGACCTCTCTAACATGGGTCTGATTGGAAAGATTCCAGAATCTATTGCAGAGATGAGGAGATTGAGGTTTTTGGCAATGGATAACAACCAGCTCACAGGAAAGCTCTCCCCAAAGTTTGCAGATATGCCTAGTGTAAATTCTCTCTATCTGGATGGAAATAATCTGACAGGGAAGCTTGAATTCTCTGAAGAGTTTTATGGGAAAATGGGGAGGCGTTTTGCTGTTTGGAGCAACCCAAATCTGTGTTATCCTGTTGGGTTATTGCCCAAAAGCCATATCCCTTTTGGAGTAAAACAGTGTCAGGAACAGGCTTCTATTTCTTCATCTGGTTTGAAAACAGAGTTGGGTAAAAGAAACCCAAATCAGAATGCCAATTTCATGGCCTCCCATGCATTTTCAGGTTCTGCTTTTGGAGGGTTTTGGTGTTATGTTTTGGTGAAGGAGATGGTGACTTTTCTTCTTGTGACTTTGCTCTTATAGTGCACTGCTGAGGATTTTTTTAAAGAAGATAGGACAGATATTTGCACTAACCATGGCCTGAAGGTGGCATTTTGGCATGATAAAGATAACCCAGTGATGATACAGCTTTTCATTTTTTTGTTGTCATTTATGAATGGAGAAGTAAAAGCTAAATCCAATATCCTGAAACCTTATTTATTTAAGGAATGTTAATATTGCTAAAGTTAACTCTCTAAAATAGTGCATGTATTTTGTTTTTTATTTTTACTTTTGTGCTTCATTTCTATTATTTGTCATCAACTTGGATAGTGAAATTTTATGTTAGGAAATGATTAAATAAGGACTCTAGGATTTGGGTGGTTTCCTTCTTTTTCTTGTACATGATAGGGATGACAGTCTAACAATTTTTAGCTAGCAAGGGCGACATTATAGTGAAAGAATAAGGAACTTGTGAAGAAATCTAACTGTAATAGTAGATCCCTCCTTTGGTTGATCAAGGCTGTACATTCGATAGGGTAAAACTAAGAAAGATATTTTCATCATTTTACTTGGCACCCTTCATTTGGATTTAGGACACTTCATCTGGGTCACTATTTGAAATAATTTCGGACCATAGGGTATGGATCCAACAGATATGATTTGGATCCAGTTGCTATGCTTAAACCCTGCCCATTAATGATTTGAATCAAAATCGATTTTTGTAAATTTTGGAATTCTAATAGCTTTTGATAGATGGTTAAGGCCAGTTCGCCTATATGACGATTCACGAATATCGTTCACGGTAATTTATTGGCAAGGGAAAATCTTGGGTATTTTTTATTATTTTTATTTTCAGTTTATATTGGGAAAATGATAAAATAAAATAATTTAGAAACTTAAATTAAGAAAGATAAAAAAATATTGTAAAAATATCATGATATTATGGCGGTAAATGAAAATATCACTCCATTTTTTAAATTCTCGGGATTATTTTGGAACTTTCTTGTTTTATCAAAATACCACGATAAAATTGTTAGATTTTGAAAATATCGGAGATATTTGTGACATAGGCGTTCTCTTAAGCTTATGACAACAGATTGTGAGTGCCAAACCTATTATTGGACTCAAAATTTTGATAGTGGGACTCAAAAATTAAGTCACAATAGGTTTTGCACACGCAATCAGTTGTCGTAATCTTAAGGCCCGTTCATTTTAGATTATGACAGACGAATGCCAATCCAAAACCTATTATTGGACTCAAAATTACGTTTAATTCTTAGTCCAATAATAGGTTTTGTCCTGACAATAAGTTATCATAATATAAAACGAACAGGGCCTAAGAGATTAAAGGCAATGTGAGTTTGTCTCGTTATCAAAAACATGGTAGTGGGGATATTATTTTATAAATAATAACCTTTTGGGTTTCCTCCCAGAAGAAAAGGAAGAGTAAACATTACTTGTAAAGTGGACGCCATTTTACTTTTCTTCTATTTCTAAGCGTCCAAACAGATCTCTGTGCCCTGTTTGGATTGCAGGAATTTTCAGGAAAGGTTTGGAAAGGAAACATATTTCTAAAATTTTCAACTTTTTGTTTTTCACATGAAAAAGATAACTTGAAACGATCCTTTACAATTTTTACTTAGAAGGGCCTTCTAATTAGGATAATAACCTTATAGATTAACCATAAACACTGAAAGAAAAAAATTCCCATGAAAAAGATTATGTGAGAAATGTTTTTCCTGCAATCCAAACTGGGGCACAGGAAAGTGTCATAAACTAATAAAAGGGGGACGACTCTGCTAAAACAGGGGGCGCATTTGTGATCGACACCCATCCTAAATTCCAAACCTCTCTGCACTCAGTCTGCACAAACAGATATATTATTAATGAATCAATGTACTATTGTTAAAGTTAATCTCTGTGGTGATACAGCTTTTGCCTTTCTTTTTTCCCATTTTCTTTTGTTAAGAGACATCAATGCTAGGAATTTTTGTTTGGAATGAATTGAATGAGGTTTCCTGGAACTTAGCTGTGTGGCTTTGTATTATTGGAGGCTACATCTAAGGCCTATATCGAACCTTTGGCTCTGCATTTGAGGTGTTTTTTTGCAGGTTTTTAGTTAATGGTGGTGATATGATGAACTGGGCTACATAATTGACCGCTATTTCAGCCATTTTGGGCTCTCTGCAGGCTACCATTTGCCTCAGGGCATTAAAGGCTAAAGAGAAATCAATGTTCTTTGCCTTTTTTTTTGGCTTTTTTTCAGGCTTCTTTCTACAATGGAGGTTGTAAGGTTTCTCTTTTACTATCCCCCATCCTACAGGGTTGAAATGTAGCAGCTTAACGTGTTTTTGTTATTTACTTGCCACTATTACAACTTTCATGGGTTGACATTTATTCATTTGATTTGATAGCCTCTATCTATGGAGTTTCTGAAGACACATTACCTTTGGTTATTTTTCCTTGGCTTTTTCACTTCTTAAAAGTCAAAAGTAGAGTGAGAGCAAAGTGGGGTAAAACTTTGACACGGATGGTTGCGGGTAAAATTTTGAGGTTTCATTAATTTATTATACTGTGACACTGTGTGATGGTTGCGTGTAAAATTTTGAGGTTTTATTAATTTATTATACTGTGACACTGTGTGCCGGTGAAGTCCAACATTTTTTCTAAAAGGACAGTGGGGGCCACTTCGTAGCATGTTCAGTTGTTCACCGTTCATTTGTGGGGCCACACTGTAAATAGTGTCTTCCCAACATTATCTCCATAGGATGGATGATCCTCATAGAGGGACTGCACACCCGAGGGTTTGAATCATCCTATGGAGAGATGATTTACGGGTACATCCAATTTACATTGTGGCCCACTAATTTACTGGTTACATCATATTTACATTGCGTTACTCTTCATTCTCTACTCCTTATAATTCATAATTAATTTTATTAGGCAAATGTGATTCTGCTCTTAAAAGTAAAAAATTATTTTTTTGATATCAGCTACCAAACATGATTATGATTTTAAAAACAGGAAATCAAGAGTCCGAATCATTGAATCAAAATCATGAAATAGAATCATAAATGTAGACAAACGGCAGAGGGAGGGAGGAACGGTAGAAAATGAAATCTGGGATCTGCTAGCGTCCATCGCATAAGGCATTTCGCGGATGGTCTATTGCATCTGACAGCAGCCAAAGAGGCTCACTTTTCAGAAGATTTTGTCTTCATTCACGAGGTGGCTGCTGTCAGATGCAATAGACCATCTGCGATGGATGCTAGGGATTTTGAATGTTACAAATATGCACATCATGAATAGACGGATGGGATTTTCTAGCCAACACACATTCTCTCACACACATAGCAGGGGGAAAAACCCTAGGGCGTTGAAGTTAAATCTTAATGGTTCAAGCTTGGGGAATCCGGGACCATCGGGTACAGGAGGTGTTCTTAGAATTGGAAATGACCTTACTAAATTAGCTTTCTTCGGGCCGATCAGCTTCAAGTACTCAAATGAAGGGTGTGTGAGGGGAAACCCTGAATCTTGGTAGAAAGAGAAATAGATAACCTCCTAGTTGAGGGTGATTCCCTTCGTGAGAAGTGACTACAACGAAACTAGAGGTTTTTTTATTTTCTCCCTCCATGAGGAGATTTATTGTCTGTTGTATATGTTCTTTTTTCTGTTTTCTTCGCCCCCATCACAGTCTCACTCGTGGCTCTCTTATCAATAAAGTTTCACTATTTCAAAGAAAGGGTGTTCCAACAAAAGAGAGAATTTATATATATGGTGGCCGGCATGCACGTGCAGCCCAAAAATACAGTGGGTCTTATATTGTTTGGGTGATCCAAACCGTTCATTCATTGGGCCCTTACATTTGTGTGCCTAAAAAATCTTCTCCGTAGACTGACCCTAATTTGCCGTCAATTTTAAACCTCGAGAAATCGGAGAGTTAGGATCATACTATGGAGAAGATGTTTCTGGGCCCACCGTATCTGTCAGGGCCCAACGAATGAAGGGTTTGGATGATCCAAACAATGTGCGCCGCACTGCCGGCTACCATATAAATTCTCCAAGAGAAGAAGGGCCTTATCTTAATCTATTTCTATCTCCTTTTCTATCTTCTAGTGGAGCCTATTTTTTATGCCCCAAGAAGTTAGAAAAGAGAAGGGAAATCTTATTGGAGATCTCAGTCCTTTTTCTATGTTTTGCTTCTCTTTGCAAGCAAACTTTGTTCCTTTTCCCAGCCGTTTTTGAGGAAACGACGGTGGACTCAGAGAGAGAGAGAGAGAGAGAGAGAGAGAGAGAGAGAGAGAGAGAGAGAGAGAGAGAGAGAGAGAGAGAGAGAGAGAGAGAGAGAGAGAGAGAGAGAGGATTTTATATGAGATTGCGTCCTTCAAATGTGATTTTCCATGAGATTGTGTCCTTGAAATGTTCCTGGTGATGGGAGAATGATGGAGAGTGATAATAAGAGAAGCCATAGCTAGAAAAATCTTTATCTAATCAAATGATCCTAACTGTTAGATAATTGTTTATCAAATCTAGAGAGTTTGTTCAGCTATATTATCTCCATTGTAGGTCCCATCAAACGTATGATTCAAATCATGCTTACATAGGGCCAGTTGTAACTTGTAAGAGATGAGCAAGAGGTAGAGAGACTTGAGAAATTGGGAGTGAGGGGAGCATGAGAAGCTCTCATGCTCCAAAAAACAAAGAAAACAAAAAATCAATTCAATTTGTAAAGGGATTTTTTATGCATCTCCACACCTCCCAACTCAATTCTCTTCTTCTCCCTCCTCTGCTCCTCTCAAGCACATGGGCCTAAGAATATTCCATGAAATAATTTTTCATGGTTGCCGAATGTATCCTAAATAACTTGGCCAAAAGGGAAGGGGCTTTTGTATCCTTCCACAATTTTCGTTACCCAATTTTTTCAATTATATAAATTACTTCGTGTTCAATAAATCTCAGAAGCTTCCCACTAGTTTATTAATTATATGAAGAAAATGATAGGTGCTTTTAACTTGAAAAACAAAAAAACAAGAATAGGATTTTAATTTCATGGTCTTATCTTAGGCCATTGGCGGCTGCCAAAATAAATGTCATGAATACCATGCTTACCAATTTTTATGTAGTTTTTTCCCTATACTATGGGATTATAATTGCACATCACCCCATATAATACAATAAAAGTATAACAATAAAACCCCCTTTGTTTCCTCTTATTAAAATTTAAGGTGGTTCCTAGATAAATTCCGAATTAAAAAAATTGCACATGTATAGTCGATGAATTGTCTATGTCCTTAAGGCTCTGTTCACTTGTTTTCCCGGAAATCTGATGTGGTATTAGGAAAAGAAATTCAGGGAAACTGTGTAGGAAAAGGTTTCCCGCGCCTGTTCACTTGTGCAGGAAAAGGTTTCCCGAGAAACTGCTTGCCCACCTTTTTTCACTAGTTTTCCCGGGAAAGCAAATCCGACCAAAATAGTGGAATTTGGTTTCCCACACTTGTGAGAAAAGAGACATTTCCACATCATTCTTGGCAATTTCCATATCATTATTTGACATTTTCCACCTAGGCTTGTTACTTTCTCAGGAGAGCAAGAGAACACCAGAATTCTGTCTTGTCAAAGAAAAAAGAGGCTGTTTTCCGGCGATTTGCTTTCGTGGGAACGCAAGTGAAGAGAGCCTAATTATTTTCTTTTTATCACAAGAAACTTAACTATATTATAATCCGTACAGTTTCCACACTTCCATTTTTCAATCAATCACTTTTCTAGTTGGATGCAGAGAGCACCTAGATAGTTGTTGCATATTTTAGAATCTAAGTCAAGAAGTGTAATAAAAAAAATAGTGAAGTGCCACAATTGAAACAAGGGAGTACAGATATCAAGAGTTTTTATATGGTGTCAGTGCACACGTACGTTCAAATATTTATCATAAAAAATATAGTCGGTCCACATTGTTCGATAAATGAAAGAGTTTATTTGATTGGCCCCAAGCCCTAAAAATCATCTCCATAAGATGATTCTAACTCTCCGATTGATCTATAGAGAGAAGACACATTAAAGAAAAAGGCAGTGATAAATCGACCCCCCGAAATGATAAATCGACTCCCCATGTGTCTATCTCTCTCCTCTTTCTCTCTCTAACCCAGAGGAGAAAGAAAGACACATGGGGAGTCGATTTATCATATTTGGGAGTCGATTTATCACTCCCCTATAGAAAACCATCTTCATTAATTGAAACTTCGATTGGAGCTCAATTATAATCCCAGCCTACATCACTTCAAAATGATCTGGGCCGTTCATTTGATTAAATTTCATTATAGATGGCCATTGCTTTATCTATTAAATTTTTATTTGGGACAGGGTTTAGATGTAGAGCACATGGTTATCAAAACATGATTCGGCAAAAATAAAAATAAAAATACAAGATAGAAAAATTCGAGTTTAATACTGTATTGGTTTTAAAAAAAAAGTAGTAAAAAACCAGAAGCACAGAAAAATGCATTTAAAATTTTGTCATATATGAAATATAGATGGGGTAAAGTTGGAAAGGTGGCCAAAAAAAAGTATTTAATAAGACTAAAATGTGTTTTTCAACATGTTTATTAAACAGAAAACCAATAAAACACTGTTTTTTAAATCAAGAAAACACCCTTTAAAACGGAGTTTTGCTACCCAATCGATGCGAATTTTGGGCTATGGCCCATCCATCAGGTCATTGGGCACCACCAAAATGATCATGCCATCCAACCCCCCGACCCAAACCACTAGGTTTTTGTTTTTCCCTCTTCTTCTTTTAACATGCCTCTTTTATATGGTACAAAAGAAGGTGGAAGCCCTATATTTCAGGGAATTGGAGTAAGCTCACGAGCCACGAGAGTCGGTGACTTTGTCTATCCAGTATCCACCATATGAAAATCACGACCCTTTTTATTGCCGATATTTTGGTGGATTTTTCTCATTTCGACTAACATTAAGAAAGTAAGTGCATGTTGCAGGTGTAAACTTATTTAACAGCCGACGCCATGTGGCGAAATGTCAGCTAGCACCTATCTGTATGACACATGTCACTCCAAGTTGGTGTGCGTGGAAAATGCAGCTTCCAACCTAAAACGTGTGCAATATGTCACATTGGTTTCAAAGATCCATAATTTAGGGGAGCAACTCGGGTCGGTTTTTGGGAATTCGGGTTGAGATTACCAAAAGCTCAGCCCGGCCCAAGTATTGGATAGTGCATAGACGGAACAGCAATGTATGTACATAGTACCATTGTGATCACACACTCCCACGCCAAGTCGATCCCTCCATACATGGTGATGAGTACATACAACTATTTTGATGGATATGCCCAATAGCACGACAATATCATTCTCTCCTATGATCTATCTATATAATATAGACGCGGGATTTGCTAGGGACTATTGTGGAAAAGCATTTCACTGCTTGCGGTTTCATGTGAGAGCAGACACCTCATGACTTAAATTAACAAGACAAAATCTGCTCAAAAGTGAGCATCTGTGGCTACTCTCACTTGCAACCGCCAACAGCAAAATGCCTTTCCACGATAGTCCCTAGCAAATCCCAATATATACTAACTATGTTTCTTTCCATTGTCATCCGTTTTCTTTCCAAGAAGTTATTGGAAAACCTTTTCTTTATGGCTCATGTTTTGTTTTGATAGGATGGGGCACAACATTTTATAATCATGCCTAGCATGATTGTGGCCCACCACATCAAAAATGATGGGCTCACCATCTCCATTCAAACCCATATGTACATTAGGGTGGCCCCCACCATTTTACAATGATGGGACCACCGTTTTACACCTCATTTTTTATGGGGTTGTACCTACCATTTTACACCTAATATTTTTGACGGGGTAGGGCCCACCTTCTTTACCCAAACCTATGCTAGGATGAGGCCCAACATTTTACCCCTAATGTTATTGATGAGGTCGGGTCCACCATTTCTACCCAAGCCTATGCATTAGGGTGGGCCCACCATTGGAATATGCGAGATCATATTTTGATTAGGGAATGAACAATCACCAATAACTGAATTTTTCATGTTTTAACCAGCACTGTAAGGCTATTACAATTTTCAAAAAGCTATCAGCAGCTAGTTAAAAGATGTAAAACAATGTGGGTTCGTCCCATTATCAAAGCATGGTCGTGACATACAGGCTACTAATATTGGCACTACCATATTTTGATAATGGACCGAACTTACCTTGCCATTGCTTTTTGATTGGCCATTGAGAGCTTCTCGGGAATTGTAATTACTTTTGACATGTTGTTTAATAACAAAAGAAAAGGTTAGTTCGGCCCATTATCAAAACATGGTAGTGCCAATTTCAGTAGCCTATACATGGGATTTTGATTTAAATGGTGATTCTTTATCAAAGAAAAACAAATCGCCCATGGCCAAGGCGGTCATACCCCTAGGAGTACAAAAGCAAAGAAAACAGACCTAGAACTCCTCAATGAGGAAGAAAGCTAAAAAATCTAACTCCACTCTAGCCACTCCCGCGCTACCGAGTCTATCTGCCTCATGATTCACCGGCCTCCTGACGTGATGGTAGGGAACCATATGACCCTGGACCCGATCATCAGATGGTTGGAGGGCCGGTCTCCTCATCCTCCGGGTCATTAGGTTGCTATCGGAAAGGAAAATGGATAATCTTATAGTGGTTGTTAGGCAATTTCACATAACGAAATTTTGCGGCTGACTTTTGCAAGAGAGACCAGCCACCTCAGATGAATTACACAAGACAAATTAAATCTACTAAAAAGTGAGCTGTGTGGCTTTTCCTTCGTGCGAAAGTGAAACAGTCAAATGGCTTTTCGCGAAATTGCCAAGCAAATCACTATTATATGTGTTGGTTGGGGGACTAGGGTGACTCTCTAGGTTATTTAAAACCTTATAGTTATTAGTTATTAGTTTAACTTTCTTTATACCTATTAAATATCTTATAAGTAAAGATAAATTTATGTAAAGCTATTAAATACCTGTAAATATCTTTACAGTTATTAATTATCTTGCACTTTTTAACGTATAGCTGTACTTTTGACCTCATCAAAAGTAAGTTACAAAAACATAATTTTTCTATGACCCGAGTTTGTATGAAAGTTGCAAACAGAGAACAATCAAACAGAAACCCCAATCAATCGAACTATTAAACCAAGTGACATAGTTTCTAATTACTCTAATCTTATTCCATAAATGTCCTTTAAATATATAATTAAAAACGACAATTTGTAAGAGTGCAATAAACACATTGATTAGACATCTAGCATCATCCCACGGTCAAGATTTATCCACACGCACGGGCCCATCACCTGATTAGCCTTTGGTGATGCCTAATTACATGCCTAATCTCTCTATGAGTAAAACATTATTCTCTAAACCGCGATAATATGTAGAGATGAGAAGCTGCAGAGAAATAGCCGAGAAGCCCAAGTAGCAAAATATTAGGACGGCACCCAACATTTTCTTCTCGTTGACAAATTCAATTTCTATAGTCTTTGCCGTGGATCTTACTTTTCCTTCTCTTCACACACAGCCTTTTATTCGTCCCTATCTGCATATAAAAAAGACTCCCCCCCTTAAACAACCCTCAATCCATCACATTCAATTCAAACTCCCAAAAACTATTCTCACATGGCTTCTTCTTCTTCTTCTTCCTCATGTAGACATCTTTCATGGTGTTTCTTTCTTCTAATCTTACTCCTTTCTGACTCTTGTAATGCTACTAGGCCTGGACCCCGGGCCGAACCCAATCTTTTGACGGATTCCGATCGAATTATGCTTGGACACCAAAGGCTCGAAACGGGTTTTATCGTGCGAGGACGGATCTTCAACTTCTTCCCTAGAGGCACCATTGTCCCGCCTTCGGGCCCTTCTGACCGACATAATGAAGAAGTGGATTCTGTACCTGTGAATCAATTTGATTCTCCATGATAGAAAGATTACCTCTTTTCCTCTCAAATGAAGCAGAATTCTTCAACTGGACGTCAAAGATAACGGTTAAAGCTCCGATTATCCGATCTTTTTGGGTTTATTTATTTTTATCTGCAGTGTATAGTACATTTGTTGATTCAAATTCCACACAAAATTGATAGAAAAGTTTATAATCTATTGAAGTTTTGAGTGTGGTGATTAGCTCAGTGTAATTACATGATAATTCAGTTTTCTTGCTTAGTCAAATATCCACCAGCTCCCTTTGATTTTCGTATCTTTCTTCTCTTTGAAGTTTGAACGATTCAATGCATTAGACGTTATGACGTCTTCTCTGGATTTTTTTAGTTGAATGAGACTGTTTATTAAAACGTCTTCTGTGGATTATTTTTAGTTGATTAAGACTGCTTATTGGGCAACCAAAAGTGTTGTGTTCCACCACGAAAAGCTAAATTTATGCGTTCTCGCTCTACTAATTATGGTTGCCGTCAGGATCAATGGATCCACTAAGCCCTATATATGTTTTTTCAGGAAGGAAACTATAAATTTCCTTGTTTTCTAGTATTATAGGAAAGCAATAGCAAATCAAATAAGAAAACCCACATCGTCCATAATGCCTAAATTTATGAGTATCAATACCAATTCCTAGATACAAATATGAGGAAAAGGGATCAATGATGGGTAATAGCCACGGGACGATTCTAACCATTGGATCGGCAATATTCCAAGAGCGAATGCTTAATTAGGATCACTCTAATCAGTGCTAGGATTTGTTAATGGACTCAGATAATCCGATAGATCTAGAAGATCTGAGTGTTCATGGAGAGGATTTAGGCACAACAATTGGATTTGAACAGCATCGATTGAATCCATATCCTATGGTCTGAAATTGTTTTGGATAGTGACCTAGACGTAGTCAAAAAATCCAATGGAGTGTCCTGTGTCCGAATGGAGGGCACCTATTTATGAAAATACCCTTCATATTTTCATTCATTTATGTCTATTCATGGAGAGTCTTTTGGTGACATTTAAAAACCATACTCAGAACGATAAACAACATTCCATTCTTCCACTTTTCGTTTCGATGAAGATTAGGGTATTTCATATTTGTGATAGGATGGATCCCTTTTAGAGTGCTTTTTAGATCTTACTTTGAGTCTTGGTCACGGTCCATTTTGAAAGGGACCGTCCATAGGAGTGTCCTAGGTCCTACTTACTTACGTTGTACATAGTTATAGCTATGGATTAGGAAGAGGAAAGATTCAAGAGTGAATAAACTAATTAAGAGGGAGAGGAGATAGTTATCAAACTAAAAGAGGGAAAATAAAATGCCATTTGTAATTTTGAGTAGGATTCTTAATGTTGCCCTCATGAATATGCGTGTATGAATAAAAATATAAGGGTAGTGATAAATATAAAGGGCATTTTGTACACCGGCACCATTTATTGAGATTTAGGATGCCTCATTGGATTTTGGGGCTATGTTAGTGGGACTTAAGGGTGTCAGTTTTGGCTCGAGCTCGGAAGCTCGCTCGAGCTCGGCTTGAATCCTTAACGAGCCGAGCCAAGCCGGCTGGCCAGGCTCGTTAAGCTTAACGAGCTGAGCCCGAGCTAGGCCAGGCTCGGCTCGGCTCGGCTCGTTAAGAATTTAATATATATATATTAATATATACACTAAAAAGGTTGTCGAGAGAGTGAAAGGGGGAGGCAAAATATGTCACTTCTTTTTGGGAACCCCATTTGTTACTTGGACCACCCCCCGTAGTGTAAAAAGAGTAGTCAAACTACACTAGATAGGGCTGTCCAGGGAAGATGAGGGGTGTGAACTTAATATAACCCGAGCTCGATAAGGCTCGCGAGCCCGAGGCTGGCCAAGCTCGGCTCGGCTCGTTTACACCCCTAGTACTGGGACTATGTCTAGGTCATGATCCAAAATAATTTTGGACCTTAGGATTTGGATCCAACAGACATGGTTGGATTCGGCTACTGTGCCCATACCTGTTCATTAACATTTAGATCCTTTGGATCCATCCGACCATCTTGGTCGATGGATTGAACCTGAGAGCTCCGTTTGGTTGCCAGAATTTTTTTTGTTCTTGGGAATTCTGTGGAACAAAAAACTCCTTGGGAGATTAGTGGAAAAAAAAAAACTCCCTGGAAGTATCCCGGTAAAATAAAAATCTCATGTTTGGTTGACCGGACTATGGTGAGAAACAAAAAATGCTTTGTTTGGTTGCTTGAACTGTTGGGAAGAAGAAAAAAAAAAATTCTTCTGCAAGCTTATTTTTGGTTCCTGGGAGTATTTTTTTTTCCAGGGTAGGGTTTCGTGCAGGGTTATTTTGGTTCCTGGGATTATTTTGGGCCCAGCAACCGAACGTGGGTTTCCTGCGGAAATTCCACAAAAGTCCCAAGAACCAAAAAAATTCCTGCAAGCAAAATATAATTCTCCTTTCTCGCTCGAGTTTCTTCCCTCTTCTCTCCCCTAACCCCAAGTCCTAACTGTCCATGTACAACCTAAGTAGGACCTACCGACCTAGGACACTGATGGACGGTCAGAATCAAAATGAATAGTGACCCAAACAATGAAAATAGGATCCGAAATGCATTTCCTACCAAAAAAAAAAAAAAAAAACACGACTGTGTTCCACACAGTGTTGAAGTTTGAAGTTTGAACGATACAGCGTAAATAGTAGAAACTGACATCAATTCGCAAAAAGACAGCAAGAAACCGTGTTATTAGGAGTCCTCCTTTGACCTTTTCCTCATTGTAAAAAAAAGTAGGAAAATTTAGAAATAATTTTCTCTTCCAAACTTTATACAGAAAATTCCAGCAATCCAAACAGGGATTATAATAGGAATGAAAGTCGTTGATATAGAAACCGTGTTATGCTATAGTTAGGGTTTGTGAGTAGATTTAACTGGGTGATTTTGATGAGAATTTAGATGAGGATTTCAGCCAACTAATTATATCTTGAAAGAATTAAACAAGATGAATTATGTGATAGTGAGAGCAATCATAGAGAAAAGGAAAAAAAGAAGAACGCGTGGTTCGCTTGCATATGTTAATCATGTGAGAGCTTTGACTATGGAAGAAATAGAAGGTATATAAGCTGGAGATATATTTAAATGAAAGCTGGTAAGAAGACATTGCCACTGTCGGACAGCTTTCTAACAGCCTTCCGATTCGCCCCACAACAAACCCGACAATGCATTAATGATCACTTCCTCATAACAGTATACTGTATGTGTGTTTATAGTGACGTTTTCCTTTTGCCTTTAAAACTCAACGAATAACGTTAAAGGGGGGGATTTTATCCGTCAGGGAGAAATACCATTCCCCACCTTTTTTGTAGGTAAGCTCGGATTTGGCTGGGACCCCTATTGGTTAATAAAATGATTGATACATTTAGGTCTAAAAACCATTATACCTATTGTAAAATAATTTGAGAAAGAGAATGTGGGAGTAATGGTGGCTGGGCGGACGGCTAGCCGTCCGCCGGAGAGAGCAGCTATTTGTCTTGTGGTCACTCCAAGATCGGTGGCTTTGATACCATGTAAGATCTTGAAGATTTTCATTAATCTTTGCTTATCTTACAATCAAGCCTAATGAGTGTTTATATAAAACACTTAAGAGGATAAACATAAAAACTAGTATCACAAGATTTATGGAAAGAGATTTGACAAGATATGAGAAGATAATCTCAATACCTAATCTAGCCTCCCTGCATAATCTTCCCCAATTAATCCAAATCAAATCTTGAAAGATGTGATTTTATTCTCTAACACCTATTCATGAGACACACTAGATAGGGTAAACAAATGACTCAAATGGTTCAAAAATACTAGAACCCATGAGCAAACCAATGGCGAAGAAATAGATTTCAAGCTCATGGGATTGTCTTTGGATTCCAAAGGAACCAAATACGCCCCTTTTCCACATGGCTATTAGTTAGCATGGGAATGCCAGGCTAAGCAGATAGCTTGAGTGAATTTGATGCTCCGAATGTTGCAGGAGGGCTATCATCTTCTAACTTCACTTGCTGATTCTCTGGCTCTTCTTCAACTTCTGGTTGGTGATTTGTCCTCAGTGGGAAGATGGCTATCATCTCCTAACCCACCTTCTTATTTCTCTAAATTTCTCAGCCATTTGGCTAAATCATTTTCAGGAAAATCATGTTGTGTGAACCACCCTCACTTAAACGACGATATGAACAACTTTATTTAGGGGCATCGAAAGAGGCTCTAATGCTTGTCACCTTCCTTGCAGAGAGTGGTCCCTAACACGATAATAGCATGTAGGCTATTTGCGGAGAGTATCAAAATTCAAGTCAAAAGCACCCTTGAGTAGGCCTAAAATCTTAAATAATATGCCGTGTGTTTTAGCTTAAGCCAAGTTATCTAGGGCTAGGGATGTCAATGGATTAATTTTGATCAGACCCACCTAGATTCGGTTCACGATCGGACCCACTATTGGTCGGATCCTATTCAGAGTGTTCTTTCTCCATTATTGGTCAGATCCTGTATATTCAGAGAGAGTTCTTCTATTTTTGTCATACCGGACTGTCTGTCCATCAGATTGTCTTAGGTCCTACCCATATTAAACATGGTTAAAATTTTGGAAAAAACTTAGAATGTTTTACCACCATTAGTTTGTGCCTATGTAATATATTTGTAGAATCATTCACTTATCTATGATTTATCTAAATTTCTAAATAAGTAAAATAAAACTTTTAGACACAGAAATTAATCTAAACTGCATACAAGCGTCTAACCTTTAAGGTAATGTCTAATTGATTAAGGCTTAGAGTGTGAGAGAGAAAGAGAGAGTGTGTGTGTGTTACATTCAATCTAAAAAGAGTGAAAATAGTTTTTATTCAGGAATTTGTATCATAAAATTACTCTTCATAAATATTCGTCCATTTACAATGTGAAGGATATTTTTTGTAGTCTAGCAGTATCCATTTGATCTAGGATACAACTGAGTGAGAATGATCCCTTAAATGTGATTAAGTGGTTGGTGGTTCATTATCTCCTCCTATGAGGTCCGTAGGTAGCTAATATTGGGAAAATTTGCCAAAGAGGAGTGGTATTTTGGTCATTTACGACAATTTGCATTCAGCCCAATTAGTTTGGTGCTCTATCTTGTGGTCTTGCACACAAGCCGCAATTTCATGCCCGGCATATGTAAGGAAAACCAGTAGCTTTCATTAAAAAAAGGGATTTGCTAAGCTCCATGCAAAAAGCTTTTTGCGGCTGGTTTGTTTCATGTCAGACCAGCCACCTCGTGAATGGAGGCAAAAGCTTTTCGCTACTGGTATGTTTCATGTCAGTCTGGCATCTGTTTCATTAACGAGGTGGCTGGTCTGATGTGCGACATACCAGCCACGAAAACCCCTTTGTAATGGACGGTTAGAAAAAATATTCAAAAACACTTCCAAAACAGAACTATGAACAAAGACAAAAGTGAAATTGTCCGATGATTTGGCAATTTTCAATGCTTTTGTGTTTCGTGGGGATTCTAGTTCTCTTCCTTGTCTTCTTGTCCTCTGATGTTTTTTTTTTTTTTTTTTTGGTTGAAATGGTTGATATTTATTATAATGCAACTCCCATGACCAAGGCGGTCAATGGAACTAGGCATACAGAACAGGGGTACAAAACAGAGAGTTACAAGGAACATGACAAAAATGGGGGGGAATAAAAGTCCTTGGATACACTTGGTGAGTGGGTCGTTGCGTGTATCTGTAGGGACTAGTCCTACTCCCGAAGGGAGGGGGGGGGGGGGGGACATCCTACGTCATCAAAAAAAAAAAAATTAGATCCTTGGAACCGTCTTTTTTCACAAAATGGATTTCCGTTTTGCTAGGAGTTAAGAAGACTTGGACCCACTACAAGTCACTCATAAGTATCTACCCTATTGGCCGCTTCTTAGCTCTCCACGTGGCACATGTTTGCTTAATTGGGACCACCAATGGATGAGCCCCTCTTGATGACTCACTATAAAAATCTCCTAAATTGGATGATGTTGATTGAAAATCTAGTGGGGCCTAATTGGACCATGAGCCATCATCTAGTGACCAGCCACCTCTTGGTGGACCCCATTTGAGCTAACATAATTCTACATATTATGGCTAAGAAGGCTGCAATAGGAAAGTTATGAATTAGTGATTAATCTCTGATTCAATCCCTCTCTAAAATGCAAAACATCTTTCTTGCTAATTCACTAAGCAGATTTAAATCCACAGATAAGAAGATCATAATCTAGACATAAAAGCTCATGATTTTGTTGCTCTAATGCGCATAATCACAAAATATTAATGATGATATATGACATGATTATCTCTCCAACCTCTACTCCTAAGAAGCTTTCTTTGGAGTCAAACCCAATTAAAAATAAAAAGGAAAAGTATTTTAAAAGAACCACAATGCATTATTTCAACGGTAAATGCATCTTTTGGGCCTTATAAAGGAAAATAATGTGACATGTATGTGAGATCTGTGCAACATCATGAGGCGACCCACATGGTCTTTGATCTCATCCCGATCGGACATCTCGCGTGTAAGATGAAGAACTATAAAAATCATCCTTTTACATTTGTCTGGGCTGAACCCTAAAAGAGGCTATGGATCAAGGGTCTAGGATCATCTGATCAAGGTGTTCTTAGCACCATTTGGCCAGCCTAATGGTCGCTGTTCAGATCAACTGATCCGATCTTGTAAACGAGGTAGAGTAGTGGGACCCAATTAACTGTCTTTTAGGGCCCAAGATTGGAATTGCACAAAATCAGTCATTCTTTAAGCTCAACCATCCAATTAGATCGTCATAATCACATTTACAGTAGGGTAACACCTAATAGAAGATCCAGATTATTGAAACTAGTGCCACGTGTACGGTGGACATAGCTTAAAATGGATTGACCCAAGACTGACCAACAAGATTGCTTTCTTTAATTATTGCATTATAAAACAAAGGAGTTCTCGTGGACCCAAAATAAATTTGAATGGGGCCCAAAAGGCCCGAACCCTAGAAAAACCGACCGTTAGACCTGACGGTATTTTGCCCGTTGTACCTTTCAAAGATTTCAAAATAATTTCTCCCCCCCTCTCTTTCCTAACGGCCGTCCATCCATAACTCAACCAACGACTCAGATCTCCCCTTCAAAGATCATTCCCAAATTGCCCCCCTCCTCCTTCTCTTTTCATTTCCCCTGTTTCTTCATAGTCACCTTCTGCTTCTACTCCACCACTTTCACACCCTCCATTTCAATTTCTGATTTGAGAACTGCGTTTTTTTTTTTGCAAGATCTCAACACTTTCCAACTGCCCTAGAAATTTTGCCAACTGGGTTTGGGAAAAAATTGCAAAAAAATGTACAATTAGTAGTTTTTTTTGTAGCCCTTTTTGGCTATCTTGGATTCTTTAGAATGCCAGTCTCTACGCGGTCGCAGATCTCTTCTGGCCAAGATGAGCTGAATCCAAACCAACGGCTACGATCGCGAGTTGATCAGGAAGAATCCCATCTGGGTCCTTCTCTGTTGAGAAATCCTCACTATGGACTAAAAGAGAAGATGAAAGCTCTCACTCTTTTATATGAGCAGAAAAAAAATCAGTCTGTTTCTCTTAAGAACCCATCAATCCAAACAGAGGAACGACGGTTCTCGACTCATCCCAGCGTCGAGCTTTTAGGCTCGAAGAAAAAAGAAGAAAATGATTTGAAGAATGAAGTAATGAGGGAGAATTTATTGCAGAGTTGTGCAAACACAAAGCCTAATTTGTTACCAAATCTTGCTGTTGGCCACGAGGATGCGAAGGAGAATTTAAATTTGATGGGTATTGATCAAATTGCTGGATTTTCTTGCCCAAAGAAGGAAACAAGATCGACTGTGGCGAGACAGCTTTCGATGGGAAGTTTAGGGTCACAATCTGAAGGAAGGGTTACGAAGGATTTGAAAATTGGAAGTGACTTAGATACAATTTCAGAAAATTGCAAGCCAGGTAGTCGAATAAATGTCTTTGTGAGGCTCAGGCCGATGGGTAAGAAAGAGAAAGAAGCAGGAGCTCGGTGTTGCGTACGGATTGTGAATAAACGCGATGTTTATCTAACAGAATTCGCTACGGAGAACGATTATCTTCGATTAAAGAGGGTTCGAGGACGTCATTTCACGTTTGATGCTTCGTTTCCTGATTCAACCACACAGCAAGAAGTTTATGCCACGACGTAAGTGCTTGGGTTTTAGTCCTTTGTTTATTTAGTTAATTGGCATTCCAAAAATTTGGAAAAATGATCAAATTTGACTTGATATATTTATTGATTTGGTATGGCAACAGTTTCAAAAACAACCCATTTTTTCTATTCATTAATTTGGCATGGCAATTTCTTGAGTTTCTGTGAAAAAGATTCCAAATTTCTTGAAGATGCATTTAACACTGAAATAACTAATGACTCCAAAAGCTATACTTCAACACTCCACTTCACGTGTGGCTCCTCTTTTTTGGGTTGGCCGTGCACATAGATTTTTTTTTTTTAATATCAATGAGTTATTGGGTTTTGAACCCTGGACCTCACGTGAGCCAATAACTCTGGTACCATGTGAAAACAACCAAGGACCTACCAGATCCAGTAGCTTAGTAGCTCTAGTACACGTGAATTTTACATATCAAGGAGTTGTTGGGTTTTGAACCCAAGACCATCTGTGAGGCAATGACTATATGATACCATGTGAAACAACCAATTACTCCGAAAGCTTAAGCTGTTAGAATTGGTGTTATTTGGTCATTTATACTTCAACAAACACTAAATCTCTCTGCGCTCTTCCGAGAGACTCAAAATCCCGCGCTGCCCATTTTATGTTTTTCATGGATGAATTCACAAGAAACTTAACAAAAATCCTGCCAACCCATTTGGAATTTGCAGAACAGCGGATCTTGTCGATGCTGTTTTACAGGGGAGAAATGGGTCGGTGTTCTGTTATGGTGCGACAGGAGCTGGAAAGACATACACAATGCTGGGAACAGTTGACAACCCAGGAGTGATGGTGTTGGCAATCAAGGACCTCTTCTCAAAGATCAGACAAAGGAGCTATGATGGAAATCATGTGGTTCACCTATCTTACCTCGAGGTCTATAACGAAACTGTTAGGGATCTGCTCTCCCCTGGAAGGCCTTTGGTCCTCAGAGAAGATAAACAGGTTGGTGACTAAACATGGATTCCATATTTATCTTAATTCATTCTTAATTCTGGTTTAAAAACATCTACTCTATGTAATAGTTTAGCTATAGTTTTGATTCATTTCTCAATGTGTACATACATTTTCCTTTGTACTTTAACTAGTGTTTTCCACTTCATATTCATTGATTGAAATTCAATTTTTAATTCATGAATTGAAATTAAACTTGTTCTAATAGAAGGATGTGGGAAGAAACAGCTTCTCTTTTCTCCACTTTTTTAAGTTCACCGAACGTTTGTAATTTTGGTTGATAAGATATCTTCAAAGTGGTAACATGGCACAGACCAGTCACTTTCTCCTATTCATCTTGATTTCTTGTTATGTTATAGGTTACCAACTGATTTCTTCAAAAATTCAGTAGGCTGAAGCCCAGCTCTAACTTTTTCTTAACTGTTAATTATTTGTAGTTAACTGTGTTAAGTAGCCAAAATATCACTGTTTGTACCTTTTCATTTCACTCATGGTTTTGAATTGAGAACTGAAAACAAACTGGCCTGTGGGTGTTTCAGGGAATTGTGGCAGCAGGTCTTACTCAATACAAAGCTTATTCAATAAATGAAGTAATCTGTTTGCTCTCTTTTTAATTTGTTGCGGTAGAAATTTTTTTATTTTTTAAGCATTAAAATGATGATTTCGTGTCCGATCGATTGTTTCAGGTAATGGCACTTCTTCAGCAAGGAAACCAAAACAGGACCACGGAACCAACTCGTGTCAACGAAACCTCCTCACGTTCTCATGCTATTCTACAGGTAGTTTTGTACTGTAGAAATGTGATCTGTCTACTGAACCCATTTTTTCTCTTTCCTCTTCTATAGAATACATAAAACTTAGTTATAGCTGCCTAAATTCTGATTTACATGACCATACATACTCTTCCTGTTGAATTCTTCTGATGATTTAGAGTAGTAGTTCTTCAGAAAATGATCTTAGAGAGAGAGTAATATGTATTGCTCTTGTTGAATTCTTTTTTCTTTTTTTTTTCTTTTTTTTTTTGAATGGTAAAATATTGAACACTCTTGTTGAATTCTTCTAATGAGTTTTCATTCTTTTCTTGAAACTTTCAGGTTATAGCAGAATACCAGGTGAAAGATGCTACAAACATAATTCACAGAGTAGGTAAGCTGTCACTCATTGATCTAGCAGGATCAGAGAGAGCTCTTGCTACTGATCAAAGAACACTAAGATCCCTTGAAGGCGCCAACATCAACCGCTCTCTCCTTTCACTAAGTAGCTGCATCAACGCTCTCGTTGAGGGCAAGAAACACATCCCTTACCGCAATTCCAAGCTCACCCAACTCCTCAAGGACTCTCTAGGAGGAGCGTGCAACACCATCATGATAGCCAATATCAGCCCAAGCAATCTCTCTCTTGGAGAGACCCAAAACACCCTTCATTGGGCTGATCGCGCCAAGGAAATCCGAACCAAGGTTGAATCACCTCCACATCCAATGTTCTCAAGAGAAAGACACACAACTAAATAATCTCAATCACAGAATCAACACAAATCAATCTCACATTTTACTCTTTTTTCTTATTTCAGGCATGTATTCCAAATGAAGAACTAATGCAGGTTCCAGAATCCGAAACTGATACGGCAAAACTACTACTTGAATTGCAAAAGGAGAACCATGAGCTTAGAATTCAACTTGCACGGCAGCAGCAAAAGCTTCTAACAATGCAAGCTCAATCCTTAGCAGCAAATTCCACCCTAACACCCTCTTCTGTTTCCACTCTCTTATCTCCTCCATGTTCAACCCAACCAAATGAGAAACGCCGGCCCAAGTCCTCCCTCCTATCAGGGAATTGCTTCAATACACCAGAATCCAAGAAAAGGGGGGCTGATGAGACAGCCCGTGAGCTCCGACAGAGGGTGCAGGCATTAGAGACAGAGATGGAGAGAATGAAGGGAGAACATGCATTGCAGATGAAGCAAAAGGATGATTTTATCCGCGAGTTTTCACGGAACATTACAAGCGAGCTCCCGAAACCAGTAGGAGGGGAGGGAGAAAGGGTGAAGAGAGTTGTCACACGGGCAAGTTTACGACCAAAGGAACCGGCTCAAAGGACGCGGACAAAGGGAGAGAAATCGGCAGTGGAAGGAGAATTGAAGAGCCCAAGTCACAGGTTCTTGTCACCAGCACCGACAGCTAAGAAGCGTAGCTTTTGGGACACAACGACAATTAACAGCCCAACTGTCACAACTCTTAACAGTAGAAAAACCAGAACTCATATTGGTCTTGATCCAGCTCCTTCCATGCTTCTTCAGGTACAAATTTTACCATGTTTAGAATAATTCACTCTTTCCCTCGACTTATTTTAAAATAAGAGAACTGGGACCTTGTAACATTTGCCCAGGGGAGAAAACTTATTTATGCTTGGTAGTAAGAAGATAAGTGCATATAATATCTGTCTGATTTTCTTTTGCTAAAACAGCCTTTTGCTCAAGTTAAAAATTACCTACATTTAAAAAGGTCCAGGTTGGATGTTCTTTTACCTCAATGAAATCTTTCTCATACTATAATGAGATGTGTTCACAGTAAACTCTTCTACTATCATGGGTCTGCTCATGTACTATACTATCATGGGTCTCAAGTTTCTCAAGGTCTTGAATCATAGTAAAATGTGGGGTGTTTGCATAATATCCAATCCATGTATGGCTCATTTAGAATTACCCATTCTAAATCAGAGCAATTTGAATGGTCTTTCGCGGAAAAAAATCCATAGGATTACACTTAAATGATGGGGATGGATGAAGGCATAATTAGTATCTTAAAACAGTGGATGTTGCATGCCTTTCAGTAAACCAAACCATCATAATAAACTTCTGTTGCATGCCTTTCAGTAAATCAAGCCACATTAATAAACTTCTATAGTGCAAAACACAAAATTAGAACTTATAACTTAATTAGCTTTTCGTATATGTTCATTCTCTCTGTTTATTTACTTGTTTCTTTTCTATAAGTGAGTTTTCTACTATTGATGCAGCTTGCATATCCATGTTTCTTGTTTGTGTTAATATTGGGGTGTATTCGCAATAAGCATATGTATTACTATCAAGGGACTCAATTTTTTCATGGTCTTGAATCATAGTAAAATGAGAAGTAAAACAGGGCTTTTTTCTTTTTTTTTTGAGATAGGCTGTAAAACAAGGGTGTTTGCACAATATTCATGTGCCCCATGTTTCATTTAGATTTACCCATTTTTAAAACAGAGCAAGTTGAGAATGGGTTTCAACTAGGAAAAAACACCATAGATCAAATTGAAATGGGGGGATGAGCGAGTACACAATAAGTCTATATGTGTATCCATGGCTCCATTTACATGTCTTCCCACATTAAACCAGTGGATATTTCATGCTTTTCCAGTAAAATAATACACCATCATAATAAACTTCTACAAAGCACAATTAGAACTTGTACCTTCATTAGCATATGGAGTACGTTCAATTGTCTCTCTACTGTTTTTACTTGTTTCTTTTCTATATGAGAGTTTTCTGCTACTGATGCAGCTTGCATATCCTTGTTTCCGGTTTGTGTTTGTATTGGGGCCACATCTCATCAATTACATCTTTCAGCCAGGGTTTGCTCGACCAAGACCTGATCCTTTGAAGTGCTGAGAGATGAGCACGATGAGGAAGGAAGGAAGAGAGGAAAGATGGTTGATGATGGTTATCTTCTTTGCTTACATCCTCTGCATGAGATTGGGGAGAGGGATTTGTTTGTTGCAGTCCAGGCTTTTTACTTTAACCATGGTAGCCAAGCAGGGCTAGAAAAGCTGTGTTACTAATTATTCTTTTTCAAATCACTCTTGTCTAGTTGTCTTAACTATTCATTGTCTGATTTCAGCATTGTCACTCCCATATTATGTGGATCAAGTCATTATATTTGCACAACATGCATTTGAATCTATCATTTCTCTTGAATTTTGTTTGTTCCTTGTAAGATACAAAAGCAATATGTGGATTATAAAGCATCATGAGTGCCTATTAATCTTTCAACCTTCCCCAACAAACTCCATTAGTAGAACAACTGTCATAGCTTGTTAGCAGTAAGGAAACATTGATGATCTAGTCCATGAGATGTAATTTGGATTGAGTAGGAATGTGAAAATGATCTCTAAAATTTCAGGTGATTTGTATTGTTGAGTTGGTAAATTCAGATTACTGTTATCCAAACTCGATAATATGAACCACAAACAATGAATACGATATTGCTCATACGATAATGAAAAACAGAATAGTGTACAAGAAATTAAAATGTAGGAAGATGCAGTTAACAATTAGCCAGTTGATGTGTCTAAACTTTGTGGATAGAGAGATCTGGTGTGTTCTATGTTTTTGTAGACGCCTCATTTTTTCTCGTAACTTTGACCCTATGTTATCAATTTCTAAAGTAGAAAACCTATGATGAGATTCTATCTTGAAGCTTGAATTATGATTGCTTTGTACAGGAATTTACTGAAGGACCAAATTTGCTTTTGAAATACCTTATATTTTTTATCCATTTGTGATGAGGATGTCTTCAAATTTCTTCCAAAATTCTTGCAAAAGTTTGGTTAAAACCATCTTAAAACCTTTTCTAACCATTTCTCAAAAAGTGAATTTCAAAAATAGCTCAGCTAGATACTAGAAATTTCAGCCACCATACAACAAACAACATAGTCTAGATTCGACCATCTCCATCGAGTTGTTGTAATGTTCTATAGAGATTCTCACAAAATTTCTAGTTCGATTTGAATTCCTCTCAGCTGAAAACTTATTTATTGTGATTTTCACCTTGGGATTTAGTCCCACATCAACCAAAAACCAAGTGGACTTAAATTTTAGGCCCTATTTAAAGGGTTAAACTCAAGCTGCAAGCGAGATTAATCTTCTAAGACAAATCCCCAAAAGAGGAATTTTTGAGTTGATTTCTAGAATCAACATTTCGATTGCTGTTGAGTTTGAAAGAAGGCTGGGGAAACTCATCTTCTACAATCCACTTTCCACTTTCATCCTTGAGGAAAGTTTTAGTGAATTTTGTTCATATCTTGCATTTTCCATTGATGTTGGCCTGAAATTTTGTAATTGAATGTTTAGGTCGTGCATGTGGGGTTGAATTGAGATGGATATATTCTATTCTTTATACAATTTTCGCTTCAAGTTGTATACATTTCATTTTAGAAATGTAGATCTAGAAATTTTCAAACCATTTTCTTCAAATTGGTATAAATTTATTCCCTCTTCAAAAATTTGAGCATAACGCAGAATTCTTGCTTGTTTTCAACAAAAGTTGTATAACTATGGCATAATTAGTACCTTTCGTCAGCTTATATACCCATTTGCAACCAATTATTTACTTTTTGGATATCCAGAAGATTCTTAATCTTTACATGTTTTCAATATCAAACATCTACTTTGTCTTTGAATTTGCCCCCACATTTCCTTTCTACCTACAATGAATCTTCATCGAAGATAATTCATATGTTATGCCACACCATTCTATTGCGGTGTACCAAGAATTGAATATAAGTCTATAAATATCGCTTTCACTATAAAACTCCTTGAACTCATTCAAGATATACCCAGACCCATTATCAATTCATAAACACTCTTTTTCCTTTTTAAATGTTAATCAAAGCCTTAAACTTCTTGAAACATGAAAAATGTATTACTCTTCCTTCCGAGCTAATACACCCACACATTTTAAGAGAAGTCATCATTAAAGGAAAATAATGGATTCAATTGGAGCTAAGCATTAAAATGTGGCACATCCCTAATCCTAATATTAGAAGAGAAAAACTATATCTATGGAGGTTTCCAAATAAGCAATCTTGAAAAAACAAGTACCTTTAGTCCTTGCTTATTCATGTGGCCCAAATGTCTGTTCCAAGTCCTAACACACTTTGTCACTATGTTAGCAATAGTAACATCACAAACCAGGGTGTGGAAACAACTAATCCAATGTTGAAATCTTTGGCAATACTAAGATTCATAACCATACTCACATGAATAATCCAAAATTTTAAAAAGTAGGCTAACCTTTTTCTTCATCTTTAATCCAAACTTCAATCATTGTCATTCTAATAATTATTAATTAGAGCATTTAACTCATTAAGATGTTCCTGTAATGAGGACCATTCCTTCATCCTCAAGGTGGCAAACGAGCCGTGCCGGCCCGGCGAGGCACGGCACGGATAGCTACAGTGAAGCGTGCCGTGCCGGGCTTGGTTGGGCGGCCCGGCCCATTTGCTAAGGCACGACACGGCCCGGCATGGCCCGCGAGCCCGGATGCCCCTTTAAAAAATGTGTTTTTTTTTAAAAAAAACCCAAGAATACCCCCAAAAGGTGATTGAACGGGCCGGTCCGGCACAGCACAGCACTGCACGGCGGGCCGCAGGCCATGGGCCGCAGGCCATGGGCCGTGCCATGCTCGCCTTGGAGAAAATCGGTCCGGCCCGGCACGGCACGGCCGTGAACCCTTCCGTGCCGTGCCGTGCCTGGCCCGGCCCGCGGGCCCTTCCGGGCCTATTTTTCCGTGCCGTGCCTGCTCAGCACAGCCCGTTTGCCACCTTGACTTCATCCTTAAGTTCTGTTGCTGCCTTCGGAGATAAATACTAATCGACATGGATTTCTATTTGTAGAGGCATTGTTTTTTATCTCACAAATCTTTACCAGTGGTTTGATCAGACACATTGAACAAATTTCAATCATCAAGTGCTATAAGAATGCATGTCATAGCTAGATGATTTTTCTTCTCAAAATCTTTTTCTTATGTTTGGTTTCTTTTCTTTTTTTCTTCAATTGTGGTGGGACTCATCCTAGCTTTCTCTATCAAGTGGAACATAAAGCACTAGTGTGCAAAAGTGAAGGGTCAATTTTGTTTAATGTGTTGAGGTTCAATAGCGACAAGTAATTGTTCGGCGCTAAAAGCTGTTTTTTCTTGTAGTGACCTTACAACCATGCTTTGATCCCAACTGTTAACACACAATATTTCTTGAAAATATAGGAAAATGAATAAAAGACAATGTTTTATGTGGTTTGAAAAAAATTGGCTACATCTATGAGATAGCAGAGAAGTCTTTTTCTTCACTAATCAAAGAGAAAATTACAAAGAAAACAAGAGATAAGAAAATGACTAAACAATTTTCTCGCACCAAAAGAACACACACCACACGGCAGCCTCTCTTCGCATAGGATCATTGACCTGCCAGTAAGTGGTTCACATTCAAAGAAGCAAGCTAATTTGATTGAACCATCCACAGTGGGCCCACCAAATGGCTAATTCCAAACAGAAAGAGGTTCGGGAAGGAATACAATATGGTAAGGAAAAAAGGAATTGAAGAAACATATGAAGTGAACTCCATTACAAACATAAGACAACATTCTTTTGCTCATGCTTAGATTGGGAAAGGAAACTGATGCAATCAAACCTTTTCTAAGGTGTTTGATAACTTCAACCATGTTATCATATCCCTTTAGTTCTGAAGTCTGCCTACTTTTGACCACAGAAAACAAAACAAAAAAAGCATATTGAACTAAAAACAAAAATAAAGCATATTGAACTAAAAGCATTCAACCCTCATTTTTGCTTTGTTGCCCCCATACTTTCTTTCTTTTTTATAAACATCTTACCTTTTAAAAGAAGTTTCTTTAAATAAATATAGAAGAAAAGACTTTGCATGCATATGAAAATATTATACCTTTAATAGGCTTACATCCTTCTCTTTTTAAATAAAATTCAAAATTATCCTTACCTCTTGAGAACCCAACCCGCCTCTCTCTCTCTCTCTCTCTCTCTCTCTCTCTCTCTCTCTCTCTCTCTCTCTCTCTCTCTCTCTCTCTCTCTCTCACACACACACACACACACATAAGAACCCCATGCACACATAAGAACCCCATGCGAAGCACTCCTTTTGAGAGCTGCTGCTTCGCTCAGTGATATATTTGCCCCCCTTCCTTCCCCAGGCCACACCCCTTTAGTGTACTTATGACTACTCTTTTATGTTAATGGGTTGGCCCAATGAAGAAAAAGAGCGTGAATATAAATCATTTCCCTTGTTAAACTATAGATCTTCATATTTATTATACTATGATCGATTGCTATCAATATACTCAGAGTCATTCTATCATGCTTAGATGCTCTATGTAGTATTCTTTTATGCTGATGTTAGACTTGTCTATACTCTCCATTTGAACTAGTCATTGCTGAATTTGATATTGCATAATAAATTGTACATGTCATATCTGTGAACTAGCTAAGACCATTTAAGGATTATTCATCCATTTCAATCACATTAATTTACTGGCATAGCCCACCTCTCTTTTGTTGTTGACATAAGAATGACTCGGTCAAACTAATCCAATTAAGGCAGGAAACCCAGACTTGTCTATTTGGATTGTTAAGTCAATTTAGTATTTGAGGGGATAATAAGAGCTTCTTATGTTTCCAAATTATGTAGTTTAGAGGTTTGAGCCCAATGAATTCAAGTAGACCTAGGTATTTGAGTCTTCTTAGTTAGAAAAGGGTTTAGGAGGAACCTATTGTGAGGGGTGTTTGCATGATCAATTATCATATTGTTTGAAAATAACAAATCAAGCTCTACTTTCTTTTTTCCCCTTCTCTTCCTTCGGAAATTAGAGAAAAGTGCTGGTTTTTACTTGGTCTTTGTAGATTCGTAGACAACTATCCTATTGTTTAGAACACCGAATCATTCTTCGCTTACGGCTATATCATTTACTTCACCGAATATATGTGCTTTTCAAGTACCCCCATAAGCATATTAGTTTTATCTCACTCTCCTACTTCTTACTATAGTTTACTTATTATTTTTATTCTTTATTGCTTATAAAATCTAATATGCTGTTTTGTGTTACTTAAGCTTGAAAGTGAATAAACAAGAAATGGAAATGCTACTAGACAATACAATGAGGTGATTGGCAATCTAAGTCAACTATTTTCATTGGTTCTGGGCTGTGTGAAAGAACCAATTACTCCAAAAGCTTAAGCTGTTTAGAGTTGTGTTATTTAATCACCTCCCCTTCATGTGGAGTCCCTCTCTTTTTTGGGTTACCCACGCGGATTTTTAATATCAAGGAGTTGTTGGGTTTTGAACCCAGAGCTCTGATCCCATGTGAAAACAACCAATTACTCCAAAAGCCCTACTTACATGTAGTTTGAGTGACGTGGATCCAATAAGGCACCTTTGCAGTTAGGTTTTTGCAAGGGCGACCTTCAATTTAGTATCAGTCATTGTTTCCAAGGAAGAGTGATCATTATCTCTCATTTTCTTATAAAAAAAGCGAGAAAGAGTCAGTACCTTTCTCGATAAGGTGCAACTGGTCATGAATTTTATATCGCCTTAATCATTTCAACGTTGGGTTTTATGCATTTTTCCACTAGTATGCTCCTTACAACACTTCTAATACACCTTTGGATGAACAAAAAAAGGCTGCTGATTTTCCCTTTTTCTTCTCTCTTCCGGCTAAGTGTCGGCCACACCTGCACTTCTAATGCACCCTCAAGACCAAAAAAATCTCCATAGGATCAATGCAAAAGATAATAACAAACTTAAAGTTTCAAAAAAAATGTAAATTTGCCTAATCTAATTGTGGGTCCCAATTTCGCTGATCTAGAAAAAATATATAGGTGGGCCCACATTCGATGCTTTCTTTTTTCTTTTTTCTTTGGTGGGTCCAAAGAAACAACGGTCTATATTCACAGCCACAAATTGGATCATCCGATCTTGATGTGTGGCTGGTTTGGATCATATGCCCATCCATTGTAAAAGAACCCACCTAACAAAGGGCTAGGATCATCCGATCAAGTTCGTTTTGTACATAAAGTCCTCATGTGGGACCCACTCTTCATCTGACTGTGTCTCTTCTCTTTTGTTTGACTCTGAACTACAAATTGAGTTAGATACTTAGATAACAACCCAACAAAAGCATGACGGTGGACCCCACTCCTCTTTATCTGCTCTTATGGTCCCACCAAGTCAACAAATACTGGCTCTTGCTAACCTGCGCCGCGGGAATAGAAAAAAGCACTCGACTAGCATATGATCACCTCGTTATTGATACTTTAGCTTTCATCTTATTAAAGGCACTCACCGTGGGAGTGTTATGTGCACTACCATATTTTAATAATGGCACTACTGACTTTATTTTGCACATGATTGAATGTTGATGGATAATTAGTACTGAACAGCTGTGAAAAGCTAATTAAAAATCATGTCTAACCGTGTAACAGTTAGAATACTGTAAAACAAAGCTGAGTAGTGCGATTATCAAAATATGGTAATACGGATAGGAGTTCCCAATTTATAAATGAATTAAAACACAACATTCCAAAACAAGGCTTTGAAATCTTTGAATTTGTCTTTTGAAAATTATTTTGTGGATCGAAACCTCGGTGTTGGTGAAAGGAATCCAATCAGATTTGATTGTCGCAGCTGTAACCAACAACTTCTGTAATCCCTTCTGCTTTCAACACACAGGAATAAACAAAAGGGAAAATCAACCCATAACCAAACAAGAAATGAAAAAAATATTGAAGGAAAAGGAGAAGTTAGAGACTTCACAAATAGAACAAAATACCCTTCTACTAAATGAGGACTTTGCCCTTTCAAATTTCCCCATTTCAGTGTTCTCGTTCAAAAACTCTTCACACTGTTGAGAGATGAGATGAGATGATGTCCGAATGATCCTAGCTCTCCGGTCTGTAGAGGTTTCTATAAAGTGTAGTTCTTCTACATATTAGAATGTTAGGATCATCCTATGGAGATGACTTACGGGGCACAACCTATTTACGTTGTTGTGATCATCAAATGAACAGTTTGGATCATTTTTTTTAAGCGAGGGGAAAAATTACTGGGCTTCAAGCACAGCATATAATTGCTTACTTCCCAAAAATGAATAGATATGAACTATTACTTCCCAAAAATGAATAGATATGAACTAAGAGGGATTTGCTAGGGACCATTGCAGAAGGCACTTCTCTGAACGGTTGTTTTGTTGGGTATATAATATAACCCATGTATGTTCTAATATAAGCCCAATAGGTAATGGATCAGGTGTAGTGGGCCCATTTGGTTTGGAGCCCATTAACCTCTTATAACCCTAGTGTATCTCTATATATAGGGGTTGGAGGCAATAAACTTGGTATTCCAAACTAGATATCTTGGGTGTAATGCTTTAAGCATCCTTGCTTAAACCCTAATTGCTCTAACATGTTTCACGAGAGTGCAGCCACCTCAGGTGAATTAAATGAATAAGACAAAATCTGAGCATATGGGGCTTACTCTCATGCAACAGTGGTTCCGCCAAATGGTTCCCTGGCAAATTCAAAACTAAGAAAACAAAATGATCAAAGGCATAGCCCCAAAATACAATTGGAATGTCCTAGATCCGAAGAAGGGTATTAATGTATTAAAAAAAAACCCTTACATTTTTGTTCATTTATATCTATTTAGGAGTTTCGTTCCTCCATAATTCTAAGCCCGAAGTGACCTACCGAAAAGGAATCCGAAGTGGATCCATTGATGCCCCTGGGATTTGCTAGGGATCACCACAGAAGGCATTTAACGGACGCTCTATTGCATGAGAGCAGCCACGTCATGAATAAAGACAAAATCTGTTGAAAAGTGAGCCTATCTGGCTACTTTCTCATGCAACAGACCATCCGCGAAATGCCTTCTACTATTGTACTAGCAAATCCCTTTTGCCATATAACCCTTGTTAGAAAGCAAAAGAAACATTCTGATGAGGATCAGGCAAGAAAAGAAAGACAATGACGTTTCCAATGCTCCATTTCCCCCTAAAAAGTAAAAGAAATAAAAACCCTATACATATTGATAGATACACCCCCAACCTCTTATCCTCATACACTTATCCCATCCATACTACCAGTACTAGTAACCAGAAAAAAAATAAAAATTCACCCCAATAAGTGCATACACTAAACATCAATGTAAATCTCTCCCACTCACCACTACCATGTCTAATCATAATCTAAACCTCTGAATGGTGAATGGTGCATATACCGAATCTCCAGTGTATACACAATACAGAAAACATAAAAAAAGGCCTCAAATGCTCAAACCCTAAGCAAATAGATACTAAGTTCAGGTGCACCAGACCCATCAGGGTTCATCATATAGAAAGCCTCAGAGTCTCTAGACCCCACAACCCTCTCAAACCGGGCCCGCATATACATGAGCTCGCCATCCGACCCATCTCCATTCCCAGGCAAAACACCAGCCCCCATCGAGATGGGCTCCACAGCCTTCAAAATCTTCCATTCCTCGGGCCCACACTCCCTCCTCACAGCAAACCCACATTTTTTCCCATTGCAATAAGTCCTCCACAAAACCTCCTCTAATAATTTCACCCCTCTTTTCTCCCCTTTCACCCCCTTTTTCTCACACTCCAACGCAATCCTCACTAACCCCGAAGCCATCTCTCTCACCAAACCCGCCGTCGGCGTGGCTAGCTCGATCAAAACCGCCGGCGGCGACTTGGGTTCGTCTTGAAACGCAAAATGCACGTGACCCCTCCGGTACCCGAACAGCGTTCCGGTCACTTTGTTCCCAAGACCCGAACACCGATTCTTAGTAGAAAATACTGCAAATACAGACCTCAGTTTTGATACTGCCACACCATGTGGTTTCTTTTTAGGGAAAACATCTGTCTCTCTCTCTGCTTCTTCTTCTTTTTCATCGCCATAAGTGTTGAAAGCTAAGGGTTCTTCATCCTCTTCTCTTTTCTTCTTCCATTGGAAAATTCTTTTGGAAGATGAGAAGGAAGAGTCATGAGGGGTTTTGGCCATGATTGTTTTCATTTGAGGGGAGAAGGGTAGGTGAGAGTAGTGATTAAAGAGGGGATTGGAGATTGGTTTTCTCTTTTAGAAGTGGGGCTCGTCTATTCCATGCTTTTAGTACTTTTTGTCAGAGCTGTGTTCTAATAGATTGGAGAGGAATACTGACAAAAGGATGGTGAGCTGACCCAACTAACTATTTGAGGAAAAAGATAAAGAGACATAGAGAGAGGTGGGTGTTTGAAATTTGAGGGGGTGGTGAGGGTTTTATAGTAGTAGTTTTGTGTGGGATTTTCTATGATGTTGGAAGGAGTGGTGGGGCTATGAGAGAAAGGGAAGCTTGACTGAGCTGCTGACTGCATTGGAAACAGTTACCGACACACCAACCGTACCAACCTTATTTACACGAATATCATAGCTTCATTTCTATCTTTCTTTTGTCTAGTGATTACTATGGCCTTTTGAGTGGGTCATGGGTTAGGCATGTTATTGTGCACCACCCACTCATAGGGTGTGGATGGACCCAGTCCGAACTTAAATATATGGAAAGGACCTAGGCACATTACTAGATCCATGGACACATTTTGGATGGCTATCATAGGATAGGATCAAAATTTATTTTTGATTGGAGTAAGACAGCTAATAAAAACCAATGGCATACTTCTAAATCTGATTTTATTAAATTAGTTTAAGAGAATACCCTCTATTTGTTTTGTAACTTTAAGTATTATGTCATAGCTATTTTATATAAAAAATTAAGACATTTGAATTTTTTAAAAAACGATTACTATTTTTAGTATTATTTTCATTCACTCACTCAAGTTTTGAGTCACCTTCTTCTCTTCCTTCACTCAATCAAGTCCCTAACCCGGTAGTTTTACCACCGCTGCTCACCATCCGCCTTCACCCTCACCCTCTTGTGAGAATTTTGGCACTGTAAGTATGACCTACTAGGACACTCGGATGGATGGTCTGATTTGAAATGGATCGTGATGTGATGGACACACGGGAAGTAGGATCCGAAGAACATTCCAAGTCCAATCTGACAGATAAAGGGATTTGAATGGATTGTGACTAAGACATAGGTGGATCTGATCCAAAGTGGATCCGTTGATACCCTTATCTATTAAGTACCACATATGAAGAGAAAGTGTTTGATTTATAGTACTCCCAATTTCATGGTTACTAGGATAAGTTCTGAGCATAACTTCAAGACTCCCCTGGGTCATTTTTGACTCGCTCAAGTCGACATTATTTTACCCTATTCATGTTCTAGCCCGAGTTCACATTTTACGGGACAAAGTTAATCAATTCTCTTCTAACTTCTTGAGTTATTATCGCATCAACCGAGTATTAAATCACACCGTGCAGAGTCGATTAGGATTTGCTTTGGCTGCATTTTGTCCTACATTCATGTTTTGAAACACTAGTTCTGAGTATTACCAAGAGAGAATTTGGTTTTTTAAGTCTGTGGGTACTATTGTTTAGTGCTGGGACGGTGTTTTTAGTTAGAGCTAATAATTGAGAAAGTAAATTATAAATATAA
Source organism: Tasmannia lanceolata (assembly GCF_043159265.1). Lineage (NCBI taxonomy): Eukaryota > Viridiplantae > Streptophyta > Magnoliopsida > Canellales > Winteraceae > Tasmannia > Tasmannia lanceolata. Next base: position 59,392,241 of record NW_027518692.1, on the reverse strand, counting down.
AAGGTGGATATAAGTAAGTTGAAAGAGTTTTCATAACTCAAAAGTCAAAAATGCATGACAATTTGTAACTCGAAAGTCAAAACTAGGTGTGGAACTGAACCACTTAACCTTCATTGACGGTTCCTAATTTGCTAGTTTTGACGAATGGGTTGCCCTGCTTTATTTTATCCTTGAATAGGCTTGCGGAGGAGATTAGGTTGAGAACTACCCCAATTGAGTAGGATACACTCTACAAGGCATCGCTAATTGTAGAGGTTTTTTCAAGATAAAATTATCCAAGCAAGACATCCAATTTCAGGAAAGGCTTATTCAAGGATTTTTAAAGGGAAATGTTATCAGCACTACTGTATTTTGATGAGGGCACTCCTCACTTTATTAAAAGTACAGTATGGCCTGCACCATAGGGTGATCCAAACCGTTCATTAGATGGGCCTCAGCCTAAATAGGTTGTGCCCCAAAAATCATTTCCATAGGTTCATCTTAACCCTCCGATCTGAATGTTAGAGGGTTGATCCTAACCCTCTATAGATCGGAGGGTTAGGATCAACCTATGGAAATTATTCTTGGGGCCCAACCTATTTAGGCTGTGGCCCATCTAATGGACGGTTTGGATCATCCTATGGTACGGGCCATACCTTACTTTTAATAAAGTGAGGAATGCCCTCATCAAAAGACAGTAGTGCTGATAACATTTCCCTTTTTAAATCAGGCAGGAAGATCAATTCAAAGGTCCGTTGCAAGATCGACGGTGAAGATCAATCCCAGGGGTCCCTCACATGAACGTCTAATCAAGGCCGTTGATCCTGTAGAGCATTTCGTGACAGCCCATGTGGTTTGATCATTTGGGCATGGCACAAGTAGGCCCAGAGAGTGTCTACTAAGAACCAGTCTTTTAAGTTTTCTCCTGTTTAAATTAAGCATGCCCATTTTGATGGACCACCAAAAGTGATCCTGGGAGCACTTTATTTGTGGAATGAGAAACATGTGTGTTCAGTTGGGGACCACCCAAAGGTGCACAGAGTACCCTCTTCTCATTTCTGCCAGCGAGAGGCAGAAGGACTACCTGAAATAAGGTGCTTTTCACCCATAGAGATTCAACTTGCACAAATATCAAAGAAATGGAAAGAAGAAATTTTTTTGGTTGGGTAAATCGGAAATGGAAAGAACAAATAGCAAAACATGGAAGCTATTTGGTCACAAACTACGGGTGACAACCGAACAACAATGAGGAGAAGTCACAGTTTCAAACGCTGAAAAGAAGCCTAAAACAGGTTAGAAATGAATGGATAGTGCGCTTGTATACTAAGGCCAAGAAACCATGATTTTTTTTCCATGAAATATTAGTTTATAATGTGGGGGAGAGGAGGCATGGAGAGACTTGAGAGGGCACGAGTGAATAAAGGATGAGAACATGCTAAAAGAGGCGTAAAAATAAATCATATTTTGATTTATTTATTTTTCCCCCTTGTTTTGCAGCCTTTCCTCATCCTCTCCTATCTAATGCCCTCTTAGGTCTCCCCCCTCTCCCGCCCCTTCCTCACAGTTGAGTAAAGCTGATATTCCATGGAAAAAAAAATCAGGGTTGCCAAACATACCCTAAATTTCAAACAAACTTGAAAACAGAACTAAAATGCAAATTCAGCAGACATGTATGCATAGAGAGCTTCTCATTTGAAGAAAAGGAAGCTCACCTGACAGTGTGAGTAGATCATTTATTACTTAGCAGCAAATGCTAAGCAAGAGATGGTACACAACAAAAAGCCTCGAGGCCTATACATGGTCAAGATTAAGGTTGAGTATACTTAACCCAAAATAACAGTATAACAAAGGTGAAAATGTGGGATTTCAGTTATAGTTCACAGAACCATCTATACATCTTTTAATAACTGGAGGCCCTGAATTATCAAATTTCTATTTGGTTAATTCATCCTTGCAAGTTAAATGAAGGCAAGATCTCACATGTGCAAATTACCTTGAGCTTTCTGTAGTGGATGCCATGATTGAATGCAACTGTTTTCAGTCTCACACTTCACTTCCTATGATGATGGCGGTGGTGCTCATACCTGTCCGTCCTTTGTGATGAGAAATCAGAGATTGAATTATGTGGACTATCATAGGCCCAATGCTCCAAGCTGGCTGGGCTGTAATTATGAGGTGAATGCCTAGTCAAGCTCGAAGAGGAGTATGGTAGAGGGGTATGGGGACTAGGACTAGGCAAACCATCGTAGGCCAAAGGGCTCCTCAAACCTCTATCAGATAGAGACCTCGCAAAACTTGGTATCTGAATATTACCTCTTGAACTATGAGACTCGCTCGAATAGTTGGAATCATAACCGCCATACCTATGAATGTAGTTGGAAATGGGAGGAGTGGCTGAATGGTCATAGCTGGGGGGACCCTCATCTCTGTAATCCCTGGATCTTCTTTGGTCACGGTAGTGCCCCTTACCGGCTTCTGATGATCGATTTGGCCTGGGATGCTGACGATTCTTATACGAATCCAAACCAGATGGACCAGAGGAAGCTGTCCAACGTCTTTGGTCTGCATTCTCAGGGATCGGTCCATTTATCCCGGGAAATTCAACAGTCATCTTCTTCTGTGCTTCTGGTTCACCTGCTTCCATGATTTCCCCATCCTCATGTTCTGCCTTAGTTTCCTCATCAGCAAATATTGTAATTCCTGAAGGCTCATCTTGCGCTTCTGAATCTGCCAAAAATCATTACGAGTAAATAACAAGCATCTTGAATCTAGTTACTGATAACTGTATAGAAGTAGAAATTAGAAAGTATTATTACGGTCCTAGTGAGGGCCTGCCTAGTTATGGGACTAGATGGGACCCAGCCTGCTATAGGACCGGTTTAAAGATCCTAGCCTAATGCGTTCCATCAGCTCTGAAGATTTTGGCGCATTGGTTAGGTACCTCACATTTGGTATAAAAGCAGCCACCATGTCACGTGTTCGAGTGATGGAAGGGGCAAACTGTGGAGAGGACTACGTGGAAATGGCTACGTTGGAAAAAAGCCGAGTAAAACTGCTAGAGTAAAGTTACCACAAAGTGGGCTGCCGTGGAAGGGGCAACCTGTGGAAAGAGGCTGGAGTGAAAGCCACCACAAAGTGGGCAGCTGTGGACAGTTGATGCGGAAGCGTGGTGGAATGTTATTGGTCCTAAGAGGTAAAGGTTTAGGACAGGTTTAAATTAAATTAAATCTTTCCACTAGGTCGGGCTTTGTTCTACAACCTCGAGGTCAGAGGTTCAATCCCAGTTTACATACCTAAGAAAAAGAATGTTACGGTCCGAAGGAGGGGCCTGCCTAGGCATGAGACTAAGTGGGACCCAGCCTTGTATAGTACAAGTTTAAAGGGCCTAGTCTAACGCGTTCCATCAGCTCTGGGGCTTTTGACGTATTGGTTAGGTACCTAACATTTGGTATCAGAGCAGTCACCATGTTACATGCTCGAGTCACGGAAGGAGCGAGGAAAGGGCTACCTGGCTAAAAGCCAGAGTTGAAAGCCACCATAGTAAAGTTACAACAAAGTTGGCCGACACTGAAGGGGTGACCTGTGGAAAGAGCTAGCTAGAAAAAAGGCGTGGTGGAATGTTACGATCCTAAGTGGGGACGTACCTAGGCATGAGAGTGGGTGGGACCTAGCCTAGTAAGGGACAAGTTTAAAGGGCCTAGCCTAATCCGTTCCATCAGCTTTGGACCTATTGGCATACTAATTAGGGACCTAACATATACACACCCTAGAATTTAGAAATTAGACCTCAACCTAGAAATTTTGAACTATTATGTCTTGTTTTAGAAGTTTTGAAATATTAAAAAAAGGCACGGAATGACCTGTGTAATCTTCTAATCACATGGATTGTTTAGGAGCATTAAGTCTCACAAGAGAATAATGAGAAATATGTTTCACCCAAATTCCCATTGATCAGTACCAGCAGCCATTTTACAATGCAGGTTTAAAGATAAGAAATATACAGGTGTCTACACTATAAAGTGATTTAGTGAAGACAGGTAAAAATTCTTCTGACAGAACATATAGACAGACTTTTTTAATTCATGGCCTAGCTTCAATACATTTTTTTGAACCATCAAATCCACTCATTGCAGTCGGAGTATATTACACCCAAGATGCTTCATAATTTCTGCATTGAAATCAGTATAGACCATAGTTGCCGAAATGCCGGTAAGAAAGGCGTTTCCAAAAAAAAAAAAATGAATGGCAAAAATTGAGGGAAGCATCTCAAAAAATGCATGGAAAACGTATAAAGAGACTTATGTGAAACATGTGGGAAACGTGGTGGTATACAACTAGGTAGCACCAAGGATTTAAATTTCGGTTTCGGTGACGATTTCGGCCGCCACCGAAACTGGAATGTTTCAGTTTCAGGTCGAAATTTCGGCCGAAATCATGTAAAAATATGATTATGATTTCGTTAACTTTTTAATTTCGACCGAAATGTCTAAAATTTCGGTGTCAATTTCGGCGATTTCGGTTGAAATTTCATAAATTTCGGTGGAAATTAAAACATTTTGGTGTACATTTTTAAAATTTCGGTGGAAATTTTGTTAAAAAAGTCAAAAAATGAAATTTCGACCAAAATTTCAGCACATTTCGATGAAATTTTGGAATTTCGGTAAAATTTCGGCGAAATCTTGTAAAGAAACGATTTCATGTGAATTTCGTTTCAGTTTGTGCCGAAACCGAAATATTTCAGCCGAAACGTTTCTTAAAACCATGGGTAGCACTATAAAGTTTAAAATAGATAAGAATGCAACGACATACCATGACCATTACTTTGATGAAAATGATTAGCTGTTACTTAATATTTGATAAGTAAACAATAAACATATAAATTTATACCAAAGACTTTGCAGTATTTTTTCACATTGGCACTTTTGTATTACATTGATTTGCCAATTATTTCCTTGTATGCAGCATAGTCTAATAGAACTTAGTCATAGAAACAGAAATGCGACAATGTTTTGCTAGACAATGGACATCACATAACCAATAGATCACAAATAAAAAGAAAGTAAGCTACTTAACATTTCTTTTCAATATGAATAACCCCAATTTAAGATTAGTAACTCTTGGTCGTAGTACTTTCCCCAGTTGTTTAGATTTTGTGGCCGGGGTAGCTTATAATTCTTAATTTTAGTGTCATTAGTTTATTGCACTATTTAGTATCATTCCGAGATCACAATGAAAAGTCTAGTTCTTCAAATAGAGCACCATCATTTGCAAGTTTGTGAACTATTGTTTGTAACACTTAAAAGAACTTTTATTCATATATGATGAAGTATGTCTTGATGCATACAACTACTGTTTGTAACACTTTAGAACTTTATTCATAGATAATGAAGTATGCCTTGATGCGTAGAAAGAAATTATTATTTTGAAAATTCACTAAGTTGGTGGTTGCAACTGGTTTCAATAGGCTATAGCCACTCACTTCATCCAACTAGATCAAGCCTGCATAACCATTATTTATCTAAAATTCAGTGACTAATAGAAAGTGAGCATTGAAGCTTTTAAAAGAATAAGTACTTTTAGCTTATTATAAAGACTCTTGTTGCAAAATATAAAAGCTTAAGAGCTACCTACCGAGATATCCGGGGGGGTATCCAATTTCACGCATTCGATTCAGCCAAGGAGGCGGGTCTAGCTCCTGTATGAAAATGTAAGGGGACTTAGAAAATTGCAACGAGAAGCAACCATTAAAGAATTACTCCCCAAAAAGTTTTTTATAGAGTAGCCACATTGCATAGATCACTTTTCCCCAAATGGAGCTCTAATAAATACCATCATGAAAATTATGTAATTCCCTTTAGTCATTTCTCATGATTTACATAAAAAACCAACTAGAACCCATTCCACTGCAGTTTCAATCAGAACCTACCACCAGTTCATTGACTTGACTGGATTTAACCAGACTAGTACATATTCATAAGAGCTGCGTGATCAACAAATTAATGTTAAGATAACATGCATAATAAAGGGCATTATGGGATACGTGAATCATAATAGGCGAAAGAGGTCGGCAAGGAATTGTTTTCAATGAGCAGTTGTTATATATGAAGACTGTAAAAGCATAATGAGAAGGTGCATCTGACCAACAATTCTGGCTAGCCAGCAGGTCAGTACAGTTATATAGTTTAGATATGTGACACATTAAGAACTTGCTCCCAACATGGCCAGCTTAGAAACTACCGGGAACCAAAACAAGATACCACAATAGAGATGACAGGGACCATGGGAATATGAATCATATTCAAGCCAATGACAAGTGGCAGCTAATGCTCAAATGAGGATTTTGCTACACATCAACATAGACTGGATTTATTTTCTTTTCATTGGTACAGAAATAGAAACCAAAAGGAAAAGGAAATAACACTGGGCAGAGCTAATCTTACAGCTGAGACAGGGCATCCCAATACCCTCGCTAGTCTAGAGAATTAGCCATTCCATTTGTTTTTTTTTGGGGGGAGCGGCGACAGATTTCATTAAAAATGAGAAGAAAGAACAGACTGAGATGGCCAGTACAAGAGGAGAAACAGAGCCGATCGAAGAAAAAACAAAATAAAGAGGAACTTTCCAACAGGGAAAGAGAAATGCCGAAGGAAATAGATCTCAGAGAGGGAGGGAGGGGGGAGAGAATCAAACAGCTCCAATCACTCCTTGGGAACCCCCTCTCCATATAGCCTATCAGCGACTCCATTAGCAGACCTCCTGAAGTGCTGGAAAGAAATAGAAGTCGTCCACCTGATCTTGAATCTCGTCAAATAAATGAGCAAATTTCCACAGGTAAGCATGGGAACCCCTCAGCCATCTAATCACGTTGACCGAATCTCCTTCCACCAGCACTTTGGCCATGGACTCTCTCTTATTTTATGTGAACTATTCACATGAACAGCAAGAATGGAAGTACATTATCTTGGCAACCTCATTTCCCCATAATATTTTGGGTTCCAACATACCATGTTTTCCGAAGTAGAAATAGATATGGTTTTTTTTTTTTTTGAATGGCAGAAATAGATATGTTTACTATAGCTATGAGTCAAATAAAGGTGTATTTACAATAAAGCAAGGGCACAACAACTCAAGATTGAATATACAAGCCAAAACATTCTCGAACGTGTGTATGCTCACACTGTCCACTTATTTGAAATCATGTTTTTACCCAATTGTCCAACACATCTCTGTTTCTTCAAGCCACGAATATCCTCTACATAAAAGAGCTAAGAACCATTTGAAGCTCAACTAAAAAGCTTCCAATATGTGTTCTATTTTCTTATACATGCTATACTCTTTGCAGTGTCACTCTTTGAGCTTTTTATTTATTTTAATTTATTTTCTTATTTTCATCAATCAGAAAAATGCATTAAAAGAAGAAAATACAAGTACAGTTTACGATTTTGTATGCTCTATTATAGTAGGATTTGACCTTCGTTGGTCATTGATCCTTTAAAATCCCAATGGTCAAAGTCTAAAACATATTGCAGAGTTGGATGCTGGATGGACTGTAATCAATGTATTAGGCTATTTATCCAAAATTATGTAATGGAGCTCTGAAGCATCATTTATAGTGTATGCAATTATTTATGATTGCACTTAGATACAACCCTTGCATGGAAAAAAAGTAGGAAATACCAATAGTAATTCCGGTAAAATGTTTAGGAACTTTCCATTTGACAGAATGATTTACCCACAAATCTTTTTTAAGGGAAATGATATCAGCACAACCATATTTTAATAATTTCACAAACCATCTTGTATTCTACTATTTAAAAAGCTGTCAAAAGGTTATTAAGTTTCCCAAAATGCTCTCAGAAGCCAATTAAAGAAGAAAAGAGAGCTGGGTTTGTGCAAATATCAAAATATGGTTGTGCTGATAGCATTTCCCTTTTTTAAATGTAAAAAAGATGTCTAGCGAATTCAAAACTTCTAGAATGTGAACAGCTTGCATGAGTATGTGTGCATGAGAAAGTGCATGGATGCATACATGAAATTCATCAAATTTTGTGTCTTTATCGGTGATGCAATCGCACAAGAGGGCATATATGAACTAGATACCATTCTTATGACACCTGAAACCTTTCATACTACAGAAAAATAAGAAGGAAAATTATAGCCGCACTTGTTTTAATAAAGGCACTCATCTGCCCTAACACACTTTTCTAAATACCTAATAAAAGTTGTTACAATTCCTAAAAAGCTATGAACAGCCAAAAAAAGGGTTTGATAAAGTGATGAGTGCCATCATCAAAATAAAGGGAGTGCAGATATCATTTCCCGAAGAAGAAATAATAAATAATTTCTTATTGGAATGAAGAAAAAGCAAAATTACCCCAATGCCCAAGCATTGTCTTGTCTCAGCCCCAAGGACACCGGCTCGTAAACCCTCATACTTCCCACCAGGAGAAATTTGGTAGTATCGAGTTGGGCAACGAGGACCAGTCGCAGGGTTCCGCTTGGAGTTGTGTTGTTTGCGAGCATTATTGACAGCGACATTATCACGAGGTTTTGGGCATTCCTTCAATGCATGGTTATACGAACCACAATTGAAACAACGAGAAGCTTCAAGTGTTTCCATCCCTCTATTAGAACAATGAGAAAGGTGTGCCAACAACTTGTCAGATGTAAGAAAACAAATTACTAAACAAAGAAAATACAGAATAGAGTTAAGACAAAAAGAATAAAACAAACATGAAACGGTATCAAGCAAAGAGTGATGATTATCGTTAAAGTCTTTGCTGACTAGCTTATGGGGTATTCAACAACTTCAAGCCTTCAGCACCATACACAAGAGAAATTAATTCTAAACAAATAATAACAAATATGCAAAAATGAGCCAGTAGAGAAACACAACTATCAAAAGATATCACAAAGGATGCATTATCTCCAAGATTCCAACTCAAACTTATTAGAATTTTGCTTGGAAAGGCTCAAACTTACTAGAATTTTGCTTGGAAAGGAGCAACAAAACTATCCAAAGTTAACACCAAGGACAGGGAGGCATTATCCTCAAGATTTCAACTTAAACTTATTAAAATTCCTACAGCGCCCAGGTGCCATTTTGCATGCAAGAAAATATTTTCCAGCATCCTTGGTAATTCAATTCCCCTCTTATCTAGCCATGTTTGTAGGGAAGCCAATGAAAATGAGATAGATTATCAAATGAAGGGGGTTCCATGCCTGATGATAAAATTCCATGAATCAAAAAAATGAGATGAAATGAAAAAGGGAGATGATGCCCCCCCTCCTGCAGTATGCATTCGCCCGACGTCAAATCACGTTATAAGGGGGGCGAATGTGTACTGCAAAGGGGGTGAAAATATCATCTCCCAATGAAAAGAGGCCCTATTAAAATTTACTGGAAAACCAATGCATTGCAGCCTCTACCTCATGGTCTGCAATTAATTTAAAATCAAAAGGGATTAAAGAAGACATAGTTTCTAGACCTGTTAATCTAGCAAGTCTTGATCAATGATTACTAAAATAGGGTTAGTTATCAGCATTAAACAGTAACCATAGTAATGTTTAGCTGCAATATAGCATTACTTACTATTTAGCAACTCAACCCATTAATAGATGACGTTTCTTCAATGAAAAATTTAATTGTTAAGTCGAGTGATTCCGTTTCCATTGACATGGAGACGATTTTTCTAGGCGAAAAGGAACATCTAATACATACTGGCCGTGGTTCTATGTCTCTTGTTGTTTTTGGTGATCAAGACAAACCAGCACTTGTTACTTACCCTGATTTCACTCTAAATCATGTGATGTTTCCAAGAATTATTCTTTTGCGAGAAGCTGCTTCTTTGGTGGTTCACAATTTTTGCATTTATCACATAAGTCCACCAGGACACGAGAGTTCTTGCACTTTAGAGTTGCAGCAATTTCTTCAGAGTTCAGATATCCCTGTGCCTTCTGTTGAAAACTTAGCAGATCAGGTTGCAGATGTTCTTGACTACTTTGAACTTGGAACAGTGATGTGCTTAAGGGTGACAGCGGGTGCTTAGATCCTAACTCTTTTTGCTATGAAATATGGGGAATGTGTTCTTGGTTTGATGATTGTCTTCCCTTTATGCCAAGCAACCTCTTGGACAGAGTGGTTGTATAATAAGGTGATGTCAAAGTCGCCGTACTATTACGGAATGTGTGGCATGCTGAAGAAATGCGTGCTTCAGTGGTACTTCAGTAAGAAGTGCACAAGTTCCAAGCGCACAGAAGTTTGCTGGATAAGAGGCCGAGTACAAATTTTTTGCGGTTTTTTCAAGAGATATGACATTACCCAAGGATTGAAAAAGCTACGATGTCAGACATTATTTGTTGGTGAGAACTCATCCTTCCATTCCAAGGCCCTTCACATGACTACAAAGCTGGACAGAAGATATAATGTGTTGGTTGAGGTTCAGTGGTGACAAAGAAGCAGCCCCACGCAATGCTGATACCAGTGGAGTACTTCCTGATGGGTACGGGCTTTATCGGCCATGCCAGCTGAGTGGTATCCCTAGAAGCCCCCTCAGCCCATCATGCATATCTCCATATCTCCTGCCACCCCAGAAAGCATGGGCTTGAAGCTAAATCACATCAAGAAAAAGATTTCCCTCAAAGTATGAAAGAAAGTCGGCCAAGCCGAATGTGTTGCAAAAAGTTTATACTTTCTTATGTTGTTGTTGCTGTTGTGAGATGATAGTGGGGAGGTTGTTGGGGGAAGGTGGGATGTAGAAAAGTAGGGAAAATAGGAAGAGAAGGATGTGATGAGTCCTGGTATAGTAATATAAGTATGCATATAGTGAGAGAAAAAGGATAGAGACTGATATTCAATTTGTAGCCATAGAGTGGAGCTATCTTGTAAATCGTAATTTATGATGATGACGACGATCAATAAAAATAAGGGAAGAGAGGAGGTCGGTGACATTACTTCTATCGCAGGAGGAAAAGGCTTTTTTTTTAAAAAAAAAAAAAACGTATGGGGCTTCTACCAAAAAAAAATCAAAGAGATAACATATAAGCAATGGAATATAATAAATCTTGTCCATCACCTTTCTTTCTATCGGCCCCACACCCAAACAACTCACTAAAGAAAAGGGTAAAAAAACGGGACAACTAGTTGCAATATGCCATTACTTATCAACTCAACACTTTAATAGATGAAATTTCTTCAACGAAAAATCTAATTGTCAACATATGAGGCTTCTACCAACAAAACATCTACACAACGGAATACAACAAATCTTGTCCATCTTCTTTGTTTCTCTCGGTCTCACCCCCAAAAAGCTCCCTAAAGAGAAGGGTCAAAACAAGGGACAACGGTATTGACCTTGCTTCTAAGAGCCACATAACTTGCAACCATTTTCCATCTTGCATTCTGAAAGTACCTAATTTTACATCATTTTCTTATATCTATCTAGTATATATTCTCCAAATCTTAGCATGTATGAATCATCTCTAGAAAACCCTCTCCCACTTTCACTTGTGATGAAGATTTTCTTACTTCGGTAAGTCGCAATCAATCCCAAAAAAATTACTATATTAATCTATGAATCAAGGCAAATTTATCAAATAATTCAGACCAACTAGAATAGTCAAAGGGTTAACTGATAAAATTCATGGTTTCATTGAAAATGATAATGAAGTGGAACGTCTTGACTTGGATGAGGATGCTTGAAAGATTCATTCATCCGCTAAGTAGAGAGGGAGGAAAGAGGGGGGGGGGGGGGGGGGGGGGGGCAGAGAGGGTGAAGGGAACGATTCAACTGTTTGTTATTAGCCATGGTGTAAAAAAGCAGGGAAATTGGACATCCATGCACCCACAGATCCAAGTAAGAACACATCATTATCAAGCAAAGCAGTAGTGCACATGAGAACATGAAGCAATCAACACTTGGGATTCAACCGTTTATGGAATCCCAAGTATTGATTCAACCGTCTGTTATTAGCCATGGTGTAAAAAAGCAGGGGAATTGGACATCCATGCACCCACAGATCCAAGTAAGAACACATCATTATCAAGCAAAGCAGTAGTGCGTATGAGAACATGAAGCAATCAACACTTGGGACAAAACAATAGCAATGTAATTAAGTAAGAAAGATAATCCAATAGCAATGCAGAATGGTAGTTATGGCAACATTTAAAGTATGACAGCCCATGTTGGAGAAATGAAGAATGCAGTTAACACACAGATAGAATTCAATGGAGAGCGTGTAAGAGAAAATGTTTTGTGCATTAAATATCTGGATCGGTTGCAATTGCAGTTAACAAGATTAATCAACAACAAATAGTATCTGTGGTGGTCTCCACCAAAGGGAAAAGCAACAGCATAAGGATGATACAATAAACATGATGACAAATACAGCTTGAGTACACATTTTTGGCTTGTATTTGATTAGCAGACCCCCCCAAACATTAGGGAATAAGGTTACTTCACCCATACCGAAGTATACCGACATCATAGAAGAAAAATCGCTGGCAAGAAAGAGATCAATTTTTTTTTTGAAATGGCAAATTGAATTCATTAAAAGAGAAAGTGATCATTAAATAGATGTCTTGTCCAATCACCATATTTAATAGAGAATCTATGCATTTATTAGAAGAACTGAAAAGCACACACCTCTCAAGGTTAGCCGAACCATCAAGCGAAGTTGGACCCAATGTAAATCCACGATCATAAAGAGGTACAGAGTCGTTTTCCGATGGAAGGAATTCTTTGCTTTGCTCAGGCCTTGCTTGGTTGTCCATCCAAAATGACTTCATATAAAAAAAGGTGCAAAAAGTACACTTGCTAAGCAAAGCTATAAAAGACAAACTTGCCATAACATACCATTAACACTATAAACATGTCTTTATGTCGAAACATATAAGCATATCGCAATCCTTTGCTAACAATAAATTCACAAATACAAATCAACTAAAAATCAAATGTACACAAACCTTCATCATGCACTTACTTTGTAAAATAGTAATTGTTATCCACATAGACACAAAGCAAGTTTTAGTAGAATATGACATACCCCTTAATTAATAGCGCACACAATTAGGGACTTGAACTTAGACAAGAATGTTAAATAAAAATCCCTTGAATGTGAGGAACTCCAAAGACAGAAAGGAGAAAGAAATAGAGAAAATATGGAGTCTGAACTCTCGTCCAATCTTCATTAATTTCGAATGAATGAGATATGAAAACCAAATAAGCAGAATACCTCTCGAATAAAATCTGAGCTAGATACGGTTACAGGGGATGACTTTATTGCTGATTCTACTGAGCTTGATGAGATGTCAGCGGATGATGACCTTATGGAGGCTGGTTATGGATTGGTATTGCCCATAGCTATCACACAGATCCAGGAGGAATACGTTGCAATCTTCCCAGCCAGTTTACTTCTCTGGAGCGGTTTGTGTTCTTATGATTCTACATGGGCGATTTCTTCCCTATCGCTCTGCTGGCATTTCAAACTACTCTCACGATTATTACGAGCATTGGGCATCAGGATGCCTCTGACGGATTATGACTCCTACTACTTGAGTGGGTCGTCTACGTATTTGATCCAAGGGACTAAAACTCGAAGGCGAGTTCTTTTCAAGAAGGGGAGAATGATGCTGATTGTAGGCCCAATAAGAGGCATAGTTTCCCATTAGGACTTTTAGGGATTAATTTCCATGTTATTTAGTTTCTAGGATTTTTATTTTCATGTTATTTAGTTTCTAGGATTTTTATTTCCGTATTTTAGTTTTTAGGATTTTATTTTCCATGGAATTTTATTTCCATTGCCTATATATAGGCCTCGTGTATTAGAAATTAAAAGTTTGATGAATTGAAGTGATACAGATATTTATCCCCTTCCGATTTCTTCTTCTTCCTCCTCCTCTTCTTTCTCCTCTATCTATTCTCATTCTTCTTCTTCTACTCTTCTCCTTCTTATTCCTCTCTTCTCTTTCTCTACTTCTCTCCTCTTATTCTTCTCTCCCTCGCCTGCATCACTCGGACAAGAATGCGGCCAAGGTAAATAAGGGTCCCTCGCCTGCATCACTCGGACAAGAACGCGGCCAAGGTAAATAAGGGTCGACTAGGGGGAGTTGACGATACGCAGGGGAGTTTTGAAACTATGGTTTAAAAACTCGGATTTGGACGAGAATCCAGCCACCACAAAGGGAACAAGGCGATTCAATGACAGCCATGGTCAATATTTTGTTAACTCGAGCAAGTAAAATGAGTTTTGATTGGCTTGGTAGGGAAAACTCATACTCAGATGGGAACTCGGCCAAGTTAAAAGAGATTTGACCACGGCAAGTCGACGATTGACCCAAAAAGTTTTCAAACAGCATATCTAACACAATCAATTGTGCATCTACTCACTATTCAGGCAATGATACCCAACATATCATGTCCAGCTGCAGCATAATATGATACCAATACTTGTACACAACACTTCATTGATACTTTTGTTGGTCAAAATATTGTGTTGTATCTTTGTTTCCATATACATATATAGATATCATAGGATTAGAGACCAAGGAAGATATGACATGTAATGGATGAAATTAACTACTTTAAGGAAGAATGTAATTATTTCCTCCACTCCTTGATGTGCCCAAGGTCATTGAGACTTTGAAGACAAGTTGCGTCCAAGACCGTAAGGTTGAGAGCACACCTGCTTGACCATCATGCCTCATTTCAGAAAAAAAAATACCGCTCAAGAGAATGTAAGTATTTCATTCAATATACTTTTAGAGGGTTAATGAGTTAGCCGATAGAATTTCTAGAGGAGTATCTAGACCTGCAATTATGTATATAAGGGAAATGATAGCTCCACACTTCCAGCCCCGCCCTATTGTCTTTTATAACTTGTAATGTTCTTTCGCAATAGACCTAAAATGCCTTTCTTGGTTCTGCCAATCCCAGGCACCCATTCCACCTTCCTTCAAACACATCTCGTCTTTGCCTCCAGCAACCCACTTAACCAGTGGCATCATTCAGAAATCAGTTCCTAAAAAATATGTAGAAATAAAAGAGAGAGAAACATTAAAAGAAGACTGAGAAGGTCCCCCTTTCAGTACTAAGACACACATACAAGCCAAGAAAGACAATTACAACCCCTCCATATGCAATTAGGGTGGAAGAAAATCAAAAAGCTCTAAAACAGTAATTGTTACCTTACTTTCCTCCAATCATGTATATTTTCTCTCTCCTCTGCATCATCCATTTCTTATCATAATATACAGTTTTTCTTTCCTTTGTTTCCTCCCAAAACACCTAATCTTCTCTTCCGTACAAAACCCATGGCATTTAATCGCCTTTCCTCGCAAAACACCTAATCTTCTCTTCCGTACAAAACCCATGGCATTCAATCGCCCCATCTTCCTTCTATTTTCCATTATTTTCTTCCTGTTTTCGATCTTTCAAGCCCCTTCTCCATCTGAATGCACATGCAACGGTGTCTATCTATCCTATGCCTACAAAGACAGGGTGGATTCATATCAAGGGACATTAATCCATCGAAGGGGGGAGTATTGAGCATTTATGTTTCTAACCATTCGTTTTAAGGCCAGAAATTGAATATTTTATTATGACCCACTCTTTGGATCCTTTGAACGTACAGCCACTCATACGATAGTGATATCAGATAAATTGCATTTTTCGATCTGTCGACTGAACACAAAATAATCTCATGTTCAATAAAATAAGCAAAGACCAAAGAAAATAAGAACAAGGGAAATGCACGAGGATAATCAAAAGATGCATGAAAGAAAGAAAAAATCAAAGAAAAAAAAACATAAAGTAATGGAAAGAAAGATAAAAAAACAAATGCAAAAATCTGAAAAATAAAGTTAGAGTCGCCGAACCCAAAGAACTCGAAGCCAAAACTAAACTACAGAAACATAGAGAATCGGAAAAGAAAAAGATAATGCCAAATATATCATCACAAAAATACACTCGTCGAGGCAGAATCCAAAGAGCTCAAATCCTCCTTCCATCTCGCATCCAGCAAAGATTGAACCCCATTCTTCCATCATGGACTCATCTCCCAGCTCTTCAGACCGCACTGTTCTTCTATGTAAAGTTTTCGGCATGGGAACCTCGATGATTGCAAGCCTCTTGGATTAACATCTTAGTGCATTCTTCCTTTCCTTTTCTTCTTCTTCTTCGTTCCTCTTTGTGTCTCTTAGTTCTTTCGTCAAGAAATCATGTGGAAAGGTAAAGTGCAATTTAGGTTTTTCTTTTCTTTTTTTAAAAGGTAAAGTGCAATTTAGTTATTTGAAGAAAAGCAAAACTAGCACGCATAAAAGACAAAAAAAAGGGGGTGGAAGGCTGCAATAGGAGGTTGAAATGTCATTTCCACACACACACACACACACACATATATATATATATATAGACACACACATATATAAACATATAGATAGATAGATAGATATAATATATATGCATATATTAGTGCTATCTCCCAAAAAAGAAAATCGTCTCTCATCATGATATCATGATGGCAATGCAAAGTGTTTAGAATAAAATGATTAACAAAATCCAACGCCATTTGTTGTGTTTAGCCATATAGAGAACAGTAATAGAAACAACTCAACTACAATGAATGTAATCTAATCTCACTGATAAACGCCCAAACTAGCAATAACAAAAACCATAACAACAGCGAATCCATGCATTGCAATCCCAAAAACATATGGCATTACAAAACTTGCGTTTAACATGCACATGCAGCTACAGCAAGCATGAACAGCACACAAAAGAAAGCATACCACTGTGGAGGACATTTCTGAGCCAACATGCAGGGCAGGAAAGTAAGTCTTCTCACCATTTTCCAAGGGATCCTTTGAAGAATCCTAAGATAATCTCAAAATGAGTAAATCAATTAATTCATAATTAAAAATACAACAAAAAATAAGGAAAGAAAAAAACTCATAATTTTAACTATGATGATAACATTATTCAGGTTGCATTGGCATAACTACAGTTACTCGATAAATTACCAGAAACAGCTACATGAGGTTTGCAATTTCACTGATACTAGTTACTGCCCAGATACATCTCTATAGAAGTGGACAACTAGCAATTGGAGACAAACCTTTCATAATCATCTGAAAGTTCCCTAGAATTAAAACTGAGCACCAGATGAGTATCGGTTAAAGCACAAATCAAGTAAACGACAAAAATAATTTGCCCAATTACATGCCACCTGGTTCATGAAAAGCTCCTGTAGGGTTGAAAAGACCGATGATTCATTTTAAACTAAGTCAAATCAGTTGTGTGGAACTCAGGCCTAATAAGTTAAAAGTAAAGCAAGTGTGATATCTTCCATGTTACATATTTAAAGAGCATGCCAAATTGATAAGAACAATGAAAATAATTAATAGCCCCGCTAAAACCGAGAAAAATATGATAAACATTTGACACAGAAATAGAAAGAATGCTTCAAAAGGCCACAGTATATCCAATTGAACAGTGAAAATAGTAGAAAATTAGGCTCAACAAAAATTACATTGGATGAAGAATCATGATGAGCATGCCACTCAGACCACTGCTGCAAAAGTTCCTCAAGCCTCCTTTTGCTACCTCTGAAAAGATCCGGAGATGCACTATAAGGTTACCAACTTGACAGTAATCGATAAACGAAAAAAATAAACAAGATTACAGAAGGGTGCTGATAAAAGAAGGAAAAAGGATTACCAAACCAGTTTCAGGGGAAAAAAATAAAACACTGGGAAACCAGAATAACTTTATTTGGATGACTATACATTCTATTTAGCCACTAAAGTATATTTATTTAACTTTATTGAAGAAATACAAAAAATTGTCATCCCAACCTTGTTAAGGAATTATAAATGACATGCACAGATGGTTGTTGTTCAACATATGTCATTCGAGCCCTCTTAACACCTGATGTATCTAGCATGCCAAATTATGGGAAACAGGATAACATAAAACACAACTATACAATACTAGTCATAAGTCAGGTAGCAACTGATCCCAAGTTCCCAACAAATATAGGTGTGCTAATTCTTCCTAACTAAAGGGGCATTGCCTTCATTATCAACATTAAATACAAGGCTAAGGTCGTTGATTCATAATCAGCTTCAAATTAGTACTGATAATCGTGTGGTCTCTGAAAGTAGTTAATGAATATATCAACACATACCTATATATGCATGAATATGTATGCATCAAATCTTAAAGATCCTGTGTTAAAACTGAGGCCTTTTTTCCTCTGTATCAGTGAACCTACCCTAGTAAACATGGCACATGTGAATGAGACCCAAAGCACTTGGCACAGAAATAAACCAACCAGACATCCTGTCTGATTGGAAAACATTTGAGGCCTACAAATGGACGGATAAAATTTCGAAAACAGGTCACATTCAACAAACAGAAGTCCATGAATAAGGTGGTTAGGATTGTCTAATCAGGTAACTTTTGGGCAATGGCTCCTTCACAATAGGGCCTGCCAGGCAAACGGTCAGGATATCACAATTATTTACCACATACATGTGTACTTTGTGTATGAAAGGAGTCATGACACTTTTCTTCAATACATCTAAAGGAAACAATATAGGACTTGTCCAAAGAAAAAAAAAATAGTAAGGCATAGTAGGATACAGATTTCATCTATCTTATGACTGCTGACAGTACTATCAGCTATGGTAACCAGGTAGCCATTTTCACTATTGTGCCGAGATTCATCCCCATTCATCTTCCCCGCGATTGTAACAGATGCCGAAAACTCAACACTCTCTTGCACAATGGGTTGATCGTTAACAAAATCCTCTTCACGATCCATTGTTTGCACATGTTGACCATCTTCACGTCCACTGCCAGACTCAGTTTGCCCTAAGTTCTCCACATTGGAGATGTCATCTTCAACCAGTGATGTACTGGGTTGAACACCGGTTTCATTTGGCTCAGAGTTTGAATCATGCAGCCCATCGCTTGTGATTCCGTTGTCAGAATCGCTAAATGAATCGAGATCAATGAAATCTTTGGACCCCATTTTAGATGAACAAAAAAGTTTTGTTACAGCAAGTCCCAGTACAAGCTCCAGCTGCATAAAACAAGTGTTAATGTTAATCGGTCAAGAAAAAACAAAAAAGCAAGGAATTCGACAGTGACATATGAATAACCTCAGTATAATCCATTTAAATCAACCTTTTTGAAATAATGTAGACAGGTGTTTACTGCAGATTAAATTTAGCGCCGTTGTAAAGTATTCATAAGAATCATGAGCCAAATTTGAGACATCAAAAATGTATTACTAGCCAATTGACAAGAAAAAGATTAGAACAAGTTTCTAGTAAATCAATCTATCACAAACTCAGTTCACCGTAAAATGGAAAAAATGAGCATGTTATAGAGAATCAGAGATTCTTTCATTAATCTGAATGATTAGCCAACCAAGGTACATGTATCATGAATGAGGTACAAGGTGCACCACAGATACGGCCTATATGGTTCAGCAAAGCAAAATTCGGGATAGTTGGACATCGTTACGAACAAATGCCGTGACTAGGAATATAAGCTTTTTTGTCTACCACTGGAAAACAACACATGGGTACATTTTTTCAACAAAATAATTCAGAAAAGTTAGGGTAAGAGTGGGTTAGATTCCAAAAATATAAACTCACATTCAAATGAGATGTCCACGTGAGTGTAATTAGAGGATGTATAGGACTGAGGTGTGTGGGAGGTTAAGCTCAAATTCGACAGTTCATTTTCGGCAACCCGAGTCCTGAAGGAATTGATGGTGTGCTAGAGCCCATATCACCACCATGTTATGGTGGCATTCTCTGGACACATTGGCATCAAAGACTCTAGTGAGGTAGACTCCCTCGCACTACTTCAAGGTTTCAAGTTGACTAAAGACCGTAGTTTCAACTCTTACTCTCTTAGTAGGTGGAGAGCAACTCAAGCAATGTAATCAAGTAGGTCTCCATTGGATCTCCCTTTCCATGAAGATTCCAAAATTTTTTAGGAAGCTATAGGTATTATCTCGATGTTAGATGTCTCTTACGGCCATGTATGGAGAGAAACCAACTCAATAGCTGATCAGGTCACAAAGGAATATGTTTCCAGGGACTCAGTGACCAATGGAAACCATATCCTTCTCT
Source organism: Tasmannia lanceolata (assembly GCF_043159265.1). Taxonomy (NCBI): domain Eukaryota; kingdom Viridiplantae; phylum Streptophyta; class Magnoliopsida; order Canellales; family Winteraceae; genus Tasmannia; species Tasmannia lanceolata. Next base: position 59,372,119 of record NW_027518692.1, on the reverse strand, counting down.
TGTATATTTAGTTTGTCTTTTCTGTTCCTGGCCTCCTCAGCCAGCAGTCTGTCCCTTTCCTCTTTTTCTTGACAAAAGTTTGGTTAGTATTCAAAAGATGTGTAGTTATCATATTACAATGTGATAAATACTCAATACAAGCACATCCACCTAACTGAAATATCCATGTAGCATACCATCCAATCATGCAGAGAAAGTAAAATATGGACAGATGCTTAACATTGAACCATCACAAATACTAACCCAGTTTCGTAGAGGCACTTTTGTTAATTAATGATTTACTTATTCAATATTAAGATAAAAATTTAATATGAACATGCACAGCACAGCATTATTGAGTAAATAAAATTATAGTATAGGATTTCGTTTATAACTGAAAGCTAAATTCTAGAAACAGAACTGCAAGCGAAAGCCACAAGGTAGTCAGCCTGCCAAAGATTGATGGAAGGAAATGTGTAAATTCCTACTTAAGATAGAATTTCTTCCGTAGAGTATGTAGATCTCTGCAGATAAGAATCGCTAGTACTTGCCCATATCCAGCGAACACTATATAAAGATCAAAAGGCCAACAAGCCCTCCCAAAGAGTATGATGGGAAGAAAAGTGTAAATTACTACTTGATCTAGAATTTCTTCAATAGAGGATGTAGATCTCTGCAGATAAGAATCACTATTACTTGCCCATATCCAGTGGACACTATATAAGGATCAAAAGGAGAAGGGCAACAAATGTTATCCAATACGAATGGAAGTGGTTAACCATTCGTTATAGCCAGATAGGCTTCAGATAATGCCAAAGGAAGCTCTACAAATTGCCAACACTAGATTGGAAAATAAAGTCAAAGAGCTTACAAGGCAATTACAGAAGCGGCTGAGAATTGGCATGGAGAGAGTGTTAATGGAAGAAAATGCAATTTTGTGATTTGATTGAGTTTCAATTCAAGGAACTAACCATGCTCCTGGTAAAAGAATGAGAATCTGTGAAACGAGAAGACGTGCAGGTCACAAAAAACTTCTTTCAAAAAATGCTCAACAAAGTTGCTGATAATCTTGTCTGGACCCATTGCGAGTTTCTACTATTTAATCACAAACGCACAAGCGGATGTCTATAGAACAAGGAAGCGGAGAGACAAAATTTCTTTTTGCCTAAACTAACACGGTACAAGGATTACCTCGAGGGCACACTTCTGACTACATCACCTCAAGCTGAGTATTCATAGTTACTTGTGCAGTGAAAGCAGGACAATGAAAGGGACAGCTGTTTTAAAGAGGGGCATTTAGAAGGGAGACCATCCCTGCCCCTACGAATTTGGGTGCCAATATCAATTTAGGCGTCAACTTGCCTTGGGTGCCATTATCAAATGGGGGGTCAAATTGCCTTGGGTGCCATTATCAAAATTGGCCCGTGTGTTTTTTACACTCCAGTCACTTAAGCGCACATGGGCTGTATTTTCTTTGGATTTCTAAGAGAAATTCTAATAGTTTTATCTATTGAGTCTGGTTAGGAGTATAAGTTATTTAAAGGACAAGTTTCTTTTATTATTTCAGCAGCTAAGGAAAGGACTTAGTTTCCTTTTAGTATTAGACTCCTTTTCCTACCCCATTTAGGTTTTCTTGAGGCTTGATGTAGTCTATAAATAGAGGCATTTGGCTCTCTTTATTTTACAATTGATGAATGGATGATTAATACAGAATAAAGCTCTGTGCGCCAAAGCTATGGTGATTACCTAACCTAGGAAAGCCACCCTCGTGAGTCTTATGTTTTTTCTCTCTCATATTATCTTTTCTGCAAAAAAGCAAACAACCCACGGTCAGCACATCTGCTCAAAAGAATCCGGCTTTGGATTTTCTCCTTTCTTCTCCACTTCTCCTCATTCCCTCCCTTTTTTTTATTTGAAACCTGCAACACCTTGCCTTAACCTCACCTTTACCCTCTTCCAACAAACCCAACTCCGTATCTTTAGATTGTTAATAGCCATAGCAAGCCCTGCACCACCCAGAACTTATACCAGTTTAAAAAACTGGTCAAGATCACCTTTCCCAGCACACTGCCTGTCAAGAAACCCCTTTAAAACATGTGCCCTTTAAACTATGCAATGAGAACTCACATATCTAAAGCCTGTAACACCAGTCCCCACCACCAGGCCCTCTCGCCGCCATAAGCCTTCACTTGTAGCTTTTAGCAACCCTGAAACTTCATTTCCTTAAAACAATGAACCATCACAGATTCAAGAACACCCAAGAAATGTGTTCCTTTGATTAACTACACAGCTAAGGGGTTGGACCTGTAGCACAACGGTTGAGGCTTTCTATCTTAACCTTGAGGTAGCAGGTTCAATCCCAGCTTACCTACGAAAAAAAATTAACTACATAGCTAAACCTCACCCAGAATTAAACCCTTTTGCCCTAGTAACTATAACTCGCCTTATTAGACAACCTACAGTGTTACAGTGCCACTACAGTTCATCTCTGTGGCTTGTCCTGCTTGTAATACACATGTTCAGACCTGTTTTACACATATACAACCCATCAGCCTCATCCCTATTACTGTACAAGACCTTTACACCTTACGTATTTCGATTATAACTCAGTGTACTCCCTTTACTTGTCACAGCAGCCCCTGCATAAGTCTATTTTTAGCCAGATCCATTACCACTAACTCATAAGTTAACCTACCCATACCCCTAAACTAACCTAAAACTTGATAATATCTCCTTTGCATCCCAAAAGTACCCTTTTCATCACTTACAGTAATTATTAACCTTGCAAAAGCCAATAATTCATACCTAATTTCACCTAACTAGTTATTCAACCCTTGGAAGATTAGTTCCAGACTTCTAGTTGGTTGCCCTACGTCACCATAATATCAGAGATGCATGATTAATGATCTTTCCATACCCGAACAGTGTCAATATCTCCTTTACATCCCAAGAGGCCAACTGACGTACCCACCAATAATTCATACATTCACCTAGCAACATTTCATAAACTCCTATAATCCGCACCTATTATCACCTAACTATTAATTCAACCTTTGGAAGATTAGTTCTAGTTGAGCTGCATGATTAATGATATTTCCGTACCTGTCCTGCGTCAGCACCATAACGAGATGGATGCAAACAGGATAATATTCGATCAAGCAATTTTCTACATGGCACTGGATCTAGTAGGATAAACGATTCCCTTGCACCAAGATTCTCGAGCAATTCCACAACATCCACATGCATCTTGCTATCGATTGGGATGCCATCCATCTCATTAAGGCAATTTAATGTGACGGTGAAAGAACTTTGCATTGGTTGACGGGCAGCATCCCTGCCTAGTCGAGCCTTCTCCCTTGCAACTCCATTTTCCAACTGAACCTTGGCCCAAGGTAGCATAAGATCAATCAAAGTATTGAAGCAATTTCCAAGTTCAAATGTCGTAGAGTCCTTCGTTATCCTACTTTTGAAAGTCGGTGTCTAAGAGTTTTGTGCTTGCCTACATCTAATTGGTGTTTCCCCTCTGCATCTCCTTCATCTTCAGCACCAAGTGATACTGCAGTTTCCTCCAAAGAAGTTTCATTATCACCATCTTCTATACCTTGTGATGGGGATTTCACATGACATGTGTCATTTACAAAAGCAAGATTTGATGGAATATAATGCAATTCTCGGATGTCCCAACAAATATAACATTCAATTCCTCTGCATTTTCAAGTGATTTCAAACAAAATTGTGCCGTTTTTTAATTGGTTTGCATTGGACACAAAACCGTATTGCTAAAATTGCTTGGGTATAAAATATATCACCACAATAGTATGAGATAAACCAATCTGGCGTCAAATAATCCTCGCACTGCTCATCATTTCCAGTAACAGCCTGCAGCACTTGATCCCATCCTAGTCCATTTGGTGGTCGAAATGAGCTTATTCTATCATTCCACTCTTCAATGCCCCTCCCACTCTTCAATGCCCCGTGATAATTCTTGAACTTCATTTGCTCATAATTATTTTGTCTCCTTTGGTTGAACTCCTCTTTAATGTTCTTTCATCCAGTTTTATCGAATGAGGATGTAGACCTTTTACTGAAAAGGGTTCGCTCCAGCAGAAGTTCAATGGATATCATCCAATGCTTTGAGTTTCAGTTGGCCTTTTCTTTGGGTTTGTCACATTGAGCACTTGAACTGGCCCTCTGACCATCATGGGATCACATTATTCCATCATGGAAAAACACCCCTTTTTTTCCATCGACAAATATCTTCGATCACAGACAAAGTATCCAACTAAATGAAAGCATAACCATTTTAACATCCACTCTATAATTCCATCGACCATGAACCCAAAAATTTTAGAATACATGAATTTGATGTACATGGTAACTTTCTATTACTGGAAGGCCATTCTATAAGAGATATATTAGGGGTTGAGCCTCTAAATCATTGATAAAAGGCTTTGTCCCTCAACCAAGAGGCAGGAGGTTCGAGATATTGGGGAAATTCAAGATATTGTTGGGTCTTCGTTGGCATGCTATATTCATGTCAGAAGGTCCGCCAATGGGGTAGTGGATAATTTAGCCAGGCGTGGGGTAACATTGGAGTCTTTGGAGCACTATGATTTCCTCCCACCTTGATTCTTTGTTTTGTTGTCTGGGGCTTTATTTTCTCTCTTGTATCTTGAGCTTTTTCCTTTGTCTTTGTTTTTTTTTCGTTTCATTGTGTTTGACCATCTCAGTCTTTATTAATGAAATTTTTTACCACTCAAAAAGAAGAAGAAGAAGAAGAAGTCGGAGGTTCGATCCCAGCTTACCTACCAAAAAAAGAGATACATTACATATATCTCTTACATTTCATTTACCCGAGTGTTTACTAGCATTTGATTTATCCATATAGGATAAGATTCTCATAATACAGCTATAAAGAACAAAAAATCATTCATGTAATTTTACTTTTTATCAGCTTGAGGTAGAAGTAGTAGTAGTAGTATTAGTAGTAGTTGTTCCAATACTGATTAGATCATTTTTAAGGCCATTTAACTGTTTATTACATCTCCAATATGTTCCAATATTTGACATTTCAAGTAACTAAAACTAGAACTACCAAGAAAAAAAGGAGAAACAAAAACACCCAGCTGCTATTCTTTCTATTGAAACATATATAAATTCAAACACTGGCATAAACATTAACACCACAACCAGTCAAAGCACATCAAATATGTAATAAAGAAAGAGAAAATCAAAATACAAATAAATAAAGATAACTCAACCCATATTACACTGTAACCAGTAACCATATAACCAAGTTCCTGGTTGTATTATGCTGAAAGTTTCTCATAAGTAACACAACCACCAACCCTATGGAATGAACAGAAAGTCAGATCTGTTATATTCTAGTTAGACCATAACAGAAAATTAGAAAAAATCATGAAGCAAAGGTCCCCTCTGATATTGCAAATTAGCCAGAATACACCAATGTCTCTGATATTGCAAATTATCCCAAACTAATTCATACCATATTTCCTCACAATAAAACCTAAACTATTGTCCCTAATGTTAGATTTCCTTATTATCTTATGAAAACCTCCCCAGAGACCATTATTGTCTCTAATGTTAGATTTCCTTGCTATGAAAGTCTCCCTAGAGACCACTAGCTAGTACTTATTAAGGACGCCCTATTAAATCAACTACTTACACATACACCAAAAACTCTCCCTACTCATATATGTCCTCATACTAATTCAAATATTAACAGACTTAATCATATTACAAAACTTTTAATCACCACTAGCTATTAATGATATTCAGTCTCTTATATTCTAATTAGACCATAACAGAAAATTAGCAAACGTCCCCACTGATATTACAAATTATCCAGAAAATGTCAATGTGGACATCTAGAACCATCCCAAACCACATGCATACCATATTTCCTCACAATAAATCCTAAATTACTCTCTGATGTTAGATTTCCTGATTATGAAAGCCTTCCTAGAAACCACTAGCTAGTACCTATCAAGGACACCCTATAAAAATCAACTACTAATATATACAACAAAAACTCTCCCTACCCATATATGTCCTCATAAATCCAATGTTGACAGACCTAATCATATTACAAAACTTTTAGTCACCACTAGCTATTATAAAGATGCACTTAAACTGTAATTTCTTTGAAAAGACTAAATTTCACAACAAAATTCTTATCAATATCAATATTCATCAGATCATAGTATTGAACAACACATCCCACAAAAATTCAATTCAGTCGTTGCTTGCCATAACGTATGAGATAAATAACTAAAGTAAACCAACTATCGTGAATCATATGGAAATGTTTGAAATTAACGAGAAGAAATGAAAAGAGGAAAAAAAAAAAAAAAGTTAAACCCTAAGAACCGAGCTTAAAGTCTAAAGAAGAACAACTCAACTATCATGAACAAAATTATCACGTAGAAAAGGGCAGATCGAAACATATGAGGCGTGAATCAGATCAGAGAGAATCAAGATCCGAAATGCTAGATTACCTGTCTGGTTGGTTAGTCGAAATTCGTGAGAGGAATTTTTAGGGTTTTGGTATGCTGATTTCCTTCGGAATTACAGAAACCCACCGTAGCCTTCGGGAAAATGCTAAATGGGAAATTCTAGGGTTTTGTGAAGAAACGAGGACTGGATGCGAGAGAGAGGAAGAGCACGTGGGTTGGGCTATCACCAAAAACATTGATACTTTTCGTGCGCCTATCTTTGTCGTCGCGACGAAGGCTGTAGATCTTTTTTAGAAAGAGTGATTTATGTGGGAGATTTTTATGTGATTTAATTGGTTTACTGATATTTGCACAACAATTTTTTATAATAACACGAATTCAGATTGTCTTTTCCTTTTAAATTGGCCACTAAGAGCTTTGTGGGAATTGTAATAGCTTTTGACAGCTGGTTAGATTATAAAAGACGAGGTGAGTTTATGTCATTATCAAGGGATTTGCTTGGGACCACTGCAAAAGGCATTTCACGCATGGCTGTTGCATGTGAGAGCAGCCACATAGGCTCAGATTCTGTCTTATTCATTTTATTCTTCTGAGGTGGCTGCTCTCACATGCAACAGCCCAAGTGTGAAATTCCTTCTCCAATGGTCCCTAGGAAATCACCCATTATCAAAATCAAAACCTAGTAATGCAAATAGAGAATTGCTAGGGCGACGATATTTTCACCCCCCCTCCAGTAACGCTTTTTGACGTCAAATCACGTTAAAAAGGGGGGCGAATGCTTCCTTCGGGTGGGGTGAAAATATTATCTAATTTATTCTCAAATTCGAAGGGTTAAAATACAAACTCCTCCTACAGCCCCCAATAATTGGCCTTTCCACCATAAATAAAAGCAAAGATGAATTGGGAAGGTTGAAGGTGAGATATCGGAGAAAACCAAACCAAACCAAACCAAACCCCAGGAAAATGTTATTATGGTTTGATTTCCTACGATTCTCACTTACAGCCACCACCGTTGATACCAAGATAATGAGAAATTGGAGGAAATCTGATTGTTGATAGTGTTAGATCACTCGTATTATGCCTTTGATTTCCTGCAATTTTCACCTACAGCATTACTATTCCCACCAAAGAAGAGCAACATAAGAAATGCTAGAATTCTAACCGATGAAAGAACCCACATGAAATCCTACTATTTATAACAATGTAAAGCTCTCGACATGAAAGTGTTGTGATATTCTTTTAAGCATGAGGGAGTCATGGCAGATGGAAACTGCTTTCTACCCACAAGGGCATGCTTTTATAATAGTGAAGTTTTTCCTTCTTCTTTTTGTCGGTTAAACATGAGATTACACACAGACATCCCTGTGTAATGAAGAATGTCGTACTCTTGATCTAGTGAGCAGCAATTGGATGTTGATCACTTTAAGCTCAATGTTTGTTTAATTGTCCATTTGTAGGCCATTGATTGGATGGCTAAGAACAAACAATTTCCATGATGTTTGGGCTATGATCATCCACATAGAAGCACACCAATCAATGGTTCAGATCATCATGACGTAGACCAGTAATAAAAGCCCACCTCTCTTTCACTAGGCATCCTCAAAACTGTTCAAATTTGAATTAGCAGTTATTTACATTAAAAATGAGATTTCCATTGTGATTAGCATCAGAAGCCCAGTTAGTTAAGGTGAACAAGGATAATTCAAATGCTCTAAATGATTGAACTGCCCTTAACGCTATATTGGTCAGTCATTATAGTTACTTAGAGGACAAGGTCCTCCTCCTCTTCAACCATGCCCTCCTCCTCCCCTGCTGCACGGTTCCCATCCCATTTCTTTCTTCCTCCTCTCCTTGCATTTCCATTCCTATCTGTTCACCATCATTGAAAGGTTGCTCGACAAACAGAGGATTTGAATATCCCTTTGATCCTGAAGTAGCCCCCGGCGGACTCTCCCAGGACTCATCTACAGGCATCCTTGCACTACTAGAAGGCCCAACTTCCATAGGACTCTCCCAAGGCCCATCTCCATGCAACCTTTCACTACTAGAAGGCCCAACTTCCATAGGCGCCTTCGCTTTCACCGCCGACTCCTTGTCTCCAAAGGAATGCCAAGCCACCTCTCTTTGGCTACTGTTTCTGCTACTACTGTTACTACTGCTGTTACTGTCACTACTGATACTTCTTTCTCCTGAAGAAGTATCACTGAGTGTGTGGAAGATTGTCATGCTCTCGTTCTTCCTACTTTGAAAGGAGTAGCTCTTTGTCTTCCCATTGTACAATGGAAGGAGGGACCTAGACTCTGACCCGGCTCCGTCCCTACCCAAACTGTAGGTAGTTGACAGTTTTCTCTCTATCCCTTCCCTCTCTTTCACCATATCTCCCAATTTCTCCAGCACTTCATTGGCCACGGCCTCCTCTGTCACCTTTTGCTCAAGTTCCGTTATCATTCTGTCGAATTCTTTTCGTTTTTCGTGAAGTGAGCGCTGAAATAAGGTGTAAATAAGGTGTGAAAGATAGTCAGAGTTGTGATTATATGCTATTGTTGTTTTGCTTTCTGAGCTTGGTCACTCACCCTTTTCTCTAGGAATTTTCCAAGGTCTTTATGTTGAAGCTTCTTCTTTCTCCAAAATATACAACAGAATCGCACAAGTCCTGAGAGTACCATTAAAACCACAAACTGTAGTAACAGGAACAGTAGTATTGTCCTTTCGTTGCCTGCGGAAAGAGACAGAGAGCGAGGTGACAATAATGCATCAAACCATCAGATATTGTTTATATTATGTTTAGATGAGATAGCATTTTACCTGTATAGATGCTGAGATACTTAGTGTTTGCTTGGGAGCAGCTCGAAGCAAGTTTCTGACCTGGTATAAAAGAAAACCAAGGTAATAATGCATCTATTCAAGTTTTATCAACAAGAAGGCAGTGGTTGAATTAATTTACTGGCAACTATGAGTTATTACGTGTGGTATGACATGGCAGGGGTTTGCCCATCTCTGCATCAAAAGAAAAAGGAAAAAAATAAGCTCGTAAGATTAATCCATGGGATAAACAGGGTGCTGATTACCAAACTTAAATGATTAAGGTGTTATGGGATGAAAACTTAAAGTGAACAGAAATCAATGCGAGAAGCAAATTTTAATGTGACAAAATCTCCAATCCTGTCAAGGTAAGCCATATTACCATACGCTGGTTATAACCATGCGATTTTTGCATCTAAGTGCACGAAGTCGGAAAAATAAAATTCCATGGGAATGACAGATGGTTAGGCATGAATTCATCGCCCATATCCAAGTGGAAGACTGGTAATTCCTTGTGATTCTAATAGCAATACAAATAATCATTTTCACAAGTGAGTTTTGATGCAGGTAGGAGTATTCCTTCTCATTTCCAGACAGGATCTACAATCCAGATATCATAGGTAGTATCTAGGAATATCTAGAAAGAGTGAGAAGTAAAATGGTTGGTAGAAATATGACAATGTCTGAGCGTCGAATAATTTGCACCTATTATTTTACTATATGGATGTTAAAATAATAGATGGTTTTAATATCCATAGATTAAATGGGACGCTCTGTCTAAGCACTGATTGATTAAAATAGAAAATACAAAGGACCAGAAAGTAGCACGCATCATGCAGTCATATGTTCTTCATGTTAAGTACTTGCCAAGAAATATGAATGCCTTATCTACAGAATCTCACTTGCTGAAGTGATAAAAGCAAGAAGAATGCTCTCGTCCACTGTAAATTGGCGTAGATCGCTCTCAAACAACAAGGATGAAAATTGACCATCTGATACAGGCAGCCACTTACAAGAATTAGTGTATAAGTAAAAAGAATGACTTGTTTTTAAAGACAGTAACCATTTCATGAGTTTCGGAGGCTTGGAGTCAAAAATTATATTTATATGTTACAAACTAAATGGCATGAGCAAGGTTGTACCAGAATACTTTCCATTCCAGTAGAGAGCTCCGGTAGCCGGAACTAACATAATGAAGACTACATTTGTTGGTTTTGTTGCTGATATGTATGTAAATTCACCAATTGTGTGGCTGGTCTTTGCCTCCATTCTCGTCTGAGAAACATAAACTGCATATCCAGAGCAATCAAGAAGAGGACTAACTTGAACCAAATCAAGTGCAGTTGCTTTCAGGAATTTCTTGACAACTCCAGTTGGTGAGAAGGAATACAGGAATCCATCCAATGAGCCAATAGATACCCATCCTGTATTTCCAGTTGAAATAACAGAAGGTTAAGAGGTTATGTGCAATGGCAATACGGCAAATTTGTTGCTTGCAATTCCAAGATCATCAGTACTATATTTCTAGATACAAAAACATGTATATAATACAGCTCATGGGGTTCAGAAAAACATGTAAATATGGGTGCAAGGAAATGGGTATACATATCTCAGAAAAATCATACAGGCATCTCACGTCTGTTCTTCTGCAAGTGGGTCAACATGCATTAATATATACACGTGTGGGTGTGGGTGTGTGTAATAAAACTGTCAGGCCCCGACCCCACCATATAAATATTGTTCAGTTCTGGGTCTTCAGGCCCTATTTAATATCCATGCACATGCACACCAATTCTCTCTAGAATTTAAGTACTATGTGCACATCAACTCTCTCTAGAATGTTTCTAAATACACTTTTTCAACAAGTATTTACCATTGGAATCAACAACAGGTGAGCATTCCGCTGGACTTAATGGGCCAACATTACTTTGCCACAGAACATTTCCAGTAGAAACATCTAGTGCCATCACGACTGCCTTTCTTGGGAAAGCAAGATACAAGTGGCCATTGTTTCCAGGTGTGAACATGAACAGTTTGTCCAACGAACTAAAATCCTTGATCCAGTTGAAGTGAGGGCTCTGAACAGACAACGAGTAGAGCTGGCCTTCAGTATTTGAGATCTGCAGGTGCAAAAATAAAGGCGCGGATCCATAAGTATGCAATGGGTACTTGGCAGCATATAATCTTAGATTATTTAATCCTTAAGGCATGTCTCAGTCGACCAGACTTAGAATCACAAAACTTGGCTACATTTAAAAAATTTTAATTCTCAAATTAATAACCATAAAGTCCAAATCAACTATTATAACTATTAGATCGTCAATTACTTTTTCACTCCCAAACTAAGAACAGATCTGTGGTAGGCTGGTAGCTTAGGAGTGTGAAAATTAGAATTCGATCCACAGTGCAGATCAGTGCCGCAGGATTTCCTTCATAGATTTTCAAACCCAGATAACTAATATGAAACTTGTAGATCACAATCTCAATTGGAGAATACACTCCAAAAGAGAGAAATTATTGACTGGCTAAGCAAAAAATTTCAGATTTGTTGAGTTCAGCGCAGCGGACACACAATAATCACACAAGCACAGACTGCACAGTGATCCAACTTGAAGAAAGATGATCGGAAGGAGTGAAACAAGAGACATGGAAAAGATAAGACCTACTCATTTTTTACATAAAAATTCCCTAAAACGTCTCCAACTAAGCTTGCTGAATTATAGAATTTCCCTAAAACGTCTCCAACTCAGCTTGCAAAATTACCAACCTAATACCCCTTACTACAAAATTCCAGTTAAGATAACTTTCTAATATGCTAATTTTTGACTTCTTTCCTATTATTTGTCTGTTTTAATGGAAAACACATTAAAAGACAAAAAGAGACCAAGAAGATCTCAATACAAAAAAAAAAGCGTACAAAAGGAAACTGAACAAAGCATAAGGAAATAGAATAATGCTATTGAATCCGCATCACAGTTAGATGAACGCCCCAAGTGTCCAACCTCAATGCAATGCCTCACAATCAAATCTCGGATCTCCTCAATGGCACCAAACTTTCCCCACATTGGAGCGTTTCACTCTTTTTTGCCAGTTGAGCCCAAAAAAGCCCACATGATCTCTTTGTCATAACTCCTCAGAAGACCCCAATGCCTGAAGAACCTGAGTTTTCAATGCTCAAGCCGTCAAAGCTCACCTTCAAAAAAACCTAGAGGATGGGGATCCCCTCTATTAATTGTAGTTATTGAGACTTTCTAACTACTGACTTATCTAACATGGCAACGATTCTTAACATTTGTCCCCATTCATGACTCCATGTTGGCACCATCCCTTTTTTTTCAAGAATAAGAGTTGAAACTGACAAGGAATTTGAGTTGAAACTGAAAAGGGGATCTCCATAGACATCTCCAGCTTGTCATTAAAGGACCACTTCTCGTATCATTCGCACCTCAGGTACATGCATAGACAACAAACTAGCTCCTAGATCTATACTTAGTTAAAGTGTACATGAGCAAGATCTCGCCTCTCCACTCTATAAAATGCACAAAAAGATATCTGGATTGGATGTGATTTAACTTCGTGTTGAACTTACAGATTTGGTGAGCACACTGAAAGTTGGACAATCAGAAAACTAAGTGATAGTTAATGGGTTGGACCAATGACCTAGAGCTCTCGTGCACAATACTAGACATCCTTTTTTTATGGAAAAAATGAATGCACACCCGTCATGCACCTCAAATTCCAAAAAAAAATAATAATAACATATAATCATCTCTGCCTTCTAGATAACACAATGCATGCTTGATCACCTGCCAATAGCTTGATACTAGTTTTCCATGCCAAAAACATAAGGAGATCAGATTGAGTACATATAACACAGCAAAGGTAAGACTATCAATATCAAATGCTTAGGAGATATTCCATTGGAGTTTTTGTTAGCTTGGTGTCAAGTCTCGTGCTGAGGCTTAAGTTTCCCATCCTTGTTAATTGGTGTCCTCATTGGTGCTGCATTCCTAACCCATTTAAAACTTTTTGAAAACAGTATCGAAATTCAAAATACCTTTCCCAGGATAAGCCAAGTAAGCGATTCTAACAATAAAAAGAAATATGCTTCATCATTAAAACTCAAAAAAAAAGCAATTACCAGCTTAAATTAAGAAAAGAGAAACACAAAAAGAAATATGAGTATAATGAGACCTTACATAAACACTCCCTTCACAATGATCAATGACAGGTGCTGAACTAAAATAACAATCTGTCACGTTTTCTTTACAACCTTGACGATAACCAAACCGATAGAGCACAGGCCCAGCACTCCATAGCAATTGACCGTGAAGCATGTATGCAAAAAGTCCACGTTTTTTAACATTGATGAATATAGACGAAGTCCAAATATTTATTGAAAGGCCAATAATTCCACCTGATGCTTTCATAGATGCTTCTGGACCAAAGAAAACTTCAACAGCAGATTCAGAAGTCCCAATATTTGAAGGTTTGATTTTCAGAACTCTGTCTTCTGCAACCAAATATATCTGCCAAGAGTTGGAGTAAAATTCATTTGCAGAAAATAACAACACAAATTGAACTTGCTCTAAATTTTAAATTCTCTGAAGCAAAAATAGAAATGAGATTGTGATCAGCAAACTATCATCATAAGGACTAATAACCTCATGAACAAGAAAGCAGTTCGTATTTGTATGCTCATAATGAGAATAATGGTAGTAATGTGGATCCACGACCAAAGCAGATGGTTAAAGCAAAGAGCCTTTACCAAACTGCACATTGACAAAAACCCTACCAAAGTAAGCAACGGTACGAGAGGAATAAGAAAAGAGATTCAGTGTATCTATAAGAGAAACCTAAGAGAGCCATGAGAAATGATAAAGTATTGAACTTGGATATTGATTTTCGTTTCTGTATTAGCTCATAACTCGGAGCCATTTTCGTCTCTTAATTTCCATAGGATTCACTAAAAAAATTAATTTGCGTTTGTTAGTTACTAGTAGTTGTTATTCTAATTTTTTATTAACAAAGCTGTCTTTAATTTTGCAAATTCTCATTTGGTTTTCATGCTTAGGTGGGGTTTGAATAGTGAAACCTTTTGAGATTACAGTTTAAATTTTCTCTGGTGGATCATCCATTTCCACCTACCAACCCTAGATTGACATAAAATGAAATGGTTATACAAAACACTAGTTCTACATAAGCAAACATTCAGTCATCACCTACATGCTTACTGAGTAGAAGTATCTCAAACAGACAAATAAAAGAACAGAAAAAAAATAAACTAATCTTTAGAATATTTTCTAAATGAGCAATTAAAAATATGATGGCACGTGCTGTGACTGCGTTGCCTCGGACAGTTCTCTTAGAGAAGCTCATCAACCCTAGCAAGAGATCCACTAAGAAAATCCCCCACTCATGGTCTAAATGTCGAGAATCTGTTCCAAACATGTACACATGTAGGTTTCATTTTGGCCTCTTTACGAATAGAGATGTCCATGGCTGTCCCTTTCATAGCCACAATGTTTCCCACCAAAGTAGGTCTTATTCCCATAAAATGGTGAAGGATAGCCCAAACCACAAGAATCTACATACAAGATTGCACTCATAAAGCAATAGGAATATGTATTAGTACCAACACCCATTGGTAGATAAGGCCTTAGACAAGCAAGCTATGAATCACATGGCATGGTGTCGTCTGAAGGGATGCATCATAGGTGACTGATGGCCAAACTTCTCTCAAGGATTGAGTAGGTCATCCTAGACATACCTGGGAGGCACAAACACAATCATATATGACATGCAATGTCACCTACTCATCGATGAGATTAACACTATGGGATCTCATTCTAATCATGTGAATAGCTAATGTTATTTCTTAAGCCGCATCATTTCCTACACTATTGATTTGGTAAGATGCCCCAACGCCCGATGTTTTACCACTGGTTATATTGTTAATGTAGGCAATAATCTCTTAAGAGTGGAAACCATGACACAACAGCCCATTCTAACCACCAATGGGATCTACTACTATGGATGAAGTATATCAAACGTGACATGTATTACAGCAGTAAGAATTCTATGACAACGTTTGTGGTGATCAAAGTGCAAT
Organism: Tasmannia lanceolata; assembly: GCF_043159265.1. Classification (NCBI taxonomy): domain Eukaryota; kingdom Viridiplantae; phylum Streptophyta; class Magnoliopsida; order Canellales; family Winteraceae; genus Tasmannia; species Tasmannia lanceolata. Next base: position 59,356,750 of record NW_027518692.1, on the reverse strand, counting down.
TCACATTACCGCTGACGCCATATTTCATGACTCGTGAACACCCAAATGCCATCTTTAATTAGCACATAAACCATATCGAAATAGATTATTACTTTGTAGTAAAGAAGACTTTCAAGTCTCAATTAACCAAGATTAAAGAACAGCTAGGTTAACCAACTTATCATTTTTCCCGATTATAATTCACAACAAAAACTACAAAAGATCAATGTTTATGTTATAATAAATACAAGAGGCAGTTTCCAAATGCTAATATCTACAAAATAAACCAGAAATTACCTTCCCAATTTCATCAGAGACTGGAGGTATATCAGGCTGGCATGAATAATTGAGAAAAAGGACCCATGCAATTGTGCCGTTGCTTTGAAATGAAATGAGATTTTTTTCAAAACAAGTGTAAATCCTCCCATCGTTTCCAATAAGAGGCCTTGAAAGCCTATTTGAAGTCCGCTTTGAAGGCTCTTTATCTGAAACAAATCTCACAGTATCCGAATTACAGAGCTTCAATGAAATGCACAAAATCAACAATAGGAATATCTGCACCAGGATCCTTTTTGCTTCCATAAGAACGACATGAAAACCCTAGAATAAAAGATAAAGCACCAGCCTAAATCAAAACCCTAGAAGAGAGAGAGAGAGAGAGAGAGAGAGAGAGAGAGAGAGAGCGGTTAACTGTAATGCAGAGAAGTGGGAGGAGTGGGAAAGTTTTGAAACTTCCACGTGAGATACGCTTGTGCGAATATGCGAATACGCCAATTCAATGGATACGGGAGGAGTACCCACTAGGCAGAGTGGACCCCACCTTTGGTTGATTAGAACCGTCTATTTGATTAGAAGTTCCATGGTGGGAGTGCATGCAGAGAAAAAAGTACAGTGGAGCCCACTTATTTGGATGATCTAAACCATTCATTTGCTGTTCGCCCATTGTAGATAGGTTGTAACTGAAAAATCTTCTCCCTAGAGATCTTAACCGTTGAATATGTTTGTTGTAAAATGGACGGCTAAGAACTACGAGCTTTTAGATCCAACTGCTCACAGGGTTGTTATCAATATGGCTATTGTATTTTACTAGGAAAAATGCACGTGTGTTGCACGTGAGACCCAAATATCATTTCAAATAATGCAAAATGAAGTGGCAATCTAATATTGGAGTTGATTAAAAGGAACAACTACCTAGGATCTATTCATATAATAGGGAAAACAATATTACTTTATCTTTTACCGAAATTTTCATCTGAAACCGAAACGTCCACATTTCCAAGATGATCGAAACTTAATTTGAAATTTAGAATCTTGTTCTTAAGCATGGTTTGAAATTTCGACCGAAATCCAAATCCGGTCAACCCGAAATGGTATGAAATTTCTAACGAAATTTTGTTTTGCCTCGAAATTTTGTTCCGAAATTTAATCGAATTTTCAAATTTTCGATCAAAAATTCATTTCCCCGGAAATCCCGTTCTAAAATTTAAGGAATATCCCAAAAAAATATGGATTTTATCCCTTATTTAATATTATCCTTGAATTTCGGCCAAAATTACTGAAATTTTGACCGAGTTAAAGTATCTTTTAAATTGATTTTTATGGATTTCGCCTGAAATCCGACTAAATTAATGAACGACTATTTTTCTCGTATAGAATTTTGACCGATTTTTTTGTAAATTTGGCTGAAATTTCGGGATAATATTAAATAATTATTAATATTATTTAATATTATCCTAGCCCTCCAATCAATAGAGGTTTCCATAATTATTGTTCCTCTTCAGTAATTATTAATATTATTTAATATTATCCTAGCCCTCCAATCGATAGAGGTTTCCATAATTGTTGTTCATCTTGAGGTGTCCGGAATACCTCAATATTTTTGAGGTGCCCTGAATCCTTCAATATTTTGCAAGTGTCTTGCATGAGTAATATAAAGTAGTTGTTTCGTCATTGTCACATGTCTTTACCTTTTCTTGGTGTATTTTTTTCGTAATTGTCATAGACAGGTACCCGTGTCGGTACTTTTTGTATGTAGATTACGATTTTATCCTAAAGAAAGTAGTTAATATCATAACTTATTATTAAAGAGAATAGGCATTATACAGCTGGGATATAGATGGAATTTTTGGCAAAGGGTGGAAGAACTTAACCCATGATTCTGCCTTTATATATAGTAGTTAGATTAGATTATATTAGATAGATCAGATTAGAGCTCGATGATGAGAATAGACAAAAGCTATGAATCTTAATAAAATAGTGTTAAACAGGTATACCTGTGATTGAGTTGGAGACATCTTATGTAAATACAATACCGGTACTCGGTGAGAGGTTTAATACACACCACAATCCTCAGCACCAATCAAGAGTCAAGACCACTAATGCCCTGTTTGTTTGGGATTATGACAGCCTATTGCCACTCCCAGTCTGATTATTGGACCCAAAATTAATGTAATTTTCGGTGCAGTAATCGGATTGGGGTGGCAATTAGCCACGATCTCAAACGAACATGGCCTAATTGTGGTTGGAGATTCTATTATTGGATGCAATAGTAATGTTTGATCTAGAGAACGATAACACGATGTGAAAACTCCATTCCTTCATGGTGAGCTGTGTTTAGGTATCTAGAAAATCTACGTCTCAAAACCCTGCCGGGATGAAGCAACAGAAGTCTTGAGAATCCAAGATAAGGTCAAAGTTAGACGAGCCATTTATCATTGTTATAGGTGTCAAAGGAGGATTTGTGTCCTCGAAACTCATTGGAAGGGGCAATGCAAAGAGTACATTTTAATAGATCAATCATGGGGGTTCAAATAACAATACAGAGAAGATTATTTTGGGAAGCTAAAGATGTCACTTTATAAATTAATGTAATTTTCTAGACAATGGTTTATGCACTTTTGAATCCTTCATCGTAGCCAATGCGATGTGAGTATGATTGCTGTATATATTTAAGAGCTACGGATGACGGTTCATTTTACACTTCATGTCATTTGTTGATAACATGTTAATTACTGAATTTTACTAGTTTCCCTTTGTTTTCTCCCAACGGGAGATCATATCATGCCCGTGAGTTTTTATATGGTATAAGCCCTTATTGTCTCGTATTTTTCAAAAAGTACTGTGATGACCACACTATAGGATGATCGAAACCGTCCATGTGATGGGCCACAATGTAAATAGGTAGTGACTCAAAAATCATTTCCATAGGATGATCCCATCCCTCCGATCTATAGAGGACCTTATGTGCAGAACTCCTCCTTATATGTTTCTGCTCTGTGATAATGTCTAGTTGTTTTATCGTGCCATTAATTGTAGTTTGGATCAAATTTTGCCCGTGAGCATAGTGAATGTTGGGCGGTTGGTTGACTGCCTAAGGAAGGGGTGAATCCCATAGCAGAAGGTGAAACCCCAGCTGGACGTTTCTAACACTTTGTGGGAGAGAGTGTCGGTGGGCATGGGATAATTGACAAGGACCACGAGAATCCAAAATAATGGAAATTGGGTCCACCTACGTGACTTTTGGTTCTATATTTATGAGGCTACTGATATTCGCACTACCATATTTTGATAATGGGCCGAACTCACCTTTTTTTTTTTCTTTCTTTTTTTTAATTGGCTGCTGAGAGCTTTTTGGGCGTTGTAGTAGGTTAGATAATAAAAGACAAGGTGAGTTCCGCTCATTATCAAAACATGGCAGTGAGAATACCAGTGGCTATCACCATATTTTTGTGGTGTCCGAAGATTGGCTAGTTGCTTGGATAAGTTTATCTTCTCCCTTGTTCACTAATTTTGTTTTGATAATATTATATTAAGAATTAAATAGAGATAAAGAATATCCTATCCAAGAATAAAATAACCCCAAGTTGATAGTTGCTATCCCATGGTGAACAACCCAGCTAACATAAAGAAACACGTGGAATATTTGGGTGCAGAAGCTATCAAGCATATCCTAACAATGGCCGGTGACATGTGTACAGATATGACAGATCTGGTCCGTTGATTTGGTTGGGTACCATGAGCACAGTCTACTACTGTGCCAGTTTCCACCAATCAGATCGATGACCTTATATATAGGAGATTTCATTCAAGACGAGACATAGACCAATCCTATTGCATAGTAATGGCCCATCAGATCAACAGCTATGATCATCCAACGTGCAGATGATGACGTTCAACGAGGCCAGTGGGCCCAGCTGAAAATAATATCCTCCCTTTCTCTTGTTGTACAATTGTTCACATGGCGTAAGTGGAATGTGGCGAGTTGGCCACGATGAGATCTTTAATAGAAAGGGAAACTAGTAAAAGTAGAGATTCAATGAGGTGACAACATCATGTATGAACAATAAATCGAGGAATTGTGGATGCGTAAGATCAAAACATGTCTTCCAAGTTATTGTCGTATATTAATGTCCATATGATGATTACTAATGGCCGCAGTGGAAAGAAGTCAAAGGGGAAAAGACAGGCATTTGATTTGCCTAGAATTACCACTTGGAGGTTCGATCTCATCTTAGTGCTCTCGGAGAGAAAGGACGATAGAGTGAAGAGAGAGATAGGGAAGAGAGAGAGAGGACTAGACCTTTTTCACTATTCTTCTACCAAAAATTTACCTTATTGGTAGATTTTGATTTGAATTTGAGGAGAAGGATCCGCCCATGTGCATCTCAAGTAATGGGGGATGGACACCGTTGGTTTGATGCTTCGAATTCGCGTAAGTTCATTAGTTAATTAAGAATGATATATTTAAAGATGGGAATGATACATGGAGATGGACTATTGTTTGCAGTGTCTCTCGCAATTGGTTTGCGGGCATCCACTTTCCGCTATTTTAGATGAATCAAGCACGTAGGACTGCATCACCCGTTTCTCAAACTCGATCTCGATCGTACAAATGCAACTCAATTAAGAATTAATGAAATTAGTAACCGGTATGGCTTATGATCTTTATAATATACACACCAAGATTTTATAAATAAATAGAATTGTTATATGCTGCATACACATATTTTCCATAGCAAAAACATCGCCCACTCCTATCAGGCTATATTCCAAGCCTTTAATTCGCCGAGGCTTTCCTTATAAATGACGTAAGTGTACTTATGCATATTCTTAAATACGCTTTACATAGGCTCCATTTCTTTCTAAGTGAAACATAGGCCGTAAAACACATTTTACTCCCATACTATGTCGAAAGAAGTAAAAATATTTTTTTTTCTTAACGTATCAAGAAAGTGGGCACACCCAATGCCAAACATAAATAGAAAAATGTTATGACTAATGTTTTTGTGGGTCCCAACACTCCGACCATGTGTCCACATAGTACATGTGTGTTGTTCCCAATAGCTAAACATAGTTCTGGTCTCATGCATGCGACATAGAGGCCCCATCTATAAAATCAATGTATAACAATGGTTTAGCAATTAGCATTTTTTAGTAGCCCCCCTAAAGATGCATTATTGATGTAGTTTATAAGACCATTCATCAATGGTGGGACCAATTGTAATGGGTTGAACTCTTGGTTGCTTATCATATCAACGAATCTAATTATGTACATTTGACACCCATTGTGTCTAGATCTATCTTTATTTTTCGTTTTTATTTGCATGTATTAAATTAAAGAGGAATGATAAACTGAAGGGCGCCCTCATAAAAATAAGCCCCGAGGGGACCCCATTGAATCCAGGTCATCTCAGTGCTTTTATAATCGCACTAAAGAACATAAGAGAAGGAATAATAAAGGGAAATGATATCACCACTACCGTATTTTGATGATTGCATCCTCACATTATTAAAATGTACATAAGACCAGCACCATAGTATGATCCAAACCGTCCATTAGATGGGCCACGGCCTAAACAGATTGTGCCCCAAAAATCATTTTCATTGGTTGATCCTAAGTTCCTAACCCTCCAATCTATAGAGGGACTGAATATTAGACGGTTGATCATAACCCTCAATAGATCGGAGGGTTAGGAGCTTAGGATCAACCTATGGAAATGATTTTTGGGGCACAACCTATTTAGGCTGTGACCCATCTAATGGACGGTTTGGATCATCCTATGGTGCGGGCCATACCGTACTTTTTTAATAAAGTGAGGAGGGCAATCATCAAACTATGCTATCTTTGTATTATCTTTGTTCCTTCAGGACCACCTCGGTTCTGTTTTTACACACACACACACACACACATATATATATATATATATATATTCTATTGCCCTTTTCAAAAAAAAAAAATGGTAGCGGTGATATTATTTCCCATAATAATTGTAGTTTGCTGATATGGATCCAATGGTGGCGCCCTTGTGATTGGTTTTTGTTAGGGTGCCATTCAGTTTTCATATTTATAAGGTTTTAAATAACCTAGAGTGCTACCCAAGTTTTCCCATTATATTAAAAAATTACATTTAAAATGTTTTATTTAACCTCTTTTTATCCAAAATAAAAGGGGTTTACTAAAACTTGTGGTTTTTTGTGGCCAATAAACTCGGGAATCTTCTGCCTCACGCGCATCAGGGGGTGAAACTGAAAGGCACAGAAGTTACGCTCAAACGCCACGTGTCAATAGTTCCATGGTCCTTGACACGGTAAAACTTGGAAAAAAATAAATAAAACAAATCCCCACCTGGTGGAAACAAATTAATGTTTTCTCAAGACACCCCCTATTTTTGTCCTATATTAACGCTTCCTCTAAAAACACTCTTTCTTTATCTCTGTCCTTATATTAACGTTTCCTCCAAAAACAGAGAGACATTCTTCCTCTCTCTCTCTCTCTTTGATTTTTTTCCCCTCTGTTTCTGTCTCTTAACTCTGTAACAATGACTGATACAACAGACGATATCGCAGAGGAAATCTCGTTCCAGTCTTTTGAAGATGACTGTAGATTGCTTGGTAGTCTCCTCAATGACGTTCTTCAGAGAGAGGTTGGCCATAAACTCATGGAAAAAATCGAGAGAAAGCGAATTCTCGCCCTGGTATTTGCTTTTCTTTCCTCCCTTTTTGGATTCATTAATCTCTTTGTTTCGTTATCTTCTGTACATATACCTCATCTGTTGAGTGTTTTCCTTTTCTTTGGCTCTGTTTGGAAGGATACAGGTAGTTACCTTGTAGATTAGTGGTATAAGTAGTTAAGATGGAGGAGACAAACATTTGATTTACCTAGAATTTACCTTGTAGAATAGTGATAAGTAGTGTTTGGTTGCTATTTGCTAACCTTGTAGAGCAGTGGGAGGGGGTGTCATTATCATTATAGAAATAGAAGAGAGACGAGGAAGAGAGAGAAAAGCAAAATTTTCCGAGCAACTTGGAAAGTATAAGGAGGGGACATTGATGCCACCTCACCAGAAATGCAATTATTACCTCTAAAACTTGTCTGGTATTCTTCAGGGATTTTGATGCTAAATTGACAACCAAGCACCGTAGAGTTGAAGAAAAGTGCATGTTTTTTTTTTGCTTTGGAAATCCTCGAGGATGCCAGGCAGGTGGCAACCAAACACTGTAGTCTTGGTTGTATTTTATATGTCGTGGTACATTTTTTTTTGGGTTCTAAATCGTTCAATAAATAGAGGGCAGTGATTCCTCCCCCCCCCCCCTTTAACCGAAATCGTTAACTTTTAAGCCTTTTGGAGTTGACGGTGGCTCCTCCACCCCTTTGGATATCCTAACGATATCTGTCAAGGGGGCGGGAGGAGGAATATCACTGCCCTAAACAGATTGTATTCTATGAAATTTGTACTCATTTTACTATTTAAACATTTAATCCACTTTGGCAGCTCTTTGAATATGCTTTGGTTTTAATCCAGTTGAAATAGGAAAGTATGGTTGGTTTGAATTCAACTTCCAACAATTTTGGGATCTTGACAGTCATAATTTTATTTGCCTTGTTTTTCTTTCAATTTATGCAATTGATTATTATTTTGGATATTAGAGTGCTTGTAATATGCGAATGGCGGGAGCCGTAGACATGGCAGAGTTGTTGGAGAAACAGCTGGCATCAGAGATTTCAACGATGACTCTTGAAGAAGCCTTGACATTGGCACGTGCCTTCAGTCATTACCTCAACCTCATGGGTATTGCAGAGACCCAATTTAGGTATTAATATACTTTTATTGGGGTTTGATGATAGGCTTTGATTTATTCTGTTTGATAAAATTGTTTGTGAATGCATACAAGAATGTTAAATTTTTCCATATGATTTAATTTACTCTACTTAATTTTGAGAGAGTATTATTCATAGAATTTTGAGTATGTGAAGGACAAAAATGATGATTGTAGGTTGTGATTTCTTTTATGTGACTATTCACGGATTGGTTTTAAGGACTGCTTCCTGTGACTAAAATTTTCTTTTCACTATGATTTAACTCCCTCTGCTTTGGGGGCTTGAAACATCTTTATGTTACAATTGATTGTTTTGATCCATTTTATCCTTAGACCCTTTGAATTTTCTAAGTTCATTGCTTTAGAGAAAGCAGGAAAAGTAAAATGACTCAGGAATCTATTAATAGATATACCTTTGTGGATTAAACCAGTTTCCGCTATCTACATCACATATGATGGTAGATCCAGACATGTTTTCAAATTTCCCCGAAATTACCCCCAAAGGACCAAAATATTTCCATTTCCATCCCCACCGAAACGAAATCTACATGAATTACTTCCATGTCATTATTTTCCTAAAATTTCAAGTGAAATACCTGAAATTTGAGCAAAATTTGACCGAAATAATAGGAAAGACAAAAGAATGGAAAGATGTTATGATTTGCATTCATTTCATTTCATTAATGGAGATAATGATATTTGGTAGGAGAGATTAGTATTATACTTTCTTATACTTAATTACATTGAACTTCTTTATTGACTTTACTGGAATAGACATGTGCGACAACGCATGTCACCAGCTGTTCGATGTGATTAAGCCATTATGGATGGCTTCCTTGCTTATGTGGTGGTTTCTAAGTATGTATTTGTGCTTATTCTAGCATTTTCCAAAGTTTCATCTTAAATTTCATCATTTGCATATATTTCCATGAATTTACAAAATTTCCACCGAAATTTCCACCAAAACCGAAATGTTTCCGTTTCTGTGCCGATTGAAACTAAAACCAAAACCGAAATTTAAAACCTTGGATCTAGACACACATACGAGGAATAAAAACGTGAGGCAATTTCTTTCTGATGGAGTAATTGCAAACGTTTTTTCTGTAATCATAAAGAAACTTAGCAAATTCAGTGACTTCAAAAAAGGACTAGCTAAAATACTAATTATTGAAACATCAAGAGAAATGAGGATAGAGATTTGAGGTAAACTTTTTGGTCCTTTTCTTTTTTCTTTTATTTGAATCAAAATCTATACATTAGCTCTTTATTGTCTTTCCATTTTTTTTTTAACATTTCCGTCCGGTTCTATGCATAGTCTTGAAACACCTTGTAATTTTTAATGAAGAGAGCTGTTCAGCCATTAGTATGGCTGAATGTTGAGGTGCTCCAAGAGGATTATGTAAGAGAGCATTCTAGGTTTATGGGAAACCGGAAACACGAGAACTCCTCTCTTTCTCCTTGTTCTCATCATGGACACAGTCAGAATTGATAATGTTTGTCAGTTCCAAGGGAGTTCATGCACAATGTCAAATATGCAGAACAAGAGTGGTGTTTGTATCTTGAAGAAGGGTTGCGAACAATCCGACTGCACACCAATTGTGGAGGAGAGATAATCATTTAACTAGTAATGTACCTCTATCACTTGGATGCCTAATTGTTTGCGAAAACTGATTTGATTTATTTGATTGTTGTGTCCTACATGCACTTTGGAATGGATTAGTTTTTTTAAACCACAATACTTTTGCTTATCCACTTATTTCGATTGTTTGAACAAATTTTCGCTACCCAAACCGCTATTTAAAAACTCCTTGTATGAATCATCAAATTGACCGAATCAACTAGCTTTTTACCTTGGCATTGTTCTTGTGTGACTCAGAGTCCGAGTTTGTTCCTAGAGAGTCAAAAAACTCATTTTACTCAGCCCAAGTTAATGAAAAATTGACCTTGTCAATCATTGACTCACTTGAGTCGACTCAGTTTTACCTTGACCGAGTTCTGTTCTGGGTCCCAGTTTTTAAACACTACCCAAAACTTAACATGACCCAATCATTATAATTTGTTTTCCAATTAAGGTATTCTTTAAAATATGCAAAATTTGTTTCTCAGAGATGCTTCTGATCAGAACATAAATGTGCTCCTCTTGTACTTACTCAAATCCTTCTAAACACTAGGGTATCCGAGTGTAATTGGACAATGATATTTCTATCAGATTCTTAAAAAAAATCTATCGGAAAATAAAATTTTGAGCATCCTCGTACTTGAGCACTGCATTTTGGATACCTTTATCAGTATTCAGTTAACATTTATTCTTCCCGATGTTGAATATTGTGCATGAAATAGTAAGAATCACTGGTTTTTCTCTCTAAAGTCCAAAATCAAACTATATTTCAAGCTAGATATCAAACTTCCTGCTCCATCATTTCACTGAGAGCTTTGCACCATCTAGCATTCCCCTCACAACATGGACGAAATAATGATATGATTAAGAGTTTCTTATATGTTGTCAGTGTCTTTGACTCTAAAATCGCTTGTTAGTTCACTGTGGATGTACTTGAGAGAGCGTGCTTTATGTCCTTTTCATTATGGAACACCTTCAAGTGTTTTTTTTTTTTTTTCATGCAGGGTTCATAAGACGCGCAACATAGCCCATTTATCGAAATCTTGTGATGACATATTTGATAAGTTGATACAAAGTGGAGTTCCTCAAGAGGAGCTTTATAACACTGTTTGTAAGCAGGTTGCTATTTTACTAAGCTTCATTGAGTTACTAAGCCGACCCCAACTAGTTTGGGATAAAGGCTTTGTTGAGTTGAGTTCATTGATTTTACATTTGCAAGTAAGGGATATACTATTCTTGATGTTTCCTGTATTGCTGTGGGCCCTTGCTGCAGGAAGTCGAAATTGTTCTAACTGCGCATCCTACTCAAATAAACAGACGCACCCTACAATATAAGCACATCAGAATCACTGTAAGATGTTTCTACATTTCATCCTGGCACTCTGCCAAAAAACACCCAACTAGATAGGCTTCGTAACCTTTTTTTTCAGAATTTCCATTTTTACTTTGTATTTTACGCACGCGCGCGCACACACACACATGCAATCATGGGTGCGTAAGTGCTCTTATGAGCCAAGGGATCTAACTAACACACAAAAACTCTGGCACTTGGGCAGCTGAAAGGGGTTCTGTCTAAATCATAATTCCTGGATAATGTTTGAACTCAATAAATGGGATATATGGTGTACTCTATAAGATGGGGTATATGATGGGAGCTGACACTGAACCCCCTTGTTTTGAGAGATACACTCCTCTATTTTACACTTCGCTTGTTGGCTGCTGACAGCTTGGTGGGAATTGTCAGAGCCAATGAGAGAAGTTGGTCAGAAATAGGAGGGGTGTGTCAAAACAAGGGAGTGCAAAACTGCAAATATCAGTGTCTAATATGGTTTATGTATTAAATGAAGCTAAGCATAAAAGAAAATTAGCAATGGAGTGGCATACAAGAATGGCTGGATTTTTTCAGAATTTGCTATTAGTTTTCCAATTGTTAAGTTCTTTTATTGAAGTCACACAATATTGTCATCGCTATATAGCACTGAAAACAAGAGATTTCAAATTGCACATAGAAAACATATATCTGCCTAGACAATCATACAAACACAAATTGGCTGAACTACTAAACCAATGAATTATTTCTAAATGTAACACTAACCCTTTTTTCGTACAGCATCTTCTTGAGTTTAATGATCGACCCGATCTCAGCCATGAAGATAGAGAGATGCTGGTTGAAGATCTGGTAGGTCTCATCAACTAACTTTACGAACCTTGTTTATATTGTTCCGCAGATATCCACAGTTCATTTTCATTTTGGCAGGTGAGGGAGATAACTTCATTATGGCAGACAGATGAGTTGAGGCGCCATAAACCTACTCCAGTAGATGAAGCCAGGGCTGGTAAACTATTTGTTCAGATAACTTGACATTTTATTTTTAGATTCTCTATAATACTGAAACTATCATTTTCCCAGGTTTGCACATTGTGGAGCAGTCCCTCTGGAAAGCTGTGCCACATTACTTACGCCGTGTCAGCACTGCCCTAAAAAAGGTTGTCCTTTTTCCCATGGTTGTATTTAGATAGTTATCGTACACAAGTTTGTACGTATGTAGTTCACACACCCATAATTTTTGTTTGTGTGTTTGCTTCTTCAGCATACTGGACAGCCACTTCCATTGACTGCCACACCAATAAAGTTTGGCTCCTGGATGGGAGGTGATAGAGATGGAAATCCTAATGTAACATCAAAAGTAAGGGTCATATATTTACTGATACGCAATTTCTTATCATTCTTTACAAAGACGAAAACTTTCCATGGTAACAAGCGCTCTTTGGGACGCAGTCATGCTTGGACTGCCACCATCCTTTTTTTTTAGCAGATAAAAAGAAAATATATAAAAAAAAATGAGAAACATATAATCTGACAGAAAGCCCCAAGCCATGGCCCATAAACAAACTACAACTGAGGCAAAACCTTCCATGACATCACAAGAAACCCCTAAAATTTTCAAGCAATTGGCTTAAGACTTACCCACTTTACGAATGTGTGAAATACGACAGTTTTCAAAATTCTGCTGGACTTGTTTTCATCTTTCATGCATTGTTTATGACATAAAGTCAGGAGGTTTTCTATTTTTTTTAAGTTAAAGTCTGGAGGTTTTCAAAATGAGTATTCTTCATTAATTGAATAAAGTTAACGTAGCTATGTATTTACAACCGCTCATCAAAGACTGACAAATTATATCTGTCACTAGTGCTGAAAAATTGACTATAATACAAGGATAAAATACAAGACCTACCTTTTTTTATCTCATTAAGGAAAAACTAACATCTATATAGGGCTTCTTGAGATCATGGATGAACCGAAAGATGAAATCTTCGACAAATTTCAGTCTTTAAAAGTTGCAGCCATATGATGATGGAGAAGTCAAGGTTTTCATTCCAATTGCGTTATTTTTTTTTCTAGAAAATCAAGGGTGTAGTTTCATTGTGAAGAGAGATGCCCTCTAATGACTTGGCATCTTCAGAGCTAAGTACTTCAAATTGTCAAGATCTTTACTGCTAAGTCTTGCCTTAAGTGCCTTTTTAAGATCATTTATAGGGATTAGGGACCATATCAGTACAAGCAATCACCTTATCATTTACATAAATTAACGAAGAACAATGCCACTCTAGTGAATCCACTGGCAAATGATGTGGTGAACCTTTCTGATTCCACCATGGCACTGAATTTGTAACCATTTATTGGGAGCTTGCTCGAAGTAATAGATGGCTTCACTCACATGGTTGGATTCGCAATGTCCCAATGTCAAAATGGTAGTGATGGTATGATATATTGTGTTGAGTACTATCGTTGAAATAAAAGAACAAGTGTTTACATAGTATGGCCTCTCCCTGCCCTCTCCAAAATAAAAATAGAGGGGCTTTATTCATTCTACAATTATATTTGCTCACGAATACTGGATGTGCTGAAAGTGAAATTGTTCCAGAAGTGAAGGTGTTCTTCTTTAGCATGTTGGCCACTCATCATTCCTCATTCCGTATCTTTTGTAACTTGTAAGCTTCAAATCTATAATATTGAATTGGTTTCATATGTCCAGAGGCAGAGTCAAGATAGTTTCGGTTGGCCTGCAAATATATGGACACTTCTCTTTTACTGCTAAATTTCATTATGATCTGCACATGCATATCTTTTCCTTTTCTCAGGATTTGTAAACAAAAAGTCCCCTGTAGCTATTACATGTTTTGAACCGAAAAGGCACTTTGACTTGGTGAACCCTAACTAGCTAAGAGATGTGCTTAACATTTACTTACAATTGTTGTATCTGAAATTTCTGGGTTTATAATGTCATAACCCATGCTTATTGTCGCAGGTCACTAGGGATGTTTCTCTTTTATCCCGGTGGATGGCAATTGATCTTTATACTCGAGAAGCTGATAATCTCAGATTTGAACTTTCAATGAATAGATGCAGTGACAAGTTGGAAAGACTAGCACATGAAATTCTACAGAAAGGTTTGGCAAATCCAAATTTCTTTGAAATTCTGATGGGAATTTTCCTGCTGGATTCATATGGTTTTGTATTTTATTTTTCCTATTTTAGGTTATATACGGGTCAAATTAAAATTAGGGAACAGTAAATTTATTGAATTAATAAGTAACCTAGCTCATTATTGTCAAAATCTGTTTATGAACAATTATTCATATTTCTCTGTTGTTGCTACTGAATCTTTAAGGTTTAGTACTTTGGTTGTTCAAGTATTGTATCTAGTATATGCAATAAGGTCACTCTTTCCCTATTGGAAATTTATTTTGTTTTAGCAAAAGTATTAAAAAGTACACTATATGCCAAATGAAATGAAAACTGTAAGCATATTGAAAAATTTGAAGTTTCAAAGAATGGAGAATGGAAAAATATAAAATGAATAGGTTTTTGTGGAAATGGCACATGAACTTTATTAAAGAGAAAGGAAATAAGAAATTACAGGTGGGAAGGAGATTTCCCCGCTTACAACAATTGCCTAAAAATGCCCCCCTTAGTGAGGGTCTCCAGTTAGTGTTTTATTTTGTTGTTAGTGTTGTTGTTGTTGGAACTCAAAGACAGTCAGTCAGGCTCCCATTTATCTTTGGGTTTTATAGAACTCCCATCCAAATGCATTTTGCATAAAATCAATGTGTTGGTATCTTCAAAAAGGTAAATAAACACACCAACTATAGAGTCTAGACTGCCTATGTGAAACTAGACCACAGTCAGCTACAGTACCTGGTTACATTGGTTACATGCTTTCCAATACTGAAATGTAGAATAGCCAAAGACCAAACTTTCTTGTGTTGGACAGCCTTGAGAGGGGCATTCTTTTGATTAAAAGCTTACATAATATATTTTTGGAATATCCTGTTGCCCAATACAATTTATTTTGTGGATTATGACTTTCAAATTTAAGGGTTATACTTATTCCTCTGTAGAAACTGCACCTGGAGATCGGCATAATCATAGTTGGGACCCACAACCAAACAGGAATCAACCAAAGCATTACAGCCAACAAACTTCAGCCTTGCCAACACAACTTCCTCTTGGTGCAGATTTGCCCGCATGCACAGGTATGTATGCTTGTGACAAGGGTTCTGGTGCTTTTCAAATTTATGTTATTGAATTCTTCTTTCAACACCTATAGTAAAAGGACAATTTTTTTCCATTCAAAATCCCTGCCAGTAGAGGCTGTAGAGCAACACCTCTTGAACTAATGAACACTGTCCATGCGCTGTCCTACCTACCCTCCAATCAAAGCTTTGTTGCTAGGCTCCTGTAATAAGAATCAAGGTGGTAACAAATAGGATAATTTTAGATGCCACTTTTTTGCATGGCTAATTTTATATGCCACTATATAATATATTAATGAATATTATATAAGACATGATACATTATTATTCCACAGAATAATGCGTATAGTCAACAACTCAACAACAAAGCCGTTGCCCCAAACTAGTTGGGGTCGGCTAAATGAATCCTTTAGAAAGAGTAATGCGTACAGTAAAATTAGATAATATTCTATGATATCTATTATCTAGCACATACTTATATGGAACATTTCGGGTTTTTTTAATAAATAAGGAAAACGATTTGAAGATGCGGTGTCTTCCTTGATTATAAATTAGCTGTAGGGAGGGATTTCACATAGCTATGCTTGAGAGGTAGGGAGGTAGGGAGTTAGGGAGTGATTGCCTTTGGTTGAGTGGAAGTCATTTGTAAATTAACCCTTGCAACATGCTTTCTTGGCCATTTCGAAATAAAATCTTTTTTTTTTTAATGTGAATCATATTGGCCCCATTCATAAGATCAACACCTAAAAAAAATCAATACTCAACACCTTTTTCTGCTGTTTTTTCCATGGTGCAGCTTTATTGCTGTTTTCTGTCTTGACTTTCATTGTGTAACAGTGTAACTCCATCTGTTTATTACATTTAAAAAAAAACAAAAGAACATATAAAAAGTTATTTCCAGTGAATGTAACTTCACTATAGCATGAATATTTGAGATTTTATTGCAAGATATTAGAGATAAGGTGTGACAGTTAGGTGTAGTCACACTTAAAGGTATTGCAGGCCCTAGATAAGAAAAAAGGTTCTCCATTTTTTCCACAATCATAATGATTCTTCTTCATTGTTACACAATACAACAGTGTGAATTTTCTGCATTTTGTTTGATATAGTTGAGGATGCTGACTACTTTTTGTAAAGAGTAAGAATATGCCCTTGTTCAGTGAATGGAATGCATATTATTCAATATTAGTTGCTCTACACTAATTAAAAAAAAAAGTTGCTCCACACTATGCATGGTTTAAATTTCGGCCAAAATACCGAAATTTCAGATATAGGACTGATTTAAAACCGAAACCAAAATTTAAAATTCCGGCTGATATTATAAGATTTTCACCAAAATTTCTACCGAAACCGAAATTGCCACCAAAATTTCCACCGAATAGTAGCAACACCTAATAATATCCATGTTTATCCAGTAACATCATCATTCGACACCCTAAAACTGACAATTTTGAGTCATGTAAAAGCTCAAATCACTCGGCATCAGCCAAGAGTTTCCTTGCTACAAAGAGTATTAAACATGAATATGATTTAAGTTAGCCATTACCTTAATATTTTCACTAATTCATTGGTTATTCAATTCTAGACGTAGCTTTCAAGTAGTAGCTATCAAAGAAGGCCCATTGCTAATACTTTTTTTGAGCTTTCTTTCTTGTGTAGAATGCAATGATGGAGAATCTCAATATCCCATTCTACAATTTCCCGGTACTGATTACAATGCACTGAATCGTCAGGTAAAACAAACTTACGGAGAGGTGATGATTTTATGTATTTTGCAGTGCTCTTTAGTCTTTTTATTATGTTTAGGTTTAACTGTCTCAACATTCTAACATAATTTTTTATTGTAGGATGTTGAAAGTTCCTCTTCACTCCAAGGTTTTGCTCAAAATTCCCATAAAAGATGTGGAAATGGAAACACAGCTATAGGCAGCAATTCTTTCAATCTCCAGTCGATAGGATCCTCAACAGCCCCAAATACTACTAGGTCTAGTTCTTTTACCTCTAGTCAACTCATTGCTCAAAGAAAACTATTTGCAGAATCTCAAATAGGAAGATCCAGCTTCCAAAAGCTTCTAGAACCAAGCCTGCCTCAACGCCCTGGAATTGCTCCTTATAGAGTTGTTCTTGGGGACGTAAGAGAAAAGGTAATTTACTATTTCTATTTTTTAATCAGCGTCGAAGACATTTATATGAGCATTTAGTGGGTTAGGTTTTAAAGCTAGTCCCAAGATTCCAAATGTACTTTGAAGAAGGGACGACTAAGCCTGTGATGATCATATGCTTTAAGCTTTCATTTACTTAAAGAACATATTTGAACTTCCAGATTTGTTTTATTTATGATTAATACTTAACCATGGTTTGAAATTTCGGCCGAAATACTGAAATTTCGGATTTTGGTTGGGACCGACACCGAAACCCACCTAAATCCGAAATTTCGGCCAGAATCCAAAATTTAGGAAAAAGTTATTAAAAAAAAAAAATTCCCGAAATTTCGGCACAATAATGAAATTTGCTTTTTTTTTGTGCCCAAATTTCGGTTTTGGCTATGGCTGAAACCGAAACCGAAATTTTAAACCTTGTACTTAACAACATGTCTATGCCTAATGATTTTTTAGCTTCTGAAAACACGAAGACGTCTGGAACTTCTCCTCGACGATCTGTCTTGTGACTATGATCCTTCGGATTACTACGAAACAACAGATCAACTTCTGGAACCACTACTTCTATGCTACGAGTCTCTGGTATAAATGTTATCTTTACTTGTCCTTATTTACATAGGTACGGCTTGTATAATGCCTATTTAATGCATATTCATGGGTGTTGCAGCAATCATGTGGGTCCGGTATCCTTGCTGACGGGCGGCTTGCCGATCTGATCCGAAGGGTTGCCACCTTTGGGATGGTATTAATGAAGCTTGATTTGCGTCAGGTTTGTGTGAAATTGGGTCCAAAACCGCAACTTTTATGATATTTTATGTATAGTATAGGAATAATTTGTCATTTTCAAACGAAAGAAAGTATAGGCATAATTTGTTACTTCCATCAGGAATCTGGCAGGCATGCCGAAGCACTGGATGCAATTACGACATACTTAGACATGGGTATCTATAGTGAATGGGACGAAGACAAAAAACTGGAATTTCTAACCAGAGAGCTCAAAGGCAAGCGGCCACTAGTTCCTCCAACTATAGAGGTGAGCCAATTTTTATGACATTTTATGGGTTGTGATGCTTACAATTGCTTTGAGGGTCGAATAAAATCATTTCCAGGATGGTTGTTAACAGAGAAGTGACATTCGTTATTAGTGGAAATATTGGTAAATATGGATTCATGTTTTGTGGAATTTTGACCGAAGTTGAAGAGTACCTGATGTGAATGTTTAATACTCATTCTCAATCAAAGTTACTATCAAGACTCAATGATGTAAGGCATTGAGATTAACACCGTGGAACCAGTAGCTGATGATTTTTCATAAATCCTTGTCATAAATTTCTCACACTAAATCCATTTAAAAAAAAAAAAAAATTTCACACTAAATCCAAATTGCACTTAAATTCTTTCGTACAACTCTCAACCGAATCAGAAAAAATTGTAAAAGAAACAAATCAATTGAATCCAAACCGGTTGATGTGAATAGTGCATCAACTAGGTTCCCTACGAGCACAACTGTGAAAAATCTGAGACATTTATTTAATTCATATATCATATGTATCCCAACACTGTAGAGTTACTATTTGGTGAGTGCCCATAACATGAACTTTGAGATTAGATATGGATATATGATCTCCATATAAGGTTCAAGTGCAAGGAATGGTTAATATTTATATTGTATCTTCATTGATAGAAACTAATCTAAAATTGAAATTACTTGAGTTTTGGCCCTATGTTTTATTTCTCACAAGGTGCTTCCTGCAGACTGATTAGAAATAGAACTTGTAGCCTTTTATTATTCACATTCATCAAAAGCTAATATTCTCTCTCATTTGGGGCTTTTAAGGTTGCTGCCGATGTGAAGGAGGTCCTCGACACCTACCGTGTCGCCGCTGAACTAGGGAGTGATTCCCTTGGGGCTTATGTGATTTCCATGGCGTCCAATGTATGTTTCAGAACTGACTTGTATGGTTTCAAAGTTGCAGATTATTTACAATTACATGATTAAAAACAAATATTTGATGCTTTTCTTTAATTGAAATCCTTATCATGTTAATGGTAATATTGACTCACTGATTGGCAGGCCAGTGATGTTCTCGCTGTTGAGCTGTTACAGAAAGATGCACAGCTTTCTGTCAGTGGGGAGCTAGGGCGACCATGTCCTGGTGGAACGTAAGATAATACACAACCCAGACCACGGATTTAAATTTCGGTTTCTGTTTAAATTTTGGCCTTGTCCAAATTTTGCCCGAAATTTCGGCCGAAATCTGGTACAAAAAAGAACAAGCAATATTTTATTATTTACCAAATTTCGGCTGAAATTCCCTAAATTCCCGAAGTTTCAGTCCGAAATGTGGGAAAATTTTGGATTTCATGAAATTTCGGTTTCAGTCCCAACCAAAATCTTCAGTCCGAAATCCTAAGTTTCAGTCCGAAATTTCGGATTCTGGACGAAATTTAAAACCATGAACCAGACAGACCCCTATTCCACCATCGACCCACACACACTCGTTTCAATAAGATAGGTCACATTTCCCTTGGAACAGGTTGCGAGTGGTGCCTTTATTTGAAACGGTGAAAGACTTGCGAGCAGCTGGTTCAGTGATCAGGAAGTTGTTATCAATTGATTGGTATCGAGAACACGTTATAGAAAACCATAATGGGCACCAAGAGGTATTGTGATTGTAAAGTACAATGATTCCTTCCTCCTCGACTCTTCATGAGGATTACCATACTTCAAAAAAAAAAAAAAAAACTTGACTTACAAAATCACTATGGACAGGTTATGGTTGGTTACTCTGATTCTGGTAAAGATGCTGGACGATTTACGGCAGCATGGGAACTGTACAAAGCTCAAGAGGATGTTGTAGCTGCCTGCAATGAGTATGGCATTAAAGTTACACTGTTTCATGGACGTGGAGGGAGTATCGGTCGTGGTGGCGGTCCCACTTATCTTGCCATACAGTCCCAACCTCCTGGTTCTGTAATGGTAAGTCATATCTATTCAGCCATTAAAAAAAAACGTCATATCTATTCCGTTCTCAAGATATGGAATGTTCTTATATTTTTCGGTTAATAAAACTTCATTGTCGTGTACATAACTCCAATTTTGCCCTGGTACCCCATGGGTACATAAGATATATTGAAGTCTACATAACTCCAATTTTGAAGCTTTTCCCATAGTATTGATTTCTCCATCATGGTACCAATCTTCGATTACTTACAGAGTCGTCGGTGATTGTTATGGTCAGGGAACACTCCGGTCAACTGAGCAAGGTGAGATGGTGCAGGCCAAGTTTGGGCTGCCCCAGACGGCAGTGAGGCAGCTAGAGATCTACACAACAGCTGTTCTTCTCGCAACATTACGCCCCCCAATCCCACCCAGAGAAGAGAAATGGCGTAATGTCATGGAGGAGATCTCCAAAATCAGTTGCAACAACTACAGGAGCACTGTGTATGACAACCCAGAATTCCTCGCCTACTTTCAGGAGGCCACCCCACAGGCCGAACTCGGTTTTCTCAACATAGGAAGCCGACCCGCGAGAAGGAAGAGCTCAACAGGCATTGGACACCTCCGCGCCATACCATGGGTGTTCGCATGGACCCAAACACGCTTTGTGGTCCCTGCATGGCTTGGTGTGGGCGCTGGCCTTATGGGTGCGTGTGAGAAGGGATATAAAGAAGATTTGCAAGCAATGTACAAGGAGTGGCCTTTCTTTCAGTCCACCATAGACCTTATAGAGATGGTGCTTGGGAAGGCTGACATTCACATAGCAAAGCTATACGACGAAGTCCTTGTTTCAGAGGCAAGGAGAGGGCTTGGTGAAGAACTAAGGAAGGAATTGGCGACGGCTGAGAAGTATGTGTTAGTGGTTAGTGGGCATGAAAAATTGTCTGAGAACAATCGAAGTTTGAAGCGATTGATTGAGAGTAGGCTACCGTACCTTAACCCGATTAACATGTTACAGGTGGAGATATTGAGGAGGTTGAGGCGGGACGATGATAACCATAAGCTTCGAGATGCGTTGCTCATCACCATTAATGGGATAGCTGCAGGAATGAGGAACACAGGTTGATATGGCTAGTTTTGTTGAAAGGACTTGTAAAAGATTAGTGTGGGTTTTGTGTTGCATTGCACTAATCAAACTTTAAAGTGATGAATATAGGGAAACAGACTCAGATAGCATGTAGATTTTATATTGAGTTCAGGGTATTTTGTTTCTTGTTATGACTCTGACAAAAGATTCCGTGTGTTTTCCATGAAATGGAGGAAGACGAGATTTTCTTCCAGCAAATTTCTTACTCTATAAAGAGATTTTTGTAAATTATGGGTGATCTGGTTCAATTACTTACACTGTACTTTCAGTGTAAGTGATGGTTGATTAATTATAAAAAACAAAGCATGGCTGATGTCTCTCCAAAAGCACTTCACTTTTTGCTTGCGTGACTTGGGGGGTGAGAAAAATTATTCTAATTCTCACAGAACAAACAAAGGGGCAATACCGGAGTAAGGAGAGAACCAGAATCGCCTGCAGCTTCCAAAAAGGGTTAAAATTTGACTATCCCATACTATTTTGATGGGATTCAGAGAATCAGGCATCACGGGTTGTGTTTGCCTAACGTATTTTTTAGTTTTTCTCATTCTTCTCACAGAAACAAAAGATCAATCCAGAGGTGGGCCCATTTTGGTTAATCTGGACTGTCCATTGTGCCCCATATTAGATCTCCCTTGCCCATAATGCTGACTGGACAATCCTAAGTTCCTAGCTATCCATCTTTGGCCATTGAATTCGGGCTATGCCTTTATTTTGTGGCGAATATATTTGCCAGCTTTTAAAATCTTCTGATGAGCTTGATTTTTGGACCAATGGAGATCCAAGTTCCCTATCCAAGAGGATTGGCAAGATTAATCAAAGGTTGGGCCCATCCATTTGAACAATAAGAGCATGCCTCCCTATATTTTAATCTCCATGCATCGCCCATTGAATATCTTTTATGAATGAAATGTTGATGCTATTTGTTCCAAAAAAAACAATGTAAAGTAGAATTATTTTTGTCAAGAAATAAATTAACATTGACAGAATCAACCTGTTAATAAAAACTAAAATTGCGATACAACACAGTCGAAATCATAATTTAATCAATTCTCCCTATAGTTTCTGTACAAAACTTTGAATTTGAACACCATCACTTTCACTTTCACTTTCATTTTTAGTTATAGAAACAAGATAGTAGCGTCACAGATTGGTCAATCCCCTTAGGACACAGCAACCCATCCGGGCTTCTATGTTTTACAGGTTTCATTGAAGCTTCAATTTCCTTCAAGAGTGGCTACAAAATCAGAAGAAAGTGAATGTCCATAAAAGTGCACAGTGGTGTGTTTGAATCTATCAGACTGGAGGCAGCTTTCTGTAAATATATTGATTAGAATAAGATGACAGAGGTTTTACATGATATATAAGTAGATACAAAGTAGAGTGCAAATTCATAGACGTGCATCCCAAAATTTGTATGAAGTAGAAGTGAACAGAGCATACATGAAACTAACCAGGGATGCTGAGGATTCATGATGTCAATGTCAAATTAGCTATCTAAACTTGGGTCTGAGTCTGATTGCTTTGGAATAATAGTCGCCCCATTGTTCATTCTTGCACGTGCTTCTGCGAACATCCTCTGTTGCTCAGCTAATGCTTCTTCCTCGGTCATCTCGGCTCCACCAGTCCATTTTCCACCTCTAGGGGAATCCTGCTAAAGGCATTTCAGAAGGAAAGTGTGCATAAGTATTATATGGAACAGATAATGGAGATGAGGAACGGAAACAAGATAATAAATATGCGCACCAGAGTCTCGAGCTTATGTTGTTCATATGCCGCATAAACTTCCTCAATGTACTCACCAAACCCAAGAACCTGATGGAAATCATTGCAGTTTTACCACAGCTGTCAAGAAAAAATCTCTATAAACCTCTAACAGTTAGTGTTGATTTCATCTTAAATTCAGCACACATCTGATATTAAGAAAACTGCTTTTAAGCTCTCATAAAAAAAACTGCTTTTAAGTATCACATGATATCCCATGTTTGCTTCCAATCAAGGTTGCACATTGTCGAAAAGGATGCCTAGGGGAAACGTAAACAAGACAAAATCAACACTCAGGCCATGTTTGGCTGCCATGAATTTTTTTTTCTATGGAATATTAGTTTATCTAGTGGTGAGAGAGGGCTAGGGAAGGTGGGAGATGATAAGATCGTATGACTGAGCAGAGCGTAAGAAATAGCTAAAAAGCAGGGAGAAATAAATTGTATTTTGATTAGAGTTTTCTTTTCCTTGTATTTCAGCCTTTATATGCAAACCGACCTGGCTAGTTTCCAAGCTGTCAACTGAAAATTATGAAATTTCAGATTTGCATTCAAAATCACAAGATTATTGTTGCTAATAAGGTTAGCAGAGGAGCTAGCAAGGGCATTCATCCTGTGGAATCTAAGTGATGAAGCCTACTAGGGGTGCCTTGGTTTCTTTTTCTGACAGCCACAGAGTATAATTGTCATTTAACTCAAGGGGTACGCATCCTAGAGGTGGATTTCACCTCAGTACAAGACCAGGAGAGGAGAGGCAAACGAGAGTTCGGTTGCTTTAGAAATTATTAAAAAATAGAAACTAGACTTTTCTCTTGACAAATCCGTATGTCTTCTTGCAAAATACAGCACCACCTTCTCAACCCCTTATCCACTCATGAAACGGAGTCCTTGTGGCCAATGAGAGAAATGCTGTTTGCTCCGGGAGTCGCCGGCAGTCGTTCAAGTCGTCGCCAACCTTTAAGAGAAAAAGGATAGAAAAAGATCGAAAAAGAGTAGAAGTACGGTGTGATATATCGGTCGTATTGAGAAATATATTTGACATGCACAAAACGACAAAAAAGTGTAGTAGATATATGAGATGCATTTCTACTTAAGTAGTGGCCCACAAATAGGCCCCACTTGTACTTCATGCAGCCTCCACAAGTAGGCCTCAAATGTACTCCTATATGATTCCCATAAGTCGGCCCCACTTGTGCTCTCATGTGGGCTCACAAGTAGATCACACTCATACTCTCACGTGAGCACACGAGTAGGCCCCACTAGTACTTTCATGCAATTCCCCCAAGTATGCCCCACTTGTGGTTTCATATAGCCCCATAAGTTAGACATACTTGTACTTTGTTGAGGGTTGAGGGCCCACATGTAAGCTCCACTTGTACTCTCGTGTAGGCGGTAGGCCTACAAGTTGGTCTCACTTGTACTTTCATGTGCCCCTACAAGTTGGCCCTGCTTGTACTTTTGTGACAGCACACATGTAGATCCGACATGTATTCTCATTTAGTCCCATAAGTCAAGGCCTGATAGCTAACTTATATTACCCCAATAGGATAACTCTTTACAATAGATAACTCTCTTTACCCCGATAGATATTTGCTTTACCCTGATAGCACAATACCCCGGTAGGTAACTCTTTTTACCCCAATAGATAACTCTGTTTACACCAACAACATATTGCCACAATAGATAACTTGCTTTACCCCAATAAAATATTAACCCGATAGCTAACTTACATTACCCCAATAGGATAATATGACTAACTCACATTACAACAATAGGATTTGTTAACTTACCAACTTCTCCAAAAGCTTAAGCTGTTGGAGAAAGGCGTTATTTATCTTTTATACTTTAACACTCCCCCGCACCCGCACGTGTGGCCACTTGGCAAACACGTGGCACATGTGGTCCCACTTTGGGCCGACCATCACATGTGGATTTTTGCTATCCGAGAGGTTTGAACTCGAGACCTTTGGCTCTGATACCATGTTAACTTACCAACTTCTCCAAAAGCTTAAGCTGTTGGAGAAAGGCGTTATTTATCTTTTATACTTTAACAGGATTATACGACGATAGCTAGCTATAATGATCTGATAGGATAATACACAAATATATATCTTGACTCACTAGCATTACCCCGATACGATATTATCCTGAAAGATAACAACATTAATCTGCCCGGGTCCTACTAAAGGCAATCATACCAAAATGTCTTCACTCCTGGTTCTGTTATTTTTCTCCCGATCTTCTCGGTTGCGGTAAAAGTCCAACAAGTCTGGGTCCCACAATAGAGTTAAAGGAGTCTGCATATTATTTTTTGAATATCCTATCGGGTATTGCAAGATAGCTATAGAAGCCTACCCATGAGACTAAATGGGAGTTCAAGCGGGGCTACATGTGTGCTCTCACAAAAGTACAAGTGGGGCCAACTTGTGGGAGCAAATGAAAGGACAAGTTCGGCATAACCTGGGGCCACATGAAGTACAAGAGGTCCCCAGTTGTATACCCACACGAGTACATGTGAAGCCTAAATGTGGACCTTCAACAAGGTACAAGTGAGCCAAACTCATGAGAGTCACATGAAAGCACACATTAGGCATACTTGTGAGGGTTTCACGAAAGTATTAGTGTGGTTT
Organism: Tasmannia lanceolata; assembly: GCF_043159265.1. Taxonomy (NCBI): domain Eukaryota; kingdom Viridiplantae; phylum Streptophyta; class Magnoliopsida; order Canellales; family Winteraceae; genus Tasmannia; species Tasmannia lanceolata. The sequence goes on along the minus strand of NW_027518692.1, from coordinate 59,330,881 downwards.
ACTTGTGGGCTTACATGAGAGTATAAGTGGCACCTACTTGTAAGCTCACATGAAAGTACAAGTGGGCCCTACTTATGGTGTTCATATGAGAGTACGAATGGGACCTACTTGTGGAGGCTACATGAAAGTACAAGTGGGGCCTATATGTGGGCCCTCATGTAAGTAGAACTATGGAAGTGCATATTAAAATCTACAACACTTTTTTTTTCGTTTTTTGCATCTCAAAAATATCAACCGATATAAGCGCAAATATATCGGGAGTGGAACAATTTGACTTTCTCCCTCGTTGATTTGCCCAGTATCTATGTTTGTTCTTTTCCTGTTCCTTTATTGTACTTCTTTTTTTGCTTTTGATCTTGTAAAGACCTCACAAAACTATCAACCGATATAAGCACAAATATATCGGGAGTGGAACAGTTTGACTTTCTCCCTCGTTGATTTGCCCAGTATCTATGTTTGTTCTTTTCCTGTTCCTTTATTGTATTTCTTTTTTTGCTTTTGATCTTGTAAAGACCTTCTCGGTCTTTGTGAAATCTCTTACCATTTCAAAAAAAATAAAAATAAATGCTAATATATCAAACCATGCTCCCTCTCTCTCTCTCCAAGCCCTTTTTTTGTCCCTTTGCTCTTTGACAATTGGTCACTGACTCTGATGGCTGGACGCCAACGACTCCCACATGAACGACATTTCTCTCCTAGACCCTGATGACTCCGGATCAAACTCTAAAAGTAAAAGGCTCTCTTGCTCCTCGATTATGAAACAATAGTTTTTACATGAGGTGGAGGAGGTGTTGCTGAAAAGTTTTCGGGGGAAGAAGAACGTACAAACCTGTTAGGAGAAAAGAGCAATTTTGTTTTTTTATTAATTTATAAAGTAATCAAACTCTGGTGGCCTCTTCTCTCTCAGTTGCCTGCTCAGGTGGAGCCCATGTTTAGGCCCTACTATGATTAAGAGTCCTATGGAGAGTTATTTAGGGGGTCTTCAAAGGAGAACTCTAGGTTATTATCCTGATAGGTAACTCTTTTTATCCCAATGGATAACTCTCTTTACACTGGTAGCATAGGTAACTTGCAGTACCCCAATAGGTAACTCTTTTTACCCTGGTAAGTAACTCTTTTTACCTCAATAGCTAATACTCTTTACCCCAATAGCATATTACCCTGATAGATAACTTGCTTTACCCTGATTGGATATTACCCCAACAGATAACTTGCAACACACTGATAGAATATTACGTTAATACCTAACTTGCATTATCCTGATAGGATATCACCACTATGGATAACTTGCATTATGTGGATAACTAACTTGCATTACCCCAATAGGATACTAACCCAATAGGTAACGACATTATTCGGCCTGGTCCCACTAAAGGTCATATCAAAATGGCTTCTCCTCTTTCAGTTCTGATTTTCCTCTCCCGGTCTTCTCGGTTACTGAAAAAGTGCAGCCAAGCCACATGCCACTTTAATTTTGGTCACTTGCAAGGTCCTACAAAAGGGAGTTATTTAAGGAGTTGTTTGCGGAGTCCACATATCATATTTTTTTTATTATAATTGGGAGGTCGTTTTAGAAAATTGAGTAAGCTGTAATTTTCTAATCATGCATGAACATAATAGAGGGAGGTAGTTTCAATTTGGCCACTACGAGTGTTAGTTTCTGTTAGGAGTCCAACTCCTAATGGGTTTTTTATCCTTTCGTTGGCTTGTAAAAAGATACATGATTCGGATGAATAAAAAAATTCGACAGCTTGGAGCCCTAATTGTTGCCCCGTGGCATTCATGGCGTTTTCTTTGCTAGATGGATTCCTAGAGACCAATAGTGGATTCTTTTGGTGTTTTCTTTTATAGGTGGATTTCAAGAGATCAACAGTGGACTCCTTTGGTAACTCTAATCCCTCTTCTTCTTTCTAATAATCAGGTACATCCCTATTCTCTTACACCTCCTTCCCTCAGTACTGTTTATTCTCTTCAACCTTGGCTTGCATGTCTGTAATTTTCTTTATTTTCTTAAACCCTAACCCTATGTTTTCATTTTTTCAATTATTCTCGCCTATCTAACAAACTCTATTCAATTAAGAGGAGGGTGTTAGGTCATTTTCAAAAAAAAAGATAGAAAGAAAGAGAGGAGGGTGTTAGGCACGGATCCCCGTGGGAATTGAACACGAGACCTTAGACAAGGTTCGTGGACCCTTACCACAAGCACAACAGTGTGGGATTGGTATCGAACTCTATTTAATTGATTCCTTCATAGTCAAATTCTGCTATTCATTTTAGTTTCCTGAATCTGCATTATCATTTCACAGATTTAATTCTAATCGGACGCCTTAATTATGGGTTTCTGCCCTAAAATCTCCATCGATTAGAAGAGAACATCTGTTCCAATCTAAGCATAGGTTTTTAGCACTCCAAGATTTCCTTTTGAAAGGTATTTAGTACTCCAAGATGAAAGTCTCTTTACAATTTCTTTGAAAACCTAATTTCCTACTATTTTCTGGCTTTTCTTCAGTTATTTTTAACCTGCTTCCTTCATAATTCTCTTTACCACCAGTATGAATTATGTTTCCTTCTGTGTTTATCATGAAATCTGTTCTATACTTCGTGTCTTTATTGTCTGATATGAGGTTACCTTCTCTAATTCTATCATTCACCAACCGAAATTTTATCAGTGACTTTATTTTAATTTCTATAATCTGTGCTCACTGTTTCTTCAATAAAACAATAACCTTTGTTCTTAAACCCATTTACCATAATCCTATTGTTCCTCTACTGTTATTCTCTACGGTTATTCAATTTCCAGCAAGCATATCTTTTGACTTAAACCATTTAGCCAGCTCTTGAATCTGAGATTTCTACTTAAAGATTTTTTTTTCGAAGATCCTTTGTTAATTCTCTTTATGTTTCCTACATCATCTGGATTCCCTAAGTGGGGGTGTTAATTTTCTAGATATGTTACTTATGTACAAGAAAAATAGACAAATGCATATAATGTAAAGTCTACTTGTAAAATGTAATGTGAAGACATTGAAGGTCATTCATAAGGATTATGGACCAGGTCAATCATATGTGGTGATGCCCACAGATATATGCGTGAATTCAAAGGGAACTCTAGTTTTAACTTGGGGAAAAAATGAGATCGGTCAAACCTCTAAAGCCTTGAGAACATGCTCAGGTGCAATTGTTCTTCTTTCCTCCCTGCCACATACTTCATTGGACTCTGAAGAAATTAAGTTGATAAATTCTGCAAGAATATATAGCAATGTTTTGTTTATTAGTGGGAATAATACTAGATGAAAATATACCCATACCAAGCACCAAATCTGATGACAGTAATCTAATAACAGAGTTCATGCATTATCTTTCAGCAAACATTTAGGGGAAAATCAACGTAAGATTCCGTTTCCATTAAAACATTTGTAGATTTGAATCTTTTTAGCAGATAGTTTTTAAAATTGATGAAGAACAATTTGAGATAACAAAGAAAAGAAATCCAAAAGACATCTCATTTCTGGGTGATTAACTTGGACTTTTGATTGTAAAAGTCCATAAATCGGGATCACAATGTAGCATGCTGGAGATTGGTATCACAATGTAGGATGCATTTAAAAGATTATCTAATGTTGAGTTGCACATAAGGTGGAAACAATGGGACTGCCCCTCTGTTTATCTCCTAAGACAAATATAGTCCTGAAAAGCCTGCATAGTAGGTAGAACAAATGGGACAAGATGCAGGATATCCAGAAGCCAAATCTTAGTTGACTAGTAATAAACCATCTTTGTCATGAGCTAATACATAGTTGTCAACCCGTGAAATACATGAAATACATGATGGGTAACATCTCATTTCAAGGTTATTGCTTGCCACACATCATACTTCCCCAGAAATACAATCTCTGACAGGCATATGAAGGGTAACACCTCTAAGAAAGACTGACTGAATGAGGAGACAGCACAATGAAAGGCCTGTCATTACGCAACTTTAGGCAGAACAGTCATGTGGAAACTTCAGTTACTTCATGCAGGCCTAATGAACAAATCAGTTAGGACTAACACCTAAGTGGGCTTGAGGCGACCACTTCATTTTCTAGGCACTAGGCACAAGGCAGAGAGTTGATATTTTAAGGTGTTGTACATCCAGAGGTTTTTGTTCAGTTCCTTGCAAAAATTACGAGCAACAAATAGTTGATATTAAGTGAATTTTCTCAGGCTAGTGACTGAAGATGATGTCTTTTATACTGCAGACGAAAATTTTGATTCAACTAGTGCCTGAAGATATCCATTGGTATTACATCATAACAAAGTAGAAATTATACACCATAAACTAATTCAAAAACTTTTGAATGTTTCATTTAGAGAGAAGTTTCTGATTAATAGTAGAAAAAAAAAACTCTTATGTAGGATGTACATGTAAAGAGAATGGTCTATTATTATAGTACTTAAAACATCTGAAAGTTGACAACTAATAATCAGTTTGAATTATATTAGCCAGAAAATTCATAAAATATTTACAATATTTAATACCAATTTGGGTTACATGAAAAAATCCAAGTTAAATATCAGCCAGTAAAAATTGTAGCACATTTAGGCAAAAAATAGAACTGCATGAAAGTACAAGATAGTCAAGCCATTAATAATGCCATCATTATCATCTCACCTACGCAACACTCGACAAGAAGATCTTGAGCATCTCTTGCAACACGAACATCTGGCGGCAGCATCTCTTTGATGATCTTAGTCATAGTAGCTGGAAAGTGATAACAAGTTTGCATGAACACAATTTACTAAAAAACAATAATAGAAGTATAATCCCAATTTCACTCGTGTCTGAAGTCTAAACATAATTGCGTGTAACCTCGCACAGTAACAAGAACAAAAGAGGATTTTCCTTAATCTTCCATATACCCGCATGCATGGAATGTTTACACGTGTTTGCATATGAAAATTGACATGGGTACATTATACAATTTTCTCCAACATAGAATTCTTCCAACAGATTTGTAGACATGGGAGATAAATGTTTCATAAAAAAATTCCAAAAAGGAGATAAATGTCTATGAAAAGTAAAAAGTGAGAATTGGAAACTGAGATTCCACTTGAAGATGGACTGTTTGTAGTTTCCATTCATTCAAGATGATGGTTATTTAAGAAATTGTGATGGTGTGGTTAAAACAGGAATCAAGTACATGGGGTCTGCTGTATTGTTTTAAACTGTTATAGGGTCTTTAGGTGAACGCTTAATGAGATAAAGACCAAAAATCTTCAAAGAACATATAATCCATTTTAGTTTAAAAAGAACATGAGACTCAGGCTAATATGCACATCTCCAGGCTTACATACATGAGCTCTTTTTGTCTCACAAAAAGTAGTAGAAACCCCTTCAAAATAGACTCGATAATACAGTATTAACGAACAAGTAATGGGCAATTGGCATTGCATAGAATAGATAGTAGAAGCCCCTTCAAAATTCAAAGCAACCTTCACATATTACTAAACATTCATGGATTCCTTCTAGGGTCTGCAATTTTCAACCCTAAGTTAAAAATAAATAAATCAAAAAGTCCCCAGAGTATGAATTTCATTTAAACCAAAAGAAGTATGAAATTAGGGCTATTCCATTCCACATAGATTCGTACCCAACAATTCAAATGAATTAGCTGACAGAAACTCAAAATATTAAAAAAAAACCCTAAAACAGAAAATCCATTAGATCTTGAAACTGCGAAAGATGAGAGAAGAAAATAATGGAGAAGGGAAAGATTTCACCTTTGGGTAGAGTCACGTCCTCTTTGGATTTCCCAATTATATCCATGGGTTCCATTCTCCAAGATCTGGCTCAAAGTTAGTATTTTCAGAGAGAGAGAGAGAGAGAGAGACTAGGGCAGCGGGGAAAGAGAACAAAGGGGAAAAACTCAAAAGAGAGAACTAATTTCTGTGTCGAAACTTGTAAGCTGTAACTTGTAAGTTGTGACTGAGATTTATATGTGACGTGGGGGCGTATAAACCTGTATTTTTAGAAAGTACGGTCCGGCCCACATCATAAGATGATCAAAACGGTCCATTTGTTGGGCCACAAAGTAACTAGGTTGCGCCCCAAAAATCATTTCTATGGAGACATCTATAGATGGCCAGATGGGAGGGTTAAGATCATCCTATGGAAATGATTTTTGGGGCGGAACCTATTTAAGTTGTGGCCCTACAAATGGACGGTTTGGATCGTCTTATTATGTGGGGTGTATGGTACTTTTAAAAAATACGGGTTTATACGGCCACAATTAGGGTTTTTTTTCCCGTGTTTGCCATTGGGTTTTCATGTTCCCATCACTCCCATCCTCTCATGTCACTCCCTTTCCGCCCATCTCTCACATCTGGCACCTACAAATATTCCAAGGAATATTTTTTCATGGTTGCAGCCAAACATGACCTGACTGAATCAAAGTATCCGATTACTATCTTTTTCTTGCAAAGGCGCCTCCATTGTATCCACATCATCAAAGTGGAAAGGGATATATTCGCACTCTTTTCTTACCTGGGCTGTCCCAAGTAAGAAAAAGGGGCAAATATATCATTACCCTTATAATAGCACTAAAAAATATAGAAGCAATGGAATGTATTAATGTCCTTTGATGACATGGATCCAATGGGGCGCCCCTTCAATTTACCGTTCTTCTACATATGTAACTTTTACATTTCCACCTAGTTTGTCAACTATCCCCCAAAGGTCTGTATAATCATTGGGTTTATACTAATTAACTCTTTTGATTGAGATTTTGAGAAGAGTTTCTATTTTGAGAGCAAAGTAGGCTGAAAGTTGTAAATACATTCATGACATATGCATCAAGGGGCATACAATACTCTCTCATAATTGGAATAATAAGCAAGTATCTAATTCTTGTATTCAGGTGTACGCAATTTAACATATTCCATGCCCACCCACGTACCCACTTGTGTTTCTAATTCCATCAAACCACTATAAATATCAGTTGTTTGCAAGCTAATTTATTGAGCCCAACATCACAAATAACTTCCAACCTTAAACTTATAGAAGGATGGCATCATTGAAAGCTGACAAACCTGTTGGCACTCAGGCCCAATTTGAGCAGCCCAAGAAAGAGCCCACCAAAGCCAGTGATGGCCCACGAAAAGCTCCGGCCATGACAACTACGAAGCCTGCCATGACAGCTACGAAGCCCGCTGTTAAGAAGGCCGAGCCGAAGCCTCAACAGCCTAAGAAGACGGTACAGGTACGATATATGCGTAGTACATGCATACACAGATTTATATGGTGTGTGGCCCTATAGTCCAGTATTTTTTAAAAAGTAATGTACCACCATCTTCATATGATTATCCAAACCGTTCATTTGTTGGGCCACAACGTAATTAGGTTGTGCCCCGAAAATCAATGCCATAGGAAGATCCCGACCCTCCGATCTATAGAAATTTTCATAATGTGCAATTCCTTTATAGATCGGAGGGTTTGGGTCATCCTATCGAAATGATTTTCGGGACACAACTATTGAAATAGGATTGCTCTAAACATCCGATCTATAGAGGGATTTCGCATTATGAAAACCTCTATAGATCGGAGGGTTAGAATCGTCCTAGGGAAATGATTTTCAGGGCACAACCTAATTACGTTGTGGTCAAACAAATGAACGGTTTGGATCATCCTGCGAAGTGGGCTGTACATTGGTTTTTGAAAAATATTGTAATACACAGCCACACACACACACCATATAAAATCTCCATGCGTACACACATACATACGTATTACTATCTCGGATTAACATCTGCACTTTTTTGTTTGAATAATGACACTTCTCTCTTTGTTTTTTGCCCTTTTCTAGTTAGCTGTTAAAGGGTATTCTATAAGTAGAAGGCCGTGTATGCAAGTGTAGGAAGAAAAAGAAAAACATGAGTGCATATATCATATTCGATCTCTTTTTTATACAATGATCTAGCGAGTGATATGAAGTGGATTCCACTTGAAAGAGTGGAAGCAAGAGGGGTCCACTTCCATTGACCATCGTGTGATGTTGGGTCAGGGTTTGGCGAACCAACTGGTCCCTCATCTAGTTAAAGTCTTGGGCCCTCTTTTCGTTGCCTAGATAACTAGAGTACACCTACAGAATACCCAAGAAGGGGATTTTGCTTACTCCTCCCTACCTCCACTTTACGCGTAGATTTTTAACATTCAGCTCTTCTTTCTTACAGGCAAAAGCTCCTGCTAAACCAGCATCAAAGAACTAACTCAAGTGATGAAGATCGGCAGTGCAATGTAGCACTCAATGAAGCAGTTATGTTATGGTGTTTTATCGCTCTTTTTTTTTTAACTATATGAGCGTTTGATCTGTATGGTTTAATGAAATAAAAGGATCATCTATTTAACTATGACTACAAATTGCACCTCCTTTTCTTCCTTCTGTTTATTGAGAAGTATAGTTATTAAAGGTTAGGATAAATGTATTTATGTTGTATACACTAAATAACCAATGTATGTGGGGTGTCATATGGGACCAATACAAGGAAGATGATATATTTGCAAGCTGTAGGCCACACATCTATTGATAAATTTGAGCATGTCTGGATGTGAAGTACAGTCGAAAAGACCATTTTGTCTATGTAGGGTCTTTTAAGAGGAAGAAGGAAAAAGAAGAATTGACAGAAGAAAAGAGAGAAAAAGAAAAAGAAGAAACTGCAAAAGAAGAAAAAAGAAGAATCGAAAACATTGAAAATGTAAGAACATTGCATAAGATCCAGGCGATTTGTTAAGAATGGGTAACGAAACGGTTAAAGATTCTAATGAAACTTAGGCAATGAGCAGTAGGAACCCATTCAAAATATGGGCTAGAGCCAATTCAACGATTTTGTCGAAAATAGTTACTCTGATCACACCATCACAAAAGCATTTGAGGTTTGTTTGGTGTTCTGATTGCAGGATAGATTCTCCTTGATAAAAATCTAGAATAAGAGATAGTATTTCTTTTTCTTTTTTTTCGCAGAACTATTTAGAATAAGATTTATCCTGCAATCAAACAGCCACTTTTAATACATTGTTTTTTCATTCTCCAATAGTAAACTGGATGAAGCTTCTATCTTATCACTAAAAAGTTAAAACAACAAAAATCCTAGAAATCTGCTCCTCTTTATTCAATAGAATTGTAAAAGCAGAGGCTGAAATTCAAAGATGAACTTCCTTTTCTAAATAAAGAATAATATTTAAACGTCCATTGCTGCCTATTCCAAACGCTTATGCTATACTACTCCAGGTGTTTTGTTAAGTTGTGCACACATTAATGTAATTTAACAACATCCATTCTAAATGGCAAGAATTTGCCCCATTTCCCATGTGTTGCAATCCATGAGCAAAAAAATTCACAATCCCAAGAAATTTCCAAGGTGCCAGAAGAAAAGAAACACCCTACTTGAGGGAAAAGGAAGGAGAATAAGCATAAATATTTAGCTATCTCACTCGCATTTGCAATATTATACTCACAAAGTGATTGTACATACAAAAAAACAGCAAGAACAACCCCATTCTTGTTCACCAGTAGTTGGGGCTAGTCATGGTGATTCAGGAATTACTTTGAGATTGGGAAGCCAAGAACAAGGGCTAGATAGCTTGCTAAATTTTCCCTTTCTTTTCCTCTTCATGGGCATGCTTGGCAATATGATGTAGTTAATTTGCTTTGTTTTCATTGATTTTTTTATTATTCTTACCAACCAAAGGAAAAACTACAAGAGAAAAAATTAGTTTGGGGGCAACCTGGAAGGCCAAGATAGTTAAAAGGGGCTTATGATGTGTGCCAACTTCAACATGAACTCAGGAACCAAGCGCCGTCTAGGAGGGGCCATTGCATCTTTGGCAAGGGCAACCTCATCACCTGCATGAATGACTGCAACTATATCTTGAAGAAGCTCATCTATACCACCTCTCAAAGGATCCTTCATTCCTCGACACAAACAAAACCAGTGTTGGAAACAAATTCTGATAAAATATATAACAAGAAAGGGTCCAAAAAACTTGTTAGAAACTAATCCCGTTAAATCATGAGTTTAATCTTTTCATGCTTGCATAGGTGGTAAAAGGTAATTATGTTGTTTTTATGTTTATATAAGTGGTATTATCTTGCCATTCGAAAAAAAAAAAGTCGTATTATCTTAGGATTCCATTATAGCAAGACACTTGATCAGATTGGAGGTTTTTCAGGAACCAATTCACTGTCCCTAAAATCTTAAGATTCAAGTCGAAAACTATTCATGGTTCAAAGAAAATCATATCTAACTAGGTCATATTATTCGCACAAAAAATGGATTTCCATAGAATTTCATGATTGTTAATGCTTTGCTATTTATGGTTAAAAGGAAGATAGACTTGAATTGCAAGTGACTTGTTTCTTGTGATTGGGTTGGATGCTCTACAAAGTCAATCGCATCATTCGCACAAAAAAATGGAATTGCATAAAATTTAATGATTGTTAACGCTTCACTTTTTTATCTTATGGTTAAAGGGGAGAAGCAATTGAATTGCAAGGGACTTGTTTCTAGTGATTGGTTTGAATGAGCTATACAGCCCATTAGTACATAAAAATCTGTGGAGTGTCATTAATTGACTAAAACTTGATACAAAAACAAATATTTTTAATATTTGAGTATATATTTACCAGTAAAAAGCACAAGTGCGCTGCCTCCTAGGATTCACACCTTGCTCCCTTGGGTCTCCTTCTCAAGCAAACCCCACAAATTTCCAAAGGAGCTGATGTGACTACTCTTTTCCAAAGACTTGAAAATATTCCCCTTTAGTGTGTTTTTACACATGGGGTGAAGAAGCAATAGGGTCTGGGAGCTAACAGGGTTTCCAACAAGGTAGTTATTTCTATGGATTCTCAATGATCCAAACCCATTTGTTCTTATCACTACATTCTTAGACATTGAATCAGGTTATTAAGCAAAGGAACTAGACTTGTTAGTGGAAAGTCTTATGTGTAATGCCAGAGTCCAAGGTGACATGGCTCCATACACGCAAGGCCATGACTTGGCACTACATGTCTTTCCATGCCAATGGATTCCTAAACTCCCACAGACAGTGGTCAATCAGCTTGATCGTAAGAGCACCCCCATGTGGTTGATCTTGATTTGCTTGGATCTTAGCAGCCAAGACTCTTAACCTTCAGAAGGAGCATCTTATTTTGAACCTTAAGCAGGAGAGACTCAACTTATCTACACGTCCAAAATGGCTCCAAGCATCAGGTAGCATGCATAATTAATCTGAATATATCAATGTTCTTTTTAGACGTGATGAGTAGGAGTTATATCAATTGATGTATTTTCCCTGTAAAGTAACAATCTTATTTTCCTTATTCATCTTATATTTTTTATTGACTCTATCAGAATACTTAAGACTTATGACCCTTTGATGAGCCCCTCTCATTATTTCATGATATAATTTGCTTTGCAGAACATTGGCTTTTGTTTCTACATAATTTAAGAGCCAAAGGTTATCGTCCTCGAGTTGTGGTGTGTCTCAGGGTTGTCATAAAGGAGAAATCAAGCCAGATGCATACTTGCATCAATATAGTAAAGGTTAAAATGGCTATAATACTATGTTATCTTACCTGAAGCATCTGCAAATAAAAAAAGACACCCCTGAGTATAGTCCAGCGCAACCATTTCCAAAGTTCTAGCCAAGAGAAATATAAGAGCTAGAAAGATTGAATTGAAAGATATCTAACTGGCTTAAAAATCTATGAAACATGGCTGATGGAGGCCAAACTTGTGATGATGAGGTCAATTTCAGATTTTAAGTGGCTTTAGCATGCTTTCTTATGCAAGTTGAGTTCAAATCAGTAAAAGAAACACAGGGTCATCAGCCACAGTGCACAGAGTCCACAGACAGGCGTGTGATACAGAGCAAATTTGAAGCAAAATTGAGGTCCCCAACACAAGAAATGATTCAACCACAAAGTTTGAAGCATGAGTTGAAGATTTGAACCGATCTCTAGGTATATACTTGAATTTCAATTAAGAAGAGAAATTTAAGAGATATGAATGACTCCTACTCTCGTCGGAATGTTTCTAAATGAAACAAATCGGAGAACCAAGCAAACCAAAAACGCATATTATAGAAACCTACACCTAAGGAATAGGATTTGTAAGAAACCAAGTGAACTAACAAACCAGGAACAAAGGAATTGCCCATAGAAACAAGCAAATTATGCATACATGCTTATGAATTACGAAATCCAAATCTAGCAACCAAGATGAAGTTCATCACATAACCAGTAAACATTCATGCCTCTTTAGATAGCCAACTTAAACATAATGAACATATCTAAGATTATTAGGTAGATACCATGGCAAGGTTCAACCTCTGAATGTTTCAGGCTAGGCTATTACCATTTTCAAGATGATTTATCTACATGAAATATTCCATTCGTTATGAAACCAATTATTTAAATGATATATCTCCATTGAATGAAAAGGAGAAATAGGAACAATGCAATCAAAATTCATATCACTGATAGAAAGAACAACCCTTTACCTGAAGAAACAAATCTGTGTGAGTTTTTCCTTCATATAAAACTAGTTTAACTTTTGCTCCAACTCTTTGAAGAGCATCAGAAAAATTCTTACTGCATGCAAAAAAAGTGTTAGTATTTGGTGATAGCATGTTACAATACAAACTCCAAGCAGTTCCGTCTGCCATGTACACGATACCATTTTATTATGGAATAAGTCAAATGCAGACTACACAGGGTTCATATGATTCGAATCTCATATTAAGTATTTTGGATTATAGCAGAGTTCCATTTACTAATAATCATGTACAAAGTAGAGATAAAACAACAACTGCAAAAGTGTAAAATTGAAATCACATATGCGGAGAGATTATATTTCCCCAAAAGAAGGAAAATCTGCACCTCAACTAAGCATTGGAACATTTGATGTAGCAATCTGAGAAGCTAAACTTTTATAGAAAAATCTGAGAAGCTAAAGTAAAATATACATGGCACTAATCCCAAGAATCATCAAACTCCATTATCTTTTTATGATCTACGAATCTTTGATGTGCTGCACCGTCAGACATCCATTCTGCCATGTCCAGGGAGATTCACCCTATAATTAACTAAAACCCCTGAAGTCTCCTGTTCAAAGAATGTAGCTTCCAGTTCCTAAACAGCTACTCTCGAAACATAATTAATGACACTAACCACAATTGCACATACGGACTACTACATTGGCACATTGGGAGGTAACCATCGATTTTACAACTGCAGAGTGAAAAGTTATCACCCTCTCTAAATTGCATTTATGATGGGATCATGCTTATTTCAGTGGAAACATGTTTATCTAAAGAATATATCTTCACATCATAAAATATCTATGAAATACTTGGATATTTTTATCTTCAAAGATGTCATGGTGGAGATTCCTGGATGTGTGACAAGCAACTCAACGATGAAAACCAACACACCAAGAAGGTGACAAGAATAGTTGCAAGTGAAGTACTAAAAATCATACCAATGGAAGATCCTTCGAAAAAAAAAAAGACACACCTGCTATCTGCTGGTATGGAATAATCCCCATTTCCATGGAAAAGTATAATAGGAGGGAGGAGAGAAACTGCGTGTCTAGTACTTAGGTCTTGTATCATTAATTCAGGAGAAAAACGCGGCAAGGATTGCTCCCCTTCCATTATGCTGGAATGACACTTCAAAACCAATCAGATGAGAAAGTCTATAATGCAAAAGACATGGACAGGCATATGGCATAAATCCTAAAGAACATTGATATTACAGATACCAGTAACCAACCACAAAATAAAAAATATTACCCGAGAAAGATGGAACGGTACAGACCACGTCGATGAAAGTGATCAACCAAGCTTGATAGGTTATACCTGTTGAAAGAGCACTCGTAAATATTTTCATAATGCAAATATATATATATATATATATATATATATATATATATATATATATATATATATATATATATATGAGAAAACGGTTCCTACACATATGTGTAGAGAGTTCTCTACACACTAGCTTAAAATACAGTGGGGGGCCCACATTGTTTGGGTGATCCAAGCCATCCATTTTAAAGGCCCTCACATAGATAGGGTCTCTACAAAAAATCAGATCCATAGGATCATCCCAACCCTACGATTTGTGGAGGTAAAATGGGATGTCTTTAAACCTTCACAAATTAGTCCACTTTTTGCCTCCACAGTTTGAATGGTTAGGATGATCCTATGGATCTGATTTTTTGTGGACACCCTATCTATGTGAGGGCCTTAAAAATGAATGGTTTGGATCACCCAAATAATGTGGCCCCCACTGTATTTTAAGCTAGTGTGTAGATAACTTATCTACACATATGTGTAGGAACCGTTTTCTCTCTCTCTCTCTCTCTCTCTCTCTCTCTCTCTATATATATATATATATATATATATATATATACACTAGTAAAAAACCCCGTGCGATGCACGGGTCGACAAAGAACTGTACGGACCACATCACGGGTTGATCCAAACCGTCCATGTGATGGAACACAACATAAATAGGTTGTGCCCCAAAAATCATTTCCATAGGCTGATCCTAGCCCTCCAATCTACCAATCTATAGAGGTTTCCATAATATGTTGTTCCTCTTAAATCGGATGGTTAAGATCACCCGGGTAGGATTGAAATTATTTGGCTTTAATGGGTGCCTTTGTTAAAAAGAATAAAGGAGGGGGTAGGATTGAAAATATGTGTGTTGAATGGGTGCCTATGTTAAAAAAAGTCAAAAAGAGTGATGTGTAATTCTACAAAAAATTCTCTTATTTTCTCTTCTACTATATATATATATATATATATATATATATATATATATATATATATCAAGAAAAATGAGAAATGTAAAATCTAGAAATTTTCATAGGGCCACCTAAGCCCTGCCAATTTTAGTAGATGTCCCAACCTAGACAAGTCTGGTCTCATTATGGATATGATGGTGCCCCACAACGCTCCAAGCAAGGACGTATGGATGGTCCCACATTAGCTTCTAAAAAGAATACGAAAAATGGGTGAAATAGCCCATCCACTATGCTCTGCCCAAATGACATCTGATATATGCTGAGTTGGCACATTTGTTGAAATAAAAGGTCTATCCTATAGAGTTGTCGGAATTGGAAGATTTGCTGCAACTGAATAAGGATTGAGGCGTTGATAGATTTTCTAGAATTGGATGATAGAATTTAGCAGATTTACTAGAATTGGGTATGGATTGACATATCTTCAAAATTTATTTATTAAGAAAGGTAGAGAAGAATTATATACAATCATTGCAAAGGAACAACTCTCTTCTTCTTCTTTTTTTGCAGATGTAGTAAATATGACTGGACAGGAGGAACCTGAGAGGGATATCTTTCGCAATCTTGGTTCAATTCTACATAAGGAATGAGAGATTGAAGAGGATGTTAACCATAGAATAAGAGCAGGTTGGTTGAAGTGGAAGCTTGCCTCAGGAGTTCTGTGTGACCGTAAAATCCCTACCAAGTTGAAGGAAAAGTTTTATAAGACAGCTGTGAGGCCAGCCATGCTGTACGGCTCAGAATGTTGGGCCACCAAGAAGCAGCATGTGCATAAGATGAGTGTAGCGGAGATGCGAATGCTTAGATGTATGTGCGGCCACACAAGGTTAGATAGAGAATTAAAAACGAAGACATTCGTAAAAAGGTGGGGGTGGCACCAATTGAAGAGAAGATGAAAGAGCACCGCTTAAGATGGTTTGGACATATCCAATGTAGAACAACTTGGGTAGAAACAGTGAGGAAAGACTTGATAGCTAGGAACATAACAGAGAAAATGACCTTGGATAGGATAGAATGGAAGAAAATGATCCATGTAAAAGAACCCAACTAGAGCCAGGATTAGAGCCGAATAGATTCCTTCCACCTTCTTCATGAAATTTTTCTAAAGGACTCATTTAGCCAACCCCAACTAGTTTGGGACCAAGGCTTTGTCGAGTTGAGTTGATACTTCCATCCAAAATCTCTTTTCTTGGCCATCTTACACCTCAACAAATCCAAAGCACTTTAAAAAACCACAAATCGAATGAAAAATGAACCTAGGAATGGGGATAAAAAGGAAAAAAGCTAGAAATTAGGGATTTCTCTTCACCTTTTGATTAAGTGGTTAATCACCAACAAATCCAACAATATTACCTTCCTCTTGATACCATCTGAAGTGATAGATATTGATACCATTGAGTGGCTGGAGAGTAATGAAGAAAACATAATTGTTTGGACAGAAAAAACACTCCTTAAAACCTCAAATCTCTTCAAAATCACCACATGGGTGTTTTTTTATTGATGAAATGAGTATTATAAGACCCCCAAAATAAGGGTTAAACTAAAAATAAAAAAATCAACACACTGAAAGGTAACTTACATTGTTTTCTTCACATTAACTGTGTCCAACTTGAGGCTTATGCCTCACAACACCTCTTGTTTTCCGCATATTAACTATGAGGTGTACGCCTCTGACTGACCTAAGGCTTATGCCTCACAACACACCAGTGCCCCTCATGGCATGAAGCGTACACCTCTAGAGTTGTTCGTCTTTCTACACCTATTGGGTCATTTTGAGTGCACCTCACCTCAAGGCATATGCCTAAAATACATTTTAAAATACTTCTTGCCCGTATATGCAATCTTGTTGCGTTGTTCATTGAATTCCTACTAGAAAATGGGATCGACTGGGTCCAGATGATGCCTCGAATAAAGGGAGAGAGAGAGAGAGAGAGAGAGAGAGAGAGAGAGAGAGAGAGAGAGAGAGAGAGAGAGAGAGAGAGAGAGAGAGAGAGAGAGACATTGGAGCCCAAGGGCTACTTTTTCATATCGCGAGGGACATGCAGATCATGAGTACCCCCAAGGGTATGACTAGCATGAAGGGCACCAGAGATCATACCCAATATTTTGAGTGGCATAGGAGTTGTTTCCTCTCTTTTAAATCATAAAAACCATCAAAATATGAAAATTACCAAGTACCCAAGATTTAGAAAGAATTGCTAGCTAGCAGTATCAGGGAACTCATTCAGCCAAGGGTGACTAGGGCTTCACTAATAATGGATGCCTAATCTTTCTCTATTTTGAATGAGCCTAACTGCCTAGACAGATGTTGGAGGAACCTTCTATAAGAACAAACCGTATGACGTTATAAGCAATAGCAGCATTATTCTCAAATCCATCTCAAACCATCTACATATTTATGCATCATGATGACATTTTTTGATAATCTCTTTGTACACACCAATATTTCAGAACTTGAACTCTTATAAAAATAGAAGAGAGTTGACATTTTTTTTTTGGGTGTGTGTGTGTGTGTAATGATTGACTCAGTCAATCTTTCAATAACTCAGGCAATTCAAAGGAGTTTTGATTGACTTGGTAGGGTAAAACTCAGGCTTGGATGAGAATTCAAACAAGGAAAAAGAGAGCCGCCTTCAGTGAGCCAACGATCCACTCACGGAGTTTTCAATCATCAATAGAGACACCCCACAATGTTGGCTAATAAGCATCTCACAATGCACACAACAATTGATGACAGTTGCTCATAAACATCTCTAATACAACACCTTAAGCATGGAGGCCAACACATTCCACATAAAATGCACACAACAATTGATGACAGTTGCTCATAAACATCTCCAATACAACACCTCAAGCATCGAGCTAACACATTCCACATAGGATTCTTGCCATCGGTATGATGCTTGTTTCCATAAATTAACATTAATTGCATATCCAGACTCAAAAACCAGACCAATGAAATTGCAAAGAGTATGGCATGTTTAACTCAAAGTGAAACGTTACCTTGACAACAGAAAACCAATAATGACACGCAAAGGATCAAAGTAGAAAATACTAATATTATAAACTTGAGAAAAAGTATAAAATACTAATATTATACACTCGAGAAAAAGTATACCTGCTATTTTATGCATACAGATGGGAATTAAGGTACTTTCAGCAGACAAACAGTCATTGAGGTATTTTTTTTTTAGGAAGAAAGATTCACTGGGATTGCAAGATTGAGACAGATATAACATTACCCGCCAGATATACCAAAATAAGATTTTATCTGAGAAACACTCCAATCTGTATTCTCTCCTTCCCCACACTCCTTAACTGCTTGATCCAAGAGAGCACAAGCAGCAATATGTGCACCAGCTGATTGTCCAACCAAATAGATCCTACATGAATAACAACAAACCAGAGCCATTCAAAAAAGAAAGAAAGAAAGAAAGAAAAAAAAAAACAGAACACTTCCAAGTGTACAAACACATACCAGTTGACCTAACTTCTAGGTGATATCCATTAATATCAATCATAAACCAGAATGCGTACCTGTTAGGATCGCCTCCATAATCAGAAATGTTATTGCATACAAATGAGATTCCTTGAGAAGCGTCCTTTACCATATCACTGATAGTCCCCTGAGGAAAGTTTCTGTACATAGATGTCAACAATGAGGAGGCTGTGTATGTATAGGTTCTGCATGCACGAATATATAAAAGTACATACACATGCATACATGGGATCACACGTCAACACTGTAGAACCTGAATTAAAGACCTGTAATCAATGCATGCTACAATGACGTCTCTTTCTGCTAACTCTTGCCCCAAAAGAGCTCCCCATGCTTTGTACCTGCACCATGAAAGTGTTGAAAGAGATGGATAAAACTAAAGAGCTTCATGTGACAGAAGAAGGGAAAGATATATTCACAGAAAATGTTTTTCAGATTTCTCAAGTTAACTGCTGAACATTTTAAATCATTCTACTATAAGGGATGCACAGCAGTTGCCCTAGCGGTATGATATCCAATGAATGGCATTGAGATCAAGGGTTATTTCACACACACGCACACGCACACGCACAAAAAGATATATATGTGTGTGTGTGTGTAGCTTATAGCCTCACCCAATTATCCATGCTCCACCTGTTACAAACGCCACGACTGGTTTTGGCTCATCAATATCAAAGGGTAGATATAAATCCAATCTGCAATATCACAATTTTACCAACACTCTAAGTCGGAGAATCAATTAAAATATAGTCCGAAAGTTTAGAAAAGAAGATAACCCACGCATCAATTTAGACCAATACCTGTTTCTTGGTTGTTCCCCATAAACTACACTTCTGCGGACCTGACTTGAGAAGTAGTAGTAATATCCAACTGCAGGATCTAAATGGATTAGTCATATTTGGGGAAGAATATTTTCACTTACGAGATTGATCCCGGAAAAAACAAAACTGGATACTACTCAGCACTGATAGAATAGAAGAACTACTATGGCTGCAATATATTTAAAGTCTGAATAAATAAATACGCATAATCCCTGATTAGCAAGATAGCAAGCAACTGAATATATACCCATGTAAACACGCACCCTGTAGAAAACCTGGCATAAGTAATGCCGCATAACAACCAAGGGCAAGAAACTTTGTGATCCACCTATAGCCTACCCTGAATGAAATTAAATGATTAGAAAGTACAGTTAAACATAAATCACAATTATTTTAAATACCATATTCATGAGAAAAATATATTAGCAACAACAAAAAATCACAATTGAGGAAGCTTTGTGACTCAAAAATCCTAAATGGCCATTGTACTCATAAGGATGAAAGCCAACGGAAGATATGCACATGCCATATGAGCGTCCTTCTCAGCTATAACTTAGGAAGCACGTAGCAGTTAAACCAACCCAAAATTGTAATTTCCATTGAAAATAGTCTTGAGGAGAAAAACATCAAAATTAATATAAATTACATAAAAATTACTCTAAGGGCGGCCCAGTGCACGTGGCTCCCACCATTGCGGGGTCTGAGGAGGGCTAGATGTACGCAGCCTTACTCCTGCTTCGCAGAGAGGCTGTTTCCGTGACTCGAATCTGTGACCACCAGGTCACAGATTACATAAAAATTACTTTGATATATTAAAATAGAAGTACCAACAATTAATGTTCCTAAATATTTCTACATAATTCTACACACTTGTTTTAAATTAATATGAATTTACGCCAGACAGTTTCCAAATAAAAAAGAGAAAATGAAGGATTTCTGATTTTTTATTTCTACACAATACAACTTTATTAAAATGTATAGAAAATCACTGTTTTAAAACGCGGATGCGGATCAAAACGCGGCTAAAACAAATCCCGGTTGACTCGGCACGATGTGGTCAAATACTCAGTTGATGCGGTTGAGTACGAGGTTGACACGGTCATAACTTAGGAGAGTCAAAGGAGTTTTGATTGACTTAAAAGGCAAAACACGGAATGGAACCAGAACGCGGCCAAGGTAAAAGGGAGTTGCCTCAAGGGAGTCCACAATGACGCAGGGGTGTTTTGAAACTATGATAGAAATTACAGCTAGGGGAAATTCTTGCCCAAAACCTATCTTTCCCTTCTTTCACCATGTTGTCCTCTACGACTCATGCAAAGTACGATTAGAAATCACGTTAGATACATAGCCACGTCCACAATCTCGTCAATGAATAGCCAATCTCCAAGGGCATGGGTTCCTCTTTGATGCCCATGTTATGACATTGTCGTCTTCCACCACAAAGTTTTCTCCTATCTTGGTATAAAAGACTCCTAGCCCTTCCAATTGTACTCAAGTCACATTTCTGTTTGAGCCTTTTAATCCAGAGGGTCTAAGTATTATATGGTCCCCTAACATATGTCTTATTTTCGTCAGAGCCTCATTGCTTACCAACCGCCAAAATTGTTCAGCTTGACAGAATCAATCAGAGTTATTTCTTATATCCTGCCTTGATCAGCCTCCTTTCCACCAACGATTCTAGCCTCATTTCTTGACAGCCCCAAATTCCTTGCCAAATCCCAATGAATAACTAAACATTTTATTCTATCCTCTACCTTTGACTTGCATCCCACATTCTCCATAAGAATTTTAGCATTCCTCTGCGTCCATATACTCCATGAAGCGGACTAATTGTTTCCCCAAATTACACACCCCTCCACATACTGAAGAGGTCTGCTTACATTGCTAAATCAGTAATCTGTAAAATATGTACTGATTATTTGAAAAATTAGTCAAAAAATTCGCACTTACTTCGATAATTTTTTTTAATAATTTGCATATTTTTTAAGTTTAAAATGATTCTTGCCTATAAATCCGTAATCTGTGAAATATATACTGATTAGTCATCATGAATCACGATTAAATCCCTATATGCTACTTATGTAAACACAGTAGATTTTCACTGTTTGACCAAAATACCCTTCAAGAGACCCAAAGAAAAAAAATAAAATTTGCCACATTTTTTTTATAAAAGTGCAAACGTTTCAATATGAGAAAACCCTAAGGCTATTTTTTTATTTTTATTTTGGGGGGGGGGGGGGGGGGGGGGGGGGTGGTAACAACGATGTATGATTTTAAAAGTAGTTTGAAGGCTACTTTTTCTCATAAACAAAAAAAAATTAGGTAAGGTGTAGAATTCAGGGACTTTATTTTCCAAAATAATAAAATGTTTTCGGTTATTTTATAATTTTCAGTGACAAATTTAGAAATATTGATTGCAGATTGGGGCAGAATTTTTTCAAGATTCTCTTCCAATTACTCGCAGAATCTAGTAACTAGGGTGTCCAGAGGGATAATATAATTCGGAAAACAAAAGAAAGGGAATATGAAGGAGGATAGAGAGAGAGAGAGTACCCTAGATATCGTAAGAGCTTGAAGCTGAGGCGAGTGAGCAAGAAGGTTTCAGCTGCGGCGTGGCCCACGTCGCGGCTAAAAGATTGTTGGCGAGAAGGCAAGGACAAAAGCGAAGCCTCGCTGGGGATGCGGCGACGCCTCTGTGAGTAGCTTGAAGCACGAGCCATCAGCGGCTTGGCTATGTTGTCTTCGTAAGAAGAGGATGACGAGCTTGATAGAATGGCTTGATCTTCTTCTCTTAATATGGCCTCTGAAGCCATTGATGGCGTTGAGAGGGATACAGGAAGGAGATTAGGTTTCATTGCAGAGAGAGGGCGTTTGGTTTGGTATGGTTTGGTTCTGGAGTTGTTATTTGAGAGTTTTGAGGTGGTTTGAGAGGCAAAGATGTGTGTGAAAATGTCAGAGAGAGAGAGGATTGTGTGATTTGATTGTGACTGGTAGAAAGCGTTCGAGATGTGGCCCACACAGTGGGCGACGCGTTAGTGGGTGGGCGACACGTAAGTGGGAAGGTTTTCTCGCCTTCCTCTGTGGAGAGAGTGAGAACTGGTCCGAGAGCATGCGGTTCAGTATTTTTCGCAATGTCAAGTAGGGCCCATTTCGTAGGATGATCCAAACTGTTCATTTGATGGGCCAAACCATAAATAGATTGTACACCGTAAATCATCTTCGTAAGGATGATCCTATCCCTCTGATGTGAAAAGAGACTGGTAGGAGGGTTAATAACATCCTATGAAGTTATTGATCACAAATCCAGCCCATTGCAATGGGCCTGTTCTAATCCGATGATTATAGACCTTTGATCAAAGCTGATGAAAAGTATGCCTTTAATTAAGCAGTTGATTTTTTATAGCTGAGTTCACAAACAGAGGTTCCCTTTTGCCTTTTACTTTGTTAGGGAAGATTATACATGCTCGGTTGCTTTTGCTTCTTTGTTCCTCTTTTTCTTTTTAATTTTTCTCTTTTTTTCTTGTTGCCATTAGCCACGTGCATGCGTGATGGGAGATAGTTCGAGAATAGGGCCATTTGGCCATAGTGATTGTGGGCCCCCAAAGATCAAGGGGGCCCACATGCATGCACGAGGAGAAAATATAATGATGTGTATTAAATTATGGGTTGTTATGGGGTCTCCGCTTCTACTTTTGCCTACCCATATCTATTTCATCTTATAATTAACATTCGAAAGATTGATGTAACAGGCCACCCATCCATTACCAGTAAGACTAGTTTTCCACATTGGGTAGTACAAGGGCATTAGATCATCTACCTTTTTATTCTAGATTGTCATAGTCATAGAAATAAAAACAAATCAAATTGATTTTCTACACCTGTTGAGGATTACAATAATCAGATTACAATTAGAAAACAGAAGGATGGCAGAGGGTTTCAACTCTTTAGGCAATCAAAGGAAGGAATTGGGGAATCCATCGTCTTCAACCTCCAATCGAGATGATCCAAAGGTTGATTTGCAAGATCTGACTATTGGTGTTGAACGGGTTGTTAGAATATATCACATCTTTTGGCTCACGAGCTCAAGTGCACAATCAAGAGATCTCTAATTCAATGCCCATTCAAAGATCTGGGGTCCTAGGTGGACAGTTCGGATCAAACTTTGGACCATCACCTAAGCAGTAGAATACCATCGCATTGGCTGATCAAACTCTAACATGATGCGTACCATAAGGTTCGTGTATCCCACTGCGTAAGTTTGACTGGTGTAAGCCATAGTCCAGTATTTTTCCAATAAGTATTGTACGGCTTACACCATATGATGATCTAAACTAAGGGCATATATGGTTCGGTTCGGTTCCGGAGTATATCCACAACCGAACCATATGCAATCGGCTCCCATAATTTGGAACCATAACCGAACCCATATATCTTTGGAACCGAACCGAAACAGATCGGTTCGGTTTTGGGTTTACCCAACCTTTATTTTATATTTTTTTCCACAAACAATTGAGATTTTATTCGTTTTTAATAATTATTATGTACATAACAAAGTGGGGTGTTCATTATTCGGTTAAAACCGAATAACCGAACCGAACCGAATTGGTTCGGTCGGTTCGGTTCGATTTCAGTTTTGGTTTTTTTTTTTGGTAATTCGGTTATTCAGTTTCGGTTATCTCCAAAAAAAATTCGGTTAGCCGAAATAACCGAATTAATGATAAAAACCATTATTTTTTTCAAAAAAAGATGTGATATGGGCACTCCAAAGGATGATCGAAACCGTCCATTTGATTGATCACAACTTAATTAGGTTGTGCTCAAAAAATCATTTCGATTGGATCATCCTAGCCCTCCGATAAAACAAAGATTTTGCTTTTTTCCCTCTTTTTCTCCCATTATACGGTTATTTGGTTCGGTTTTTTAAATTTTCGGTTCGGTTTCGGTTAACGAAATTTGATTTCGGTTACCCAATTTCGGTTATTTCGGTTCGGTTATAACCGAATAACCATTAACAACATAGTTCGCCCATACGCAGTAAAAGGGCTGAAGAGAAAGAAGAGACAAGTGGAAGAAGAAGAAGATGTAGAAAAAAATGTAAACGAGAATGTAGGAGGAGAGGAAGAAAACGAAAGGAAAGCAAATGAGTCCGTACACGAGTTGTCTGGAATTCCGATTCTGCCCTCCGATGTAAATTCCAAAGCTGGGGTCATCTTCATTCTCGAGAGGGCTTCTTTGGAAGTCGCCAAAGTTGGAAAAGTAATAACTCCATACCTTCTTCTCTTTAGAGTTTTGGAGTTTAGGTTTTTGAGGATCAGGGTTTTGTCTCTGTTTTATGTAATTTGAAGATTTGGGTTTTCTTTCTCTTAGACTTTGGGTTTTTAGATGCATTTTTTTTTAATGGCATCAGATGCAATTTGACTTTGGGTGTCCTCTGTTTTTTGTGCAATTTAGGGCTTAGTGTTTTCCTCTAACGAAATTCGGTTCTATGTTGAAATGTAGTTTGATTTTTTTAATTTTTTAACTCGGTTAGGTTTTCTCTGTTTATGCGATTCCAAAGCTTGGGCTTTCTTTGATTTAGGTATTTTTTCGTATTTTTTAGGCTTTCATGAAAATTAGTGGTTTTTTAATTTGTCTGTTCAATTTAAATTGTCGTGGATTAAGATTTTTGGGTATCTGTTTTTATGTACTTAATGTTGGTTCTCTGGTTTCATTAATTTAAGAGTTATGTTTTTTTCTATCTCAAGAATTTAGGAAAGTTTGGCTGTACAATCCTTCTGCATTTTGGTGAAATTTGTGTGTTGCATTTTGGTGAAATTTGTGTGTAAATTGTAATATCATACGCAAATTACACCCAAATTGCAGTTGGGTTGAAAACCCAAAGTGACCAATTAGGGCGCCATTGTTTTGGTGAGACAAGGTTTGATTTGTTCGTAGTTTTTGTGGTTGGGTTTCCTCTGCTTATGCAATTTCAAGGCTTGGACTTCTCTTCGATTCTCGGAGTTTAGGATTTAGGTGTTTATCTATTATGTGATTTGGTTGGAATTGTTTGTGTTTTTGGAAGTCGTAGTTTCCTGTGCTTAGGCAGATTCTACGTTTATAATGTTCTCAATGTGCAAATTTTGGAGATTCTCCTTTGCTGTGAGCTAGTTTGAATTATGGTTAAGGATTAGTTGTTTCTTTCCTCATGATATTTAATATCTTTATGTTTGAGGTATTAGGTAAATGCAATTTGAATTGGCTTTATTTCTTTTGTTAGAGTGTTGGTTCTTCTTGATATACAATTGTGGTTTCTATTTTCTCTATCTTCTGACTCATCAGATTTTGAACTCGGATGATCATGCCAACTTCCTGAGAAAACACAAACGCAATCCTGCTGATTGCAGGCCTGACATTGTTCACCAGGTTAGGAAATTTCTTCATTTTTTTGCTCTTAAACCTTGAAATCCTAAACCCTTAAAGTAAGAACCGTAAATTCCCAGACACAGGCTCTCAAACCTAAACACTTGATGCTAAAATGTAAATCCCTAGAGTCCTGAATAATAACCCCACAAGCCATTTTTCTAGAAGGAAAAATGCCAACTGAGTTACTATGAAGTGAGATTTGTCTTTCTTTCCTTTGATGTTTGATTTGTATCCATGAGTATATGCAACTTATGATTTCTTCAGGCTCTACTTGCAATATTGGATAGCCCTCTTAACAAGGCTGGGAAGCTGCGAGCCCTGTATGTGAAAACAGAGAAAGGGTTGATTTTTGAAGTTAAGCCATATGTTCGTATGCCCAGAACATTTAAGCGGTTTTGTGGGGTTATGTGTAAGTCAATTCACCATTTATTTGTGTGTGAAGTATGATTTTGTCATTTGGTGCCTAGGATCTTACATATGCATTTTTTCCCTGATGATTACTGCAGCACAGTTGCTGCAGAAACTGAGTATAAGTGCTACTAGTAAGCGTGAAAAACTTTTGCACATGATTGAGAACCCAGTAACTCGGCATTTACCTGTCAATTCCCGTAAAATAGGTGAGCCTTTGTCTTGTGCAAGGCTTGCAACATGGGATGCTTCTTTTTTTCTTTTTCCCCCCTAAATGCGCCGTTTCCATTACAGGCCTCTCACATTGTTCAGAGAAATTAGTTCAATTATGGGACTACGTCGGAGCTGCTAGTGATGACGCTACCTTTGTTTTTGTGGTATTTTCAATTTTTTATAATTGTCTTCTTCTTTTCTGTTGGGAGTTACTGTATGCATATTTTAGCTAAATGATGCTATACTATGATGCTTAATCTTATGTTTAGGTTGGTGCAATGGCTCATGGGAAAATTGATAAGGAGTATACCGATGATTTTATATCAGGTAAAGTTTTCCTTTAAATCGGAGAGTTTTCATATAGTTTTCTGCTAGAAATAACTTTTGGGTTTGCTTTAGAAAATTTTGTGAACACCTTTAGTGTTCATATTCAATTTAGAAGATAAAAGCTTTATCTCCAGAATTAGTTAGCCTCTCTATTACCACCTAGAGCACAGTTGGCCTATGGAATGCCAGCCTCCAACACCCACGTCTACAAACTGCTGTGCTATGCCCATTGCCATAAAGATTTAACATATTAAATGAGCAACTCAGCTGCATGCTGTAGGATGATTAGGGCAAGTAGTAAAAGATATGTGTTGCAACATTAACATGTGGTACTGAATGCATTTTATAAGCATGGTCGCTTACGTACGTTGATCCAGTCTGTCCATCTGGATACTAGAGGTTGTTACCTACTTCTTCTTTTTTTAAGATAAATACAATTCATTTGTAAAAGCTTGGCACCTGCTTTTGCTGGACCTAGGTCGAAAATACATTAAGTTGTTGATCCTAACAATCCTATGAGCCGGAAGAGATCCAATTTCATCTTGCAATTCCATTTGGACAGTGAGGATGTTCTTGATTTGCAGTTGGACATGGACATATAATGTGGGCCCCTCCAGATTGGACAGCCCGAATCACACCCCGTGCAACATGTAACTGTGTGTAAGGTTGGGGTGGTTAGGAACCACCTTGGTGAGGCTCTCAGATGCTTTCTTAGGTCCAAACCAGGAAATGGATTCAAACGAAGTGGAACTAATGGGGTTGTGGATCGTCATGAAATCTCTTTCCAGAAAGTTAATGATTGAAAGCGACTCTAGCAATGCCATCTTATAGGCAAAAGGCTGTGTCTACTTTTGATCATACTAGAGATTATTGCTTATTGACCGTTGCTCAGTGATCAATCCTCAAATCCAGCATTGTCCAAGATCTGCAAATAAGGAAATGATGCGTTGGCAAGGGAATGCATTGATTGAAGTGTTATAATGATTAGTAATCGCTTACCAATTGGGTAGGTTTCTCGCGTTGTAACGGCCTTATCCTTGCATTTTGTTTCGCTTTTATTCAAGTTACCATTATGAAAAAAAAAATGATGTGAAAGCAACCATGAAGTCATGCAACAGGGTTGGTCGAAGCATCTTTTGTGATTGCAATGAGAAACTACCCTTGCATGGATATTGTAGGATACGAAATATGTTTCAGAAAATTAATAAGCAGTATCGGTATAACAATTCTGTAGATTACAGTGTGGCAGAAATCACATGTTCCCTTTCTTTCCTTTCCTTTCTCTTTTACTTCATTTACATTACAATAGTAGGGTGCTAAAGTTAGTCGTGCTTGTTATTTGCAGTTTCAGGCTACTCACTGAGTGCTGCCTGTTGTATAGGCCGGATCTGCAATGCATTGGAGCTGAAATGGAAGATTTTGTAAACCTAATTCATCTTATTAGTTGTTCTTCTTTCCTTTGGCCAATTTAAACCCAGTCTTTTCACATGCCTGTTACACATTTGTGGGTCGTTTATTCCACAATCTAGGTGCCATCTCAGAAGAATTAAGATGAGACTGGTATGTAAATTACAGAGCAATTTGATGAAAAACTTGCAATCGCGGAGAAGAATTCAGACCTGAATGGTATGTAAACCACATGCTTATTTGATTGCAATTTAATAGATCCATTTATACCATTGATTTCCAAATGCTTTTGACCATATTGTTATGATGATATCTATTATACTCATAAGAAGCCCACCCATTTAGATTGCCAATTCATCACCCATAATATTTCCAATTTGCAGCCTTATTTAAACATCTGAACCCTTCATTAACAAAGATTGTAGTAGCTCTGTTGAACAATGGCTTCCTGCCTCAAGCAAGGTCCATCCCAACTTATTTATCACTGGTAGTAAAAGGAGGCTAATTATCCCAGTTTATTTATCCCAATTTATCTTTTGTCTCTAAAAGGGAGATCTAGTAGGCAGACTGAATGCAAAATGAGGTTTGGAATCCTGAAATCATGCACTGCTAGTCTGCTACTATGTTACATTGCATTCTTCTCAATGTCCAATTGATTTACACTTCTGTAGCTATGTGGTACTTTTCAAAAAGTACAGTGGGACCTATTTCTGAGTATGATCCAAACCGTTCACTTGTTGGGTCACAATGTAGATAGGCTGTACATAGAGAGAATGCACATTACGTTGTGGCCCAACAAATGAATGGGCCCAACAAATGGATCCAAACCGTTCACTTGTTTGGATCATCCTGTAGCCCAACAAAGGAACTGTTTCGAACTTTGGATCATCCTATGGAGTGGGCCCCACTGTACTTTTGAAAAGTACTGGACTTCACACACACACACCATATATCCCATTTCCCCTTGGTCATTAATTCAGTCGATCTAGTTAGATGCTACATAGTTGCATGCTTCTATGCTACAGATGAGCATTTGTTTTTTGGACGCTGGCAGATTTCATTAATAAGAGGGCGACTGAGTAAGTAGTAAGTACACCCGAAGGAAAAACATTAGAGACCAAAAATTACAAATGAGCAGTTTAAACCCAAATGCTTTTAGTTTTTCTATTTATTTTCTCAGTTTTCAAATTGGCTGAGTTCATGAAATTGAACTGAAACAAGCTCCTCCATCCAATACTTATAAATAAAGAAATAAAGAAAAAAAGAAAAGAAAAAACCTTTTGCACTACGAGGCAAGAAACTCTAGCCCATGACTCCCAATAGGACAAAACCAGCTAACCCAGTTGTCACCCATGTTCCAAATAGCCTTCTATTCTTGTAAATTGATGTCCCTCCATTCTGCAGTTAAAGAAAGAAAGAAAAGAGTCACAGAACAAGAATAGGATTATTCAAATGGAAATGATATTTCCACCCACTTTTCAGCATTTCTACCCTTTCATCTGTCTTTTCTTTTTTCTTTTTTTTCTGGAAATGATTTTATTTTCGTGAAAAATCAAATAAAATGGGTGGAAATGCTAGGAAAGGGGGTGGAAATATCATTTTATTCACACAAGATACACTACATAATCAATTGATCTCGTGATCTGGACCACTTCATTATTGTAATTTTATACACTACATACCATGCTTCCTACTTGTAACATGCCAATGGGGCCTACATTGACCGATATGAGCTGTTAATGTGGTGGGATCCACTTTGAATTGGCATTAGGCATTAGCCTAAAAATCAATCATTTTTTCTATATCTTCAGTGGCTCTTTCGGTCATTTAATCAGAGCCATTGCATATTTATTTTTCTATTTTTTTTGTTTTATAGACCTTGATCGGATAATTAGGATCACTCAATCATAATAATTGTTGGGCACTGAACTATCTAAGTTGAGATCTACCATACGAATGGCTTACATCAATCACAGTCGGCCTCATACGTACAATAGAAACTAGGGAGAATGATAATACGGAATTTTATATGATGTAAGCTCGTATGGTTTAGTATTTTTTTTCAGAATGTACTGTACAGCCCACACCATAGGATGATCCAAACCGTCCATTGATAGGCCACAATGCAAATAGGTTGTGGTCAAAATATTATTTCCTTAAGATGATCCTAGCCCTCCTATCTATAGTGCTTTCCATAATATGCAGTTCTTCTATTGATCAAAGGGGTACGATCACAACATATTTACGTTGTGGTCCATGAAATGGACTGTTCGATTATTCTAAGGTGTGGGGCCGTACAGTACTTTGTGAAAAAATACTAGACTCCGCGGGCGTACACCATATAGAATCTCTGATAAGGACCATCGGAGAAGG
Source organism: Tasmannia lanceolata (assembly GCF_043159265.1). NCBI lineage: Eukaryota > Viridiplantae > Streptophyta > Magnoliopsida > Canellales > Winteraceae > Tasmannia > Tasmannia lanceolata. The sequence goes on along the minus strand of NW_027518692.1, from coordinate 59,300,578 downwards.
CATTTCACAGGTGGTCTGTCGCAGGCCAGACCAGCAGATTTTGTCATCATTCACGAGGTGGCTGGTCTGACATGTGACAGACCATCTGCAAAATGCCTTATGCGATGGTCCCTAGCAAATCCCATACGATAATGACTAATGGTACCTTATCTGTTTGTGGCCCTGGAGCCGTTAAATCGTCTATGGTTGGAGGGGAAGGGGGCACCGGTGGGCTAGCCACAACCGGTGCCGGTGCAGGAGCAGGATGATGACAATGATGATGATGATGATGATTCTTTCTCTTTCTCTTGCACTTCGGACGGGCCGGTGCTGGTGCCTCCACTGGAGATGGCGCCGGTGTAGGTGCCTCCACCGGAGATGGCGAAGACACCGGTGCGGAAACCGGAGGCACCATAGCCGGAGCTGGCACTGGAGTTTCAATCGAGGGTGTAGGTACGGGTGGGGCTACCACCGGTGATGGCGGTATTGCCGGTGGAGGAGTTGGGGGCGAAGTTGGGGGTGGGGGCAATGCCGGTGGTGGCGAGGAAGGCGCCGGCGGGGGAGTTTGTGTGGGTGTGGGTGGAATTTGAGGAGGTGGGCTTGAAGATGGAGTCAATGTGGGAGGTGGTGATAATACGGGGGTGGCGGCGGGGGTGGCACTTACCGGCGGTGGTGCAATTCCGGCAGGTGGTATAGAAGGTGGCGATGCCGGTGCCTGGGCATTTGCAATATCGGTCAGAATGGTGAGGAAGGCTATAGTGGAGGCCCATTGCACCCACGATGCGCCCATGATGTGAAGGTGAGGGAACAGTAGAGAGGTAATTGAGTTGTGAAGGGAGAGCTGTGGTGTTCATGTAGGTGGAGGTTACTTGGATTATAATTCTAGTTTATATAGGTAAGGGTAAAATGGTCATTTTGGCTTGTAATTTTCATGAGGTAATTGCTCATGGGATGATACCGAGATGATACCCAAATTGTTTGTTGAAGTGTTATATTGGCCCCTTTTTTACTCAGGGCAGCCCCTCTAGTGTGTTTATGACTACTTTTTTACCCGAGATGGGGCTGTCCCATGTAAAAAGTGGGACGACTGTATCATCATTTCCCATTGTTTAAATGAGGATATTAGGAGGGGAGTCAAATCGATGGGGTTGTTGGAAGTTGGAAGTTATGAATAGTAATTCTTGGTTTCTAACAACAACCATGTAGATGCGTTCAATTGTAAAAGGTATGAACAGATCATTGGTATGCTGTCACAATCTCTAACAATGAGAAATTACACCATTCTTCCTGAAATACCCTTCTGCATGCTCCTAAAGCCACAGTAAGTAAAGTCTACAGATATTGGCACTAGTAAGTGTTCATATTTGCACAAACTCTTCTCGTCTTTTGCTATTTAAACAGTAGTAAGAACCATTCCAAAAAAGCATGGTAAAAGCTAATTAAAAATAAAAATAAAAGATAATCTGAGTTTGTGCAATTATTAAAACAGGGAAGTCTAATATCAATAGTCTATTTTTTTACATTTTTATATCAGAATTGAGTTCTGTTTGCTTTCTTTTAAAATTGAATATAAGATATATATGAGCATGCATTTGCTGCGCTCTCGAGCACAGAAATAGGGTGGGGCCACATTTTGGGTGGGATCCAAAGCATTCATTTGATGGGCCCTTTCATGGCTAGGGTGTCCACCAAAAATCAGCTCCATTGGATCACCTTAGGGTGTCCATTTGTGGGGCAAAAATGGACAGCAAAAAAAAAGAAAAAAAGAGAAGATAATTTACAGCAAAGGAGACTTTATTTTGGAGAGTCATGGCTCCTCTCGAATCGAGCCGCTAGGAGGTCCGGTTGCCTCGAATCAACCATTCCCCCCTCTAATTCTCTTTTATTTTGTTTATTTCCGTTACGCTCGAGCGCAACCCTTTTCTCATATATTGGTACTTTATTTAGTGATATTTTAAGATCTTTAAATTTTATAGATTCTAGTTTGAAATTAGAACATTCTTTTTTAAATAAATATGTATGGCATACCCCATCCTACCGCATACCGAATTAAGCATTATAGCTCGTATCCGTATCCGGAACGAACAATGTTCCAAGTAATATTATTTTGGATCTAATATCAAAAGGTGACACCATGATCACATGCATTTATGCAAACACCACACATCTTGTACTTCTTTTTGGAAATTGTGATAACCTCAGGTTAAATAGGAAATGACAAGGTGAGTTAGTGCAAATATCAAAACCTGGAAGTGCCAATATCAGTTGCATATATCTATCAGCCTATATAGCAGAATGGAAAACGGCAGATTTTTATGGTTTTTGTTTTGCACTAATGTGTACAACCTGTCTGTTCACTGACATCTGTTGGGACAAATTGGTATCGTGGAGAAACAAATGGTGGAGATATAAATAATCAAAGTAAGAATCAGAGAAAATTAGAAAGACGATTAGAAGGGAAAGGAAAGTAGGTAGGGCGAGACAAAGCTTTCTCTTAAAGACTTTAATTTCCCCACTTATGCAGGTGGCTACTATGGAAATAAGTCCCGAGAATACAATGCCTACACTAAGAACAAGGTCTGCACCCCAAGTTCAAAGCAACCGCTATGCCTTGGAAAAACAAAGAAAAAATAGAGAAAAAAAAAAAACTTCTATCTTTAAAAATGAGATCCCAAGCCTTCTTTTATAGGAGATGAAAAGACATGGAGGCATCCTTTCAAATGAAAAACACCCTTCATTTAAAATAGCACCTTTCCATAACACAGACGTCTTTTGATTTGAAATACCTTTCTGCACAAAAGTAGTGTTCCTTTGTAAAGGGCAGTGATATTTTCCGTTCCTTTGTAAAGGGCAGTGATATTTTCCGCCCCTCCGATGGATATTCCCCCCCCCCCCCCCCCCCCACCCTTTAACAGTTTTCGTTAACTTTTATGAAGGGGTAGAGAAGCAACCGTTGACTCCAAAAGCATAAAACTTAACGATTTTTGTTAAAGAGGGGGGGGGGGTGGGGGAGGGGGGAGAGGGCGGGAATATCACTCACCCTTTGTAAAATCTCATTTTTCTATTTTACAAAATAAAATACTCAACTCAACTCAACTCAACAAAGCCTTTGTCCCAAACTAGTTGGGGTCGGCTAAATGAATCCTTTAGAAAAATTTCATCAAGAAGGTGAAAGAAATCTACCCAGTTCTAATCCTGGTTCTAGTTGGGTTCTTCTACATGGATCATTTTCTTCCATTCTATCCTATCCAAGGTCATGGTCTCTGTTATGTTCCTAGCTCTCTCTCTCTCTCTCTCTCTCTCTCTCTCTCTCTCTCTCTCTACATTGCTACCCCAACCATCTCTCTCTCTCTCTCTCTACATTGCTACCCCAACCATCTCTCTCTCTCCTTCTACAACCGGCACTACCACTGCCACCCCTGTGTCTCCTGCCATTGTGCTGAAAACCGGCAGATTCAAAGCTTCAGGTTCTGCTAGATGAGAGCAAGTGGATTTGTTCAAAAAAGGCCGAACTTTGAATAAAATCAGTGCTCTATTAACATTTTTTTTCCATTTTCACTTAACCCAAAGTCTTTCTTCATGGCATTTTCCTTGTATTTCAAAAGCTATTGTTTGTATGCCCTTTTGCTTTGAGACAACTCAAATGATTTATCAGGGAACATAATCTCTCGTCCCTCTCTCTCTCTCTCTCTCTCTCTCTCTCTCTCTCTCATGGTAACAACACCCAAACAAACTTGTTGGGTCTTCTCACGGTAGTGGCAAGAGCTGTTTTGCACCCTACCTTGCAGTTTGTAATATTGCAAGCTAGAAATTTTCTACTGCATAGTAAAGCAATATGTAATTCCGCGGGGGGGGGGGGAGGGGGGGGGGAAGAAGGCATGCTTTGCATGCAATAGCATATGAGAAGCAAATATCTGTTTGAACAGCAAAAGATTTGGGGTATTGATAGTGTTTCTAAATTGAAACTTCAGAAACGGTTCTTTTAAGGAGTTGTTCGATCAAGAACTGAGATTAATTTGAGTCTAGGTTGTAGGTTGTTTTTAGGAAAATGTTTATCTTATTTCTTGATCTAACAACTCCTTAAGAGAACCACTTAACAATAAATGCCTAGAAATTCAACTTTTTGCAAGCCCTTGATCTAAAGAAATCATCCTGACATATATTGGTACAAATTTCAAGGGACCAAATATCCCTTGGTTGAAAAGAGAGAATTTTACAGCTTATATGACCCATATTCCAACAGCTACAAGCAGAACATAATGGTGAAAATATGGCGCATCTTAGTGAAGAATTTTGTTGGGTTGGTTGAAACCGGGAGGCATGAAGGTGATGGGTGGTCCTGTTTTTTGTTCTTCCTTCTCCTCAGCTGGAAGAACTGTTGCATTGCATCTGAACACTCAGTTGCCAGGATCCCGCGTCGGATTGTTATCTTGGGATGGAATGGGTGGATTGGGCCTGCCGTCCGATCCGACAGATCTGAACCATTCCTTCCTTCCTCCCCACTAGGAAAGAGACTGCAAAACAACAAGAAGTCATGTGAATCTTTTTTGTCTAAAATCTATAAATTTCAACCTGAACTTTTTTTAATAGCAAATGATGATTACTGATAAAGAGTGATCAGTTGATAGAAAATGAATCTAGGGAACAGAGACTAATTTGCCATTAAAACAAAACACTCCCTTATTAATTATAATGACGAAAAAGAATGCTCTCATTCTAGCAAAGTTCATGAACAAGATTATTTAGCAAATATGATTCGAGGCAACAGAAGCATCATGCTATTATAATTAATGGGCACTACAGAGCTCCATTCAACATTAAAAAAAATTGGCAAGCTAGGTCATTACGAATTTCGAACATTTTTAGTGATTTTTATTAATTTTTGGGTAAAGTTTAAGTAGGCGTTAAAAAAAAGTTTAAGTAGGCTTTGGTAAACCCAATGAAAAGAAAATGACAAATGTGGATAGTATTTTTAGGTTAGAACATGGAGTCTTTCTAATTTGAAGGCTTTCAAGTGACCAAGTGGTATATTTGGGTTGGGACTAATAACTTATGATAGAAGGAAAGTGTCATTCGCAAGCAAATAGTCTAATTTGAGAAATTATACAGCTTTAGAAGTTGTAATCAAATCTATTGTTGTTTTATCTTACTCTAGCATTTTTTACGAAGAAATTTGAATTATTTTATCAGGTTTTATACTTCTGGTGAATTCTTATAGTTTACTTGCATCATACGCCACACGGAGAAGGCAATGTGATTACATAGAAACCAATTTCTCATCCAGTTATTGAGGGGAGCTGACTTGCAGTTGCCTTTAGACATACAAAGATGAAGAAATAGAAAAGAAAAAAGAATGATTCTGAAAATAAGCACTCATTATGTGTGTTGCGTACCTAACCCAGCTGCCATCAGCTCCAAGAAGCTTATTGGGAGCTCCCCATACCACAGCGTCTATTCTAGCTTGTAGAATTGCCCCGGCGCACATTGGACATGGTTCCAGAGTCACATAAAGTGTTGTTCCCTGGAAAATATCAACAGAAGAAAGTTACGAAGGAAAAAGATAGAGAATCATATAAACAGAAACCATTTCACATGGAACTCCTTAGTCTCCATGTCTTAGAGATATAGACCGCAGCAATTCATATCATTGTAACTTTATGCTCAGCATGATTCCCAAGCTAAGAAATGTAGGTTTCAGTAAGGGATATGTCTGATTACAGCTCGATCATTTGCCAGGTACAGTTATTAAACAGGTATGATCCAAAGGAGCTGTACAACAACATTGTTTTTTGAAAGATAAGTAATAACTATACAACAATATTGGGCTGATCATTTCTGGTTCGCCAAAGAAAAAGTTCCAGCAAAAAAAGAAGAAGGCATAGATCATGCTGTACAGATCTGTAGGGAATTTAACCGGGTAGAACTCACCTCTAAAAGCTAGCTATTAGAGAGAGGGTGCCCATTCCCTTATAACCCATCCCCATCTATTCACTTTACCGATGTGGGACTATTTCCTTTTGCGTGGAACCCCAACAAGATCAAAATTTCTAGGTCACAATTATGGGAAAGTTACCACTACGGAGCACAGCAAAAATGCAGAACAAAAGATGCGGGTTTGATACCACTTCAGTCCCCAAACAAACAATAAATTAAAAACAAGTGCCGGAAGAACCCGAATAACAAGAGAGTAGCAGGTGAAAAGTTGGGATGTAAAATGGTACCGCACCATCCCCCCGCCCCTCCAAAAAAGAAAAGAAGAGAAAAAAAAAATGTGCCTATGCACACCTAAAAGTAAAAGTTCAATTTAAAAGTTAATAGTTTCAATCCACATAAATAAACAGTGCATGTAATACTAAAACAACAACTCATAATCCCTCTATTCCTCAGTTAAACTAGCAAAAAGTAATTTTGCAACAAAAGATTAAACAGTATTAATTGTAGAGAATTGCCTCAAGGCTGTCTCATTGCCTATCTTTTACATATTTCGTCGTCATTCGGAGACAACTAGATACATTATATTGGGAAAACCTTCAACTGTGTCTCTACATTTTCAACAGTATCTTTACGTAGGGGTTGGGCCTGTAGCTCAATGGTTGAGGCTTTGTTTCTCAACCTTGAGGTTGATGGTTCGATCCCAGCTTACCTACCAAAAAAAAAAAAAACAGTATCGTTTGCATTATCATCATGCGTTTCTTGCAAGACACTTTTGACCATTTAATAGAGACTGACTTTAAGAAGCATGCTGATGGTGTTTCTTAGCTCTCCATTGTTGTGACCATAGGACACACTGGCACAGAATAAATAACACTTTGGAATATAATCGAGATTTCTAGATCTAATTGAAAGCAAACTATTTTAAAATAAAGTTAAGGTCACGCTCCGTTTTTATGCTCCTTTTCCAATATTTTCGAAAAGATGCCGGTTCTTTCATGATTTCCCATGTTTCTCATATGCACATAGGCAAATATGCACACAGACTAAATATAATTTTATTTTAACCACCAATAGTAGGCATGAAGTGCATCAAATTATCACTAAGAAAGAAATGGAGCCTCACAAAACAAGAAATGCATATAATTCTGACTCAATAATACTGCAATTGTGCAAAAATGAGGGAAAAAAGAAAGAAAGTGACAAAAAAGAAATGAAAAGAAATACCGCAAGGCGCCATGTCCGAAGAAGGTTCGAAGCATCCCGTATACAAATCATTTCGGCATGTGCAGTAGAATCTCTTAATTCTTCCACCCTGCAACAGATAAATAACCCCTAGTAAATAAAAATGTTCAATCTGAGTGGAGCAAAAGGAAACTGCAATTGATGAAGATCAAGCTCGTAATGATTTTACTAACAGATTGCAGCCTCGTGCAATAATTTTTCCTCCTTGTACTAGAACAGCACCAACTGGAACCTCCCAAGTATCAGCAGCTTTCTTCGCTTCTAACAGTGCTTCCCTCATAAACATTTCATCAATCTTTCTCTGCTCATTTTCAAGTTTAAATGCTTCTTCCCACTCATCAAATCTTTCTTTCACGACTTGGTTACTCCGTTTAAGTTTCCTCTGCGTCAATTCGCCATCCTTCTTCTCAGTTCCACTGGTTTTAGTCGTTTTATCTATAGGTTCCTCATGCAGTTCTGTGAAGCCACTTCCAGGTACTTGAACTTTCCCGCTTTCTGATATTTCTCCTTTGTCAATAACTGTGGTTAAGCGATTAGCAAACGATGTTGAACTACCAACTGATGGCAATGACGAACCTACTATTACTACACTAGAAGGAATGACTTGTCTTCTCTTTTCATCTTCAATCCAACCGACGTTTTCTTCTCCGTGTGACAAAGGACTTCTGAATTTTGAACCGCTTTCTAAGGTGCCCATTGAGGTTGAAGTACTAACCTCAAGCTGTGTTATTTTGTCCCGGAGACTTGTCCCTTCAGAAGCCTCTTGGCTCTGAGCTGGGGTCGTCTTTGGATGGGTTAGATCGACAGATTTTTTGATCAGCAATGGTTCTTTTGGGATGCCTCGTCTTCCCTTCTTGACATTCTCATCACCGTAATCATCTGGCACATGATCAGAAAACCAATCCTCACTGGTTAAAGATTCATGTGATGAACTCTTTGCACCCCAACCCTTCCTAAACATATCCCCAATGTAACTCCACAAGGACCTGCCAGATCTCCTGACAAGGGCATTACCATCATTTGAAGGACTAGTTGGCTCCGCCAATTTGACATTGGACGAGCCCCTCTCCGCTGCTCCTCTCCCAGAAGGTTCTTGAGAAGACGGGCCCACGACATCCCACATTTTATCTGAGGGTCCCTTTGTCCCAGTTCCTGGAGAAGATTGACTTGAACCATGTTCCTTGACCTGGAATTCCTCAGATATATATTGACTCAAATTATGTTGTATGTATTTCTCATCTTTGGATGCCACTGTGGCATCCAGTATACTTTGCTGTGAAGTGGAATTTGTTTCAGAAGATGTCCTAGCCTTCTGAATTTCAGAAGTATGTCTAGATTCCATAGTCAAATCTTCCGAAGTTGATATGTCCTGTCGTACTTTGTCCACAAACTCTCCAACAAATTCAGTGGAGGACGTATCTAAACGATTGGCAGAACCTAAAGCATCATCATTGACTACGAGCTCAGAATGCTGCTCACATATCTCATCTCTTCCAGTTCTATCATTTACATCATGGAGGTGTGTGTATAAAGTGTTAGAGACACCCTCTTTTGTTTCATATGCAGTTGGTTCTAGTTCAATAGTTGAACCACGGGCTGCCGTTTGAGATTGTGAAGGTGTCACCATCACACGTAAAGTTCTCTCCTCCTCATTTGAAGAACAGATTTGGAGCTTTCTTGCTTCTGAATGCGGCACTGGCATTGATTTTGCCTCACGGTCTTTCATTTTTATATTTAATACCCCCTGCGAACTGAAGGCCCTTTCAGTATCACTCTGGTAGGATTCCAATCGTTTGGTAAGCCTTTCAGACTCTTTACTCGACCCAAGTCGTCCAACAAATCGTTCCTCTTTTATGTTATGATGTTCTCTTGCTTCCTGAACTTTATTCACAACTGAAGTTAAATTCTCTTCTCGGTAATTCTCTTCTTGGTCATTGATTCTCGTTTCGAAAAGTTTTTGGGAACTGCTGGCCCTTTCAGCACCACGCAAGTGAATCTCTGATATAGTGGTAAGCTTTTGAGACTCATTTCTTGATTCAGTTTGCCTAAAAAGTTGTTGATCGGTTTGGGTTCGTTGCGCACTTGCCTCCTGAACCAAATTCGTATTCGAAGTTGAATCTTGTTGCCTATCATCCAGCGTCGTTCTTAAATGCTTCCGGGAACTGGTGGTCCTTTCAATGTCACTATTGCTGATCTTCGACACTTGTTGGGATTGTTTTCTTGATTCGGTTTGTCCGATAACTGGTTGATCACTTTTGCTAAATTGTCTGCTTCCTTCTGCAACCAAATTCACATCTGAAGTTGTATTCTCTTTCCTGTATTTCAGTTGAGTGTTGACTAGTTTTTGGTTACTAGATGCCCTTTCAGTATTATCCTCACAAATCACAGATATATTCATAAGATTTTGGGACTCGTGCCTTGATTCTGTTAGTCCAACAACTTTTTGGTCTCTCTGAGTAAAGTTTTCTCTTGTTCCATGAAACAAATTCACAGATGAAGTTGAATTTTCCTCTCTGTCCTTCATTCTCATTTTGGACAGCATTTGAGAAGTGGATGCCCTTTGGGTATCACTGTCAGAGAACTCTAATGGTTCAGTTAGATTCTCGGGTTCTTTCATTGAAGCCCATTCGCTATCACTCACCATTATATCTGATTTTAATCTATTATTCCGTCCCATGGATTCTTCATTAACCCTGTCCACTGTAGCATTTATCTTTTTCAAACTTTCTCCGCAGTGCTTATCATCTTCATATCTCTGAAACTGTTCAAATTTACCCTCAAAAGCATCAACTCTACCCTGTCTTGAATAATTCTTATAATCATTGGAGGATTCCCCAATAACTTTTCTGTGATTAATGTGAAGATCATCTTCTGAATTCACCATAAGCCATGCATCTTTTTTACCAGGAAACCTTCTATCGGCCTTTGAGATCAGATCCACAGAGGTCTCAATATCTCCCCCTGATGAAACTGAATAGTATGATGAGCTAGACCCATTTTTTCTTCCCACAAGAATGTCTTCCCTCAAAGAATCGTCCCTTCTAGTCCCCCTATATCTCTCCACAGACTTAATCCCGACTCCACTCTTCGAACTGCTTCGAAAAGAATCCAATTCAGCGCACTCCTCTTCTTTACTTGAATGGTCATTGAGTCTTCCTTTCTTCTCTATTTTACAAATACCTTGTCTGCAAATGTCAGCTGTTCGCAAACTCTCCCCTCCCAATTTACTATTTCTCACTCTGACACAATCCTCCCGTTTCGAAGTAATTCCCAAAGAATCCAATTCAACATACTTTTCTTTTCTTGAATGGTCATTGAGTCTACCTTTCTTCTCTATTTTACGAACACCTTGTTTACAAATGTCAGTATTTATCAAACTCTCCCCTGACAGCTTACCATTTCTTTCTCTGATACAATCACCACCAATATCAGTCAACAAACTGAGCATCTCATGAACATTCCCTTCATGACCCAAATCTGATTTGCATCTCTCCCAACGCAGACAAGCAACCCTCCTCTCTTTCTGAGGGCATAAAACAAGGCAAGCCCGATCAGGTTCGCCGACACCCAAAAACCGACAATACCCATTTGCAGACAAGATCATCCTTTTAGAAGCTGACCAGTGTATCAGAGTGGACTGTCTCAACGCATATAAAAGCCTAGGGTTCATAGTAACCCCATGGATGGAAAATTCACCCCAAGATGAACAAGAACTATGTAGCCTTGCATTTAACAAACAAAATTCACTGAAAGATGAAGACCCTTTGTTTCTATAAGCTATGCTGGAGCTTATATAAGTATCTATCATTTTGATTTTTGTAAATGGGTTCTGTTTCAGGTACCCAGATCACACATCCATTAAACAAAGGGATGAAACTTGATTAAGAGAAGAAGAGTAAAACCCATTAAAAGAAGAAGACCCTTTTTTCACATAGGCTATGTGGTGGAGCTTATTAAAGTATTGATAATGTTGGTTTTCTATTCATGGGTTTTGAGTACATGGGTTTTGTTTCAGAACCCAACATCACCCATCAATTCAAGAAAAGGAAGGAAAAGGAGATCAAAGAAAAGACAGAAAGAAGCTTACCTTTTGAGATGAGAGATGGGTTTGAACTTTGGAGTTAGGTTGCATTGAAGATTGTAAAGATATTAAAGGGGAATAATGGATAAAATTGTATCATGGTGAAACTGGAGAATTGGCTGAACAGAAAGTATATGAATTTATGTAGGCTGAAAAATGATGGGTTTGTGAGCAGACACACAAAGGAAGGAAACTGAAAAAGAAAAAGAAAAAACAAAGAGTTGCGTGCGTGGATTTGGTTTGTTTTGGCAGCTGTGGTCAACTTTTGATGACCTCGGGTTGAGTCCATTCTGTGGCTAGCTCATGGTGTACTCGGTTTGGACGGCTAGGATCATTTGAATGGTGCGACTTTAGTCACAATCCACTCCCATCGAACAATTCTAACCCTCTGATAAGAGAATGTTCAAATGGGCGACTGGAAAATAAAGAATCAACGGTCGATATTCACGATGAAAAATCAGAGGATTAGAATTATCCTATGTGGGTGGAGTTTGATTCGTGGCCTATTCATAGCAAGGCCGAATTGATAAATGCTTTGGATTATTGAAAAACTTGCCCCACTTGTACTCTATTGGCACTTATTTTTTTATATTTTTCTCTGCAAAACACATGTGCATGTCCACTGTATAAGGACATTTTATTTTTATATGCCGTGCACGTGAATTCCAGTATTTTTTTAAAAGTAATGTGAGCCCAGTTCGTAGGATGATCCAAACTGTGGGCCACAGCATAAATAGGTTGTAACCCTTAACTCGTCCACATTGGATGATCCTAGACATCCAATCTATAGAAGGACTGGAAATTATAGAAACCTCCTATAGATGATGGTAAGGATCATCCAATGCAGACATTTAAGGGTTACAGTGGCCTAACAAATGGACGATTGCAAAAAAATCAGGGAAAGGGCGCCCTCATTGGTCAAAACCCACCCTCATTGGCCAAAACCTTTGGGTCAAAACCCAAAGGTTTTGACCAATGAGGCGCCCTTTCCCTAGTTTTTTGCAAGGGCTCCTGTGAGTCTAGCATTCCTCAAAAGAAAGTCGCTTTTACACTTTTCCCTCAAAGATACTTATCGAACCCAACTTCAGCCTAAATCAACGATCAGATTCATTGAATCGAACGACAACCAATAAGTCAGGTTAAAATTAAATGCTTTTGAGAAGATCTTGATTAGATCATCCTAGGCCCTTGATCTATTAAAGCTTAGTTCAGGGTTTTTGCTAAGAAAATTTAAATATTTGATTTTTGTAGTCCATCACACCCACAAGATAGTATTGATTCTAATGAAGAGGCACTGGACTATCTATAATTACTGCCCGTCTTTTGCCATTGGGGTTGTCCTATCTGTCATTACTGCCCCTCTTCTGCTATTGGCTACCAATATCCATCCTATTAGAGCATGTTTAGGCAAGGGGTGATATAGGTGTCGTATATCAATGTTTATCCCTCCCTTGGAGGATGCAAGGATAGAGAGAAACCCTATATTTTGAAGGCATCTGCTCTTCTACAATTTGAGTGGGAACCTATACAAATCATAATTGTTTCAAGAGGGCTTGTTCGTTTGCAATGTGATTCAGACCATGTGGATCACCTAACCATGCTTTACAAGATCAACAAACAGATCTTGATTCAGACCATTAGAACTATATTATTATGTTTGCTAAGACATTTACACCAGACATTGGAGATTATTTTTATTTCATATTTGGCTCGAGTGATTTATATGATGCATGGTCACATTTTTCCTTTGAGTGACGAAAGGATGAGAAAAGAGTTTTATTTTTCCTCACATTCTGCCACTTCGCATCATCTCTTTAAATTACGAATGCCCTCTCAATTCTCTCCCACTCCCACTTTCCCTAACCCTCTCTCAACACTTGGTAAGCTAATAATATTCCATGGAAAAAAAAATATTCCATGAAAAAAAAATCCATGGCTGCCAAACATGGCCTAAATGAAAAATGTCATGTAGCACCCAAATGTTTACTTGGCTGTAAGCCTGTAACCATACAAAAATACACAATTGTGTTTATGTGATTGCTTTGACATAACTAACACATCTGCATATTAGAATTCTACTCGCACATGTAGGCAGCAATAAAGAAAACAAAATGCGTAGCATTGGAATCATAAAACGATATGAATGAGAAAGTCTTACTGTAAGCTTCATCCCTTGTGGCACTTGCAACTTTTCATTCAATGGGACAATGGCAAGATGCCCCACTGGTGCAAGAACCCTTGGCCAGTTGTCACTTCCAAGACCAGTAGGACCAGAACTGCCAGCATGGCAGCTCTACCATTCCAGGTTTCCGCACTTTTGGTCCAACCCCATTCCCACATAGTTACAGGTGGTGGAAGCCCTCTACGTTGCGAATCATATGCTGCCAATAGCTCTTCGACACTACCGAGGGGGACAAGAGACTGCATCCACAAAACCAGAATCTCTAATCATGGAATATTACAAGGCAGAGGCAGCGTTTGCAGAAATTGAAAGGCATGGTAGATGTTTAGTCCTATGTTTAAGAAATTGGTACTAAATGAAATCCCAAGCCTGGGATATTTGATTGGGTCTTTTTCAAGATAAGAAAGGTTACCTCTTAGCCCATTTTCAAAATTTTCATGTCAATGATCGAGACGGTTAACCCTAATTTGACCCAAGTCATGATCGAGTTTTGATATAGGGAGATTTTTTGGGTTCTCTCGACTCTCCCGAGTTGATATCGCATCAACCGAGTACTCGACCGTGCCAACCGAGTATTACATTTTGGAACATTGGTCCAACCTATACTTATATGAATGTATTTGTCACTGCACCTGCTTTACAGTCGTGATTCCTTCTGAAGGATGCTGATAACCAGAACCAGAACCATAACCTGAGTTAGAATATTAAAGATGCTAATATAGCTTCTTTTTTTGAATGGTAGGGATGTTAATAAAAAGGGCGGCCCAGCGCATGAGGCTCCTGGCATTGCGGGGTCTGGGGAGGGCTAGATGTACGCAGCCTTACCCCTGCGTTGCAGAGAGGCTGTTTCCGTGACTCGAACCCGTGATCACCAGGTCACAATGGAGCAACCTTACCATTGACCAAGGCTCGCCCTCAATGGTAGGGATGCTAATATAGCTATTTTTTTATCTTTTAGTTTCAATGAATAGAAAAATTGATAGGGGTAGAACTCAATTAAGAAAAGTCACAAAACACTATCTTCAAGAATTTGATTTGTGGAAGAATAGTTTTTATGATTCATAAATCGCATTCCATTTCAGCTATGTGATTGAGATCAGAATTCATGACAGATACCTGTTGTGCCTCGAGATTTGAGACTGCCATTGCTCCAACATAAGGGAGACTTTCGATTACAGCATCTGCCAAATCTGAAATGAAGGTCGGCTCACACCCCAGGGCTGGAACACGTCCCCATTTCTCTATGCCAGATTTTAATGCCAACTCTCTGTACTCTACATCAATTTCTTCAAGAGTTTCAATGTGCTCGCTGACAAAGCTGCATATTAGAAGTGCAAAAGAAATGATAACCCAAAATTCATGGTCAAATAAACAAATACCACACCAATTACAGACACATGAGAGGATCAGGGGCAAAATGGAGTGACAACAATACAAACCTAATAGGGACGGCAAGAAGACTTTTTACACCCTTTTGCCCAAGCTCAACAATTGTCTCATCAGTGTAAGGCTTCAACCATTCCACAGGTCCAACTCGGCTCTATAAATACAGTCAAAACTTGTTAACTGAAAACGATAATAAAACAAAGCATACAAATGAAAGAACAGGAGTATAATGAGGATAAAACAAAAAAACATAGAGATGAAGGTAAAATCATGACTAGTGGGAGAAATACAAAGACTTACAAGACATGAAAGGATGAGGAACACAAAGGTTTGGAAATTAATGTAGTCCATGTTCTTAAAGGTGAGTGTGAAGCTTGGAAAGAATGGTTATATATACCACTGTTTTAAAAGTCCATCAACTCGGTTTTACCTTGGATGAGTTCTTATCCAATTTTGTGTTTTGCCTTACCAAGACAATCAAAACTCCTTTGACTCGCACATTAAAAAAAAATTGACTGCATCAATTGACTAGCCCAATTCAACTCCCTTATACCTTCGCCCGTTTCTCATCCGATAATTTGAACATTGATATGTACAAAGTACTTGTGAATATAGCTAGTTCCCCATGCTTTGCTGTAGTTGAGATTAGAATATGATTTTAATGGTTTCTTTAATGTTTTAGGGATCAGTTATATGGCTTATGATGTGGGTTATGATAGGGATCATTTTCATTAATGATGGTGTTATTGTAATACTTGTTTTTCAACCCCTATGCACACATACAAGCTATGGATTTCATGGGAAGTGCTTACCAAACCCTACAACATCTTCTTCTTCTTTCCTACGTTCTCTTCCCCTTTCCTCTATGCTACAGCTTGGTTGATCTTCTCCAAAACTCTTTTCTCTTTAAATTTATCATCAATCTTCTCTAAAACTCCTGTCTTTTAATTTATCACTGTAGCAGAGATAGTTTCTGATCCTAGGACCTAGGGGTTGTTGATGCAAGAGCGGCTACTAAACCCATAAGGAAGAAACATTAGCCGTTTTCCCTTTTTTGTTTGCGAGGGTGCCTTTATTTTCATGGGTTTTGGGCTTCTTTTCATGTCGATAGAAACAATATTATCAAGATAGAATATTAAGCTTCATTCATGTACTGGTTTGAAATTTTCATTAAAAACACAATAGGAGTTAAAGATCTCAAGAATCTGGAAACTAGATAAAAAATTTACATGGACCCTGTTCGCGTGAGATAATAAAACTTTTGCTGGATTTACTAGATTCAAAAAGCAGTCCAAGAAGTTAGCAAATCCACCTATGAAAATAGAATAGAAAACAAGATGGAATACCTGATAAGCTAGAGTATATGCATTAGTTATGTTCCGATTTTCCAGTTCTTCCATAATCAAATCCACACACTCCTCCATCTCAGCTTTGTATGGATCACCAGCTTCTTCCACGTATGCAAGCGGTACTCCATGAGCACTAAAAAATATCATCACCTACGATCCATTTTCCCAGGTCAGCTTATGAATAAATAACTTCAGAATAGGATGCAGTACTACCAGTCACCACTAGGGCATGCAATGAAAGTGGCGACTAGCCGGTGAGCAAACACAGGGACTTTTCTTTTTTTTTTGAAATAAAACACACGGCTTCTTGTTCCACTTAATTACATCTTTACTAAAAAAAACCTGAATACACAACAAATGAATACAAAACATACAATAACGCAGGGTTTCAAGAGCAGTAATAATGATGTGCAATGGAAGTGTTGACTCATCATTGAGGCAATACAGAATTTGTTCCACTTAAAATTACAGATTTAAACAAAAAACCGACAACAAATGACCACAACATACAACCACCACTTACAAAGTTCTGAGAACAATAGCAATGATGCGCATTTTTATGATGAAGGTCTCCTATTTGTATCACGTCATCAAAATATTTCTCCAATCCAACAGTGTACACTGATCAGAGAAAACTACAATCAACAGTGTATGACTACTTGCAGATAACTGAACTGATTTTGAAGTTTCGAACAACACTGCTGGTCATGGCTTTCAACCAGTGTTTCAAAATGTGGACGTGGTCCCAAACGCAGTCAAAGCAAATCCTAATTGACTCGGCCCGGCCCGGTCCGGCCGAGGACTCGGTTGACGCCATCATAACTAGAAGGAAGCAAATAAGTTATGATTGACTTGGGAGGGCAAAATGCGGACTCGGACAAGAACTCAGCCAAGATAAAGTGGAGTCAACTCAGACCGAGTCGACGGTTGGAGAAGTTTTGAAACATTGGTTTCGCCATAAGTAAGATTGACATGCAGGCATTGTTGTGAACATACACTTCTGCTATCTTTATAAGGCAGCAACAGTGCTAAATCTAGGTCAACATTATTTGATTATGGCATGTACACATACTACTAACATACATACTCTAAACAAAGCTCACTTATGCTACTAGGAGAAAATTAAGTAGAAGCAAAAGAAAACGGCTGATCATAATCAAATGAAAAGGTTCATACCTTTTCAGGGCATTCAAATTTTTGTAACTCCTGTTCAATTAAATTTGCCATGGCTTTGATGTATCCTTCACGCTGGTACCATGAAGGTATAACCGTATGCTGCATGTTAACCAGATACTCATCCTCCCTAAAAATCCAATATAAGGCAATGTGAGATAAAATTGGAGTTGGTTTTTTTATGTTGAAGCATCAGACTGTGATAGCAATATGTTCTTAGAAATGCATCACTTGAATATACTCTCCAATAGACGAAGGCTTGAACCACTAGTAGAAATTGAAAACTGTGGGTAAAGAGGAAGCACAACAAGCTTAGTGATTCCATCCCTTTTAATCTGCAAAGATAACACAAATGATGATTGTGACAAGTGTAAAAAAATATTACTCCCTCAACTCCAAGAGTTTTTATTCTCAAGAAAACAATGTTTCCTTACAAATCCATCAACTATCGTAGAACAAATGGATTAAAATGGGAAAAACCAGAAAAGGTGGAAAAAAAAAACCATCCAAACAGCAGAATTCTACCTCAACCTTCCGTACTAAAGAATATCAAAGAAAATTCTGTTAGGGGCCGTTTGGATACGCGGATTTTAGAATCCAGGTTTTAGTTTGAAAACCGTGTAAAAGATGGTTCATGATCAAGATGTTGGATGCTGTCAGGGCACTGTTTCTTGGATTTTAAGTAAGAAATTCAGGTTTTAGAAATCTCTCCCACATCTTGAGATTTCTAAAACCAGGAAACGGACGATCTCCTGCTCACTAGCTAGACGGAAAGAAGGGTGTGAGATCAGAAAACGACAGACGGTCTCCTTTCTTCTCTCATCTTCTATCCAGGATTTTGAGGAAATCCAGGATTCTAAAATTCGTGTATCCAAACGGCCCCTTGGTTTCGAGCACACTGGAGCTGTTTTAAGAGACAAAGTTACATTCACTTTTGTAACAAAAAAAGCAATTCATTATCAAAGGTGGCAAACAACAAATGCAGCCTGAAAGAAGCATCCAAAGGAGTACAATAGAAAGCGATATGAAAAGATTTCTTGATCTCCATGTTAGATAGTTGACGTCTAGTTTGTGAATACCATGTCACAGAGAGCTTATGAAGGCTGAGAAAACAGCATTACATGACAGTTTTTTACGGAGAAGTATATGTGCTACTGACAAGACAGTGGTATCAGGAGCCACAGAGCAGCCAGAAAAAAAAATTCAGAACTCAAAAGGTTAACAGATTAGCCACATTCACCCATAGTTTTTGTGTGTGTGTGTGTGCGCGCGCGCGTGGTGGTGGTGGTAGTGTGTGTGTGTGTGTTGGGGGGGGGGGGGGGGGGGGGGGGGGGGTAGGGATTCAATACACAACAAATCGTTATTGAAATTTATTACCTGTTCGATAGCTTCTTCAGTGAAAGGATGCCAGTAACGCATTCCAACGTACACCTTAGCAGGTACATCCTTTGCACTAAGGAACTTCCTCAACTCTTCAGCCTAAAACAGGCAACAAAAGAAGCCAATATAGGATCAATAACAAGCATCGATGAACGTAAAAGAAGATAGCCATTTGATGCTTTTATGAACACTAATTTCACTGTGAGGAGATTGGTATCTGACCTCTCTTTATCTTGGGCCTGGAAACACTAATTAAAACCAAGGTTTTAATTTCGGATTTTAGTGAGGACCGAAACCGAAATTGCCGAAATTTGATCGAAATTTCGGCAAAAATTTTGATAAAATATTAATTTTTTATTCCTTTAGAGAATTTCAACCGAAATTTCTGCCCAAAAAAACGACATTTCGAGCGCCTTTACCGTATTTCAGGATTTCGGGTAAAATTTCAGTTTCAGTGAGAAACGGAATTACCCCCGAAACCGAAATTTAAAACCTTGATTACAGCATAAAAAAGGTACCGAGATTCAGTTAATGTAGTTTAGATAAGATTTAATTGGAAAATTCAACAAAGTGCCTGGCTCATAGAGGCACTAGTGCTTCAAGCGGATTGTAGTTGGGCAGATGCAAAATAGTCACTTGAAGATGATTGAAATTGCCCTAAAAATAGAAAAAAGCTTATTAAATATTGGATTATGATTATCGGTAAGAAAGTATACTCTCAGACTATCTCCACTCCATTTGTTCGATCTGTCACTCAATTGGCTTATATATAACAGCGCTACAGTTTGGGCTCGTCTTCATAACATTATTGGTAAGCTAGGTATGTGTGATATCTGTGTTCCAACTTGAGATGGGCGTAGAAGAATAAAGGTTGGATGGGATGGGGCCCATTATTTGTATAGCTACAAGGTAGAAAGGGGTTTATTAATTTTTGCTGCGCGGGGGCGGGGGGGTTGGGTTTGGTTTAGAGTAGAGGAATATTTCTGTATTTTCGTCTTTTTCCATGTGACTAAGTCGCTTAATTTTGCAAATTCTATATGGGTCCTCTTTGCATATTCTTGTGTGGGTTGAGTTTTCCCAATAAAACAAATTACTTCTCTTTCTCTTTCTCTTTCTCTTTCTTCCTTCTTCATCTATTTATCCAACTCTATCTCGTCTTCTGATTTCTTCTTTCTTTTCCTCTATTCTTTTAACCTTTACTTATATTAAGAATGTTTTTTCCTCTACACATGTCTAGGATTCTATACAAATTAGAATCCAAGAGATTTCATTAGATGAGTCATCTTCCACCCACAAACTCCCTTTCCAGCTCGTTGAGGAAGCAGTGGAACAATTGAGTGCTGGTGAGGAGAGCACGCACTTTGGCTTAAGTCGAATCCGTAACGCTAGTTGGACTCATAAAGGCCAACACAATCTCCCTTCACCACCAACTCCCACCAACCTTGCGTTTCCCAACAAACAAACATCAAAAGTTAGTTTTACGACCAAAGTTGGACAGCAAGTCCACTTAGGTCATTTGTTCTTTGGTCTCCTTCCCTAACTTCTCTTTTCATTTTCCATAGAGCTCTTGAGCCAAGATTCCCAAAATCTTAAGGACCACACCCCACATCTTCCTTTTCAGTTTGGAATGGATATGTGGTTGTCAAATTCCACATCTTAACATCACACGTATATTCACGAATAAAATCTCATCCATATTCAAGGCATCACATATCTTGATTTTCATTAGAGTCGTCATCTAACAGAAGTCTTATATGCTGCTACAAGTGGGGCTTCCTAAAGGATTCCCTATTGAGCATTAGAGTTACCCTCGGCTAAAAAAAGCTAGAAAAATGATCAATTTTGAGGGTCTCTAACTCTTTGGTTGCCCTCAACAATCAACGCAAAAAACTATGAAAAATCTAGAAGCCCAAGGAAACAAAAAAAATTTAAAAAGAAAACAAACATACTGGTGTAACATACCACTAATACATTTACGGTTCCGGTTTCCCTATGTGTTTCGGTTTCGATGTGTTGCGGTGGGGATGAAAATGAAAACATTTTGGTCATTTTGTGTCGGTTTTGGTGGAAATTTAAAACTATGTCTTCGGGCTACCATATTGGCTCCTTAATCCTCCCTACTAGGCATGCTTAAGTATTTGTCTCTATTCCAACGATTTCCTTCAAAAACAATCAAATGGAACTAACAAGTAATCACCCTAACATCCCCTCCCTCTTATTATTTCCTTTGAAACCACATTTTTGAAAGGTAAGCTTCTAAAATGTCCCTCTCTGTCAACTCTCACATATGGAAGAAAGTGCCTTGCATCTTCAACAAGGTATTGGTCTCTTCTTCTCTCCATTCCCCTTCCTCTCATTTCTTTGTTGTGACAAACAAGAAGCCTACTAATGGCTACTATCTTCCATTCTTGACACAAATTCTCATCTTGATTGGAAGTTCACATGTACACAACATTGGCATTTCCATGCTCCCCCTTAGTGGGGTTTACCACTTTCAATCATCTTCTTCTACAATTCTTTCCCTTCCTAGTTACCATCTTCCACCCTTTGGAATCTATCTTACCTTTCCAAATCATTCCTTCCACTCTTCACTTACCCTAGCAAACAAGAAGTTGGTTAATTTCCTTACATTATTCCTATACCCAAGCCGATACTTTATCTTAATTTAGACTTCATAATGAGCCTCCATAACACACTCAAATATCGTCCCAAGTGAAAGATAGAACCATAGAATAGTCTGATAGTTTCAAAGTCTTTCGAAAAAGAATATGCACTCCTAAACCAAGGTTTTAAATTTCATTTTTGGTTTTGATTTCGGTCACCACAAGAACAGAAATGTTTCAGTTTCGGTTAGAAAATTTACTGGAAATCCTATAAAATCATAGAAATGTATGTAAGCATATGTAAATAATAGAATTTTAATATGAAACTTGAAAAAAAAAAAATTAAATAAGCACAAATATACACTTAGAAACCATCACATACGCAATACAACCATCCATAATGGTTTAACAACATCTAAAACTAGTGACACACGCTATAGAGCATGTCTGATAATTCAGGGAATACTACATTTCATATATAATTCATATACCACATTTCATTTATAATTCATATAGATATTTATACATAGTGTATGCACCACATTTCACATGCAATACATATGAATACAATTATGTAACACATACCAATATAGTATTATACCGCTAATACATTTACGGTTTTGGTCTCAGTATGTGTTTCATTGGGGATGATAATGGAAATAGTTTGGTCGCTTCTTGAAAATTTAAAACCACATTCTTAACTAGTCTTCGAATCTTTAATAGCGACCTAAGGGGGCAACCCAAGGTGGAAAGGAATGCTTCAAATGCTGTCACTATGGCTACAAATGACATCTTAGGCTCTTTCGATAATCGGTTCACTCTTGTTGTTAATGATGTCCTTGATTTAAGTAGAGTCTGATGTAACCTTCTCGCATATCGTGAGAGAACCCAGTGAGATGTTTGATATTCCCTTGCTAGAGAGGGAGTTCCTAGCCTCGCCTTGGCCATTGGGCAAGCTCTATTAATCTTTTAATTGTTTTTTGATTTTTTTAAATATGGTTTATGTTATCGATCAGAGGAGGGGGTGTGAATAGGAAATATAGAACATGTTAGCAAGATTTCTCAACCCTAGTTTACGATTGCAAAAAACTCGATACTTATTTTTAAGATAGACTACTCAACAGACAACCACAATAGCCAGGCTTATGTTGACCAATTGTATAGATTACTCCTCATATGAAATCTTTTTAAGGTGCAAAGTAGTGTCAACTGTTTATGGAAAGGCCAAATGAAGACATTCTCATATGAAATCCTCTAATGCTGCAACCTAATTTCGATTCTTTATGGAAATGCCAAAAAAAGACAGATATGCAACTGGCTTATTCATTATTGCTGTGAGAGATTTTTGCAATTATTTCTGTCTAAAAACTATACTGCAAATCTCAGAAATAATAAAGGGCAACATAAACTTTGGTTTTAATGATAGATTGGGATTTGGGTGTGGCAAATATGGAAATATTAAGTAGATCAAGAAATATTTGAGTAGTGCAAAAGATATGCTTCAAAACAAACAACAAATACAGTTCTTGAACAAAGGACAAAAATCCACAATAAATTAAATTACCAAAAGGAAATGCGAGTTTATATAAATCATGCCTGTGCGTCAGTTATTCGTCGAAGAGGTGAACCACCGCCAATGGAAGCATAACCTGCTTTGCTCTTGGGTGCTCTGAGAACCGATATGAATTGTGCCAAGGGCTTTTGAAGAAAGCAGAGCAATCTTGGCAACCGGATAATATCCTGTCATTTTTGTACAATCAGGGCTTCACTGACGATTACCGGTGTAAATGACGATGTAAAACTAATCAATAGTCACCAAATAAAGTTTATTCCCCTGTCACTGTTTAACCATTATGAAAAACCAAATAAAGTTTATTTACCAGTGTAAATGACAATGTAAAACTAATGAATAGTCACCAAATAAATTTTATCAATGCCCAAAAGAGTTAAAAGTTCAAATGACGAGCCAGAAAATATGAATAAACACCAAATAAAGTACACCCAAAAGAGTTAAAAGAAAGATCAGTGTCTATCCACAGACCGAACTCACCCTCAGGGACACATTCTTAAGTCTTAACTAGCCTACATATATATGTACACAATAACACAAACCTATAATGTGGCATAACAAGCATTACTAGCATAAATACACTGAGAGTTAAACAGTCAATTTACCCCTTTCTTGTGTGGAAATAATAATGATTCTTGATCCTGTTCGTTAAACCATCAATTTACCCCTTTCTCTAGATTCATAAGCAGTAGTGGACAAAAAAAGGGAAGGGGGGGGTCACTCATTGAGCAGATAGAACTTCTTCAATGAACTTATAAAAAAAAAAGTAAAAGGACAAAAGAAAAAAAGCAAATTCCCACTGTGAGTGTCCCTCAATCCAAAGCTTAGGGAAAAGGAGCTTCCAATGTGACAAAGCCACAAAGGCTGGTGAGGGCCATGACCATTAGCAGTAAATGGTTTGGACTACCTAGAGACATTACACAACACAGAACAACATGGCCACAGCTCACAGGTCATGGGGAATCTCTCTAACTTTCCCAGCATTCCCTTGCTTCAAAGTCAGAACTTGTTCCTTTTTTTTCATCAACTTTGGGAACTGGATAAAAAATTGAGACATATGTCAACAACTATTTCAAGACACTAATAACCTACATAATAGAAAAGGAATAACAAGTTGGAAATATAAAAATATTCTACATAAAACTTAATCCATATTAACCTCCACAATAGTTCTGCTCGTAATATTATTTTCCAATAATTAAAACACCATGGTAACCAGGCAAAATCGTTCCATTTCTAATGAAAAATATAGAAGCAATCAGGAAAGAGTTCTATATGTTAGCAAGCGGCACCATAAGTAATAAAACCACCTAAATGATCATCAATATTAATATTAGTACATCTATCATGACAGTAGTAAATTCATAAAGACTTTGATCATCAAGATACAAGATTTTAGCGCTTAGATTCAATATGCTGCATTACAACAAAATGTACTTAAATGGAAAAAATAATTTCATTTACATTGAAAGATATAGGAACAGACTTATTTATTGCCTTGTGTAATAGCTCGGCATATATAATTGAAGGAAAAGAAATTAAGAAAAAGCCTTCTAGGATGAAAGATAATGTTGTGAATGTATTCTATGAGTTTTTCTTTATTTAAACTTTCCTATGGTCATCCAGAAACAAAATTAATATTGAGTATTAGATCTCAAAATGCTTCGTAGATACTAGTTAGTAAAATTCGCCAGAGTAGAATAATCAATATACCAAATTTTTGTGCTTAGATTTGATAAGTAATTTTGTGATAGAAAGAAGTACCCTTACAGGCATTAAGACAAACAAATATCATCTTCTGCAAGGAAAATATGCCAGTAAGTTGATCTAAATCTCATAGGATGCAGGAAATGTAAAGATCCATTAAATTAAACAATAATCAACACAAAAGGCAAGATATATTTACCGGGTCGGCAAAAAGATTAAATAAGAAAGGCTGCACGTCTTCAAGAGTCTCTGGGCCTCCAAGGTTAAGCAACAAAACACCCACCTTTTCATCGCCAACAATAAGTTTACTAGATGCTTCTTGAGTTTTAGAAGTCATTAATGGCAATGCCCCCAAAGAGAAAGAAAGTGTTTCAAGTGGTCGCTTCCCGTCTAATGAAGGTGGACCAAGCCATCCTGAGTTAACTATATTACTCTTTGGGAGACATGATCTAACCGAAGCTTCCATTTGGATCCTAGAATAATGTTGGAACATTTGAGTTGTACATGTTGACCGTGCCAGTAACCTAATGGAGTGAAAATACTGCCATAAGATATAGATCCAAATAGCATGCATTGACTTTCATATCTATTACATATGCTATGAGTGTAACAACATTATAGCTATGTGCAATAACAAGTGCCAAAGCAAAAGCAAACACATTGGATTTGCTTATAAGATAAAGTAAGATCAAAGAAAAGCGATGAGGAAAAACTGTAACGTAGAGGAATTCCACATATAACAAACTAAAGATGAAACTAGATTAGGTCACACATGAAAAACAAAGCTAGGGCACTTATTCCCCTAGAAAAGGGAAAAGAAAGCTATGAACATGAAACCAAGGAGCAACATTAACTATAGCCATTTAGGGCATGAAAATTATTACAAGATGCCACAAAGTTATGATGGACACATGGTTGGCAAACCTATAAAAACAGACCCATTATCAAACAAATATGGTAAATTTTAAGAGATTAATCAAAATGAGGAATTCCTATAAATAAAGCGACCAATAAAAAGCAATGCACACATTGGAAAAGCATTCATTTATTCTATGCCACTTTCAATTCCATTAAATACAACTGCTATAGCTAAACACTAAGCTTACTACTCATGACACTAGTTACTTCCTGAGCATTTGCACAAGATTAGCTGGGGGGCAATGAACATGGTATCATAAAGAAAATCATAGCAAATCAACAGGTGAATCGTGAAAAATGCTAAGACCTACAGGAAACTATTACGAAAAAAAATTAATGAGTAAAATATATATCTTAAAACACTAATCCATGGGCAATGTTAAGAACAATTTATGCATATTACCTCAAAGTTTTTCAGAAAAGATGAATCAGCAAAACAGATTGCTAATGAAATTATCTGGCCTCATTGAAAAATTCCTATGATGCTGCTCGGAATCCATGGCAGCTGTCATATTTGGGAAATGCCAACAGAGACACAGCATCTGGAGCATGGAAACAATTACGGAATGACTTCATTATTTCCCCCTTACCATTTTGAGGAAGGGAGGTTTATCCATGCCTTCGAGGTCAAGAATCATCATAGGATTTTCAATTCTTCAACTGAGAATGACTGCGATGGATTTCAAATACCCTATGCTCACAGATATGCAGGAGCAGAACTCGCCTGCCTTCCCAGTGATGGGTCTCTCCACCTTGCATAGCATTCCCCCACTACAAGAGGGTTCTCTACCCAGCTATTGAGATGGGAACAGCTCTCTTGGTGCATTATCAAGATAGGAAGACTGGACTTAAGCATGAAGACTTCATCGCAACAAATGAGCATTAAGGTTGAACCTGCCTCAAGATGATGCTGATGAGACTGAGTCATCATTGCACGACTCATTATACCCACAGTGAGGCTTAGAGATAAGGGATCTTTTCTTTCACCTTGCCGATGGCAATAGAGGGAGTGAATTTAACTTCCCCTGATCAGCATATTCAACCTATAGCCTATAGTCTGATGACGCAATATGGATGGATATGGCACAGGTAAAATTTGAATTTGCAAGCAATTATGCTTTGACAAGAAAAGTTGGATTCCGTAAAGTATTTTCTAAAAAAACAAGGTGGATGAATTTGATGAAGAGTAAAAAAATATCAACATAAACATGTCATAGAAGTATAGAACACATCATCATAAGTTGGATAGAAATTAATTGAGGTAATAACGCTCTGTTTGTTAATAAACTTGACAAAAGAATTTAATACCAAAGGAATAGAGCTCAGGAGTCAAATTCCACACCAAATTCCCATAAACTCCCTTTACAAAATGGAATCTGGAACAAAAATCTCCATAAAAACATTCCAATTGGGATTCCAAAAAATTCCAGACCCGAACAATGTGCTCCAGGAATTCCGCATAAAATGCCTTCCTAAACCTGAAAGGCTGGAACCATGGTTTTGGTTGTAATCTTTTTTTCTTTTCTTTTCTTTTTCTCTTTTTTTTTTTTTTTTTTGAAATGGCTAGCTGTAATCATATTTGTTTACTGCTATCATTGGAGGGTTTAGGAGTCATAAGTCATGTTTTAAGCGAGTTTTGGTGGGTCCAATTTAATTTTTAGTGAACGTATATATGATTTTTTTTAGTTTTATCAGTATTCTAGTTATGTTATTAAGCCGACTAAGGTCATCTTATACAAGAATTTCAATAACTTTGGGGTGTGAAAATTAGGTTTTACTTGTGTTCGGGGTTTTATAATATGTGTTTCTAAGTCAGATTGATCTTCAACACATGCTGAAATTTAATTAGGGTTTTAGAGTTACGGCGATTATTGCTGGATTCAGTTAGTCTTTTACTGGAATTTTCATGGTTTTGGAGTGTTGAAGCACAAATGTAGATTAGAGTGATTCTATTCAGCTTCTTTCTTGATCTATCTTTTTTTTTTCTTGAATGGCTTATTGATATATCTATTTTCTTCCATTTATTCTCAATTTCTATCAATGTCCTAGTGTTTTTGTAATTGGCTTCATCTCCCTTTTGGCAATTATCTTTTGTCAACAAACAGATGTGTATCCATAACAACTTAAAGCATCAGGGCAAATAAATAAAAAACAACTTTCAATTATATGAGAAACGCCAATTCAAATGATTTGTAGAATAATAAACATTTACAATATAGTTTATTATTTCAAGGAAGAGTTTTGCCAAATTTCCCAACAAGTGCTCAAACTTCTATCATTTTCGAATGCATATTTGTAGTTCAATCAGATTAACTACATGTCATGAAGTTAAAGACTTGTAAAGAAGCCTAGTCAACTCCATGAGAGGATCCCAGATAAATTGTAATTTTACAACATTACAAATTTCTGGTAGTGTTAATGACAGTTCCAACTTCCAATATGCATTTCCAGCAAACTTGTAAAGAAGCAAATCAACTCCTTGAAATGATCCCAAATAAATAGAGTTTTTACAACATTACGAATTTCTGTTTGTGTTAATGGCAGTTCTAATTTGCATTTTCTGCACACTTGTTGTTCACATATCATTTTTTTAAACGGTTTCTTCACGTATCAATCGGCACTGCATTTCCTAGGAGCAACAAATACCTGAATGATGAAGCTTGGTAGGCAATGTTTGAAGCTCTGAGTTCTATGCTCCCTGTCTCAGTTACACCCCTTGTACTAGCTTGGTTAGACGACGATACCCGCTCCCCTGCCATTAACAAAAATCAGAAATAGCGATCAAGAAAATACATTACTTAAGCCCGATTGTAAACAAAACAATGGTATCAACGCTATATAACAAAGCCAGCTGACCACATCGTTTTCTGACTACATGATAAGTTGGCTGCTTGCATCCATTAAGATGCGTTAATAAAGAGCTTCATTCACATAGAACGACAAGGTTCAAAATATTGGACCAGTTGGCTTGTCACCAGTGGACAAGTCGATACATATCGGCCGAAATACCTGATTTTTTTTTTCCTCTTTTTTCACATGGAGAAATAGACCAAACATATTGTTTCCAGTTTTCACATTGATTCCTGTTTACTTTTTAAATGAATTTTGGTATATTTTGTCTACCAATCTACGTTTTAATAGATATATTTTAATTATAATGTTTTTTATAATTATATTTTAATTTATAATGCTTTCCGTACGTTGACGAGCCTCCCAGGCTTGTATATGGCAAGCATCAAGTTATCATGCTAAAAGTTGATGTTCTGGCATAATACGCTTAACTTGTTTTATCTTTTTGAGAAAGCTAATAACAGAGAGATCACAAAAATCAGGCAATGAGCAGAAATACTTATTTATCTAGTTGATATATGGGAAATATTTCATTAAGAAACTATGAACAAGGACAGATCCAAAAGTCTACGAACATACTTGTTTTATTGCATCCTTGTCGGCTTTGGGGGACTTTTATACTCTTCTTTTGTCTTTCTAATGAGATTTTTTTCACCAATTCAAATAATAATAATGAGGAGAAGGATAACTATCTTGAGACAGGATGAAGGATGATAAAGTTGCCAACATGGCTAGACATATCATTTTTAAGGAGAAACCATGAAAGTTCATAGACTAACTACAGAAGTGTTTGTAGTGCCTTATCATTCAAAAAAAAAAGTGCTTACAGTGCCTTTCCTCGAGATAAAAGAAGATGTCTACCCTTTTTAAAAATAAGAACAGTTTACCTTTTTTCTATTCTAAAGGGCATTTGCCACATGGCAAACATCAAGGTATCATGTTACAAGTTGGGCATAACACGCTTAAATTGTTTTTTTTTTTTTTTTTTTTTTTTTTGAGAAAGCTAATAACAGATAGATTGCAAAAATCAAGCAATGAGCAGAAATACTTATTTATCCAGTTGATATATGGGAAATATTTCATTAAGAAACAGTGAACAAGGACAGATCCAAAAGCCCAAGAACATACTTAACTTGTTTTATTGCTTCTTTGTCGGCTTTGGGGGAATTTTGTACTCTTCGTTTGCGTTTCTAATAAAATCTTATTTCACCAATTTGGGGACTTTGGTACTCTTCTTTTGTCTTTCTAATAAAATCTTATTTCACCAATTCAAATAATAATGACGAGAAAGATAACTATCTTGAGAGAGCATGATGGATGATAAAGTTGACAACACAGCTAGACATATCATTTTTACGGAGCAACCATGAAAGCTCATGTACTAACAATTGAAGTTTTTGCTACACTTCAACAACTAACCTGACAATTCAATTTTATTTTTATTCAGCACAATCATTTGCATTTCGATAAAGTACCTTTATTTATTATGTTTGACAGATTGACTGTATGCTTTATAACTGCAACCAAAAGTTATCACAATTATAATTTTCTTAAGTGGGTTCATTATAACTTCTTTTGTTGGTAAGGATCAAAACATCCCTTCCCCGTAATTACATTATCAACCCAATTTAGTCATTTATGATTTTGGTTATCTGATGTCCTCCCAAGTGGAAGGGTGAATTTCAATTGTATTGGTTGGTTGTCTATTTTGCATTATTTTTTTCTAATTAGTTCATTTTTTTTCTATTTCAAATTTGTGTTTATAGCACCAGCATGATGTCGCAGTTTGGTCAGCTGAACCATTAATCCGATCCGGAAAAGACTAGACTGACCCCATTTATAATTCCACATCCTGTCCAAGCACTTTGGAATGTCCACTTACACAACTCTTCAGCTCATTTCACTAGCCTTGTAGAGAAAACAAACTAACTAAAACCCACTTCATATTTCTTGAAGACATAAACATCTCTAACTCTACAGCCCTTGAAATTATGGCTTACTTCCCAGCACTTATCAATCTTGATACACTAATCTTTTTTCTCTTTATTAGTTAAATGTTCATTCCATCGAGAAAAAAAAGGGAAAAACAATCTACAGTTCCAGAAATTTCCGCTTGGTGTTTCTCCTGCAGCGAAATCTCACTGTGTGAAAACAGTTTAGATTATTGGGGAGTGATTTGGAAGATCCGAAACAAAAAAAAAGTAGTGGAATTTGCTAGCAAAAGTATAATCGAGGCGGTGAATCAACATAGATTGATCTGACACTACTAAAACTCATAAGTCTAAAATTCTGTAATTTTGCAAATCAAATTTAGAAAAAAAATATCTAAATTAAATCCAATTACATCGAGAAAAAAATAATTAGGGCATGGATTGGAGATGGAAGAGGAAGGAGAAAAGAGAGACTCACATTGCGAGGCTGGAGAGGGAAGGGAGAGAGCCAAAACCTCGATTCCCATTTTTTTTGCCCTAATTTCGAACTCTTGCCCTAAAAAGATCTTCGAATTCTAGAAGAGGCAGAGAAAGGAGAAAAGCGGGTTTAAATATCTCTCTATTTCTGTGGGAGTAAAATGGTGTGCCCCACTCCATCGAAACATGAGTAAAATGATGGGGCCCACACAATTATGATTTTGGGTGGAGTTGGTGACTTGGTGGTACCCACCCTATCAAAAGATTCAAAATATGGTGCGAATTGGTGGGCCCCACTCAGGTACGGTCACATACAGCCAAACAGGCCCTGCTGTGATTGTGAGTCTTGTAGGTAGTCTTGCTAGCAATTCTATACTCCGATTGCTCACCAAGATTAAAACAAAATCCCCTTTTATGAAATCTGGGAGGTTCAGTTGTGGCTCAGGTGATGAATGCCAAGATGAACAGTGTGGGAATCTGGGAAGTTGCATGTGAACTTCAAGGGTAAATGGTGGTGTTGGCCAGAAGTGGAACCCTATTTTATGTCGAAAGTAACAGAGCCTTGATACCAAATATAAGTCTAGAAGGGGTTGGACCTGTAGCAATGTAGCTCAATGGTTTGAGGCTTTTGTGGCTCACCCTTGAGGCCGGTGCTTCAAATTCAATACAGCTTACGTTGCTACCAAAGAAATATTAGTCTAGAAACACTTTTAAGCCAGTTGTGGGTGATGAGGGATTCGAACCCCTACATTGTGGTTCTTAGCCACGTGCTCTAATTCTCTGAGTTACCGGCCCCATCCCATCTCCACTGGATCTGTTCCTGGGAGCATGGTTTTAAATTTCGGCCAAAATCCGAAATTTTGGATTTCGGTGGAGACCGAAACCGAAATTTTGCGAAATTTCGGATTTCGCCCTTTACCAAATTTCAGAATTTCGGTAATTTCGGTTTAATGTAACTAAAAAAAAAAAAAAAAAAACCTGTTACAAAATTTCGGCCGGAATTTCAAAATTTATTAACTACTATTTTTTAATTAATACCGAATTTCAGATTTCGGTGGGTGGGGTCCGAAATCAGTACCGAAACCGAAATTTAAAACCTTACCCGGGTGTACCTCAAAAAAGAAAGAAATGATCTTCACATTGAGATAAAAGAATCTAGAGTTATTAATGAAGAAAATATTGCAGATTCAAAAGTAGCTCTAGCCTATGATAATTAAGATACAATAGACAGTTTGAAGGTGTATCGGACCCCTCTAAAATTGATATATCGGGAATATTCTAATATATTCCCAATATATTAACATATCATACCCCTCCGATAATGATATTTATCGGTACGTCCGGCTCAGGAAAAACATATGGGATTCGGTGCGGTTTGGAACGAAATGCATTTTTAACCAAACCAAAATAGTGGTCACCAACCACCATTATTAGGGTCGAGTTGCGTCTTAAGAAAGTAAATAGTTTTTGTTACGTAGAGAAGTTCATGTGGTCAAAGTTGGAGGCATTATTGGGATGTCTTTTCATTTGATATTGGAGTGGCATGTGAGAAAAAATTTAGGTGACCTAACATTGGTTGTTGGATATGTTACTGAGGGGACTTCCAACTTCAACAGAAGAAAAATGGTAACACATGAAGGATACGTTTTGTCACGTTTCAACGTCACGGTAGATATCTACACGACCATGTTTTGACAATAGGACGAATCACTTTAGTTTACACATTTTCAACCAGCTATGAAAAGCTATTACAATTCCCAACCGAGTGCTCCTATGTAAACCGGCTACCAAGGGAGAGTGGAAACGAGCAAATCCATACATGCCATGTGGCATGTGGCTGGGGGATGTAATTTTTAAAATTTTTTTTAAGTAATAAAAAAGGAACTAAAATACAGGCAAGTAGTTAACATGTTAAGAGACTACACACACACACAAAAAAAAAAAAAACGGTATGAAAAAAATTCAGATTTAATGCGGTATTGGTTAAAAAACATAGAAAAAATGTTAAAATAAATGGAAACATGAAAAATGCATCTATTATATTTAAAATTGGGGTAAGCTTGGAAAGTTTGGTCACAATACATCTAATAGAAACGGAGTATTTTTTGGGTGCAAAGCTGTGAAAGATTTCTGTCAGTAGGGACCGTAAAGAGATTGTCATCCCTAGAACACCCTAACCTGGATGGTTGAAGTTAGATTTTGATGGTTCTAGCTTAGGCAGTCTAGTACTAATGGATTTTGGAGGTATTCTTAGAAACGAAAATGAATCCACCAAGTGAGCCTTTTCTAGGTTGATTGGGGTCAAGGATTACAATGCGGCGAGAGTGGGGGCGATCCTTCAAGGTATTATAGTGACGGTGGGTAAAGATATGGATTGTCTTCGTGTGATGTGACTGTCTTTTCTAAATACACCTAATGAGTGGTTTTAATTGACGTTTTACGGTTAACCATATATTTGCCATATCACCACGCATTCGATATTAATATATCAGACTAAATATTAAAACATATCAATAATATTGCATACTCTAAGTTGGGATGTTTTAATTTATGCTTTAGGATTAGGATTTAAATGTAGGTTATATACAGTTTAGGTGAGTTTAGGAACAGTTTCTGATGCCACTAACATTAGTCGTTATTTGCAAATAAAATCATCTATACTGTAAGTTTTCTGTAAAATCATACATACTGTCGTTATTTGCAATTTCTGATGCCACTAATATAATGGGAAAGCTTGGTTAGGGTATACAATGTTTTTTAAAGGGAAATGTTATCAGCGCTGCTGTATTTTGATGACGGCACTCCTCACTTTATTAAAAGTACTATATGGCCTGCACCATAGGATGATCTAAACCGTCCATCAGATGGGCCACAGCCTAAATAGGTTGTGCCTCAAAAATCATTTCCATAGGTTGATCGTAACCCTCCGATCTAAATGTTAGAGGCTTGATCCTAACCATCTATAGATGGGAGGGTTAAGATCAACCTATGGAAATAACTTTTGGAGCACAACCTATTTAGGCTGCGGTCCATCTAATGGACGGTTTGGATCATCCTATGCTGCAGGCCATACAGTACTTTTAATAAAGTGATGAGTGCCCTCATCGAAATACAGTAGTGATGATAACATTTCCCTTTTTAAAACCTAATAAATGTAAACTCTTCTGTAAGTATTTAACGCATTATAATTGTAAATTTATAAAATTATTTATTGCTACTAAATATTTCATACATGTAATTTTATTTTATTTTTCTACAACTACTAACGCGGTGATCTAAGTTCATCATACCAGTCCGTTGAATCACACTTTCAGTGGCTTTTTTTTTTTTCCCGCAAAAGGCTGAGATGAAAAAGCAAAATGTTGTTACTAAATAAAAAATAGTATAGTTTTTGTGAGACTAAGGTAGTCACCGAATATGCTAGATCACCTTCTATTAAATACCTTATAGATGTGTTTATAGTTAATTATCAAATACCTTTACATTTTAAGCATCGACTCTATTTTTCACCTAGGAAAATTTAGTGATAAATTCATGTAGAACAGTGTCTGTGCATAGAGTGTGCTGTTTTCCTGTTTTAAGTTAATCTGATATATATTTGGCGAAATCCAAATATAGTAGCCATGGACTTAGAGGCTTCACACGCCCCCCACACGGAAGATTAACATAATATTTGCAAAATAATTACCCAAAGAGCTAGCCCACAATTGTTTAGGTTTAGGGTTTAGCATCTTCTGTGAAATTTGATGTTTTACTTTGGATAAAAATAGGTAATAGAAATTTTAAAATAGTAATTAGAGGATCTTAATGGTTTGGTTCATTAAAAACCGACCTAAATATGTGACCCCACCATGCTAATTAATATGAGGAAGATGGGTTTGTGTGCCTTTTTTTATAGTCGCGTCCCACTTTGTAGGAAGGTGTCCTTAATACTAAAACCTCACCTTCATGCACGATGAGCGAATACACTGCGTGAAATGGAGGTGTATCTTATGCTGATATTTAAGGTAGAACAATAATATAAACCAATATCACCATGATATATATTAGAATTTATGAAAAAAGATTATACTAATCTAGTGTTGAATGATATTCTAAGTGGCATGGGTATTATACTCAAAGCTACAAGGAGAGAAAAAAATAAGGCGATCGGAATTGATATCCACACATCCTCACTCTTCTCCTTGCTATGGTTATAAAATTATCCAAATAATCGAAAAATACTTGAAAATCCTGATTTTTGTCCCCACGTTTTAAAGTTAAAAAACCATAGTATAATTGAAAACTCAGTAATTTTCTTACTAGATTTGTTCTGGTGAGGGTAAATACGATTGGCTAATCATTTTGGGGTAAATCATTTTAAAATGATTTACTTACCCTGCATTAGTTTACCTTCGAATATGATTTAAACCCAATTTCTTCAAATTAAATGTGAATTTGATGAATTATCCATCGATATCTCATAAATTATCCATAAATCGTAGGAGAAATTCAAAATAAAAAAAAAACGACAGTTTAGTGACACTAACTCACATCAAAATCTAGCAATGACATATAACAATCCTCGTGCTTTTTATTTTTTCTTATTTAGAAAATAATTATATATGCAGTAGATATGCGTGTTGTAAATATAAAAAAAACACATTGTGCTTTTCAAGCTCCCCCTAAACTCTTCCGGCGTTTTCCGAACATTTGCCTCGGCCAATTATTTCCTAATTTGAGCTTTGTATCTATGCTCCTTACTCTGTACTTTTCTAGCCAGCTTTTAAAAGCTCTAATAATGTCCAAAATGCTCTCAAAGATACTGATCAATAATAGATGGTGGTTAATAAAGTAAGTAGTGCCGTTATCATCATTAGGGAGACTAAATATATATATATATATATATATCATTTTCCTAAATAAATTTCATCAACGTCTGGTGTAACAGGCACGGTAGGTATGGCATCGCGGGTCCCACTTTTGATTGACCAGGATCATACATCCAATGGGCCCTACATTGGATCTCCTATAGCCTAAAACTAATGTAAATCGAACCATTGCCCTCCCCATGTGCCCCTCGTGGACTCGACCTTGGGTTTCACCATTGAGACAAAATATTCCTTACCAACGTCTTAACTTTTCCCTGGTGGGGTACTTAGTTATGAAAAAACAAAGGTTATTGTAATAGCAGATGGTGGCGTTCTCTCCTTGTAATATTTGGACATGTCTTATTCTCCTTTCTTCTAAGATAACAACTTATATGTTCGTCTCAAAAGGATGTGAAGCTTTCTGTCCCTTATACTTTTGTCCTGCTGATGTCGTACGCTCGAAGATGTTCTTAGAACCTGTTACGTCAGATATGTATGTAAAACGTTTAAACCTTATCCAAGAATCAAAAGGGATCTTTTCATTAGGATAAAAAGAAAAGTCCACAACTTCAATAGGGATGGGCCAAACCCGATTTTTGCTCGGGTTGGGTTGGCATTTCTTTGAGTTGGGTTGGGCTAGAGTTAGAAACAGAAAACCCGGTTTAATTTTGGGTTGAGTTAGGGTTCAGGCGTTGGGTGACCGAACTGGCCCACCCTCACCCTGACCCGTCCTCCTAATTTAATCAAAATTTTGGGGAAGTGATGTATTTATTCTCAACTCAACTAAGCCTTTGTCCCAAGCTAGTTGGGGTCAGAATTTCCCTAAATTTATTATGATTTCAAAATTTTAGGAATATGGTTTTTTTTTTGTTTTTTCCTTGGACCAACTCAAACCGAATCTGATCCGAAAATCGGGTTGAGTTAGGGTAGACAGATTTAAAGGTGGGTTGGACTAGGGTTGACCCTTTTTGACCTGAGGCTCGGGTTACGATTGCGGGTCTGGCTCCCTAGGTTGGGCGAGGGTTGACGTCAACCTGACTCGTGTATCTTATGTAGTTCAGATGAACATGAGAGGGATGAGGGAGGACGCACGATTGGAGAGGAAGAGAAATGCAAGAGAGGAAAAATCTTTATGTCGGATGTGGATAACTAAATTGTGATGGGAAATCACATAGAGGGCCATCTCGACGTATGTAATAAAAAAGTAGAGAATAGGAAAATAGATTCTCATTTCTTTACTTTTTTTTCCTTTTCTCTTGATTTGAGAGGAAAGACTAAGGGTAAAAAATGGCTTGCATTTGGAAAATTTATAGCCGAAAGGGTTGTCATGTGAATACTAATCACAACCAAGCCATGTTAGTAAAAGGTAAATACGTCTACTTTGATTTTCCCTGTTATCTAAACATTTATAAAATAAATATTACTCAAAATACTCTTTGACTTTTAACAAAGATTGAAGTCTACACTCTGATCTACCTTCTTTTTTCATACCTGCAATTCTCCATGGAATCATCTGCTGGAATCAGCATCCTATTCTGATTCCTCCGATTCCGTCATTCTGACACTAAGTTCAAAACAGGGGAACAGAAC
This sequence comes from Tasmannia lanceolata, assembly GCF_043159265.1. Classification (NCBI taxonomy): domain Eukaryota; kingdom Viridiplantae; phylum Streptophyta; class Magnoliopsida; order Canellales; family Winteraceae; genus Tasmannia; species Tasmannia lanceolata. Next base: position 59,263,376 of record NW_027518692.1, on the reverse strand, counting down.
AAGGGGGCAAAAGTGACACCAGGTGGAAATAACAGAATCTATTTCCTGCCTTAAGAGCTAGTATTCTAATTCCACTCTGTCCGGAATGAAATTTTTATTAGAATCTCTTTTATTAAAATTTTTCTGTTAACTTTTTTCTACCGGGAATAGGAATCAAAATAGTAGGCGGATTCCAATTCCTGATTTGGGTACTCCAAACCCAGCCCATGTGTTTGTCCCGTTTTTAAGGAGATCTTATCGCCCATTTGGCCATTTGTTAGAAGGAAAGTAATAATAATATTCACCCCTCTTTTTACTGGGGACATTCACCTCTAGGGTAAAAGAGCAGTCATTACTCATTATTATAAATATACCAGAGGGGGCTGCCCCAAGCTGTGAATAGCCAATAAAAAAAAAATGTGAAGGAGTGCTATTATACCATATGTAGGCCCCATGACATTGAGTTCATCTTTGCCTGCTATGTCTGACCTAATAAATTACTCTACCCTTCCTCCCATTCCACATAGTTAGGAGATTGATGCGTGGCATCCGGACCCGACTCAGGGCGGCCCTTATAGACCACCAGACCTAAAACAGTAAAATACGGACTGAGTTTTCAACAATACCGAATATACCGCACCAAAATCTAGCCTAAAATGCCCCCCTATGTTTATGAGAGAAACTAATTAGATAGCATAAATTGAGTCTTAAAATTAGGCACTTCCAACCATGTCCATAATTTGAAAATATTTTGGAATATATTGATACGTAGACATCGAAACTCTTCTGATCTGTTGATATATTTGAAATATGAGGAAGTCTAAACTGAAGGGAGCCCTTGCAAAAAAAGAGGTGAAAGGGCTCCCCCACATCACCATCATGTTTGACTTTTCATTTTCAACCGTTATTAATGCATGATGGTAATGTGCAGCCAATAGGAGAGCCCTTTCACCTCTTTTTTGCAAGGGCTCCCTTTAGTCTAGAATTCCTCTTGAATTTTTTTTTTTTTTTTGAACATTACTGATAATTTGGTGATACATCGATATAAAAGGGGGATTTGCTAGCATCCGTAGAAGTTCAACCTGATATAAAAGTGGGATTTGCTAGCATCCACAAAAGCTCAACCTGATAATTTGAGTGTGTTAGCAGTGCCCTTCAAAATTAATGGGATTTGTCACCAAATAAGTAGGCTAGAAATTCTAACACACTCAATCTTCCTGCCATACCTAATGCAAAATCTCTATTATCCCCGAATAGGAGTGCAACTTGGGCTTTTGCTGAAAAATGAATTGGAACCAATCCCAATCCAGCACAAATTTTATGATAAAAGCTCAACCTGAATTCCTAAAAATTGATCCTCGATTGCACCACTGGTCCCCAAGGGTACTTTGATCATTTCATCAGAGAGAGGAGATTTTATATGGTGTGAACTAGGATCATCCTACGGAAATAATCTGTTAAAGTATGAAGATCCCATCGTTGGATCATCTTGGTGGAAGATTAGGAAAGTTGATTGGATGGAGCAAGCTTAATAAATTAGGATTTAAGATTTGATTTGATTTGGTGATAAATTGAGGTAGGTAAGCTTATTAGGTAACTAGATTACATTTAAATTATCTCTTTCCCTTCTCACTTAATCTCTTCCATGTTCACTATATTCTTCTTTATATGTTCATCATGTAAGTGCTCTATATAAGCACCATTGATTCTCTTTGTAATTTATCCAAGTTTAGTGAAATTACTAGAAAATTTTACATAATCTAAGAGTGTACAACCCATTTACGTATTGACTTGTGACCAACAAATGAATGGTTTGTATCATCCTTTGAAGTGAGCCCCACTATACTTTGAGAGAGAGAGAGAGAGAGAGAGGATTCATAATTTAGGGCATTTTCGGAACATGTCTAAGATGCCTGAAAAGCAGAGATGCATGGTTTTGGGGGCATTTCCGGAATATCCTCTCTAAGTGTATTTATTACAGGTAGCTAAAATATAGGGTAACATCTGACATTGTTCGAATTCACAAGAATCAGAACCACATGTTTCTTTTCTAACCTCCCACGCTCTCCTTTAATCTTAATCCCTTCACTAAAAATAAATAAATCCTGATTACCACCAATATCCAATCTGTAATGACAATTTAATTCTAAACAAATCCAATCTCCTAATAAAATTTATTTTAATCCAAACCCTTCTACCTTCAAACCCCAATAAAATAATAAAAAATTTTCCCCTCGGTTTTCTTAATATATTTTAAGTCGTCTCCTTCAAAGAAATTTTCAGAAGAAGAAAAACTTGGCCTTCCATGGCGAAAACCAGAGATTGGGTAGAAATTCAGGGTTCTATGTTGATTTAATTGATCTTCTAGAGGTGGGTTTTTCTTATTTTTGTAAAATCTTCAATTACTCCTTTTTTAATATCTCTGGGTGGATTTTGAAAATTTAAAACCCGCTTGCGTTTTTCGTTTTTCGTTTTTCTTTGTTACAAGTCAAATGGGAAAGGAAAGTCTACGTTCAAATATGTAATGCCACGTTCACATTTCAAAGGGTAGACCTTTTTTTTTTTTTTTCTTTTCTCATGGATATGTTAAAACATAAGAGGGTGAAATTAATGAATAATTGGATATTGGAGTAGTGGGTTGAGAGACAAAGGGGTGGTTGGTTTATGGGTTTTGTTTTGAATAGTAAATATTGCATTTGGTGGAGGATTTATAGATTAAATGTGGTGGTGGAGGTTGTTTTTTGTGTTTTTTTTGTCTGAATCTGCACAACTTTTGTGTTTTATTGGGTTGTGAATTGGGAACTAGTGTTGGGACTTTTGTGCTTTTGTAATCTTCTCTGAATTTGCACTTCTGTTGGGTTTTTGGGTTTTATAGTTGAAAACTTTTCTGGGTTTTGATTTTCGGTTTTGGTGGTATTTTGGAGCTTTTCTTCATTGTTAAATTTGTGGTCTTGGTTTTGGGTTGTGATCATGGTTTTATACAGTTAAAATTTCATTTTAGGGAGGTTTTTCTTCTCAAGTAGCAGTTTTTTCCTTCTTCTTTAGTGGCTTTTATAGTTGGGAACTTTTCTGGGTTTTGATTTTAGGATTTGGTGGTGTTTTGGAGCTTTTCTTCATTGTTAAATTTGTGGTCTTGGTTTTGGGTACTAAATCTTAGGGAGGTTTTTGTTCTAAAGGAGAGGTGTTTTTTGCCTTATTCTTTGGTGGGTTGTATCCTAGTTCTTGAATTGTGGTTAAATTGTTGGTGGAGAGGATGCCTGATGGTAGGAGAAGAAAGGTTCATTTCAGAAATATCCAAACCTTTACATGTGGGAAATCGTCGTTCAAAGATGAACACTCGCAGATTGGTGGCCGTGGTTTCTCTAGGGTGGTTTTTTGTAATGACCCCGAAGGCGTCGATGCTCAAATCCATGACTATGGCACCAATTATGTGTCTACAACCAAGTACACATTGGCGACTTTCATTCCCAAATCCTTATTTGAGCAATTCAGGAGGGTAGCCAACTTTTATTTCCTTCTAGTTGGCTGTTTGTCCTTCACTCCTCTCGCTCCTTACTCTGCTGTCAGCTCGCTCGTTCCTTTGATTGTTGTAATTGGCGCTACCATGGCCAAAGAGGCTGTAGAAGACTGGAGGAGGAACCGGCAGGTAATTTTTTATATTTTATTTTGGATAAAGATGCCAAATTCATTAGGAAGAAAAGACTATAAGTGCACTTCATGCGGTATAGATTATTCCATATAAAATGAGGTGTTTATGCTCTTGATTTGGCAAGATGATCAGCCAAATCGTTGGCGCGACGAGGAATGAGAGAAAAAGGAAAAAAAGACAACGCAAACATGAAACTTTAATCTCATCCATGATATTGGCTAGTCTCCATGGTCTTCACAAGTCCCCTTGACCCATAAAATAGTATTAGACGAATCACTTTCCACTTCCAAACTACTCTTCGTTTGGGTAATGAAAATGGACAATCCTTAGTGAATAGTGCGGACCTCTGCTTCTGTGGAGTTGGTGATGCCAAGTGAACCCGCAAAGGAACAGATGATTTTGTCTGATGAATTCCTAAAAATGCCTCCAATACCTGCCTTGTGTGGGTTGCCATGGGAGCAACCATTGATGTCAAGTTTGATGACGTTTTTAGGAGGGGAATTCCATCTTGCTACCACTTTAGTTTTTGGGGAGTACCATTTTCTAGTACGATTTCGACTTGTTTCAATGCTTCTCACCTATCACACAAGTCTTAATAGTATTGAAAGTAGAGGATTATTATTCTGATTGGTGCTGGCTGTGATGACATCTCTAGGTTGAATTACAGTTCAATATGATTATGATAAAATTTCGACTCTCTCCTTACACAAAAAATTCTCAAACCTTATTGTCAAGGCTAATTCATGATGAAGTGGAGATTACTATATTTTGCATTGGTTTCGAATCACAATTGGGGCAATCCTTCTTCCTTCAATGTTTCTCAAGGGTTGAATATTCTTCACAGAATTTTTGAAAGGCTTTGTGAGGTCTTCCTGCAATATAGCATCTCTGTGTTTTGTGTTGGATTTGAAGGGGAATCTGAGAGCCCATATCAGGCTACATAAAAGACTTGATCTGGGAGAAAATACTCATCTATTTGAATTTCATTATGCGGTACGTCCTCTTTAAAGGAATTGCTTATTTAAAAAATTTGGCCAAAAAAATGAAATGAGAGGGGCTGTAAATGTAGGTTGCAGAGGCTCCTCGCCTGTGGTTTCATTCATGTTAGCCTTTCATATCCTGAAAATGAAGTGAGTTGCCCCAGTCTATCAATGGCTCAATTGATTTCTCGACTAGTCAAACTGGAAATTTGGCCGTCATGTGAAACGAGAGAAGAGATTTTATACTCAATTGACTAACAAAGCAAAACAAAAAAAAGCTTATGGAAAGAATATTCTTAATTTATTTCTAATATAACTATTTATGGATCCACACAACTCCATACATATGCCTGTGTTAGACTATTCTGAAGTTGGTTCTGTCTTGAAACATGAGCTTATCATTTTTCAGTGCCCTTCTGATTGTTTCAGGAGACCCATCTTCTGGTGAACTTTATGAAGAGTTCTCAAGCATTTTCAAGTTTAAGGTTGACTTAATGAATAACCTTTGTGCATGTTTGAACTCCTGATCAGGATTTATAACTTCTCTATTCTGTTCTGTAATCAAGATAATGTACTGGCACGCATAATTTAATGTGGAAATGTTTTCAGGATATTGAGGTCAACAATCGGAAGGTTAAAGTGCATAACGGCGATGGCGTTTTTGATAATACTGAATGGAAGAAACTGAAAGTTGGAGATATAGTGAAGGTGGAAAAGGATGATTTCTTCCCTGCTGACCTTCTCTTGCTTTCATCTAGTTATGAAGACGCTATCTGCTACGTTGAGACTATGAACCTTGATGGCGAGACAAATTTGAAACTAAAACAAGCATTGGAAATGACCTCCAATTTACATGATGATACTAGTTTCCGGGATTTCAAAGCATTAGTTAAATGTGAAGATCCAAATGCAAACCTATACTCATTCGTTGGAAGTATGGATTTTGAAGAACAACAGTACCCTCTGACACCTCAACAACTGCTTCTTAGGGATTCGAAACTCCGTAACACAGATTACATCTATGGGGTTGTGATCTTCACCGGTCATGATACGAAAGTTATCCAAAATTCCACAAATCCACCATCAAAGAGAAGCACAATCGAGAAGAGAATGGACAAAATCATCTATTTTTTGTTTGCCGTCTTGGTTTTGTTATCTGTTGTTGGATCGATTTTCTTTGGAATAGCGACTAGAGAGGATCTACACGATGGCAGAATGAAGCGATGGTACCTTAGGCCAGATGACACTACTGTATTCTATGATCCTGAAAGAGCTGCTCTTGCGGCAATATTACATTTTCTAACAGCCTTGATGTTGTATAGTTACTTGATTCCGATCTCTTTGTATGTGTCTATAGAAATCGTCAAAGTTTTGCAGAGTATTTTCATCAATCAAGATGTGCACATGTATTATGAGGAGGCCGACAAGCCTGCACGTGCCCGGACTTCCAACTTGAATGAGGAGCTTGGTCAAGTTGACACGATACTCTCAGATAAGACAGGCACTCTGACCTGCAATTCCATGGAGTTCATCAAATGTTCTGTGGCTGGAATAGCCTATGGTCGTGGCGTTACAGAGGTAGAAAAGGCGATGGCTAGAAGAAAAGGCTCGCCTTTGGTTCAAGAGGTAGAAAGTGAGGATATTGTTGAGGATCACACAGATAATGACGACCACATGGATACCAAACCGTCAGTTAAAGGTTTTAACTTCAAGGATGAACGCATTATGAATGGGAATTGGGTTAATGAGCCTCGCTCAGATGTTATTCAAAAGTTCTTTCGCGTAATGGCGACCTGCCATACGGCTATTCCTGAAATGGATGAAGAGACGGGCAACATTTCTTATGAAGCTGAGTCACCGGATGAGGCAGCCTTTGTGGTTGCTGCGAGGGAACTTGGCTTTGAATTTTACCAGAGGACACAGACAAATATTTCACTGAATGAATTGGACCCCGTGTCTGGAACAAAAGTTCAAAGGTAAGATTTTCCCATTCTGTTTGTGCATAATATAGAAAGGAGGCTGATATTCACGGCTGTTACAATACTCAAAATGCAATCAACATCCAATCAGAAAAGTTTGAACCACCAGTTCCTTTTTGCAGATCATATAAGCTTTTGAATATCTTAGAGTTTAGTAGCTCCAGAAGGCGGATGTCTGTAATAGTAAGAAATCAAGAGGGCCAGTTGTTGCTAGTCTCCAAAGGTGCTGACAGGTTTGTGAGCTACAAATTAAGCTTTCCTGGTTACTGGATATTATTAAACACTTTTAACTATGATTAAATTTTTTATATCCAATTCTTTTAGTTACAATTAGTTTGTTCCCGTAATATTCTTTATATGTTTTATAAACAGTGTCATGTTTGAAAGGCTCGCGGAGAATGGAAGGGAGTTTGAGAATCAGACTAAGGATCACCTGAATGAGTATGCTGACGCAGGTTTGAGAACCTTGGTCCTTGCATATCGGGAGCTCGATGAGGAAGAGTACAAGGAATTTGAGAAGGAATTCGTTGAGGCCAAGAACGCAGTCAGTGCAGAACGAGATGAAAGGATTGAGGAAGTGGCAGAGAAGATAGAGAAGGATTTGATTCTTCTCGGTGCCACAGCTGTTGAGGACAAACTGCAAAACGGGGTGGGTACAAGATTTTAATAAATGATTTAATTCAAATATTTTAAATTTTAGGTATAGTGTGAAAGTGATTTCTCCTTCTTCCATGTCTACCAGGTTCCTGAATGCATTGACAAGCTTGCTCAAGCTGGGATAAAAATCTGGGTTTTAACTGGAGATAAGATGGAGACTGCCATCAATATTGGGTATGATTCTAGGGATATAACTATTGCAAATTAGTACCTGCTGTTATAAATGGGGTTGCTTCTTCCATTTGTTTACATGATTTTGACTCTGGTTAAATTTTGCAGCTTTGCATGTAGTTTGCTGAGACAAGGAATGCGGCAGATAATTATCAATTTGGAGACACCGGAAATTATAGGATTGGAGAAAGAGGGGGACAAGAATGCCATTGCAAAGGTTATCAATATGACCTTTTATGTTGTATTCTCTATACATCATTAAAGATTTTTTTTTTGAGGATGAAGAAAACTTTATTCAAAGCATAAATAGAAGAATACAGATATTTTATCTTTGTTTTATTTTTAGTTGGTGTGGTTGGTGTTTTGAGACCCCCTTGGTCTCCCTGCTTGTATCCATTTTTTGAAGTATCAATACATCTACCATAAAAAAAAAAGGGAATATAGATCTTACGCCGTTCAAGATATTGTACTTGTAATATCATTGGTTGATTTTGATGAGCAACTTAATTAAAAAGTGGCTTATAATAACTGGAGCCCTATCAACTACTTGTAAACATCAAATGATAAAAAAACCTTGTACAAATTCAAAGTGACTAATTCCATTAAGGCTTAGCTTGATGCATGAATAACAGATCTACAGTACTAACATTGCACCTGTACGCAAGGATGTGTACCATGATGTAATATATGAAACATGCAGTAGTGATCATAGAATATATATAATGGAGATCAAATTTTATGCTTGACATTCCACTTCAAATTTAAATGTACTTCTATTTCCAGGATAAATTTTTATCACTATACACACAAATGGATTTGATATTTGTACCTGTTCAGGTATGACTGTTCCAGTTTTCCAGAGTCCGCCTTGTCTAACACCTTGTTTTCCCTACGAACAAGGTGTAACTAATTTCATTGTCTTCATAATCTAATTGGAATTTCATGTTCCGTGATTCCTAGTACCTAGAAGGTGGGAGCCTTCAAGCCAAGCCAAAAGGATCTTGATGTAGGACCGGGAAGGGAAATTGGGGCTAAGATTCGTGAGGCAAGGGGCTGGATTTGAGGCTGTTTTGGGCTGTAATCAGTGGGCTGAAAGTGGCGGAAGAAACAAGGGTTAAGGGGAAATATGGTGACGTACCTTGAAGCATGGTTTTAAATTTTGACCGATTCGGATTTCGGTGGGGACTGAAACCTAAATTTCGAGAAAATGGCATTTTAAAAAAAAAAAATGTTACAAAATTTTGGCCGAAATTTCGAAATTTCAGTCCCAAATTTCGAAGCTTAATACCAAATTTCGGACTGAAATTTCGGCGCCTTGAAGGGGGTTTTGGGACTAACTTTTGCAACTTGGATCCTTTGCTCCGTCTCTTGGATCTTTAGCTTTGATACCAAATTTGATGTAGGACCGGGAGAGAAAATAAGAAGAAGAAGAAGAATAGAGGAAGAAATAGAAGAAGACAGGGAAGAGAAATAGAGGAAAGGGGAGAAAAGAGGACAAGAGGAAGAGAGGAGGATGAGAAGAATAGACGAAGAGAGGAAATTAGAAGAGAACTAGAAGGAGATGAGAACTAGAAGTAGAAGAAGAAGAGAAATAGAGGGGAGAAATATCAATCAATCTTTATTTATCAAAAGTTATGATTCCTAAATGAGGCCTATATATAGGCAATGGGATAGAAATAAAATTACATGGAAAATAAAATCCTAAAACTAAAATATGGAAATATAAATCCTAGAAACTAAATAACATGGAAATAAGTCCTACTGGGCAGATATGCCACTTATTTGGCCTATTATCTGCATCAGATCTGAAGCTGGCTGTGCTCTCTCGCCAAGGTTGGGCATATCAATCTGGTCCCAACATTGCTAGCCTCTCTTTGGCGCTCCTGAACTTGGTACACTCGTCCTAGATCCAAGAGTGTGCACTAGTTTCCATGTTTATTTCATCTTTGGAAAATTTTGTCCTGGGTTGGAGTTATCTAGTCGTTATTTAAGGAAACTCACAGTTTGATCTCACACTTTTACTTATATTCTCTATCAACAGCGATGCCACTGGAATATGGCTCATTTAACATGGACCGGAATGAAGCGAGGTTTGAACATGAGAGCCCTTAAAAACCCAATATGTCAAGACATTCACACAAATATTTGGTGGCCAAAAACATCTCTAGATATATGAAAATAATAAATAACCAACGTACTGTGTTACCCAAACACGAGGAGGGATGGTAAATCTGCACATTCCCTAATTGCTGTGACCACGTGTATCAGTTGAATCCAAAATTAAAATTTTGAAGAAATTCAAGTGGTCTTGTACTCTGTTACGTAGGGCCTCAATCCCGAAATGCATATTTTGATGACTAGTAGTTGTTTTATCGGACACATTGCAGTTATGATTTAGAGGCATCTTTGTTCTGATAGTATCCAATTATTCCAATTTCAATTCAGAGGTTAGTTTCTTATGATATTTTTTTCAAGCATTTTTCTTTCTTGTATCATATCTGTCAAAGAACCCGAGACTTTTGCAGAAGCAGCATCCCAGAAGTGTTGACAACTGCCAACTCGCTGTGGTTGAGCCTCTAACTCAATTGGTTAAGGCATTGTTCTTCAACTGTGAGGTCAGAGGTTCGG